>NC_054740.1:34988557-37697679 GCF_018143015.1 Lytechinus variegatus
AAAAATTACTATACAGTCTTGTAGATTATGTCCCAGGCAACCCATGTGCCGATTTTCGGCGCGATCGCGCGGTCGACGGCCGAGATCTTAAGGGGGGGCCTGGGAGGCCCCCCCCGGCCATATGAACTCCCAAAATACCCCGGCCTAGATAGGGTTAACAACCTCAAAGTTATTGCTTCCATTCATTGCTCTACAACCCCATGTCTTAGTGGATTTCCTATTCCTGCTTAAACAACTATGTCATCACTACATCACCATCTTACCCACATCTCTATCACTTCCAACTCATGAGAACAAGAACTTTGGTCAACCACTTCAATCTAATTTGGCCAAAAATCCACACATCTTTTGGTACTGAACAATCTGAAAGTTATTTAAATGATACTAATCAATCAACATGCCATTTGAACCTTATTGTGTGGATTATAGTTTAACAGGCCATATACCAATTTGGGGGCAGATCTGGGGGCAGTTTCACAATGTTTGTAACTTAAGAGCGACCTTAATGAAGACTGGTGATCCTTTCGTACCCGCTTAACCATCGTCAAAGAATATATTGGTGTGTACCATTTACCACAAGAAGGATCACCAGTCATTCTTAAAGTCGATCTTAACTTACGAACAGCTTCATGAAACACCCACCTGATAGTATCAGCCTCATTGTTGAGATCAAGATGTGTAGTGGATTCAACTCAAAGAAGCCATCATGTATCCTTCGCAACAACACAATGAAACAAAATTCTATCTGGACACAATGGGTTGATATTATTCTGTACACTTTATTGAATCACTGTAGGCACCACACTCATCCATGTCTATGCAATGAACTCGTATGGGATGGGCTCAATCAGTTGGGGAGCGTTGTTCTTGGCGCTGACAAAGTGAGCTTTCCTTGGCTGGACAGGCTGTGGATAATAAAGATGAAAGTACAATTCAAATGACTACATGGCAGTGTAATGGAACAATTTCATTGACTTTCACAGAATGGATTCTTGGTTAATCGATACCACACTGGACCAACTGAAAATTAGGAACATATCTCTATAGAGGCCTTACATTGAGTGTGGTATCTAATTCCCATGCACTTGCATTGAAAGGTGCCCCATGGACCATCATTTTTTAGTATTGTAAAATCAATGGCATGCACGAGTTGGCAAGAGATCTTATTTAGTTCTTGGTTTAATACAAATAGGAATCTCATCTGAAGTCGCATGTTTTCCAACTTGAATTTTAGATAAATCAATTCATGTTTAATCAAATGTTCAAAATATGGAATTATGCACTTAAGTAACTACCGATTTCAATGAACACCACAAAATTTTTACATCAGGTCCTAATACTGCACAATGTCTTTTTAAAATCAAACCACACAGGGCTCAACACCATAGTTTAACCAGAATGAAAGATCACAATCAAAAAATAATCTAGACACTCATTTCACCCTCCCTAGCAAACTTTTTACAGAAATTAATTTCAAACATCCAACTTATTTCACTTTTCTTTGTCAGATAGATCTTTAAAAAAAGCTCATCTGGCCCTTCCCTTGGATGAGCTGAAAGAGCCTTTAAGAAATTACTTCTACAGTACTGACCTCTCTCTTGAGATTGTAGAATTCACCCTTCTCCTTGGCTTGCTTCTTGAGGATGTCATTGGTTCGCCTCCTCTCCAAGAATCCCTCTCGACTCTTAGATGCCTTGACATGCTCAATGCGGACATTGATGCGCTTGGGCAAGACGCGATTCCTACATTGAAATAATGGCCACATTATAACAGTTTAAGAAAAATGTTTTTATTCTTCAAGAATGCATTCTGAATGTTCAAATTCTAGGATTTCTTCATACAAAATTTTGCACTACAAGAATCGTGCATTGACTGAATATACCAAAATTATGTAAAAGAAATATAAACCAACCTTATGTTAATGTCAAACAACATTCCTCATAGGCTCATCTTTTGTTTCAGAGCCTGAAGTATTATATTTCATTCCACACTGTTCATTATGCAGTTTTGCCACTCAAAGTCAGACTTGCATTGTTCTATAAATCACAAGAAACTCACAAAACACTTCAACTTTTTTTAAAGCCATGTCTTAAATAAAATTTTGCCTTAGTCAAATCATTTAAGACCTAATAAGATAAGCTAATGTGTAGGTGAAATGTAGCAAATAATCCTGAATAGATTGAAAAAATATTGTGAGAAAAAAGGGTGGATTTTTGAATACATACCTGACTTGCTTGTTCACAACAACACCAACAGCATGGGGTGTGACGTTGAAGACACGGCCAGTACGTCCGTGGTATACCTTGTATGGCATACCCTTTTGGAAGGCTCCACAACCCTGTGATCAAACATCATTACACACAGAGAAAAGAATTATCAGTGCATCTCATAAAACATATCCTCTACCCCCTCCCCATGGATGATTGAGTGAAAACTCACAAACAAAAGTGAGTCAGTACTATGTACCAGTTAACCTTTTCAATATTTCATACAACATTCAGTAAAAACTTCATACAGCATTCAGTACTTATTGGTTAATTCATACTGAGAAAAATTGTGTCTGTTGTTCAACTCACCTTGATGTCGACATAGTCGCCACGTTTGTAAACCTTGAGGAAGGTTGATAGCTTTTCAACTCCATTGGTCTTGAAAGCCCTAGAGAACATGTACCGCGTACCGCGGCGGTATCCGGTGGTGTTCGTCTTAACCATGATGCCTGTAACAGGGTTACAATAAAAGAGAGAACTTAATAGCGTTCATATTGTTTGAGGAACAAATACAATCCCCTTTTGACCAATAATTAGATCTTAGATATTAATCTGTTATGTTTGTGTTGCTAGAGCTGAATTGAATAAGGAATGGTCTATTGTGAGTGAGAGTAATTATTTACCCCTTTATTATTCTGTTTTCAAATTAGATCTTGTGGCCCCTCCCCCATCTCAACAAGGGGAAATGGTGTGGTGGAGAGCATTCCCTACATCCTTTCAAGATATGCCCTCATTGTCTTGAAAGGTGACATTGAGAATGGAGTGGCAAGTTAACGCATCCATTTCAGACAAACAGGGGAAGGAGCTTTCCTTAAAAGGGTGCATTAACTATAACTAGTCTTCCGCATCAGTTGTTTAAAATTACATTAATTGTATGTAAACTGGTATAACAAATCAGATGAGTAAAATTGAAGGTACAGATTGAAAATTGAAAAAAAGTTACGTAGACTTTTAGATCAGTTATTTATGATGAATTGAAGTTGTGAAAATTAAGACAGGGATCATTATTATTCATTTAAAAAGAAAAGACTGATATGAAAGATTGGGTATCCTACATGTAGTTTAAATTTTCAAATATTTAAATAATATTATATGATTGTGTTGGTATTTTCTCATTTTTTTCTATCACTATTTTCACTACTGGTTTTGATTCATCATCTGAAAGAATACGTTGAATCAGTTAAAATATTTTTTTGATACCTTCAATTTCGATTCTTTCAGTTTAAAAGACTGATCCATATTACCAGTTTATATCTAATTTACAAAATTTTACACAACTGGGGCCCGTTGCATAAAACATTTTACCTGAGAAAACTCAGGTTGTTTTTACCGGAGTTTTTGCCCTGTGCTAAAGTCAATGGCGGAAATCAGACTAACCTTACTTAGTTTTCAGTTTTTACCAGAGTTTTCTCAGGTAAAAAGTTTTATGCAACAGGCTTCTGATGTGTTCATGTGGAAGACATCCTTAACACATCAGAAAACCCACAAAATGTGTGTAATATGAATGGGCAGATCTGAATTTAAACAGACATAACCTTGAGGTAAATTGCTGTTTGTTTCAACCTCTAGATGACGGGTGTCATTTTGTGTTAAAATTCCCTTTTAGCTCTTGTTTGAATGAAATTTTTGGCATAAAAAACCATATTGAATGAAAGAAATTCATGTTTAACCTGGCTTCAGTCCAATTCTACATGTATATATAGGTACAAAGACATCTTTCAAGCTCAAACAGCTTTTGTTCTACCCCCTCCCCCCTATTATAACGCACGCATCTGATGCGTTGGCGAAGAAAAATAGGAAACAAGATGGCGGCGTAAACATCGGGCAAGTCTCTTCATAATATTTTTCATTTTTTTGATGAATTCTTGTTTAAAAATAAAATCGAGGGCGTAGAAATGTCGGAAATGAAGTTGTATCCCATATACATGTTTTGATTTAGGGCTGGATCTTTTAGAAGTAGAAATCTCGGGGGGGGGGGGGGGGGGGGGGCGAAAGTTTCAGGTTTTTTGGCGGTACACGCAGATGAATACCTTGTTTCATTGAGAGTAAGCATACGTCAGTAAATGAATTTTACTCTCTAGAAGCCGCATGGCTTTTGACCAGTCTTTCAAAACCACCCTTTTTTCTTGAAAACCTGTGTTTTAAATACCCTATCCAAGGTGCTAAAAGTACGAGTCAACACGCGGACCGCGTCCAAAACTGAAAAAAAACTTAAGTTTAATATAGGAATAACGCATTCTGCGGATTTGTGTAGCAAGTATGCAGTGCACGAGAGGTTTCTCCTGAGCATGCGCACTCCACACGAGGCAGAGGCGAGTGTGAAGTGTGCATGCGAAGAAGAAACCTCGAGTGCACTGCATATCGCTGAACAACGGGAAAATGCGTTAACTTATTCCTTTTAAGATGGCTAAGTAATTTCAAACGCAATTAAGCACCTTAGGCCTATATGAGAAAGAAATAATGAAATAGATCTAAATCAAACATCAAATTTGGGTGCATGCGCCAAAGCCGTAGACAATTGAATTTGGGTGCGCGAAAATCCCATGCCGGCGTGCAGGGATAGACACTTTTCGCGAAGTCGTGGTTCACTTTGTGTTTGACCAATCAGCAAGCTGCAAATTATTTAGCCATCTTATATAAACATGTTTTTTGGTCACGCGTGTGTACAGCAATATTTACTGCCCCCCCCCCCCGAGGGTCATCCATTCCCAATCCTACCCGGCCCAGCCAGGCTCTGGCAACGGCCGCATCGCTGCGAGCATGCGAGTCGATCGCGATCGCCGCGTCAGAGCATGTTACCATTCATATTTCATTATCGAGCGTGGCCGTGGCCTGCCATTCTTTGCGTGCACGTCTTAATTACGAGTACGGCTTTAGCACTCAAAACGGGCAATTTCATCAATACAGAGGGCATCTTGACATATTCAATACTAAGAGACACTTTCCTACTAATTTGAATTAAATAACCATCCATTTACTTTAGTCATATGATGGCCAATAATTACATTTTCAAGGGATTTTGTTACTGTCATTTCTATTATGCTAACCTGTGGACAGTCGGTGCACGAAAGAGAACCGGAAGTAAATTGCACCACGTGATTTGACATCATTGAGCTATACCGGTATATCTGAGGGACGATTTGACGCTACTTCTTCAACCATTTGCAGACACCCAAAATGGAGGCGAGGAGGGAGCCCCAACTGGAATGCATATATTTTCTGATAATCCATAAGAATCTTTTTAAGGACACCTATGAATATTGAACCTCCTATAACATTATAGGCATCAAAAATATAGTTTCAAATTTATTCCAATCACCGTAGGACTATTCTTTTTCTTTGAATTATTTTTTTCTTTTAGGATCTTTTTTTTCGTTGTTTAAGGGCCGCTGAACAATTTTGAGAGGTTGTGGTTTCCAAAGTAAAAGTGAGGGACTAAACATGCAAAAATGAACCGCACTTTTCATATGTCATTTGTGCATGTTAGTGAAAAGGGGTGAAAACTAGCTGAATCTAGGGCCGGGCTCCTAGCCAACCCCCCCCCCCATCGGTTCCGCGACCCCTTGCTTCATGACGTATATAGGCCAGCTGATACCGTCACAAATTAAACTAATGGAAATTTTCATCAAATTTTCTCTCATCAAAAGGTCATGGGCCTACATTTATACTCGTCATGGTCGACTGTGATTTCAGATTCAGATATACATCTTATATCGTTCTTATTTAAAACAAAGCAATTTCCCTCTACTGCATGTGCGTATGCAATAATAATTCATAAATGATATGATAAATAATGCAAACTGGGCGCGCATAGAAAGAAATGAAAATAAGCAAGTACACCGTGGCGGATCCAGCCTTCGCCAACAGGGGGATATTTTTTGAAGCCATATTTTCCCCGATCGGCCGCTCGAAGATGATTTTTTGTTCGTTTCTTTGAAGGGGGTAGTCCTATAAGTCACTTCTTATCTTTATTCTTTAAATCAACGTAAATGTATAATATCATAATCCTTATTTTATAATGCGAGCATGAAGCGCGAGCAATTTTTTTTTTGAAATTCTATGTATTTTTTCCTAAAATTTGAACATTCTGAAAAAAAAGATGATTATTACTACGAACGCGAAGCGCGAGCAAAAATTTTTGATAGGGCCTACACGTTTTGAACTGATCGGAAAGGTAGGCCTACCTTAAAATTGCTTGCAGCTGCAGTTAGCCATGAAGACGTTACATATTTCAACAATCAAATAATGCGAGCACGAAGCACAAGCTGAAAAAATTGACAATTCTACATAAAGAATGGAAAATTTTAATCAATTTTTGTAATCATGAACAGGATAGCTATATAACTAAACAATTGATGCGAGCGCGAAGCGCGAGAGGAAAAATTCGAGATTTATACCTAGAACGGGACACTCATAGTATTCATGACTTGTAAATCATGAAAGGGATGAGAAAGGAGGATCTTCCTACATTAATAATTAGAGCACATTAAAGGGCGAGCAGACATTTTTTGATATTGTGATCTGAAACTGGATTTAATGAACATGCGCGCGCGTGTTTCAGATCTAGACCTAGAATCTAGGCATACATCTTTTATCATGAAAATAAAAGCGAGCACATAGCGCGAGCTTAAAATATTTGATATTCCGATCTGAGAAAGGGGTCAATTTCAGCTTTATACTTCAAACACTTTATAGGAAATTGTAAGGTGGATATAAATCGCACTTGATAAAGAACTGATATTTTTCACTATTACTTTAAGCTAAACATGGAAACCCACATATCCAAAACATGCAAAACTGCCTTTTATCATCTCTACAACTTACGTCATATCCGAAAATATTTAAGCAGCACATGTATTAATACACTGGTCCATGCATTTGTAACAAGCAAGTTGGATTATTGTAATGGACTACTTTTTGGCTTACCAGATTCTCAGATAAACACATTGCAGCGTGTTCAAAATGCATGTGCCAGACTCATTTGTAATTCCCCCAAATTTTCCCATGTAAGGCCCCTACTCAACGATCTACATTGGCTTCCAGTACGTCAGCGAATCAAATTCAAAATAATGCTCCTAACATATAAGATACTACATGACATGGCCCCCACCTATCTCAGTGAACTCCTTAAATTAAAATCACCCACCCAGTCTTACAGGCTTCGTAGTTCTCATGACACAATGCTCCTCAGTCTCCCACCATGTAAAACAAAGATCACACTAGGTGACCGTGCCTTTATCAGTGCTGCACCCAAACTCTGGAATAGTCTCCCTTCCTCAATAAGAAATGCATCCTCTGTCAACCTATTTAAAACCAAACTGAAATCCCACCTCTTTCAAGACAGTTTTTTAAAAAAGAAGTCACTTTTTCATGTTTTTGGTTATGTATTTTGTAGAAATGATTAATCTTTACTTATTTTCTTCGATTAATTTAGCGAACTTAATTTTACTTTTAAATTTTTTGCGTATCCTGTTAATAATTGTTTTTCTGTTTATCTGCTATGTATTGTAATGCGCAGTTGAGTATATCCAAATAGAAATTGCGCAATATAAATTTACAATTATTATTATTATTATTAAGCTTGAGACCTAGGACCGTGACATCCTTAGGATATGTTATCATATGAATAATGATGACTATACATCTTCCTATTCATCTTGCTAAGCGCGAGGATAAACAAAAGGGACAATTTAATAATTAAATTGATATCTTATTTATTAATGCATAATGAGGGCGCGGAATCTGATGATATAGCCTGAACACTGTACATTTCAAGCACTTTTTGTTTATTATGAATAGGATCAGTAATCAGTTGATATATTAACCATTAATGCGAGCGCAAATCGCGAGCCGAAATTTTTGATAAACTGTCATGTAAAGGGGATAGTTATCAATATTGAGACATTCATAACCCGCCAATCAAAATGCAAACAGCGCTAGCTAATATGTTTTGACAATCAGACCTGAAAAGGGATATTTTGAAAACTTTATGGAACACATGAAAATAATAGGTACCTGATATATAAAAATTCGCGAGCGCGCAGCGCAAGCGGAAAATGTTAACATTCAGACCATAAAACTAACATTTTTACAGAGCACTTTTTAAAAATCAATTTGTAAATCACACAAATTAATGAAAGTTCGATTTCCGAGGAGAAATATGTTTTGTATATTGACTTCCAAACTTGATATTTAAGCTCCATGTTGAACAAGATATGTGAATCGCTTAACAGGCAATGCGAGCGCGAAGCGCGAGCGAAAATTTTATATAGTGACATGAATTTTGTTTTTTCAAGTCTTCCTCTCATCTTATTTTATTCATTCGTCTTCCTCCTCTTCTTTTTCTCTTTCTTTTCCTTCCTTATTTCTTTCTTTCCCTTTTTTCTTCTTTTTTTTTGCTCCGCCAATAGGGTGAGAAGGCCGGGCCCCACCATGGATCCGCCTATGGAGAACAAGTTGAGTATCGAATAAACATGCACGCGCGTATTTCATGATATATAGGCATTCTAAATACATCTTTTATCGTAAAAATCAATATGAGCGCGAAGCGCGAGCTTAAACTTTTTGATATTCCGATCTGAAAAAAAGAGTAAATTTCAGCTTTATATTTCAAGCACTATGTAGGAAAATTCTGAGGTGGATATGGATCGCATTTAATAAAGAGCTGATATTTTTCATTATTATCATTTTGAGTTTTGAAATATAGGACCGGCACATCCTTAGGATATGCCATATGAAAATGAAGACTGTGTCCTATCCCACTTCCTAAGCGCGAGATTAAACAAAAGGGACAATTCAATTATTGAATTGATATCTTATTCATTAATGCCTAATGAGGGCGCGAAATCTGATGATAATGATAGCCTGAAAACTGGACACTGCGAGTAAATTGCGAGCCTAAATATATTTACACTGTCATGAAAAGGGGACTTTAAGTAGTTTGTTATATAATCATTATTGAGACATACATAATTCGCCAATCAAAATGCGAGCGTGCAGTGCTAGCTGATACGTTTTGACAATCAGACCTGAAAAGGGATATTTTGAAAACTTTATGGAATACCCGAAAATAATAGGTACCTAATAAATCAAAATTTGTGAGCGCGTAGCGCGAGCAGAAAATGTTAATATTCAGACCATAACTTTTACACAGCACTTAAAAAAAAATCAATTTGTAAATCACACAAAATAATGAAAGTTCGATTTCCGAAATGAAATATGTTTTGTATAATGACTTCCAAACTTGATATTTAAACTCCATACTGAACAAGATATGTTAATCACCTACCCCCCCCCCCATCAGTTATCACCCAATCAGTTATATCTGGAGGAGAGACCTGCGGGTCATTGTGATTCAGTTCGCTTTTCGCCTCCCAGGCACAGGTGACGCCAAACAATTAATAATAATAAAGGCAATGCGAGCGCGAAGCGCGACCGAAAATTTTATATAGTGACATGAAAGATTTTCTTAATTATTTCTAAGTCTTCCCCTCGTCTTCTTCCTTTCATGTTCCCCCCTTTTCCTCCTCTTTCTTCACTCCTTTTTTTTTCTTTCTTTCCCCTTTGTCCCCCCCCCTGGATCCCCCTATGGGATTCATACATATCATTTGGCATGCATTATGACTGAAAGCGCTTGAAAGGTTCTCTTTCGGGTTAATATTATATGACACAAATTAGCTCACCGTTCACGCTCACGTTAATTGTTTATCGAGATACACAACTTCTTCCAAATTTGTTTTAAAATGTGTTTTAAGATGTCCTGTTTTTCAGATTGGAATAAGCCCTATCAACTAAGTTTTCACCTCGCGCTTCGCGCTTGCATCACTATTTGTGAATTAAGATACTCGACCTTTCATGATCAGAATGTCGAGTTCAGTTGAAGTTGTCAGTTTTAAAAGTCACCAATTAAAATAAACTTGCTTTTTTCAAAACAACTTGAAAGACTGTTGAATTCAATCCATCAACATAAATTTGATATGATGCAAGCCCGGGGGGGGGGCACTTACATTGACGAGTGGATACCATGCGCGACCAAAAAAACACGTAAAAAGGATGTCCTTTTCACGATAGGGCACGTTACGTACGTAACGTGATAAGGGTGTCAAAAACACAAAAATCATGAAAAAATCTATTTCGCTAGGAAAATTACGTGTTTAGGGTCGAATTTGCGGGGATGATAAAACAAAATTCAAATGTTTTATAAAGGATGTCCTTTTTGCCCCAACACTACGTGTTTAGAGTCCTATTTGCGCGAGGTGTAGAAGGTGGGGTCGTACTAAACCAAATAAGGTAAAGCCGACGACCGAAGAACCCGTAACAATAAAACATTCCTGTACTTGTTTAGGGGTTCATTTCAGGGAATATTTGCCAAGAGTATCGTTTTGTTTCCAATACTTGTTAAGGGTAGGGTTTCAAAACAATTCTTGTTAAGGGGTGCATTTTCAGAATATGGAAATTACTTGTTTAGGGTGCTTTTCGAGACCCCATGGTCGCGCATGGTATCCACTCGTGAATGGAAGTGGCCCCCGGCATGCAAGATATTTTTTAAGTAAAATATCCTGTTCAAAGTGCTCAGAATGTCCACTTTTCAGGCAGAACATCAATACTCCACATGAGCTTGTGCTTTGCTTGAATAGTTTGATTGGTGAGATATATCCTAGCTCTTTATGAGTCACTGCATGAACATTCCTGAACATTAGGGGCGCAACATTAGATATCCAGGGGAAGGGGGGGGGGGCTGGAAGTTTTTCCAGAATAAAAAAACCTGACTTGCTGTATGAGCACTAAAAAAAACAAAACTTGACTCACCATCAGAGTAAAAGAAATCACCTGCAAACGGGGGGGGGGGGGGGGCGCTTTTCTCAATGGACTAAGGAAAAAAAAACTTTACTCAAAGAAGAAAGGATTTTTTTTTTGCATCAACCCCTCCCCCCCCCCCCCGGGTATCTAATGGTGCATCCCTCAAAAAGGCGCGATTCATGCTCACATTCTTGATGATTAAAAACACTGAATTTTCAGGCCTTATATGAGATAACTTCAGTTTTTAAGTAAGGAATACCCCCTGAAATATAAGTAAAAAAAAAAAAAAGAGAGCTTCTAGCAGCCGGGCAGCCGATTGGGGGAAATGTGGATGACAATCTCCCCCCCCCCCCTCATTGGCGAAAGCTTAATTTGTCTCACGGGCTTTCTCGAAGACCTATCTAGTTTCAGTGCGTGGATATCTATGGTGTAGGTCAAGTGCCATTTGCTGAAGTAAGCAAACAGATTAAGAAGTAATACGTACCCATATAGAGATGTACATCTCTATGTACGTACCGTGAAAATATAAAGATATACTCGTGTACATTATCAAAATAACTAGTACAACTCTTTGGCGATTTATAAACACTCTACTTTAGTATATGAAGAGAATATAATTTGTACCAGAAGAAACTTCTTGGGTACTAGTACTCGAATTTAGTGCTAGTATCTATAAACTAATATCGCTATGATACAGTAGATCTATAATATCACTAATTTCCCTTGATCAAATTATGGTCACTAAATTGGCAACGTTCGTACACGATTTGCCAGCAGGCTTAATCAAAGATGTATGCTGATTTTCCTTTTCCATAATTTGTCAACACCACTGTAAATCGAGCTGAACAACCCGTGACAAATTGTTATCGAGACTTCGAATAATGCTTAGAAAGGATTTGAGACCTCCGTAAATCCACATGCTCCATAGAGAGATAAATTTTTAACACGTACATGTATTCGTGTTTCTCTCTAGTTTCAAGAATGGTGAGTATTTCATGACTTTGTTCACCAAAATAGTCGTGATAGTGAGTGTGCCGGGCGGGCCGAGGCCGATCCGAGTCATCATGTCAGTCACGGTATACCGTCAGTCACCAACGATCCCGCCTCGCTCGGCGCGATCAATGACAATGTGAGTGTGCATGTGTGTATGTGACTGTCGCAGGGCAGGGGCCGGGTGCTGGGCCGGGTGGCCTGGGGCCGATTGCACGAAAGGGTCTTTGCAAGGACCGTCTTTCGTGTCGCCCATCTTTTATGATGCGCCATGTGAAACGCATTTTAAATAAATTATCTCCAAACATATTTCATTCGTCCGTTAAAATTAACAGAATATTTGTTTATAAAATTATATGATATATCATGAAATTTATTTGATTTAAAAGCAAGCTAACAAATCTTATTCTTTATCATAAGTCTCAGAAACACCCCGCTTAAAGCGTATCATAAAAGATGGGCGACACGAAAGACGGTCCTTGGAAAGACCATTTCGTGCAATCGGCCCCTGGTGCCTGTTGCATGACGAGATGAGAGATACAGTCATAAGAACGTCCTAGGACCATTCTTCCGAGACAGGAAGATTGGCGACAAATCAGCGCTTTCCGTTTCAGGAAGGCAATTTTGTCTTCCAAGTCCGCGACATCATTGGCGACATCATTTGATATTGATACTCTAGACTATAGCAGTATACTATATAGTATCGGAATGACGACTTTTCATAAAATTATATAGACTCTATTTCAATAAACATGATAAAATGGAGTTGGAGATCATATTTTATTCATTACTGATTGTAAAATTGATGTATGGAGCTTACTTTATGAGGTAAAAGGAGAAAAAAACTTAAATGATTCACCAAAAACTGGATAAAATCGAAATTTTCATCATTTCCCTCATTTAGAACACGGTGTCCTTTATTAGAGATACCTTTCATTGATATTTCAATGAAAGAGACCCCTGTCCGAAATAAAAATTGAATTAACTAAGCAATTTCGACATTGTATTATTTCAATATTCTGATTTTTTTTTATAGAATACTTATTTATAATGATAATTTTGCCAATTATGCGTTAAATGTTATTTGTTGAGGTAAAAATAGGGTTTGAATGGAGTAAACAAAATCAATGTGTCTGACTGTTTGAGACTAAAAAGGAAAATAGAGGCTGCGTGTGAAAAATCTAATTTATTTATTTTGTCAGATATCACGCAAGAAATACAAATGTGAGTGTTTAGAGTCTATAAAACATATCTTTTTATGAGTAATCGGAGACGAGCAACATATGAAAATTTCTGCAAATCAACTTGTCCAAGTGGCGAAAGTGTCGTGCTTTGCGATAATAAATCATAGAAAAATGTGTGAAATCAATCCAAATGGAAAAAAATACAACAATGCTAAAAATGACAACGATCATAAACGTTGGTCATTGATAACTTTATGGAAGTTTATATAAAAATATAAGCTTTAAGAATATAAAAATATATGTTCAACATTTTGGATTTAAGGATCGAGTCGAGACTACATTATTGCTTTAACATGACATACTTAGGGGCCAAGGCCTAATCTATATCTTAAATTCAATTAGCTATTTTGTTACTGCAGATTTTTTAGTTTCATTAATCATATCTCAATTAAGTTAGCACAAATCCATCAATTAATTTTCATTGCAATATTAATCTCAGCAAAAAAATACTAAATGTCATTATGAAAATGAAATAAAAATGAATAAATGATTTAGCATGTTTCATAACATTTTAATTTTGTATCATGTTTTTTTAAAAATATTTTGTGGCAGAACGTAATAAACACGTTTTTTACCATTCATAGTTTCTTTTTTAAAAATTGTTCTCATGTTGTTTATCTAATGAGAGATTGCCGCCCATTTCGATATTTCAAGAAAACTTGAAAAGGGGTGGGGAAAAGACAGGAGGGAGAATAAAAGAAAACATATTAAAACAAATTTATTTGGGCCTATTAATTACCTCGGAGAAGTTAAAATGACGTCCGTTCTGAAATTAAAAAAAAAAATTGGCGCCAATGCATAAGAGTGCACTTGAATGACCCCCAAAAATGTGTTAAGGTGATATGTCTGTGTGGCTTGCCATACACACATTTTTTCTCAATGCCAACGGTGGCGGGCGATGTGCAAAGAAGATCATGCCTACGGAGGACATGTCTGGAGGTGTCTTTCCAAGGACCATTATTCGTATCGCCCAAATCGGCTTTGTGAAACAGTTGAGCGATATCTGTTCTTACGTACATGTAGAACAGTTCTACGAAAGTGAAAAAAATTAAGAGCACAAGCGTTCACTTACCAAGTCTGTTTACGACATCAATTTGCAGTCTTTTGTTATCAATACCTAGTAAATGCCACACATGTGTAGTGTAGTCTAGCTGCCAACTTAGATTTTAGAAGATACTTGCATCGGCCGATAAATATCATGAATCGTAAAATATTTGTTTCGGTCGATAAATATCATTAAAATTACTTAATGATTACTAAATTTTTTCAATTTTACTACTATTTATTTTATAAATTTTAGGAACTTTATTAAAAACTGGGGGTAAATATTGTTTTGGCCCATGTACGTTAGTTTGGGCGCAAAACAAAACGTAAAATTGGTCTTTTAGGTCTAGTTTCACCGTTGGAATTCATAACCCCTACAGCAAGGTATTGCTATCCGTCCCAGGCTTCATTGGGGAGTAAGCCTACGTTAGTAGATGACTTTTACTCCCCAGAAGCCTCCAGGCTAGGGCTGGGGCCTGGGGCCCGTTTCTCAACACCATCATAAGCTTAACTTCTTGACTAAATTGGAGATAGTGAGCTACTTGTCCGCTAACTGTTTCACGAAGCCCTCTTTGCCAAGATTGGGGACAACAACCTGACTAAATATTTATGACACCTCCGTACCTGTCATAACTTCTTTTTTTTGGCATCACGTATGACATGTAAAAGTGCCTAGAAATATGAAAATTATAATCTTATGTAATCAATCATAAAAGTTGAAATTACATTGTAAAACAGGTGCGATAGATTATTCAATAATAATTGCAATGCACAGAAAATATAGAATCTGTTGATAAAACACAACAAAACCATTCATTTTGAAATGGTAAAATAATTGAATCGATAAAGATTCTACCACGTCAAGTCATCCATAAGTGTACTCGTATTCGTTGTGTTCAGACCCTTATCAACATTTTGATAATTCTATCTCTAATTTATGCGAAAATATTTGTCAAATCGTGTGTTTCGGTATCTAAAGATTTTAACAATTTATGTTCCACTAAATTTTGATGATGTTTGGAACCATAAATAAATTATCATTATTCTCTACAAAAAAAGCAATTGTGGTTTAATTCCGTAAACTCTCAAAATTTACTATCCCGGGGTACCCATCTCAACGTCCACATGTGATTCTTTTAGTCATGAAATGAAATATTCATAATTTCATTTTCTCAGCAATTGAATGTTCCAGTCTTCATGGTTTAAGTATGCATGATACATATTTTGCCTCTGCTATTATTTTGATTAGATGTATCTCCAAATTCATCACAATAATTGCAGTTTTTTAAAAATATTTTGCTTTTTACAAACTATTCTATTTTGTGACTAAGGCTATGTCTCGTCTGCGTAAATATTCATATCTGAATGATACGCGCCTTAAAACACAAGATAACAACAACATCATTTCTACCGATAGTATCGATATCAAGGGGTTCAAGTTAGGAAGCATTTTGTGAAACAGGCTTAGTAAGATTGGAACTAACTCCATGGTTGGTGGATAAAGATATGACTAACTTTTCCAGGTGTTGAGAAATGGGCCGCTGTTTCATAGATGGGACCTGTTGCATGAAAGGGTCTTTTGTAGTGACCATTCTACGTAAGAACGAGATATCGCTCAACTGTTTTACAGCCGATTTAGGTGGTCCTTGCCTTGGGAAGACACCTCCAGGCTCCAGACATGTCCTACGATAGACAGCTGGCAGCCGTCTTCACTTCCATGTTTTATCCGAATTTAATACATAAACATATGGCCATTGAGTCCCTGTACAGATCAAGCTAGAAATTTGGTCTCTGTATTTGGTGAGTGGAGCCAACAGAGTTCAGTGGAACAGCCAACATAACAGAGACCGAAGCTTTTGGTCTTGTCCTATGACTACGTAGGCATGATCTTCTTTGCACACTGCCCACCACCGTCGGCATTGAGAAAAAACGCATTACGGCAAGCCACACTGACATATCAACTTGAAACATTTTTGAGGGTCATTCGATTCCACTCTGATGCATTTTATCTGGGATGCGCCAAGTTATTTTTTATTTCTAGTCGGACTCCACCACAGCGCATGCAAAATTGCAACAAACTCCCGCAAATTTAATAAGAGGATTTACAGAATCAAGTCCTACGAAACTTACTGAACGATGTGAAGTCAATTCCCCCTTTATGTAACCCAGGTAACCTCGCAATACATGTGAGTGGTCGGACTCTTGCACGGCAAGATGACCCAAAACAGATGTCACTTTTACTTCTCCAGGGTATAGGCCCAAATATTTTTTTGTTTTCTTTTATTTTCTCACATTTTTTTCCTCTTTTCCTTTTTTCCCCAACCCTTTTCGATTTTTTTTTTCAAACCAAACTTGAAATATCGAAATGGGTGGCAATCTCTCTGACCTCATGCTTTATCATTAGATAAACATCATGAAAACAATAAAAAAAAAAAAAACTTACCGAAACTATGTGAAGTCAATTCCCCCTTATATGTAGCCCAGGTTAGTATACATGTAGTATACTAACCTCGCAATACATGTGAGTGGTCGGACTCATGCATGGCAAGATGACCCAAAACGGATGCCATTTTAACTTCTCCGGGGTATAGGCCCAAATATTTTTTTGTTTTCTTTTATTTTCTCACATTTTCTGATTTTTCTCCCTCTTTTCCCTTTTCCCCAACCCTTTTCGAGTTTTTTTTTCCAACCAAACTTGAAATATCGAAATGGGTGGCAATCTCTCTGACCTTATGCTTTATCATTAGATAAACAACATGAAATTAACAATTAAAAAAAAAGAAATTATGTATGGTAAAGAAAACAAGTTATAACGCTCAGCAAAAAAAAAGAAAAAAAACTAAGCTGTTACTAAACATGCTAAATTATTTATTTTTATTTCATTTCATTTCCATTATAATTTTTTGCTGAGTTTAAGTTTAATCAATGAAAATTGTTGGATTTATGCTAACTTGACATATTGAATGAAAAAAAAATAGCTAATTGAATTTAAAACATAGATTAGGCTTAAAGCTTACAAATCCATCACAATTATTACAAATGAATTTTACCTTGATTTACCTCGATGTTGGGCATAAAGTACATGTACTGTATAGAAGACTTATTTGCCCCTCTGCATCTTGTCATCAGTTGAATGCAACAATTTTACAATGCATGTTTGGGTTTGGATGAGTTATAAAAATTCAGTGTCGAGGTCGAAACGATTAAACTTAGTTTTCCAGTCACTAGATTTGATTTGAATGAATTTATACTGTTACTGTTTACAACCTCAAAAGGTAAATCATTCCATATGTTGATTACTCATTGAGAGAAGTCCCATTGCCTGAGTGTTTAATGTGCTCTTAACTTGATTAGTTTTTGAGAATGACCTTGTGTCCAAGGTTGAGTGTCAAGTTTGAAGAAATTTGTACTGTCCAAATCATCTATGCCCTGAATAATCTTAAACGTTTGGATCATATCCGCTCTATTTCTCCTGTTGGATAACGTTGGTAGATTTAATTTCTTCAGTCGTTCAATGTAGCTCAAGTTCTTTAGATGCGGAATTAGCTTGGTTGCTCGACGTTGGATCTTTTCCAGTTTTATGATGTCTTTCTTAAGATAGGGTGCCTTACACAAAGTACTGCAGTATTCCAAAGATGGTCATATGATTGACTTGTAAAGTTGAACCAGACCTCTTTTATCCAAGTTTGAGAAAGTTCTCTTGATAAGTCCTAACAGGCGGTTTGCTTTGGCACAAACTTTGATCACATGTTTAGAAAATTGCAAGTTTTTATCAAAAGTTACTCCCAGATCATTTTTCTCTGTCACTTTTGGAATTTCAGATGTGTCATCTGGTACTAGTAGGTAGCTCATACCTGGATTTTTTCTTCCGATAGACATTACTCTGCATTTCTTCTGGTTGAAAGTTAACTGCCAGTCTCCTGCCCACAACGAAAGGTTGAACAAATTATCTTGTAGGCTTATGTTATCATCTTCGTCACGGCGAGGTGCATACAGTTTTGTGTCATCTGCAAATAATTTGACTACAGAGTTCTTAGAAATCACATCTGGAAGATCATTGATGAAGATAATAAAGAGAGCAGGGCCAATGTCACTACCTTCAGGAATTCCACTGGTCACCTCACATTCCTTGGACAGTGCTCCATTTACCATCACTCTTTGTTTGCGATCAGAGAGAAATGCTTTAATCCGTGTCCATACTTTTCCTTGGATCCCATATCCTTGTACCTTTGAGGAGTCTAGTATGGGGGACACTATCAAACGCTTTGCGTAGTCCAGGTAAATGCAATTGACTACCTGTATATCCTTTGCATCAAGGGCAGTACTCCAATCATTTGTGACTTCCAGGAGTTGGGTAGTACAAGATCTTCCTTTCCTGAACCCGTGTTGATGAGGCGTTAGTAGGTTATTGGACTCTAAGTGATCCAATATCTGGTCCGTAACAAGTGGTCCCTGAGGAGTCTAGTATGGGGGACACTATCAAACGCTTTATGGTAGTCCAGGTAAATGCAATTGACTACCTGTATATCCTTTGCATCAAGGGCAGTACTCCAATCATTTGTGACTTCCAGGAGTTGGGTAGTACAAGATCTTCCTTTCCTGAACCCGTGTTGATGAGGCGTTAGTAGGTTATTGGACTCTAAGTGATCCAATATCTGGTCCCTAACAAGTGTTTCCATAATCTTACAAACGACACTTGTAAAACTTACAGGTCAATAATTCTCTGGAACATTTTTGGTTCCTTTTTGTGAATGGGCACCATGTTAGCAGAATGCCACAAGTCAGGGATCTGTCCTGTAATTATTGAAGTGGTGAAAATATCCGCTAATACTGGGGCTACCATCTCCTGTAATTCCTTTAAGATCCTAATATGAATTCCATCAGGACCTGGAGATTTGTCTTTATCCAGATGTCTTACTTAGTATTTTAATTATAGCTGAGCTGTCTATGTGGATATCCACTAAGGGATCCACGAAGCATCTGTTCTTGAACTTCCAAAGTATTCTCAACAGTGAAAACTGAGCTGAAAAACTTCTGATTTCTCTTCATTGCTTTTGGCATAAGATCCCACAGCATGTATGTAGGTATTCCGCACTTGGATATTGTGTTACTGTGTATATACCTCCAGAAACTCTTTGAGTTGTGCTTGATTTCAGATGAAAGGTTTTTGTCAAAGTCCCTTTTAGCACTGTTTTAACTTTTTTGTTGCTTCGTTTTTCTTGGTGGTATATATAGCTCTGGATTTGACCATATTTCTTTTCTTGCGTCTGTCCCTCTGAAAAACATTCCATGCTTTATGTTTGTCTTTAATTGATCTCTTCACTTGAGCATTCATCTACAGTGGTTTGGGTTTGCAATTTGTTGATACAAGTGGTACATATCTTTCAGTTAGATATGTCATATCATTGACAAATGACATGTATTTATCTTCGCCTTGATCACGACTAAAAAGATCACAAAATATATTGTTCTTCTCCGCATCTTTCCTCATTTCATCGTCATTACCTTAATTTGTAATACGCATGTCGATTTCCTCTCTTGAGCTCACTACCCGGTGCTAAAAAAGTTCAAAGGATTTAGCGAGGTGGTCGCTTTTTCCAAGAGGGGCTTGGAGTTGGATATTGTTTATCATGTCTGGCTGGTTTGTCAGCACAAGATCAAGAATATTGCTCACTTGTCCTTCACATACATGTAGCCTGGTACGTTCTGTAACTAGTTGACTCATAAACATATCCTCCATACAATATATAAATCTAGAGCTAAAGTTCTCTATGGGATCAAAGGTTTTCGGCGGATTCCATGTTACCTGCGGGAGATTAAAATCGCCAACAACTAAAGGTAAGTGGAAAGCCTAGAACTTCGATCTCCCTCAAAAGACTTTTTAATAGTAAGGATTCATTGTTCTCAGCATGACTGTTTGGACTGTGATATACATCAATAAGTATTGTAGTAATACATGTACCTGGTTTTGGAGTAACACTGCACCAGATACTTTCGGCAAATTTATCACTTGTGACTTGTGAGAACCAAGTTTGCTTTAAGTTCCATTTTTGTCTCACCAAGCAAAGTGAGACTATAGGCGCCGCTTTTCCGACGGCGGCGGCGACGGCGGCGGCGACGGCGGCGGCGTCAACATCAAATCTTAACCTGAGGTTAAGTTTTTGAAATGATGTCATAACTTAGAAAGTATATGGACCTAGTTCATAAAACTTGGCCATAAGGTTAATCAAGTATTACTGAACATCCTATTAGAGTTTCATGTCACATGACCAAGGTCAAAGGTCATTTAGGGTCAATGAACTTAGACCATGTTGGAGGAATCAACATCGAAATCTTAACCTGAGGTTAAGTTTTTGAAATGTCATCATAACTTAGAAAATATATGGACCTAGTTCATGAAACTTGGACATAAGGTTAATCAAGTATCACTGAACATCCTGCATGAGTTTCACGTCACATGACCAAGGTCAAAGGTCATTTAGGGTCAATGAACTTTGACCGAATTGGGGATATCTGTTGAATTCCCATCATAACTTTGAAAGTTTATGGATCTGATTAATGAAACTTGGACATAATAGTAATCAAGCATCACTGAACATTTTGTGCAAGTTTCAGGTCTCAGGATTAAGGTCAAAGGTCATTTAGGGTCAATGAACTTTGGCCGAATCGGGGGTATCTGTTGAATTACCATCATAACTTTGAAAGTTTATTGGTCTAGTTCATTGAACTTGGACATTAGAGTAATCAAGTATCACTGAACATCCTGTGCTCATTTCAGGTCACATGACCAAGGTCAAAGGTCAATGAACTTTGGCCGAATTGGGTGTATCTGTTGAATTACCATCATAACTTTGAATGTTTATGGATCTGATTCATGAAACTTGTACATAAGAGTAATCAAGTATCACTGAACATCCTGTGCGAGTTTCAGGTCACACGATCAAGGTCAAAGGTCATGTAAGGTCAATGAACTTTGGCCATGTTGGGGTTTTTTGTTGAATAACCATCATATCTCTGTAAGTTTATTGGTCTAGTTCATAAAAAGTGGTCTAGTTCATTAAACTTGGACATAAGAGTAACCATGTATCACTGAACATCTTGTGCGAGTTAGAGTAGTATTCATAGTCAGCACTGCTGCTATATTGAACTGCGTGATGCAGGTGAGACGGCCAGAGGCATTCCACTTGTTAGTATAAAGGACTACTCCTCTTTTGCGAAATTCCAAATCTGGCAAGAACATGTCATATCCTGGAATGGTGTATTCAACATCTTCTATTTCTGTCCTGGAGAATTACGGACATATCTCTGACAAGGCAATAATTGCTGGATTTTCAGTTTCAATTCTACATATCAACTCATTTCTTTTATTCATCAGAGAGTCAACGTTGCTATAAAAACATTTGTAGGCTAGTCATTGCTCTGTTTCAGATTCTTTATCTGATTCTGAGTCAGATCCACTTTCTTCTTCAGTCGGGATGTAATCTCCGAGGGTAATGTCTTTCCTGGGACTATCGTAGAGCTCTACACACTTTCTTCTTTATGAACTTGAGTGTTCGAGTTATTGCCTGGTTGACTACATTCTTTCTGACCACTGGCACTGTCATTCGTCTCTCACTATCTAGGTGTTTGAAAGACCTTGAAGTCTTTGTAATCCTTCCTCTAAATATACAGTTCATGAAACTTGGACATAAGAGCAATCAAGTATCCCTGAACCTCCTGCGAGATTTAGGTCACATTACCAAGGTCCAAGGTCATTTAGGGTCAACAAAGTTTGGTACTGTTGGGGGTATTTGTGGAATTGTCATAACTTTGAAAGTTTATGGATCTAGTTCATGAAACTTAGACATAAAATGTACAGTGTAAGAGCAACCATGTATCCCTGAATATCCCGTGCATGTTTCAGGTCACCTGTCCAAGTGTCTGTCAGAGGTCATTTAAGGTCATTGAACTTTGGCCATTGTGGGGGGTATTTGTTGAATTAATGTCATAACTTGTATGGATCTAGTTCATGAAACATACATGTACATGTAAGGGTAATCAAGTATGATGATTGTTTTGCACACGTCTTAGGTCACATGATCATGGTCAAAGGTAATTTTGGGTCAAAAATCGGACAAATAATGAGAAAGTAATGAGCATTTGAATATTGCGATCACTAATGCTGTGGAGATAGCAAATTGACAATACGACAAAGATGTGTGATGTCACTTGTGAACAACTCTCCCCATTACTTTAGTATATATTTCACTTGAATTGCCTCTTTTATCACATCTATCCATAGATCATGTGTTCTTTCTACATGAGGGCATGTAATGCATATTTTTTAAGAAGACATCATGGATAAATAGCTTGTATCATCATAAGAAAAAGCAAAAAGAAACAATTTGAGGGTATTTTATAGTCCACCAAAGGGAAAGTTGTTCATCAGTGACATCACACATCCTTGTCGCATTGCCAATGGGAGGATCTCCATGGCATTAGTGATTGCAATATTCAAATGCTCATAACTTTCTCATTATTTGTCCGATTTTTCTCAAACTTTCTTTATTCTTATTCTTTGATGATTCTGTTTATTACACAGGCCTATTTGTTCCAAAGATTTCATTCCCCCTTAATGATAGGGTAACATAGCCATTCAATGGTAATTTTCATGGAATCCTTTATTTTAATTATTATTGGATGTTGCACATTGTTGCAAACTGTATCATAGGATGCCACTGTTGTTATTGCCACAGTTCCCATACAGACAACTTTTATGCCAGAGGGTCTTGGACTTTCAATTTATTTCTTTGTACAGTGGAAGCTTGAAAGTTAAAATATGATGTACACTGTACAATTACATATGTTTCTTTAGCATCGTTTCTTAAAAACAAGTGCTTTTTCATGGGGTGGAATTTTTATCATTTCCTAATACCCTTGTCTGAGTCTATGACACAGAAATAAAGTGTGATGACAGTGCTGACACTTCCTGTAATTGTTACACTGTAATGTTAAACTTTCATTTTGTTAATATGTGCATTGTGGTACAATCTCCTTTTTTTCTCCCCCATCCCCTCTCTGCATCTCTCTCCCTCTCCATCTATTTCCCTGTATCTCTCTCTATTGCTCTGTCACCTATATTCACTCTATTCCTCCCTCCTCTATCCCCCTCTCTCTTGTTTTATTTCTTTTTTTAAATTCCACATTCATTCATGGTACCTATTCTTTATTATGTTTGTTTTAGGGAGCTAATGCATCTGCATTGGAGAAGGAGATAGGGTCAGATCAGTTCCCTCCCAGTGAGCATTACTTTGGACTAGTCAATGTAAGTTCTAATGTTACTTAACTGTTTTTTTTATTGTTCAAAATTAAAATGTTATTTGGGATCTCTCTGGAACATACTTTCTTTTTGCTCATGAATTCACAAGTATGATATCTGCCTTATTTTTCTATAAAAAAAACCTAACCTTCACTGGCATTTTATAATGTACAAGTGTATAGTGCATGAGTATAACCTTTAAAGGAAACCAAAACCCAAGATGAGAAGCAATCTTATTGGAAAGAGTAAAATAAGAAAAACAATTTAAAACAAGTTTCATCAAAATTGGTTGTAAAATAAGCAAGTTATGGACGTTTAAAAAGTCTTGTTGTACTTTCTATGGGGATCCTCAAATTGGCAAACATGCCTTAAAATGGCTGATTTTGTGGACAACTCTCCATTTGTTTTGTACACACTTTGTCAGATTTTCCCTATTATCTTTAAAATTGCATATTGCCTCATTCTGAGCATAACATATGTTATGGGAAAATATAATTCACACCACATATTTCAAGGTCAAGAGGAGATGACATGAAATATGTAAAATAAAGGGCAAAATCTGAAAATATGTGTACAAAACAAATGGAGGGTTGTCCACAAAATCAGCCATTTTGAAGCATGTTTGCCAATTTGAGGATCCCCATAGAAAGTACAACAAGACTATTCAAACTTCTCTAACTCGCTTATTCTTTAACCGATTTGATGAAACTTGTTTTAAATTGTTCCTCTCATTTTACTCTTTCTAATGAGATTGCTTCTCTTCTTGGGTTTTGGTTTCCTTTAAACTCGTAAAAGTCCTACAATACACACATCACTCTGTACAATCATTTTGCACTAGTCCTGTCATACCATGTACCTGCTAGAATACATGTGTGATCCATATAATTACAAACACCATACATGCCGTGTTCACTATGTATTGATCACGCAAAACATTTTTGTTGGGTTTATTCTTTAATTACATGTCAGTTACAATGCAGTTTTTTTTTGTTCTTGAATTTTTTATGAAGTTGACAGACTGAAAAATTGATTTATATTTTGGTATATTGTTAACATATGAGTTGGACAATACATGTATATGAAATATTCATTCAAACAATTCCCTGTTGAATATAACAATAGATTGTAGAATGGATAGATGTGTAATCCAGTCATTTTCACGTTACATGTATTTGCACACATAGTATGTATGTTGGGATGACACTACATTGTATCATCAAAAGTGAAGAGTCCATGGGTGTATGTACAGTATTTATGGCTGCATTTGGTAATATTGTTAACAATTGGACTGTTTTCACTTAAGCATGGTATAGTTGCTTCATTTTATTAATTCTCTGAGAGGGTTAGAGACCTTGTTTTAGGAAATACATGTAGTTTTCACTATCACCCTGCTTGTAATACAAATAGTGCTTAGGAATACATGTACATGTACATTGTATTTGTACAATAAGCTAATAAAAGAATGACCTCTACGTGAAGTGTGTTATGGAAGAAGGCCAAGAACAAGCAATTAATATCCCATTTATGAAGTGCTACTAAGCTTTCCTATACACTACCTCACATCCTGAAGATCAGTCGAGACATCTATTATATTCTTGACTCTTGAGGATGGTTGAGTGCAGGCAACTTGCCAATACATGTAGTCTGCATATACAGTAGAAAAAAAACATGACATACTTTTTCTTTATACAGTTTTATTTGAAAAGTTTGTTTGAAACTGTATATGATATGATCTTTGATTATTTTAGAGCAGATTTGTAATTGATAATAACATTGCAAAGGTACATAACATGTGAGGGCACTATGCAGATATGCTCCAGTCGTATAGTAAACACACTTCCTTATTTCAAAAATTCATTCTGAATTGCCTACGGTATATGATGTTTTTCTCAGATTTATCAGACTTTTCTTTCTAGCAAGCAATGTACCTGTGACTATAACTTAAAAGTCCTAAATGTGTGATAAATGTCTGACTTTATAGACTATCTCTTCTACTGTCGTTATGGATATGATTCTTGGTAGCCAAACCAACCTCATTTTCATAATTGCAGGTAGTGCTAAAGTATTTGCTATCATCACATAATTATGGAAAATTGAACTAGTGTTAAAATCAAGAGAGACCATACAATATCAGTTTATCCTAGAAAAGCTGTTTACGGTACATGTACACACAGCAGGTGTGCAAAACACTATACTAATAATAGGATTTAGGGAGAACTTTGTTACCTACACTGTACTGTATAGTGTGTACATCAATTATTTTAATTTACATTGTACATGTACATGTATGAGCTGGAGAGGTGTTGTGGCTCAGTGGATAAGTCTCCTGACTTTGAACCACTAGGTCTGGGGTTCGAATCCCACTGCAGCACTCGCGTCCGTTGGCAAGGCATTTATCTACATGTACATTTGCCACTCTCCACCCAGGTGTAAATGGGTAGGCTACCCGTTAAGGAGGGTAGCCATGCTAAAGCTGGGGTAATACTTGTAGTATGCAGTGCTTAAATACATTGTGTGCTATAAATGTTGCTTATTATTATTTATTATTATCCGTATGTACTCGTAGTTCTGTACATTTCACTTTGGTTTCTTTGTAAATGCACTAGATTATGAGTCATGCATGAATAACTACTGAATACACGTGTACAACATGTATGTACTAGGCCCACAATACATTATTTGTTTGGTCAAATACTATGATATCACGGTTCACCCATATTAATGTCATATAAACATATTGAGTTATTTGTTTATGAAATTGCTAAGTATTAATCATTGACAAAACAAATTACATGTACCAATGTTTATTACCAGTCCAAGGTACATACAGGTGCTTTAGCAGTGAAATTCTCATAATGTGCTAATACTCGGTCCTACGACATTACGTATATTAATTATGAAAAAAAACAGAAAATTTCAAATAATTTGTGAATTACAGTTGTCTTTGTTAATAATACACTAAAAGTAGCCTATATTACTAAATATTGCTTGATATGAAGGCTTTATTCAGCATGAGATCATGTTTTGTACATGTACATGTATGTTTATCCTTGTTTTATGGGGTGAAGTGTTTTGTCTTTGATACATGTACCTGTACTTGTATGCACATGACTGTTTATTAAGTGCAGCTGTCAAAGCACAAATGAAATAGGTGAAATGCATTATAGTACATGCAAGATGTTGTATGGTTTGGGGTTGTACATGTACATGTATTTCAACTTCCAGCAAGTGATAAGAAAAGTCAGATTACATCCGTTAGATGTGGTCAATGTGTAGTATTTGAATCAATACATTGTATCTTCTCATCAAGGTCCATTCATACATGTTCAAAATGTACATGTAAAGTGATTCAGGGTCTGCACTTCATAACATGAGACTATCAGAAAACTCCATGTGTATAGGCCTCCAGATGCTGATATACATGTACATGTAAAGTGACTTTATTTACTTTAAAGAAGGCCTAAAATTAAAAAGTACTTAACATGTCCTCTCAAACTATGCAGAAAACGATGAGGATCTACGATACTATTATACTTTATTATTTTTGTTTATTCAAGTTGTAACATGGGAAAGAATGTAAAAGGTATATTTTGCAATGGAGGTAAACTTGCATATTAAAGTCAACCATCTGTTGTAAAAAAAAAATAAAAAATAAAATATTGAACCAATTTTTACACTAGATTATGCAAAACATAAATGTACATGTATCTTCCAAGTCAAATTACTGCTGAATGGATTTCTGTGGTCCAAATGATTTGCAAAATTACGTACATGTACATGTAGGTACAAAAATGTACTAAAGAAGATTTAATTGATTTCTTATTTATTGTAGTCTGTTCAGTTTGTTATGCATATTATTTCTCTTCTTTGTTCTTTATTACACAGTTTGGAAACACATGTTACTGCAACTCAGTCCTGCAGGCGCTGTACTTCTGCAAGCCATTCAGGGATCGGGTCCTGGCCTATAAGACGCAGCCGAAGAAGAAGGAAACTCTCTTGACCTGTCTATCGGATCTCTTCAACAGCATCAACACGCAGAAGAAAAAAGTGGGTGTGGTCGCACCAAAGAAGTTTGTGGCCAGATTAAAGAAAGAAAATGGTTTGTAATCCTCATCTTTCTTCCCACTTCTACTTTTTTTTTGGGGGGGGGGGGTTGTGGGGAAGGGGGTGGGTGAGTGGGATGAAACTTGTGAGAAGGAGGGGGAAATCACATTTTGTATTGAAAGGGATATTTTTCTTATTTCTAGTTATTCAAATTTATACCCACCAGCAATTTGTCAAATTGTGATTTTGAATTGTTAGCATTAATGGAGTGAATCTTCCTTTACCCCTGTTCTCAGGGTGTAGAACAAATGTAGGTCTACATTGCATAATTAGGCAGTAAACACTGTTTGCCTTTGTGTTTTAAATCCTTACAGACTCTTTAAACAAGTGTAATGAAAAAAAAAAACTGGATAAATTTAGACATGTTTTTAATCCTGTACACTAAATACCTAAAATAAACTGTAAAACTGAGCTCGTTCATTTATCTTTATTTTCTTCACTGTAAAACATACTGTTCCAGTACAATGTGTTGCATGTACTGTATGTGCTATACATGTATATTAAAGATTGTTACATGTATTATCATTTTTTTTGACTTGTGATTCTTTGTCACATCTATAAGTAAGATATCTGAATTTTAGATACATTGTAAGATATTATGTCCATTAAAAGGAATACTGATTGAATGTTATCCTCAGCTTCCTTATTTGCATATCACACATGTATGATAAAACATAGATGGAAGCAAGCTAAATTGAAAAAATGCAATATTTTTATTTTTTTACTGCTGATTTTAGTAGAATGTTCATTGTTATACTTGTTTGGCTTTTCTCTACATGTATTTATTCAAATAAACATGTATTTAGAGTGGACTTGGCATTTGAAATATATATTTGTTTTTTACAGAGGTTTTTGACAACTACATGCAACAGGATGCACATGAATTCCTCATATATCTTCTCAATACGATAGCAGACCTCTTACAAGGTAGGAATTCATCAACAAAATATTGTTCTTTTATTGGTTAATCAGGATCTCAGAATTACATGTAACTAAGAAGTACTGGTATATTTCATGTATTTTCTTTAAATATGTTTGATTTAATATAAATATGCATGAGGTGTAATTTATTATTGAAACTTTAATTATTAAGACAGAACATAATAAAAGACACCACATGTAAATTCGTTCAAATTCAAGTTTCACTAAACATGCATTCAAATTTATAAAACATTATACAGTATGTAAGTATCCTAAAATATTTATTTTAGAGATCACTTTTTAGTTGCAAGTTATTGAAAATTCTCTTTATACACTTATACTTGGATTTCCTTTTTATTTGAATTAATTGTTGTGTCCTATAAAACTGTACTATGCTATCTGTACAGAATAAATGTGAATAGGAGAATTCCATTTCTTTTTTCAATAGACAATGGGTTTACTTTTGACACACTGTAATATATTTAGGTCAGAAATTGACTTCTTGATATTGACATTGCAAAATAGAATGTTTGCCAAGTATTGCAACCAAATAAAATGGTGGAGTTTTCCTTCTCGGCTCAGTGATTCCTAATGAAATCGTTCATCCGAATGCTTGTTTGAATGAAAGAAAAAAATCCCCTGGAGAATCTCTGACAAAGTGGAGTGGGTTCAAAAGTTGATATGTACTGTAAAGAGAAGAAGTAATGTTCAATCCTGTTTCTTTAAACATCAAATTGATTTGATGCTTCATTGGGCAGCAATGAAATGCAATTTACCTGATATCTGATGCATTCTTAACATGCAATGAAGTTATATACCAGTGCAACTCTTTCAGTTGCTTATACTATAAATTTAAAAGAAACATATAAGAGTTGCACTGTGACCATTAAATGTTTACATGTATATTGTTTTATTATTTTTATCAATTACGTGAATTATGCTTTGTACATGCATCTCTTACATTATGGAATTTCCTTCCATGAGAAGTCAGTAATGAATCACTGCTGAGTTAAATTTTTAAAAATCCAAAACTTATGTTCGATTCCCACTTACTTACTGTACATGTAACACATCTCTCATTCACTTTCCGAAACTGATTTTCTTTTTCTTTTTTTTTCCTTTTTGCAGCTGAGAGGAAAGCAGAGAAGTTAGCTGGTAAAGGCAAACCTGGCACTCCTAATGGGATCATCAATGGTAATAACAATGACATGAAGACAGAACCCACCTGGATACATGAAATATTCCAAGGAACATTAACAAATGAGACAAGATGTCTCTGCTGTGAAGGGGTAAGCACTGTCAGTGTTTGATTTCAAGTTTGGTGTTGACTACTGGTGTTGGTGTTGTATCACTTAATAAATATCCTAAGCAATTATGACTTAAGACGTCTCTGCTGTGAAGGGGTACGAACTGTCAGTGTTCGATTAAATGTTGACAACTGGTGTTGGTGTTGTGTCACTTTATAAATATCCCAAGCAACATTAACAAATGACTTAAGATGTCTCTGCTGTGAAGGGGTAAGCACTGTCAGTGTTTGATTATATGTTGACAACTGGTGTTGGTGTTGTGTCACTTTATAAATATCCCAAGCAACATTAACAAATGACTTAAGATGTCTCTGCTATGAAGGGGTAAGCACTGTCAGTGTTTGATTTAGTGTTGACAACTGGTGTTGGTGTTGTGTCACTTTATAAATATCCCAAGCAACATTAACAAATGACTTTAGATGTCTCTGTTATGAAGGGGTAAGATCTGTCAGTGTTTGATTTGGTGTTGACAACTGGTGTTGGTGTTATGTCACTTTATAAATATCCCAAGCAACATTAACAAATGACTTTAGATGTCTGTTGTGAAGGGGTAAGAAGGGGTGTTGACAAGTGGTGTTGGTGTTTTGTCAATTCATGTCGGAACGTTGATAGATGAGACGAGGGGTCTCTGCTCTGAAGGGGTAAGCACTATTAATATTTTATTTCAAGTTTGTTGGCAAGTGGTTTTGATGTTGTGTCAGTGTATGTTAAAATGAATATTCCGTGGAATGTCAGCAAATTAAACAAATGTCTGTGCTGTGAAGGGGTAAGCACTGTCAATGATTGATTTCAAGTGCGGTGTTGACATCCAGCGTCAGTGTTAGGTTGATTTTTTATATTCGTTGCAGGCAGCACTAAGCCTGAAATTAGGCTTGTGCTGGGACAAACATGTATGCAACAACTCAAATAGGGCTATTACATTTGTGCTTAAATTAGTTAATAATTATAATGATAATAATAAATGTGATTTGTATTAATGCACCAAATCCACTCTGCAGGGTGCCCAAGGTGCAGCATTTAGTGTTAGAGCTTGGATAGGCAGCAGGATTCATGCTCTAACACTAACACCAGCAGTTTACCAAACTTGAAATCACACATTATTTAATTTTATTTCATCTGTGGTTGGATTATTTAATTTATGTGTGCTTTCATTTGATTTCAATCAGTCTTACTCATTTTGGAAAAAAATGCTAATCCCACATTTTCAGAGATGAATTATTTATTGTTTCACTTGACAATGAGGAGAAAATGAGAATATTTCGTATTTCATGTAATAAAATACAAAAGAAATAGTGAGTGGATGACGTCATCAGTCTTCTCATTTGCATACCGACCAGGATGTGCATACAAATGTTTTGTAAAATTAAGCAAAACTTTAAAATGTCCTAACTTTCTTATTTTACATCTGATTTTGATGAAATTTTCAGTGCTATGCTTATTGTATTTTTCTCTTTTTATTCAAATCAACTTTTAGTTTGGGTGGACTTGTCTTTTAAATTGCAAGTTGCCATTAGAGGTAGATTATCAAAGTTCTTTCTCTTATTAGTGCTGTTTAGGGATCAGAAATCAGGACTGAGTAATCTGTTTTAAGGGGGGGGGGGGTCAAGTAGGATTTCATACATCATCCCCTGTGAATATGATTAATTTCTAAAATAACAGGGGCACATTCCATAAAGAGTTATGATTATCATTGTTACAGTGCTGAGCAGCCAATCACAATCAAGGTTTCCATGGTAATTACTATAATAGCAAAGTGTTACCATTGTTGCAAGTCTTTAATGAAATGGGGTCCCAGGTCCTTCGCTTTTTTTTTACTTCTTGTCTATGACACTTTCTTAATGCTGTTTGCTCGTCATACTCATTATTGTTTTCTCTCATTAATATCCTTACAATGTTTTATCAAATTTGTCAATTTTTACATTGAAAAAAATCATGACATGTTACTATATGAAGCAACCAAAGAGATGGTATTCATTTGACTGAGAGCGATTTTACTGATAAGAAAAAAAAGTCTTTCAGGTATGGCAAAGACCCTTGGTTGAATTTTTGTTGAATACATATATATGCCTTGGAATTTTTAATAATTTTTACTCCTTCAAGATAGGAAATATGCCATATTATTAAAAAAAATACAGGTTACTTTTCCTAAATTGAATCTTGTGGGATGAATATTTGACTTTTTGAAGGCTGACTTTAGGGCTTCTAGTTCATAAGTACTGAATGTGTATGGTTTTTGTAATCTAATGCATGGATTAGATTGATCTATCCCCAACATTTTCATAATTACAGGTGAGCAGTAAAGATGAGGATTTTCTTGATCTGTCTGTAGATGTAGAGCAGAACACATCAATAACACATTGTTTAAGGTAAGTGATGATACTTTAAAAAAAAATCAATTGAATGGTGTTTTTTTGTTGAGGATGGAAGTGCCTTACGGTTAGTTTGCTAGTATCCCAGTCAATTTTAAGCGTACTTTGCACTACATCCACTTTGCAGTACACCCACTCCATATAAATAGTTCTTTTCTTAGCTTCTTGATGATGGCAATGACAAATTTAAATGAAACTTCTTTCATATTGGATGATTTTTTACACTTTCCTGTGAAATGATAAGAGAGTCTGATACTTCAACAGAAGTAGCTGGATTCAAATTTTAGCAATTATTTTGAAGTATTTTCTGATATACTCTGTTTTTTTAAATGAAGATTAATATTGTTTCATTTGAAAAGTGTTAATTTTCAAATCAGTGTTTAATGAAGAGGATTAATGAATATTATATTTCAATAACTCTTTGTTCTTAGGTCAGTTTATATGGTGAATAATCTGAAGTATGATTGTGGGTTTAGCTGCATAATTTCAGATATTAATTCTTAAGCAAGCTTTATAGCAACAAAGCTCAGAAAAATTCTATATTTGTTAGCATGATTTGTTTCAATTTATGTGAACTCTATTAAAAAATGTTGCAAAATCTTGTTGCGCTATATCTGAATTAGGCTTGTATTAAGTATTTCAATACATATGAGATCACAAAATTTGAAATCACAAAATTGAAGTAAAAAATTAGTGATTGAAATCAGTATTAAAGCACATGAAAGTTCAACTGATTGGTGAATAAAACCATTTCATGTGTAAATGCCACATTAATATAGATTTATATTACATTTTTTTGAGCAAAATATGTGTTTTGTTTTTGTAAAATCTTATTTCAGACAAGGCACAGTTTTATTTTATAAGAAAAAAATGTGTTACACATAGAAAGATCACTAATCATTATAGTTACCAATACATTTTTATTTTGTTTATGCTAACAGGGGTTTCAGCAATACAGAAACATTATGCCATGAATACAAATACTACTGTGAGACGTGTTGTAGTAAACAAGAAGCACAAAAGAGGTAAGTTTATTTGGTTTCTTGTATGTTTCATTCAAATTTAAACATTTAAAAGAGTTCTCCACTCTGACTTAATTTGGCTTTGAATGAAAAGATTAAACTTCAAGCAATACATGTACATTAAAAATTAAAAATTAGAATTGAAGTAAAATATGATTTCCTAAGACAGTGAATTTGACTTTGGCCTAGGGATGGAGTGAATGAGTGCCTGAATATTCTTCATTTAGCTGGTTATCAATGGCAGGTAACTAATATAAACTATTGGAATCCTGCAATTTGATTGGCCAAGAGCTTATTGATCAAAGATTCCTGATGAAACAAGTGTTATACATTGTAGATCAGGGCAGTGATGTGAACAAGTTTTTGTGCAAATTTTTTTTCCCCTAGGGGTTTATACAATTTCAGGCCTAATCTGCCGTTGGGCCTAGCTAGTTTCGAAATTCTCCTGTTTTATTGAATGATTGTTTGCTGGTAACCTTTACTTGTTAATTTTTTTTGTTATTTCAGAATGCAAGTAAAGAAGCTGCCTCAACTATTAGCGCTGCACTTAAAACGGTTTAAGTACATGGAACAATCACATAGATATACCAAACTTTCCTACCGAGTTGTGTTTCCTTTAGAGCTAAGATTAATGAACACGGTACGTATGAAGTCATTACATAAACTCATAAGCCTTTCAAATGAAACGCTGTATTGTTTTTGTTGCCTTTTACTTTGTGAGGATCAATTATCTAAATGTTTATTGCAGTTATTTTGTTATACAGTGCATTCCAAAAAAAAAACTATACACTTTTGAAATGGTTGCTAAATAAAAAATGTAGCACTTTGGGAAAAAAGACTTACATGTACATATATGGAAAGCCAATAAAGCCAATATGGATCGAAAGGATTTGCCTCTCAAAAACTGACATAAATTGAAAGGCTAATTCCAGCCCACCCTAATTTTCATACCCTTTGTTTCATTGGGCAGTGCTCGCTCAAGCATGAATAGTTTTCCGATTTTTTTTGGTGTCATTTGAAAGTTGACTTTATTGGCTTTCTATATCTATAAGTCTTTTCCCCAAAGTGCTGCATACTTATTTGGCAGCCATTTCAAAAGTGTATAGTTTGTTTTGGGACGCACTGTAGTTCAACATTTATACACACACATTCACGCTTCATTTCATTCATTAATTCAAAGCTTGTTTTAGTATATATACATGTATCAATTGATCATCGTGTTTTCTGGTTGTATTCAACCTCTGAACATTGTTTGTAATGTACCAGTATGTTTTTGATGAAATAGAAATAAAGACTGTATTAACATATTTTGGAGGATTTTTAGGCACAAAATATGGATTTCAAAATGTTATGTGTTCCTTTGAGGTATTTATATTAAAGTACATTTGATACTATTGTTATGTAGTATGTAGTTAAACTTCTGTTATCCTTTTAGTCATTCACCTTCACTTGTTTACAAACTCCCCATTGTCATCTAAGAATTCCCAAACCCCTATACCTTTTAACTCCTAAACCTTAACCATAAAAATACCAACCCTCAGTGACATCAGCTAACTTTAAGGAGCAAAATTTTTTAGAAGTATGACTCACACTTCCAGCCCGAGTCACTTGCACAGAGCATCACCACACCCCTTATAACAGAGATATTTTGATACAGATAGTTACCTGTAGACCAATTAGATCAAGTTTAGATCACTCCCACCTTAAATTGTTACACTCCCGAAACTAATGATATAAATAAGACTTCTTGATTCTTAGATATATATATATACAGTAGAATACTAGATCCACACTCATCCATATAGACTGACTGACTTCAAGACGTCCATCCAATATTATTTCAACTTCAGAACCTTAATCATAGACTTAAAAACTTCTACATTCATTGTCCTAAACACGACACTATATGTCTGTCCTATTTTTTTTTACAGAGTGACGATGCAGAGGCTCCTGATAAGCTGTATGATCTTGTTTCAGTTGTTGTGCACTGTGGAAGGTAAGGTTGATTTGGTAATATAACCCTTGATAAACATTTATGTTGACCCTTAATAGCTTATTGGAACTGGGTGCTCCCTGTATAAATTCTATTGGAATTATTTAAGATTTCAGTATTCAAAAAGTTAATGTCTAATATCTTCTAACTTGTGGAAAGTCAGCACCAGGCTGAGAAAGTGAGCAGACCAAAGAAGGTGAAAGCTGCACACAGCTAAAACAGGATTATTGATTTGTATCTCATTCAAAGAATGCTCATTAGTTGAAGCTATTTTACTGGTTTCTTAGCTTCATTCTATGAATGAAATTTCAGAGCTCTGAATAGATAAATGATTGTAGTACAAAATGTTTTATTTGTTTTGTGAGGATCAAACGATGCAACACCTTTTGGTCTGCCCCCTACTACCAAAGCTGTACACTGCCAAAGATGGTGTTTGTTTTTCTAGTAAACCTGTTAATCTTGTATTTGGTTTTTCCTGTACTAAGCCTATTGGAGTGATAGAATTCATTAGTTACTATTTTAATCTGTTTTATTCCTATTCTTATTGCACAGTGGGCCAAATAGGGGCCATTACATCACCATTGTGAAGAGCTTTGGTTTCTGGCTTCTCTTCGATGATGACATGGTAGAGGTAAGAATAGTAGAATAGGTGTGACGTGGTGGTGATGGTGGTGGAGCGATGAGGATGATGCTGCTGCTAATGATGATGATGAGGGTGATAATGATGATGAGGAGTAGTAGGAGGATAGTGGTAGTGTTGAGATGAGGAGGATTGTGATGATGATGATGATGATGAAGACGACGACGATGATGACGATGATGATGACGATGATGATAATGGTGATGATGATGGTAATGATGATAATGATGATGGCATTGATGGAAATGAGGAGGGGGATGATGATGATCATGATCAGGGCTACTGAATGTTGAATATGAGGGGGATTTTGTATCTCTGACCATGAAAATCTCCTTCTATTCATACAAAGGTAATGATAATTTGACTAATAGTATATTCCTGACATTTATACTTACATGTAGTTTGAGAATTGTTGATAAGTACTCAATGGTGTGACTCCTGGGCATGTGCTGTGAAAAATAATTTGTGTTATTTCATTACCTGATGGCCCACACTAATGAATTTCCCCAATGTGCTCTCTTTCCCCTTTTCCCCATGAAGAAAATTGAAGTCTCAAGTATCGAGGAATTCTACGGTCTAGCCACGGAGGTGCAAAAGAACTCTGATTCAGGATACATTCTCTTCTACCAGGCAAGAGACGTTTAGAGAACAGACAATGAGAATGGTTAAAAGACCAAATGATGTTGAGTAGTTTGTCCCAAGGAAGATTGTTGATGGAAGGAAACCTCCATTAAAACTACAATTGCCAAACGTCTTCAAGATGTGTGGCATGTTTAACATAGCTTTGCGTGTAGCCAAGCCATGCAACACCTCCCTGATGCTACCCTTAGATTTCTTATTGATGGAGAGGAGATGAGAGTGCTCAACTAACCACTGTCAGCATTATAGGCCAGGAGAAAACATATTCATGTGTTTGCTGCCCTCTACAGTTGACCAGGGAGAGCATTGAGGATATGTGGAAAGGGCATCATCACATGAATACAAAAGAAAGTGGAATCTGAAAGTATGATGATATTATCAGTTTGATTTTTTCCTGTTCGATAATTATCTGAGGTAGTTCTCACCATAGTAATTTGTATTTAGTTATTTTTTTTAATAAACAGTGAATTACATAGATGACGACATATCAGCAAACATATAAAGATCACCCTTGAATTATTTGTTGTATGTTTTTGTAATATGTTACAAGTGATAATAATCTAGTCTCAGGAGCTGTCTTTTTGTATATTGAATAACCCTTTGCTTTAAAACGAAAATTCACTAACATAAAAATGCTGTTTGTTGTATTATTTTTCCGTCGGCTTTTTATATTTTGTTTTGGGGCGGTAGCAAAATAAGATACATTAGCTATTATGATCATCATTTAGGAAATAAGAATATTGACATTTGACAATGATTACATGAAATTGTGTACTTTTAATATATATATATTTATATATGTACATGTGAAGTGAATGGACTATTTCTCATTCAACGAGTATGTATATATTTATGGAATTTTTCAGCCATTTTAGAATGCAGACTGGCTGTATGTAATTTACAATATATTGTACATAATGTCTATATCACAGAACTATTTTGTGGTAGAAAGTAAAAAAAAATGCTATAAATAAATAATGAAGAAAAAATAAATATTCAGATATGCTATTATATTCCTTTAAGGTTCCATTTGCAGATACTTTAGTCAAATCAATGGGATTTTAAACTTAGTGCCATTTGTTTTAATCTCATAGAGATTTTCTTTTCATCCTTAGTTTGATAGCCAAGAAATATGTGATAGAATATGTTGCAGTTATTAATCTCTTTTTGTTTGCAATAAATGTGTAAATTTATAACAGCCACCACTTTGCTAGTACTATTGGATAGTTATTATTTTGAGTGATAGAAATAATCCAGAATCATGATGTACATGTACTGTAATGTGTGACTTAAATTTTGCTCTAAGCCCAGATATATGTTCTTTGTTCCCTTGATATCTCATATGGCTTTATAAATTGATTGTTCAAAAAATTGTTGAAAAATAATTTAAAAAATAAAACACTCAACAAAGCAGATAGGTGAAAGATTGATCAAAGTTGGACCAATAATAAAAATTTCAAGAAGGCTTTCAAATATTTTAATTCCTCTACTTTATGAAGATGACAAAAAGAGTGAACATGCACAGATCCAGAGTGAGAATTTTACGGGATGTGATTTCATATGGAAAATTTGACCCCCCAAAAAGAAAGAAAAAGGATAAAAAGGTTATCACTACCAAATGTAGGGTATTTCCATCTCTCAAAAATTTGACCAGCAAAGAAAAAAATATATGTAAAATTACTGAAATCTGCACATGGGTTTTACTCATAACAATGATAATATTTTTCTTTAATGATGACATGTAACAAAATATTCTCTTTAACCCTTTATGAAACACCCACTTGAACTGTTATTGAATACATGTAATTATATTATCTTTTATTGATAATTAATTTCATTATCTTTTCTCAGACATATGTGTAACTAAATATACCCCAGGAGCCTGTCACACAGCTTAACAATGATCATAAAACATTTTCTTAACGATTTAATTGCAATGATTAAAATTTACAATCAATCTTAAAAATCAAGCGTAATTTAATCGTAAACTTTAATGTTACGGTCCCAGGATTTGTTTAGGGGTATATTTTTTATTGATTTAGTTAAGCCTTACATTCATTTTTCAAAACATTTTGTTTTCTAAAGAACATGCTTATTATCATGAGGAAGCCATAGACTGTGTATGGACACATGAGTTACTTTCTCAGCATAATGCATACTCAGATTTTGTACTTGACTTTCTGATTTTAATTTTTCTCGCTGTAAATCCGTCTCGATGTTTCCTAAGTACTCTGTCTTTGTCATGAGCATCTTGAAGATTACAAACACTACCACCTCATTTTCAATTAGGTCATTTCAACAGCTCTGCTTTTTAGCTAGACCTAGAAACAAATTGGGCTACTGATTGTTATTGTAATATTGACTGACTTAAGTCATCTATCGTACAAATGATTATGAAAGCAGTATTGGTGAACATTGCTTGAACAATATGTTTTGTCATTAGTCATGGTAGACATCCTTAAGTACAGAAATGTTGTTTAGTAGGTGTTTGTGAGATGTCTCGTGTGATGACCTGGTCACACAGAAAGCACATTTATTTCACTCTTGGGTCTCCACTTGTACACCAGTATAGATGATCCGATGGTCAACTGTACAAGTGTTAGTCCCTTACTCTCAGAAGCCACCCATTCAGAATTATAAGATACAATCTGTAATGTTTTATTGATTAGACTGTACTTGTATTTGGTATTATTATGCTACCTTAACAAATCCTTGTTCCTATAATTAATATTTCAGAACACATGTAACACCCTTTGTTGTTTTAAATGTAAGTTTTTATTACAAGACCAAATTTTTCTGCTTGTTGAAACACAAAAAAAGTATTTCAGTGCTTAATTATTCCTCATTATCTTTTCATGTCTAAATGATCTATAACAATGCACAGTAAACCATATTGGGGTCTACAAAGTATTATGTAATGGCTTATCGTAGTTTCGGAATGATCATGCTTTACGCAGCAATCACTTCCAATGTTATGATTAATAACTTGGGGGCATATTGAGACCGAACAGATTACTCGTGTATATTCAGAGACATATCCTTTTTCTTTCATTTCAGCCTACAAAGATCCAGTTTATAAGGAATATTAGATATACTTGTGTTTGTATAAAATGCCACCCATTAATGGCATTCACCATTTCTCAAAATGGATACATGAGTAGGAAGTTCAGTGACCTGTTGATGCTCCACAGTAGTGCCTCTTGTGCATTGTATTCAGTTTCTTAATGATAGCTGTAAGTGTATCACACAGCCAAACTAGTACAGTATGCAAGGATTATGAAAGGAATGTGGATGTTGTTTCCCTCCGGTGTCGGGGAGATAATTAGTGTTGACTAAGAAAATTTATATATTGAATTATAAAAAGATTAAATAAATATTTCAGTATATGCAAATTAAAAAGAAAAACTGTACTGGTTCAAATTTATGAGTCATTGAGTGTTCATTATATGTATGTGCTTTAATTGTGAAGGATGCTGAAGCATGTTGACGATAATTTTCAAATAGCATTTTTAGAAATGTACTTGTTTTGTTATCCAAATGTGTTTTTTTTTATCCAAAAGGGAAATAAGAGTATTTACATATTGTACTGGTATTTCTGATGGCAAAGTTGTGTGTTAGAGGGATAGTGAGGAAGAATGAGAGAGGGAGAGAGAGAGGAAATGGGAGAGAAAAGGGGAGAGGGAAAGCAAAGCGAGCAAGAAAGAGATCATTCTTAATAACGTTTCTTTTATCGCAGAAGAAAGGAATTGTAGGGCTTCCCATCTTGAAAAATATTTTCTTTAAAAAAGTAACCTTCACCTAAAGAAAGTAAACATTGTACACACTAAATTTTTTGTTGTTTTTGGAAGATAAAAAAATTATTTTATGCTATTTTCTCATGATCCTGCCTAACATTAAACAAAACAACACTGATGATTTTTATTATTTTTTCAAAATCTGAAATAATTTTTCTTTTTCATTCCAGTAATAGTGGGAGTTTGTATGATTAGCCAATCTATTTCATTAATTCATATATAAAATCAGATGGGGAGATCTACCCTATGAAGAATTTTCTGAGCAAGCCGCAAAAGGTTATTGTTGAAATCAATGTTCTTGCCTGACAACCCACCCCCCTCCTCACAAAAGGGAAAACAAATGTGTATGAATTTACGTGAACAAGTTCCTTGAGAATTTTTCGTCAGCTCTTATTCAATTATCAATTGAAATTAATTTATTCATTTATTTCTCTCTATATTTCTTTTCATTTTATTTGCAAATTATTATCTTTCTAATCCTACTTTATTTATCTACTTATTTATGTACTTATTGATTTGTTAATGTTTTAATTTATGTATTTGTTTATTTATTTATTTATTAATATATTTAATCAATTAGTTATCTATTCATTGTATCGTATTATTTATAGTTATCATTTTAACAGGAATAAACCAAAAGGATGTACATTATTCCAAAAATAATCTCTAAACCGGCCAGCTGCATAAATGATGATTGTAGAGGGCGTGTTAGAATTACACGTTTTTTATTGTTTATCTGATCAGCAGAATTGGAAAGAGGACGCCAAAATATAAAAAAAAAATGAATACGTTATTATCCAGAGCAAACACGATATTTGCCTTTACGCTGAGTATATTGGCAGCACTGACATTCATGTGTTTTCTAACAACTGTAGGCTTGGACACAAAGAAAGATGTCAAAATTACAACGGTGAAACATTCAGTGTAAGTAAAGCAGCTGTTTTCACTTCGGTCCCACGCATTGACATTTTTGTAGACTTGTAATTTATTCATTCATTCATTACTGGAATTCGGATAGTCTTACTCTAGACAGCTGGCAGCCGTCTGTGTAGACCTATTCAATTATTAATGGATGCTTCTTAGCTGAATGCATAAGTGAGATCAAAAAAGCTTCAGAACTTCAGTCTATGACTTGTGCCAGGCATCTGTTTCTTTTTTAATTTTTTTTTTTCATTTCTCGTGCACAGACAGCTCGCGATTGCGCAGCCGCCATCGGGGGTTAGAAATGCAAAATCTCCCTGATGAGGCTCATCAATTTATGTCTTTATTTTATAAAAACAAAAAAGAACTGAATCAAAATAAAGATACTAAAGGGGAAAGAGTTCCACATGCACCACGCCAAGACTTCCATAATCCATATGTCCCCTCCACTAAAATTGAAAAAAAAAATATGGAGAAGGTTTATCAAGAATTATCTAACATATATCTAAGAGATTTAAGAAGGAAAAGTCGGATACATACCAAAATATGGCTTTATTCCGTCAAAAATTTGAGTGTGTGTAATTCCCAATGGCATCGGTTTATTTAGTCAGAAAAATAAATACCCAATACTCTTGGAGAGTAGACTAGTCGTAATATCGGTTGATAATTGTTATGAAACCCATGGCTTTCAACAATTCCTGCTAGCTCAGTGAGTAAGGCGACAGACTGGAGATGCTTCGTTCTGCAGCGAGAGGTTCGAATCCAAGTTCCCACCGGAAGTTAGAAGAAAAAAAAGAAGAAAAAAAGAGAAAGACAGAAGGGGGTTTTGGGGAAGTATTTTTTTAAATTAGTGGAGGGGACATATGGAAGTCTTTCCTGTACCTCCACCAAAAATAAAAGAATGTCGAGACTTCCGGTTTGTTCACTTCAGATTTTCTATCATGTTTTTGTCTCACCTGCGAAGCAAAGTGAGACTATAGGCGCCGCTTTTCCGATGGCGGCGGCGGCGTCAACATCAAATCTTAACCTGAGGTTAAGTTTTTGAAATGACGTCATAACTTAGAAAGTATATGGACCTAGTTAATAAAACTTGGCCATAAGGTTAATCAAGTATTACTGAACATCCTATTAGAGTTTCATGTCACATGACCAAGGTCAAAGGTCATTTAGGGTCAATGAACTTAGACCATGTTGGAGGAATCAACATCAAAATCTTAACCTGAGGTTAAGTTTTTGAAATGTCATCATAACTTAGAAAATATATGGACCTAGTTCATGAAACTTGGACATAAGGTTAATCAAGTATCACTGAACATCCTGCATGAGTTTCACGTCACATGACCAAGGTCAAAGGTCATTTAGGGTCAATGAACTTTGGCCGAATTGGGGATATCTGTTGAATTCCCATCATAACTTTGAAAGTTTATGGATCTGATTCATGAAACTTGGACATAATAGTAATCAAGCATCGCTGAACATTTTGTGCAAGTTTCAGGTCTCATGATTAAGGTCAAAGGTCATTTAGGGTCAATGAACTTTGGCCGAATCGGGGGTATCTGTTGAATTACCATCATAACTTTGAAAGTTTATTGGTCTAGTTCATTAAACTTGGACATTAGAGTAATCAAGTATCACTGAACATCCTGTGCGCGTTTCAGGTCACATGACCAAGGTCAAAGGTCAATGAACTTTGGCCGAATTGGGTGTATCTGTTGAATTACCATCAAAACTTTGAAAGTTTATGGATCTGATTCATGAAACTTGTACATAAGAGTAATCAAGTATCACTGAACATCCTGTGCGAGTTTCAGGTCACATGATCAAGGTCAAAGGTCATGTAAGGTCAATGAACTTTGGCCATGTTGGGTTTTTTTGTCGAATAACCATCATATCTCTGTAAGTTTATTGGTCTAGTTCATAAAAAGTGGACATAAGAGTAACCATGTATCACTGAACATCTTGTGCGAGTTAGAGTAGTATTCAAAGTCAGCACTGCTGCTATATTGAACCGCGTGATGCAGGTGAGACGGCCAGAGGCATTCCACTTGTTACTGTTACTTACCTTAGTTGGGAATCGAACTCGCCTCGTTTTATCTGCAGTCAAGACCTTTCCCGCGACGCACGCGTCTGTAACGTTGGCGAAGAACAATAGGAAACAAGATGGCGGCGTAAACATCGGGCAAGTCTCTTCCGTCTTGTCATGATATTTTTCTCACTTTTTTGATGAATTCTTGTTTAAAAATAAAATCGATGGTGCAGAAATGTTGGAATCCCATGTTGCATCCCATGTACATGATTTAGGGCTAGATCTTTTAGAAGGATCAAGTAGAAATCTCGGGGGCGAAAGTTTCAGGTTTTGGCGTCCTACACGCACGTGAATGGATAGGAATACCTGGCTTCATTGAGAGTAACCTTAAATGATTTTTACTCTCTAGAAATAAAAGCCGCCTGGCTAGTGGGGGGTGCATATGGAACTCTTACCAAGATAGGGTCTATACGTTTTGGCCTGAAATGCACAGGGAGAAGTAAACATAAAAAGGAAAAAATAACAGTGACTTCGGCTGACGCGCAACTCTCACTTTCCTGGTTTATTGGAACATTTTATATGGCCATACAGATCGAGATCTAATTAAGAAATTCAGTCACTGTAGTTGGTGAGTGAAGCCACCGGAGTTCAGCGGAACAACCAATATAACAGAGACCAAAGCTTTTGGTCTACATGTATAATCTCTGTTGACAGAGTCAGAGAGGCACTGGTCCGAAAATTGGGATTGTCCCAGAAAACAAAGATATCCTCAGACATAAACCAAGACAAATCATGTCTTGATAAATTGAGATTGTCCTTGTTTATGAGGACTGTTTTTTTTTTTTTCACTTACCCCTGCGGGACATAGATGGCAATGACAGGTATTGAGAGTGTGCAAAATAAATTCAGTGACCTCAATTTTCCCCACTTCACCATCTTTTTTTCATGACTTGCCATCTTCCAGTAATCTTGTTATGAAACCTGATATGTTTACATTAACTAGCGCACTTTAGACAGGCAGCGTAGCTCAGTTGTTAGAGCGCATGTCTCGGATAAGAAAATGATTGTGGGCATTAACGGAAAGACAAGGCAAGACTTGATTGGTGTCGTCACTTGACAAGAGAATGAACTTTCCTAGATTTCACGTGTGGAGAAATCTTTTATAGCAGAGATAGTCCCTGTAAACTGGGAGGATCCCAATTTTTCTGACCAGCACCTCTACTGCTTATATTGGTTGTTCCGCTGAACTTTGTTGGCTCCACTCACCAATTACAGAGACCGAATATACCAGGGATGTGGGAGTTGCATGACAGCCAAAGTATGTCACTGCTTTCTTTTTTTCTTCTAAAGTTCTAAGTTTATATTTTTCCCCAATTTGGTGCATTTCAAACCAATACAGAATATTACTTCTGCTCTCAGTGTAGTACTTTTTATCTAAATGTGTTTATGTAACCTAAAAATTCAAAAGATCGACGCTGGAGAGTTTTTGTATTGCAAACCCCCTAATGGTGGCTGCACGATCGCAACCCATCTGTGTACAAGGAGAAATAAAAAAAATGTTTAAAAACTCCTGGAAACAGACGGCTGCCAGATCAGTAGATGATATGATCGTTGTAAAGTTAATTCCAATTCCAGTGCCGTATGCCATTGGCAATGAGTGAGCTCTTCAAATTTGAATTTAAAGAGAAATTCCAGTAGTTGCAGTAAACACTGATTTCACGAGAAAGTCTGTAAAACAAGGCTTAATTGTCAGTATATCATCAATGATGTAGATCAGGTTCAGTTACATAAACTTAGACAGCTGGCAGCCATCTGTTTCGAGGAGTTTTTAAACATTTTTTTTAATAATTTCTCCTCGTACACAGACGGCTCGCTATCGTGCAGCCACCATTAGGGGACTTGCAATGCAAAATCCCCCAAAATCGGGGCTTTTCAATTTTTGTCTTTAATGAATAAAAATTTTGAAAATTAACGTGACCGAAATGCAAATTTATATTCCCTCTTGGCATTAATTGCCAAAAAACAGAGAAAAATGAAGTTAAAAGGAACCAAAACAGTGACTTACCTAGGCTGTCGCGCAATTTCACTTCCCCGTTTTATCCGATCTTAAGTACATAAACATATGGCCATTGAGTCCCCTGTACAGATCACGCTAGAACTTCGGTCTCTGTAATTGGTGAGTGAAGCCAACGAAGTTCAGCTGAACAACCAACAAAACAGAGACCGAAGCTTTTGGTCTAACATAAACTGAACTTTGTGAAATCTTGAAATCTACGCTGAAAAATGTTCAGACTGAAGATCCCAAACACAGATAAGCGCACGTGGGACAGTGTATAATTATTGCTTTGAATGTTGGGCCCAACGCTCTACCCGAATCCTGTGCTTATTTGTTGATTTCTTAGCAATTACACAATTTCCTCCCAAATCCTTTGGCACATAGGTTTTATTTATACAGACACTTTGGTGGTCATTTCATTGGATTCTGTACGAACTAATTTTTATATCGTTACCAAAACTAGCATTTACCTTTAAAGTTGGAAATGTCATGGCAGTGAGTTGCAGCCAGGGAATTGTCATTGAGGTTAATGGTTTCTTATTAATGAAATGGTATTTGATAACTTTTTTACTATTTAAAGTCCAGAGTTAGGCCAATCCAAGAGGAATTTCATTGTCGCTAAACGTTAGGTTACTTTCCAGACCCTTGTCGTCATTTCTTGTTTTGATCAATCGCACTTTGCAAGGTCTTGAAGACTATTTTCCCACTGGCTGATGGTACATTTTAACCTTGTAAATATGTACTGATAACCATTCAAAATGTTTTAACAAATTATGATTATCAAGATCTGATTGGGGGGCAAAATTTTACACTTACAGGTGGAATTCTGATAATTTAACCTAGGTTTAACATTTTCCTAACGTTCCCATTTCATGACTCAATTGATTATATGACAAATTTTCAAAGCTCTGGATAAGAATAGTTTTTTATTTGGAAATGAGTCAGCAACTTGAACTGGTGCTACAGAAAAGTGTGGTCCAAGTTAACCCAGGGGGATGTTTCACAAAGATTTAAGTATGACTTAGAGTCGCACTTAAATACCGAGTTGCGTACGGTATGAAAGGCTTGACCGCATTTGTCAGATCGTGTCATGAGGATGCGCACTACTGCGTGTCTATCAATAAGGTCGCGCGTTGCATATCATGAACGCGTTGGTATTTTTAAGTGCGACTTAAAGAGAAATGCCAGTAGTTGCAGTAAACAGTGCTGGTTTCATGAGAAAGTCTGTAAAACCAGGCTTAATTGTCAGAATATCATTGAGGATCTACATGTAGATCTGGTACAGTTACATAAACTGAGCTTTGTGAAATCTTGAAATCTACGCTGAAAAAAGTTCACACTGAAGATCACCAACACAGATAGGCACACGTGGGACAGTGTATTATTATTGCTGGAATAAAGACCCGACGGAAGTGACCGAATCCGCGCTTATTTTGCTTATTTCTCAGCAATTACACAATTTCTCCCAGAATCCTTTGGCATATATTTTTTATTCATATGGACAGACACTTGGGTGGTCATTATATTAGATTCTGTAAAAAGCCATTTTGAGATCGTTACCGAAACTGGAATAAGTCATACTTAAATCGTTGTGAAACACCCCCAGGTCTAACTAAACAATGGCTATCAGCATACCATCCATTAGTTATATAGCAAATAGTGAAAATTATTTAGATCTAATATTTTGCAAAGGAAAGTCAGTTTTTTGATAATCTGTTCTAGTGAACAAAGAGGAAAAGTTTGCTGATAGTTATGTTGCTTACTTACACCTCTGTTTTGACTTTTTTCCAATGAAAGCAGTTGCACAATGTACCAATGCCACAACCATATGTTACCTAAGTCTCTTCAAGATTATTTTAAAATGAATGATTTATATCACTCATATCAAACTAGAAATTGTAACAATTATCACGTCCTTTGCTACGCATAGCTTTAACTAGACGATCTGTTTTTTATTTTAGACCGCTCTTTTGGAACTCATTACCAAACTCTGTTAAATTATCAAAATCTTTAAATCAATTCAAACGTGCATGTCTTCAAAACAAAACACTTTTAAACACGGCTTGCCATTTATTGTAATGATTTGTTTTCACCCCCCCCCCCCTCCCTTCTCTTAGACTTATTTGTAATTATGTTATGATTATATTGTTTATTTTACATGTATTAATATGATTTATTCTATACTTTGGGGGCCAATTTATACAAGCAGTTATGCTTTCTTTGACCCCTCCACGTGTATTATATCTTTTAATGTCAATGATTTGTATATACGTATATTTTCAATTGTGGAAATAAACTTAAATTTGAATTGAATTTACAATGGATATGCTGATTGACATTAAGGTCAAGTTTTCGTGCTGATCTTAAATATAGAAAAGTAAAGTTGGAATGTAAAAAAGGTTTTGGTATGTTCTTCAGTAGATTTATGTGCTTTTGGCACAAAGATCAACACGATTGCTAGTTTACTTCGGAGTGCTCAGTGTATTCAGAATTCTGTACCCCTTATTTTATTTTTGTTGAATGAATGCTGGATTATTTTTTGTAGATTCAAGGAGCTATATTTAACGCAAGTTGTATCCCTTGTATTCTTTGCAGGAGGCACACATATACACAGTATGGTGAGAATGCAGATCTTGGAGGGTTTTACTTTGATCTTCAAGCCAATTTGGATCCTCTATTCAACTGGAACACCAAACAGCTTTTTATCTATCTAACTGCGGAGTATGAGACCAATCAAAATGTAAGAGAGTAAAATATGAATCCCAACATCTGTTTTTGAATTCTTTGACTTGCTATTATTTCAGGAATTCCTTTTGTTTAAGTACAATTTAAGGTCTAATTCATTTCCCAAAGGCATCAATAAAAAAATTCATGATGAAAGTTCTTTTATTAACAAAAACAAGATGGCAGCAAAATTTCTATCAAAGGTAAAAAAATATGTTTACATCTCAAATTTTGTCCTGTGTAAATAAATAGTTTACGTTATTTAATAACCATGATTAAATTGCATTTATAGGACTTTCATTCAAATATAAATTCCTTATCAATCCAAATTTTATTTAATCTTAAAGACTAATAAATGCACAATGTCTTAAGATGTATCTGACTCAAAAATAATTAAATTTATTGGTTGAACAAAAAAGTGAAAGAGGAGATTTTCTAACATATTACTTCAACATCTTTAAACTTTGTGAAAATACATTTATTTGTAATATCAAGAGATGTTTATTTTCTTGTTAAAATTTTTTATATAAATTTGTGTTCTTTCATTTCATACAGTTATTGTTATTATTGACCTTGATAACACTTAGTGTGTTGTGTTTCAAGTCTCTATACATACCGGTATATTCTTTGTTGTTTTATTAGAAACTGAATCAAGTGGTTATTTGGGACAAGATCATCAAGAGGCCATCAAATGCTAATATCAATTTCAACAGGATACAGCCTAAATATCCTTTCTTTGATGATGGTCATGGATTAAAGTGAGTATATATCAGCAAAACTTGGTGAAATGAATTGTTTTACTGGGAACAAAGTGTTGAATTAAAGCAATATTATCATCAGCTTTCGTGGGATGTTTGATACCTGTCAAGTAATTATTCTACTCTGGATGAAAAGAGTATCATTACAAAGGTCACTATGTATATTCCAATAATCATTATCTCACTCTCTGTAGTCAAAAATTCTTGATCCTGAGGTGAAAAATGTCTTTCACTGGTACAGTGAGTTAGGTAGCTCAAGTTACTTCTGATCTTTTCACAAGTAAGGGGTCATCAAATCATAATCATATCCCCATGAAAAAAAGAAGTTTGAATATCTTTGAAATGAGAATATATTCCAAGTTTAAAGTTGTGTGAATAGAAATGAGAAAGATCAAAGTAATAGATTGGTGAAAGTTTGAGCTAAATCATGCAATTAATAGAAAAGTTGGTTTGTATGAAAAGATTACTCGAAATATATTTCTCTTCAAAAAACTTTTAGTCAGAGTTATATATTTATGCTTCTGCCCACTGATGAATGGTTCTGAAAGCATTATGATTTCGGTTGTCCGTCCATCCATCCATCCCTCCATCCCATCTCCTCTCATAAAACTCAAAGAATTGTTTGATGGATCTACTCCAAGTAAAGATATGGTAGTGAACGATTTCCTTATTATATTTTTTTGAAAGGGATCAATGGTTGAAGGTGAGAGACGTCATTATGTATGAAGAAAAATCATGTTCTTACTATAGCTGAAGAACTGTTTTTCAAATTTGGTTTGCGTACAGTATGCATGTTTGAGGGACATTGATCTGGGCCAGTAACACAAAGGTTAGCGATTAATCATGACTCTGAAAGAAAAATTCAGATTGGTTCCTTGTCAGTTTACTGAGCAAAATACGCATGCAACAATGATCTTGATAGGCCACTTGATTTAGCGATTCAAGGTATTGTTTAACTTTGTGAGCAGCCGATTTAAAAAATTCTCAAACCAAGATGAAACATGTGTACTACAAGTGCATGTATTAGAACTAATAAACCCTGAAAACAACCATTATTGAGAATGAAAAGCTAAAACTACAAGGCAAACCCCGATTTTGTAAATAGGCGTCTTATAGACACCTAAATAGTACACATAAGTGTATGGGATGAAATTAAGATGATGTTTCCGGTCACTTTATATTTCAATTTTTGAAGCACTAAATAATCATTTTCGAACGCAATTTTTTTGGGGCTTCATTTTTGTAACATATCACAGACACAGGTAAAAGTGTGACCTTCTAGCTCATATTTTTTAAAAGTCAAACCAATGTTAACCAATCACTTTAATTGTTAACCTTTGTGTTACAGGGCCCTGATTAGATTTTGGGGTTACAAGATCAAAGATCAAGATCATTTTATATCTTGGGTTCCTGGGATCTCATTGCTAGTTCTACTGATCAATCTGTATTTTTCCCTGCCTTTGTGTTCAGTTTAATATTTCTTTCATTCACACTTAAGACTCGTACTGAAGGTGTTGTCAACTCTTAAACAAAAAATAAGCCTCTTATTGTAATCAATATTGATGGTGCATGGCTTATGAAGTGTGAGAATTGGTTATGATCTTGATCTCTAGCATTGAATGATGGTCATTAGTAACTTAGTTATTAGAGGTGTACGGTGCGGGGGGGGGGGCACTCAAATTATTTTTTGATAGGGATGTGCCTAAGCGAAACCTTGAAATGGGGGTCTAAGGAACTGCAACAAGGGTAAAATACGGGTCTTGGGTACTAAATACATATACCAGGCGGTATGAAATTTATATGTGAGCACTAGCCATGCATGGAGCTGCCAGCGGCTATTTATGGAGGGAGTTGTTAAAGCCTTGCATGCATCTTGTGCTCGCAGTGGAAAATTTGGAAGGGCTGGGAAACTGAAATGTTTCATAATGGGGAAAGGGGGGGGGGGGACTTGCTAGCGGGGTGGCTTTTGAACGGACCTTTTGTTATCCAGAGTATCTAGAGAACTGAAATTTAGGTCTGAAAAAGGAGGTAATCAAAGCAGCATGTCCCTTTACCACCGGTATGTGAGTGCTCCCCTCCCCCCCAGGTGTGCTCGTTAGCTGAGACCTAATTTCTACCGTCTTCTATTTTTGCAGGAACAACCAAAACATAACCCTGACACTATCATGGAACATCATTCCCAATGCTGGCCTTCTCCCTAGAGTTTACGGCAATGGTAAAGATGTGTTTGCATTCCCCAGTGAATATACAACACATAGGATATAGAATGTAGTTAGTAAGGAGGGTTTTTTTCGGGGGTAAGTGCCAACTAACTCAGCACTTGACACAATTTGGCCTGGCTGAAAAATTAGGTGCCGAGTTGTCCAACATGGGAGTGCTATTTTGTTGACAAATGTTTGTATTGCATACAAATTGATTGCAAAGTTGTCTAATGTGATTTCAATGAATTTGCTATATTTTAGTTTCAATCTTACCATACATGTAGGGTTATGTTTTACAATGGACAAGTGGGCACCCAATTTTTTTCAGAGGGGCTGAGTCGTTTAATTGCTGAGTTGACCTGCACCTGTTTTTTTTTTCCATTTTTTTTCATGTCATCATGTTTGTGGTGCTCTATTCTGTGTATAACACTAGTCACCAATGAACTTTAAACTGACACCACAATATCTCTCTGAAACTCTTGCCTTTGAGGGAATGGCATATGTCTGTTGTTTAGCAGGTATTGGTGTCGCTCTTGTGACTAAATCTGGGGAACTTTTCACAAAGCATCTGAGAAATATGCTCTCAGTCATTCAGCTACAAGGATTACAGTAGCTTATAACAATTGTCAGAGAAAATCCGAGACATTTCATGAAAAGTAATCTCTCCAGTTCATGTCTTTTATAATTTAGAGTTTTGCAGAAACATATTTCTGAAGGGTTACGTGACTCAAAATATAGGAATTTTCTAGTAATTATGGAGATCATTTCAGAAGATTTCTTTAGCACTTTTGTGAATTATTTTCATTGAATTTCATCTCTATCATTTGGTTTTATTTTCAGAAAATTGTTTGGATTGAATCCATTAAAATTGACCTTTATTGTAATTTTGAAAATGGATTAGTTTTCAAAGTCAATTTTTCCATGGAAAAGGGATAGCAATATGGTAGTGACCACCCTGGTTTTAATTACCATAATAGTGTTAGTTCAATGAAATAGATTGCTGAGGGAATCGGGTATGGCAGCTAGAGAATGAAATTATGTATGGTGTGCTGTATTTTCTAATTATTGAAAAATTGTGTGTGTATCACGCACATCCCTGTATTGTAACACCACAAACAGATGTTTTTACCAGTTTTGCATTTATTTCATTAGTTTTTAAAGAAAGTAATGCTACGGACACAAATGCCTCTACAAACCACAGTACAAACAATTTTAATACATAGCAATAAATGTATGGAATCATTTGTACAGTGTTTGTAAAGGTACATGTATTTGTGATCATTGCATAATAAGATTTAATTGTGATTCTACAGTATAATTGAAATGATGTTTCAATATGTGACTGTAACATATAATATTTCTATAATTTATACTATTATGAAAAAATGTGAACAAACTGCACTGGCTATAGAAATTACATTGATAAAAAATGAGAGTATATACTGTACATGGACTGGCTGTTGAATTATTTAAAATCTACAGCACCAGCATTGTAATGATTTGCCATGAAATTTGAACATTTAAATTACATTTATGTGTACTATATTGTTTGATTTTGTTGAACTTGTTCAATTTAATGTCTTCTTTCTCTTTACTCCCTTTCTTGTATTTTTTTTTCAGTTTGAAATTGATGTGACATAGCCTGAGTCACAATTGTTAATTTATGTTGATTATTTATTAATAGCTGTGTATTAAAATAAGGGAGAGTACATGTAGTTATTTCTACATGTACACATTGCTTGTTAGATGCAGTCTATTCATACTTCATTTTGTAAAACTTGTTAATGTTTGTTTTTACTAATAAGATTTACATGAAGTTAAAAATCCATCTCGCACAAGTTGAATCATATTGGGGTTTTCTTATAAATTCTACTTTGTACGAGGAACCAGCAGCAGGCAAATGGCTTGGTAGCTTTTTTATTGTTCTGAAAATTCTGAAAATTTTGCGGAGTTGGAAGTACAGAAGTGTCTTAACTTTAGATTGAGACCAATTATTTGCTCCTGTGAGATAACGGTCTTTTCTAACACATGTAGGGTTGTGATTAAAGTTGTTGCTGCAGCAAAACTACACCCATGGTGTAATTTGTAAAAGTTAAAGGACAAGTCCACCCCCAAAAAAACTTGAATTGAATAAGAAGAGAAAAATTCAACAAGCATAACACTGAAAATTTCATCAAAATCGGAGGAAAATAAGTTATTACATTTCAAAGTTTCGCTTCATTTCACAAAACAGTTATATGAACGAGCCAGCTACATCCAAATGAGAGAGTCTATGATGTCATTCACTCACTATTTCTTTTGTTTTTTTATTGTTTGAAATATGAAAGATTTTGATTTTCTCGTCATTGTCATGTGAAATGAAGTTTCATTCCTCCCTGAACGTGTGGAATTCGATTATTTTAACATTTTGTGCTTCAGGCAAGGAGGTCCTAATCGTCAAATTCGTAAAAATTGAAATATTGTATAATTCAAACAATAAAAAACAAAAGAAATAGTGAGTGAGTGACATCATCAACTCTTTCATTTGGATGTAATTGGCTCGTTCATATAACTATTTTGTTAAAAATAAGCGAAAATTTGAAATGTCATAACTTTCTTATTTTACATCCGATTTTGATGAAATCTTCAGCATTGTGTTTATCTGATTTTTCTCTATTGATTCAAATCAACATTTTTCTCAGGTGGACTTGACCTTTAAGGACTGTATGTCTTCATTTGTAGACATTTTATCTGTCATTGAAGCAAATCAATGATGTATTAAGATTCTGCCTACATGTGGACTTGTTATAGAGTATTTCACAGTGAAGTATATGAATGAATAACTTCAGACAAGTACATGTATCTTTGATGTCTTTCTCTCACTTTTATTGTAGATTTGGTAGCATTTTAGATTCATGTTTCAGATTTTGTCACTGTAACTTCTTTTTACCTCTTGTGTCAAGTTATCTGTAATTTGAGATTAGTCAAACATTTTCTTCTTGAACTTATTAAATGTGGTGTCATAAATAAAACTAAAGAATGTTTAATACACCCAATGTGAAGGCAGGTTAGCACATGGGCATTCTTTCATGCTTCTATATAGCGCCATCTGTTGTTCACCCTGTGTGTCACCATCAACCCACGACTACCCCTTGTCAACTTTTTTAAAGGTGTATGTCATTATCCGGATCGATTCGAAGAAAAAAATAATTGAATTTAACATTTATTCTTCATGACTGGCTTGTTTTTCACTTGAATCACGGAGGGTGTAGTCTAGCTCATCAAAGTTGAGTATACCATCTTATAAGATTAGGGTTGATAGATGGGACCAATATCGAAGGGCCAAAGAAAGTTACCTGAGAGCATTAAACCATTAAAAATTAGTAAATCACATTGTATGCACTTGTACACATGTTTTTATCGACTTTTGTGGGTATTTTCTTTTTTAGTTTCATTTATAAAATGTTCTAAAATATATCATGACTGTTATGCCTATGCACCATAATGTGGGTCTTGATAAATGTACCATGACCATGAGTAGTATTTATTATCAGCAAATCGGTGACATTTGTTTGATTCTTATCTACGTGATATAATGTTTTGCTTTCTCACAATATTTTTTCCTTCCCACACTTAAGTGGTTACTGCATTCTTAAGAATTTCTAATAAAGTGCAAATACATTATGTTGTACAATACCGGTTACTTAATTCATTTTCTTCATTGTATTCCCAAATATGGCAAATTTTATAACTCTTTACCGTAATCCCTGCAAAAATACGAAGTACAATTCTAATTCTTCCCCGTCTAAAGAATAAAAAAGGTAAAGGGGGAGTGTTATACCTAGAAGTGAGAGGAAAGGTTGAGAGAGAAGGGGGGGGGGGTAGCGGGTAGTAAGAGGGAGAGAGATGAAAGCGCGGGGAGGGAACGGGGAACTGGAACGTTTAAAAAATTACAATGAACTTGGGATGGAGCTGAGAAGACCCGTCCTTTGTTTTAAATTTAATTTTGTACTTGTTGATATAGGATGACCCGAAAAATTAGGGTCAAGATCAAGATCGAGATTTCTTCGAAATTAAGTGTTGAATAACTTGAATCATTTCTTTTTTATATATAAGCAAGAGAGAAGTAAGACTGCTCAAATTAGAATGATGGAATGTTGCATCTGAGAGCGGTCAAAGATGAAGTCATGTTAATTTTCCCTCGGACTTTTCTCTCATACCTGTTTGTGTGATTAAATAATGTTACATTTTCAGAAACGTATTAGTTTTCTAAACAAGGCGTAAGGGAAATGTTTTTAAGGAAAGTTCGTTGGTTATTTGGGCTCAGGGGTAACACATGTGCATATATTGGCTATCGAGTTACATCATATCTCTATGGGATTGACTTTAATACGTAAAACATATTTTCATCACAATATTTCGTTTCCATGAGTTAATTATAACTTAAAGATGGAGCAGGGGTATATCCAGGGAGTAGAAGGATTGCATTTCTTCATCTATCCCATGTGGGTGTTTCATAAAGCTGTTTGTAAGATACGAATGACTTTACGCACGACTAGTGATCCTTTCTTGTGCTATGTTATATCCCTTTGTAATAGATTATTGACCTAAGAACATGTTCCAGTCGTGCGTAAAGTTGTGCGTAACTTTACGAACAGCTTTATGAAACACCCACCAGGTCAGTTGATAACGGGAAATGCACGTCAATCGGGAAGCAGAGCAAATTTATTTTTGAATCAAAGAAAACCGGCCCAAGTATGAACAAAATGACTGGCAACATCCCCAGATTTAAATTCTTGCCCTACTCCCTATAATATAGTTGGAAAAAAGGGACCCATCTTTTGGTCAACCCCAGATCGGCTCCTGCTGATAATTATGTGGATGGGGTCGGGGATGGCATGCTCATCTCCTTAAGCAGGTAAATTTTCAAATAATGAGAGAATAAAAACAAAATCGCAGCATAACCAAAATGCTGAGGAGTGTATACAACTCCAGATTGCCTGTATATACCGTGGCCAATTGTAATTTAATGATCGCTGTCTGAAACTTGAGATAGATTCTGAAGAAGAAAAAAAATTGGAGGTCATTTGAAATTAAATGAAATGTTTTCTCTTTCTACCAAATCATATATTGTCCCGGAAATAATGATAAATCATACAGAGACCTGGACCCGTTGCAGAAAGAGTTGCGTATAAACGCAAGTCAAAAAATCAATCGTAAGTCAAAAATGCTCGCTGTTGATTGGTTGAAAATTAAGTTGCGCATGATTTTTAGAGATGCGTTTGATTGCAACTCTTTCTGCAACGGGCCCCTGAACATAAATCCCTTTGTAATGTAAATGTTGACTGAAAGGGTCAGCGCTGGATACGCCCATGTCAGGGGCACACTTTTTTTCGAGGGACGTGACGCCCCAATCCAGACCAAGAGGACATTGTGACGTCACTTGTGTTAGGCTGGGGTCAAGCACATGACCCTGGAGGATGGCAGTGGGACGAGGAGAGGAAATTGGCGGGAATAAATCGATCGTCGGGAAGATCGTCTGCGAGATCGTTTTGTATTCTGATCGAAAACACAGGCAATCTATCGCGAGAATAGGAGCCCTACTTTTGAATTTAGATAAGATATTGTTCCAAAATCAAATTGTTGATATTGTATGGCTTGACATGGTTCCCATGAATACCAGCTTCGAAAGAGGAAATATCATCCTGAAGAAATATCATCCTGAAGTCAAGTCATTCTTCAAGCACAACACAACAAAAGAAACTTATTTTAGAAAGTAACGATTATCAAGAGATTTTAATTTATTGGTATCATATGCGGAGGGGGGCTCTGTGTGGATCGTAATCTTTATAAATTGCCATATTTATCATTTTTTATGATGGAATATATCCTAAAGAGTATTTTCTCCCAAACAATGTGTTATCGTTTAATATGTTGTATGCATATTGTGTTGGCATATTTGCATGATCAAGATATTTTCTTCACTGTGGTACCAAAGCAAGGTAAGGCTGCAATCCATCTATAGGCCAAGGGACCATTTTATGAATGTTATCAGCACTGACATTTTGTCATTAACCAATCATTACCATGGTAACAGTCAAGCACCTGTGCTTTACATCCAATTAAAACCAAGGATCTTTCCTTGCTTATGATTGGCTAAGAAGCATGGCCGTCTGGTTGTGCAGACCACTTTCAAGGTTCGGTGCCTAGATTTCAATATACTACAATCATCAAAAGAATATTATTTTCATTTCATCATTTCACTGAATTCCTGCAACTTTTTCATAAGCAAATTAACAAAGAAAATACAGTACACAGAGTATGAAACAAAAATACTGATTTGCATGTTGCAGCAGTTGTTTAGCCTTTTAGCTTGACTGCGTGGCAAACCCGGAAAACAATGATGTAATGTACAGTGACAAACATCATCGCAAAATAAATTTTCAACTAATTTAACTTGAGAATGAGAATTTAGGCCCTATACGAAAGTATCAAACATATCAACTCGAAATGGTATTCAATTTTCAAGTTGTAAGTTTATTTTCAATTCCACGAAACATGTCATCAATGATTAGCAATTAATTCTAAATACAGTGACATAATTATATCTGTAACTCTTGTGTAACAATACAATCATTGTAGTGAATACTTCATTCGGCCCAAATCAAATTTTACATGGAATCGGGGATTATCCCTAATTATCCAAGCAAGAATAAACATGTATCACAAATAAACGGTATTAAGGCATTTAGAATTCATCCTTCAGAACATAAGCCTCTATGATAATTTTGTGCCTTAGACAATATTTGTCAGTAATCTAAAGAAACGCCTTTTTTTACACTGAATTGCGAAGTTTCGGTCAAAAAAAAAGAGATATATAATGTCACGGACGCAAATTCTTCTTGCTTTATTTTGAATCAACCGTCATAGATATTGATAATCATTGTGAAAATTTATTCTATGTCCAATGAATTATTTGATTGCAAATTCTTGGAATTGCCCGTCTTGTCTGGATTTACACCTGTCTTGGCATACAACAATTTGTCACAACCAAGGAGATCAGCTGGTATTTATCTCCGAGTCCGATGAAATGGATAAAAATAACTTGTTATTGAATACTTCTCAAACTCCTTTGTCAGTATTGATTCAATCTTCCCATTCAAAATAAACAGGTGGTGCAATTTCTTCATCTCGTAATTTACTACCATCCCCCACAACATTTACAACATTATATAAGTAATGTATATTTGCACAAGGTCGTTGAGAAATGAGGATGTCTTGAAATATAACCGTAGATGCGTCTGTAGGCTTTCATCAAGCCGAATATTTGAATTCAACAGGAAAAAAAATAATCAACAGGAAAAAAATCAATGTTATAACAAACATCTTGTGTTTCTGCCGAATAAGAGACCTATCAACTATTTCTTAAAGTACTCTCATTGCACTTTTATTTTAGAATTAGCTTTGGCCTAAAAATATAACGTTTGAAACAAAATAGTACAAAACTGAATGAAACCAATAATGAAGTTAGGCATATATCATTTGCGTAAAAATATCATGCTGATTTCTCATGAAATCGGAAGAATATTGTAGTAAACGATCAAGGTTATATCGGAAATAAAAAAAATGCATTTGTTAGATATAGAATACGTACTTGACATATGAAGCCAATTTCATTGAGGGTAGGGAGGGGTGATTTATTGATTCATTAATCAATTCTCACTGACAATATTCACTTTCACATCACTTTCCCCCAGTGCGTTTCAGTGGGCCTTAATGATAAATATATAATTCATTGGTTTGCAATCATGTAGGGTCTATGGAATTACCCTCAAACCGAATGAAAAATATCTAATTGACTTGGTTCAATTGATCATCATTACCCGCATAAATGAAAATTATATCATTTATTTATAAAGTTCAGTAAACGTGCGCAGTTTATCATCACTTATTCGTTTACCAAAAAGTTTCAAACAACTCACTTAAGTGACTTGACTGCTTTTAGTGTTATAGACCTATCTTTATTTTCTTTTGCAACATTTAGATTTAGCCCTAAGTACTGAAAATTTTCTGTTTCACTCATGGGACGAGGAAGGGGGTCGACCGTCCTTTTGGTCCTTGGACGTGGAGTAAATTGGGACCAATTGATATCGCCTAATTCATGGTTTGGAAATTGAAACCATAAACCAGGCATTGAAGGAACAATTCGTTATGTGCGCATGCGTAGTAACTTTTTCATCACTTCGTCACTTTCCTACCACCACTTTCAGCTCCAGTGGAAAAGTTTTTGCATCCTGTTCAGTTGGTGGGATTGTCCTGAACTCGTGCAGATGAACGGGAGGTAGCAGGATACTATTGCATATATTTTCTTTCATTTTAAAACCTTCCACCTCGACGGCTTCTCTTGGATGTCGACAAGTTTGAACCTCGAATCTTGACGTTCTTCATCTACAAACGATTTCACTGCTCAGGAAAGGAGAATTTTCTTCTCATATTATAGGTAATTATTTCTAAGCAAACTATTCAATATTTTAATTGTGGAAAGATTGATTGTAAAAATGTAGGCTTACACCTGTAATTTATATTCGAATTCTGATAGAATTTGTGAGAAGTGATTCACGGAATGCCTTTCATGCATTATGATTTTTTCTTTTCCCTGAAAAAAATATCACGTACATTGATCATCTGAACTGATTTCTCTACCAATCTAGGATATTAATTTAGGCCTATGTATTCATGTCTTCTGATGTAAGTTCTTGCGCTCACTAGTCATTAAAATCCGATTAACGTTGAAGAAAAAATATTAACGTAAAAATGCAAAATATATATTTTTTACATCCAACTTGAAGATCTGTAAAGTATTTTTGTGTGGAATAAAGAGTGTTTTTCATCTGAAAATATTGGCTGATCATCTTTGTATGCTAGCATCTTTTGGGGCGTACGTCAGAAAGGTTTGAAAGTACATTCCTCTCGCCCAGTCGTCAGAATGAATCATCGGAAAATAGTATCAAATGCAACTTTTTTTTAAAAGTAAAATAGTCCAAAGAACATTCTTGTGTTTTATCGATCATACAACTGTTATTTCAGATCATGAGAGAGTTGTGAGTTATACAGACAAATCGATTTCCTCTATACCATGTCTATGATGTGTATACACTTTACGATAAAGATCTGCAATCTTGACATTCGACCATCCAGGGAGGTAGAGGAGAGAAAAATGCTTGGTCAGATTTTTACCGCGTTACTCCTGATATTACGTCACAAAAGTGTCTAGCACTGACCGTATTAAAATGATACATCTGTCTGAACCGAAATTCATATTCACTAACAATCGCATGTGTATGGGGACTCGTGGCTCCTGATCGGGGTAATTTTAAGACAGTTCTGGGGCGCAAAAAAAAGAAGCTCATGATATGGAAAGCTGGGCATGATGATTTCCTGGTTTCTCGAGGCAGGAGGGCACCAGCCCCCACCAGGATCTAGCTTGGAATTCCGGTGGGTGATGCAAAACTGTTCTGTTTGAAATTATGTACTCAGTTGTATTTATTAAGATCTTTTTTTTTAAATATTTGTTGTTGTTTTATATCCAAAGGAACTGTTGCTGAGCTAGCGCCATGAGCGTCTCTGGACGGTGTGCGCTCAATAAGATATCACAATTATTATCATTTTTTCAGTACAAGTTGATGGAGCGTTACATGAAACTTACGCAAATCAAACGTAAGTTCCGGAATCAATCATAATGGGGTTGCAAAATAAAAGTTGTATTTTATTAATTTGATTTGGAATTAAACGCAAGTTTCTTGCAATCCCCAATAAGACAGACTATTCAGAATCTGAAGAGCGATATTGCTTTCTACTTTCCATTTCTACTTACCGCGGAAAAAAAAATATTTTGGATAGGAGATAAAATTGGTATTTTAAAGAAACAAAAAAGCAATTACGTGGACGACATTTGTTATTGATTAGATGGTTGTATTTTTAAAGGGGTCACGCAATGGGCATGGTTTTATCCGCATCAACAAGAATATATCCTGCCAAAGTGAATAGCGTAAAGAGGGATTACAGCGCACTAGTTTGTGAAGAAAGCGAGCCACCAAAACTGATATTTTCTTATTACTAAGAGGTACTTGTGGTGTCTAGAGATGATCTTTTCTCTTTTCCCTAATAAAGTATCGTTCGATGTATTTTCCCCTCAACCCCCATTTCGCTGCTAAACCCATGTCACTTTATTGAATATTACCCACTTAGCCACTCGCCAAAATGTTGTTTTATATAGTCCCATTGTTTCAACTGCTCTTCTGAAATATATCGGCTGTACAGATTTTATTCCCATGGCAAGGGTTTATGCTCCATGATCTGTCAGTTTCCTAGTAAATTATACCCCAGACATGTAACGTTTCTATGTTTTTCTATGCTTCCATATTAACAATGTTTTCATGAGATCCCGAGTGCAAAGATCAGATCGTGGCAGGGCGATAGTTTTGGGGTGATCTGATAATCAGAAACAAAGAAGATTATTGTCACTTGCATTATTTCATTTGGCAGCTTTCCACCGGTGTGATACAATATTAACATTATATTTTAGAGCTTGATATCCCATCTAGGCTCATAGATTTCTCTCTCTCTTTTTTTTTTGGGGGGGGTGGAGGTGATAAATCTGCCAAGGTCAAAAGAGGTATAACGAGAATAATGATAATGATGATAATTTCTTATATACCAGCCTCTTCAGCTCTTATGAGCTGTTCTCTAATTAAGCGGGGTCTACATTACATTCTCCATTCTAAAATGCCGACCGCTTGGCTAGAAGGCAGAATGGCGCATTTTAAAATGTTTCTGAATAATACTCGCCAGTTACTTTCACCGGTCTCTGCAGGCATGATGGCCGACTGTGTTTATAGAACAAACTAAATGAAAACGAAACACTTTTGGAAAAGGTTCTATCATCTAATTATGACTTTTCTCGTCTCACCTCTGATCTCTTTCTCTCTCTTTCTAATATCGTGCAATTTGATAGTTGCAAACTACCGATAGAAAATAAAGAGACAATTATCATCGTGTGAAATAATGGCTACCGTGATTGAGTTCGAGGCCATTTCAAACAAATTTAAGAAGTTGTAACATTTCGAAACGAATTGGGTGTCTAGGAATCTTGTCTCATGACTGTCTACGGATGAAAGTCTTCACACCATGCATGAAAATATCAATTCGTCATATTCCATTTTTGCGGTATTTGAAGGTCATAGGATATTGATCCATAGAACCGGTTTCGCTCTACCAGTCAAGGTTTTCTATTGGTGTTTCGATTGATGTGAGTAATCCTTTGATTGAATGGAAAAGGACCTGGATGTCATCTCAATAGTGACCACTGCCGTTAGATATTAGAGTGAATATAATGAAAAAGAGAGTGGAAGTTCACTCTTTAAAAATCACAATTGACTCTCTTATACTAATTGAGAAGAGGTCCATATAACGTAATTCCTGATAGCTGTATCAAGTTGTATTAAGAATGATTCACTCGTTTAATTTCTTCTATATTTTTAAAGAGAGAGAGAGAGAGGACACGATCGAGCAATCATGACAGTGTTGTCTTGGTTCAATTCTTAGGGTGGAGTGTGGTAGTTATACACTCGTGACGCCATTAGATGTGAAAAAAATGATAAACTTAACCCCCATGATAAGAAAAATATATGCTCTTTAACTAAAAAAGAAAGAAAGAAAAAAGAAGCGTGTAGAAATGTGTTTCTGGGGGATATTTTTTGATACTTTAAATAATGGGCACTAGCCCCCCCAAAAAAAAAAAAAGGAAAAGGAAAAGGAGAAAGAGGGAGAAAGAAAGCCAAACGTAGTGGGGGGAGAAGAAATTATTGTATATCATATTGTGTTATATTATATACTATATTATATCACATAAGAAATATTTTTCATATCTTTATAAAACATGATTTGCTTAGGACCTATGCTGGTGCTCGCATCGTCTGTTTAATGAGATATAATTATGATCCTGTTGTACTAAAACATCCCGTTCTCAAGTCAATATACACCAAATATATTTCCTCGCACTTCTTTTTCATGATTGCCCCGTTTTAAGGTCAGAATGTAAAACATTTTCAGTCCGCGCTTGCGTTCGCATTATTGGATTGGTGAGATATGTCTGCGTTTCATGAATTCCTGAAAACCGTTCTTAAAATAGCTCCTTTTCTGGTCTGAATATTAAAATTCTTCAATCATTTGGTTAGAGAAATCATGGAAATATATATGGTCTTAGTGAATTCCTACAAGCAAGCCTTGGAGTGCCCCATTTCATGTCTGAATTTCAACAATTTTCAGCTCGCGCTTTGCGCTCGCAATATTTTATTAGTGACATACGTATCATATTCATGATTACAATGACTACAAAAAGTGCTTCATGTGTTTTGGTGTAATTCGAACAAAAATCAGCAAGCGCTTGGTATTCGCTTTAGATGACTAGGGTGAGATAATTGGGCTCTTCATTAATTCCTAAAAACATAGTCCTTAAGATGTCCCTGTGTGGAGTCATATAGGCCTACAAAAATTTCAGTTCGCGCTTTGCGCTCGCATTGTTTGTTTAGTTAGACAGCTAGGTACGCATCATGATTAAAAAGAATTGCCATTTTTTAGGCCTGAATATTAAACATTATACATACATATCCGTTTAATGGCACTGTCCTTAAAATGTCTCTATTAGGCATACCTATACCTGGCAATTACGCGCGCTTCACGCGCCCTCTAAGTGACTCAAAATGTTTTGCTGGTGCCCCCCCCCCCATGCCGTGACCCACGGTACGCCACTGTCTAAAATGATCTTTCGCCCGGAGTATTGTGAACCTCTAGATATATATGACAGACAGTGTGTAATTGAGTTCTGTCAGACGTGTGTCAATTAGTTATTATTTATATCTGGGACTGACCTTTCAAAAACGTCACCATCCGAAAGACGTGAACAGGGCTCGAACCTCCGCACCAAATCGCAACTTCCATTACTTGGATTTACAGGCGCGCGCACTTGTTCCTGCAAAAGAGAAATGAAAATAATTTCTAATGTTAAAGAGACTCGGAAAACTAAAACACACACAAAAAGCATAAAAATAGGTCAATGTCAATAATGCCTCAAATTATGGTGGGATTATCACTTTTTTGAAATATCAAAGGGCAGGCGTTGGCTTGGAATATAATCGCAGCAGTTGTTATGTCTCGTGAGAATCCTGTTTGCGATGTAACTAGCAGCTGCATTTTAGAAAGTCGGTCACTGTAATAGGGCCTAAAAGTCCAACTGATATTGCTGTTTCGAAAGAAAATTACAAATTTGACAGAATACTGTCCGAATTATAGAAGACCAACAAACCCCCTGATAAGCAATGATAATTGAATTCTCACAAGCGTATTTTGGGGCACCTTTTTTCAAGTGTGTATGGTGACGTATCTCAGAAGGACCGGGCCCGGTGTATTAGTGTTTTGATTTTGTCTCATCCAGCATCGTCCCATAGAAATGTTCCGAAATTGCACCCCTTCCGAAATATGCACATGGGTCAGCTTTGATTTTACACCCCTTCCAAATATCTTTGATGCTGATAGCGTCTTTGTATTCATCAGATTAGACCTCATCATTATTTTTTTTGTTTAATGACTATTTTCGTTTATTTCAAAAGCAATGCAGACACTACGGCGTGGCTGTGAGTTGAGGGGGGGGGGGGTTCTTTGCTGCCGAGTACCTAATTCTTGCAACTATATGTGATATATTTCTCTCTCTAACCACGCAGACTCACCGGTTTTCGTCTTCAGTTAACGCCCCTGCAGACATCCCCACCCATCAGTTATCTTTTCATTGAATAAGCCCTTTTCTTTACCTCCACCCTGTTCACTAATGACACCCATGCACCCCCTCCATCTTTCCATCCTCTATCTCCCTCTTCATCTCCATCTCTCAATAATCATGTTAATACTGCATCTTTTTTTCTCACAACCTAAACTAAAGCTTCCTTTACACCATCCTTCTCTGAAATCTGTCTTAGATTTAGTTTGGAGACACAGAGTAACCTCGATCCTGGGACCTCGGAAATAGGTTATAATGACTTGGGATGGTATAGAAACCTCCCACATCTGGTTTCTCCCTGTCCACCTGCTAGGTGGCAGATCTTAAAGCTACATTGGATGTACTTTTCTGTATCAAAGTAAATTTAAGACGTATTGTGTTTCACGTGTAGTAACCACTTCTTATATTTTGCGCAAAAACATGTAAACACCAAATAAAATCTCAAAGAAAGCTACTTTCTTATTTTTAGAGGAGGATTTCTGAAATCTGTAAAAAAAAAAATGCAGGCAGCAGTTGTGGCAAAGTAATAATAATCATTGCTTAAGTAATAACAAGTAATAGCTCTCAATCAGTTCATCACTCCTATCACCAAGGAGGTCTGAAATAATACGAAAAATCGATAGCAATCACACGGACAAATGAATGATAAATGTGCAATTGAACAATAGTAAAGAGCAAATACAGATATTCATTTAGGCCTATACAATTCACATGTTAAAATATAAGTTTACTGTTGGAATCTCCCATTTCATGATGTTCATACAGGCATATATAATTTTCTATGTTAATTCTGTACACTTTTATTTAAATTAATTAGTGGAAATTCAAAATTAAATAAATTGAAACCAAAAAAATCAGTAAATTCACATTTATACTCATACACTCACCCGCTCCAAAAAAAATGACATGTTCACATAATATTTTGAAATAATTGTACATAGGCCTATAATTGCATTGTGTTTAGGAAAAGGGCTATGGAAATCCATTTTTTGTTCTGCTTCTAAAGCTCTATCAAAGCCTAATGATATTTCAGTCAAGGCGAACTTACCCTTGAAGTCTTCATGAAATTCTAGATCAAAAGGAAGCGACTTTCTTCGTCTTGTTGGTGAAAGGGAGCATATGGATTTGTAGAGAAAGAAAAATGAGCTAGAGGTGTCGATTTGAAACATGTGGGAATTGGGAACGCTTCTTGAAGGTTTTTTTTTATTCGATGCGACACACATCAGTTTGAGAATGCTGTTGAAAACGTTGTTATCAACGAACCAGCTACAACGGAGATATTACACAAGGTGTATAGAAAAAAAGGCCCACACTATTTAAATGATTATGTTCTATTTCTTGTGCTTCGATATAGTGAAATTATGTTTATCTAATTGATTCAGCTCACGAACTGCGATTCTATTCAATTCAATCCGATTTATAGTCCAAGACTTCAAGTATAGTCCAAGTTTAACATACATGAATGTTCACTATATTTTCAGAGGTCTTAAGATCTCTAGACTATAGGCTACTTCCATCATCACCGATTTGCATGATTTACAAAGCGAGTCATTGTAAAGAAATGATTGAATTGAATAATTTTATTTTATAACACCGTGTGAATCCATATTTGAAAATCCAACATTTGTCAATTTAGTACAGAGACAAGCACTTATGACATTAACAGATTTGGAGACTGACGTTATTTGCTTTAACTCTGACCTTTCGATGTTTTCTGTATTTTGTAAGAAACCCCTTTGAAACCGTCTTGGATCCCTGGACTATCCTTTTCACCCTTTTGTTGTTCCTATACATGTATAGATCCTCAAAGATACACTTCCTTCTTTGTGTGACCCGTTGACCCGGGTAAAAGGGGGAGGACTTTACTCCTGTCAAACTCAATCGAAACATGGTGCATTTCATCAAAGCAGGCGCCGCGAAATGATTTTTAAGGTGTTGTTAGTAGTATGGGTCAGTGGGCTGTAAACCAGAATGAAAGGTGGGTGAGGATGAAAGGGGGGGGGGGGTCAGTCAATTATGTTCAAATTAGTTCCATGATATTCTTCTTTTTTCTGTTTTATGGTAACTCCCGTAGGAACTCGGCAGGACAACATTTTGCTGGTAAACGCCAAGCTGGTATATATAGCCAATTATCTATTAAACATTTTACGTCTAGGTTAATCAGTCACAGTGGCTGACCTTTACAGACGACAGATATTACTTTCGGGCCTTTTTATCAAAGTGGAGACAATGGCAGAGTGGGGATTCGAACTCACAACCTTGCAATTATGAGTCCAATGTTCTAACCACTGGACCACCTCTTTTTATAAAGGGGTCTGTGATCGGGGTGGGGTGGGATGAGCAATACGGCCCCTACCCATAAAGATAAAGCAAGATGAAGACCCTACCTACATTGGACCTCTGATATGAAATTTTCGTTCGTGGATATGGTTCTTTTCGGAATACTGATATAGCAACATAATAAAAAGAGTGAGTAGACCATGAAAATTTGGACAAACGCAGATTTGTTTTCCAGGGGGGGGGGGTAATATGCAAAATGTATAAAACCACCAAAAGCAATTGAATGAAGCGCCAGAGTTGGTCGCCAGGTTGGTTTCGCATTTTCATATTTTAAAAAATATATCTGGTCCAATTTTGACATGGATGTTTCAGAAAAAAATTGCAATGAAATAGTTACTTTACTTTTGGTGAGCCTCCCCTCCCCCCCCCCCCACTGCGTACGGTCATGGCGAGAGTGGTCCATTTCTTCTCTTTAGTATGTACATGCTATGTTGTAATCCAAAGAAATGCACGGAAGCATTTTCCGCAAGACTATTAGCAGACTATGGAAGAATAACTTTCATTCCTCCATGAACGTAACGAAAAAGATATGTGTTTCCAATTAAAATGACTTCTAGTTTAATGTCCTTTCATTGATTTCAAGGTGATTTCTTTTTAACCAGCTGTTTATTCGTTCATCTTGATCATTATTTTCCTTGTATATCTCATGAAATATCAGGTGGTCATAATATGTCATGTGACATGGGTCATGAACTCTTCCCTGTATGAATAGAATTAGTGTCTCGATCGGAAACTCTCTATATATCGACAGTATGATAATCGTGTCTATTTTTGCTTTTAGTTTGCCATATAAGTAGAAATAAACCTCGGTGGGATAACTACGAAAAAGTTTAATTTCGTTCTTGAAGACTACAGGTGATAACGCCCCATGATAGTAATAAAACAACAATAAAATGAGGTGAGGTTGGATGACTGATTTCTAAATAAAAAAGTAGAACGATTAGTCGTAATGGTCAAAATATTCAATGTGAACATTATTATTTTCGGAAGGAGACAATTGAGGGTCACAACATTTATGTCTCCATTTTAAATCATTCGCAGATGGTATTGGAATGGTGACTCTGTGAACGAAAATCAACTACTCTTTTGTGCCGAACGCCCATGGGGTATTCCACTTTTTAGACAACTTGATAATGTGTGAGGAAACCAGGGCATTTGGACCCAACGAACTCGATTGGCATTGGTATAATTCATATCAAGGGCGTCAATCCATGTTTCGAATGGGGGATCAGAAATTTTAGACGCGCTCCGAGCGGCAAATTATAACACAGAATTAAAAAAAAAATGAAAATTCTGTATGTCTAATAGCATTTTGCCAATTTTAATGGGTTTGTAGCGCTTTTCAATACTGTAAAAACATACATTTGCATTGCATAAGAATTTTTAAAGTTGTCAAAATACTTAGGGTTTGTGTTTGTCCCCTAATAATACTCACATGGCTTGCGATCGCCCCATCATCTCCAGGATCGACGCCTCTGCTGTGTATGTATCGACACCTGGTTGCCACTTCCAAACAACAAAATGTTTAGTTGAATAATCAAAGAAAAATCAAACTATCATATAGGCCCTAACTAAAAATTTCATCGAAATCAGGTCGATAGTAAGACAGTTATGACATTTTGAATATCTGTCTTTAACCCCAACAAAGTCTTATGTTCATTATCATGATTATTAGAATTGCAAGTAAGAGTGCTGATTATGCTAATATTTTAATTTATGATAATGTAAAACGTATAATTTGGTGCACTGTGTGGACCTGTAAAATCATAATTGTTATAATTCATTGTGACTCGGTTTATTTAAAATCAAAAGTATTCAAAAATTGTCATTTTTATTTAGAAAATTATATTGAATGTGGAATATACTAGTAATTGGTTCGTTCATTTGCACACTGCCAAATATGTGTTTTTTAATCATTTTGTAAAAACATGCGGAAATCTAAAATTGTTAAATTTTCAGTACCAAACATTTTGATTTTCATTCAAATTAACTTTTTTCTCCCGATGGAAAGGCAGTTAAGTAATGGGATGTGAGTGACCGAAATGGCATTGCACTGGTCAAATAATTCTATATTCTGTTAAATGTGATATTACTATTAACTTTTAACTATATTCGATTGTCATTTTGGCCAACGTCCAGTACCAAATTGGCCTAGACCCACTTGTTAAAGTTTTGAGAAAAACTTTTCCCATCCAGGTTTATATCCGATCAGCGATTCGTGGTCACGAATATCTTCTTAGTAGACCAGTCGAAAAGTGTTAAACCTTGACCAAAATACTATTGTATTAATGATATTTGATTGTGGTTTAGAAACCTTGGCCTGTGTCTTAAGGTGGCTGATTCCCCTTAATTTTGACTATTCAAACCTATAATATCACAGATTTATTTCAAATGCAGTCAAGACTTGAAACCGGGTCATTGGGCTTAACAGTTGTACTGAATAGGGGGGTAAGCTAAGAAAGCGAATGCTGCCTCCACCCCCCCCCCCCCCCCTCAAGAATATACAATTTCACCACATTATTTCGCAAATTTGACCCCATAATTGCTTATTTTCTCCTGATTTGTTTTTATTATTATCAAAGAAGATACTTCCACAGGTTGGTATACTATAGTTGGGCTGTACGGGCACCGTGACAAACACTTTCCACCCCCAAGAGGGGGCAGGGTGGAATGAATTCATTACAGATTAGGTCCTGATTAGCTTCTTTTTCATAAAAAGACGAGTAAATCCGTGGCCCAATATTTAATAACGTATGTTTAGCTCCCTCGCAATGAACTGATAAACCATTGTTACACTGTAAAAACTGTGGTGTTAAAACTGACACCAATTGGTGTTAATAGAGGACCACACCCTGAGGTGTTAAAATAACACGCTAGAGATTGAACATAACACCAAATAGTGTAAATGTAACAAGCATAGGTGTTGTAATAACACCTATAGGTGTAAAATTTAACACCACCAAATTAACACCGGTGTAAAATAACTGGTGTGGTCCTCTATGTACACCGGTTAACACCACAGTTTTTGCTGTGTAGGATGTCATTATCCTCTTTGTGTTATTTCCATAAAATAAGTGGCCTTTCGGAAAAGGGGCCTGATTTTACCAGCCTACAGAACAAGGAACAGTTTTCCTTTTCATTGACTTTGTGGCAACATCAATTAGACTATCTGATTAAGGTGATTTCTGTTGACAGAAAAGATGACTATTCTGAACCGAATATTGTATTCTGCATGTAAATTGTAATTATGTCTGGTGCCATTTTAGGAGGCGTATTGTTTAGCAGATCAAGTGATTTTCAATGGTGATCGAAATTAAAAATGACATGTGAGCGATCGAGTGAGTTCGACAGAACAAGTGTTTAAGTCATTTGCAAAAGTTTAGAGTTCACTCCACTTTAGTATGTGATGCCAATGTATAATCACGATTTAAAAAATGAGGATATTTAACAAAATAATTGAGAAATCACAAGACCCATAGCTATCGCATTTTGTTGTAAGGCTATTTAAGTATTTTCTAGAAAGAACAATTGAAGAGATTATTCCAACCTTCAGAGCAACAACTTATTTTATCATTGTTTCATCTTGAAAAAGCATTTAAGGCAGACATTATTTTGTACAAAAAGCAAGTTATATTATCAAGGTTTTACTGCAGATATATCACAGTTATGATAATGAATGGCAGTGAGATTTATTTTGAAAGAAAATAAGGATCAAATTCTTGGAAAAAATATTATTTAATGCCAATCTAATAAATATGACCGGATTGATATGACACTCCAAGGTCGAGCTTCTGCCGTCTATGTTCCATTTATGTCAGAGATTATCTAAAGTTTTGACCCAGATTTTACAGTTGGTAGAATGGGAAATAGAACAAAGAACAGGAATTAACCTGAATTCGTCGACTTCACTTTTAATTTGCAATAGGTCCACAAAATTTGGGTAAGGTTACTTTTCAGTTACTGAGTATCGGAAGCAATATTTTTCTCCGCGATATTTCTGGGTCTTTTACGATCCCCTTAAATGTGTCTTGCTGTCCACAATTTACAAAACTGCAAGATAACAAATTGTTATTTTTTCAATTTAAAAACAATTAAGAATTTGTGTAATAGTTTCTTGTTTATTTTTGAAAGATTTATTTTTGTAACCATTTCATGACAGAAACCAATTCAAAATGGCTGCTGGTTTGAAGCTCATCGGGTTATTTCTCTGCGTTGCCATGGCAACGGGAGATCACCATATGTTGTCGTCGTTGGAGGAACTGGCTGAAATTCAGAGAGATCTATACCTCAGGACGTTTGAGTTCTTCAATGATAGTGTGAGCACAGAGATGGATAAAATGATCGAGAAACTAAAGGCCCTTGAATCAAGGCTAGACGATGTCGAGGGAAGATTGCAAGATTATGGTAAATAAAAAAAAAAATAGCGAATACTTTTACTTTATTTTAAATGTATTTATATTAAACATGTTCTTTCATTGAATAATAATAATAAATGGCTGACCTTTGAAAATGAAAGGACTATCAAACTTTCAAAGGGAAGATAATAGTTAAAGGGGAAATGACTTATTATAAGACGAAGGCGACCGAGGATGGAATAGTTTATGTCATAAAATTCAAATGGCTATCGGCTCATAGGCGGCGGAAGCGGGGGGACGGGGGGACGTGTCCCCCCTAAATTTGAGGAGGGGGGGACGGTCCCCCCTAAATTTGTTGTTGATGACCTTTTTTTTTTTTTTTTTGCTTGTCAATTTATTTTCCTACGTCCCCCCTAAAATTTTTGGGTTGAGAACCTTTTTTTTTTTTTTTGCATGTCAAATATTGTTGGTTGTCCCCTCCTAAAATTTTTGGCTTCCGCCGCCAATGGCTATCGCTACTGAAATTTCTTCTTGCTATCTCTTTTCATTTTCACTTTGTGTATTGAAAAATGTAGCTGATTTTAGGATATTTGGCATTTATATATATACATATAACAATGATGTTTTTATGTTTTGAATTTTTATGTAATCTTCAGCATACGCTCATTAAAGAGCTGGTTTGATTTGACACTTTTTTTAAACCCTTATAAAAATCTGTAAACTTGTCCATATATTGTTGTTTAAATCGATATGTATATGATTCTCCTTCATGTTCAATTTTCCATTGAATTCCTGTATTGACACCCCTTGCAAAAGTCCCTTTACTAGTGGAACTCATTCAGTCTTAAATTACGAGGACAAAGAATTCAATATATATTTAAAAGAGATTACCCTGTGGGATTTGCTTTGCATGAAATATTTTTACTTCAGAACCACCGTAGATATTCAATCATATTCAATATTACATGCATGTTGCTTCAGCTTTATGATTTTAACCATTGATCAATATTGATTGATTAATATTGATTGAAGTGAATTGCCTCAAAACCAGTGTGTTTCTGTAGAACGGTTGTATTAGTTTCCCTCATGCCTGCCTAGACTTTACCTAACAAACCCAGATTTATATGACATAAGTTTTGTAGATATGAAAACCAATGAGAAACGCTCTCAAAACATCCAAAGTTATTGTTAGACCGCTTAAATTCAAATACAAAAGACAAATTTTCAACCGCCATTAACGTAAGCATTTTGCTTACGTTAAATCAGAACATCGTACGTCGATGAAAACGACATTTCAAAACATGCTCTTGCTAATGAAATACTAGAAAAAAACTTGTTAAATTACAAGTACATGTAGGTCAGTTGTATGTATCAACAAGTAAGAACATTGAATGATATCTTAACATGCATTGTGACAGAACATTTCAAAAATAAAAAGTATTACAGGCAAATCACATTAGCCATATAATATGCCGTTATCTTGCCTTTGAGATAAACGTTTCCATCTTCAATCCAATGGAAAATTGTGGTTGGTCAGTTGATTCAATCACGTCATACGTACTACCGGGACTTACCCTTATTGTTAATATGCACCATTACAACCGTGTAATATATCACTATTCTTATTGCCATCATCAGCAGCCATCGTCACTATCATCATCCCCACCACCATCATTATCATCCTCATCATCATCTTCATCGTCACCACTATTATCATTATCAATATCATCATTGCCATCATCATCATCATCATCATCATCATCATCATCATCATCATCATCATTAACATCATCATTAACATCATCATTACCACCATCGTCATCTTAATCGCCACTTTATCATCGTCAGCAGCAGCAGCCGCCCAATCATCAACATCATTAATCATCACCAACACCACTCCCTATACTTTCTCATCAAAGAAATATCATTTTTAAAAAGTGGAATCTGTATGCATAACCACATTGAGCATCGTCACCTGCATCATCACAACTCTCACTACTAATCTCTTTTTTTTTACCACCACCACCATCATCATTTTCATCATCATCCTCATCACATCAGTCATTTTAGAAATACTATAAGCCCCAATAAACAGCACCTGTAGAGATAAACGATAACATAAGAACGAAGGAGATCGAATCGTCTCCAGTCCAGGCTCCAACTCTCAACAACTTGCAAATATTTCGTTCATCCGTCAAAAAATCTGACGTCAGGAGTAAGATTTCCCCATGTTAAAATATCTTTTCGTAGATACTTTGAATATGAAGAAGTTATTCCTTTTTCTCAGTGTAATAATCATCTATTTCCACTCCGGTAAAGTAAAATACGGGCCAATTTTATGGAGTGCATGCAGTGACGTTGCCCATGCCCGATATTGCATTATCAAAACAACAAAATATATATTTGGGAACGAGTTTCAAATCACCGTCGGCGATGAGGGCCCGAAACGGTAGACTCGCTTCCCTCAATATTACAATTGTCTGGCGACACCCATAATGATAGAAAATGAGTCTGTGATCGACGTCGGTGATAGAGAGAGACCCTGGACAGGATATACAATTCTCTCCTTAGCCTGGTTTGTGCGCTTCGCTTAAATACGATCACCATCGAGGTCATCATCATCATCGTTATCATCCTCGTAATCAACATCGCATTCATCATTACTGGAAAGCAAGAGCCCGCCCGCATCATCAAACCGTCGCCAATTAGCCTTAACCAGGAAAGAAGTTTTAATCTTTTCTTAAGCTGCTTCTTGATTTATTTTCGAGCATCATTCCTAATGAACACTTTAATTCAGCTAATTTAAGTCTTTCAAAACTCTATCCTTGATAGGTTTTCAATGACAGATAATAGACACAATTAAGATCCCAATAGCATTTACTAAAAACACTGCCAAAAATCGAATTGAGTAGTGAGGTGATTAATAGAAGCTGTCTAATTCTTCCAAAAATACAACTGTTAATTTCAATTAATAAGGGGAAGTCCTAAATGGAATAATAATGATTTATTTTCTCGTAATGATCCCCTAGATAGAAGCTTTAATGGATAGCTACCAAGCATGAAATTGTAATTTTCTTTAGTTGTGTCAAGTGACTTATTATAGCATGGCTTATCGAAAAACAAATCAGTTCGAGCAAGTACGCCACATTTCATTTTGCTTTTTATTTCACCAAAATGTGTATCGGTATCCTCGCATCCCACGAAAATTGACACCCTGACCCTCGGCATTAAATCTTTCAAAATCAAGAAGATTTATTTCACATGAAAAACCTCTTAGTTTAAACTATTCACTATTTCAGAATCAAAATTTTGTTTTTGTTGCCAAGCCCTCAAGTCCATATATCATGTCCGATAAAATTATAGAACCCAACAGACGTTTCATAAAAAATTTAAGAGGTGATCATCCTCGATCAGTAAAAAAAGAGAGAGATTTATTTGTCTATTTTCGGGGTTAAAAAGATGAATTAGGAAAAAAACAGGAGTACATCCCCACTTTAACCAATGAAAATAGAAATATGTATTCTTTAATATGAAATGGATGCAATTAAACGACGAATACCCAATTCCTCCAAGCCTTTAAGATCCCACCAGCCGAGTTGGCGTCATCTTGCGACGCGGAGCGGGCTCTTGTTCGCCTGAACTCGTCCCTTGCGTTATGGTACCAGCGACTGACGCAACGTCTGGCTGCCGTAGAAGAGATCATACAATTCATTGCAGTCTCAGAAACAAGCGGTATGTTCAGCATGATCTGCATGTTATAAGTATATAGAAATGGTAGTTATATTCCACTTTTCGTTGTACACAAGAAGTCGTAAGTTTTTTTTTGCTTTCACGATGCACGACGGTTTCAAGAACATAGAAAATGTATTGTCAAATACTCTTCATGACAAAGCACGACCAAGAAGTCTTTGTCGAAAATCGGTAAATCAAACCAGCAGTCTCTTGTGGACAAAATATATCTTTGCAATGTTTCGTCAGCTCAGAATTTTACAAGGATCAGTTGTCCCGGTTCACCAATTTTCGACAAAGGCCTCTCAGCTGTTCTTTGTCGTTTGACGGTCATTTTCAATGTGTTCTTGAATCCGTCCCCGTTGCAGTTGTGAAAACTCACTATTTAATTAATGACGGAACTCTGCGTCAGCGATTTATATGCACTCTAGTACACTGAACATTTTTTTTACATAGACGTAGCATGTTCGTACAAGCATTTTTGGAGGTCATTCGACTTGTTAAAAAAACAGAACTTTTTCGTTGACAAACGCGATGGGCAAAACGGTTGGGTTGACATTTGCCTCTTCGAAAACTGGACAATGACAAAGGGGGGGTTTCAACCAAAGATCGGTCGATACTCTGTATAACTTAATTGCCGAATCAAAGATGTTTATATGAGATGACAAAGCTAACTATGTATTCATTATGATACGAACTTCCCGATTGAATGGACTCTAAAATAGCTCTATGATCGAATAGTGACTGTCACTCTTGAAGTATTGAAAAGGAGTTAGAATTCACTCATTTTGACCTACAGAGGCTAGAACTTCATGTCATTACAAATAAACTGACAATCGCTTATAGATTTTTCCGTTAACATTTATCTTCCCTTGCACATTGAAAAACACTTAATGCTAAAAAAAATAACAATAAGCAAAAGCCCCCCCCCCCCGCAAACATTGCAGCGATTATTGACGTATGCTATTAATAGCTCTGTCATACACAAATACCTTTAAGAACTGCTACGAACGCCGTGCCGTATAAACGATTTTTAGACCATTTCGTAAGATCTTCCCAAGAAGGTCGTACGAAAGCAGCGTTAGCAGCTTGGTCGGTGGTCTTGTCCAAGACTTTGTTTAACGTCGTACGAAACCATTTCTTCGTAAGGCGGCCATACGAACGTCGTAAGAACATCATATGAACTACGTAAGAGTATATGGTCGAGAGGCAACTCTAGAAGCCTAAATTTATTACGATGATCGTAAGAACGCCTTAAGTTCGTCATAGATGGCTCTTACTGCGTTCGTAAGAACGCCATACGAACGGAGATTCGCACGGCGCTCTCATGTAAGAGTTTTGACATTTGTAAGGTGTTCACAGTGGACTTGTAAGGCGTAGGCAGTGGCGTAATTACGGGGGGGCATGGGGGGCACGTGCCCCCCCCCCATCGGCTGGCAAAAAAAACGGGGAAAAGGAGAAAAAGAGGGAGAAAGGAAGAGAAACGTAGTGGGGAAAGAAGTAATTATGTTCATTTCCAAATGTTATATTATATTATAATTATGTTATATTACATAAGAAGCATTTTTCATACTTTTATGAAACATTATTTGCTCAGGGCCTATGTCTTTATTGTTCCTGGTGCTCGCATAGACTGTTTAACGAGATATATAATCCTGCTGTACTAAAACCACCCGTTTTCAAATCAATATACTGTACACCAGATTATATTTCCTCGCAATTCGAGTTATTATTATTTCATGATGTGGCATTTGTTACTTTTCATGACTTAGTGATTGCCCTATTTAAGGTCTTAATATAAAACAGTTCCTGTCCGTGTTAACGTTCGCATTAGTTGATTGGTAAGATGTCTGCTCTTCATGAATTCCTAAAATCAGTCCTTAAAATGTAAATTTTTCTGATCTCAATATAAACAAATTTCAGCTCGCGCTTCGCGCTCGCATCATTTGGTTAGTGAAATAAGTACGGTCTCAGTGAATTCCTGCAAACAAGCCTAAGAATGCCCTTCTTTAGGTTTGAATTTCTTAAATTTTCAGCTCGCGCTTCGCGCTCGCTGTATTTGATTAGTGAGATGCGTATGATAATCATGATTACCATGTCTACAAAAAGTGCTGAATGTGTTTAGATGTAATTCTAACAAAATCAGCAAAGGATGGCACTAGCATTAAATGACTATGCTGAGATATGTATGCTCTTAATGGATTCCTAAATATATTCCCTGTTTGGGGTCAATAAAAACAAAATTTCAGCTCACGCTTCGCGCTCGCATTGTTTGTTTAGCGAGGCAGGTACGTATCATGATTACAAAAATATGCTTATAATGTCCCTTTTTAGGTCTGAATATCAACATCTTTTAGCTCCCGCTTCGCGCTCGCATTACTTAATCAGTTAGATACATATCCGTTTAATGGGACTGCATGTCCTTAAAATGTCTCTATTCGGTCAGTATACCTGGCAACTGAGCGCGCTTCGCGCGCTCCCGAAGTGACTCAAAATTTTTGCTGGTGCCTTGACCCACGGTACGCCACTGAGCGTAGATACACAATTGTGCAAATGCTAAGTAAAATCTTCTTACGAGTGCCGTGAGTTGCTCATACGAGCATCTTGCGACAAAACAGAAATCGTAAGATGGCCGCATAAGTCTGACGAAAGAATAAGTCGAGGCATTCCTTCAGCAAAAAAAACGTAAGAATTCTAGGACCATTGTATGCAAAAAATATATATTCGTTTCCCAGGAAACTCTTGGGTTGTTCTAACAAACGCCGTAAGACTCTTATTTACGAATCTCTATACGAATTCCAGAATTCGTATAAACAGTAAGATTCCTTTGTGACTGTAGCGTTATACCGAGTTCCCACCTTCACGATTTGCGCCACGATTCAAACGGCGTACTTAATCGTGGAGTGATTGTAGTGATCTCATCAGATCGTATCAGATTATCAGATCAATCGTAGCAATCGTATCTATCGTAGAAAAATTCTGAATGGTTCAAAAAATTTCGCGATCAGTTTCTGAAGGCCAATCTTGACCTTCGTAAAGGATCGCACGACATTGGGAACGAGGTATTACGCCCTCATGCGACTGATAAGATTAAGGTCGGGTGTTGAAATAATATGTATTCAGCGGATCTAATTTATGAAGAAAAGAGGAAACAGAAAGCAAAGTCTGCGCTAGAGCAAGTTCGGTTGATTCGCTTCCCCACGTTAGGAGAAAAAGCCCCACATAAATATATACAAAATGTTGCGTCGTCATCAAGTCGAATTGACAGGACAAAAAATCTCGCCTTCCCGTTATCTTTAGTCATTGATCATATATTTCTTGTCATGAGTAATTTAATCTCGGTGCACCTATAGATAAAGCGATGTGTTAACTACGTGCAGATCTAACCCTTTCGAAACCTGCACATCAGGCTCCTGAAATATGATATGAATTTGATTGATAAAGAAGCACCAGGGCAGAAATCATCCTGCGACCACCTGTTGCAACTCCTACTACCGGATTTCAGAACATAGTTCAATATCATTTTACCCCATAGCATGTACACTATTCTGATGCTTTTGATGGTTAAAGGGTGTCGCGGGGTCTGGCAAAACTATACAAGTACACTTCACACAGATCTTGATGTTTCAATTTTCCTTCGTAGAAGATCAAAGATGGTCAATAGGTTTGAGCTTTAATCAGAGGGAAAAAAATACTTTGGTATTACATAAAGCTGAACAGGATTCTACCCCTCCCAATGACTACGGTACTAAAGTCGAAAATGGAGGGGAACACGCCCACCCCATCCCCCGGGATCACTGCCCGTGGATTCCACAAACACCCAATAGCAAATGCTATTGTTAATTATAAAAGGAGATTACCACTTTCCTCGGAATTTCATTCAATTTTCATCTATCCTAGTGGGTTATTCTTTATTTATATGAATTTTATGTTATTTATTCAATTTATTTTATATTATCTTTATTTAGTTTTTGCAGGGGGTGGTACAATCACTGATCGGTGATTGTAAGCCACCTCCCCCGCAAAAATGAATAAAATGAAAAAATAGCATCAATATACAATAAGAATGAACAGAATCAGCAGATATTAGTAATTATAACTGGTCGCATAATACTAATATCTGCTGATTCTGCTCATTTTTATTGTGCCCTACACTAAAAAAAAATCGTCAAAATATCTAATATATGTATCGCTGTACTTGAGACACCGATCTTAGTTACAATAGCAATGTCCCAACCAAAATATATTTCGCACTGTGACTATTGATATAAAATTATGTGACAATTCACGCTTTCATGTAAGTTAACAAAAGTAAACTTGGGAATATTTACTGAAAAGTATATATCTAAAACTAACTCTTCGTTGTTTTATAAATAGGCCTACCTTCCAAACTACGATTGCTATTAATTTTCATGTAAATTCATGCAAACCGATATAGTACCAAGTGATAATCAAATTCAAATCATTAACCGATATCAAAACCGATTAAAGGAGTGGGTAACATCTGCTGGTGACGAATTGATTGATTACCTGTTTATTTCGGCATTTGCACATGTATATACACGTACACTTTCCTTTCGTTAGCTTTTCAATATCAATGAAATTACAGCTACAGGAAAGGGCAGAAAAGCTGAGAAGAGTTTTTCTTGATACGTGATTATGTAAGACATTTTTCAGTGGCCAATGGGTTAAAAAGATGAGGGGTGGGGCAGATGATGGCGTATGGAGAACAAAATTGAATAGTCGCGAGAGAGAAAGGAAACGAGTCACAGTGCAAAGCAAAGGAAAAACTGTGCTCATTTACCCTTTCTATCGACATCTTCAGAAAGTAGGGCAAAAGACTGTTTATTCTTAGTAAAGGTTAATGTATCTTGATGATAGAGGAATGTTACCTGGCATCATTTTTCACTTTTCCTGGAGGCCCTCTTTCAAACATTCTCCAAAACCTTTTCAGGCCCATGTCCATGGACTATATTGTACATAACGTTGTGTCGTCACAAGCAATTGTCTGTAAACATATTTTGTTATGATTTACATCTATAGGCCAGGGTCATAATTCACATTCAAGTTCACACAATGGCGCATCTATGGAAAATAATTGGATAATAAAACTGCACCCTTTCCAACATCAGACCTTTGTCATTTATCCATTCGTTCCTTTTTCTTCCATTTCTTCTCATTTCGGTGAACGTTATTCTATATCGAAGGATACACAAACATGAGCAAACAATATTTGTGATCAGGAGGGGCGCCACCAAGAGCATGCCAGTAACAGTGACATCAGCAATAAAGTTATAAAACCAAATCTAGTCAGATTTGACCTTATCACGTGATAACCAACAAGATCTTTCTTGTCACAATATTGACTTGATTCTAGTCAGAATGATTTAAATTCTGAAATCGGTAACCGACGTGACTCAAATAACAAACCCTTTTCGATGTTCAGACTATATATGCAAAACTTACGTCGTAACAACTTCCCTCGCTCTTCAACCGGCTAAGGGACTAGAAATCTATATCTGACATATTACTCATGTAAGTGATTTAGTGGATCCCCTGACTTCCAGTTTAAAGGTTGAAGGTTCGAAGCTTGCTATCCTTGCGTATTCATACTCCAGAGAATCACACAGTTTCATTAGTAACACGTGAATTGCTATATGAAAGTAGTTTTTATGTGTGCATTTTTATTTATTATTTAGAAGATTTTTTCAAATCATCTCAGGCTGATTCTTTTTTTCCCTCTCTCTTCCCTCCTACCTGTAGCTCCTCTGTGTGTTATTTTGCAGTTTGCATGCTTTTATGAAATAAAAATTCTCTTTTAGAACAGAAAATATTACTTCATGAAAATCACCCTTTTATTTGATCATTTCACACCGGATAGCTGCCCGAACAGGAAACGACAATGAAGTCCCGCTCGAACCAGAACCCGAACTGGTACGTGACAACCGGCCGACAACCACCACAACCAGAAGGGTAACTATTACGTAACATTTATTTTGATTCTACATATCGATTTGATTGATGAGATTTCCTATAGTCATGTCTTTAATCGTAATTCAATTATTCTTTTCATGACTCGTGTACCTCCTGGGACAGTACTTGATAAATTATTGTATTGATTGCTTGATAATTACCTGTTAAACTTTCACATTGACACTATACTTCACTTCAATTGGTGTGATTTCTGCTTCATTTCATTACATACATGCATATCATAGTGTTTTGTACTGCTATCGATAATTAACAAAAGATAAGAAACTGTGGCCCACGGAATCTTTTCCATCGATGATAGATATCCATAAAATATGCCTCTTTAAAATAATTTATGGCTGGCCGTTGGTGGCGTTGTTTTAATCGATGTACAGACGACTATGATGATGGAAACGACGCCGAAGACGAATGAGCGTTTGATGACCACAGAGCCGACAGAGGTATTTTGACTATTCAAACTTCGTGTGACATCGTTATCTCCTCATCTGTGTGTCAAAAATAATATTCACTGTGTTTTATTCCATTCTGTGATATCATAAGAGTGTGTTTGTCCTTAATAAAATTGTATGATATAAAAACAAAAAAGTTGTCGTGACAATCATCAGTAGAACCCCATCATCGTCACCATCACGATAATAATGATCATCATCTCTACCATCACCATTATGACCTTCATCATCGCCATACTAATTGATTTAAAAATAACTGGGCGTTGTGGCGTGCGCCTGTAATCCAAGCTGTGGGGAAGTTACAAATTGTTCGAGGTTCGAGCCCTGATCACGTCTTTCGGATGGTGACGTTAAAGGTCGGTCCCAGACGTTAATAATCATATCTGATTGATACACGTCTGACAAAACCCAAATACACACACACACACAATGCAAATCGGGCGTGGTAAGTTACTAGCTGAACATTTGATTTAGATTTAAACCTAAAAGATATAGAGCTAAAAGACAGCTGAGCTTTATTTACTTCAAATCCCAATAATTACCATCGCTACACCGTTCCAATCATGTCTTCATATAGCCAATCACCACGACTATCACCATCACCACCAACAACAGCAGCAGATCAGCAGCAACAACCACCATAACAACAGAAATATGTATGGCTTTGTTGTGCGTGTTCTTTGATATATTACAACATGCAAAATGTTAATAATCTACAATCTTCATTATTAACCATTTTCGACATGACACTGAACGTTCCATTCACATTTTTAATCCACAATAGTATTGCATAGGCCTTGTTTGTTTGATTTGATTTAATTTTCATATGTTTTATGTCTATCCCAGAGACTTGCAACTCATGTTTGGTGTGGCAATATTGGTCGTGCTTGTGGAATAATTTTCTATTTTTATCATGTTTATTTGATTGAAATAATTCCACAATGTCTATAATTTCGTTTGTTACTTTTGGTAGATGTTTGTTTTTTATGTTTTTTTATTATCATTATTATGTATATCATAATATAAGCTCTGATTCCTCTGAAGTCAATGTCATATCGATGTCGTAAATAGGAAATAGTATAATTACAGTATAATTACACTATAGTTTTTCTTTTATATTTTTAACTATTGAATTTGTAATAATTCACAAATGATTCACAAGATCCATTTCACATGACCGTCGATGGTGGTATATTCTAGTCGTGTGTGTAGAGTGGGGGCCGTACGTGTGTGCAGATAATTGAAGCGGGGGCACCAAAATTTAGCACGGCTGAGCCTTCAACAGATATCATGGCGACCATAGAGGTATTTTAACTACATAAATCTCCTTGTGACATCGTTGTCTTCTCATTCATGTTTCACCAGTCTTGCTAATTTGTGTTTGTTGGTCTAGTTTTATACTTCAATCAGATGATCATGATGTGCGCATTAATTTGCAGTAGTCCCCATTTAAAGTGATGTTGTTTATAAGTGGGCAATTCCGTAAAATAAAAAACCTTTTTGTATATCGGACCCCGATTTTGCTCAAGTTTTACTTCATTTCATAAACTGACCAAGTCATGGTCATTTGACAGCATTACAAACTGTAAAAAGAACCAGACATCGGAGACAAAAAAAATTATGAAGATCCCCCATATATGGAGTCGGACGTAGATATTTTATGGAATTGTCCAACTGTCAATTTCTTTCATTTTCATTTACCTGTATAATGTGGATAACATTGCAAAGAAAATGTTAACTAACTCAAATATCTTTGTGATGGCCCATTTATAATATTGATTGTTTTTGTCGTGAGTGAGGAAAGTTTAAAGAAAATTCCTGTAATCAATATGTATTTAGTGACGTCATAATCATTCCTTAAAGGAGAATGAAACCATTGGAACAAGATAGCTTGTGTGAAAACAGAAAAATCAAAGAAACAGATCAACGAAAGTTTGAGAAAAATCGGACAAATAATGAGAAAGTTATGAGCATTCGAATATTGCGATCACTAATGCTATGGAGATAGCAAATTGCCAATGCGACAAAGATGTGTGATGTCACTTGTGAACAACTCTCCCCATTGCTTTAGTATATATTTCACTAGAATTGCCTCTTTTATCACATCTATCCATAAATCATGTGTTCTGTCTACATGAGGGCGTGTAATACATTTTTTTTAAGAATACATCATAGATAAAGAGTTTGTATCATCATAAGAAAAAAGCAAAAAGAGACATTTTGAGGGTAATTCATAGTCCACCAAAGGGAAAGTTGTTCATCAGTGACATCACACATCCTTGTCGCATTTCCAATGTGAGGATCTCCATAGCATTAGTTATTGCAATATTCAAATGCTCATAACTTTCTCACTATTTGTCCGATTTTTCTCAAATTTTCTTTATTCTTATTCTTTGATTTTTCTGTTTCTACACAAGCCTATTTGTTCCAAAGGTTTCATTCCCCTTTAATTGTATATCCCGATGTCTTAAAACATTTCTGTGTTCTCTACTAAATGTGATACGTATTTTCTATCTTGTATTCTGTGAATCTATGTTATAGTCATTATCAAATTATTGAATAACAACGTCTCTTTTTCTTCTTTATACTTTAACACAATAATAATTTACTTGCATCACATTATCTCTCATATGTCGGAAATTCTCTTCTTTCTCATGATTTTGGTTTTGTCTATCAGTTTAATCACTTGTGAATTGCATTTTCTTACCTTGTGCAAACCGAAATGCTCTTACAAGAAAATACCGGTTCTTTTTTTAATCAGCAGACTCAATAAAAAGCCTAAACTCAAGATATTTCAAGACGGGTGTTGCCCCATACTTGTTGAACATTTCGTTTTCACCTGTATAACCCACATTTCTTCTCATATTCTCATCTTTATTAAAAATAATCGATATGTCTTGGTAGTATTCTTGTGTTAGTTGGATGGATGAAATTTTACCAACAACCATGGCCTTCATAACAGTCTTTTGCCTTCACTATTGTGTCTCATTTCCTTACGTATTATGATAATTACATAACTATCCCCGGCATTCATCTTTTAATTTATCAATTTTTTTAATGCTAATCTAGGAAAGCAAAGGAGAGACAATACGAGATATCGGTGTACATGACCTCAGTACTAGGGCCCGTTGCAATGGTTGACCTAATCTTGCGATCGCCATAGTATATACATTTTAACGAGACAAAATAGGCACATAAGAACAGCAATTATCTGGGCGTTTATTCTAATATTTTCTGGGGGCTTTTCCTTACATAATGTTCATAATCTAAAAATTACATTGTTTTAGTGAACGACTGACTTGTTCTTGTTCGAAATGAGAACATTTTACCTGGCATTTCAGTGTGGTGTTACTGAATTTCATTTAACCTTGAAAAATTAACAAATGGGTAACTTATATTTTAATGCATATTTTTGTTAAGAACGTGGATAGTTGGTTAAGATCTTATGCGAATGCAAATGGTTTAGAATCTGATTTAGCGCAAAAAAAATTCATGCACTTCAGTAATGCGTAATTTAATAAGATCTTCACGAAGCAGCTCACTATTTTGTAAGTTCTAGAAAACATTATTTTTTCCTGAGTTTTCTTGTCGATTGCTTGCTGCAAGTCCTGCAATGCAATTTCTTTTATTAAAAAAAATGGCGAAGAAAATATACTTCTTCAAATGTATATCTATTTCAAGCATTATGAAAGGAGTCACGTTTGATATGCCTGCATTCTGTTGATCTATTTTCTTGCAGCCAATCCGAAAGACAACAACACGCGCCCCAACAACACGGAGAACAACAACAACTCAACCACCAACGACCACAACCATGCCTACAACCACTCCCACCACAACAATGCCACCTACGACAACCATCCCAACAACCACTCCTATGCCAACCCCATTGAATTGTAAAGAGGTTGCTGCTAGGGGCGAGACTGTTTCAGGATGGTACCTTATTGATCCAATGCAAAGAGGAAACCCATTCACAGTTTACTGTGAATTGCCAAAGGGTACGTGGTTCTTTGAACACCATCGCTATCACCATACTCACTAATTCTTCCGTCATCTTCTTTTGTTTGTCACATTTTCCTTTTCTTGCTGTACTCTGTCTCTTCTATTTCTTTCTCTCTTTCTTCTTCTTCTTCTTCTTCTTCTACCTCTTCTACCTCTTCTTCTTCTCCTCCTCCTCCTCCTTCTTCTTCTTCTTCTTCTTCCTCTTCTTCTTCTTCTACCTCTTCTTCTCCCTCTTCTTCTCCTCATCCTTCTTCTTCCTTGTCTTCTTCTTCTTATGTGGTGATCGGGACTTGAAATATAGAACTCTATAGGTAGCTAACCGACTACCTGTAATTCATATTTTATTATTTCATTTCTCAATTTTGTCCCCCAAGGTGTAACATCGGTCGGTCACACAGTGGCGGATAGGGAGATCCATAACAACGGATTTGAAGGACCTGGAGACTTCCAACTTAATCCAGTCTACACAAACGCCACAATCAACCAGATGAAGGCACTTACATTAGTCTCACAGAACTGTAGCCAGTTCATCAAGGTAATGTACTTCAAAAGACCGCTTAGTAATTATCATACCATAACCAACATATCTTACTCTGACAAAAAGGAAGCAAGGTACATATTGACCGAATATTTTGCATATATCTTTTTTTTCAGGCAAAAATGAATAATAAATAAGTAGCATTTAATGTAGTTCTATTTATAGTTTTTTGTTTGCATTTACTCCTCTAGTACCGGTGCCGAGCCGCTGTTCTCTTAGCTACAGAGAAGAAGAGTGGATTGCGATATGGATATTGGGTATCTGTTGATGGCGAACATATCGGCAGTTGGGGTGGAGCTCCTATCAACAGTGGCAAGTGCGCATGCGCCCTTACAGGTCAGTAAAATCATGCCTTAGATCAAGACCCATTAGTTGGTTCATAACCCATTTTCGCATTCTGTTTTTCCTTTTGTCACCACACCTTTTCCGTTTCTTCCCATCCTTTTTCATATGTATTAAAATATGGTAAATAGAAATGTGACATTTGGCTTATAGGTCTTAAGTTTCAATATTGTTACGGAAAGGCCACATTTATTACAGCACCAGTGGGAAAACTCCAAAGGGCACAGGAAATATCCTAGGCCAATAAAAGAGGCATTGAGATCAATCAAAACCACCCGCCTTTATTTTCATGAAGACCTCTCTTATCATTCTTTTCATCATGCTTCTCGTCCCAAACTCGCTATTTTTCTCGTCATCCTTCTCGTCATCCGTCTAGTTATCCTTCTCGTCATCCGTTTGGTTATCCTTCTCGTGATCCGTCTGGTTATCCTTTTCGTCACCCGTCTGGTTATCCTTTTCATCATCCTTCTCGTCATCCGTCTAGTTATCATTCTCATCACTCTTCTCGTCATCCGTCTAGTTATCCTTCTCGTCATCCTTCTTGTCATCCGTCTGGTTATCCTTCTCATCCTCCTTCCCGTTACCCGTCTGGTTATCCTTCTCATCCTCCTTCCCGTCACCCGTCTGGTTATCCTTCGCATCATCATCCTCATCACCCGTCTAGTTATCCTTCTCATCATCATCCTCGTCATCGGTCTGGTTATCATTCTCATCACCCTCCTCGTCATCCGTCTGATCATCATCCTCGTCACCCGTCTAGTTATCCTTCTCATCATCATCCTCGTCACCCGTCTAGTTATCCTTCTCATCATCATCCTCGTCATTCGTCTGGTTATCATTCTCATCACCCTTCTCGTCATCCGTCTGATCATCATCCTCGTCACCCGTCTGGTTATCCTTCTCATCATCCTTCTCGTCACCCGTCTGGTTATCCTTCTCATCATCATCCTCGTCACCCGTCTGGTTATCCTTCTCATCATCCTTCTCGTCACCCGTCTGGTTATCCTTCTCATCATCATCCTCGTCACCCGTCTGGTTATCCTTCTCATCATCATCCTCGTCACCCGTCTGGTTATCCTTCTCGTCACCCGTCTGGTTATCCTTCTCATCATCATCCTCGTCACCCGTCTGGTTATCCTTCTCATCATCATCCTCGTCACCCGTCTGGTTATCCTTCTCATCATCCTTCTCGTCACCCGTCTGGTTATCCTTCTCATCATCATCCTCGTCACCCGTCTGGTTATCCTTCTCATCATCATCCTCGTCACCCGTCTGGTTATCCTTCTAGTCACCTGTCTGATTATCCTTCTCATCATCATCCTCGTCACCCGTCTGATTATCCTTCTCATCATCATCCTCGTCATCCGTCTGGTTATCATTCTCGTCACCCTCCTCGTCACCCGTCTAGTTATCCTTCTCATCATCATCCTCGTCACCCGTCAGTTTATCCTTCTCATCACCCTCCTCGTCATCCGTCTGATCATCATCCTCGTCACCCGTCTAGTTATCCTTCTCATCATCCTTCTCGTCATCCGTCTGGTTATCCTTCTCATCATCATCCTCGTCACCAGTCTGGTTATCCTTCTCATCATCATCCTCGTCACCCGTCTGGTTATCCTTCTAGTCACCTGTCTGATTATCCTTTTCATCATCCTTCTCGTCAACCGTCTGATTATCCTTCTCATCATCATCCTCGTCATCCGTCTGGTTATCCTTCTCATTACCCTCCCCGTCACCCGTCTAGTTATCCTTCTCATCATCATCCTCGTCACCCGTCTGTTTATCCTTCTCATCACCCTCCTCGTCACCCGTCTAGATATCCTTCTCATCATCATCCTCGTCACCAGTCTGGTTATCCTTCTCATCATCATCCTCGTCATCCGTCTGGTTATCCTTCTAGTCACCTGTCTGATTATCCTTCTCATCATCATCCTCGTCACTCGTCTGATTATCCTTCTCATCATCATCCTCGTCATCCGTCTGGTTATCATTCTCATCACCCTCCTCGTCATCCGTCTGATCATCATCCTCGTCACCCGTCTAGTTATCCTTCTCATCATCATCCTCGTCATCCGTCTAGTTATCCTTCTCATCATCATCCTCGTCATTCGTCTGGTTATCATTCTCATCACCCTTCTCGTCATCCGTCTGATCATCATCCTCGTCACCCGTCTAGTTATCCTTCTCATCATCATCCTCGTCACCAGTCTGGTTATCCTTCTCATGATCATCCTCGTCACCCGTCTGGTTATCCTTCTAGTCACTTGTCTGGTTATCCTTCTCATCATCATCCTCGACACCCGTCTGATTACCATTCTCATCATCATCATCATCCTCGTCCTCCGTCTGGTTATCATTCTCATCACCCTCCTCGTCACCCGTCTGGTTCTCCTTCTCATCATCATCCTCGTCACCCGTCTGGTTATCCTTCTCATCATCATCCTCGTCACCCGTCTGGTTATCCTTCTCATCATCATCCTCGTCACCCGTCTGGTTATCCTTCTCATCATCATCCTCGTCATCCGTCTACTTATCCTTCTCACCATCCTCCTCGTCTCCCGTCTAGTTATCCTTCTCATTATCATCCTCGTCACAAGTCTGGTTATCCTTCTCATCATCATCCTCGTCACCCGTCTGGTTATCCTTCTCATCATCATCCTCGTCATCCATCTACTTATCCTTCTCACCATCCTCCTCGTCACCCGTCTGGTTATCCTTCTCATCCTCCTTCCCGTCACCCGTCTGGTTATCCTTCTCATCATCATCCTCGTCATCCGTCTGGTTATCCTTCTCATCATCCTCCTCGTCACCCGTCTGGTTATCCTTCTCATCATCATCCTCGTCACCCGTCTGGTTATCCTTCTCATCATCATCCTCGTCATCCGTCTACTTATCCTTCTCACCATCCTCCTCGTCACCCGTCTGGTTATCCTTCTCATCCTCCTTCCCGTCACCCGTCTGGTTATCCTTCTCATCATCATCCTCGTCATCCGTCTGGTTATCATTCTCATCATCCTTCTCGTCATCCGTCTAGTTATCCTTCTCATCATCCTTCTCGTCACCCGTCTAGTTATCCTTCTCGTCACCCGTCTGATTATCCTTCTCATCACCCTCCTCGTCACCCGTCTGGTTATCAATCTCATCATCCTTCTCGTCACCCGTCTAGTTATCCTTCTCATCATCCTTCTCGTTATCCGTCTGGTTATCCTTCTCATCATCCTCCTCGTCACCCGTCTTGTTATCCTTCACATCATCATCCTCGTCATCCGTCTGGTTATCATTCTCATCATCATCCTCGTCATCCGTCTGATTATCCTTCTCATCCTCCTTCCCGTCATCCGTCTGATTATCCTTCTCATCACCCTCCTCGTCACCCGTCTGGTTATCCTTCTCATCACCCTCCTCGTCACCCGTCTGGTTATCCTTCTCATCATCCTTCTCGTCATCCGTCTGGTTATCATTCTCATCATCATCTTCGTCATCCGTCTGATTATCCTTCTCATCACCCTCCTCGTCACCCGTCTGGTTATCCTTCTCATCACCCTCCTCGTCACCCGTCTGGTTATCCTTCTCATCATCCTTCTCGTCATCCGTCTGGTTATCCTTCTCATCGTCCTTCTCGTCATCCGTCTAGTTATCCTTCTCATCATCCTCCTCGTCACCCGTCTGGTTATCCTTCTCATCCTCCTTCCCGTCACCCGTCTGGTTATCCTTCTCATCCTCCTTCCCGTCACCCGTCTGGTTATCCTTCTCATCACCCTCCTCGTCACCCGTCTGGTTATCCTTCTCATCATCCTTCTCGTCATCCGTCTGGTTATCCTTCTCATCATCCTTCTCGTCATCCGTCTAGTTATCCTTCTCATCATCCTCCTCGTCACCCGTCTTGTTATCCTTCACATCATCATCCTCGTCATCCGTCTGGTTATCATTCTCATAATCATCCTCGTCATCCGTCTGATTATCCTTCTCATCACCCTCCTCGTCACCCGTCTGGTTATCCTTCTCATCCTCCTTCCCGTCACCCGTCTGGTTATCCTTCTCATCCTCCTTCCCGTCACCCGTCTGGTTATCCTTCTCGTCACCCTCTCGCCATCCGGTTTATCATATGTCTCCGCTCCTGATTCTATCCCAACTTTTCGTCCTTCTTTTCAACCTTCTGTTTTCTTAATACATTACCACAAGCCATCATTAAGCCGTATTCAAAACAACTTTACTTTGTCGTTTTTTATTACTAGCTATTAGCAATTAAAATGTAGGCTTATAATTTCTGGTTAATTAAACATTTTAATATACGCAAAGAACATAATCGATCTAATGTTGATAATTAACCACGGACACCGTTCTCACTACCATCAAAAAACTAGTTTACTGGAAACTAGTTTAACGTGTAATGAGAACGGTCGAAGCGGTCTTGGAAGCGATCTTCCAAACCGATTCAGAAAACCACCTCGCGATGTAGTTTTGAAGATCGCTTTGCCTCGTTAAAGTGGTTATAGCGTAAGTAAGGAAGCGATCCTCACACATTTCGAGTGCGCTACTCCACACACTGTATGTAGAATGCCTACGCTGTGGTTTCAAATTTCGTGCGAATTATGTCACCCCACTGAGAGTGTTCTCTTATCAACAAGACCGCTTTACGTGAAGTGTTTTTGAAAACCACTTTCGGGTGATCAAATGGGAATGCTAGCAAAGCGATCTTCCAAATCTAGTTTCCTGAACCGGTTTCCAGTAATCCAGTTTTAGAGAGTATAATGAGAACGGTGTCATATACTTTAATCGTAATTATCTTATTTTTTTTAACTTACTTGCAGCTCGTGGCTGTCTGGAAAACAAGAACTGCAACTGCGATTCCAACCCCAAACAATTTGCCATCGATGAGGGTATAATCTCTGACAAGCCCTACCTGCCAGTGACGGATGTCCGTCTTGGTGATACTGGTAGTAAGAAGGAGGAAGGATATGTCACTCTCGGCCCCTTGCGATGCCAGTAAAATAGTTCCGTCTTCGTCCTCGTTCTCACATCAGGTGACTTTTCTCCCATCACATTGAAGAAAATGCGTCCGCGATAATTTGATTATAATTCATTTCTTATGGCAACTTATTCTCTAATAGATAAATGTATTTATTACACTTCTACTTTTGTCAATTAATTCGGGATCTCTGTTTTCAAGTATTCGGATACTTCAAAGAGGAATAGGAAAAGTGATAATAACTAACTAATATAATCATGTGCATTTAATCTAAATTACTTTTTGAAACCAAATTCGAATCTTTAGTTAAAATGGCCAAGTTCATGTTTACGTTAAGTATGTAATAATTGGATATTAAATGTGCAATCATCAAATGCTTACAATTAATCGAGACGGTAAAGAAAGTTAGGGCATATTTCGGTTGGAACGTTTTTGTTCACAAAACAATGTCATTTTTCTTTTGGAACGACCGTCAAAATATATCATCTATTGTGACCTAGTTGTGTTCGGTCTTAAATTTTTTGATCGACAGTAATGAAAAGGGCCTCTGGAAAATACATTTGTATTGCTGCAAAAACTTTAATATTCTCACTATACCGGTCATGTACCAGCTATGAGGAAAAGTAAAAGTAGGGAAAATTGTCTTCAGAACAAGTTCAACAGCCCATGTATACAAGAAAACAATGAAAAAATAAAGAAAGGCCTTGTCAAATAATTCTCTTATCTATAACATAATTGTCATTTATACAATCTGAACTCCCACTTCCCTGTTTCATCACCCTTTTTTATTCACATTTTATATGTATTTATTATATATAATTTTTACAGATATCAACTACAGAGAACTTTTGAGCTGCATAATCCTTGAGACATTGTTTCTATGTGATGATATTATTTGTTATCACTTCCATCATCATCTCACGATTTGGAAGCGGAGTGGAAATTTCTGAAAGTTGTTTTTCATAAAAACTGCAGGTATATAGTGAACATTTTGGATATATTTGGTAAAGTTGACTTGTGTATTTCTACAATTCACACCAAAACTCACCTAAAATTTTGTGGACAGAAAGGTGAAATAAGGGGGGGGGGTCGAATTAGGATATTAATAATTTTCTACATAATTTTGCCATTTTTTTCTTCATTAGAATGTAAATATGTATTTAGGCTATTTCAACAAATAGGAATGTCACAAAAATATTATAAGTAGAAAACTACTATACTCGTGTACATAAAACTAGGATAAGTGTGTTTTATATTTCTCCTAAGCAAGATAGATGGATTGATAGAATGTAATGTCTATTGATCTTACGTGACTACTGCCAGCGTTGCACTATTTGTCATATTGTAAATCTGTAGTTTAGATTGTGAATATTGCAAAAGTGATTTACTGCCCCGTATCTTATCTTTGGATTTGATATTTTGTCTCTTTGTGGCAACAAATAATTGATAGAAACAAATAGATTGGAATACCAGTGTTTGTGTAGCGATAATTATATTGAATTAGATTGTTTACCTATTTATGATAATTTGATTATTTCTATAATATGAATATGCACAAATGAAAATTCAGATCACAATGCTCATAAATCATTTTTATTAACATAAATTTAAATAATATACTTTTTTGAATAATTTCCCATTCTACCTTCTCTGATGAACTTTTTTATTATGATGATAACGAATTTAGAACATACTGGTCAATATCTAATTGTATCATAGCTGCGCTGATTCCTTTTTGTTTTCAGTATTACTTCAAAATACAAAAAGTTAAGAAAACAGTATTAACCATGTTAACCGTTAGGTATTACATTCAAGATGCATCATAATCTCTTAATATCACATCATTGTTTGATTATCATTTTGAGAATTTTGTCCAGAATTGCTGCGGTGACAATGTCAATTTTTTTTTATATTTATGATGTTAATCTACTTTTACAAAAGGGATCTACTTTACTTTTACTCTTCCTGCACTCTAAAAAAAGGTTTACACAATATTGGGTAAATAGGGAACATGCATGTTGTTGAGTAAAAAGATTTGGAAAATTTACGCAATGTTGCGTTGAAATAGCCCAATATAGGGTAAAAAAAATACTTCGCAAACATGCATGTTCCTTTTTTACTCAATATTGGGTAAAATTTTACTCAGTGTTTTTAGAGTGTGGTGTTTGAAAATAATACTACAAATGGAGGATTAAAAATGATAATATAAAGTAACTTTGCGTAAATGATCAAATCAGTAAAAAGAACCAATTAAAAAAGGATGAATATGGTGAAAAAAATGATACATAAAAATTTGATTCAAGTGTCATAATTCATGATAACTTGTGTTGATGAAATAAATGATAACACTTTAAAACAAATTCTGTCAAGTATATGTAATCTGTACTTGAGTTCTGTATAACTAATGCTTTTTAAAATTTGACTACAAACGTTTCAAAATAAACTGTATTAATGTAGTCTAGTGGAAGTAAAGTTAAATCGAAAACTGTACTATTTTTGTAACTTTATGGTACTTTGAATAAACAGACCTAATTCCATCCCAAAATGCCTTTGTCTGATTCATGTTATAAGAGTTTGTGTCATTTAATAAAGACATATGTTAAAATTGATTTGAATTTAAAAATATAAGCTGTAAGGTGGCAATTGTCACCTGTGTATGTGAAATGGATTAAAAAATAATTCCAGAAAGATATCGCGATCGAAAAACCATTATTTAGTAGAGAGTTACAGCCCAATAATTCAATATCAATGACCCTATCAGCTTTAAAAATGTATCGGTGTATTTGGTAGGTTTAGAAGCATGTAAAGAATTTAAGAAATTAGATAAACAAAATTAAGATAGCAATTTATAATCTTAGTTTTATTTTATGTAATTGTCTTTCTTTATTTATCTTTCTTCCCCTTCCTTAATCTCTATCATCTCTCTGCCTGTATCTCTCTTTTCTTCTTTCCTCCTCCCCTCTCCCCTTCCACTCTTACACCCCTTCTCCCTCATACACACACATACCCTCACACTCCCACACACGCGCGCGCGCGCACCCTCTCTCTCTCCCTCTCTCTTTCCTCCCTCTTTCATTTCTATATCTTGTAGAATCTACCGAACATGTATTGCTATGGTTTGCAGTAAAATACATTTTCTAAAACGGGCCTCGATGTTAAGCTCATTTGTTTCTCTCCAAATCTTTGGTAAAGAACAAATGTCTAAAATTAAAAATACTAACTTCTTAATCTTAAACACGAAATCTGTATGATCTTTGTTTGAAGGAAATATTGTTTAGCAATTCTGGGGGAAAAAACACTCTTAATTGAGCAGTCAATTTCGATTTTATTTCCAAGATTAACGTTTTAGAACAATGTTGCAAAAGAGTACATCGATATTACACATTTTTTTTATTAAACGATATTCTAACTTTAACAATGACTTGTAGAATATAGCTGTTTTGAATGGATGGACTAAAATCGCTTCATGAAGGATTGCCATGTAATGTATATATTAAATAATCTGGAAGAGAAATTGAATTGGTTAATAATTTTCGTCTAATTTTTTTCTGAATATTCGGTCATGAGAATGATCAATTATTGAACTGTACACACCCAGGGTAGAAACAGGTTAAGTAGGTCAATAAACAAGGACAGTGTATTAAACCAACCCACGGTCAAACAGGGGAAGAAAAGAAGGACACACCCTGAAAATTAAGGGGTTAAAATAATTATATAGAGACCGACAGAGAGTGAGGTAGGGAACATGGTGGAGAGCAAGGGGGAGGCAGAGGTTGAGTGAAAGGATGTGGATGGCAGATGGAAGATAAAAAGAATGAAAACTTAATTCTAATGATGATGATAATAATTATTACAATAATATTAATATAGGGTATTTATATTGCGCACTTATCCACCTTGTTAAGTGCTCAAGGCGCTCCTATATTACCCGGCTAAGCTATAGGCGTTCATAGCGCACACAGCTTTTTAAGGAATTACTTCCTACCGGTACCCATTTACCTCACCTGCGTTGAGTGCAGCACAATGTGGATCATTTTTTTTCTGAATGAAATTACGCCATGGCTGGGATTCATTATTATTATTATTGGTATAATAATAATAATGATAATAATAATATGGAACAGGGATATAGCGCTTGATAAAACGTTTCTGAGTGATTCATACTATTTTCATGTAAAGGTGTTTGTGTCTGTCTGTGCTTGGGAATGGGGGAAAGAAAAACAATATTAGCAATGAAATGAATAACAAGATTTTTTTAATCGACGTTAACAGCACTAACAACAATTTACACTCTAATCATCGCCACTATCATAATTTGATAATGTGTATTCCTATACAGTCAATCATATTTTCAACGATTATTTATTTACTGTACTCTTATTTATGATCAGTTCATATGGATATATGCATATCTTGCTTTTTTTCGGTTACACCAAACAGAACAAACTGAAACTAAAATTGTTATCTTAATCGTCATCGTCTTGTTATCTGTTGATCATCATAAAATTGAGAATGTACAAGCCCCTCCTGCTTAAATCGGTTACTTGAGTTCAATCATAAAAAATGATATCATAATTGCATTTTGTGTGTATCGACACACCTTTGTTCTTAACCCCATAACAAACGTACTCTGTGTTCACATATTCTTGCCATTAATCGTGTTTGTAGAGCAATAAAAGCAAGTGTACATAAGATCTTTTGTTTGTAGAAGAGGAGGAGCATGTCGACTTTGACCTGTATATCCAGTCGTAGAGTATCATAATGAAATGTATCAAAAACATGCTCTAAAAATTTCAGGATTGAGGATAAGAAGTAAAAATGTACAATGGTAAGCGTGTTCTGGACATTGTTTGATGGTATCGTGGTGGTGATGATGGTGACGAACTAGCGTGTACAGATGTGGGGGTGGTCTTGGAGATATTGCCCCCCCCCCCACTGAAAAACAAACAATTTTTAACAAAACTCTACGACCTGGGAAAAGAGATTAAGGGAATGGAAAATGATAAAATGTGGAAATAATCTCCGTATAACATGTTAAAACATGTCACGGAGTTAAATTCTAAATCCAAAAAAAGGTAATTTGTTTGCTCGATCGTTGGCTCTTCATGTATTTACCCTCGTACGCCATTTCTTGTCCCTAATCATTTTAACTCATTACGCCACTGGTTAAAATGAAAGTGTCGATGGTGATGATGATGATGATGATGATGATGATGATGATGATGATGATGATGATGGTGATGATGATGATGATGATGATGGTGATGATGATGATGATGATGATGATGATGATGATGATGATGATGATGGTGATGATGATGATGATGATGATGATGATGATGATGATGATGATGATGATGGTGATGATGATGATGATGATGGTGATGATGATGATGATGATGATGATGATGGTGATGATGATGATGATGATGATGATGATGATGAGGATGATGGTGATGATGATGGTGATGATGATGATGATGATGATGGTGATGATGATGATGATGATGATGATGATGATGATGATGATGATGATGATGATGTTGATGATAATGATGATGAGGATGATGATAATGATGATGACGACGATGGTGAAGAAATTGCGCTCGATGTAAAATAAGTACAACTTTTAAAAATGGTGGTTGTTTTCGCTTTGTTTCTAGAAATGAATTGATAATTTCTCCAAATTCAAAGGTAAAGCACTGGGAATGGGGTGGTTTTATATAGAGAAATATAGGCCTAAATTAACGAGAGGTGGGAAAATGAATAAGAATTTACATTATTGTTCGGTGATTTTTTTTTTATAAAATTCTATTATTGTTAGCAAGTTTTTAATATCTACTGGTAGATCTCTCAGGAAGATGACATATAAGGTTCATGGCATTTCCATAGTGACCAAAATATAATTGATAATAATACATATGAGAAAACATTTTTCTTATCATTATTCATATACGTTTTAGATACTTGTATAGTTATTTATATCATGCAGCTTATTATTTGCAGCTACCCAATGACGACAACAACAAAATTATAAACAATCTGAGGGGACAGTCTAAGTATTCATCAAAATAAATCTAAATAAATTACGAGCAATCACATATACGTAAATCATTTTAAGCACTGCATTTTGTCTATTTTTGCCATGTTACATAATCACAGAGTACCGAGGGCGATATTACCACTATTATGGATTATAACAATTAAATTCAAATGGAAGACCCACAGCAAAGTGTTACATGTAGAGAATGTATGCCCTTTAACACTCATTTATCATGATGTTATAAAAATGTTGTCTGACATAATCGTGTTCTTATTGACACTATGTAGTAAATCACTATGAGTAATGCTACGAAAATGTCAATAAAACAAAATCGCTGGCAAATACCAAGCAGAGAATAACATAATCTTAACCAATTTTTCTTGCCCCTTTTGTCACTGCGATATGGGGGCTTTCTGGCCTAGAGCCCCAACATGTTCAACGACCCGTAAAGAAAAAATGGAAGATAAAGGGAAAGAACGAAAACGGGTGGAATGTTAAACATAATTATTTTGTTGAATTTTGTATCGAAATCTATCATGAAATTAGATTTTTACTATAAAAGGCCCAAACTTTCGCTCGCTCGCGACTTAATTTTTTCCCCTCGTACGCCAAGTTACGCATCCATTTTCTGGCACATTGCGCCTTACATGGCCTGTTGATTTGCTTGTTTTGTCATCATCCATAATACTTTGACAAGCAATTAGAATGTAGAACAAATTTATAGTAGATATTAATGAATTATACGTAACTAACCGGTGATGGATGGATTCACATGCTTGGAGGCTCTATTCAAATAGGCCTAAATTAATAGCTGCTGAGTCAGATTTCGCTTGGTCTTAAAGTTTCCGTTTGGGGGTTCGCCCATGTTTTATTAAGAATTCAAGTAATTTGTCAACTTAGGACATAAAAAGAAAACAAATCAGGACGAAATCGAAGAATGGAAGGAGCGTACGTGATGTATGATTTCCTCTTGCAAAGGAGACAAATATCGGCAGTGAAAACGATCGCATTGATCGACCGTCTGCTAATCCACGAGGAGCAAGCCATGACACTCAATATCTGAACGCACTTTGAAGTTGATCATTAACTAGGACAGTACTCGATGAGCTATTGGCAAGTTCTCTGTAAAATGTAAAAATCCCTACACCTCCTTAAAGGTAATGGTATAGTACATTGGCGGAACAAGGACTTAATTTAGAGAACAGAGGGAAGAATCAGAATTTTGTTTCTTTTTGGAGGGAACGTCTTTATGTCTTCATTATCACGGAAAAAATAACATCGATTGTATCTTGATAACAGAAAGAGGACTCCGGTGGAATTTTTTAAACAGGATTTCGATCACAGAAGCAAAATGGGTAAGTAAATGTGTCGGTTTCGTTTCAATGTTTTTCTTCATTTACTATAATGTGTAAACGGAAGTTGTCATTCTAAAAAAAGTTTTGCAACTCAGTTTTGGGGATGATATCTTTTTGGTTAATGAAGTATAAAAGATGAAACTGGTATCATTGGAAAGCTGAATTATTCTTCTTTACAATGACATGCCATTTGTTGTGATTATGTAATCATGGAATATGCAATCACCCTGAACATCGAGAAAAGTCAGAAGTGAAATGTTGCAAAATGCATTTATTTCCAACAAGAGTCTCCATTTCTATAGAATTTCCACCATGCAGGTGACAGTGAATGCACTCGGTCCATCCTCGAAACAATTGGAAATTCGCTATTGCAAACGACGCATTTTGCAACATTTCATGTCTAACATTGCTGCGTATTATCATGTCTGTGTATTTCTTGATAACACTAGCATTACAAATGACACATGATTGTAAAGAAGAATAATCATGCTTTCTAAAGATATCACTTTTACACATGATGATGGCACATTAAGAAATTTATTAGCACTCAAACTTGCAGTTTGAGTTGCAGAACTCAAACATGACATGGCAACGAATTTTGCAACATTTCATTTTTTACATTGCTGCATATTTATCATGTCTGTGTATTTCATGATAACACTAGCATTACAAATGACACATGATCGTAAAGAAGAATAATCATACTTTCCAATGATACCACTGTTACATATGATGATGGCACACTAAGAAATTTATTAGCACTCAAACTTGAGTTGAGGAACTTTTTTTTGAGGGGTTTTTATGATATTTTATGTATGGATTCAAGTGTATCGTGTTTTACAAAACGTATAAGCTATAAGTTGTTATTTATAAACTTGTTACTTATAAACTTATAAAAAGTGCTAAACCAGAGATGCTAATCCATGCAATTAATTAACAATTATCTACTTGGCTATAATTGCGCTGACCATCACCTTTCAACTTCTCGAGCTCAAACCTCGCTCCACGATATTCCCTCAGCACGAAATGCATCCCTGATCATACTGATGAAGTGAATGTATATACCACAGGGATCAATTCATGTAAAATGTGTGAATGCTTTCGATGCTATCATCTTTGAAGCTATTTTTAATTCATGGCAATTGTGAATTGAAAATCCCAGTAAAATTCTATGAGACATAATTTGTTTATGATTATAAAACGCCACAAGAGGGGGTCTGCATGCACATTGCAAAATAACAACAAGAAGAATATAAAAGTATAACTGCATTTGCACGCGGATTTAAAACAAGTAAAATTATTAAAGGATAAGAAATTAATATTTCAAGATAAAAATATATTGATTTGGTAATAGATCGAAACATTGATAGATGGAATACAACTGGTTCATAAGGAATTGCTAATGTTAGTGGAAACCACACAAAACATAAAACACAAACTCCTAATCAATAAACTTAAAATTTCTTGAATGAAATAATCAGATAGTTGAAATTCATAATTATTGTATTAATTTTTAATGCAAAAATGACGATATCAAGTCTATATGGGACCTTCTATTCAGTAGTACATACACGTATGTACAATTCAACCATTTTTGGTGCGTTGTGAAAATGAAGCTTTAAAAGGATTGATTATTACAAGTGAAAACTTTTCTTTACACTTAAAGAATTATATCATAAAGAACATGAAGCAATGACAAATGTCTACGATTGAGCAAATTATCGAATTTTTGTACCCCCATTATGCCCATGGCAACGTAATAGAGATGTATAGGGTCATGAAGAGTGGATAGCACCATTTATAATTGGAAAAGGAAATTTGCATGGAAATTTGCAAATAGTAGTCATGGTATTGTACCAACGGAGGAAGGCTACATAGCGTGAAGGAGAAAGCAATAGATAGAGAGAGAGGGGTAACGTGAGAAAGGGGAAGAGAGAGAAAAAGAGGAAGAAGAAGAACTGAGGAGGAGGAGAAGAAGGAAAAGAAGAAGGAGGAGAAGAAGAAGAAGGAAAAGGAAAAGACGAAGAAGGAAAAGAAGAAGATGAAGATAATGAAGAAAGAAAAAGAAGAAGAAAGAGGAGGAGGAGGATAAAGAGGAGAAGAAGAAGAAGCAGGAGAAGAAGAAGAAGAAGAAGAAAAAGGGGAAAAAAGATGATGAAGGAGAAGTAGAAGGGTAAGAAGAAGAAGAAGAAGGAGGAGGAGGAGGTGGGGAAAAAGAAGATGAAGGTAATGAAGAAGGAAAAGAAGAAGAAGATGAAGTTAATGAAGAAGAAAAAGATGAAGAAGAAGAGAAGAAGAAGGAGAAACAGATGAAGAAGAAGAAGTAGTAGAAGTAGAAGAAGAAAGGGGATTGAGAGGTTTAATTGAATTCATTGTTTTATCCGTAGATTACATTTATAATGGTTTTATTTTTTTGCTTTGCAATATGCGATGCAAAATATGAAAAATAAACAAATGAAACGTATTGATGAATCATCACTAGAGAAAAGGCGGATTTTAAGAAAATTGGAAAAGAAGGGGATGACACAGTAGAGGCCATTAAATATCAGAACTTTGAAAAAAATGAGTAGTTTATTTAGATATCATATTTTTTTTCTTTGATGTTTCAATTCTTAGAAAACACTCAACAAAGTTTCTAAGGAATATTATACGGTCATCTAGAAACCGACATCCAACCGTCTCACCATACCGCAAACTTCCCCCGGTATTCCGGGGCCGGGATGTACCGTGTAGGGGGAATATCCAAAGGGGGTCTCATGATATAATATTCTTTGACAGCTTATGCCAAGGGGTAAGGGAGAGATAGGGTGTAAGTGGTTACCCCCCTTCATTTTAGAATCAGCCTATATACTTGTGTGGAAAGACATGTCCGATTACCATCCAGGGTCAGCTAGCCCGCCAGCTGAGGTCTCGGATTTGAAGAACTAAATTATAATCTAAGTACAAGTAGTATAGTTTGGTTCAGTTCTATCTATCTATCTATCTATCTATCTATCTATCTATCTGTCTGTCTGTCTATGTTGGGCGTTGTGGCCCAGTGGATTAGTCTTCTGACTTTGAAACAGAGGGTCGTGGGTTCGAATCCCTCCCATGGCGTAATTTCCTTCAGCAAGAAATTCATCTACATTGTGTTGCACTCAACCCAGGTAAGATGAATGGATACCTGGCAGGAATTTATTCCTTGAAATGTTGTAAAGCGATGAGGGGGCTAAAGCCAGGGTAATACTATCCAAGTCATTTGGAAGCGCATATAGTGACGTTATGACTAAATGTGATATGCGCTATACAAGAACTGCGTTATTATTATAATTATCTATATCTACATCTATATCTAGAATGAGATCATATTTATACATAATAAGACATGATCAACAGTAGCTGCTTACATCATTGTCCTGGGACAGACATAAAAAAAGAGATGATCATCAATACAAGATATTATCCGTAAAAAATAAAATCTGGAAAAAGGTTGCTCGGAAATAAAATAGAAAGAGCTTGAGAAAAAAAGGTGCAGAATTTGAAAGAAAATACAGAATAAGAAGAAGCGAGACAACAAGTGAAGTCAAGTAGGAGAGAGAGGGAAGAGAGAGAGAGGGGGGGGGGGGGGGGGGGAGAGAGAAAAGAGAGAATAAAATGCAACACCATCTTATACGAATAATTACAATCTATGTCCATCTATTCATCTATAATGGACTTTGGCTCTATTATGCTATGCAAATACAATTACATGACATAAAGATAGTATTCATTTATGAAAATGATACTCTGATCTCTAAATGATAATATAGTGTCATATTGATTCCTTTTTATTTGCTTCAAAATTGAGGGGGGCAGCAGAACCCACCCCCAAAATAAAAAAAACAGTACAAACGATCAACGTAACTCCAATGAATGATGATAAAAGAAAGCTGTTTTCTTCATGATTTCTATCTCAATCAGCCAAATGAATATGTCGCAGAAATACCACAATAGTGATAGCCAATGAAATTGAGTAAAAAATAGAAGAAGAGGTCAGTTATGAAGTATTCTAATCTTTAACATTTTCTAAAACAAGAAAGGGTGAAATTCTATTTAGAATTTTGAAGAAAGAAAACGAAAATAACAGGGATAATCAACAGTGGATAAAATAATCACTCATTGAAATCCCTTTTGACACTTTTAATTCTTCTTAAAATTGTACATTTTTTTATTATTTCGTTTTGGCAAATTAGCGAGAACTAATAATAGAAAATTGAAGATTGAATAATGTTCACACGCAACAATATCGCTTATTCAATAGTAATTATCGTCTACCCGATGTTTGATTTAGTCTCACTCTCAGAGCGAGACACACCTCAACCTAGTTTAAAACACTTGGCTCCCATTGTTTGAACAATCTGTTCATGATCAATACCAATTACACATGATTAAATTACTTCTTTATTTCATCATCTCCAGGGGCCCGTCTTACAAAGAGTTGCAATTGATCCGATCAATCGCAACTATGGAAAGCCAGTAAATTCAACATATAACATAGATGTATGTTCAAATGTTGTTGTTTTTTAGATATGGATGTATATCCATAAATTCACTGATTTCTTGACACTTTGGTGTGTTCTCCTTTGTTTACTAAGGACATTTAGCAAATCTCTAGTAGAACAAATTATGACACTGATGGATTTCCATAGAGTTACGATTGATTCGATCAATCGTAACTCTTTGTAAGACCGGGGGCCCTGGTTTCCCATGAAACTCTCACTGCACTTACAAAAACCATCATTATTTACAATACTGTATAACCCCTTAACTTGGTTTAAAGTGTGACAAATAAAAGTTTGTGCTTAGACCTGTTAAAGGTTGCTTCTTAAAAGGCAAATAGTAAAAAAGCAAGGAAATGCAAAAAACTACATCCAAAAGAATCAATTCTCTTATTTCAATGGCGAAATATATTAAGGTTATAATCCAAATCTTAATGCCATTCATAAATAAGAGTTGATGATTTGTTCAGAGTGATGTTTTAATTGTTAATTCTCCCTGAATATAGCTAGTTTACTCCAAGATACCCCGGGAACGGGGCTCAGTGACGAAGATAATCGACAGAATTATATAATCAAACTATTTTCACTACTTAGTATTCAATTTTCACACATAATTCATACATCATATACATAGTTGCTATGTAGGAAATTATTTAGTTTGTTAACAAAACCCTTTAAAAATGTATCCTTAGATTAGTCATTTTTTTCATTGCATGATATCAAAAATTTTGATACGAATGTTTTTGTTCATACAAACATGTATTAATAGTATTGACATCAATACTTATTTGAGATAATGCTCATTTTGATAATTTGTTAACATATTTCGAGACATAAACATAATACTGTATTATTAATCACAAATACAAGTCTTAAACATTGAAGAATGATACATTTAATTACAGACATGACTCTATCTCTTTATGTTATTACATTCATAGCCAATTCTCCCGATGAAAGACTTTCAGTATTTATTTTTATATGAATCTTAGAAAAATAGTTGTTTAACCATCATTATATTGAAAGTCTAAGGTTTTATACTTGTTTATTTGTTGAAAGATATTAAGTTTTGATGTCTATTTCGATTCGTTTGTTTCTTTTTGTGATAAAATTATTAATATTCATATTTACATCGATTGTAGGTTGTCGAAGTATGATCCCCGTTGCTTCATTGATAGCAGCTGTCCTGCAATGTATTGGTGTAGCAATGTTCTGTAGTTCGGCGATCCTTGGATTTAACGAATCCCTTCTTCTCTTCAGCAGTAACGAAACACTCGCCGGAATCGCACATGACAACTAGTAAGAACATAAAGTTAAGAATATGGATTTTCGAAGGTTTAGATGTGTTTGCGATAGATTTTATGATTCGGTGGACGAAACAGGGGGAGGGGGTATATGCGTATTATTCACCCCCGAAAAAAAACACGATTGCATTCAGACCTTTATACCATGGTCACATTTGTTTTACGGCGGCTGTACGGCGAGTCAAAAACAGCCGTTTTAACATTTTTGTACCAGCTAAATATAGGTGGTTTGAATAAAAATGAATAAAACGGCTGTTTTCGACTCGCCGTACGGCCGCCGTAGAACAAATGTGACCATGGTATTAATGAAAGTTATTTGATTGCCTGCATATTTTCATAGAAAATGAGACGAAGAGACGAATAATTAACCTTATCATACGTATGGATCGAAAAAAATGGTGGTGTGAATTTTTCAACAGATTTGGTAGACCTCATTATTAATACATTTTTTTTTCTTTGCCTCTTCTTAAAGGACAAGTCCACCCTTGAAAAAAGTTGATTTAAATAAAAAGAGAAAAATCCAACAAGCATAACACTGAAAATTTCATCCAAATCGGATGTAAAATAAGAAAGTTATGACATTTTAAATTTTCTATTAATTTCACAAAATAGTTATATGCACATCCTGGCTGATATGCAAATGAGGAGACCATGACGTCATCCACTCACTATTTTTACTTTGCCTCTTCTTAAAGGACAAGTCCACCCTTAAAAAAGGTTGATTTGAATAAAAAGAGAAAAATCCAACAAGCATAACACTGAAAATTTCATCCAAATCGGATGTAAAATAAGAAAGTTATGACATTTTAAATTTTCTATTAATTTCACAAAACAGTTATATACACATCCTGGCTGATATGCAAATGAGGAGACTATGACGTCATCCACTCACTATTTCTTTTGTATTTTATGATATGAAATATGAAATTATTTTATTCTAATTTTCTCCTCATTGTCAAGTGATACAACGATTAATTCCTCCCTGAACATGTGGAATTAGCATTGTTTAATACTACATGGTTCAGTCAAGTTGGTCCTTATTGTCAAATCTGTAAAAAATGAAATATTCTATAATTCGAACAAAAAAAACCAAATGAAATAGTGAGTGGTGGACATCATCGACTGATTCACCTCGTTGTGCATATCACTGTTTTGTGAAAAATAAGTGAAACTTTAAAATTTCATAACTTTCTTATTTTACATCCGATTTTGATTAAATTTTCAGCACTATGCTAGTTTGATTTGTCTCTATTTATTCAAATCAGCATTTTCCTGGGGTGGACTTGACCTTTAAACTTTCCCAATAGACTACAGATTGTTTATGATTTGATTTAAAGGGAGAATGAAAATATTCTTTTAATAATATATACACGTAAAACCATACAAATATCATACATTATTTTGAAAATAAATATACAAATATAATCATGAAACATTAAGATGATATTGAAAAAATAATGAAAGAAAAAGGTATCCCCAAAAGCCTCAAAAGCTTGAAAAAGGGGAAACCAAGAATAAAACATAAGAATGATTATAGAAAATGATTCACAAATAGAACAGAGTACCGGAATGCGTCGCCAGTAATATACAAATTATTTATCATACACATAGCTGATTATGATGCATATTTTTTAAATTTGCGGTATTTTTAAAATTGTTTTTGTTTTGTTTTTCAGTGTCTACAATATCGAGATAGGTGTGTATGCATGGACAGCTTTCATGATGCTCTGGGCTGTTGGTTTTCTCTTTAGCGCCTTCATGACCACGGCACAAACTAGCGCAAGGTTCGCCCATGAGGGCGGTAATCTCTGCTGCAGTTCATTAGGATGTGTTGGAGCTGTAAGTTATCTGGAGCTCGTTGCAGAGAGAGGGAGTTGTAATCAAACACAAGTCAAGAAATCAAGCGCAGGTTCTATGTGCCTGATTTTGATTGGTTGAAAATCAAGTTGCATTTGATCTTTAGAGTTGCGTTCGATTGCAACTCTTTCTGCAACAGGCCCCTTCATGCTGGGGACCGTTTCATTGAATGTTGTTATGACATCAAATCTGCAAGAACGGTTATACTGTACTTTTTAAATCTGACTGGCCAATATTAAATTTGTTACAGAAATCGTGCAATTGTTATTATTACAAGTCATTATGAAACGAGACCCTGATCTGTTCCAAATGTATGCTAGGCTTTTATCTTGCTTATTTCAATGCCTCTTATTATTTTTGTAGTTTGCTTGCCACATATCATTGCAAGATTTAAAAACAACACTGGCCCCACTCTGAGCCCTGAGGTACTCCATAATCATATGAATATCAACAGTACGGCAATGGAGTCCCAGATGGGTAAAATACCTTATAGAAATGAGTGAGCTGGGAAATTTCTGGGTGAAAGGTGGATTATTCGAATGCATGTGTGAATTCTCGACCCCCCCCCAAAAAAAAAAAAAACAACAGATTATGCAGAAAAATTTTCGAATGCAGCCTCAAACTTTCCTAAATCTAGACCCAGACATTTTGCTTATCTCCTATCACATTGTAATTTTTTTTCAGGCACTCTTTTTCAACTACATTGTCCTGATACTATGGGTCGCTATTTTGTGTGCCTCATCTTTACTCTTCACTTTTTCACTGATGATTAGCGGTTATCAGTTTATCAACAATGGTGACACAAGTCCGACTTTAGTTGATTTTTCATATTATGGTAAGTACGAGAATATGTATTTTGTAATATTATCATAATCAAAAATAGAAAAACTTAAGTGACCACAGTAATACGCAGCCGCGGGGGGGGGGGGCGTCTAAGAAGAAATTTCCTTAAATCTCGGATCAGCTTGATATTTTACCTATTTCTGCCTCACTCCACTTAGGAATAAAGAAGTATGCGCACATCATACAACGAATTAATCTTGTTTGAATGAAAGTGGTGCATCCAAGATCTTACAGAATTCGTCTTAAACCTTTTGATAATTCATGCAAAATATAGGCCAACATATTCCATGTATTAAGAAATGTATAAAGGGATTGGGGCGACCCCGCTTCCATGGAAATAAAGAAAAAGCACTGCTTCCTATTCCGACATGTCTATTCTCCATTTTCCTAAATAGGCAGCAATTACAAAAAAAATAACATTTAAACTATAACTTTAGATTATTATTTTTTTTCATTAGTATTATCATTATTATCATCTTCATCATTAGTAGTAGTAGTAGTATCATTATAATCATTATCATTACTATTATTATTATTATTACTACTGCTACTACCACTATACTATTTAGTCATGAGGACGAATTGGATGGTCTGTCATAGTAACTTAATGCCAGAAATCATCATCATCATGCTCATGAAAATTGCAAATTAATAACACTGATTAAGGAATGCGTAAAATAAATGGAAATTTGAAAATACAGAAAAAGAAGAGGTATATTCATCCTAAAGCAAGTGAAAATAACCCAGAGTGACAACGCATGCGAATGGAATAATTCAAGGTATTAATGTAATTGTTTAGCAATATTATGGGGTATTATGTAGAGATTCAAGATGAGAATTGGTATAACGCTTACTAGGGAATGTTTCATGAAGGATGTTTTATCCGACAAGTCTTGTTTTATACGACAGTTACCTTAGTAACAGTGCCTCACAGCCAATCAGAAATCAAAAATCTTGATGAAACACTCCCTTGAAGTAAAGGAAACACTTTTTTTTCGAAAAGAAGCATACTTATTCTTTTTAAATCGTATAGATGATTTCAATACACAATGCTAAATAAGTCGCAAATTTTTCGTTGATGTTTTAACGAAATTTGGCTGCTTACTGATTATCCCATTTGTGGCAACCCCCATCTCAATTTGTTCAAATTAAAATAATTGTTCACAATAAGGATCGACATATCAAACTTTAGCTGATGGAATTAAGTATGATTCAATCTCAGAAAAAGATCGCCATATTGACAGGTTCTTCAGATTTTTACTACTTTGTCTCAGATGTTATATATACATGTATATATCATCATGTATTTTTTTCCATCTATACAGGTTTAAAGATTGATCAAGTAGTAGAAGTTGAAGATCTTAAAGGAATTGTAAGTCTATTGTACTTCATTGTTTAATACCCTCCAAACCTTTTATATTTTCCTATTAAAAAAAAGACAATTATTAAATGGATAATAAAGTACCAAATACAAATCCAAGGAGAAATTTTTACAACTAAAGCAATATCCATGGGCCGCGTAAATTAACATACATCATAGTATCTAGAGTATTAAGAAAGAAACAATACATTAACCAATTAAAAATTATACTATACATCCGTCAAAAATTGTAAAAACGCTGTTTGAAATTCTAAGATCGTTGTTCAAGCCCATCACTCTTACAACTATAATGTTTAATCGTGTTACGCAACCTGTTTAAAAGTTTATACAACTTGTTTGAAGGTTATAACAACTTACTCTTTTTCGCGGAGTGCATTTCTGCCATTCACCATGTTCATACATAACAATTTTTCCTGGTACTACTTTACCTCAGCGCTGCATTCGACACGATCGATCGATCGTGTTATTCTGAGGTTCTGCGCTGTCATGGATACAAAATTCTCTGTCTTCTGAATGTGAAGTGAAATATGGTGTGCCCCAGGGCTGTGTCTTGGGGCCAACATTCTTAGTGTATATTCTGCCCCTCTTAATTGCTGATATTGCCAGATCTCATAATTTTAGTGTGCATCTTTATGCAGATCACACACAGTTGTATTCCTCATTAAATCCTTCTGATCCACTTGAAGAAGCAAATGTATAAGAACCCGTATGGAAACCTGTATATCTAAAAGAAATGAAAACTTGGATGATTTGTAACAAATTACAGATGAATGATGATAAGAGTGAGTTCTTGATCATTGCATCACGTAATCAAAATTAATGTCCAAAATTCAGTGTCGATCTTTGTATGTTGGTAGTTCTCTTATTGATGAAAAGCCCTGTATACGGAACTTGGGTGTTCAATTTCATTCTGAAATGTCAATAGCTTCCCATGTTAGATTCACAAGAAGAAATTTGTATTTTCCAAATTCTTAATATTAATAGTGTTTGAAAATCCATGTCCACAAATGTAACTCCATTCATACATTATTTCTCGTTTAGACTATGTAAATGCATTGTTATTCAATGCTAACAATGATCAGATCCTTAAGCTTCAGAGAGTGCAAAATGCCGCCGCACGAATTCTTAGTAAAACTTCTAAATATACGCATATAACGCCTGTTCTAAAAGAACTTCACTGGTTACCGGTGGTGGAAAGAATAAGATTCAAGATTTTGTTGCTTACATGGAAAATTGTTAATGGTTGTTCTCCTCATTATTTTTAAGATATTATCTCGGAATATGTACCCTCTATAAATCTAAGATCTTCGGGAACCGGGTTTTTGACAACTCGGAGAATCGAATGCTCATTTGGTGAAAAAGCTTTTGCTCATAGTGCTCCAACTTTGTGGAATGCACTGTCATGAACAATACGCAATGCCAAGTCTATAGAGTCATTCAAAGCTAACATTAAGACATATCTATTCTCATCATATTTCAAATAACAGCCCCCTCCCTTGTGTAATAATTCAGTACGTCTCTGAATAGAAATCTATAAGGTGCACTCTAAATACTATATACTATTTATTATTATTATTACTATTATATAATAAATCTCTTTTTGTCACATCATGGGCACTGACGAAGAGTGTGACTTTACCTTTCATTTTTGAGAGCTATGCTCCTTTTAAAATCTATGATTTTATTGCTACGGTATTTACTAAACCATTTATGATTATATATATATATACAGTATATATTTACTCAGATATTTTTATTTTTTCATAAACAGAGCGATGAGATGATCCTCTATTTCTCCCTAACGGTTGGCGGCTCTGCCCTCGTTACTTTTGGTTTAGTAAGTATAGTAATGATATGATTTTGGGAAGTATTCTCTTCACTTACACTGGTAGTTATTATTGTCTCAGTGTTCTTGTGTAAAATTTGATTGATCGGCTGTTATGAAATTCTTCGACTGACCTGTCAACATTTTTGCCATCCAAGAATTTCGGATATGAAGTAGGTCTATATAACACCCTCAGGGTTGTTATTCATTCATGATTTTATTCCAATTCTCAAATAGTTTCATTTGGAAGCCCAGTCGTGTGTAAATTTGCATACTTAGTGGTGAATTGAATAATCTCAGGTCAGAAAGTCCTACCTTCCTTTGTCCCTTGTAGGTTTGATTAATATTGCTACCAATATTATAGTTTTATTGGCTCCTGGGACCCGTCTTACACAGAGTTGCAATTGATCCGATCAATCGCAACTATGGAAAGCCAGCAAGGTCAACATGTAAAAAAACATGAAGTTAAAAAAATTCTAGATATAATTGTATATCCATAAATTAATTAATTTCTTGGCAGTTTGGTGGGTTCTCCTTTGTTAACAAAGGACATTTTGCAAATTTCCTGTAAAAAAAATTATGACACTGATGGATTTCCATAGAGTTACGATTGATTCAATTCAATTTTATTTATTTTATTTTCAACAGAAGAACAAAGTAATGAGGTCAAATAGTTACATACAGACAAAAAAATCAGGCATGTACAGTATATGATATTTATCTATAAGTAGAAGTAAAACAAAACATAGTAATATATATAAGCAAAATATCATAACCATTATAAAATGAGATTCTGAGAAAATGGAGGGATCCACTAAAAAGCACTAATCCACTAAAAGATTGGATCGATCGTAACTCTTTGTAAGACGGGGCCCTGAAATACAATCTGCGTTTGTTTTAATTCAAATTCACTTCGTACATGCATCTACATGAGCCTGTTTACAACGGAACAAGAATAAAATGTATACATTTTTTTAATCAAATCATTTTCTTTCTCGCAGATCAACTCAATCGCTTGTATGTCAAGTAATTGGAAGCATCTGAAAGTTGGCGACCAGTGGAAAGGCTACGCACACAAGAGAAAACAAGAAGAAAGAGAACTTCATGAGATGACATCATACAAATCATCGGAACGGTTGGCAAATAGTCTTTACTATTAATTAATTTCGCTTGATGGTGTTAATGATTTCAATTTGGACAATTCACGATTCGACCTTGTCATCACAATATCTTGGTCTAAAAAAAACATGAATGTCGTGAATCTTTTAACACTAGTGACGAGTAGTGGTCTCGTGGTTCTGACTCTAGCCTTTCAACCAGAAGGTCGTGGGTGCGAATCCTTGCCGTGACGTTTTTTTCCTTCAGCAACAAATGTATTCAGACTGTGCTGCACTCGACCCAGGTGAGGTGAATGGGTACCCGACAGGATTAATTCATTGAATGCACGAGCGTTGAAAGGCAGCTCGAGCTAAAGCCGGGGTGATAATAATAACAATGCGTCTCGGAAAAGATATTCTCTAGATAGATAGCGCTATAGAAATGACTATCATTATTATTGTTATTGTTGTTATTAATATTATTATAATCATCATCATCATAAATAGTAATAGCTTATGAATTTAACTATGAATAGAAATCTACATCTTGGGGTTCCTTTAAAGTATAAACAGTATGCTTTATAAATGTATGAAATCAATCTAATGAGCTTGGATCTGGGGTTTTAATTTCTTTTTAAAGCAATCTGCCAATGATGACAATCCTCTTTCTGCAAAATTTGAATGAAACAATAATTTATTAGATCTTTTTTTAATACTTGGAGAAGGAGAAAACAATAAATGACAAGCAAATAATAAAAAATGAGATGTTATAAGAATGGTAATACAGTCCTTAGTATGTTTTTCACCTTATTTTAAAGATATTTTATTTTATTCCACAATGTCAATTCACGAAATAAAAAAGATCGAGCTTTGCACTTGTGTACTTTTTAACTTTGTGTCATTTTGAAAATAACCTCCTTAAAAATGCAGTTCTTTTCACGCATTACTAGTGTTCGCTAGCATTTGACTTTATGCAATTTTATATGTACCAGAATGCAGTGGAAAATATAAAATGTCAGGATATCGACCCCGACATTAATTTAAAAATTAAAAATAAGGAATCCATTCGGAGAGGAAAAAGGCGTGAAATAGTATTCAATTTCATATCGTCTTCCTATAAAATATCTCCTTTCGTCAATGTTCGTATTTATAAACAATTTATGAGACACTATTTTACCTGTATTCTAATACATTGTACATAATATATTCACATTGTAGATAGCGAGAGAGATATAATTACTTGTATTTTCTTATTTATGAATATATATAATTCAGAAAATTAATTATACTATATGCTACTCTGTGATTTAATGCATGTATAATTATTTTATACTTTGCATCTATACAAAAATTCAAGAAAATAAGCAAGTTTGACAAATTAATAGCATATACGGAAAGTGGTGCTTTATGGCATGACGTACAATTAAAACTTTTTTTAAACAAGTTTGACACTTACAATTTCATCAAAATTGTATGTAAAATAATAATAAAACAAAGTTCGCTTAATTTCACAAAACAGATTAAGCAATATCTATATCCCTCCTTGCATCTTCATACCCCCCCTCTCTCTCTCAACCACACCTTCATACTCACACACCCTCGCACACAAACACACATCCTCCATCTCTTATTCTAAGCTTATAAGCAGCCTAACATAATAATGACCGATATATTTGAATGTATAAACACAAAGTATATGATAATGATAATGATGTAAACGTGTATAGGGGACTTTTTAATGCTCTTTATAATGTGTATTTCTGTTTGTATGTTATGTCAATCAATGTTTGTATGACACATTTCATATTAAAATATTAATTGTCGATATGCTTTATATTTTTTCTTTAATCGAATCAGTTTGAATCGAATTAATTTGGTGTTTGTTCTACAAAGTTGCATAATTCATCCGAAACCACCTCTTCCAATGTAGATTTACCTCCATGAAGACGCTTCCTAGTAAATAACATACCGCCCTCTCCGTTGAGTTCAATGATTTGTTCTGCGAACAATCTGACCTTCTGCTAACATGGCTCAGTATACACAACTTCAACTAGGAGAAAATAAATGCATTTACCACATATTCAATGGATTTCATGATTTTAGGATTTGGTATTTTCCATTTCCATTTCCATTATACATGTTATAAAAGAAGAAAAACACCACATAACATATGCCGGTAACAGGAAATGCCATTTTTATTTTCAGAAACAGTACAGAGCTATAAATAACAAGAAAATGTCCCAAAATGTCATTGTGTATTTAAAAAGTGTTAAAAAGGGGAGAGCAGATATCTTGAGATTTCCACGTCCCAATAACGAATGAGCTGTAAGAGCATGCACGTATCTGTTTGTTACATTATTATTACAAGGTAACAAAGTCAATAAAATCGCCCTGTGTCATGACTGCATTTAGAACAGGTTATAGGATTATGTTATTACTAAATTTGTAAAGCAGGTCCTCAAATGGATATGTTCAAACAATATTAAACAAAATGCAGAGAGGTGTAGTAGATGCCACATTTGGTGGTGTTTTTTTTAACCTGATTGCTAAGAAAGCATGAATGCTTGTAAGCAAGCAACCAGAGGACCGACGGCTTAAGGTCCTCTCCGAAGGACCTAGTATACTGAGGATTAATGCCTTACCAAATGGGAACTGGCGCACCAAGTGGGAATCGAACCCGGGTCACCGGAATACGAATCCCCTGCTCTACCGACTGAGCTATCGCGCCTCCTATTTAAAGTCAAACTGATTAACAAATGGACAACAAAAATCATCCAATGACCAATACGATTTTTGAATGTTAGATGATATTGCAATATAAATTTAGTTTACGTCACTGACCTTTTACTTAACGGGTTTTACATTTTTTTTTATTCAAAAATTTTACTTTTCCAATGCTTGCTTTCCTGATTTTATTTACATTTATTCAAATCAAATTATTGTTGGGGTAGACTTTGTAACGTGTGTGCCGTTTTTCTAAGCTAATGATAATGATGGTGATGATGATGGTAATGATGGTGGTGATGATGATGATGATGGCGACGATGGTGACGATGATGACGATGATAAAAATGATGATGTTGATGAAAATGATGATGATGTTGACCATGATAAAATGTTCATGATGATGATGACAGTGCTGACGATGATGATGATGGTGGTGATGATGATGATGATGCTGCTGATGACGATAAAAATGATGATGATAATGATGATGATGAAAGTGTTGATTATGATGGTGATGGCGATGATGATGATGATGATGGCGATTCTGATGATGATGATGGCGATGATGTTGATGGTGACGATGATGAGGGTGAGGATGTTAGAAATGGTGATGATGAAGATGATAAAAATTCTGATAATAATGGCAATGTTGACGATGGTGGTAATTATGATGATGATGTTGAAAATGATGGGATGATGATGATAATGATGATGGTAGTGATGATGATGGTGATGTTGATGATGATGGTGGTGATGGTGATGGTAATGGTCAGGCGCGCCGGAACACTTTCAGTTTTAGGGGGGCAAAATCCGGAAGGGGCACAATATTTTGGACAGCGTGAGATACTCAGTTGCCAGGTACACTGACCTAAAAGAGACATTGTAAGGACGGTGCCATTAACTGATCATGCAATGGCCAATGCGAGCGCGAAGTGCGAGCTGAAAATTTTTGACATTCATACCTAGAAAGGGACATTGTCAGCAATTTGTTTTAATCATGTTACTTTCCTGTCTCACTGAACAAACAATACGAGCGCGAAGCACAAGCTAAAATTTTGTATAAATTATGTTGACCCCAAACAGGGACATTTTAAGGACTATATTTTAGAAATCAAGAGTGTACATACCTCACTATATTCTTCTAATGCGAGTGCGAAGCGCTTGCTGATTTTGTTAGGAATATATATAAACACAGGAAGCACTTGTAGTCATTGTAATCATGATTATCATACGCATCACTAATCAAATATTGCGAGCGCGAAGCGCGAGCTGAAATTTAGAAAATTCAGACCTGAAGAGGGGCATTCTAAGGCTTGTTTGTAGGAATTCACTAAGACCATACATATTTCACTAACCAAATGATGCGAGCACGAAGCGAGTGCTGAAAAGGGGATATTTTGAGGACTATTTTTTTAACGAATCCATTAAGTGTATACATATCTCACCACAGTCATCTAATGTAAGTGGCAAGCGCTTGCTGATTTGGTTTGAATTACATCTAAAAACATGAAGCACTTTTTGTTGTCATTGGTATCATGATTATCACACACATCTTACTAATGAAATATTGCGATTGCGAAGCGCGAGCTGAAAATTTTTGATATTCAGATCAGAATAAGGTACATTTAAGGACTGATTTTATAAATTCATGAAGAGCAGACATATCTCATCAATCCTTTAATGCGAACGTTAAACACGGACAGGAAATTTTGTACATTATAAATGGGGCGATCACTTTGATTAGTCATGAAAAGGAAGCATATGTCACTACATGAAAAAATGATAGCTGGAAGTGCGAAGAAACATGTTTGGTGTATATTGACTTGATTTGACAACGTCACGTCTCTAAAGTATACTTGAAAACTGTAGTATTCCGAAAAAAAATTTGATCTAAACAGACAATGCGAGCACCAAGAACAATGAAGACATAAGCCCTGAGCAAATTATGTTTCATAAAGTTATGACCCAAAAAATGTTTATTTATGTTATATACAGCAACATAACATAATTACAATATACATGTAATATGAAATTAATAATTTCTTCTTTCCCACTACGTTTCTCTTTCTTTCTCCCTCTTTTTCTCCTTTTCCTCGTGCCCCCATGCCCCCGTAGTTACGCCACTGACTGGAGGAAAAAGAAATATGACAAGCTTAAATGAACTTAAATGAACTGATTAACAAATTACCGCAGTTCATAATGTACATATTATTTAAAAGAAAACAATTACATTTAGTCTGAAATGTATTCATTAAAAGGTTAAACGTTATCACACTGTCATAAGATGGAAAAGGGGCTTATCAAAGGTATGTTTCATAGAGGGACATTTCATCAAAATACGCGAGGCTTACTATGATATGTAATTGCCCCGTCAGGGGCGAAATTTCAGGGGCGAAATTTTTTCATTTTTGAAAATGGAAATGGCAATTTGTAGGCAGAAAAGTGCTTTCATCGTTTACTTTTGTCTTTAAATAATTTATAATTTTTCTACTTTTAGGGGGGGGGGCACGTTGGGGGGGGGGGGGCAAAATCTTGTTTTGCCCCCAAAAATTTTATTTGGGGGCAAGTGCCCCCCCCCTGCCCCCCCGCTTCCGGCGCCCTTGGTAATGGTGTTGATGATATTTGGTGATGGTGATGCTGCTGATGATGATGAAAATGATGACGATAATGAAGAGAAGATGATGAAGAATAAGAAGAAGGAGAAGAAGGAGAAAAAAAGAAGAAGGTGATGATGATGATGATGATAATGATCATCAACATCATGATCCTGGTAATAGAGCCACATATATTGACCAACAACAAGAATTAATGATCAGCAAGATTGTCAAAATAAAAGGTTATTAACCTTTTATTTTGACAATCTTGCTGATCATTAATAAGTGAGTTTAGTCTCGAGGAAGTCATATTGACGATCTCTACACAAAATACGAGGAGACGATGTGAAAGAAAATGGCGTTGTATAGAATCCGAGTACTATACAAATAGTTTTTATGGTTTATCAATATTTTTTTAGAAAGTGTATCCTCTTCATAATTTTGTTCAATCATAACAATGATTCTTTAACAAAAGACGTACAAGTATACCCAAAATTATGATTCCCCAAATCTTTGGGATTTTTTTTATATCACTGGCTCTAGAGAGAAAAAGGGCTTGGCTCTTGCTTCTCAAAATGTTCCTCAACCGGAAAAAAAGAGAAGAAAAGTGGAAAATATTATATCATATAATGAATACTATATATACTATATATATTTTTTTTCTTTAATGGTCACTGCATGTTATGTATTTGTTTATTTATTTGTTATGTATTTTTTAAAATGTAAACTCACATTATTAGTCCTCGGACTTTTTGATGAGTATTGTTTAATAAAACCGAATTGAATTTTGAATTTAGAATGAATACTATATAAATATCAATTACACAATTACATTATTATTTTAGATATATATTCGCTCGGTTAAGACGTTTTTACAATTCTTGCTACATACGCCATTTTCATGCCTCTCAGAATCTTTGGGTCATTACATTGATGTTTGTTGTGATGTATCAAAATACGAGACCAAGAAATTATCTTATGAAGAGAAATTTGTTAAAGATATGTAAACATAGTAACAATAATAAATGTTTTAAAAATCTTCCTTTCAACCATCCAACATCTTAATTTAATTTATCCCATCGTATTTCCTTATCATTATATGTTTATCTTATCAGTACAAGTCTTTATTTTTATATTTTACTGTCCATAGGGACTTCCTGGACATAACACTTGCTTGATTCTTTTGCAGCTCCCCATTTCATGTTCATTTTTATGCATGTACTGTAAATAGCCTTGTACAATCTTTTAAATCTTACTTACATCTTACTATGTATCTTTGTTTCTTTTTGTGTTTTTGTTATTTTTCATATGCTCAATGTATTTGAATGGACATGAACAAATCAATGATGAAATAAATTATACAAATTAACATCAAAGAGAATTGAAAAGTGCAAAGTAAATAGGACCTATAGGGCCTACTTCCGACCCCCCCCCCCCCCCGGCAGATATGACACCTCAAGAAAAAAAACATAATAAGAGAATCAGAAGAAAACTGTAGCTGCAAGGATTGAAATGTAATCGAAAATATCAACAGGATAGCAAATAACATTTGCCAGGTAATTAATCGATTGTGTCAATATATGTTAATCTATTTTAAGATGATAGGCCTACCGACAGCTAACATATAAGGGAATTCGGTGTCAGATTCTTGAGGTATGAATATTAAAACCCGTCGAAGGTTATTTCATTGAATGAAAAAACTGTCACCGTAGACAGAAAAGGGTGAACAATAATGCGGGGGAATTTAAATCTATTATTGTCATTCGTTTGTCACAGACTTTAGGTAAGCTTTGTCACGGTTGGATGTGCACATTATAACACACAGACACATGTGCATTTTACAGCAATGCTGGCAAGAAGTAAATAAAGGTTTACACACAATAATAGCGTATGTTTTGCCATAGGGTCCATGGTTTGCAGACGACAAAATAGCATCGTTCTCATACACTCGCCTATTGCACACTCACAGCGGTTCTGTCACAGGGGAACGCGCTCAGTGTGTACGCTGCGCATTTAGCAGCATCTGATTTTCGCTTTTGCGAATACGACTCAAGCAGACGATCGTGGAATCTTTTGAGCATCACTTATCTCAATCCTGGATCGTTATCCCGCCACCACCCTCTGATTTTGGAACCCAGGAATTTATCCACCATCTGGTTTCCCCTCTAACTGGATATATCACATCTTATCCACTGTGTTTACCGGTAGGAAGGAAGGATCAAGGAGGTTATAATGGCCGGTAAGTGAGAATCTTTATTTCCTGCGATACTTTGCGACTGGTTTCGAGACATTTTCATTTCATGTATCCTTATGCGTGGGAAAATGGGCGATGTAACAGGTTGCCGAGTAAAAAGAGACCACCCTTTCTCTCCTTGGAATTCATCAATCGAAACTTGGAGCTGAACCTAACCGAAAGAATAACCCCCTCTTGAAATACAAAGATTAGCTAAAGATGACACGCGCAGACGATGGTGTTCTTAATTTGCTTTCTTTATTGATATTGGCGCGAAGGGAGTGGAGTGATGCAGTTAAGATCAGTGCAGTGATGATGCTGGTGATGAAGCTCTACGGATTGCTGCGTTTGTTTATGAGGAGGAGGAGGAGAGGGAGAGAGGGAGAGAAAAGTGGGCGCGCCACTTCTATGAATAATTCATGATTTACTTCAATATTAAATACCCACATCGTAGGGAGAGAGTCGCGTGCCTGGGAACTTTAACGCGGATCTACGCAAACCTTGTATCATTTTATATCCTTCACATCGACTGAAGATGTTGCGCTCGAGTTCAAATGAGGAGAATGAATTTTAGAAAATTTCTTTTTTTTAAGAATAATGGTATTTGCGACTTTTTCTTGTAGTATTATAAGTTTCGTTTTTAACATCAAAGTTTTTATATTGACGATGGCCTCACATCACGAGTTAGCCGGGGGAAAGGGGGGGGGGGGGGTGAATTACATCGGCCAAAATGAGAGTTTTAAGAATTATTTTCAAAAAACAGCTCTTGATCAAAATCTTTTTGTTATTCTTAATGTTCACTTTCTCGGTTAAAATATAGGACCCTGCATGGTTTACTTTATGTGAAGAAAATTTGTCGTTTCCCTTTTCGAAGCCCACCCCAGACTTTGTTAATTTTGTTGCGAATTGAACATTGCAACATGTTCAAAATGTAAAATATTCATTAAGAATATCATGTATATAGTACCCCTACTTAAGATAATTTACGGATGTCGCCTCTGGTTGTCGGTTTGTGAAAGTGAAAATGGTGATTCATTTGTCAATGCTGTTGTCACTGATGATCGTTATTTCAATAGCAATTATTTAAATGAGCATGTCTGTATGTCTATCGAGATTTAGATGTAATGTGTTCGTAGCATATTTCCATTTTGATTTCTGCATATTTTGTTAGATATAGGGCTACTAAAATGCGATGAAGATGCCTTGGAAAGAGCCATTGTCTGTCGGTCGTCTCCTTATTTTAATTGAAACAAACAATTACTTATTTAGTGGTTATTATTTAACTCATTTTACCCTATTGTCACTGCCGGCTTTAGACTATTTTCGTTGATAGTGAAATTATTGTATGATTCAAATAAGTGGTGGTGAGAGTGGACGCAAACCGTCTAACCTTAAAATAAAACAGAAGAGTTTGATGATCAGTATTCAAAGTTCTCTTGCTTTGTAAAAGTGCACCAATTTGTCGTATTGTGTGCTGAGATGCGCGTTTTAACGTGTGATATACTTTAGCCCTTGACTTAGTCTGTATGAAGTCATGTCGGACGTCATGTTGGTTTTGATTCACGTCGGTGTTTAATGCATCAATATTGACACGATGGGATAGCACGTGTAATATTACAGGACGGGTAGTTTATCAAAATAGTTCTAAGGATAGTGCCCCATGGACATTACAATGTTTTAAACATACCGATGTGATCCCTCATAGATTATTGAACAGATTTCTTAAAGAGCCCCACGCAACCACCCCCCCCAAAAAAAAAAAATACGCATGTCCCATCCTCTGTATGTGAAAATAAAAATTCAAACCTGTATTCTTAATCTAATACAAAATGCAAATGTCCATAAGAAATGTGTTTTAGTTTTATTAAGAGAATTTGTTTCCCCAAACCTTGTTCGGCAAAAAGTTGATCATGAATGTGTGTTGTTGATTGCAGAATACTTGAAAATGAACAAGGGCGCATTCGCTCGATCAGGAGCAGAGGAGAGTAAAAATTATGATAAACATTCTTCGCAAGTAATTCAATTCGATGTTTCCATGGAAACGGGCCCCAATCATGTGACTAAGCCAACTGATGCCCTCGGGGGGCTCGTCCCCACTACCTCAATAAATGTAGTTCAAGTTCACACAGGTAGTGTCTGAATAAACAGCCGTGGTTTTTATGGCTAAATGGAAAACCTATTCCCTAGAGTGTCATGGTTTCCTCCAACTGGAAGGAATTAGAATGTCACAGCGTGACAATAAATATGTTTCTATGCTCCCACATTAATATGAGCCTTGTTGTGTACAAGTCCCAATCTTACCCCGCAACGACCGATGTGACCCCTGTAATCGCAACAGCATCAGGAAATGTTACATGTGTTATTCGATAGCATACATCATGTACATTATTCAGCCGTGGGATTTCGTATCGCTGCAATGATGCAAATATTCTATTCTTACATCTCGGTCTTACATACATGATTATTTATGTTTATTGGTATATAATGGATTTACTGGAATAGTGTGCAAGGATAAATCATTATGACGTTATTACAGCTCTTAAATCACATCTCCTACTTAAAGTTATACCAGTATATATTTTTTGATAGCGAACGTTTGAAAAAGTAGAGGTGAATAGAAAAAAAAACTATCAATCACTCCATGTACAATATGTCGAAAGAAGACACCCGCACATCTTCTTGATTTGTCACCGTCCGACGCCTAACAAATGATATCTTTGCTAAATCATAACAGTAATTATTTGCTGGTAATAATGTTGAAATTGACAAATAGTGGAATTGTACCAGTTGAAAATTATCATCAATATGCAACAGTCATTAATGACTCTAATCATAAATGAGGAAATCTAGTAAATTGACGCTTCAGATAGTTATATTGATCTCCGTTTAACAAAATATTCTTGTAAAAAAGGATATCGAGCTTCTGATCGGCCAATAAGTCATTTATGATTAATATATAAGGGTTTTAATCCAGGTCTATACCAAATCCCGTATTCAATCCAATAATGTGATTTTCATTTAATTGACGCCCCCTCCCGAGTTGAAATTTTCAGCTTTTAGATATCAAATCCATCAATCCATTACTTAAGTGGTGTAGTATCGAAACCTTTTCACCCTCCCTGGATGTCCAGGGACGTATCTATATCTTGGTTTATATTTTAAAAGCCACAATCATTGATTGCGTACTCATCATCAGACCTTACCTATTGTTCCATCAAGCGTTGGGTTAGATAGACAATGGTTTAATTTTGTATCATGGCTTGATGAGAACCCAATCAGCGTCTATGGCTACACGATGGCTGTATAGTAATGCAGACTTTGGCAATAGAACATTCTCAGTTGAACCGAATGATACGCACCTTGAAACCGTCAGCCAACAACAATGTAAACAACAACGACATGTGTGTTTTTGTGATGCTTTGACAGTCTTCTCTCCGGTGACAATTATTACTGCTTAAGTCAAGCAACCCCCGAGACCCTTTTTTGGTAAAAAAAAAGAGAGATTTGTTGTTTAAGTACGGTCTTATTCTGTAACTTGGTATTGTAAGAGATACTGTTGGATAGATCAATCTAAGGTCATCATGCAGTAGAAATTAATCGGACACCGTGGTGTCCTTCGTTGCCCAGGTGATACAGAGCATTAATTGAGTGAAGGGCTGATAATAATTGAAATTTTCAATATCTAGTTATTCTTCCCCAATATCAGAACAATATTTATAATAAAATGTACAAGTTGCCATTAAAACGATGCATGTCTCGTCGTCACTGGTATGTTCCATTGTGATGTCCATTCATGGTTTCTTCAAATGTAAAAATTGGTAGGAGGTTTCATTCAAAAAATATATTACGAATTGAGTGTCTTGTTTTATTGCGACGTTGGTAAGTAGCCTTTCATTTAGAAAGACGTAGACAAAATGTGGTATATTGTTTTATTTTGCACCACTTTATGTGAATCACGTAAGCTGCTCTTGACGTACGATGGCACTTGAAAAAGAACCAGGTTTTTTTAATGACTGTCCACCAGAGGGGATCTTTGGCTACATGTCTTCTGTAGCTATGCAATGCATTGTGTCTCTTATTGATTTCTCATTAAAAAGTCGAAAATGTTTAGAAAGAGAAAGCGCAGTCTGTTCGCATCTTTGCTTCACCGCTGCAGGGAGCTTCAAAACCATATCCACACGCGTCTGTAAGTTGAAGTTCGTTAATGAAATTCCTTCGCCTTTTTTTCTTGGCATTGCGAGTTCTGCGGGGACTGTGCATGTTGTCGTTTTAGGAGACAACGGTGATGTGTCAATTTTTTTTTATTCTGACGATGAAAATGCCGACCTTCATCATTGAATATTGGCTAGATTTTTTAATCACGACTTGCTGTTTTGTGACCTGCACAAATTTATTTGATTTACCCTGTCCAACGCGTGCCAGGACTGCCAGATAATCAGCTCTCTGTCTGAACTGCATGAGCACTGCATGTTACATGAAAACAAAAACCATATTCATTTTATCATTGTAACGTGAACATCGGTTTTAGAACCCGCATCACTTTTCCTTATCATTTATTTATATACGTATAATGTAATGATTGAAACTGTGTATGAGCAATTTCACAGGGAAGTCAAAATATTTATTATGACCACCCTCTCATCCTCACAAAATATCCTACATTGTTGTAATAATGATCACCTTTCAGATTTCGATGTGACCCCCTTTTTTCCCCCAAAGACGATATCCATAGATCTAGGTGCGTTAGTTGATACAGTCGAGCATCGTAGATAAGTCACATTGGGTCAATGGTACTACTATACCCACCTATCTGGTCAATATAATATTCATTCAGTATTATCATGCATTTATGGTACCTGCAACTGTGAATCTGACAATATTTATTGGACTGTACTTTGATAAAGGGTTAAACCATGTGAAATTGATTCACTATATCAAAGGCTGAATATATTTATTTACTTGTTTGAAAGGGTTATATTTGGGGGTTCTTGTAAAAAAGAGCCAAGTGATCGTTGTTACAAGTGTTATTCATTATGACAATTCGTATTCAACTGGTTGCCCTTTCAGCTCCATTGAATCCTTTCACAAATACTCTATTCAGGTTGAAAGTGTACCTTTATACTTTAGGATAATACCAAAGCGTTATTATTCGGGGTAAACACACCTAACTATTGACGTCCATACAGACATTGCATTTTAGTTAAGCGACTTTTTTTATAGACGAATTCTGAAAGTAAATTTTGTTCTCCACGCATGTCCCATTTCTTCATGTAGATATGTACTTGGAATATGATTATAATAAAAAAAATATATATATGAATTAAAGGGGGGAAAAACGTCTAGGTTAACGCCGACCAATTGATAACTGGATAAACATTTATAACTTATTAAGTATAAGCTAATATGAAAAATACAATAAATTCATAGATACAAGTTAATGGACTTATGCAAGAAAGGTTAACAAACGCATAAGCTACTAAAGAAAAAAATGAATTAGTAAAGAAATAGAATTTGATTCTCCTAGTACTGACAGGTCTCCTTCCTGTGATATTTTTCTGTACTAGCGTGTATGCACACATAGGTTTACTGAACTTCTCATATCAGCAACTCCTAGTACGAATAAACAGTTTAAATTACCATGACAATTATCTCATCAAACATGTTACGAGTGGAAACATCCGATGAGTATTCTTAAATAAATATATTTGATTGCTAAACGGAAGAAATGAGAGATGTACATCTGTACGAGGAATAAAAGGAAGGAAGAGAGGGAGAGAGAGAGAGAGAGGGGGGGGGGGGTGTGAATTATGTCGATTTTTTTTTTTAGAATAACCGTAATTATGATTGGAATCTTGTTAGTATAGCTGATGCTTGTAAAGATGCTAGGATATACGGGATTAACAGATTTAAGATGGATATGTTTAATCTTAATCCAGCTGACAATCTGGACATCCCCTATATTGTAATCTTTGCTAAATAGGGGAAATGTTGACTAATATTATAATGATCATTATCTTGATCCGATGATGACGTCATTATTCTTGAAAATAATTACTTCAGCGTCGCAATTAGGGCAGTATAGTTACAGGTCATTATCCAGTGCATAAAAGTATATTGCACCGTGGTCAAGAAAAATTGCTTTATTCAAAATTATTTGAAATAATATATATTCAGTAAAGAAAACAAATAAATCAACAATGACATATTACAGAGATAGCATAATGACGATAATGACAAAACACAAGCTTGAATATTCTAAAACTGCCATTTTATAAGAGCAGAAATAAAAGACCGAAATTCAACAGTCTTCGTTAACTTTTTGTCAACAATTACAATATTTTGAAAGTTAGATGTATATAAGAATAAAATGCTGCATGAACGTCATGAATATATGATTGATCTGTTCCTGTGTATCAAAACGAGTAGTGATTGCACTTGAAAATGCGTCTCATTTTTGATAATGAGTCACGGTGTAATTGCGAGCTATTCACAGTAATATTTTCTGAATTATTGCACCCAAACTCTTCCAAATGTTTCGTTATCTCCACACAATCTATGGTCATAAAATAGAACGAATGGTTCCATTCAAAACCTCGTTATAATGGGCAATTTGAGTCATCGCAATCCAAAATTACAACCAAAGAGCCTCGTTAAAGTTATAATATTCCTCATTTTGAAAAGTACAAAAGTACATTCTGTCAATGCCATCATCGATTTTTATTTCACATATCATTACCATTACTATCACAAAGGCAAACTTTACCATATTTCCATGTGATACACAAAATGGCTTCACTGCATGCTTCTTGTGTACAAGCCATGACATAAAAAGTGTTACATTTTCAAGGAATGTCGAAGCTGTTATTATTGTTATCTTAGTATGTTTAAGGCTACTCCTCAAAATTCCAAAATAGGGTCAGTTGAAATTTTATTATTGCAATATAAAGCCTATACATACATGTACTATTTACTTACACATTCGTCTTAAATATTCAGTTTAAAGTCGGCCAACACTGAAATCAAGTTATTAGAGAAGCTCCTATATGTAAAGATGTGATAATATGACATATCTTCTATAGTATTTTGTTTGATAATGTGTTGTAGAATATGTTTACTGAAAGCAAAGATACCGACACGACTAAATAACTTGCAGCAAACTGAATTTGATACGAAGGATGCGGACGTTGGCGCCAAATATTGTTTCGCTCTATTCGGCGATACTGCTCTATCGGTTTATCCGCTCTCTAAACTCCAATTAAAAAATTATACCCCCATCCTTCTTAAGATGGAAAACCGTCCATCAAAATGGAAATTTAGTTTCCTCACAAAAAATCTCATCCACATTGACAATTACCGTATATATTTGATTTGAAACGATTTTGAATAAAAGATTTAAGAGTCTATTGTCTGAATTAAGAAATATTAACAGCTTGTCCTTCATACGTGACAAACGATTTAGCAACATAATAATAGCATAATGCGCTGGGATATTATACATAACATTACGGCAACAATAATAACAAGATGCTAACAGTGGTTCAAATTTATAAATCTCATCAAATTTGCAAGAAAAAATGAAATCTAAATTTTGCATCTCTCTATCCAGAAAATGAAGAAAGAGAGGGAGAGAAAAAAAACAGAGAGAGGACCAATGACGAAACACTGGACTTACGAAGACAGAAAAAGAATAAAAACATAAATAAAAAGTTTGACGATATGAAGTAAACTTAATGTTGGTTCTCTTGCCCCCCCCCAAAAAAAAATAGAATAGAAGAAAACAAAGCACAACGATACAATATAGTGTATGTGAAATATATTAACATATTGTGCCTCTTTATCCTCTTTAAAGTTTAGTATGTATGTACTGCTTATCGCTTATTGCATGTGTTCATGTAATATCGATGTTTATTATTATCTCGGGTTAAAAAAAATGGAAATTCACAAATTATTGTCGTCATTGACAAACGGTGTGCGTGGTTATGATTAAAGTGATAGCTGGTATTAATTTCTCCTGATATTTGTTTAGTCGATGGCCACACTCAATTTAGTTTCATTTCTTTATTTATGGAGTGCGATATAATTATAGAGTATTAAATTTCAAGGCTTATATTGTTATGGCATCATTTACCTTTATTGTTAATGTTATAGATCCATGCTACACAATATTCAATGACGTCATACGTAATGAGCCATGTTGTACATAACCAATGCATGTTCATTCCATCATCGATTGAATCGATTACTTTGTTTTTCTGTTCTGTGTAAATATTTTGCCATTTTTCTTGGCTCATGCGCAGTACAGTTATGAAACTGATAATACGATTTCCTTTATATACAAATATTGTGAATAACAACGTAATTCCGACAATCGAGTGTATACACACGTGATATTTGTGACGTTCAGGGGAATCGCTAAAATGGCTTTGATTATTGCTCCCCTTCCAAATTCTTCTCCCGGGTCACAAACGACCATAGTCATATCGCACCCCATGTTAAAGGCGCTGTCACACCTTGGCGTTTTAGACAGCGTATGCCCGACGTATGAGGAATTTGGCGAATACGCTGGCGTACGTCGAATACGTTACGGGTAAGTTTTGCATACGTTAAGAGTACGCTAAAACACGCTGGTATACGTCGTCATACGAGGTCGTCGAAAATTTTTGTGCAAGCACAACATTTTTCGACGTATGCCAGCGTATGGCTCATACTTCCCGCATACGCGGGCCATACGTTGTAGGCAAGTTACGCGATCGTTGATTCACGTTGACACACGTTACTCGTAAGTTACTCATAAGTCGATGTACGTCGAGATAATGCCCAGCGTACCCTAAAACTTACTTCTAACCTATGAGTAAAGGCCCGGTCACATATAGCCCGACGCACGACCCGCGCATTGAAAATTGGAAAATAGGGCCAGTGCGTTGTTGTGCGCTCAACTCCTGTCAGAATTTGTGAAAGGCTAGCGAACTTGCAACGAATACATAACGTATTGCTAACGCGCTGCGCGTATACTGGACGCATTTTGACCGTACACAGAGCGCATATGCAAAACCTCCCAACGAATGCATCACGTATTGCGAGCGTGTTGAACGAATGGCTAGCGCTGGGCTAGCGCATGCACTGCGCATTCAACGCGCAGCCCGCGACCGAAAACTTCCAGTCACGTGACTGTGGCTGCAAAACTAAAAAGAACCTCAAGTCAGATGGCATCTTCGACATCGGGCCAGATGACACCCAGGGATATGAATACTCCTACTATGTCTGGTGCCGGTGAGAATCAGTCTTGATCAAGATTGGGAGGGACGCTATGGAATGATGCACAAGGACAGTTTTGCTTTTTAATGCATATTTCATCGTTAATTTTTAATTAAAATAATACGCTTTGTGTTTGCCCATTTCTCATGTGGACAGTGCAGATTGAAAACAAGTGGTAATAAAAGTCTTGGTAAATTATTTTTTATCAACCTCTCATTTCAACTATTAAAAAATGTGCTTTGTATTCGATTTTAATATTCCAAAAATATCAAAAGAGAAAGCATTAGTTATTAAACATAGTAAAATGTTTATTACACCTTCGAGTTTGTCATTCTCATTACAACAAGTTTTGTTTAATGTGCAGTAGATTATGGAAACTATCCTAATTGAACAAGTCCCTCAGTTCAAGTTTCAGTGCTTGTACCTCTTTTTTTTCTTTTAGTTTTTCTTCGTTTATATTGTTTGATCTATTGATTTGCTATTACCTGAATATTAATAATGAAAACTAATGTAAGGGGACTTGCCAAGTACATGATATAAAAAAAATTGAATGCAAAAGATTAAGACAAAGATTTTAATGTTATAGAAATGCTAAAAAGAAAACACTTATAATGATTTTAGTTTATTCCATTTCGGTTTTGTACCCCCCTTCCTTCCCCTCAATAAAAAAATGATGGGGGTATTAACTTTTGCAAGGTCTTTAATAAAAACAATCAGTGCATTAAATAAATACAGCACAGTCCTGTTTCTTGTAAAACTTATGTTTATTAAACTTACTCTTCTGCAGCATGCAAATTGGATTTACACACTGTAAAAGTCGACATAATAATCAATGAAATGGAAATATAAAAACGCGAATACATTTAGTTCTTGAAATAGACAAAATATAATTACATAATTAAAGAGAGGACATGAATAATGAGAAAAAGATAAAGAATAGGAATTGAAAGAGATATCAGGAAAATGGGAGCAGAAGTACATTAGAACACATTTGGTAAAAAAAAGACTGACGTGATATCCAGTAAAAAAAAACAAGTACGAAAAACCCTATAAACCACTGTATACATTAATTTTGTAGAAAAAATACTATTTAGACTATTTAAGACAATATATTTTGTTACTTATACTTACACTACCGAAGAAAAATAGTTTGAAAATATTTTATTTCTAAAGCAGTTTCAATTTATCAGGCAGGGAAAACACAAGTTAATTTTTTGAAAAAAAAGTTGCCGGCATATCTGAATATTATCACTGTACGTAATATTTTTAATACTTTACAAAGAAGAGAGGGGAAATATGAAAAAAGCTAATAGACACATGAAGGAGAAAGGGGTGTGTGGATTTAATGATAAAATAATAATAAATAATAACTTTTTATTTACCCAGGGTAGCCATTTCAGTTAGGAAACTGCTCTACCAGCGGGCCCTGCATAACATAAGATGTTATTATTTCCCTTCTCCAATCTAAATGCTGAGCGCCTAGCAAGAAGGCAGAAGGTCCAATTTTTATAAGTCTTTGGTATGACTCGGCCGAGGATCGAACCACGACCTCCCGTTCATGAGGCGGACGCTCTACCGCTGAGCCACCATGCCCGGATTTGTCTTCAAATGTTACATTTGTTTCCTTTCTCCTTCTGGAGACTTGTAGTTGGTGAATAGTCAGTTCCATTAGGTTATGCTGATGTTGAAGAACTGCAATTTTATATTTCATTTGAGTGTCAGGATCATCCATCTTCCGAGGTGATTCTTTCGAGGGCTGGAGGAGAAGTGATGAGGAGTTGGTGCCGGATCCACTTAAATGCCCTATGACCACACGCTAGACACACGCCGGGTATAGGTTATGAACACGCAAGATACACGTTGTGTGCGTTAGAGACACGTTCAGCACTCGTTCAGTATTCGTTCAGCTCGTTCATATTCGTTGTGTGTTCGTTGGAAAGCACGTTATGTGTGCGCCAGTCGTTCGTTCGAAATCAGCCGCCGAATACTTAACGTAGGCTTAGCGTACGTCTAGCGTTGGTCTAGCGCGCTTTGCGAATGTTTATCGAGTTCATGGCGTATAGAGTCATGCGTCGAGCTCTGCGCATATTTTTTAGCATGCTCAAAAAATCGCGACGCACAAGCGAAGAGCGTCGAATACATAACGTTGGTAAAACGCGCTCGTCGAACGCTTAACGAACAATAGCGCAGACCTAGCGAGTAACAACGCATTGACCAAAACAGCAAAAATTCAACACGTGGGCCATGCGCCCCTCGTGCGTCGCCTATATGTGACGGGCCTTAACGTGCTTTGAACGTATGTGTAACTTAACTCCAACGTATATTGACGTATGAAGACGTGCTCCGGACGACCACAAAACTTACTGAACGTGTTTATAACTTACAGCTACCGTATAATGGCGTATTGACAACGTTTATAGGAATTGGTATATAAAGGTGGGGTTCACAGGAGTTTTCTTCGGCATGGCGGTGGTGTTGATACGGTGATGTATCGTGCGGTTATGATTTGAATAGTCGAGCGGCAGCCTTTTTATAGGCTACGACACGTGTTCGTCAGCGATACGCTGCCGCGCGCTATGCGTAAGTTAGGCTATCGTAGGGCATAAGTTGTGTACGCCAGCAATACGCTAAACATTCGTTGGAATACGTTACTTATAAGTTAACAAAGCGTTCGATATAAGTTACTAATACGTTATGTATACGTCCAACTCGTTATGAATACGTATTCAGCGTATGCCGACGTTTTAGAGAAATTTTGATACGTCGGGCATACGCTATCCAAAACGCCAAGGTGTGACAGCGCCTTAACTTTTCTTGGTTTAATCATCAGATTAAACATTATTTTCTTCTTTTTGTTTTATTTTCTTTCTCTCATTCTCCCCTTTTAGATATCCATTATATCCCCTATATAAAAGAAATGGCGCCCAGGGCCAGATGCCACCTTTCCACCTACATTCGCCACTGCGTCCCCCGCCCCCTTATCCTATCTGAAAAAGTGCTCAATCTTTGTCAAACAATTTTCAGGGGGGGGGGCTGATAGGATGGTATATTTGCAGAGATGTGGTATCTACATTTACATGTATGTTCTACAAAGAAACTGTTTACCTCCTTTAAACCAACATCAAAACAGATTCTTTTTGCATGTGTCATTTTTAACTAAACCTGTACGTTTCAAACATTTGCATTTATTTTATGAATTAAGTATTGATTCTCGATTATGTCGTGTGATGCTGTTTAAAGAAAGATTCGGAGACAAAATCTTAAATGGTTCTCAATACAGTTAAAATGTTTAATGGAGGGACTGCAATTTCAAATCCTATTCAGGAGGAGGGGGTATGTAGAACATAGCTTGGTATACTCAACAATGTTAAGCGCGGGGGCTAGGAGGGTGAGGGGAGCTCATAGAAATGAAAGTAGTATTTCTGAAAAATTAAACATCTTTCGCCAGACTTTATTCTGTTTATCTAGATTCACGCTTCGTGGTCTCTTCTTAAAAAAAAAATCATTATTACTACATCACTCTGATTCAGAGGGGGGGGGGGGGGGGCACAGCGTCCCTTCCCCTTGAACTGCAGCTGTAGTATGAAAAGCATTTTGAGTTCACGGCGTGCTTGTATAATCCAATATTTAATGTTAAATCAACCATTCCTTGTATACATAATTGATACCGTGCTCGGGGACAATCCTATTATGCACGCGTTGTGAAGAATATATCAGTGTAATAACACTGTAGTCTTGCTAGCCACGGGCAGCATTCTAAAGTGCTCTTGGATTGCCCCCCCCCCTCCACTCTCCCATTCCCCGTATACCGTTGCCTTCCACTCTTCATGCTCCTGTATACATTCAAACGTTTTTATTGGAGAAATTGGTCTACCAAAAAATATTTGAAACTTAGTGGGGAAAAAGATTTAGTAGCATGGAACAAGAATTGGGAATTGTATTATAGAGATATTATAGCTAGAAATATGATCATTTTTACGAGAGTAAATTGACCATTTCTGAAAGAGATGTAAAAAGTAATAGCAAGGACTCGGATAGACAGATCTTAATACTGCGGTTAATTACCGGTCTACATACAGAAAGTTCGTTTCTTGGAATCCATAATAATGTAAATAATATAGGCCTATAAGATACTTCAAGGCACTATCCCGGGGGCACTATACATGTACAGTATAATCAAGGGAATATTATGCACTATATTAAGTGGTACGACTGCCTGTACTATTGCCTGCGTGATAAATCTGTATTTCAACCATTCAGAAATATACAAAATTATCATATTATGATGAATTCAAAATATTGTATATCTTATTCATTCTCATCACCTCACTTGCCTCATAGACGTCCGTGTATATGTGCATTATTATGAAGTCATTAAAGGGGAAGTTCACCCTGAAGAAAACTTTGTTGTAAAAATAGCAGAAAAAAAAGGAAAAAATATTGGTGAAGGTTTGAGGGAAATCCGTTAAAGAGTAAGAAAGTTATTAGAGTTCAAAGTTTTGGATTTGTGACGTCATAAACGAGCAGCTGCCCCGTGTGTTATGTAATATAAAATGCATGAATTTGAAATTTTGTATGGTTCCTGATGACTTAATTTTGTTTTCTATTCATGATCGGGTGTGAAATGATGTGTCTATTGATACACATAAGGTACAGTAAAAACCATTTTCAATTTTCTTAGAAAATGAAATTTCCTTGATTTTTTACCATTCGCTATGTAGGAATGCTGCACGCATATGACGTTACAAATCAAATAATTGAAATTCTAATAACTTTTTAATTATTTGATGAATTTTTCTCAAACCTTCGGCAATATTTTTTATTATTTTTTCTGCTATTTTTACAATAAACTTTTTGTCAGGGTGAACTTCCCCTTTAATGAAAATGAAAGTCGGGTAGCTTCTCCTTCTTTATGTATGCACATGATGTGTAATGCCTCCATTCCTCAAATTTCTAAGTATACTTTTTCTTAATGTACATGTATTCACAGAGCGATAATACATGTGGGATAAATGTCGTAGGATTATTGCACGTATAAATTGTATGATCTGTGTTATGATTTAGTATATTGCAGTTTAGACATCATTGGCATATCGCCGAGGCTATATCCATCCTAACCCCGCGTACATACATACACGGTGACGATCTTCATGTAACAAGGATAAACAAAAGCTGGTTGGCTGACATTGGGCGTAGGAAACATTTCATCGAAAAATCACAATCACTATTTCCTCCGACAATGTAAACAGCAAGAGCCTATGTCAAAGGAAGCAGTGTTATTAAAACCCTCCTCTGAATTATCAACTATATATTGATTCAATTTGACATATTAAAAGTACCCCTTTAGCCATCCCTGCTATTATTGTTCAAGTGCGTTTAGGTTTAGGGTAATCTGAGGAGTACACAGTCCCAGTGGAAGTAGAATAATGGGGTATATTCCCGGAGGAGCGTTTTCTCACGGATTCTTTTACACAAAGTTGAACAATAGTCCCACCCACTCCTTCCCTTCTATACTCACATCCAACCTGGTGCCCCCATTCAAGATAAAGTTCAAGATCTGTCGTATTTGCTTTTGTTTTCAGTTTATGAAATACTGCAAAAAGCTGATCCCCCCCCTGACAATGGCATTTTTTGTTTGATCAATAATTATCCATAATTGTTTATAGGCCTACTAATATTATTTTTTTAATATTTTTGTGAAAAACATTGTCTTCCTTTCTCCATTTTCATGATTTTTATTTTCATATCTTAATTTTATTTTGATTATCTGCAGGGTATGTTTTCTTCTGGTATCTGATACCGAAATGACAACTAATTAAGATTATTATTTCCTGAAAACGATGACAATAATACTGCTGATACTATTTTTATTTTCATGTTACGTTTAATGTCTTATTTAGATTTCAAAACCACATGACCAAACATTAACAACCCTTCTAGTACCGGAGTGTCATTAACTGTTTCGATTTAGTGAAGATGTTCATATTTCCTTGTTCGATAAAATGACTCGGTTCTAATGAGAGCTTTCTAATTGCTCTGTTCCTTTGTTTTATAACGTATATTATACGGACATAGGTTCATGATACGAAGTTTTTTTTTCAGATCACGCTCATCCCCAAAACTTGATATGCGTGATAATTTTGTTATGAATTAGATTCGATGCTTGAAGATTAATCAAACGTGCATCCAATCGTTTTCCCTGAGTGTTCAGTTGCGTGCAATAGCGAGTTTTCGCTCACCGACGCAGAATGAATCCTACAACATAGCAAAGGTATTAAAAATGCTATCAAATCATGATGTAGTCTTTGTCGATCGGGTCGGTGAATCGGAACAGTAGTTTCGTCTGGCATTTCAGGGCCCCGTCTTACAGAGAGTTAAGATTGATCCAATCAATCGTAACTCTGGAAATCCATCAGTGTCATATTTTTTTCTACAGGAAATTTGCAAATTGTTATTTGTAAACAAAGGAAAACACACGAAATTGTCAAGAAATCAAGGACTTTATGGATATACATTCATATCTAGAAATTTGTTTGAACAAACATGCATTTCAGACGTTGACTTTGCTGGCTTTCCATAGTTGCGTTTGATCGGATCAATCGCAAATCTTTGTAAGACGAGCACCAGAGCAAAAAATGTGTCGTTCATCCAGACCAGAATCACAGACGAAATCTCAGACTACAAAGACGCCATTGTCATGATTGGACTTTGACAATACATTGTCTACGTTCAAGAAAGCGTTTGCGTAGCTGTTGCGAGAATTCCCTGATAACATTGGTACCATTGAGGAAATCCATGATAGCACATCATAACGCCTTTGTAGAAATAAAAATGAATGATAATTTTCAATGAAGATTTTAAGTTCAACTTGAGATTGACAAACTATGGCAGGGAATTTGAGCTACAGTACTTAGTTAATCATTCTATACTGGTTTGACTTATTAAGACCCCCCTTTTCACAACATTTTTGGAGTTAAAATCGGAATGATATATTATCATCATATTTAGATACATTAAATGCAATATCTAGTCCTCTCTTTAATAGTGAAAATATCATACTATACTTAATGTGAAACAGTTTGGCTATCAAAACTAGAATACAATAATGAGACAACGTGTTCTCTCAGTCCTTATAAAGAAAGTGTTATATGCATGGTTTGATATGATACTTTGAATCATTAAAAAACTATTATGATGCAAATTACTATATAGTGAGAAGGAGAAAGCTGGATAGAAAGTGAAAGAGTGAATTGAAGACTTCTACCTGCTTGTAGGTTTGGAATGTGAAAGAACAATAGTTCAATGCATACCTGTACATCACGACCTATTAAGAAAATACGATACAGGTCAAGGGTCATAGTTGAAGTGTCGTGCTAATTTCTATTCGATAGGATGAGGAGCAATGCGTCTTGTTTCCGTAGCGTATTTGACTGTGACCTTATGACCGGGAAGCTTAAACTGGATTTGATTCTTGTTTCTATGGATGACAACACGAAGTGCAGGTGGGTGTTTCATAAAGCTGTTTGTAAAGTTACGAACGACTTCACGCACGACTGGAACATTTTCTTAGGTCATAACTCAATTACATAGGGATATCACATAGCACAAGAAAGAGTCACCAGTCGTGCGTAAAGTCATTCGTATCTTACGAACAGCTTTATGAAACACCCACCTGGTACAGGTGGATAAACTGATGTATATCCATTTTGTTCATCCATATTTTTCTTTTGTTTACAGAATCTAGGTCAATGTCACGATGCAAGCTGTCTTCCATGTTAAAGTTAGATATGGAGCAAGGAAAATTTATTGAACCCCATGACCTCAAAGCTCATACGAGATTTGATACTAATCTCAGACGAAATTTGAGCATAAATCACTTTTTTTTAGTTTTGCTTTGGTTAGACCCTTGGGATGCTGTTCCCCCTAAATCGGACCTTGGAAGAATAGATACTTGACTGTTGTTGATCCATCCATACCTCCATGTGCTTTAGAACCTATTGACAAAATGGGTCATGATGTTGTCTTCTAAAGTCAAAGGTAATGAGTGATAAGTGGTAGTACGGTTCATTTTGTCTTGAACCGTGAACTTGTGACGTTACATTTTTCACACGATGTTGTTTGTAGGAATTTTGGTGGTGGTAGAAGTAGATTATTATTAATAAAAGGAAGTATCTAATTCTGTGACAGAATTTAACATGATCAAAATCCAGAAATAATTTCACGTTATGTATACATAATATATGTATAATCTTTTAAATATAATTTCCCTTTTCGTCTTAATTTGTTCGCGGCCGTGTAACCTTTTTTTTCCTCGGAAGGGAAGGGGGGTTTAATAGCTAGCCCTTTCTTATTTACCCCCCCCCCCCATTTACCAGCGCGTGGTCCTCCATACCCCAATGGGAGACATCACCTGAAAGTAACTTTTGCCATGACAACCCCGTTTTTCGTTGAGAAAACTTTCCCTTTCATCCGACGGCCTATACATGTATAGTTGTGCCTGAGGAATAGAGTCGTTGACAATGATACGTCCAGACAAATTGGACATGACCTCCCCAAAGTTGATACTATAATACACGGCTTCCTGCGGGCAATATTCTCAGGGAAATACAGTGGCAGGAGTGTTTTTGTTGGAACGAGGTGTAAAATCCATGCGAGTTTGTTAGCTCATCTCCTGGCGTTGATTATTAGGAAGGGCTCCCCTCCCTGACATTATGTGGTTATTGTCTGTGTTATGGTCTTGTTATGATCAGAATTAACAGGAAATAATTATGATTATGATTATGATCAGAAGTTTGGGCATAGATGCTGGGTGTTTAATTAGGCTTACACGAACACGATGGTTATGTAGTATTATGAACAAAGTTCATTCTGAGTACTTGAAAAGAGCGATAATAATTGTGTCAGATCGCGCTTCGCAAAGGCCTTTATAATTAACATTATGAATAGTAACCACAAGATTTCAATTTTCCCGGAATTGTCTTTATTCAACTTATTATGGATAATTTACACAACAAAACTTAACAATTGTACTAGATAATTCTATTACAGTGTTCTTTAATTTTTCATTCACTTTTCTGGTCATGATTTGTTTCATTGTAAATTATTTATACGTATAATGCGCTTTGTACCTTTCCAAAATAAGGCGCTATAAAAATGAATTGATATATATAGCACGTATTAAAAACACTATTTAGTACCCATCATTTACTTGAATAGGGATTTTTTTAAATTTAGTTATGGGAAAACTTGCCTTCTGTGACTCAATATGCTACATTGTACTTCACATTATTTTGGCTAGTACACTTATCGTGCTTACAATAATCCATTCGATACAATTCAAAATATACAAAACGCTTCACAAAATAACGTTAAAAGTGCCAATCATTTGTTATTATGGTTTTCACATACCTTTTTTTGCACATCTGCATTTTGCGTTTGATTTGTATTCTGAAATTATTTCTGTCATTACTCCATTGTTTTCGAACCTGCGGTCAATTAGGGAACAACGTGAACATGGTGAAGAGAAAGTACGCGCGTGGCAATAATAATTTGATTTAATTCGATTTATTTTGGTCTGATTTATCCACTTTGCTACATTACAGAGTTCTTCTCAAGTGCATGTCATGGTTGGTTTGTGGCATCAGCAAGTCAGTTAGAAATATATGAATTTTAAACATTGCAAGTCGCATTTTACAGCTGGTCACACTTGTACTTTGAAATACAATGAAACAAAACAAAACACATGAATATATAGTTCTAACAATAATTCTGCGAAGTAAAATGTTCAAACTTTATTTCAAATTCAATATCCTCTGCATATTTAACCAACAGAAAATGAGAAATATAATGTAAAATAGAGGGCGTGAGAAAGAAGTTCACTTTTAATGGAATTGTCCCCACCCCTCTTCCTCCTTAACAAGGGTCACGTGAGATCCAAGATTTCAAAGAAAAACAGCTTCTCGTTAATTAAATCAAGCAAGAGTGGAACAAACATATTAAAAAGTGACAATCGAGACCTTGCTTTTTTTTCTTTTTATCATGAAAATATTAAATTGACAGGTATCTTGTGAAGTTTGGCAAGGAAACACCCAATGAGAGAACTTTTACTCTTTAGGGAAATTTAAAGGATCCCGCAATGATCTTTGATATTTACGAAAATGGTTATTTCAATTCCAATTTTAGTCTCATAAGGTCTCGAGTGATTTTCGTGGTTTTAAAAGATTAGGCTATCTAGAACATTATTCTTAAGATTGACAATGTAGAAAGATAAGCGAGGCGAGTTATCAAATTTATATGAGGTACCGCCTCAATTATCATTATTATTATCTCTCTTTTTTTTTGGGGGGGGGGGCTTTGATATGAATCATATATGTGGTCTTCTTCAAATCGGCAATCTCTCAGAGTAAAGTGAAAACACAGAAAGACCGAATAAGCCCGAATTCGTATACGAACCTCTTCCTCCATGTCCTCGGGTTTGGCTCGGCATCCAACTCGTCTAAATGTAAAAGATGTTTTGAAGTTTTTGAAAGGTCACCGTTCCTCTGAACATGCTGAATCTAACATAACCATGCAATGTGACATGCTTAGGAAGGACAACCTGGCGGATACCGGAAAGAACGGGTAGGCAAAGGAGGAAAGGGAGGTCCTGTTTTAGCCCAGTTTTAAAGGGAAACTAAACAAAACGAAAACCCCTTCTGCCCATTTAAAGGGATGGTCCGGGCTGAAAGTATTATTAGCTTAATAAATAGAGTAGAATTCACTGAGAAAAGTGCTGAAAATTTCATCAAAATTGGATAACAAGTAACAAAGTTATTGAATTTTAAAATTTAACAATGATTTGTGAAAACTGTAGTCATGAATATTCATTAGGTAGGCTGATGATGTCACATCTCCATTTGTTATTTTGTATTTTTTTTATATGAAATTAGGTTTATTCATTTTTTTCCTCCAAGAACTAGAAAAATTGGATCGACAACTGATTTAGTGCATTAGACATGTTAGATATTTATTGCTGCAACTTATTTCAATATAAGGGATACATATTATTCACACACGTATGAAATAATGAAAAAATTATGATTTTATGTAATAACAAAAGAAAACCGTAAGTGGGGATGTGACATCATCAGCCCACCTAATGAATATTCATGATGACTGTTTTCACAAAATATTGCTAAAATTTAAACTTCAATAACTTTATTATTTGTTATCCGATTTTGATGAAATTTTCGGCATTTTGCTCAGTGAATTCTACTCTATGTATTAAGATATAAATATCTTCAGCCCGGACCATCCCTTTAAGCCCTTGTGACTGGTAAATAAAACTTGTCAAGCTAGTAGTTTGAAATAAACTTGCTTTCATATTATTTTGACGGTTGGTATAAAGAATTCTGACTCTAGGATTGTGTCAAGAAACATTTTGTCAAAGCAATTGTATTCATTGTTGGCTCTCTAACTTGTTTAATTTCTTTCTTTACCTAGTATCTTGTGATTATCAATCATGACTTGGCAAGAACACCTTTTTAACAAGAGAATCATTAGAAATCAACATCCTCTGAATGAAGTTTTTTAAATTTTGATTTTTTTTTTTTGGGGGGGGGTGAGAAGTTGACTAATCACACGTCTGTACTATGTCTTTCGCTCCTAATAGCGAGGATTATTGAAAAGTCAGACATTCCACTGTCTATGAAGACAGTTTTCAAAATGCAATGTAAAAAAGTCAGAAATAATGATGCATGGTAGGTGAGAAAACGAACGAGATGGAAGATAAAGCTTACAAAGATTTCCCAATTTATTTTGTGAGATATCACAACTTCAGAAGCTTTTTTTAAGGAATATTTTTGTCTTCTATATTTTTTCCGCCTTTGGTGAACAACACAATGACTGAAAACTGCAGCACGAATTAGCTTTCACAATATACAATATAATTTTGCATGCTTACATTGCACAATTTTGTACACACAAACATGTGTGTAATGTTACCTGCTGTAAGCATCAAATCGAATACAGTGTTTTATTGGAAATTGGAGCCCATATTTTGAAGAGCAGACCATCTAATGTTACGACGATACAACATGAATTTAGTTAAAGCCTCATTGTTTGCCAGTTGCAATAATTTATGATTTTTAGTAGATATGACTAATGAAATAAATCTTAATGCAATGTTTCTTTGGCTTACACTGTAGAAACTTTATATAAATCATATGATGCTGAGAAACCCAATGTTTACATTACTTGACTCAATAGTCAGTATTTATTGAGACATACTGCGTCGGATCTGAATAGCATACCATGATTACGCTCAGTGAATACATTATTATTGTATTTTGATGCTGTTTGCAGATAATATATTGTTCATTCAAAAGAATTTAGACCGTGATGGCATAATAGACAAGTTATCATCATGGGTTTCTTTCGAAATCATTCTTGTTGAATCAGTGATCCAGGCTGCGGGCTCTCATGACGATTTATTTTGCTAATTTACATTAATAAATTTGATTTTCTTCATTATTTCTATGTCAGCCGCAGGCAAAATGACATGTCTATGAATACAAATTATATTAAATATTAGTTCTATGGTTCTTTGAAATAATATTTATTTCATTCTTATGGATATAATTAAATACATCTGTCCTATCAGCAACAAACCTTATAACAAGTAATTATGTTTGTATTTCTAAACAACCCCCTTAATATCTTGATCACACATGATTTACTTTTTATTTCTGAACGTTTATCTAAGCACGGTGTAATTTTCCTTATAATAGTGGTCAGCTTCAGATAAGGTTTTGAACGCTTTCGTTACCAGCGTCTCCAACAGAATAATAGCTGAATTCCTTTTGAAAACCATAACCATATTTTTCTGGATGACACATCTGACCACCAAGAGGAAAAGTGAAGTAAAGAGATATATTTTAAAGAGTCTTCTCTTTTCTGCATATATTAAATTTAGGTCTCAATTCCAAGAATATTTAGAGTCATGGGATGATAAATTTCGATTAAAAATGATTTGGTTCACCCACTTAAAACCGCAGATTATACGTCCACGTGAAGCAACCACAATCATGTCAAATAGTTTTTAGTGTGGCTAGTTTCAAGTATATAGTGAAATTTATATCATTTTTGTTGTTTCGATGATGTCCTGGGATTATTCATAGGCTAACATAATTATGTTTATAATGATACCGTTTCCTGTACGATGTTATAGGTGCAGTAAAAATACAAAATACTCCATGATGTTACTTTTAAACAAAATCCCATAACTATGTTTCGATTCTACATATCAAATCGGCCTACATTGATTTCGCTTTGAATTTATCCACAATTATTAGTTTTTATTCTGATCCACTTTCTTTGAGATTTTACCAGTCATTTAAGTAAAATGAGTTGAATATAAACGTTCCGTATTAAAATGAGTAACAGGTCAATTTTTGCCTAATCCAATGATTTGTGTGATTTTTCTCATCAGATTAAATTAATTTCCAACACTTTTAGGAAAGCAGCTCGTCATTTAATATTTTCACACGCCATTTAATTTTTAAAATTATAAACGTTCACTCTCTAAATAATTTATTCAATGACTAAGTACATGACACAATAACTTACACAATGTAACTGAATTTCCAATATTATTATGAGTTTATTGATGAAGGGCTGAAGTGCTGGAGTCAAGTGCAGATAGTGCTCTGTTTGATGTAGCCCTAAACAGACTCGTTCGTGGATTGAGATTAATTAATAATCGCGCTGATTAATGCCTGCTACTTTCATCAGGCTTACTTACTCATAACCTATGAGCGTTCCAGCCGATATGAATAACCAGGCGCCCCCCCCCCCCTATTTAATGGGGGGGAGGGTTGAATGTGGCATCTCTCCGATTTGTCCCTTTTTTTGATATTAAGAAATACAAAGCCTATTTCCTAAATATTCTTTCTGGTGATAGTTTTCTAGTAATATCAACAAATGTGAAGAAATTATTATTATTATTTTTTTTTTTTTTTTTTGGGGGGGGGGGTGAATTGGAAAATTCTAAAATCCTGCCGTTCTCGGTAATGTCGTTTTCATACGTTAAAGGTGTTCGGTTGATATGTATGGCTTGGGCATGACGATAATTTACATTGATCTGATGGTGTGTACTGATTATTAAAAGGTTATAATTATTCTCTCAATCTCCTTATCTGTTGTCATTGGCCGGCATTGGTCATCCTTGTGAATAGCGATTCCCACTTTTTCTTATAAACCCGCCACTTTCACTCTGTCATTTTCGACCGGTCTCTACCACTGTTGTCATGCTTGTGATGGCGGGATAGGGGAGGGGGGGGGCAATATCTCCTTCCATTGCACCTCTTTGTACTGATGGTGTCACCATCCCATTGTCTTTTTCAGTTTCATGGCCACGTTTATCAGACCTCTAGTTCATTACTCAATCCCGACGCTGTCTGCTTCATCAACTTTCCATTAGCTTATGTGTCATCTAGACCTCCCCTGTCACACCATCCAGTTGATCAACAGAAAAACACACACGATAGTATCGTCATACCCATGAAAAAGACCAATAGGTGTTGGGTCCAGACACAACAGAATATAATTGTCATGATTGTTTTGTGAGGTCACTAAATGTTGCAGGATCACAAATAAAGTACAAAACATGCACCTTTAATCTCATCTCAAGCCCTAGACAAACTTTGAAGACAGGCCTAGACTGCCCGGGCAGACTGTTCGATAACAGACCTTATTCCCTAGAGGGGCTGGGCTATCGTTAGCGAGGGATCTATGATGTGGTTGTGACTGCATCATTGGAGAGTCATCTCCAAAGAACTTTCAAAACCGACTGTATACGCTCGAATGGCGACTCAATGATACAGCAATCATTATGATTGCAAATGTGTCATGATGCTCTATTATTATGGTGATAGAGAGACTGATGCCGAATATACCATTCTATGCTTTGGCAGATATCTAACATCAAGATTTTCAAATTTGATATAATAGTAATTATTGTGCGAATTATGAAATCCACATGTAAGTATGCAAATACCTACCTACCAATCTATCTATCTATCTACTATCCATCCATCCATCCATCCATCTATCTATCTATCTATCTATTTATCTATCTGTCCATAATATTCATCCACTCATCAATCCACTCACCAATCCACACATCCACCCATCCATCCACCTATATCGTCAGCAGCCACTAAAATGTTCTGATCATTCAGAAAATTATCCAATCAACTTCATGATCAGGCACTCTAATCATTGCAATTATGTAATTGAAGAGGTATTATTTGTAATGAAATCTATAAATTTTAATTAGAAGGAATATAATTTAAATGGGGCGTATGCCGATTCCTATCCCTGTTGAGATAGTATATGCGTGTATTTTGAATCAGTATTTTGTACTTTGATATTGGGCGGATCTAAAGATTAAAACAAATTCAACTTGTCTTTCTTTTGAAAACCAGAAATTTTTCATGTATGAGCAGATCTAAATACAATCTTTCGATTAGATTTAAAAAGCCAACAATAATATTAAAGGTCAACTCCACCTCAGAAAAATGTTGATTTGAATCAATAGAGAAAAATCAGACAAGCACAATGCTGAAAATTTCATCAAAATCGGACGTAAAATAAGAAAATTATGACATTTCAAAGTTTCACTAATTTTCAACAAAATAGTTATATGAACGAGCCAGTTACATCCAAATGAGAGAGTTGATGACATCACTCACTCACTATTTCTTTTGTATTTTATTATATGAAATATTGTTATTTTCTCGTCATTGTCATGTGAAATGAAGTTTCATTCCTCCCTGAACACGTGGAATTCCATTTTTTTAACATTTTGTGCTTCATGCAAGGAGGTCCTAATCGTCAAATTCGTATATATTGAAATATTGTATAATTCAAACAATAAAAAACAAAAGAAATAGTGAGTGAGTGACATCATCGACTCTCTCATTTGGATGTAACTGGCTCGTTCATATAACTATTTTGTTGAAAATAAGCGAAATTTTGAAATGCCATAACTTTCTTATTTTACATCCAATTTTGATGAAATTTTCAGTGTTATGCTTGTTGAAATTTTCTCTTTTTATTCAAATTAAGTTTTTGTTGGGGTGGACTTGTCCTTTAAATACAATCTACCATATCATCGTAATTAATTCTACGCGTCTCCTTCATCTATCTTTTGATTAACGACGGGGGGGGGCATTATATTCTGGAAATCACCACACTTCATCTCTGAAGGACTTGAAAATGTGGATGACAGATTGAAGGATAACACATCTTATTCCAATCACATTATCTCATAAGCCACTTCACCGCACCTAAGAAATGAGTTTAGTCTTTCTCCATTGCCAACTTCACAAGTTGAGTTAAATCAAAGACTCTTCTTGCGTTTACTCTGCAGTCCATCATCCCTATAGTGTCCCAAGGGGAGGTGAATCGTTCATTTTTTTACCCCTAAATTGGTAATTTAGGATTCTGGATGGATTTCCAAGGCAACACTTGACTCTTCTCCTTTACGGGTTGAATGAACCTCAATTTTGATAAAAATGCGTAAAGAGCTGCTGTATTTTGTGTGTCCCGTTTTACCGTCAATGCATAGGCCCTACACGTATATAGATGCATAATATAAAAAAAAAACACATGTTAAGATATTGCCCATGAAGACTTTTTTTTCAAATGCATGGGGATATTTGTCAAAAATTACAAATAAATCCCCTCCCCCTAAAATAAATAAATAAAAAAATAAATAAATAAAAAAATTAAAAATGAATGAATGAATGGATGAATGAATGCATGCATGTATGAATGAATGAATGAATGAAAGAATGAATGAATAAATTAATAAATAAATCAATAAATGTTGCCCCAAAATGCTCAGAAGTGTATTCTAACATGCCTAAGAAGAATTCATATCTTTATTTCTTTACTAATCTAATTCCCACGCCCCCTCTCATTTGTACAGCCTTGTCGATTAATTTCAAACGCGCATGCAGAATTATAACTACGACTAGATGAAAACAACACACTTGAGTATTTACACCAATGTGGGTTTACAATTAGGTGAGCTGAAAATTGATACCATCGCATTTATGAATGAAAATCAATCAGATTACATATAAATTTGATTTAGCAATCAAGAAAAATAAACAGAAAAAGAATCATTCAATGAATATAGTATTGTCTTTAATATTGATTTGATTTAAATACCCTTGTGGAATAATGCAACTGGGTTAGGTAAATTGACAAAACCTAATTCCTAATCGAAACTGAGAGCAACAGTGCAGAATACAGACAAATGAACATAAATATGTATTGTAATGTTCAAAATGTCGTTTTAATGCGCAGAGGGAATATACATAACATGCGAGTTGGTATTTGGGTTGTTTCGATGAGGAGATGTATTTTCATAGTTGTTAGATGGTAACTGGAACTCTGTAACCTTTGTCTAAAACTCGAGAAAGAAAAAAAAGGTGATCTAGCTTTAGTAGCAGACAATCGGATAACAAAGATTTGGCATTTCATTTGTTTTGCTCAACTTGTGACCTTTGATAACGATTTTCCTTTTCATAGCTTACTTTACTGAAGATAATCTGACATAAATCATATCTACAATTAAAAAAAGTCGAGAAAATGCCTACGTGGTTATGAGGTACACCCCACTGGCACTCGGTTTTTACACGTTCAGCTAATTCACAATTATTTGAACTCTATTCTATCTTTTTTTCTGCATTATGTTTGTCTACTAACCTACCACTTCTTCCCGTCTGTACTATATATAAAGAATGACGATTTGGTATGATATCCAATTTAAAATCAAGAAAGGACTAATATTCACATTGGCTAATACTACCTAGCAATTACACCGAATAGTAGGCTTTATTAGCCAAAGTAGCAATAAGACAAATGGGCATACAAAATAAAACGTTGACCAAAATGATGTACATTAGCACGAACGAAGATGGTCCTCTTTGAAATTAGACAAAGATGACCCAGACTAAGCGTGCGTGCATGCTATAGGGAGGAAGGATTCTGATCAAACTAATAATCTTTTAATCAGATTCTTTAGAAATCAATCGGATTGACATTATTTGACAGACATGGTATAGCAAGCCAAATTAATCACTTTGACTTACCCTGAAACTGGAACTAAACGGAAAACAATGGTCTCGTAATTACAAAGGGGAAACTGTTCATTTGCTGCGCATTAGAAAGTTTGTTGTACCTCGTGTCATGATGCAATGGTTTAATGGGAAAGTTTGAACATTGCATGTAAAATGGATGTTGTTTTTATACATGAGCCAATTGATTTAAGTATGTAAGCATGTAACTTGTCAAGATAATTGTCGTCTTATCGCTGTGATTTGCCAAGGTGTGCTGGGAAAATTAAAAATCACTTCCTGACAATATTTTGTAAACGACATGTGTGTTTGTAGTGCTTATAATACGTACAACAAATGAGACCCCAAAGTCTAAAGTAAATCATGGAGAGGATCTCTTGTTTTCCGGGGGGGGGGGAAAGTTGCTCCAAGAGGTGTGTTTGATTCCTTTATTTTATTAAAAAGCGAAAAGTATTGTATCATAACGTCTAATTTTTATTGAAACTTTTATTTCATTTCGTCTTATTGTCTTCCTTTACTTCTTCCCCTTCTTCCCCCCTTTTTAATTTTTTTTTCTAAAATGATCTGAAATGTCACGGGGTCGCCCTTTCCCATCCTGATGAGTTTTGTTGTTGAGTACATATCTTACATATTTCTGATTGATTGTAGTCATGTAGCCATTTGACCTACTTTCATTTCCACGATATCGATATCACATCTTGAGAAAACCAGACAATTTATCCTTCAGCTGATCTCCAGAGCTTATGTAGTTGAGATGGAGGAAGGAGAATAACAACAAGATTGAATCTACTAGTATATTTATCAACTAGTCATGAAGTTAGCAAAAAAAAAAAATATTCAGATAGATATAACAATCTGCGTAAGTTATTGTATAGGCTGCCGTTATTTAAAAATCAACAAACATGCCAGAGAAATTAAGACAGAAATTAGGAGAATTTTGTAGAGGGGTATGTGATCAGGGGGGTGTTTCACAAAGATTTAAGTATGACTTAAGTCGCACTTAAATGCCGACGCGTACATGATATGAAACGCGCAATCTGATTGATAGATACGCGGTAGTGCGCGTCCCGTTCGCATGATCTGACCAATGTGGTGATGTCTTCTATACCGTATGCAACTGGGAGTTTAAGTGCGACTCTAAGTCACACTTAAATCTTTTCTTCTTCTTCTTCCAGTAGTGTGCATAAACCTCCACGGAGTATCGTCGCACAACAGTTGGTTGTCTATCGGCTAATTAAACGTGTTGCTCGTAGCAAAGCTCGATGAAAATAAGTCCAAAAACGAACGCATATACACTATATACAAATTGTTCTCATATTTTGAGTTAGTTTAAGACGACATCTCTGACTCGTGTCTTGAAGATGTCGATCGATGGTGAGATGACCACATTTTCAGGTAGACCGTTCCACAAACGGATGGTGTTTGGGAAGAACGTATCCTTCAGTAGTGATGTGCGTGATCGTGGGATTAGAAATCTCTTGCTGTGGCCTCTGGTTGGAGTGTTGAGCGGTACCAACTGGTCGTCGGGGATGTCAATCAGATGGTTGGTGATTCGGTACATCATAGTAAGCTTTGACACTGCTCTACGATGTTGCAGGGTCTTCCACTGAAGCGCATCAATCATGGTTGTGACGCTACATCGTCTTGAGTAATTGTTCATCACATAGCGAGCTGCACTCCGTTGCACAGATTCTGCCTTGGAAATGGCTTTGCTGGTGTGGGGATCCCACACACAACTTGCGTACTCCACGATAGGCCGAACAAGTGTGTTGTAACAGGCAGCTTTGGTTTCCTTGGAGCATGACTTACCGGGCAAGTTTCTCCTTAAGAAGCCAAGTGTCTTCATTCCCTTTTTGGTAATGTTGTCAATGTGTCTGTCAAAGGAGAGATCACTCGAAATCTCAACGCCCAAGTACTTGGCAGATTCAACAGGCTTTAGTTCAGTTCCATGGACTGTATACGTATGGCTATGTCGGTCTTTTTTCTTCCGTTTGGAGACATGAAGAACCTGGCATTTCCCGGGATGAAATTCCATTAGCCATTTCCTTTCCCATTCTTGTAGTGCATTTAGATCTTGTTGCAGCTGAACTGCATCATCATGGCTGTTGATGGCCCTATACACCATGGTATCGTCGGCAAAGAGCTTGACATTGGTGCCATCGGAGACACAGTTGGGAAGGTCGTTGATGTAGACCAGGAAAAGGAGCGGCCCAAGTACACTGCCCTGGGGTACACCTGAGGTTACTGGTGCAATGTCGGAACTTTCCCCGTCAATTACTACACGCTGAGTACGGCCATGAAGGAAATTTCTGATCCACGTCAAGAGGCTGCCGGAGAGACCGTAGTACTCTAGCTTACGTAAAAGATGAGGATGGGGCACCTTGTCAAAAGCCTTGGCAAAGTCAAGCAGAATCACATCAGTCTGGACACATGCGTCGATGTTGCGAGCAAGGTCGTCCACGGTTAGGATCAGCTGGGACTCACAAGATCTTGCCTTCCTGAAGCCATGTTGCACATCAGTGAGAATCTTATGAACATCAAGATGGCCCATTATGGTGCTGTGGATGATATGCTCTAGGATCTTACAGCATATGATGGTCAAAGAGATCGGGCGGTAGTTGGATGGTAAACTCTTGTCCCCTTTCTTATAGATGGGTGTTACATTAGCAGATTTCCATGCCTCTGGTAGAATGCCAGTGTCAATTGATGCTTGGTAAAGAGTGGCAAGAACGGGACCAAGAATATCTGCGAGTTCTTTCAGAAGTCGGGGAGGAATGTTGTCGGGTCCAGATGCTTTGTGTGGGTTTAGTTTCTTAAGGAGTTTGATTATTCCATTTGAAGTGACATCAATGTGCGATAGGCGGGGGTACGGACTAGGACCAAGGTTGGGGATGGGCTCCCTGTCCTCGTCAACGTTGTTGAAGACTGATGAAAATTGGTCGTTGAGGAGGTTTGCCTTGTCCTTACTGCTGGTGAAAGTTGTGCCAGTTGGTCCACGAAGGGGGGAGATGCCATTACTATCACAGCGCTTGCTTGAGATGTAGCTCCAGAATCTTTTGGGGTTAGATCGAAGATCAGGACAAATGATGTTGTTTATGTATGTCTCGTAGGCCTCCTTACAAGCTTTCTGCGTTTTCCTCTTCAGTGAGATGAATTTCTCCCACATCCGTGCCTTCCTCGGACCACAGTATGAGCGGGCCTTGTTGTAGGCTCTTTGTTTCTGTCTACTTAACCTCTTAACTTTCCTGTTGACCCAGGGTTGATTGTATCTTTGAGTGGTGAATTTTGATGGAACATGTTTGTCAAGTATTTCCTGTAATTCTGTTTTAATGGATGACCACATCTCATTTACCGATGAGGACGCGTCGTATTTGCTAAAGAATTCTTCAGCCATCCTTTCACCTCCTTTACGGACATCCTCCATGTTGGCCTTGTCCCACAGATAGATCTTGCGTTTGGCAGGTTTGCGTCTGCGTGGTATGATGTCGGTGTTGATACACACGATGTCATGGTCACCAATTCCAGGCATCGACTGACAATTGTTGATGAAGGCTTTGTGAAACACCCCCTGATCTTAAAATGAAATAACAAGAACACGATAAATTATAATAGAAACTGTGTTTGCGTTATTCTAGTGGAAATGCTGCAAAAATTGCCATTATTGCGGATGATCAAATAAGAAGTATTTTTATCAATATGCCATCGAAAATTTGCTCATAATGGTCCAAAATATACTTTTCCTTTTCCCATAAATCTTATCTTCTTTCCATGCAGTCATTTTCTTTTTCTCTCTTTAAGCCAGACAAGAGGTTTAATTTTCAATTTTCCTTCAAAATTAAAATGTCAGACACCCCACTGACCTCGAACTTCAGAAATGATAAAGAAATATTAAGCAACATGCGAATTGTCGGAGATATTACTTAACAACCTGAACTTCATGAGATGCCAAGCGTGTAGGTTCAACCTTGAACATGGGAAACCCCGCCGTTTTACTAGACATTTTCTTCGAGATGAGGGAAAGTGTGCTTCAACTGCGTGGTTTCCATGGTTTCCGATGTCACGCCCATCAGCCATGTCTCATGACGTCACCATCCATGGCTTGGTGTTCGAACAAAAGGAATAATAGAAAACGCAACTGAAATTACTTTGAAAATAATACGGACCTTCTTACAGCTTAGGAGTTTAGATATCATTATAAAAGGACCCCCCCCAAAAAAAAATAATAAAAAAATAAGAGAAAAGAAATGAGCTGAAAATAAGCATCCCGAAGACTGTTGTCACTATTCATTTTCAGTTGCAGTTTGGTTTATTTTCATTTCAACTCGAGTCAATTTAACAATAAAAGAAATCATTACAAAGATATAAATTAATATACAAGTATATACAGTATGACAATATGACATAGATAAATAAATATTTACAATAGACACTAAACAATATGATCATCATGATATTATGTTGTCATATTGTTATGACAATTTGATATTATAATCATTTTCAAACAAAATTCATAAAATGCTGGATTTAACATTTAATTGTTTATACTGTATCACTGAGAAGTATATTAATTGGTCCCTTGAGATTTTTTCTTTCTTATTTCTGGCAATTTTTTTATATTTTTGATTTCCGGGAGAGTATGTGATGATCGTCCAATTAATGCACCTTATCGGTAACATATGGAGGAAATAATAAACAATCACTCCTCGGGAACTTCGACTTTAATAATGACTTCCGAGTACATGACACCAGCGGAAAATATCACACTTTCGGTTGCGACCTTGGAGAGCAGAAAAGTGCGAAAACCTTATATTATAGAACTCCTGTCATTGTCATTGGAAGGACACTCATGACAATTATTGTCGCTTGATTTCAATGTACTAGTAACTATATGATTTACTGTACGTTCATGATATTGGTTGGGATTATTTCACCTCTGTTCTCACGTATGTTAAATCCGTATTGAAATCAAGTGGCGAGTGAAAATGGTCATGGGAGACCACAGAACATAAAGGATGTTTCTTGAGGCGCGTTTTCATGAAATGATTTGTCGGTGATTGAAATTCAAAATATGCACCAGCCCACTTACATTGACGAGTGGATACCATGCGCGACCAAAAAAAAAAACCACACGTAAATAGGGTGTCTTTTTCAAGAGAGGGCACGTTACGTACGTAACGTGATAAGGGTGTCAAAACACAAAAATAATGAAAAAAGGGTATCTATTTCGCTAGGAATATTACGTGTTTAGGGTCGAATTTGCGGGGATGATAAAACAAAATTAAAATGTTTTATAAACGATGTCCTTTTTGCCTCAACACTTCGTGTTTAGAGTCCGATTTGCGCGAGGTGTAGAAGGTGGGGTCGTACTAAACCAAATAAGGTAAAGCCGACGACCGAAGGACCCGTAACAATATTTCAGGGAATATTTGCCAAGAGTATCGTTTTGTTTCCAATACTTGTTAAGGGTAGGGTTTCACACGCCAATACTTGTTAAGGGGTGCATTTTCAGAATATGGAAATTACGTGTTTAGGGTGCTTATCGAGACCCCTTGGTCGCGCATGGTATCCACTCGTGAATGAAAGTGGCCCCCGCCCCCGGGGCACCGGCCAATCAGATGCAAGGGTTTAGGTAGCTTATATCAATTGTCAGTGAAAATGACTGACATATTGCTTATGATGACCCCCTTCTCTAGCGAAAGTGAATCAAACTATTCATGTTCCTCTGTTGGCAAGTCTGCCAGTAGGTATAGTCAGTTTGAAAGACAATAATTTTAAGATTAAAAACAATTTTCATGGAATCTTTTATTCTATGACATCATTTTGACTGTGAATTTTAGTTCAGTTATCTTGTAGATTCTAATATTTGTTGTACTTTGCTTTTATTGGACCAATAGTGTCGAATTATCCTGGTTGGAAAATGCACATCTTTGTATGGCCTATGTACCTCTTCAGAAAGCACCGGCAGTGTCTCACAACCGATGGGTCTAGTTAATGTTCGTATGTCGTTTGTCAAGAGAACTATTTTACCGTGATTAAACATACCGAACATGAGCAGTGCATATCGGTCTTGACGAGTGATGCTAACCTGTATAGCTACACTTTTGTCGCCCACAGTGACAAGTGATTGTCAAGTTTGATTCGTTCCTCTCATCTTCATCGCCATGATGGATGAAACAGATGGGGGTGAATGAGTGGATCGCATCAGTGGTGGATGAAGAGATGAGGCCGGATTTAACCTCTTCGATAGAGGGTCATGCTAAGATGACTCTGTGAGAAACTTCAAAACATGAAATTTATTAAGAGAGAAGAAGTCAAAGTCAAACTAAAATGAACATGCATGTATTACATACGAAGAAATGTGTGGGAATTCGAGGAGGGGGTGAATTCTGAAAAAGGGGATCGCGGAGTTCAGATGACTACATGTATGTACTGTCAGTTATATACAAAGTTTTACTGCAAGGGAATCCCTTATGATCGTGATGATCGCGGTGAATGACTTACGAAGGCTGCATTACACTGTCACAATCGCAGCACATTCCGTGTTTGGACACCGTGAGAAAGTTCGAAAATCGTTGAAATGGCAGACAAACTTAACATTCCTTTGTCTTTAGTCAACATAAGAGTTCTACCAGACATTTCCTGGTCCAGCGAAGTCATATGAGTGGGATATATCCTTGTAGAGCCAGGCCTATATGTTTTTTTTAGTTATACCACGGACATCCATGTTCTTGTATAATGTCAGTTAATGTACAAGGACATCCATGTTCTTGTATAATGTCAGTTAATGTACATGTCACTGTGATCACTGTTCTTTTTACTTTCAGTTTCAGATTGACTAGATCAGGGGCTGCGTCAGGGTATTTTGATGAGGGGGGGGGGGGGACCTAAAGATGACTTCATTGTTTCTCTGCAGAATAATAGGTGTATACACTCTCCTTTTCATGCTCCTCTTCTTTTGTGTTCCTTTTCCCAATTATCTTTTTTTCTCTTTCTTTTTACTTCTTGAGAAACAAGTTGAATAGAGAGAGGGGGAGGGGGATGGATCAAGGCTTTATTTGGTCTACTCAAAATGCATATGAGGTCCCCCTTTTTACTATTCCAAAAATCATAGGGGTGGCGCCCCCCCATATGGTGTCGCTCTTTGACTAGTCTCTTATATCAAGGCCCTGTTGGCTGCTTTCCGAGCGAACATGGCGAAGCAAGGGACGACAGACTTAACTGATATTAATACCTCAGTCACATTTGCCTTACGGTGGCCGTTAAAACAGCCGTTTTAACATTCTTTTGTATTAGCTACCTATTTGGTTTGAATAAAAATAAATAAAACGTCTGCTTTCGACTCGCCCTACGTCCGCCGTAGGGGAAATGTGATTGAGTAAGGAATAATTCACAACCACCGTGTAGAAAAAAAGTTCCATGACAAAAAAAAGAGAAAGGGAAAAGAAACGGTGAAATATAATATTTTTAATTTCGTCGAAATCTATCACAACTTTTTTTTAAATACCAACATTTGAGCTTACTCTCGACTTTTTAGAAATATTATTACGTCATGTTGCACCCTTTCAAAATTGTTTGCTCATTACCCCCAATGATAGCTGTATGTGAAGTACCACCTTAAATCAGAAGTATATCAAGGCGAATACAAAATTGATGCACTCTTGACATTGACATTGTAATTTTGAGTTCTCAATTCATCTCGTGAATTAAATGATGTTCACAATCTCTCTGAGAATGATACCTAAAATAAGTTAATAATTATATGAAACCACATTGTGCAGTAAGAAAGAACAACAAGATAACGTTTAGTCAGAAGTCACATTTTTGTTATGATACAAATCTTTATACTGCTTTTGTGAGTAATATATTAAAGAAAAGTCACCGTTTACAGACAATGTCCTCGACATTTATTTGTGTTATCAACCTGTTATCATGAAACTCATGCAGACGGGTATAATGTCTATGTTACATCGATTAATGAGCATCCGTATTGATTAGATTGTAGGTCAGACATTAGCATGAGAAACATGGGGGAAAATAAACCATAATTACCGAATAAAAAACAAGGGAAAGTAAAAATGTCTTTCTGGATTCAACAATTTAGTTTAAGTAAAAAATAAAGATAAATACCAGTTGTGGTAACGACCTCAAAATAAGTTCGAACAGAATCCAATGAAATTACGGTTACACTTCGAGATTCCGAAAGTTCGTAATTCCGAAGGTTCTTTATTCCGAAGGTTCGTAATTTTTAAACACGTAAATTGCCTATACCTCGATGTTCGTTAAACCGAAAAAGTAAAAGGGTTCGTTAATCCGATCATTTGTGGCGTTATTCCGAAGGTTCGATAATCCGAAAACGAAATAAGGTTCGATAATCCGAAGGTTTGTTAGTCCGAAAACGAAATAAGATTCGTTGTTCCGAAGGTTCGTTAATCCGAAAGCGAAATAAGATTTGTTGTTCCGAAGGTTCGTTAGTCCGAAAACGAAATAAGGTTCATTAATCATTACGTTTTCGGACTAACGAACCTTCGGAATTATGAACCTCATTTCGTTTTCGGATTAACGAACCTTAGGAATTACGAACCTCACTTTGTTTTCGGACTAACGAACCTTCGGAATTACGAACCTCATTTCGTTTTCGGACTAACGAATGTATGCGGAAATTACCACCAAAGTTTTTGTATGTTTGAATAAAAAAATATGTTCCAAATAGCTCTGGAAGAAAATACGTATTTGGCCGAGTCGTTCATTTATCTCTTACCAAAGTAGCGTGCAATCACCATGTATAATTACGACAAACCTCATAACTTTGTCATAGTATTTCCGTGTCATTCGTATAACATAAGTCGCATTTGATCACAGAGAGGTTGGTGGGTAAACGACAGAAGACATGTCAAACATCAAATAAGATGATAAATGACTACCTGGGATGCTTCCAAACTTATGAAGAAATGGGAAGGAGGGGCTCAAGGAGTCTAGGGAAGGGTGGTGGTGGTGGTGTGTGTGTGGGGGGGGGGGGTAGTAATTTGGATCGGAAGGGGTAATGGATTTGGAGTATATAGGAGAGGTAGAGTCAATCAGATATTTAATAAAATTTAAATATGATTTCTACAATACAATGATAAAAAACCCACTTGTATTACCTTTTGGGGGGCAACAAATGCTGTAAGGGGGCACTGGTTCGTTCTCAAGTTTCGTTAAACCATTTCCAATTTCAAAGCAAATTTATTACAGATTTGATATACATATTCTAGTTCATTTGAATACGTGGACGTGTATGGTTTAATCATTCGTTTTTGCTTGAATTTAATCAACCATGTATAGTGTATGTACTTGACTCTGACCTTTCGCTATATGCTTCTATCCTGACAATCAGCAATGTGTTTTCGAACATCACCTCAGCTGTGTTAACCACAAGTAAGACAACACAAGGTTTGTTCTTTCGCTGATTAATCAGTTAGTTAGTTTATCTAATAATATGAACAGATTTAGGGCATGTTTTTCAACGGATCTTCACTGGCCTCTTTTAGTCCTATTGTCATGTTGTGGTCTGGATGTCTGTATCAATTACCTGGGAGACAGGAAAATCCTCCCAGCATGCCTTTCCGTCATGGTCAGGTCACGTGACTTGTGTATTTTATTTGTCATCAAATCAGAAGGAATCACGTATTTTCAAGAAAATTCCGCAAAACTCTTTATTGTTTACGTCTTTATTCTATCTATATTAATCAAAGTGATAATCATGATAAATCGTTTACCTTTTAAATAAGTAATGCTTCCATAATGATGCGCTTGAGATAGTGCTTGAAATATCTCTATGATGAAATATAAACTATTTATAAGCGATTTTGTCTTATTATCAGATTCAATCGATTTATTTGCAGGGGATTGTTTACAGACAAGAGAACAATACAATCGTATATCGCACTATCACAACGCTGTACGATTACTGTCAAAGAGTAAAGCGCCTATATGCCTGATATTATATTTCCTTTGAGAAGTTATCTCATCCTATACTGTCATCTTCTGAGTTAAGATGGCTGGGACCTACCACGGTTCTTCAAATCATCTTCACCAGGGAGTCCCATCCGGAGAAGGAATCAAGTGCATTGCTGGAATCGTTGACCCGGCCAGGGGATCGCATCTCAACGAGATGCTTCCTACATCAGAACTCTTTCTCCTCCCCCGCTTTGCTCCAACTCTTCCTCGTCGAATATACACCTCATCCTTCTCTATGTCTTCCCTTTTCTCGCCCGTCTTTCATGACTTATGGGGTGTTGCAAGAAAAAATGCAATCAATTTCAAGTTTATGATGCTAATTTATAATTATTGTAACTATACCAAATTGTTTTTTACCTCTTGATGCAAGAAGAATACCAGCAATCAAGTGCAAATTTGTAATGACTAGACTTATGATTGATTTAGAGACCTAACATTGACTTGACAATTGATTGTAATTTTCTTTTAACACCCCATAAGATGACTTTCTTTCATTACTCGTTCTCCACTCCTCCTCTCGCCCTCCCCATCACCATCCCTTCTTTACCTTCCACCCCTCTCCTCTATATTTCCTTCCCATTCATGTTGAGTGATAATATCAGATAGATTATTATAAACATGTGTGTGAAATTGTCAAAGGAATTTAAAAGAAAAACCTTTTAAAAGAACTCGGAAAACTCAAATGGTAAATGCAGATTCTATATATACAGAGAGGCTCATCGGTTGACCCTGTATTCTGTCAGATTCTCGTATTGTCACAATGAAGGGTACAATAATCATCAATTTTTCAGATCATAAGTCTTTGAAAATTTTTAAGACATTTGTGTTACTAAAAGAAGATGAATAAAAGGTTCTTTAATATTGTAATTCAAGAGCCTTTCTATAAAAGTGAGGTGAAATCTACGCATAGGCCTACTTTGCCGCTCTCAAATAAAAAGTTAATCTAACTTATTCATTGAAGTCAGTCATCATCTTCTTTCCTCGATTGCCCTTTAAATAATAACCAATTACCTTCCTATCGAGCCATCTACTCTTTATTTCATTCTTTCTGTTCAATTTTGTTTGGTAACATCAGAATTAAATGAAGACTATTAGTAGGTTACCTTTCATTTTACGGCAATGAATTAAATATAACTAAGCACAAAGAAGATTACCCTCTTACTGGTTTTGTTTGATTTTTTTCTATTCAATTTGGGTATCTTATCAGAGTTTAGGAGTAAGACACGAAGAAGATTGAAGGGGGCAACACACCCCATCCTCCTGGCGACGCTCTTTCATCAAAATTCATTATGCATGAAGAATGTGAGTGCTTGGCATTAAACTCATGGCAATGACCTAACCCATGCTGTGATCACAGTACCACGTCTTACCTTCTTCATGTTTCAAAATAAATAATATCACTAGGATAAACGAATCAACTTGACGTGTGCATTGAGTATCAGTTGCACAACATGCCGTGTGTCATGATTATGTGATGGAAAAGTCACGGAAATAATTTTATTTTACATCTCCATTGAAGACATGAAATTTATGTTCAAGATGTTTAAGTCAATGCCTTAAGCTGGCATTTATCTTTATTTTTTATATATTCACATGAATCAAACACATAACAAGCACAAACAGACCAAAACAGTATAAAAATGGATTAATTCTGCAAGAAGCTATATCCCTGGAACAAAATATATCCTGCATTTAAGTTACGAGTGGTGGCATGTGAGCGTTAATGGCAAATCTTTCTTGTCAACCCCAGAAAGCTAAAAGACTGTATAAAATGTATATTCATAATATGAAATAATGTAATGTGGTTTTCCTCACTCTTCGTTTTTGGACATTTTCTCGCTGGGTCGCTTAGCTCCCTCGCAATTCCGGAAAAGGTTTCAATCGTGAGGAGCATGAGAAGCAAATTCCTCCCAGTGACAATCTTTGCCCTGACTTTGCTCCCAACTGGAATGATGAGTTACACATACTAAACGTGTGAAGAATACTTCGATAACATTATATATTGTAGTGCTATGCAACTACTAATGTATCAACTGAAGTGCACATCAACTGCGATATTATGTTTCTTAAAATGTGTATTTACATTTAGGTAATCGATTTTTTTTTATGCTCTCCTTGATATGTACAAATACCAGACCCATTAAAAAAAAAATTCCATTAAAATTCATAAAAATCTGAATCCTAAAGTGAGAACCAAATGAACATTTCATAATTCACTTGTTCATGTATATATGGCACTTTGTTTTAAAACGTTGAACAAGAACCACCAGCATTGTTCACGATGTGATCTTCTGATCGTCTTTCTTTCGAAATAGCACGAATAAAAAATTACTACTATACCATAAAGGTATCGTGATGTTATCGCCCTTTTCTTTTGACATTATGAATGTGTTTCATATGACTTTACACAGGCAGTGGGGGGGGGGTCATAAAAAATAATAATTAGCGCCATAAGTACTTGATAATCATGATAATGTAAAGAGAATACTGGTTGTTGATGTCATATTTTCACATATTGTCTCATATTTTGAATCCAACGGTGAACTCATTAAATAAGAATTGCCAATGTTACGCCTGTACACTGCTGGCATTATGCTCCAAAAACTGGGTTAGTTCATGATCACATAATCCTGGTTATAATCCTTGCCAGTTTATGTCCAATTATGACCTTGACGTGTTGTACAATTTCACAAGAGGAGGGAGGATGGTACCCTGATTGTGCACACTTAACATCTATGATTCATGACAGTTTCGTGAACATGCACAAATAAAAGTTTTTAAACAATACCACAACAATAACGTTAGTCATACATGAGCAAGAATGGTAAAAAGTGCACAGCCCCTTGCCCCCCCCCATTTCGCAGCACCTTTATCATGTTTATACCTGCATCCTGTTAACTTTGAAAACAAACGAACAAGAATCAGCGGAACTGACAAGCTACCATCATAAGCAGAAGCAAGATCCTTTAATCATTAGTTGATTGCGAGAGAGCACCCGGTGACGTTGTGTTACACCAACTGGACTAATTGGAATTACACATTGTCTCTATACTTTGGTGGATCGTCTTGCTTAGCCATGTACAGTGCCGTGAATAAAGAAAGAACAGTGACCATTGTGGATAGCCCACCAGAACAACACACAGAATCAGGTAAACAAAAATAACAGAACAGAGTGAGAATGTCCACTCTTTGAGGTGTGAATTTTTAAAGTGAATTTTAAAGCGGAATTTTATCTCTCACTAGACATTTTCTTGAGACCATATCAGTGCGCATTGAGTGAATATTTCACTCCAAGTGCAATCATAAAGCACCAAACACGAATCATATCGACAATTTCGAATTTATATTAAGATCAATCTCAATTGCTATGGAAAACAATTATTCATATCGTTAGGGAGCTATACATGCGACACAGATCTCCTATGAGTTTTTGTTCGTTTTGGAAAAAATAATAATTTTAAACTATCAAAACGGATAACTTTTTGAGAATGATAACCATTACTGACCACATATGCTCTAGTCATAAGACCTGACGTATATAGAAATGAATAATTGCTGCTATGAACTGTAATTGTATGATACCAAAGAAAATAATTTGAACAACTCTCTCTCTCTGTTCCTTTTGTTGTGCAATTTGTACCGTACGCCACAATCGTTAGGACAATAATACTTTTGAATTTACTATAGTTTATATTACTTTATATTCAAATCTGATGTTAACTGACTAACGATTAAGCAATTTTAGAAATAAAAATCCACGATAAATTATGTGATTACAATGAAATTGGCTCAGCTACTGCCAGGGGTAATAACTCTGATCAATAGTGATGCCAAGTATCGAGCAAACTTTAGTATGCACGTACTATCTGCGCTATAATAATTACCAACTGTGCTACTCGTTGGGGATATTATCATTTGTCCTAAGATTAATGGTCAGCCTTTTGGACAGTTCATTCCAGAAATATTCATGTCCTCTTACATCATCTGTCCAGTTGATATACGGTCTGCCATCACTTAGATACAACCTCACCAAGAAAGGCATTTCATCATCTTGGATGTCTTCAAGGAATATCACCAGTACGAATTCAGTCAGAGTATCACTCACGTGATCCATGGCCGTACGAAACTTAAGAATGAACCAGTGGTCTCTCACAGCTGCTCTACTGAGTACGATGATGGTCTTGTAACTATGGGTCACCGCATGATCCACAGCATCTAAGTAATGCATACCAAGGACAAGGCCTTCGTCACCAAAGACGTTCCTCTGGAACTGTGGAAGGTGTTCTTCGAGAGCAGGTCGTAGATGATCACGAATCCACCCTTCGTCATCATCATAGAACATGATGTTCATGTCAAACTCGTAATCGTTATGGTCACGGGCATCTTGCATCTCTTTGTATCCGAAGATAGCTAGTTTCAGGAGAAAGATCTTGTATTTTAAATGCCATCGGTTATGAAAAACAACCACAACCAAAACAAGCACACCAACAACAGCAAGTGGAATCACGGAAACAAGGCCAGTCCTGATACTGCATAGTTCATCTGGATGAAAATGGAACAGGGTTTTTAAACGAACGGGCTTAAGAGATGCTGGCGAACAAACTGTATTATTTATATGATTAAGTTCGATGGACCCCTTTAACCAGTCAATCAGCCACTTAAGATCGCAGTTACAAACGATTGGATTCATTGATATATCAATTGTTGAAATAGAGGAAAAGATCGGCTTAAAAGTGCTTTGATTAAGGCGCGTTAATTTGTTGTTGGCCAAAGAGAGATTTGTAAGCTTCTTGTTGTTGATGAACATAACGTCATCCAAGAAGTTTATCAGGTTCCCTTCTAAGTTAATATCTGTTATTTGACCCAATACAGAAAGGAGATCACCACGGAGATGCTTGATGTTATTCCCTTTCAAGTTCACTTTCTGAAGCGATTCCAAGCCCACGAATAGTAGAGGGTGTATGCCAGTCATAGAGCACTCCTCTAGATTGAGCTCTATTAATCCAAAGAGTTCTCGAAATATCCCAGGTGTTAAATCATACCTAAAATCATTTCTACTCAGGTCCAAATAAGTCAGATTTAATAATCCATCGAAAAGAGACTCATCTACACCACCCCACAAGTTAGAATCGTAAATGCGAGAATCTCTCATGTTTAACTCAACAAGTGACTGTAAATGTTTAAAGGAGTCTCCTGGTGCCAGATGGGGATGGTCTAAAACACTATTAAGAAACAGGAATCTTAGAGTTGGGGTGTTAAATTCTAGAAAAGTTATACTACTTCCCCTCAAATCGAGATACTGAATGTTGTCAAGTCCCGATGTTGCCATAAATACAAAAAGGTATTTGTTCCATGCCATGTCCAGTGAGATTAAACTTTCTAAGCCACTAAATGCAGGTGCGAATATTGCTCTTAATTTATTATCTTGTAAGCTCAGGTGTGTTAAGTTCACTGTCCAGTTTTGGTTGAAAGGATTTAATTTCGTTACTTCGTTTCCGTCGATTGTCAACACTTTTAGTGCCCTCATACCGTCGAAAAACACCGGTTGGATTTCATCTATGAAGGGAATGTTATAACTGAAATCAAATTGTTCAATTTTTGTCAAATTAGAAAAGACTGAAAGATCGTGGCTGATTATGCTATTCCCGTTGAATTTCAGTACAGAGAGGGAAGAGTTGCGCAGTGGTTCGAATAAACCCTCTGGAAACTCACCTACAAAGCCATTCGAAATTGATAGCTCTTGGATGTTTGATTTTGAGATTCCTAGTATGATGTTAAGTAATGTTTCATTACGCAAATTGTATTGACCTAGCTTTAATGAACGAACTTGGAGTGATGCGATGTCGTCGGAGTCTACAAATTGTATTGGGTTGTTTGTTAGATCTAGGTGATCGGTGCGGCACGGGAATATGAAATATTCCATTGTAAGCCGTTGTATAAGATTACGACTCAAATTTACTTCTTTGACCGTGCCACAGGAACTTAAATTGATGAAGGAAAGTTTGTTACTTGACAGATTCACAAGACGTAGACGTGGGCTCCACTTCAGTGTGTCATTTGGGATAGATCTCAGGTTTAACCGCGACAAGTTTAGACTGAAAAGCTTTGGAGACTTCATAAAGACTCCTTTCACTGGAAGCACAACCAGACGCGTGTTATAGGAGAGATCCAGATATCTTAGATCCCTGATAGGGTGAAAGGCAGCGGGTTCTATCGATCGTAGATCGTTAAAATAGATGTACAAGTCTTTGATTAGAGGGTATTCTTCGAACGATGCATTTAAGAGCATGGTGATATTGTTGTAAGCCAGGTTAAGCACATAGATATCTTCTGGAAGATTTCGGGGAACCCTTTTAAGGCCTTTACCAATGCAAGCGACAGTCTTCGTCTGCAAGTTCTCATTGCATCCCTGAAGTGATCCTTTCATAGGAAAGGAAGATATCTTGACAGGATCTCTGTCATATCCAAATGAACATTGGACGGTGATTAATACAACCATCAAGGAGTATATCAAGCACCTTTCCATGATTTCAAAATTGCTTTGATAATATTGACTCTGAATATATAATTAGCTTACAAAATGAAGAAGCACGGAGTTCATCCTTTGATCAATCAGCCAGTGTCACAATGAGCCAAATCACTAAAAACTCTCGGATTCTCAACTGAAAAAAAAACAGAATGACATTATTGTTATTACACTTATTAAACTTACTCTTAAATGACAATAAGTACTTTGTTATGATGAAACTAAAGGTCGGTTGCATCCTGTGTAAGGATAATTACCCAGTTTTCATATTCACCCTCAAGAATCTGGAAACAAAAAGGGGAATATGATCTCTGTATCAAAGTCAATTATCAAAAATCTAATATGGCTCCTGATAACAATTAGGGTATAATCAGATTGATTTTAGTAGCTCTAGTCGATAATTGCTAATATTTCTTACTCCTTGAGAGTCATATCCCATAATAGTCAATTATAATATCCGGACTGGTATGAAAGTTTTTTATGTGATACGTTTTATTCGTCTTCTGTTTAGTTTCGGTAAGTGACATGAATTCTGAAATGCAACAGATATCCTCTGTACACTCTGGTCATATCAATGTTAAAAGGGACAATCTCTGTGCATTTTATGTTATGTTCATGTTATTAAGATAATTCATCATATACATATCATGAACCATAATATAATTGTTTGAACTAAAATCTAATTGAATGTAACATAGTTAACATAATTGCTATGATGTCAACATAAGCGCAAATGTATCAGGATCCTTCTCAATTTTTAAACAAAACAATATTATCTTCCTGCATGTAAAGGATAATATTGTGATAAATTTTACTCAAAATTGTAACGTCCACGGTACTAACAGATAAATAGTAAAGGATTGTATGACAGCGGCATTCAAATCATATCGAAAATGATAGATTGTGCCATCAATTTAACCAACAATGGAACCAAAAATTATTTGCTATTATCTCCAGACTTTCTTAATTATATTGTTCATTGGTCTTGTATGAAAGCAGATTTACGCAATCGATCAACATATTCTGAATGCAGTGCAAAATAATTCGATATACTGAATTAAGACTATCGTGAATGTTGCTCGGTGTTTAAACTCGCTTTGTAAACACTCCGGTCACTCCTAACAGCCCAGAGTATCACCGGGAAACACTTCTTCTTCCAGATTCACCATATCAGGTGTCCATCGAAGCTTACTAGCATCTAACCTATACCTGTTGTATTCACACTTATACGTTCGTGACAAGTTGGCGTCTCGTATTGGAAGATCCGAGATTCGAGCATCTTCTCTCTCAGCATCATCATACTCAGATGACCTTCTTATGTTGCTCCATGACTGTGTAACCATCTGAATCAGATCACCTTGACGGCTTAGTGGTATAACATTAATGCGAATCTCCGAGAGATTCTGGGTTCGATACCCCCTCCGTCGTCTTTTCCATCAGGAGCTACTGATTTTCGCTTTCTCTATGCCCGCAGACGTCGTTCAGGATATGTACGGTCTAGTGTTAGCCTATTGATCTCGATGTAAGGTTCAAGGTTCAATATCCGAGAACCCTCTCCATTCCAAATGTGTATTCTGGGTCCCGTAACACAATGGTTAGCGATTAATCGTATGCTTGATTTTCACGGTTGATTGTACATTGTAGTCAATGCAATTAATCGTAGAAAAATGTTCACGATCATTGCTAAGCTTTGTGTTATGAGCCCTAGGTTGTTTTTCGCACCGACTGATTATGTTCACATGCTGGTTTTCTCGGTAAAAGGTGATTGGAGTTGTAACTGGAAGTTTTGTGGCTCGACTTCTTTGGCTTCTCATTCTGTTTAAAAGAATCGGTGATACAGCAGTCCCATTATGACAAAATTATGTTCTTCTTTATATAGCTTTTCGATTTCATGCAGTTTTTGTGAATAAACTTCGCCAACATGGTTAAATTGCAAATGAAGGGTTGGTGGTGGAATTGTACCTTTTCTTCCACCATGGCAAATCCGTGTTAACCAATAGAATATCTGGCGAAGAATTTATTAGAATATTTGCGCTGGGAATCGAGCAAAGAAGACCTTCTTTGACCTTGTTTGTTTTTTTCTCTCTCATTATGTAAAGATAGTTCACAGTTAGAAAGCGGGCATTGTCAAATAGACAGAAGTCCGCGTCGCATGTTAGAACAAAATAGTGGATATCGTACAAGATGGTTTTAAAAGATGTAATCACGATGAAGTTTTAAACTGTGACTATCTTATTCAACATTGTTTCTTTTGAAATTTTAAGATTTGCGATTTCACCAGTATACAATGCTTGCATGAAGCATAGGAGATTTTCTGCGTTCATATCGATTTATAAATCGTACATAAATCTTGCTGCATAACGCGTCCGCAGATGGAAGGGGCACTTCAAAAGGGATGGATGCCTCTCACATCACGGGCGTGCACAGAAAAGGAGGAAAGGTTTGACTATAGTTTCGCGCCTTAAGAGAGAAAGCTCGGACAGAGTTCTCTCATGCATATACACATTGACAAATTCTATTTCTATTGGATGTCGCTGTTACGAGGTAGGGGCAACGGGCTGTAACGAGTAAATGCATGAGGCACCCATCTTTTGAAAAGGGGGTGATATCAAGCCGAAGCTAAAAAGTGTGTTCTTGAGCCATGTATATGCGCTGTATAGAACAAACAGGTAGCATCAGTGGCATTTTTTCCTTGACAGCTAGTATAAAGTAATCAGTGTCGCGTTTCATGCAACGTTCGTTAATTTTTAGTTTCTTCATTGACTAAATTTCACATTTCTACCCGAAAACTTACCTGCGTACAACCCCATTTATCTCTACAAGTCAATTTATTCAAATCAAGGTTTGGTATGTAGTTTAATAAGTCGTTTTAAAACATAAAAAGGAAATATACAAGGAAGTCGCATCCTAGTAGGGTTTCCTTGTCGTTTAAAAAAGAAAACATGGTAAAACATGATGAAATCCAATCCAAAGCGATATTCATACCAGAATAGCCGATTGCTTAAATGAAAATTCATAAATTCTGTAACATATCCCGAAAATAAATGATATAATATCTTTTCGATTGCATAATAACAATAATGATAAGGATAATAATACTAATAAAGTCATTATTTAGATAATACTTCTTTCATAGCAAATTATGTATTCCATCCATTTATAGAGCTCATTTCTTTCTGAGTTTTGGGAATCTGCATACACCTATTGCTTGCTTGCTGACATGAAGACAGCAATAAATCACATTGCCCTTTAAACCGTCCTGGATATTTGGTTGTACTTTTTGGCCGGTTCATGGATATTTTCCACATCGTTGCTCAAAATGTTACATCCCATGGGAAATACAAATATCATGTATCATCCATGCACGCCAGTCTTGTACATTGAAAATATACAACATGCATTACGTATAATGATATATAAAAGAGGACCTTTTAATTGTTGCAAATGAGATAATCATGAATGATCACAATTGGTAACGGATCATTTTGAGTTTACCCAGTCAATATGAACAGAGTTCCCTAAATTCAATATTCACGAAACACCAAATGAATGCAGGTAAGACCTCGTCATGCATATAGACCGTGTGTTCTGAGATAGAAAACCATGTTTTCAGGTATTGCCTGGGGTATAATGGTTGGGGCTATAGATGTTAGGTGGGAATAAAACAAATGCATGTGTTAGGTCTGTTATTCGGACTGGTAAAGTATGTGTCGAGGCCATATGGTGGATGATTTGGTCATCGTTCTGTTCTTCGCGAGGATAGTTAACTTGTTTTGTTACAAGAGTGGTGGTGGTTTGTTGGAGAAGTGATATCCCAAAATGCCTGATGCAATTTCTGTTCTGAACTTTTCGTCAACCATGCATTTCTCCGTAAAACCAGTGCATAGTGTATTTCGATGAGCCAATTAACACTCTGATAATCCTTTACAATGTAGCACCCGCAAGCTTATTATGCCGATCTCTCCTTGTGATTTGAAACTTCACCCCTCTTTAGTCATGTTAGTGGAACTTTTTGATGTTCAACAAGTGCAAACAAATTCCTTGAATAAGCCAATGCTGTAATGATATTATGTTAGCAACCGCGTGCTTATTTGCCTATTCGTTATCTTACTCTGATGTGAAACTACTGCTAACCGACAGACCTCTCTTGTCTAAATGATGTGGGTATGTAGGGTATGTACCCCATTGTTTATTCAGGTTTTGTGGCTTTTTTAGGTCCTTTTGTCTTGGCCGCAATGCTCCTGCCTCAATCAGCACCCTCGCTCCTTTCTCCTTTGACCCTCCACCTCTTTCTCTCAGCCCTCTCCCTCTCTTTTTATTTCTCACTTTCCCACTCTTTTTTTTATTAGAGTAAGTCGTTATTTACAATCTTACATAGAAAATACACCTCTCTTTTCTTTCTCTCTCTCTCAGTTCCATCATTCCCAAGCACATTCTCTTCACTCTCCTTGCTAGTATATGCATGTATAATGTACCTCCTTTTTCTTCTTATCCATTTATTAACTGGCGTTGTCAACCCAACACAGGCAAGAATTATTCCCTGCGGCGTGCCAACCGACGAGTGACAACTTATTTCCAATGGAAGATCTAATAATAAGATGATATTAAATACTACTACCTTCAAGGTCACTGGCATGGAAGGTCATAGATGTAACGGTCCACAGGGTCACGTGATTACCACATACAAGGTACTCTGTTTCAGGGAGCATCGTACTTTCAGAACGCCATGAATAGTCTTGTCATGGTGTATGTATAATGAAGGGCTATACCATAAAATCATAAATATTTTTTTACCCGGAAATAGCAAAGTGATACAAAATTTTGAATGTTAAAATTTCTCTGTCTCGTAAATCCACTCTGTCTGATACACATACCCACCCAACCCACACCCTCCCTTACACAATTATACACCAAACCCAACCCATCAACCACTTTAATAATAATAATAATAATAATTGTAAATTTATATTGCGCAATTTCTATTTGGATATACTCAACTGCGCATTACAATACATAACAGATAAGCAGAAAAACAATTATTAACAGGATACGCAAAAATTTAGTTCACTAAATTAATTGAAGAAAAATAAGTAAAGTTTAATTATTTCTACAAAATACATAATCAAAAACATGAAAAAGTGACTTCTTATTAAAAACTATCTTGAAAGAGGTGGGATTTCAGTTTGGTTTTAAATAAGTTGACAGAGGATGCATTTCTTATTGAGGAAGGGAGACTATTCCAGAGTTTGGGTGCAGCACTGATAAAGGCACGGTCACCTAGTGTGATCTTTGTTTTACATGTTGGGAGACTGAGGAGCATTGTGTCATGGGAACTACGAAGCCTGTAAGACTGGGTGGGTGATTTTAATTTAAGGAGTTCACTGAGATAGGTGGGGGCCATGTCATGTAGTATCTTATATGTTAGGAGCATTATTTTGAATTTGATTCGCTGACGTACTGGAAGCCAATGTAGATGGATGAGTAGGGGCCTTACATGGGAAAATTTGGGCGAATTACAAATGAGTCTGGCACATGCATTTTGAACACGCTGTAATTTGTTTATCTGAGAATCTGGTAAGCCAAAAAGTAGTCCATTACAATAATCCAACTTGCTTGTTACAAATGCATGGACCAGTGTATCAATACATGTGCTGCTTAAATATTTTCGGATATGACGTAAGTTGTAGAGATGATAAAAGGCAGTTTTGCATGTTTTGGATATGTGGGTTTCCATGTTTAGCTGCGAGTCAAACCAGACACCAAGGTTTTTTGCAACCATGGTCTGCTTTACTACAGTATTTCCAACTGTTATGCAATCTATATTTAGTTTAGACACTTGTCTAGGTGTTCCAATAATAAGAAACTCAGTTTTGCTATCATTGAGTTTCAACTTACTGCTCAACATCCATCTACGAAGTTCCTGTAGACAGTGTTCAAGAGACAAAACACAGGACTGTTCTTGTTCCCTGACTGGGCTGAAGGAAATGTATAATTGAGTGTCATCTGCATAACAGTGACAAGATATTTTTTCAGAGTATGCTTTGATAACCGAAAAAAGCCTACTAGAATAAAGGGAAAAAAGGAGAGGTCCGAGCCTGGACCCTTGGGGAATGCCCCATCTAACATCAAATTTCTTTGAGGTAATGTCACCAATTGATATTTGTTGCTGCCTATCGGAAAGGTAAGACTGCAACCAAGACAAAGCAGAGTCTGTTATCCCAAAATCAGTTTCCAATATTTCAGCAAGTATACTATGGTCAATAGTGTCGAATGCAGCACTAAGGTCTAATAGTACTAAAAAGGTAACTTTCTGTTGGTTCATAGCCATTAGTAAATCATTCTTGACTTTTAGTAGGGCTGTTTCTGTACTGTGACACTTCCTGTAAGCTGACTGTGTTAAGGGGAAGAGGTTGTTACGATCGAGATGTTCCTGAATTTGAGCGGTGACTGCCCCTTCAACCAACTTTGACACATATTGAAGGTTACTTATTGGCCTGAAGTTATTGAAGTTTACTTCTGAATTAGGTTTCTTTGGCACAGGCCTAACTAACGCTAGCTTCCAACCCGAATAACACTTGGCATCATGTAATGAGAGATTTATGATTTTCGTAAGCACAGGTAGTAAGGTATCTAGACACTCAACAACCAATCTTGTTGGCATTGGATCGAGGGAACATGATTTTTTGCTGAGGTTCATAACAATTTTCCTAACATCACTTAGTGATAGTAACTTAAAGCTCGAGAGTACGTGCTGGTTAGAAGCAGAAAAGCATCTCTGCAGCCCATCAACACCAATCTGCTCTTCATGTAACAATGATTCAATATCACAGTGAATTTTTACTACTTTTTGTTCAAAAAAGTCTCCTAGTCCATTAACAAAATCATAGTTGTCAACACTAGGAGGTATGACAAGATCACTCTTTGTCATGTTCAGTAAGGACTTTGTTATGCCAAAGAGTTTCTTTTGGTTTGAGCTATTATCAGTGATACAATCAGTGTAATACTTAGAACGGGCCTTATTCATTACGTATAATGTCCTATTTCTAGCTGTCTTAAAAGCATTAAGGTCAGAGACAGATTTGGATTTTCTCCATTTCCTTTCAGCCTTTCTTTTCTTCTTCTTTTCCATCCTTATATCATCAGTAAACCATGGAACTCTAGGACGACTATTAACACTCTTTAAGCACATAGGGGCATGTTTATCTAGGATAGACCGTAAGGTAGAATCATATGATGAGGCTAGGTCATCAAGAGAATCGGGTGGATTTAAACAAAGTTCAGATGAGGCAAGGTCATTATTAAGTGCATCTAATCTAACATTGGATAGCTTCCTATATGACACCTTATTCACTGGCAAAGGAGTTCTACAAACATTAAGGGTACAGAAAATGGACATATGATCAGACACCAAGGAGTCCGACCAAGGTGGCTCTAAAACAATGTCATCAGACTGTCGAGTAATGATCAAATCTAAGGTATGACCTGATACATGAGTAGCTACTTTAACATGTTGAACACATCCAAGAGATTCTAACAAATCTCGAAACAATCTTGAGTCATAATTATCAATAACATCAACATGAATGTTATAGTCCCCAGTCAAAATTATAGGAATGTTAGACATCAGGTGTGGTTGAATAAACTCGCTGAATTCAGATAAGAACGTAGAAATTGGGATGCGGTGATTCTCAGAGTATGGTGGTCTGTAGAGATTAACAATTCTGAGTTGGCATGAACCAAAGGTGATGTTATTTACAGCAAATTCAAATGACTTTGTTTCACCAGCCTTTACCTCATGAACATCGATGGTATCTTTGTAAAGGAGACCTGTTCCTCCCCCTCGACGACAAGCCCGTGGATGATGCAGGAAAGAAAGACTCCCCATGATACGCACTCATTCTAGACTCTCTTTATCTTTCTGTATCGTCTTTAAAAAAAAAACGTTGACGTAGTTGGCCAGTTTTGGTATTTTTTAAATCTATAATCGTTTATTGGGGGGAACATTGGGATGTGGGTCTACCTATTCATCTCCTACCCTTCATACCCCGGATCACTCCCCCCATCGTCCCCTCTTGTTTTCCAGAACCCAATGTTAACACTTGAGATGGGTCCCAGTAGCATGAAAAGTAGAATTGTCAAGAGACTATAAGAAGGGAGGGAGTACGTGTCTTATCACACACTGTGTCTTGTTTTCAGGCCGAGTATACACGCCATAACATCGTATTAAACACGATTTATGGCAAGAGTGCGTTCAACTGTCGGCTTGATGGGCTTTGGCAGGCTGGCAAGTGCCTGATACCTTTCGAAATCTAGGGCATGGATGGACCACCATTGTAAGCGATGCAGAAGCACTGATTTACCTCTAGCCTCTTAGTTTCATAAGCGTCTGTAATTTGGTTACAGAAATAGAATAGAATACATTTTACATGTACATGAATAAGAAAGTAAGACTTTCAAAATTTTAAAATGAATGAAACAAACCTTGTCAAACATATCAAAATAACTTTCTTATCTCACTCGTTTTTTTCTACCAATCGTTTCAGACAATCTTCTTTTTATGAATTTGTAGCCTTTCTATTACGATGTTAATTCATACTTTTTACGTATAAAGTTGCCCAATTTGCGGGTTTGTTGCTTTTTGAATTGAGTTGCTGCAGTTTATTTTCTATACTCATTCCCTCTTTTCTGTCTTTACTCACGTTTAATACGCAGACAGTTTAACGGCACTTATGATGCTTTAGTATGGTTGTCATGGTGATAATGCATTTTTTTTTTTTACTTCGGTCGTATATTCTTACGACCTAAAGTGGCAATAGTTTTTTTCTCCAACGAATAGTCACGGATGCGATATTGTCTGTATGTTAATCTTACAGCTCAATATACCGAAAGTTCATTTCTACGACAGTTTCGATATATTCCGAAAACATATATTCCTTATTCTGAATGTTAGTCTGAAAATGAATTAAGATTCGTATCGTCCATTAGTTTTCATACTGACAAACATTTTCTCGTTTTTGGAATAACAAGCCTTGTTTATAATGAACCTTCGGAATAGAAAATGTTCAGAAAAGCAAACCCTATTTCGTCTCCGGACCAACGAACATCTTGTTTTATGAAAAAATGAAAATGAAAATCCATAATTTATTCGAAAATAGACATGAAATGAAATTTGTTTTGCCCAATTGATCGTGAGCCCGGCAGCCGCTGTGCAGCGCCAGATCGACGAGGCTCTATCCCTTTAATCGTTGAACGCCAAACAGGGTAGCAACTCCCATCTTTTAACGTCGCGACCGGGGTTTGAACCCCCGACCTCCCGGTTGTGAGACGGACGGTCTACCAACTGAGCCAACACACCGGTCGCACTCAACGTGTTCCGGAATAACGAATCTTTTTGTTCAGTTCAGTTTGACATGTTTGATATCATGGCCTAGCGCTCATATATGGTTTAAATATAATAGTTTCTTGTTAATTATATATTATATAAATTATATAAAATCACACTCACAGGAACGCCCATGAATCGTTTTCTATATCTAGAGGCAACTTGGATCATTATGTTTGCACATTTTGTAGCCATGAGATTGTGGTCGTCTCAACACAAATTCGAATATACGTCAACTCACTGCACTTACACTGGTCTTGGTGCAGTGCACTTATTGATATAAAACGAGAGAGAGAAGCTATTAAAAGGCCTCTTCGTAAAAAGCATGAAATCGGCAATGGATCAAATTTTTACCCATTCCCGGGGCCCCCTCTTGAATTATTTATCCCTTCTCGACGTGCTTCGATTGGCTTTAGTGTGGGGGAAATTGTTGAATATTTCATGTCGATGTTTCCCATCGTCGAGAGAATGTCATTACCAATGTGTAGGAACATTAGTGGCAAGGGGAAGGAGAAGAGATGTATTGAAAGATGAATTGATATATGGCTTAGAAGGGTTTGAGTGCCGTGGCGCCGTGATAGCAAAACTGTATTATGGTCATCAGGAATCACACGGATTTTGCAAATAAAATTCTTCATATATTCTGACATAATATATTCTTATATGTCATGTATGTGTAGAATTTATCATGTTTAATATGCTGTGTCGCCGCATTTTTACACTTTTTCCACCCGCCTTCTGTCTGTCCTTCTCTCTCCCTCTCTCTCTGATCTTACCCTCGCATGAATTCATGTTGATAATCTAGCATCTTCTGACCCCCTTTCTCAACCTCACCAGCCAATGGCATTAGAGGCCATGTTTACCTTTTACTTCTCTCCTTGGGATTTCGCAGAAACTTGTATATTTTAAGAATCATCCAGCATGCCTCCTTGGCATTTCAAATTAAAAAATGTAGATGTAAAGGATTTATAGACCACTTTTAAAGAATACTTCAGGATAGGTTAAGCCTTTTATGACGGGAGGCCTTATAAGCCTTAAAAAGTGTTATAAAAAGCAACATCTTAATACTATGAACATCATTGCGTCATTTTCCTGAAATAAGAGACTAAATACATTTTCGTATATTACAGTTCGAAAGTCCAGACAGGCAAAAAGTAGAGAAAATGGAATCTCCGACGTTAATGAATATATTCGGAAATTTCAATCTTCTCTGAACACTCTCCAATGATTTAAAGTGGTAGAATGAACCAAATTTAAGGTAATCCCTTCACCTCCGATACAAAACAAGACCGATCATATCGGAGGAAAACTGAAATACGCCAAGGACGAAAATCTCGTCGGCTTTTACAGCCATTGCTGTATATACCGAGTCCTTTGTGAAATGATTTACGACTTATTATTCTTCATTAGGGTAAATATTGGAGACCATGGACGCAATATTCAATCAATCACAGGAATCTTACGTGAGATATAGATGAGAATTTATCTTCTTCTTTCGCTGACTCACAGTAGATAAAATCAGCACCTCTATGACGCAAAACGATATAAAAGTGGGTAACCGCGAAAAACTTTATCACGTTGCTAATTATTTTTTTGCAACATTTTCCTGCTAATTAATGAAGAGTGTTATGATATTCCAACAAAAGTAAAAAGGTTAATGTACAGGTATATATTCTCCACGATTATGACGTCATATCACATCTCTTATTTCTAATGTTGGTCATACTCCTCAACCGCGGATCGAATGAAAACCACGCCTTAGCTATATCCAGGCACGGCTATCGTCATACGTGGCTAGATTGATGATACATTCGTCTATTTGAATCGCAATAGATCTGTCCACCAAGGGTAGCTATCACTAATGATTTATATTTTCTCTTTACAGTCAACCGATAGCACGACGTTTTATCTGTTTAATATCAGTGATCTGTATTTATCCAATCTGCTCATATCTTTTCATTTTTCTTTGACTGCACATAATCATTCTTTCTATTTTAGTATGAATATGAATAGAAGCAGAAACATTAATTTCTATAAGGACAGTACAATTACAACAAAATTAATGACTAAAACAAAAACACAAATTTCTTACTGTCCCTACAAATTATTATTATTATTTTGTTAACAGTCTGACTTGAAATCTCCTCATTCTATACCCCTCTTCATCGACACCATCATCATCATTAACAAATACATGTACTTTCCTTAGTAGAAAATGGAATATGCTCGGATTCGACCACTAAAACCCCCGCACCATGTGCCCGGACGAGGTTTAAACCGCTTTTCTCAAAACCCTAATCCTGACCCGTTTCTCCTCCCACCTCCATCAATCGCTATAGGTGTGTGAGACGACAGACGAGGAAGACGTTACCATGGCAACGCGGAAGGGGAATTGGTCGGAATATTTGAGACTGTGTTCTCATCTTCAGATTTAGTATCGATCGAGATGCTATCGATCTAAAGAGATAGCTGAAAGCCAGAGGCCAACATGGGCATGCATGTCACGGTCTGGAATCTACTCTTCGCGGGATATTTTGTTACCACTCTCCGCCCGCCCGCTGCCCCGAAAATTTAATTAATCATATTTCAGATTGCATTTCATACTTCTGTTCATGTCAAATATGACAGTGGTCATCTTTTATCTGAGTGCATGGCATACACTTTAAATGAACATTCTTATGAAAGTTACCTGACTTTTAGTTTAATCATCCTTAAAACTTCTAGCTCAAATAACACAACGGTTTCTGATCAGTTGCGATTTATGACATCAACTTTGATTTGTTACTGAATGAAATGCGCCTTCAAGACTGATCTTGATGCCTTAACCTTTTTTCTATGATTAATCGAAAACATTTGTAACATAGCCCTGGTAATATTTTCTTCTTCTTCAATACTCATATGTTGCTGATAGAGTAAGATTATTATTAATATTATTATTTTATTGTTATGGTAATTTTCGCTATGGCATTATGGCGATTTTCATAAACTGCTCCCTAGTCATTATTTTGCGAGTAAACTTAGTCTATCTGATAAATCTCTGCAAAAAATTCATTAGAATATTGGATGCTGATAAATTCTAACCATGAATTTTAGTAAGAGAGCGAGTGTTTTTTTAACCACACTCAAGACCGTCTTATTCATACCATCCTGTATGTGTTTGGGTATCTTTATCAGTTCTGTATGCAAGGCCATTATTATCATAATGATACAGTATACATGCTAGTCAATGAGATAGATATGGAATGTCGGTATACATCCAAGAAACCCATCTACTTCCACCTCATCAATGCACAAGGTAATGACTGAATGTAAATAGAGCATGGAGTGTGCAGAGTCGGTTAATTACCGATGGGATCATGATCTTGTATATGTGTATATTGCCCCCTTGTTACACCGCGCCTTGGTGATATGAAACGATTGAAAAGGGTTCGATACTCGTCGTTAGCATACTATTGTATGCACTCAGATTCAGTCTCATTGGTGTGATTGAGGTACAATCATAAATTTGATCGATATAGGTTATGCATGATTGTGTGTCCGGACAATTTGTGTTTCCAGACAAATAAATCAATTATTTTAAGCAGCCATTGTGGAAAAAATAAAAATCTTATCTAAGTTTCATCAATTTTGAGGACAAGGTGTTTGGCAATATTATAGAGAACAAAACAGAAGTTGGTTACAACTATTCAATTCATATTTTTTGTCTAATCCAAAGACCCCCCAAAAAAGAAGGCTTCAAATTTTTGAAGTGTCCAGACACCCCACCCCCATCCTACTGTATGTCACTGCCCCCGTTGTATTCTCCAAAACGATATACCTCACACTTGTTTCTTTAAGAAGACTTTTGTAATATCGCGCGTAAGTATTAAGACGTGCTCATTTTGTCTTCTTACATTGTGATATTTCTCGGAAATAACCGCACCATGTGGGCGCCCTTTCAATTATTAATTGTCTGTTCAGAGCCAGGTTTTACCATAACCACTTTCCAGCTCAAAAAACATTAAAGTACACATACATGTTTATATACATATTTACCTCAATTCATAAAAATAGGGCATGGCCTATATTTAAGTAGCAAGTCAAACCATCACCAATACCATTGTTATTTTATGCATGATTGAAACTATGCTTGAATAGTAAGCTGGAAGAATTTTAGTTATTCTCTTATCTTTTGGAACGATAATGGGTCCAGCCCAAATGCTTTTCCCAGGAATATGATCGGTGAATGATTATAGCGGTTTATAGGCCCTGCATCGATACCGCCAGGTATATTTATACTGTATATCATGATAGCCCTGCCCAATAACTTAAGCAGTATCAGTAGCTGTTGATGTAGTTAATCTCTATGTATCAGTGCCTGCAAAGATTCTCCTTGGTGACCGAAATGAGAGCACGCTCAGCCGCCATTTTGAAATCTAGCCACTGTTCAGCAGATATGTTTTTTTTTCAGACGCGACGTCAACGTCTAAATATTTGATATTTGCAAGTCTACGATTTTTTCTTCTGCATATTGCATGACATTGTACAGAATACCCACGGTTTATCAAAAATGAATAATTCATCTTGGAAAAAAATAAAAAGTGGCAGAGCTACGGAAAATGGAATTCGCACGGCCGTGTGTCTTAACTCCCAAGACAGCTGCAATTACTTGAGTACACTTAACTCGGTATGCCACATAAGATTCACACTCCGATTTCTCACTTAGCATGATCTAGGGCAAATATTTGACTTTTCTTTGACACCATCTTTTAGGTGACTTGAGTGAGAGCAAGAGCAAGACTGGGTCCCTTTCTCGATTTCTCCTCTGATGAACCGTTTTTATCGTACTAGAAACGTAGCAGAGTGAAAATGAGAAGGAGCCACACTTATTTCTGCCGTTTTTTTTTCTCAAGAGAATGGGCTACATAACTCAATTGAAAATATAAAAGTGTTTCTTTAAACCGTGAAATATGGATTCTTAAGGTTATGTCTGGAAAATGTAAAATACCAGGGCGTTCTTGTTTTCTTTTGTTGCGTTGGCCTATGTTCCGATCTACCATAGATAGCTACTTTAAGTAAATTGTGTAAAATCGCAGAATGATTTTGTTTTTCTTTCAAACACTATATAATATAATATGAATACAATACAATTATACTGTGCATGGGCAATTACTATAAAATAATACCATAACAAAATCCAAGTTCTATTTAAATTTGAATTATGCAAACCTATCTTTATAGAAGTTTGTGTAAAATTTATTTGAAATTTTGACGTAGATGAGTTAATTCAATTTACACCGTTTATAATTCCTTTATCATTATGTGTTCAGATGTGAAGGGAGAGAGAGGGGGGGGGGTGAAGAGAGAAAATCATTTTTCGTCATATACTTGCATATTCGACGACGGGTAACTGATATCAAAATAACTGCGAGACCATCAGTGCATGATTATGTCAAAACATGACACTCCAGACATCAGCCGTGACTAGATCAGATTACATGCAGAAAATGGACACAAACGGCTGTGAAAATAACGTTTTAAATCAAATAATTTTCCTTCAATCTACTGAAAGGGTACAGTAAGGGATACCCTTAAAAAGATGCACATGTACATTTTTCAAAGAAAATAGTCCAAAATAGTAGGCATTTAATGCAAACTTATAGATATCATTATGAGAATATTTTGTGTGTTATATGCAATGAAGTGTATAGCTCTAAGAAACGACGATTAAGAATAATGACAGTGATCTTCTTTAAAGCAATTAATTATACAAGGGAAAATAGGAAAGTGTGTCTATAGGCCTATATATACATATCTATTTCACATGCTAAAATAGTTTTAGAGAAACTTCATTAATGGGCCCCTGACTATATGCTTCGGTTACCATTCCAATGTTGTTTTTTTTTTTCAAATAAGTTATCAGTGTTTTTGTTTATAATGCATTATATACTTTAATGAGAAAATATAAAACAATTTTCCCCTCTTCTGCACCTCATTCTCACGGGGCCTCATTTTTGCCTCGAGTAACACGTGACTCATGTTATCGCGTTATGACCACGTGAATAAACATGGCCCTCATTAGGGCGTATTATCATTATCAGAGTAGGACAGTGTACGTCCCTTGTGTGGACAATATTCTAATCATCTTAAAGGGGTGTTTTTCATTTTGTTTAATCATATTTTTTTATCAAGGTGGAGTGAAACTTTTTGTAGGTGGAAAATTTTTAAACGTAGGCCCATAAAGATATCCATATTCAATTAGCTCTATATCTAAATCAAGAATGTAATGTTGAAATTATGCGTCAATTTATTAACACTTGACCCGGCTACTGTTACTTAAGAAAAAAATACACGTCCAGTGCACACATTGTTTTTGTTTTAGATTGCAATTTCCCGTTATAGATTGTAGGCCTACTAAAATATTCCTATATGTTTAAAATGGGGTCACATTAATTCCAATGGAGATTTATCAATGAAACTTGAGCGGCAAGTGATGAAGCTTGACAGATTGTTCGGAACTAAATCCTTATTTCACAAATATCATAGAGTGATGAAGGAGATCACAGCCGGAAGAAACTAAATAATCTCAAGTTACCTTTTTACTCCATATAAAAAACAAAGAAAAAATATATTTAGCGAGTTGTTAATGCAATATTGAGATACATGGTCATCAATCACAGTGTGCTTTGTTCTCGAACACGTTCATTAATAAATAAACCCTTCCGAAACAGAATCCTATTTAAGTCTGCCAAACCCCATGCAGCTCCCTCTTCTTTCAGTGAGAGGCGCATTAATATTCACACTGCACGTTATATCCCAGTATTTGAACGCTTTAACGCGCATTTTTTTTATTGTCCCCCATTTCACATCTTCTGCCGAGGGCCAGCGGTCACAAATTGTGCTTTTTGCATGAAAGCGCGCGAGGAAAGGAAGTGGTATAAAACTCGGTGACACTCGGCGATGAATGTTAGCACGTCAAATAACGGGGGATATAATAGATGGCCCTAAGGTATGAAAAGATTGTGTTTCATTTTTGCAGACTGACGTTTTTTCGTGTTTGACAATGAAACGAGTGCCTTACCGAAAACGGCAGATGAGAAATTTACCGCTCTAAGACTCAGGATAAAGAGAAAGTATATCTTTCTCGTTTGAGAGGAGAAATCTCACTTCTCGCTGCATTTAGCATAATGTGAACGCCATCGCCATGCATTCTTTAGTATGAAGAGCGATTGGTAGAATGTGTTTCCCTTATTTACTCATTACCCAAATCGATGATTTATGAATAATTGTTGTACCCAATTGGATACATTTTTCAAAATATCACTTTGTATCTAAGATCATGCAATAGAATAAACGCTATCCTATGCAGATGTAGACCTACTATATAATAATAAAAAAAATCATGCAACAGTAATACAAAAAATATATTTAGGTGGTCGCTTTCTGTTCAATAAAATGAGTCTCAGTCGTCTTCGAATGTGCATTGTAGGAATTTTAACTTTCATAATTAAAATAAAATATTTTTGAAAATCCACTATGAAATGTATAATCGTTTTTTTATCTACTTAGCCAGCTACCTGAACTTTGTATGTTAAACTTAAATCAAAAGGAAGTATAGGCATAATCATTTTCAAATACCATTATTATTCTGTCGGTGATTGTCCATGCATGCCTTGAAATATTGTCTAGCCACGCGTCCGGCATTCGTTCGAATGGTCACTTCGTATTAATACTTAATCATGCCATTAGAAAATACGGCGTGGAAATCTGATAAGCTGGATATTTCAGCTATGGATCTTTCGTATTTGAGTTAATTACACATGAATCTCGAAAAATCAAATAAAATATTTGTTTCTTACGATCAGTGATGAAGCTGACAAATTTTGTTGGGAGACATATCTTTCATAATTAGCAAGTCGGCATGTGTTTATAACCTTTGTAAACTATTATGGTTGGCCCGTGGCGTCTTATATCATGTTTATGTTATGGTTTTTGAAAGGGTTTATCGTACATAGGATTTGTTGTGTGTGTGCCACACAACAAAAAATAATATGCAGTGATTATGTAATACCAGGGTGGATAACATGGATGAGAGATTCATGCCTAACTGTTTGGTGAATGGTTTTATTAGGTTACATATTCCCTTATAAATGCCATTTAAAGGGAGCTGGTCGAATAGAAAAAAGATTGAAAGATAGGAACTAACTATGAATAAATTATATTAGAGGAAGAGAGAGAGGTGAGAGAGGAGGGGGAGGGGGAGAGAAAATAGGAGCAACAGAAGAAAAAAAACGTTAATGGAATTTTTGTTAAGCTTTTACGTCTTGCTCTGAATACCATCAAATTTGGATACAAAATATTGTAAAAAGAAGTGTGCATTTTGATCCGAACAGGACGCCATCTCTGTGTGTAAAGATGAGAATAACGTCAGTTCTTATCTTATAAGAAACGCCGGGACAAAACAAACTGATCTTAACTCGTATTCTAAATTATGTTTAAGCTCTTCCCTTTTTCTCAAGAGCGGCAATGTCATGTTTTGGAACACGTTCGCGTTTTTGAAGCTGCACTCTCGAGACAGAAACTGTAAAGTCCCTGAAGCAATGTCTTATTCGTGTACATTCATTTCTTAGAGAGGCTTGATAGTCAAGGCCCCCGTCTTGCCCGGGGGACTTCATCTTATTCGAGACTACTTGGAGAGGTTACTAGCTAAAATTTCTCAGTAAGGCAAAAAAAAATGGGAATAGAAGGGATGAATATAAGACCTGAGAATTTCTAGCGCGAATGAAGTTGCTTTCAATGAACGCTCTGACTTAGATTTATGTTACCTCCTTAATTCAAGATTTTGCTAATGTTCTTCATTTATCAAATTGAAATGATTATTCATAATATCATCTTTATTCGGGGTTGGGGGGAAGGTGTGCTGGGTCGGGTAATACTCTTACACCAATAGGTCTTTTGATCAAGACATTCAATCAGTGATCATCGTTTAAGATCAGCGAACAAAAATGTTCCATAAAGCTCTCATACCATAAATAAGTGTTTTGAGCAAAGTGAATTAATCTTGTCACACTGATGTTCAGCATTGTGATGCATTATGACCAGCAAAATTCAACCCCCTTTTTAGCCTCGTCCATGCAGAATGGCAGCACATTACCAAATATTCTTGCCTTTTCGGCGTTTGAATTATGAATCATCGGGTTGAAACCAGGGTTGATTCACGGCTCGCGGAACATCAATTGACTTCCGGGTCACTGAATCGAACGCCTGATCGATTAGCAGAAGGTGATGATATTGACGAACGCACTTGTCTTTCAGAATGCGTATATGGTATAATTGCCATGCATTTGTGCAACCTAATGATGTGCTGGTATCCGACACCGCTGAAATGACTCACGTTAAAGGGAATTTTAGTTTGTATTACTTGATATATTTTTCGTTGACTGCAACAAAATTTGCATTAGTTTGATGATTATCAAGTTTAGATGTAAACCTGTAAATGTAAACATGTAAATGAGAGATTATATTTGCTCTCTTAAATGATTTTCACGTGTATGTTTGAATTTCTCAATCAGACAGTTAACCTTTCAGACATCTTGCATAATACACAATACACCTGTCACATAGAGAATTTGGTATTGATACCTCCATGTGGTAGTATAGTTCATTGTGGTTTATGTTTAATACGAAACACCGAGATCACAAAAGACGAAACGGGAGTACCATAATTCATATCACCAAAGATGGTCGTCTGTTTAAAAGATATCCAGCGCATTCAGAAAACGGGCGTATTGCTTAATCTCGTGAAATACGAGACTATCCACCATTAAGCGTGAATAATTACTGCAATAAACAGGACAAAGAGACTTATATTACCCGTGATAATCTGGAAGTGTATAATACAATAAAGTTCAATGACTCATTACTGAACATTGTGTATGGCAGATCATGGAATAGCTAGTAAAAGGGTTAATTGTTTTTTTTAATGGAATGCATGGGGCACCTCCGATTTTATTTGGTCTAGATCGAGAAATGTTAGGGGCAAAGCTGTGCGTAAGTTACGTACAACTTTACGCGCGACATTGATTGGCGACCATAGAGTTATATAAACCTACGTATTTAACTCTATGCTGGCGACCTATTCTTATGCTAAATTATCATTTTATACACCGAGTTTATATCTTGTTTTAAAATAGTGCGAGTGAGTTTATGAAGCACCCCCATACCCCGTTTTGAGATGCCGTACCCTCTTTGCAAAGAGGGTTCTATTTAGTAGTGCAACTTGTACTACTATAGGAGAGCAGACACTAAACGTTAAGGCGTGTTATTTCGACAAGATTGTATTCCACAAACTACTTTTTTGGGGTATTATTTTCTTTTATTTATTTGTTGATTCATTTTATTTTCATAATTCTATTTTTTCTATTTTTCTATTGTTAATTTATTCATATTTTATTTGTATTTTTTAAAATTTATATTACTATCTTTTTTTTGGGGGGGGGGTACGTATTTGGTCCGTTAACTTACGCCCAGTCCCCACACGAGACGCGGAATCGCTTTTGTAACCCTGAACATTAATGAAGTGTAATGTGATCCAGGTGCCGCTAGTATCAGTTCAAAATGCGAGACGAATCCATGTTTCATTGACGACAAAGAGGCAGACATGTCAGATTACGAAAACGTGACAATGTTATACCTCATTTCCCATCTTATAATAATTTGAAAACCATGTTAATAGTTACCTGTGTAGGCAGCTGCGTCTGCGGGATTAATATTTTTAGTGGGCTGTTTTGGATAAGGCGATCTATTTTTGAAATTGTAAGAATCAAACGAGCAGATCTACCCAAAAAATTAACAAGATAATCAAGTTACCGCTATACTGACAAAATATATCCACATCTTCATTAGATATCGATTTACATTATGTAGAATAATCACCACTCTCTCTCTCGCCCCCCCCCCCTTCTATCTTTTCCCCTCTCTCTTTTCTAAACCCCTTTCCTTTTCTCGATCTATGTATTTCCGCCTCTGATCTCCTCCCGCTTATTTTGCCTATAAGCATCTCTCTATCTATCCCTCACCCTCGATGGTAATACTTTAACTTCTTCACCTTCGTTTCCCCCCTCTTGTTCACCCCCACTTGTTATGATGCCTTTACTAGATAATTCTGAATCATATCTAATACCCCATCCCTTCTCATTTCTGTCTTCACTCATCATTCAAAATCTCTCTCCCTCCATGTAATGATAATCATATCTCATCTCTCATCTCATAAATGCTCTTACCCCCAACAAAATGACAAGTATTCCAAGGAATCATTAGGGGGATTCCTCGGGGGTATTATCCAACATCAACCTCAAACTCCGTCATGCTCATGAGAGAATGTTCTATCATCTTCGAGGTAGTCAGGCCGTTTGAAATGGGGAGAGAGAGTTGAGATGGTTGAGACGCTTTCTCCGAGCAACACGCTGACATAAACGCACACGCACTCACTACCAAACAACTACACCCATATCGCCGCACCACATCCCACAAACATAATTTGCTCACATTACTTTGACTTTGCAAATTTAAACACATTTGCCACTAGTTATGACGCTCGCCAAAAAAGTGTTTTGGGTGTGTATACCCCACACACACTCCTTCTCGCCTATGCTTAACATGGTTGAACCCACAGGGCATCATACATGGTTTGATCACCAAGGAAATTTCTCCTTCAGGATACCGTAGTTTAATGACCATAGTATTCTTCTTGGGTCCCAGAAATGATCTCAAACACATTAGGGACATTCCATGTTCAGTTTGTTACCTTAATAGGTTCATTTTGATGAAATCGAGGCTGAAATGTCAGCGTTATTAGCACTTGGAAAGGACGCCGAGATCAGTGAACTCCTGTTTGTTTGTGAAGGCTAGATGTAAAAAGAGATGGCCATTGCACCAGACATAAAGGAAAACAATAAAAATGATTCTGTCAGTCACATTAATGTATAATGATAACAATAATAACGCAGTCCTATAGCGCATATCATATGCGCTTCCAAAGGACTTGGATATTATTACTCTGGCTGTAGCTCAGCAGCCTTCTACAGCGCTCGGCATTTCAAGGAATAAAATTCCTGCCAAGTACCCATTCACCTCACCTGGGTTGAGTGCAGCACAATGTGGATGAATTTCTTGCTGAAGGAAATTACGCCATGGCTGGGATTCGAACCCACGACCCTCTGTTTCAAAGTCAGAAGACTAATCCAATGGGCCACAACGCTCCACGTATAGGTCGTGTATTGTGATGGCGATTTAAATGTTGCAGGGAAAATTAAAGACAAGAGCTATTGTGGCGATAGTTAGTGGTTAGTGATGGTAGTGAAGTTACTGACGGTGATGATGATGGTGATGCTAATGATGATGATGATGGGTTCGCTGAAAATTCTGTAAATGTCTTTAGTTGTTATTAGTGTCGTTGATGGTCATGATGATTGTTACAGTGATAGTTGTGTTCGGTGGTGGTAGTTGTGGTGGTGATGGTAGCAATGGTGATTATAATTTTCTTGGTATATGAAGAGAATTGAAGATGTAATCAATGTAAAGGGGGTTAGAGGATACAGGACCAACCTTGGCATGCTTTGATAAATCTGTTATGATTAAAATCGAAAATGATATATCTAAATACAATCATCCCCCAATCAGTTATAGTGATTCAGTTCGCTTTTCGCTTCCCAGGCACAGGTGACGCCAAACAAATAATAATATTCTGATATTGAGAACATATCGAATTATAAATTCACTTTTTCCTTCTTTTTTTAAATTCTCCAGTGAATTGCTGTGATTACGCGCTATGTCGATGTCTTCGGCGGGTCCCCTATGCGACCATCTTCGCTCTGATGGTCCTAGCCGGTGGGCTGGCGTTGATGACCTATGAGATACTACTTATCGATAGTACTGTAGAGGAAATGTTCGAAGGGACCCATCTCGACCCTAAGGTCTCCAAGCAACCAAGCAAGTTCTATCAAGGGTAAGATAAAATAGAGACTATATCATTTGTGAGTAATGTGTATAGGAGATCGATGGAAAACTTGTTCAATATCCCTTCCGTGATCTTTATATGTATAATGTGACAAGCTCCCCCCCAAAAACCTTCTCCATGTTTGAGTAGACCTTGTAAGGTGTCATCACCTGGGCTGGGCATGGCAAACAATTATAAAGACCATGACAATAAGGTTTTGAACTTGGTTAGAGTCCTAATTATAGTTCAGTCAAACTCTCAACGAAGCCTAGCTACAAACCCGAGAGGCTACTACTGGGTTTTAAAGGTGGCTGGTTCGGGGGCTGGTTAACGAATACATTTTCATATATCTTAACTACTTGATCCACCTTATATTGATCTCGTTTTGCGGATGTATATTTGAAGTAATAGCCAACTTGAAATGAAATTATAATACCAAATCTATTACATTTTTTGTCAAAAATAGGTTTTGGAGTCCTGCTTGCTTCGCTCACTCGTTAAATCAGAAATAATTGCTCCGTATCCAACACTTCAGCCCCTTATTCGCTAATAACATCTATCCTTTATATTTCTAGCTCAAAATTGGTTTGTCCCGGTCATTTATTGATCTTGTGGTATGGCCATAGACCTACTGCACCAAATTATTATTCCGTTTACTATGATGTAGACTGCATCGTCATCATAGATCTTTGATAACGTGTGTGGTTACTATGGCAGTGTGAACGCCTGCGTGTGGGATTTGGATGGGGAGAAATTATAGTGACACATGTTACATAGGTCATAATGAACAACTCAGAATTTTGTGGGCATGCAACTAATCTTTGATCTAAATTGGCAATGTGTTTCTCACGTGTTACCCGAGTTCACTGGATGATGACGAAAGTAGTTTATATAGTTCATTGTATGAATAATGGTAGGCTAATGTTGTAGAATAAGATTCCGTCATGTCTCCTATCCAATGAATAGTAATAGATGAGTTTTTAAGAGATAGGTAAGTTAAAAAAAACCTGTAGATTATTTGCACCCATTAAAGGCAAACCGACAGTAACATTTAGAATACTTTATTGGTGGGTTACATTTCAAAAGAAAGGTTAGCGATAACTTAAGAGCAAATCTTTGTTTATATTTTCTTTTCTATCATTTTAACCGATCTTGAAAGTGATTCCATGGACAGTGGGCACAAAGATAATTTATTTAAAAAGAGGGAGGACTATTTTTCTCTCAGATAACTCTTAAACAATTTTAAAATCACTCTACAACGACTGATTCTTAATGGCACATTTTAAGATACTCTACTAGACGTGGACAATGGATTCGAAATTCACTTTGTAATTTTTCTTCATTTCTTTTTTTAATAAGAGTAGTGTGTTATCATTGCCTTTGATACTCGAGCGCATCGTTGAAATCCCAAGTGCATTATGACGTCTGACTCTGAGTGATGGCGTTGTTTAGTATTGGGTAATTACCTTAAACAAAGACCAACCATAAATTGATTGATCAATCCATCAGCATAATTACTTAGTAGATGGGAAAGACAGTTCGACCTGCTCTTAAGCCATTTGGGGAATCTCTGTGTATATGTAAGGTCTTCCCGAGTTGACTGGGATAAATATCAATTATTGAAAAGCAGCTATAAGGGGTATGTAGAGGATTTGTTTCACCTTAAAATTAAAATGGTATAAATAGATTATGTGTGCGTGTAGAAGAGACATGAGAAATATGGTAATTGGAGGAGAGAGAGGGAGATGATTTCATGAACAAGTTTGAGGGGGACATGCACAATAATGTAAATGGACATCAAAACGACCAATGTGTGCAAATAGTAATAGATAAGGATAGACCAAGGGCGCTTCATAAAGCTGTTCGTAAGTTAAGAGCGACTTAATGAACGACTGATGAACCCTTTTTACGGGCTAATCATCACCAATGAACATTTGGTGTATTCCCAAGAAAGGGTGACAAGTCGTTCTGAAAAGTCGCTCGTAACTTATGGACAACTTTATGAAACACCCACTAGAAAGGTACACAACAAAAACTGTGGTGTTAACCGGTGTACATAGAGGACCACACCAGTTATTTTACACCGGTATTAAATTGGTGGTGTTATAGTTTTACACCTATAGGTGTTATTACAACACCATTGGTTGTTACATTTACACTCTTTGGTGTTATGTTCATTCTCTAGGGTGTTATTTTAACACCTAAGGGTGTGGTCCTCTATTAACACCAATTGGTGTCAGTTTTAACACCACAGTTTTTACAGTGTAAAATGGATAATATAAGTAAATGTAAATCGGTAGTTAAATAAATTGATAGATTGATTGATTAGAGATAGATATCGACATGATGGGGGTGGATGGGAAGGGCAGAGAGGGGGATCTATTGGAGAATGAGGGTAATGGATTGATGCAAGTGCTTAAAACAGACAGAGATATCGAGCCAGTGGTAAGCTATATTCTTTTAATCTTCAGTGGGGGGGTTGGTAATCATTCACTATCTAAAAATGTTGTCGCATGCTGATGCAGTTGAAAATGCATTACTATGGTGTTAGAACGAGTTCATGGAGAATTGATACTCCAAACTTTTAGAATTCCCATTCAGAGGTGATTTGAAATCACCCACTCTACCCTCATGCTGATATCAGCCAAACTTATAAACTGACAGTACGAATTCAAATGATTCTATTCGACCTGATTGTAAGACTACAGCATGAAACCTCAACAGTTTCAGTGTTGGTGATAGAGAGAGGGAGGTCCCCGTTCGTCTTCTATTACTGTTGATATTTTGATTCGTTACATCCACCCGTGGGGCTATTTTGAGTCAATCCCTTACCCCCAATTCCGACAGAAGGCTCTCATCAGGCTTGTTGGAGGGTGAAGACAACACCCCCTCTTTTCCCATGCCATCATGAAGTAGGATACATTAACCCCCTAACGTATAGGAATTGTAATTATGCCAGTTCATAGAACGTTATACTTTGTATGTCAACGATGGACCATTTTTTTCAGTCCATCAACTAAAAATTCTCTCTGTCAGTAATGTTTAATTTCTCTTCATTCGGCTGATGCCACCTTTCTTCTTTTCTTCCCATTCCGATAGATGAGTCTCCTGCTCAGTTTACATGCTTTTGATTGTTTCAGGACCTCGTTGTAGCTTTTTTTTTTAAATATAATTTTGTTCCTTTTTCTTCCGCTATCGATGCTTCTTCCATGCAGTACTCTCTTCAACATATAATGGTTTCACAATCTTCTATAGATAGTTGTGATTAATTCTATTCATCTTCCTTCCCCTATTAAAGCTGTAACCAGTTCCCTCTTCTCTTTATATGAATTCAGGATCTTTTATAGATAATTGTTCGGTCCTCCTTCTTCCCCTATCAATGCGTCGGCCAGTTCCGTCTTCACCTTATGATTTTACGATCTTAAAGTAAGGATTTTCTCAACTTTTTTTCTTTTCCTCCCCTTTCTTTGGCCAGTCTTCTCTTCAATTTAGATGTTTAAAGATCAAAAAGAGATTGATTTTGCTCCTCTGTTCTTCCTATATCGATGCTTCAGCCATGCAGCCCCCTCTTTATCTTATATGATTTAAGATCTTCAATAGGTTATGATTATTTTGATCTCTTTCTTCCCCTGTTGAAACTTCGGCCAATCCCCTCTTCTCCCTTAGATCTAGATATACGATTTGCTAGTCTTCTTCCCTATCCTCTTTACCTATAGACATGTTAGATGATTTAAGATTTTCTGTACACTTTGAATTCCAAGGATTTAAAATAAATCCAGATCGGCTGTGAATAGTGACTAGACGAATTTTGAATTTATTCTAAATCTAAAGGATTAACTTTTAAATCTCAAAGGATTAAAATTCACATCTTTTAGTTTTTGAATTTATTTTAAATCTTAAGGATTAAGTTTTAAATCTCAAAAGATTTAAATTCAAATCTTTAAGACTTATATCTAAATCAACAAGGTTTAAATCTAAATCTAAAATTCGACTGGTCACTATTCACAACCGATTTGGATTTATGTTGAATCCTTGGAATTTATAGTGTGTAGATAGCCAAGATTTTCTTCTATTTTCTATACTTCGGCCAGTACTTTACCTTAGTTTCAGGATCTTAGATAGTAATAACTTTTAGTCTATCGATTCTTCGGGCTAGTCCTCTCTTCACCTTCGATTTTCTTTTGTAGATAATGATTATGCTCCTCTTTTCTCCCATATCCATGCTATCGATGCTCCAGCCAGTCCCCTCTTCAGCATTAGATATCCTGTAGTTATGATTTGCTCGTCTTCCTATACCCCTATCAAATCTTCGACCAGTCCCTTCTTCAGCCTTAGATCTTCTGTAGATATGCTTCTTTTTCTTCTGTAATGTCTATGCTACTGATGCTTCGGCCAGTCCCCTTTTCACCCTATATAAATCTTGCTCGTCTACTTCTCCACCTACAGCAGTACTTTGGCCAGTTTATTCTTCACCCTGTAATCTTCTGTAGATAGTTATGATTTGCTCGTCTTCTTCTCCTCAAGAGATGGGAAGAGCGTTGACTGACAGCTCTCTCAGTATGGGTTTGGATTTGAGAAGGCAATCAAATTAACACGACCCACGTGGCAAATCGTATCAACGTATGCTGCTTTAAAGGTCCCTCGCCGTACGGTATCTCACGACTGATACGATTGGCATCCCCAACTTTATATTTTTTCACGCTTCTCTGTGTCCACACCTTTCAATATTGGCTTCCTTGTCTATTTTCGAAAAAGAAAATCGACATTAGGTGATTCGGGAGTTCTGCTGTCGTTCGAGTGTTTAACAGACCTGCTGTTATATATTCATCCGTATCGGTCGGATTGAGTTTCAGATAAAATGCTTCCTAACTCACTGATTAATCAAAATTAATTTTTAACGAAAATATAGATGTTTACAAAAACTACTAGTAACATGACTAAGGGGCTTCTGACGAAACCTCGCGATGTAAAGACCTGTAAATTTTAATGCGTGTTTCGACTGTTATAGCTTTAAGGTCCTCACTTATGAAACGAAAAGATGTTTATTCTCATTTGATTCTCTAAATGGGGCACAAGAGAGATCATGTATACTCATAGCTGGGTAATTTTGCATTGGCCAAAAGGGGAAAATGCCCCTATTGCCCAATTCGCATTGAACTACGGCAGATATAATGCTACTTCGTTTGTCCAGAATGTAGGACACAATAGTAGGCTAAGGTAAACGCTCGAATCTTAATATCCTAACCACGTGCTTGAACTCCCCTTAAACTGTAAACCGTCATCTTTGTTTTAGGGCATGAATGTTTGCCAATAATAACCTTCGTGCATGTCGCTATGCAAGGGATGAGAGGTGTGTTAATGAATACTCAACTTCGATTGTCTTGGCGGAAAAAAGGTGTTTGCTATTGGACACCCAACTTTGTGGAGAGTGTTATAAAATCGGGGTTTGGAAAGGAGGTATTCGATTTATGTAAAAAAAAAAAGGACCCGGATTTCGGAGAAGCGCTGCAGAATTCCCTAGGTACGATAAGTAATGAGATTTCCTTACGATAAAGCTGAATGAAATCAATCCTTTTGTACTCGTCTTTCTTATTTTTTTTCACTTGGTTCTCTAAAACACATCGCTCAAAAAGGAAAACGTAACCCGGTATCCCCTGATAGTTGTATTCGAAAGAAAAACGAAGTGAGAAATAAACACAGGATATAGCCTAATCTACATAATGTGCATGAAACTCAGCCTTCGAAGTCATTTACTTCACCACCAAAGAGATAAAAGATCTGGATTTGGGGGTAGAAGTCGGTAAATTCCCATGACACTGGATCCAATAGGCTCACCATTACCACGAACATGAACATCCATTAGTGTATATAAGAACCGTGAGGTCCAATACTCGCCTATATACTCGCGTGAGAACATTCATTCCATTTGCTGCCCTTTCCACATATTCCAGGCTGAAATTAACATACGGTCGATACGATGAAAGAAGGGAAAATATGGAGAACGCAGAGTTGAGTCACATAGCTGTTGGTTTTCCCTCATATTATTTCCCGCTCTTTTTTCCCGCGCTTTTTCCTCTTCAGCTGCAGCGGGCATTTAAATTGGAGCCATCGGAATTGCTTTAGGTGGGGCCCCCTTCGAGGGGTGCGGAATTGAAAACTACATTTTTAGTGGATGTTTGTGTGTTCAGTTTCACTCAAGAGATCGGAATGGCATTCTCTATTTTTTTTTAGAATCTCCATTCTTTCTTGAATTGCAGGCATGCAATGGGATGTCTCAACTTAAGCGAGAGAAAACGGAGAAAAATTCCATATGGGCAAGCTCGCTTCACGAATGAATCAATTTCAATCCTTGCATTTTTAACATGAACAAATCACCATGGATGATCTATACTGCAATATAACAATGATTACTTCTTAAAAGATTCCGAACACTATCTAAACATGATGGTCTAATATATATTGAGTTCTTTATCATTTTAACACTTTTGAATTGTGATTTGGTTATATGGTATGTGCTTGTTTTTATATATATATATATATATATATATATTGAGAGTATGTTTGTATCATGGGAATCGGGAATGAATCGTAAAATATAACAGTTTAATATCTTCATCTGATAGCGGACTACCTCAAATACGCATGGTGATATCATTCAAATTCCATGGGCCCATTGCTTGACATTTTAGTTTTAACTATGCTTCGAAGAAAAATAAAATTTTCCTCAAAATAAAAAATCAAATAAATCTAATTATGTGCTTACTTTGAATGCATTGACAAAAAGTAAGATATTCATCGGTGCATATAGGGGCGCCAGTACATGCATCTGAATAAACACCGATTTTTCCTTTGCTCCATATACTATAGTACCACATTGATAATGAAAACATGAGCAAAGTCGTCGTTAGCTTATAGTATACGTGTTGTAGCAATATCATTGTTTTGAAAAACTATGCAAAACTTGAAAATGAAAGAAAACTTGTTTCATTGTACGTCTAATTTTGATTGCCTTTTTGAATCTGTAAGTATATATAATAAGGTGATTTTGGCCTCTACCTAACTTCAACTTCGTAGTTACGTGAGTGAATCGTGTGAATTTATACCCGAGGCAGCGATGTTAATTTATCACCAAATCGGTTTGCAACATTGATTAGATATTCTCTTCGTCCGGTTTCTTTTTCTGATGCTTTTTGATACGTGCGTTTGAATGCAATTAAGGTGTTTTTGACATTTTGATATTAGCAACACAAATTATGAACATTATAGGGATGTATTTTCCACTGATTTACTGAAGCATGTGAATGCGACTGAATAGCTGAAAAAGTCCGCCATCTTGTCTTTATTGAGGTACCTGACAACCCGTTAATTATGCAAAGTGACAAAAGTGCCTGGGGAGACAGGATTTCCTGTCCGAATGCTGCTCTCTAATATCATGAGCCTAAATGTTCTAGAAACTGTCTTTGCGGTGCGATTTGAGATCCGGGGAAAGCTTTTGTGGGATTTATAGGAGTACAGAGTCTTTGAGAGGAGTGCTGGTGGGATGATGGTAACATTGTAGTAGCGAGGAAAGTAAAGGCAAAACAATCGAGACAAGCTGGGAAGGACAAAGGGACGACAATGCACCTACATGTACATGGGACTTTTTTTGTATGATTGGATATATTTATATTTCGTAATATACATGAAAATGTAAGAGAGGTATATGAGAATGGAGGGTGTGATTGGTGGATGCAAAGTTAAGAAGAGTTTGATAGTGAGAAAGAAGAACAGAGAAAAAATATAGAGAACGGCAGGATGCAAAAAACAAGAGGGAGAGGGAAAAAGAGAAAGGGGGGAGGGAGAGGAGATGATGTAACTTATCTTCGTGATGTCAAGAATTTAGCATGGCAACATAAACATCGCAAACGCAATCTACCCTTTTTAAAAGAGATATATTAGATGACATGAAAATGATGAAATAAAATCAAGATGGTCGTATTTGGCTTTTAGGAAAAGAGAAAAGAAAATGGATGAACTTTATGAATGAGAGGAAGTGTGAAATAGCTAAGGGTGCAGAGGTTAGGTGTTGGCGTAGAGATAAATGTGAAATTAATACCACCAGCATCAACTTCCAATGACACTTAAGTTTAGAGTGTAAAGTCCCTAGATCTTCCTGTAACGCATGACACCGAGCATTCTGCACAAGTCATTAAGCATATTGAATATTTCATCATCTGACATGAGTAAAATGCCGAACAATTTTTTATATTCAATATTGACGTCACATACGGTTAACTTTAATTTTCTGTATAGATACTTCTACAAATTTGTGTTTCATTATACATCATGATAATTATTTTTTTTGTAGAAAATCATGTCGTTTCTTCGTTGTTTCCTCACTGTAATATCACGTACAACATTTGCCTCTGCTCTTTTTCTGGACAGTTTAAGTCATTTTATATTTATAATTTCCTTAATTTTAGCATGTAAGGATGTAAAACATATTTTTTTTTCCTTTTTTCTGTATAGCCTATTTCTAACAAAACTCTTTGTGAAAATAAAGCAGTACATAAATAGAAACCATACAAGTATTTATCTCCAATACTTTGTGCACATCTTTCACATTTGATATTGTACAATATAAAGCTATACATTGCAGTAACACAAGGTGGATAAGATATATAAATATTTACCCTATTAGAATAAAACAATTGATTATAATTGAAGTTACGATTTTTTCATGACGCGTTGAAGCCATAATACTGATAAACTGGTGAACTCTACATGCTTGCATAAACTAACATCAAGGTTTCTCTCGTATATAGGCCTCGCCACTATTCTGCCGGGTTGACCGTAATGAATCGGTGTGGTATGAAATTAAGCGTGAGCTCATAAAATGTCATTCATATTTGTTCAGATCTCCCTGGTCAGACGAGCTGGTCTCATTGATGAGTTGATCCCTGACCTGTATATTTACTTTCCTGTCTAATGACCATTAGCATAGGGAGGCAAAATGTCAGATTGTGCGTCTGGGAATAAATTCGGCCAAAATACCGTGTCGCGGTCCATTCACTCGACCTTTATATTTTGTCGCACACGACTGTACCATGTGCGTGTCTCGTCCCAAAGTCAAATTTCGTCCCTTTTTACTATTTATCCATTGAAATGTCTTATTTGTATTTTTTGTTTATCTATCAATTTCAATTTTGTCATAAAACACAAATGCAACTAAAGTTGTACTCCTATTGATATTTATACAATGGGGGCGGGTGATGTTATTCAAAGCTTATATATTTTTTCTTTCAATTTATCATTCTATCCTCTTACTTTCAGAGTTGCAGTTCTATTCTGGGTCTTGATTGCGCTGGTGTCCCTCATAGGATGTTTCGGCCTGTTACTCCTAATCATGGCATGCATGACTGCGGGACCATCGAAAAAGAACGCGTGTGGCAAGCGAGCCATGAAGTGCGTTGGTCGTATCTCAACATCAGTGGTAAGCTCAAGTTGATTATGGTTTCAAAACAGAGGGACAGTGATAGGGTAATGGGAAAAATTATCCTTCTTGTTATTTTTCCTTTATGTAGATGACTTTAAAATTCTTCTACGTTTCAAAATTCATGATTTTGGTTTAGTTTGGTTTTATTCACAATAAAAAAATTGCATAAAAATAGGCTTATATACATTGCACTATCAAATGTATTATGTAATAACAATGAATGAAATACACAATAAGGAACTCATATCGTATGGATAACCCGTATTAGATTTGCTATGGAATTTAGAAATTGGTACTTTAAAAAGTTTGATATTTTGATATAGAATTTACTGCTAGACCTTTTTTTAAAAAAGAATTTACTATTTATACAATAAAATTCAGTTTGTGTGTGTAGGTTTGTACGAAGGTGTATTATTAAGATGTCATATACCGACTTTTTAACGTCCTCATCCGAAAGAGGTCACCCAAGGCGCGGATTAATTTGTAACTTTTACCTGCAGCTGGATGAAGGGTACGCGAAACAACGGCTATAGTTCATATCCACTTTATAAATTGATGTTCCACCGTGGCTTATACCGCAATTAAGATTCATGACTCTGATTCTCTATATTTTGTACGGTCGGGCAGTTTAAATAGTCATTATTCTTTGTTCTTGAACAAATTGAAAATAACAACTAAGGTCATGTGTGCATTAGTATATGAAACATGCAGCATCATGCACAAAGTCAATTTGATCCCGCCTTTTCCACAATGTTATTAGGTGGCCTTGGAGCCCTGCTCGCGCTGAGCTCCCCGTTTCATTCAAAATAATATCATCTCTATTTTTCAGACTCTCTATTGTTCGCCCATCACCTGGCAACCGTTAAAAACCAAGATCAATGCCAGACATGCTTTTAGTCGTGTTGTCATTCAGAGCAAGAAGGTTGTTGCTTTTGAGTAGTAAATGTATTTTCAGATCCCTTCTAGCTCTAATCAGACTCAATTCAACTCAATTAGCTAAGTGCAACTCGTAACAGTAAAGTTATAGGTCACACTCTGAATGATGTCATTCAATCGTTGTATTTGAAAGGCGTTGGGGGGGGGGCGCTTGTGTGTATCTTCCTTTTAAATCTTATGTTTGTGAATGCAATTAATGATATATTGTAAATCATTAATCCATGTCTTTTTTGCTTTTATCTTTAAAATGTTTAACATAACTCTCATAGAAAACAATTAGAATCCGTAAATACCCAATTCTCATGTAAATGCACCCAACCAGCCCCTCCATAAAATAATACAAAATTTACGATCTGTTGCACATAGTAAATGAAGTAATACACGAACTGCAATAAAAATGAAATCATGTCGAAAATATCTATCTCTCTCCTCTCCTCCTCACACTCCTTCTCCATCCCTTATTCTCTCTCTCTCTTTATCTTATAGCTTAGATCAGTATTATTTATTTACAAATTCATTAATCAGTGTGTGAAACACATTTTATATCATTTTGTTCTGTCTTGTTCGTTATTACTTCGTTTTTATTCTTTCTGAGCTCACTGTTTGAATCAAACAATCATGTTTGTATATATTACTATTCCATCTCTGCATGCATGCTTTGTAATATTATGCCACATGAAGTACTGCAAAGACTCACTTCAAACTACTTTCTCATACGAGTGTTCCTCCTTCGCATTTCCATGGCAACCTATATTGACATTAATAAAGAAAAATAAAACGTGACCGGTTCGTGTACCTTGTCTAAACATTCCTAGCATGTATGTTATGTGACATTATTACATATGGCCCGCCTGCATGATTTAGAATCATTAATTCTGACGAGTAAGGGTCGTGTATTCCAGTGAATCTAGGAACAGATCAAATATTTTCAGCAATATTTATATAGTCCAATTTTCATTCATTCCATCGGTTTTCTAACTCTTAATTTGTTAACTTTATAATATCTTCATAAGATATGAAAACATTTTAGCCCTCTCTCTTATTTACTAGATAAACATAAATTTGTATGGTTTCTTTTTATCACTTATGAATACGTTCGTTTAAAAAAATCTAAATTAAAGAGAAAAACCACTGTCCATCCACTTTCTTTCCAATCTCTACTTCCATGTGTACCCTCTCCCTCCTAATCTCTTTCTCTATACGATTTTATTTCTTGTATTCCTCTTTTGAAGGTCTGTTGAATTGCTTTCTATTCTCACTCTCACTTCTTGCCTCCCTCGTTTTCTCTGTCTTCCACCGTTTCCTCCTCATTTTTTCCCTCTTCTATCTTTTCCTTTCTGTTTCTCACTCCCTTTGCCTCTATTCCTCTTATTTTCCTTTTCTTCTCCGCGTCTCCCTGATTCATAATTATTTTATAGATTTGCTCCATTTTTCTTTATTTTACCTCACCCTTCTTTTTGTCTCTTTTTAAACTAAAACTCAGCGCCTAGCCTCCGATTCTTAATTCTCATATTTCCCCATCCAGATGATCATGATTTGTTATTTCCTGTGTGTTTGCTGGATGTTGGGATGTATCATCCTAGCCATGCCTCTCACCTTCATGTTGATGGTCCAATCCTACTGCAAGGTCCAGAACAATGTCTTCTTAGATACCACATGCATGGACCTTACTCAGTACGGTAAGATGATGATGATGATGACGATAGTGATGATAGCGTGATGATGGTGATGATGATGAAGATAATGGTGATGATGATGGTGATGATGATGGTGATGATAGTGATGATGATGGTGGTGATAGCGATGATGATGTTGATGATAGTGACGATGATGCTGATGGTAGTGATGATTAGGATGATGATAATGGTGATGATGATGGTGATGACAGTAATGATGATGGTGACGATAAAGATGATGGTGATGATAGTGATGATAGTGATGATGAGGATGATGATGATGAGGATTATAGTAATGATGATGGTGATGATGATGAAGATGATGGTGATGATAGTGCTGATGATGGTGATGATAGTGATGATAGTGATGATGATGGTGATGATGATGAAGATGATTGTGAAGATGATGGTGATGATAGTAATGATGATGGTCATAATAGTGATGGTGATAGTGATGATAGTGATGATGAGGATGATGATGATGGTGATGATGATGGTGATGGTGATGATAGTAATGATGATGGTAATGATGCTGAAGATGATGGTGATGATAGTAATGATGATGGTGATGATGATGATGATGGTGATGATAGTAATGATGGTGGTGGTGTTGATGATGATGATGATTATTGTGTGGGTGATGTTTATGATGACTTTTTTTTTGGGGGGGGGGAGTGGGTGAGCGCTAAGCAGTATCTCATAAATCCTGTTTTGTCAATTATCGCATAAGCAAACAAATGCAAAATCATTCGTGTCATTATTCTAGTAACACAAATGGAATCCTTGCACATGACATACAAAATAAAAAAGCGAAACATTATATCGTTGAACGAATACCATATGCAATATACTTAGAAACACCAAGTTCGATCGTCTGATTAGGCGCTCTACCGCTCACGCGTATCAAACACAATACCCAGTCGCTATAGCAACTCCCGCTTCTTTTCAAGGGATGACGTTCGTCCGCTTTTCATCCTGGAGTAGACTAGAAGTTTTCCGTAACGGTGTATAATGAAATTTCTTCCAAAAATCTGGTTCTGATATAGGAGAGTGTGTCAAGAACCTATTGATTGTATGTCTTTATTGAAATGTTTAAAGCGTTTCATTGGCAATAGAGCTGTGCGAACGCGGACATTATCATGATCACATAGTCGATTCATGTTCGATGTGGTTCAGGATGCTATAACCAGTTTTAGAACATGCACAAGGTAACTGGGTGTTACTGGTCATTTTTAAACTTTTAGCAAGTTTCAACTGATATGAATGCAATACATGCATACACTGTCCCCTCCTTAAAAACGACATCATTATTTTCTTGCATCAGTTGTGATCGTTGACACAATAATACAAAGGTGATACGTTAGGAAAAAATAATCCCTATTTCTACGCCTTTGTTTAAATCAATCAATGATTTGAAACTGAAGAGAAATATGTAAGAAAGTGTGATATTGCATTATGATCATTCTCTCTACATATACTCTTTTTTTTATGCGAAACAAGGAATAATTATAAAAAAAATTAAAGTATAAGTAGATGATTGAATTAATATCGTCCACAACGATTTCACTTGAATCATAGTTTCAACACAACCGTTTACATGGTTCTTCGGCACAGAACAGTAATGCCGATATAAAAGTATGATTATTAAAACTAATAAATGCCTGTTGGGAAAGACTATACGGGTAATATCAACTTCTTTCAAACAGAAATGTTCATAGCACCTGATTACACACTTTAGAATGGTTTGGATTCTAACACCATTAGTGAACCGTGTTTGACATAATGCCTCACCTGTTAAGCAATTTATCAGGTGACTAACACGTCACACATTTTGACATGCATTTACCTCACTTTGTCGGCTTTGATGGTATCAGGGGTGGATGTCAGAAAAGTTGGGGTTTATTGGCATAGCATTCTAATAAGAGAAAATCAGATTCCCATTTTCCTTCTCCATTTAAATTGTCCACCATTTTGGTTGCTATCTCCCAAACATTAATCTCCACTCTATAGCCGAGGCTATTCTAGATAATGAAAGTTCACCACAAAATAATCTTGGTCAGCCTGGTGAAATTCGTGATGAATTTAAAGCTGCCGAACTAATGTAAAACTAAATCTTAACACAAACTGACCTCTACAATTAATAATACACATAGTGTTTACAAGATAGACGTATAAATGCGTCACAATTTTGTTTGCTTATTATGAAATAGCTGTTTACTCGTTCTTTGATTTACCCCTTCATGTTCGGACAAGTCCACCCCAACAAAAAATAATTTGAATGAAAAGAGAAAAAAAAACAATCATAATACTGGAAATTTCATCAAAATCGGATGTAAAATAAGAAAGTTATGACATTTTAAAGTTTCGCTTAATTTTACAAAACAGTTATACGCACATCCTGATCGGTATGCAAATGAGGAGACTGATGATGTCATCCACTCACTATTTCTTTTGTATTTTATTATGTAAAATATATAATATTCGAATATACTCCTCATCAAGTGAAACAACGATTAATTCCTCCCTGAGTGTAAGGAATTAGCATTGTTTTATACTTTAAGGGTTCAGTCAAGTTGGTCTGTATATTTAAATCTGTAAAAAATGAAATATTGTCTAATTCAAACAATAAAAAAACGAAAGAAATGGTGAGTGGGGGACATCAACAGATTTGCATGCCACTGAAATGTGCATATCACTGTTTTGTGGAAAAATAAGCGAAACATTAAAATGTCATAACTTTCTTATTTTACATCCGATTTTGATGAAACTTTCGGTGTTATGCTAGTTTGATTTTTTCTCTATTTATTTAAATCAACATTTTTCTTGGGTGGACTTGAGCTTTTAATTGATCTTTTCAATTTACCTTTACTGCTTTTATTTTACTTGATTTTTTTTTTAGGTTTTGTTGAGGCCCCAAACAACACTGCGGTGGTGGTGACGACACCAGCTAACCCCATCAATCCAGTGATGCCTATAATGGCTGCCACAGAACCTCCTAAGGTCGTTCCAACAAGCATCTGCGGATCAGAATTGGAGAAGTTCTGTGATCATGTAAGTAACCCATTCCATTCTATACACTTTCCATCCTCTAAAGAAATATCTGGTTGTCTCTCATTGATCCCGTTGCATATAATATGCGTCCAATCAGAAATAATTTTAGATATTAAAAAATTGGTTGACTCTCACCAATAATTCGGTTGATTTTGGTCGTTCTTTCTGTCGGAGATAGCTTTCCAACATACTGATTATTTCAACAATTCCTTTGTAAGAATGGCTCTTATATATATCTCAGTTCATCTCACATAGAATTTCCTTCAGTTATCAAATGGAAGTTTAAATGTAAACCAACGGGATTTTTTTGTGTAATTCCTCTAATTTCAAAACAAAATGTATAAATATATTTATATTTTTTGACACATTTTTTGCTCTCAATCAATCCACTTGCATATATAATCTATGTATCTAAATTGACACCAGCATGTAACACGTCATCATGAAGAATTGTAAAGTAATATCTTCTCAACATACATTACTGATGAAATTGCAATGCCACAGCGCATGACTTTCTGTGAATTAGATACTGTTTGTGTTAAAGGAACCTATGGAAGCTTAAAAGTGCCACCGAGATGTTGAGATAATTATCTCATCATGTTGACATCTTGTAGAAGAGATGATGAGATGACAAGATCCCGGATCTCATCATGTTGACATCTTGTAGAAGAGATGATGAGATGACAAGATCCCGGATCTCATCATGTTGACATCTTGTAGAAGAGATGATGAGATGACAAGATCCCGGATCTCATCATGTCAACATCTTGTAGAAGAGATGATGAGATGACAAGATCCCGGATCTCATCATGTCAACATCTTTTAGAAGAGATGATGAGATGACAAGATCCCGGATCTCATCATGTCAACATCTTTTAGAAGAGATGATGAGATGACAAGATCTTGGATCTCGTCATGTCTACATCTTTAAGAAGAGATGTTGAGATGACAAGATCCCGGGATCTCGTCATGTCGTCATCTTTTAGTAGAGATGATGAGATGACAAGATCTCGGATCTCGTCATGTCGACATCTTGTAGAAGAGATGATTAGATGACATGATCATGGATCGAAGATCTTGTCATCTGACCATTTCTTCTAAAAGATGTCGACATGACGAGATCCGAGATCTTGTCATCTCATCATCTCTACTAAAAGATGACGACATGACGAGATCCCGGGATCTTGTCATCTCAACATCTCTTCTAAAAGATGTCAACATGATGAGATCCGAGATCTTGTCATCTTATCATCTCTTCTAAAAGATGTCAACATGATGAGATCCGAGATCTTGTCATCTTATCATCTCTTCTAAAAGATGTTGACATGATGAGATCCGGGATCTTGTCATCTCATCATCTCTTCTACAAGATGTCAACATGATGAGATCCGGGATCTTGTCATCTCATCATCTCTTCTTAAAGATGTTGACATGATGAGATCCAGGATCTTGTCATCTCATCATCTCTTCTTAATGATGTCGACATGATGAGATCTGGGATCTCGTCATCTTATCCTTTGCTATCAAGATGTCGACTTCCCGAGATAATTATCTCAACATCTCGGTGGCACTTTTAAGCTTCCATAGGAACCACGAATGGATTGGTGTATAGGATGGAATGGGATGAGAAAGGTGTTTTGAGCACGTTCCACCAGGGATGGAGTCTGGTATAGACTCTGCATCATGATGAGGGTGGTTAGAATAAAAAAACATTATCTCAGAGTATAAAGATTTAGGGCGAGGTAAAGGATGATGAGTTGGTAAATAGAAGAGATTGACTGTGTGTAATGATCGAGTGGTTCGCCACTTTCCGGGAAAAGTGAAAGTGCACCAAAAAGGAGTGGAAAATCACCCTCTCTTTCCAGAAAATACTCTAAATTAAATATCGATAATGTGCTGAGTCCAAAACAAGTGATCCATGACGTCACTCAGCATCGCACCTGACAAGCCTTACCAGGAGGAAAAAATTCTGACCAATAACCAAAGGGTCATCAAAACATTGTCGAGGGGGGGGGGTTGACGTACTTAGCCCCTCTTAAATACTTGAGTGACGTAGACTATAAAAAGTTTAGGAGAAAATTAATGATAATAATCTATATTTCATTTTTGGAATTATATTAGAGATAGTGATGGAGAGAAAAGACAAAACGAGGCGAAATTGAAAATGATAGAAGGCACTGACGTACAGATGGGGGGGGGGGCTTAAGGGCATGGACCCCACATATATTGACGACCAAGAAAAAGAAAAGGAAAAGGAATAGGGTGAAGTAAATTATGATCGTCAAAATCTATTACCAAATTGTATTTTTTAATTAAAAAAACATTTTGGGGCTCGCTCGCATCGTTTGATCTAGCTTTTTAAGAATTGCCCAGGGCTATGACATGTTTCGCCCCTTCAAAAATGTTGGGGTCATTTCGCTACTGATAGAAAGAGATAACATTTCAATTTCCCAAACAAAATGATGGGCATGTTTGTCTTCCGTAGCCTGAACTCGGCACGCTTTGCATGCATTATTTACTTCTTGACCTTAATGTCTTATTTGGCTGTTTTCTTGTTGAAAATGTATCCTGCTAATAAGCCTTCTATTGTATTTGTTTCTATTTTGTAGAACGAGGATATATCGTTAGCTGTGTACCTGACCGTCACCGCTGCTGTCATAGTGGTTCTAGCTCTGGTAAGTGAACTCTGACCTAGACTTTAACAAAGTGTTTAATTTGAACCATGGTTTCAATCGAAGATTCAATCTTCACGGCACCCAGATCTAACTAAGTTATTTTTGTGTGCTATTTATCAGAATTAATCATACTTAAATCAGAAAAAAAATATTGTAAGAAAATAATAAGACTAGATTTTATAATTTTCAAATTTAATGATGTTAATGGTAAATTATCCCAGAGGGTGAGCTGCAGCTGAGAAAGACCATTCAACATAGTCATAGGTTAATCGTGTTATGTTGATCTTTAGAAGATGCTCTTGTGATGACCTCAGACTACAAGCTGGTGTTGTATGACAAGATCTTGTAAATATTTTGGCGCCAATCCATTTACAGCTTTTCTATTAGGAGAAGGATTTCAAATTTCAGATCCGCTTGCGAATCGGCTACAATTGTTTTATTTTAGAAGAGGAGAAACATGGTGATGTTCAGAGGAGTATCTTGAACTTTGTCAATAGTGAAAGATAATATTGAAAAGAAAAATATTATTTATTAAGGGATATTAAAAAATAATAGCGGCAATATTAGTGAAGATTTTTTTAAACGTTGTTAAAATTACAACTTAATCTGATTGGCATATATTCTTCACATTTGGTTCAAAACATGCAAATTCTGAGAATCTCCATTGATAAATATGTACAGAATACCAAATACCATGAATACCTAAGTGCTATTTACCCCGTGTTTAAATCAAATTTTGTTGATTCATTTGGATGGCCGTTTCATCATCCATCCTTCCGAATAACATGCTGCCAACATGATGTTAATTGCCGAGGATGGATAAGGAAAACATTACAACAGTGCTCAGGAGAGCGCGCTGCGCTAAACCAATTTATTCATTTACTAATGAAAAATATGAGATACCTGCAGACGTATATGCATAGTGATATACTAGAAGGCTGATTTAGGAGTGACCTTTTCCCGACCCGTCTGGCCTTCGCATGAAGATAAACAAAAGACAGATGGAGAGATGGAGGATGAACGAAAACAATGGGAGAATGCATTATTAGGCGCAGTGGAGATTGGGATTATGTTCTCTGGATCAACATGTTAGAGTTTGAAAGATGTTGAGCTGTCCAATCTTTCACGCGGACAGCACAGGTGTGTAATGGGAGAGAGGAATTAGAGGGAGGAATTAATTTTAAGCAATTTAAATGTTAATAAAATAGAAATATATATGATATGACAAGAGAAAGAAAGAGGGAGTGGGCAAAGAGGAAGGGTATAGGGAGAGAGAGACAAAGATAGAGGGCAAAGAGAGAAGTGAAGACAGCATTACACAACAAGCGGATGTTCGGGAGGGAGACAGACAAAGAAAGTCAAATTCATCTACAAAATAAGAGAGAGAGAGAGGTGAGAATGCCGAGGAGTTTGGTAGAGAAGTAAAGTAAGACAGATGCGATCCCATGGTGCAATCAGAGGGAATTAGAAAGCAGACGACAGGGTGAATTTAAAAGAACTCAGTTGATATCTACTGATGATAGAGACGGACTGGGTCACCAATTAAGGCGCGAAATGAAGACAAGTGAAAAACACACATAACTCTCCGCGGTAAGACCCAACGTTCGCATGCAGATCTTTCGGACGCGGTTTCTTACATAGGTGAATAACGTAAGAAACGCATTCTAAATCAACATGACAAAATAATTATTGACGACAAAGTAATGATGTAAGACTTAAAAATGCATCGACTTTTGGTTCTCACATACTACTCCTATACGCTCATGACTTTAGGGTTCAGAATATAATTTACCATTGATGATGAATATAATTTGCAATAATGGTGGCGGTTACCATGGTAACATAATTCAACATCCACTGAAATAAATCCAATAGTGCGATGATTTCAAACAAAACTACCAGCTGATCGAATATTGATGTATGAATAATTTGTAATTATCTTAGGTCAAGTGACCAATGAATCTAGGACACACGAACACTAGATCTACCGCCTACTGTACTGAGCAATGTGGTTCGCTTTTATAAGTGCAAAGGTGCACTTACGTTGACCTTGAACTGCTAATCAATGGTAATAAGGTACATCTATGGCTTGAACGAACCGAATATAATAAGCGGGTCATTGAATAAGAGTCTTCCTTCTGCTGCCTTTCCTGACATAGAAAGTGGTCTTTGACCAACACCGCTAAGAGATTTAGATAACCTTTTCGGGTGTTCAGAACTCCTATCAATATTGGGCTGATGTAGAGATTCATTATTATTTAACAATTTTTAACCATAAATTTCCTTTAACCAATGATATTGCACTCTGTGGAAGATCTTCTAGGTGAACTTATTATTGGGTGACACCAACTGCACACAATCATTGAAAATTTCATTTTGAATTCTCATCATGCATGCCCATGAAATCGCATGCAATATCAAGTTGGTGGTTTCAATATTCTCAGTTTTAAGAAATTGCCTAAATTTACCATTGTCAAATAAAAAATGATTGGCGTTATGGAAGATCACTTTTGACAAGATATACGATGCTGTGAATGAATAGCATCGTGGTAAATACACAGGAAAATTGTTTACTATAATGCAATTCTCGATTCTCAGAAAGTGAGTTACTTACAGATTTTCTAAAATGGTATGGATTTGAGGCCGTTTAAAAAAATCTTTGATAGTGGGAATCATCCTGGACTTCGGGGGCCTTGGATGTTCTTAGGTCCATGGTTCTTTACATTGACAAAACAATGGCCAAAGGGTAAAATCACAAATAAAATGATGCACAAAATCATGTTTGTATTCTGCAGAAGGGGCATACAATCTGGTGTATCTCCGATACAATCCTCACGTAATGGAACAAGAGTTATGGCCATGGGAACGAGCCCGTTCTTCATTCTCGTTGGACAGCCACACGGACAGGTGCATGTGTGATGCGCGGGAAACTGTCGCCTGTTCATTGACATGTTTCTATTGTAGTATTGCATCGGTGCATATTGCATATCACCGATATGTCTTCATTCATGCATGCGTGGAGCTTTCATTGGGTCATATTTTGATCAAAATCATTGAAAATCGCGATACACGAAATTCATCCTATGTAGAAAAATGATGATGAACTTACGTGACCTAGACACTTAAATATATGTACTTATAATTTTAAACTGAGAAATTGAGATTAAATAATAAGAACCTTAAATTGGTTGTAAAAAGCAGTTTATCTAAAATTCGTATAAGTTCTTCAGATGCACTGTACACACATTATCTGTTCATAAATCATATTTAGGTGAAGTCTTTGACATCGTCTCCCTTCTCTTTATTTCTCTTTGTTTTGGTATTTTTGTCATAATAGAGAAGAAACTCTTCAACAATTAAGTTTTCCCCCTTTTTGGAATAGAAGTATGTCATTTTATATCGCTTTATCCTCCTAACCTGGGAAATCTCATGAAAAGGCATTACAAACAATGATGGAAGGACAAACTCAAAAGATCAGTCCATGTAATCCATTCCCTATTACATAGCTAATAAAATATTGACAATTTCTCCCTTTTCGAGACGAGGTCCCCACGATAGCCCCTGTGCATGGATGAAGATTAAGAAATGATAAGTTGTGTATCTAGTCTTTTTTCTCCAGCTTGTCCTTGCACAAGCAATCAGTCAGAATTGACTTCAGCTTGGCTTCGATGTTCGTTCAAAGGGGCCCAGGACAGGTCGACAGCAAAGAGAGCTGTTTAAGAAAGAACGAAAATCGATGTTTTCTAGGGATGGGCTGGAAAAATCTAAGGAATCAATCTGCAAAAGATTGCAAGTGTTATTGTGTAGAGGGCGTGTATTTTAATGACCTGTGATATAAAATATGTAATCAATTGTCAACTAAGCATTACTATATACTGTATGCAGTAAGTTACAATTATTTGTAAATAGTAACCGTATCTGTTTTTTATGTTATACTCAGATGTCACGAAGCAGGGCTTTGACAGATTGGTTTTACTCAAGGCATATTAATACAGATCTTAACTTTCACAAACTTAGTCACCTTTTTGATAAATCACCTTTTAAAAATGAAATTAAAAAGCAAAAGAATCATAACAATAAGCACAGGTTACCTGTTCTAAACGAAGATGATACAGGGAAAGAAAAATATATATATACAGCGCATCGCCCCTAAAAAAATATGCCTCTTGCAAAATAAAGATGCCTATAGGCCTAGATTTCACAAGAAAAGTATTCATTGGCCCGTATTCTGAAGTCGGGCTTAACTTAAACTCAGGTTTAAAGTTGTGGTTTAAGTATGGGAAGCCAAAAGTATCATTTTTTATTAAGTTGTATGTTTCTTATGTTTACTTTGCTCTTTCCTGATTCATCGATGGTGAAGACAATCATCTATTTATACTTCTTACACAATTATGAATGATTTGAGATCCGAATGGGCTGAAGTCTGATATCTCTACTGTTAGTGATTATGTAACAATTGGCTGTCCATACTTAAACCACAACTTTAAACCTGAATTTAAGTTAAACCCGACTTCAGAATACGGGCCATTTTGTCGAAAGCCCATGTAATCATTTTGTCTGTTACATCCAAGGAGATTCTAAGAAAGGTGTTGATCTCATTGGTCCATGATAATATTTTAGTGAACATTTAAACAGGATTCACTTCGTGCTGTGGACGAACTATATGATCTCCATATATAATCTCCCATATACCAACCATTTCAACGAAAATAAAATCTCCATGAATGCCCTCAAGCACGTCAGATGCAGAGGAGAAAACTTGTAATATTTCCCATTAGTTTTGCCTTGCTGTATACCCTGGTCGATCCCCATGAGAAAAACATTAGCTTATGGCTCTACCAGACGTCTGGCGTCATGCAAGAAGCAAGATATATCATTCCAAGTCTCTTTAAAAACATAACTCCTTGCAAGCTTTATAAATTTACAATGACCTTAATTAGGGATTCTGTATCTTTCTCGACATAGCGATGTTGGGAGGAGGATTAATCGGAGCGTTGAGATGGGGTGGAATTGATGAATTGCAAGATAGAAGAAAACAAAAAGGAGATGCAGAAAATGCACAAAAATGAAAATGAATGTATAAATGGAAGAAATAGTAAGTGATTAGGAAAGGAATTTAAATCCAGAGTATGTAATGAGAGAAGGGTTGTTGAGAAATGAAGAAAAAAAAAGAACAGAAAGAAGATTAAGAGATAAATACGAAACAAGTGAAAATGGAAGAAGATAGATTGCCCATAATGATTGATAATTAAACAGAAAAACTATTTATTGCTTTGGGTTTTCATGTATATAGACCTATAGTAAAAATGGGTAGAAAATACTTAGATCTCTCTCTCCATATCGTATTGAATGCACAAAAGAGAAGTCTATGTAAAACGCAAATTTTCTGATACACAGCATATCTGTCGAGTGAGACATGGACACGAGTCTATTGGACGCAGGTGACTCTACCATACAAATTAATAGAAATTGACAAGCTGAAGAAAAGGTCGTTTGGCTTCATTATATTTTTATTCCGGAATATTTCCTGTCGTTAGGTTTTAATTGCGGTAATGTATTCTGAAAAACTATATATATACGAAATATATACTGTATATAAAAAACAATGTCGATGGTCAAAGGACCCTTAGCGTTTATTATTCGTCATCCTTATCATATTTTCTTGGTTGTTAGCTTTTTATCATAACCATTAATCACTATACTGTTTTATATGATAAAAGCCATGACCTTCGCTCATTTTAGATTTATCTTTTTCACCGTAAGAGAGTAAAAGAACAAAAAAAAATCTTTCATAAAATTATTTCGTATGCTACACTGTACACCGAATAACAAACTGATTCATCTAGTAGTTGCAAACTTCATATAACTCCACATAGGATTTTTTTTCTTAATGAAAATAAACATTGTTATATACGAATTACGATATATAAATCTTCATAATATGACGATTGATATATCGTAATTCTATGGCTTCAAGGAGTACCCGAGCAGTTTGCTTTAACAAGGTGGATATTCGTAATAAGAGCAGAAATATTCCCAATCACCACGCCTTGGTTGGCTATTCATCGTTGCAGAGCACGTCTGGGTATTTAATGTGGCCGAGTTGATAGGATGGACAATATCCGTGACTATGCATACAATATTAGTAGACCGATCGACATACCTATGGGCTAAAAGAGCAAAAGACTGGTTTATCTCTTCCAGCCGTTGTATTGAATGATGGAGATGGAGATTTTATTAAATTGGATTTGAGAGATTTTTTTTTAAAAAAACGAGGCTATAAGAAACATCGAGTCACATAATGACTAACTAAACTTGCTCTATATTTATAGTATACAGGTATGAAATGTATTTAAAAAAAAGAAAGTATAGCCCCTCAGTAGCAGTGATGACACTTGCCTCTGCAACACTTCTCTGCATGCATTATTCTAGTAGATCCCGCCAAAATAAAATACTCTTGATCTTCAACAAGTTTGATTAGATGATATTAAGTTCTTTGAGGCAGTCATGGCAATGCTATCTGTTTTTTTTCTCCCATCCAGCACCCTCTCAATTCTTGAAAACAAAAACAAAACCCACCCCTGAGGATCGACTGGTATTTAGTGTTCAACCATATTTTTAGAATGTCTTCTTTTAATTGCGGGCATCGTAGGACGGAATAATAATATACTTCGTAATTCTTTATATCATCTAGATTACCTAAACTTTATATTTCTTTTAAATTTATTTTTCTTTTCTAGATCCATTTCTTGATGGCACTGGCGGCTAACCACACCTACATACGAATATTCCATAAGGACCTGCCTGGTAGAACCAAATACGGCGGCAACGACTACATCGGACATCGCTACAGCGACGCAGGCATGCCGCTTCAAGAACCGCTGAATATCCAGGACGAAAATACTCACTTCTGAGTCCAGCAACGCCGCTAGAGGGCCTTCTCCTTTTACTTTGAAATCTATTTTGTTGCTGATTTGATGACGAAAGACGCCTTGCTGCTTTGAGGTCTTGACTCCACGTTCAGTGATCTTGTGTCTTGGAAAGATCCCGTGAGGTTGTGGTGGTGACTTTTTTCTAAGTTTTTACGAAGACTGCCTTCAACGGCCTTTCTCTTAAAATATGATGAGTTCTGAAGAAGGCCGAGTTGCCGTTTTTAGAGAAAACAGGGGTGCTTTTTACTTCTAAAGAAGAAATTAATACGACATACAGGGTTTTGATGTGACATACGGGCAAGCTTTTATGATACAATTATGGTTAAGTTTGGAGCTGCTGTTGGTGTGATGTTGGGAAGAAGGTTCTTCGCTCGATTGCCTTTAGTTCTGGAAAAGGAAATGCATGGGTTAGCAAAGAAGAAACAAAGACGACAAGGGGAGAAAGAAAGGTCATGATGAAAAAACTGAGCGAGAAATTTTGATAGAAAGCTGCCGATAACCAGGAAAATCATGTACATTAAAAGGACTTTAATATTGCACGATGGATTATCCAATTTAGAAATTTTGCATACAATCTGAAAAATATCGACTCTTTCAATAAAGTGATAACATGACAAATTTATTAGTACAGATGAAGGCACAGGGTTGCGCCGCAAGGGGTTGGCAGGGGGCGACCCGCCTCTGGGATTTTCAATTGATTAAAAAGAAAAGAAAACAGATAAGCTAGATCATCGAGTATGAAGAAAGGATAGAAAAAGAAGGAAGAGTATTGAAAAGTGGGGATTGGGTATTATATACCCAAGTCTTCATTGAGAAAAAAAATGACGTTATATGCCTTCCTGTTCTCCCCCCCCTCCCCCCTCCCCCGGAGGCCCCTCCCCAAACAATGTGTGATGAAGTTTCTCTCAGCCCCTTCTGGATATGTGGGCATGGGGTAACATTTTTTACTGCCTATAAACTGACGGATCGCATCAGGTGCGCTGGCTGTACTCTGATGAAAAGTAAAATATTCCCAAATTGCCCAAGATTAATATAGACTGTATAGACCTACACTCTTAAAGGAAAACACGTAAAATGGTCATAGATTGAGCAGCTTAGTGGGACTGATAGATCTAGCCATGTCTGAAATGACTGCATCGAGTCAAAAAGTTTCAATTACGACGAGAGAAGAACCACTACTGCATGCATTTACCCAAACTAAACACGTTTTGTCGAGTCGTTTAAATAGTTTGCTTGAAGGGAGTTTTAGGTGGGACCATAGAGCAAGGGACCATTAAATAGAATGTTTTTATTTTCTAGCATGTGTGCTGTCCATATATAGTGGATTATGACAGATCTTCATAAAAATGCCGGTAGACAGATAGGACGGAAAATCCAGATAAAAATCGATCTCCGTGCTTGCTTAATCTTTAAACTCAGCATCTTGGCTGATCCAGTATGTTTTAATCGGAAATTTCCTCCCATTCACCTAGGCCTATTATTTGTCAAAAGCTATTACTATAATACGGACAGCATAATTTCACTCCTAATGTAAAGGGGGTTGTAATCTTATGGCCTTAATCATGATAATGTCTATTTCAAATTTAATATCCCGTCTTGCACAGTATTTTGTCCCGCATTATTCCATTGACATTAATATAGTTCAATCAATTTTTCTTCTTCTTTTTTTTTTTTTGGGGGGGGTCGGCTTAGACAAAATGCTGTCTTGAAGAGCATCATGTTTCAGCATTCGTACAACCTGTTTGAACCTGAGCTCCGTTGCATAAAATTCTGTATAGTTAAGCCACGGTGTATGTATAATTTCAAAGATACCATTATCGTTAGCTTAGATGCAATGAAACCCTGGTAATGATATTTGAACCCATATTGAGACAATCCATTGGTATTTAGAAAAAAAATAAGACGTGTATTTTAACATGTTGAAAAGATTATGGTGGGTAAGTCACATTAGTATAACGACGGGTACAGAAAAAATTCTTTGTATTTATGACTTTTTATGCGAGATTTCAGAGCATTAAAAGCTGGACTGTAGCAATGAAAATAATGATAAGAATACGACTTTGGACTTGATGATAGATAACTGGCCCAAAATGTGTATTGCCTGACAAAAGAGTACACTGAAACGAAAGTGACTTATCTATTATCATGATTATACAAGAAGAAGCGTATTTGAACGTTAAATTTGAATTGTATATCTTGGTTTGAAGTAAACTCATTATACCAGTAACATGGTATGAAAAATTATATTGATGTGAAAAATTTGTGAAGAGTTTAGCTTGATGTACATAATTTTATCCAAATTTTATTCAAGTTTGATAGTAGTTAGTAACTAGCTAAATCATGTGGAAAATACTATTGTAGTAACTTGTCGTTTTCTTAGAAAACAATGTTAGTTATTGATGAAAATTTATATTAAAGTTCAGTGTTGGAGACTTCTCATGTGATCATGTGTAGTTAGGGATTAGAATTCATCTAATGATGAGTAGTGATATTGTAAATAGCTTCTATACATGGACATTACGCATTACATAACATGTTATTTATTGTAGCTATTGCAGAAAAAAATGTATTGTACTGTATACTGGCTGACAAGTGCACATATTTGTATGAAAAGCGATTTAATGTTGTATTTCAATCAATGTTGTTTATGCAGCTCATATTGTCGATAATCTTGTTGAAATTGGCAATTTTACTTCTGTCACTGTCAGATTTTTTTTTATATATCTTTCTTTGTCTCGATTTCCCTTTTTTAGGAATCCAATAGAGATGGATTTGTTTTTATCGTGATGGAGATAATCATTACGAAATGATGCTTGCACAATCCAGGATTTTCAACATTCATAATAATTATGATAGTTTAACTTTTCATTGAATTGAAATAATCAGATTCGACCCTGTATTATCAACTGGCCTTGAGTGCCAATCAGCAAATTATGAGTGCTAATCATTCATTTTGATAGTGTATTAATACGATGGAAAACTTTGATGATACAGACAATATTATGGCTTACGTTTGGGGTGGGGAGATCAACAAGCAAACTAATTGCTGATTATACAGCATTACCTTAGAGAAGAGAATGGAGATAATGCCTTATCTGGATATTTTTTTGTGAATAGCTATATAAAAGATTCAAACCATTTCAGCACGTCTAAAGATCATGATGTATCATGTTAAATTATTGTGGTAATTATAATACTTGGTAAAAGATTTAATTAAGTTTTGATTCTAGCTCCTAATCTTAAACCGAAAATTAAAAGACCGATGGTCGTGGCGTTACTCCTATGTCATTTGTTCTATGCATTGTCAATGTAAACTATTCCAAGCTAACATCTTGTTTTTATGCCTTGTCAATGTAAGTGAATGTGACCTGGGCATTTTGAAATGTTGTAAACTTTTGTAAGTAGTAGTGTAAGTTTGGGTGTCATTTTAACAAGCTGTGAATAAAGCGATCCGCCATTCATTGCCATTATTTTCTTAACCACTTGGGGTTTTTAGCATTTGGAAATGTCACTTTTGCAGGAATTATCGACATTTAAAATTTACCTTTCATTTATAAATGGGAAGTGCACCCGAACGAAAATTTTGTTTGAATAAAAAGAGAAAGAATAAACAAGCATAACGTTGGAAATTTTATCAATAATCATTTGATGTAAAAGAAAGTTATGACGTTTAAAATTTCGCATGATTTGACAAAACAGTTATATTCACATCCCTTTCATAAGGGAAACCGATGACATTATCCACTCACTATTTCTTTTGTATTTTATGTGGAATATGAAATATATTTTTTCCTATCATTAAGATGTGGAACAAAGTTTGATTTGTAAAGGGACAAGTTTAATTACCTTTTTATGAATTGTGATTCAATGAAGAGTTTCCTTTATCGTCAAGTCTGTAAAAATGAGAACATTGTGTAATTCATCCATTAAATACAAGAAACAGTGAGTGTGTGACATCATGACTCTAATTTGCATAACTCTGCAGAAAACTGTTTTGAGGAAAATAAGTAAAGCTTTAAAATGTCATAACTTATTATTTCAGAAATATAGATCGAGGTCTTACAAAATTTCCCATTTATGATCAGTCATTGAAAGCTGAAAATGATCAGGTTTGTTCAACATTGGAAAGTTTAATTAAAAAGATGAATGTTGATCTTTTAGAAAATTGTTCATTTCACATTCTTCCCTGGGAAAATACAAGATAATTTACCCCCAAATAAATAACCAATAAGTTGAACGTTGAGAGGTTTCCTACTTTGAAATGATGAAATTAAAGTTTGTTGAATTTTCTAAGTAACATTTCTCCAGGTGACCTTCCAATTTCAATGGAGTTATTTAATTAGTTCTTCACAAAATTACTTAAGAAAGTGATATTCCCATATTATTAAATAAAGATTTGCCAAATGGCAACAATTTAGTATCCTTTCTGCTCAGATATATATCTATCAAACTAAGAAATATTGATAAGTGCAAAGTAATTCTGTGGTACACTGTGTTTTAGTCTTTTCTCAGTTCTAGAATTTTGATAGTCTCAGTGTAGCCTATATAAGTTTGTGGACCATGGGGTATAGGCAAATACTATTAGCTTTTAATGTAAAGGAACATAATTTGGTGAACAAAGTCACTCGTCTTTCGAAAGTTTAATATAACTGCAGGGAAACTATATTATATATGATAGGAAATATAGCGTTTTGAAGAATTAAAACTAAATAACATGAGGCTTTAACAAAAATTGCTTTTCTACTCTTTCAAATGCGTTTCACCCCTTTTTTCCAGTCAAGGTGCTTTTTTACATAACTATATCTTCATGAATATTATTTGTAAAAAAAATGTAAATACTTGGAATGTGCGCATATTATACTTGCCTATTCTGTTCTATTGAATTGTATTTATCTATATAGTTTATGAATACATTATTGATTCTTTAACAGTTTATTTGCTTTTTGAATTTCTTTTATTGTTATAAACTATGAAAATCAATAAATTTCAAAATATACAATTAGAGGATGTAAATTCCCCAAAAGAGTGTCTTGCGATCTATCCACTGCGATAGGTTTTCAGAGAAGAGCAGTGGTTTAACATTTAATGAAGTCGAGACGACAGTCACTGAGTCACTGTGTTACTGAAAACACCCCCCCAAAAAAAATTTTCTTTCATACAGATTGTAATTACGGTCAATATGCATGTTGATAATTAAAAAATATTTATCTTCTGCCATTGATAATCAACATGATCGGTCTTAAGCAGGACAAGGTAGTAAGAATACATTGGCCTGATATGTTTGATTTAAAAAGATAAAATCCTTTCAAAGTAAAAAAAAAGAAGCACATTGTGTAAGCCTGATGTCACTGTAACATAAAATTGTTTAAATTTTTCACTTATTTAACACTAAACAATAGTTGTTAGAGTGGCAGGCCCAAACAACGTGCTTAAAATTTTAAACATCTTTTTTACAGTGTATGGCATGGGCTCCTACGGAGACATTTCATTGATTTTCTCTATCTGAAATGGACACTGTAAAAGAAAAAAAAAGTTTGTATTAAGCTCGAGTTAATTCTTTTAGAACACTATAAACAAGGAGTTCTAATTTGGGTTAGGTTGTTTGGGAGTTATGTCAAATTATATTTGTTTAACAATCCAATGCAATATATATTTTGTTCACACAAAGGTTTAATGCTTGTTTGATATGTTTTGTCTATGATTTGTATTTAATATTGACTTTTTATTACATATTTTTCATTTCTATGCAATTTAGCTATGTTTAAAAGACAATTTTGTTTTACTCACATTTACAAATCATTTGTATCATGTATAATCATGTTATTCCCTTTTATTAAAGAAGATTAAAAATATAAAAATTTAGGTGATGAAAAGTGAAACCAAGTAGTTGATTTATATCCTCCAGTTGGGCATAACACTGGGAATATAATTATTGATGGTGTAAATAACATCATCTATCAACCTCCTTTGGTGATTATTGAAAATAGGCCTTTATGTTTAAGTCTTTCAGGGTATCAATATCAACTTGAAAACATTTTTAAAATATTGTTTTTAAAAAATGAAAAGAAGCAATGTGGTTTTCATAAGTAATTGTATTGTAGAGATGAACAATGTTAGGGTTTTAAGTGTGTTAACTATAAACCATTAAGGGGAAGGGGTAATGGGGAATTACTAATGCAAATATTACTCTAAGTCGTATTGAAATAAACATTGTCATAGCACTGGGAACCACTTAACAAAATATTGAAAATGTTTACATTTCATTTTGTTTCCCTTTTCACTTGAATGATGTACATTGCATTGACTTGTTTGACATTGATATCGTGTAATATTTGTTTGTGGACTGTGTCAAAATCTCTATGGTTGTAAATAAATCGTGATGTACGTACTTTGAAAAACAAGAAAACTATGACGTTCTGACTCATCATTCTGTTGTAAATATATCAATTCCTTGATCATAAACTTTCAAGAAAGGAAATATGCCTTGAAAAAATTCACTCTTCTATGATTGAAATGAAAGTAAAAACATTGTATACCTATTTTAGAGCAACCTATGTATCACCAGAGGCGGTGCAAGAGTATTTTGATGGGGGGGGGGGGCCATGGGATATAACAGTACCACCACAAAACCCAGAATTCTGCTTTCTTCCGTTTCCCTTTTGAATGAGCTGATTTATTTTCGTCTCTACTACTCGAAAAATCAAAGGGGGGGGGGGTCGCCCCCTCGCATTATAGTGTCACCTAAGCTCTGGTGTTTATATAGGAACTCCAAATGATCTAAGTGGTCACATTTTTACTACATATCCATAAATTCTTTTATAAACAGTGTCACATAATTTATTCAACACTGCTTGAATTTCATCTAAAGCTTCCTTAAGGGCACAATCTATTTCCATCATTTTCCCACTGAAACATACTCTCTTACCCCCCCCCTCCAAATTTATCAATTGCTACACTTTGTATCTTGGAAGGGTTCCATGGCATTTGCTGCGATGAAAAATCTGCATGTTACACCAAACATTGAACCTAACCTCAAAACTAAATAAGTCCTAATCCTTAGGCCTATCTTTACATTATTCTAAACCAAGACTCTAACGTTATGACCAAAGCAAATATTGCCAGAGCATGTCATATCATCCTTTGAAGAACATGAATCTTCACATGATTGAAGTAAGTTTGAAGACCTTAAAAACATATGCTAACATAAACAATTGGTGCAATATTTATTTTAAGTCCTTTTTTGTAGTAGGGTGGCTAAATCAGTAAATGGCATAGGGGAAGGCGGGGTAAGTTGAGCATAGGGGCAAGTTGAGCCACCAGCCCCAGGCCAATATTGAATGAGTCAGACATTGTGGTGATGTCATTTATTGATGACCCATAACATAACCCCTAACCCCACCACATTGTTTTCAACTTTGAAACAAAAAGTAGTTTTTAGAGGGAAAAATATGAATTTCAGCCAAAAAAGTAAAAAAGAGTGTCAAATAGATAAGTGCTTTATAAATACACACATCTTTAAATATAATAAAGACATGATAACAACATTATCAGTCCAGGTATGGATTCTCATTCTTCTCATAGTCTTTTATATGATGGATGCATAATAAATGTGCGGATACAAAATTATCGCACTAAGTTCGGACTGGGGTAAGTTGAGCCAAACAGCATGGGGCAAGTTGAGCCATGGTAATTCCAATGGTAATGTATCTTAAAAAAAAAAACCATACAAATCGATTGAAATGCTTGCTGAAAGGAGCAAATTTACATGACTGCTCTTTTCCTTTTAAAGGATGTTAGTATTTAAAGAGAATTAGCAAGTGAAAAAACTTTAAACAAAAAATTGACATGCTGGTTCTCCCCTCATACATTTTGTACATAGTTTTTGTGGCTCAACTTACCCCAGAAGGTGGCTCAAACTTACCCCATATATGGGGCAAGTTGAGCCATTTGACATCGTTTTTTTCAAAGGTCACGATGACTTTCAGTGTGGGGATAGAAAGTTATATAGAGGTGGAAAATATTTCAGAAAAATTAAATTTCAAGGCAAGGTACTTATTTCGACAAGATTATTAATCATATCAATTCTAACATGCAAAAAGCAAAAACTGTCACAACTTACCCCGCCTTCCCCTATTGTTGTCCTTGGATCCCCTATATACATGTACATAATCAAAGGAAGGTCATTTGTACTAAAGTGACTGGGTGGTTTAATATTTAATGAGATAAGCACCATCTTTGATGTCTTGACTCTTTTGAAATGTGTTTTTTCACTAGATCCACAAAAAACAACAATGCATCCACTAACAATGGGTATTTAACAGTTGGCCAAGTACATTGCATTCAAAGAAGAAATGCAACAAAAACATTCATAGGGTGTACCTTGGTGTGCTATTCTGGTCTATGCAATTTTTGCATCCTGCTATGTGAGGCATGTTTACATAATATCTTTCTTCGAAATCTGCCTATCATTATGAAAGAAATGGAAGGTCAATTGCCCATGAGGTAACTGCGAGCTGGTCTTTCATTAAATCCTTGATCACATCCTAAACTCTCATAAGGAGAGTGAAGTAAAGATCAGAGAGGACGAGAAGAGATGATGTTTGATGAGCCCTTGAACTTCTCTTATGTTGAAGCACCTGTTCTAGAGCCAAAGACTGTTCTATTAACTACCTGGGATCCTTCCGGACCACTGCCTATTTAACCCTCACCTGTCATCAGCTCCTCCAAAACAGGGACTTCCCCCATAATGGCTAGTCTCAATGTCAGACACTGTGTGGATGTTCAGTTTTGGGCTTGTTCTTTGTTGTCTTATACTCTTATTTTTCAATCATATTCTTCTATTCTCTTCTTGTTTTGCCTTCTCCCTTCTTTTCTTTCTCCTTTTTTCTTTAGTCATTTTGCATTTAATATTCTTTATTTTCATCTCAAGTCCTCTTATTTCACTTATATTATTATTTTTTCAATGCCATTGTAATTGTGTCCATCATTGTTTTTTCCATCATGAGATGCAGTAGTACTTAATTACTCATATCAAACGTCAGATTTATCACTTATTCCACCTGTAGAAATGATTGTTAAAGGTTATGCTTTCTTCTGTAAAAGGATGAGGAAACAGTCATTCATTCACATATTAAGTATTTTCTATGATCCACTATAGTGTGACAATTCTAAAACTTCACAATCACTTCATGAAGAGGCAGAAAAAATTCATCCTAACTTCGCAGGTTCACTGTCTAAAGCCCTACCAAGTGAAAGTCTTGTCATTAGACTAAGCATAGTTTGATCAGGTTGTTTGGTGTTGTGACGGTTGCCCTGCTTCTATTTCCGTCCCTCTCTCTAGTCTTATTTTCATTTGGACAGTCACTGTCATCACCTCTGATCATCAACAAGATGGAGCATGTTTTTTGCACTCTCCAAACTTCATTAAGTTACACTTCAAAAAAAACCCCTGTAATTGTAGCCTATGTTTGGATAAAAATGTTATTACAAGATAACATCATTTGGCAAGGATTTGATCCACAATGTCATACTCGTCCCAGGGGACCGTTTCATCAATATTTTTGTCCGACAAGTTGTCAGATCTGACATCTTTCCTTGATTCTGATTGGCTGAGAGGCACTGTTACTATATGGTAACTGTCGGATAAAATGGGACTTGTCGGATAAAACGTCCTGACAAGTCCTTTCATGAAACGCTCCCCAGGTAAGATATAAATTGGTACATTGTACAAAAAGTAAATATTAATGACTTTTTGACAAATGTTGCAATTGTGTGTTCAGTATGGATCAGCACTGATCTCTGAATATACTGGATAGCTCATTGGCCAACCATGTAGAGGGGGAGTGATAGGTCATTTCATTACTTGAAGACATATTTGCATTGTATTCATTTTATATTATTTTACTGATTGATTGCATTTATTCTTTTTCATTCAAAAATTAAATAAAGTTACAATGTAAGGCAAAACATAAAAATACAATATACAGACATGAAAAAAGGGAACCCAGTGGAAAGCAAAGCTTGTTAGTATAGGTGCCCTGCAATAAATAGTTAACTATAGTATAGCTTTGATCAATGAAATTCAAATCGTAAATTAAAAAGAATACTAATGGGGTCAAGCTTTTTATGCCTACTCACTATGTGACAATCAACCAAAAATAATATATCATACCTCTGGTGTATAAAACAAACCTGAGTGTAGAACAGACAAGCATTTGGACAAGACAAGATGAAAACTAAAAAAAGGGGGGGGGGGGAAGATACACACACACACAAACAAAACAGAACAAGACAGCAAAGAAACAAGAAACAGAACACACCAGAAAGACAAACAGGAAGATCAGAAAAGCAAAGAAGTAAACATGTAGGTGATAGGAAGAAAAAAAAGGAAATGTGAGAGCAGGAAAGAGAAGGGAGAAAGTAAGAAGAAAGAGGTGGAAGCTGCTTAGAAAGAAACATTGGAGATCTGAGGTTTATATCCAAGGATAAGAATTTTCTTTAACCCTCTACTGAAACTTAAATGTGTTGGTTTGTTACATAATGATTCTATAAGGGAGTTCCAAAGTTTGATACCTGTAAAAATAAATGTTTTATTCAGGATGGTTCTAGCTCTTGGGAGGATGAAAGACATTGATAAATTATGTTATGAAAAGGTTTTCATCACCTTCAATCTGTGCAGTTTATACCTGCAATTTTTCAATAAAATCTTTTCAATACAATTTGGAGAAAAAAGAGGAATAAAATAAACTTAAAAAAAGAATCTCAGAATGAAGTTGTAACTTAGCAGCCAGTGATTACAGGTCAATGCCATTAGCCAGTGAGATATTTACTATCCTGATCATTCTGAGATCAACAATGATAAAATCTAGCCATTCACTAAAAATATTTTATATGTCTTGAAAAGCAGTTTTTATGTACTGAAGAGACCATCCTGTCTAAAGAAAACAGAAATGAATAAATGAATGAATGAATGAATAAATAAACTAATCAGTGCATTCCAGAAAATTGTGAGACTCCAAAATTAATTGTTGTAAGGGCAATCAATTGCTTTTCACAAAGTATTGGATTTAATCTGTTGTAAGGATTATTTTGGTGATTTTATTCTGAGATGTACTCTCTCGTTTTTGGACGTCCAAGATTGTTTTTACCCGACTCTAAAAAGGCTTCAACCTAACTGACATATAGTATTTAAACATTTTTATTTTTTGCTATTTTAAAAACAAAATCTTCAGGGTAATAATATAATTGATGTGTGACATGAAATTAGGGCTTGGCCAGAGAAAAATTGTTCGCATGAAATAATAATTGAACAGCAAATGGTTTTAATAGTTTTGATTACATTACAGACCCAAGTGCATTAATTTCACAATAGCCATGGCAAGAATAGCCAGTTTAACAATAACAATATAAATGAATGAAGATTGGTTTTGGGGTCAATAAAGTATCTCATCTTAGACTTTACAGAACTTCATAAACTACATTTATTTGCAAACCCTTTTAGAGAACTCCCAAAAGGTCCTCAAAATAAATTACAGATGATTGTGAAGATTGTCTTTGTTCACAATTTGATTTATTCAATAAATACTGATTATTTACATTTCAAATACACAATATTGATATAAATATTTACAATTCAGTTGAGGTTCGCATTCTGCTCTATTATTGAATAAAAGGCAACATCCAGACATATTTAAAGAGGAAGCATATGGAACACTAACACACACAAATGTATATATGGGACTGTGATATACTTCTGGAAAGTAGGTCTATGACTTGTTGAATGCCAAGATACTTCAGTTGTCAACTTGTGCTGTTACATGTAGCTATATGTATTCATTGGTCTTGATTTCCTCAATAGAATCTCTCATGTTAATTTAGGTAGATTGGCTACAACCACTGGCAATAAACCGAGTATAACTACTTCACAGAAGCCATTCACAGTCTTTTATATAATTGTTTGCTTGCTCACATAATTCTTTTATATTGTCTAAATTTAGCGTTTTGTTTAATTGCATATTTTACTCTGCTGGTTGAAAATTTTTAATTGTTCATCTCTTCATTGCAATACTTATATTTTGTAGTTATAATCTGAAAAAATATTCAATAGATCACAAAAATATTCACTCTAATTAAATAATCATAGCCTGTATAAGCATGTTGAATGCAGGGGGGACAAGGGGCTGGAAAATTTGACAAGCCAAAAAAAAAAAGGTTATCATTCCAAAAGTAAGGTCATAACTCGTCCTTAAATACATGTTTATTTTCGATTTTGAATGATGTATTTCTTACCATCATAAAAGACCACAAATAGCAGGGGGGACATTTGATATTGTGTCCCCCTACTATTTTGAGTAGGGGGGACACGTCCCCCCTGTGATTTCCGCCCACGGTTGAATGCATAAGAAATGGTGCCCCCAGTAAAAATATTGAATACTAATATGTGACTAAAGGCGATTGCACACCTTATGCGACTCAATTTTGGAATAAAACGTAGTAGAATTTGATGCTTATATTCAGACTTGGAATATCTTACTGTGTAATGTTCGAAATCCTTGTATGAATACCAATGTTCAAATCTGTGACTATGCTATCATCCTTCTTAGAATAAAAGCAAATCTAATATCTAGTCGTAATGACATCATAGCACTCGTACGATTGGCTATGATTGGAAACTAATTTGGCCTTTACTCCAAAATAAAGGCTTGCAATCTTCCAAAATGGTTATATTAGTATTTTTCAATCAATACTAACCTCAAATAAAATGATATGTTCCATTCACATTTTCAGAAAAAGAGCAAAATGCGATTTGTTCCAAAATCAAATCGCAACAGTCGTAAGGTGAGCGGTAGCCTTTAGTTGACTCTATTTTAATCCTTAGTGGATTGAATGGCATTCTGATGAATATCTGGACTGCTTATCTAGGTAATTTTTTGTACCAGTTCTGAAACTGTCTTTCTTGCGTACATCACATTTTTCCTCACGATGTTTTAGTCCATTTAAAAAGACAAAATTAATTGCTTTTAGAAGTTTAGAAGATACAATAGTATTGATTGTACAACTGGTTCTATTGATTTATTCAACAGGATCTCTATACATAGCAATAATCAGTGTTCAGTTACATAAATAAAAGATAGAAAATTGGCCCTGTCTTACAAAAATTTTCAATTGATCCGATCAATCACAACTATGGACGGGTGTTTCATAAAGCTGTTTATAAGTTATGCACAACTTTTCGCATGACTGGTAGATCCCTTTGTAGCTGATTTAGCCCTAAAGGGCATGTTCCGTCATTCGTAAATCTGCAAGCAACTTTACAAAAGATTTTATGAACACCAACCAGGATTAATATAATGCATAAAAATTGCAATCATAAAGGAAATTTACCTATTATGCAGTTGGTCATTACACAAAATCACAATTTAGAATATGTCAGTCAGATAAAATGTTGTTTTCTTTTTTCACAAAAGACTGGGCAGAACCAGTTACATACAGGAGCATGTTTCACTGGCAAGAAATACAATCATAAACGTTGAGTAATAAAATATACCTTCATATATTTTGATAAGAAAATACCTCTTCCTAATTGGAGCTCGTTTATATAATTTTTCTGCTTCTCTTAAAACCTGACATAAGGATGGATTTCACTTTAAATATAAATCCATAGACACAAAGAGGGATTCAATCATTGTTTCATGTGTACAATTTCTCAATGCAAGAAATCTATCTACTCAAGTGTATTGATTAAATTCATAAGACTCACTTTGCTCGAGATTGAGCTGAATGACTGTTTAAAGACAGTTTCTTAATACTTTGTATGCCAAAAATTAATTAATGGGTGCCTCTGGAAATTATTTCTTGAATTTCTTGGAACGAAGATAACAAACATAATGGTTAAGGTACATGGCCAAAAACACCAAAATTCACAAGCAATTTGTGTCAAATTTGGCTATCCATACAACACCAATTCAAGCTACCGCTTATCTCAATACAAGTACTGGTCCAGTTAATTAAAAAGAAAGTTCTAAAATACATAACAAAACATAAAACAACTCTACAGGTTGTTTCTCTAGATGTCACATTGGATGAAGTGAAGAGGTGACAGTTACCAGTCTCCAAAAGGATCATCATCATTATCAGAAGCTTTGCCAACACTGTGCAAGAAGGAAACAAAGATATAATCACAACTGAACTTTTGCATTTAAAAAAGACATTTTAGAGAGCAAAAGTAATGGAAAGTAGCACTTTCCTCCCAACAAACAAGAACTTTAGCAGCAGAGACAAATGATATGAATTTGGCCCAAAACTTATAAAATAGTGCTATACATCATTAATGCAGTTCATTATTTCACTGCTATTGATGAAAGATGTATAATATGACAGATAATGACTAAGTAATTAAGCAAAGATGTCCTTCAAATCCATGCCTTCATAATTTGGGCGTATTAATTGTGGAATACATTCATCATATTCAAAAAGTTGAAATATACTGTACATGCACATTTTGAATTTTATTCGTTTTTTATGCACCAAGGATTTATGATAAACCAAGGTTATTTTGATGATTATTTTCTTACCTTGCTGGGTCTTCTACCTCTCCTTCCATCTCTTCTCCTGATATACTTCCTTCTGATTTATGACTGATTGATGGAGAATCTGATATCTGTAATGAGACCCCCCCAAAAAAGAAAAGCATGAATGAAAGAAATATATAAAGGAGAAAAAAACAAAGATATCAAAGAGATTTTATTTTAACATGAGAGAATGAAGGAAGTGTTATGGACAAGAGGAATGAATACCCCTGGCATTTTTTTCCTGCATTATGCAACAGTGATGTTGATTTTATGACGTTGAAATATCGAGTTTCTTAATTTATCGTCTGAATACACCATGTAATAATCCAAGGACTACTACCAGTTTCAAAGCTCTCATTTTTATATCACAAATTCAATATATCAAACATAAGAGTTTAAACCCAATAAAATAATTAGAAAATTTCTTTTTTTTCTCAAATAGTACAACAGGAGTAAAAATAATTGATATTTTCAATCAGCTCATCATATCCTCATCTTAAAGATATCTTAAGTTTTTATTCACACAAATTGGAAAGTAGGAAAATCCTAGAGAAATAAAAGTCCATTCAACCTTTACTGAGTCATTTACTCAAGATATTGCTGTATTAAGGAAGTGAAACAATAGAGCCTGGCAATTACAAGTTTATGATCAGGCTAGATATCATGGAAGGTTGACTGAAAAGAAGGAAAAATATTGTTTTTCTTAACACCAGCAAATCATTATGGGTTTAGAATCATTCCTCCAGTTCTTTAATGACTAATCAAAAGAATCTGAATTCATAAGAAGAAAAGTTTTAAAAAGTCATTAAAAATTATTTGATGTTATATATGGCATGATTGGGTTGCATCTTTGAATAAATATGAGAGCAATTAATCCTTACTTCAGGCACTATTCTTATTTTGGACACTCTGGTATCTAAACATGCTATAGTGAAGTTTGCATGCATACAAGCTCCACAAACTTGGACTTTTTGTTCCTTAGCCCGGACTTTTTCATTCAGTCTGCTATCATTATATTGAAATCAATAACTTCATTTGCAGAATACTACATGTACATGTATGACTTTCGCCAATTTACTGCTAATATGCTTGGATGCATAGGACTAGAAGCTGCTTGAAATAAAGATTTAAGTTGCATCTACACAAAATGACAATGTATCAGTTCTGTAGATGCATTCTCTGACAACTACAATGATGATTCAGATTATTCAGTGTTCAACAAAGCATCAATTTTGACAATCTTCAACCTGAGAAATTGATGGATGAGCCAAGATTTATGGTAATCTTGCAGCCATTTTAGAGTGAAAAGGACATACTGCTTCTGCAGTAAAGTAATGGCACAAATTTGTTTAAACTACAGTACTGACATGTCATTGCATTCATCTTTAACCACTGGAAAGCAATGTGGTGAACCCTTGTAAGTTGTTCTTACAGATAACCCTTAATGGAACAACTGCATACACTTGAGATCATTCTTAAAAGAACAGAACTTTTTGCTTGTGCAGTAATCACTAAATTTTGAAAGACAATTCTCAACAAACTAACTGCAGGTGGTCATTGCAGAAACAGATTTGGCAATTCTGAAACAAAAAGGAAATCCTGATATTTTACTTGTGACAACCTTCCTACTCAACTATCTGAAGGCCAGCATTCCTTACCAAGAGATTTGTTCATCCTTTAAAATTAGGCAGTTTTGTTTAATTGTGACATCTTCAAGATCATAATTATGAGCACTGTTGATACTACCAAAAGGGTTTCCACCTGTCTGTGGATACTGCTCTTTGCCATGTACATGCTTCTGGCTGTGTGGCCTGCAAAGAATGCATTAGGAAGTTCCAGCATTGAGTCAACCAGAGGATGCACCCTCAAGAATACAAGCCTTGGAACAAAAGCAATCTGCACTCACCTACATCTCAAATCTGTTCCTCAGAATCTTCCAAGCAACACAGTAATATTCGATATCTCCTTCAATATGATATCAACCTTGTTCAACAGTTCTTTTTTATATCTTCCTAGCATAGCTTCCTTGGGACTTGAACACAACGTTCTCTCAAAGATAGAGCATGGTGCCTTTGAGCCTCTGAGCCACCTCAGGAACTTAAGTCTAAATGGCAATAGATTGGTTTCTCTTCCATCAGGGTTGTTCAAAGCAAACCATTTCCTCTCTAGACTCATTCTTACAAGAAACAGATTGATTTATTTTCCTAATAATGCTCTACCTGAGTCTAAAAGCATATCAAAACTTGATGTAAGTGGGAATAAAATCTCGTTCATTGATTCATGTGACTTTGAACCACTGCAGAACTGCTCACTGGAAATCCTAAATCTAAAATCTAATGCCTTACATAGTCTTCAATTCAACATTTTCTCCTATTTGCATTCAGTGAGGTTGTTGCAGTTGACAGCAAACACTTTTAAAAACTTTACCCCCTCCATGGTGTTAGGGAGAACTAATATCACACATCTAGATGTAAGTGGTTGCAATATACAGCATATTATTCCATGGAATAAATCAAATGTCTCTCTGGAAAATTATGGTAAAATATCAGAACTAATTTTAAATAGTAACAAAATAAGATACATACCAGACTTTGCATTTTGGGGTTTCAGTCAGACAGAAATTGTTTTGCTCCACAATAGCCAAGTTTCTAAATTATCAAATAAATCATTCTGTGGATTAGATAAGTTAATTATTCTGGATTTGTCTTACAATCACCTGACAACTCTAAGCTGGAATACATTCTCTTGCATGGAAATATTATCAAAACTTAAGCTCAATAATAATCATATCACAAATGTATCCATCGATTTGGTATCAGGCCTATCCTCACTGTCTCACCTCAATTTGGCACATAATAGTATAAACGATATTGAAAGGAGCAATGTGACATTTCCTTCAGTAGAATATATAGACCTGTCTTTTAACAAATTCAAAGGGATAAGGAGGTTCTTAATGTGGAGTTTCCCAAATCTTAAGATTCTGAACATGTCTAACAATGGCATCACTAACCAGTACTCGCCACATTCCTTTCTCAACTTGAGACACCTCCAAGAACTCTATCTCGTCAATGAGAATCACCAAGATATCAATTATGCTTTTCGCTACCTGGTACATCTACTAGTTTTAGACTTATCATCTGCTCCATTAAGATTGTTTAACCTAGGTCAATTTACAAATACTTTATTGCTCAAAAGGTTAACCATGCATGACAATAGCCTGAGAAGTGCAGATATATACCATGCTGAAACTAACAGAACCCTCTTTTGGGGACTATCCTCTCTGGAGACCCTGGATCTTAGAAAAAATAAGCTTGATATGTTAGCACCCGGTACATTCAACCCTTTGACAAATCTCAAGATTCTTTACCTGTCAAAGTGTACTATAACGGTTCTGAGCTGTGGTGTCTTTGATAACCTCACTGCCCTTAGAACATTGGACCTCCGTGACAATGATATCATGAAGGTACCTGAGTCCCTGCTTCAAAGACAACATCATCTTGCTGTTCTGTTCTTAGGTAATAATAGACTTGAGTCAATTCCAAGAATACTGTTCAAGGAAACCACCTCTTTGCACAGTCTGTTCATTCAACAAAACAGAATTGCCATAATAGAGCCAATGACATCGTTTCCAACGAATACAACACTAAGAATACATGCTGCCGGGAACCCATTCTCCTGTACATGCCGCCTGAGTTGGTTTGTAAAATGGCTACGTTCGGACAATGCTGAACTCTGGCGTCCAAAGCAAACTCTCTGCTCACTAACATCCCTAGAAGCAGAGGTGAATTCCCCAATACTAACGTTTAACCCAGACAAATATTGTGGAATTGACATAGTGATGATCACATGTGTAACTCTTTCTGGTCTTCTGGTATTGGTGATTGGCTGGGTGGCTTACAAGCAACGATGGTGGCTAAACTACAAGTTATTCCTCCTAAAGCTGGCTATCTTTGGCTACGAGGAAATCAAACAAGAATTTGATGAACAGGAATATGAATACCAGCTAAACATTATGTATAACGAAGAAGACCAGGAATGGGTTGACCGCATCATGAAGCCAGTTCTGCAGGAAAGGTTTCCACATCTTCAGAAAGTGGCCTTCGGTGACAATGACCTTAACATTGGTATGTTCTACCTCAACGCACTTCACTATGTTGTTGATAACAGCTTCAAGACAGTCCTTTTGATTAGTTATAATTGTATAAATGATGCTTGGTTCTTGACCAAGGTGCGTATCGCCCTGGAGCAAATCAATGATACCAAACTGGATATGGTCATTCTGATTTTCCTTGAGGATATCCAAGATGAAGACCTTCCATACCTAGTCAGGTTGTTCCTTAGTAAGAACAAACCTTACATGCTCTGGACGGATGATGAGGATGGTCAGGAACTCTTCTGGGCTCAATTTGAGAAGAGCATAAGATCCAACAAGGCTATCAATAGTGTTATACCTGTTTAATCCAGTCGAAAGTTTGTAGGTGAGGAACAGACTGCTCCTACAGCAGGTGAAATAATTTACCCATTAATCTTAAAACATGTACGCTATTCAATTATTTCGAAATGAATCTTAAATATTGCTTGCTGATGCTGAAAATCTGCATTTCTTAACGCTACATAGCTATATTCTGTCCCCCCCCCCCCTCCTGATCTTAGTTGACATCAACATTTATCTCTGTATATATCTTATTCTAAATATGTTATTTTTTTCTTTGTATTGCTTTTCAATGAAAATCATTACTAATAATTCAAGAACAAAACTTTACCCTAAATACCTTAGTCAGTCCCATTAGAATACACTTGATCGCCGTTTTAGGAATCTAATTTTCATTTGACCCCATACAAAATGAGCCATGTTTGGCACTGTACCGTCTCTTGAAATGCTCGCTGTGATGCTTGCTATACACATATGTGGTGAATAAGGTCTCAAAATTAGCGAAAGACAAAACATCACAAAATTAGCTTTTCATATCACAGATTGTACCCCCAAGACTATACCAGATCATTTGACATAATTGTTATTAATACTGTGAACATACTGCTATTATTAGTAGATTGTAATTATATTGTTCTGGATTTACATGTTATTGATTCTATTCATTATACAACCTTTTGATTGTAGCCAGGCGTATAAAGCTCTTTTGCTTTGCTTGTTGTCTCCTTTATCTAATCATTACTTTACTTTGAATGTATCTTTCTTACTGAAAGTTGACTGAAATGCACAAATAAATGGAGAGGAAATAAAATAAATGAATTATCCAAGTTTCAAATAGAGAATTATAATCATCTTTAAAACAATCAATAGACTAAATATTTGGTTATTTGTTATCATTTTACCACCTTAACATGGTTTAAGTTCAAGATATTTGTAAAGAATTCACTATTGTGCCCTTTTCGTTCAACTGATTCACAAACTTTGATACTTTTACTTTTGTTGATACCACATGTATGTTAAAAATTTTGGTTGGATGTCAATACTCTGTCAAATTTCACAATACAAGGTGCCACAAATCATCAAATATTGAAATTTGTTGAAAGTGTTGAAAATTCTATTGCATTAAGAAAGGGCAAGAAGAAAGTTGTATAAGAAATAGAGACACTAATCTGAAATAAAATGAGTCTTGCTTTTTAGTTTCTGTTGAGGTATGTTTAGAATTATAGAATCTTCATTATGTAGAATTTTAATTGATCTTGATGTATATGATGAAAATTGTACAAATAAGTTTGTTTTGTTGAAGCAATAAAAATTATGAAACAGGCAGAATTTTCCTACCACTGTTGGCTCCTTTGTTGCTGGAGTAGCATCCTGCTGTTGCTTGCGTTGTTGCACCATCATCATGTAGCGTTGCATAACTGGGTCAATCTTTACACCATCCTCCTCCTCTTTCTCTTTCTTTTCTTCTTGTTCTTCCTTCTTTCCACTGTCTCCCAACTCATAAGTGTCATTCAGACCAGCTGAATTATCTTGCTTTGGCTCTTGAACACCATTGCTTGCACCTGCTGACTGCAAAGTCAAGAAGCAAGACAAAGAACCATTTTCCAAGTTTGCGTATGACACAATACATTAGAAGAAATTGCCTTTGCTTTACAACTGTGCTACAACCAGTCAATGAAGCTTGCCTTCAAAGCGGTTTATCACATTCTCGAGTAAAGTACAGCAAGATTTGAGGTAAAAGTTCACGAGATCATCATTAAAAACCTATGCAGGGCAATGTATGAGGTACCTAAGGAAACAATAAATGGAAGGTCAATATCAGGCAAAAACTTAATTTTTCATTATCAGGTGCTGCATTTCGCAACCTCCTGCCTAAATCTGCAACAATGGATAAGCTTTAACATGTTAGTGAATGGAGATTATCCAGGGCTCTTTTGAGCTTTTCAGGGGCTAAATTGCCCCGAGCCACAAATTTTTTTTATTCCCTGGTTAAAATAAGATACACTGACATCGACCACTAAAACCATGCAGTTGAGTTCCAAACGGATGGTTTGGCTAGATATGATTTTGAATTCACCCCTAATCAAAGTCCACGAGATGAATAAATTACCTCTTGTTTTTGAAGCTCCATGAGCATCTTCTGCTCCCTCTCCCTTGCTTCTTGCTCCTTTCGTCTCCTCTCCTCCTCCTTCTTTCTTCTCTTCTCTTCCCATGCTCTCTGCTCCTCTTCTTCTTCCTCAATCCTTCTCCTCCTCTCATCCTCATCAACCTCAGCTTTCCTGGTCTCCTCTCTCATCTTTTCTTCCTCATGTTGTCTCTTCATCTCCTCTTCCTTTCTAATTCTCTCCATTTCAACCCTCTTTTCTTCTTCCTCTTTTCTACGTCTTTTTTCTTCTTCTCTCTTCTGTTCATCATCACTTAAGGCCTGGGGCATGGAATGGTCACTGAGGTGGGGCAGGTTTCCTTCGTTTATTGCACCTACATAAGAAATTATAAAATAATCAATTTTTAATAATAATTCATAATCTATTTAGGTAAGTAGATTACAATTTGCAGATAGATTTAAGTTGTATTTTTCAAATTACCCATGAAAGGAGATGAAACAAAAATAAACATGATACATCTGCGTGAAACAGTATTTTTTTAAATTATAATTTTTTTTTTATGATTTAGAGGTGCTATTCAAAGCCAGACAGAAATTCCTGATTTTTCTTTAAAGTGAAAAATGGCTGACGTTTATAGCCAAAAGAAAGAAAGGATAAATAAAGTTTTATTTCTGTATTACAAGTTACTTTTCAAATTCATGTCTTTACTATCTTTTTTAAGGCAATGTATGATGGTCAATAATTATAAATATACAATCTTATTTTGACTATATGACTTACACACTGTACAGTATTTAATCTCAGAGGCACTAAAATTTCTACAAGCTCAGCTTATTTTTTAATGTCGCATTTCTCATATTTTCTACATCATGTGTAATTAAAGTATTGATTCTGCACATGTATCTAAGATTTACTGCCAATTTACTTCAAATTTTTAGGCACTAATATTTTGTCATGTTTTTATATTGTATTTTGTAATTGTTCATTTGACACGAGAGAAATAAAAACACTTGAACTGAAGTACATCATTATGGGTTTAGAATTACATTTCAATGACTAATCAAAAGGATCGTATGAATGTTTGCAAAAGTCATTAAAAACATTTGTTTTTTTTTAACTAGGGCATGAATAGGTTGCAATGCCCTAACTAGGGTCAGAAGATATAGTCTTTGAAGATTACATAATGAAAAAACAGTTAAAAAGAATTTAAATGCATTTTTTGCTTCCCTAAAAATACATTACATGAAAAATTCCTTAATTTCTGAAATTTAGGGCAAGTCGCATCTCTGACAATTACAACTTATAAAAAAAAGCCCCATAAAGCAATGAACTAACCTGTGGTAGCCCCAGGTGACATCCACATGGAATCATCTTTCAGATCAGGACCTCCAAGATCTGAAGTCTTCAACTTCAATGACATCGATGATGATGAGGATGAGGATGACGACCGAGTCCGCTTCTCAGACATCCTTCTATCAGTCCGATCAAGAGCTTGACCCATCTCCGTACTTCCAGTGCTAGATGGAAGTCTTGTTCTATCGTCGCTCGATCTATCCTTTTTAGATTTAGACTTGTGTGGACCAGAGTGTTTTCTGGGATGGTTGGAATGATGAGAGCTGTGAGCGGATTCTCCATAATCTTGTCTGCTGCCATCTGGTGGTAGATGTGAAGTTTGATCAGGAATTCTTGACATTTGCATATCTGGAAATTCAAAAATTTAAAACAAATTGATAATTACAATGATCATGTATATATCAAAATTTATATTTACATCTTAAGCAGAAAATCATTCCAGATGCAATTGTGTGAATTAGTCAGTGACCTGGATGAATGTTATCATAATGTAATAATAATGTTTTGCTTGCTATATTTGTTTATTTGTTATCTATTTATCTATTACTCCAAAATATTTTTCTGCTCTTCTTTTGCTCTTGTAATTTAATTATATCAACTTAATCTAATTTGTATTGCTTCTTTTCAGTGTTGCATTTATTGAAAGGGGCTCTGTATAAATGATGTTCTAACACTACACAATTCAAGAACTCTATTCTGTATTTCTGTGATCTCTGTCTTTGAAGAACCATTTGAGGGATCAATTTTAAATTTGATTCATGTAGGCACTTAGGAGTGACAATGATTACATTCAATTTGGGGATCATAAGGTCAAACATGATGGAGGTTTTTACAAATAAAACAACTGTTATTGTGATTACTTTACGTTCTAAACTGAATGCTGTGAGCATTGTGCAACAACAAAATAATTAATTTTCACTACTTTTTAATACCCAAATAGATTTTTAGGATTTTGCAGGTTTTCCAAACCCTAATTGCAAAATAAAACAAGAAAACTAAAACTTTTAACTGAAATATAGGGATGTTTCACTCATATATATATATATATAGCAAAGAAACAATATTTACCTGAGGATTTTTAAGAAAATTAGAGCATAGAGTGGTCAAAATTGTAATTGTTTCCTAAGAATTAAGAAAGAGTATTGAGATTTTGTTCCTACCTGTAGGTCTGGAAAACAATGGTTTAGCTCCTGGACTCTGGTAAGATCCTCCTATACCACTCATCCTATGCTGGAGATCCTGGTAGTTGTGTTCCAGATGCTGACAGAGAGACAGAGGAACAATGACAAATGAGATGGGAGAGGATTCATCAATACACACTAATGAACCCAAGGAAATGTTTGGGGATTAATTAGCATACCAGCCAACCTTGAGCAAAATGATTACTGGTAGTTGTCTTTACAGTACAATGTGGTTTGCATGCTTTATAAATGTACAGACAGTTATTAAAGCTACAATTCACATTCAAATTTTCAGTGTCTCATTGAAGGGTAGTCTGATAAATGAATAGCTTGTCTGATATTGATTAATTAGCATAAAAGCAGTTAGCGGCTTCTGTAGAATAGTTGAATCTTCATATTTTTGTTTCATAATATTACCAAGGACAAATACACAGCAAAGAATATATATATATTTTTTTAATTATTATGATGTCATCATCAAGTGATCTATGATCAAAATACTCCCATTCATGCAAGGTTCTTGAAGTACTAATTGATATCTCTGCACTCCCTTCCCCCTACCACTTCCCATCATCATCATCATCATCATCATCATCACTGTCACCACCACCACCACCATCATCCTCCTCCACATCATCATCATAAAAGAATACATTCTATGTTTTTCTGTTACCTCTGACTTGGGTCATGTAAGCATATTGAAAGGACAATGATCTGATTACATTTGGGGGCCATGAAATTAAAGATCACTGAGGTCATTATACAATTGTCCTTGTCATTATCATCGTCATTGTCATCTTCGTCATCATCCCAACAATCATTATCATCATCATCACCAGCAGCATCATCATCATATCATCATCAACAACATTACCAACCTCACTTTCATTACTGTTATAGTTATTCTCACCATCATGCCACCGCCATCAACATCATCATCATTTACAATCACCATCATCATCATCAACAACAACATTACCAACATCACTTTCAATACTGTTATAGTTATTCCCACCATCATGCCACCGCCATCAACATCATCATCATCATCATCATCATCATCATCGTCATCATCATCAAAGAATACATTCTTATGTCTTTCTATTTTCTCTAACTTTAAATAACCATCTGAAGGATCAATTAAAACTTGAGCCATGTAAGCATATTGAGAGGACAATGATCTGATAACATGTGGGGGTCATGGGATTAAAGATCACTGAGGTCCAGGGTTGGCGGATTTAAATCACATTGATTTAAATCGTGATTTAAATCGCGATTTCAATCACCATGATTTTTTTTAAAAATCATTGATTTAAATCACTTCCATTGAAAAATGTAAAAATCATGGACAAAGTATTTGTTCAATGCAGTTTTAATTTTTCAAGTCAACTGAAAAACTTTGAATTAACTTTATATCAACAAAAGATCAACAAAGTCTTCATATCTACTTAAAACAAATTAAAATCAAATCAATAAAATCAGGTAATTCCTTAAAAACTACAGATGTATGTTGTCAATAGGTACTCATTTTTTGTAAATTATGTCGAGTTTTTCTTCTGAAATTTTACATTCTTTGTCAGTTATTATTAGTCAATTTCTTTCTCAACAAAGTTTTCACATAATCCAAAGACTTTTCAGAGAGCAGTTTGTAAAAAAAAAATGTAATTTATAAAAGTCAATGAGAAAAGGTTTGTTGGCAGTTTTCCAGTTTTGATCCCTCGCCTACAGATGACTAGTCATGTAAAATAAAAAATGATACCTGCATGTAATCAACATATTTAACATGCCTCTTATTTCGTATTGTTACATTTATCATACATTTGATGTTTTAAATAACATAATTATAAAAATCACATTAACGTAATGTAGTACAGTCATAATTTGACTGTTGAGAAAAGCTTTCTCTTGTAAACCTTTTAAGTCACTGCAGCCCATTTTATGTTCAATTTCTGGAAATGAATCCAAATTTGATCACTTTTCCTGCCCGACATGGTACCTTCTTTGCCACCAAGCTTTTGTGTGCACATGTGAGACAATTTCCGCTGAGGAGTGCCTGGGGATTTTTCCTCTTGGATTTTTTAAATATTTGAATGAAAAATCCCAGAGGGGAATTTTCTCTACTCACTGGGAATTCCCTTTGGAATATTCCTTCATAGGCCTCTGTATGATAGAATTAAGTTCAGATACATGATTCCTCAAATTTATTTTTAATTGTCCATTTTAACTGGATTTTAATTACAAAATATGTGGTTAAGAACAATATTAGGGGTGAAATGTATAACATCAATATTGATGTCATTGTAAGAGTAAGGGGGGGGGGGATAATTACCCTTTTTTTTCGAAGGAACTTTTAAAAAATAAAAAAAATTAAAAAAAATCTGATTTAAATAAAAAAAAATCCGATTTTTTTTTATTTTTTAAAAAAAATAAAAAAATCGCCAACCCTGCTGAGGTCATTATACATTCGTCCTTGTCATTATCATTGTCATTGTCATCTTTGTCATCATCCCCACAACCATTTTCATCATCATTACCAGCATCATAATCATCATCATCAACAACATCATTACCAACATCACTTTCATTACTGTTATAGTTATTCTCACCATCATGCCACCGCCAATAACATCATCATTATACTCACCATCATCATCATCATCATCATTGTCATCATCGTCATCATCATCATCATTATCATCATCATCATCAACAACATCATCTTTACCAACATCACTTTATTTACTGTTATAGTTATTCTCACCATCATCATCATCATCATCACTGTCACCATCACCATCACGATTATCACTGCCATCATCATCATAATTAATGTCGTCGCATCACCATCATCATCACCATCATTGCAATCATCATTATCATCATCACCATCACCATCATTGTCATAACCATTGTCATCATCATCACCATCGTCATTATCACTATCACCATCATCATCACTATAAAGTACTCACCTCTGCTTCTCTCTCCAACTGTCTAAACCTTGCCTTGGTCTGCTCAATAAAAGCAATAGAGTCTCCACCCTGTGACTCGCTATCTTCCCCGCTGTTTGAATCGTCCAGTGGCAGTTGGTATCTGTTTGATTCAGCCAACAGAAGCTCAGGACCTAGTGTGTTACGATGAAGGGAGGTATCCATGTAGATGTCCTCGCCTAGAATCGTGTTGTGATTGGTGTTGTCTACAGCAAGCCCACGACTTCTGAATGAGCAAAAAGCACAATGAAAACATTTGTTATTGCTGGAAACCTGCAGTAAATTTCAAGCAAATTTGAGGTCCCAAATCAATCACACAATCATATATTTTATGATCATTTCAAAATTCCCGATTGATTGCTGGTTGCTTCTTGACACATTTAAAGTCTTGATATGCTATACTTCAAATTGGGGCTGTTATCGATAGCATCTTTATCGATAGTTTTGTCGATAATCGCTTGTTTTTTGCCACTAACGAGATCGATAATGTTTCTCTCATTGTCGATATTACCCACTATTATGTATTGACACAGTGATTTTCCACGATTTCATAGAATTCAAGGAAACAGCCTTTTGAAAGTGGCTATCCAAACGGAAAATCATGTAAAACATATAAAACAGAAATTACTCCAAAATCTCAATATAAAAATACAAATACTTATTAGTCACAAAACACGATCTCACCCCGCTTCGCTATAATCATGACAATGCAAACATCGTGACTGCACTCCACTCCATTTCGATCGAAACGAAAACATCACAAGCGCAAAGCTCAATTTTAGCAAAGTACCAACTAATGTACGCGTAGAAGGCAGCACACGGCCATGTGTTGCTGCCATCTACGTTCAAAGATGATATGATATCAAATGGCGGATAGGCGAAAGACGTTGACTGCTCAAAATGTCCAAAAAGCCCCAAAATTATCAATAAAACTTCATCAAACCGTAAAATAATACTAATAACGTGAAAGGTGAGGATGTATTTATGATATATATGTTTCTTAAAAGATGTTATGTACCGTAATCATTTACATCCGAAGAACGCGGATTTTAAAACATTCTTGGTACAGTGGCAGATAAAAAATGAGTATTGATTATGTTCTTATGTCGATAGTTATCGATATCGGTAGGATATTTTTAGCGCAATATTGACAGAGAATTTTCCTTAATATATTAATCAATTGCAAATTGGCAATCAATTTTGATGATATTTTTGGCAATACTACTCAGGCCTTTGTGAAACATCTACCACCCCCTCCTAAGCCCACACAAATATTTAAATGCTTCAATGGAGGCCCATCCGTACCTGTCTGCATGGAAAATATTGTTGTTAAGAGCCGTCTGAGTCTGACGAAGTGCCAATTTGAGATCAGCTAGCTGCCGCATGAGAGAAGACATCTCATTGGTCTGTTCTGATAGCCTATGACGTAGGTCCTTGTTTGCGTCCATCTGAAAAAAGCATGTTCTATCATTAAATAATAGTAATTCATGACATTCATAAGTAGATCATAACAATATATGAAGTGATTTAAAGAGAAATTCCAGTAGTTGCAGTAAACACTGATTTCATGAGAAAGTCTGTAAAACAAGGCTTAATTGTCAGTATATCATCGAGGATCTAGATCTGGTACAGTTACATTAACTGAACTTTGTGAAATCTTGAAATCTACGCTGAAAAATGTTCACACCGAAGAACTCCAACACAGATAAGCGCACGTGGGACAATGTATAATTATTGCTTAGGGCGTCGGGCCCGACGCCCTACCCGAATCCTGTGCTTATTTGCTGATTTCTCAGCAATTACACAATTTCTTCCAGAATCCTTTGGCACATGCGTTTTATTTATACAAACAGACACTTTGGTGGTCATTTCATTGGATTCTGTACGAACTCATTTTGATATCATTACCAAAACCAGCATTTACCTTTAAGGTAATTGTAATAAAGCTTCAGATTTATATGTTATTTTATTAAGAAAGGTTACAATGAATTAGTTGTAATGCCAAAGTGGATGTAGCAATATTACACACAATCGTTTAAACATCCCGACTAATTTCCAAAAACAATAATAAGGCCAATGGAATAATATTCTAATCCTTAAATCCGGCTAGATCCGCAACTGATTATCTAGAGATGCCATATGAAAGACGTTACAACTACTTGGACTATATATTTCTTTCCTCAAAGAAAATTTTGAATTTTCCTCTAAAAATCATCAGTATATTAAGACAAGGCATTAGCCATATTGTGTCTTACCAACTTTAAAAACTGACCTGAAATGATCTTTGGTCTCAGTCTGTGACCACTAACAGCAACATAGCATGAAGGTTCTGCCATTGCATCAACTGACTACAGACAGACCATTTCTAATACTATACCATTGGTCCATTTGGAACCAGTTTCCCTAGGGGTTGCTGTGGCATAAAACATGCTACTTACCTCTTCTTGTAATCTTGCATTCCACTGTGCCTCCATGTGTTGTATCGTTGCCTTTTCATGACTGAGCTGTTCTCTCGTCTGCTGCAGTTCATTCCTCAAGGCCTGTAGTTCTGGGCTCGGTCTAGACATCCTCTCACTCAGCTGCTTGATCAATTCTTCATGCCCTAGAAAAAAAAGAAAAATGTAGAGGTGTCATGGTGAATCATGAATTTTTTTCAGGAACTTACATATGCTCATAAAAGAAAAAATGGTGGACAATAAAGGTGAAATAAGATGTCCAGAAACTAAACTTTATTACCAAAGGCGCTTTACCATCATATAATCACATCCATTTGAATCAGAATAATGTGAGTCAGAACATTGTGAAGATTTGAATTCTATGATTTGTATTTTGTGATAAAACCATTGAATGCCAATGTAACTCATGATATATCTTTAATCAGGATTGCTTCAGGACTCAAAAAGCAATATCGGGTATAAAAGATAGAGAAAGCATCAAGTAAACCTTGGATTACCAGGGCTATCATCAAATCTAGAAAGGATCTAGCCCTATTTGAAAATGAAAATGATCTCCATTAAAAAAAAGGTTACCCGTTTATAGGCCTAAATAAGATGTAGTCACATCTTCCAAGTTCCAACTCTTCATTAAGAATCATTTTGGTGAAAAACTAAAATGAAATCATCATGATTTGAAGAACACTAACAAACTTTTCAATAACCTGCTTTAGGTATGTAAGTGTCATTGCATTGACAGTAGGTGCGCTCTACCCATATAATATATTTACTACTGCTACTATTCTTTGTTCACTTTTAAAGGTTAAGTCCACCTCAGAAAACATTGATTTAAATCAATAGAGGAAAATCAGACAAGAATAATGCTAAAAATTTCATCGAAATCAGATGTAAAATAAGAAAGTTTATGACATTTTAAAGTTTCGCTTATTATTCACAAAATAGTTATATTCACTATTTAGTCACATGCACTCTATGTCCCTCACTCACTATTTCTTTTGTTTTTTATTGATTGAATTATAAAATATTTCAAATTTTACAGATTTCACAATAAGGACCAACTTGACTAAACCATTAAACAATGGTAATTCCACATGTTCAGGGAGAAATAAAACTTTGTGATGATGATAAAATTAGAATATTTTGTATTTCATATAATAAAATATTAAAGAAATAGTGAGTGAGTGAGTGATGTCATCAGTTCCCTCATTTGCATACCGATCTGGATATGCTTATGGGTCAATCCATGTCAAATCAACCAATGCTTGTCACCCGACCCCCTTCGATTTTCTTTAAACTCGCACCAAATGTTCCCCCAAGTGTCTGACAGAAAAATCTGAAATATTTTGCCCCAAGGTCAAATGGTTGCTAAGATACGGCCTCCCTTAGCAACCAATGCGTGGACAAACAACCAAGTTTTAAAAAAATTGCTATTTTTGATTGACTGCTGCAACCAAGTTTGATGAGGTAGAGTGCTAATTTTCTGGAAATTGGAAGAACTTTTTAGTCTTAACATGCACAGTATATTACGGCACAGATCTGACCAGCCGTTATTGCGCACGAGGTCGCCGAAAAATGGTGTTAAGCTTCCAAGTCAGTGATTTCGGGTGCAATTTTGGAAGCTCATAATTTTCAAATTCAATTAGCTTAGAGCCCAATATTATGCATATTTGAAGACTATCACTTGCTCAACAGACCTACAAAAAATTGGCCCAAACGTGCGCGTCGTTTTCTTGTAGGGCGCCCTCAAAGTTGGATTTTTTCTAAAAGTTGCCAAGTTCAAGGTCACGGATCACCCCTCGTCCCATAGAGGAGCAGCACCAATTTCTGTTTTCTGATAGACAATTACCTATATTTTCATGGGATACTTACAATTTTTTGTGACCGAAATGTTAAATAGCTGGTTTACGCATTCGAAAATGGTCGTAAACACCCCCAAACCAATGTAAAATGATACATACAGTTTATCAGCACATTTCAAATTGCAATAAATCAGAAATGAAAAGCCAACAAATACTGGTATTGTCTGTAATGGTCTGTAATCTGTAACGGGTGTTGTGAATATGCTAATTTTAAGCATTTTCAGCTACTTTTAGATCAATTTCAAGGTCAAAAGATAAAGATGTGACTTTACGTATTATTTGGACATTAAAATACAACCTGGAAGAAACCTGATTTGTAATTATCAGCTTAAAATCATCATTTGTCTTAAAATGACACATAAGTGAAAGTCGGTGTAAACAACCTTAACGATAGGATATTGGTGGATTAAAGATTTTGGGTGAATTTCAGCCATCTCTTCAAGGTCATTGTGTTGTACAAAAAATGAATTAATAATAGATCATCCAAGTACTCATTATGGACTATCAATAGTGCAAATATCAACATGATCAGGCTTTTAGTCTGTGAGAAAATCAATTCTGAAATGTGTTGTAAAGCTCACGGGTGTTGTGAATATGCTAATTTAAGGCATTTTCAGCTATTTTTAGATCAATGTCAAGGTCAAAAGGTAGAGATTTTGCTTTGTTTGTTATTTGGATATTGAAATAGAACCTAAAAGGAACAAGATTGGCAATTATCAGCTTAAAATAATCATTTGTGTTGAAATGACACACAAGTGAAAGTGCGTGTAAATACAGTTTAGCGCCCTATAATCACGGAAAATCGACCTGATTTATTGTTTTTGATGATTTTCAGCTGTATTTTTAAAGGTCTTTGCCAAATAGTCAAACTATTTGTGATGCATATCCTTTTAGTACTAATTACAGACTACCATTACAGACAATACCAGTATTTGTTGGCTTTTCATTTCTGATTTATTGCAATTTGAAATGTGCTGATAAACTGTATGTATCAGTTTTACATTGGTTTGGGGGTGTTTACGACCATTTTCGAATGCGTAAACCAGCTATTTAACATTTCGGTCACAAAAAATTTTAAGTATCCCATGAAAATATAGGTAATTGTCTATCAGTATACAGAAATTGGTGTTGCTCCTCGATGGGACGAGGGGTGATCCGTGACCTTGAACTTGGCAACTTTTAGAAATAATCCAACTTTGAGGGCGCCCTACAAGAAAACGACGCGCACGTTTGGGCCAATTTTTTGTAGGTCTGTTGAGCAAGTGATAGTCTTCAAGTATGCATAATATTGGGCTCTAAGCTAATTGAATTTGGAAGTTATGAGCTTCCAAAAGTGCACCCAAACTCACTGACTTGGACGCTTAACACCATTTTCGGCGGCCTCGTGCGCAATAACGGCTGGTCAGATCTGTGCCGTAATATACTGTGCATGTTGGGACAAAAAAGTTCTTCCAATTTCCAGAAAATAAGCACTCTACCTTATCAAACTTGTTTGCAGCAGTCAATCAAAAATAGCAAATTTTTTTAAAACTTGGTTGTTTGTCCACGCATTGGTTGCTAAGGGAGGCCGTATCTTAGTAACCATTTGACCTTGGGGCAAAATATTTCAGATTTTTCCGTCAGACACTTGGGGGAATATTTGGTGCAAGTTTAAAGAAAATCGAAGAGGGTTGGGTGACAAATTGTCTGAAAATTGGTTGATTTGACGTGGATTGACCCTTATAGCTGTTTTGTGAAAATAAGCGAAACTTAAAACTGTCATAACTTTCTTACAATATTATACATCCGATTTTGATGAAATTGTCAGTGTTTTACTTCGATTTTTCTTTCTTTATTAGAATCAACTTTTTGCTGGAGTGGACTTGTCCTTTAAGCAAAAAAAAAAAAAAAAAAATCATGCTTGGTAATCTCATTTCCATTGTTCCACTTGCTGAATTTAAGTTTTGAAATTATTTCCAATCATAGAAAAGTTTGATATACTTAAGGAAATTAAGTTCTAATAAACTGTTAATTTAGAAAGTCATAAGTGACACTTAATTTCTTATCTATTTCTTTAATGCGCTGGTATCTGTAAAAAAAATATAAGAATCACCTGTGACCACCAGTAAAAAACAACAAAACACAAACTGTCATCATTCAGGCCTATATAACATCACTTTTTGTCAAAATCACAATTTTTTTTAACAATTTTTTTTTTTATATTGAGATACGTAAAATTGCAAAATAGGTTTTAAAAGTGTCCTTGACTATAACTAACCTCAAATCATGACAACATATGAATACTGTAAAGGAAACTCAATATGCATGTACATGTATGTATCCACTTGTTGAGCATCAAGATTAGACTTCTTCAAAATGCAAGGTAGTGTCAACACAAAGACGTCAGTAGGCTGCGTAACAATATATTAAGTTTCTATGGCAACACAAGGCTTTTCCACTGAGAAAAACGACCTCAAAATTTTCAAAGCAAAACAGCAAGTCTGTTATCTTTGTGGGAACAGTATATGGCCTAATGTATTTTAAGATATTACTATTGGAATCAGATAGAATTTAATAGTGTTATCTCACATTTAAGTATTCAAATTGTTTTTCTTTACAATGTATATTTCTTTATCTTTCTCATTTTCCCGAATTTAGCAATCACTGTAAATATATCATATAGCATTTTCACATCTGTAAAGCTATACATGTATTGATAATCTGATTACTTAATAAACTACTATACATCATATTTATTTATTAGTTAGATTAATGATCTTTTATTGTTATTATTCATCCTTCATTTACTTTTAAAACTTCATTTAACTATTTTTCATGATCTGGGTTGGGACTTGGGACTATAAACCTTTGGTTTTTATAACATTTTTTAAACATTAATCATTATAAAACAACAAAGAAAATATATTGTATGGTTGATAACATGAAAATATTGATGACAATTTGTAGTACAGATTTACAAAGTCTTAAAATTTCTATTTAAGTTTGTCATTTCACATCTACTTTAGATTAATGATAAATATACATCTCACTGTTAATAATAATAATAATAGTAAAAATAATAATAGGCATTTATATAGCGTCATCTACCTAGAAATATTCTATTCTGAGAAGCGTTGTTATTATTATTACCCGGGCTTTAGCTTGAGCTGCCTTTCAGCGCTCATGCATTCAAGGAATTAATTCTGCCGGGTACCCATTCATCTCACCTAGGTTGAGTGAAGGAAGGAAATTACACCATGGCTGGGATCCGAACCCACGACCCTCTGTTTCAAAGTCAGAAGACTAATCCACTGGGCCACAATGCTCCACTAAGCTACTTGACTGTTAAGCTACTTGACAAAATGTTGTTGGACAGAATGACAATTATACTAAAGAGTCGTGAAAGTAGACCATGTGGTGAGTGGACGAGTTGGCAGTAGACGAATTGGCAATCTAACTCTCTTACTTGGTCACTCATTGTATCCCAGTCTCTTTCAGTCTGCTCTTCTCCTCCCCTCTCTTTTTCCATCTCCCCCTTACCTCCCCTTTTGTCTCTTCAAGATCATATAAATACCACTATTGATCTATTGACACTGGGCTCTAAGCTGTGAGCCCTTGTACAAGCAACGCTGATCTGACATTTGACTTTCATAGATGCATCTATTTCAATCAACTCTTGAAGTCACTGAATAAAAGCATCACTTGTGGAAACAAACACACGAGTATTGGAAGTGAATCCAGCAAAATCTATACCCAGTGGTTTAAATGTAATTATCTTTGCAAAATGGTTCTTGTTGAAACTCAGCAATTAAGTACTCAAAGCATGGCCATCTGTCAAAAGACATTTTTTTCCAGCTACAGTGTACATGTATAATGAATAAACAAGTGTATGTGCATTATATTGGTGATTTTTGAGAGTACATGTACATCATTTTTACAGAGTTTCCAATATTTCATGATTACATACTTCAAATATGTAAGAACTTGCTAGATCTGGGGTCTGTAACATTAAGGTTTGTGATTATCAAGAGCGATGGCCAATCAAAAGGATTGTTGCATGCACATTTTGTTGAAAATTATACTAATGAACCAATCAGTGCTGTTCCTTCATATTTTCTATCCAGTGGAAACCTTTGCATGGCCGTATGCAGATTTTTTTTTAGTAGGGGGCCAAGATGTGTAAAATCTTTTTGAAGAAACTCAAAAGCAAGGGAGCGAAATAACTGAGCTTGTCAGTGAGGCACTTTTGCATTTTCTTAAGTGAAAATGAAGGATCTGTGCACACTCTTGTTGAATTTTGGGACTTTTTTATTTTCAGTTTGGTGTGAAAGTATTTACTACCGATACTTACCCAGGGATATTGTGATTTCTCAAGTTCAGCCAAAATAACATTACTACGCTGACATTTCTTGATCATTGACAGTTATCAATAGTGAATCGTTAAAGAGATGTTATGAAGGATTATTCTATATCAGAGAGCTAAAGCAGATTTAATTTTTTTTTACAGAAATATATGACACATGTATGTCATGTTGATAAAATTTAACTTACGGTATGCAGTCGAGAATGTAGGCAGCTTTAAGATGGATGTTTCTTTCTCATATGTGTGTGGTGTGAGATGATTCATTAAATGTTATTTCCTATTGTTCAGTTGCCAAGAAGGTAACTAATTCACATGAATCACTACGAATTAAGTTTTGAATAATTCATCAAGCATAGTATTTCTGCATTTTAAATGAAATTACGGTACCAACACATCTCAGTTAAATTGAACTTATTGCTCTCATCTATTTTTTGTATGTATTCAAAGACAAAATAAGGTTTTACTTTCCCTGCACCAAAAACGGGTTGGGTTTATTATCAAATTGAAAAGTATTGTCAACTGTGTTGACATCTCAATGCTTGATGGATGATCAACTTTATCTTCAGGTAATACATGTACATGCACTAACATAAATTAGCTTCTTGCAAAACTTTAGGTAATTCATCAGGTAAGATGATTAATATTTTTATAAGTACTTTCAATAATATTTAGTGCAAGACAGAAACCATTCAACATCTTTAAATAATCTCCTTTATTTTGTCTGAATTATCCTTCCTGTTCAAAAAGAAGAAGAGAAGTCAATGTCAATTGCTCTGTGTTCACATCAACTAATCAGCATATCAATCCAAGTATCGACTAGAACCAAATGATCCTAATCCTCATCCTAAAATTACAAATATCATTGTCAACAGAAAAAATAGTGCTGAGGGTGTTTCATAAAACTGTTTTGTAATTTTTGCTTGACTTTCCAGACTAGTGACCTTTTCTTATGCTAAATGATTTTTTTTTCTCTTGCTGTTGTTAACAAATTTTGACTGGATTAAAGATATTCCTTATTAAATTTTGACAAGTAATAAACTTTGCATTCAAATGCTTAACACAAATTTCAATCTGACCCCCCCCCCCCCACACACACACATTTCAACCTTGGTTGATGGTAATAAAACAATTTAGCTGAAAATCTGATTTAGCATCCAAGAACAAATTTACAAGACACATGCACCCTGAGCAATTGTTGCCAGAGTACGTCAAACAACTGGTTCTTTAATAGAATAAATCATACCTGACCGAGTAGGAATTTTAGTGTCTGTTATTTGATAAGGTCAAAGTGAACAAGTTATGCAAGCTAAAATCGTTGGAGTTTTGTTACCATGGTTACTAAATTCATAACAAATTACCCTTCCATCTTCATCATTGTGTCATATGAAAGAGGAGCTTGAGAAATCTAATAAATTGTGTTTGGATATATACATGCCGTACTCAATTATAACAACCTCTGTACACTGTACAGATGTATTTATTGCTTCTACAACCAGCAAATGCATAATTAAAGGACAAGTCCACCCCAACAAAAAGTTGATTTGAATAGAAAGAGAACAATCCAACAAGCATAACACTGAAAATTTCATCAAACTGAATGTAAAATAAGAAAGTTATGACATTTTAAAGTTTCGCTTAATTTCACAAAACAGTTATATGCACATCCTGGTTGGTATGCAAGTGAGGAGACTGATGACGCCATCCACTATTTCTTTTGCATTTTATTATATGAAATATTCTACTTTTTTCGTCATTGCCAAGTGCATTACATGTAACTATTACTTCCTCTCGAAACATGTGAAATTAGCATTTTTTTAGTCAAGTTGGTTCTTACTGTCAAATCTGTAAAAAATGAAATATTGTATAATCCAAACAATAAAAAACAAACGAAATAGTGAGGGACATCATTGACTGTCTAATTTGCATGTTACTGAGTAGTGCTTATCACTGTTTTGTGAAAAATAAGCGAAAATTTAAAATGTAATAGCTTTCTTATTTTATATCCGAATCCGATTTTTGATGAAATTTTCAGTGTTATGCTAGTTGATTTTCCTCTATTCAAATCAACAGTTTTCTGGGGTGAACTTGACCTTTAAAATTGGTCCAATGGTCAAACTATTCATTTGGACATGGCATGGCTATCTGACCTAGGTATTGTAAAAGTTGAAGTGATGTGCAGTGTGTCTACTCTTTGAAATGTCTAATAAGACAGTTTGGAATCCAAACTGAGCATCGTCTAGTACATTGTAAAGGTATTTATTTGTTTGTGTTTTTTAAACTAATTTTGATATCTTCCAAATTTACAGAAATGAATATAGTTGTGCTGCTGATAATTATGTAACAGGATGATGGTTATACTAGCATAACCAAGGGGGCACAAAATTAGCGTTCATGATGAAGAACTTTAACCACTTTAATAATCATTATTTATACACTATTTACTAATCATTTGCTTCTATGGGGTTCATTAAAAAAAAATCCAAGTGAGGCTAAATTATGAAATAGGTCCTTATCAGAATTTAGCAACTTGAACTACTTTGGAATCACAGATTTTCTTAGTTAAAAACAGTTTTTTCCAAGAGAATATTGTGCAGCACTTCCTCATGTATGTCACAATATCAGATCGTATCGCAGTAATTATGTAAAACTAAAACTCACTGTCTAATGTATATATTTTCCTATAATTCTGTGTACAAATATGACAATGTCAAATGACATTGAAGTTGTTGAATTCTTCAACAATCATTTGTCTGTCCATTAATACCACAACAATGTCAAATCTGATTTGGCTAAAAGCCCCTAATTCATTTAACCATGAAATAGGGTCCTTCAAATAGGCCATTAGTAACCCAGCATGTTCCAATGTAAAATGCTTTAACGTTCAGGTTAACAGTACTTTCAGCAGATTAGACATTAGCAATGAAAAATGCATCTACATATATGCACAAAAGGGATGGAAGTGATGTATTTTGTGTGATCCATGCTGATAAATTACCATGGTAACCACATCCACTGGAGTAGCTCCTTGACATTTGGACAGTGCATTCTAATTATGGATATTTACCAATAGATTGGGATTGAGGGTGGTGGTGTTGGTGGTGATGATGATGATGGTGATGATGATGATAATGATGATGATGACGATGGAGAAGAATAAAGTAAAAACTACATAAAATAGGATTCATACCTTTCTGTCATTACACACTCTATAAAAGTCTTAATGCTCTATAATTCACATTTACTTTGATGAAAATCAATGGATTCATCATTTGTTTGCATTGCATATCGTGACAAGCTACGTCTGACTGAAAATTATCTTTCTATCAGTGCTTTATTTACATTTTTCCACTAGTATAAACTACCATGACAACAATACTCAATTTAGCTAATCACCATCATCAACATCATCACCATCACCACCACCACCATCACCATTATCATAATCATTATCATCATAATCAACATCATTATCATCACCATCATCAACATAATCATTATCACCATAATCAAAATCAATATCATTATCATCACCTTCACCATCATTATCATCATTATCATCACCATCACCATCATATAACCATCATCGTCATCGTCGTCATCATCATCAACATCATCATATAACCATCATCATCACCACCATCACCATAATCATCATAATCAACATCATTATCATCAACATCATCATCATTATCATCACCACCACCACCATCATCATCTTTATCATACCAATTAAATACTTATTATAGCTCTACCTTCATCAACAATATCATTTTAAAAACCCCATAATTTACCACTGCAAAAAATCAGCAAAACCACTCCACTTACACCAAATTTGCAACAGCACAATCACTTCAATTGTTACCATATTTGTCAATACTTTCAACAAAATGGATTAAGAAACAACAGATATTTATTAACATGAAAATTAAATCATGAAGATGTAGGAAATATAACCAAAGTTAAATATATTTTTTCCATCATAACAGATCATTTTAAAGCAATAACATTGATAGACGAATTAAACAAAGCTTTATACTACAATCCCAATGATAAAGAGACAAAATCACATAAGACTTACTCTTCTGCTCTCCCTTGTACTCGCTTCCAAGCTCTGCGATACGCCTGCAACACCAACAAGAAAAGTAATGAGCAGAAAATTAGAAAATGAGACAGAATGGACACAGCATCAATTATGTACTAACCTATGTCAAGCGAAATGTATGAGTTTGTGGGAGAAGTGTGTGACGTACATACACAAGATTGTAAAACTGTGTGAATAGAAAGCATGCGAAGGTTTAATTTGACTGGAAGACAACAGACCAATTAGCACTGCACAAGGCTTATGAATATTCTGTCTAATTAAAGTATAATGAAAGTATTGATTTTCGATTGAGTCAGTAAATGAAAGAGTTATGTAATATAGTGTACAATGTCAAAACCATTCTCTTAAGATGTTTCCTCTCTCTTCCTGCCTCCCCTTTCACTCTACCTCATTTGTTATGTGCAATATTATCATAACATTTTTCATTGTTTGTATTTCTTGTTCTCTCTTCTGTACACTTTAGAGATAGGCCCTATATCACACTAGTCATTTAGTCATACATGTGTGCATCTAATTAATTTGAAATGAAAGAAGCTTACAAGATCAATACATACACAGGCACTATATTCCATTTAAAACATTTAAACTTTATTGTTTCTCATCTTTATAATCTATGTCACATTTTACCTACATACAATCTCTTTATACCAAATACAAGAATTGGATATTCCAGTTCATATCTGACATTTTACAGTATCCCCTTGCTGCCACCCCCCCACCCCCCCTTGCCATCCTTTCTACCTTTCTCATCTCTCTCTCTCTTATCTACCTTTATATATCTTTGTTTCTCCACTTGATTCTCTTTCTTTCAATCACCATCTCTACCCCTTTCTCTCTTTGCTGTCTTGCTTGCTCCCATCTCTCTTCCTCTCATCTGCATCCCTGTTCCTCCACTTCTTTTTTTCTCTCACTCAATCACTTTCTCTCCCCTTTTCCATGAATTCACACTCCATTCCCGTCAGTTCCTATCATCACTTCCCGCGTTTCAGCACACATGCACCAGAACAATTATTGATGTTTGATTCAATCTGTTCATACCCGTTTCCTATGTCAATTTTAATTTAAAATGTACATATTAGACGTTTGCTTGACTGTGTGCGATAAGAGAGAATGTCTGATTTTGAAGCTCAGCAGTACCTCATTCTTCCCCAATATTTGCATATTCTAACTCACTGAAGGCTTGTTCAGATATGGAGTGACGATTTGTAAACAAGGTCAATTATGGAATGAGAGGTGTAAAAAAAAGTTGCAGAAATAGGGGATATTTTCTCTTTTTGTGTCACAAGGCAGCAATCTTTGGACTAGTCAAATCGTTTCAATTTTTTTTACAATCTGTACAAAGTTGTAACTTGTACTCATTTTATGACATCATAATGAAATTATTACCGTAAGTCCAGAGTTGTTGTTTTAAAGAACTTAAAAAGTGAGGTAAATTGCCTCATCCTATAAATCTAAAACTGTACGAAAATTATATGGAGCTAGAACAATATCTCAAAATGAATTATATTTCATCTCTTATATTTCTGTCATTTTCTTTTTCAGTCCATTTTCATGTTTTTTTAAATTTGTTTTGAGGTTAATACACCCCCTTGTTTTCTTAGTTGTTGTACATGCATGTCTCCTATTTACAATAAAATTGTTACTGAAATGAATACTGATAACAGTTAATAACCATTAAATGTGCTGTTTCCTATAAACATAAATGAGTGCAAGACTAGGAGAAGATATATTTTAAACTTGTACAAAGCAAAAACATATACAGTAAAGCTGTCCTGTGATGGATTAGATCTCAAATGAGAGCAAGAGAACGTGAGCATTCTGAAATAAACCTCTTTCAAGCTTTCTCTTTCTCAATCAATATGAAAATTGTCAAAGAAGACAGGTGTTATATACCCGAAAAACAAACTCTCCTTAAAAGACACTTTCAATTCCAAATTTTTAAGGGTATAATTCAAGAGTTTTATTCCAAAAGAATCCATCCAGAGCATTTTTCTATAAATCAAAGTTTATTATTCACCACTTTCCCTCATCTGCTGCTATTTATTGTGATATCGGTGCTATCATCTTAGATTTCATTAACTAAAATTCTAGCAATTAATATCAATTTTTAAGATTTATCATAATATTAAATTCCATGGATTTAGCTCCCTTTGGAGCACATTTAAACATGTAAAACAAAGGAAATTCAAAATGAAACAGGTACAGTGTGGAATACATTTAATGTTTTCTGATGTTAATCTATTGAGAATTGAAAAAGGAAAAAATATCAAAATTTTTCTAATATTTTCTATTATGAAGAGTTGAATTTTCAACTTTTTATTCCAAAAGGAGCTAAATGAAAAAAAATCATAAAAATAATAAAACTCTATTATTTATATCAAACTTGCACTGATGATGTAGACACATCTGGCACAAAATTAACAAATCCTAAATGACTGCAGTGGATTTAGCTCTGTATGGAATATAACCTAATATTTTTAATTTGATATGGCACATTTCATTCCCTAAGTGTCAAGTACGGTACCTAATTAATCATCAAATAAATCACATATATATTTTTCTTTGCTTGCATTTTTTTAAAAACTGAATTAAATCATTAATTACATATTTACTGAAAGAAGGTTAATCTTCCTTTATTGTTATTAATTATAATAATAATAATACACAGAACATATATTGCGCAAATCACAATTATGAATAACGTCTCTATGCACTTCCAAAGGACTTCAAGGATATTATTACCCCAGCTGTAGCTTGGCAGCCGTAATTTCCAAGATTACAGCGCACCCACATTTCAAGGAATAAATTCCTACCAGGTAGGGGAAGGCGGGGTAAGTTGTGACAGTTTTTGCTTTTTGCATGTTAGAATTGATATGATTAATAATCTTGTCAAAATAAGTACCTTGCTTTGAAATTTCATTCTTCTGAAATATTTTCCACCTATATATAACTTTCTACCCCAACACTGAAAGTCATCGTGACCTTTGAAAAAACCGATGTCAAATGGCTCAACTTGCCCCATATATGGGGTAAGTTTGAGCCACCTTCTGGGGTAAGTTGAGCCACAAAAACTATGTACAAAATGTATGGGGGGAGAACCAGCATGTCAATGTTTTGTTTAAAGTCTTTTCACTTGCTAATTCTCTATAAATACTTAAACATCCTGTAAAAGGAAATGAGCAGTCATGTTAATTTGCTCCTTTCAGCCTGTATTTCAATCGATTTTTATGGTTTGTTTTTTTAAGATACATTACCACAGGAATTACCATGGCTCAACTTGCCCCATGCTGTTTGGCTCAACTTACCCCAGTCCGAACTTAGTGCAATAATTTTGTATCCACACATTTATTATGCATCCATCATATAAAAGACTATGACAAGAATGAAGATCCATACCTGGACTAATAATTTTGTTATCATGTCTTTATTATATTTAAAGACGTGGGTGTTTATGAAGCACTTATCTATTTCACACTCTTTTTTACTTTTTTGGCTGAAATTCACATTTTTCCCTCTAAAAAACTACTTTTTGTTTCAAAGTTGGAAACAATGTGGTGGGGTTAGGGGTTATGCTATGGGTCATCAATACATGACACCACCACAATGTCTGACTCATTCATTATTGGCCTGCAGCTGGTGGCTCAACTTGCCCCTATGCTCAACTTACATGTACCCCGCCTTCCCCTACCCATTGGCTGGGATTCGAACCCATGACACTCTGTTTCAAATCCAGAGACTAATCCACTTGGCCACAACACTCCGTTGTAGAATAAGGCTCAAAATGTACATTTATATACATTCAATTCAGCCATTCTCCATTACTTGAATTGGTGCAAACAAATAACTCTATAATGGCTTTACTATTTAATAAACATTGTTTGATAAAGAGCTAAAATTCAGTGTTTGATCAAGATTACAGACTGCTTGACATCATGTGATATTTGATAGACAGCAATCAATTACTGCAATTGTGATCTGCGCAAATGCTCATTGCTATTATTAAGTTGCATTAAATAGATTAAAATACCAAAGTGCCCTCCTGTTATAAATGAAACAAATTACCTATTCAGACAACACTAACAAATACAAGTACCCAAATGTACATTCTTTTAAAAAATATCTCATAAAATTACACATTAACATGATAACATCAATATTCAACAAGGCATAAGTGATGTTGTGTCTCGCCCACTTGTGAAAGTAACCAGAAATATTGTGATTTGCTAGGGCATGCAACAGAATTGTATCAAAAGTTCATTGTAAAATAACTGGGATGGGATAATATTTGTCAAGAGTCTTGCACATATACTTTAATCTTGATGTCAAAATGACCTTTGACAGTACCATGTGACCTCTGAACATAATAACATAGTACAGCTACAACGCGAGTATGGTGAAAAAGTGACTTACGGTTGCAGAGTTATATCATAACAATGACCTCAAAATGACCTTTGACCTTACCATGAGACCTCTGACTGTGCCATGATATACATCTACAACCAAAGTAAACTTTAACATAGACCTGAAAATGACCTTTGAACTTACCAAGTGACCTCTGACTGCAGCCTAACATGCAGGTCCCCCAAGTCCATCTATCATCCAAGTTTGGTTGAAAAGTGACTTACAGTTGCAGAGTTAGGTGTCATAAGAGAGTCTTGCATGTAAACTTTTACGTTGACCTGAAAATGACCTTTGACCTTACCATGTGACCTCCGACTGCACCTAACATGCAGGTCCCCTAACTACATCTACCATCCAAGTTTGGTTGAAAAGTGACTTACGTTTGTGGAGTTATGTGTCATAAGAGAGTCTTGCACATAAACTTTATCGTTGACCTGAAAATAACCTTTGACCTTACCATATGACCTCTAACTGCAGCACTCCATTCAGGCCTACACTCCATGCAGGTCTCCCAAGTCCATCTACCACCCAAGTTTTCATGAAAAGTGACTTATGGTTGCGGAGTTATATGTCATAAGAGAGTCTTGCACGTAAACTTTAACATTGACCTGAAAATGACCTTTGAACTTACCATGTTACCTCCTACTGCAGCATAACATGCAGATCCCCAAAGTACATCTATACAATCCAAGTTTGGTTGAAAAGTGACTTACGGTTACTGAGTTATTTGTCATAATGTTTGTGACGGACGGACGGATGACATTCGCAAATATTCTATTGCAAGTTTACAGTTGATTGATCACTTTAAACTTTAGCAAATAAGCTTGCACTCCTTGTTTCATGGAGCAGATTAGCAATCAATTGCAGATTTGCAATTAATTACACGGCATGCTTGATTTGGGGAATGAAAAAAGACTTGTAATTGATTGCAAGTTTCTTGCAACGCCCCATTAGTCTTGCCTTCCCCTCTGGTGGGCGAGACAAAAAAGTGCTTATAGAAATCAACACACACACATACAAAGAAAATAGGCAATCACTTTATTTTTCAATACCTAAACACAGGATATGAAATAATCTGGGGAAACATCAATCTATCAAGTTAGACTGTCAACCATTTATTCTAACTATGTATAAATTAATTCATTCATAAGTCCATCCACCTATGCCATCAATTCCTCCATCAATGTATAAACACATCACTTTATCCGACTTTTCCATTATTTCATCCATCAGTTAACCCAACACTCTCCACCTTTTCCACATGTCTAGCCTAGGCAAGCAGTACACAGCAGAGTAATACCTATTAAAGGCATGAAACATCAAAGGTCATGACCCAGTGACCTCTGATCTGACCCAGAGTGTACACCTATTCCATCAATTAATTCATCACACTATCCACTAATCATTATTACCCTCTATACATCAACTCAATCAATCCACCACTCTCTGCACCTATTCCATCAACTCATCCATCATTTTATTGAACCTCTCTATTCTACCATTAACCCTGTCTAGGCCGGGGTATTTTGGGAGTTCATATGGTTGGGGCGTCCAGGCCCCCTTGAGATCTCGGCTTTTGATCGCGCGGAAAATTTGCATGCAGGTTGTCTGGGACATAATTTACGAAATTGTATAGTAATTTATTTCATGCAAATCACTATTATGCTAGTATGCGGTATGCTCTTTGCGGTGTTGGAAATGTACATGAAAAAAAAATTGCGATATAAAATCAATTTCTTATGTAGTATATATAGTTTTTGCAATTTTTTTATGCATTTCTATGTTTTTTGGACCTCTTGATTTTCACTGTTTTTTCAATGAACTTTGTATAGGACTCTTGAGATTATACACGGCATAAAACAAATCCATTTAGACCAGCAAAACTAGAAATAATCATACATTCATGATTTTTGGTTGAAAACACAAATTGCATTGACTTTGCACACGAATCACATTTTTTAGCAATTTTTAGTCTGACATGCACTTACAAAATGTTGTGTAATTTCGAAACTGCGTACCCGGGCGTCGCAGAATTGATCTAAAAAAATGCGCAAAACTTGGAAGTAAAAAGTCAGCAGGTGGCACAGTAAACTAAAAAAATTGTGCAACGAAAATATCGTGCGAATTGTTGAGGGGGGCTTCTGAACCCCCATCCCCCCCTCCCGGCCTGGATAGGGTTAATGCATTGCCTAACTAACAAATTCCCTAGATTCAGGTTTCCGAGCTATCAAGCATCTTTTCCAATAAAATGACCATTCCATGTCCATGACCTATACAGTGCGTATAAAAAAAAAGTTTACACTTTGAAAAAGCCCTGGGAATTAAAAAATATACAACATATGGGTAATTTTTTCCACATATAATCTTGGGTTTGGGTCTCATCTATCTAATGCAAGTAAAAGTTTTGACAGAATGTTACACTTGAGTGAGCACTGTCCATTTTCGTAAAGCTTGCAGAAATCTGTTTGCGCAGAAATGCTCGTTTTCACGCTGTGTAAATGGGAAAGGGCGAAATCAAACTTACCCTGCGAAACATTTCTCATCCATTTCCCTTGCACTTTTAGTCAATTGAAATTAAACGGATACATTCAAGCATTTTGTAATGATTTTGCCACCCAAATTGAAATTTCAACACTAATTAAGCACAACCTTTACCCTTTTTGTACCAGCTGGATCTGAGGACATAACTGAATCTGAACAAAAGTTTATATCAGACCTCTTTAGCATTTTTTCACTAAGTTTTTACTAAGTCTATATCATCTAAAGTGGATTTACATTTCATTTTTTATTTAATACTTGTTTCTCCACACTTTTCCCAAGCTTGACAATGATTAACAAATGAAAATCAAGCCTATACCGTTTCAAGTAAATCACAGCTCAGTGTAAAGCAAATATCGTCACGATGGCCGCGGTGTGTGGGGGAGTGGGGTGGGGCACAATGCACTCTTCAAAGTGTTTTTGGCAAGGAAACAAGTTAAAAAGGTAAAACATATCATCAAATCAATTTTACTAGCTAAATTCAACGTGTTCTTCATGATTAAGGTCTACTTTTATTCGCATAACTATTTCAGAGTTCTGCGCAAATCATTTTTCACTAACTTTTTAAAAGTAAGTGGGGCTCACTCAGGCGAAAATATTTTTCAACAGTTATATCGTCATTTGCTTGAGTGGATCTGTACCAATCTTAAAATGTGGAAGAATCTTCAGGATATTACAAATATATAATTTTACAGGATTTTTACTAAGTGTAAACTTTTTTTTATCAATACAAGTGGAATGCCTCTGGCCGTCTCACCTGCATCACGCGGTTCAATATAGCAGCAGTGCTGACTTTGAATACTACTCTAACTCGCACAAGATGTTCAGTGATCCATGGTTACTCTTATGTCCACTTTTTATGAACTAGACCAATAAACTTACAGAGATATGATGGTTATTCAACAAAAAACCCCAACATGGCCAAAGTTCATTGACCTTACATGACCTTTGACCTTGATCATGTGACCTGAAACTCGAACAGGATGTTCAGTGATACTTGATTACTCTTATGTACAAGTTTCATGAATCAGATCCATAAACTTTCAAAGTTATGATGGTAATTCAACAGATACACCCAATTCGGCCAAAGTTCATTGACCTTTGACCTTGGTCATGTGACCTGAAACGCGCACAGGATGTTCAGTGATACTTGATTACTCTAATGTCCAAGTTTAATGAACTAGACCAATAAACTTTCAAAGTTATGACGGTAATTCAACAGATACCCCCGATTCGGCCAAAGTTCATTGACCCTAAATGACCTTTGACCTTAATCATGAGACCTGAAACTTGCACAAAATTTTCAGTGATGCTTGATTACTATTATGTCCAAGTGTCATGAATCAGATCCACAAACTTAAAGTTATGATGGGAATTCAACAGATATCCCCAATTCGGCCAAAGTTCATTGACCCTAAATGACCTTTGACCTTGGTCATGTGACGTGAAACTCATGCAGGATGTTCAGTGATACTTGATTAACCTTATGTCCAAGTTTCATGAACTAGGTCCATATATTTTCTAAGTTATGATGACATTTCAAAAACTTAACCTCAGGTTAAGATTTCGATGTTGAATCCTCCAACATGGTCTAAGTTCATTGACCCTAAATGACCTTTGACCTTGATCATGTGACATGAAACTCTAATAGGATGTTCAGTAATACTTGATTAACTTTATGGCCAAGTTTTATTAACTAAGTCTATATACTTTCTAAGTTATGACGTCATTTCAAAAACTTAACCTCAGGTTAAGATTTGATGTTGACGCCGCCGCCGTCGGAAAAGCGGCGCCTATAGTCTCACTTTGCTTCGCAGGTGAGACAAAAAACTCCACCACATCATCCTTCCATCTACCAACACTTTATTATTTATTAATTTTCTCATTCAATGTTACACCTCCCTATTATGCATTATATTCTATCTACATTACATGCTGATTAATCCATTCAGTCATCCACCCATCATACAAAAAAGAAACAAAGGATTATGGTAAATTGTTAAACTCACATTTTTGCATGTTCCAGATCTCGTTTGAGAATAGTGTTGTTCTCCTTCAGCGTAGGATAATCAATCATTGTTCTCATTCTCTCATGTAAAGCATCACTTCTATTTGCAGCTGATGCAGCTTCACCCTTTGCTTCCTTCAGAAGATTCTGTCAAGATAGAAGGAAAGGTTCCAAGGAATAAAATGAGAAATTTTCTAACAATCACATCTTTATAGAAAAATTCTTATTCTTAGTATTATACAAGAACATTTTTAATGTTCCATATTCAGTTCCAGTTGAAACAAAAAGAGATCGATCTCTCAGTTTTTATCTCTCTTGCTGTTATCAAATTACAACAAAATGTGCCGAGGAAACAAGGAGAGTAGACAAATATTTCATGCATGTGAAATACAAATTTCTAGCAAACGATTGGGCAGATTAAAAAAAGACAGACTTTTTTTTCAAATGCTGAAATGAAATCTCTAATGTTTTTAAACAGTAAACAAATAATTCATGAACTCACCTCTAATTCTAGAATATGATTTGTCTTTCCAAGTAGTTGCTCTTTAACTGATTTTAGGGTTTCCTTTTCATCAACCATACTTCTCTGTTCAGCTGAAAAAAACAAACAATTGAATTTAAACAGACACATTTACTTTTTGATTTATTTCAAGCAAAATTGTTTTCTATATAGAGTTTATTATACTTTTCCACCGACAGGATAAGTATTATAACATTTTACTTTGGATTGTGGAATAAAAAAATACAATAAAAAGCAATCATATTTTTATATCTAGACAATATGATATTACTTTTGGCCCTTTGTTCCATAACATGTCCAGAAAAAAGAAAATAGCTACACCACATAATTCTACTTTCCCATATAAATTGTATAGTTAAAAGCATCCATAAGAACAAACGAGGAATTTCATATCATAGCTTTATTATATACCAAAATGAATATTTATGTATTAATAATTTTGTTTAAATTCAAAATCAACAAAATATATTGAAGTCTACAAGTATATGATGTATATCCATTTTGGTCTGTTGCCATATGATGCTGTACAAATTATTTGTACATCTAAATTAGTATACATTCAAGAATTTTACCTCTGATTTTGGCTTCTCTCTGTTCAAGCTCATTCAATCTCTTGGCAAGTCTAGCCTCATAATCCAATTCAAACCTGCATACAACCATTGAAATATTATGGAACAATGTATTAATGGATTCAAATGAAAGGGTTCTTCGGGTTATTATTTCACAAAATAACAATTATAACATTCAATATTGAATTAAATTATGGTTTACTTAAAACTGTAATCTCTTTTTTTGCGTAAATTGATTACAATTAACATCACGCAGCATTGCTAGGAGTCCATACTTGAGCTAAGTCATGATTCACTGCATACAGATCAAAGGGTTCTCTTTCATGCAAATTTGTAAGACATATATGTATATTATTAATATCATAATAACATCTATGAAAGACTGGAATACTAAGCTTTCATACAAACCTTCTTGTCTCTTCCTTGAGTTTATTTTCATATGTTGTTTCTATGTTTGACACAGATGCTTCTCTTATTTTCAAGTTTTCCTCCAAGGCTTTCCTCTTGTCTTCTTCCATCTTTGCAGCCCTGCATAAAAATAAGGAAAGTAGTTTTACTCATTTTCTTGAAATACAGAATGAGCTCCTATATACAATGAATAAAGTTAGAGTAAAGAATATGATGACATCTCCAATGCCAAGTGTGTCAAAAATTACGAGAAAAAAAATATTCACAAAGCCACAATATATGGACAATTTTGTATCTTTTCAAGTAAAAAAAATGAAAAGAAAAGGTTTGATGAAAAAAGAAAAGAAAATCAGATGCCCTTCTTTATAAAAATCCAAGACTTTAAACCTATCAAAAAAACAGAGTCGGTGCCCCTCCATGGAAATCCACTCTTTTTATCAACATTGAAAATATATAAAAATAACAGCTAATGATTATACAGGGTTTTTCACAAGTGCTTGAAGGTGAATTAGAACTTTTACTCTGACCAAAATATACAATTACAAAATCACACTTTGCAGTGGACATCTTCCACTTCCTGGGGAATATTCCTTACCAAGCTGCTTCTCAGATAGCAATAGAAAATTCAAAACAAAAATCCTTTCCCTTTTCATTTAACACCCAAGTAGTTCATGACAGATTCAAACTAATGCTTAGTATGCATTTGGTTGCCACAGGAACAAAATAAAAAGGGTCTCATTTAAATTAGTTGTCCTTACCTTCTGTTAATCTCTGCTTCTCTTCTGAGATCCGCCTCTCGTTGTTTAATAGCCCTAAGCTCTTCAAGAAGGCTCTGTCTCTGGGCATATGTTTCCTTCTCAACTAACTGTACATGAAATCAAATCATTTGACATAAAGTAAATAAACATGATATCTGTGCATCACATCTGAACATATTTTAATCTAAACTAAATTTTAACAAGGTGGTTCAACCACGAGTCTTGCCTGATTTTGCAAACGATAAAATATGCAATATGATCTTCTGACCCTTAGATGACCTTTAACCTTGTCATCCTCAAGAACACATGTGTGGTAATACCCAAAGATCATTTGTACCAATTGATGCAGATATAAAGAAATGAGAGCAAACTGAACAAAAACTTGAAAAAAGCATGGACATGACCTCATCTCATTTGACATTTTGACCCCTAGATCCTCATTAACACACACTAGACATTACCCAAGTATCATTTGTACTAAGTGTAAACATGTAAACTGTAGAAATACAGAAATGAGATCAATTTGAGTAAAAACTTGACCTTTTGATCCTAAAATGGCATTTGACCCCATCATTCTCATAAGGGCACATGTCGTATTACCAAAGTATGAACATAATTGATGCAAAAAAAAAGGAAATGAGAGCAAGTTGAACAAGACCTTTAACACTTTCAAACAGACCAAGAAACTACTAGCACATGCACTAACAGACCAACAGGAAAAGTGATTACTAGGTCTCTGCGGAACTTCGTTCAGGCTATACAAAAAAATGGAAAAGGACATTTCAATCAAACATAAATCTTGTCCATAAAAGAAAAAATTAAAAGGGGATTAGGGGAAATATGATTCAAATTTCAATCCTATTCATGACCAGCCCCCCCCCCCAAAAAAAAAAATTGTAAGAAAATAGTATATTGCAAATAAAGAACAGCTGATAACTACAGACAGAGGTGCACGTCAGAGGTACATAGGATTATTTCTATCTGATCCTGGATATGCTCTATACAGGGGCAAATTTGTACACCTCTCTTGGAGGTTAAAAATTTACAATTTTTTTCTCTCTTCAAACCCAATGACAAGTGCAATCTCAACATATTTCTATAATATCAAATGGCCAAAGTTTTCTTTGCAATTAGTGCATGCAGAAAACAGCAATGTTTGAAAAAAAATATATATTTTGTTGTCAGGAATGTATTTGGGCTTAATAAAAAGAATAAGATAATAACTATCACATACCTCTTGATGTTTTTGTATCCTTTCCATCGTAGATTGTTCTCTTTCCCTAAGTGCATCTGACTTTGCTTGGTAGGTATTCTCAATCTATACGGAAAATGAAATAACCGATTTAAAGTTTTTTTTGAATTATTCTTTCATATATGATGCTGTCATGAAGAAAGAATAAATAAAAACTTTGGTTGAATACTTGTTTCAAAACTTAAGGTCAAGTAGTTTCAACCTGCACCGACAGACTTGTGGTAATAGAACAATGAATCATATTTTGAAACTACAATTCCGTCAAAACCTGTAGGCTAAAACTACATGTTATTAACTTACAAAACTTCAAGCGAAACTGTAAATTTTACTCAAGTTGTGTAACCTAAATTTCTGCGCTAACAAAAAGGAAGTATAGTAAGATGAAAAGAAAAGGCATTACTGAATCAATGATGAAACAAGCATTAACAAGAAGATTTATGAAGTTGCTCACCTCTCTTCTAGCACTTGCTATTTCTTTACGAGCTTTCTCTCTTTCCTCCAATTCAACACGTTTCAATGCACTTTCTTTGAACCTTGAGATCTGAAAGATGATAAGAAGCAGAGTAACCTTGAAAAATTCTCCTCTTCAAACAAATGTATCTTCAAGAATTCTTGTGGTAACCATAAAGTAAATAAAGGCATATGATATCAAACATTGTATTAAAAAGAGATTCTGTGAACTTTTCAAGAACATTTTTCAGTAATACTCCATAATTTGAGACTCTAAAAATAACACATTCACATTTTTGTTTTATTTTATTGATCGACTTCTCCACAATTAGGATAATCAATACCTTCATGTAACTGAAAATGATCTATAACCCATTACTAATCTACACATGAACCCCCCCCCCCCAAAAAAAAAAAAGAGAACTTTGCCATATACATGCACATATATATAATTGAGCAAAGAAGTTTTGTTTAAAAAAGAGGCAAAGATAAAATAATGAACAATATCAACAAGAGAAATTGAATCATCAAACTATTGAGACTAGAATGTGACAATACATTTAAAGAGTTTCAGATCAATATTTATTTTTCTGCTAATATTGGATATGAGTTTTAATAAAAAAGAAAGAATTAATGCTCCTTTCATAAAACATTATTACTGTTTTGAAAACAATAACTTTCTCTAACTTATTTTAAGATCAAACATTAAATCTTATTTACTGGATGCAAGCCAGAAATGTGTCAACATCGTATTGAAGAGAAAAGGTTGATTCATAAACTGCATAAGGTAGTAACAGTGATCTGTACCTCACGATTAATTTCTTCCCTAGATCTGATCTCCATCTCACGTTTGAGTTTGAGTAGCTTCTCTTGGATGGCATGTCTGTTTATAATTTCATCCTCTTCTGATCTCTGATTGTAAACATCATCAACGCTCTGCAATTTTCTCTCTGATGGTAAGCAAACAGAGGAATTTTATTAAAGGGGAAGTTCACCCTGAAGAAAACTTTGTTGTGAAAATAAAAATAGTAAAAAATAATGGTGAAGGTTTGAGGAAAATCCGTTGAAGAGTAAGAAAGTTATTAGAGTTCAAAGTTTTGGATTTTGTGATGTCATAAACGAGCAGCTGCCCCATGTGTTATGTAATATAAAATGTATGAATTTCAAATTTTGTATGGTTCCTGATGACTTAATTTTGTTTTCTTTTCATAATCGGGTATGAAATGATTTGTCTATTGATATACAAAAGTTACAGTGAAAACCATTTTCAATTTTCTGAGAAAATGACATTTCATTGATTTTTTACCATTCGCTATGTAGGAATGCTGCTCGCATATGACGTCACAAATCAAATAATTGAAATTCTAATAACTTTTTAATTATTTGATGAATTTTTATCAAACCTTCGGCAATATTTTTTATTATCTTTTCTGATATTTTTACAATAAACTTTTTGTAGGGGTGAACTTCCCCTTTAAGCGCACAATCACAAGATGGATTAATATGTTTCTTTATTTGAATGTAAACAAATTTTCATTCAAGTTTGAGAAAAAATATATGGGGAAAATTATGTTTTTCCTTTTTTTATCCAATTAAACAATAATAAAACTTTGAATGTAGGAAACAAAAACTTCTAGCCAGATATTTCAGTTTGAAGATTAATTCAGTAAAAATAATAAAATAATCGATCAGTTGATTTCTCTCTGGACTGTCTTGTCTTCGCAAATACCATACAGCATCCATCCTTTGTCTTATATTTTCATCTGCAAAGCATCTACCAATCAAAACAGAGATTTCAGCTTTTTGATCACAAAAATTTCTTCACTATAGAAACCTCTCAGGACATTTAACAGGTCTGTATTTGTCACTCTCTTAAAAAATACTCTTCTGTACAATAAAAGACTTGCCTAGGGAAGACTGGTGTATTGGGTGTGTATCAACCTGTATGCCTACATGCTCCTGTTTTCTTGCTTGACTAGCACTGAGCTCTGTCAATAATTGCCAAAGAAATCCTGTAAATTGAAAAACATACACAAAATACAATTAATTAATAATATATCACACCGAAGTACATATTTTAACATGAAAATATTGGTCCTTTATATTGGAATGTTGAAAGAAAACAAAAATCACAACAAACATACACCCCCTAGACATATAAATGAATGAAACAGAATGAAAAACAATAAAAGGAGCTGAAACACACTACAAATATTCTTTAACAGGATTGTTATTCAAGTTTTATATCCTACCTAATTCTTATCATAATAAAATCTTACCTTTTGAATCATAACTTGGTAGTTCAGCTGCCTACAAAAAGAAAGAAACAAAAGAGGTAATTTATTGTATTGAAAAAAATAATAATGAAGGAAATTTAAAAAATAGGGTAAAGTAAATCATTTCAAATGGAGAAGGTTATTCTCTTACACTGTTGGTTTCAGCAATTCTTACACTTCTGGTCTGCCCATGTTCTGTGATAAACTGGTCTTCATCAAGCAGTAAGACTTGCTTTCAGAAATTCAAAGCGATCAGCCCTGCTATCACAAATTCTCCAAAGGGAGCGAAGTGTCAAGATATCTAAACATAACCACATCAGACAATTGTACACATATAATTATAATTTTTCAAGAGCTCAGACCCTTCACCAAAGCACGCTAACAACAGAGTGCAGGTAGACTTTGTGTATTTAATGCTGATGAATTTCAGTGATTCTGTGGTCAGAGTCCAGTGTTTCTTAAACTCTAGGGCAGCACTAAACAAGTGAAGACTATTTTGGCCTGAACATTTCAGTAATTCAAAATTGTATGACTAAAAGCGAACCAATGATTTACTAAAAGGTGTACTAGATTCTCATTCCACCCACTCTATCTTATGAAATTTGTTCTTCAAAAACTCAAAATAATAATTCATTGCCTCATCAAACACGCTTTTAATACAGGTATTTCATTGTAGGGTATGTAGTTTTTCATGCTTAATGCCCACAATTAAACCTACTATCAGATTTTAAATGCTCACCAGAGTGTTAATCACTGACACAAAATACATTCAACTTTCAATTAAACTAACAAACAGATATCATCAAAACTATTACAAATAATGAGAGCTATGTACATGATTTAGCATGAAATGATCTAAATGAGTAGTGTCCAGTTTTGACTGACGCACATTCAAGATTATGCCGCACAATCAAAATGTAAATTATGAAAAGGTAATTATTTTCTTTTCAGAGGAAATGTTATGAAATTTTGAAACATTATATTGCAGCCACAAAAAAGACATATGCATGTTTAAAAAAACATTGAGAATAAAAAAGAATAGTCAAGCCATTCTTACCAACTTCTTATATAATCGAGAGCTTGGGGCAATCCTCAGAAGATCTAATAAATCTGGTAATGTGAACATCTTTATGGAAAGCATGAGAAAGGAGATAAAAAACAAATTGTAAAAATCTAATTAAGATTTGGAAGAGTATTCTAGACAGATCTCAATTAAAGAAAATATACTGTGTAAAGAAGATTCTGAAAAATATTCCAGACAAATTCAAATGAAAGAAAATTAAAGCCAACCTTCGCTGAATCGTGACAGGGCCGATACAAACTTCCTAGAGTTTATGACACAATTCTTCGCCACTAAGTCACTTCCGGCGAAGATCAGATGAGTCATTTCCTTGAAGAAAACTGAAGTGTGCAGTTGAGAATTTGGAAGTAGATAAAATTTGCCAAATTTCATTTGTATATTAAGACATAAGTTGAAATTTGTGGTATATTTCACCACTGCAGTTTAACTTTCATTCAATTGAAAATTACAGCTTTCTGCTATACAATGAAGCCTATCTAAAAGAAATGCCTCAAGAAGCATCACAATCAGGGTCAAGGACTGCAACTTAGATTTAAATTGTCAAACTACTGGAAATTAAATACTTATAATTGCCTTGAAATATAACTTGTATTGAAACAGTTCACACCTGAAATTTACATTATTCACACTTCAGCAAGTATTAATCAAATATCAATTGATGAGATATGTTTTGGGCAAATTTGCATTTGAAAGCAGAAAGCAACTGAAAATGAATACAAATTTTAGTCGTGGATAAATTTGGAAAGAACTAATAAGAATAAAATGGGAAAATCCTAAAAGCTTTATATACAGTCATAAAACACACCTTGTCATCTGTAGCACCACTTTCTGGCATAAAGACAGCGACAGAGTAATCATAGCCACATCGTCTCAGGTGGTCGACGACCAGGGAGTTGGCAGCTCTAAGCATGAGTGATGAGGAACCATCCAGGGAAGCCGTTACCACTGATGATGGGCTTGATGCAAACTTGACATGCTGTAAACCAGCACTCTGGCGAAGTTCTGTCACTAACTTGGTTCGTAGCTGGGACTATTTTTATTGAAGAATACAAAATGGAATAAATACACAAGTTAGTTACATGCTCAAGAATGAGAAAAGTGGTCCTCAGAGATCAAAAAAGGGTCAATGGATGATCTATTATCATCCACATATTTCTCTCATTAAATGCTCAATGAAAAAAAATGATAATGGTATTCAAGGAATTTAAGAAAGCATGTCATTGCATAGGGACAGTGATATCCTGTTTCAAAAAATCTTCTTTTTTTTCATTACTGAAAACTTATTCCAAAATGGAAATTCCGTTTTGTCATAGAAAATGCACACAGCAAAAACATAGGTTCAGATTAGCAAAGGTAAATTCATTGAATTTTCTCTTGAAAAAAAAAAAAAACATATCAGATTTTTTGTTTTGATTAAACCATTAAATGGAAAAGCACTGTCGTACCTACTTGTACATATACATATAATCCCTGAAGCATGTTTTTATACATGATTGCATTTCAACTTTGTTAACTTCCATTATTAACTCACATCTAGGATTTGGGCAGGGTGCTTTCAGCAGTCAACGTGTTAACATGTCTGTATATTCCATAATTCAACACATTAACATCATCACGAAACTGTATTTGTGACTTGTGATATTAATGTTTAGTTTATTTTCAAACTTTACTAGTTGTTGACCTAGTAAAAAATTCAACGAGGTTTAAAACATTGAAGCTGGAGGGATAGCCATAAAATGAAAGAAAATACCTTAAGTGATTCAACAAGACCCCTTTCTCTGAATGTATGGTAGAGCCTTGTTTTCAATTCCCCTGCTGACATTGGTTGTGTATCAGAATCCATGACTCAAATTCTTCAGCAATATTCTGTCTGTGTATCAGGACAATTATGAATAAAAACATAAAGTATCAATCAGTAGTGCTGTTTGGAACACTGCACTTTGTAAGCAGCTGATTCACAAAATTCTCAAACTAAGATGAAACATAACAGTCATATATACGAGTGCTTGCATTTGTCCACAAAAACGGTGAAATAGTACAGAGTTTCAGGCATATCAATCATATTAACAGTTTCAAAATCCAACCTTTCTCATACAAATGTCTGAATCATATGTAAAGTCAATTGGTGCAAAGACATGTCATAAGATATAGCCATAGGGGTTAAATTGCCAATTCAGAATCTCCTCCACTCACCACATGGTCTACCTTCATTTAGTCTGCCATTCCATCCATCAAAATTTTGTCTTACAACCATTTTGGTCCAATAATCACTTTATCTAATCACCAGTTTTTCTTTGACTATTACGTCTCATAATCAGTTGGTCCAATATTAATTCATTTTGCCCAAATAACACTTAGTTCAAATAGACCAAATGGTAAATGGACTAATGGCTATTGGACCAACTGGTTATTAGACGAAACGGTGAGTGGACGAAATGGCATTTAGAACATGTGGATAGTGGACAAACTGATGGTAGACCAAATGAGAGTAGATGAGTTGGAAATAGGATGAATTAGCAATAGACCAATTGAAATCCCCATAGGGCACCATTATTTTTTTTCAATCTCAAAATGAGTGGCCAATTTTTTCAAGAGAATAAGTTCAATTTTTTTTTCTGGCAACCTTGAAATACTAGTAGAATGCCCTTAATACAAACTGCCCGTTGTCTGCGCACATTCTTTTCTAATAAAAGAAGATACAAAATGACTACAAACTTTACACCTGAAATACATACAGATAATTCATTTAATAATCTGACTCAAAATGGTGGAAAAATAATGAATTTCAGGCGTTTCATGTGATGGCATCAAAATGCAGCTTTTCTCATCAAAACTCTGAATTGTGTGTTGGTGCGCAGACATGGGGCACAATTTTCTTGTTCAATCTGAAAATGATTGGCACTTCTTGGCAGAGGTTTTCAAAGAAAATTTCCTTCAAATTCTTATGAGATTTTTGGCACACTTACTCATATTATTGCAACAATATCAACTGAAAATTTTTGTAAAATATAAAAACAAATTCATGTTAAATCTTAACTTAAATAGAAAATTTTTTCAGGCGTTTCATGTGACGGCATCAAAATGCAGCTTTTCTCATCAAAACCCAGAATCGTGTGTTGGTGTGCAGTCATGGGGCCCTCCTTCATGATTACCGGTAGATGCCCAAAATAAAGTCTGTGTAGTACCCCTTGTCTTTGCATAAGCAATTCTGTGCAATAATTAAAGACCTGCAATGACCATAAACTTCACACTGAATGCACCTGGCTGCATTACGTAGACAGATATTAAAAAATCTGGGTCAAGACAAAATGATGGAGAAAAAAAATCGCAGCCTTTCTTTCTGATCTCATCAAATTCCCTGTGTGTATTAATATGGGAGCCAAAAGTAATAAAATAACTTGGAAGGGATGATTCGGGCTAAAAATATTTATATCTAAATAAATAAAGTAAAATTCACAGGGAAAAATGCTGAAAATTTCATCAAAATCGGATAACAAATTATTGAATTTTAATTTATACCCAGTGGCAGTGTGTTCGGACGATAAATTTTATAATTTGATAAAGTCATTTGGAAAAATTCACAAGCGAAGTTTCATCAAATTTTAGTACAAAATGTTAGGAAATATTATAGATAACAAAATAGAAGATTATTGCAACTATTGAATTCATATTGCAGTGTAAAATTCAAAGACAAAAAAGAAGACTTCAGACATTTAAGAAGTGTCCGGACGTCGACACCCGACCCCATCCATTCCAAGTTTTCCAACATTACACCGGCACCTGAGCTGAAATTGAAAATGTGTGAACAGTCGAGTCCACACTCCGGGCACACATTGACATTCGCCAACTTACAATAGAATTGCACAAATTTTGATCTGTCTCGGCTAGCTAACTTTGGGGTCAAAAAGTTGAACAGATTTAAATGTTCCAGCCTTTTCCACTGTCTTCTCCGATCCTTTCAAGCCTGCTAGTATGGTGGCCCTGAAGGGACATCGCATAAAGACCAAATCGCGGATATTCACGACGAAATTGGCGACGAAATTCACGACATCGTGAATTTCGTCGCCAATTTCGTCGCGAATTTCGTCGTGAATTTGAAATTCACGACGAAATTGGCGACGAAATTCGCGACATCGTGAATTTCGTCGCCAATTTCGTCGCGAATTATTCACGACGAAATTCACGACGTCGTGAATTTCGTCGCCAATTTCGTCGTGAATTTGTTTTGCTTGCCTGGGCGGTATGCGCGTTTCCGTTTTACACCCTGGCGAAGGCATTTTCCGGAAAAGTAGCCAAAAAGCGACTAGTGAAGAGTCTACGTCTACGTTTGTTTACATTATCAGCTGGGCGCGCGATCCAAAGTCCGCACCGAAGTTATCCGCAGAAATGCAGCTGAGCTTATACTTTCCAGGTTCAATACGAATGTTTGCCTTGATCATTTGCCTTGCCGATTTGCTGATGTCTGTCTTTCTCTCTATCTGTCTATATATCTATCTCTCAAATTCTATCTCTATCTATCTATGTAACTGCAGTATCTATCTATCTATCTAATAATCTTCTCTGTCTCTCTCATTCTTTATCTAACATCTATCTATCTCAAATTCTCTATCTCTATCTATCCATCCATCTGTCTGTCTTTCTCTATTTCTCTCTCTCTACCTACCTATGTAACTACAGTATCTATCTGTTAATTTGTCGCTCTTCTCTCTCATTCTTGATCTATCTGACATCTATCTATCTCTCAAATTCTCTATCTATCTCTGTATCCTTCTATCTATCCTATTTATCCATCTGTCTGTCTTTCTCTATTTCTCTCTATTTATCTATTTTTTAACTAGAGTATCTATCTATCTGTTAATTTGTTAATAATCTTCTCTGTTTCTCTCATTCTTTAATTATCTATTTAATATCTCTCTCTCTCTCTCTCTCTCTATCTATCTATCCATCTGTCTGTCTTTCTCTTATTCTCTCTATCTATATATATATATATCTATTTTTTAAACTTATCTATCTGTTAATTTGTTAATATTCTTTGTCTCTCTCCCTCTTTATCTATCTAACATCTATCTATCTCTCATCTATCTATCTATCTCTATCTATCCATCTGTGTCTTTCTCTATTTCTCTCTATCTATATATCTATGTATCTATCTGTTAATTTGTCCATCTTCTCTGTCTCTCTCATTCTTTATCTATCTAACATCTATCTATCTCTCATCTATCTATCTCTATCTATCCATCTGTCTGTCTTTCTCTATTTCTCTCTATCTATCTATATATCTATCTATCTATCTGTTAATTTGTCTATCTTCTCTGTCTCTCTCATTCTTTATCTATCTAACCTCTATCTATCTGTCTCTCAAATTCTCTATCTCTCTCCTTCTCTAGGCATCTGTCTGTCTTTTTACTCTCTTTCTCTTTGTCCGTCCATATTTCTATCTACAACATCTCTCTCTATCTATCTATCTATCTATCCTTCTCTCTCTCTCTTTCTCTCTCTCTCCCCCTCTCCCTCTATATATCGACCTCTCTGTCTCTCCCCCTCTCTCTATTTATCTATCTATCCATCCTTCTCTCTCTTTCTATCTATCTATCCACCTCTCTCTCTCTCTCTCTATTTCTATCTATCTATCTATCTGTCTATTTTGTCTCTATCTGTTTATCAGTCTTCTATATCTATCTTTCGGCAGCTTCTAAGTGTATCAATCCATCAAACTTCAATTTGTCTTTCCATTATTATCTGTTTATTTTTATTTTGTCTGTCTTTCTATTCATTTAGTTAATAATTTATTTTTAGAAAAAAAATATAAACAACGCGACTGCAAAAGCATGTTCGGATTTCACTCCTGTGCCGCTCTCTCTGTACATGAAGTGCCGAGGAACTCTGCGGTGGTGGACTCGCCTGTGTCGCACGCTGCATGCAACCAGCGACGTGTGTAGACTCTTCACTAGTCGCTTTTTGGCTACTTTTCCGGAAAATGCCTTCGCCAGGGTGTAAAACGGAAACGCGCGGGCGGTATGCGGCCGGGTTGAAACCAACTCGCCTGCTGCTAATTCGTCCACTCACAACAGGGTCTACATTCATTTAGTATAATCATGGACGTCCATGGTATAATGCAATTAAGTCTGTCACTTTTCGCCATTAAGTATAAAAAAATTATATCTCTATGCTTTTCGCCTAACCATGGTCCAATAACCATATGGTCCAGTCATCACTTCGTCTCATCACCAGTTCGTCTTTGACCATTTCGTCTCATAACTAGTTGGTCTAATATAGTTTTATTTTCCTTAATTTCGCCCAATTATCACTTGGCATTACTGGCTTGGCATTAGACCACTTGAAAATTAACCATTTAAAAGACAGAACGATGTCCACTGCTATCCATATGCATAGGCGGATCCAGGGGGACGAGGGGCCCGCCCCCCCCCCATTGGCGGAGCAAAAAAAGGAAAAAAAACGAAAAAAAGAGGGAAAAGAGAAAAGGAAAAGATCGAGACGAGTGAATAAAATAAGATGAGGGAAGACATGGAAATAAAAAGAATCTTTCATGTCACTATATGATTGTTTAGTTATATAGCTATCCTGCTTACGATTACAAAAATTGATTAAAAATTTCCATTCTTTATGTAGAAATGTCAAAAGTTTTTAGCTCGCCCTTCGCGTTCACATCAATTGTTTATTATATACCTATTCTGTTTAAGTTACAAAAAGTCCTTAGAATTCTCCTTTTTTTAGGTAAAAATGTAAAAAAAATCCAGATCGCGCATCGCGCTCACATTATTTGATTTTTAAAATATATAACGTCTTCGTGCTAACTGCATGCAGTCTTTAACATTTACCTTCAATTTCCACCAGTTCATTTCTGCTCGCGCTTCGCGTTCGTAATAATTATTTATATGCATGCACATATCTTTTTTAGGAAAACAAACATTGCAAAGAATGTTAAAATTTTAGGAAAATATACATAAGATTTCAAAAAAAAATAGCTCGCGTATCGCGCTCACATTATATAAATAAGGATATATTTTTATGTTGATTTGTAAGAATAAAGCTAAGAAGACCCCCTCTTCACAGAAACCAAAGATCATCTTCGAGCGGCCGATCGGGGAAAATATGACTGAAAAATGATACCCCCCCTATATGGCGAAGGCTATACACACGTACATGACTGCTCTCGCTGCTGGTCAAGGAACATATGAAACCACGCAGGGTCCAGGGTATTATATAACTCTCTACACGGTGGTGAGGGGTAGCCATGGGAACAGATTATAGGGATTAGGAACAGATTATAGGGTAGGGGATGCAATGTGCTAACCCAGGGAAAAGTGAAATGATGACAATATGCGAATGCATGGAGGCCTATACAAACACAATAGGCTGTGGATCCGCCCCTGGAACATAGGCAATGCGAGCGCGAGCAAAAATTTGATAGTGAGTGACATGAAAGATTCTTTTTATTTCCATGTCTTCCCCTCATCTTATTTTTTTCACTCGTCGTCCTCTTCTAGCTCTTTTCTCCTCTCTTTTAATTCCCTCTTTTTTTCTTTATTTCTTAATTCCTTCCCTTTTTCATGTTTTATTGCTCCGGCCCCCCCCCCCCCCCCCCCGGGGGGGGGGGGGAGGCGGGCCCCTCGGCCCCCCAGGATCCGCCTATATGGATAGCAGTGGACATCGTTCTGTCGTTTCAATGGTATACTTTCAATTGTCTAATGCCAACTCGTCTGCCATCATTTGGTCTACCATCAGTTCGTCCACGTCCACATGGTCTAACTGCCATTTCGTCTAATAACCAAGTTGGTCCAATTGCCATTTATTCCACGTGCCATTTGGTCTAATTGAAGTAAGTGTTAATTGGGCGAAATTAAGGAAAATAAAATTGATATTAGACCAACTATAGTTATGAGACGAAATGGTCAAAGACGAACTGGTGATAAGACGAAGTGATGACTGGACCAAATGGTTATTGGACCATGGTTGTTAGGCGAAAAGTTAATGGACAGAATTGCATTATACTAAATGAATGTAGACCCTGTTGTGAGTGGACGAATTAGCAGCAGGCGAGTTGGTTTCAACCCGGCCGCATGCGTATTTTTTTTTACACCACTGCTCCGCCAAAATCCCCAGAAATACGAATGAAACGACTCGCGGGCAAGTCTAATGTGTGCGCTCTATGAAAGCAAAGCTCTCGGAATTCCCGCGTGAGATGCCGGGGTGAGATGTGTATAAATTATCCAAAACCACCTGAAATCATCCCGTTACCACATTAAGGTTATGTTGATATTACGGAAAAAAGGTTCTAAAAACCATTTTAGTTTGTAACTGAACGATTTTGTATTGAAAATGAAGATGATGAAAAAGATATTGTCTATTTAAAGTTGTGGCGAATTGAATTTGCTGAAAGAAAGTGTGAGGGCACTTTATAGTATTTTTCCTACTAGTATATAGGCCTCACTAGCGTCCCTACGGGGGGGGGGGGTCAGGGGGCAGTCTGCCCCCCCCCTGACGCCGCCCATGCAAGGGACGTATCCCTGCCCCCCCCCCTCCCCTGACGAGCTCAGTGAAGCCCAGTTTTTTTGCTTGTCAATTTTTTTCTGGTGATACGAGATCCTATATTTGTGGTTGAAGACCTTTTTATTTTTTTTTATTTATGCTTGTCAAATTTTGTGGCGGACGAATTTGCACCCGGCCCCCAACCCCCAACCTTAAATACTATTCAGCGAATCACGTACAGAGTATACATTTGCAGCAATTTGTACGTAGTGCAGCTGTTGGACAAAGTTCAATCATGGAGCTAACTCTATATGGTTCAATAGTAGCTGTGATCTGAGAAAGATGAAAAGAGCCCGAAAAGAGAGAAGAATAGGGGTGGGGAGTGCGAAGGAATAGAAATAAAGGGTGAGAGCTAAGAGATACAAGGAGATTGATTTGGAAAAAAAATGATATTGTCAAAAAAATTAAGCAAGAGGGGTGGGGGATAAAAGAAGAGTCTACCCAAGCAGACTCATATCAGATGAACAAAACTAAAACGTTCATTGGACAACTAAATTTATGAAATTTTAATCACATGAAAATATGGGGAAATCACATGACAAATTGCCGATTTCATGAAGTAATGGATTCACCACGTTTCTTGTTTACAAATGTATTTATACTGCAAAAAATCATTATTTGACCAATCGCATTATTTTTTCAGAACTCGAATCATGTCTTACATAAATTTATTGTTATGCAGGCCTTCTTAAAATATAATGAACTCAAAATATATTTTTATACCTTTAATCACTCAATTATTATAAATATTGAATCATAAATTCATATACAAGGTTGTTAAATAGAACTATAAAGTCTGTAATAATGGAAACATGAAAAGCATATCTATCATATAGATATCCTGGAAAAAGTTTTGAGGAAATCAAAATTTCGGATTGTAGTAATGATTAATGAACTATGGTTAGTCGTGCACCTATGATGTCAGCAAGTTGGTAATCGCCTAGTGATATTCATTTCATTAAAATTCATAACATTCTTATTAGTTGTCAGATTCCAAACTTTTTGTCTTTTCTGTCAACCTGATTTTGCTTGTCACCGTTGAAAAAAAAAAGTTATTTTGGCGTAGACTTTCCTTTAAAAAAATTGAGAAAGAAAGAATTAACAGAGAGGTAGAGAGAAGATCTTATCTGCCAAATAAAAATAATAATGATAATGATTATAATAAGTAATGATCAAAATATGACTAATAGAGCGCATATCACTGCAGAAGCAGTCCCTATGTGCTTTGTAATTAACTAGAGAAAAGTATCAAGGTGTACTTATCAATAAATGCAGACCAAATTCATCGACAAAGTGATTGTGCCTAATTTAATGACAACAAAATAAAATGGGCAAAAAGCAAGAGGGCAATGCAGAGACCACTGTCGTCCAAATACAGAACGGAGAATGCTGGAGAGAGAGAGGTTGAGTGCTGAAGATCAGAGAGGTGAAAATTTTAGTCGACGAAAAAGAACCCTAGTTCTTTGTTTCATGCATCTGAATGTCTGGAGGTGCCATAACTGCGATAAGGTCCCTAAAAACTAAACGCTTTTAAAAAGCTTGAAATCATAAGGTTTGTTTTGTATGACTATTGAACGAAATCAAGGTGTGCACGACGAAACGTGTGTGGTCAACGTGTTAGACTCTCGCGCGAGCCGTTTCTGTGGGGTTTTTCAATATTTTGGCGGAGCAGTGGTGTAAAAAAAAAATACGCCGGCCGCATACCGCCCAGGCAAGCAAAACAAATTCACGACGAAATTGGCGACGAAATTCACGACGTCGTGAATTTTGTCGTGAATAATTCGCGACGAAATTGGCGACGAAATTCACGATGTCGCGAATTTCGTCGCCAATTTCGTCGTGAATTTCAAATTCACGACGAAATTCGCGACGAAATTGGCGACAAAATTCACGATGTCGTGAATTTCGTCGCCAATTTTGTCGTGAATATTCGCGATTTGGTCTATATGCGATGTCCCTTCAGGGCCACCATATGCTAGTGCTTATATTTCATCGCCACCTCGTCAGTCTTTGAAATTGAATACCCCGCGCTGATAATATAGCCAACGGTACCGTATGTCGCTGGCCGGCGCGGCTCGCTAGCTGCAGCCTAAACCACTGGCCTGGCCTATTGGAAAAATTGCCCTCTCTTCGGATCGGCAGCTCGGATATCAGCGCCGCAGTACGCCTGCGCCTGTGGAGCAGAAATGGTGGTAGAAATTGTCGACCAAATATATGGGCACAAACATTCCCTGACAATCTATTGCTAGTTACTAGCACGGGTGTTAGTGATTGGTGGGATTATTTAATTCTTGCAAAATAGATGATAGTAGAGGTTTACTAAACTTCACGGGAGGGGGGGGGGGGGGCACGGGCACACGCATAAAATTTTTCCCAAAAAAAATTGAAAGCGAGGGAGCGAAGCGACCAAGAATTGTCATTGTCTTTGTCATTTTGCAAGTTTATTTTTAATCCACTATTGCCAACTCGTCTACTATCATTGGTCTACCATCAGTTCGTCCACCTACCACATATGGTCTACTTTCATTTAGTCTAATGCCATTCCGTCTAACCAGATGGTCTAATAGCCATTTAGTCCATTATTTGGTCTAATTAAAGTGTGCAAAATGAAATGGATATTAATTAGCCCAACTGGGATGAGACGAAATGGTCATAGACGAAACGATGATCGAGCTAGACAAAGTGGACCACTGCCGGATCCAGGGGGTGGGGAACAGCCGGCCCGCGTGCCCCAAACAAAATTAAAATTTGTAATGTAAATTGTAAAAATGCAGTAAAAACATAGGTGTACGTGCCCCCCCCCCCTGAAACCCGCCGATGGATCATTTTCTTTTCTTTTTTTGTCAATTTTTTCAGGGACAAAATATGGTAAAGCCTTAATTTTTGGTTGGAAACCTTTTTTCTTTTCTTTTTTTTTTGCTTGTCAAATATTTCCTCGGAAAAATGTGCCCCCCCCCCTTTTTGGAAAATCCTGGATCTGGTTAATGGACCAATTTGTTAGATGAAATGTCGATGGACGGAATCAGTGGCAAGTTAGACTGAATGGAAGTAGACCAGAGACAAGTTGGCATTGGAACAAATATTAGACAAATTGGAAATAAAATCGAGTTAGCAGTATATGGCAATTTACCATTTTGCTAGGCCATTTTGCTTTTTGTAGCATTTTGTGCATATTTAAATGGTTAAATCAATTTGTGAAAATTGCGGACGTAATATGGCCATGATCTAGATAAATCTCCTGGTATTCAGGTTTTATTAGGTCCTCAATTTATTGGGGCTCCCTGACCCTCAAAAATATGTTCCTTTAAAAGTTAGACATTTACATGGTATACTGAGCTCCAGTGTTTCGAGCCTGTGCATGGCAGAAGAGCGAGGGGAAGAGGCACGCTCCGCCTACAAAAGAAAACAAAATCAGTGCATACCCGTCCCATGCAGGGTCATATATCCCCATTTATTTTGAATTTATCATGTAAAATTATATTCATCCAGATTTTGTCCACCAAGACTTGAAAAAAAAAAACCATTGACAATTGATTAAATGTGTAATCATTTCTGCAACTCATTCATTTTGTTTTCAAGCCAGAGATACACGCTGTGTACTAGAAAAAGGAAAGTGATCGAGAACTATATATATAGGCCAAAATATATTCTCTTTTCCGCTGAACGTTGGTTACACTCAATTGAGATGATAGCTAATAAAATATCGAAACTATGAATGATGATCCCGGATCTTTCCCACATTGTATCATGAACAAAAATTGATAAAATGTCATTTTCTCATTTAAAAAAAGGACATTCATTGTACCTTAAATCATTAGACAAATCATTTCACACCTGCCTCGAAACAAAAATCACCATGATTCTTTTTCAATCAAAATTTATGCATTTTATACTATATGTAACATTTGGGGAAGCCTGATCAGATTTGTGACGTCATATCTCTATGCGTCATATTCACAAATCATAGACTTTTAAAAAAAATTCTGATAACTTTCATAGTCTTTGTTGGATTTCCCCCGACCAACAGACCAATATTTTATTATTATAGGTTTTCCCGTCCAATTTCATCAGGGTTGCATTTAAATTAATGAAAGGACTTTCAAATTCGAAATATTTTGTCAATTTTTTCGTTCAAATTAATGGCCCAAAGTCGTCATTTAATTTCGCAACGACGAACTGATCGTTTAATTTCACCCAAAATACCATTTTCAATTTCATTAATCGGCACACATATTTGCACGTCCAAATTCAGATAACATGTTTCTGTGTTCATTTTTCTTCTATAACGTTAGACAATTTTTTTTCTCCAAACTTTACCCTACCTTTTTTCTAATCTTTCAGTTAGAATAATTTTATTCCATTATGTTTGATAAAGACGTAATTCATGTAACACTTATAGGATATAGGATATGGTTGTGAACGGTTATTCTTTTAGTGATTAATGAGTGGGTGCAGGGGCGGATCAAGGATTTCCAAAAAAGGGGGCATTTTCCCTAGGAATTTGACGAGCAAAACCGAAGGTTTTTAACCAAAGAATAAGGGACGGTCCACGATTTTTTTTAAATTGTGGCTCTCAAGGGGGGGGGACACGAGCCGGGTGTGCCACTCCCCCCCCTGGATCCGCCAGTGAGTGGGTGGATGACCTATGTCAATGGTAGGTATTTTTTTCATCATCTTGTTCTTTTTTTATTTCACATAATTGTAAATTATATCGTTGTGGGGAAGGGATGGTATTGACCACGATCTATAGTTATGAAAGTGGAAAAACGAGTTGTTGTTCCGATGATGGTTTTTCAGATGGATGATACATTTCAGTATAATGGTAAACATCAAATAAAGAAGTAAAACCCATTTCCATAATCATTCAAATGAAGTAAAAAAAAATAAAATAAAAACGAAAACACTGTCCATATCCTATAAGTGATCGCATATTAATGATTTTGAATTCCTAAACCTTCGCAAGGAGGGTACCGTTGCGAATTTGAAAACATCTCTTCGGCTATTTGAATTTGCTTGATCTTTATACTTGTTTAAATGAAATAACCATGAAATCGCGTGCCAATATGATTAAATCAAATAAAGTATTTGGGTATTTAAATGTTTATCTCATAGGTCATTCGAATTAGTTGCAAATTGAACTATTACATCATTAAATCGGTTCAAATTTTGACGAAATTGGACGGGAAAACCTATATTATTCTAGTCTTTTTGCAATAAACTTTTTGTCGGGGAGAACTTCTTTTTTAATCAAGTATTTTAAATGTATTTGTGCATGTAATTTTACCCCTTGCTAAATTATCGTTGTAAATTGTCCTCTTGTCAAATTGACAATCTTGAAAATACCCTCCGTACTATATAGTCTTCTATATTTTTTATTCAGTATATATACCGTATACCGGTATCGTATTCGTTACCGATAACACGACGCGACGAAAGAGGGGAGGCCGTCTGCTCGACTACTGCTAGTAAAAAAGACATCATATTTTTCGACTTTAGACTTGGCCTATACCGAATTTCGACACCGACATCATCTTAGCTAGCAACATTTTAAGGTATCTATGATAATGTTAAGTGTGTAATCTGAGTGTACCGTAGATGTTCAACTCAGACATGGGGACATGCTAGCCTTGGGCCGGGCCGGGCTCGGGAGAGATTTGCCCCGGGGACCCCGACACGTCTTCAGTATGGTAGTGGATCGTATTATTACCGAACACTTTTCATGAATTTGATCATATCAAACACATTATTCCAATAAAATTCACCAAACTTTCACCATAAATACACAAATACCTACAAAATATAAACATGCAGAAATTTTGCCGAAATTGTTTTTTATTTTTACGACATCAGCTTCCAATCGGACCCCTCTTCGCAAGTGAAATATTTTGGTCACTTGAAAAGGTATCGTATTATTACCGAACGTGTGTTTTCTATGGGAAAAGTTGGGAAAACAACAAAGTCACTGATGAGCAGTACGTGTTCGGGCTGCCGCAGTAAGGGAGAGATGTGCCATTGGCATTGCCAGAGTGAGAGTCTGAGGAGTACCGGTACCGTGCCGTACGAGTGAGGAGTAGGTCTAGTCACTTCACGGGCCGCAGCCCAGAAGGTATGATGGGGGGACCTAAAGCTACGCACTTTGTTTTCAAACAATAAAAACTGTCCCAATTTTAATATTTCAACAAATTATATTTCACTAATTTGTGGCAAACATTCTAAAGATCATTAACCAAGTAGAAAATATCACAAAACTCACTAGGCCTATACGAAAATCCCGTCGTGTTTATCGAACACCTCTTGATTTCGCCGCCCGATGTAGAAGGGGTCCTAAAGCTACGCACTCGATTTATCATGCAAAAAAATAGTATTTCCTGTGCCTCAATTTCTAAAATATATTCAAATTATTATAGGATAAAATGAAATTAAAGCGAATATAACTCCAAACTTCCTAACAGTTGTTGGTTTTCTCTGCATTTAGAATTAGAGATTTACTGCAGCCTCTGACTGTAGAAAAATTTAATAGGAATTGTTCATCACTCTGCAGTCACAGTTCCACACACAGAGTGCGCATTTGCCATTGAAAACTGCATGCGCGCGCGATGAGTGGTGCGCAGCTTTAGGACCCCCTACCATACATGTAGCTCAGCTCACAGCAGCACAGCCGGCCCGGTACGACTTTAACATTATACAAATAATGCATGCAGCCGAGTGCGTTAGTGGAAATGCAGAGCACACAAGGTTTCTTAAGACAAGTTTAGATACATGTAGGTGCCGCACTGCCACTGTGGCTGCACAAGCCGCTTCCGGCGAGTGCCCAGTGAGCACCATCTGAAGAAACTGAGAGCTCTTTCTTTCTCTGCATTTACTTTTATGAACAACAGAGCAAGTTCATTAACGTTATCTGTTTTATAAAATAGCAACACAGAAACAAATTAAAAAGTTACAGTACCGGGTAACAGACTACACTCTACAGTATTTCTTCCAGGATTTCTACCGCACTGGTTTCCTTGAGCGTGCAATGTCAATTTTCGTCACGCACCTTTTGCACTGCCGTGCATGTGCACAAAAAAAGTTGAATCTCATGTGACGCGTATTGGCCAATTTCGATGCTTGAAATAATACACCTATTTTATAAATTCTCCTATCTGTTGCCGTGTTAAATTGGCGGTATCAAAAACATAATTTGTACAAACACTCAAACTTCTTAAGAATAAAAATGACCTGCACAGGAAAGAATATTATGCTCTACAAAATTAAAACTTAAAAAGCCAGTACAGGCAGTAGAGTAGAGGCGCACGGTGACGGTGCCAAGAAAGAGGCAAAGATCAACTCAGGAGACTGTCTCCCATGAGAGAGATTATCTTCATCAGTCAGAGACTTTCATAAAGAATTAGGGTAACCAATTTCAGAGACAGTCTCCAGTTCGGGAGACCAATTTTCTTTGTTTACATTTGCTGCAAAAGGATTATCTTGGCGGAAAATAAATATGTGATAAGCAGATTCCTCATGAAAAATTACCCCTTTTCACCGTCTATGTTAAAAATTCACCGTCTTTTGTTTTGTTTTTATAAGGATTTTTGTTGTCATCCACACACAAAACAAATGGGCTTCTGACCTCAGGCTCAATGGGACAAAATTTTGGGTATAAAAAAATCATGCTTTTGTTGGTATTGTTTCTTTTGTTCTTTTGAGATTGTCTCCCATATTGGCCGTGCACCTCTACTGTACATCGTGTAAGTTAGACTGATACTTTTGTTATCATCCACACACAAAACAAATGGGCTTCTGACCTCAGGCTCAATGGGACAAAATTTTGGGTATAAAAAAAATCATGCTTTTGTTGGTATTGTTTCTTTTGTTCTTTTGAGATTGTCTCCCATATTGGCCGTGCACCTCTACTGTACATCGTGTAAGTTAGACTGATACTTTGTTTGACAATTCTTTGAGTTCCATATAATCGTCTCTGTAAAATGGATTATCATATTGATAATCCATTTTACAGAGATGATATTGTCACTCGGATATCCCTCAAAAAGTCGCCATCTTGAAAATATCGAGTTTTGCGAGATTTGACTTCCGGGTGTTATTAGATGAAACAGCAATTTTCTTTCTTTTTGAGCATGATTTAAAGTTCGAAAAGTTCTTTTGATGCTGAAAATACGAAACGGGTGAGCAATATTGTGTTTTTTAAAGTGATATTTTGTTTGCATAATTCATGAATATTATCAAACATGAAAAAAAATTGATAGAGAAATAAGAAGTGAACAAACCAGAAGTCTCAAAATTCTTTTGTCATTTTGGGTGGGGGTGCATATGTAACTCTTTTTGAAATTCCATATAACTTCTTAAAAAGTAGCAAAATGCAATAATTACAATACAATAATTAATACATGTATGTGATTATAAATAAAGAGGCTTTTGATAGGAGGAAATTATAATTTGAAAACCAATTTTTGGCATTACTCCTAGGTGTTTAAGATCGCATGCTCGATCTTTAATGAGAATCATAAGTCAGAAATTTGAATTCCAGTTCATCGTGATTTTGCCGTGAACCAGAATAGCCTGGTGGCTAAGTCGCTGCCCGGAAAGCAGTAGATAAGCAGGTTTGAATCCCACTGGTTTCAATTTTTTCTGACTTATGATTTTCATTAAAGATCGAGTATGCGATCTTAAACACGTAGGAGTAATGACGAAAATCTGTTTTCAAATAATATGTGATTAATTAATAAACAGTAATAACAATAACATGATTGACAAGCTGTTCTTACAGTAATTCAGTATCATTGTTTTTGATCAACACAAAGTAACAACTGTGATGTTTATATTGAGATTAATTAAAATAATTAATCATTAATTAATTGATAATAATACAAAAACAATAATATTAATAGCATGATTGACATAATTTCTATCAGTAATTCAGTATCATTGTTTCGATCAACACAGAGTAACAACTGTGATTCATGTTTATATTGATATTAATATTGATAACCATAATAACAACATGATTGACGTATAATTTTTATCAGTAGACATAGTTAAGTATTTTTTTTTACACAAAGTAACAACTGTGATATTGATGTTAATTACAATAATTGATTAATAAATAATAATTTATAACCACAATATTTTTCTAGCATGATTGATATAATTTCTATCAGTATTTCAGTATCATTATTTTTTATCAATACAAAGTAACAACTGTGATTCATGTTGGTATTGATGTTTATGTTAATTACAATAATTATCAATGAATGATAATAATAATAATGGCACCATTGATGTAATAATTTCTATCATGACTGTTTCTTGATCAACTGATATCATGGAAGGGACAAATTGCTTGACTTATAAATTTGAATTCAGTAATAATTGCTAGAATAATTATAGTTATATATTGAAATAGGAATAAAAGAAATTTTGTAATGTGTAATCACAGTAATCTTCACAATGCTTTCTATTTATGATTTGTTAAAATTATAATAATATTCAATAATCAATCAGTCTACTTTGTCTACTTTAATAGTCATCAACATAATAATAATAATTCATATATTATTATCATCATTATTATCATTATTATTATGATCACCACCATCATTCATTTCAATTTGCAGCACGACACCATGCATGCATCCATCATTCATACTTATTCCATATTAAGCAACATGAATAATTTCAAGAGCAAAATTATAGTGTCATAATAATTGTTATTATTGCTTGTGTTTTATCTTGCACTAGCTTTGAATCATTGATCACATTTGAATTAAATGCTCAATTCGCAGACCATTACAGCAATAGATCTAAATGTTCCAAAAGTACCAGTGAGCTTAAAAAAATAATTCCAATGATAAAACTTGTTTATGGTACATGTACATACTGTAATATTTCAATGTGAATCCAAGTTTCTGTGCCATTTAAAAATATGGCTTCCATGAACAAAACTGTATTCTATAGATATTTAGACACATTTAAACAAAACATCTCTTATGAAACAAAATTCTTGAATTTTACTTGTAGTTACTTTAGTTCTTTATACTTATTTCGCACAAATTCGACAAAATTATTTTCGAAAAAACAATTAAACTTTCATAATTAACAGAGCTAAAATCATAATAAAAAGTAAACAACGAATGAATCCCAATGTGTCTGAATACCCAGAATAAAAGGAAGACACTGATTCGATTTTCTTGCGCTATTCCGAATACCACTCAAGCACTCGACCGAAGTGTTGATCGGAATGAAGCCATAATCGATTTGCGTGTTAACGATATGCACTCGCCATTCACTGCAATGCAATTACCTACCCCCACCTGATTCGTTCGCACTGTCGCTCGTGCAACTGCAGCACCTAATGTTAGGTGGGTGGGCAGGAAATACATAAGGGCGACTGGTGACTTGCCCTCATGACTCCCAAATCGACCATCTTTTCAAAATTTCCCAATTATCTGCCTCAAACAATATTCAATAGAGTTTAGAAGTTCAATTTTCTACATACTGCAGAATAATGAGAAATGCATTTACAACATAATTGCACAAAAAGTAGTCTTTGAATTGAGAGATCAGATGGTCCTTAAGTTTCAGCAATTGTGGGGGCGTTGTCGTTTAGTGGTTACGACTCTCGTCTTTCAATCAGAGGGACTTGGGTTTGAATTCCAGCTATTGCATGTTTCCTTCAGCAAGAAATTTATCCACATTGTGCTGCACTCAACCCAGGTGAGGTGAATGGCTACATGTACCTGGCAAAATTAATGAATGCACTTGGCGCTGGAAGGCAGCTCAAGCTAATGCGGGGATAATAATAATAATAATGACAATGTGCCTCAGGATTGATTACTTCTAGATAGATGGCACGATATAAATGCCTATCATTATTAATTGTCTCAATGTGGAAAAAAACAGCCCCTAACATGAGGCGATTCCATTGTTGGATAAGGCAAATCCCTGAAAACCTAAATCACCCCAGGCCAGTTATTTAAGTATCTTAACATTTGTTTCTTGACCTCAATGGTTCCGAAAAAACAACAAATTATTTTATTTGATATTTAATTAAGTTTTCAAAGGCATATTGTATTTTGAAATCCAATTTTTTCCGTTATCAGTTTTGGCCCCAAAATAAGGAAACTATCAAAGAGAAATAAAAATGACTGCATGCGATGGCGAGCGAGTTTGCTTGAACTGGCATGCTGCGTATTTAATGATTTTCATTAAAGATCGAGCATGCGATCTTAAATGAGTAATGCCAAAAAATTTGTTTACAAATTATTACCTCCTATTAAAGCCTTTTTATTTATTTACTATCTATTGTCCACAGCAAATGAGTCAGAAAGAAGAGGATAGAGGGTATTCGTATTCCAGTTCATCGTGACTTTAATAGCCGTGAACCAGAATAGCCTGGTGGTTGAGTCGCTGCCTGGCAAGCAGTAGATGACAGGTTCAAATCCCACTGGTTCCAATTTTTTCTGACTTATGATTTTCATTAAAGATCGAGCATGCGATCTTAAACACGCAGGAGTAATGCTGAAAATTTGTTCACAAATTATTATTACCTCCTAGTAAAGCCTCTTTATTTATTTACCATTAAGGATTTTGTTATCGGGTACCGTAGCAAAGCCATGAGCTGGTGCGGCGAATCCGCAACGAGGGTTTGATGTAATGAAAGTAAAATTGATTTCCTAACCTGGATAGATACATGTACTGGATGTAGAAATAAGTCACTGTCACAATATTTACATGTAGCCTACATTTTAGGTATCGGTGCATCACTTTGGAGGGGTTGTCCATATTAGAACAAAACCTGCATAATGAAAATGAGCATGAATGAATGATCAGTCATATTTGCATGATGATTTAAAATGAGAGTATCTGCATGACTCAGAATCAGCATACAGTCAGGGAAGTGACCTTAATATGACCTTTATGTAACCTTGGCCATATTAAGACATTTCAACCCAAAGCAACAGTATGAATCACTTTCATTGCTTGTCTGCAGAGTCTGTCTAGTGACAGGATGCTATTATTAGTGTTATTGATCAAGGAGGTTGAACATGTATTACCCCCTTGATCAGACATGCCTTTCTCATAGTTTACAGATAGCAATTCTTATCAGTCTCTTCTGAATATTTATTATACATGTAGATCTCAAGTTCTTTAGATTTTCTGGTTTAAACTACAATAAGCCTACATGTCACTAGCATTTTGATGACAATTATTACTGCAATTTTACCAATTGGAAATAAAAGGAGGAACGGAATTGATTGTAATGTAAGTGTCATTATGAACAGTACAAATATATGAAACTACATGTAATTAGACAAATGAACAACTAGGAAGTAGGAAAATGTGAACTACATGTATAAACACTTTAAACACTTTTTTGTATTATTGGATATAGGCCTATGTAGAGTGGATACTCGGTTAAGCGATCTCTCATGCAAATTCTAATGTGAAAGACAAATGTGTATCATTTTATATAGATCCATAAGTTCTTTCCTACCCTGAAATTTGAAATTTTATAAAAGAGAGCAAGGTTTGCCAGCCCATTTTGAAATGAAGCATATCATATGAGAAGCAGATAATCTTTACTCCTTTTCAGGATAACAGTACCTTGAACAATTCTTTTTCAGGATACCGGTACCTTGAACAAATCAGAGTTTTCTGGTTTGTCCTTGAGTCCTAGCTAAATCCAACAGCAAGATAGCCAGAAACTGGTCATATAAAATAAAAACTTTAGTGGGTATTAACAATTTTTAATGAACTTAATGTCCATACAGGCATACATGTAATTCATTGTCCATTTGAATTATGTTTCACTTTTGATAGCAAAACCATGGACCTATTACAAACTGAGTCTGTGATGTGCAGACTATCTCTCTTACAGTGTAAGTGACTCATACATAACATGTTTACATGGATGTAAACTTCAGCACATGATGATGACAGTTCATCCTTTACATAAAGACCTTTGACCTACATACTGGCAAGAATGAGCTTTGAGTTCATGATAACACTCAGAGTATTTGGATATAGTGGTGGTGTGAGAGTGGATGACTGTATCTGAGAGAGATTTGGTAAAGTATTGTTCCTCTGCACATACAAGTACATGTTGTTTTGTTTATCTTTTAGTCAATGTGACTTCTAAAGAGATCGTGTATTCTTCTCAAATGTCTTTGATGTATACTATTTGTATTCCTTGCATAGATAACTTCTATGGGATTTGATAGGGTTTAACTGCATTTTTCAGAAATGTGCAATTTCATTATTTTGATTTGTTTGATCTGCTTGATACTGTATGATATACATGAACCCCCCATCACAATTCCCAACAGCATTGTTCTCAAGTTGATTTTTTTTGTTTTGGTGCTATGGAGGTTTATACAAGTCAACTTATCTCTTCATGATATCTTCCAGCTTACGTTACAAGGCCCTGATTCCTGAAGACTTATGATCATGGTAACTACCATGGAAACCTTTGATGATTATTAGATGCTAAGCCTGGTTACCATGGAAATTACCATCATTAATTTGAAGCCTTTTCAATGAAGCTGCTTTCATGCGTAACACATGGTTTTTCAGCATTTTCTTAATGATAGACATACATATGTACAATGTTCCAATTTTATATCTCTGATGCATACTATAATTTAATCGATTCTGTCTTGCATTAAATTGGAAATGCAGGTTGTTGATCGGCAGAGGCTGGAAAGAACTTTGTCTTGATGTTAGCTGCAGCAAGAATCCAGCAAGATAAACTAAACCTGAAGGAGAGTGCATTGTATTACCTTGATAAAACTGGTCAGCTAGCTTCAATTAAGAAGAAGTGTATTGAAATACAGCAGAGCAATGAAGTAAGGAAACTATTTCGTTCAAAATCTACCTGTGTAAAATCTAACCAAGGACCCCATTTCATAAAGACATACGATTATGATAAATGTGCAATGGTAACATTGATTTTGATTGGCTGCTAAGCCCTGTTCCCATGGTATTTATCATAATGGCAAAGTTACTGTCATTTTAGGTGCTTTATGAAATGGGGCCCCTAATGGGGATTGTTTAATACACTGTATTTCCACATAAGCTACTTGCTGATCTAAAAAGTATTTAAGATATATACATGTATATCAATGGTAATGCCATGTTCATGCACATTCGTTAACATATCCATGTAAAGAGAAAATGCTGCATTACCTTGCTCCTGTCAGTACTGTGTAAGGAACAAACCTCAAGAATTTTATTCATATTTCATAATTAAATTTAGATGAACAAAAAAGTATATTAAACAGTAAACAGTGCAATTAATTCAGATTAATTCTGTTGTCATTCAGTTTTTTTTTCTTATTTCAACAGAAACAAGTCCAGATTTACAGCTTCCTTATCAACATTGATATCCAAGAATTATGCCAGATTGATGGTAAGCATTGATTTAAATGTGAGGTTTCAAATTTTGTTGATGTAATGGACATTGCCGATTAATTATTAAATTTTCAAAATGATACTTCGATTGATTCTGACCAGTATAGTACGGTATTGATATCGTTTCCATTACTTTTAAATGAGATATCAGCACCTTATGTCTTCTCCCATAGTCTATATGAAGTAAACACCTTCATCTGCATCTTCAACTCTTAGAGTCCGAAGCTTAATTTTAGGTACAGTGTTTATGAAGCATTTGAAAAAAAAAAACCTTTGGTTTTATTTTCCATAGTGATACATGTAATATGATTTCACATCATTTCCAATCATTGGTAAAGTTGAAATGGGAGAGTTAAAGAAAAATCCATTCAAATCCATTGAGTATTTGCTAAAGTGCCTTTTCTTTGCAGCTACGAACTTCTTCACATTTGCTCCAATAATTATACATTCATTAACACATTTGAAAAAAAAAAGTAAAAATATTCTAAATATGTTTTTATTTTTCTCTGTTCATTAAAAGCATATCATGTTTTTTCCTCTTTCGTTTAATAGCGGAACTCGCAAACATGGTTACTTGCAAGCCATCAGATGCATACACATTATTTCAGGAAGTGAGTACATTATCAAAAGAGTGTTATAGAACTGTATTGTTTGTAAACTGAACCCAGTCACTGCAAAATACTGGTACATTGATTTTGTTTTCTGAATCTTCATTAGATATTAAAAGACTTAAATGTAGAAAAGAATGTTTGCACCCTACCTAGAACAGGCTGAAGTTCCCTTTAAATCTGTAGTAAGATTATGCTGAGTTATCAGTTGAACGTATCAATGGTATGTTCATGTTTATACATGTCCCCCCCCCCCCATATATCAGGTATGTTTTACCACATCACACACACTTGGAGTCATTCCAAAGAGCATCAAACCAACTCAAATCCACTGTAATCTCATGCTCAAAGGCCTACCTACACTCCCTAGGTAAGTTGCATTCACATGAGGGGGTGTTTGATAAAGAATTAAAGGTCAAGTCCACCCCAGAAAAATGCTGACTTGAATAAATAGAGAAAATCAAACTAGCATAGTGCTGAAAATTTCATCAAAATCGGATGTAAAATAAGAAAGTTATGACATTTTAAAGTTTTGCTTATTTTTCACAAAACAGTGATATGGACAACTAGGTGACTCGGTTGATGATGCCCATCACTCACTATTTCTTTTGTTTTTTATTGTTTGAATTATACAATATTTCATTTTTTATAGATATGACAATAAGGACCAACTTGACTGAACCATGTAGTATTAAACAATGCTAATTCCACATGTTCAGGAAGGAATTAATCGTTATATCAGTTGACAATGAGGAGAAATTAGAATATTTTATATTTCGTATAATAAAATACAAAAGAAATAGTGAGTGGATGATGTCAGTCTCCTCATTTGCATACCAGCCAGGATGTGCATATAACTGTTTTGTGAAATTAAGTGAAACTTTAAAATGTCATAACTTTCTTATTTTACATCCGATTTTTGTCTCACCTGCGAAGCAAAGTGAGACTATAGGCGCCGCTTTTCCGACGGCGGCGGCGGCGGCGGCGTCAACATCAAATCTTAACCTGAGGTTAAGTTTTTGAAATGACATCATAACTTAGAAAGTATATGGACCTAGTTCATGAAACTTGGCCATAAGGTTAATCAAGTATTACTGAACATCCTATTAGAGTTTCATGTCACATGACCAAGGTCAAAGGTCATTTAGGGTCAATGAACTTAGACCATGTTGGAGGAATCAACATCGAAATCTTAACCTGTGGTTAAGTTTTTGAAATGTCATCATAACTTAGAAAATATATGGACCTAGTTCATGAAACTTAGACATAAGGTTAATCAAGTATCACTGAACATCCTGCATGAGTTTCACGTCACATGACCAAGGTCAAAGGTCATTTAGGGTCAATGAACTTTGGCCGAATTGGGGATATCTGTTGAATTCCCATCATAACTTTGAAAGTTTATGGATCTGATTCATGAAACTTGGACATAATAGTAATCAAGCATCACTGAACATCCTGTGCACGTTTCAGGTCACATGACCAAGGTCAAAGGTCAATGAACTTTGGCCGAATTGGGTGTATCTGTTGAATTACCATCATAACTTTGAAAGTTTATGGATCTGATTCATGAAACTTGTACATAAGAGTAATCAAGTATCACTGAATATCCTGTTTGAGTTTCAGGTCACATGATCATGGTCAAAGGTCATGTAAGGTCAATGAACTTTGGCCATGTTGGGGTTTTTTGGTGAATAACCATCATATCTCTGTAAGTTTATTGGTCTAGTTCATAAAAAGTGGACATAAGAGTAACCATGTATCACTGAACATCTTGTGCGAGTTAGAGTAGTATTCAAAGTCAGCACTGCTGCTATATTGAACCGCGTGATGCAGGTGAGACGGCCAGAGGCATTCCACTTGTTATGAAATTTTCAGTGTTATGCTTGTTGAATTTTTCTCTTTTTATTCAAATCAACTTTTTGTTGGAGCGGATTTGTCCTTTAAGTATAACTCTAAATCACTAGTTATCAAATTCCCAGATGCATAACTGCACTGATCAGATCAGGCTAATGGGATGTATTGATTAATCCATGAGAATATACATTGAGTATTATGTACACATTGGTACTTTATAAGCATTACTTTTAGACTTGAAACAAATAAAACTCTATGCCCGCTTTGTTCGACTAGAGTCGCATACAGCAGACTGCCAAGTTCCAACTCAAGTCACATTTTATTCACACTACACACAGAGTGCATTAAGTCTCTTGTTCATACACACATACAAAAATAGGGATGTGTGCATCGCATTGTACTGTGTAATCAATTAAAAGCTATCATGAGCTGAATTAGCACAGTCCATGCAAAACCCCTTTGAAAATTATGTGGCACAGGAGTGATTCTGTCCATGGCGGGCAAAGAGTTAATAAGGCTTTTTTTTCTTGGTAACTCATGACACGTGTGATTAATGAATGAATTCAAAGGGATTTGATGTCATTTATTTCTGAATGTAGCTTGCAATTCCATGTATTGATAGGAACATTTTTTTTTATTTGTTTAAGCCTTGATCACTCTTTTCATTCATTCTTATTTAATACTCATCTTCAGTGTTTCCAGTACCTCTGCCCTTGAAATTAAAATCAACTATGGATATTTTTAGAAAGCTGTTATGGTTCTAGTAATGATATGATTGATATTTATCGGAAGGTGAAAAAATATTGTGTATCATTTTATGCTCAGCAAATTTTATAAGTGGTATTGAACTTTCCTATTAAAAAATGTAGCTTCATATTGCGACCAAGAGATTACTTTGCATCCAAGTTTGCATCCCGCTTTTACCAGTTTGTAGGCGTGGTGTGTAGTATGACTTCTCCTTTCAAATATACGTAAGTGTTTGCTTATTGTATATTACTTTCACATAAAGTATACATTTGTATGATACATGTTAAGTGTATAACTCACGTCAAAGATATTTTCTTATTCAAATGAAGAAGATAAATGCCAATGTGTAGATCTGGGCTCCATCTTACAACAAAGAGTTACAATTGATCCAATACCATCTTAACTCTATGGAAATCCATTAGTGTCATAATTTTTTCTACAGGAAATTTGCACAATAACCTTTGTAAACAAAGAGAAGCACAGTGAATTTTTAAGAAAACAATCATTGCATGAATATACAATCATAACTGGAAAATATTTTGAACAAACATGCAGAATAGATGTTGACGTTGCTGGCTATCCATAGTTGCGATTGATCAGATTAATTGCAACCCTTTGTAAGATGGGCCCCAGAAGAAATTTAGGGAATTGAAAATTTAAAAAATAGAAATTTTCCCTCAATAAAGACAATTAGCAGTGGCATTCTGATTTTTTTCTGTTTTTAACTTGATGATAAAATCTACTAGTAACGCTTCCTGCTGTATTTGGAAGTTCAAAATAGAAAAGAATGTTTGAAAAATCGTCTCCATGCAAGAATTGTGACTTATCTTAACACAAAAAAATTAGCCTTATCTGATAGGATGGCAGCCAACTAAACAAAATATCTTTGCATGCTGCTATTTATGTAAAATCCTTTCCTTTTAGATGACAGAAATGCAGTCTAGATGTATTTATATTATCAGAATGCGTATAATGAGATACTTTATTTAAATAAGCATGTCATATAGGGTTCTTACGGTATCTACTTGTTTTTTTTTCCTTCATTGCAAAAACATGCAAGTTAACTTGATATTTGTTTTGTTTTTGACAGTCGATGTGCCAAATATAGATGTCCAATTTCTGAATGCTATGGATCAGATGAAAACACATATGTTAGGTTGCACACTGCAGGAGCCAAAGAGACACAGACTGTTAGGTAATGCTATCAACCCTTTCATATCATTACATCTTCATACATTTAGAGTGAAAAGTCATCATGAGTTTTCTTCCACCTTTTGTACCTGTGAAATCAAAATATTTTTGTTCCAATGATGTATTGTTCCAATGATGTATTGAATATTTCTTCATTTTAATCAGTAGTGCATAATAATGAAAGGGAGAATTAAAGGAGTTCAGAGAGTTTCATAAGGATATTGATTGTTATTTCCCCTTGAATGAATTAATTACAATTTCAGACATGCATATTGATTGTTTTTTCCCCTTAAATTAATTAATTACAATTTCAGACATGCATATTGATTGTTATTTCCCCTTAGATTAAGTAATTACAATTTCAGACATGCATATTCAACCATTATGATGTTGCAACGTAATTGCTCCTGGATATCAGCTATTCACTGCAATATTAGTGGAATGAAAAAAAACGTTAATGAAAGCCCTTGAACTGATCAAAATTACATTTTCAGGATGAATTTATATCAGATTAAAAAATATTCAACGGTAGAATGTGAAGAATAAGGCTAGATACTTTGATTGTTATACCAGGAACATAATTATGCATTTCTGTGAAGTTGATGAGAGAATTTTACATTTTCTTTGTGCATGTGTTTTCTTGTGTTCCTTACCATTATTTACAATAAATTAAAAACGAGATATGCATAGTGCATAGTTATATAAGGATATTTAATTAAAGTTATCAAACTGTGTCATTTTATTGCAGGAATGATTTCCATTGCTTCTATTGTGGTACTCTCCTTGTTGAAGATGTGAATGGTAGAATCATTGGAGGTATGGCTCGCTAAGGAATTATCATATCTACATGTATCTTAAATTAGATCTGGGGAAAGCTAATGCTGTAATTCATTTATAATAAGGAATGATGGACAATTAATGCTGATTTTGTTCGAATAACAATATAGAAGCTAAAACTTAGCTACATAAATACCAGCAGTTTTTATTGGAGTTTGGTTGACCTCATTCTATTGAGAGCTCATTTACATAATTGGCAAGTATCCGGAAAAAAAAACACATCAAGGTCCTGTTTGACAAAGGGTTATGATTGATCCAATTGACTTCAACTATATGGGAATCAATCATGTTCATTTTTTTCCTACAGGAAAGTTTGCATAATTTTGTAAAAAAAAAAGAAAAGAGGAGCACAGCTGAATAGTAAGACAATGATGAATGTATATGCATCGTATCTAGAAAACATTTAAACATACATATGCATTTTAGATGTTGGTGTTGCTGGCCTTCCATAGTTATGATTGATCAGATCAATCACAAATCTTTTGAAGACGGGGCTCAGGTTAACAACTGTAGCCTCTTGAAATCATAAACCTCAAACTATCATGTGGATGGGATTGATAAAAGAGAGCTTCATCACCCACTGATTTAGATAGAAAGCTTTGTCAAGGGATGGTTCAAGCTGTGTTTATATCCATACAGGAAATAATCAATTGAATGCATGGTTGCTATAATGACTATGTTAGCTTAGAAATGCTGTGCATACATTGTGTGTTATTAGCTTTCCAAGACCTCAACCTTATGCCTTCCTGACTTCCTGTATGTTATTGTAATAATGATCTCATCGCAGGAAGCCAATGATTTCTGCTTTTAATATTTATTCATGCATTGCCATTGTTGCAATTTCTCATGAATTCACTGTAAGAGAGTACTGAAGTGTAACATCATAAAAACAACAGCTTTCGCATTTCACCCATATATCATATCTAATTGTTTAGATTCAGGCTAATCATACGTTGAAGTCACTGGGGCTAATTATGTACCCATGTGGTCTTATGAGCCTCATTGAACAGAGTTCTACCAAATCGGGTTTGTTGATATTTTATCATGCTTCTCTGATAAATGAGATAAAATGCAATGAAATGTTAAAAGAAATATATAAATATGACATCATCGCTTTGGTACTCCTGAAAGGTGGTTGGGCTGGATTTCCCTTTAGTAGTATCTTTTATTATTATTTATGTTTTACTTTAGAACGGCTCATTGTTAAGATGGTGTGCAAAGATGCATTTTATGAAGCTTCATGTCCACAGTATCATCAGTCTATAACAGTGTACATCAGAGGTGAGATATGATATTTTATAGTTAAAGTTACCCATAAACCCCATTTCACAAAAGATGTTTAAACTATGAGGGGAACAAAACCATGGACTATAAGATAGAGATTTCATGTATGATCGCAATTCATCCAGGCATGGATTTAGCACCCTTTGGCAAAAGCATGCATTCATTATTGGACCTTTCCCAGTTCATGCTGAAGTATGCACAATAATATACACAGAATCTGCATAGTCCATGGTTTTGTACCCCCAACTAATTTATTCTTTGTGAATTCCAGCTATTTACCATGGGATCCCAGTGGTACATGTGTTAAGTCTATGGGATTGACTAATACACATAACAGGTTCAGTAACTAATTTTAGAGATATTTATTATGCACATGAAGCACCTCCTTCCTTTGCTCAAACCTTTAAGATCAGTGCATTCTATTGAGGAGGTTTTGAAATTTGCCTTGTCATAGCCAAAAAGTCTAATGGACCTGTGTAGATGTCAGAGACTAAAAAAAAGATTTTCATTTTTCAGTGAGATGGAATATTTAAATTCACGTGTTTGCTTTCTGCCTGTTTGTGAAATTTGGTCTGATACTCACAAGAAAATAACACTTGGAAAAGTATTTGTAAAATGACATTGGAAAGATAATTTCACTAGCTTCTACTTTATCCCAAATAGAACTCTAAGCTTCGTATTTGATTCATTTTACTGTCAGAAGAATTAAGTAGAATACTATTTACTCACACAAAGAAATAACAACTATGAAAATAAAGAAAATGCGTGAACAGCATAGACTGAGTGTGAACAATATATAGATCCAACTTTATTTGTCACAAAGTTGTTGGCATTTTCTCATTAAGGTGTGGGCTAATTGATTTTTGTCCTATTCTATGATTGTGCCATGAATTTTTCATTGTTAGTCTTATCTTTTTGTGACCTTTGACCTTTTAGATGACCTGATTCCCTCAGTCTTCCTTGGTGGGTGTTTCAATGTGGTTGGAATACCTACAATAGAAAACTCTGGTTCAAAGATGTCACTTGCATTTGAGGTGGGTGTAACTCGCACAAATATATATTTGAGGACCACCTCTCCCCCCTCCCCCCACAAAAAAATAATGAATAAAAAATGAAATAAATGATTGAAATAAAACATATATTACAAATTAAAAATGGAAAAATATGCATGAATTGTAGTGTGTAAAAAAAAAGTATGAATTATTATGCAAAGCTGAAGACGAAGATAAGCCTGCTGATAGCCATTTTGTGCATGGTAAATCAAATGATAAAGTCATTGTTGATAACAATTTCTGTTGTGAAATGACTTGTTTAGCTGTTTGTTAATACATTGTGAAAGTCATATTTTTCCTTTGTCTCTTTCTTCACTCTGTGTTTCATTGACAGGCAAACAACATATTGCTGGTAAGTGAGCTTTGTCTTCTAAATTTCTGATGTTGGTTATAGAACAAAGTTGATTTCATTATATCAAATTTAAGCACCAAGTTATTATGAAAAGGGTGTATGATAAGATAGGATGGGTCTATATCAACAATTTTAATTTAGTTCTACAGTATCATTGATTAAATTATGATTAGCGTAATATTGAACCCTGTATGCAAACAATGATATCGTCATATATTTGTTGATAGATTGAAGAGCCAGCCAACGCACTGATGCCAAAGAATATCCCAGAGATTATCAATCAACTCTATACAGGTGTGTATGTGCTTCTATTCTATTGAAACTCGGCTCTATGAATATTCATTTGATAAATTTTCTCATTGACCATGCAATATGAAGTAATGATTTTAACAATTCTCATTATTTTACCTTCATATAATGTGAATGTATTATGATTGGGCATGCATTAATTGGTTATATTTTCATTTGTATCGCATTTTTCTGAATTTCTGACATGTCTGTCTAGATGTTATGAAAACTTTTGAATGATAGATAGTATACAAATAATGCACGTAAGTGCATGCATGCAGAGCCAAATAATGAACGATGTGTGAGAAGAGCCAATGGATATACCGCACCGAGGTCAGCAGGACCGAGTGCAGTATATCTATTTGGCAAGTCGAGCACAGAGTTCATTATTTAGGTCCTCTATGCATAAGAATGCGTGTATTGTTTGTTTTATACAACCCCCCCTCACCCATGTTTAATACTGAGTTGCCCCAAATGTTATATTTGATCTAAATTCTAGATAATTCCAGAACTCGCACTATATCCTGCACTCTGACATGAGAGTGCAGGATAGTGCCATTTGGATGCAATAGTGCACTTCGCTGCATATCATGTGATCCGATTTGAACCAATCACATTACAGAAAATTCTTGGGAGTTGTATAATAAATAACAATCCTTCCCGGTTCGCCTTCCTGTGTTGAAATAAATTACTCCTTGTCATGTGTGGGGGTATACTTTATGCCCAGTTTCTTCCAGTTTATGAATGGAACGTGTGTATAACTCAAATACATACAGAGAAATTTTATTGTCGACACGGACCATCATTCACAATTAGTTTATGCAAAATTTTTTCAGAAAGGATGGATGAACCTGATTGTTGATTTATGAGCAATTTGATATTTTACCCACATTTACCTTTACAGATCGTGTATCATCTCCATGGAGTTTCAGTTCAAGCATGGCATACTTGTTTGCTCCTGACATAGCACCACATGGAACCTTTCACAAACTCAAACTCCACCTTCTGCTAAGCCTCATGCAGACAACACAATGTGAAAAGGTGAGATATTTTTATTCATATTTGCTTGTTACTAAGTCATTCTACTATCAGTGAAGGTTTTTACCTAAGAAGAGTGATATTTTTGTGTATGTTGTAGTGTTGGAAGGGGGGGTGGAGTTTACTAGCTATTCTTTTTTTTTATTATTCAAGAATGAATTTCATAGCCATTATCATTGGGGATTTATGAGTGCCTTGAGAAGTAACAAATTATCATGCTGATATTAAGAATTTGCATGATTATTTAAGCTTCAATCATATTATACCCCTTTCATAAACCCATCCTCCAATTATCCGCCTGAGAGTAATGCGGACAATTCAATAAAAATTGCATTCACAAACTCTGAAAATAATCCGCACTATTTTTTTACGAGTGCCCGACCTGAAAAAGGCAGATAATTGTCACGGCAACTTCACATGCCCCCTCCGATGGGGTTGCGTTGCAAAAGGGTGACCTTGTGACCGCACCATGGCAATTATCCGCATTACTTTTGAAATGCGTTCATAAAGTCAAAATCTGGTCCCGATGCTGCTATTACCGGTATGCGGATAATAGCAGCATTGACATAATGCGGATAACTCTGGTCCTCCAATTTTACGACCAAATTATGCTGCTATTATCCGCATAATTTGGTTTATGAAAGGGGTATTAGAGACATCAAGATGATCTCTCAGTTATACCCCATACGGTTTTTAACTATATATTTATATTTTATTATTTAGTCATTTCAGTATTCTTATACAGTAAATAATATTTTGGTTTGTTTTAAATGATGTATTTATGTGTGTTATACCTGTTGGTTTATTCATATATGTATGTTTTATATCTATACTGTATTTGAATAAATAAACAAACAGAAACTGATTCATATCATCAACTTGAAACATTAAATAACTTTGGCAGGCTGTAGCATTCAGCATCAGTTTTAGCACAGTAGAATGAATGAATGAATTGATTGATTAATCAACAAATTAATGTACAACAAGCATCAAATTCATTGATTAATCAGTAAAATGAACAACATTGTAAACTTGAAAAATAAACACCATTTTTTGTAAATAATTGTCCATTACCTGTCATTCTCTATCAGATCCTAGATGTACTAGCTGTCGGCAAGGATACCCATATACTACATAGACTAATGATGCATGCAGCATCGTTAGTTAATCAGCAGGTAACACATGCTTCATCCACGCCCATATTTGGTCATATTCAAAAGGATCCACAGACTGGTACATGCATCATTGAAGGTAGGACTGGAAGATGATTCTTGTAACTGTTCATGAATTAAACATAACTTGAAAAACAACTGGACTATCTAATCATTCAGATATTGATTCCTATCTATACTTCATGTAACACTTTATTTTCATTAGTTTTCTTAAGTGCTTTTTACATATTTACTCATTGTAAAACACCATATATGCTAATATGTTTGCTATACTTTTAGAAAAATTTCAATTGGAAAGTATTTATGATTTTCTACATTACAGATTAATTATTAGAAATATAATTGTAGATTTTTAGATATTTGCTCTAACATAATAAACTTTGGTTCATATTTTTGTATTCAAGACCAGGTAAACACATGAGAGAGACATTCAGATATTCATTCAGATAATCATTCAGATATTGATTCCTATCTATACTTCATGTAACACTTTATTGTCATTAGTTTTCTTAAGTGCTTTTTTACATATTCACTCATTGTAAAACACCATATATGCTAATATGTTTGCTATACTTTTAGAAAAATTTCAATTGGAAAGTACTAATAATTTTCTTCATTACAGATTAATTATTAGAAATATAGTTGTAGAATTTTAGATCTTTGCTCTAACATAATAAACTTTGGTTCATATTTTTGTATTCAAGAGCAGGTAAACACATGAGAGAGACAGATATTAAGTGTTTTTTTTTTCATTTATGAACATATAATGCAATATTATCACTAGCGTATCCAGCACCAACTATGATAATGAAATGTATGGGCTTATGCACGAGCATGATAGAGTCACTGTTGTCCCCAGACAATTGGGACCCATGAAATGCTATGTAGGATCTGATGCTGGATACGTGCCTGATTATATTCCTGAAATATTTGAGATATAATGAATCATATAACTGAGACATTTTGTAATATATATACTGTTTCCAAAATGATTTTTTTTTCTAATTTGTAACCTCTGCACTGGTGTGTTCTAACACAATCGGAACAAATTGATTATGATTTATTGAAAGAAATAGATCAAAATAAAAAGTAACTTTAAAATGAAAGTTACATGTAAGTGAAACCAGTATGATACAATTTTGTGATTTGTGAATTATACTGGTCATATACATGTAACACATACATGTAACTGTATGCTAGGTGAATTATACTGAACACATACATGTAACAAACTAGAATTTTGATACAAATTTATTATATTTTTGTGCATGTCTAGCTGGCTCTGTAGTACTTGCACACCATGGAGTGTGTTTACTAGGTTGCTTGGATACATGGAAGAAAGATGCAAAGGAAAAACTGAGGGCAGGTAAACCTCTTAATATCAGAAGACAAATTATTTCTTTTTTATTATGTATCTGGGCTTATATTTCACATAATAGTAATCTTTTAGATTTTTCATTCAAATAAGTAAATGATACCCAAAGCATAATGAAAATTTCATCAAAATTAGATGGCATTTTAGTATTCTATTCAATTTTCCAGAATATAATTTTTTCTATCGAAATCATCCTGTTGTTGGGTCTGACATGACCTTTAATATCTATTTTCATATCATTGAGCTATCAAACCCAATACAATGGTGTATTGAATCATACAAAGAAACTTTTATAGTGTCATATGGTTTAAGATCATGAATTGATTAATAACCAATGTTGCACATATATATTATTGATTTATGTTTCGGTCACCCAAAATTTCACTCATTTAATTCAAGACAAAATTCACATTTTTATATTTTTAACAAAAATTAATCTTGTATGTGTGTGTATGTGTCATGAAATGACAAAAAGTCATTTAATTAGTCATGAAATTATAAAAAAAAATGTAACCATTGCAAAAAGCAATCAGCTTACGAAGTACATTATTCTCTGCTATACTCCAGCAACGGACAATAGGGTGATAACATTGACTGTCCCACGTACTGTAGATGCTGGTCCTCTACAGATACATACCTTACCTCTTCAATCAACTTTGTGGGCATATGCTAGTCCTGATGTAAGAAAGATGAAAGCAGATCTGTTTGTGGCACAGGTAAGAAATTTATCCATTTTGTGCTGTACTTAACCCAGGTGAGATAAATGGGTACAATGTTGGATTTAATCCGTGAATGTCTTAACGCCTTTATGGCAGCTAAGCCGCAGATCAGCTAATGATATGCTATTTATTGGGGGCATTAGAGTACACAGTAGGTGCATTCTATGAAACCTATTATTTTATTTCAAATACTATAGGCTAGTGAATAGATGTGGGCTGGTTTCATGAAACTGTCAGAGGGACAAGTTTGCTGACATACCATAGAAACACAAATTATGAGACATGTTTCTGTGAGGTGGCCAAATTAGATTTGTGATGAGTTGGAGAAATAGACCCTTATTTTATACCAAGCTATTAGAAATTATGCAATTTTTTGTGGGAATCTATGCAATTTGCCTGTCAATAATTCCCTTGGTGGATGAAATACAGTACTTTTATAACAGTCTTGAATCTTATGTACTTGTCATTATGCTTAATAATCATCTAGTTTATTGGTACATCCTTTGTTCTAAAAGTATTAATGTTGCTGTAATTTAACAGGTAAACAAACTTGTTCATCTTTAAAAAAAATATATATATAAATAAAATGGAGTGATATTGGGTTTTCACTTATTTATCCACAATGGGATTTGTCTTTATTACAGCTTCATATTTTTACTATTATGGTCAAGGAAAGGTTCTATTTTTTTTTGGAAGAAAATATGTCTTTTCATTCTATATATCTTAAGTTTGTTATATTTTTTTTCTCTAAATTCAGACTTGTTTTTGTTATGAAGATGGTCATATTTGAAATATTTAATTGATTGATTGTTGATTTTTTTTTTCAGGATATTGATGATAATTCCAAAAAGATTCCAGAGTAAGTTCTGCTGCTTCCTATTCAACTCTTCTGACAAAAAATTTGTTGAAATTACATATCTGGAAAAAATGTTAAACATTTACATAAAACTACTTTTTTGCTTATTATTTTTCTTTCAATTAATTATATGCAAAGGCTTTAGCATGGTATTAATTTGGTGTGACAACAATAAAAATTAGTTTGCCTCTTCTCTCTCTTATTTTCATTTATTTATTTTTTCCAATCAACTTCCATAGAGGCTTAGTATGGTATGAAATGTGTAATAACAATGGGTGTACAAGAAACTGATTAAATTTACCTGTATATTTTCCTTAATTTCAGTTATTTTTTCCAAAACTCCCTGCAGAGGATTCAGCATAGTAGTAATGTATGATAACAATACACAGACAAGACTTAAATTATTTTACACCCGTTACTTTCTTTTAATTTTTTCTTTCAATGAAATGTTTTTTTAAGAGTTGAACATGGTATTAATTTGTGATAACAATGAGCATGCAAGAAGCTAATTAATCAGTACCCATTTGCTACTTTTATTTTTTAAGTGAACTTTTTGCAGAGGCTTCAGTATGTTTATTGATCAGATACAAGACTCAGATAGTTCTTGCCCTGTATGTCACTGTAAATCTTTCGATGTATTTTTTTACAGAGGGTTCAGTATGGTAGTGATGTGTGATAACAATGAACAGACATGGGATGAATTCAAGGAAGCAAGTCTGATCCATCAAGCTTTGATTGGTGCTATGAATGCCACACAGGATCAACCACATCAAGTCATTTCAAATCAAGACTTTAGACAGGTAAACCCTACACTAATAATAATGATAATAGGCATTTATATAGCGCCATCTATCCAGAAATATTCTATTCCGAGGCGCGTTGTTATTATTATTACCCCGGCTATAGCTCGAGCTGCCTTTCAGCGCTCATGCATTCAAGGAATTAATCCTGCCGGGTACCCATTCACCTCACTTGGGTCGAGTGCAGCACAATGTGGATGAATTTCTTGCTGAAGGAAATTACGTCATGGCTGGGATTTGAACCCATGACCCTCTGTTTCAAAGTCAGAAGACTTATCCACTGGGCCACAACGCTCCTCACTCACACTCAGATGAATTTTTGTGTTTGAATGTAGCATCAAGTTGTTTCAAATGAAGATGGCTTTTTGTATTTGTACTAGGATGATTTTGTATTGTCCACCTGCTCTGCATAATTCAATGAATCATGATGACTTTGAAACGGCTCGGTACAACCATTGTTTTTTTTTTTTACTTTTGTAGAAAGCAATTTCATGTACTGTCTGCTGTATTTGTAGCTTTTGTTCAGGGAAAAGTACAATATAAAAAGATGCAATTTGTGATAAGTGTTGTCAAAAGTAAGGTCATTGTTTTTTTTTAAATAACCTCAACAATTACCATCAATAAATTTTTTTTCATCAATAGTTTATTTAGAGCCTTTTGGAAGCAAGATCACTAGGATTATTTTGATTTACGAGATTGTTCCTATTTTGTGTGCATTGTGTGTATCATAACCACATGATTTGAATTTAAAAATAATTTCGTCTCCTCTAGTTCATTACCCTTGCAAGCCAGCAGCCTGCAGAACTGACCAAAGCCGCCCAGCAGCTTATAAAGGGATACTTTGTGGGGAGTAGAAGGGTGCGATCATCTGGTGTGAGGGGTACACCATTCCCCCCTGCTGCTCTCAAGACCCTGTAAGTTTATTTTGACTATCTGTAATTGAACAAGTGTTCTATGTACATTGTACGTAATGGGCTAATGATCATAATTGTTGAATTCCTATTTGGAGAAATACTAGAGCAATGTTCAATTTTGTATACCTGATTGTGCAAAATTGTATTGATATGAACTTGGAAATAATGTGATATCTTGAACAAGCTCATGTGAATTATGGATTTAGCTGTTGATAGATTGGAGTAAGCAATGATCACTTACTTTTAAATTTGCTTATTACTTTTCCTATTATCTTGGTAGCTCTCGGGGCTATTAGTGATCAAAAATAAAAAAGACCAGTATTAAAAGTAGTTCCTATAGTTTTGTACAGAGGAAACTCACAAAAAGCTTCAAACAAGCTAAAAATATTCAGATGAAGTTAACTTTTATTAAATAACAACTGAACTCTCACATCCCTGTATCAGAGTCATAGATTTAGTGAATATAATGTTCAGGTTTTGTAATTTTGCATTTTCATCAATGCTTCAAACAAATCTTATCATGGTTGTGTACAGTTGAGTGACTATATATTCACAGGAATTAAGCAATGAAACATCATTCCGTCACATTTTCTCTTCTGTAAATCAGAACAAGTATGGCAGCTGCCCATGCTAAGCTGTGCCTCCGTAAAGATGTAACAGAGAATGATGCTACACTAGCCATTATGCTTTATGAGGAGTCAATCACTGCTAGATTTGGTAAGTCTACTCTCTACAACCATTGCAATGATTACTTTTCAAACATATTCTGAAGTGTTGTTGGCACCTTTTTCATGTTTTGCGGGGTTTACGGGTTTTTTGTGTGTGGGTAAGCACACACAAGATGTAACTTTGGGGAAAATATTCCTTCCCTTCAAGAGAAATTAGTTATAAAAAAAAATGAGAATGTGGATGAAAAAGATATAAATTCCTGTATTATCAAGAAAAAAAATGCACAGGTCAATATCTATATGGTTATGGTCAACTCTGATTATAATACACATTTTATGTGGGGTTATTAAAGATTATTAATTGAATTATTGTATTGATTTCAGGTTACTCAACCCTAAATGTACACCCCTGCCCACATTTCAGGGACAGCAACATTAGTAACTATCTAGGCTCAGAGGTAAGAATCATTCAGCTCTTGTTATGCAATGTAACTGTCCTCCATTTTTATTAATGATTCTGCTGTTGTTATTGATAATGTTGCGGCTTTTGTTTTTGTTGATGTTACTTTCATTATTGATAATGTTGCTGTTGATTTTGTTGATGATTCTGTTGTCACTGGCTGATGCGTCTGTTATTGTTAGGGTTAAATCTGTTTTTGCTGCTGATGTTCAAATTCATAATTAAATACAAATTTCATTTAACTCCTGGGCATCTAAGTAAATAGAAATATGAAATATGACCTTTAAGCAACACTATTGGTAATTTTGTATTAATGGCTTATTTCTCACCTTTGAAATGGAAATGTGTAAGATGTTTGCATTGCAATGTATCTGTAGTATCATCCTCAGTACAGATTTTTTAATTCCGAGCAAAAGCCAAAGTGGTATGACTATCTATAATTAAAAAGTTTCTTCTGTCAAATTGTTTTTTCTTCAGAATGACCTTCGTATGCAGCAGTTTCAGGAGCAGTTGCGAAGATTCTGTGCAAACCACGATCCCAACTTCAGTATTCATTCTCCAGAAGATTAACTTATCACATGGGATTAGAACATACAGGAAAGGAATTTAGACAATTGTAGATGGACCCTTTTTCCTAGTGATCAATCTTGATCTCATCAAATGGAATGCCAGGATTACAGTAGCCTTCTATTAAACATATTTTTGGAAACTTGTTTAATGAAACCAGGTCACTATAAACTTGACTGTCTTAATAGAAATCATCAAATTCTGATGCAGGATATAATTATATATATCATTAAAATCTTTATTTTTTGGTTTGTTTGATATTTGTCTGTATAAGATTTATTTAAGTCAACATTGTACAAATAGTTGTATAAATGCATTTGATTACAGATAAAAGTAATATTTGTGTTAATATTAATGATCCTATGATTACACACGAGCATTTATACATCAAATTTGTTCCAAAATGTTCTTTTATGCAACACATTGATTTTTCATGCTCTTCTTGAAAGAAATTTGAATGTTTGATATGGAAATTGAAAGTGTATTTACCTTTTTTCATTGACAGATTATATATTTATTAAGTTTTGTTTGTAAATATTCCATATTAGAGTTTTAAAAGGAATGTTCATTTTGAATTTATTTTTAAAGATATATATTTGAATAGTTTCATCAATATATGATTGTATTTTTAATCTGGATGTTTTTATGCAAGGTTGAACCTGAAGAAGTGTACGCTAAGCAGTAAAGCTTTCTAATTATTTTTGTTGACAAATATGCATATATTTATTAGAGTTTTATATAATAATATATACTCATTTATTTATTCATAAGAGATTTATCATTAAAAAGAAACTAGTGGGAAAGATACAATGCTTGAGTGTATATAGTAGACATTAGTGTAAAATCTCCAAATGAATAAGACATTGTAGTACATGTATTACATTTTTACAGCCTTTTTTCTGTTCAGAAGAGTGCTTTCTATATAATGTTTTCTATTTATTACAAATGGACAAGCATGCCAGGTGCATTGGTTATAGTCACATATTTTTTTTTTCTGGTTTAAAAAGCTATTTTTGCCTTCTTTATAATATAATCAGCTTAACTTGCCATATTTTGTATTGCGATTATTGCCTTTCATTGCCTTTGAGATATATGTAAATGTGTATGTATTAAGCATAGTTCTTTTTTATTGTGGTCCAAGACTGAGGTAGTTATGACCCTATGCAAATCCCAAATCAGTGACCAAACTATTCCCCATGGAAAATTCTTACTATAGTCCACCCAGAATATCTTGCACCTTTGATGCACATTTTTTTTTCATTGCAAACTCTATGTAATGGACAATGTTACCAAGATTCATGCAAAATAACATGATTTTTAGATGGAGGGCATTTATATGAAATAAGAACCCTTTTTTTAACATTTGACATCCATTTGTCTCCAGGTTCACTTTATAATAATAATAACGGCATATTTACCCAGGGTAGCCACTTCAGTTCCGAAAAGCATTCTACCAGCAGGCCCTGCTATTATTATTACCCCGGTTTTAGCACGGCTACCTTGATCAGGCGCTCAAGCACTCAAGGAATTTCTTCCTACCTACTTTATGTACTTTATGAGCTGTTCCAGTCATGATGATGGTTCATATTGATGTATTGTGGTCATATACATGGTCATAATGGATTGATGGCACATTTTTACATTATCTGAGGAAGCATTTCTTACTGTAATTTTTAATTATTATCTTTTGACTAAAGGGATGTTCTTTATTTAATTTATAAACAGTGGTTTCAACATGTGTTTTGTGATAGTTTGCAGGTCAATGGTTGAAAGATTAAACATTGTACATGTGTGCATTAGATTCCTGTAAAATTATAATTTTCATATATTGCAAGAGGTATTACCATTGTTAATAAATTATCTTTGGTTTGTAAAAAGCAGAAATCTTTTTTTGAATACCATTGTTTTTGCATATGGTTTTCTACAATGAAAAACATGTATACCCTTTTCAGACCTTAAGAACTGTATGCAAAAACCAATGGTATTCATAGATTGAAAAAATCGCTTTTTACAAACCAATGAAGATCATTTATCCAAATAGTAATACCTCTTGTAATGACATAGTCTTAACTAAATAAAATGTATAGGTCATGTGTTTGTGGGACACTGATCTTTTTTTTTCATGAAACCTGAAGTAGGCTCTGCTCTACCAATTCTTGCAAATAGCAGGACAAAATACCTTGAATTTTGTACAAGTCTATGATTCATGACTTTCAGAGTAATTTTTGTCACACATTACAATTGCCCATCTCGTGGAATGTTGTTTTCATCTACACTGTGACTAAATAAGTTTGGAGACTAATATAAAACTGAAAGTATAGTATTTCACAGTATTAAAACAGTCATTTTATGTACTTGGGAAGAAGGCAATGTTATTTATTCCCATTTATTTTATATTTTTGTTTTGTGCAATAAGAAGTTATAGGTCATGAAGCAAGCATGAATCCTGAAATGAACTTTGTTGACACTGTGTCAGTCTTTACCAAAATAAAATTTGTTCAGAATTAAAGAGTAAATATCTTAACGTATTTATGTGTCTCTTAAAACATTGGAACATTTGTACAGGTTGTTAGATTTTTAAAAATCTCAAATGAAGAGCTAGATTTCAGAGGCAATACATCCATATTTTTTGTTATCTCAGAAAAAGAAATTTGTTTTCCATTGACATCTATGTAGGAAAGCGATATAATAGGAGAAAGATTTTCAAAGTGGTGCTTTTCAGAATTTGGGTTATAATACTTGAATATTTGTGTGATATTGACATATCAGTTTTCATTAAAAATGGATTGTAGTACTCTCTGGAACTGAGCTCTTACAATAAGGACTGTATTAGAGAGATCAGTGGCAAACCGTGACCCGGAGGAGACAATGATTGGAGGGGCACTGTATTGTTTGTGAACAATGCTGTGCCCCTCCAATGCTTTGTCTCCTCCGGGTCACAGTCCGCCACTGAGAGAGATGGATAGTTACAGGTAGGGTTTCTAACTTTCTCAAATGTAGGAATGCATCCTGGGGCGCGTAACACCAAGGTCAGCGATAGGTTGCACGCTTGATTTTCAGGATATACTGTAGCCAATGCAATCAATTGTTTAAAAAAATGTTCTACAATCATTGCTAAGCTTTGTGGTACAGGCCCCAGATGTACTTATTTATATGGCTTTTTTTCTTGCATGCAAGTTAACAGAATACATATTCACAAAATAAACAGAATGAAAGATACAGGTACCTCTAATGGAAGTTGACCTTCCATAAGTCAAATATTTGCCTAAGTCAACCCATTTTTTTTCTACCAGATTATCAAAATCATGTATTATATTTAATTCTTCTAAAGAAAAGTCGAATTTCTTCTGAGAATAGATTTTGTGGTCCTAAAAGATTCAATAGGCAGAGATAACTGTATACACGTGCAAGATATATTGAACACTCATTCTTATCTTTGCCGCACTTTGTACATTCCAACACAAACCTTCCTATACATTTTCAAAATGTTATGAAATGAAATGTGAAAAGTAAAGGATGCATAACACGAACTGACTTTTACAGAGAAATGAATTGTATTTAATATCAAACAATCATATAAATGCAGAGTAATGATATATTACACACAATACTTGATACAATGATGTTTGCATATTGTCAGTAGATGACATGACGAAAGTTTTGTATTTTTTTCTTTTGATTACATAACTTGGAGCCTGCTTAATAAATATATATGTTCCTGGTTTGTGTAGATGGGTCTGATGTGTTCAATGTTATATAGTTGTGTACACGTAGTACATGTGTAAGTAGTTGGCTTGTAGTGTAATAAAACCAGCAAATGATTCGACAAATTGTGCACTGACAAATAACATGTATTGCTTTAAATATACTTAATAAATTACAGTCTTGACATAAGGAAACGACCTAAAACATCCGCAACTGGGTAGTGAGGTATACAACTATTCTAGACTGATCTTACCAGAAAATATCTTGCATTCTCAAATAAACTTATCACAGACATGTATACATATGATAAATTAAGAAATACCTTCCAAACAAATCCTATGTTGTACAAAACAAGACAATGATTGCACTTTGTATATCCTTTTTTTTCATGTCAAAATCAAATCTCTCAAACTTAGCTACTATACTTCCACATCAATGCATGGACAAATAGTTATTTAGAAGATAAAGTCTGGAATTCTCCAAGCAAATGCTTCGTAAATATTTCAAAGGTACTAAATATCTTTAAAATGCTAAACATAAATACTAGTCCCATGATAAAAAATCACTGTTTTTCAACATACATGTACATTCAGATTCATACAAATAAAAACCCATAATAAAATATTACTGTCATGAAGAACTTGTACACACAATCAATTGAAAAATGTAATGAAGGCATTGTCTTGTAACTTTGTGTTACGCAATTAGAAAGAGTACTTGTCCCTGCATACTTTAAATACTTCCACTTTATATGTAGCCTGCACTTCAGACAGTATTTGCATTAAAGGGCAAGTTTACCCCCCCCCCAAAGTATATTTTAATGAAAAGAGAAAATCAAAAGCATAATGCTGAAATCATCATGAGAATTGGATGTAAAATAAGAAATTTACATTTTTAAGTTTGGCGGAATATCACAAAACAGCTCTATGTACATCCAGGTCAATATGCACTTGAGGGAATCAATGACATCATTCACTCACTACATGTATTTTCTTCTGTATTTTATTGTATGAAATATGAAAAATCTTATTATTTTTCCCTGTTTTAATGCGGGACATTAATTCCTCCCTCAATATACATGTATGGCATTGCCATTGTTGAAACCTAAGGTGATGCATGAAGTTGCTTCCTCATTGTCACATCTGTGCAAATATTGAAATATTCATTGTGTTTTTCATACAATAAAATACAAATTTAATATCGAGCTAGTGACCTACTTTGCAAATTACCTTTTTTGTGAAAATAAGCAAAACTTGAAAATTTCATTAAAATGTAGCTTGGAATAAAATTCCTTCTTCAACCTAAAGAGTGACATCCCTATTAAAATTATAAAGGAAAAATATACAAATAACAAACTCCAGTTACATGTAGACTAGGTATCAACAAAGCCCAACCAGTTAGAACTGTAGCATTTAGCTCATATTCACATGTGCAGCAAAAAATTATATTTCCTACCCATCCAATTTGGCAATAATTTTGAACCAATCAAACTTCACAAATTGGGTGGACAGAATTCTTAAAAAGAATCATTTAGAGACAGTTTTGGGTTTTTTTTCACCGAGTAATGACTGGCATTTAGCATAATACTTTGCATCCAGTGACCATGTAAGAAGTTGATAATTATTCAGGAAAAGCATGGTTGTATTTGAATAAAATAGAAACTGCAATGCAAAGGAAAATACTGTACATTACTGAGCATGAATATTAAATACCTTTACAGATATTGTCGCATGCACCCGTCCTCTCTGCGCACTTCGATGCGAAAGTTAGTTTTGCAGAAAACGCATTTAAAGAAAAGCTTTTTAAAAACCAGCAATAAGTGCACCTACAAGGAGAGCATATTATTTACCATCTACCATTTACCATTATTTGTCATTCCAAAGTTTAGGTTCCAAAGTTTCATCCAGTAACTTTGTATTTTCTTGAACTTAATTATTTACGACACAGTGGGCATCGTAAAAGAGAGGACGGTTCGTGGAATAGATACAGTGCGCTCTTGCGCCTCGTGATTTCACCACGAACTGTCCGCTCTGTTACGATGCCCACTGTAGTGTAAATAATTCACTTCAAGAAAATATAAAGATACGGGAGGAAACTTTGGAATCTGAACTATCGAACGAAGACGCCGGTAAATAATTTGCTCTCCTTGTAAATGCACTTATTGCAGGTTTCAGAAAAGCTTTTCTTTAAATGCGTTTTCTGCCAAACTAACTTTCGCATCGAAGTGCGCAGAGAGGACGGTTTGTGGTGCATGCGACGATATCATTAAATGATTCATATCAGTTCCCCTTCTTACAAAGAGTTACAATAGGTACAAATCAATTCATATTGTGATCAATATAAAATCCCTATCTCTACACAAATTTAGTTCAATCACAAAAATGTTGATTTCAATCTGTTGAAAACCATTGTTAACTCTTAACGTGCCATTCACCGTAATCAGCGAGTGCCACTTTTTTTCAAAGAGGCTATACATGTATTTAATTGTTTTATTTATAAAAAAGGGAATCACTCCTGAGACAATAATGTTAAACCTCTTGACCATAAGCTAACCTCAACAATGGAATCACTCATGCATGCAATGCACTCCTGGAAATGCAATAGGCATTACAATAGCTGTAGCTGTATGACCATTGCACGAAAATGTGTTCATGGCACTCCAGTGGATGCACAGAGATGTGTTCATGGCATGTTAAGGGTTAAATGGGGCCCATGTGTATTATATGGTCTCCACAGGTACAGATTATTCCAGACAGGTGTCAATTGAGATTAAAATATCAATTTACTTGTGTTTCAACCAAGCCATCTGAATCTAAAAATACCATGAAATACAACATAATAACCTACTCTATGATGTAACAGGTAATAAAATGTTATTTCCTTTTAGCTTTAATAGCTTTGTCTTTGGATTTTTTCTGTGCCGATGATCCGCCACCGAAGAAACTTGTTGCCATTTCAGATAAATCTGGTAAATCTTGCTTCTGATTCATCAAATTCATGTTCTGCATTTCCTGCAAGTATTAGAATAAAATCATGTTGGCAATATTTTCATTGCAAAAGAGCTCCTTTTGGGGGATGGGAAGGGCTTAGTACTGAAGCGAAAAGGGTGTAAGAAATTCTGTGGAAAATTGGGTGGATACTTTGTTAAACTCTGATGTTGTTTTAATTAAGGAACCAGAAATATGAAGTTTTGGAAATTGACATTAAGATATGCAGCTGAATATTGCCATTCATAAAATACTCATGTGGCAACCTGAAAATAACACAGCATTCTATGAGGTAAAAATCGTGTGTCAACTTCCCATTAGTTGAATATTTTTCAATTGTTTGAAGCATGGGATCATTCTTTGAAGTTTGGACATGGCCTTTCATCTCAAATATTGTTTTTCCAGACAAAATACTCGAAAAAGTGAATTCATCAATTGTTCACAAAGTCATCCTGTCTTGCAGACATTACATTTTCTCAGACAATAAATTGTTCTGCTATGAATTCCACACATGAATCAAATGACAATAAACCCTACCCTAGACCTAAGTTACTTAACACTTCTTTAAGAAATAAAGTTTGAAGCAATTGTAACAGGAGCAAAATTTCAAATAAAACTGTTCTTTAAAATAAGCGATAGTGATCGATACTGAAGAATAAAATTTTACAATGACAAAAATCAAGAGGATTCTGGAAGAAAAAGAAGTAACCTGAACTTCCTAGATTTCTTGCTGACTTACCTTTTGTAGCTCTGGATCTTGTGTGTTGACTAGTTTGGGAAGTATGACAATGAATACAACAGGCAAGACCATCATAAGCACCTGGAGATAAAATGTTGGAAAGAATTAACATGAATATATCTCTTTGTTGTTTCCAGTGTAAATAAGTATTAAAGAAAAACAACTGTTAATAAAATGGAAAAGGATGTGTGACAATAATTGCAAACTATGATGAATAGTTCAGAACATATCTCAAATGAAATAAATCAATGACCAATCTATTTGAAAACCTACAGATGTATATCTCTCACACCCATTATTACCTTATCACATGCCATCAGTGATGGGTAAAGACATACAAACCCAACTTAGTTTAGACTACAAACTATGGAAATTAATTTATTTGATTTCAATTGTTGCAACAATCCAAATATAGAGTATCAATATTTGTAACATAAAATGAAGAGGAAAGTTGTGTTAATTACATGTATATGTACATTAGCACATTTTGTAGAAACAATTTGTAAAGAGGAAGTAAACTGAAGTGAAAAACTAATATTTTCTGACAGAAATAAAAAAACAAACCAAACATTCATATTGGGTCACTAGAAATAATCAGGGAATTATTTTCCCGGTATTGCATCACAATTTTCTCTACATTTTTTTTTTTACATAGGACTATACAGAGTGTAGTTGATAGCTTTCCTGTTATGACCAAAAATCCCTGATAATATTCAGCTGGATATTTAAGATTTAAGATTTATTTTGTTAATGGAAACACGATAATAGTGTCCTTTATATACCGTACATGAAAGGAAAGATCCTGGTGTCTAAGGTGTAAAAGGTTGCAAATAGCCCAAGTTTGAAATTTAAAACCCAATCTATATCAATATATCCTAAAAAATTGTGCACTTAGACAATAAGATTAAAAGACCTTAGAAGCATAACAGATCTCTTCACTGATTGCATGTTCCATGTGACAAGCCCCACATTTTAAAGGCCATGTTTTAGACAAAGCTTACCATAGGGTTTTTGAGTACATCAACTATCCTGAACTCTTCTCTCTTCTGGAAGTACCCAGCAAGACCCTTGCTCCTGAGCCTCAGTGGATAGGTAACCTGAATCACAGACTTGCTGTCAACATTGTTCACTCTCCTAGCTCTGATCTTACCCCTGGCTGAGATATCTATTCTTGTGGCTTCAAACATATACTTGGGGTGAGCAATCTCTACGACATAGGATCCAGTAGGTATGTCATGCACCTCAAATGTTCCATCCGATCTGTTAATGAGATTTTATTTATTTAACTTCAGGCAAAAGGAATACAGATACAGAGAATATTGAAAGACCATTACATGTAGACCAGTAGCCATGGAGAGTAGTTGGATAGCTCAACAAAATAGATGTTTTACAAACATACATACAGTGCTCAAAAGTTTGTGAACCCCATCAGAAAAAGAACATATTTAAATGTTTAAGTTAATCTTGTTTTGAATATCTAACTGTAAAGTCAGGTGATGAAAATTGCATTGCATTTATTAACGTTTGCTTCTCTGGGCTCACCAAACATTAGGTGGTTTCAGACCGCCTCGAAGTTCTTCAGTTCCAGGTATTCTCTGATCGGGAAATTTACCCTGATCAGAAAATACCAGGTATTTTGGTAATGTGAAAGCATACTACGCATAATTTCCCCGAAAGAAAATACCCGCTAAATAGTAGGTACTTGACGTAATTATGAGAACTTTCGCGGGGATTTTCCAAGGTCCCAGGTATTTTGGCAATGTGAAAGCAATTTACAGGAACTTTTAGCCCAGCGTGTCATTGGGTGCGGGAGTTGTGGGTGGCTGCTGGGCTAGTGATTTTGAATCTCGAGCCTTGCCTGCTTATCAGACTATACTGCGCATGCTCGTAACTTCAGGAACTTATCCCGAAGGGTATGTTTCGGGGCGGTGTGAATGCAGGAATAATTAAAGGACAAGTCCACCCCAACAAAAACTTGATTTGAATAAAAAGAGAAAAATTCAACAAGCACAACACTGAAAATTTCATCAAAATCGGATGTAAAATAAGAAAGTTATGGTATTTTAAAGTTTCGCTTATTTTCAACAAAATAGTTATATGAACGAGCCAGTTACATCCAAATGAGAGAGTTGATGACATCACTCACTAACTATTTCTTTTGTATTTTATTATATGAAATATGAAATATTTTGATTTTCTCGTCATTGTCATGTAAAATGAAGTTTCATTCCTCCCTAAACACGTGGAATTCCATTATTTTAACATTTTGTGCTTCAGGCAAGGAGGTCCTAATTGTCAAATTCGTAAAAATTGAAATATTGTATTGTATATAACTATTTTGTTGAAAATAAGCGAAACTTTGAAATGTCATAACTTTCTTATTTTACATCCGATTTTGATGAAATTTTCAGCATTAATGTGCTTGTCTGATTTTTCTCTATTGATTCAAATCAACATTTTTCTGAGATGGACTTGACCTTTAATGGGTATTTTTAGCCTAAAAAGTTCTCGTATTTAAATTTTTAACTGGGGATTCTTGTGATTGAGGCGGTTTGAAACCACCTATTGTAGTGTTGTTGTCTACATTCAACACTCAGCATGATAAGTGCATTTTGTGGTGGGATTCACTGACTTTTGAGCGTACATGTAACTCTACATGTACATAGAATCAAATGTTGTCATAACACATGAAAAAAGAAAAACACTGAAACAATTGAAGCAAGGGGAAGTATGGAAGAGTAAGAACAGAATTAGGATTAACACAATATCAGGCGAAAGAATACTCTCGCCAAATGGATTTACAAGCCCCCCCCCCCCATATAATATGCAATCATACATATATATTATTAGAGTGTCAGCATGACATCATTGTTTCAATTGAACTAACCAATGTTGTTACACCTACATAATACATATATGTATCTTTTTTGTAATTTCTGGAAGGCATCTTATGCGCTACATTTGAAGAAAAATGATAAAATAAGTAACCCCTTTCATGTCTTGTTTAAGCATGTGTGATCCCATTTATAAAACTTCAGTTATGAGCTACGATGAACAAAATAATTCATTGATCAGTGACCACTATATTGGATTCTGTTTTAATTTATTTTCAGATTGTTAGAAGTTAGAATTGTCATAAATAGTAATGTATGCACAAGAAATATATATTTTTCGTGCATTTTTGTAGAGATTGGCTGGTCAGAGGCGAGCTTCTGAAGAAGTGAGAGAAGACCAGTAAAAGTTACAGACGTGACACTAACTTAGCGACAGAAAGTACAATGTACAGTTGTAATAGTCTAAATCCTATATGTATCTTGTTTCTTTAGACTTTACTTTAAAAAACTTTTAAAAGGCACCCACTGATCCATCTGTGATTCCAATTTTTTTCCAATTCATGATTTATTAATCTTAATATTACATCCAGGCAGCCTGTCTAATTGCAAATCTGTAGCAGCTGTAAAAAGAGACATACAATGTGAATTATCTTTTATGATCAGTGCTACTTTGCTGTCGCCTAACAGTTGGATTCATTTTTTTCTCTCTTTCTTTTTCATGGAAAAAATTTGGAATTACCTGTGTCATTTTCAAGATTGTATGGAGTAGAGAGACACTGATATACTTACATAGTCTTTCAAAAGACCATTTTAGCCAACTAATTTTTAGAGGTCAGGGTGTTTCACACTTCCATGTCTCGTTGTGTGCCTTATAAAAGTCATCACTGCAATGACTGCATTGGTTAAAATCTTGCTAAGAGGATGCACGCTACTGTGTATTGATTTTCATCAATTTGATAATACTGCATGATACATACAATGTGCTGTGTTTGGCAGAACTAAGCATGGCTTAAATTCCCAATAACTCTATGTAAAACACCCGCTTGATTTCAATCATATCATTCGAAAAAATTCAAGCAAACATGCAGCTGAAAATGCAATAACGTGTTGCGCACTGCCGGTTTGCATGAACTTGGATTGCTAATTAAATTTAAATAATACTTAACCCATGATGAAAGTGAAGTGATCCACACAAAATTCAAATACCTTATCTATTTTCCACAGACATTTACTTTAGGCATAAAAACACTCTTAATTCTTCAGAACTTTTACAATCGTAACACCTAAAATACTCACAATTTCTGAAATTGTGGAAAAATTTGTCAACTTTTTTTTGAAGGTCAAAGTCACTGCCAAAAATAGATCCCAATTTGAGTATTGAAACCTTTATGGTTTTGCCATGTCTTTGGCAGCGAGTGGACCAGAAATCAGGACATTATGCTTCTAAGAGGACCCTTCATCATTCATCTCCCATTTTTGGGGATGATCCTTGACCTTGTAGAGTATGGACTGGTAAGATGTTCTGGGGCCCAAGTTTCCCAACCAAAGCTACATGTAGGACAAAAATTATATTTGGGCAAATAGTCTAATTCAATAAGCGTCACTCATTCAATGAACAAGGTTATGATATAACCTTGTTCTCAGTTATATCTCCATGTGTGGCAAAATAAAGGTGGCAATGTTTGGCTAATTTTCTCTTTTTGTTTGGGGCAAATGATTGATGTTTTTACACTGACAGTTTCCATTACACCTATTATTCATACAACTTGGCTCTTATTTAAATTTGATACTTTAAATCATTTTTTTCTTAATTAAAAATAGAGATCAAAAAATGAAAATTTTCTTGCCATATTACTTTCCACCAATAGAGGGCGTACACAAAAATATGCCCAAAATTCAAGTTTTTGAGCGCTCTGGTGAATACAAAAATTATTCCCAAGTTACTAATGAAAAATAAATTGCAACTGTATGAAAATTAGTAATTTTGGTCACAAAAGTGATATTTTAATGACTTTTTAAAGTGTGTGCTCTGGACAACATTGGCATACCATAGTCCTACCTGTAGATTCCCCACAGGCAGGGTAGTAGCAGTGAACAAGTGATAAGCGTTACTCATTTTACTACTATGACTTAAATCACTATTAACTTAAATGTAGGTTAGTTAGGCCAAGGCATTAGCCTATTCAGGAAATAACACTTTTATAGCTTGATTTTTCTGTGCGCGGTGACATGTAATGAACCCTGGTTTCGTGGTTTGAGTGGCTTGTTCCAACCGGATCAACATGATCAAGTGTATTGCCGTTGGTGAGCGTATGCATTCATTTAGTGTGCAGTTTTCTTTGTCTAACGGTTCGTGGGTTCATTCGTTCACCGGCCCAATACTGTTTTTTTTTTCTTTCTTTTTTGTCTGAGGGTGTGTGGTGTGGAGGGGAAAAAAAAACATTTATAACTATGTATCCAAGGAAGGAAGAAACGTAATCTGGTCTGTGTCGGGATGTATGTGCAATCATTTAAATTTATTCAATGCCCTGGAAGTCACATGCTCTTTTCTTTCTCTTTTTCTATCACACCCCCTCTCTCCCACCAGCCCCCACCCCTCTCCCTCTCCTCTTTCTTTTACTCTTCCCCTTTTTCATTCCTTCTCTCACTTTTATAACTTCCACCTCTCTTTTCTCAACTGCTTTTACTTTTTTTTCCTTTTACCCACTGTATTTCTTTATAATTTCATGCTTGTTTTAATATTTTGAATCGGGGTAATTATAGTAATGTATTGTATATGCTATTATGTTAATATAATCTATGTTATTTATGTATGCCCTGCTTGTTCTGTTACTCAGATATGTCCTGGGCATTCCTTTCTTCTATGTTTGTATATATTTTATATATTTTATTCCTTTGTTTGAACGATTTGAATGTCAATAAAGTGATGAATTACTAAGAAGGAATAAAAAAGAGAATGAAAGAATGGTGCCGAAAGAACATTAAGAAGGGGGTTTTGGAGAAGTATCTTTTTACAATTATTGGAGGGGACATGAGGAAGTCTTTCTGCCAAATCTAAAAATCTCAAAATCTATTTGACCATCTTTTCATTCATATAATTATAAACAATGACATGAAGTTAAGGCCAGGCAAAGGCTACGTATTCCGCAGTGGAGCTACAACTCACCTGACAAAGCCGACGAACTGGCCGCCGTCCACCAGCACCTTCGCCAGTGGCACCCAATCTGCGGGCTTGACTCCCGGTACAGAAACCTTTCCTTCGATCTTAAAAGTCGCCATTTGTTTTTCATCATCAGCCTCCTCTGATGAGCTATAGGACATACTCAGGAATAATATCACAAGAACAGTCCACTTATCCATTTTAATGTAAAAATCTAGGCCTATTTCAAATAGAGTTGACTTTCCGAATGAGACTTTGCCTCGTCTTATCTTCGCTTTGACCGACCAATCCACTTATGAGCAGGGGCGCTGGCTATCATGATAACATGAGAAAGGCGACGTGAAGAAAATTCAAAGCAAGCGAACTTGTTTTCATCAATGAGCTGACCACAACAGTTCTTTCCTTTTTTCAATTAATCGCATAATTGAACTTTTACAGATATTTTCTGTTCAAAAAGAAAGGAAAATGTGTTGCGTTTAGAATGATCCGTCCGGCCCCTGCGTTTCAACATTTTTTACCCCCTTACCTTAATATGGGATTGTCATCACGGTTCAAGATGGCTGCGCCCACGTTAATATACCGAAGAGGGGGTGCCTTGATTATTCCTTTCTTTATTTCGGCTCGTATGTATTTCGTCAGTGAAATCATTATAGATTTACTAGTACTAGAAATATAAGCCTAGCCAGAATCATATTTACCTTGGAATTTACCTTGGAAGTAGGCATAAACTTACACACAACTTATTTGCCCCTCTGTATCCAAACGTTGGTACCGGTACCTAGTTACTTGGCGTTGAGTTGCATGGGTAGAGCATGGACAATATATGGACATGGACATATATCAGTATATTAATTATATATGGACATGGACATATATCAGTATATTAATTTGTGAGTATTGGAAACAGAGCTGACTAATGAAATTCTATTGACTGATGTTCTGGTCATGTTCCATTTTGATTGTTGAATGATTGATACGGTACTTGAGAGGCATATAACATAGTCCTAGTAAAAAGTTAACTTTTTTCTTCACAGTAAAAAGACTACATTGGGAAAATGCTTTTAGACTGAATCAACAATTTATTCCCTTCAAGGCTGTGTTCTTCCTCCTATGGGCAGGTAATATGTAACTTTGTAACCAACTTTGCTCGAGAAGAAAATGATGCATCATACATTATTCAAGCAGTTTAATCTACAATAAATTACAAAACTGGCCCTACCTTTTACCCGGGCCTTTTACTTGTAAGTGTGTGGATCTTGTATTTTTCTCCCAGTCGCATATTACTTCATTAAAACAATTTTGAAATTTTCCGAATTTCATCATTTTGAGAAAATTTCATTTTTTTTTCAGAATCTAAATTCGTAAAGAATAATTTGATATAAATCATTTTTCTCTGACTTGATTAAAAAAAAATTGCACATAACCTGATATTATCTATCATGGAAGTTTTATAGATTTAGTTTAAGTTAAGAGGAAAAAAATGTGGATAAATGTTTACCACATGTAAATTTACAGACTGAATCTGTTGGGTGTTTTATGGAGATGATGATCAGGAGATGTTTTCTTTCAATTGGGCTGAATGCAATGGGCTCTAATTCATATTATATTTTCCTTTTCATTCAGGATTGGTGAGCCTTCTACCCTTTCTCCCTGTCTACATGTCATATCTTGGTCTGAATGCTATTCAAGTTGGTGTCGTAAGAGGCATCGAACCATTCATTGGGATGTTTTCATCTCCGCTGTGTGGAAGCTTGGCAGATAAATTCAGCATGCATCGGTTCATCATGGTTAGCAGTATCATAGCGACAGGGTTTGCGTATGGGAGTGGTGTTTTTGTGTCACTTATTGATACAAATCATGTAATGAATTGGACAAATATTTCTCATGTGCCACAGGAAGGATATATTGGAGAGCTTGGAAAGATAAAAGAAGAGCAACTAGAGATGGATACATCCTTGATTCAGATATGGAAGAGTTATAACTGTGGCTGTTGTCATCACTGCATGTCAAGTAATTGTAAAACTGATGAATTTTGGAAGATTGGTATTGATTTAACTTCAAGATCAGTTGCAGAAACAAAGTACAAAAGCCTCAACAATGAGTTAAGTCGTTCATTTGCATGTTGCCTTTGTAGCTGTAGATTAGAAAATGAAACATTCCAAGAAATGATAAAAGAATGTGTCACAGACTACAATAGACCTAAAGATGAATGTCATGAGATATGCAGTGATGCCAGTACGTTATCAAAAATGACAAATCATACTTCAATATCAAATTTATCTCAGTATCACAGGAGAGAAAGAACTGATACTCAAAGTCCAAAATTGGGGGCTCCAAATGATAAGGACCTAAGACTTGCATTCATTCTGATGCTGCTGATTGTTATCACTGGACAATTTGTGAGCAACCCGTTTACTCCGTTTTTAGATGCAGCTGCCATGGCACTTGTGAAAAAATGTAACGATCAAGGACAAAATGTAGAATATGGCCATCAAAGACTATGGGGTGGAATAGCCTGGGGTGTCATGGCTCCCCTGTCAGGGCTTGCTGTTGATAAATACTCCGCTGCCTATCCAGAGTCTTTCAACAAGTACCTTCCAGCTTTCATTTTCTTTTTTGTATTTGTACTATCGTCTGTCGTTCCTGCATTATTCATCAGCTTTCTTCGACACCGCCCACCTGAGTCACTTGCAAGTAATCTTGGCACCCTCATCCGAAGACCCAAGGTTCTTGTTTTCCTCTATGCTATTTTCATCACAGGAGTGTCTGTTGGTGTTATCAAGACCTATCTCTTCTTGTTCCTTGCTGAACTCTCTGGAAGCCACACCATCATGGGACTAACTCTGACCCTGACAAGTATGGCAGAAGTTCCTTTCATGTTCTTTGCTACTAAGCTTATTGAAAGACTCGGACACCGTGGAGTCTTTGTTCTGACCCTCTTCTGTTTTACTTTGAGGTTTGTTGGCTACTCTTTCTTGCAGAATCCATGGCTTGTTTTACCCATAGAACTCCTCCATGGAGTCACCTATGGCGCCCTTTGGCCAGCTTGTACCTCCTACATCAACCTCATCACTCCTGACAACATGCTCACTTCAATGCAGTCCATCACATTTGCAATCAGACTGGGTCTCGGTAAGCATTGGTTAAACTTTAAAGTCCCATTGAACCCCCTTCCTCCATTATTGTTGACACTTGAGAGGGAAGAAAAGAGTGGAATGGTTTTATATTGTAAGCCTAAAATTCAACTAACACAAAGCCCTGTCTAATACAATAGGCATTGACGGATGCTATTACTTCTTGGTTCATTAATGCCTTGGTATGGTTATAAACTGTCAATGATAGTTTTGTGCAGATTTAAAGTACTTCTAAAGAAATCAAAGATAGCACCCAATGTTACAACTGCACACTAGCAAGGAATGATTACACAGTTACATGCATTCAATAAGAATCTCTGAATTGCATGGTGTCATAAACTTAATAATTTGTTTGTAGTCTCCTGATATAATTTTCTGCACCTAATGCTTTTCTTGTCCAAATTGTAGGCAATGGTATTGGAGCATTGCTGGGTGGAGTTATCTACCACCAATATGGAGCTAGGAACCTATTCAGAGGAACTGCCGTCTTATGCATGCTAACTCTGATCTTCTATTGGCCAATGAGTGCTTACTTAGACAGACGGGATGAAAGAACTAGACGAGAGTATGCAGAAGCAAATGAACAAATATGACATTAATGGAGTTCAAAGGTCACTGTGTAGCTGTTGTGATGGGTTTAAAAGATTAGATGATTGGTAGTATAGCCAAGGGCAGGGCAAAGGGGCTGTTTAATTGCCAAGACTTGGAAGGGATTTAAACTCCAGTTACCTCCTGGGAAATTTCTGCAGTAAATGAAAACTTCACCAAATACAAAGTGTGCTCATGGGAGCATGCTCCTGTAAAATGAGATCGCATAATACATAATATTTGCTTACATGTAGGCACTGAAGTATTAGAATTCATAGTAAATTGTTTCTTGTGTTCACGGTTAAAAAACACTTCTTCCCCCCCCCCCTTCACTCTCTCCTTTTCTCTCTTCAAGTCACTTTTTCGGGCTCCATTTCTATCCAAAGTTCTTATGGACTACCATCTACATGGGTATATTTATTGGTAGGTTGGGGGAAATTGAGTATCCTTAGACTAGCAATAAAAAACTCATTCATATTAGAGTTAAGATTTAATTAGCTTCATGGTAAGTTATAATCCAATATGATTATCATAAAATTTGAGAAATACAATGTAGGCCTACTTTAAGCAGTGTCGTCTTTAAGTGCAGATTTTCAAGGGAGTTTACTTCACCCATGGTTTTCTTGTTGTACCGAATTTGCTAGAACCAACAAGATGTCGGTTGGACTTGGGTTTGCGTATTTAACAAATCAATCTTGAGGACAAGATAATACTTTTGTACTCTCTGAAAAAGAGTGCACTGTGCCTCTGTAGAGAACAGGTCTCTTACTGATTTAGGGGATTAATCCCGGGGGGGGCACTCAGTATATAATGCATAGTGGGTATGTGCCGCGGATCGGAGGGGACCCCCATTTTTACACTCAAATTTCCTACTAAGGCATAGCATTTTTGTCTTGAGAAAAAAACAAAACAAAGAAAGTCGCTCCGAAGCATATCATTTTCTTCTTATCGTGAAAAAAGAAGAAAGAAATCCGCTCCAGAGCTTCGCATATTTTCCGTTACGCCGTTCTGGTCACATTGATCTGCTGCAATGAGCCGCAATTTTGGTGAAAAGCGGCTGCAGAGCGCTGTCCGACTATCGCCTTTGCGCTAGCGCACCCGGCGCCGGGCTATAGCTGCATGCACGTATGCCCGTTCCATAGGGGTGCATATGCACTCACATGCAGGAGACCCGTTCCAAGGACCCCCGTTTCACAAACATTTGTAGTTCCTAAGCCCGTTCCGAGGACCCTCCTTTTTACAATTAGCCCGCTCGAAGGCCCCCGTTTTGTGTCTCGCCTGCGTCACATCCCTACTACTTTTTTTGGTCGAGTGCCCCCCCCCTCGGGTGATTAATAGAGAAAACTATAACTTCATGGTATGATTGCAGTATTATAAGTGTGTTTGATAGATTGTTGATTGAAGCTCAATGAGCCTTGCTGAAATATTGAAATACAAATATATTCATATACTATAGATTATTTCTGAAATACATTTGTATTGTTTTCTTATGAAACATCATGACTCACAATTATGATTGTCAGTGAAGCTTTTAAGTTGTCTTCTTTTTCTAGTAATAATATATTGCCTTTCCTGTTTTGTACCTTTATCTAATACATACCTAGTCTGGCAACTTTTAAGTGATTTATGTTGATTGATGACTTGCCGTGAGAGCCTTTTACATTATATTATGCTGTTTTCCTGTATTAAAACGCATACAGACCTACCTTATTTACCAAGTATCTTCTCAATTATCTGATTGAAATATGATTCACTAACAACTATAAAATTGCCGTATTAGTATGTGTGCAAATTCCAATATCAGACTTGCCTTTTGCCTTTGAAGAAATGCAATCATTGTAACATATTGATCAACAGGATAAAATATATATATTTAAATGATTTTTAAGATGGAAACAATGAATACAAATATATTATACTGTCGAGAAAGTAATAAGTCGCAAGTGTAGCATTGTATTTTTGACTTTATTGCTTTACTTATATGCATGTAATTGCAATTAGATGCGTCGTATAATCAGAAGTTGATGTGAGATCAAAGCTAATTGTGTATAGTAGATAGATCGAGAAATTGAGATTGAAAAAAGGAAAGATGCAAATGCTGAAAAAGAAGTTAAGGAAATTCGAACGGGGGTTGGAGAAGAAAAATAAATGAATATAATTAAAATGGAGAGTTTGAAAAGTGACAAATATGACAAAAGTAAAGAAATGCATAACATTACGATCGCTGCGGGAGAAAGAGATTAAGCAAATAAAAGGGACGGTCCGTGCTGAAAATATATGAAATAAATTGAGTAAAATTCACAGAGCAAAATGCTGAAAACTTCATCAAAATTGGATAACATATAGCGAAGTTATTGAATTGTAAAGTTATATGCACATCGTCATGAATATCCATTAGGTGGGCTGTTGATGTCGCATCCACACTTTCCCTTTTTATGTTATTACATGAAATCATAAATGTTTCATTTTTCATACATGTGTAAATGACGTGTCTCCATTATGATAAAATAACTTGCGGCAATAAATAACGAATGCACTCAGTTGTCAATCCAATTGATTTATTTCTTGGTAGAAAAATTTAGAATAAACCTAATTTCATATAATAAAATACTAAGGAACAAGTGGGGATATAACATCATCAGCCCACCTATTGATTATTCACAAAGACATGCCTAGAACTGTTTCAATGGAACAATGCAAATCTTTAAAATTTGATCACTTCGTTATTTGTTATCCGATTTTGATCAAATTTTCAGCTCTGAATTTTACTCTTTTTATTAAGATATAAATATTTCCAGCCTGGACCACCCCTTTAATGATTTTCCCCGAGAAATTGACACTCGTTTGCATCGCATGACGAAGCCATGAGGACACCTGCTTTGAAAGGGCCAGGGGTGTTGATCTCGGATAGGGGTGGGGCAATATGAACAAAATGACAAAAATTTACAATATTTTACTGAGGTGGACTTGACCTTTAAAGCTAGTTTCTACCTTTTTCCCATCCCAAAATCAATCACTGCAGACTCTGCCTGGACGATAATCCAAAACCGATCTGTCACCAACTTGAGGTCAAGCCGAAGCAAGGGCGCACGCGACAGAGATCACTGGGTAAGGTCGCACCCGATTGACGTACAGCCCTAAAACCTAATTTTCATTTCTTGCTAGTCAAATTCCAAATTTATAAGTCGTATCGCAAGTTGTTAGTCAGAGATGTAAAGTACAAGTTGAAATAGACGTCCTGATCGAATATTGATCCCTCACTTGCAACATTAAAACACCTTTTTCAAAATTGTAATACCAATTCTTAGGTATTCGCATTTGAGTTCCCAACTGTGAAGACAGTGTTCCTTGGTTGTTGGATACAATATATAGCCACATTATACTCATAGTATTTCTATAGGGCTTTCATATAAAGAAAATTTTACATTTTAGTACTGATCTTTGCTCAATAAGCGACTTATCAATCGGTTTTTGGCCGTGTGAAATATTTGCTTTTTGGTAATAAAAACATCAGTCTGCAACTATTATAACGAAGCCAGCAAATTCTGTGATAGGCCTTTCATGACAGAATGCCTTTAAATTAAATACCCCTTTCACATATAAATATAAATGTTAATCCTGATATACCTAGAAGACGGACATGTTGGTCAGTGGCGTACCATGGGTCACAGCATTGGCGGGGGGGTGCACCAGAAAAAAAATTGAGTCACTAAGTGAGCGCGCGAAGCGCGCCCAGGTGCTAGGTATACTGAACTATAGAGACATTTTAATGACAATGCCATTAAACGGATATGTCTCTCAATGGTCAAATAATGCGAGCGCGAAGCGTGAGCTTAAAATTTTTTATATTCAGACCTAAAAAGGGACATTATAATATATCTTTTGTAATCATGATACGTACCTGTCTCGCTAAATAATGCGAGCGCGAAGCGCGAGCTGAATTTTTGTAAATATTGACCCCCCCAAACAGGAAGATTTTAAGGACTATATTTTAGGAATCCATTAAGAGTATACACATCTCACCATAGTCATCTAATGCGAGTGCCAATAAGCGCTTGCTGATTTTTTTTATAATTACATCTATAAACATGTTACATGCACATAAAGCACTCGTAATCATGATAATATACTGTACCCATCTCACTAATCAAATCTTGCGAGCGCGAGCTGAAAATTTAGGAAATTCAGACCTGAAGAGGGGCATTTTAAGGAGTGTTTGTAGGAATTCACAAAGACCAATAAGTAGTTCACTAACCAAATGATGCGAGCGCGAATCGCGAGCTCAAATTTTTGATATACAGATTAGAAAGAGACATTTTAAGGGACTGATTCTAGGAATTCATGGAGATCAGACATATTTTGCCAATCCACTACTGCGAAAGTAAGCACGGACAGGAAATGTTTAAATTAAGACCTTAAAATGGGGCAATCACTTTAAGTAGTCACGAAAAAGAAGCATACTATATTGTACATAAAACAATAATATCTCGAAGTGCAAGGAAATATATTTGGCAGTTTGGTGTATATTGACTTGAAAGAGGTTTTAGTATAACAGGATTATATATCTCGGTAACCAGACAATGCGAGCACCAGGAACAATGAAGACATAGGCAAATTATATTTCATAAAGTTATGGAAAAAATTACATAATTATGGACAAAATAACATAATTATGATATGATATAACATAACAATGAACAATGTCTTCTTTCCCACTTCTTTCTCTTCCTTTCTCCCTCTTTTTCTCCTTTTCCCCGTTTTTGTTTTTGTCAGCCGATTGGGAGGGGGCACATGCCCCCCCCCCGTAGTTACGCCACTGATGTTGGTGATTTTATTTTCATAGAAAAGTATACACTGTGTATCGATAAAAAGTTTGCAATTGTAAGTCACTGATGGGAATTGAATGATATACATGGGGATAATTTTTCATATATTTTCTTGGGTTTGAGTCTCAACTATCAAATCAATTAAAGTAAAATTTTGAGAGAGTGTTACACTTGAGTGAGCACTGTCCATTTATGTATCCTGAACACATACAAAGTACAAATGCAACTGTTACGGATATTTATAATGAAAGGATGCCTGATCTAAATCTAAATCTAAATCTTACTTATGATACAAATGACTTATCAATATAAACACGTCTTCTTATTATATATTGCCTCAGGATTTAAAATGTAACAAATTAGAATCTTCAAATTTTTCAGCTCTACATTATAATATAAGGAGCTTGTGTAAAAATTTTGACATTTTCAATTGTTTCTCAACTCACTGAATGAAGAAATATCTGTCGTATAGGTTTATGCGAAACCTTTTTAACCGATCCACTTACTTCTCTTGTTCATTTGGATGATTATGCAATCGTTGTTAATAATAGAGTAAATAAACATGGTGGCGGCGTAGCTTTATATGTAAGAAATAATCTCCAATTTAAAGTAATTAATGATTTTACATGCATGACGGAAACAATTGAAAGCATTCTCATTAAAATTGAAATTGCATCAGGAAAAAATGTACTTGTTGGTGAAATTTATAGACCGCCTAACGGTAACATAACTGATTTTACAGACGTATTGCATTCTTTTTCTGATTCACCCTATTTTAGAACAAACATTGCTTTATAATGGGTGATTTTGATAACGATCTGCTTCACTACCACGAAAAGCCAGCTTGCCATAGGATTTTTTAGACACATCTCAAATTCTTTTACTCCTTGCATCACTACGCCAACTCGCATTTTTGGTGTTACTACGACGCTCATTGATAATGTTAAACATCCACGGTTATTTAGACATGAGTATAATAGTATCTGATCTAACATGCTTCCCTGTATTTGTTTCTTCTCCCCACATTTGTAATACTAAACAAAACTATTCAACATTTCGAGGTTCAAGAAGAATGTCAAAACAAAATACTAGACGTTTCATAGAATGCTTGTCTCAGGTTGACTGGTGCTAACCAAGCTTATGATGAATTTCTAAATATCATTCTACCTTTATTTGACCATTATTTTCCAGTAAGAACATTAGCCAAATCAAATTATAAAAAAGTACCACACTCTCCCTGGATCACACGGTCTCTATACTTAAATCAATAAACAAGAAAAATAAACTATACTATTAATATAAATCTACAGGCACAGATGACGCTAAATCTAAATATTCAATTTATAGAAATACCCTTACATCAGTGCTGAGACAAGCCAAAAGAAACTATTTTTTCTCTTTATTTGAAACTCATAAAAAAGATACAAGGTCAATCTGGAAAGTGATAAATCAAGTTTTTAAGAAGGAAGGATAAAAAAGAATATTAATAGGATCGTCGACCAAAACAAGGAAATTACAGATGATGCAGACATTGCCGAAGCATTCAATTCCTTTTTTGTAAACATTGGCCCAAATTTGGCTAATGCTATACCTAATAGTAACAAACCCTTTCATTCTTTTTTGCCAAACCGTAATCCTCGTACCATATTCTTTTCACCCGTTTCCGAGCACGAAATTATAGAAATAGTTAAAAATCTACCGGCGAAAAAAAGTTCTGGTTATAATGGTATTTCTTATGATTTTCTCATTAAACTTATTGATGAAATTGTGATGCCCTTGACGCACATATACAATCTTTCTCTAAAGTGTGGTATTGTCCCTAATAAAATGAAGGTTGTTAAAGTTATACGTATCCATAAAAAGGGTTCAGAGGATGAATTGGGTAACTATCGCCCTATTTCACTACTGACTACTTTCTCTAAGATTTTCGAAAAAAAAATATATTCTCGTACAATAAAATTTCTTACGAATTGTAATATTTTTATTAATTCACAATTTGGCTTTCGTAAAAAGCATTCAACAGTTCACGCAATAATGTTATCAATCGATAAATTTACCAAGGCAATTGATAAACAAACAGAAACAGAAACAAACAGATAACAAATCTCATGTTGCTGGTATTTTTCTGGACTTCTCCAAGGCCTTTGACACGATCAACCATGAAATAGTTGTATACAAGCTTTCTCATTATGGGATTCGTCGAAAGGCCTTGCTTGGAGTGGTTCAGAACTTACCTTATAAACAGAACTCAATTTGTAGTCATTAATAACTCCGATTCTGAAATACAGCAAATTTCATGTGGCGTGCCTCAGGGTTCCCTTTTGGGTCCATTGCTATTTATTTTATACATCATTTCTTCTTTTTGCAGATGACACGAGCTTATTTTTTACACACAGCAATCCTCAAATCCTTCTTAAAAAACTAAATGTTGAATTATGCTCTGTGTGTGATTGGATACAAGCTAATAAGTTATCCCTAAATTTTAAAAAGACACATATGATTTGTAGCAACTCATTACACACATTGCCAGGTCTTGTTTATATGAATTGTAACGTTTTAGAACAAATTGAATAAACAAAATTTCTTGGTATCTTTATTGATTGTAAATTATCATGGAAAGTACACATTGATCACCTTTGTAAATTGCTCTCAAGAAATGTTGGAGTCATTAATAAACTTAAACCTCATTTTCCGCATCACATTTTGAATCCATACTTAAAATTCAAAAAAGAGCCGTGAGGATAATTTCTTCTTACTTTCTGGCTCATACTAATCCGCTATTTTATTCAAACAAGTTATTGAAAGTAACCGATTTATATTATTATTTTGTTGGTATATTTATGTATCAACTAAATAAACGGGAATTACCAAGTGTATTCTCTGATTTGCTTGTTCAAAATCAAGCTTTTACAGGGCCTTCCTTTTGGAATAATTTAGACACCCCTATAATTCAGGCGCCCTCTTTATATTCTTTTAAATGTAGGCTGAAAATATTTCTTTTACAATCGTACGCTAGTGGATAAGCAAGCGCCTTGCTCGAGTGACTATCACGTATAACTCTTTATAATGTATTGATTATTTTCATTTTATTTATGTCGCTTCATTGCGTTAGTTTTTAATCCTTAATTATTTTCTTCTGGGAATCTATATTATGTCTACAAGCTTTGCTTTTTAATAGGTTCCTCATTTCACGTAATTGTATTCCTTGTTAAATACTACAACTATGTATTTTTTGTCATCATGTTTGCATAATTGTGTTCAAGATGTATGTTTTTGTGGAATGTGAAACAATAAATCAAATCAAATCAAAAGCTCACAGAAATCGCTTTGCGCAGAAATGTCATTTTCACGCTGTGTCAATCATGTCAAGTGAAAAAAGGCGAAAACTAATTAAACGTGTGGTATGTTTCTCATACATTTCTTTTGCATTTTTAGCGAACTGAAATAAAACAGATACATTTAAATATTTTGTAACAACTTTGCCACCCAAATTGTCATTTTAACCCTCGGTCAGCACCAGTGGCGTAGCTACGGGGGGGGCCTGGGGGGGCACGTGCCCCCCCTGAGATTTGGTGTGCCCCCCTGGTGCCCCCCCAGAAAAAAATTGGCAGAGCAAAAAAAAAAGGGAGAAAGAAGAAAGAAAAAGGAAAAGAAGAAGACAGAAGAAAAAAGAAGAGGAAAATAAGAGGAGAAAGACGAGTGAATGAAATAATGAGGGGATGACTTGCAATTACAAAAAATATTTTCATGTTACTATAAAAAAAATTTGCTGGCGCTTCGCGCCATAATTGCCTGTTCGATGGGATTCATATCTTGCTCAATAGGCTGATGTGGAGCAAGTTTTGAAGTCAATATGCAAAACATATTTTAGCTCGGACATCGAGCTTTCATTATTTTTTTTTTCATTTACAAATTTAAGTGCTCTGTAAAATGTCCGTTTTATGGTCTACATATCAGCATTTTAAGCTCACGCTGCGTGGTCACATTGTTTGATTTGCCAAGTTCATATTGTCTACGTGTATTCCATAATGTTCCATTAAACAAATGTATTCAGAATGCCCAGATTTTAGGTCTAAATTTAAAACATGCGCGATGGCGTGCATGTTCTTTATTTAAAATGTATTTAAATTATCCAGTTTTACATCAGAATATTTATTGTCTGCTCACGCTTCACGATCGCATTATTAATGATACCCAATTGACTATATCCTATTTATGACTTACAAAATACGAAGAGTGTCCCGCTTTTAGGTCTAAAATCTCAATTTTCTTCCTCTCGCGCTTCGCGCTCGCATCAATTGTTTAGTTACATACCTATCCCATTAATATACAAAAAGTGCTTAGAATGACCATTTTTTTAGGTCGGAATGCAAAAAAAATTGCTCGCGCTTCGCGCTCGCATTATTGAAATATATACCGTCTTCGTGGGTATCTGTAAGCAGTCCTTAACAGGTCCCTCTTCGATAATGCTAGAACAGTTGATAAAAATTTCTGTTCGCGCTTGGGGGTACATACGAATCTTGTTCAGGATCACACATAACATTGCCCAGAAAATTAAATTTCAGGAAAAAATACATTTAATAAAAAAAAAATCGCTCGCGCTTCGCGCTCGCACTTTTTATAAGGCTTATGAGATTATTTTATGTTTATGTTGTTTTATAAGAATAAAACTAACAAGTGACTGATATAGGTGAAGATAATTTTGGGCCCCGTCCCCTATTGGCGAAAGTCGGATCCGCCCTCGTGGACACATACACACACACACCGGAAAAATGTCCAGTGCCCCCCCTGAAAAAGCAAGGACCCCCCAGTGCCCCCCGGGAAAAAAATCCTAGCTACGCCACTGGTCAGCACAACCTTTACCTTTGTGCAAGCTGGGTCTGAGGATAATAATGAAGCAAAGCATTTGTATTACAGCGCCGTATGCATGTATCTGTCAAATACATTCAAAGGCGCATTTTTGGAGGAGCCATATCATGCAGCCAATCGCCTAGAAGGTCGCGCACACAACTGGATGACCCGCAGGTCACTCTTCCCGATATAACTGGTTGGGGGCTTGCAGGTGGACCACTACACCGGGGTTCCCCCTACTCTTATTCGAATAGTGCAGTGGGTTCTTAATTTAACGTGCAAAGGTGGTGACTCTCCTCTACTCGGGGCCTCCACTTAACGTCCTATCCGAGGGACGGAGTGTTTTCCACTGTAACATAGCCTGTATCTATGAAACAGGGGAGAGACATATACACACAACGCACCGGCTTCAGTCATCGGCTCGGGGTGGACTCGAACCCGCAATCTTTGGTTCGACTGGCAGACACTTGAACCGACTGAGCCAACTTCGCTCTCGAAGGACACAACTGCATGTAAACAAAAGTGTATTTCAAACTCCTGCATTCTTTCACGAAGTTTTATCATTTAAATAGTTGTTTCTCCACACTTTTCCCATAACAAGCTTGACAATGATCAACAAACCTAAAATCAAGCCTAAGCCATTTCATGCGAATCACAGCTCTGTGTAAGCAAATATCGTCCACGATGGCCTCGGTGTGTGGGAGAGTGGGCGCAATGGCACCCGAATGGCACTCTGTGAAGTGTTTTGGGCAAGCTAGAAACAAGCTTGGTAATATACCCCCTTTACACCAGACGAAGTTCCCGCTACGTTCTTGAAGTTCAGAAGAAACCCTGGGACGTGGCGCCAACTTTGTTTGAATTTCTCGAAAGATGTGAAATTGTCACGTGCGTGCTACGTCCGCATCAGACGTTAATGCGACGTTTATGCTGCGTGTATAGTGTGCCCACAAAGTTCATTCTGCGCGCAGAGCCGGTCCATGCTGCGTCGAAACGGTTCCCGCTACGTTCCGACTACTTCCAGCAGATTACGCGACCCGGTACGCGACTTTCTGTACCTTCGTCTATTTGGAGGTAGAGCCAACCGAGTTTACTTGGTGGCCGCCTAGTGGCAGTACAATAGACATGGACAGAGTTGTTGCCATGTTCTTTCGGTGTCCGCTACGTATGAAGCTGTTGGTAGGTCTTTACTGCGTCATTACTACGCTCGGTTTAGACGGCGCTTCCGCTACGCGGACTTTGGACATGTTCAAAGTCCACGTAGCGGAAAATTTGTTTTCGGAGATCATGCAGACTTTGCCACGTCAGTAACAGTTCTCTCTACGCTCTCAGTACGCTGCAGCAGTTCCCACTGCGTCATGGCAATTTTTCTTTGACGTAGCGAGAACTGCATGGACGTAGCGTTGGTGTATCTTTAAATCAATCTTCCTAGCTAACGTTCATGTGTTCTTCCTGATTAACGTCTACTTTTAGTCAAATATCTACTTCCAAGTTCTGCGAAAATCATTTTTCACGAACTATTCGAGAGTATGTGGTGCTCACTCAAGCGGAAAGATTTTTTTTTATACATTATCATCTGTACTGATGTTTAAATGTGGAAAAAGCTTCAGGATACCATAAATATATGATTTTACAGCATCATTTCAAAGTGAACACTTTTTTTATATACGCCTTGTAGAAGCGACCTCCATACATGCGATACGTGCTCAGTTCCATGGTCAGTGTAATGTAACTCATAATCACAGATATTAATAGTTCCCAAAACACTTGTGAATTTATGTTAGGTTCCTCATCAATCGAAAGCGAGTTTTCTTTCAGTGATGTCCAGAGTTTCAGCGACGCAGGTGTATGACAAGCCCTTTTCACATATTTCCTATTTTTTAATATAAAATATTAATGTTGAAAGGGCTTGTCATACATCCACGGATCTTAAAGGCCCTTACGTCACTGAACAAAATCAAACTCGCTTATTAAGCATGCCCATTAGAATTCCACGTCCAGGCACTTTATTTAAGACCTGAAGACTGTGGCGTACAGATGGGGGGGGGTGGGGGCTTGGGGGACTCTTACCCCACCCCCCCCCCCAAAAAAAAAAATAATAATAATAATAATAATAAAAAAAGAAAATAAAAAAAACACGAACATTAAGAAATAGAAAAGGAAAGATAGAAGGGTTAAATGTATTATTTGTTTGATATTATGTAAAAATCAATCACAAAATTTGATTTTGTAATAAAAATGTCGATATTTTGCTCATTCTTAACTTTTTAGAAATCTTACGCCATGCACCATAGTCGCCTCAAAATTGCTGCTTGAGGACATCCAGCTTATCTGGCAACAGGTTATCTTCTCCACAGTAACACATGCACGCAGTGCTGCACAGAAACAACCACTTTATGAATGGACATATATATAGGTGTGACTGTAAAATACAAAATATACCGTAATGAAATATCAATCTAACTTTGGAAATTTGTAACAAGTTGGCCGAGATATATCTTAGGAGGGTTCCATGACATTTGCTCCGGCGACAATATTACTCTGTAAATTCCAGACATTAGAGGAAATTACCAACTTATATGGTACCTATAGGGTAACACATTTCTTTAATTTCTTTTTTGGGGCGGGGGGAAGCGACCCCAAAGCGACACACTTAAGCATCCACTATCTCGATATAGAGTGTCTATAAAGCTGTTTCTCTAGATGACATTCATGCTATACCACGTACGACATAACCATATTAACGAAATCGATGTAAGCATGCAATTGGATCGGGTATGTCTTTAAGGCGACAACGAATGATGGCCAGCATCACCTTGCGGAACTCTGGCATTGTTCTGGCGTAAATCAAAGGGTTAACGCAACTATTAAATGTCAGCATCAAACCGGTCCAAGGGATACCAGGATCGCTTGGAGGAACAACAACGCTTACACCGAACGGGAGGAGGCAAATAAAGAAGGCTAAAACAACGATGGCAAGTCTTTTCGTTACAGTGACATTGATCTTGTTCAGTCGTGGCTGTGTCTTGTTTTCATGTGCTTTTCGCTTAAAGAATCGTCGATGCTTCTGATTGATTTTTGGTTCTTCATCAGGAGACCGCTTTGAAAGATCTCCAGGAATTTCAGGAGATGACTTATTTTGAAAATTGTCTGCATTGGCTGTTGCTATGTCACCCCCATTTGATTCATCCAGGCCTTTCTCTGTTGATTGTGATATTTCCGTGTTCAATGTCGAACAGCTTTGTTTGGTTGCATTGCAGGATGAGAGGTTGCTCTGTGCAGCCGAGGAAACTTCTGATGAGCTCATTTCTATTCCAACATTCTGAGAACCGGGTACGCCTGCATTTTTGAGCTGGTCCATCTTTTTACTTTGTTTGGTAACGAAGAGATAGATCCGAATGTAAATCACAACTATGGCAATGAATACAGGAATAATTACACCTGCCCCTGCTATCAGGCTATATAGGTCCGAGTTAGGAAGTGATGTATCCTGTGAGCATGTTTTGTACTTGTAAGAATATCCCAATCGACCCAACCCTGCAAAGTGAGGCACCAGGACCAAAAGAGCTGGGTAAACCCAAGCACTGAGTACCATCAAGCAGATGTTCCGACTTGTGTAGAGCTTCTGGAAGTTTCCCCTTAGCTTAGTCAGCAAGTACCAGCGATTATAGGCAATGAGAAACAACGTCATGACACTGGCTCCAAGACATATCAGAATCACGGCAGAACTGACAGCACAGATCCAATCAGGAAGAGGCCAACCGTCACGGCTTAGTATGGCAACAATATTGAAAGGGAGAGAGAGGCATGTTAGAAGGTCTGAGCAGCCCAGGTTGACGACAAACCAGTTGGTGGATGAACGGAGTTTACGAGAAAGAATGACGGCAGTGATGACAAGAGTGTTGCCGATGGATCCAACCAGAAAGACGATACAAAGGATGGTGGCTATAGCAATGCGTTGGTTGTAATCTTCAAACACGAATAGGTCTGAATCCCTACTCCCGTTCATGACTTGTGACTCGGTTTGGGTTGTTAAAGTGCTACCATCATTTAGTATGTCCTCATCCATCTTGCTTGGTATTCTTTAAAACAATGAGAGAAGTGCTTTATTCAAACATCTTCAACTCAGCATCTTTGTGAAATATGCGGTGGTAGTTGATTTATATTAACAATATTAAATAAATTCATTAAGCACCAATGTTTTGTAGTGCTATAACAAAAATTCATGATATAAGAATAATAAATGCATAATAAAATTGTATCATATTTAACAATGTTACAGAGCTATGATTGGTATGACATTCATATATCATGACAAGTATCTCAAACAATGTTAGTCATTCCTAAGATTAAATTAAAACTGAAAGAATTTGACATCATTTGGTCTTCGTTAGATTGATCCGAGTATCTATGATCATTCAATTTTTTCATTGCTGGAGCTTCCAAGCTTCTTTTGATGGTTGTATTGATTCTACCCTATTTTATTATAATGGAGGTTTATAGTAGACAAAATTCAATGTCTTTCAAACCTGAGAGATTTTTTTTACTCTATTCTTTTATTTATTAAATTTTAATTTGTTTACAAAGGTTAAGTTTGAAGTAAATTACTTGTTCGATCTCTACTTCTTACAGCAACCAGTAAAGGGTACTTTTCACTAAACAAGTTACAACTTTTAAAAACTACTGAAATCCTGGTAATGGATTAATAAAAAACAAATTAGTCAATAAAAATCACTATTTTCTTTTCATAAAACGGTTTTCAGTTCTCCTTCATGAAGGTTCAAGTAAATTTTACCCTGGGTACTTACATGATAATTAGCAGCTGGTTAACTCCTGTTCAAGATCTTTTAATAGTGGGAAGAGGTACATAAGCTATTCCCGTACTTGTTGCTAGTTCCTTATTTTTGCATTATCAAACATGACTTGTGCTACATGTATGTGCCGAGACGGGCAAGAGAGAATAAGAAAGGAAAACATATATATATATTTCCGCGACAAACACAGAAAGGGAAAACCCATTGCAAGACGCTCTATAATAGTAGTCAAAAGGCAAACAGATGATTTATTGAGCCAATCTACAAAGTATGAATAACAACCTTTGTATGTTGTCACTCTCCTATGTTGACAAAGTTTCTTATAAACGTAATACAGTGGTGTATCTAGGGGTTGCAAGGGGCACGCGCCCATTTTCAAATGCAAATATAACTTTATATCTTTAGCTGCAAGTTTGCATTTTGATACATTACTCTACATTGATTCTTACACACAGTTCTGAAATGTATATTTTTCTGTTTTTATTTTCAAAGCTGTTTATTAATTTGATAAAGGCAATACAAATTCTCTTCATTGATTTTTACAAGCAATCAATGAGATGTCCCCTTTTCGGTTAGGATATACACAATGATCAGCTCGCGCTTCGCGCTCGCATTACGCCGATGAGATACGTATTAAGAATTCCTGCAAAAGTCCTTAAAATTTTCTCCTTTCAGGTAAGTTCATCAAAAATTTTAGCTCATCCCTCGTGCTTGCATTAATGATTATACGCATCGTTGGATTGCTTCTCCCTAAAATGTCACAATTTCAGGTCTAAATATCAATAATTTTCAGCAAGCCCTTGGCGCTCGTATTAAGTGTTTAGATATATATCGTGTTAATGATTACAAAAAAGTGCTTAGAAAATTACTTCCTAAAAACATAATGACAAAAAATGCTCGTGCTCCTATCACTATGAATTCCAAAAAAAGAATCTCTTTTAAATTGTTCCTTTTCAGGTCTGACTATTCATAATTTTCTGCTCGCGCTTCGCACTCGCATTATATATATATATATATATATATATGTGTGTGTGTGTGGGGTGGGGGTGTGCAGTGTGTGTGTAAACGTCCCCACTCTGTAATGTTAAATATTCTTTCTAATTTCATGTGTATCATGTAGTCTTATATATAACTATTTAGTTATGATTTATTTTAATAATCAACTTGTTTTACATTTTTTTCATCATCTTTTGTTGTTTGCGTGAAAGTTTGATGTCAAACTTATTTGTACTTTTTCATATCTTAGGTTTTACGATTCATGAATCTTGTATTAGTTACGATGCATTTAGCGCTATTTAAAAACTGATTATAGTATAATTTTCATATGTAACCTAGAAGTAATGATCGTTTACTCAACCTGTTTTACAATTATTTTAATCATATTTTGCGTAAATGGTTTTCATGGCAAACTTATTTGTTTTTGTCTTTTTATATATTAAGTTTTACAATTCTTCGTGTAATTTTAGTGGTCTAGACTTAATTGATGTAGTTTGTAGATTTCTATAGGTGTTTTTCATAGATGTACATTGTTGTCAATTACTGATGTAAGGACCCCATTGGAAATAAGCCATCTCGGCTTTCATGGGCAATCCTGTCAAGGTATACACTTCTGTTCATATTTTCATGTACTTGTTCACAGTTACCTGACAAATAAAATCAATCAATCAATCAATCAATACACTTTGAAAGGAGCACGATTTCAGCACTCGCCCCAGGCGCCATTTTAGCACTAGGCCTAAGCGCCGTTTGTCCTCGATACGCCACTGGTACACCCTCGCATAAATCAATAGAGTGGGAAATGTTCATAATCATATAGAAGTTATAATTATATGAAATATGATTCGTGTTAAAAACTTGATTCAACTGCTCAGACAGAGCAGACAAACATAAGAAATATCTGCATGGCATATTAGAATGGGTGAGTTGTTTGCTTTAGAATGTTCTGCTATTTAATTCTTTCTAGTTCCTCTTTTGCTACGGTTGCATGATGTCTATCGACACAGACTGAGAGAAGAAAGCAAATATCTTTAAATAATTTTCGATGACAACTTTTGACAACTGAGGTATGAAACCAACGTCGTATAATGATATTAATGATGATAGTAATAATGATAATAACAATAACATTTACAATAATAGCTATTAATGATAATGAAGAAGAAATTAAGTTTATTCAAATAATTTTCGATGACAACTTTTTACAATTGAGGTGTAAAGATATTAGTGATAATAATAACTATAATAAAAATGAGGACAGGTCTGAATCTAGCTGCATGTATAGACAGTCGTGGTGTTGTTAGGGGGTGATGACAGTGGGTATAGCAGTGAAAATGTTAAGGAGACTGCACAGTAATATCGCCCTCTATATAAATGGAGGTTCAGTTCCTTGTATGTGAGTGAGAGTAGTGAATTAAATATAAGCATATAATTATAAGTAAATATCATAGAACTTGTATAGCGCATGTATCCACCTTGCTAGGTGCTCCTACCCCGGCTAAGATAGTCTACCGCTACCGATTCTGGTGCGCACAGCTTTTAATTACCATGATTATAGCGCTCTTATTAGCAACATTCAATTGCATATATGATATCTTTTCATTGGGCATACTTATTCACATATATAAAATGTTTATAAAATGTTTTAGTTCGTCCAGAATTTTATCCTGGGAATGCGTCTCCTGATTGCAATATTAGCAGTATGAATTATTTTCATTCAGGCAATAAGTGAAACAAAATAAAAGTAGGCCTATACCTGCATAAAATATATACAAACTGAGGAGTGTATAGTGTAAAAAGTTTATATTTAGGCTTTATTGAGCAATGAGTTGACAGTATATCCTTTATGATTTATTTTTAAATAATACAGTAAACGTATGTTGGCTAAATCAGTTGATATTTTATTCGATAATTTGATTTTTCCCATGAATATGAAGTCTGAGGAGTCTAAGGGAAAGAAGATATAAAACATATTGAATTTTGTCATATGCAATCTTCAGAACTAATACAGAATTTGTACGTTCCGGTTCCCAGACTGCATGGTTTTTGCAGAAAAGTTGACGAGGATCGATCGATTTTGAATCAAGTGAAATGTACAATAGTCAACCTTTTCTCAAGGAATTTGAGTGGTAAATTCTGTGTCTTTATGAATTTATTTCCGCCATTCTCAGAGATGAACATTTGAACTTCAAATTTCCATGGTTAACATGATTAAATTTATTGAAGAAAAATGTAAAATGACCACTATGATTTAACATGAAAAAGCACGAGCAAGGAAACACTCGGTATGGTAGAAATGCCACCGCATGGTCATAACATGATATCTAGGACTATATTATCAGGACTTAAAAATAATTTGCTCTCCGAAACCATCCTGCCATTTTATACATTTTGTTTTGCTAATGGAACATTATGGTGAAACCATATTTTTTCTAACCCCAATAAAGGGTACATATACACGTTTGATGTAAAGGGTGTAGGCCTAATCTTCAAGGTTCATGCCCATTTGCCAGCAGTGGATAAACCAAGCCTTCTCAGATCTGGCAACCGTCATCTTCATCCTCATTAAAGCCATTATGATGTTCGTCATTTGTCATCTGTGGGAGAGCGTCGTTTTAAAAAGGAATCAACGAAGATGAAATTAGAAAACACACCAAAACTAATCAAGAGAAAGGTCCGATGCGCTCTAAGAAATGACCTTATAAGAAAAGTTGAAAACCAAATTCATTAGCAATAAAAAAAATCTGCAAAAAAGTTTACGTTTACATATCTACCCATTATTGTTAAATGTAAATATGCATTGTTTGCCATATCTAAGTATGATCATGATGATCCGGCCATCTTATTTGATAAATAATAGTGTTTTCGATTTTGAGAACATATAACCCAAAATCTATTTGTCAACAGATTGTATTTGGGATAGACTTGATAACCTTGATAAAAAAAAATATATATATATATGAATGTATTCACCATGATCACAATTTCACATTATTAAAGAACTTAAATTCTCTGAAGACCCCTTGGTAAAGACACATGCCCTTCCATTTTGAAGAGCCTTTCTTTGAAACATCTAGTTTGTCATGTCACCAGACCAGAGTTTCAGTGAAATTATCCCATTGCAAGTTTCAATAAATTCAACATAAGTTAAACCTTAAAACAATTCATGGTTCGTCACTTATCAGTAATAATTTTGTATTTTTCATTTCATGATCTGCACAAATTTCGAAAAAAAAATCTCTAGGCAGGTCGAACCGCCTTGATCTCTAAAGTGCCTAGGCTTTTAATACTCTCTTACAAAATGGTCTTGAACGGTCTAGATTTTGTCCAGTTAACATTTTAAAGTAATTTCCCAGTAGACCTATTGGTCTTTTAATCAGGGGCACCAGTGAGGTAAAGTCTTGCTTCCACACGATTCGATAGAAGTAAAACAAAAAAGGGAAAACAGAACCCACCCCCCCCCCCAAGAAAAAAAGAGAGAGAGAGAGAAAGGGAAGAAAAGTATACAAAAGGAATTTGCAGGACTTCCTCCTAATATGCTGACGATGCTGAAAGGAGGTCCGAGTCTTTTCACTATTTAATACCCTGGGGTAATATAGCTTGAAAAAAAAGTCCCCCACCCTCGCCCATCAAAATATCATGGTGCCACCCTGACTTTTAATGACCATTTCCCGATCTTCAAGACCTTTAAATGTATAAGAAATTTTAATGTAAAATATCACATGAGTTTGTACGGTAGTTTTTTTTCAGTGTCGTTCCACAGAGACACTACAATTCTCCTGGTCTTAGAGACTGATTTGATATCTTGTTTTTAGGACAAGTCCACCCAACAAAAAGTTGATTTGAATAAAAAGAGAAAAATCCAACAAGCAAAACACTGAGTTCATCAAAATCGGATGTAAAATACGAAAGTTATGACCTTTTAAAGTTTCACTTAATTTCACAAAACAGTTATCTGCACATCCTGCTTGGTATGCAAATGAAGAGACTGATGACATTATCCACTCACTATTTCTTTTGTATTTCATTAAATGAAATATTCTAGTTTTCTCCTCATTGTCAAGTAAAATAATAATCCATTCCTCCCTGGACATGTGGAATTAGCATTGTTTAATACTATATGGTTCAGTCAAGTTGGTGCATATTGTCAAATCTGTAAAAAATGAAATATTGCATAATTCAAACAATGAAAAACTAAAGAAATAGTGAATGATGGACATCATCGACTGACTCATTTGCATGTCACTGAGTTGTGCATATCACTGTTTTGTGGAAAATAAGCAAAACTTTAAAATGCCATAACTTTCTTATTTTACATCTAATTTTGATGAAATTTTCAGCTTTATGTTAGTTTGATTTTTCTCTGTTTATTCAAAGCAGTGTTTTTCTGGGGTGGACTTGACCTTTTTAGTATACCCGCTCTGTATAATGAATGCACTTATTACCTGCTAGTGTTGCAGACAGAAGAAGTATTACTCCACTCGTCATGAAAGTGGTCGCCAATGCAAGAGGAAAGTTTTCCTTCTTTACTTTAATAGCTAAAGAAGCGTAAAAGGAAGAGGTTAAATGCCGAATCCTACGAAAAATGAACAGATTAGAAGGTGAACCAGCGATGAGCTAATAGGATGTGCCAGCAGCGCCATAGATGCTACTACTGTGTTGACTGAGAAAGCGTGAGGTGCTAGGTGAGGATGATTGTACAGGATTCCTAAGAGTAACAGTCGACTGGTGATGCCACCCAACGAACCAATCATGGGGAGATATACTGCTTCATTCTCATGGAGACCGACTGACATTCCATATGATGCAGAGAAAGTTGCCCAAATGGCGAAACATCCTTCAAGAATGATTTGACAAGGGATAAAGATAAAGGTGAAGACGAGTTCCTTTCTGAATAGACCCAAAGGTAAAATTGACAACACTTCTGCAATCAAGTTTTCTGCCGGATTGGATTTTTGAGATTCCGTGTCTTTTCGAATTCTACTTTCATCGCTGGTACCCTCGTCAGTACTGAGACTTTCAGTTCGAAGCTTGTTCTTTCGAAGATAGGTCTCGTCTTCTTGACCTTGCAATAGAGTCGATCCCTCGATATCATCCTCTCCGCGGTTGTGCCGTTTCTTCTTTTTGACTGTAGGTGACTGAGGTGCTCTAAAAGTGGCGCCAATCGCTGTTTGGTAGAAGAAGATACCACTTAAACAGAGCATGGCTCCCCTCATTCCGTATGCTTCCAGACACAGAGCAGTTGTATAAGGGAAAATGATACCTCCAATCTGTCCTCCCATTTGTGTAAAGGTTATGGCCATGCCATACTTCTCCCCAAAGTGTTCACGCAAAATAATTGTTGAACTCTGGCATAACGGTGACGAGAATAACCCTGAAAATTAAAAAGTAGAATATGACTGTAATGTCAAGCCATAAAATCTATCTATATTTTGTCAATGATAATTCTGACTTCATGGGGGGTACAATGTGCTTGAGGTGAGAAACTGGAAGATTATAATGAACAGGATCTCCCCCAACCAAATAATAAGACTGCCGTCATAGCATGTTGAAAGAAAAAAATCAAAAGGGTATAATGATCATGAAGTAGACAAACCACTAACTCGACATGTAGTGTATCAGTCATTTTATTCATATGTATTTCCCAAAGTTTTAATGTAATTTATATTATTTTTGCACTAATATACAATGATTTATTCCGAATTTCCGTTGCGGCTGTCAAAATAATTAGAGTACTTCTATTCCTAATCTCTAAACTGGTCAATTAGTGATTTAACACCGTTACTCTAAAGAAAGGCAAATATCTGATCTTGATGCATTCAGGGAAATGTTCAAATTGGCCACTGTTCTCGACTTAAGTTTCGTGTCTGATTTCAGACAATTCTTCTTCTCTCCTAATTAGTTGATGGCGCAAAATTATTCTTGCCAACCGATGTTTAGGGCCTTCGTATAGATTTATTTTGCATAGGACTTGTCGTCAAATCTTTGAAGTGTCCATAAATTATGTACTCGCATGAAGAAGCGTCCAAAACCGAATGCAAAACTACCATCAATTTAAAATCCGTTCAGCTAGATTCAGGACTAGGCAGTACCTGTAAAGAAGAATGAGCATCCCAGAGAGAGTGCTGACTGACAGAAGAAGGCCCCCATCATAGATACTCCTGATAAGAACCCGCCAATTGATGACACACAACGATGGCCAAACTTTGTCGCCATGTAATTACTCAGAGGACCTGCACAGATTTTCATAAAGAAAGTGCTGAAACTTTCAGATTCCGAATGTACTTTTTCCTCGACAGCATTGTGCTCAAAATTCGACGAATGTCTCTGACTTTGAGCATGTTTTGATATGAAAATAAAAAGAAAGTGAGTATTTGTGTCGTGCCATTGTAATGATTTATTTTCATTAAATTGCGAAACTGAAGACGAATGCCAAGACATTTATGTTCCACGATCCGGCCTTTGGAAAGAAGTTGGGTCAGTGATGTGACTTTTTACCAACATTATTTTATATACATGCAATCTAACCGGTTTTGGCAAATCCCGTGGCACTATAGGATTATGCTAGACTAGGGGCTGATCGAAAATTTTATTGGGAGGGGAACATCTAGAAATTTTATCGATTTCTTAAGATTCACCTCTTTGAAAATATGTACCTACATTCACCCAAAATGTCTGATTTACCATAATGTTTACAAAAATGACGTGAGTGAATATTTCTGATAAACAGAGGCTTACAATTTGCATGGGGCTAAAAGAGTATGCCTAGATTGTCCCAGATTGTCTACTTACATGCAATATAAAACAGCCCAAGCTGCATTGGAACAAGAAATCCAATCGTTGTGTAATCCATCTGAAACTGGAAGACCATGGCGGGAACGAGGACAGAAATAGCTTTCGTCATACCGGGGTAGATCATATGAACAACAAACTTTCCTAAAGCAATCACGTAGCGCCATTTCTCTGTCGTTTCTGAACTTTCCGCCATTTCGAACCAGAAATATCTGAGGGTCAATAAAATGACATTAAATGTTTCTAAGCGCTGCATACTATTACCCCGGCTTTAGCACGGCTACCCTGATCGGGCGCATCAAGCATTCAAGGAATTCCTTCCTACCGGGTACCCATTTACTACACCTGGGTCGAGAGTGGCAAATGTAGATAAACGTCTTGCCAAAGGACGCTACTGCTGTGATGGGATTTGAACCCCGGACCTTGTGGTTCACAGTCCGGAGACTTATCCACTGAGCCACAGCACTTCCACAAGATACAATGCATGGTTAAATTATCCCTTTTTGGAAAATATTGACATGTGAACACTGTTATATATATATCAAAGACTGAGGGTTGGCCTATTTTTCAAAATGTCCATTCTTTCTGAATTATCCCCTCGAAGTCGACTTGTGCAAGACATCAAAACAATGGATCGATATCTGGGGATGTTTCATCAATTATTTTTTTCTTCTTTTCTTTGTTTTTCTCCTTTTGTTCCTCTCTCTATTTCTCCTGTCTGTTGTTGTTGGTGTGTGTGTTTGTTCAGCTTTGGGGTCTGATGGGGGGGGGGGTTCATGGGGCGGGAGAATGCTCAATATACATTCATTCTTTCAATTTGCGTAGTTACGTCTTTTTTATCATTATTATTTGCTTTAGCTGCATGCATTGGTTGTTGAAATGTTATTTTTGCATGATTTCGGTTATGTCTCTGTTCTGATACAATTTTCCTGCTATGTTTATTACACTGTTATTTAATTTGTGTATTGCACTGCTGCAATTATCATTTTGTTTTATATTTTCTTAATTATGTATATATGAAATCTATGTGAATGAATAATAAAGATCAGTACAAAACACAAATTATTGTCCGACAAGTTGTCAGGTCTGACATCTATCCTCCATTAAGATTGGCTGAAAAGCACCGTTGCTATGGTAACTATCGACTGATAAGACAGGACTTGTCATATAAAACGTCAGAGAAGTTCATGAATCGATCCTCTGCTCATCTGATATTGTCATAATAATTATAGGCCTATCCTTAATATATGGAATTTCCAAAGCGTACTTACATCGAGACTGTATTCGACATGATAGCTGTTGATGTATAGGATCATAGCTCAATGGATAAACCATAACCCCTATTCAAAAGACCAATAATATATATTAAAACTCAGACCTTGAATAGAGTCCCAACAAATCACATTTTATCGGAGCTAGTGCGAATCGCCTATATTGGCCCCGTCAGAAATTTTTAACTAGGGTGCATGACGAGATTTCAAGCGGAGCGGCCGACCGAGAAAATTTGTATTTTGGGGGTGACGAAGCTTGTAGTCTAGGTTTTCCCATACAATTTTGTCGAAATTTCAACCGATTTAATGATGTAATAATTCAATTTGCAACTAATTTGACTGACCTATAAAATGAACTTAAATGGGCAAATACTTTATTCAATTTAATTTCATTGGCAAACGATTTCATGGTTATCTCATTTAAACATGTATAAAGAACGATCAAATTAAAATAGCTGAAGAAGTGTTTTCAAATTCGTACCGGTACCCTCCTTGCGAATGTTTAGGAATTCAAAATCATTAATATGCAATCAAGAATTTGGACAGTGTTTTCGTTGTTGTTGTTGTTTTACCTCTTTTGGATAATTATGGACATGGGCTTTACTTCTAAATTGGATGTTTACATATTTGCTGAAATGTATCATCCATCTGACAAACCATCATCGGAACAACTCATTGTTGTTTCACTTTCATAACTATAAACTGTGGTCAATACCATGTTTCTTATCTCTTCCCCAAAACGATATAACTTACAATTATGTGAAATAAAAAGAACAAGATGATGAAGAGAAAATACCTACCATTGGTACAGGTCATCCACCCACTCATTAGCAGATCCAGGGGGGTGGCACAACCGGCTCGTGCCCCCCCCCCCCCTTTGTGAGGCACAATAAAAAAAAGTTGTGGACAAAATACCCTTATTCTTTGTTTAAAATTTTTTTTCCTTCAAAATTCGGGAAAATGTACCCCCTGCCCTTTAGGAAATACTGGGTCTACCCCTGCACCGTGCACTCATCAATCACTAACGAACCGTTTACAACCATATCCTATTCTAATCATGTTCTTGTTTAGTTTCACACGTGCTAAATATTCTTCATTAGCCTTATTTTTCACTGGAATCATCATTCAAATTAGGATTTTTTTTAACGTGTGAAAGGGTAGTTGCTTTCATTTCGGGCTGTAAAATGGACTGATTTTTGTACAATCTGTTTCTGTCTGTCAGCCTCGAGCGCTCTTTGGGTTTAAGGTGGTTTTTGTATTTTTTTTCTTTTGGGGATGTCTTTTCTGGCCAACATAGCGGGAAGAATGACCAGTTATTCCCTGGCTATGCACCAATACCAACTTCTTTTGAATAACCGAGAAATTATCCAAACATAAAATTATTTTCAAAATAATTTATTTACCAAATTAACTATGTTTCCGTCATCCTGAAATTTCCCTACATATGGCTTAGGTTGTTAAGCTTAGGTTTATAATATACAGAAGAATCTTCGTCAAGGTGTTTGGTTACTTTGATTGGAAAATGTATTTTTTCGTGCACTCTTAGCGAAAAAAAGTGGATGCCAAAATCGGGAATGAAATTAGAAATGGCCACGGGTATTATACGATTTAAAAGAATAATTTGAGTATTAATAGCCGTACACCTACCTGATTTACCGTAGAAACACCATCCAACAACCAAAAAAAAATCCCGTGCATGTTTATAGTTCACTGGTTTCATGACGGAGGACAAACTTCTTTCTCATGACTATAGTTAGTTACGATTATGTATTTATAAAGTGTGGTATTATCTATAGCGACAGCGGGAGGAGAATTTGTTTTGTTCATGACGATATAAAACTTGAATAACAACTGTTCGACCCCTGTTCACTCATCCTGCAAGTCGGCCAAATAATGAAGTTCATATTTCTGATTCGGTTGTCTAAATTTTGTCTATAGGCCACATAGCAAAAAATGCCCATGGCATCTCTTTTAATAAGAGTAGGCCGACGGTACGAGGGATAATGAAGGAAGAAGTAATAATCATGATAAGGCAGTGGTATAAAAATGGCGGCTACACTTCGTAATTCCGAAGGTTCGTAATTCCGAAGGTTCTTTATTCCGAAGGTTCGTAATTCCAAAACACGTAAATTGCCTATACCTCGATGTTCGTTAATCCGAAAACGTAAAAGGGTTCGTTAATCCAAACATTTGTGGCGTTATTCCGAAGGTTCGTTATTCCGAAGACGAAATAAGGTTTGTTAATCATTACAATTTCGGACTAACGAACCTTCGGAATTACGAACCTCATTTCGTTTTCGGATTAACGAACCTTCGGAATAACGAACCTCACTTTGTTTTCGGGCTAACAAACCTTCGGAATTACGAACCTCATTTCGTTTCCGGACTTACGAACCTTCGGAATAACGAAGCTTCGGAATTACGAATGTATGCGAAAAATGGCGAGGTAAATGGTAGAAATACGTTGCTTTGTTTGCTTCAATTCTTTGGCTGAGTGCTTGATTGGAAAGAAAATGTCGAACCAATGAACCAGTTCGTTGTTACTTCATGGACAATTTTGGTCAAATGACCTTTCATTTCTTTCATTATGATAGGCAGATTTCAAAGCAAGATATCATGTAAGCATGCCTTACATAGCAGGATGAAGAAATCGACCAGGGCCCCGTCTTACACAGACTTACGAATGATGCAATCAATCGTAACGCTATGGAAATCCATCAGTGTCATAATTTTTCTATAGGATATTGGCACAATGTCCTTTGTAAACAAAGAGAAGCACAGTGGATTTTCAAGAAAACAATGAATGCATGAATATACACCATAGTTATAAAATATTTTGAACAAACACGCATGTTGTTGTTGCTGGCCGTCCATAGTTGCGATTGATCGGATCAATCGTAGCTCTTTGTAAGATGGGGGCCCAGGTATAATTAGCTAGAATAGCACACCAATGAACACTCTATGAATGTAAATTTGTTGCATTTCTCTTTGGATGCATTACTCCGTAGTAGCTCAATGATTACATGCTGTACGTGCCGTACTAGGCAAACTGTGAAATATCAGTCGTTCGTGGACGCATCATTTTTTGTGTGTTTTTTTGTTGGTATGTCTATACAGTACAAATTCAAAGCATACATTACAAATCGTCAAATTTTCATTTTTAAGCCGTTACTAGAATAATGCCGAGTTACTTTATTTAGAGTTTGGACTGGAAAATACTTTTTTTACTCATGAGAAATGAATATAGAATGTAGAATACTGAAATCAATTTTTTTTGCTTGTCAAATTTTTCGACCGGTTTTGCCTCCCCTATGGAAAATCCCAGGTACGCCATCTTTACTGATGTGTAAATGTGGAAAAAGCTTCAGGATACCATAAATATATGATTTTACAGCATCATTTCAAAGTGAACACATTTTTTTTATACGCCTTGTAGAAGCGACCTCCATACATGCCGTGCTCAGTTCCATGGTCAGTTTAATGTAACTCATAATCACAGATATTAATAGTTCCCAAAACACTTGTGAATTTATGTTAGGTTCCTCATCAATCGAAGGCGAGTTTTCGTTCAGTGATGTCCAGAGTTTCAGCGACGCAGGTGTATGACAAGCCCTTTTCACATATTTCCTATTTTTTAATATAAAATATTAATGTTGAAAGGGCTTGTCATACATCCGCGGATCTTAAAGGCCCTTACGTCACTGAACAAAATCAAACTCGCTTATTAAGCATGCCCATTAGAATTCCACGCCCAGGCACTTTATTTAAGACCTGAAGACTGTGGCGTACAGATGGGGGGGGGGGCTTGGGGACTCTTACCCCACCCCAAAAAAAATACAAAAAGAAAATAAAAAAGACACGAACAATAAGAAATAGAAAAGGAAAGAGAGAAGGGTTAAATGTATTATTTTGTTTAATATTATGTAAAAATCAATCACAAAATTTGATTTTTGTAATAAAAATGTCGATATTTTGCTCATTAACTTTTTAGAAATCTTACGTCATGCACCATAGTCGCCTCGAAATTGCTGCTCGAGGACATCTAGCTTATCTGGCAACAGGTTATCTTCTCCACAGTAACACATGCACGCAGTGCTGCACAGAAACAACCACTTTATGAATGGACATAATTTTATATAGGTGTGAGTCTGACTGTAAAATACAAAATATACCGTAATGAAATATCAATCTAACTTTGGAAATTTGTAACAAGTTGGCCGAGATATATCTTAGGAGGGTTCCATGACATTTGCTCCGGCGACAATATTACTCTGTAAATTCCAGACATTAGAGGAAATTACCAAATTATAGGGTACCTGTAGGGTAACACATTTCTTTAATTTCTTTTTTGGGGCGGGGGGAAGCGACCCCAAACCGACACACTTAAGCATCCACTATCTCGATAGAGTGTCTATAAAGCTCGTCTCTCTAGATGACATTAGTCATGCTATACCACGTACGACATAACCATATTAACGAAATCGATGTAAGCATGCAATTGGATCGGGTATGTCTTTAAGGCGACAACGAATGATGGCCAGCATCACCTTGCGGAACTCTGGCATTGTTCTGGCGTAAATCAAAGGGTTAACGCAACTATTAAATGTCAGCATCAAACCGGTCCAAGGGATACCAGGATCGCTTGGAGGAACAACAACGCTTACACCGAACGGGAGGAGGCAAATGAAGAAGGCTAAAACAACGATGGCAAGTCTTTTCGTTACAGTGACATTGATCTTGTTCAGTCGTGGCTGTGTCTTGTTTGCATGTGCTTTTCGCTTAAAGAATCGTCGATGCTTCTGATTGATTTTCGGTTCTTCATCAGGAGACCGCTTTGAAAGATCTTCAGGAATTTCAGGAGATGACTTATTTTGAAAATTGTCTGCATTGGCTGTTGCTATGTCATCCCCATTTGATTCATCCAGGCCTTTCTCTGTTGATTGTGATATTTCCGTGTTCAATGTCGAACAGCTTTGTTTGGTTGCATTGCAGGATGAGAGGTTGCTCTGTGCAGCCGAGGAAACTTCTGATGAGCTCATTTCTATTCCAACATTCTGAGAACCGGGTACGCCTGCATTTTTGAGCTGGTCCATCTTTTTACTTTGTTTGGTAACGAAGAGATAGATCCGAATGTAAACCACAACTATGGCACAGAATACAGGAATAATTAAACCCGCCCCTGCTATCAGGCTATATAGGTCCGAGTTAGGAAGTGATGTATCCTGTGAGCATGCTTTATAGTTGTAAGAATATCCCAGTCGACCCAATCCTGCAAAGTGAGGCACCAGGACCAAGAGAGCTGGGTAAACCCAAGCACTGAGTACCATCAAGCAGATGTTCCGACTTGTGTAGAGCTTCTGGAAGTTTCCCCTTAGCTTAGTCAGCAAGTACCAGCGATTATAGGCAATGAGAAACAACGTCATGACACTAGCCCCTAGACATATCAGAATCACGGCAGAATTGACGGCACAGATCCAACCAGGAAGAGGCCAACCGTCACGGCTTAGCATGGCGACAACATTAAAAGGTAAAGAGAGGCATGTTAGAAGGTCTGAGCAGCCCAGGTTGACGACGAACCAGTTGGTGGATGAACGGAGTTTACGAGAAAGAATGACGGCAGTGATGACAAGAGTGTTGCCGATGGATCCAACCACAAAGACGATACAAAGGATGGTGGCTATAGCAATGCGTTGGTTGTAATCTTCAAACACGAATAGGTCTGAATCCTTACTCCCGTTCATGACTTGTGACTCGGTTTGGGTTGTTAAAGTGCTACCTTCATTTAGTATGTCCTCATCCATCTTGATTGGTATTCTTTAAAACAATGAGAGAAGTGCTTTATTCAAACATCTTCAACTCAATTCATCTTTGTTACATATGCGGTGGTAGTTGATTTGTATTTAATAATATTGAAATTCATTACGCACCAGTGTTTCGTAGTGCTATAATAAAATTCATGATATAAGAATAATCAATACATAATAAAATTGTAACATCTTTAACATTAGAATAACAGAGCTACGATTGGTAAGACATTCATATATCATGACAAGTATCTCATAAACACTGTTAGTCATTCTCAAGGTTAAATTAAAAATGAAAGAATTTGACATCATTAATCCGAGTATCTATGATCATTCAAAATAATACAGCAGCCGGTACGTGGTACTTTTCATTAAACAAGTTACAACATTTAAAAGCTACTGAAATCCTGGTAATGGATTAATTAAAAACAAATTTTTCTTTTCATAAAACGGTTTTCAGTTCTCCTTCATGAAGGTTCAAATAATTTTTACTCTGGGTACTTACATGATAATTAGCAGCTGGCTAACTCCTGTTAAAGATCTTTTAATAGGGAAAGAGATACTAAGCACTTCCTTTACTTGTTGGTAGTTCCTTATTTTTGCATTATCATGACTTGTGCTACATGTACATGTATGTGCCGATACGGGCAAGAGAGAATAATAAAGGGATATATATATATTTCCGCGATACACGCAGAAAGGGAAAACCCATTGCATGACGCTCTATTGTAGTAGTCAAAGGGCCGGCAAACAAATTATTTATTGAGCCAATCGACAAAATATGAATAATAACCTTTGTGTGTTGTCACTCTCCCGTCATGCCCGTGTTGACAAAGTTTCTTATAAACATATATGCAATGGCGTATCTAGAGGTTGAAGGGGCACGTGCCCCGAGCGACACTTTCAGGGGGCGCAAAAGAGGGAAAAGGCGCAAATAAAGACAAGGAAAACAACAAATAAATAGAAAAGGCAAATGAATAAAGGCACAAAAAGGGAATAATACTGAAGGTGATTAAAGACCATTTTATATTACCATGGTAAAACTCAATTAGACAATGAATATGGCATGTCTTTACTCAGGGATGAATATTCGTGCCAACTTTTGGTTAGTGGTATACTTATTCCTTCAAGAATTCCAGCAAACAGTTCTTAAAATGTTCCATTTTCAAATGCAAATATCATAGCTTTTCATCTCGAGCTACAAGTTTGCATTCTTATACGTTACACTTCATTAATTCTTACACATGTTTTCTGGTTTGATATTCAAAGCTTTTATCACGCGCTGATTATGATAAGGGCAATACAAATCTTCTTCATTGATTTTACAAGCAATCATTGAGATGTTCCCTTTTCGGTAAGGGTATACAAAAAATCAGCTCGCGCTTCGCGCTCGCATTACACCGATGAGATACGTATCATCAATTCCTACAAAGTAATTTAAGTTTTCTCCTTTCAGTTAAGTTTATCAAAAATTTCAGCTCATCCCTTGTGCCTGCATTAATTGATTAGTTAGATACGCATCGTAGGATTACCTCTTCATAAAATGTCCCGATTTCAGGTCTAAATATCAATAATTTTCAGCTAGTGTTTAGATATGCATCATGTTAATGATTGCAAAAAGTGCTTAGAAATTTACGTCCTATGAACATAATAATGAAAAAAAATGCTCTCGCTCCTATCTCTATGAATTCCTAAAAAAGATCTCTGAAATTGTACCTTTTCAGGTATTTTCTGCTCGCGCTTCGCACTCGCATTATATATATATATATATATATATATATATATATATATATATATATATATATATATATATATATATATCCATTTCTTTACAATATTTATTTAAATATTGTAAAGAAATGGATGAATTGTTCTCTTCATCCATTTCTTTACAATATTTAAATAAAAAAGAGTTGCCAAAAGCTGTTGTACATGTATAGCTTTACATATATATATATATATATATATATATATATATATATATATATATGTGTGTGTGTGTGTAAAACACTTTGAAATGGGCGCGATTTTAGCACTTGCCCCAGGCGCCATTTTAGCGCTATCCCCAGGCGCCGTTTGTCCTCGATACGCCACTGGGTATATACACCCTCGCATAAATCAATAGAGTGGGAAACGTTCATAATCATATAGAAGTTATAATTATATGAAATATGATTCGTGTTAAAAACTTGATTCAACTGCTCAGACAGAGCAGACAAACATAAGAAATATCTGCATAGCATATTAGAATGGGTGAGTTGTTTGCTAGAAAGGTTCTGCTATTTAATTCTTTCTAGTTCCTCTTTTGCAACGGTTGCATGATGTCTATCGACACAGACTGAGAGAATAAAGCAAATCTCTTTAAATAATTTTCGATTACAAGTTTTGACAACTGAGGTATGAAAACAACGTCGTATAATGACATAAGTGATAATAATAATGATAATAATAACAATAATAAAAATGAGAACAGGTCTGAATCTAGCTGCATGTACAGACAATCATGGTGTTGTTAAGGGTGATGACAGTGGGTATAGCAGTGAAAAAGTTGGGGAGACTGCACTGTAATATCGACCTCTAAATGGAGCTAGCTCAGTTCCCTATATGTGAGGGAGAGTAGTGAATTTAAATATGAGCATATAATTATCATGATTATAGGGGCCCTTACTAGCAACGTTCAATTGTATATATACAGTGCGTCCCCCAAATAATCTATAGACTTTTGAAATGGCTGCCAAATTTGGGGGAAAGCACTTATTTGGAAGCCAATAAATTCAACTTCCAAATGACACTAAAAAGTTGGAAAACTTTTCATGCTTGAGCGAGCACTGCCAACTTTAAAACAAAGGGTATGAAAATTAGGCTGGGCCGGAAAACAGCCTTCCAATAATTATGTCAGTTTTTGAGAAGCAAATCCTTCGGAACTTGCAAAGTTAAGGGTATTGTGATAAATTAATGATCAACCGTGACCAGTTTTGGTTGTTTAAGCAAATTACATAATGCATGAGTGAACACAAATTACACTTTTTTGGACAGCATTTCAACTTTATCACGAGGATCTCAGCAATGTGTTCATGAGAGTCGTGAGAATAGGGGGTCAGATAGGACTTAAGTGGGAGAAGTAGGTTGATGGAATAGGGTCAACACATTTAGCCCCCCCCCTTGTTGCACCCACAAATGTAATAACACTTTACCCACAAATGTAATAACGCCCACAAATGTAATAACACTTTACCCACAAATGTGATAATTTTTGATCGCCCACAAATGTAATAACGACTTTACCCACAAATGTAACAAATTTGAAGGGATTTTTGGCGAATCCGTTCTAAACTAAAATCCTATAGTAATGCGTTCATATAGCACAAAAGTGCAACGTCTTTTTTCTTTTCAGACCGGGTTAATAAAACATCAAAGTACAAGTCCAAAGTCTTTCTTCCAGACCGGTTGTTTCAAAAATTATAATATAGATCCAAAGTCTTTTTTCCAGACCCGGTTGTTTAAAAAAATATAAAAGTCCAAAGTCTTTTTTTCCAGACCCGGTTGTTTAAAAAATTGTGATATAAGTCCAAAGTCTTTTTTTCCAGACCCGGTTGTTTCAAAAATTATAATATAAATCCAAAGTCTTTATTCCAGACCCGGTTGTTTCAAGAATTTTGATAAATCCAAAGTCTTTTTCCTGACCCAGTTATTTCAAAATTTATAATATAAGTCCAAACTAAGATACGATAATGATATTCCTGTGGAAAAAATGGGAATCGAGCTTAGTCTTTTCTCCAGACCCAGTTAATTAAAACTGGTAGAATTAATGTCTTTGTTGTTGTTTCAACTTATACAGTGTATATTGTGATATGCGCTAAGAGTAAATTGAGAATCAAGTGTAGTCTTTTCTCCAGACCCAGTTACCTGTTATTTAAACATTATGAATAACAGTTTAAAACAGTATAAAGACCCCATTATCTTATTAATGATGGATATATAGCGTAGTCTTTCAGCCCGATCATTTTTTTCTTTAAAAAAACGCTAATAGTAAGAATTTAAAAAATCAAAGTTTAAGACCAAACAAACCTTCAACCTAAGAACCCGTTTTAAAAGAGGTTTAGAGTGTTGTCTTTATTCCAGACCTAAAACAGTTACGAAAAAAAATCTTCTAACATAAGACCTTATATTCTTATTCTCGTGGAATAACACAAGTTTTAAAACGTACTCTTTCCTCCAGACCCGGCTATTAAAAAAAGTAACTGAAAAACTTCGAATCTAAGACCAAATTTCCAAAGTTTCACCCAGTAAAAATATGTCTTTTTTTAAATAATACTACTACCCCTACAAAACATTGTAATAACGCGTGGGTAAAGCAGACATCCTTTCTCCAGACTTGGTTACTATTTGAAAAATAAAATAGTTTTTACAAATATTCTGAAACGAATACCCAATAATCTAATTACTGTGGAACAACATGAAGACCGATTGTCGAAGATCGACTTTCCTCCAGACACAATTATTTCAGGAATAAAAAATCAATAAAACTCAACCCCAACAACGAATCTAAGAACCAACAATCCTCCAAATTAAGACCATGCATGTAGAAAAGCACACGTTTAGAGCATTGTCTTTATTCCAGACCCGGTGATTTAAAAATGATTTAAACAATCCTAGAAACAAAAGACTCATATTCTTATTCTTGTGGAATAACACGAGTATTATGCTTAGTCTTTCGTCTGGACCCGGTTATTTAAAAGATAAATAAATATTGAAAAAAAAATGACAGCTGAGACCAATCTTCAAAATTAAACCCACTTAAAATGCTTGGGCTTAGAGTGTTGTCTTTACCCCTCACCGACGTATATTATAACTTTTGAAACGACCGGGTCTGAAAAAAAGACTTTGGACTTGCATTATAATTTTTGAATTAACCGGGTCTGGAAAAAAGACTTTGGACGTATATTATAATTTTGAAACAACCGGGTCTGGTAAAAAGACTTTGGACGTATATTATAATTTTGAAAAACCGGGTCTGGAAAAAGACTTGGACTTGTACTGTAATATTTCATTAACCGGGTCTGGAAAAAAGACTTTGAACTTTTGTGCTATATGAACGCATTACTATAGGATATTAGTTTAGAACGAATTCGCCAAAAATCACTTCAAATTTATTACATTTGTAGGTAAAGTGCGTTATTACATTTGTGGGTAAAGTGTTATTACATTTGTGGGCGATCAAAAATTATTACATTTGTGGGTAAAGTGTTATTACATTTGTGGGCGTTATTACATTTGTGGGTAAAGTGTTATTACATTTGTGGGCGATTATTACATTTGTGGGTGTAACACCCCCCCCCCCCTCTCTCTCCCGCCTCCCCTCCTGTTGAGAGACTGATTGCTGTTGTCATGTACGCGTGAAGTCAGAGCAAGAATGTTGATTTAATGATAAATTCTGAATTGGGGCATCAAATTTCTCCTATCTTTAATAAAAAAAATTATCAATAAATCAACTCATTCTATGTGCAATGTGATTAATCAAATGTTCAGATTTTTTTCAATAAATCATTTCATAAATCATCATAATCAGTCAATTTCTTGGTAATCATTCAAGAAAAAAAAACTGACCATCAGCCACCGGTCACTTGGCAGTTAAGTTTTGAATAGGCTGCAATCAAGGAAGTAGGCAGACAGAGAGAGGGGGTGGGGAACCGGGGAAGTGGATGTATAGGGGGATGCGTATGACATTTAATTTGTTAAAGGACATAAAGCAGAGGAATGCCCTTTTAACCAAGTCTTACCATATCTCGCCCTCTTACTTGTAACGACCATCACATTACTCTGACTCTCACGAACACACTGCTGAGGTCCACAAGACGAATATGCTACACTAAAATTACAATTCCTCTTCACTCGGGCATTAAATTTCAATTTAGTAACTCATGAAATTTGCCTAAGAAACCAAAACTTATCTCTTTCATAAATCCTGGTCATCAATTTAGCATAAACCTTAGCTTTGTAATTTACAAAGGACTAACCTCTCAAAAAACTGTAAGGCTGATTGTCTCTCAGGAGGAGAGATGTGTGGGTGTGGGGGGAGAGGTGAAGGGAGGGTTGCTAAAACGTACTTTACCTTTTTTTAATCCTATCTTACTCACTATTCTGACTCTCATGAACACATTTGAGATTCACATGATAAAGTCAAAATGCATTAAAAATTGCCATTCATGGTCACTCATGCATTAAATTTCAATTTAATTACTCATGAAATTTTCTCAAACAACAAACTGATCACAATTGATCATTAATTTATCACAAACACTCAGAAACCCTTTGCCAGTTCCAAACAAATAAACCTGAAAGAAATTGGAAGGCTAATTCCGGCCCAACCCAATTTTCATAACCTTTGTTTCAGTTGGCATTGCTCGCTCAAGCATGAGTAGTTTTCTAACTTTTTGGGTATCAATTAAAATTTGACTTTATTGGCTTTCCACACATATATAGGTTTCCCCCCAAAGTAATTTTTTTTTGGCAGCCATTTCAAAAGTGTATATATATATTTTTTATATTTTTTTTTTGGGGGGCGCACTGTAGTATCTTTTCATTTGGGCATATTTTACTATTCACATGTATAACAAAATGTTTTAGTTCGTCCAGAATGCTATCATGGGAATGCGTCTCCTGATTGCAATATTAGCAGTATGAATTATTGTAATTCAGGAAAATATATTATTATAAGTGAAACATAATAAAAGTAGGCCTACCTGCATAAAATATATACAAACTGAGGAGTGTATACCGTAAAAGTTTTATATTTAGGCTTTATTGAACAATGAATTGACAGGATATCTTCAATGCTTTATTTCTTTATAATACAATACACGTTTGTTGGCTAAATCAGTCGATATTTTATTTGATGATTTGATTGTGCCCATAAAATATAGTGTATGAAGTCTGAGGGGTGTAAGGGAAAGAAGATATAAAACATATTGAAGTTTTTCATGTGCAATCTTCCGAACTACTATTTGTACGTTCCGGTTCCCAGAATGCATGGTTTTTGCAGAAAAGTTGACGAGGATCGATCGATTTTGAATCGAGTGAAATTTGAGGGGTAAATTCTGTGTCTTTAGGAATTAATTTCTGCCATTCTAAGAGATGAACATTCGAACTTCAAATTTTCATGGTTAACATGATGAAATTTATTGAAGAAAAATGTCAAATGACCACTATGATTTAAAATGAAAAAGCACGAGTAAGGAAACACTCGGTATGGCAGAAATGTCACCGCATGGTCATAACATGATATCTAGGACTATATTATCAGGACTTAAAAATAATTTGCTCTCCGAAACCATCCTGCCATTTTATACATTTTGCTTTGCTAATGGAATATTATGGTGAAACCATATTTTTTCTAACCCCAATAAAGGGTACCTAAACGCGTTTGATGTAAATGGTATAGGCCTAATCTTCAAGGTTCATGCCCATTTGCCGGACCATGATCATGCACTAAAAAAACTCTTAATTGAGTCCCTTTTCACGTTACTATAATCAAATTTCGGCTCACGCTTCGCGCTCGCAATGTTTAGTTGGATACCTATTCTTTTTCATGATTATAAAAATCTCCTCAGAATCTTCAGGTCTAAAAACATAAAATATCAAAGAATTTGAGCTCGCGTTTCGCGCTCGCATTATATTTAAGACCACATGAAAAACCTTATCTTGTTTATAAAAATAAAAACTAACATATACTTAAAACTTCAGTCTTTAGTTAGGACTACCCCCGAAAAAACCCAACAAAAAAATCAGATTATAGCGGCTAATCGAGAAAAATGTTGATGAAAATATTTTTCGCCCCCCCCCCCCCCATTGACGAAAGCTGGATCCGGCCCTACGAAAGCTCGATTTTTTTTTTCGCTCGCGCTTCACGCTCGCATCAGTTGTTTAGTTACATACCTATCCTGTTCATGATTACAAAAAGTGCTTAGAATTTCTATTCTTTCGGTATAAATGTCACAATTTTCAGCTCGCGCTCGCATTATTTGATTGTTTAAATATGTAACGTCTTCACGGCTAGTAGGGACCTTTTGATCAGTTCGAAACGTGTACCAAAAGTTTTTGCTCGCGCTTCGCACACGCAGTAATTATTTCGCTGCATGCACATCTTCAGGGTCACAAACAATGCCCAGAATGTTCGAATTTCAGGACAAAATACCTAGAACTTCAAAAAAATTAGCTCACGCTTCGCGCTCTCACTATATAAATCAGGATTATGATATTATTATTATATATATCTATGTTCATTTATAATAATAAAGCTAAGAAGTGACTATTAGCACCCCCGCTTCCCAGGTCCATAAGTAACCACGGTAAAATAATTGCATTAACATGATTTTACCATGGTTTGGAACGCACTTTTAACCACGGTAATTTTACCAATATAATTTCATTATTGTGAAACATTTGTGGTCTAGTCTGTTGAACTTGTAATCTATTACCATAACAAGTGGAGCTCCTCTGACAGTCTCACCTGCATTTCGCGATTCAATATAGCAGCAGCGCTGACTTTGAAAACTACAATAAAACAATTATCGGCAAAAAAACACCATTCATATAATGATACAATACTAAATTCATTTACTCTAAATGACATTTGACCTTGATCATGTGACCTAAAGCTTGTCAGTGATACTTGATTACCCATATGTCCACAATTCAAAAACTACATCCATAAACTTAGAAATTTATGACAACAATTTAATAATTACCTCCAACATGGCCAAACTTCATTACTTTTAATGACTTTTTACCTTGGTCATGTGACCTGATACTCGCTCAGGATGTACAGTGATACTTGAATACTCTAATGTGTAGGTTTTATGAACTAGACCACAACAATTTAAGAATTATGATGGTAATATCACAAATCCCCAAAATGACCAAAGTTCGCTGACCTTTGACCTTGGCCATGTGACCTGAAACTCGCACAGGATGTTTAGTTATACTTGCTTACTCTAATGTTCAGGTTTTATGAACCAGATAAACTTTCAAAGTTATGACGGTAATTTAAAAAATACCCCCAACTTGGCCAAAATTCATTTGACCCTAAATGACCCTTGACATTGGTCATGTGACTTGAAACTCAGGCAAGATGTCCAGTATTTTTTTGTGTTGCCATGGTTTTACAGCAAAAAAAAACCACCATGCTTTAACCGAATTAAAATCAAAGTCAAAGTATTGGTTAACAATTTCCGTTTAAATCAACACTATGATAATGTAATTTGAATATATAAGTTCTATTCATAGATCTAACATGATACATTTAATTAGTAAGTAGTAATTATACACAATCATAATCATCTTAAGGTCTCCATAAATAAAACTATTAGTATGGCACCCTTATTAGCAACAGTACTGGTTACCTGTAAATTTCAATTTTTTAAGCATCCATAATATCTATTTCTTGTAACGGTTAGTAAATTTTGTACCAATTTACTATTGTTAATGCTAAGGATAGTGACATAAACCTCCTCACGAAATATATCACTCATATGTACAATAAATTTACCAATTAGTTTTGTAAATATAGTGAATTTTGTAAGGACATTCATAGATAAGCCGATGCAAATAATATAAAATTGAATTTACTGTTTAAAAAAACATTGTCAAACTACTATGAATCATGGACCTATTGGTCCGTGATTGTATTAACATGTTAATTCAACCACGAATGATTTCACTATTTTATCTAATATAAGTAACCATGCACACGTGATATACACTCCCCCATAGGGACTTAAGATGCGGAATACCCCAAGGTTTTATCCTCGGGTCCCTTTTATTTACTTTGTATATAAATGATCTGTGCAATGTTTCTTCGAAATTGAAATTTATATCACTTGCAGATGATGCATCTATTTTTATGTCACATGAAAATAGTTGATATTCTACAAGTGCAATTTAATAATGAATTAAAAATGATGACTTCTTGCTTGACCAGTAATAAACTATAAATTAATATTTCTAAAACACAGTATATGGTTTTTACAAATAAAAAAAAACTGCAGGTTCAATTAGCAAATTTTAGTGTAGCAAAGGAATCGCATGTCAAATTTCTTGGTATCATAATAGATAGTAAATTGCTATGGAATCGTCACAATGATTTAATTTGTAAAAGATTTTCCGAACCGATTATGCAATTTTCCGATTACTGCTTTACGAAATTATGTATTGCGCACTTATTGCACCTTTTTTAAGTTATGGTATTCTTGCCTGGGGCAGTGCTTCACATCTGAATAGAATTTTCAAACTTCAAAAACGTGCAATAAGAATTGTAAACCATTCATCTTTTTATGCTCATGCAGCACCAGTTTTTAGGTCTCAGAGGATTCAAATTTTTTATGACTTGTGATTATGAAACCTGAAAAATGTTTATGTATAACTGTTATGAATATCTTTTACCCGAATCAATGTGTAATCATTTAGTTTTAAATCGTAATGTACATAATTATACAACCAGAGACAATAATGATTTTCATATACCTAAAGGACCAAATTATTCAAAAATTCATTTTTTTATAGGGGGCCATTAATTTAAAATACTATGTCTTTATCAAAGGAAATTAGGGATAGTTGCTCTCTTGATGTTTTCAGGAGGAATTATAAATACCAAGTCATCACTGTATACTTATTCTATTGTTTACTTAATTATTATTTTGATTGTTTTGTTTGTATGGGTGAGTTAGGTAATTCTTTGACATTCTCTGCTTATTTTTTTTATTAAATACTATGTTATTTTATTTGGGTCGGCGTATATAAGGTTAATTTCTTTTTGGCTGCTACCCTTTCACTATAAAAATACTTGATTTATGTCTCTGTTCGATTTATGTCATGTTTGTACTATCTACATTGTTGTTTTTATACTGAGAAAAGGAAATTGAATTGAATTGAACATTTACACATTTTGGTGTAATCCTTAATGTTCGTGCCAAGTCTAGGATTCGATCCATGATAAAAACATTTTCCCTGTTTTCTAAAGTTATAAACAGATGATAGCTATTGGCTAATGTATATGCAGCAGTGGATGAACCGAGCCTGGTCTGATCGGTCAACCATCATCTCCATCATTATTAAAGCCATTTTAACTTCCATGACGTTCATTATTTGTTCTCTGTGGAGGAGCGTCGTTTCAAGAAAGTATCAACGAAGAGGAAACCAGAAAACACTCCAAAATTTATCAAGAGAACGACCCCGGTCGCTATAAAGATGGTTTTGAAAGACCTGATGCGCTCAAAGAAGTTACCTAATAGACAAAAAAAGAAAACCAAATTATTTAGATATTCGGAAAATATTGAGGTTTCAAAGAGACTGGCATCTAACAAGTAATGGTTGAACATGTGGCATTTCCTTCAATATCTGTGTATAATCATAAAACTTTAGAGTTTGGGATATTTCACTGCCCAAATCTTTCTGTCAAAGAAATGCATTATGGATAGACTTGATTACTTTAAGAAAAAAAATACGATAATCACGTTTTACCCTCATTTTACAAAGCAAAAGAATCTGTAAACCACTGAAAGAAGGTCTATTAAAAGCCTTTCATTGAAACATATACAGTTTGTCGAAATCCCTCGATAAGTTTTCAATCAGTCGAATTTCATTTAAACTTCAAAGTGTTTCATGATTCGTCACTCGTCAGTAATTATTTTTTTGTAAACTTCTCATGCTCTGCACAGCGTCTTGAAAAATTCATCGTAATCTAAGTTGAGGAAAACTTTTCTTGATAGATCAAACAGCCTTGATCTATTATTACCGAGTCTTTCAATTATCTCTACACTCATTTGCAAATTATTTTTAGAGGTATTGTAGTTAGACAGATTCAGAGATCATAAATTAATCTCTCGTGATTTTTTCCAGAAATCATCTTTGATCGATTTCCCAGTAGCCTTATTGATCTTTTAATCATGGGCGGCACCTTAGGGGGACAGGGTACACACACTAAGAAAAATAGGTTCAACTTTGCACCTTTAAAGGTGAAGACCAGATGTCACACTGGGCGAGTGGAAGGTGCAACTACGCTCGAATACTCGCTCTGCACCTTTTCTCGCGAAGTTGCACCTTTTTTGCTCCCTTATATTTTAGTGTGTACCACCTAGATTATTTTTCAAGTACCAAAAAAGAGGGAAAACAAGACCCCCAAAAAGAGGGGCGGGGGAAAGGAAGAAGAGTTTACAAAAGGGGATCTGAAAAGATGGAACCCTCTTCCGTCTTAAAAATATCATGGCGCGCCACCCCTAATTACTGACAAATTCGCATAACATAGATTACAAAAAAATCTGCTTTAAAATACTGCATGATTTTTGTGGTGTGTGTCTTTTTTCAGTAACATTCAAGAGATAAACTGCATTCTCCAGGTCTTGAGACTGTTGGGATATCTTAATTTGTGGTCTTTCTGCATACAGCATCTCCGCTCTATTGGGTGCAATTTAAGCCTACATACCTGCAAGTGTTGCGGATGTAAGAAGTATTACTCCACTCGTCATGAAAGATGTCGCCATGGCAAGAGGAAAGTTTTCCTTCTTTACTTTCATAGCTAAATAAGCGTAGAGGGAAGAGGTTGAACCGTAAATTCCAAATCCTACGAAAAATGAACAGATTAGAAAGTGAACCAGCGATGAGCTAATAGGATGTGCCAGCAGCGCCATAGATGATACTCCTGTGTTGACTGAGAAAGCGTGAGGTGCTAGGTATGGATATTTGTACAGGATTCTTAAGAGTACCAGTCGACTGATGATGCCACCCAAAGAACCAATCATGGGGAGATATACTGCTTCATTCTCATGGAGACCGACTGACACTCCATACGATGAGGAGAAAGTGATCCAAATGGCGAAACATCCTTCAAGAATGATTTGACAAGGGATAAAAATAAATGTGAAGACGATTTCCTCTCTGAATAGACTCAAAGGTAAAATTGATGATAACACTTCTGCAATCGAGTTTCCTGTCGGATTGGATTTTTGAGATTCCGTGTCTTTTCGAATCCTACTTTCATCGCTTGTCCCCTCGTCAGTATTGAGACTTTCAGTTCGAAGTTTGTTCTTTCGAAGATAGGTCTCGTCTTCTTGATCTTGCAATAGAGTCGATCCCTCGTCACCATCCTCTCCGTAGTTATGTCGTTTCTTCTTTTTGACTGCAGGTGGCCGAGGTGCTCTAAAAGTGGCGCCAATCGCTGCTTGGTAGAATAAGATAGCACTTAAACAGAGCAGAGCTCCCCTCATACCGTATGCTTCCAGACACAGAGCAGCTGTATAAGGGAAAATGATACCTCCAATCTGTCCTCCCATTTGTGTAAAGGTTATGGCCATGCCATACTTTTCCCCAAAGTGTTCACGCAAAATAACAGTTGAACTTTGGCATAACGACGACGAGAATAACCCTGAAAATTAAAAAGTAGAATATGACTGTAATGGCAAGAGATAAGGGACGGCACTTGGGGAATTCAATAGGTTCACTCAGCCGTGACTGCTGAACAAAAGAAGTATGACGTAACAACACATTAGCATAACAATGAAGAGTTGAATAGGGGGAAATTAGCATAACAATGGGGGTGGATAGTCTGGAAAGATGGGAATTCAATAGGGATGATTAGCATAACAATAGCGAGTGCAGGAAGATCGGATGGCCATTGAATAGGGATAATTAGCATAACAGTAGCGAGCGCGGAAAGATCGGATGGCCATTAAATAGGGATAATTAGCATAACAGTAGCGAGTGCGGAAAAATCGGATGGCCATTGAATAGAGGATCATTTAAATAACAAATAAGCGCAGTGACGTTGTTATGTTACGTATCGGTTGGAAGCTACGAAAGCGTCTCCCTGGAAACGAATCAACAAACACAACGTTGAATGGAAGGATTAAAGAGTGTAGTTGTTGGAAAGTAGATGTTGGGAAAAATACTAACAATGTATAAATAATAAAGTGAAAAAAGAGGGAGAGGAGATTTATGTGAACGAATAAAGAGGAATTTTGACTTACCTGATCTGAGTATCTTCAGGTGAGCATGCATGTATTTCAGCAATCATATAAAATCTTGTCCATATTTACATTGTTATTTGTCCTCCAAAATTAGCAAAATTAGTATTATACCCGGGCATGTAGATCTGTATATTGTCCATATTTATAGTGTTATGGAACAATGGGTTTTCAATAGGTGGAGCAGGTGGAGCTCCACAGTGGGTTGCTCCACAATGACGCCATACCTAAAAACGGATATGATATCATCATGACTATGCAAAATGTCATTGTGACGTAATACCTATATATAGATATGACATCATCTAAATGATAATGAAGAGGGGGGATGTGTATCCCCCACCCTCCGCACATGAAGCAAGCTAGTGAGTGCTTGCATGATCATTCGAACGTAACGATGGGCCTATTGCACAACTTTTGAAAATATTGCATCTTGTTTGTACGTTCACACAGCAGCTAGTGTCCACAAGCACATTTGGGCCCTGTCTTTGAAGAGTTACGATTGATCCAATCAATCACAACTATGGACGGCGCCAGCAATGTCAACATCTGTTATGCATGTTTGTTCAAAATATTTTCTAACTATGTATATGCATGCATTCCTTGTTTTCTGTGAAATTTAATATGCTTCTCTTTGTTTACAACATATATTGTGCAAATTTCCCATAGAAAAAAATATGGTGGAAGGATTTGCATAGAGAGATACGATTGATTGGCTCAATCGTAACTATTTCTAAGACGGGGCCCTGATAAACATTATTGGGTATTCCCTCAAGCATGACGTCAATATTATGCCCACTCGATCGGTCGTGGGCAACGATATTGCACAACGCTGAATATTACATGGTAGGGTATTAAAGTGTGTCATTGAATATTCCAAACAAATAACGTCGTATACGAACAAAGTTGATTTTGAGCATTAAATCTTGACTTTGTATACTCTCAATGAAGTAGGGGAAGTGATATGATTTTCCACGCTCATGAAACCGATGCATGCTTGATCATTCGTGCATAACACAAAATCAATTCGACGTTGCACCATCCAAGAATGCATTGCGTAATCTGAGAAGTAAAGACGTCATGAATCCTTAGTAAGCTCCCAAATATTGAGAATCATCAGTATTGTCATAAATTCCTACACGAGGTCTGTATAACTCTTTAAACTATTGGTAGTAATAAAATATGTACTCCAATATCAAAGTCATTGGTTGTTCCTTGATTTAAAACAGATTTAACTTTGTCAATTCTATCAATATGATTCAAAGAAGTTCGAATCCTTTACGGATCTTGGGATTCGTTTAGTGGATTTACGGAATCGTTTAACGGAACTATGGATTCGTTTACGGATCTACGGATTCGTTTAGCGGATTTATACGGAATCGTTCAACGGAATTACGGATTCGTTTAACGGATCTACGGATTCCATTACGGATCTACGGATTCGTTTATGGATGTTAACTTCATTTATATTATAAGGATACGATTGATATCACTTTGCTTCAGTTCTGACCTAAACAGCATCGAGTCAACATGAACCCTCTTGATATGTCCAACCGGCGTTACGCATGTTCCCAATGCAATAGGACCTTTAGTCGGAAGTTTGATGTGCAGAGGCATGAACAAAAAGCTCACCCTGATACAGAAGATGAAGGCAAAATTAAATCTTCCTACGCTGAAGAAGGTACAAGTGAAGAAGGTACAAGTGAGGATGATTACTCCGAACCACCCTCTCAAACTCAGGGAGTTGAAGAATCTAGTGATTCAGAAAACGATGGAGAGGATGAATCGTCAATGTCAGAGACAGATAACATGGATGAAATTGAAGACAACCTTGCTTACCAAGTATGGTTAGAGCAGGCCATGACAGCCACCAAGGACCTGAGAGATGAAAAATATCAGAAATATATTTCAAAGGGAATGGAAGAAGAAGACGCTAAAGAAAAAGCACACGTGAAATTACTGTGGGCCGTCAAACGCATCTTTTTCGATCTTTACTCCCAGTTCTTGCAGCAGAACGTTAGCCTAGGAGAAGCTGACGTCAATCACGAGATCGTTTCTGATCTCAAGGAAAGACTAGAAAATGGCATGGAATTCCAGAAAGCCGTACAAAGAGTCTTAGCCAGGCATGGTCCACAATTTGATGGTTTATTCCAGTTTCAAGATGGAGGTGACGATGACGACGATGATGAAGAAACAGAGAGTGAAGATGGAGTCTACAACTAAAGGCACAGCACCACCTTGTCAACAAAATAAGCTAAGAACTTGAAGACGCCGTCAACATAAATGACAGATTGAACTCTATTATTTCCATCGTCAATATTCATACCAGCCATAGGTCTACATGGATTGTGTTACAGCGAAGATATAACAGTTAACAATTATTTTGTCTACACAATACGTACTTAGATCACTTTTACCTTTGTATCAAAATCTGCTTTGTGTATATGTCTGGAATTAAAATGGAATAAAAATGAATAATAATAACATGTATTGTACAGTGTTCTATGTTATCACCATGTGGGTGAATGGAGTTGACCTGAAGCTAGTGCCATCTATGTAATACAGTTTGTGTGAGTCAGAAAGCCAATAAAGAGAGACGTGTATGCGGGTCAAAATGAAAACTATGGAAGCATGAAGTAACCGATTGGAGCGAAGACGCAAGGATTAGTTTCTTACATTCTTCGCTTTGTTCGAAAAATCAAAAGTTTTTTTCGACCAAGACATCGCTAAGTAGTTTGCTTTCTACCATTTAGCAAAATAACCTATTGGAGCGAAGATACAAAGATTAGTTCTTGCATTTCTCGCTTTGTTAGAAAATCAAAGGTTGTTTTCGACCGTGGCATCTTGAATAGTTCGAATTCTTTCATCTATTATAATATAGATAGAAAAGAAGATGCAGTGAATAGTTCTCGTATTCTTTGCTTTCCTTTAACAAAATACCGATTGAAATAGATTGAAAAATCAAAAGTTTTATTCGACCAACTAGGTTTATATGTATAGTTCACTTTCTACCATTTAGCAAAGTAACCGATTGAAGCGAAGAAGGAAATATATCAATCTGTGTTAGTTTTTTTTATTACATTCATTTTCGATAAATTTGATAGAGATAAAATGGCTCGATCTTCAGAGGTATCATTTAGTTTCCGTGAAGTCGAGGCAACCTCGCCTGTTAACAGGGCTGCCCTTAGGCTACCAGGATTTTCTTCCTACGAGGCATTCTACAACTGTTGGATTTATTATCCTACCTTTATTGCGTCTATAATATACAACCTTATAAGAAATGGAGAAGATTATGAAGAACTGGAGAAAGTGCCAAAAATAAAAGGCAAAAAAAACGATGGAAGCGATGACAATTCAAGGGGTAGCAAAGGACGTGATTTGGGGAGACCGCGGAGACATGTTGGACCGATATGAAAAAGATTCCGTTCAGGGGATGGTGTCTATCGAGAATCGTTGCGTAGCGATACCGGGGTGTATCATCTCCAATCAGATTGGACATATCAAGAGAGTTCATGTTGACTCGATGCTGTTTAGGTCATAACTGAAGCAAAGTGATATCAATCGTATCCTTATAATATAAATGAAGTTAACATCCATAAACGAATCCGTAGATCCGTTAAACGAATCCGTAATTCCGTTGAACGATTCCGTATAAATCCGCTAAACGAATCCGTAGATCCGTAAACGAATCCATAGTTCCGTTAAACGATTCCGTAAATCCACTAAACGAATCCCAAGATCCGTAAAAGGATTCGAACTTCTTTGAATCATATTGATAGATTTGACAAAGTTAAATCTGTTTTAAATCAAGGAACAACCAATGACTTTGATATTGGAGTACATATTTTATTACTACCAATAGTTTAAAGAGTTATACAGACCTCGTGTAGGAATTTATGACAATACTGATGATTCTCAATATTTGGGAGCTTACTAAGGATTTATGACGTCTTTACTTCTCAGATTACGCAATGCATTCTTGGATGGTGCAACGTCGAATTGATTTTGTGTTATGCACGAATGATCAAGCATGCATCGGCTTCATGAGCGTGGAAAATCATATCACTTCCCCTACTTCATTGAGAGTATACAAAGTCAAGATTTAATGCTCAAAATCAACTTTGTTCGTATACGACGTTATTTGTTTGGAATATTCAATGACACACTTTAATACCCTACCATGTAATATTCAGCGTTGTGCAATATCGTTGCCCACGACCGATCGAGTGGGCATAATATTGACGTCATGCTTGAGGGAATACCCAATAATGTTTATCAGGGCCCCGTCTTAGAAATAGTTACGATTGAGCCAATCAATCGTATCTCTCTATGGAAATCCTTCCACCATATTTTTTTCTATGGGAAATTTGCACAATATATGTTGTAAACAAAGAGAAGCATATTAAATTTCACAGAAAACAAGGAATGCATGCATATACATAGTTAGAAAATATTTTGAACAAACATGCATAACAGATGTTGACATTGCTGGCGCCGTCCATAGTTGTGATTGATTGGATCAATCGTAACTCTTCAAAGACAGGGCCCAAATGTGCTTGTGGACACTAGCTGCTGTGTGAACGTACAAACAAGATGCAATATTTTCAAAAGTTGTGCAATAGGCCCATCGTTACGTTCGAATGATCATGCAAGCACTCACTAGCTTGCTTCATGTGCGGAGGGTGGGGGATACACATCCCCCCTCTTCATTATCATTTAGATGATGTCATATCTATATATAGGTATTACGTCACAATGACATTTTGCATAGTCATGATGATATCATATCCGTTTTTAGGTATGGCGTCATTGTGGAGCAACCCACTGTGGAGCTCCACCTGCTCCACCTATTGAAAACCCATTGTTCCATAACACTATAAATATGGACAATATACAGATCTACATGCCCGGGTATAATACTAATTTTGGAGGACAAATAACAATGTAAATATGGACAAGATTTTATATGATTGCTGAAATACATGCATGCTCACCTGAAGATACTCAGATCAGGTAAGTCAAAATTCCTCTTTATTCGTTCACATAAATCTCCTCTCCCTCTTTTTTCACTTTATTATTTATACATTGTTAGTATTTTTCCCAACATCTACTTTCCAACAACTACACTCTTTAATCCTTCCATTCAACGTTGTGTTTGTTGATTCGTTTCCAGGGAGACGCTTTCGTAGCTTCCAACCGATACGTAACATAACTACGTCACTGCGCTTATTTGTTATTTAAATGATCCTCTATTCAATGGCCATCCGATTTTTCCGCACTCGCTACTGTTATGCTAATTATCCCTATTTAATGGCCATCCGATCTTTCCGCGCTCGCTACTGTTATGCTAATTATCCCTATTCAATGGCCATCCGATCTTCCTGCACTCGCTATTGTTATGCTAATCATCCCTATTGAATTCCCATCTTTCCAGACTATCCACCCCCATTGTTATGCTAATTTCCCCCTATTCAACTCTTCATTGTTATGCTAATGTGTTGTTACGTCATACTTCTTTTGTTCAGCAGTCACGGCTGAGTGAACCTATTGAATTCCCCAAGTGCCGTCCCTTATCTCTATGGCAAGCAATAAAATCTATTCATGTTTTGTCAATGATAATTCTGACTTCATGGGTACAATGTGCTTGAGGTGAGAAACTGGAATATTATAATGAACAGGATCTTCCCCAAAACTGCCGTCATAGCATGTTGAAAGAAAAAATCAAAAGGATATAACTATCATGAAGTAGAAAAAAACTAACTCGACATATTGTCCCGAATTCACAAAGGTGGTTTTGAAAACCCACGGTTGAGTCCATGGTTTATGCAGATTTCTTGCATAAATTACGCTTAGTTTAGCGCTTATCGGGCGCGTATGTAAGAAATGTCCAATGCTGATGCGCGCTTTTGTCACAGTGCGCCAAATTGACGCCTGTAACCATGGTTAGATGCGCTATTTTATTCATGAATCCACTGTTTGAAGAGTGGACTCATGAATAAAAACAGTGGACTCATGAATAAGATAGCGTATTTAACCATGGTAACAGGCGTCAATTTGGCGCACTGTGACAAAAGCGCGCATCAGCATTGGACATTTCTTACATACGCGCCTGATACGCGCTAAATTAAGCGTAATTTATACAGGAAATCTACATAAACCATGGACTCAACCGTGGGTTTTCAAAACCACCTTTGTGAATTCGGGCCATTGTATCAGTCATTTTATTCATGTGTACTTCCCAAAGTTTTATGTAATTTATATTATTTTTTCACTACTTATATACAATAATTTATTCCGAAGTTCTATTGCGGCTGTCAAAATAATTAGAGTACTATAATCTCTAAACTGATAAATTAGTGATCTAACACCTTTAATCTAAAGTAGGGAAATATCTGATCTTCATGCATAAAGTAAAACATTCAAATATGCCACTGGTCTCGACTCAGAATTTCGTGTCCGATTCTGAACTCTTCTTCAGTTCTCCAAATCAGTTAATGGCGCAAAATTATTCTTGCCAATTGGTGTTCAGGGCCTTCGTATAGATTTACATGACATAGGACCTTGTCGTCAATCTTTGAAGTGTCCATATACTCCCCCCCCCCTCCCCCCAACTTTGTAGACCTGTAGAGGCGTCCAGAATCGGATACAAAACTACCATCAATTCAACATCCGGTGGGTGTTTCATGAAAGTTGTCAGCACTTACTAAACTGTCAGTGCTGACAATTTTAGTGAAATCCTTGGTATTGATTGGCTGAGAGGCACTGGCCTCTGACTGTTCCTATGGTAACTGTCAGAGAAAGACAACTTGTCAGTGCTGACAACTTTCATGAAACGGCCCCCGGTCACCTAGATTCAGGACTAGGCAGTACCTGTAAAGAAGAATGAGCATCCCAGAGAGAGTGCTGACTGACAGAAGAAGGCCCCCATCATAGATACTCCTGATAAGAACCCGCCAATTGATGACACACAACGATGGCCAAACTTTGTCGCTAAATAATTACTCAGAGGACCTGCACCGATTTTCATGGAGAAAGTTCAGAATCTTCATTTAAGAAGTGTTCAAACTGCGAAACATACTGTGTCCCGACTATAAAAATTCGAAATGACAATAATGATTTGCCATCGACAGCATTGTGCTCAAAATACGAGTGTCTCTGACTCTGAGCATGATTTGATATGAAAAGAAAAGGAAAACTTTGTATTTTGTGTCATACCAATTGTCATGATTTTTTTTCATTAAATTGCGAAACTGAAGACGAATGCCAAGACATTTATATGCCACGATCCGGCCCTTGAAAAAAAGTTGGGACATTGGTGTGACTTTTACCAACATTATTTTATACACATGGGCCCGTATTCTGATAGCAGGTTTAACTTAAACTCAGGTTTAAAGTTGTGGTTTAAGTATGGATAGCCAATTGTTACTCACTAACGGTAGGGAGATATCTATCATATTTCAGCTCATTTGGCTCTCAAATCATTCATAATTGTCTAGGAAGTCTTCACCATCAATGAATCAGGAAAGAGCACAGTAAACATTAGAAATGTACAACTTATTAAAAATAATTGATACTTTTGGCTTCCATACTTAAACCATAACTTTAAACCTGACTTCAGAATACGGACCATGCATGCTATCTAAACAGTCTTGGCAAATCCATGTGGCAAAATAGGCTTATATGCTAGCCAATAAAAATGTAACCCTTGGAACAAGTGGGCTTGTGTGGAAAGAGAAAAATCGAAGAATGAGATCAAAGAAAGTTTGAGCAAAATCGGACAAATGAGAAAGTTATGAGCATTTAAATGTTGCGATCACTAATATAACGATCCTCCTATTGGCAATGCGACAAACATGTGTGATGTCACATGTGAACAACTTTCCCTCTGATGGACTATAAAATACCCCAAATGTTCTTTTGCTCTTTCTTATGGTGATATACGCTTTATCCATAATATATTCTTTGAAAATCTGTATTACAAGCCCTCATATAGAAATGATTCATGATCTATTGGTAGATGTAATAAAAAAAGGCATTTAAAGTGAAATATATACAAAAGCAGTGGGAAAGTTGTTCACATGTGACATTACAGATCCTAATCGCATTGCCAATGGAGGATCTATATTACAATAATGATCTAAACTTTAAATGCTCATAACTTTCTTAGTATTCATTCAATTTTTCTCGAGCTTTCGTTGATCTGTTTCTTTGATTTTTCTATTTTCACACAAGCCATCTTGTTCCAAATGTTTCTTTTTCCTTTAAGAATTCATCGCTTTGAAATTATGACCTATATGCACCCAAAATGTCTGATTTACCATAATGTTTACAAAAATGACGGAAGTGAGTATTTCTGATAAAGAGAGGCTTAAAATTTGCATGGGGCTAAAAGAGTATGCCTAGATTGTCCCAGATTGTCTACTTACAGGCAATATAAAACAGCCCAAGCTGCATTGGAACAAGAAATCCAACCGTTGTGTAATTCATCTGAAACTGGAAGACCATGGCGGGAACGAGAACAGAAATAGCTTTCGTCATACCGGGGTAGATCATATGAACAACAAACTTTCCTAAAGCAATCACGTAGCGCCATTTCTCTGTCGTTTCTGAACTTTCCGCCATTTCGAAGCAGATATATCTGAGGGCGAATTAAAAAAAAAACATTTTCTTAGATAATAACAATGCATGGTTAAATCATTCCTTTCCGGAAAATATTGACCTGTGGACACTGTTATATAGATATCAAAGACTGAAGGTTGGCCTTTTTTTCCTCAAAATGGCGATCCTTTTGAATTACTCGCGTAGTCGACTTGTGTAAGACCTCAAAACAATGGATCGATATTTGGGAATGTTTCATCAATTATTGTCCGACAAGTTGTCAGGTTTGACAACTTTCCTCGATTAAGATTGGCTGAAAAGCACCGTTGCTATGGTAACTATCGACTGATAAGGCAGGACTTGTCATATAAAACGTCAGAGAAGTTCATGAATCGATCCTCTGCTCATCTGATATTGTCATAATAATTATAGGACTATCCTAAATATGGAATTTCCAAAGCGTACTTACATCGAGACTGCATTCGATATGATGGCTGTTGATGTATATAACCCCTATTCTAAAGACCAATACATATAATAGATAATAGAGTCCCAACAAAGCCACATTTTATTGGAGATAAGCGAATCGCCTATTGACCCCGTCAGAAATTTTTAACCAAGGTGCATGACGAGATTTCAAGCGGAGCGGCCGACCGAAAAAAAAATGTATTTTGGGGATCCTAAATATTTTAGGGATTTTTCACACGTTAATCTTGAATCATCATTCTGCCCTTTCACGCGGTAAAAAATCGTTAGTTGAATGATGATTCCAGTGAAAAATAAGGCTAAAAACGAATATTTAGCACATGTGAAACCAAACTAGAACATGATCAGATGATCAGTCACGATAACAATAGCAATTATAATTACAATGATGATTCAAGATTCACGTATGAAAAGGCCCATTGTAATAAATGATTGCGATTGTAATCGTTACCGTAATAGTGTTCGTGATTCTAATCATAATTATATGTTCTAGTTTGGCCCATTTCATACGTGCTAAATATTCTTCATTAGCCTTATTTTTCACTGGAATCATCATTCAAATTACCAAAAAAAAAATTACCGTGTGATAGGGTCGTTACTTTCATTTCGGGCAGTAAAGTGGACATGATTTTTGTACAATCTTTTTCTGTCTGTCAGCCTCGAGCGCTCTTTGGGTTTAAGGTGGTTTTTGTATTTTTTTTTCTTTTTGGGATGTCTTTTCTGGCCAACATAACGGGAAGAATGACCAGCTATTCCCTGGCTATGCACTAATACTAACTTCTTTTGAAAACCGAGAAATTATACAAACACATTTTTTAAATCATGTATTTACCAAATTAACTATGGACCCGTCATCCTGAAATTTCCCCATACATAGGGCTTATAAGCTTAGGTTTATAATACACAGAAGAATCTACCGAGAAAAGTGTCCCAATTAATGTTCTTCCTCAAGGTGTTGGGTTACTTTGATTGGAAAATGTGTATTTTTCGTGATCTCATAGCGAAATAAATGTGGATGCTGAAGAATGCTAAAATTGGGACTAAAATTAGAAATGGCTATACGGGTAAAATAAGATTTAAAATAATTATTTGAATATTAATAGACGTATACATCTACTTGATTTACCGTAGAAACCCCATCATACAAATAAAAAAAACTAAGATCGCCTGCATGTTAGTTCATTGGTTTCATGACGAAGAACAAACTTTTTTTCACAATGACTATATCCATGTATACTATAGTTAGTTGTGATTTTGTATTGATAAAGTGTGGTACTATCTGTATCGACAGCGGGGGAGAATCGGTTTTGTTCACGACGATACAAAAGCTTGAATGATATGTTCAACCCCTATTCACCCATCCTGCAAGTTAATATTTCTGATTCGGTTTTATCTATAATTGTATAGGCCACAAAGCAAACAATACCCGTGGCCTTTCTTGGTAAGAGTATAGGCCGGCAGTATATATTTATACGTGGTAAAAATGGAAGAGTAAAGGCAATGGTAAAAATGGCGGAGGTATATAGACATATATCTTTGTTCGCTTCACTTCTTTGGTTGAGTGCTTAATTGGGAAGAAAATGTCGAACCAATAGACCAGTTCGTATACGAACTGGTCTATTGGTTCGACATTTTCTTCCCAATTATACGAACTGGTCTATTGGTTCGACATTTTCTTCCCAATTAAGCACTCAACCAAAGAAGTGAAGCGAACAAAGATATAGTTACTTCATAGAAATTTTGATCAAATGACCTTTCATTATATGATTGGCAGATTTCAAAGCAAGATATTATGTTAGCATGCTTTACATAGCAGGATGAGGACTAGACCTGGGCCCTGTTGTACAAAGAGTTACATTGATCTGATCAATCGTAACTATATGGAAATCCATTAGTGTCATATTTTTTTCTACGAAAAAATTTGCACAATGTCCTTTTTATGCAAAGAGAAGCGCAGTGAATTTTCCAAAAAACAATGAATGCATGAATATACATCACAGCTAGAAAATATTTTTAACAAACATGCATAATAGATGTTGAAGTTGCTGGCCGTCCATAGTTGCGATTGATCGGATCAATCGTAACTCTTTGTACAACAGTGCCCAGGTATAACTAGCTAGAATAACACACCAATGAACCCTCTATGAATGTAAATTTTGTTCCATTTCTATTTGAATGCATTACTCCGTATAGTAGCTCCATGATTACATGCTGTACGTGCCGTACTGAGCAAACTGTGAAATATCAGTCGTTCGTGGACGCATCATTGTTTTTTTGTGGATGTGAATGAAGAACACAATTCAAAAGAATATTTGAATAATCAAGACATAAAAGTTGGTGCTCATCTCATTAAATGTTAAATCACCATGTCACTTAAGTACCAATGACCTTCCTCTGATCATGCGCAGAGTGGACGGAGGGGCCACCCGTATATAAATTATGATAATGAATGATAACTATCTATAGATAGGAAAATGCCATTTTACCACCGCCATTTTACCACTGCCTGTGCCATGACGGCCATTTTTACACTATGTATACTATTTGAATTATCAGTGAAAGTCACCTTGCAGAAGATAAACATGCATGGTTCTTGTCATAATGTCCTACTTTATGGTTGGTATATGTCTATACAGTATAAATCCAAAGCATAATTTATGCATACATTACAAATCGTCAAATTTTCATTATTTTTAAGCCGTTACTATAGGATAATGCCGAGTTACTTTATTTATAATTTGGACTGGAAAATACATTTTTTTACTCATGAGAAATGAATATGGAATACTAAAATTAATTTTCAACACTATAACAACGGTTACAATTTAGACGTAACTTAACAGAGAAATTTCGTCCAATTAACATACTAGAAAATTTCTCTAGCTGTTAGCTCGTTGTGTTGAGATAGAAGCACTATATATACATAGAGATTTTTTTTTTAAATGATGATACCACAGTGTGAACAAAAACGGTTCTCTCATACTACAATCATGGAGAGAACATGAAATTTTCTCTGAGCATTCCAAACCGCCTGCTAGAAGTAGATCAGGGCGTCAAGTCAATGAAGTCAAAGGGGTGTTAGAAGGGCACTCTGAGATGAAGGAGAGTGAATATACCCTCATTTATTTCTTTCCATAACATACAAACATCATACATTAATTTTAATCATAATATGGCTATGTGTTGTATGTTGGGCCCGCATATAGGTGGTATCGTATACAATTTTGCACGACAAGCACAGAAATGACTAATGGTATAAAACTTTGAAATAGATGTGCTACATGGGATTATTTGGTCAAAGGGAATCTTTATATAATACCAGTTACTTGAAAGAAAAAGAAATACCTGAGATTACTTCATTTACAAGTGATAAGCAATTATGTAACATAAAATGGCCGTTTTTGCATGGTGGTAGACGAGGGGAGCATAAATTTTTATTTCATTAAGAAATTAAATATGTAACATCACAGTCTGCCTAACTATGTAATAGTTTTGGGGCTCACTGGCTTATTCTTTAATCACAAGTGGGTCAAATTTGAACTTTTAAGTTTAAAGGATACCCAGTCGGTGGTCGGTTTTATCTTGACACATAATTTTGGTACGGACTCTAAACACGCAATGTTTAGGGCAAAAAGGACATCGATCCTTTATAAAACATTTTAATTTTGTTTTATCATTCCCCCAAATTTGACCCTTAACACGTAGCTTTCCTAGTGAAATAGATACCTTTTTTCATTATTTTTGTGTTTTTGACACCCTTTTCACGTTACGTACGTAACGACGTGCCCTATCTTGAAAAAGACATCCTTTTTACGTGTTTTTGTAAGTGGCCCCCGGGAGATAATGTTATTAGATAAATTTAACGAAAGAAAAAATTGTCCCAAAAAGCCCCAAATCATCTTTTAAAAAAATGGAAACCGAGAATAAAACAAAAGATTCACGAACAAGAGCAGAGCACCGGAATGTGTGGCCGCAAGACTGTTGCCAACACCGGGTGCCAACAGTGAGCTAAAGTCTCCAGTCTCGTATCCGAGGAGATGTGTTTGTGCGTTCTGAAGTGTAGAGGGCGGAATCCACAAGGACCAGTAGAGGCCCGCGAGTTTTTGAGTCGATTACATTATCTGGATTTGGATCATACATCTCTATGATCTGGATCTGGATGTAATACAGTGCAGGACCCATGGGTGTCGATCACGGGGGGATGGGGGGGATATATCCCCCCTAATATTTCAAGTGGGGGGGATGGCCTGTATTATCATCCCCCCCAATAATTTAGGGTAGAAAAATTATAATGATGATGAAAAATGAAAAGTTTGATCATGATGATTATAGTATGCCATCAATCAGTTTGTTTCCCTCGCAATTTGTGTATATTGTTATTAAATAAAAACATTCTTTGTCAAGACTATTAAACAGATGGGTGGAGGTTCAAGATGAAAAAGAATGAAATGTTTATATATCTGATAGTTTTTAACACATGATATAAAAGGACCCCAACGAAAATCAACTTTTGTTGATAGGGTGTTCAATCCCAACAGTGGTGAATAAATTAATTTAAATAAATCATTAACTCAAAAGGGTGGAAAAATAAACGGGAGTAAAAGGGTTGCAAGATAAATAAAGGAATGACGGTAAGCCCGATGGCGCACGAGAAGCCACACAGGTTGTAATTTGTGCTAGTTTTAATTGGTCCGAATCTGCATTTTATCATCATGCATTAAGAAGAATAAAGATATTGCCAGTCAGGTTAGATTTAAGAGAGAAGTTGTATACACATAGGCGTCGATCCTGGGTGGGGGGGGGGCAGGGGGTGATCGCCCCACCAATGAAAATATTGGGGGCAAACATATCGTTTTGCCCCCCCCCCCAATAATTCCGCATGTGCAACTAAAAAATAAAATAGGATTGTAATGCTACACTGAAATCAGCAAGCGAGATTGAGATACCAACTCGATTTTGATTTAAAATCGTGCTCAAAATGTCTGCTTTTCAGATTGGAATATAAAAATTTTCAGCTCGCGCTTCGCGCTCGCATCATGTACCAAAAACCCATACTTTTCATGATTATATAGGTGAATATAATGTCCCGTTTTCAATTCTAAACCTCAAAAGAACTTTGATTTTGCAATAATCTTTTGTTGGATATATATCTTCCATTAAAGTGTCCTTTTTTCCAGATCAAAATATCAAAATTTTCAGCTCGCGCTCGCATCTATTGTTCTTCTAGATACCCATCTTAATCATTGGTACCAAAAATGCTTAGAATATCAAGCTTTCAGGTCAGAATATAAAGAAATTTCAGCTCGCTCTCTAGTGAGATACATGCATCGACCCTCCTCATGAGTTACTACAAACAAACCTAAACAGGTACATTTTTCCTCGGCTGTTTTCATGACATACTAAAAAAAATTTAGCTCGCGCTTCGCGCTCGTATTGTTGGTGAAGGTGAGGTATGTGTCTCTTTCTCATATATATATATATATATATTGTGATCGAGCGCCTTTGGAACGTTGATTCATAATTTTGGCCCCCCATCTGAAAAATGGATCGACGCCCCTGTGTATACATCATGCTCAATAAACAGATCACTATGTACATGATCCAGTCAATTTTTGTCATTTTTTTCTTGGTATGAGTTTAGAATAGGCTTACTTGTAACACAAATTGAATTTTCAAAAAAAATTATACAAGTATAGTACACTACAACAATGAAGGAATTTCCAAGAACACCATGCATATCAACCACTCCCAAATGTCCTAACTTGTGATTTTAGTGGGGGTAATGTTGAAATATCCCCATCCACAAGAACATTTGTGTCAATCATCCCCCCCAACCAAGAATACCGATCGACACCCATGGCAGGACCGTTAGGTATAACGCACCGGGTTAGAGAGGGCGCAAATGAGTTTAGTAGAAACGTAGGTGGCTTTCCTCGATCTTGGCTTTAAACACCTCTGGCAATGTACTGCTGACAACTTCGTTAGTTGATTCCAGGCCAACGTTGTAATCACAAAAAAAGAATTTCTTAACTGCTCTTGAGAAACACTTGGAGTTATTTGTAACTTGTTTCTCTACCACATTAGTAGCATCAAAGTTTACAAATTTCTTAGCTTTGATATTACGTTATTACGTTTGGGTCTTGCTTTAATAAGAAATTTATCAACAGGAAGGGCAGGAACCAACCCCTCGACCACTTTGAAGTAGGATGTAAGTTTCAGGACTTGGCGTCTTGAGGCAAGAGTAGGCAGGTTGAGATTCTTTCTCATCTTGGTAATCGAACCTGGTTCTCGAGAGCTGTAGTCGCCACAGATGAACCGTACTGCTCTACGCTGTGTTTTCTCCAGACATTGAATGTCCTTCTGAAGATCCCAGACACATGCACCATATTCCAGGATAGATCTGACTAGTGCATGTATGCTGTGCGCTTGCAATTCTCTGGGCAGAAACTTAGGTTCCTTCTGAGTAAAGCAAGGACAGAGTTTGCCTTCCTCACAGCTTTGTTGATCTGGGGTGACCACTTCAGATTGTCGGCTAGTGTTACTCCAAGATATGAATGTTGAGATACATGTTTAAGGTGTAGAAGTATGAGGTTTTGGCATTTATACTCATAACTTGGCACTTGCCAGCATTGAACCTCATTCCCCAGGTGGATGCCCAGCTTTCTAATGCAGTAAGGTCCTGCTGCAGCTTATGATGGTCCCGTTGAGACTTAATCTGTCTATACAGCACACAGTCATCTGCGAATAAGCGAACCTGTGACTGGACGACTGTGGTCAGTAGTTGAGTTTCAGTATTACTGAAGGGTCTATATTGGGCATGTACATCTCTGACTGCCGCAATTTTCTCATGTTATAATTTCCAATATTTTCAACATATTTAACCAGGGGACAGCGCCAGGAGCTTGTGTATTATATGATAAAAAGGATGACGGTTTTTTTTTCTCAACTAATTAATGGGGTTATTAGGTTCATGTACCTCCACGTTCGCATGGGCGGAAATCCCGGGGGGCAGGGGGACGTGTCTCCCCTACCAGAAATAGTAGGGGACGCCCCCTTGTCTTTTTTTTTGCTTATCAAATTTTCCAGCCCCTGGTCCCCCCCCCACACCTTTGGAGACAGATTTCCGCCCATGCATGTTCATGTCCGCATGATCTGTATTTGTTTATGCTATCATGTGATCACTACCGACCCACTTTTTTTTTTACTCTTGTTTTGCTTTTTGTTTTTTAAATCTATTTTATTACCTAGTGATCAGGGTTGCCTCGACCCTGCCTATAGTGTTCGCACTGCCCCAACCCTTATGGCACCATCTCTAGTTACCCCTATCCATTTTCATCTGTTATGAATAAAATTTTAAAAATACCATCTATCATTTTTTTTACATTATACTTTGAAATGATTTTCTGTGAAAATTATACTGTGTTGTACGGAAAATTATTATTCATTCATTCATTAAGTTGTAAAGCAATTCAAAGCACTTATTTATCCCCTCTTAATCCCCTCGAGACGAAGGGCCCAAGACTTCAAAATTAATAAGGAGCATAACTTTTTTTGATGAACAAAAAAAAATCATATAAAAATAAGTCATTATATCAAAAGTGGGACTCCCCGGGGGACTCTCTAAATAATCATCATAAAGAGATACTAGAGGTAGGGAGACAGAAAGAAAGCCTTCACTATACGATTAATGGATCTATTTTCATCCACACTTAAAAAAAAGATTCACAAGAGTGGGACGCAATAACTGGCAAGTTTAGTCAAAGGCGTGGAATATGGTAAGTGTCTTGTGGGTAACTTGTCGACGTCACGTACAGTCTGGACAGTAGGGAAATCCCCCAGCTTTGTCCTGATTAGTCTATATCCCACACAGTATAAAATAATTTTTATATAAACAAGTATGATTATTCTTTCAGTTTGCAAATGCAGTGGTTATAAAACATACGAATAATTATTTATGAGCATTAAATAAATATTTGAAATGTAAGAGATTAATATTGTAATTTAATTTCGATATAACAGCTCGTAATCATCTTTGTCCAGAACAGCGCGTCTAGCATGCATACTCTCGGCTCGCTCCTAGACCTTTATCATGTCTCATTATAATGTGGGCATGACTGGTGACCTTCTCCCTGGGTTAGAACTTCTGCAGACGTGGACTTCCAGTTGACACCTCTTCTCTCGTTTGTTTCATATTACTCCAGCCAGCACAAGTCTGAAATAATTGTAACATGATAACGACAAAATTATGAGAATATAGACGTGCAATTTTTAATTTGCAGGTTGGACTTGGAGCATGGACGGTGTCGTCCGCGTCTCCGTCCAAAAAACGGCGCATGGACGGACTTCCCCCATGTTATGAGTTTCCCGTATCCGCAAGACCTATGTCCGCTCCGTCATCGATCAATCCGGCTGCTTTCAAGATGTTTAACAGATATTAAAGGACAAGGACATTCAGTAAGCCAGCCATCCTTTTAAAATACAGCATGGGTGTACCGACTCTGATCTATAAAACTGGTGGTGCAGCTGTAATTCCAGGCATTTCCGAAGCAGGTAAATAGTGATTGTTATCATGTAAATGATAGTGGAGTTTGGGTAATTATAAATAACCTCTCTGCATCTGAGGATGTCAGAAATTCTAAAGACGTAGGAGTATTCAAACTCAAACTTGAAAGTTTGGACATCAACACCCTTGTCTCCAAAGCACACTACCAAAATTAACTGTGTTTAGCGCTTGACCCCCTAAACCCAAACGTACGCAACAACCAGATGCTGGTGATTGTACGTCAATGGACAGATACAGAAAAATGATAATCCCTAGTCACAGATGGAGCTCTCTGGGTTAGTCAATCTTGTTGTAGCTGTCACACACTTGTACACAGTACAGTCGTGCAGCTCTTGCTACCCTACACCAAAAGCTTCGGTCTCTGTTATGTTGGTTGTTCAGCTGAACTCCGTTGGCTTCACTCACCAAATACAGAGACCGAAGTTCTAGCGCGATCTGTACAGGGGACTGAATGGCCATATGTTTATGTACTTAAGATTGGATAAAACAGGGAAGTGAATTTGCACGACAGCCGAGGTAAGTCACTGTTTTTGTTCCTTTTAACTTGATTTTTCTCCAGTTTTGGGCAATTAATTAATAATGCCAAGAGGGAATATTAATTTGCATTTTGGATCCGTTAATTTTCGAAATTTGTAGTCATTAAAGACAAAAATTGAAGAGCCCCGACGGGGGGATTTTACGTTGCAAGTCCCCTAATGGTTGCAGCACGATAGCGAGCCGTCTGTGTATGTGGAGAAATTAAAAAATAATAAAATGTTAAAAAACTCCTCGAAACAGACGGCTGCCAGCTGTCTTTTGCTACCCCTACTGCAATTGCACTGCGCTGCCAGTATTGAAATGTCAGTGCAATTGTCATTCCTATTCATTTTAGGCATTCGTAGTTCATCTGAATTTCAGGGTGAAATTGAAATAGGGGCTTATGTTTATACCTCTTGAGTCTTGACCTAGATAGAAAGGAGTTCAACATTGTTGTATATTGATGGGGTACATTGAGTAAGAAGATTTACAATGTGTTCATTGAATAAAAATATTTGAACCATCTATGTGTGCATTTCAATCAGATACTAGGTCTTTTTTTATTTAGGACTTCTGCAGGTCTCTAACATTGTATGCAATATACTTGCAATTGATTGGCAAAATAGCATTGAATGTTTGAAATCATAAAATGGAAATTATAAAGCTGTCTCACGTAGTAGTTCTTGATAAACAATGCACCCTATTCCGTGTTGATTTATGGCCTGAATTTAAGTCCATATTTGCTTTGTAACATGATATTTTAGTAACAGAACATGCTATTTATTCCTCTTTTGTGATTGACCTGTATGAGGAAGATTGCAATTAATATTATTAACATGTTCTTGTAGATATTGCTTACTCCTCTGCTTATAACCCTTGTTGTGTGGCTGAACTACTTCGCTCTGCCGTACCTTTATTTCATAAGAAGGAGATGACGATGTATTATCAAACATGTTTTTTTTATGTATGTCCTGATGATATAATGACTTGTCCGTTCTTTTAAAGATAATTAAAAAAAATGTTGTTTTTCTTTCACAGCGAGCAAGCTGGAAAAACCAAAGGTGAACAGATTGTTCCTGCCTTTCAAAGCTGTTTACTTTTGGCTGTGGTCAGGTGAGTTGAGTTGAATTTTTAATGTACCACAGTACTTGGAATTCAGTCCATACACAGGGGTCCCCCCCCCCCCGAAATTCCTTTAATTTCACCTTTTTTAATGCAAAAATGCCCGCATGACAACCTGGTTCACTTCTCTCCCTGGTTTTCAAGTGTATTTTAAAATATTATGCATATTGCCCCGCCCCCACCCCAGAAAAAATTCCTGCATATGGCCATGATCCATTGTACATCATACAGATATTGCCTACCTAGAGTTTGAATATTAAATTTCCTCTCCCCGACGGAGTAATATTTTTTCCAAGGGATAATATTTTGCTGAAGCACACAGCGCTGTGGGAAAATATTCTCCCGAGGGAAAAATATAGCTTCGGAGGGGAGTTGAAAAGGGGAGTTGATATGTTATTTATTAAAAAGTTTGACCAGGCGGTATCTGTTATATAGTCTATGTTGATTCGCCATCAGAGATTGCATTCATCATCCATCTGTCTGATTAAGCCAAGATTCTCGCTGCAGCTCTGATCCATTTACATAATAATAGAAAAATGTTTGAAAAGTACATCAAGCGCGTTCTTTGTGCAATCGACACGTTAACACTAGCGCGTACATACTTAGTGAATATAACGCCGCGATTGACAATACAACGCAGTTATATTCAATGATGTGACGTCATTGCGATCCTCGCAGCTATGGTCACGTGACGGCGCATTGACCTATCACTGATTCAAATCTATGTAACCTATGCAATATAACTATTTGTTGTTACATCTGGTGTGTCACCTGCAAAGTACACAGAATTCCAATATGTTAGAAAATCTATCTATTTCATACAAACTTACAGCTTGAATAAACAGGAAATTCACCCTGAAGAAAAGTTTGTTGCAGAAAAAGTAATAAGATATATTGGTGAAGGTCTGAGGAAAATCTGTTAAAGATTAAGAAAGTTATAAGAATATTAAGTTTTGATTTATGATGTCATAAATGAGCAGCTGCCCAAATATGAAAATGCATTAATTTCATTTTTTTAATGGTTCCAGATTATTTATTTTTATTTTCATGATCGGGTGTGAGATGATTTGTCTATTGATATATGAAAGGTACAGTAAAAACATTTACAATTTTCAGAGAAAATTACATTTCATTGATTTTAACCATTTGCTAACAGGAATGCTGCTTGCATATGACATCACAAATCAAATAATTGAAATTCTGATAACTTATTCATTCTTTTGTGGATTTTTCTCAAACGTTCGGCAATATTTTTTTGCTGTTTTTACAATAAAGTTTTTTTAGGATGAACTGTCCCCTTTAATGATTTTTTTTGGGTGAGTTTTTGGAAAATTTTGTGTTCTCTTTAATTTTAAAAACCTTTGTAATGGAGAACCAGCTAGAATGTAGACTCTAATAAGCTTGAATTTTGTAGTAATTTTTGTTGTTGTAATTGAAATATAGATTTCATTTGACATCTGTGATTCAATACCCTTTATAAATTTACCATATTTTTTATACAAACTAATAATATTTTGTTTTCTCTTGTTACCCTTAGGTAGTGCATGTATCCTGCCTTTCTTCCCAGTCTACATGACATATGTGGGACTCAGCACCATCCAGACAGGTCTCATCCAAGGTTTGGTCCCATTTGTAGGGAGTGTTGCAGGACCATTCTGGGGAAGTCTTGCTGACAAATCAGGCAAGCACAAGACTATCATGCTCAGCAGTATGATAGTATCAACCGTCATCTACGGAAGTTTGGTTTTTCTACCTCTCTTGAATCATGACAAGGCTGAAGTGGCCTGGACAAATATCACCAATGCTACAGATCGAGACTTTATTCCGTTGGAGGTTGTAAACAGTGTGGAGTTCTTGCTGGACACGAGAGACTCTGATGGTTTTGTTCACAATAACAGGGATTGTCATGAGGTTGACAATAGTTTAAAGGTTAATTCAGGGCATTGTTTTCAAATGATATTTTTCAGCAATGATACAGGTACCGGTATTCAAAATAATAGGACAGATAATGATTTAGATGTGAAAGAGTGCAACATTTGTCTATTGTGCAATGATATCAAAGTGGAATTTTTCAAAAAGAGTCATAGTTTAAGTGATAAGTGTCGGAAAATCTATACCATAGCTGTTTCAAAGTGCTCTTTAGTGTGTAGCACATCTAGTAGTGATCATAGCTTGCATCTATCAAGAACTATTAAGCTAGGAATCATTTATCAGGATGAGCCAGTTTCTTTCAATTCACAACCATTCAACAAGAATACCACTGCCATGTTTGCCACCATGATGGCAATGGTCTTCACTGGTCGTTTCTTCAAGAGTCCTATCGTACCGATCCTAGATTCTACCACGATGATGCTTGTCAAGGAGCTCAAGGAAGTTGGCATTGAGGCGGACTATGGGAGACAGAGGCTATGGGGTGCTGTTGCCTGGGGCACTGTGTCCCCCCTAGCGGGATTCCTCATAGATGTCTATGCTGCCAATGTTCCTTCATTCAATCAATACCTTCCAGGATTCTGCATGTATGTCCTTGTCTACTTCCTGGCCTTTGCCACTGCCACCTGCATCAAGGTACCAAGGCATAACCCTCCTGCACGATCCGTCTCCAGGAATATATGTGCAATCCTCTGTAAAGCCAACATCTTAGTCTTCTTAATCGCTATTGGAGTCACTGGAATATCTGTTGGGTTACTTACTACATACCTCTTTCTTTTCATTGCTGAGCTCTCAGGATCACATACATTGATGGGTCTAACTTTAACCCTGACCTGCGTGTCTGAAGTCCCATTCATGTACTTTGCCACCAAGCTCATTGAAAAGCTCGGTCATCGTGGTGTTATAACACTCACGCTCTTCTGTTACGCTCTCCGCTTTGGTGGTTATTCTCTCCTTCAAAATCCGTGGCTGGTGCTTCCCATAGAGCTGCTTCATGGCGTAACTTTTGGTGCCCTGTGGCCTACAATTACATCCTACTGCATCCTGATGGCTCCTGAGGGGATGGCAACAACTATGCAAACTTTGGCTACTTCTGCCAAAAGTGGAATTGGTAAGTGACCAAAGTTTTAGACATTACCCTGTCATATGCTCACTGCCTAAAGAAAGAAAATAGAACTTACTAGAAGCCATTGATTTTAAATGACAAGAACAGTATATCACTTTTGTGTGATTTATACAGAGTTTTCATCTTTTGAAATTTTGTTTTATTCCTAACTGCACCAGTTTATTTGCCTTTCCATACTCGTAAAATTTAAGCCAAAGAATGTCATCATTATTTTCTTTCTGGCCCTGCCCTTCTTTCTCAATCTTTTTTGTAGGGGATTCTTTCTCAATCATTGTTTGCACATTTTTCTTTCTCCCCCCCCCCCCTAATGTGTAATAACACATTTACACATATTCTTCTTTTCCTTCTCTTCATCCTTGAGTTTACTTCTGTCTGCTTGCATTTATATACATTTTTAACACCATTCTACCTCGTATTTGGGGCCATCATCTTCTTTCTCATCTAACCTTTATTTTCTTTTACTCATTAATCGTATCTTTATTTTCATCAACATTCTTTCTTCTTTTACTTCTTTTTTTCCTTGTCTTCTCCCGCTCTTCTACCTCTTTGTCAATCTTTTTATTGTGTGTTTACATTCCACCTTGTTGACCACTCCCTTTTCCTTTCCCTTCCCTTCTAGTTCTCAGCTTCATAAAAACCTTATTACATGTATTTAGAAATGTTGGTCCTTTCAAGACAAAAAGAGTATGAAGGTTAACCAATCCCATGAACTATTTCTCATTTCCAGGAATGGGAATAGGAACAATAGGCGGGGGTGTCATCTACCATGTCTATGGAGCTAGAAACTTGTTCAGAGGGGCGGCCATCTTGTGCCTGGCAACCATGATCTTTTACTGGCCAATCAGCTTCTGCCTTGACAGACGGGAGGCACGGGTAAATCGTCAGATACAGTATGAAGAAATCTCCTGAATTAATCGCCATGGAATCAAGTCACTTATGTCATATAATTGAACAATCATTGGCCTGGGTTTATAAACATATAGAACCAGGGCAATGATCCATTGACTTCAATGGGGTATTCATTTGGTCATATCTCGGGTCATCTTGAACCAATTCCTGCTAAATTTTTGGTGTGGATGTTCGTCATGATCGTGCTCCTCTGAGAAATGAAATTAAAAAAAAAGACCTGATGAGATTGCAAGACATTTGCATATTTATATTGACGTGCAATGAAAATTCCATCATTACTATTTTCAACGAAAAACTTTAAAAAGAATTATTTTGAAATGATTAAGTTTCTCTAAAATTTGAAATCGGAACAGCTAAAAATCTTTCAGGCTATTGCAAAATACATTATGTCACAGATAAAACAAAACCAAGAATTACCAATGTTTTATCTTCGCTCATCCACATTAAGATAAAAATGATAAACATTTATGAGCGTGTTTTAGGGATGAAGTGTAAGGTATTAACAATATAGGCCATGCACTAGGCACGTCGTGCGAGTGCTTTTGCATAATATTGTGAATACCCGAGATACTTGCATCATCATTAATATCACAAATTTTGAAAATAGTAAGCAGTGTTACTTGCTAGTGGAAAGATTAGTTGACATGAATCCAACTAAATTTTCTAGGATTGCACAGACAAAGAGGTCATATCTGCTTTATATTATGACATCACAGGCATAGTGCATTAATATCCTTTCCATAGGCTTTTCTTTTGACACACTGGGGAGAATGATGCACCCAAAATGGAGAAATGACCTATCGAAGTCAAATTTCCAAACTTATTTAAATGGTTCTATGCATTTCTGCAGGGTAAAAGTCTTAAAATAAGTTTTTTTATCTTATCTAGCTTTTTATATAAACAATATATAAAACACAGAAATTCCACCATATTGGACATTTAAGGATTTAATAGATTATATTGTATTTAAGCTGGCACTTGTAATATTTATGCGTTATATCATTAATTCCATTGCCATTGTAAAGAATTTTGGAGTTACAAACTTCTGGATTACAGATAGTCTCAGTTTTCTTATTTCAATTTTTACTGTATTTCAAACATTCATACTGTAGATTCATAGATTAAATTCATTTCATTAAAGTCATTTTCATCATTTTATTAAGTGATCCTGGACAATTAGAGCAATAGGCAGCAATGAGAAAAATTTGATTCAAGCTTGTTTACCATCTCAAATATTGTTTTTTCATCTCACAATAAATGTCAAACTATTGTACAGTACATGTATATTTTATTCTAAAGTACCAGTACTTAATGGTAAATTATTGTTGTGTTGATTCATAATCAAATACTGTAAAAGGGTTTAGGTTTTTTTTTATAAAAATAATTTTGAATAACAAATGCACCATTTCAGTAGCTTATCACAGTAGATTATAACTTACCATTTACATGCTTTATGAAACAGGTCCAAGGTAGCATTTACAGTTTGATAGCTGGCCTGGAACATGCACGTACTACTCATAAAGAAACACATGAATTGCAGAAGCCAATATCTCATCACTAATACTTTGTTTATGATTTGTTTTTTAATGACTGTATTGAATTAATTTTAATTGATTTTGAATATGCAGCAGAAGTAACAGTTATTTGAATGGAAGATTTGCTACTCTAGAATCTTAACAAAAATTACAAGGTCTACAATAGACAATTTGCGATCATGATAACAGATGCAATTTGATATTATGTTTTCTATATTTGCTCAGGGTATCCATAATAGAGGCTGGGAAACAACACAATGTGGTTACGTATTAATACAAGCAATCTACTTGATGAAGTGTTTATTTATGAATATGGATGTTGTCATTAATCTGTTGGTGAAAATATACGACTACCAAAGACAATAGTAGTATGGAAAACTAATTGGGTTTTTAGATGGAAGTGTGTTTTAATTACAATATAAATAACAATTATGTGGACTGTCATTATATTTATTCAAGGAATCCAACCCGGATAGCAAGTTGTTTTAAAACAAAAAAGTAATATGAGTACTTAGTAGATACATGTTGGTGATAGTTGGAACAAGATCCAAAAATATAGAGATTCAGATGGGTTTTCATAAAGCTGTTTGTAAGTTAGAGCGACTTTAAGAATGACCGGTGAACCTTTCTTGAGCGTTAAATAATCACCAATGAATATTTAATGAATATCATTTACGACAAGAAAGGATCACCAGTCATTATTAAAGTCACTTTAACTTACCAACAGCTTCATGAACCACCCCCCCCAGGAATATTGAAGTTGTTATCTGTATACCTTTGTGATTTTAAATTGTCCGTATACATGTAGGTAATATCATTGTGATGTAAGGTAGGGACAACTCCACCATTTGCTTCAATACACTAAATGACTTAATGTTCTCATTTTCAAAATTCATTACAAGGTGGACACCACATGGACTTTTTGAAATAGACCCATCCTCTGATCTGAAAATACCCTAAATAAGTATTTTTCATGTTTTTTCCACCCTAAATATAAATGCCTGAGGGATTTCATTTTCATGATATGGTGCAATACCCTTTTCACATATCCAGGGTAGCCAGTATTCCTTATTTCCTGATCTTGGCAACTTTGATTCCCTTTTCACTCTATGTGCTTATTTATCGCCCAGTCACGAAAAAAAAAATCAATTTTTACATGATTTTGCGGACGAGCATGACGTCTACCTTGTTATGACAGTGCCCCCCCCCCTCTCTGCCCATTTTCAGGCTTCTTTCACACAAATCACTTTATTACCAAGATCTGATTTCCCTTGCAGTTTACTTTCATTGGTCATGAATTTTTTTCCTATCTCAGGCATCTCCTGTTTGTTATTTATTAGGTCAAAGTTTATGAAGTGGAAAAAAAGGGAAACCTTAATTTTTCAGGGCATTATCTACTATGTTTCAAAATCTTGATATTCAGAGTGTATTTGGTTATATAATTTATGCTTTTCATAATGCATGTGTGCAAGTTGCACTCTTTTTATGAACATCACTCATACACATTAATCCTGAGAGATCGGTCGACGATAGTGTACTCAACACCATGAAATAATCACACCATTTCACTTTCAGACTGATTGCAAATGTCATTCAAACGTGACAGCTTTCCTAGAATCTTCTGTATAATTCTTCTGATTAATCCTCATTCTTCCAATGTGATTCTTGACTTAAATCTTTCTTTTTTCAATTTTCATTTATGGCCAGTGTTATTATGTATTCTTGACCCACAAGCCTCACATGATGAATCTTGGTGGGGGATGTATTATGAAACACAAATAATTTTTCAATACTTTAAACTTGAGGCCTTATAGTAAATGCTAATACATTTAATATATTTCATTAATAAAATAAATGTTGGTGAAAAAAAATTATTTCCCATGTTGTTGGAAAACTTTGCACCTTTGTGCAGTCTAATTACTTGATTGTTTTCTATATATTTTAGTCTGGAATCAGTTTGTAATTTAAGAGGTTATTTTCAAGGACAGTCCACGAGGCAGAGTGTTACGTACGTTTGTCTGCGAATGCATCAAAAATTTTCTGCTTTAATCACCCAATGTTCAATGTAAACTAAAATAAACTAGAAAACACCATTCATTTTTACCACACTGAAGTCGTCCGTTTACCTTTTGGGCATGTTTTGAAACTGAAAGCAAGGTTTAGAATACCTGGTTAAAAGCAGATTTATTTTTTTGATGTAGACAAATCCTCGGCCTTGTGGGAAGACTGTTCCAATTGACTAATACACACTATCTCTCTCGATCTCCTTTTAGTGACACAACGTTTGCTCCTGTGACAATTGCTCTGGTCTTAATATCTCAGAGGCGTAGGGTTAGAGTTAGAAATGTAAATAAGGATTAGGGCTTATTTAGGAGCATTTGTCGCCAGAGCAAATGTCTTGCAACCCTCCTATCTCTCATCAATTTCTTCTCTTATTTTATACTGGTACTATGGGGCACCTAACAAATTTCATCAATTGATTGTGGGGCTGGTTTGTACCAGTTGATTGCACTGATTATTGTGTACGATCAATCATAGAAGGTGATCCCACGATCAATTGTTAGAGTCATGTTACAAAGCCAGGGTGCCCCCATAGAATCAAGTAGATTTGGCCGGAATGAAAGGAATATTGTTCGACCACCAGTTGGTCATTTAAATCTACTTCGAACACCGTTCGAAAATACCCCCCAAATGTTTTGAACATGACCAAAACCTTTGGGACGGCCATAAGAAATGACAAAAATATTTTGAATGCACTCAGAATATTTAGAATACGCCTAGAATGTCCAAGAATGTAGTACGATTTATCAATCTGACTCCATTGTGGTTCATTTTGACCAGTGTATGATGATTCACCTGGTCAATTGACTGAATTTCAAATCCAGTTCGATGAATTCATAAGTTCCTCCTAAAAATTTCTAGATTAAAAAAAAAAAAATTCATTCCAGCTTCTGCTTGATTCCTGCTGATTCTGAATAAGTGTGATGGGGGCTTCATGGGCTTTTGATTCTTTGTTATACTTGACCCTGTTATAAAACTGACAAATGAAATCGATCACTCCTGCCATACCCCACATACATATACTAAATAAATTCAACATTCTATTTGGCTTGCATTTTTTAATTAAAAAAATTGTTGTGAAGATAAAAGCAGCAAAAGATGCATCTATTAAGCAAATTAAAGTGACGCTTTTCACTATGTCAATTAGAGGAGATCCAAGTGAACTCAAAATTAGTTCATAAGTTTGGATTCAAATTCAAAAGTGCTGTGAACAATGATGCAATACATTTACATACAATTTCACATTTCAGATCATGAACTGTTAACAAGAGGAAACATGTACATAATGTAATTTTCATAACAAAAGATTGACTGTAAATAATATTTAAAAAAAGGCTGCATGTATCAACATGAAGAGCCCTTTCTCTTTAGTGGGTGCCAATGGCAAAGGCTTCAAAGTAAACAAATTTCATTTCTTAGAGTAGAGTGGTTACATATATATACAGTATTAACCACTGCTAGCTTGAGGTCTTTCCACGGTTTTAAAACTATGGGTATGATTAAACCATTAAAATGAATACTTAAATTTGCAGTTACAAAAATGTTTTCATTTTGCTTGAAATTGATTTAAAATGCTTGTGAATCCCCTGGGGCCTCATTTCACAAAACTTCTGAAGTCAATTTCATCCTTTGAAATGTGTGTCAAATTAATGAAATTTACTTATATGCATTGTCAAGAAATTAAACTTGTTACTGTTTCAAGTATCTGTAGAAGACCCCTGACTAACTGTAGTCAAGCAGCATCTCATAATCTGAAATATGCTGACATAATTCCAGAATAAATCAGTCCTTTTCTTAAACAAACATAAAAGATTTGTATTAATTTAGTGGCACCCTGAAATTCAAAATGTTTCGAGTCATCACATCTATCCATATTTTTATCATACATAAATTAATACTGAATATATCAAATGATATTTAAACTAAATCTCCCAAATAACATGATGTTGCTAATACTTCATGTAACAATGTTCACATTGTCTAGAAATAATTTTTACCTATCAGAGAATAAAAACTTATAAACAGAAATAATCAAATACTCTGCACTTAAGACAGCACTAAATACACTAAATATAACAATGCATGTCTCGACAAATTGTTTAAAACATAATATTTGACATTTCAAAAGTAAGAAAGTCAATTGCTCATTGCTTGCTCAAAACTATTAAGATGGAAAGTCAATGTCAAGGTTGAATGCAAGAAATAGTAATATATACTGTCACTAATGTTGATAGTTTAAGAATCAGTAAAATTCTGGTTTTTTAAGGGATTTCAAATATAAAATAGGAAACAGAAGATTTGTGATTGCTTATAAACAACAATATAAAGTAGTTCAATTTAAAATTAGACTCTAAAGAAGAAAGTAAGTTGTCAGCATTACCCTATTAAAGTCATTGATCTTTTTCATGGAATATTACCACTGATATTAACTATGCCATTAATATTAATAACAACAAGTGGAATGCCTCTGGCCGTCTCACCTGCATCACGCGGTTCAATATAGCAGCAGTGCTGACTTTGATAACTACTCTAACTCGCACAAGATGTTCAGTGATACATGGTTACTCTTATGTCCACTTTTTATGAACTAGACCAATAAACTTACAGAGATATGATGGTTATTCAACACAAAACCCCAACATGGCCAAAGTTCATTGACCTTACATGACCTTTGACCTTGATCATGTGACCTGAAACTCGCACAGGATGTTCAGTGATACTTGATTACTCTTATGTACAAGTTTCATGAATCAGATCCATATATTTTAAAGTTATGATGGTAATTCAACAGATACACCCAATTCGGCCAAAGTTCATTGACCTTTGACCTTGGTCATGTGACCTGAAATGCGCACAGGATGTTCAGTGATACTTGATTACTCTAATGTCCAAGTTTAACGAACTAGACCAATAAACTTTCAAAGTTATGATGGTAATTCAACAGATACCCCCGATTCGGCCAAAGTTCATTGACCCTAAATGACCTTTGACCTTAATCATGAGACCTGAAACTTGCACAAAATGTTCAGTGATGCTTGATTACTATTATGTCCAAGTTTCATGAATCAGATCCATAAATATTCAAAGTTATGATGGGAATTCAACAGATACCCCCGATTCGGCCAAAGTTCATTGACCCTAAATGACCTTTGACCTTGGTCATGTGACGTGAAACTCATGCAGGATGTTCAGTGATACTTGATTAACCTTATGTCCAAGTTTCATGAACTAGGTCCATATATTTTCTAAGTTATGATGACATTTCAAAAACTTAACCTCAGGTTAAGATTTTGATGTTGATTCCTCCAACATGGTCTAAGTTCATTGACCCTAAATGACCTTTGACCTTGGTCATGTGACATGAAACTCTAATAGGATGTTCAGTAATACTTGATTAACCTTATGGCCAAGTTTCATGAACTAGGTCCATATACTTTCTAAGTTATGATGTCATTTCAAAAACTTAACCTCAGGTTAAGATTTGATGTTGACGCCGCCGCCGTCGGAAAAGCGGCGCCTATAGTCTCACTTTGCTTCGCAGGTGAGACAATAAAACTCCTGATGTGATGGAAATCTTATCAATAGTAACTCAAATGTAACAGATCCTGACCAATACTCCAACATTCATAGACAATTATAATTACCCCCTTTTTTGTTACTTTAGTAGGAAAAACTTTTACAAACCAACAACAACAACAATACAAAATTTTAACAAATTAGCATCGGATGGCATACAAATATCGCCCTCAATGGAGCTTATAATGAATACATCGACTTACATCGAAGATTGAATACGTACCAACACAAACATAACCTCTACATAAAATAGTACATTATCAAAATAATTTGCAAAAATTTAAGCTGTCATTTTCAATCAAATCTTGACTACATCAGATATCCCTCTTTTGCTGCATCCAATTGGCAGGTTTTTCATTTTGACAGCAAGAAATTGTTCACTTTCAAGAATATGAATTATCCCCTTACTGTCCAAGACAAATAAAAATGCTATCATGAGGTAAAACGTTTATTCATTTGTTTAAAGTAACATATTGATATAACTATGGCAAGAAGAAAACCAGCCTCTCAAGAAGAAAATACAAGGAAAAAATAATGAGTTACCAATTAAACTATAAAAGTAAAAAATTAGTAAACACAGCATTTTGATGCCACCAAGGAAACATGTTTGCACTTCTGAGAGAAAAAAAAGATACACATAGATGTCCATGAATCTGTTTAAAAGCAAAATTGTGATAATATACCAACAAAATACCATTATAATTAAGTACTGTCGGGGCATCTTACTTCCAACCTTTTATGTTTGTTACAAAGAAGAATAGACAATTAGTTAATTGCTTGAGATATTGACCAACAAGAATGCACTTAGACTTAGAATATGACAATCTTGATGTGAAATTATAATAACTGACTTGTGATGTTGTTTTGAAAACCACTTCATCCCTCAAGCAGATAAATAGTCTTGTTTGGTAAAAATAAATGTTACAAGGTGTTGTTTTGTACTAAAGTTGCTCACATATCCTCAAACCACTTTCACATCAATAAAAGAAATAAGCTGTCCAATTCAAACAAATGTTGACTATAAAACTGAATTATTTTACATTGCAATATTTCATTTCTTGTAAGATGTTATTCCAAAGATTTCTGGATATCCATACACAGACATTTTGTCATACAGCAATCTTAGTTTTCAGTTGAAATCCATCAAGGTGCTTAAATCCACAACATTATTTTTTATCAATAAAAAAACTGAAGTGTTTAATGAACCACACTTTAGAAAATCTAATAAAGAGAAGAATTGAATACAACTACTACTTACATACCATTTTTACTAAAATGAAATTGAATTTCATTCATCATTCTTTCCATTATCCCATTTTACAGTCTTGCTGGGGGGGGGGAGGACTTAAGTTTTCAAGAGGGAAAATCCAGTGTTGAAATTTAGTGTAAATGCTATATAATTTCAGCATAAATTTCTGATGAAAATCAAAACCTACGGTAACCTTTCCCATCTTAGATATCCCTAGTACACAGTATAAATCAGTCCACTTTTAGCAAATTTGAACATGAATCAAACTTGGAATTAATAAATAATAATATTTATATACATGTACATATACATCACATTTCAAGGTTTTGTACTACAATCAACAAGGTACTGTAGTAAAGAATACACTTCAGGAAATCATGTAACTATCATTCCCCCATTCTTTAAAAAGTCAACAAAAACATGGATACATTTGGCTTTAGGATCTGGGACTGTTTCACAAAGCAATTTGTAAGTTATGCACATTAGCGTATTTTAGCACTTCGCAGACACTTTTTACAACGCACCAATGGACAGATTAGAGGTCATTGTCGAAAGTCGGTGGACCGGATCAACACATCGTCTAGAGATACGGATCGGACGAAAATTGCAAATATGCCGTTTGTCCAGAGTCCAGTACAACACTGCTTTTTTGATTCACCGATTTTCAACAAGGGCTGTTATATTATGAAGGGCTTTTGACAATAGATTATCAGCTTAAAGGGATCGTTTAACTTTGTGAGCAGTTGATTTAAAAAAATTCTCAAACTGAGACGAAACATGTGTATGAGTGCCTGTATTTTTCCTCAAAAACCCTGAAACAGACCACAATATAAGATGAAAAACTCTAATTTAGATACAAAGTAGCACTTTATAGCTTGATTTTGAGAACCGTCTAGTAGATGGGTTCCAGCTTATGACCAGTTTTCTCCAATTCAAAAAGTCTGTTGGCTATGTTGACTGCTTTCTGCTGTGTGTATCTCCTATACACACACTATTATAGGCTGCACTGTACATTCAGTTTATACCGTGTACACACTGTATATAGGTCATGCTGTGTTCTGTTGTACAGAATCGCTCTATACACACAGTCATTGAAACCAACTCCCAATTATTTTCAAACTTTGGTTTACATCTCCAAGGTTTTAAAATTGATCCTGTAGATATAATACTTTGAAACTTTTGGGATGGTATTTTCACACTATAAGCCTACTGTTTAGCCCATTTTCAAGAACCAAAATGAGAATTTTTTTAAATCAGAACAAAGTGAAATGATCACTTTAACAGAAAGTGTCTGCAAAGTGATTGCTAAAATGCCCCATTAGGCACAACGTTAGACATTTTGTGATTGATGAGATCAACCCTATTTTAACAAGGTTGAAAATAATGTCCATCTAATTTACATAAATCCGATTTCAAGGTCTCGATTCATAAAGACTAGTTATAATAACAAATGCATGATTTCTACAACACATTTACTATCAGCCAGTCAGATTGAATGATTTCAGTAGCTTTTAACTGTCATTGCAGTTTTGTTCTTATAACAAGTTTTAAGAAACAGTCCCCAGGTCTAACTGATAGGAATCAAAATGATTAAGAATCTTATTCAGCACCCAACAAAGAGTCACTATTGCTTTGTGTTTGAAGCAATGCATAACTTACAAACAACTTTATGAAACACCAAACGGTTAGTCCATATGATTATTCGTATCCATCACTGAAACACTAAAAGAAAATGAAGTTAATTTCAAATCAATTCTTATTACCAGTAAAACCTACACAAACTTTTCTCTTCTGCATTCAGATACTTTCAATACTACCCTTGACATTTATTCAGCATATTGATAGTGATATTCAGCAATCAGCATAGTGATATTCATGATTTGGTTTCATTTTCCTGTGCAACAATGGACAAATTGAAGAGTGAAGAGGTTTTTTTGTACACCACCACAAAACGTGCAGTACTTAGACAGGCAAACCTAAATGTAATTGACTATAACACAGAAACCATAAAAAGAAGTGTTCTGACATGACATTAGAGATGTTTTTTTACATTAAACTATTCCGCGGTTCATTTCAAAATCAAGTCGCTGTATTTAATTGAAACCATACAATAAATAGATAAGTGAATTATTATAAAAGCTTAAGGAAATTGAAAAATAAAGCAAGCATTCTCGCAACTCATTTATTTTTCTTAAATTTCTTTGAAGAGTTGAGGAACCCTTTGTATTTACATTATTTGCAGAGAACCAAGATAGATGGCTTGAGGCCTACGTATAATAAAGTGTGTAAAAGGAGACATCCTCATCTACAGGAAGTAAACTTCACAAATGAAATCAAACAACCATAAAGTACTCATACATATTATGTCTTTAGACAGGGATTTTCCATTTGATGAAATACCATTTTGTTCAAAGAACTCATGAATCCTGTTTAGCATTGGCAAGGACAAAAATTTAGTTTTACATCTTTGTTATGCATGACCCTGCCCCCCCCAAAAAAAAAAATAATGATGATGTTAATAATAATCAACATGTACCTACCAAAATGCCTCCAAAGAATATGTGAATATGTAACAAATAAATCTTGCCACAATGATCATTCTAATCTTTCTCTCTTTCTCTTAAACGGAAGTAGGTAGTTTTTGTTATACTTCAAATGTTAAGTTGTGACATGAAAGTCGTTTTTCCTATATGCTTTTTACTTGTAATACTCTTCCTTTTTCAAGCTAAAATTCACATTGCCTTTATTTTTTTATGTTTTTAATTATTATGGTATATGAAAAATCAAAACACAAAAGAAAGCAATTAAAAATATCAATGATAAGTACACACATCCATTGGTATAAGAACTTGAAATACATATCATTATGGTTAACAGATTATTTCTGTCATAAAAATGATTATATTCAATGAATCAATTTAGAATTAAGCAAGTTGTTGGTGTGATTATTATATCACATTAAAAATTACTTCAGCCACTAAACAAATTGCAATGACTGAGTAAATCAATCTGAAATGTATATATACAAATAAGTTAGAAAAATGCACAACAAATGCAAAGAGAAAATCAGTCTTAGTCCTTTCAAAATGTACACAAGTTTTATAACATATACAAAATTGCAATTAATAAATAAAAAGGAATAAATGGCTTGTCACCAGGATCCAAGATAAATTCATCAATATTTAAAGGGGAAGTTCACCCTAAAGAAAACTTTGTTGTAAAAATAGCAAAAAAATTGGTAAAAAATATTGGTGAAGGTTTCAGGAAAATCCGTTAAAAAGTAAGAACGTTATTAGAGTTCAAAGTTTTGGATTTGTGACGTCATAGACGAGCAGCTGCCCCATGTGTTATGTAATATAAAATGCATGAATTTCAAATTTTGTATGGTTCCTGATGACTTAATTTTGTCTTCTACTCATGATCGGGTGTGAAATGATTTGTCTATTGATATACAAAAGGTACAGTGAAAACCATTTTCAATTTTCTGAGAAAATGACATTTATTTGATTTTTTACCATTCGCTATGTATGAATGCTGCTCGCATATGACATCACAAATCAAATTATTGAAATTCTAATAACTTTTTAATTATTTGATGAATTTTTCTCAAACCTTTGGCAATATTTTTTATTATTTTTTCTGCTATTTTTACAATAAACTTTTGTCAGGGTGAACTTCCCCTTTAATATTTTTCATTTCTAATTCTAGCATTTCTACATTAAACAAATGTTTAAAAACTCTGTAAAATTTTGGTACTACACTTTAGATGCACACTAGCATTTCACTTTCAAAGTTTCAATGTAAATAGACTACCTTGGGATTCAAATTTATATAGAGCATCATAATCTGGAACCCTGTTTCATAAGAAAATTGTCAACAGCAAGTTACAAGATTCTAAAATGGTGAAATTTGATTGGTCAAGAGCAAGTTAGAAATACTATTATAGCATTCTGTCATTGAAAACAAAAATCATGAAACAGGGCCCCAGATGAAATATAAACATTGATTGGTCAAGAGGAAGTTAGAAATACTATTATAGCATTCTGTTATTGAAAACAAAAATCATGAAACAGGGCTCCAGATGAAATATAAACATTGATTGGTCAAGAGGAAGTTAGAAATACTATTATAGCATTCTGTCATTGAAAATAAAAATCATGAAACAGGGCCCCAGATGAAATATAAACAATGTCATTATAGTTTCATTTGAAACTACAACAAAAAGGATCGCTAACATCATAGGTTGTTTTATCATGGTATTATGGTGACAGGTCATCAAAGGTCAAGGGTGATGGAGATTGACCGTTATAAGCAGATGTCTGTTTGTGTGCATCCTGTCGTGGGCGGAGCCAAGAACACTCTTCCATTCTCACAGACGCAAAGTTCAAATACACCAGACGATGAGGTGGAGGAGCTGGAATCAGCTATGGGAAGGTTCTTCATTTCTAAGCTCTCAGATTGAAGCATTATCTGGAAAAGAGATGTTAAAAACAAATCACATTGGTTAAAATACTTTCTCTTATCATGCTTGTACTTTAATACAGAAGTTTTTAGAAAACCTACATTAACTTAATATCTGGACCATCACAAAGGCTTGCTTGCTCCTGTAGACCCTGTTTGACATTCCGATTGAGCAGAAGAAAAAGCCTTTTGTTCCATTTCGATTCATTCATGCTCTAATGCTATACTGTATTTTCCAAACACACAACAGAGATTTTGCTTCATTGCTTTTCTCATTGAGTTTCCATTTGCTTTTTAATTTTAATCACAATCTAATCTCAAATTCAGTTTGACTTGAATCTATCACAGTTGGTTTTGTAAGATGTGGACTTGGACTTAACCCTTTCCATGCCAACCAAATTTGGAATAGTTGTCCAAAATATTTTTCGAGGTAAATATCAATGATTAACAATCAGTTTTCAGACAAAAAAATTGGAGCATAAACATGTACTCTGCAGAAGAAAAAAATATTAAAGGTTTTAGTACTTTTATTTCTTGCATGCACCAAGCACCTTTAACAGCTGGAGCTAGCCAGGAAATATAAAGTGACCATTATATAGGCAATTAGATAATAGGCACCTTATAAATGCAATATATTATCATCATCATTTTTTTATGTCATAACTCTATTTTTTACATCCATTTTTTTATGAAACATTAAAGGGGAAGTTCACCCTGAAGAAAACTTTGTTGCAAAAATAGCAGAAAAAATAGTAAAAAATATTGGTGAAGGTTTGAGGAAAATCTGTTAAAGAGTAAGAAGGTTATTAGAGTTCAAAGTTTTGGATTTGTGACGTCATAAACGAGCAGCTGCCCCATGTGTTATGTAATATAAAATGCATGAATTTCAAATTTTGTATGGTTCCTGATGACTTAATTAGGTGATCTGTCAATCGACAGATCAACTATTAATTTCGTACAAATTTTCTTTTTTCTTTATTTCTTTATTTATTTTTCCGCCCTTTTCTTGTTAGCACTAAATCTCCAAATCTACATCATCAATTATCTACAAATATCGTCAGATATGGGAACTTATCATGTGATGTGTATAAAACAAGTTTAAGGTCAAAAGGTCATCATGACGTCATCTAGACGCCATTTTGTAAAATCACATTATCAATCATATCTTCATTATCAATTATCAAAAATCAACAATATTTACATCACATGTACTTCAGGTCAAGGGTCAACTGCCCATGTCATCAAAGGTCATGTAAAGGTCACGACATGCGCGTACGAGCGCGTCAAAATTTTAAAATGCTCAAAATCACTTTTTGACCAAAACAGAGTACGAATCAGGTCATTTTAAGCATTTCAAAAATTTGCGCGCGCGCACGGTTACGCGCGCGTTCCCGCGCGTAACGGCACTATAAAACATAGGATCGCCATTTTTTTCATATCAATGCACCGATAATATAATTCTGAACAATTTGATACCTTGATTAACCTTCTACGACAAGCAATAACGGATTAGCTTTCATCAAAATTTACAGCACGCGCACGCACTAACCATAGACAATATATGTGCAAAAACATGCCTATACAAAATTCATTATAGCTCTTAAGGTAGTCCGTTGACCCCCATTTTTTTTTTCATATTCGAATAGAGTATGGATGGGAGATGTGATTTCATGTCACATTTGACCCGAAATTTTATCATGACGTCATCAAAATGGCGTCGGAACTCAAAATTCCCATTTTGCTACTTATGACGTCATTATAATTATGCAAATTTGACTTTAACTCTGTAAATATTGGTCAATTTTCGCTCAGTTTTCAATATGTTGTAGCTGAGGACATACTCCTTCTAATTTGATGCCTTTATTCACTTTTAAAGGAATGGATCATCCTGAAAAATGGCAAGTTATAGAGGCATGTCATTTTCGCTCATTTTGTGTGCAATCTCTATGGGAAATGACTTTTTCTCAAAACTGGATTTTACATTCCTCTATTTCGCGAGCCATATCTCCATTTCTATTGGTTGGTTTTCTCTGAGCTTGAAGTATGTTGTAGCTGAGATTGTAAGCTATCGCAAGTGTGGTCTTCGTTTTCCGATCAGATGCCGGGATCATGCCCGTATTTCACTTGCAAAATTGGATTTGAGATCCTCTTAATTTGCTTGTGTAGAAAGTCTATGGGATACAGTGCAGCTCAATTGGTAAGGCACCAGACTTGCATCCTTAAGGTCGAGGGTTCGAACCCAAAAGTGGACATAAATTTTTTAAATTTTTTTTTCTTTTCAACGTTTGGCAAATGTTCCTTAATCACCATTACAAGGTATATTAGTTCAAATATCGCACAATAAAGTAGGTTAAAATCGTTTTTAATAGGCCTATAACATGTACAATGTGTATCGCCTACACCTACATGTACATGTATTTCACATATTCTCATTTCCCTCTTTTCAAGAGTATTCAACATGTTCTTTTTGTAATAAAAGTTTAGTTTTCAATATGAGCATCGTATTGATCTCAACAAACATGGTGATTGTATTCGTGATCATGAAAATCAGAGACAGATTACCTAATTCGTCCTCCTGACGAATTAAGATTCTAGTTTTGTTTTCTATTCATGATCGGGTGTGAAATGATTTGTCTATTGATTTACAAAAGGTACAGTGAAAACCATTTTCAATTTTTTGAGGAAATGACATTTCATTGATTTTTTTTTACCATTCGCTATGTAGGAATGCTGCTCGCACATGACGTCACAAATCAAATAATTGAAATTCTAATAACATTTTAATTACATGATGAATTTTTCTCAAACCTTCGGCAATATTTTTTATTATTTTTCTGCTATTTTTACAATAGACTTTTTGTCAGGGTGAACTTCCCCTTTAAGTGTTGACCTTGTCTGATATTTTTCTCTATTTATTGAATCCAAGTATTTGGTGGGGCAGACTTGGCCTTTAACCGTTATTTGCTACTATCCCCTGGTAATGTCAGTGCTTACCCTTCCATTTGTAGCTCTAAGTTTTAAATCTGCTAGGCATGATGCTGATAGGTCTCCAGACACTCCACGTAGAAACATCCGATCCCCAGCTTGCATGTGAATACTACTTGTTAATGCTTCTACACTGAAAGGTCAAAACAAACCAAGGTCAATGTCAAGTTTGTGCGACAATGGAAACATTATGAGCATACAATTTCAAGAAAATGCATGTTAAAATGAATATTGATAGATTTATACATTGACAGGTTTATACACTGATAGGTTTATATATTGTTTTATGGACCCTTGCTGATAGGGTTTTGCATCCCACAAGTGGTAAATAAATAAATAAAAAATGTTCCATCCCACAAGTGGTGAGTAATGAATAACGAATCCTCGAAAAAAAAGGAAACAAAATAAACATCTTACATAATTCATTCAATCCTCTAAACTGCATCAATTAATGCCAAAGATGGAGATGTACACTCTTATAATGAGCACATAGTAATACATCTCTACATGAAAATGGCTTGATGATTAACATTTTAAATCTATGAAGTGGAATTGAATTCATGCTCTATTAAAACATCACAAAATAAATTTTGAAATCATTATGAAAACATTTCATTTGGCACCTATTAATCAAGCATAACTTTACAAAACATCCCTGGGCCAACAAACAATAAAGGTGCACCTTCAAATATTTAATGACCCCCCCCCATAGAGATGGTGTGGATAGCGTAAGCACTCAATGTCCAAAACTGAAGATTAAATGAAAGAATTAATACCTAGTTCCCACTTTCATAATTTGCGCCACGATTCGAACAGCGTACTTAATCATGGAGTATCAGATCATATCGGATCAGTTGTGGCAATCGTATTGATTGTAAAAATTTTTTGAATGGTTTAAAAATTTTCGCTATCAGTTACAAAAGGCCAATCATGGCTTTCATAAAGGATAGCACAACAGTAGGAACGAGGAATAAAGTTAGGAAAGAATTTCAAAACAATACCTCCTTCACAACGAAAGGAGATGGTACACCTATAAAACACATAAATCACTCCAATCACCAGGGAAATGATATTGTGAATACATTCAAATTATTCCCATCTTTCCATGATGTAACAAATGTACATAACGCAATCTATGGCAGAAATGATGGGGGTGGGGGCAAGAATGACACTCTACTTGACAATCTTGCTTGCTTTTCGTAACTTACTCTAAGCTTTTTCCTGATGGTGCTATAACTCTTGATGTTTCTACAGACCTTCAAATACTGTTCCCTCGGGACCTGTACACAATAAAATATTTTGCTTTTTGAGAAGGAATAGAGACTTAAAATGACACTTCACTTACTTTAGTAAAATTATACGACTGGTATTTCGAAAAACATAATCTAAAGCATACATTTCAAATAATTCAAAACTTGATAAGTCTTAATTCATGTTTCATTGATAATATGACATAAAATCCAAGATACTTTATGATGGCCTTCATTAAAATGGTTTTAAAAACATGTAAAATTTAAAATAAGTATAAAGGGTTTAAAAAATTTAATCCTCTTAATAAATTATAAAAAAAAGATATTCATATATTGGAGATTGGAATAAGTCGCAGCTGAATATTAGATTTCCATGGAGATACAACAGTCCTTAGCCACCCCCCCCCCCCCCCAGACTCTGTTCGCAGTAACCTCACTGACTCTCTTAAAACCTGCAAACTTTGATCTTTTATATTCACATTTTAAAATAAAGTTGATAAAAATTGGCAAATAGCAGTGGACTGTGATCCATATTGTAATTTGAGGATACTTGTGCCTGAACAATCCTCAGCCTCCAAATAAAAATAGTTTTTAGGAGTTCTTTCATATTACACCTAAAAAAAAGACCAACTGACCCTATATATGTCGTTACATCAAACTAACTTACCTGTGAACGTTAATTTATCTGTTCCAATTTTAACTTCTTCTGCATCTGCATAGAATATCATGTTATCTTGAGTGTCGTATATAACAAATCTCTCACTATGAGATGTTAATGTTCTATCACCTGTGAAATGACAGTCACAATATTCATATAAATTACAGTAACAATATTGTAACAAACTGAAGGAATTATCAATAATTATGCAGAAAATTTCTCACAACTTACATCAGTTTGATGAAAATCATAATCATTCAGGCACAAATTTCACGAGCAATGAATGGATATGTATACGTTTTTTTCTTCTAAGAGTCATGAAAATAATACATGTGTATATCCAGCGTTCTCGCCAGAAAAAAATTCACCCATGTCAGGGACTTGTGCTGCCACTCCTGAGGGTGGGTGCGGGAGGGGGGGTTCACCCCTCCCTCGCGGAGCGCGGAAGCGACGGCCTTTTCATCAAATAGAGACGCTAAGGAAGCCCCATTGTGGCGTATTTTTAAGCCCACACAAATGCACATAAATGCACAGATACTTGCCGTTCAGTCCAAAGAAAGAGAAGTGCAGCTTTCCAGCTTATGAATTGTAAATATTTTCGAGAAAAAAAAAGAGTCGGGCCCTGGTCGGACCAGACATGAGAAGTCAAAGGGCTTTGTCGTGTTTCTAGATTTAGGCTGGATCTGCAAAACATGTCCGCCGCTCCGTCGATCGACTATATAGCGCGCGCGTATCGTGCATGCACCTAGTTAGCGATCTGTGCATACATGTACAGTACAGTATACAAAATGCGCATCCAACGAGCGTCGGCGCTAGCTAGGGCCCTGCACTGATTTTCATTTGCAAGTGGTCTTAAGTTGGTGGGACTTCGGCGCAACCCGATAAATGAAGTTGATATCACTAAGGAGTTCATGGAGTGTATTATTTTTTTTTGAATATTTCCATTTAATTTTTCCACGCATGTCGCTGAAATTTTACGCATGGTTCCACTTGGTCTCCATTTCCGCACGCATGGTGTTTGAACCATGCGTATTATACACTGGCGAGTTCGCTGTGTATATCCCAAACCATTTTATGACAGCAAAATAACACTGTTGTTAATAAATACATATCGGATCAGATACATGATTCAGAGTTATAAGTTCTCAAGAACTGGATCATTGAATTGAAAAAATTATATCACAAAAATTTAATTATGGTCCTTGAACTAATTTGAACAAACAACGGGCATGACTATGAATAAAAACACTATATTTAAAATCAGGTTATCTTGTCAACCAAAGTCTTTACAATAAGTTTGCAGTATTCAGACTGGTATTTGTATTCATATTATAGTTTAACCCTAAATAGACTGGGCTATTTCGATGCCTGAGAAGACTGGGGGGGCCTGAATCAGCCCCCCTCCCTCATGATCTCAGCCGTTGATCACGCGATCGCGACGAAATTTGGCATGCACATTACCCATGGCATTATCTACAAGACTATAATATCAAATTCTGCGAAAAATCTCATCGCTCATTAATTATGCTAATTTATGCGTAAAATCATAAGTTTGCTCTAATTAAAATAAAATAATGCCCCTAAAATGCTAATTTTTGTTTGACATACCTCTAGATAGGCATCTGATCAAATTTATTTTTCAAAAAATTCAAAAAAACATTTATTTTCTTATGTATCCTATTGTTTTCTAAATTTCTTATGTATTTCTTTGTTTTTCGACTTTGTTTTTCACGATCAATAGAAATTGTTGGGGACTTTATTTTGACCATAAACAAGATAAAATTAATTTATTTTAAGCAGTGAAAGGAAAAATAATGATACATTTATGAATTTTGGCTTAAAACACTATTTGCATTGGATTTGTACACAAATTCACATTTTTGAGTAATTTTGGGTCTGCATGCACTTACGAAATGTTGCGTAATTTCGGAACCGCGTACCCGGGGGTCACAATTTTGGTCTCAAAAGTTGCGCGAGACTTGAAAGTAAAAAGTCAGCGAGTGACGTGGTCAACAAAATTCGAGCGGCGTATTTATCCCGAAAAATGTCGAGGGGGGCTGAATCAGCCCCTCCCCAGTCTTTTTAGGGTTAATGCTACAACTACATCCCAAAATAGACCCCAAACATATGAATGGCATATCATTCAAAGTAACAGCTTTGATCAGTCTGGAGCTAGTTTTGTTTGTAAGACAGTACCATTAAACGAAGCTGATATGATTGTAAAAACTCATAGTACTCACCTACTACAAATCTACCAGTTACATTTGTAAGTCCATTCCGAGCATTGATACTAACATTGTGCCCTGACTGGAAGACCAATGGTTTAGTCTGGAAATGTGAGGAGAAAAATTATAAATTGAGAAAGGAGAAAGGTGACAAGAGAAAAGTATTAAACAAAATAGGGTTGGAGAGGGGGAAGACAGAAAGAAAAAAATAATTTGGAAAATAGAATAGTAGATTGTAGACAAAGATAATAACAAGGATGGAAGATTAAATGGCAATAAGTTAATTGTAATGACCTAGCAAATCAAATGAATATATCCCAGTTATTGACAGTAAATTAAGTATTATACTCATAAATGTAATTTGTATTTAAAAACAATTTTCCTTTAAAAAATAAAATATCTACATGATAAAAGCATTAGGGAAAATGAAGTACAGATTAACATGTCCATTACTGCTCATCAATATTTCATATTTTACAGATTATAGAAAGTGACAAATATTGTCCTATTTACAATACATTTTGTACATCTTCCAAGATTGGAATGAATTTTTGAATAAAATAAAGAAAAGATTTCAAAGATGAGAAACTTACCTTAAAAGATGTAATTTGTGAAGTATAAAAAGCCTTCAGGAATTCTACAGTACCTTCAAGACGGATACCATCCTTAGCTATCTTGAATTTACCCATGCCATTCTGTTCAAAACGAGAAGATATATCTTACAAATACATCACATATTCAATTCAAATCCATTGATTGCCTTTTATATGATTTGCTATCATGCAACTTATTCATGAAACTGATATCCTTGTATTGAATGAAAAAAAATGCTTAAGTATACATTTTCAAATATTTTTAAAATAATCATTACATCCTTCAGGCATCACATACATTCCTGTACGTTACAGATTTAATCTGTGATATGGAACAATTATTCTGTTTTTATCTATGGAAGAAAATGAAGGAAGTTTTTCAAATCCTTTGAGCAGTCAGGTATCATTAAAGCCAAAAGGAAATGAGTGAAAGCAATCTATTTTTTCAATCCCCATAGGCAAATTAAAAGAGAAATGTAAATGAAAAGGGAAGGGGATGAGAGAGAGAGTAAGAGAGATAGGCAAATAGATTTATAATCTAAAACTTTATTTTTTTGCATGATTGGATATAGTTGATGGTAGAAGAAAAAAAGAGAATAAGTGTGAAATGATGATGATGATAATGGTGATGATGATGTGATGATGGTGATGATGATGAAGATGATGATGATGTGATGATGATGATGATGGTGATGGTGATGTGATGATGGTGATGTGATGATGGTGATGATGATGATTATGTTGATGATGATGACGAAGATGATGATGATGATGATGGTGATGATGGTGATGATCGTGGTGATGATGATGATGACAATGATAATGATGATGATAAAGATGATTATAATAATGAAGATGATGATGATAAAGATGATCGATGATAAAGATGAATAAAGACATATTAAAATGATGCTGAAAAATATGATGTAGTAGAAGAACAACGAAAGCAACAAAAATTAGAAGATGACAACTATTATGATGATACTGGGAAATGTGGGTCTCATGACGGAAATGGGTGAGGGAGAGAAAGCAAGAGAGAGAGAAAAAAAAACAAATCAAAGAACAATAATGGACAGAGGAAGAGTAGAAAGAAGAGAGGGTGAGAGAAAATAAGAGAGTGGGAGAGAGAGAAAATAAGAGAGTGGGAGAGATAAAAAGAGCGAGAGAGAAAGATGCATACATGGAAAAAGAGGGAAAGAGGGAGAAGCATTAAGAAAAACAGGAAGAAGAGTTGGAGTATCTAGGAGAAAGAAAACAAAGAGCAGAGAGAGAGGAGACGGCAAGGAATATTAACTAGAAACACAGTAGGAAGGAGATGGCCTCAACAGGAAATGTGTTCTCTCTCTCATCATACAAACTAAACTCCTGAAGCTGATAAATCGCCCCTGGTTCCCTCTCTTAGATTCAATTTCATGGGATCTGTCATAGCTACTCTTGTACTCATCACTTATCCAGACAAAATCTATGACTGCCCTGCTAATTTTACACTCAATATGCGCATGATTTGGAATTGCTGATCAGCCAGATAATCCACAAAAATATTCATAAATTGGTAATCTCCTGGCTTTCCGTCCTTTTCCTATGTTGTAAGTTAACTCCATATGCAGAGAAAGATTTAAAAACTGGAGGGGGGGGGGAGTAACCCATTTTTAAAAAAGTATTCTATCTGGTTTAAAATGTTGATAAGACTGAAAATTATTTTAAGTATATCCATTTTTCTTTGCTTCTTCTGAAAGGGTGAAATGTAATGGAAAATTCTAGGTGGAATTATGAACTAAAATAATTAACAGAGAATATCATAAAGCCACCAATGAAGCCTGACATATATAATATTCAGTGTTAAAATTATGTTTGAAGTTGTGAATCATCAGCCAGCATGATTTTTTTTAATGCAGATGAACAACTTTCATGTAAGTGCTTTTAATATTCCTTGGTACATCATTGTTTTTGATGTTGTATTTTTTTTTGCTTCTAAAGTAATTTCATCAACTTATCCTTTCCAAAGTTTAAGATATTTTTTGAACAACAATTGGCACTTTACTTTACTCTCCATGGCTGAAAATAGTGGAATTTGATAAGAAGGATGTCTTTCATTAGAATGGAACTGTGATTATCTACATCCCACTGATGTAAATGTAAACAATTAGTTATTTGGATTATTTCTAATTCTTTTATAGGTTAGCAATTTTTTTCCCACTGGTAGCTGAAGGTAATACATACTAGTTCTGTAACCTATAGAACACAATTTTAATTCAGTGTAATTCACATTTTCTAGACCATGGCCAGAGTTAGCTTGTACTAATTTTCTGGCTTTCTGACAGTATGAAAACTTTGAAAAACTTGGGGGAAACAAACCTCTTCTCTTTACTTCTTCAATTAATTTTTTTTTCTAGGAAAGTACATGACTGCTTTATAAATTTGCAATACTTGAGTCATATATGCATCATATAAATTCCTGAATTGACAACTTAAAATCTATGTATACTGCAATAGGTTAAATTTCCAATAATCAGTATAGTGTTCAAAGAAGGATATTTGCAAATTTGGCAACTAACAAAAGTTATGTTTTAATAATCATTAGTAATAGAAAATAAAACTTGACTAAATTCAAATGAGAAATCCATGTCTATGTCATGGCTTAAAGCCATAATCAGTACTGGTGGGTGTTTCATAAAGCTGTTCGTAAATCAAGAGCGACTGGTGATCATTTCTTGTGGTAAATAGTATATACCAAAATGTTCATTGGTGGTGCATGGTTTAGCACGTAAGAAAGGATCACCAGTCTTTCTTAAAGTCGTTCTTAAAGGTCAAGTCCACCTCAGAAAAATGTTGATTAGAATCAATAGAGAAAAATCAGACAAGCACAATGCTGAAGATTTCATCAAAATCGGATGTAAAATAAGAAAGTTATGACATTTCAAAGTTTTGCTTATTTTTAACAAAATAGTTATATGAACGAGCCAGTTACATCCAAATGAGAGAGGCGATGATGTCACTCACTCACTATTTCTTTTGTTTTTTATTGTTTGAATTATACCAATATTTCAATTTTTATGAATTTGATGATTAGGACCTCGTAGCCTGCAGCACAAAATGTTAAAATAATGGAATTCCACGTGTTCAGGGAGGAATGGAACTTCACTTCACATGACAATGACAAGAAAATAAAAATATTTCATATTTCGAACAATAAAAAACAAAAGAAATAGTGAGTGAGTGAGTGACATCATCGACTCTCTCATTTGGATGTAACTGGCTCCTTCATATAACTGTTTTGTGAAATGAAGCGAAACTTTAAAATGTCATAACTTTCTTATTTTACATCCGATTTTGATGAAATTTTCAGTGCTATGCTTGTTGAATTTTTCCCTTTTTATTCAAATCAAGTTTTTGTTGGGGTGGACTTGTCCTTTAAATTACGAAAAGCTTTATAAAAAGCCCCCCCCCCCTGGTTAATGAATCCCCAAATTTGCAACTTACAAGTGAAAAGTCTAGAACCCTTAGTATCCAGACGGTCAGGGCAAGATTAACAGTGATGACAGCCATGAGTATCAAGACAAGTAGATAGAGACATCGCTTCCTCCAGCCGTAGATGCCAACCTTGTATACAATCTCTGGTTCTCTGTGCCCATGGCCATGGTGGTGGTGTGAGTGACGTAACGAACCCTGTGAGTAGCTTGGGTAGCTTCCCCCATCGCCCCGATTCATGGTTGCTTGCTGGCACCCAGACTGGACAGACTAGATGGCCACTATCTGCAGAGGGAAGAGAAAATGAGGATAGTATGGTCAGACGTGGACATCAAAGCCATCTCCATGACGGTTGTACCATGTTAATCATGCTGACTGTAAGGAACCACAGTAGTTTGGATAGCTTCCCTTGCTATCTTGATTCATGGTCGGCCCCTGGCACAAAAAGTCTAATCAAAACTCAACAGAAAAGATGGCTGGTATCACCAGAAGGATTTGAAAATTGGGTACAGTTGACACTCTTCATCAAGGGGACATCACGGTGATGCTGATGATGTACAGAACCGTATGGCTGGATTAGCTATTCAAGTCAACCTCAATGATATTTGCCAGATGGTACCGAGACTAGATGGTCAGTGTCTGCAGAGGGACAGGAAATTGCAAGTAAGGTGATGAGACAATATAACGTAAATGTAAACCTCGAAGGAAAACGAAACCCAAAATCTAATACAACATAATATCATTGAAAAATACAGAATAATGAAAAAGAATCCACTCAGACCCCAATATGAATTTCCAGTTTATCAATGATTGTATTAGATTTTGGGTTTTGTTTCCCATTAAATTGCAACCTTCCAACCAGTTGTCTTATGTCTAAGCAGTAGGATGTAAACATTGAATACATTTCGCTTTACAGTTTTGAATTGCAAACTAGATGAAATATTTCCCAGGGAGTCTAGGAAGGTGCACACAATTTTGTCAGTTGGTCAGCCCAAATCAAATAGTTGACCATTGTGTTTAATATCATATTACAGAGACATCACTGATGTTTATAAAGGAATTCAGCAAGATCAAAATCTGACAGGAATCTAACAAAGAAATCTAAACTGTACACCTGTACAAGAGAGCAGAATGCTGTCAAGTTTATAAAATTAACTATTTTGTGGTAAAATTTGACAAAAGAATGACTGATCAAATTATGACCAGTTAAAATTTGGTAGTCATGGTGATGGTGGTACTTACATGTAGCTGTGGTATCAGTGATAATGGTCTGAAAGTGATTGTGGTTATGGTGATGTGGCCAGTTAGCTTCATCATGGCATGAAGAAGAGATACATGAAGGTACTTGGAATTGTGAAAAACTTGAAATTAACCAAAGTCCCAAGTACTACCAGTTCAAGTACATCATACATACATATAACTTTCACATTATGAAGAAAATATTGATAATAATTGAATATCATGTTATGTTTGATTTAAAGTTAGATTAAATGCAGAGTTTGCAGACCTATATGTGACAAGCCCATGGTATAATGAAAAAGCCTCTAAGTCTTGAAGCAAAGAATAATGTAACTTGACAGGACCAGAGGTTGTATTGATGTACACATGGGAAAGGTGTATCTAGGGGAAAAACAGCTCCTGTTACAAGTGCTAGAATTTTTACATGATCCCTCCCAAAATCTGAAATTGGAGGTAAAACCAGAGATCATACCTCTTAGTTCAATCATCAGTCAATGTGGGTTAGCATCGGAAATGGAATAGCATTTCCAGCTTTTTTTGACACTGGTAGCTTCTGTGATTTTTTTTTTGTTGCTCTTTTCAACAAACCCTCATTTAGTCTTCTATTTTGGCATTATAATGGTCTTAATTTATAAACTGGCCCCTTGTGTTGTTCTTTTCTTTACAGTTTGTTCATTTCACATTGTACACTCTTTACGCTCATGTTTGTTAAATGTTTGTATTTTTGTTGTAGGGCCTCCAAGGACAACAGTATATCAATTACTGATGGAGCCACCCTACTAAAAAAAGACTTATAAATAAATAAATAAATAAACCCCTGAAAGTGATGACAAGGGCACCATCTTACAAAGAGTTACGATTGATCCGATCAATCACAAAGTTCTAGGGACGGCCAGCAACATCAACATTTATTATTCATGTTTGTTCAAAATATTTTCTAACTATGATATTCATGCATTCATTGTTTTCTTGAAAATTCACTGTGCTACTCTTTGTTTACAAAGGACATTGTGCAAATTTTCTGTAGAAGAAATTATGACACTGATGGATTTCCATAGAGTTACAATTGATTGGATCGATCGTACATGTATCTCTTTGTTAGATGGGGCCCAGGTGTCCCCATATCTGTCACTGATGAAAACATTGCATTACCAATTTTTCATCATGAAAAAATTGTGAAGCATGATTATAAGCAAGTTATTACATTTTGTTATTATTCACAATTAAACCAATATGTTTTTCAATAGGAAATTTAGTCATCAGAAATCATACCAGAATACATATAAGTTTGATCATGCATGTACAGATCCACTCAAAGGAGCTGCAGTGAATATGATACACATGTATATCCTGCAGCAACAGACATAATACCCCTTTCATAAACCTATATTATCTTCATAATTTGGTTGTAAAATCAGAGGGGACCAGGGTTATCCGCATTATTTCGATGCTGCAATTATCCGCATAATAGCGGCATCGGGACCAGATTTTGACTTTATGAACGCATTTCCAAAGTAATGCGGATAATTGCCATGGTGCGGTCACAAGGTCACCCTTTTCCAACACAACCCCATCAAATGGGGTGTGTGCAGTTGCCATGACAATTATCCGCCTTTTTCAGGTCAAGCGCTCGTAAAAAATAGTGCGGTTTATTTTCGAAGTTTGTGAATGCAATTTTTATTGCATTATTATCCGCATTACTCTTAGGCGGATAATTGGAGGATGGGTTTATGAAAGGGGTTTGAGATCATCAGGGTCCTGTAACACAAAGGTTAACGATTAATCGTATGCTTGATTTTCACGATTGATTGTACATTGTAGTCAATGCAATCAATGGTAGAAAAATGTTCTACGATCATTGCTAAGCTTTGCGTTACGGGCCCCAGGGCTCTCTTTGTTATACAGTCTCTCATCAACACCTCGGATAAACACGGAGCTGCTTTATAGATAATGTATGGAGAGCTACATTGGAGTGTAACATTTGTTGGTTGGTTACCTCAGAAGGCCGTGGGGGGGGGGTGGGCAAGTAAATAAAGGCATGTACATATACATGTATGTATGCAGTGTTCAATACTGTTGTTGTTTGAGTCATCAAAGCTTTCATTTATTACGGTACCAAAGTAGTTCCTTCACTCATTAAAATTTCTCTTTTTTTTAAATCAGATTTTTATTGTAATTCTTGACTACATTTGTTTCTTTAAAGTTTGCTCATCATGATGACTGATCAATATCACAAGTGTTTATTTTGTAATTGATAATTCTGTACCCTTCATTCAGGTAGAAGGTATCAAGGAACAAGACATGATTTTCCTTCATAACATGCTCTTATATTTAAAAAATATATTTAAATCACTCAATTAATCATGAATGAACAATTCTTCTTCGCCTCTGGGTACATGAAAAGCCTATAAACACATCCTAACATACTCATCCCATCTCCCACATTTACCAGGCATAGCCATAACATATCACTTAACTAATGCCCAACCTCATACATTGATAACCTGCATGAGTCAGACAAATTGAGATTAAAATTAGTCTGTTAATTACTCTTATGCAGCTGCGGCGAATCATCAATGGACGTCGGCATGGAACATGACCTTCAGAAAATCCACTCATAATTGTTGAATTGATAACCAGGTGTTCAATTTGTAAGAGACAGACAGAAAATGAGGGAATGGTGAAGGAAATACCCTTTCTACTGATCATGTATGGGATAGGTGGGCATGAATGATAGCATGGCAAAATGAGAAATTGTCCTGATATTTTGAACTTCAAGCACTTTTCTAAGATCTTTGATTGTGTTTTGACATTTGTTTTGTTTACTGGGGGGGTGTTTCACAAAGATTTAAGTGTGACTTAGAGTTGCACTTAAATGCCGACACGTATATGATATGCAATGCGGATTCTTATTGATTAATGTGCAGTATTGCACGACGTCCTCTGACCAATGCGGTCATGCCTTTTATAACACGCAACTAGGCATTTAAGTGCGACAAAAATCTTTGTGAAACACCCCCTGGACTTTTGGTATCATGTTCAACAAGTGGAGCGCCTCTGGCAGTCTCGCCTGCATTACGCGATTCATAGCAGCAGTGCTGACTTTGAAAACTACTATGAGATAATTATTCACAAATCACATCTTTCGTATAATGATATAATACTATGTTCATTGACGTTTGACCTTGATCACGTGACCAAAGACTTGTCGATGATATTTGATAACCCTTAACCGCATATTTATAAATAATATCCATAAACTGTCAAAGTTATGATGGCCATTCAACAATTACCCCCAACATGGCCAAAGTCCATTGACCTTAAATAGTTATTTCAAAAACTTAACCTTCTTTTAAGATTTAATGTTGCTGCTGCTGCTGCCGTCGGAAAAGCGGCGCCTGTAGTCTAGCTCTAATATACAGGCGAGACAATAAACCATTGTACCTCGAATATTCTTATTACCAATATCTATACATTAATAACCTGAAAAAAAATTCTGTTTCACTTCTTTTTTAGAACTCATGATAAATGACACAAATAGCCCCAGATTTCCCACAAATCTTTGAGCCAAACGAGGACCCACAGAAACAAATTTTGACGATCACCAGGATCCTTCCTGACCGAGTTCATACCAAACTTTCCTATCACACCCGAATCTGATAGTTTGACCATGAAATTGAAACCACGGTTTCAATTATACCTGAGCTTGGCTACGTAATCAGTATGGTGGGGGAAGAGGAGAAGGAAACACATCTGATGCTGGAATAACATGAAGAGGACCCTAGTTACATGTACCTCAATGATGCTGGGCCGATGATACTTGGACGACGTGAAGAAGATGATACACGCCTGCATCAAGACTGATGACGTCGTGCAGATGGATGGATGTACACAAAGAGCTCAATGAATGTTTACACAGGAACGTTCAATGTGGTCTGTTTGTCATAAGGTCCGTTGGGTGAATGGATAGATTGGATAAGAATATATCCCGGGATTGTATGGGATACCTTTCACGCAACAGTTCACTCAGAGTCAACACAGATCAGAGACTTCATTACCAAAGTATTTTCACCTCTTAAAACTCTCTATCGCATGAATGCATAATAAACACCGAGTACTACTACTAATATTAATGTTGACTACTGTACATGCATGAACTGCAGTAAGAATTTATCAAAAAGAAGTTTTATATAAAAAAAATATGTATACCGTAAGTGTCAACCTCCCATGTCAGATAATTGCTGAAGTTTTAAGCATTACAAATTTAAAATACATACATGTACATGTACATAAAACGAGTGCCCACTTTTGAATAGACCAGCAAATTCAATTTCGCAATCTCCCTACAAACATGTACTGTATGATTACTCGCTTTATTACACAGAACAAAATATATTATGAAATGCATCTAATCATAAACATTTCAGATGTATATTAAACACTAATAAATCATGACTAATAATAATTCCAAGCTGTTGGCATATTTTCACACAACAGACAGATGAACATAAACATACACATACCATACTGTATGATGACGCACTCAATATAGCAGTCCAATATAAATATTACACTTTCAATCTCTAGTGCGAGCACTCATCTTCCATTTTAAAAGCAATCTAAATGGAGCAGTAGCCATCACTTGTTTACATCGGCCAATGGTTATATTTCAACTTTTGACTGATAGAGTGGGGTAAGAAATACCAAAGGCTTCTCTCATATAGTACATGTTTGCAAGCCTTTACAAGGGACTAGTAATACTCTCTCAGTTCATGTATAACAATATGACAAGCATTGTATTTATTATAACAAGTATTTTATACAGATTCATATTTTTTAAAACTACAATCCAGCCATTGCATCATACATTGTTATGACACACAAGATTGCATACATGTACATACACATACCTTCATATGATAGGCAATACATTGCGTATTACATGTAATTATACTTTTTATAAATCATAGAACTAAACCTAAATAAACTACAAAGTACAATGTAAACTTAACCTACATGTACTGCAAGCAACACTGATTTAAAATAAAAATATTGTGGGAGATAATTGCAAACAAAAATATATAAAGAAGAGAAATCTTATATCTAATGTAGATATAAAACAACTACATGTACACAGAGAGTGTTTTTAGAATCTCTTTGTTTGCCTTTTTCATACTATGAAACATGTGTTTCACTTGGATGAATTCTTCTCCATGTACATGTACTTGTACTCCTGTACTTTCAAAGTGATGTGAATACTACATGTATACATTCAAGCAATTTACTACTCTTGATTGATCAGTACAATGAAGTGTACAAAAGAGCAGTACAAACTATGAATAGGTGGGAAAATAAAGCATGAGCAAGCAATTGTAGAAAACACAGCTGACAAATGTGGAATTACAATTTCATGGATATGGCTGCACTGTGAATAAGTTGTCACAGATCAATATACACTCCTATTTCAATGATTAATGAATGAACGGCGAGGGCGAGAGAAAGAATGAGAAAGGGGACCATATGACGATATGTATATATATGTATAAAAGAGAGGGAGGAGAGTGTCTCAAAGAAAAGTAGAGTATGGAAAAAAGAACACATCTTTAATAAACTTGGAAGTGAAAAGTTGCATTTCTGACAGATCTGAAAGCCCCTGTCTCAACACACCTACATGTACATGTATTTGATGCTGTCCAAACTTGGAATGAACCCTGAATGAAAAATTATTTTAATAAAAGCAGAAAAATCAGAAAAAAACATTTGCAAAGGTTTGATGAAAATATGCCAAAGAATAACAGAGTAATGGATTTTATTATTTTTGATTTTGTGACATCATTTGTCCATATGGTGATACATAAAAACTTTAATAGTGATTTATTTGTGCTGTGATATCATGAAACACATCCCCTTTTATATACATACATGTTTGAAAAAAATATTCATATTCATAATTTTCCATCAAATAATTGTAATTCATGGATTGATACTGCAGGAAATACATAAATTATATGGGAAAGCTGCTCGCACATAATATGTCACAAATTTAAAACTTTAAATATTCATAACTCTGTTCTTTAACAAATTTTTATGAAACCAATGTTTTTCTCTTTGTCTGCTTTTATGAAAACCAACTTTTCATCAGGGTGATTTTCTCCTATTAAAGGCATGGCAACATGCAACACGTACAGCTGCAACAGAGGCTGATTGTAGAATAAGATAGAACACATCGTTATATACTAATTAAAATACCATGACTGATGTTTACACACACCACATGAATCAAACAGCTGACAGACATTAAGCCATTTTGACATATTATTTCCATATCACCCTCTCCGTAATCCCCTTTAGCGTAGGGTGCTCTGTGAGCCTCACATCCCAGCCGCAGGGCAATCGCCATCCCAAGCGGGAAAGGATCAAGAAAATGGCTGATGCCAGTCCCAATCCACTTGCTTAGAAGCAAAAACGAGACACATCAATTTTCCAGAAATCCTTGATAAATATGAAGGAAATTTGTGTGGCATGAATAATGGCAAGTACCCTGGAATTTCAGGTTTTCACTTTAGCTTCCATGCAATATTCACATTGTTTCTGAATTGAATACACTGGTTTTCCAAATGCTTTGTGCATTTCATCAGGGGCTGAAAGTTGCTTTCAAATATCAGATTTTATTAAATCTATCTTTGAAGTTGATGTTTTAATCTAATTCTAAAAATAGTTTAGAGATGAGAAATATTCATATCTACTTAAGATTACAGGATGTTTTTTCTAAACCATACAAGAGAATTTAAAATTAGGACTCAAGTTTATTTCTGTAAATCCTTTCTTTTATACAGGAATGTGATCTAAAAAAGGTGCACTGTGGAAATACATGGCTGATGTATTTTGACAAGACAGGATATGTTTCATATTATAGAACTTACATTTTTTAGAAATGTTATGTCCATGTAGGTACTTTGATAAGACAGGATTTTTTTTATATATATAGAATTTAATTCTTCAGAATTGTTACGTCCATGTAGGCATTTTGATAAGACGGGATGTTTTTTTTTATTCCTCAGAATTCAAAATTGTTATGTCCTAAGATGGGATGTTTTTTTTTTTAATATAGAACTCCAATTCCTCAGAAATTATGACCAGGTAGGTATTTTGATTAGACAGGAATCACAGGATATGTCCATTATTTTGATAAAAAGAATGTTAACTATTGTACAATGCAGGCCTTTTAATTTAATGAGTTAATATCCCAACAAAATTTGGTTATGATCGTTGAAAACAAGATCTTGGTTTTAAAAGTTTACACAAATCTGCACAAATTTGTCACTTCCAAAAATTCTAATATATTTAGAAATAATAGTGCTACTATGATAAATCTGGTAATAAATAAAAGAGCTCACCATGCTCATCATCAGTGTGATGGACATTGCTTTATTTTATAGCAAATGAGACATTTAAAATTGACCAAAACTAGATAAGAAATTAAAAACAAATACAACATTTCAATGAAATATACAATAGAATTTGGATCTCAATAAGGTGTAAGACGCTATTAAAAACTAATAAAAACATTACTGAAATTGTTATTCTCAAATTATCATTAAATTAATTGCATTACTTGCATCAGCTCATTCCATGTCTTTTTATACTATTATTGCATTTTAAACATAATGTATATTTTTTTATCTTCTTTAATGGTCACTGCATGTTATGTATTTATTTATTTCTTTGTATGTATTCTTATGTATTTCTTAAAATGTAAACTCACATTGTTAGTCTTCTGACTTTTTGATGAGTATTGTTCAATAAAACCAAATTTGAATTTGAATAAGAATTTACATCAGAACACCTGAATTGGGAAAATGTTACTGGAATCCGATAGCACTGGACATATTCTCTAGCATGGCTGACTCAGGCCTAATAAACATGGACACGTACATGTACTACCTACAAAGTCAGATCTAAGCATATTCTAGAAGCGCATTTGTAATACATTAGGAATATGATAGTTTATTTGAACAATCTATCACTTCACCCCCACAGACTTGCAATCATCTTAACATAACTTCTCATTTAATGTGTGTAGCTGACACAGCCTCAGGGGGCATGTTCATAGCTCACTAGGATCCTCGCAACAAAATAAGAAATGGAGTCGACTAAAGTTCAACAACTCATAAATTGGATTGCGGTACTGGCGCGAGCAAAAAGGGTGCGTTCCCTCAACCATAGCCATCATCCTGAAACGACTTTCTGTCAAGTGCCACGTCTTTGCTTCGTCTAAACACTTCACTTGGTACATCTACATGGAACTGTGCATTCTTTTGTGGTGAGCGAATATGAATGAAAACAGCAAGAGGTCTGATGCTGCATAAAATTCATGGAAGTATTTATAAATAGGTACTTAACGGTATTACCAGTAAAGTCTTGTTCACACATGTAACAACAAATATGTAATACTTAACCTTATGAAAACATCCCACTGTTTTAACAAAGGCAACATGTAGGTAGAATTACATGTATTGTATTGTATCCCATGAAAAAAACACAAGTTGCTCTAAATTATGCACAAATATAGCTGATAAATGTTTGGTGTCATAATCCACTGAACTAAATTCAATGACATTCATTCTGTCATCATTATTTAGCTATAAAAATCTTAAAATGAACAACCACGGATGTCTCTATTTTACCTCCATGGAATATCCACAGGAAGGTTCCTTCAACTGCATGTAATAAAATAGATAACTGCTGGTGTGAACACGAAATGGATTTATTGACAGACATTGAAAGTCACATGCCACAATGAGAGAACATTTGATTATTGTTAGCGAAATTGAACTTGACACTTTCACAGCAGGGGCTGTAAATTTACATGTATCTCATATCTGTTCAGAGGTAAGATGTGCATTGTTCCATGGTGAAACTCTCCTCTCTTCTCAATTCTTCTTTCTCTAACTAAAACCATTTTATTATGGCTGTAAACCTGTAAGACCAAGTAACAAACTTTTACTATTCAACTCCAGTCAAGTCTGCTACAGCCACCCCTGTATTTTCTGTTTCTGTTTTTAAAGTCACTTGTCTATTATTAAGAATATACATGTATACTGAATTACTATAGGTTCTAATACGAGCATATTAAAATTAGAAACAGTCAATAAGCTGTATGATCATGATCATTCAAATTTCTCAAAATCATCTGGGGGCCATTTCATAAAGCTGTTCGTAAGTTAAGAGTAACCTTAAGAACGACTGGTGATCCTTTCTAGCGCTAAACCATCGCCTATGCCTATGGTGTATACCATTTACCAAAAGAAAGCATCACCAGTCGTTCTTATCTTACGAACAGCTTTATGAAACACCCACCAGGTGTTTTTGAACCTGTAATCAAAATAGAAACAAGTGGAACGCCTCTGGCAGTCTCACCTGCATTACACGATTCAATATAGCAGCAGTAATGACTTTGAAAACAGCTATTGAATAATTATTCACAGAAGAAAACACACATATGATAATGAAATACATGTACGATGTCCATTGACCCAAAATGATCTTTGACCGTAATCATGTGACCGAAGATGTGTGCAAAACAATAATTTATACTTGAAGGTCAAGTCCACCTCAGAAAAATGTTGATATGAATCAATAGAGAAAAATCAGACAAGCACAATGCTGAAGATTTCATCAAAATCGGATGTGAAATAAGAAAGTTATGACATTTCAAAGTTTCGCTTATTTTTAACAAAATAGTTATATGAACGAGCCAGTTACATCCAAATGAGAGAGTTGATGATGTCACTCACTCACTATTTCTTTTGTTTTTTTATTGTTTGAATTATACAATATTTCAATTTTACGAATTTGCCTGAAGCACAAAATGTTAAAATAATGGAATTCCACGTGTTCAGGGAGGAATGAAACTTCATTTCACATGACAATGACGAGAAAATCAAAATATTTCATATTTCAAACAATAAAAAACAAAAGAAATAGTGAGTGAATGACATCATGGACTCTCTCATTTGGATGTCGCTGGCTCGTTCATATAACTGTTTTTGTGAAATGAAGCGAAATTTTGAAATTTCGTAACTTTCTTATTTTACATCCGATTTTGATGAAATTTTCAGTGTTATGCTTGTTGAATTTTTCTCTTTTTATTCAAATCAAGTTTTTGTTGGGGTGGACTTGTCCTTTGATTACCCTTATGTCTATGTTTCTCAAACTACATGTACATGTGTAGATCCATAAACTTTTTATAAAAGTTATGATGCCAATTGAACATAAACCCCAAACAAGGCCAAAGGTCATTGACCTTCAATGACCATTGATCTTGGTCATGTGACCTGAAACGCACAAAGGATGTTCAGGGATCCATGGTTACTCTGATGTCCAAGTCTCATGAACTAGATCCATAAGCCTTTAAAGTTACGATGACAATCCCACAAATACCCCAAACATTCTGAAAGTTTGTTGACCCTAAGTGACCTTTGACCTTGGCTATGTGACCTGAAACTCAAGCAGAATCTTCAGTGATACACTATTACCATTATCAGGGTTCCCACAGAAATTTGAAAACAGAATTCCATGACATTTCCATGACTAAATTGCTGCTTATCACGACTTGCTTTCTGGCACGGTTTCCAAAATCAGACACAGCAGAGTATGATAATTAAGTATGAGAGAACTTTGCGAGACACAACAAAATGGAAAGCTGCCATAGCCATGAGGTAAATGCAATTCCATGACTTTTCCATGACTTTTCACAAATTTTCCAAATTCCCTGACTTTCCAGGACCACAAATTTTTCCAGGATTTTCCATGACCGTGGGAACCCTGCATTATGTCTAAATTTGATGAACTAGGTCCATAAACTTTCTATGAAGACATTTTAAAAACTTAACAAGATTTCGATATTGATTCCCCCAACATGGTCTAGTTCATTGACCCTAAATGGCCTTTGACCTTTATAATAGTCATGTGACCTGAAACTTTGGTTAAGATTTCAATGTTGCCACTGCCATCGGAAAAGTGGCACCTATAGTCTTGCTCTGCCATGGAGGCGAGGCAAAAAAAAGGGTCTACTGGTTTTTGTTTCAGGTCTTTGTTTGCAATTTTCAGTTATGTAAGGTAAAAATTATCCAGAAAAAGTTAGAAAGGGTTTATTCTAATGTAAAAATGTGAAAAACATGGGTATTCTTTCAATGTAAATTTGTACTCATTGTGTACAAAATAAAGAAAGTAATTTGGGTAGAAATCTTAGCTTAAAATACACCAAAATATAGGTCAAATTCATGACCAATCACACCTTTTAATATGGAGTTACAAAACATGGGTAAAGCTCGCCTATTTACCATAGAAAGTCTAATACTTTTCTCCCTTGGGTAGCTTTTTTTACACAGATTTCCCTGTAATAAACAGTAGAAGCCATGATCAGATCAAGTCATTTATAAGCTAAGCATTGGGCATGAAACTCTCTCAATCGATAATTCAAAAAGCTCGTTGATGATTCACAGATTATTGATCTGAGGTCAAATTACAAACCTGAGATCTTGGATTTGCAGCAACTCAGACAATAGGAATGAAAATATTCAGATGCTGTTTGGAGTACATGTAGATGAACTCATGGTTAAACGTCATGATGACACATTAACACGATCTGCAGTCTGCACGTAGGATTTCAAACAATATGCAGGGATCACAGAAGATTATTGTGCCGTTTATAATTTCTAAATCATTGACCAAAGGTTTTGATATGTTCATTGTCCTAATTGTAGATCGATTCTTATGAAATTCATGATGATATAGATTTTATACATAAAAATATACAAGGATTTCAAAGGCAATATGTATACACACACACATAGTACAAGATCATGCCCATAATGTGTACATGTTGAAAGAATGATATATTTATCTGAGGAAAAGATTTTAGACAGCAACTACATGTAAGACAATACACGATATAATGTCTACTGTAGAGTATGTAAGATCAAATATTGAGATTGTGTTGTTTGATGATGATGATCCAAACGGGTTGAATGAGAGAACCTGACAATAGTGAGATGTACACTGTATGTACATTGATCTACATGTACATGTAGGCATACAGCTGTACATTCATTGGTAACAAAGGAACAAAAACGAATACTTTTGCTGCATCTCAAGCAGGAATTGGAAAATTCCCCATTTTCAGCTCATTTGATTTTATTTCTATATCATAATATTTTTCATATCTTTATGTAGTTATTCATGTAAATGTATATTAGAAACAGATATTCCAAATCAAAATTGTTGCAATCTGTGTTGTTAAAACATTTCCCTGAATAAAAAATACTGAAATAAACAAGTTTTGACATACATGTACATTGAATCTGCTCAAGATGCACCTGTTTTCATAACACTGGCTGCATCAATTTGATTCAGACGCTAGGCAGGCCATGCCCTTCCAAATCCCATTCAAATGCCATATAAATTGAATTCAACCATTATCACACCAGACCCATTACAATAATCAAATGTGTACAACTCCTCCTCTCCCATCATTCTCTGCGGTATCTCTTGGACCTGCAGCTTGAAAAGCTTCATCTATTCTTGATCTGTCAGTGTCCACAACTATCCTTTTCATGTTCATCATTTTCTTTTTAATAAAGGCTTCATGTTTGTCCTTTGCCATTTTAAAACAAAACACAAGAGAATTCATAATTTGTTTTCTTCTGCAAACATTTTGCAGATATTTCATTCAATACAAAAAGATAATCACATTTCACTTTTAAGGTTGCTTTTTTAGGGAAAGACTTTTGGTTTTTGCTCTTTTTAGAGAAACGGATCAAAGTACTATTGTCAAGTCATAGGAACAGCCCGCGGGGGGGGGGGGGCACTTCCATTGACGAGTGGATACCATGAGCGACCATGGGGTCTCGAAAAGCACCCTAAATACATATTTTTTATATTCTTAAAACGTATTGGCGTGCGAAACTCTACCCTCCACAAGTATTAGAAACAAAACAATACTCTTGGAAAGAATTCCTTGAATTGAACCCCTATAACAAGTAATTGTTACATGTACATGTATGTCACGGACATTGGTCGTCGGTTTTACCTTTACCTCATTGGGTTTAGTAGTACTATTATAGTAAGGCCCCACCTCGCGCGAATCGTTCTCTAAACACGTAGTGTTGACTGTTGGGGGAAAAAGTACATCCTTTATAAAACATTTTATTTTTCATTTTTTATACCCTCGAAAATCTGACCCTAAACACAGCTATCCTAGCGAAATAGATAACTCTTTTTAAAATTATTTTAGGGCTTTTCTTGACACCCTTATTACGTTACGTACGTAACATGCCCTATCTTGAAAAAGACATCCTTTTTACATGTTTTTTTGGTCGCCCATGGTATCCACTCGTCAATGTAAGTACCCCCCCCCCAGGAAACAGTGATATGAAATCAATGAAAACATCATTGCAGTAATATGAATTCTATATTTTGTATGTCAAGGATGGAGGTGGGGATAGTGACATGTGTCAACATGGGCCACTTTGGACAAAGCTTGGTCACAAGGACATGCAAAATTCAATTATATTGGTGTTACTTACATGTATACAAAAGTAGAAGATGATTTTGTTGAAATTCATACATGTCCCCTCTATACCACCCCTCCCTCTCTACTCTTTTCTCTATGATCTCTATCTTTCTTTTTCCCTTTCTTACCAGCCATACAAATCCTATCCTGGATAGCAAACACATGTACTCTAATTTCTCATCATCTCTTAATAGAGGCAAAATCCAATGAGGCAACGAATGGAGTGAGAAATGTCAATAGAGCCTGACTTCCAAGCGCAATACAATTTGCTATTTTAAGCCATCATCCGGCTCAATAAACCATCAAATCACCCAAACAGACAAATAAATTGAACTTTCCAGACACCCGTCTGTAAAGAGGGTCCCCAGGATCTACCATGAAATGACTATGTACAGTTACCTCATATCTACTCAAGATGTGAACATACCACATGATGAAAATCAAGGTCTTTACCTCATTTATCAAAAATCATGTATTTTATCAATTTTAAGACAAATAAATAATAATACACAAGATTTGTATAGCGCACTTTCCATCTTGATTAGATGCTCAAGGCGCTTCAGAGCAGAACAACAAAAACTATTTACATATACATGTACATGTCCGAACAATAAGTCAGTGTCTATATACACATCAAAATTTTCATATTCGTATTCATAACTTTTAGGCTTTATGTTAACTTGTTTCACTTTTCATGTATTTCAAAAATGTAATCCTTCAATGAATGACTTTTCTTTACAACTTTAATACCTTTTTAATTCACATTTGTACATAATTCACTTTAATACATACATCTTTTAATTCATTCCCTGATCTTATATGTCCCTAGTAAATTTGATGTTTATCTCATTCGAAGAAATAAATTTCACCTGAATATTACAAAAACTAGATCTATATTGGTAATATCACATATTGAAATTATAAGGCAAAAAGAGTATGTCAGTAAAATTCTTTCCCTAAAAATCATGTACATGTACATGTACAAAAATCAACTACAAAAATAAGTTGATAATTTGGCAGTATTAACATAGTAGATTAAAATTTTGGATGGATGTCCTTTAAAGTCAACCAAACAACCACATAACACTTTTTGAGCGAGGCTAGTTTAAACATGCATCATCACCCAATATGCTGATGATGCCAAAACATCTAGGCCAACAAATCCAACAAAATAGATGTGATTTGCCTTACGCTATGAAAACACACAATGCTAGATAAAAGCTATGGTGGAAATGCAATAGAGCTTAAATGTCTACCAGCAGTTTACAATAAAAACATCAATTTTTAACTTCAATCTACACAATCTGTACTTGCACAAAATGTTGATATCTTTCAAGGAAATGGGAGGTTCTGATAATGCAATAATGTCCTTATGAGTACATTACAAAAACTTCAATAGAAAACATGATCAGACAGAAAGAAAATGAAATTTTCCATCTCAAATACCAACAAAACAGAACAATTTCTTTATTTTAAATATTTTATATAAAATTCAGAGATTTTGTTTAGAAGCAGACAGCTTGAAAAAATCATTACAAGTATGAGTGTTTATCATAAGGATCAAAATCAGTCTGAAATTTTTTAATTTCTTGTTTCCTTTTAACTACATGTACATCTGCAATTTTAATGTTATCAGACAAAATCTAAAGTGAATTTCTATCCATATTTGAACAGACAATAACTGCCAAGGGGAAAACATCCACTTCTATGCTTTTCACAATGCATTTCCTTAACCCCAGACTATCCTTAACCCCATACTATCTTTTTTTCACTACACACTGTCTTTCTTATAAACCCCATACTATCTGCTCAGCCAGGGTTAATGCCTTCACCCCAGACTATTCCTCAGTTCATGAATATTGATGATTTTACTATACAGAGCGTGATTAACGTGCAGTTTGACTTCTGTGATTGGTTATTGCTTAGCCCCACTTTCCTTAGCCCTGTTTCATTTTCACACTGCATCTCTTAGCACCGCAATTGTGGTGCTAGCACCACAATAAGCCGGCTAACCCTGTTGTTTTGCAGGGCCAGATAGTACTGTACTATTTACCATGCTAGCCCACTTTGCTAAAACATAGTGTGAAAACGAAGTGGGCTATTAAAGCTTAACCCCGGGAAATTGGTGGGGCCTACATGTAAGGCCCCCCCCCCCTTAGCCCCACCAATTTCCCGGGGTTAAGGAAAAAAGGTGCAGAATGAAAAGCATATTCCTGTGTTCACATTTGTCTGTTGTTAATAAAACTTCTGAAAATAGATTGGGTTACCCTATAAATGGATGTGTATGTATTTGTGTAGATGGCTTTACACATATGTCCCCTAGGCCTATGTCTTGGTTATGTACCATCTGCATTCTGTCGCTGATATCATTTGTCACATAATGTGGGTGTTCATATGTTCTTGATTTGTATTAAAATATGTTCATAGAAAATGATATACATGGAAGCATGAATTTAGGGGTATAATTTGTCTTTGACTATAAATTCTGATCTGTTTCACAATATTCTTTTCATACAATACCTTCATGATATGCAATTAACAATGATATTAGCATCGATTCAATTAAAGCTACATTATTTTGTAAAAGTACTGATAGAATTTGGCATTTAACTGGACTCAATGCATATTATGCAATTATGGGAAAAAAACTCTAATAAAAAATTGTACTAAACATGAAACCAAGCTTGGTAGAAACATTATTTTTTTGTGACCTTACAACTACCCTGGCTGCCACCCTATTCCTCATTGCCCTTCCCCTGGAAACATAACATTTACATGTCACTTTTAAATGTAGTTCTGTTGAAAATAACCTTCTATTTAAGTCAAATAATTAAGTCAATTTTTTTGGTCCGGATTATGTACAGCATGTGCTATTTATATTTGTCTAATTTGCAAAGGTTTCTGTGGTTGATACGCACACTCACCTGTACAATAGAAAGGACATTCTGCAAAACATTATCTGAGCTCAAATGAGATGCAGTTTCAATCAAGTTGAATATGAAAAAGAAAACAATCATCAGTACTGTAGGTGTGTACTTGCTGTATAGTTGTATTCAAGGAGCTGTTAAAAGCAAAAGTAATACTTACTACTTGGCTTGATGACTCAGGATACTCTCACTCGGCTCACCACATCAATCTCAATGAAAGAAACAGCTCTCTCTCAAGGAGACAAGAAATCGACTATCTTGTCAGCCGAGGCGTAAAACGAGTCAGGCTTGCGTCTCGATCCACGATCTATAACGGAGATGCTACTCAGGAAGAGCAGGCCTGGAAGGGCTTCGTACAGGTGCAACCTGCAAATTTGAAAATAAACCATCAAATTTCATCGATATTGAGTCGGATGAAGAAGAAGAGGAATAATGTTTACAGTAAAAGGTACCCCAGGGCATATTCTGCCTAATGCAGCAGAATGTTTTTTTAAAACAGGCAGCTAGGCAGGTAAAGAATCTGGGAGAATGCTACCAGGCATTTAGAGAAACTGCCTGGAATAGATAAGTGTACACATCACGTGTATGTGTGTGTTTAGTGAGACGACGACTGCTAAGGAGTCGCACAAAAAAGGGGAAAGTATAGGGACCTCAAAGTAAACAGATGTGAGAGTAAAAGATGCTTAGCAATGATAACATGCAAGAGACAAAGTCAATAGTCTGTTGGGATAAAAATCAAGAGTCTTTATGCAGAGGAAAGTAGTGATACTGGATGCTTCTAAAGAAACTGAAGACACCTTAAGATACTAAACCTAATAAAAAATACCTTTTTGATTATCTTCCTTAGAAATATAAAGTTTTTAGAATAGAAACCAACATTTAAAATCTCAGAGAAGATTAAAACGATATTAATATCGAGAGAAGCATGATGCGAAGTTGTGAAAACAAAACTATGTATGACCCCACAGTGACCATCACAATATTCATGTGTCAAGCATTATTATGAAAACTTGTATTATACATGTATGAATGGCATGGAAGATGTACATGAGGGGTTATTGCAATACATGACAAATGACAACATTTTTAAGTACAAAGTGAAGCTAAAATGAGAATAGAAGATGCATGTCGAGGCAACGCTCTCCATCCCTACATTGCATTACTATTCAGAGGGATATTTAAAGTCAGCCATACCAACATCCTGATGCCACAGATCTAGGAAAAAATGCAAATGATATGTAAATTGCAGGAAGGGACAATCCAAGTTAGGCACCCAAATGTAATAAAATCGTCACGGCAACACATGTAATGTACATTAGACGCAAATAGCGCTCCGGGCCTCCTGGAGATAAAGGAAGACATTCAATGCATCAGGAGGACTGCAAGATTTTTCTACGAGAGTAAGATTTGGTTACAGGTTTAAGCGCTGGACAGCCATCATACGATCCGCAGGTGTCAAGTGCGCATTACCATGAATTTAGCATCCGCATCTCTTTGTCCTTCCCCCCTGGTGCCCAGTTTCCTTCCTATCAACACCTTTTGCTGCATTTCTCTATGGGTAGTGCTTCAATCGTTGTTGGAATATCAATATGACCCAAATTTACAGATGGGGAGAGAGAGCAAGAGGGGGAGTCATTGTAAGAAAGGTGACAGAGACGGTGGAGAGAGAATATGACAGAGAAGGGATAGAGAAAAATGGAGAGGGGGGGGGGGCAATAGAGAGAAGTGGATACAAAGAGCTAATGGGGAGGTAGCATGAGAGAGATGTATATAGAAAGGGGCATGAAAGGAGGAAGAAGATGGAAAAAAGAGGTTTTAGTATAATACAGAGGGGACAGGGAGACTTAAAAGAGAAATTGGGAAGCAAGGATGAAAGTGAAGGGAGAGAGATAAAGAGGAGGCAAGACAGGGAGAAAAGATGGAATGGACAGAACGAGAGTGAGTCAACAGTCGCTCTCTCAATACCATCTTGATATACTACTCAACACTTTCCATAATGTCAATTTAAACAGCTTTCTACGTGTAGCCGTTGCACATACTAATACACACTCATCTAGGGGTTTCTCTGATGGGAGTGTTTATATTGAAGCCTGGATCAGACTTCATTTTCCTCAAACAGAAGATGAAAATGAAACACTGTGCAGGAATTTTGCTTTACCAATAGAACTTTGAAAACATGTACAAATGGTTTATTCTCTATTTTTAACTTTAAATTTGAAGTCATTTTCATGAAATCACTACAGAAACAACACTTGACAGATAGTAAAAGCATTACTTTGTAATTCTTTTTCCTATTATTCATAGCATGAATTTGAGTAAATGTGAGCTGAAGCAATTTTCAATCAAATAAATTTTGGACAATGTATGCAAGGAATGGACAGGATTTTTAACATGTATGGATTAAACACAATGTCATTATAAAACAACTGATTTTATTTTCAACTTGATAATTTACAAGATGCTGTAATGCATTGCTTTATCTCACAAATACTATCACCTTATGCTAACTTGCTCCAAAGCTTGAATGTACCTTTAATATTAAAATCTTTCCCAGGGAAATATGAACATAATAAAAAAGAATATGTGTGGACAGTATACATACATGTACATGTATATAAACACTAAAGATTTTATGTTGGTTTTCACAAGGAATTCATATCTACTGCTGATAGTAATTCTATTCAATTAAACAAAAGATATTAATTACAATCCAAAACTAAAGAAATTTAATCATCAATTGAATTTTGAAGTAATTATCATCAAAACAGGATAGTAAAACCGAAATTATTCACAACAGAAAAGTGTATATGTTTTGTTTCCATTCTCCATTCTAAAATGTGTACATCTCCACAACAGCACTCCATCAAGCGAATTTAATTTAGCATTCCCACTGGATAATTGAATTCTTCTCCCCGGCTACAATGCAATTGACCATCATAAGTACTAATATGCACTGCATACACCTAGACAAAATTTCCCTTCTCTTATCCAGGGTCTAATGAAGAGAAATTGTGGCATTGATAGATTTGACTATTCAGTCTGGCAGCTAATATTTTCACACCAGGTGGAAATGAACCATAAAATTACTATTAGCAATAAAGGCGCATGAATTGATATAGTGTTTATCATGAGGCTAGATGTAGTCTAGAGCTGCAAACCTTAGGGACATGTATTAAAGGTAAATGGCAACCTGACATCAATCTATTCTTTAAAATTACCAAGCACGTAATGACTGCTAATTAAAAGCCTGTGTAGTTATAATGCATTTATTGTAGAGAGCTAGAGACTTGAAAAAATTTAAACCTTTTAGGCACTATATTCATAATCATCAAATCATAGCTGCTCATAAAACTTGGATTTGTAAGGGCCCCGCCCCCTCCTCACTTAAAACAAAAGTTAAAGGTAATAGTTGCAGTAAATCATCGTTCAATGAGAGAGTCTTTAAAATCAAGGTTAATTGCCATATCTATCATGGATCCAGATCTGGTACATTGAAATGAACTAATATCTTTGTGAAATCATGAAACTGAAAACCAATAATTCTGCTGCTCACTAAAACAAAAAAGGCATATACATGCGGGGTATTGTATTATTATAACAGCTGTTAATAGATGAATACCTGATATTTTGTGGAATTTTGTGCATATTTTACTCATTTCTGAGTAATTACATATTTTTTCAAGAGCCATTTGGCACATATTTTTGATTTATAAATATAAACACTTGGGTGATCAATTTTAATTGGATTCTGTTAGAAGTCATTTTGAGATCGTTACCACAGCTGCCAATTTACCTTTTTAAAAGTACAGTAAACATAGTTTTGTACCTCAACCATCAATAAAATAGAAAGGACCCCAGAGTAAAATTGCTATCAAGTTCAACTGGATGTTGACTCAAGGTGGTTTCAGACCACCTCAAAGTTTGTCAGTTCCAGGTATTTTCTGATCAGGAAATTTACCCAGATCAGAAAATACCAGGTTATTTTGGAAATGTGAAAGCGATTTATGCGTAATCTCCCCCAAATAGAATACCCGCTAAAGTAGGTACTTGTCGAAATTACAGAGCTTTCGCAGGGATTTTTCCAAGGTCGCAGGTATTTTAGCAATGCGAAAGCAAATTACAGGAACTTTTAGCACTACGTGTAGTAGTGCGCGGCGCCGTGGGTTGCTGCTGAGCTAGCGATTTTGAATCTCGCACCTTGCTTGCTTATCAAGCCGTATAGTGCGCATGCTGGTAACTTCAGGAACTTATCCCGAAGGATAAGTTTCGGGGCAGTGGGAATGTGGGAAGAACTACGGGTATTTCCTTGCCTGAAAAAAATTCTCTTAAAGGTAAATGCTAGTTTTGGTAACGATATCAAAATGAGTTCGTACAGAATCCAATGAAATGACCACTAAAGTGTCTGTTTGTATAAATAAAACGCATGTGCCAAAGGATTCTGGAAGAAATCGTGTAATTGCTGAGAAATCAGCAAATAAGCACGGGATTCGGATAGGGCGTCGGGCCCGACGCCCTAAGCAATAATTATACATTGTCCCACGTGCGCTTATCTGTGTTGGGGATTTTCGGTGTGAACATTTTTCAGCGTAGATTTCAAGATTTCACAAAGTCCAGTTAATGTAACTGTACCAGATCTAGATCCTCGATGATATACTGGCAATTAAGCCTTGTTTTACAGACTTTCTCATGAAATCAGTGTTAACTGCAACTACTGGAATTTCTCTTTAATTCAACAGGGATTCTTGTGACGGGGATTCTTGTGATCGAGATGGTTTAAAACCATCTACAGGGACCCTTGGATTTTGATGTAGCAGCTGGAAAATGAATATGAAAGCTACAAGGGATTCTCTACCACCCCACCCTCATTATAACTTGATGGTCATCAGAAGCAGGATGAACATTGGGGCACGTTCACACCACACTAAAATAGAACAGTGAAATGTTCAGAAAAGTTTAAATGCAAAGCGCTTAATGTGATGTGATGTAAATAAATTGGACACGTTTCACTGCCTTGGTTCGCTGTAGAAAGCCATAATGCTCATGTACATACACAAAGCCACATCAGTTGGAAAGTTAGCCTGATTCTTCAAATAAATAACACATCACGATTTATAATAATCGGAACATTGTAAAGGGATAGATGAAAAATTGTATAATGGAAAAGAAAAGAGAGGTGCAAGAACTGAAAGGGGAAAAGATGAAGAGTTGGAGAGAAGAAAGATTAGAGAGAAAGAACTCGTGAAAGAAAAAAAAGAGAGGGAAAGATATCATGAGAATGGAAGAGAAATTAGAAAACGGGTTGGGTTGATGAAAGACAGGGGTAGTCAAACATGAGAGGACGAGTAGAGTTGAGGAGCTTGAATGAGAGGGCATGAGAGAAAGAAAATGAGGCAATGATTATCAATGAGTATCCCTAGAGATTATCTCAAGGTGTGATGTAAAGCAAAGGATTATTATCACAGATAAAGAAGCTCATCAAGCAAATAAATGCCTAAGGATGAGGCCTAATGATGATGCATTACGATGGTCGATGATAATATGCATCTCTAGTATTGCCCATGTTTAAAGTGTACTCTGACATCCTGGATATTTTGGAGAACTTGGAAGATTTTTACATTAGAAAGCTTATTCTGGATTAATAATAATAATAATAGCTGGATTTATATAGCGCTTTTTGCCTGAGGATACAAAGCGCTTGCTATTATTACCCCGGCTTTAGCTCGAGCTACCATCACCGGCTCTCAGTGCATGCAAGGAATTAATCCTGCCGGGTACCCATTCACCTCACCTGGGTCGAGTGCAGCACATTGTGGATAAATTTTTTGCTGAAACGCGCCATGGCTAGGATTTGAACCCATGACCCTCTGAAAGGTGAGAGTCAGAAAAACAAGACCACAACGTGCCCATGCATTAAAAGGAATTGCAACTTTTTTAGTCATAATCTTTCAAATTCGGGAGATTTAATGGATCGTTTAAATGTAGCAGGGCCCTCTGGGAGAACAGTGTACATCACTGATGAGGCTACCTTGGATAAACAACACTTTATAATAATATAATGAATTGGCAAAGTAAAAGAACCAACAGCAGACATTTCTTTGTAACTAATTTTTTTTCAAAAATAAAGAAAAAAAAAAGATAAATTATACGTTTCTCATCCTGAAAATTTTGCACATGATTGAGGGATTTATGGAAAGATCTCACGATCCAGATAACAGCATGATTTTTAAATGTTAAAGCACAGTTGATGAGAATCCCATCTCACACACAGTTAACATTATGGGTCAAATATTAATGGAAATTCCAGAGATTCTAGAACTTATCCCTTATCAGTATGCATTAAAAAATTTGCAATATAACCATTTTCTCCCTAAATTATCATTGAAGATAAGAACAGATTGAGTGGGTATAATTTACATGTATCTATTCCCTTGAATATGACACAAGATAGGATGGCCAAATATTCAGAGGCAAGAGCTTAAAATTGTAATTGAAATTCTGATTCTTTATTGAAAGATATAAGCCTCTTATTTTGTATACATACTGCATGAACCACTTTCTACAAATGCTGATAAATTTATTTAGTTATTAGAAATAATGGAATATCAAATTGACATATATTTGTCCATCAGGACAAGAATTTCAAGAATCTTGCAAGCAACATTTTGTACATTGTTTGAAAGTATATCACTAAGAAAAAATTATCTGTGATATCTGATGCATAGATTTCACAAAATTGAAAGTGAAGGATGTCAAATCATGAAATCATTTCCTTTAATACCAAAGCAGTAATAAAGAGAAAACTCTTTACTGTATTATTTAGAATACATTCCTGTGTAAAAATCTGCTACATAACATCAACATCCCATCTCTTTTAATACCATTGTACAGTCATGTTCATATTATGATTAATACATGTACTGACCATGACCAAATTAAGAGTGATTTTTTATATTTTAATGCCATGTTGGTGCACAAATCCGACAGTGTACTTTGCACTTTGTCAAATGAAGATTTAGTTCATACACAGTTCACATAAACACTATGATGGTAGTCCCCAAGTCAGCGCACCTATCGATTTGAGTTAGGATTTAACCTTAACTTCTTTTTATTTCACAAAATATTTCTGTTAATAATGTTCCTTATATTATCATAAGCGTACCAAATATCTCATTAAAATTTGAAAGAAATATAGGATTTTCTTTGAAAAACCTCAGGCAGTCATTTTAAGATTGAAAAAAAAAATGTTCCCCGTGTCTGCGCACCTATTCACTTTGCACACGATTCGGGTATTTTGATGAGAAAGGCTGCATTTTGAGGCCGTCACATGAAATGCCCAAAATTAATTATTTTTCCATCATTTTGAGTTGAATTTTTTAATGAATATCTGTCTATGTGGTGTGTGTGTACAGTTTGTGTTCGTTGCGTATTTTCTTTTACTAGAATCACGCAGATACGTGTGTGTGCAGACAAGGGGACTGCGCAGACTTGGGGGAACTTGCCATACTGTTATTCATGAAATGGGTATAGTCTATTACCGGAAATAAAAAAAAGTGGTAAATAAGTGTAAGCTATGAAAATTCGACCAAATGGTAAGTATATGGAAACTGGACAAAGTGGGTGAAGAGTAATACCGTGTTTACGCATGTTGAATCCGCGAGCCGGGTTGAACACTGCGAAGAAGGGATCAGAGATCGCGTTCATACGTACATATAAAAAGGCGAGTTCAACACGGCTCGCAGATCTCGAACGGAAGAAGAATTATGACGTCGCATATTAAACGCGGGACATTCACCGCCGGAATCGAATCTTGTCCGTGCAAACAACAACAATGCCAAAAGTGAAAGCGCGCGCAGTGACCTAGGTCAAGAGAGTTCGACACGGCTTTCTGTTTACACACGAAAAAATTGCCGAGTCTGACTCGGCTCGCGGGTTGAAACCTACGATTTTGGCGGATCGAAAAAGCCGCGTTCGACACGGCTCGCGGATCACACTGATCGCGTTTACACAGCATAAAATTGCCGTGTTGAGCACGGCTCGCGTGTCGAACCCCCGAGCCGTGTTACTGTGTAAACAGGGTATAAGAGGCAAGTGGCAATTCAACATCTAAAGTAAATAAACCAAAGATCATTGAACTATACAAATTTCAGGCAAACCTGCGTTGATATAACCCTGATACAATACCAAATATTCAATTCTGATATCATCTTATTGATGAAAGTTGTTCTTTCTTTTGGTTATATCACCACAGGTTTGCCTGAAATTCGTACAGTTCAATGATCTTTCTAAAACAAAAATACATCCATCCTCACATTCTCTCAATAAATCCATTTCATCAAATTTCTAGCCCCTTTTCAATTTTGTCCAATACAGGCAATATAGTGAGGCCGTGGATTGATTGGTTTGTGCTACGATGTACATGTTTGAGAAGGAACCCATCTCTTTATGACCTGAAACAGAAATACAGCTCAAAATGTCAACCGAATTTAGGTATCATTACTCATTCCCTTCCATTTTGTGCATGAGATGGGGTCCTGTGAATGAAATTTCATCACATCATTTGAAATAAATTCATCTGTTCTATGCAAGACTTTTTTCCCCAAAACAAAGATATTCAAGCAATTGAATACCAGGGAGTGTGTGTTCAGTTTGTTAGGTGAGGTTCCTTTTATGCATTTAATTTAGAACTTGACATAGAGAGAGATAAAAGAGAAATATACTGCAGTTAAAGAGAGATGGTGGAGAAAACTGCAATATGAAAATAAGTAGTCACTTGTGACTCAAAATTCCATTATTGTTTACTATACATGCACATATGAACACCTTCTGGAGGGGGGGGGGGCAGTGGGTTCTGGATTAGAGAATAAATACCCTTTAAAGACCAATTAAAGGTAAATGCCAGTTTAGGTAACAATCTCAAAATGACTTTTTACAGAATCCAATATAATGACCACCCAAGTGTCTGTTTATATGAATAAAAAATATATACCGAAGGATTCTGGAAGAAATTGCTGAAAAATAAGCGCGGATTCGGGCACTTCCGTCAGGTCTTTATTCCAGCAATATAATATACAGTCCCTCATGTGCCTATCTGTGCTGGCGATCTTCAGTGTGATTGTTTTTCAGCTTAGATTTAATGATTTCACAAAGTTCAGTTTATGTAACTCTCACAAAAGCAGTGTTTTACTGCAACTACTGTAATTTAGCTTTAACTGTTAAAGTAGGCATCCCAGCCTTGCTCTCAAAGGAAAAATTGTTTTACCAAGTACATTTTATGCATAAGTACGTAGATGAGAATATTAAACATAAATAGTGGCTATGTATAAAGCGCACAGGTCCATCTTTTGATTCTCTTGGCACTTCAGGAATATATATACATGTATGTATGAACAATAACTGAAAAAGAAATAGAAATTTCTATTATATGACACACTTTGTGTAGGTCACTGTAAAGGTGGCATCGTTTTCCTGTAGTCCTCAAAGCTTACATCATGCGATGTTTAATAAGTTGTATTGCTCCATGATCAAAAAATATTAAAACATACATGTATACATGTTGGAATTGTGTTTGGGTTCAACTTTCGAGTTCAACTGATGCCCAGAGTGTAGTTGTATGACATTATATTAGTCATCATTCAATAACATGAATTCATTATATACCACGTCAGTATAGTGATTATAGTCATACAAGAAATTGTTTGTCTTAACGCTGTGTTCAGATATGCTTTTTGTACATTTTATCAAGTGTGAACAAGCCCAAGTGAAGGTCAACAAGCTGTCATTGCTGTAATAATAATAATACAGGTGCAATATTAATTTATCTGAACCTTGATATCTGGACAACTACAGCAATCAAAATAAATATGATATTGGCATTGACAGTGAAGAAATACAGCTGCTCGAAAAAATATCTTGTTCTAAACATGATTTTTTTTTAAGCAAAATGTAAAAAAGAGCTTGAACACCAGATTCACTATGTTGATTTCATCTAGAAAATTAAATTTGCTGTGAACCGAAGTAAACCAAATAAAAAAAATCAATTGAGGTTTGAAGTTATTAAAAAAAAACAAATACCGGTATATCTATTGAAATATAGATATAATCAATTAATATCCAAATAGAAGTGATCAATGCATGAAGAATCAGATCTAAAATGTGTACAATATGATTATTCTCCAGTACATGGTTGGTACCTCAAATGAAATCACAAAGATTGATTACAAAAAAGATACCTCAACTCCTCAAGCAAATGAAATTTCAGAGACTGATAGTATTACAAACAAGACATACATGTACATACAAAGAAACAGAGAGGAGTGGGAATATGAGCAGGGAATGTATAAGAAAAGATAAAGCACAGTGAATTTTTATCTTTTTTAGTTAAACAATAAGCCAAAGAAGGAGAATGGAAAAAATAGAAGAAACGTTACCAAAGTAGAAGAAGATGATGACAACAAATGAGACAAAAGGTAGAAAGAGACAAAAATGGAGAGGAAACATAAGGAGCAAGAGATTATTAAGGAACAGAAACTTGTGGAAATAGAACCTCTACAAGTAGAAGAAGAAAGATGGAGAGGATGAAGAGGAAAAGAAACAGGGGAGATGAGGAAAAAGAAGTATGCGTAGAAGATGAAATAGAAGAAAAAGGAGGAAATGCAAAAAAAAATAAAGAAAAAGAAATGTGGAAATAAGATAGACTTTCGCTTTCAAAAGTGGAATTATTACAACGTCACTAAATAACCAGAATTATCAAAGATGATAACATTGAAGAACATGATCAAGAGAAAAATGCTAAAGAAAGTTATGAAAAGAAGAAAAAAAAAATCGATGATACCAGGGGACGTACCCTAGAGGCACATCAATCTATTGGAATTTCAAAATCAATTTACCTCATGGATAGAACATGAAGCTTCACCACAGAGTGTGATGTTTCAATTCAAAACACGAGCAGACATGTATTACACAGCTTGAATACTGATCAGAAAACTCTCTTTGAAGAGTCTGTCATGATTCTATTATTGCTTCACATGTACTTGTATATTATTATGCCATTGATGTCTTAATATGCAGGGCCTATTCTTTCAGTCTTACTTTTTTTCCTCACTCTTTTTTGTATGTATGTAGAGTTCCAAGTTCCAACTTGATGGTAAAATTCAGTGCATATACTGTTTACAAGTTGGCCATTGAAAGGAGGAAAGGAATGTACTTGACTGATTTTTTTTTTTTTGGGGGGGGTCAACAATGTACATTTGCTCACTATGAGTACAGAAAATTAGAAAGAGAAAAATAATATCATAAATAGCAACAATACAGTTTTTCAGGGCCTGATTGCTTCAATTGTTGTGTACAATCATTTGTGAAAATCTACCAGGTATATACATGTACATGTATATTACTCGACCTTTGTATGGTACATGTACTTCAATTAATCAAATACTTACAAACTGCTTTTCAATATACTTTTGCAAACCACATGTTTCTTTATTTAAATAGGCATGAGAACAGACACTTCATACCTACTGCTCAAAATAATGCTTAAGGGTAAGTAGTGCTACATTTTAGAATTACAACACAAAAAATACCTCCAGAAAAGAAAATTAGACATCTCCTCTATGTGACAGAAGTGTGAATCAACATCCAAGCTTTGACACGCCTAAGTGACAATGACGTCATGAAAATGAAGGGTTTCTCAGATGATAAGCAGTATTTATTATTGACTCAAAGAAAATGTTTCTTACACTTGGGATGTGAAGTGAACCTGAGATAGGCAATGGGTACGTATTTAAACATTGCTATCTTTCTGATCAGCTTTTCTTTAAAAGTATTCTCTAAACCAGGGAGGGAAGTGTAGTTCACTTCCCTGCTGTAACCTTCACAGTTTAATAAAACATTTTCAATTCTCCATGCCAAATACAATTTGAGAAATGTCAAGTTTGGGAAAACTAACTACTGTATGACATATATCAAAACCCCCCAAAAGCAATGCATGTACAATGTAGAAGTACATGTACATTGTATGATGAAAAAAAACCATTTTTTTTTCTTCAGTCACTAATAAATTCAATGTAACTTTTCCTTCAAAGATTAGTTCATATTGAAAACATACAGTACATGTGTAATCCCTGTCCGGCTTACATGTACATGGAAATACCAGAGAAGACTATGTCAGTAAAATCTTTCACCTCAAAAATCTCTTTTTATATTGTATATGAAAGGCTACGTATCTGTAAAAATGTGTATTCCCCATCCTGAAACCTTCAAAATTCTTTATGATTGTCAAAATGAAAATAGAAAGCTTATTATTTTCATTTTGACACATCATGAGTCATCAGTAAGTACTAAAGGCTTCACACATCCTCCTTCACTCTGAAAAATATTGGGTAAAAATCCAGTGTGATGAAAATTTTGCGCATTCTTCAAATTGCTGCTTATTTTTCAACCTTACTGGACAATATGCTTCCCGCATTGGGTAAAATACTGCCCCAAAGTGGTTGGACACATAATTACCTTCCTGCTGGTTAAAATTTTACCCAATATTTTTTAAAGTGTTGGGACTCAATTTTTTTCCTATATACATGTACATGTAGGTCTACATGTACATACACTTTCATTAAATCTCATTTCAAAATGTACTATTATTTTTCATCCCCAAATATGAAAATAGTACTACACAGCAGACTTCTCTACAAAATTGTATTTTATTTCCACACATTCAAAGGTTTAAAATACAATATAGGGATTAAAAAAAATATCACTTCAATATTCACCCCTCAAAATACTATCAATTGATAATGAGAAAAAATAAAAAGAAGAATTAATAGAATTAACAAATTACCGGTAATCAAAATAAACTGATTAAAATGAAAAAAAAATAAGAAAACGGTATAAAAGTACCATTGCAATCATAAATTATTTCTATACATCACCTTTTCCAATTCACACTTATTATTATTAATTTGAAAGCACTAAGACATCAAAAAAGGATGCATGTTTTATGCTGTAAAATCCCAAAATGTATTTTCTGCTAAATGAAAAATTCAATTTAATATACAGATATAAAACAAGTAAAACACTATGCTTTACATGTATCGGTACATGCATACATGTACATGTACATGTACAGTACACAAATTTAAGAGAGCAAATTTATTGAATGGACATATCAATTCTTAATTGTACAGGTACAATCCTACTGTATCTGACCCTATGGCACAAGTTGCATACTTTTTCTCTCACATTTTTTTAAACTCTTGTTGCAACATTTCTTAACTCATGTCCCTATGACACAAGTTGCATACTTTTTCTGATTTTTCTCTCACATTTATTGTTTACTCTTGTTGCATCACCCCAATACATTTATGTACATACATGTATCTTTCCCCGACTGTTGATTACTAGTATACTTTTCAGATTATATCCACTGGTACATGTAGTTTGTAAACATTGTCTGAAATGTACTACATGTTCATGTTAAACAGTTTGTGGTTCAACTAAACTCATTCGCAGTACATGTACACATGTTTATTCTCACTCTACAGCGCGTCCCAAAAAAAACTATACACTTTTGAAATGGCCGCCAAATAAAAAATCTAGCACTTTGGGGAAAAAGACTCTCATATATGGAAAGCCAATGAAGTCAACTTTCAAATGACACCAAAAAGTTGGAAAAATATTAATGCTTGAGCGAGCACTGCCCACTGAAACAAAGGGTATGAAAATTATGGTGGGCTGGAATTAGCCTTCCAATTTATTTCAGTTGTTGAGAGGCAAATCATTTCGAACTTGCAAAGTTAAGGGCGTTGTGATAAATTAATGATCAACCTTGATCAGTTTTGATAGCTTAAGCAATTTTTTTAAGTTATTGAATTGAACTTTTATGCATGAGTGAACACAAATTACACTTTTGGAGCAGCATTTCAGCTTTATCATTTGGATCTCTTTTGGGGCAGCATTTCAACTTTATCATGGCGATCTCAGCAATGTGTTCATGGGAGTCGGCCAGTCGGATTAATAGGGGGTGAGATAGGGCTTAAGTGGGAGAAGTAGGTTGATGGAATAAGGGTCAACAGAACATTCAGCCCCGCCCCCTCCCTCTTTCCCACCCTCCCCTCCTGTTGAGAGACTTATGGCTATTCTTATGTACGCGTGAAGTCCAGAGCAGAATGTTGGTTTAATGATTAATTCTGAATTAGGGCATCAACTTTTTCCTATCAATCATTCAATCAACAATTTATCAGTAAATTAACTCATTCAATGTGCAATATGATCAATAAAACATTAATTTTTTCCAATAAATTATTTCATTAATCATCATAATCATTATTTTTTTTGGTAATCATTCAAACTGACCATCAGCCACCGGTCACTTGGCAGTTAAGTTTTGAAAAGGCTACAATCCGGGAGATGGGACAGAGAGAGAGAGGGGGGGGGCTGGAAAATGGAGATGAAGAGGGGAGGGTACCTATGACTTTTAATTTGTAAAAGGACAAAAAGAAGAGGAATGCCCTTTTAACCAAGTCTTAGCATACCTCGCCCTCTTGCTTGTAACAGGTACATGTACCATCACATTACTCTGACTCTCATGAACACACTTCTGATGTCCACAAGATGAATATGCTACACTAAAATTGAATTCCTGTTCACTCATGCAGTACATTTCAATTGAGTAATTCATGAAATTTGCCTATTAAAACCAAAACTTATCTCACTCATGAATAGCAGAACACCCTTAGCTTTGTAAGTTCCAAAGGACTAACCTCTCAAAAAACTGTATGGCTAATTCCTGCCCAGCCTAGCCAAGCTTAGTCTCCCAGGAGGAGAAAGGTGGGGGGGAGGGGGTAGAGATGGAGGGAGGGGTTGCTAAATGTTCTGTTGACCTTAAGCCCATCAACTTACTTCACCTACCTAAGTCATATTACCCCCTCTTCTCCTGACTGTCATGAAGACATTGTTAAGATCCACATGCATGATCCACATGATAAAGCTGCACTAAAAATTGCAATTCATGATCACTCATGCATTAAATTTCAATTTAATAACGTATGAAATTTTCACAAACAACAAACTGATAACATCTGATCTTTAACTAACCAAATAACCTTCAACTTTGCAAGTACCAAACAAAAAATCTGAAAGAAATTGGAAGGCTAATTCCAGCCCACCCTAATTTGCATACCCTCTGTTTCAGTGGGCAGTGCTCGCTCAAGCATGAATAGTTTTTCAACTTTTTGGTGTCATTTGAAAGTTGACTTTATTGACTTTCCATATCTATAAGTCTTTTCCCCCAAAGTGCTACATTTTTTATTTGGCAGCCATTTCAAAAGTGTATAGTTTTTTTTGGGACGCACTGTACATCAAAAGGGATATTAAGGATATGCTCAAAATGAAAGTAAATTTTTTTCAGGGCATAAACTCTCTGTGCATGCAGACTACATTACACACAATACACCACGAATCCTTGAAATTCTGCCAGACAACAACATGACACATTGGTACGAAGATGGGTTACCATGGAAACAACATCATTCCGACTGTAGATTGTGAGGCAGAGAAAGACCCTGTAGGGGAGTCTGTTAAAAGACCGAATTCCCAAACAACATGTAACAGGAGGATAACAAGAAAAAAATGATCTGTATAGATCTGAGAAAAGAGGATATGAAATGCAGAAAATTCTTGCCATCCGTTGGAAAACATTTTGCATCAGTTGTGTACTCATTGCATAGTTGTTTCATACACCCTATCCATCGAGCATCTGTCCACTGTGATTTCATACGCGCAAAACATTTTGAGCTGCAAACAAAACTTTCAGAAAGGATATTACTCTCTGCCATGTACAGTGGCGGACCGTGACCCGAAGGAGGGCACAGCATTGTTCACAAACAATACAGTGCCCCTTCAATGCTTTGTCTCCTCCGGGTCACCGTCCGCCACTGGCCATGTACGATGTAAATCTGCGACACAAGCAACAAACATTCTGTATCTTTTATCATCTGCTTTATCCTCACTGAATCCTCTGGACATCCTCGCAACTCAAATCCATTGTAGCAGAAAAATGGGAAAAGGGGGGAAAGAAAATGTACATTGAATGTCTTATGGACATAGTCTAAAGGATGTATTAAAGCACAACTTGTATAAAAAGTATTCAAAGCTGTCATCCACTTTCATTCGCTAGGCTTCCGATGAACATCCCCGCTATAATGAACAAAGTCTGTTCTTTCCATTCGTTTTCGCAATTTTTTTTGCAAATTTCTGTCTATTTCTGGAGCAGATGAAAACAGATAGCGCCACCCCTAAACTTTTGCTTGTCCATTGTGTCCCTAATGCATATATGATTTGTGTCCATCAGCCAGTGGGACTGGGACTTTTAAATGATTGATGCGTTAAACAACAATTGAAAGGTGTTTAAGTTTAAAGTTGATTATCCCTTAACCGATGTTCTGACAAATAATGAACCTTGTAATCAGATGTTAATCCTCAAAATCTTAATTATCTGCCAACTACAAAGACTAGATTTTAACTTCAGCTAATGGGAATAAAAATGAATGATATTTGACCTGCAAACATCAACTTTCAACAAGAACAGTAGGGGAAGGCGGGGTAAGTTGAGCATAGGGGCAAGTTGTGCCACCACCTCCAGGCCAATAATGAATGATTCGGACATTGTGGTGGTGTCATGTATTGATGACCCATTACATAACCCTTTACCCAACCATGTTGTTTTCGACTTTGAAACAAAAAGTACTTTTTTAGACGGAAAAATACAAATTTCAGCAAAAAAGTGAAAAGGGGTGTAAAATACTGGAGTGCTGTTTCCCCACACACGTCTTTAAATATGATAAAGAAATAATAACAATATTGTTAGACCAGGTATGGATCTTCATTCTTTTCATAGTCTTTTAAATGATGGATGCATAAGAAATGAGTGGATGTGAAAATATCGCATTAAGTTCGGACTGGGGTACTTTGAGCCAGCCAACATGGGGCAAGTTGAGCCATGGTAATTCTTATGGTAATAAGAGTGAAAAATAAAAAAAACTTGAAAAGCCATTGATATGCAGGCAGAAAGGTGTAAATTCACATGACAGTTCTTTTACTTTTAGTGGATGTTAGTATTTATAGAGAATTAGCAAGTGAAAAGACTTTAAATAAAAAATTGTCATGCTGCTTCTTCTTCATACATTTTGTACATAGTTTTTGTGGCCCAACTTACCCCAGGAGGTGGCACAACTTACCCCACATATGGGGCAAGTTGAGCCATTTGACATCGTTTTTTTCAAAGGTCACAATGAATTTCAGTGTGGGGGTAGAAAGTTATATATAGGTGAAAAATGTTCCAAAGAATCAAATTTAAAGGCAAGTTACTTATTTCTACAATATTATTAGTCATATCAATTCTAACATGCAAAATGCAAAAAGTGTCACAACTTACCCCGCCTTCCCCTATAGTATGATGTACCCAAACACTACAATTAAAGATGTTCTCCAAAAAATATAACAAAATAGGTAAGCCTCTGTGACCTTTGACCTTTCTTCAACATGGTGGGTCACAAACAAATACTAGTAGGTAATGAATTGGAGTGTTTAGGATCAGGATGCTGCATAAAGGTCATTGATCTTTCCAGGCAATGATGCTACATTTTCTTTTATATCCACAGGGTTTTTGTCTCTGGTCATTAAAGAATGTTATTTTTTTGCTCCACAAAATGTAATTTGCTATTCTCACTATTCATATGCTCTGCCACTATCATTTTGTGTGCCTCTCAATGAATACTTATCATTAGGTATATAACCTTGCCTATGGATACAAGACTACAATTTACGTTTTTTATCTACATGTACTTTTATTATAGGCAAGGTTGCACCTAATGACCAGGGCTCCATAACACAAAGATTAGCGATCAATCGCTAAATGAACTGACCAATCAATATCAATGTTACACGCACATTAGTTTTGAAATACTGATGAGTGACCAATCAGTGAGGTTCTTTCATATTTGCAATTCATCGCAAACCTTTGTGTTACAGAGCCCAGAAGTCATGTTATATGACCTTGCCTAGCCACTGACAACAAGTTTCAAAACTATTCTCTTCTGTTCCCTCTAAAACTAAGAAATACATATTTTCTATATTAAAATTTGACTGTGGATATGAAACTTACAGTTTGCGTGCTCGATGTATACAACCACAGGTGCGCAGTGCGCACATGGTTGTGTTTGCACAGATGTTGTTGAATTTTAATTCCTAACTTGAGATCTACATGTAAACAGAATTAGAATTTTGATTTCTAACTTTAGATCTAACTCACATGCATTATAATTTAAAATATCTTACAAGAAAATTAGAAAACTTTCAACTAATAAGAGCACAATTTCAAATTTGTTCAATCACTGACCCACAGAAAACACTGGTAGTCGCAGCAGCCATTCGCTCCCACAATAAGCTCGCAGCTGATGAAAGCAACCCAGAACCATTCAGTTGACTTTATCTGTGAAAATTCAATGCAGTTGAAATGTATGTGGTTTGCTTCTTTATTTGTTACTTTGAAGATACATGCAAGATCCTAAATTTGCAAGAAAGATATTGAACTCGGAACAAAACCAAGGATTTCTTCATTTTTAGCGCATTTTTCAGCCATCCTGCTTCCTGTTGTCTGCAGTATTATTATTAATATATATATATCATATTAATTGTAAAACATTTGTTTCAGTCCAAAAATATCATTTACTTAGCACTTGTTATGTGTTTATTGACCGACGCAGTATTTTACGATTCATGATATTTATCGGCCGATTCAAGTACTTTTTAAAATCCAAGTTGGCAGCTGTACACGCGTGTGGTATCTTGGTATCAATAACAAAAGATTAAGAAATGGCGACGTAAACAGACTGGGTAAGTTAACGCTTGTGCTCTTATGTTTTTTCAAATTTAGTACTATTTATTTCATAAATATAAGGACCTTTATTAAAAATGGGGGGTTAATATGGTTTGGGCCCATTTACGTTAGTTTGGGCTCCAAACCCCAGGGGGGGCACTTACATTGACGATTGGATACCATGCGCGACCCAAAAAACATGTAAAAAGGATGTCTTTTTCATGATAGGGCACGTTACGTACGTAACATGATAAGGGTGTCAAAAACACAAAAATATTGAAAAAAGGGTATCTAATTCGCTCGGAAAAATATACGTGTTTGGGTCAAATATGCGGGGATGATGAAACAAAATCCAAATGTTTTATAAAGGATGTCCTTTTTGCCCCAACACTACGTGTTTAGAGTCCAATTTGCGCGAGGTGTGGAAGGTGGGGCCGTACTAAACCAAAATAATGGTGTCTAAAGGTAAAACCGACGACCGACAGATGCGTGACATAACAATAAAATATTTCTGTACTTGTTTAGGGGTTCATTTCAGGGAATACTTGCTAAGAGTATCGTTTTGTTTCCAATACTTGTTAAAGGACAAGTCCACCCCAACAAAAACTTGATTTGAATAAAAAGAGAAAAATTAAACAAGCATAACACTGAAAATTCCATCAAAATCGGATGTAAAATAAGTTATTGCATTTTAAAGTTCCGCTTATTTTCAACAAAACAGTTATATGAACAAGCCAGTTACATCCAAATGAGGGAGTTGATGACATCACTCACTCACAATTTCTTTTCTATATGAAATATTCAATATTTTTATTTTCTTGTCATTGTCATGTGAAATAAAGTTTCATTCATCCCTGAACACGTGGAATTCCATTATTTTAACATTTTGTGCTTCAGGCCAGGAGATCCTAATTGTCAAATTCGTAAAAATAGAAAAATGGTATAATTCAAACAATAAAAAACAAAAGAAATAGTGAGTGAGTGACATCATCGACTCTCTCATTTGAATGTAACTGGCTCGTTCATATAACTATTTTGTTGAAAATAAGCGAAACTTTGAAATGTCATAACTTTCTTATTTTACATCCAATTTTGATGAAATTTTCAGAATTGTGCTTGTCTGATTTTTCTCTATTGATTCAAATCAACAATTTTCTGAGGTGGACTTGACCTTTAAGGGGTGAATTTTTAGAATATGGAAAATGCATTGCTGTACTTGTTTAGGGGCTGTTCTGGGAAGACTTGCCAACTTATAGTAATTTGTTTCCAATACTTGTTAAGGGTAGGGTTTCACATGCCAATACTTGTTAAGGGGTGCATTTTTAGAATATGGAAAATATGTGTTTAGGTTGCTTTTCAAGACCCCATGGTCGCGCATGGTATCCACTCATCAATGGAAGTGCCCCCCTCGGGCTCCAAACGTAATGGACAACTGTTGATTTAGCCTTACTTTGACCGTGGGAATCTCATCCCTACACAGGGATAAATGAGATCCACTACCAGGTATCATTGGGAAGTACGGTAAGCCTACGTAGTAAATATTTTTTACTCCCCAGATACCCCACTACTAGGGCTAGGCACTTGTTCACTGCGACCATCCTGCCTGTGGGGAGTCTACGACTACAGGTAGGACTATGGTACGCCAATGCTGTACATAGCACACACTTTAAAAAAACATTAAAATATCACTTTTGTGACCAAAATTGCTAATTTCCATACAAGTGCAATTTATTTTTCAGTAGTAATGTGGGAATAATTTTTGTATTCATCAGAGCGCTCAAAAACTTGAATTTTGGGCATATTTATGTGTACGCCCTCTATTGGTGGAAAATAATATGGCAAGAAAATTTTCATTTTTCAATCTCAATTTCTAATCAACAAAAAAATATTTTAAAGGGGAAGTTCACCCTGACAAAAAATTTATTGTAAAAATAATTAAAAATATTGCCGAAGGTTTGAGAAAAATTCATCAAATAATTAAAAAGTTATTAGAATTTCAATTATTTGATTTGTGACGTCATATGCGAGCAGCATTCCTACATAGCGAATGGTAAAAAATCAATGAAATGTCATTTTCTCAGAAAATTGAAAATGGTTTTCACTGTACCTTTTGTATATCAATAGACAAATCATTTCACACCCGATCATGAATAGAAAACAAAATTAAGTCATCAGGAACCATGCAAAATTTGAAATTCATGCATTTTATATTACATAACACATGGGGCAGCTGCTCGTTTATGACGTCACAAATCCAAAACTTTGAACTCTAATAACTTTCTTACTCTTTAACGGATTTTCCTCAAACCTTCACCTATATTTTTTACTATTTTTCTGCTATTTTTACAACAAAGTTTTCTTCAGGGTGAACTTCCCCTTTAAAGAATCAAATTTACATTTAAGAGCCAAGTTATGAATGGCTATATTGAAAACTACTAGTGTAAGAAGATCAAGCATTTGTCCTATAGAAAAAAGAAAATAAGCCAAAATTGCCACCCTTTATTTTGCCACACATGGAGATGTAACTGAGAACAAGGTTATATCATAACCTTGTTCATTGAATGAGTGGGGCTAGGCTACTACTAGACCAATAGCTTCAGTCTCTGTATTTTGGGTGTTCCGCTGAACTACGTTGGCTCCACTCACCATACATAGACTGAAGAGCTTAGGGGCCCGTGGCTACTGACAACGTATAGTGAACTAGAGTTTTATAGATCACGATTTAAAACTGTTTTTTTGAGCGAAATTTACATTTTCATGGTTCCCATTATCAGGGAAATATAAATAACTTAAGTAATTGCATACCTTGGACCGGAGTTATTGAAAAAAAATCCACTGGATGATTGAGAAATCTGTCATCAAAGACATTTTCTCCTGACCTGACGGTTTTTCTTGCAAGTTGCCATCTTGAATGACGTCATTATCGTTATTAACTTAATTAATGTCTCGATATATCACGATTATAACTAGTATCGTTTGTCTTCGTGTAGTGTATCGTATTATTGTATTCGTATATTGCCTTGTAGGTGTGCTGGTGGAATGCAATATCGATATCACATTTGTAAATTGTTGACGCCCTCTCCGTTCGTTTGTAAATATTTCATAGTTTGGCTGCCATTTTGATCGATTTCGCTGTGCTTTTCCCAACTAAACATCAGTAAAGTATAATTTTCATGCATTTTCATGTATATCTTTTAAAGTAGTTTTAGGTTTAATAGTTCTATATTTTTAATTTGTAGTTCATATATCATTAGAGTGTAACTTCGATGTGTAATATAGCCCAAAAGTTTGGACTCTGAATTGACAAAAGTGCTGGTGTTATAACAAATGCGAGCCCACACGGACACTTTACCGTTGGTGAATGGGGATTACAGTAAAATGTCAGAAATTGTTGAATAAATCCCCAGAAACGACGGTTATTCCTGTCTAGGGCTACTACCCCATGATCCCACTTGTTCACTGCTACCACCCTGCCTGTGGGGAATTTACAGGTAGGACTATGGTATGCCAATGTTGTACAGAGCACACACTTTAAAAAATCATTAAAATATCACTTTTGTGATCCAAATTACTAATTTCCATACAGTTGCAATTTATTTTTCATTAGTAACTTGGGAATAATTTTTGTATTCACCAAAGTGCTCAAAAACTTGAATTTTGGGCATATTTTTTGTATGCCCTCTATTGGTGGAAAGTAATTTGGCAGGAAAATTTTCATTTTTTGATCTCTATTTTTAATTAAGAAAAAAATAATTAAAGAATAAAATTTAAATAAGAGTCAAGTTATATGAATAATAGGTGTAATGGAAACTGTCAGTGTAAAAAAATCAAGCATTTGCCCAAAAGAGAGAAAATAAGCCAAACATTGCCACCCTTATTTTGCCACACATGGAGATATAAGTGAGAACAAGGTTATATCATAACCTTGTTCATTGAATGAGTGCATGATCCTATTCTTTTATAGACAGGAATAACCGTCGTTTCTGGGGATTTATTCAACAATTTCTGACATTTTACTACAATCCCCATTCACCGACGGCAATGTGTCAGTACGAGCCTGCATGTATAATCTGGTCCGACAATTCGGCGGACGGGTTTTGTCCAGATTTTTTACTTCTTTTAGATTCTAAATGACATTATATTATCTTGGACGAAGGTCCACTATTGTCGTTAGACTCTAATCTTTCTACTGATAATATACACATTTTATAATATTTCGAAAATATACGTTACCGATGAGTTATTCCCCGGGTTATTCCTTATTTTTTGACTTTCTGCCGGAGAGGAAAATATGGCAGCCGTCGAGTTGTGCTTTTATCAAGGCTTTCAGATTAAATTTTCGATATCTTGGCCAATCAATGCGAGCAACAAGTTCCGAACGCACGCACATCAATATGTCCAAGCGCAAAGCAGCGGCACATATCGCGATAGGTAGCGACTGGTACATACGTCTGTAATGATGATGACGTCATCCAAGATGGCAACTTACATTGACCAACGAAAGGATCAAAGATGACAATGTTTCGATCATCATTTCAAAAGAATTAGCGGTAACTGAGGTCTAGGGTACGATATTTCTGAATTTTAAACATTTTTTTGCGTAAATATGGATGTGATTTCTTTTTCATAATATGACATTTTATGTACAAAAAACGATTGGAAAATCGGGTTTCCGCTGTTAGATCTAACGTTACTGCTAAAATACGTTGTCTGTACGTACGGGCCTCCAAGCTTTTCAGTCTATGTATTGGTGAGTGACCCAACGCAGTTCAGCGGAACAACCAAAATACAGAGACTGAAGCTTTTGGTCTAATTCTTTTATTCCTAATAGTAATACGAGAAGAAATTAAAAAAAAATACAATTACAAATGTTAAAAATCTCCTCGAAACAGACGGCTACCAGCTGTGACAGCTGTCTATAATTACACCTGAAACTGATTGATTGAAAAAGACTACTGACGATGACAGTGGCAGTGTCGGGTTTAGAAAACAAATCGAATTTGGCTCCGAGCTGCCAGCCCGACCCGGGCGCCCAAGCCCCAGCCCTAGGAATCGTACCCAGCCCGTTGCTTGCCGTTGGCATTCGACGAGGATCTCGATGAGAGCAGCTGCCAAAACGTAAGACATGTAATAGCAATTCATTCAACACACAATCAGCAAATATAATAACGATGTACAACACACTGATCATACCTGAAATTAATTAACTGGAAAAGGCTACTGACAGGTAAGTTAGCAAATCTGGACGATGAATCTTCAGCAAATCCAGCCTCAAAAAAGTCAAAGTCGAGAGACAGGAATTTGACCTGGGAAAAATAATGATGTTTGAAATACAGAGGGCGCCTGATCAAAAACAGAATGGAAAACCACTCCCCACTTCTCATAATTGCCTTTCAATATCATATCGTTGAGAAATAATTTTAAAAAATGCACATATTTAAATTTTGTAATGGTTTATGATGACTGATTTTTTTTTTATGAGCGGGTGTAAAATAATTTGTCTTTTGACTAAGCCAAAGGTACAGTAAAACCCATTTTCAGTTTTTGAGGAAAAGATATTTTGTTCATTTTTAAAATTTACGACACATGGGAAGCTGATCGCATATGACGTCACAAATGAAAAAATTAAGTGTTATAACTTTTAAAATTTTTACATGGATTTTCCTCAAACCACCAAATTTTTTATTGCTTTTCAGGGGGGGCTGCGGAAGTGGGGGGAGGGGGGAGGGGGGGGGGGTGGGGGTGCTGGGAGGCTTCAGCCCTTGAAAATGACCATATGATTGTTATTCTTTGCATGGTCAGCCCTCCCACTTTGAAAACCGATCCACGGCCACTGCTAATACTACTATTTTTACAAAAGTCCTTTTGTCAGGGTGAATTTCTCCTTTAAGATATCCCCCCTTTCAATCTCTCTCCTCCCCTCACTTTCTTCATCTCCCCCCCCCCATCTCCTCTGCATGTCTCTCTCATTCCCCTTTACAAATCTTTCCTTTTTACCTTAACAATGAGTTTTATCCAGGTTTCCCTCACGTGACATTCTGTTACTCCCCTTTTTCATATCATTCCAAGTAATATATTTTATCTGTGATATTCTTTTTTATTTTTCATATCTTAGTGATATTCTCTTCAGTTTTATGTCACATTGGCAATTTATGCACACCCATCTTGCATTTGCCATGAGCCCAAAATCATAAAATTTATTACACTATCACAAAAACTTCTATGATTACTAATTGAAATAAACATGTATTTTCATACAAATCTGGTGAGTGTTTCATAAAGCTGATCGTAAAGTTACGCACAACTTTACTCACGACTGGAACATGATCTTAGGTCCTAACTCAATTACATAGGGATATCACTTGGCATGAGAAAGGGTTACCAGACATGCGTAAAGTCATTCGTATCTTACGAACAGCTTTATTTTCCCCAGCTCAATACCATAAAATGCTTTGTTCTCATTTTTTTCTTATTCTCTTCTTCAATTATTATCTACAGGGTGATCTCAACCATCACAATGCACCTGTATTTTTTAAGGGAAAGTTCAGCATTATGAATCGGTTTTAACAAAACCAGAAAAATTTGAGAAAACAATTGAAATTTTGATGAAAATCCATTAGAGAATAAGGGTTGTGAATTCACTTTTTTTGTAAGCAGCTCCCCTATATTTCATGCAAAACAAATTCCATAAATCCATATTTTCAATAGAACATGATGAATAAAAATATTTTTCTTATAGACTGGGGTATGAACTGATGTGTCTGATCATATATCCACCACACAAATAAAGTCACTATCAATGCTTTGAGAAAAATGTACTTTGTGGAATTTATATTACACAACTATAGACCAGCTACTCACCTGTGACATCACAAAATGAAACCTTTAAAACTTCATAACTCTGTTGTTCTTGATAGACCTTCATTGAACCTTCACAAATATTTTTCATTATTTTTCTGCTTTTAATTAAACCAACTTTCATCAAGGTGAACTCCCCTTTTAACTCAAATTTGTAGTAACCAGCATATGAATGGTGAATGGCTATCGACGTTAAAGCCTGTGTATAGCTTTGGTAAAGGGTCAATAATGTGATTGATAATCGAATATCATCTAATATGACAGTCTTACTGAAGCGTAGAGACCGTTAGATATTTTTCCAACTGCACTTCTCTGAGAAAATTTCAAATATTCAAATCTTGGATATATAGCGCCCTCTCTCGGCGATGTTTGTTTTAAATTTTAAAAATGGGCATTCAAGCACTTATCTTATAAATTTAGTGATTAGATATCCAAAAGTTACAAAGAACATATCTTGAAAGTTTCAGCCCATTCCATGATTTGGAATAGGATTTAATTGAAAGACAAAAACACAGATATTTTAATTTGATCGGGTGACCCGATCAAGTTAAATTTCCATGTAAAATCGCAAAATTTATCCTGTAAAACACATTTTCATTTCATATCCTCCACATCATAACTGTTATAGGGCATATCCATTCATATTAGCTAGCAATGAATTGGAATAGTGATAGGTGCATTTTGGTGGATTTACCAAAACTATACACAAGCTTTAAGTTGAATGAGAAAGGTATGCTAGCAGACATGATAGTGAATACCGGGGTAGTTAAGTTGGGTTCTATGAGCAACATTGGGTGATTGTTTATTTTCCAGTGATATGCTTTCACATCAGTATAACATACTTTACTACTATACTATCTGACATACCCCTTTAATATTCTAGAGGAGCTATTCTGTAATTATCAAGAGTCCAAATCTGGCTTCTGAGTTATACAGGGAGACCCAATTTCTATGCGAAGTTGAAAAACAGCTACCAAGTATTTCCTTGGTGTAGTGGACAATCATATATTTCGGTTCCATAACATTTGCTCTGGCGATAATTACTCCGATGGAAAATCTGCATGTTAAGATAATCATAAAAGCTAACCTCCAAAACTAAATAAACCTAATCCCTATCTTTACATTACTCTGACTGAAACAAAAACGCTATTACAATCCTAACTCTAACCACTAGCGTACCTATGGGGGGGGCAGATGAGTCACAACTGATCCCTGACGAACCAGGGGCCCCCTCCTTTGAGGTTTTTTTTTTTTTTTTGTCAATTTTTTTTTCTGGTGCGAAATGTCCTTTATATCCTGTTGAGGACCTTTTTTTTTTTTTTTGCTTTTCAAATTTTTTGGCGGACGATTTTGCCCCCCATGTGGAAAATCCTTGATACGCTAATGACTCTAAACCCTATGCCCTCTGAGATATTAGGACCGGAGCAATTGTGGCAGGATAAAATGTTGTGTCACCTATATATCTCAATCGTAAATTTCTCAGATTCGACACATTATGGGGGTCAACATTTCAAAGCAGAATCACATGCCAAGTGAAACAATGCTATATTTAAGATATAAATGAAATTTATTTATAAATCCCTTACCATTAACACGTAATCTTGTCCTATTAAATTAGAAATAATTTCACACAGTTATAAATGTACTGTATACATAATATACATATAAGAACCACATTGGAAATATTCCACACATACCAACAAGATAATATTTTATGAATTTCCTTTGAAGTCTCACTCAAATAAATGTGCAGTCCGTCTGATTTTTTCTTAATACTAATGTTGCAGTACAATAAAAATTTATACAGACAGAAAATATTTAATATTACAGTCTAAAGCTATAGTGAAGGTTCAACAATTTGAATTATACTTGATTATTATTCTAATATCCCATTCTTTGTTCAATTTTGTTCAATATGACACTAAACATATTTAGCCCCCTCTTTGTAACCTATTATCATACCTCTTATCAAATAAATTAAGGTATCTTTTATCGGAAAGCTATGAACGCACAAATTTTCATCCCATTCTAACTTAGTTTTATTACAACATTCTGATTGCAAATTTAGTCATATCTGATTTTTTGTTGCATTCTCAAACAACAGTTAATTGATAAACTGTTTTTACTAAATCTGAACTTCTAAAACTAACAATCTTAACATTTACCGAAACTGCCAAACCTAACGCTACAAAAAAAATATTCATCACTGTCTGTATGATAATACATTATATAACAAAATGAAAAAAATATACATCCATGTCTATATCACAATACAAACAAGAAAAAGAAAACAGAAATAAAATTAACGGTCTACACCTTTGGGTGAACATTTAATTCATGACATAACTGTAAAAAGCACTTGATAATGGAAATATGGGTTAAAGTTGTGAACAAAATTGAGATACAGGATTCAGACATAAAAAGAATCCACTCATTGAGTAATAATCACCTGACATTACAAGTCCTTAATATAAATAATTAATCAAAATATCAAAAGTACAGAAGCAAGGTTAACATCCAACAGACATGGACACTCAAGTCAAGATGAGGACCTTACATGTCAAACCTTGTAATATCAAGTTTTAAAAAATACAGTGCAAGAGATGGAATATCGGCATTATTATATCAATATCATAGAAAATACTTCATTGGGACAAATAACACAAATCAGTCTCAATTATGGAAAAACCAGCAATAACATCATTTTAAACTATGGAAAGCTAGCAACACTACAATTAATTCTCTGCAATTCATCTTCTCAGATTATCCTATCAGATATGTAAAAAATATGGACTATCAGTATGCTCCTTTTTGTTTGCTAAAGGACAATGTCCAAAGCTTTCTTTTTGACAAATTATCACATCGCTGAAGTTAGTTCTGAAGTTGGTTCAACTGATTACTTCTAAAATTGATTCAATCATCATTTCAAATTATGTAAGTATATGGCACTTTGATGTCAGAAACAAGTATGATATTTCATCAACTAAAAATCATATGCCACACTTTATAAATTTAACTAATAAGAAGTTGAGGTATTTCTTGCTGCTATTTTTTTTTACTACATGATTTATTTTAGTAGTGTAATCTTTACAAACCTGCAAAAAAAAGCATATCCTGAAAATGACACAAATGACAATAAAAATAACATTGACATTTTTTAGAAGAATATATGCAAGCATGGCTCATCATACACAATAACCCTTGAAAACTTAAAAAACAGGAAACAACATAGAATTACTGTGATAAATTCTAAGAAGTAAAATGATGCAAGCAAGGCTTCCGATTAGAGTGTTCTTCAAATCACAGATCACTTTATAAGGAAGCTGGAAGAAAAAAAAAAGAAAAAAACACAAAATCATTACAAAACAATATACAAAAAATATTCAAATGACCTCTTTGACCTTTGACTTGTACTTGATACCACCAAAACTAACCAGATCATTGTCACCCTATATGCATTATTGGACTTAGTTGGAAGTTGATATTTCAAACATTTCTTGAGTTATTGCAAGAATGAAACAGAATGGACAGAAGGACTACCTGCAAACAGAATGCCTATGATGGACAAATGCATTAATATATTTTTTAAACCAATGACCAATACATTTTCATGAAATTATTTTTTTTAAGTGATAGTATCCATATCAAGAGAACTGCAGTCTTCTTTATTTTGCTGCAAGTTCACAAGAAATTTGTATATTCAAATAAAATGAATGATGGAAAAAAAAAATCCACATTTTATTGTTCAAAATAGACATGAAATGAAATAGTCTGAAAATTTGCTTTGCCCATCATGGGCCCGCAGCCGCTGCGCAGCGCCAGATCGACAAGGCTCTATCCCTTTAATCATTGAATGCCAAACAGGGTAGCAGCAACTACCATCTTTTAATGTCTTTGGGTCTGACCCAGCCGGGGTTTGAACTCTAGACCTCCCAGTTATAAGACGGATGCTCTACCAACTGAGCCAACACACCGGTCAGCAATCATCCTCACTTTCTTGCATATGCAGTGGACTTGAAATATCATTGCTCAAGTATTTGTACTTTGATTTTTTGGACCTGTGATACTGTCCAACCTCCATCTCTATTCATATTTCTCACATGTAAAAAAAATAAATCAATTTTTCTTTCCAAATAATTGAATCCTGGAGTGCACTTGGTTGCACATAGGTATTAAATACCTATGTGCAACCAAGTGCACTCCAGGATTCAATCATAAATTCAAAAGGCATAAATAGATAACAAGAACACCAATGTAGAGACCTTCAGTGCCATATGTGCTCTATTTCTGTACCAATTCATTTAATAACCACTGGAAATTCTAATACCAGTATCTCTGTATATTAATCTAAGATATGCATAATTTTGAAAATGTGTTGCATTTAAGGATAACCTGGTTACAATTTTCCTCATATGTGCAATTCCACAAAATCATCAATTTTATGTACATCCTATCCCCATTTTCTCTTTTCATGTTTCATTTCATTAAGTGTTAAGCTGAGGTAATTTGAAAGCAATGCAATCTTTTAAATGCACTAGACAAATTGTTTCAGGAATGTGAACACATATTTCATAGAATTGCGCATTTAAGAAGAAACAAGCTAATTATTGGCAATAAGAATGTGCCTTGAAAAAGATTATTTCTTGATAGATAGGACTATATAAACGCACATTATTATTATTATCATAATCAATGAAAAAAAATCAACCACTACCCATAAAAAAATAAAATGACAAATTTATTGCAAGATATCTACGGGATTGATTCCCCCAAAATATTAAGGATATTCCTCATGAAGTCAATAAAGATTTTTAACTTAAAGATAGGCTCAACATAAAATGTACATAAATTGGAGTGTACATAAAGGAGAAAAATAGAACTCAAAAAGAAAATTTCTTAGACATTCACCTGTATGGGTAACCTCTATACTTGGCTCTGAATATTGAAAGTAAGAGACTGAAAAAGAAGACAACCAGGGCCAATCCTATAACAGTCACAACTGAAAAAAAGAAGAAAAACAAACATATATAATAAACATTACCTTCATCAGATAAATTCCAATAAATCAGAGGGGAGCTGTCTCCTATGAAGAAATAAGTCACAAGATTTGTGTCCTGTTATTAAGGCCTGGGCACTTTATTAATTCTCTTGATAATCTTGATAAAAATGGTAGAATTATGCTATGGCATTTTATTTAATTGATAAACAGGAATGTTTCAAAACAAACTTTAATCCTTTCATTCATTGGTATATCAAAAAAGTAGCAGAAATTATGTCACATGTGAATAAAATGTTGCATTCTTGGTGAGGCAACAGGGAATATTTGATTGGGACTTTGGCGATTCTATTCCAAATTACTTTAAATACATCGCAGCAGTCAAATATAATCACTTTTTCTGTATTGTCCTTTCTACCAATACAAAAAACAAAATCATCTCAGTTAAAGATAATTTATACCCCCCCCCCCCATTCCTTCCTGCTGGTCCTATCTTACCTCTACGCTTCCTCACATCACCATCAGTAATAGAGTTTTTATTCAACAAGATAATACCACAGGTCACAGCAGCATCTGATTAAGGTTATTAGTTAAAGGAAATATCAAGATATAGGAAATGTATTACAACCAACATTTCTGAATAATTTAGGGACGGTTTCGTTTATAATTCAGTCCCACAAACAGTACTACCAAGTCTAATATCTCTCTTTGATTGGATCAATCATCACATGTTAAAGTGGAAAAGAGTTGAATAAGATGTAAACTGAATCAGTAAGGTAATGAAATATTTTACTTGATTGCATAATAACCACTTGTGCCTTTAACACTGTGTCAAGAGGGTATGCAGGTTAAATGAATTGCATTATTCATCATTGTTGATTAATTCTATATATTCAAGATACTTATTCAATCATTGTTCAGAAGTACATTATAATAAAAATATATTATCTTTAAAACATGCATAAAACTATTGGACAGACTCCTAGATGTAGAGCCCAATGCAAGACCCTGCCCTATTTAGAGATATCATTGTTTTCAAAGGATACTAAGAAGAATGACGATGTGGGTCTCAGCTACAAACTGTCCTTGACTGCTTCCGTGGATGTAACTCTAGAAATGCAAAATCAAAAAGAAATGTCAGAATAACCACACTTCTCCCTAAATTTCAACAAGGTGATATTAAGAGTTTTCTTAAACATTGTCTGTCATAATCCTGTTTATACAACATCATCAACTTCCAAATATGACAAGCAAGTAAGCTGTCTGAATATGATAGTGATAGCAATTTGTCAGGTTATTTAAGCTGTGGTGTCAAAAAGCAACCAGAATAAGAAAATAAGTTTATGTGCTTAGGAATTAATCTCAATATTAAGAGCTATATGTATGTCATGAAGCTGTTTGCGAGTTACGCATGACTTTATGAAGGACTTTTAACTTTTCTCATCCTAAATGAAATATCAAAATTTTCTCTTGTAAGGTACTTAATTTCCTAGAACCCCAAATACAATTTGGACAATTAAGGAACATTGAAGTTGGATGCTTGTTGAAAATAAATTCAATCTACAAAAGATCAAGGGACAATTTTATGAGGGCTGACCAATTTGAGAAAATGTTATGATATGATAATGTCATTAATCCAACAAATGTTTATGATGAACTACCCAGATTTAGGGTGTGCTCATTGGAATAAAAAAAACAGAGGATGTGCATTCAGCTCAAAAGAAAGTATTCCAGTCATGTGTAAAGTTCTGCATAGTTTTTCATGCCTTCTTGGCTTCTTACAATACATCCATGAGAATATTTCACTTACCACTTGTCCATTCTGTGGGTTACGATGAGCGTAAGGTGGTCCTCTGATATGATTCCACATCTGACCTGAGGTCATGGCAAATACAATGCTCTGAGGAAAAAGATTAAAAATCAATTATGTAAGGTACGCTACTAATTAATAAGAGTTTTGCTTTTGGGGTTATCTCCTTTGTTCCCATAATTGTGCTTTGAATGCTATATTTTCACATATTTGTAAAATACAGCTTGATATTTTTTGTACTAAACTGATAATTAAGACTCAATTTTAAATGAGAACTTCAATAAGCGGTTAATAAAGCCAGATTAATTACTAAATGTTCATTTAAGCACATTTTCTCTCCCAAAACTGACTACTTTTTCTCAATGTGAATACCACATCAACATTGACACTATTCTCTGATTAATCCTGAATCTGAATAAATCCCGACACCAACCATTCTAAAAGTAGTGCTTATCATTCAATACTGACAATAGCACTTTGAGCTAGCAACACCGAAAATTTGTAAATAAACACCGACAATAACCTCAACACCGATCAGGAGACTTTGTTCAATACACAAAGCACTATGTTGCAGTAATCTGACAATAACAATAATAAAACTCAACACCAAATAATACTTCCCAGAGCACCGGTACAGTACACGCATGGTCTTATTGTAGAGGCGCTCAAGGTCATTCAACACCACAATGTGACTCCAACATCTAACACAACTCAAACACTCAACCATTTGCACAAACTTTCCACATGGTGTTGTTATACAGGAATTTAAGGATGATCAATACTGTAATCTGGCACCAACACAGAACACAACTCAACAACACTTACCAGAGCACCAACACCCCACATGGTCTTGTTGTAGAGGAACTCAAGGTTGTTGCGTCTGAAGTACAAAAAGCCCGCAACCATGGCCAGGAGGATACCAAGGGCAATGGTACCAGAGTAGTTGGGTGGACGGAAGATGCGGATCTGAAATCACAAATATGAAGAGACATGATTGAAATTGTTGGCTGACAGACCATTACCTTACTGTGTTGTAGCTGAAGCAGTTACTGCATAAGAATGTACATACATACACAAAATTGCTTGGCTAGACTACCTGTTGCATGTATTCCATTACCTGATGGAGAGGCCCATGCACACTTGACCACAAAAGTGGCCTCTATAGACATATGAGAACATTGAGATAGCCAGACAAACAATAATCATTCCAAATCTTCAGCAGGGACTGCCCATCTTCCTAACAGCAACATTTATTGAAAGACCTTGATTTGGCGGCAATAGGTTGCAAGTTTTATTGTCAACTTTCATCCACTCCTGTGTGGCTAAAATCAGACTGTTGAGCCAGTCTTATCATTTGATCCTTGTGTCCTTTATGACAAAACTGTTTACAAATTGAAATAATTGAAATGAAAATCTTTCACTCAAAAATAAAATACAATTTTTAGACTAAAACAAAACAATAACAATAACTGATCTTTTCAAAATTATAGCTTGGGTAGTGGACTAATCTGTATACTTACATGTACATCTGTCCTTTCAGAAACCCATTTTGCCAAATTTTCAGCCTGAATTCCAACCTGCAGTTAAAGAAGTGAAAAAGAGATTGATGAATATAAACACTGTTAATAATATACTATGCTCATCTTATCCTGATTCTCATCCTTCTCCCATAATTCTCATCCTCCTTTTCTCCCTCCCCCTCCTCTCCTTCCCCCTCCTCCTCCCCTCCTCTCCTTCCCCCTCCTCCCCCCTCCTCCTTCCCCCTCCTCCTCCCTCCTCTCCTTCCCCCTCCTCCTCCCCTCCTCTCCTTCCCCCTCCTCCTCCCCTCCCCTCCTGCCCCCTCCTCCTCCCCTCCCCTTCTTCCCCCTCCTCCTCCCCTCCCCTTCTTCCCCCTCCTCCTCCCCTCCTCTTCTTCCCCCTCCTCCTCCCCTCCTCTCCTTCCCCCTCCTCCTCCCCTCCTCTCCTTCCCCCTCCTCCTCCCCTCCTCTCCTTCCTCCTCCCTCCTCTCCTTCCCCCTCCTCCTCCCCTCCTCTCCTTCCCCCTCCTCCTCCCCTCCTCTCCTTCCCCCTCCTCCTCCCCTCCTCTCCTTCCCCCCCTCCTCTCCTCCTCCTCCTTCCCCTCCTCCTCCCCTCCTCTCCTTCCCCCTCCTCCTCCCCTCCTCTCCTTCCCCCTCCTCCTCCCCTCCTCTCCTTCCCTCTCCTCCCCTCCTCTCCTTCCCCCGCCCTCCTCCCCTCCTCTCCTTCCCCCTCCTCCTCCCCTCCTCTTCTTTCCCCCTCCTCCTCCCCTCCTCTCCTTCCCCCTCCTCTCCTTCCCTCCTCTTCTTCTTCCCTCCTCCTCCTCCTCTTCTTCCCCCCCTCCTCCCCTCCTCTTCTTCCCCCTCTTCTCCTCCTCCTCCTCCCCTCCTCTCCTTCCCTCTTCTTCTTTCCCCCTCCTCCTCCCCTCCTCTCCTTCCCCTCCTCCTCCCCTCCTCTCCTTCCCTCCTCTCCTTCCCTCTTCTTCTTCCCCCTCCTCCTCCCCTCCTCTTCTTCCCCCTCCTCCTCCCCTCCTCTTCTTCCCCCTCCTCCGCCCCTCCTCTTCTTCCCCCTCCTTCTCCTCCTCCTCCTCCTCCCCTCCTCTCCTTTCCTCTTCTTCTTCCCCCTCCTCCTCCCCTCCTCTCCTTCCCTCCTCCTCCCTCCTCTCCTTCCCTCTTCTTCTCCCCCTCCTCCTCCCCTCCTCTTCTTCCCCTCCTACGCCCCTCCTCTTCTTCCCCTCCTTCTCCCCTCCCTCTTCTTCCCCCTCCTTTCTCCTCCTCCTCCCCTCCTCTCCTTCCCCTCTCCTCCTCCTCCCTCTCCTTCCCCCTCCTCCTCCCCTCCTTCCCCTCCTCCTCCCCTCCTTCCCCCTCCTCCTCCCCTCCTCTCCTTCCCCCTCCTCTCCTTCCCTCCTCTTCTTCCCCCTCCTCCTCCCCTCCTCTTCTTCCCCCCTCCCTCCCCTCCTTCCCCCTCCTCCTCCCCTCCTTCCCCCTCCTCCTCCCCTCCTCTCCTTCCCCCTCCTCTCCTTCCCTCTTCTTCTTCCCCCTCCTCCTCCCCTCCTCTTCTTCCCCCTCCTCCTCCCCTCCTCTTCTTCCCCTCCTTCTCCTCCTCCTCCTCCTCCCCTCCTCTCCTTCCCTCTTCTTCTTCCCCTCCTCCTCCCCTCCTCTCCTTCCCCCCTCCTCCTCCCCTCATCTCCTTCCCCTCCTCTCCTTCCCTCTTCTTCTTCTTCCCCCTCCTCCTCCCCTCCTCTTCTTCCCCCTCCTTTCCTCCTCCTCCTCCTCCCCTCCTCCTCCTCTCCCCTCCTCTCCTTCCCTCCTCTCCTTCCCCCTCCTCCTCCCCTCCTCTCCTTCCCTCTTCTTCTTCCCCCTCCTCCTCCCCTCCTCTTCTTCCCCCTCCTCCTCCCCTCCTCTTCTTCCCCCTCCTCCTCCCCTCCTCTTCTTCCCCCTCCTCCCCCCTCTCTTCTTCCCCCTCCTTCTCCTCCTCCTCCTCCCTCCTCTCCTTCCCTCTTCTTCTTCCCCCTCCTCCTCCCCTCCTCTTCTTCCCCCTCCTCCTCCTCCCCTCCTCCTCCTCCTCCTCCTCTTCTTCCCCCTCCTCTTCTTCCCCCTTCTCTTCTCATCCCCTCAATCTATCCATCATTCCCTGTTTCTCTTCTTCCATCCCCTACATGTATAATCTCCTTTAAAGAAAACTAATCTGCTCTTGAAATCTGAGAAATCCACCAGTATTGATGCAACCAATTTACTTACCTCTGAATTTCAAATGTATCTCCTTTCTTTGGCTTTCCCTTGGCTGGGAAGTGGATAATGCTGGGGGCAGAGTTGATCTTTAACTGCAGAACAAAACAATACATAAGAAGCAATGTCATTTATGGAAAGACCAAATGAACCATGTCATGGACCACACCAAAGCAAAATCACAACAAAACAAGAGTTTAAAATTTTATTCCCACTTGAGCTAAAGTTTTGTGGTTGTTTTTTTTCTGACTTGTGACTCTTACGGACTTCCCAGTCATTGACCGATGCACTGAGAAGATAGACAATGAAAGTGTAAAATGTGTTTGAAATTTAACAAACAGCTAAAAATATTATTCATGTTAAAGCTATTACAAAATAATTCTCATTAGAAATAAAGAAATCAAGTTTTCAAATAATTTAAATTCTAAGTTTTTTGATATTGTAATATTTCTTTATTAATTTCAAACCTGCACAAGTGTAAAAAAATAAAATGCACTGATGCAGAGCAGCCAGTTTTCAGTGGATCACACAAGACAGAATCTCTAGAAATCTAGATGTGCTTTTCTGAACGTCTCATTCGGTGCAGAAGTCTAACGTTGAATCTCCTTATCATGGAACATATGTAGTAAAATGTACTCAGTTCAAGACTTAGTTACCCATGAATGTATTATAGTAGAGGTCACTTCACTGTCCTACACCATGCCTTATGTGTAATAGATTTTAAGGATTTATCATAGATGATAGGCTATGGGAAAAAAATAATTTCAATAGTTTACTCTTTTGACATACAGAAATTTTGAGAAAAAATTATTTATTTATTCATTGGTATATATGCACATAAAAATTGACCAGCAGCACATGGTGAAAGGGTCAATTTACAAAAATTCATGAAGTACAATATAACAAAGCAAATGAACAAAAACGTAATTACAGTATTCTGTATCAAAACTTAGATCCAATTAAAAGATTATCTCATAAATAGACGATTAAGGAAGAGAGAAATAAGCAAGGGGAAGAGGGACAGAGAGAGCTAGAGAGAAATGAGAGTAATGGAAAAAAAAAGAGAGGGAGAGAGGGGGGTATGACCTCCAAATAGGAAGAGAAAATTGAGTGAGGTAGAGAGAAAAACAGAGGGTGGTGAAGAGGAGTGATATGAAGAACAAACAAGACAAAATATTGTCAATTATGATTGACACTACATAAGATATGAATATCCTATATGAGATACAAAATGAATCATGTAAAAATACATTCAACATGAGAACAATTAGTATAATACATTTAAGCAAGACAATAACTGTGATCATTTCAAATTTTAAATAGCGCATCCCATACTCACGCTCTTAAAGACATCTGCAGCCTCATCATAATCCACACTGGCGAAGAAGAGTTTGTTGGAATAAGCTTGAGAGTAACGCCATGAGTTGGCCAGTATCTGATACTCCTCACCGACAGCTCTGGGTCAAACCAAAGTGAATTCGGTAAGGAAGAATGAGATGAGTGGATAGTTTCATATACCGGTAATCAAAAGCTTACTTGTAGAAAGGTTAGACCAAATTTTTAAACAAGTGATTATTGGACGGAATGTTTCAAATATAGCAATGTTTAACTCAGCAATATCAATATGGGCCCCCTAACACAAAGGTTAGCAATTAATCACTAAATGAAATGGCCAATCAAGATCATCCTTGTATGCGCATTTCACTCAGTAGACTGACTAGGAACCAATCAGAATTGCCCTTTCAAATTAGCGATTAATCGCTCACCTTTGTGATATGGGGCCATGGTTTTAAACAGAGTGCTACATAACTTTTTGAAGCACTTGCCCAGTCGGGCAAGTAAATTTTTAATTCACTTGCCCCAAAAAATCCTGAAAAAAGTTTTACCTCTTCAAAAGAAAGTACATGTATTGTGGTTTTATAAACCATTGACCTTTTTCTCTCTTTCGACATGAACTGATCTACCTTGTGATTGCATTTCTTTTTACAAAGTGACTTTATCTTTCCTGCCATGATATCGACCATAATTTTTGTCAGTTTACTGTGAGAATTTTGCTTGCCCGATTCCGGCAAGTAGTTTTGGTCTTTATTTCAAAACACTTGCCCGACTCCAACTTTTACTCGCCCCAGGCAATCGGGCAAGTGCTTATGTAGCACCCTGGTTTTGAGGTTTTGTTTTGGGGGCTAATCCCCATATTATCACTTTTAGAATGTATTCTAAAATTTGGAAGATATCAAATTTTGTGTGTCAATCCATAAAAGAATCAACATGTTTGTATGTTAGACATCCTTTTTTTCTTAACCTTACCCACTTCATGAATTTCTTAGGCCAGGATAAATACTTTTATATGAACTAGAAAAACACATATCTGAATAATCACTGCTATCTTTGTTCCAATGATGTTTTTGAATCTCCCTAATGAAAATAGTCCGGCCAATTGTAGTGACCAAACATAAACTGCAAAGTTGAACAAAAAATTTTCTAATCTTACTTGCATACGGAGCACTGCCTCTGAGGCTGCATGGCAGTCAGCATGATGACCAGGGAGTAATTCCTTGGGGAACTCTTAGCATACAGTCGATATTTGTCCCCATTCATACGGATGACTGCCCGTTTGTTACCCCACTCTACCAGCTGCTTAACCCTCTCACCAAGCTGCTCCTGTAAATGAGAAGAAACAAAATAAAGAAAGTCAATGTCAAATAGATAAAAGAGAAAGGAGTGAAAAAAAAATTGGTGTGTTTAAAAAATGCAAAGAGCTAAGGATTGTGAAATACATGTAAGATGATTGTTAATTTCAAATACGTTACTTAGAGAGAAAAATAATCTTAAATCATTTCAAATAAACATGCACCATGTTCTATATCACTCAAACAGATTCACATGTGCACAGATGGAGTGTGATGTAGGTCTTTAAAAATATTTATATCAATGAATAAACTATAATAATTTGAATCCATTTTACATTTGTTGCAGTGTTGGGCAATGCTTGTGAAAGCTGGGAGGATGTGAAAGACAGCTTATAACCAAAAATTATGCACACCAATTTAATATGGATAGTGCCTTGTTTATAGCAATGTGTGAAAGGCCAACTTTGCAATGAAACTTTATGGGTAGGCTATAAGAAAGGCTAACAAAGTTTCAGCTGTGGTGTTTCTATGCCCTTATAATTTATTTAAAATGAAATTCTGCTTAAAAGCACCCAGTTTATATCACAATCCAGCATATAAAAAAGAAAAGAATCAGCATTATATAAAAACAGATAAGACTTCAGGTGTAATGCCCATAACATGAGAAAGTTTTACTTACTTCTTTTTTTACTGCATTACTCTGCTGATGACAGATAATGACAGCCAAGATGGCCGCTCCTAACAACATTCCAGACCTAGCAAACCTCATCTTGTTCACCTGAAATATGATTCGAAGAAAAAGAAATACATATATTAAGAAAAACGCACATTGAAAACCATTTCAAAAGACTGAAAAGATTTGAGGTAGAGAAGGAAATTGTAGGATACCATCCGTAACACTAACAGGATAGAGTTTGAACGTGTTAAAGATTAATTTCTAAGGAAATGCCCCTTGGAACAGTCCCTCTGATTTAAAATACATTTTACCTTGGAAATTTACCTTGGAAGTCGGCATAAAGTTACACACAAATTATTTGCCCTGCTGCATCCGAAAGTTGGTACCTGAAACTAATTTGGGGTTGAGTTTCATAGGTAGAGCATGGACAAAATAAATTTTCATCCAGAATTACATATTCAGGGACCTTTTCCAAATGCGATTTGAACATATTGACAGTTTACAACTTCATCTTGTAGATTATTCCATTGCGTTACAACTCTCTGTGTGTAAGAATAAACCTTGTATCAGCTTTGTATGAACGCAATTCTTCTGAATCTTTTAATTGTGTCCACGTTCTCTTTGATCTTGACAGTGTAAAGAATTGGTCCAGGCTAAAGTCATCAATACATGTACCATTTACTAATTTGGAGATCTGCAACAAATTTAATTACAGAAGTAAACTTACATTGGATATTTCCATATCACAGTTCACGTTTCAAGTTAAATTTTAATTTGTAATAAAACAAAGCAAATTAGACATAAGGCCCAAGTACTGAACCCTGGGACACACCATAGTGAATATTAGCAGATTGCAATTAAACATCATCAACCATGATTATATATATGGTGTTTGATCTTGTATTAGATCTGGCACGAAGCCAGAGATAGTCTGCTACCCAATCAGGGCTGTATGATGATGCTGCATTACAAATAAAAAATATCATTGACAGGGACTCAAAATTGTCATAACCATATGACAAGATCAAGAGGGTTGTTTTCCTTGATCTGAGCAGATTTTAGCAGAAAAAAAAACTTGATTTTCACTTGGTCTGCAGGTCTGGCATCATCTGACAGTAGAGGCAGGGCATGGGCCAATATTGGAGACCGTTCAAATAGGGTTCGATCTCTGATATAATATTCGAGACTTGCTTTGCAACAGGATAATTAAATAAACAGCATCAGAAACAATTCCATACCAAAATTTAGCCTCATTGAGGTCAAAAGCCCATTGTTTTCTGGATGGATGATAACAAAACATATTATGATTATGAAAACAAAAGTAAACAGAGAATTTTTGAAGAAAATGGTGACTAAAGAGGAGTATTTTTTTCATGACAAATTTACTCATCACATTTTTGTTTGCCTTCACAGCATATGTATTTTTGTATGATGAGGGGGGGGGGGGGAGCACGGCCAATATGGGAGACTGTCTCCCATGTGGGAGATTATCTCCAATATCACAGACTTTTGTAAAGAATTTGGGTATTCAATTTCAGAGAGTCTCCAGTTTGGGAGACCAATTTCTTTTGTTTTCATTTGCTGCAAAAGTGTTACCCTGGTATCAAATGGAAATGTGAAAAGCAGATTACTCATGAAAAATTACCACTTTTCAGCACACCGTACCTCTCTTCTATTTGTTTTAATCTTGTCTGTCTTGAAATTCACTGCTGCCCAATGTGGAAGGGGACCTAGACCCCACTGGCAGATCCAGCCACCCCGTCCCCCTTTTGAGAGCCATAATCAAAATTTGTAATGAAAATATATGGTTGGAACTACGCCTTATTGACCACCTAATTTCTCTAAGCATCATATATGTGAAAATATTTATCACTTTTACCTAGTTTTCGTCTCATTTGTAGCTATGTGCGAATACGGGGCATCGCGAGCGCTGGTTTTGGTGGCACGGTTTTCGCGCGGGTTTTGCTACGAGTGGCATCGCCTCTGTCTGGGGCGGCTCATTGAAAATGGGGTTTAATGCGCATGCGCACATAGTAGGTGCAATCTCGTGCCTTTTAACAGACAGCTAAAGATGTGCTCTTTCTGTACATATAAGTTTCAATGTGGATACTCGCCTGTAAAGTGTGGATATCGGAGCTTGAAAGTTCATCAAATTTTTGGACGCGGAAATGTTCGAAATTTTAAAATGGTAAGTAAAACAAGAATCCGATTAGGTATACAATTTGACTGGAAATATATTTGAATTATCAAAAAATCCAAACTTACGCGATTCTGACGCTGCGCAGTCCAGATATAAGAGATGCCAGCTACCCTTGTCACAGCCGGTCTCTCGGCAGTCGAGCTGCCCGATGCGCCTGCGGTTGGCAGGGCGATGCTACCCTTGTCACAGCCGGTCTCTCGGCAGTCGAGCTGCCCGATGCGCCTGCGGTTGGCAGGGTGATGGGAGCGGTCGATAGTGAGTCGTTCATGCTGGATTGAACTAGATCGTAAATTGCTTACTTGATGATTATGTTGTGCCTTTTTTGGGAAATCTCTGTCATTATACCATAGATAATTATTCTGATATTGATTTTAATACATACATTTGTCACAGAAAGATTTTATCATCCAAGGTTATGTGACTCAAGTCAAGAGTCTAGTCTAGGTGGTTGATTATCGTTTCATTTGGAAACTGGATTTGCTTTTGACAGTCACAGTGGAATATCAATGTTGACTTTTCTAAAATTAAATTCATGGGTGGAAATCCCAGGGGGACACGTCCCCCTACCCAAAATAATAGGGGGACATGTAACAATAATACATGTTTTTTCTTTCTTTTTTGGTCAAACTTTTTGGGGTTAAAATGACCTTACAACAGTTTGGGGATAAACTTTTTTTTTAACTTGTCAGAGTTGCCGGCATCCATAGGCGGCGAAAGCTGGGGAAGGTGTATCCCCCCCGCCCTTAATTTGAGGTGGGGGACGATCCCCCCCACCTCAATTTTTTTTTTTGATAACCTTTTTTTTTTTCTTTCCTTTTTTTTTTTGCTTGTCAAATTTAGTTTTCTGCGTCCCCCTATAATTTTTGGTTGATAACCTTTGGTGTATTTTTTTGATTATCAAAATAATTTGGTGGTCCCCCTAAAATTGTTGGCTTTCGCCGCCGATGCCAGCGTCCCCCTACCTTTGGGGCCAATTTCCGCCCATGATTAAAATGCAAAAAAATTTGTTGTTTAATTTTTCACTCTCAGAGGAAATATTTCACTTCCACATGGCTCTATTGTCTATTTTTTTTCTATGTTATTCATTTTTTTTCTATTTTATTATAATTATTTTTTTTTTCAAGAAGGGTGCAGGGGGGGTTGTGTTCATAAGTTGAAATGGGGATGGGATTTGTATAAATTTTTGTGTCACTTTTGTTCTCTTGTTTTGAGTGTTGGAGCTTTGATGCCTGTTTTTGTTGCTGTTCAGAGCTTTATTTATGTGCAGTGATTTCACGCTAGAATATGAACTTATTTTTCATAAAAAAAGGAGTGCTCGAACATGGCCTTTGTTGTAATCATACAAGAAATGCATATATTAAAGCTTAATTTTTATGTTTCCTTCTTGATACTTGAATTACATGCAATGCTACATCTTTACACCCTCAGACTCTGCTGCTCATCCTTCTTAAAAAAAATTGTAATCGAATGCCACGGTCTCCAAAATGAAAGCTACATTATCCATCTATAAACAAATAGTTGAAACGATAAAATACATAAAGAATTGGTGAAACAATCAAATACATCAGAAAAGCACACTTGTATTTTTATACCATACAAAGTACATGTACAAAAGGAATATTTTTCATTTGTAAAAAAAAGACCCCATACATACATGTACACAATACTAAAGTTGAAAAAGAGCTAATTGTAATTTATATCAGAAAAACAAAGAAATACATTAGAAATTACAAAAACAATACTTTAAACTAATTTATTAAAGGAAATTATCTACATGATGTGTTTTGATGCCAACTAAATTATATACAAATTATCTCTCATTATCACCTTCATTTGGCAAAAAAAAAGAGGCGAGTAATTGTAATTTGCATAATTAATTAGAATTAATTAAAAGAAATTATTTTACACATAATAAGAAGAAAAAATTACCAAGTGAAATGATTACACATCAATTGAGTTTTCTTTCACCTTTCCATTGATACCTAAATTACTTCAAAGGGCTCAAAAACAAAGAAGTTAGAGCCCGTTGAAGACTTGGGTTCAAAATGGTCACAAAATGGTCACAAAAATCGGTTATGCACTCCATTGACTTTACATTAAGACAATGACCACAAATTTGGATAAATATGCGCGACTTAAACTGGAATAACTTTATAATTTCTTGATGAAAATTTGAGTTCTTGGTATCATTTGAAAGGTCTTTTTAAGGCTTTCAAATGATACCAAATTCATTGAGATTTGAGGATTTTCATTTTTTTTGTCACATACCGGTCTCGTGGGCCAGTCTCATTTGTGCAGAAAATTGAGCAGATTAGATTCCTAGGTTTCGATCGGCGACTCCGATTCAATTTTCATAAATATCTGCGAGCTCCAGCATATGATTTGACGATTGACAACGGATATTTGTTCTTAAGACATTTCCTATCGGAATTCATGGTATCAACAACTGTTTTTCTGCTGGGTTCGGGTCTTGTCAATTTTGATAACTTCTTCTAAATTTTCACCTAATATCCCCTTCTTTTTCTTTCGTAATATCGATTCTTTATTTCTTACCATGGACACTGCGCCTACTCTCCCGCACGTATCGTTTGTAATACGCAATAATTTTAATGCTCTCAAAGTGGTCGGTTTCAAAGAGGTGGCCGATATGTGGTGTACTCACTATACCACTTTTTACCCAAGCATGCCAAGAATGAGTGGTTTCTTACAAACTTTTTTTTGTTACACAAAAATGCATGTATGGGACTGTTATGACAATGTTTTCGCCTTTATTTCTTAAACTACGAAAGGAAATTCACATTTAAGACTACAATATCGTTGTTAAGTTGATGACAGACATATATGATTCATCTAACGTACAAAAACAGGCAAGAGTTCAATATAAATAAGAAAAAACAAGGAACCACTCACCTTCGCACAACACACAGCACACAGAATAATCACACTGCGCAAGCGCACAAGTATTTTCCCACTTATACTTAAATTTATAAAGGTAAATTGCCCACTCATTATCACGGAAGCAGAGTGGCGCAGCGGAAGCGTGCTGGGCCCATAACCCAGAGGTCCGAGGATCGAAACCTCGCTCTGCTAACCTTTTTTTTTATATTATTTTTTTTATTGTTTTCTTTCTCATTTACTCCTTGACATCCCAAATGCTTTTTTTTCTTCAATTCTTGCAAACAAAAACTGTTGGCTTAAAACTTTGAGCCATATTACAGTAAAAAAAAAATAAAAAAATACCAAAGAAGAAAAATTATGATGTTTTTGGACGATAAATTGCGAAAATGGTTTACGGTAGGCCTACTCATGGACCATGCATGGACCTACAGATCCATGGTCGACACCATGTATAAAATAAAGTAACAACAACATAAGAGATAGAACGGAGGTAGAAGTGAAAAGGAGAGGCGAGAAAGTGGAGGTTAGAAAGTAGAGTATATCTTTTAAGTTGAGTCGTAACCAACTTTCCCCCATGCAGTTATACTGAGTGATCAACTTTTGGGGCGCGGGAAACTGAGTGATCAACTTTTTGGGGCGGGAAAATAGACATCAAAGGTGATGTTTTACTTTCACAGCATTGAAGGCTAAACTTAAAGAATTTTATAATAAATCCATATCGACAGCTCTATTTTGGTATTTTGTATAATTATTATGTATTTTAATTTCGTTTTCCACCCATCTCTCGTATATAGGTTATGTTAATTAGTAGGCCTATTGGAACTATGTTTGGGGACTTGCCTTTTTTACAAGCTCTGCTTTTCTTGGCAAGTCCCTCCGTTCAGATAATTTTATCTTCAATATTTGTTATGAAATGTTATAGAACTGTATGTATTAATTTGAGTATGTATTATTTTGAACATGACTTGTATTTACACTGTATATACTTGGATTATATCTTTTGTTTGAACGGAAATAAATAAATCCATCAATCAATAGTGACAGCCGAATATTTGGGTTTATTGTATATCATTAAGGATTAACTTAAAGCCTCAAAAGATTAATGTCTTTTAACATAGTATTGAAATCCACAAGGTTGAAAACTCTGAAATTCGGCTATTATAGTCACTATTCACAATCGATGGAGTTATTTTCTTCCTTGGAATTTAGAGTGTTTTGCATAATATGGGTTAAAGCCCGGGGGCAGTCAAAGTGTATTACTGTACTGACGCGTGGCCAAATTATTTCCAAACACCCCCTATAAACGAGTTTTTCTCTGTGTGCAAAATAACCCCCTAAACAAGTTTTTTTTCCTCGAGCTTCATTAGCACATTATGGCCCCTAAATAAGTTGTCGTCAGAATATGACCCCTTAACAAGTTTTGTCTTCTATATTCTTTGCATACCCCCAGTGCAGTTAGGGTTAAAATATCACAATCGGAAACGAGGAGGAAAGGCCCGGGGAAAAAGCTTGGGGGAAAAAAACATACCCTAAACACGTTTAGCTAGTCTTAGAAAAAAAAAAGCTTTGGAAAAAAAAACATACCCTAGATACGTTTGACCCCGCGATTGACCATTGACCAGTCTTTCATAACTACCCTTATTTTTGGAAATCGGTCATTTACAGTCTCCTGCCTCATCGATCACTGATCAGCATGGGGGGTCGGATATATCCACCAATATTTCACCCATAATAATACCGTCGAACATCATATTTTTTATGAATCATAATTATGAGAAGTATGATCATGATGATAAAGAGAAAATACATGATAATTATGATCAGGATGGAAATTGATTGTCGTATGTATACGCATGGCGATGACCATCGTTTTTTTTCTCGGAATTTTCTTATATTTATTAATATTGAATGAAATCGTTGCTTTCAGATATAGAAACAGATTGAGAGAGTAAAATTTACCCCTCCCCGCAATCAAGCGCAAGGGGTGTTCCCCGTTTATTTAACCACCCTTTAATGCCACTTCATTTTGTGTTAGTATTCTAACTTTAATTGGTTTATGATGTAAAATAAGGGGAAAACATAAAAAAGAATGAGAATCGAAATTTGAAATAGTTTTGAAATGGAGATATAGCCCTGAACCGACAAGAGTCCTGAAAATAGCTCAGTTTCAGGTCAATAAAAAAAAATAGGCTCTCGCTTCGCATTTGTATCATTGATCTCGTACACTATAGAGCTAACATATTAAAATATTTAAAACATTAGTCTTAAGGAATACCCCACAACCCAACGTTCAGATGTGGGGTTTGGGGGCCATAAACCCCCAGAAAAGTGTCACGACTAGAATGAATCAGGAAAGAAGGAAAATGAAAAGAAACAGGGTAAAATATATGATGTACTTTTAAATATATCAAACTCTATCACAATAATTTAGGTTCAGTGCGTCACTGCCCCCTCCCTATGTTAACTAAGAAAAACAAAATATTCCAAGGAGAGCAAATTTGTGTCTGTCACCTCGGTACCCCCCCCCCACTATGAACAACGATCGACAGTCGTGCTGCTCGGGGGCAAAACCAACAATATCCAAGAGCAGAGGGGGTCTACAAAAAAATTATCCCCATTATCCCCATTTTCCCCTATATATCGGCTTCTCAAAGAGCCCGAAGCAAGGGTAGCTATATATCAGTAAGCATTAGCTTTATTTCGACAAACAATTCAAATATAAGCCTCAGTAAATTATATGAGCACAAAGCACAAGCAAGAACTGAATTCTTTAGATTTGCCGATGCGATTTTAACCACATTTTCATTTCACGAAAAAATATAAATTTTATGCAATCACGAATTAATGTGTATTTTAGATTACAAACTAATTAAAGCGCGAAAAAGACCGGGGGGGGGCACTTCCATTCACGAGTGGATACCATGCGCGACCATGGGGTCTCGAAAAGCATCCTAAACACGTAATTTCCATATTCTGAAAATGCACCCCTTAACAAGTATTGGCGTGTGAAACCCTACCCTTAACAAGTATTGGTAACAAAAATACTCTTGGCAAATGTTCCCTGAAATGAACCCCTAAACAAGTACAGGAATGTTTTATTGTTACGGGTCCTTCGGCCGTCGGCTTTACCTTATTTGATTTAGTACGACCCCACCTTTTACACCTCGCGCAAATCGGACTCTAAACACGAAGTGTTGGGGCAAAAAGGACATGCTTTATAAAACATTTTAATTTTGTTTTATCATCCCCGCAAATTCGACCCTAAACACGTAATTTTCCTAGCGAAATAGATACCCTTTTTTCATTATTTTTGTGTTTTTGACACCCTTATCACGTTACGTACGTAACGTGCCCCATCGTGAAAAAGACATCCTTTTTACGTGTTTTTTTGGTCGCGCATGGTATCCACTCTTCAATGTAAGTGGCCCCCCCCCCCCGGGGAAAAAGAGCGAACTAAAATCCAATTTGCGTATGCATATGGATGGGATTGGAAACGAGGCAATTGAAAATACAAACTAGAATGAGGATGAAGGCCTACTTGAGGAACAAAAATAATCAGTTACAATTAATATTGATATAAGAGTATTGATCTATATATAGGCCTATAATCAATCATTATTGCGCACCCATCCCACCCATCCTGAAGCACACCCCCCTCGGTTCCTGTCTCTTTTTCCCTCTCAAACATTTCACTCTTCTCTCTCTCTCTCTGCCCCCATATCTTTCCCTCTCACACACTTATTTCGAATTAATGAATTACTTCGACTTTGAGAATCATGACAAAAATTATCATTTCAAATCGTTTTGATTTAGTTCCCCAATGCCATAATTATGTTATGACGCCCCATAAACATCGAAAAACCAGTGTGTAAGAACCATCCTGTGTACATTACAAGTTGGCCTACAGGATATTGCCCGAGCAGACGACGTTGTGATTCATCTTGATTTAAAAATAGACATTAATCTCTGTACAGAATAGGGATCAGTGTACAGAGTCCGACTTAATGCAGGTTGTTTTATTTGCGACATATATCTCCTTATGGTTCATCCTGACTCCGTGGCGCAACGGTAGCGCGTCTGACTCCAGATCAGAAGGTTGCGTGTTCGAATCACGTCGGGGTCACAGGAAAAATGTTTTGTTTGCAAGCTACACATTGGATTGGAAACGAGGCTTTTCTTCAACTATTCAACCATTTGAGGCAATGATATGCATGCAGTACGAAATCAATTTTTCATATGTAACATGACAAGGAGTTCGGCCTAATTGTCTTGGGGGTTAATGTGCTAGTATATCAATATCGTTTTAGCAATTCAATTTATGTTAAAACTGAATTTAAAATAAGATGCAAGCCATAAAGTTAGGTATAATATTTAATTTTCGCTGTATGTTGTTTTCTTTTTAGAAATAAGATGGATCACAATTCTTTTATAACAAAGGCTCGGTGAGGTGAAATATTAAAATGAACATGCAAGGAAGCTCAAACCAAAAACAAACAACGAAAAAAAAAATTCGCCATGATTATTCTGCAGCCTTTCTTCCACCTGTGAGGGGGGCGGGGTTTAAATAAGAAAAAAAAACAGTGGAAAACGATATTACATCCCTTTCATATAAAATGAAAAACCAATTTGTCATGCTGGCGGACATACTACTCATGTCAGGAATCTTGTATCTTGATACTGTTATTGTTGTTGATTTTTACTGTAAGGAAATGGGAAAATAAAATGATTTAGTAAAAACTTCGATTGATCCCGACGTGATTTGAACACGCAACCTTCTGATCTGGAGTCAGACGCGCTACCGTTGCGCCACGGAATCAAGTTGAACACCGTCCTGTGAAATAGTTCTCATCTTCAGCAGACAGTGACCATGGGACAGTGACATGATGTAATGTTTGTCTATATTTCCTAAACATGTGTGATTTTGAACAAAATATACCGTTACAAAACAATAGTCCAATATAGTTTTATGTCGTTAGTCGTTTTTAACTTGTTTAAACTGTATAATTTCGGGATAGTTTATAACCTTGTTCTTCTTCTATCAATCAATACAAATTAATAAATGTTTTGTTTAATAATAGTGGGGGCCCTTGAAAATCTCATGTTAAACAACCAACAACCATTGGAAAAGGGGGCAGGAGAACAACCAAAAATGGAGGAGAGTATATAGGTAAAGAGAAGAAGAAGAAAAAGAAGAATAATAATAATAACAAGAATAAGAAGAAGAAGGAGAAGAAGATCAAGAAGAAAAAGAAGAAGGAAAAGAAGAAGAATTAGAAGAAGAAGAAGAATTAGAAGAAGAAGAAAAAGAAGAAGAAGAAGAAGAAGAAAGGGAAGAAGGAGAAGGAGAAAGATAGGAGAAAAAGGAGGAGGAGGAAAGAGAGAAAAGGATAACGGGGAAAAAATCAGAAAAGGTGTATATGTTTCTATATAGAGAAAAGATGGATGATTTTGGTGCGACAATATAAATTCATTTCCGACCTATGACCAATTATTATTGTTTTATTTCAATGTAAGGAAAGAGTAATAAAATGATTTAGTAAAAAAAAACTACGATTGATCCCGACGTGATTTGAACACGCAACCTTCTGATCTGGAGTCAGACGCGCTACCGTTGCGCCACGGAATCAAGTTGAACACCTGTGAAATAGTTCTTATCTTCAGCAAACAGTGACCATGGGACAGTGACATGATGTAATGTTTGTCTATATTTCCTTAGCATGTGTGATTTTGAACAAAATATACCGTTACAAAACAATAGTCCAATATAGTTTTATATGTCGTTAGTCGTTTTTAACTTGTTTAAACTATTTCGGGATAGTTTATAACCTTGTTATTCTTCTATCAATCAATATAAATTAATAAATGTTTTGTTTAATAATAGTGGGGCCCTTGAAAATCTCATGTTAAACAACCAACAACCATTGGAAAAGGGGGCAGGAGAACAACCAAAAATGGAGGAGAGTATATAGGTAAAGAGAAGAAGAAGAAAAAGAATAATGATAATAACAAGAATAAGAAGAAGAAGAAGAAGGAGAAGAAGAAGGAGATCAAGAAGAAAAAGAAGAAGGAAAAGAAGAAGAAGAAGAAGAATATTAGAAGAAGAAGAAGAAAAGAAGAATTTGAAGAAGAAGAAGAATTAGAAGAAAAAGAAGAAGAAGAAAGGGAAGAAGGAGAAGGAGAAAGATAGGAGAAAAAGGAGGAGGAAAGAGAGAAAAGGATAACGGGGAAAAAATCAGAAAAGGTGTATATGTTTCTATATAGAGAAAAGATGGATGATTTTGGTGCGACAATATAAATTCATTTCCGACCTATGACCAATTATTATTGTTTTATTTCAATGTAAGGAAAGAGTAATAAAATGATTTAGTAAAAAAAAACTACGATTGATCCCGACGTGATTTGAACACGCAACCTTCTGATCTGGAGTCAGACGCGCTACCGTTGCGCCACGGAATCAAGTTGAACACCTGTGAAATAGTTCTTATCTTCAGCAGACAATGACCATGGAACAGTGACATGATGTAATGTTTGTCTATATTTCTTAATCCTGTGTGATTTTGAACAAAATATACCGTTACAAAATAATAGTCCAATATATTTTTATGTCGTTAGTCGTTTTTAACTTGTTTAAACTGTATAATTTCAGGCAGTTTATATCCTTGTTATTCTTCTATCAGTTAATATAAGTTAATCATTTTTTTTTATAAGAGAGGGGGCCCTTGAAATTCGCAATCTAAATGTTATACACCAATGGGAAAGGGGGCAGGAGTCCGACTAAAAATAGAGGAAAGTGGGGAAAGAGAAGAAGAAGAATTAGAGGAAGAAGAAGAATAAGAAGGAGAAGAAGAAGAAGAATTAGAAGAAGAAGAAGAATTAGAAGAAGAAGAAGAAGAGGAATAAAAGGAAGAAGGAGAAGGAGAAAGATAGGAGAAAAAGGAGGAGGAAGGAGAGAAAAGGATAACGGGAAAAAATCAGAAAAAGTGTATATGTTTCTATATAGAGAAAAGATGGATGATTTTGGTGCGACAATATAAATTCATTTCCGACCTATGACCAATTATTATTGTTTTATTTCAATGTAAGGAAAGAGTAATAAAATGATTTAGTAAAAAAAACAACGATTGATCCCGACGTGATTTGAACACGCAACCTTCTGATCTGGAGTCAGACGCGCTACCGTTGCGCCACGGAATCAAGTTGAACACCTGTGAAATAGTTCTCATCTTCAGCAGACAATGACCATGGAACAGTGACATGATGTAATGTTTGTCTATATTTCTTAATCCTGTGTGATTTTGAACAAAATATACTGTTACAAAATAATAGTCCAATATAGTTTTATGTCGTTAGTCGTTTTTAACTTGTTTAAATTGTATAATTTCAGGCAGTTTATATCCTTGTTATTCTTCTATCAGTTAATATAAGTTAATCATTTTTTTTTATAAGAGAGGGGGCCCTTGAAATTCGCAATCTAAATGTTATACACCAATGGGAAAGGGGGCAGGAGTCCGACTAAAAATAGAGGAAAGTGGGGAAAGAGAAGAAGAAGGAGAAGAAGAAGAATTAGAAGAAGAAGAATAAGAAGGAGAAGAAGAATTAGAAGAAGAAGAGGAATAAAAGAAAGAAGGAGGAGAAAGATAGGAGAAAAAGGAGGAGGAAAGAGAGAAAAGGATAACGGGAAAAAATCAGAAAAGGTGCAAATATTTCTATATAGAGAAAAAATGAATGTAAATAGGTATATTCTGAGTTTGTTGATTTTGGTGCAACAATATAAATTCATTTCTGGCTGATGACCAATTATTGTTTTATTTCAATGTAAGGAAAGAGTAATAAAATGATTTAGTAAAAACTACGATTGATCCCGACGTGATTTGAACACGCAACCTTCTGATCTGGAGTCAGACGCGCTACCGTTGCGCCACGGAATCAAGTTGAACACCTGTGAAATAGTTCTTATCTTCAGCAGACAATGACCATGGGACATGATGTAATGTTTGTCTATATTTCTTAATCCTGTGTAATTTTGAACAAAATATACCGTTACAAAATAATAGTCCAATATAGTTTTATATGTCGTTAGTCGTTTTTAACTTGTTTAAACTGTATAATTTCAGGCAGTTTATATCCTTGTTATCCTTCTATCAGTTAATATAAGTTAATAATTGTTTTTTATAAGAGAGGGGGCACTTGAAATTCGCAATCTAAATGTTATACAACCATTGGGAAAGGGGGCAGGAGTCCGACTAAAAATAGAGGAAAGTGGGGAAAGAGAAGAAGAATTAGAAGAAGAAGGAGAAGAAGAAGAAGAAAAAAAAGAAGAAGGAGAAAAGGGAGAAGGAAAAGGAGAAGGGGAAAGATGGGAGAAAAGGGAGGAGGAATGAGAGAAAAGGATAACGGGAAAAAATCAGAAAAGGTGTAAATGCTTCGATATATAGAGAAAAGATGGATGTAAATAAGTATATTCTGAGTTTGTTGATTTTGGTGCGACAATATAAACTCATTAATCTCATTTCTGACCGATTACCAATTATTATTGTTTTATTTCAAGGTAAGGAAATGGGAAAATAAAATGATTTAGTAAAAACTGCATTTGATCCCGACGTGATTTGAACACGCAACCTTCTGATCTGGAGTCAGACGCGCTACCGTTGCGCCACGGAATCAAGTTGAACACCTGTGAAATAGTTCTCATCTTCAGCAGACAATGACCATGGGACAGTGACATGATGTAATGTTTGTCCATATTTCTTAATCCTGTATGATTTTGAACAAAATATACCGTTATAAAATTCCAATATAGTTTTTTGTCTTTAGTCGTTTTTAACTTGTTTAAACTGTATCATTTCAGGTATAGTTTATGACCTTGTTATCCTTATCAATATAAATTAAAATAAATGTTTTGTTTGATAAGAGTTGGGCCCTTGGAAATCGCAATCTAAATGTTATGCAACCATTGGGAAAGAGGACAGGAGTCTTACAAAAAATGGAGGAAAGTGGGAAAGAGAAGAAGAAGATAAAGAAGAAGAAGGAGAAAAAAAGAAGGAGGAGAATGATAGGGAAAAGGAGGAGGAATAGGAAAAAAGCGCAAAAAACCCGAAAAGGTGTATATGTTTCAATATAAATAAAATATGGATGTAAACATGTATCTTCTGAGTTTGTCTGTTTTGTTGCGACAACATAAATTCATTTCTGACCGATGACCAATTATTATTGTTTTATTTCAAGGTAAGGAAAGAGTAATAAAATGATTGAGTAAAAACTACGATTGATCTCGACGTGATTCGAACACGCAACCTTCTGATCTGGAGTCAGACGCGCTATATACCGTTGCGCCACGGAATCAAGTTGATCACCTGTGAAATAGTTCTTATCTTGATCAAAAAGTAAAATGATGCAATGTTTGCCATTCTTTCCTAGGTGATTTTGAACAATACACCGGGAGAGGGGGGCTATAAAATTGTTCATACGCAGTATAAAAACACGTTGTTTAAGCCTGTTACTTTAACAAGTTGTTTAATCTTTTTAGTTTAAACAACAGTAGTTGTTAGTGTTACGGGCATAGACAACTTACTTAAAATTTCGAAAAGCGTTTTAGAGTGAAGTTAAGAGCGACCTTTAGATCGACTGGTAATCATTTTTTACGTGCTAAACAATTGCCAGTGAACATTTTGGTGTATTCCACCACAAGAAATGATAACCAGTCGTTCACTCTTAACTTACGAACAGCTTTATGAAACAGCCCCGGTATCCGTCAAAAGTCCAATACAATGTCTGAATGAAAATCTTTTAAAATAGTGAATCATTTTGAAAATTGTTATTTCCCTTACAACAATAATTTACATCCTAACGACAAAATGTAAAGTTAATGTTTTGTCTGAAAAAAAGTGCCGCCGCTTGAAAATCACAATTCCTGATGTTCTAAAAACGAATGGGAAAGGGGACAGAAGAATAACAAAAAGGGAGGGGTAGGGGAGAAATAAGAAAAAAAGGAGGAGGATAACAAGAAAAGGGGGAAAAGAAGGATGAAGAGAAGACAACGTACAGAAAAATAAGAAAATGGGCCTATGTTTCTATTCAAAGCAAACATGAATGTTAACATTTCTATTTCTGAGTTTGTCGATATTGTGTTACTATAAAAATTCATTTCTGTCCAATGCCTTTTCTAGGTTACCCAATCAAACAATCTTTGTACCTATTCATAAATCCGTGCGATCTGATTATTGTGTCTATTATTATGTAATTTGGGATCTTGATAGGCCTTTGAATAAATAAACTTTGTCTGAATTAGCCTTATCATTCTAGTGCACGTGTCATTTTCTAAGTGAAATGTGTTCATTTTTTTCATATCTTTTTTTGGCATGGAATATAAAGCAAATAATAAACTTTAGTTTATAGATGAGACAACGATCACTCGGCGATTAATGTAAACACTATCTTCCCTCAGCTTCAATTGATAGCTATATCCATTATCACCTCTGATATGATAGTTTGTCTTTTAATTTTCATCAATTGTAATTACTTGCTGTCTCTCTACCTTCTACAAAGCGTTTTCACCCATCGATCAACCCATCTTCCATCCTTCCATTATCTATCAATTTATTTTCTATGTCCATTTTGGTTCCAAATACATCCGTCCTTCATTTTGTCCATCCATCTTTCTGAATATTCATAAATTCATTGCATATGTCTTTACATCAATTCCCAAGTACTCATTCTACATAATAAACCAGCAGACCAAGTTTTGCTAAAACCATACCTATCAGTAATAGTTTGCACACCAACACACCACAATCCAGAATAAACATGCATAATAATTCATAAGCAGCACTCTTCACTGACCATTCTTTTTCTTTTTACTTCAAATTACTGGCTTGATAACGACACACAGAAAACAGAGATAGACAATAGACATTTGTTTAATTTTAACAATAGAAACTTGCTTTATTACCTCATTGAACAGTAACAAGGCTCAAACTCTTATAAAATTCTGAATACTGACAAAGTTCCTATTTCCCTCCTCCACAATGTAAATATGTTTATATTTACTGCAAATATTATCAAAATTGTACTGTGACACATTTAAAGTACTTTATATCCTTCAAAGTATATTATACATAATCATTCACATTAGTGCTTGAACCAGGTGTTTGAATATTTGACAAAAGTGACACTTCATTCTTGAAAATAAGTAGACAGAAAGGATGAAAATGTTTTTATAGTAGTAAATAATATAATAATTCTGTTTGAATTGTGATAATACGATAATGCAATATGGCTACTTTAAACAGATTTCAGTGCAGTAGTGTATATTTGCTGTGAGGAATTATGAGAGAGAATTATTAAATGGAGATAGACAGAAAGAGAGAGTACTTTGGTCAAAATATATATTGTAAGACATATAGCACATATCTACTTAAAACAGAGATAAAACATTGAACAAATTAACCAATTAGTTATCTTACGTACATGTATTTTAATATTTTCAAAGGCCAAATATTCATGAAATAAAAAAATCATGTATTTTCAAAGGCCAAATATTCATGAAATAAAAAATCATGTGCAAAGTTGAAGACATTGTTGTGAATGAATGGAAAGAACTTGATAATGTTACAACAAAATTATATGATGTTATGAATGTATCTATAATCAGAACTGTGTTATGCAATATTAGTGGAGGTTGTTGTGAGAATACATGAAGCCATATATGCTGTACGCTAGCATAAAATAAAAATCTGAATGAACTTTATGAACATATCTACCACTTTGCAATATATTAAAAGCAATCTAAACATTATTCTTATGTTGATAGAATACCGATCTAAGTAGATTTTGTTTTGGGAATTCAAATATTTACTATCATATCATGAGATATACTGAGAATGAAATCTTCAAAGATTGTCATTATTTATGCAGGAGAGAAAATACCAACTTAGACAAACTCACAAAGAATGCCCATTTTGGCTCTGACTACCTGGGATGTCTTTTTAAAGGGAAATGAATTTAGACACTTTTATTGTAAGCCAAGAAAATCTTAGAAGTATTTTACTGACAGCATTAAGAAAATGAGGGCTGAGAAGAAAAATAAAAAAATTATGAAATTAAAAAATGTAAAATCCCTAAAGGCAATCAGAAACATATTGGTCAACATCAGAGATAAAATAGAGAAATTGATTTATATAATGTTTCACTTCAGATTTTCAAAGCCTTATGTGTAAGAGGTAACCAGAAAATAAAGCCGATCAAAGCATCTCTCCTGGGAAATGAAGACAGAGCAAATATCAGGTCTTCATTGATGTACATCTTTTCAGTTGGTATTTCAAGTATTCATGACTGTTTGAAAATTTCTTCTCAAATTGTGAAATTTTCACTAACATTCCTCTGAGATTTTATACTTCTGATTTGGAGGGTATGTAAATTTGGGGTTTTATTTTCATTTAAAATCAGATTATAAAAGAAAAAGAACATTGTTTCAACACTGTCCCCATATAAAATATAAGTTGTGCAACATTTGATAAAAAAAAATATCTCATTGGTCAATGAATACACATAACATTAAGTTTCATAAATCTTAAAATACACAATACATATCTTACATCAGTGCTATTGCATGGCATGTTACATTAAAAGTGGGCACTAATTAACTTTGGACTTCATAATAAATACATTAAAAGCACTACATAAAAACAAGTGACATTTATAAATAACTTTATATAAACAGATTGTCATCTTCAATACATGTAGTACAAATTCATCAAAATATCCACATCTTTTCAGATGGAAATATAATCTTGCAAAATTGTGATCTATTCAGCTCTTCATACTTTGATAATAACAAGAAACATCAAGGCATATTTCAAATATAAAACAGGATAGAATAGACGGACAGTTTTACTAAGTGCCAAGTGCAATATAACATCTTTTTGTCTCACACTATCCTATGATTGAAAAACTGGTTACATTTTCAAACAGTGGAGCTAGGAATGAGGGGTGCAATATATTATATTACATCACCTTTAATAGTCAGACCTCTCGTGTCAAATTGAACTCTAAATCATAGCTACAAAAAGATTAAATACAAAAGTATGGGTATATCAAATTCAAGAAAGATGAATATTAAGGTTGATTTGGTGAAATTAACTAATTTGGTATCAAAGAGTACTCAAATCTTAGAATACAAGGAATGGCAAAAAATCTTCATAATATAAAACAGGAATGCACAAAGTTGAACATGCAGTACTCGTGAATTTGTTTTAAGTACGAGAGTGCTGAATAATCACATATACATGAATACATATATTTGAACAATAACTGACAAACTATTTGCTTGGCATTAAATAAAACATCTTGCAACAATATAACAATAACTTTGGAATAAGGCATTACACAAACTCTTCTTGTGTTAGAGAGGCTTGGAGGACGATTTTGCCATTGGTTTCATGTAGCTGTGCAATGTCTTTGAACACTCCGACAAGATTATCAAACCTAGGTCCCCATCCTAAGAGTCTTTCCAAGCTCACATCACCATTGGTCTTTTCTTTTCTAGAATGTCCATTCTCATCCTCTGAGGTAAAGAGTGTGCTCAGCGAGCCTCCGCGTGAATCGAGTCGTTTCTGCTTGAGGGCGCCGTTCACATGAGGGAGCACGCTGTCCTCTGCATGCTCGATTTCAGCGAGTTTATCGAGTATTGCAGCCTCTGTGCTGTTGAACACTCCATGTTTCCCGTACTCCGAGTCCATCTCAGAGCAGGTAAAAGAGTCATTTGTATCATCTGATGTAGAATCAGGAGGTTCCAGCAAACGTGATGGATCAACAGGAGTATCGTGGGGGCGCTCTCCACCATGAACTTGACTACTGTTGGACGATAGGTCTTCAAGAGTGCTAGCATGGCTACCTGACATAAGGTCAGGCCTTGCTGTGTTAAGCTGAGCTACTTCCTCGGCTGTCAACCCTACAACCAAGGGGCTCTTACTAGTCCTTCCCTTTGAATGTGACTGACTTTTTCCCTCATGCGACAGAGGTGTTGTCATTCTTGTTGGTTTACCCCCACTTCGGAGACTGCTCACGTCCGAGCGATGGGCTTGACTGCGTAACTCGCTCTGGAAGCTACGATCTGAGTTGACTGGGCTGCTAATGTTTCTAGCAGGAGTTGCACGACCACTGCTTGGGATGGATCCCATTCGCAGTGTCGGATTTGTACTATAATTTGAATGCAGTCCTGGGCTGTGTCTTAATAAGGCATTGTGATTATCTAATGGAGTACTGTGTGCTAGGTCATTTCCTAATGGGATCTGATTATGAGAGCCAATGCTGACTGGACTGAGTCTGGCTGGGGAAGCTTGGATTCTTGCAAGCATTGGGTTCTGATTCTGTCTATGCTTTTTCTTTCTACGATTCCTATTTCCTTGGTCATGAAAGTGCTTATAATGATAAGGAACATCTACATCTGATGCGGCTAAACTACTGGCATTTTCAAGATCATAGTGCTCTGCTCCATCAAATCCACGAGGGTGAAGCGTTTCCATTTCAAGATTGACATGTTCTCCTGTATCATTTTCCATCATCAGGGAATTACTTGAAGGGTTGCTGTTATTTTGCTGCATGGCCATGTTCTGCTCAATGATATCCGGAGTCTGGCGATGGATCAAGCCAGAAACATTCACTTTCCCATCAGGTCCTATCATCGTGGCCTCATCAAAGGTATCTCCTAGGAATCCTGGGTTGACGGACGAGGACAAGGCAGAGACCTTAGGATCCTGTAAACCAGCTTGCTGTTGGGCCTGCTTCTGCTTCATGCTGCCTCTTCTCCTGCGGATGAGGTAAACCATCGCAAGAATGACCACGACCAACAGGAGCACAACCACTATCGGAATCACAATTTTCAGGATGTCTGGTCCATCTGCTTGTTGAGGGCCTGTTCCTTTATCACAGTAGTCACCGCTGTATCCATCAGCACACTGACAGATTACAGATCCTGAGCCATCAGAGCAGACACCTCCGTTTTGACACACATCAGGTGAGCATGTCACTGGCACACAGGAGTAGTAGGTTCCAGAGGGAATGCACTTCTCACCCTGGTTGCATGGATTGAGGGCACATAGATCTGCAGGGGAGCACCCATCACCGGTACCAGCTGAAGGAACAGCTTCAAACCTCTGAGAGTCACCATCTAGAGGGAGCCCTTCATCGTTCATCTGGAAACCATCAAGACAGCCAGTGAAGCCTAAAAATTGGGAAGAAAGGAGAAATGAATTTTAGGATCAGATATCACTGAAGAAAACTCAAAATTTACAGGTTCTATTTTTTCTCATCGATCAGTATGAATCGATTTCCAATCCATTGAATTAAAATTTACTATTCAGAACTATTTTGATAAAGAAAATGAAATTCACTGGAAGATGAAATATATGATCAAATTAAAACTGACTTCAAATTCCTCAAAATTAACATTCAGTTGACTCTGCAAGCCAATAGATGTGAACAACTGAACTCCAATTATATCATAAAATTTTGGAGCATAGGCATAAATAGATAACAAATTATCAAAATAATCCTAGTTTACATCTTTCTTGTTAATTAACAGCTAATGCAATCCAAGACTTCTTACCTTCAATGGTCCTGCCATCGATCACAAGTGGCATTTCTGTACCACTCAGAGCCATTCCAGTCAATCCCAGTCCAGTGAACTGATGAGGGTTAGCAAACATGGCTGACTTTGGAGCATCATCAACAGTCAATGTGACCTGTCCACCTGATGATGTCAGAGTGATGTTGTGCCATGCCCCATTGGTCAGGGAGGATGATGGGATGTTGATGATTTGTCCGCTGCTGGAAGAGCCAGTCCCGTAGCTGTACATGACAGAGCCATTGGTGAGCTAAAAGGAGAAAGAGAAAGAAGGTGAATGTCTCATGGAACCACGTGAACTAAACCCATTGGGTATTATTCCAAAATATTAGATTAAGTTAACCCTGATTTAACTTAGACCACACTTTTGACTAAGTGCCAGTTATCTAAATCATCTTGTGAAAAGTTGTCCAAATATGTTTTTTTCTCTCTCTTTATATATACATGGAGAAATTTCCTTTTCTTTCTTTTGTAATTGGTTTTTAACGTAAAATAAATGAAATGGAAAGACACAGATAGCATCAGTATACAACGAATGTCAATTAATTCTTTAGTACATTACCTTTTTCATGAAAGCTGAATGAGGAAGACAGAACCTTTTGGAAGAAACCCAGGCTTAATTATCAATTTTGAAATAATTGTAATATGTATGTATTGAGAACTAGGAAACAAAGATTTACAATTCCCATCAAAAGTAAATCTAAACAAAATAGACATGCAGAATAGAATATATCTTTTTAAATGAAATGTATATTAAGGAAGAAATTCCTTTAATCCTTCAATGCTTCAGCACCTCATCAATGTATTGCTACAAAATCATTAAAAAAAAAGTTTGCAATTTTAGAGACACCATAGAATCCTACCTGTAAGGTTGTGAACTCTGCATCAGAGGTGACGTAAAGCAGAAGACCATCCCTAACACCAGTCCTAAAGGAGAGACTAAGTGATTCTGACCCACTAGCCCTCCTCCTCCTCCTCTTGGCCAAGTTCTTAGCATCATCCAGAAGAGCCTGACGCTTGTAGTCCTCTTTCACCCTGTAGTCCACGCGGCCGCCGCCTCCAAAGGATACAGAGTTCACGTCTGGGAGGAGTGGTGAAATGAAAAGATGACAATGACATATCATTACAATTACAGATTAATAAATGCATAATCTTACCCCAACATGAGACAGCTAAGTTATAACAGTTCTGTAATGTAAACAATACACACTTATCAACATTTTTCCTGAAAAACAGATTATGAAAATACTTACCTGATTTTCTTATTTACGAGATAACTCATACATCTACTTGATTTGCTAGTTCAGCCCTCTGGACTGCCATACCCGAATAGAACTCCCAAGGATTTAAAAAGCGCGAGCGCGCCCTCTCCCGTTCAGGCTTACTACCCATGATCACCGCGCAATTAGCGTCCATCTTCCTCACCTTTCGCAAGCCCATACGTTGAAACATGTTGCTACGCAAGGCGGAGGGTCGGTGGGAGGGTATCAAGTAGATGTATGAGTTATCTCGTAAATAAGAAAATCAGGTAAGTATTTTCATAATTTACTTCAATAACTCCATACATCTACTTGATTTGCTAGACCAGCACGGACTCAAACCGTAGGGAGGCATGTTTTCAATTGTAAGCCTAAGAAAATTTAAAAGAAAAAACAAAAACAACGAAATTTAGGGAGAGGGGGAAAAAGCCGCAGCTGCTTTAAGCGCCGAAGCAGCAAATCTCGCCTCGCTGGACGGAATGTCCTTCAAGTAGAAAGAAGTGAAGGAGTTAGTTGAGCGCCAAAAGGCGGCCCTCAAAAATGTCCTCGAGAGGAATGCCCTGTATACTCAGGAATACTAAGTATCATGGGCCCTCGGCCTAGTGTCAGGAGAACAACATCACCTGCTGACTAGAGCGTAAGAATCGAAATTTGTTGAAAATTTCAACAAGAATCGTGATCGGAAAACTGAAGCTTTTAAGGTTCAGTAAGTGATCAATCGACCAATCTGAGAAGGCGAGATATCTCAGAACCCCTACCGAAATTTAAGCGTGCCGCTTGCTAGTAACTAGCATGCGACTAGCAGGGCACTCGCTTAATAAGCGAGTGCATGCTAGCGAACAGTCCCTGCTCGCTAAAAGATCGCTTAACTATTACTCTGCACGCATATCACACGCTTATTAAGCTAACCGCATGCTAGTTACTAGCATGCCGCAAGCTTGCGCAAGCTAGTCGCACGCTTCCCGCAAGCTTGGAAATTTCTGTAGGGGAAGCCTCCGCGTGGGAGAAAGCGCCCAGAATTCGATATCTGTCTCAAATGCGTGAGGGCAGAAATCTGCAGAATTCTGATAGAGAGCTGTGGTAAAAAGTTACTAGCGGTCCGAAGGGGACCAGGAACGACGGAGAGTAGGGATTTAGGAAGAAAACCACTCGTAAGGCAGACAAGGGTCGAGAAAGCGACTGAGTGCCATCCTGTTAATAAGGAATGCCGCGGACATGTTGCCTATGTAGAATAGAGCAGTCTGGTCAAAACAGCTCAACCGGGCGTGTCAGGGATACAGCGCGGTACACATCACGACAAAAGTGTGTTAGACCGAGTGATCGAGAGAGAACTCAGGATCCCCTTTCTCCCATACTGATTGAAGCACCCATCTGAGGGTGCAGTGCCCGCGGTGGAAGAGGTGGCTTGGCTCAAGCCACCATCGCCGAGAGAGCCCGTGAGGCTAGGCTGCGATGGCTGTCCGCTGGGCGGGGGAATCCCTAGCAGCAGCAAGTGTACGCCAGAGGGAGCTGGCGAAAAAAAATCTGTCACGATATTACGTGTAAACGACCATCAAGAGATGCTCTAAACGAACAGACATCGCCAGATATGATACCTCAACCGTTACGTTCCCAACGGAATCGAATGAGGTAGCAACGGCCCTGTCCTATCAAGTTAGAGACGGAAACTGGCTAAGAGTGTCGAAGTCCTCGCTTGAAGAAACAAGCGAAGGAGACTTGAGGAAGTAATCACGAAATTTCCATCAGTCTGCGGTGAGAACCAGTTGTTTATGAAAACAGTCACAAGGCCTGTTTCTCAGGTGATCGTAAGAGCGAGCACCGCCGGCGCCGGTTGCGGCAGCGTGGAACAGTCCGATATCGGTAAGATAAGGAGCTCCAAAAAGCTGCGGGGGGCGGCAAAAATGACGCCCTAAGCAGCGGGGGATGAGAATCTAAATTTCTAAAAGAAGAACTCCAGTGAAGTAAATCACTTACATGGAGAGGCTCATCCACAGTCGGCCCGAGAGAAGGCGGGTCGTAGTGATCGTGGTTAGGAAGGCATAAGCATACATCCATCCACTGTTACATCATCCTCGGTCGTGCGGTGACCCTGGCCACATGCCTTGCATGGAAGGGGGATGAAAGCAGCATGCGGGGCGACTCGAGTGTGCCGTGAAAAAATTTCTAAGAAAGAAGCCGATTCGACTAACGGGCACGGTAAAGACATCCACCGTAGACCACTCCGCACAAGGAGGGAGCGGCGGAGACGCCGCAAGATTGACCCACATAGAGGGCAGTCTATAAGATAGACAGTTAGAGCTCGACCGATGGTCTGGCGGTGTACAGTTTGGTGTGAACTCGCCGACCCGGTACGGTGGGTGTGCCCAGAAAGTAGGCATAGAATGCCGACAGAGAATCCTGGGGCTTTAAACAAGTTTGAACGCACGTACATAGCCAACAATCTCATGAGATGTACGGCGGTTACTTTCCTCCGAGATGATGTTTACCCAACCGGGAAAGACTCGGGGAACAGCTGTGAATGTCAACAGGAGGGATATCTAGCATATGAAAAGCTGATTCCTTCCACGTATTCGGTGCGGGTGCTGCCGGCGGTGTCCGGGGGGACGACCGGTGATGGCAGCTCGGGCAGGGTTCGTACGAGCCGCCCGAATACGAGACAAATAGGTTAACATAACCATAATGCACCGGGTGGTGAAGGCATAGCGATTATTAAGCACAGGAGAACTTTTAATCGCCGTGACATTCAGATCCGATATACATACTCATAAGCTCGGAGAGCTATGAGATAGTGAGACATACCGCTGAGCGGTGATGGTGCTCATATCAGAGTCGCCCTCTCTTCAGCGGCGATCGCTGGAGAACGGGTGTCTGTACTAGCCCTGACTCTGGCGTTGCAAGGGTAGGAGCTAAGTAAGACAGGGCACCCTTACTTTCGAATAGAAAGTGAGGTTCAGGCCAGAAAAGCGACGGTCCCGTCGCCTGGGCGGACGGTCCGCGGACGTGATAGGTTGTCCTCTCAAAGCAGCCAAACATTCTCACGAGAGAAGTGCGGCATGCGGTATGTAAGAGATTCATACCTCCAATCTACGGGCCCGCTTAGGGGGAAGAATGGAGAGAGTTACCGCTGAAGGAGTCATCGCCGTATGTGAGCTTGACGTAGAGGGCGAATTCGGGAGTACCTGCATAATAATCGCCCCCCCCCTGCCTCTGCCTTCTCGCTAGCCTCGAGAGGCTTGAAAATTTCGAGACGGCGGCGCCGGAGCCTGGCGCTTCCGGGCAGCAGCAGAGCGGGGGTGGGTTTACACCCACGGAGCTGGCGGCTTCCTCGTCGTAGGAGCCGCCTCGTCTAGAGCGACCCCGTCACTCTCCGAGACCCCCAATTCGGCCGATTGAGCTCGGAGCGCCTGAAGAGGCGGGGCGAGAAAATATGGACTCCCTTGCTTCATCAATACCCCCGCTCGGAGGGTAGATGTGAGGTAGATACTTGTCAAGCAGCGCCTGAGCGCTTACTGAAAAGTCGACCGCGGGATAGGGGTTGTCCTCGTAAAGGGAGTCTCGCTCTATGGACTGAACCGGGGGGTTGTCCAGTAAGCGCCGGGGTGGCCCCGCGTGTCGGCTGGGACACGTGCACTGAGATCGACGAAAATGTTGGAAAGCACACGCGATCTTGGGGCACCCGGTTAGTCGGTGCACTGGCTGGCGATTTAACAGAATCGCTCGAGGATTTCCCGGGTGTCTGGTGGTTATTGCCCACTTGTCTCGCTTGATGCTCAGGGGCATCAGCGGGGTGAGTAGACGTCGAGGGTGGGGTGAACCCGCACTACCCGAAAGCAGAATGTAGCAGCATGAATAGCTGTGACATCTGACCACCGACACAAGGGTCTGAAGGAGGGACGCCCATGGCAACAGGGCTGGCCGACCTCACCTTCGACCTCTTCTTCTTCGCGGCCTCCGCCGGAGTGGCCGGGGCAGAAGAAGGCACAAGAGGCACGGGTGATTTCTTACGATTTGCCGCCCCTGGCAGGGCGGCCGTCAACAACGAAACTTCACCCGAATCTGACGGGGTCAGATTGTGGTCACAGTCTGATGTGTGACGCCTCTCGCGGTAGCAGAATGTAGCAGCATGAATAGCTGTAACATCTGACCACCGACACAAGGGTCTGAAGGAGGAACGCCCATGGCAGCAGGGCTGGCCAACCTCTCCTTCGACCTCTTCTTCTTCTTCTCTTTCTGCGGGCTCCGCCGGCGTGGCCGGGGCAGAAGAAGGCATGAGAGGCACGGGTGATTTCTTACGATTTGCCGCCCCTGGCAGGGCGGCCGCCGACAATGAAACTTCACCCGAATCTGACGGGGTCAGATTGTGGTCACAGCCCGATGTGTGACGCCTCTCGCGGTAGCAGAATATAGCAGCATAACATGTATGACTGTAACATCTGGCCACCGATAAGAGGGTCTGAAGGAGGAATGCCCATGGCAACAGGGCTGGCCGACCTCTCCTTCGACCTCTTCTTCTTCTTCTTATTTTGCGGGCTCCGCCGGCGTGGCCGGAGCAGAAGAAGGCACAAGAGGCACGGGTGATCTCTTACGATTTGCCGCCCCTGGCAGGGCGGCCGCCAACAACGAAACTTCACCCGAATCTGACGGGGTCAGATTGTGGTCACGATCAGATTGTGGTTACAGTCTGTGTGACGCCTCTCGCGGTCAGGGGCTGGGCGATCTCTCCCGATGCTGTCAACGGAGGACGACTTATACGACAGAGATCCTGACCTGTGCCGGGGGGAGAGAACCGCACTCTCCCTCCGGACTTCTGGTGACCCGGTAGCCGGTGGGTCGCATAGCCCTATGGGTGCTGCGGCGGCAGGACCTAGTTTAGGCTTGGAAGCCTTGGCTACCACTTTTTCCTTTGTCCGAGACCGTGGCACCACAGTCTCGGCCTTCCTTCTCTTAGCATCCGACCGCAAATTCGGAATGCTGATCGACGCACCCTCATACTCACCGCCGCTGGGCGCTCACCGCGGCGTCCCTCCTGCTCGCCTGGAGGCGGCCGACTTCTGTAACTTGCAATCGGGACGGTCCCCGTGGAGGGCACCAGGTCCTCTGGGGCTGTGTTAGTCCCATTCAAAGATACCTCTCTCTACCCTGAAAAAGGAAAAACAAGAATTTTTTTTTTTTTTTACAAAGATCTCGCTTAGATTAAAAGTGGAGACCGGAGTGGTCTTTCCCTCCTCCTAAAAGGAGTTTGTTTGAGCAAACAGAACAAAACAAGAGGGGAGGGGTAGGGAGGAAGAAGAACCTAAGAATAGTTTAGGTATCTGCCTGTAAGAAAATAAAAAGGAGGTCGGAGACTTTGAAAAAAGAAACTCCTACAAGGTTCCCCTACTATATTCTCTTTTTTTTTTTTTGTGCCCGAAGGAAAAATTCGAAACAAAAATTCAAAAATGAATGCAAGTTCAGAAGAGAACGAAGTTTCCACCTGCGAAGAAACACAAAAACAAGCATTTCAGAGCAGGAAGAAAAGGGATTGAGAGACAAATAATTCCAGATAAGAGAAATTTTACGATAATTTCCAAGAGGAAAAAAAAAAAAGTAACCTCCTGTGGAAAGGTAAAGAAATTCAGAACAGGAGGAAGGAGGAACGTCTCTAGTAACGATTCCAAGAGGAAGAACGACACAGTAAATCCTCAAAGGGAATCGTAGAGCCCGCCTGTCGAAATAAAAAAATATATAAGACTAGGAGGGAAGAGGGAATTGAACGAAGAAAACAATTCCGGGACAGGTCAAAAAAAATTTCTAACAGGAAGGAGACCCCACCTGTAGAGAACAAAAAATTTTTTTTTTTTTTTTTTTTTTTTTTTTTTAGGGGGGATTGAATAACCAAACAATCATCAGGTATAATTGCGTAAGCCGAATTAAACAATCCCCGAAGCGTCTGTGAATAAAATATCAATCAAGAAATTTATTCAGAACAGAAGGAAAAGGAATTGAGCTTTAAGATCCGCCTGTGAATAAAATATCAATCAAGAAATTTATTCAGAACAGAAGGAAAAAGGAATTGAGCTTTAAGATCCGCCTGTGAATAAAATATCAATTAGGAAATTTATTCAGAACAGAAAGGAAAGAGAATTGAAGAATTAATCAATCAATAATCAATCGAAAATCTTAATAAATCAATTCCAGAAAGCAAGGAAGGAACAGAGTTGAAGATCCCAACCTGCAAAAAGAAATAACAATAACACCCTCGACAACAAAGTGTAGAGGCTGTCTAGAATTTAATTCAAAAACGGCACCAAAAGCCACCACGCTTTGAACGTGAAGAACAATAACCATGACAGGTGGTGAAGGCTTGCTGCCACGTAGGCAGGCCAAGCCCGGTGCCTCGCGAACGCGCTAGCGATGCGGCGCGACGAGAACTCAAACGTTAGAAAAACAATTTAAGTGTCACCAAAAACACGTCTAAAAAGTCACGCCAAGTGTAAATTCTGAACACAATCTTACACACAAATGGAAAGATTGAAATTAAAAGGGAGAATGCACCACAGATAAGCGAAAATAATATACCAAAGCTCAAAAAGATTTGAGCTCTTAGGAGACTTATCTGAGCACGTCTTGACAGGTGGCTTGCCGAAAGCAAAAGAGGAAGATGGACGCTAATTGCGCGGTGATCATGGGTAGTAAGCCTGAACGGGAGAGGGCGCGCTCGCGCTTTTTAAATCCTTGGGAGTTCTATTCGGGTATGGCAGTCCAGAGGGCTGAACTAGCAAATCAAGTAGATGTATGGAGTTATTGAAGTAAATTTTTAATTATACTAAAAATAAGACTTATTGCTAAATTAACAAAAACATCAACCAATATGCATGTGATATTAAATATAACCTTCTAGTCCAAAGAGGCTCGAAGCATCATTCATCAAAACCATCCCATTCTTCAAGAGCTGGTGTGCATAAAACAAATACATGTCTACAACTAAACTAATTAATATCCCATTATGAGAAAATCTATGACTTGCGAATTCTTCACAATGAAGTTTTCTGGCATAAAGATGAGGTCTTTGATTTTAGATGAAAACTCTATGATTTGTGCCATAAAATCCTTTAACATGTATCAACATAAAGCATCTGATGCTAACCTTCAGTGCATGTTGCTCCTGATGCTTCCTCGTCGCAGTCACACCAAGTCTTCCACCATTCATCCACGCAGACACTCCCATCTGAGCACGAGCTCTCACTGCATCCCTCTCGGACACACCCCTTCACAAGATTGGACTGATCCTGTGCATTGCTCATGCTCAGTCGTTCCCCGTTCACATCGATGCTGTTCATGCAGCCCACAAAGTCTGCCGTAGAGACCTGGGAGGCGCGGGATAGGAGTTCTTCGATGTCGTAGACTCCACCCACAGTGAAGGGGTTGTTATCGAATGCAAGTGATCTGGACAGGAAAAAGGAACAAATGATTTCTTGTGATCAAAAATTTTTCCTTGATCAAAAAAAAATGTAGGTTCAGACATTGTAATGCTTGGACATGTTTACATATATCAAGTCAAGGAGAGCATTTCATGACACAAATAACGAGTGACTTTCACTGACAACTTTGTTGTGAACCAATCAGATGTATGGCTTTCAGTAGCTTATAACAAAAATTCATATGAAATGCTCCCCATGGGGGTTCCATCAATATGACCCTTTGAACAATTGTAATATAGCAAATAACATTGGATTTCCCATCACTTTGAATTGCATCAGTTAGAGTTGATTAACAATAACACTGTAATTGTTAATAAACATTTCAAATGCAAAGTATAATTATTGCAATTACTAAATAAACGTAATAAGATTGGAATCAACAGGCAATAATTGTCCCAACATCAGGAAAACTTCACTACAGTGGTTAATTTTTTCAATAGCTTGTAGCACTGATAAATATATTTAATATAAAATAAGCTGATGAGTAGAAAAATGAAAATGAGACGATGTATTTAAGTATGGAAAGTGTGTCTTCAAAGTGTACTATGCTTACATTGTGGTTTCTTGGGATGCTCTGCATGCATCAGCTGACAAACGAGGGCAGTCTTCATCAAGGATGTTCAGAACAACACTCTGTATGTGTAGATAAGAAGCAGTACAGAAATCAAGTAAAACAAAAAATATTCAATTAAACTATCAAATTGATGTAAGTAAAATACATAACATGTTTTTTCTAAATCATGACCATAATTTCTTGTTTTTATATCAAAATAATCTTTCCTTTATTCTTACATGGAAAAGTATGTTAAACAATTGCTACTTCATGAATTTAGTAGGTATGTTCAAATAACCAATTTCAACAGCTTTGAATGACTTTTGATGCTGTAAATATATCTTTGTAATTCAAACTTGATGGCAATATATATCAAATCCCATTAGAAAATAAAAGGGGTCATTTTGCAGAATCAAATAGAGAAACACCTTATTACAGGTGAATTACAATAAACCCATTCACAAACAAACCAAGATTTATGATGATTGACTCCTAAGCATGTCTGTAAAGTACAACAGCTCAATAAATTATTGAAATATGCAATGTAGCATTTTACAATGTGTAGTAAAATGCTACATTCTATTGTTTCTCTCATTATGTAATTAAATAGAAAGGGAGGAGTCGATACAGTGGAGTACGTGCAAAGATCCATGAACCAGCGTCCGCTGGAGATCAGTAATTAATTACTCTGGGTAATACCGGTAGCTGGGGAACATTTAAACTTTGAACTCAAGTGACCCTGACAGCATTATTTATCACTGAGCTCCTAAACAGGTTTCGCCTGTCACAGATGCAAACAAACAAACAAGATAAAAGATGCAAACGCAAGACGATTTTAGGATGATAGATACTGCCATGATCACGTTGCAATGGAATCAGTTGGCATCTGAGGGAATCTATAGAAGTATGTTGATGATAAGAGCAGCGGTACATGGATACCAAAGGCCACATGGGATATTTTTAAGGGTGAGATATTACGAGATTACATTCGTGTGCTCCGAGACCTCCCCAAGGAACATGACTTCAACTTTAGAATGAGCCAGGAAAACAGGTGCTTAATGTAGTATACACGACACACCAGCATAGGAAGACGACGTTTACAACTGCCTTGGGTAATACACGATTGGCTTCATTAAACTTTAAGATATATAAATTCAAGTCAGGTTTGTCTATTTCTTCAAAAATATATGCGTGTTGCCCAGGTGCCTGGCTCACAGCTGACATTTAGACTGTCTAGAGTTCACATGAATGAAGCAATCAGATTTTATTCTTTCATAAAACCCATGCACAATTTCTCTTAAATACTGCTCTTGATAGGTTGCTGACCTGAAGAAAGCAATGTTTCCTCCAAAAATAATAAGCACAGTTCAGAGCCTTGAAGATGAAATAAAAAAATACTGAAATAGAATGAACTATTCCATTCAAATGAATGCATCTATACTTTAATCTGAAAGATTAGACAAAAAGATTTCTCTGAAATAATAGGTTATCATAAAGGACGTCAAAGGTCAATTTTTTTTGTCATCACTTGAAATGAAGAAATCACATAACAAAGTTTCTAAACCCTAAAGCCATCCTGAAAAGAGTAATTTATTCCTCAAGATTATTCTTTTTTTTCAGCAAGCAAACACTGAGTGTACACCAATGCACAATTAAAGTGGAAGTTCATACACTATTACACCAGGGCCCCACCTCACAAACAAAGAGTTGCAATCGATCTGATCAACCACAACTATGGACGACCAGCAACGTCAACATCTAAAATGCAAATTTGTTCAAAATATTTTCTAGACATGATGTATATTCATACATTCATCATTATCTTAAAGATTTAGTGTTATTCTCTTTGTTTACTAAAGAGATTGTGATATTTCCTGCAGAAACAATGTTGGCATCGATGGATTTTCATATAGTTGAGATTGATTGGATTGTAACTCTTTGTAAGATCAGGGCCAGAAGCAACAAGTTCACCTGAATTCAAAACCTTCCAATGAAACATTTTCCTCTTTGTCCCAATTCAAGTCAAGAACCACTTGATGGCCTACTTAGCTATGAGGGAGGGAGATGATAAATATGGCTATAAAGTACAGTGTTTATTGCAAGTGATGAGTTGAATGCCCGCAATCGGCTACATAAATCATTCTACGCTTCATGTCAGGACACAGCCAGTAAATTTTCTCCCAACACCAGATAAAACCACTGATCAATCGCTTGGTATTGTCACGTTCAAACTTTTTCGTGTCTTTTCCATCTTCGGTCTTTTCATCCCTTTGTTCTAATTCCTGAAACATACACGTAAGCATGTGTAAATAAACTTTGCGGGAATGTCTGACGTCAAGGTTTCCAGCTACTGTCTGATTACCCATAATTCACCTGGCGTAATCCAACAGAAGGATGCTTCCTCAGGTTCAGTGGGATTAATGGATACAGTGAAAGTCAATAACATCAAGTTATCTTTGCAGCAGGAAAAAAATGCACAGGTACTCAGGGCAATATAGCCCCTGAAATGCTTATAAAAGCCCTGGAAAATCCCCACTCATTGCAATGTTAAAGCTTATCTAATGTTGCAGATTTAGGCAGTAAGTCGAAAAAAAATAGATATATTTTTTGCCTGTTTTTCAGACAGCTTTGCTTTAGTACCCACAATGCATCATGTTGATCTGACAAATAGATGTCGAATCATGCAAAGTTGGATTAACAGACAATGCACATGTTAATGTTGAAATCCAGGATTCATCACCTAAAAATCATGTTATCAAAATATTATTCATGGTGTTCAGCCTTTCTGTTTATAAAAATGTTGGATTTGTCCTAATTTTACGATCAAGCAGTAAAGACATTTATCATCTTCTTGACACTTCTAAGCATTACAATCCCTGGGAGGACCTAATTCAAGTAGTTATTCACCCCAAACCAGATATTATCATAAACATCACACCGTGATACAGTCAACTTCAATCTAGAACTCAAGATGCAATGATCTAAAGACATAGTGCAGGGGGGGGGCGATTCACAAAAGGTTTTGTCAGAGATTTTAAATAACTAGTTTGGTATCAGCGAATCAGATGCAAGCATTTACAGCAGCTTAGTCCATGAAAATCACCAACTATTAGTTTCATCCTGAAACGCTCCCAAGAAGGCGCTCGGGCACAGTACATCAATATACTTCAAAATTTTCAAGGGAAATGTGGAACCTTGCACTGGACTTGCCAAAGATAGCAAGAAGTATGAGCAAATTAGGATTCCATATAATAAGGCAAAAGATTAAGTACGATAATAATAACAGTAATGATATGGTAAGAGCATAATGGGTTAATCTATCAACCAAAAATCTATTCAAGGGTGCACAATTTGATCATTATCCAGGTATTAGGAGGGGTACTAAAAGTGTCTGTATCAAATTGTGCCAAATTGTACCATTTCATTCTTCAATAACATTTTCAATGAAATACTCTGTTGCGCTGTTCCGGGGTAAAAAATACCCTCTTTTAAGAATTATATTCGAGATATATAATTCGAAGGTCTATAGGTCTTACTCCAAGCTCTGTTCCATTAAAAAAAAAGAGTTTTCAATACATTATCCCAAATAAAATTTTAAATCTACACATATTTCCAGATATATTGGTTGAATTGACCTTACAACAATGATATGTTGATTTAATTAGTAATAGCATTCAGAGAAAAGGAGAGGTCAAAGGTGAGAAGGCAGACATAAAAAAAATCAAAATTGCCTTTTACCTTGGAGCTTTTCTGCAACAAATGTCACTGACTTTTATTAATTACCGTACTTAATAACATCCGGTGAAATCCTTGCATCTGGGCAAAATTCACTGACCAAATGCCTCATGAAGAACTCCCTTGATCTTCAGAATTTCTTCAAGGGACAAAACTTTTGGCAACAGAATATACCGGCATAGTAAATGTGTCATCGATGAAGAGGAATGAATTGAACTTCAGACAACTGTAAAATCTCAGGGTCCTGGGTCACATGACTTCAGGGAGAATTTTTATTGGTTGGCCAAAGTGACAAGAAGACGACCCCGTGCCTCATAAATCCTGCTTTATTGTTGGTTGGCTGTGGCAGTGGAGGTAGGTATGTCAGGGTATTAAATAGTTCAACTGAACTGTTTAATTTGGTGATGCCTTAAATATGGATCGGAATTCATCTTTGAGATGCCTCTATTATCGTTTAAACAGCAAAGAGGGCATTTTCATGAAATGTATGAGTGATTTTTTTTCAAAGACAAATTTTCTCTTGACCAATCAAATGCAAGGATTTCGGTGGCTGATAACATTCGTCAGTAAAAAAAATCACTTGCAAACTGCCTTATGAAACCTTCCTCAAGATAATCACAGAAACTGATTTACAAACATATTTGATGTTTGATTTTGGTCCTAACTTCAATACCAAGGGTTGTTTTGGGATATAAAGAATTTCCTGACATAGCAACAGACAATGTATGATGATATTACATCTTTCAGGATAGCAGGAAAACTAAACCTGCTGGTTGGAAGAAAGACTTCTTTCCCAATTTTCAGAAATAAAAAGCAAGAAGCTGGTTCTGGACTTCTTGATCGTACTTTGGGAGGAGGAGGGTTCATTTTCTTTTGAAAGGACTCCTACGAACCACAGTATAAACATAAATACATGTATATTCAAAAGCCAAAAGATGCAATTTAATGTGAAATCTTCTGAATCAAATATCATCAAATTTAATTCAAAAGTAACTGAAAGTTTTTTTTTCTTGCAAGCAGAGAAAGCTCCAGTTGTTTTGATGAAGAAGCAAGCAATCTTGATATGGAAACCATATGATGCAGGACCTGCTCGGTGGTCTCTGATCTGGATTGAAATGGGAATCAGTCTAAACAAGACATCGAATGAAAAGATGAACATCTCAGAAGAGATCTTCCTTGACGAAGGCATAAATAATGTCAATACACCGTGGAAAGCAAGAGAAGATGTGATCAATGCTCTGTAAGTCATAGCTGGGGATAGATAAGGATGATTAGACGCAATGCAATAACAACATTTCTGTCCCCAAGATTGAATTTAAAATCTGGAATCTCTTCCGCTTTGTACAATGCACTGATAGTGCTCTCGACCTCTGTTTTGAGGAATGTTACCTTTTTTCTGATTGAGGCTAATCTGCTGAAGTATTAAAAAAATACAAAAAACTGAAGATGATGATGATGACTGCGTTGAGTCTTTTATCACACGGAGAGAGAAGGAGACCACCATAATTCAGAATGATAAATGGAATAAATTGTTCCAGCTGGATTATTTTGAATTATATCTTCAGAAATTACTACCCCTATGCCCCATCCATTACATACCTAATCCCCCCCCCTCACCTCAACACCCCTCCCACACCTGCAAACTTCAGCATCAGTTAATAGCTCTCCTTCCCTCCTCCAAAGTTTTACCACAGATAGAGAAATAGAATACCCTTTTCTGAACCATGTTACGTTAACTGTGCAAAATATGCAGTCTGGGCCAGGATGAAATGAATACCGTTTCCTGACACAGAGTTCATGTTCAGGTACTTCATCATTACCAAAGCAATGATAATTGCCAAAGATATTAGAATGTCTCATATCTACTGTTTTTATAGCCGATGTCTTGACACATCTTCAAGATGAACTCTCACCGATATCGGGAAGTGCAAGTAAACGCAAGAAATTTGTAAGTTTATGTGTGAAGTTATTTCTCGAAGACTCAATGTACCACTTCACTTTTTATAGGGCTTGAGGTTTAATATAGAATATGGATTGCAGGACCATAATCTAGGGTAAATTCAAATATTTTCAAAAGAGTGAAATTTTACATTCTGCATTTAGTGGATTTTCTTTGGTAAAATGGATAATACATTTGCTTGAACTTCTATGCTTTCTATGATTCTCAGATAATATTCAGGTTCAGAGAACAAATTTTGATTTAATTGTTAACTGTGTGATAGACCTTTAACAGACTTGAATGTTTTATGACCCTTTAACAGAGTAAAAAAATAAACAATCTACCGAACATTTCATGGAACATGATCACATTGCACACCATTATAAGATGATCTTTACACTATCATGATACCCTTCAAGAATGGATGAGAACATATTCTCTTTGTCGATGGTGTTGAAGCTAATCAAGATGATACATTATCTAACCCCCATGAAGAGAGAAATGATGGATTTGGTGCTAAATTTCAACTCTCTTTGGCATTTGAAATGGGAAATTTTCATGTCTCTACTATTATCTTTTCATATTATGTTCCACGCACAGAATGTATCTCCATAAACATTACTGCCCATGCCTTAGAGCTTCTGTCATTTCGGATGACGTTTCTTTTCTTCCCTTTTAGTAAATTAATCTGTGCTGATATATGTGTCTTTGGCTGTGAGCAAACATTTTACATTATAAACATTTCACGAAAATGCAAAATTCAATAACATCAGTTTTTCCATACACATTCCATAAACAATTCCATAACATTCCATAAAGAGTTTTTCCATAAACAATGTGTTAGTCTACTAATCTATTCTTTATCAATATCAATAATCTTGCCCTATATTTTTGTTCTTTTGGAAAGGAGAAACTTGAAGTTTGGTATACCAGGTATTGACAGTAGCTGTCATGTTAACTTGTTAATAATTCCCATTTCACATCTTCATAATTAGAACGATACATTTAATAGACAAACAGAAAATGCATTTCTTACCGTTCCTTCCATCCTGACTTCCACCTTATGCCAGGCACCATCGCTGACAGGCTTGGTCGCAGCGATCATGTTCAGTCCAGACCCAAAGTTGAATGACAGTTGCAGTCTTCCATTCAGGATCTCCAGTGCCACAAACTTGGCATTGCTGTTGGTTAAGCTGTCATGGTTGAAGAACAGAAGGGCCTTGGTGGAGATGGTGGAAAACTCCAAGAGGATGACAGCACCTGTCGAAGGAAGAGCAGGGCGGGAAATGAACGAACCAGCTTGGAAGCCGATGGTGTCATACTGGCAGCGATTGCCCCAGTGGCTATTGTCACAATGGCAAACGAAGTTGCTCCCTGACTCCGCGCAAGATCCTCCATTTTCACAAGGGTCAGTGCTGCACGGGCCATTCTCACAGTAGACTCCAGAGTACCCTGCGGTGCATTCACAGTGAAAGCCATTGATAAGGTCTTGACATTCACCATTGATGCAAGGATCGCTAGAACACTCATTGATCTCCACTTTACAGTCTTCCCCATTGTATCCAGGAGAGCAGATGCAGATGTATCCACCAATGGCATTCTGGCAAGTGGCGCCATTCTTGCAAGTTGCATGCTCACAATAGTCAGTAGGGATTTCACACCTTTGACCACTGAACTCAGCTGGGCAGGCACAGGTGAAGGTGTGGCTGGTTTGAAGACCAACAAAGATGACTGGGTCACTCTCTGTGATCAGTTCCTCTAGATTGATGTTAGTCTCGTGGCTGCACGTCCCGCTGTTGAGGCACGGACTGTCTGCACATGCTGTATAATCAATTGTCTCGATGATGATGTCTGATTGACTTTCAAGTGTTGCTTCATTGGCTTCAAGAAGATTTACAAGATCATCATGTAAGAGATGCTGACCTCCTTGCTTCTTGATTGCTAAAACAAGATCAACCTTATTGACATCTGGATGATCAGTGATGCTAAGCACAATTAGAGTTTCTCTGCTGCCTAAAAAGGCAGAAAGTGAAGTCTTGAAGCGATCATAAGAATCAGCCAAGAAGGCTTCTGCACTGGTATCTGAAAGGCGAAGGGTCACACTATTTGTGAGTGTATCGTTGGTAAATGATTCATACACAACATTGAAGGAGGATGTAACACTTTGATGTGAGCCATCATTACCAGACACTGAGAGGTCTAATACTGATTCTGTAGAGTGAGAAGCTGAATGTAAGTCACAGTTTGATTGGATGGAAAACTTTGATGTATCTCCACTTGTTATCTGGCAGAAGAACGTATCATCAGTATCTGGATCTATTGGCTTGACAGAGCCAATGACACCGCCAGGGAACATAGACTGAAACATCTTTACTTCTATGCGAGCCTGTCGCAGAGTTGATGGATTGTCATTGCGATCTGTGATAGTAATATGTATAGTCGATGTTGCAGACACTGCTGGAGACTCTCCATCACTGGCTTCAATTTGGAGATAATAATCAGATTTGACTTCCCTGTCAAGTGTCTGGGTTGTACGTAGCTCCTCTCCAACCAACCTAAATGCAGAACTGTCAGGTGAATTGAGGAGGGTGTAGGTGAACTGAGATGGATTAGGATTGGAATCAGGATCTGTGGCCTGAAGTATCATAACCAGCTCATTTGAAGGTTCATTCTCAAACACAGATCCTTCTGCCGCATCTCCAATGAACACTGGACCATTGTCATTGATATCATCTAACTCTACACTGACTACTGCTGTGCCAGTCTGTGGTGGATTTCCTGTATCAATGGCTGCAACCGTCAAGAAATAGACACTTACAGTCTCACGATCTAGACGACTGGCTGTTGTGATTCGACCACTTCTGGCATCGATATTGAATGCATCTCCTTCATTACCTCTGAGGATGGAGTAGTTAAATTGACGGAAGCTTGGTATTATATCATAGTCTGCAGCAGTAACTACAGTGACATCAGTACCAGGTGGTTCGCTCTCAAGGACCCTGGCCTGGTATTGTTCTGAAGAGAAGATGGGAGCATCATTTCCATCATTTATGTGGACTATCACTTCAGCCTCGTCAATGTCAGCTCCAGTTATAGGTCCCTCATTTTTGGCTAAGACTGACAACAATATTGTGTCTGCTGATTCACGATCAAGCCTTCCATTTTCATAAGCTACAGTAATCTGTCCACTTTCAGGATTGATATTGAAACCTTGAGAGTTACTGCCACCGATAAAGAGATAGTTCACAATGCCATCATCTCCAAGGTCGTCATCTGTTGCAAGAACAATGCCTACAGGAGCACCATCTGTAGCATGTTCATTCACATAGAAGTCATACTGATGCTGGGTGAACTGAGGATAAAATTCATTCTTTCCTAGCAGTGTCACAGTGACATGAGCATAGTCAACCATGGTAGCTTGTTCATTAGTAGCTGCAACTGTAAGGTAATACATGGTCTTCCCTGCTTCAAAGTCAAGGTTTCCTTGTGTCAGAATGAGTCCTGTTTCTGGATTAATTGTAAAGAAGTCTGTGCCATCGCCTCCTGAGATTACATATTCAAAGTCAGCATTTGTACCTGTGTCAGCATCTGTTGCTGTTAAGGTTACAACAGGTGTAGCACTGGGTGAATTTTCAAAGACATCAGCAGCGTACACTCTGGGTAGAAAGACCGGTGGATTGTCATCTACATCTGTGACTGTGACGATCAGCGTGGCTGTTGCTGACTGAGGGTACATGGCTCGATCCTCTGCAATGACTTGAATTTGATGTTCAACTGAAGTTTCTCTGTCCAAGCTCCCCACTAGACTCACAATTCCAGAAACTGCATCAATACTAAACAATGAAGCATCTGCCCCACTGATGGAATACCTAATCTCACCATTTATTCCATCATCATTGTCTTCAGCATAGACAGTGGTGACATAACCTCCAACATCTTCAGCAATAGAAGAGCGATAGGTATCATCATCGAAGACGGGAGCATCATCATTTGAATTAGTGATGAGGAAAGTAACAGAGGTTTCAGCTTCCTTTCTAATGTTACCATTGTCTGTAGCCTTCACTAAAACTTCGTAAATGGTTTCTACATCTCCAGTTAAAGATATCGGTTTTGTAAAAATCCAACCAGAATCGGCCTCTACATCAAACTTTGCTGTGCCGTTACCACCAGTAATGGAGTAAGTGATGGCTGCATTTGATCCTGTATCTTCATCAACTGCTACTACTTGAAGAACTCGAGTACTTGGTGTGGTGTCTGCTGTCACAGGTGAGAAGTATGATGGGGCCTCAAAGACAGGTGTGTAAGAGTTATCCTGTGTGACCGTTATGATGACAGTTGCTTCACCATATAATGTAGGTGTACCACGATCCACAGCAAACACACTGAAGGTGTAAGTATTAGGATTTGAGGTATCATCTGGTGAGGGTGTGATGTATGAAATAGGGTGTTCAGGGAAGATCCAGCCCCTGCCTGTAATGGTTTCAACACGGAAATCTTCTGTCATGGTCTTGAGGATATAGTCTACCTTTCCATTGTCACCACTGTCTTCATCTGTTGCTGAAAGTGTGGCAATGACATTGCCTGAGGAAAAGAAGATCTCTGGATAGGTTGCATTGATTAAGTTTTCAGTAAATACAGGAGCGTTGTCATTTGTATCTTCTACATTGATAGTGACCTGTGTCTGCACCTCATGAGATGAGTCTGGATCAAATGCCTTTACAAGGAGGTAGTGAACAGCTTCGTCTTCAAAGTCTAGAGAGCTGTTTAGTGTGATTTCACCTGTTATTGGGTTTATGGCAAACAAGGACGATTGTCCACCAGCTTCGATGGAAAACTGGCTCAGGTTATTCTCATCAGGGTCTGTGGTATGCAGTGTTACAACATGAGTGCTAGGGGGCGCATTCTCAGGGATGGTAGCATCATATGTCCTGGTGAAGGACATTCTGTTGTCATTGATGTCAGTGACTGTCACAACCACGATAGCAGAGCCTGATTGTGATGGGTTCCCACCATCTGTAGCTTCGACGGTAAGTATGTAAGATGCTACCATCTCCCTGTCTAGGGGTTGGGTTGTGGTGATTATCCCAGAAGAGTTGATGTCAAAAGCATTATCTGTGTCGCCTGATATGATTGAGTAGGAGACATCTCCATTGCTTAGACTATCATCATCAGTTGCTGACACCGAGGCTACCTGAACCTGTCCACTCTGCTCCTCTCCCACACTTGAAAAGTAGACAGCTTGGTCAAACAATGGAGCATTATCATTTACATCAAGGACTGCCACTTGCAATTCGACAAAGTCTGAAAGCTGAGCATTGCCTGTATCTGTCGCTGCAATCCACAATGAGAATGATTGAATCTCCTCATAATTAAACTCCTTTATGATGCTCACCACACCGCTCTGACTTCCGACTCCAAAATGCTCGCCATGGTTGCCGCCAACGATGGAGTATGTCACACTGCCTGTTGCAGTCACTGTTGTGACCGTCATACCTGTCTGAACGTTTTCACTATAGCTGGAACTCGTACCAGAATTTGGGGAAGTGATGACCGGGAATGAAGCAGTGCTGAACTCCACTCGCAGTGAAGCTACAGCTGAATTCTGTCCACTAGCCACATTCTCAGCAGTAACTTGGAGATTGTAGACATTGTTTTCATTTGTGAAGTCCTGTTTAGTGAAAACCACGCCGGTGTTGGAGTCCACACGGAATTTGTTGGTATCTCCACTTGTAATGCTGTATGTTATGACTGCATTATCTTGAAGGTCGGCATCACTTGCCTGGATGGCTGCAACAAAGCGACCTGTAGAATGTTTTAAAAAAGGAAACAAAAACATTCTTCCATTAAATTTCCAAATCAAAATAGGCAATCACATGCCTGAATGATCAAGATTTTTTTAAGCGTAGACCTTGCCATATGTGTATGTAAATACATTATTCGGAAATCACTGTTTTCGTATTGCCAATCATACACAAAGTACATGAGGAAAGTCAAAAGTGAAATGCAATTTAATCTATCTTCAAAATAACAGTGTTCTGCAATATCTAGTGTTAGCAAAGCATCAATGCAAAAGAAGGGCTTAAATTTCACAAAACTCTTTTAACTTAGATTTTTATGACTAAACAAAGTTTGAATTACAAAGGAAAAGATTTATCTCCATGTGAGTTGAAAATAACTTCTGACTTCGTAAAGTTACAATAGCATCAACAAATACATAATGCATTTCCATCTAAAGAGAGAGAAGTATCACATTATGGTTCATTAAAAAATAATAAATTCAAGTTATCTTCCTCTTTCTATTTACGAAGAGAGATCTGTTCAGCAGCTAACCTTGTGAGGAGGTGGCTGGTAGCGTGGCAGTATATGATGTGGGAGAAAACTGCGGAGGGTTATCATTGACATCCAGTACTTCCACATGCACACTGGTGGTTGCCTGACGTGAAGAACCATCCCGTACGGTTACAGTCAGGATGTACGATGACTGCACTTCCCGGTCAAGAACCCCTGATGTGATGATTCTGCCTCCTAGAGGGTCGATGGTGAACTTGGACCCAATGTCGTCATTAAGTTGGTACCTGCAAGGGGAACAATAGTGAGTTGCTATTTATACTGCTTTATAGCTGCTGGTCATTTACTTTCTGAAGTCAGATGGTTCTGAGATGTCTGATGCATGTTCTTTAGTAATCTTACAAAGAATGTTTTATGTGAAGTGGGTTGAGTACTTCATAAGTACATCAGTGATTGTATGTCAGTTGACTTTAAAATATGATATGATATTATCAAAAGTTAATGATGAAATTTGGGAGTTTAGATTAATTACCAAGGGAACTTTTTAAGGTGATGTTACAGCTCAAGAATTTTCAACTGCTATTAATTTTTTTTCAGTCAATGGTATAATGATGATAAATGATTGACATCTCCCAGTCAAAGGTACAGTGTCAATGTGGAACCAAAGACAAGAATTGATGTAAAGCAAACTTGTCCTGAGGAACGTTTTATGAAAGGACTTGTCAGACTTTTATTCCACAAGTTTTCTGACAGTTACCATAACCATCAGTGCTTCTAAGTGCTTCTCAGCCAATCAAAATCAGAGAAAGTTGTCAGATCTGACAACTTGTCAGATGGCAAGTGTTGATTTAAACGCTCCCCTGAAAACATGAATGAATAAAATATACAACTTGTATGTTCTACAGCTACAAGTCAGTATTATTAGAAATTCAATGAAAGGTTTTTTTTCTGAAGAGTACTTACCTTAGATCTGCTGTAACATCAACATCAGTGGCTGTGACTTGGATAACAAAGGTATCAGGACTTGCATCTTCAGAGACAGTAGCCCGGTAGAAGTCAGAGACAAACTCTGGGTCATGATCATTGTCATCATTAACTGTCAGTGTCATGGTTGTGCGTGCCTGGTGAGATGGTAGTCCTGTATGAAATATTCAAAAGGAAAAAGAAAAGAAGGAATTCATAAATATGAATTTTGACAAAAGATACAATAATACCAGAAAACATTACAAAAAATTCAGCACTTTGTGTTATTTCACTAAAGGAACATGCATTCACAGTACAATTTCTTTCTTGTAAATATGCAATCCTTTTTTACTCAAACCCTGTTAAGTACTTCAAGGTAATAAAAAATTATTCAGGCTAATTGGCAAAAATAAATCCTACATACATGTACATTCATAATTTGGGGAATTTTTTATACAACTTGATAGGTGATGAGTCTGGGATCTTGCATACGTCATTGGAACCAAACAGAAGAAAAAGAAATACGAATTTCATTAATCTGGTGTATGCAGAGTAAAAACTTGGTGAAGTAATTACAGCAAACACCTACATTCACCACACACTCAACAGCAAACCCTCTATGGAAGAAATATGTCACCACAATATATATCACAAACCAGCGACAAGTTCCGGTTCATTAACAGCTCTGCGATGAATAAAAAAAAAGAGCATAGGAGAGATGAAAGCGGCAGACAAAAGATGGCAATCAACCCTGACTTTGAGATAAATTTGCTGCATATTTCAAAGTGGCAGGCTCTAAATGGTTTCCTGTGTAAGCAGGGCTTGTAATGAACGGTTTGGTGAGATCTCCCCTTCCATCAAGCGAGGAAAGAGTATGGGAGGTGACATAGATTGCAAGGACAGCTGTGGTCTAGCGATTCTTAAGCAGGCAGCACTGATTTAACGGAACATAGGTTATCATAGCTAAGGATTTCAGGTGCCATGTACATGCACCTGCTTGGATTTTCACTCCAAGTCAAGTTCTTGTCCTGTCCTGCAGGGTTTTTTTTTCTTTAGGTAGAACTCAGAAGCAGGAAGAAAAACCTACTTCTTAGTTGAATCTATGAATTTTCCCTATAACTTGCCTCTTAAAATAGTGTCTCTAGGTGGTTTCAGACCGCCTCGAAGTTCGCCAGTTCCAGGTATTCTCTGATCGGGAAATTTACCCCGATCAGAAAATACCAGGTATTTTGGTAATGTGAAAGCAAACTACGCGTAATTTCCCCGAAAGAAAATACCCGCTAAATAGTAGGTACTTGGCGAAATTACGAGAACTTTCGCGGGGATTTTTCCAAGGTCGCAGGTATTTTGGCAATGTGAAAGCAAATTACGGGAACTTTTAGCCCAGCGTGTCGTTGGGCGCGGCGGCGTGGGTGGCTGCTGGGCTAGTAATTTTGAATCTCGCGCCTTGCCTGCTTATCAGACCATATTGCGCATGCTCGTAACTTCAGGAACTTATCCCGAAGGATGTGTTTCGGGGCGGTGTGAATGCAGGAATAATTAACGGGTATTTTTTAGCCTTAAAAAGTTCTCGTAATTTAACAGGGATTCTTGTGCTCGAGGCGGTTTGAAACCACCTATATATTTTCATTCTCTTTTGAATGTTTTGGTTGAGTTTAGGCCTTCAAGAATGCTTGGAAAATTACAGATAAAGCTATGCATATTATGTTATGTTACAAAAGAAAGGGGGATATTCCTTGTGATTCTTACAGCCACTAGAAATAAAAATCAGTAATGCAAAAAAGAATCAAAATTCTTTTTGCATTACTTGATTCTCTACAATGTATCTATAAACCCTAAGATTCAAGAACAATTGATATTATCTCTCCTCCTGTCAAGTATAATGAAGTGTATGGAATGTTTGATATTAGTAGGAAAAGTAAATGTAGTGAATACTGACAGGAAATTTGACATTGGCTCATAATCAATCAAGGTGGGTTTTTTTTAAGTATTGATTTAGGGCCTATATGTGCAGTCAACACATCTTATGAAGTTTCTAGCATCCATCCATTATATGTAACTAATCAATCATATAAATTGTTCTATATGTATTTGCATATTTCTCTATTGAGGAAAGTATTATATGGCCATGCCACAGTAATAAATCTCAAGGTGGTATAATAACCATTAAGGTTTTTTTCCCCAAATACTACCCCACAGGTGTATGATTACTTTCCATAAAGCTGGCTTAACTTCCTTTAACACAATACATGATTAGAGTACCTCATTATAACAAGGCCATGTCATGGATTTGAAATTGAAAGGATTTTTAACAACAAAGCCAATTTGTAATCACTATAATGCAAATTGGTGGTGCATGAAATATTTAATGCAGAAATTTTCCTTGAACTTCAATCTACCACTTTATTTTAAAGTACTTTGGACATTTTTAGTTCATTTTCAAAATCATGTTCTGAAACAAGTACTCCACCTTGCTTGTAACAACGTATTTTGTAAACCCATCCCCTTCTCGAGGTCATTAACACTGGGAGTAATTCGCATGTCATCATGTGGTTTATTAAAGTCAGCCAATATCTAATCCTCATTGCCTTTGGAACTTCTAACAGTCTGGTCGTTAAACTTCCCAAGGCTCTTGGCATGATCCTGATTACGGAAGATCAGTCACGTCCTCATCGCTCTCCAAAAGAGATGTCAGCGATACCTTGTCAATATATTTCTATTCTGCCCTCTCTACCCCCACTGGGGAAGGGTAAAGAATACCTGTGCTAGTATTATAACTGTGTGAAAATGGAGATCAGATTTAGCAACTAGGATTTGAGATCTTCTAAGGATATGAAAAGTGGATATGAGTGCCAAACACCCCTTCCATTATTAGATGGATGTACAATGAACTTCAAAATATAGCCATACAATAATTCAACAAATCCCTAATGTGATACATGCTACCACTGCCATAGTAACCAAATCTAAAGAACTGTATCATATGGCATCTCTTCTAGTTTAGTCCTTCGCAGATCACTGCAAACTTGGGCCAAGAGGAAAAGACCACAAACAGGGCTCAAATATGAACAGAACATGGAATATTCAAGAATTATTTACCAACTTCATTCTATCACCAGATGACCTGAACCAGACATGTGGGGAACATAAAATAGCTGTTGAAAATAATAAATATGTACTACTATATGGGTAATCATCTCCCTAATTCATAAAGCTACCAACGAATCTATTCAATCATCACTGATTATACCCCCCCCCCCTTTCATGTAACCACAAACCTGATGTTCACCCCTTCCTTCACTCCTTCCCCCTTCGTACATAATCCCTCACAACCTTTGATAGTGACCCCTGAACTGTTGGTGCATCTGAAGCAGTCACTAGGCGGTTTCAAACCGCCTCGATCACAAGAATCCCCGTTAAATTACGAGAACTTTTTAAGGCTAAAAAATACCCGTTAATTATTCCTGCATTCACACCGCCCCGAAACACATCCTTCGGGATAAGTTCCCGAAGTTACGAGCATGCGCAGTATGGTCTGATAAGCAGGCAAGGCGGGAGATTCAAAATCACTAGCCCAGCAGCCACCCACGCCGCCGCGCCCAACGACACGCTGGGCTAAAAGTTCCCGTAATTTGCTTTCACATCGCCAAAATACCTGCGACCTTGGAAAAATCCCCACGAAAGTTCTCGTAATTTCGCCAAGTACCTACTATTTAGCGGGTATTTTCTTTCGGGGAAATTACGCGTAGTTTGCTTTCACATTACCAAAATACCTGGTATTTTCTGATCGGGGTAAATTTCCCGATCAGAGAATACCTGGAACTGGCGAACTTCGAGGCGGTCTGAAACCACCTAATGAGAAATCAAAGAACCCTGGCTACCACCCGAGGTCTTCAGACAGTACATGCCATACCAGTCTATGGTGAGATAGTATCTCTTTTACTAATTGTCTTCTGGGTGAAAGTACTTTTGTGATGACAATGGTGAGGCAAGCATCACTTTTTTTAGAGAGAGGGAAAAAATAAGAAGACGCTCACTTTCAATATCATATCAGATTAAACAGCTGTATCAACATACAAGGTGATTTGTGCAACTCTACTCTCAGTGAAAAAAGAGTTACATGCATGAATATGATCAGCTATGACCACATAATTTTTACAAATTCTGATATGGAATCAAATCAGTTCATTCTGTCCCAGGAGTTGATCACATGATTTTGACAAAATAATGTTGATGTCTTCTTTTGACTTTGTTTTAAAACTCTATATTGAATGGAAAGAGGACATTTGCCAGTATGAATTAAACACACTCTCTTACCATTACAATTACAAAAAAAATAGTGTTTATAAATCGAGATAGAGATTTATTGAAGATGAGATGAAAGCACCAATGGAATTTGACTTTGATTTGAACTTGGAAGGAAATAGGTATTTGTGTTAATCACTTCCTCTGAGAGCTTGTTGAACTATGATCTGCTATTACTTCCTTAAAATAGCTGAAAGAGTTCATCTCCGTCCAAAACCCTCTCTCCTGTCACACCCTTCAGTCTTCACCTCATCCATCCAATCAAAGGAAACCTTACAACAAAATATTTATTCAAACCTACTTCATTCCAACACTGAAACAGTGAAAAATATACTCAGACATCAACAAATAAACATTCTCCTAAGCACATCTACGGCCTCATATCTTGTCACTTCTTGAAGACCCTAAAAAGTACCGCAATTTAAAGACTATGCCGTATTTACGGTCGCAACGTGCCATATCAAGACTTGGCGATTCAGAGAACTGCTGTTCCCTCTACCACCTTGTTTTGTTTTGGGGCTGTGGGTCGGCGAGGTTTGGGTGCCTACGTGTGGAACAGCAACCAGGCATCAGGGATGGGGGAATACTGGGCTCTGATCTCTGTCATGTCTGCTATTGTCCCTCCATATTTCACTGTCGCCCGGCAGAAGTTCCACTCCCCCTCAGATTACTCAGCTACCAGTTTTAATATGACAGAACATGGAAATAAAAACACACGATACTCCGGCAATTTGCATGAATACCGGTGTCGGCGGCGAGTGGAAACATTCCGACTCATGTTTCTATGCTTTCTGGGGTATTGGATTTCAATGGCATAATGAAGAAATGCGATTGCAGGTATTAAAATACCAGCAAAGTGAGAATTTGATGATATAAATCTTATCCTCAAGATGCTTGAACCAACATGAAATACATTATCATAATGTCATAACCAATTTGAGATGATATGTCTTTCAAAAATATAGTTACTAAGCCTTGTAGCCTATGTAACCCCCAAAAGTGATTTTTAAATAAACAGCCAGTCCTCCAAATAGCATTTGAGTGCATGACTACATGTACACTGATCAACTGCATATTATGTCCCACAACAGAGATCATCAATGACCTTTTTGAATATCTACCATATTAAAAAATACAAAATTCTTTATCAATTTATAGGCTATATATGAATTGTCTTGAAGACTTCTATCAATAAAAACTACACTAGAAAGATCATATCAAAAAGCAAAGAAAAAGGCCCATGGGTGAAATGGCTTATTGAAAAAAAGAATTTGATATGGTGAAATATTTTCTAAATGTTAGAATATATTTTTTCATTAACTTACATTTGTTACTTGCATACATTTATTTCTATTGATGTATGGCTACATTTTTATTTGATAAGGATCAATTAATTTCTTGTTCCCATTACTCCTCAGAAATGTGATCAATATATTTTGTTAATCTGCCCTTACTTTCCTTTTCTTCTCTCATTTTATCATTCCTTCTTTTAAAAATATGCTTATTGCTAGTATATATTTCCCTCTGCTATTCTTTTTTCCCTTTCACCATTCCTCCATTTCATTCTCAAATTCTTCCTTTATCTTACACCTTCCTCGGTAAAAATAATCTCCTAAATGTAGGAGTCAGGATCCACTAGCATCAAAATGAATGTGTAATAGAGGCCATCACAGGTCGGCTAGGAATCATTCACTATCACCAACACATCCATATATTCACGACTGGAATTCCTTCAACCGATACTGTTGACCCATCCCCTATTTGGGTGAGTGAAATTTATGTCTCCAATCGCTCCCAGAGTTGGTTAAATAGTGAGATGATGGATCATCGAATATAACTCTTCTATCCAGTTGAAATGTCTAAACCATTGCCCTTCTGAAATGATTATGACTAACGGTATCTTTTGAATACACTGCATACCAATTACACTTGTTAATTTCTCATATTTGATACCTTTCAGGCTTTCAGCAATAACTATTTTGGTGGCAGCATTCCATAAGACTTCAATGTTCTTCCAAGCTGTCTCCATATTCTATTATATATTATTACCTTGTAGTTGTTTAAATTTTCAATGAAATTGAATTGAAATGAAATATATGCAAAATGCACAAAAACTGTGAGATAAGGAGATAGAATTAAAAAATTTTAATAATGGTACAGGGGCTTACGTATAAAGAGGAGGTAGCGGTCTATAATACTCAATTAATGATTCAAGTATTAAGCGGGCCTACATTGTAGGGAATTCATTTCAAAGCACATAGTGAAGTCTGATGGGCAATACAAATGCTGTTGCTCTTTACCCTCAAAACAGATATTTAGCATTATATTTTCAACACAAGACAAAAATTGCAGTTGACTTTACATCATGCTGAGAGTAAAAACATGATTGTAAATTTATCTGAAAGCTTGTTCACTTTCAATCATGTAGAGGGGACTACCATCCATCTCCTATGATTATTCTGCCTTCTATTGCGTCTCAAGTTTCAAGTATCCGATGGTGATTTGCAATTCTGCGGCAGCCAATAGCGCGACTTCTCTGCCCCGGTATCTGCATAATGAATGGCTAGATGAGGGTAAACCTCCTGCAAACATGGGAATCCGTACGTACGTATGGCCTGACAAGTATTCTGCAAGGGGTTTACTTAAAACAAGGTTTCCAAGAAATGCATGTCATGACAAAATGCCTTCATCCAGGAATACAACTGCAAATGCCCCATGCATTGTTTCTGCATTCCTCCTTCGTCATGACTTTCTCTATTAAAGAATAAGGCACAAAAACCTCTTTTTAATCGCATCCTAGATCTGTACTGCTTAATATACACACCATACTATCACTATAATTATTCTCAAAGAATGCATTTTGTGTTTCAAATTACATGTACATCATTGTATGGGATGTCTTACAATACAATTCAGTGCCTTTATACAAATTTTTTGAAAATCAACCTATAGTTGATTTCAATACACCTTAATGCACTCAAATTTACATGTATATAAAAAAAACAGTACATTTCAAGGTCATTTGTCTACATCAATAGGCAGGCCTAATGATGTAATGAATGAGCCTTCTGAAAGTATAATTTTCAAAATATAGTTGCTTAAAAATGTATTGACGACAAACTGTGACCATTTCAAATTCTCAACAATTAAATTTTCCTACCACATGCCCCCAAAAGGCCTTTAAGGGGAAGTTTCCCCTGACAAAAAGTTTATTGTAAAAATAAAAAAATAAATAAAAAATATTGCCGAAGGTTTGAGAAAAATTCATCAAATAGTTAAAAAGATATTAGAATTTCAATTATTTGATTTGTGACGTCATATGCGAGCAACATTCCTACATAGCGAATGGTAAAAAATCAATGAAAAGTCATTTTCTCAGAAAATTAAAAATAGTTTTCACTGTAACTTTTGTATATCAATGGACAAATCATTTCACACCAGATCATGAAAAGAAAACAAAATTAAGTCATCAGGAACCATACAAAATTTTAAATTCATACATTTTATATTACATGACACATGGGGCAGCTGCTCGTTTATGACGTCACAAATCCAAAATTTTGAACTCTAATAACTTTCTTACTCTTCAACAGATTTTCCTCAAACCTTCACGAATATTTTTTATTATTTTTTTCTGCTATTTTTACAATAAAGTTTTCTTCAGGGTGAACTTTCCCTTTAAAACCCAACTTGTCTGAAGATCTGTTTCACTTCTCAAGCCACCTCACCTACTACTTTCCCATCTACTTTTACATATAAAAAAAATTCAAAATAAGTTGCAAACAGCAACTAAGCACCCTCTTCTACCTTCCCTTCTTGTCTGTTAATGTTAAAAATTTTGAACAAAGACGATCACCCTCACAAATTGAAAAATCAATTTTCCGCTCCAGTTCCTCAGACTGGCCTCCAAATTCAAAGCCAAGAAAGGGGTGTTAAAAGGTAGGATGCTATTGTACTCCAAAGTTTACTCTATGGTTGGAAAGTCTTGAGGGATAATGTCAGTTCACTTCCCCCTTATCTTGTTTGATATATACCCAAAGTGCAAGAATATCATAATCATGATAATATTTGGAGCCTTTCACATCCCCATTTACCAAACACTTAAAATGAAACAAAAAACATCTTACTTAATTACCTTTGTGTGAGCAATTAACTTTACATGAAATATTATTGAAATATGACTAGCATGCACTTTTAAGAGATAACCTGGACAAGACATTGACAGATAAAACAGTTTCAATATCAATAATACACTATTGTCCTTTGGGGAGTCACAGGAACATGTGCTCTATAAACATGATCTTCTGGTTTAAGATTAAATTAATGAATATAAGATATGCATGTCTTTATCTAATAGCTTATTGGATCACAAAATTCAGGGCAAAAAGACATAAAAGTAAAAAGGATGGGGATGAATCGTTGCGATAATATAAATTTCTAATTTGCTTCATGCAAAAGAGCAATACAAACTTACATGAGGAAATTTGTATAAGAATAGGTGTGTAAGAATAAACCAATGAAAAGTGCATACAAAACATTTTTAAATCTATGTTATCTTGATGAACACCTCTAAATTCACTGGCCAAAAAAATGTTTTATCAAATGTTTTAAGAAGGGACTTTTTTATAAGAGCTTAACAAGTGCCAAATCAGTTGCAAGAAAAAGCGTGGGCCATGTGAACTATTCATTTTTATCTTTAACTTTAAGGTTCATGTTACTATTAGAATTCACATTCATACATTTGATGAAATCATAACATTCCTCAAGGGTTAACTCAGGATACAATTGCCAGTAAAGAAAATCTCATGAAAGCAAATTTCTTGACTGCAATCACTGTAGCATAGCATTTTCCATTTGAAAAAAGAACTTCATGTGTACATTAAAATGCATTTGGAATTGCTCATGAAAAAGTCTGCACAGTGACAAGTAATATATATCATTTTTTAAAAACATGTTTTATATACCTATTATTTTTGCATAATAATAATTCTGTATCTGAATAATAATAATGGTTCACTAAACAGATCTTGTATTCAATCTTGGAGAAAATAGCATCTGATTAAAGTATTTATCTATCAAATCACAAAGGACTGCTCATGATGGCATATCAAAAAATATCTTCTATAATTTCATATAAATGCTTTCAGAAATAATAAATGCTGTACTTAAATATATTCAGAGCTATACCTGCTTCTCTTACCCTTTTCTCTGAAAAAATGGATTGTAATAGTTCATTCAATGGAATCTGAGAATAATAAATGACAAGGTGAAAAACTATGGGAAATTGTCCTTTTCATTTCCTCTCAAATAAATTCAAACAAATCAAAATATACATGTAATATAATCACAGGAAAATACATTCTCTCAATAAAATGAAATTAAGATAAATGTGACTCTTATCCAATACCCTTTTTACACAGGATTTTCTTAACCCGGACTATCGCTAACCCCGTACTATCCTTAACCCCGTACTATTCTTAACCCCGTACTATTTTTTCCTTTTCACACATGCCAAATTGTTATTGCTAACCCCGGATAAGGAATGCTTGCTTTTTACACACGAGACTCGCTAACCCCGGACTAGTGGTTTTTGTCGATCATTCGTAGTACAAGTACTTCACTCGTACACTTTTTACACACGCTAAAATTTCCTTAACCCCGTACTATAGGTGGGGCTAAATTGCTATTTAGCCCCACCTATAGTACGGGGTTAAGCTTAGCCCACTTTCGTTTTACACTAGCGATCTTAACCCCGTACTATCGCTCTTAGCACCGCAATTGCTGGGATAACCCTGCTTTTTTGCAGGGCCAAATAATCCCATACTATAGGTGGGGTTAGCCCACTTTGCAAAAATGCTGTGTAAAAAGAAAGTGGGCTAAGCTTAACCCCGTACTATAGGTGGGGCTAAATGGCAATTTAACCCCACCTATAGTACGGGGTTAAGGAAATTTTAGCCTGTGTAAAAAGGGTAATAATTTACACCATTTCAGAATAGACTTTTGAACAGGAAACTATAGCAGAAGTAAAATCTAACTCCCCAAAGCCATGTTTTTCGGAAGTTTGACCTGGGGTTTCAAAAAAGTATCATGACCTCATATATATAAAATTCTGTTGTTGGTTCTATTCAATCTGTATAGGCAAAGGGGGAAGCATTTTCAAAGGAACAATTACTGGATTAATAATTGAAAAAAATGTTTATTCAAACTGTAGTTAATAATTGACCGTCAAATCGTAAATGAGTCTAAAAAGTTCTCCCAGCAGCTTTCAAACATTCTTGTGGTTTTCAATGGAAGTTAAACAGGTTTCTGAAATTTGGGAGGAAAAGAGTTTCACAAAATGAATGAAAAACTAAAGATAACCTATGCAATATGAATGAGATAATGATTAATACAGACTGGAAGAATCTAATAATGATTTGGACAGTCCATTTAGTGCAACTGCCTCTTTTTCACTCATATTTGATATTTGTTGCTCCAACAGGTTCTCAATGGTGTACAAATGTGGAAAATGCATGCCTATCAATTTGACAGTTTTTACTCAACATCTATGGGAAAGAGATAGACTGCTGTCAATCCAGAAAAATAAAAAAATGATTTTTCACCAACTACCTGTAACAACGAATGTCAAAGTGTGACATTGGCTTGTGAGAAATCTTGACAAATTGAAAACTTGACTCCCAACAGTGATGACCTCTGGGTTGTTGACCTGTATTTACACTTCTTGCGAGTTGCTATCATTGTAATCATATTTCTGCATCAGGTAAATTGGCATTTCAAGTGGCTTTGTCTACCTCTTTGTTCAGACAAAGATGAAAAATAATACTTTATGGTGTCAGTTTTGGCTAGACAGTGATGGAAAAATAAACATCAAACAGTTTACCCTAATGACCACATATCAGTCCCTAACCATTTATTCCGAAGCCTCTCCTAGCACCATAAATATTTCCATCCCTTCCCCCAAATGGACAAATACCGTGAAAGATGCAAGAGCTGTCATTAATTGATGAAATGGTTCAGATTGAAAGGCACTGCATAATTTCTTGCACGGCATCAAACTTTTCCCCCCCCTTGTACACGCAGGGGACTAGATGTCCAACTGGTGAATGCCCTGGCAAAAAAACTTTTTTTATTAATGCGATACTTTTCAGTTGTACAGCCTGGTCTCTCCTCCGGTCTTTTTGTTCTCCCTATGCCCGGAGGAGCGGCCGTCATGGAAGAAATTTTTCTCTTTGTGCTCCACGACAGTTTGTACAAAAAGGCCAATTTGTGGCATCTTGCAGACTTGGATGTGAAAAGAGAATGGCTGAGCCATGTGGTTCATTGGGCTCTCTTTCTAGGTGAAAGGCAACCATTAAGTTTGCAATATCAATGGTTTACAGGGAAACATTTGCTGGGGACAAACATAAACTTGTTCAACAAAATTAGAATTAAATCCACAATCTCCTACACTCACTAACTTAATAAACCATGGCTCAAAGACACTAACTTATATTAGACCTGTATCAATATCAATGATTATCTGTAATTAAGGATGGTACTGGCATGAACAGGCAACTGCTACATAAGCAGATATTGGGTCACAAAAATAGCAAAGGAATTATTATTACACAAGTCAATATTTACATTACTTTCGTGAATGAAGAGTATTTCTAATAGTTCAAATATTGTGGAATCTTAGCATCTTATTTGTTCATAAAATGAAGAGTTCGATAATACCAGTTTTCCTAGACTTATCCACACAAATTGATGCAACTATCCTAGTCCGAATGGGTGTTTTATCTATCTCTTCAGTGCACCATTAAGTTTAATGAGTTCACTTTGAATGAAGATCTAATGCTGTTTAATCCCCTAACAATATCCCCTTGACCACTGCTGACCAGCTATGACCCTACTAAATGATGGCATCATTTTAAATCTTGATTATGAAGGAAATTACTCTCTTTTCTTCATTGCCCAACAACAACTGATCGCATCCACCAGTCCCCCTTTATACCAACCTATTCCCCCAACAGTCAAACCCCTTTCTCCCCAGCCAAAGTATCAAGTTTATGGGAATAAAACCTCCCTTTGGTTACTTTCTACGTCAATAAGCCTAATCAGCTTTATGGCAAGCTTACAAATCAATGTTGGTCCGTTCAGCAAACACTGGTTGCTCTATAGGCCAGCTTTCAGGGGTTTACCGATGAAAGGAAGTGAGATTATTGAAAGAAAAGTGAGTCTCTTACCCACAAAAGGGAACATTTTGAAATTCTTTTGATAAATATTGGGAATTATAGCACCTGATCCAAGCACAATGACTTCCTAAATAAAATCTTTAACGAAAATGAAGCAATTTGTAGGAACATTTTAACTAGGTTAAGGACCTTATCACATTTAACCCCTCAAGGTGAAGTAATATAAAAATACGCATATTTAGGTTCTAGCTAGGAAATAAATATTACCAAACAATGACATAAGTTTGATTCTCAGGGGATAGGCTGGAATGTAAGATTTAAAACAGTTTGGAATGTGTGAAAAATTCAAAAGAACCACTATAAATTTGCTCAGGTAAACACTTTCAACTTGAATGGAATTTATTGGAAAGAGGCTGTCAGAAAAAAATATATCCTTATTCTTATCAAACTTATTTCTCATCATCGACAAATTATAGTTGAAAGAAATTTTCATGCAAATGCAATTGAAACTTGTTTAGAAATAAAAACAAAAAATTAAAGCATAAAGAGAGAGAGAGAAAGAGATGGCAGAAAATAACAGCCTTACTAGTATATGATTTCAGGAAGAAATCTTTTTCGCAAACGGTCCATCCCCATTTTCGTTGACAGTCAAATGATCCTGAAATGATCTCTCTAACCCATAAAGCTATTAAAAACCAATCAAACATCTTTTTAAATACCTTTCAAAATTTCATGGTTGATGAGTTGATACTAATATGTAGACATTTATCATCCCACATCTTGATTCAATCAATTCACTTTGTATCGCCATCACCACTTTTTTCTTCTTCAAATTTCTAAAACCTCTTCCCCGTAAATAGAAATAAGGACACAACTTCCGACATTTAACTAAAACTATTCAGACTCTGTTATAGTTTTCCCCATTTTTTCTTTAGGAGAAAAAATGTCATTGATTGTCCCATTTATTTTCAAAAATATTTTGTTTCAGTGCCAAGTACTGTAGGCCTATCAATCCTTCTACCCATTTGTAACAGATTGTGCAATGTACACACATGTGTTCAACCCCATAATGAACCCCTCAAAATAAGTTCTGCAACTCAAGTTTGAGTGCTAATAAATTTCTTAGTGTGCCATCATCATATGTGAAAGTGGTATCATTGGAAAGTATGATTATTCCTCTTTACGATCATGTGTCATTTGTAATGCTAGTGTTATCATGAAATACACAGACATGATAAATATGCAGCAATGTCAAAAATGAAATGTTACAAAATTCGTTGCCATGTCATGTTTGAGTTCTGCAACTCAAACTGCAAGTTTGAGTGCTAATAAATTTCTTAATGTGCCATCATCATGTGTAAAAGTGATATCTTTAGAAAGCATGATTATTCTTCTTTACAATCATGTGTCATTTGTAATGCTAGTGTTATCATGAAATACACAGACATGATAATACTCAGCAATGTTAGACATGAAATGTTGCAAAATGCGTCGTTTGCAATAGCGAATTTCCAATTGTTTCGAGGATTGACCGAGTGCATTCACTGTCGCCTGCATGGTAGAAATTCTATAGAAATGGAGACTCTTGTTAGAAATCAATGCATTTTGCAACATTTCACTTCTGACTTTTCTCGATGTTCAGGGTGATTGCATATTCCATGATTACATAATCACAGCAAATGGCATGTCATTGTAAAGAAGAATAATTCAGCTTTCCAATGATACCAGTTTCATCTTTTATACTTCATTTACCAAAAAGATATCATCCCCAAAAACTGAGTTGCAAAACTTTTTTTGAGGGGTTTAGAAATAAAAACTAAATAAAATAGATTTTAACCCACCTGTATCATGAAAATTTTTTAAAATTCAAACAGCAATTTTCAACTTTTCAGTAATAAAGTTCAAAAGTTTTTTTTAAATGTAAAAATATGAAATACCTGCTCGATTGATAATGTATGGTACACCAGATTCTTTATAGCATTTTTACTGTGAACATGTTTGGGTATATAAAATAAAAAAAAAATATTGTCAGTATATGATTTTAGAATGACTTTAATTTGACATAGAACATTTCATCAAAGTACGTGGGTTGACCTTAACCTATTTTTCTTCCATTTATTCTGTCACTGAACATTCAGACATACCATAATATTTGTGGCTGTGTGAGAAATGAGTAATGGAAATGAGGGATGAAAGCGAGAGGAATAGCCAAAAGCAAAAATATAATTAATAACAGGACCAAGTTTGACAAGCAACCAAAAGATATCCAGAAGGGTTAGAAAGTTATTGGAAGGTGTTGATATATATGTTGATTGCTATCTTAATATCAGCTTACTTCCCTACACCACTACAGTGGCTTCAGATGCTTTTTATATTAACCATCATAATACTTTATTTTAATGAAAATTTATTTTCTTCCGGAATGTGCGAATTTGTTGCTGTTTTTCTGACAGATCATCCTAAATCTAATCAGATTAAACTTTTTCATACTAGTACCAGAATTAAAAAAAATCATTACCAACATAATTTAGACTACACATTTAGATTTAAATGTATAAGTAGTATTGACCCTTGGGTCAAAAGTACATGGATTTTCATTTTCAGATTTTCTCTTACACAAGACATACCACATTTCTTCATAACACTGATTTTTATGATTATTCATTTTTTCCCATCCTCCCTGACCCCACACAGACAATGATAAACTGGAGCCATGACCTTCTGGGCCATTCAAATATAGGAATTTGAACGTGATACACGTTTGCACAATAAACATGTCATCATTCGTACCCATCTCCGCATACATGCGAGATTAACAAATCAAAATACCGGTAAAGAAACGAATGGAGATAAATGTCTATTTTGTTGTCTCATTCACAATGCATTCATCATATCTAGAACAATGGAAAAATTTGTGTTTTTGTGGTTTTTTTTCCTAAGTGAAAGAGTGAGGAATTTCAAATGCATTTAAATTCTACTGGAGGATCTTTCCACAGCTGAGACTGAGAAGGAAATAAAGACAATTGCACTGATTATTTGAGTCCTCAGGAGCTAAACTTCATAATTTTAAACTTTAGAACTTTCAACTGAAAAAAATCATAGCTTGCATATGTACAGCAGTTGATTTGTAAACTTTTAATTTTCTTATTGATACTTCTACGCCAAGAACATATATGATTATTGCCAACAAAAACACAAAAACCTATGAGGAACCAAACACCTTGAGAATACGAACAAAATGTTTCATTTCAGGGTTATCTTGATAGCTTCTTTAAGCAGTGATCTGTCATTGTAGATACAATATCTGCAAAACCAACTTCCTTCTCCCGATGCCTGACAGAGATTACACCCATGGGTCCTTTGAACAAACAACACACTAACAAATGCAGGGGTATGCGGTGGTGGAAAGAACCTAGGCCAAGTCCACTGGGGTCAGGCTAAAATATGATATCATTTAGGGCTACAGATGGGACTATGGAGCCAACAATTTTCAAGACAAACATTTGTGTAGTTCTAGAATGGTGTGACCAAAGGGGAATGTCACCCTTGCCACTTCTGGAAAAGTTTATCTTGAGGTCAAAAGTTGGAGAAAATGAAACTAAACTCATCTTTCTTGTGAACATTTATGACTTGCCTTCAAAGCATAGCTTACAGGCAGCATTACCCATTCTCATACATCACAAACTTGTGCATGAAATTCTGAATAAAGATTGCTGACTGATAAAAAATTATTTCATTTTTTGTAAATTTCAAAATCGCCAATTACCTTTTTTACCCCTGTGAACGTAACCTTTAAAAAAAGAAGGAAAATGCTCAATTTGTCATTATAATGCAAATTCGTTATCCAACTGGCATTGGTAAAATGAATGGAAGTAATTGATAATTCTTTGATTGATGAGTGAAGGAAATAATCAATTCCAGCTCAATTGAAAAGGAAATAATTGCAGTGTTTGCAGTTTCCACTTTTTATGAAGAACATCTCCCCCCAAAAAAATGAATTTCCACCTAATATTATCTTGGAAACTTCAACCTTGGTTTCCAAAAGATATTATTTCCACATCATTCAAAGTCTGATTAAATTCAAGACATTCATATCCATCATCTTGATGCAGAAATGTATTAAATATATTGTAAACAAATTTATATTTTATAATAGTGTTTTGATATTGTCTATTGTGAAGTTAATTACATGTGGTTATTCATCTTTAATTGCATGTCATGCATGTAATAACATTTGCTTTGTCAGTGGGATGTTAATTTCATCCCAAAATATAATCTATCCCATTTTGGGTCAATATCCTACTGCCCCCAAACCACAAACTCATATTTTAAACCAAAAACATGTGATAATCACAATAAGTATTCCTCAAACTTAATTTGTCAAGGTACGAACAACATGCCTTGCTGACTGATAATTCATGTATAATTTGATGAGTGTTGTTTGCAGATTCAAAAGTGAAGGAATTTATGCGGTATTTTTGTATCTCTTGTTTATTTAAAAAAATAATATATAAACTGAAATAAATCATAGAACCACTTATGCTTGTTATATAGAAAGAAAATGTTTTAAATTGTGATAACCATACTACATTCATGCATGCATATTAGTAGCAGTCTCAGAAGTGGGCTATTCCATTTCGAATCCAGGGGTAAGGTGAGAACAAGAATGTCAGGGGCCAAAGGTGAACTCACATCTTCTGCGTTTCAATCATCACTCTCATTAGGAGCATACAGATGTAAGCTTTGTTGGGTAAGATATGTGCCTAAAATCTCCCATCTCGGTATATGTACTCCTTTTAACCCCTGCTAAACTATTTCAAATAATCCATGATTTCTTGTGGAAAAGACACTTCCCCCATGGATCAGAGCCTCATCAAAATGCAATCTAATCAAACAGTCTTGATTTGAGGGAATTCAAAATTTCACAGCTGGTTGAAGAGGCCTCTAAAACTGGAAAAACATCTCATTTTGGCGGCAGAGTTTTGGTAGAAAACAAAGGCAAAGACTGTTTTCTTTTGCTTTCTTCTGAATACCAACTGAATCTTCAAGGAGTGGCCATTCCTTGGAGACAGAGAATTGCAATTGGTTTTCTGTACTTTCTCATATAACTTCGCTTTCTATGATTTTTTTAATATCACCAAGAAATCTAGACCAACCTGATCAATAAAGAAACCTGTAAATAAAGGACCACACGTTGTAGTTCTTGATGGATAGAAAAAGCAAAAATATGCTCCGAACACAGAGGAAAGGGAGGGGAAGGCTGCAAGAAAGAAGAAATTGTGTCTTACCTGAATCTTCAGCAATGACGATCAATTCAAACTCATTCCGGTCCTCATAATCCAAGACTTCCGTAACCTGGATCACTCCACTGGTGGAACCAATGGTGAAAAGACCATTATAATCTGACTCCAACCGGAAGTTGACCATCCCATTCGAGCCACTGTCCGCATCATCAGCAAAGACTTGGACAATGTCAGCATTGGGGAGGTTATTTTCTGTAATCGTAGGGGAGTAGGAACCTTGAAAAACTGGTGCATTGTCATTGACATCTGTCACAGTGATGGTAACAGTAGTGGAGCTAACTTTAGTGGAGTAGCCCTGATCTTGAGCACGGATGGTCAAGGTGTAAGATGACCTTTGTTCATAGTCCAGAGCGGCATTGACAGAGAGTACTCCACTGACAGCATTGATGTCAAAAGCTTGACCATTGTCACCACTGAAGATGGAGTATCTAATGATGGAGTTGAGTCCTTCATCAGGATCAGAAGCAATGATCTTCAAGAACTCCAAACCTATGGGTGTGTCTTCATCCAAAGTAGCTTCATAGGGTGTCATTGAGAATGCTGGAGCATTGTCATTGACATCTGTGATGTAGATGGTAACATTCATGGTGCTTGACTGAGGTGAGGTGCCTTTGTCTGTTGCCTGCACCAGGAGATTGTATGAGGACTCTGTCTCACGGTCCAATGAACCAGTCACTTGCATGTTGCCTTCAACTCTGCTTACAGCAAAAGGCACACCGGATGTCAGCAAGTAATACTCCACATAGCTGTTCCGCTCCACGTCCTTATCTTCTGCACGTAGGACCATGATGATGACATTGGTACGGGTGTCCTCTGCGATTTCAACAGAATCGGGGCTTGTGAAGCGAGGAGCATTGTCATTGATGTCAGTCACGATGATGGAAACCTGTGCTGTACTGGACCTCCTGTTTGCCGGGTCAAGCGTCATGTCGGATGCAACCACTTCAAGGTTGTAGAAGGACTCTGCTTCTCTGTCCAAGTTCCTGATGGTCACTATGGTTCCATTGGGGTACACTGTGAACCTTTGAGATGGGTCACCTGAAACAATGCTGAACTGCAGCTCTCCATTCAAGCCTGCACCAAGATAGAATAGAAATAAAAACAAGATTACAATTAATTTCCTCTGTAGCAATACATTTAGCATATTCTTCTAATACTTATTTTTTTTTTTTGTAAATCACTCGTTACTTATAAGTATTATGATTTTCATTCTAACTTTGCGTGACAGACACATTCACAACCACAAGGTTTCACTAAACAAAAAGCTTTCATAGGTTAACATCGCAATCCCTGCCATTTCCTTCAAAACATCTCCTATGTTTCTTATCACTTGAACATCAAAGCCAGACGAGTCTTCTATTAACATCATATGCAAACGGCAATTAGCACCTTCACCCCTGTCCCTCCACACAAGGCAGTCATTTGATTTGAACAATTTGGTTCCAACCATTTGATATTCCCAAGCAATCCCCTTCATATCCAGTCTTACCCCCCAAAGAGGATCCAAACAAGAACAAGTTCATCATAACCAGCTCTCATTTTTCACTGACAGCCCTAACTTTGAAGGTCAAACTTTTCTGATTGTGTGGATAAAATTTTCAGTCCGGAGGGGAAGATGACATTGAACATCTGCCTTAGAAAAAACCAAGATTAGACTTTGTGAAATATTTTGGTATGCATTGACACAAGTCCTAATGATTAAATTATATTAAAAGGAAGTATTATCAACATGGCATAATACCTATCAAATTATATTAGGAGCATTCATTACTACTTTATTTTTTTTATCATTTCATCTTATCTACTTTATCATTTCACTTTATTGAATTGCGCATTTTTGTACACAATGGGGGGGGAGCATAGGCCTTTCAGATGAACATTACAGGGTGACATGTTTTAATGACTGAGAAAGATTTGTATCAATGGAAATCCTTCATTTAAAGCCAGGGCTTGGACCACAACAAGAAGGGATTTCTGTGACCTAATCATACAGCAGGGATACACAGTCTCACTGTATATGAATTCTGAATCTAGTAATGATCAAATGTTATCACATTCATACATCCTTCTTGAAGGATACAATGGTAGCATCATACCAATTCTCTGACTAGTACACTATTCCCACCTGAACTTTGGAAACTTATGAAAGGGGGGGGGGACTTCATCACAAATAGTCTGTACCTCTGGGGACGCTGCCAGCGGTTGCTTTGTCATCGACACTGCTATCCCTAATCTTCTGACAAAATGCACGGGGGTGTTTCACGAGCTCAGCGACAAATTACAAGGGTCCTTATGTTTCAAGCCTTGGTCATAGAAAATGAAGTAACATTCTTTTGACTTACAATTTCTTTTTTGTCAAGTTAGAGGCTTTTCAGGTAATTTATTCGTAATTTTAGCATTCCCCTGATGCATGTTGTGATTTCCTAGCATTGATGGAATGACCTACATTTTTAGAAAAATCTGCCAGAAAATAAATTGAGACCTAAATCCAAAGTATTTCTAGCCTGGTATTTGTTGCCTATTGCAAGATGTGTTCTGAATTTTTATAGGTTTTGCCAGAGACATGGTTCTTGAGGAACTCTGTGATATTCAATGGTTGATGGTGAGATTTATCAATTATGGAATTGATATTAGCTAAGATTATATCTAATACCTCCATTTGTCAGAGTACCAATAACATTTTCAAAATATTTGATTTCCAAATCCACAGTGCTCAAATGTAAACCAGCTATCAGACTTATGAAAAGTTTGATTTTTTTCATGTACATGTATTTATTAAAAACCCAACTACTGACATAAAGTGCTCATGATGAGTATAGTAGGCATATAAGGCAAAACATACAAAGGTTAAACACTATACTTCTAGAACTTGTGGTTTCAGTGTTAAAAGTGTTATGACAAGAACTAGACCGACACCCTGATGGTACCTGTGACTATCATAAAGAAGATGTGTAGACTGTAAATGTGTTTTTATCTAAAGGTTGCCGAGAGGGTAATATTTATTGATGCCGAAGATGAAATCTGCCCTTGGCCTCACTATCTTTTCTCACTTCTCTGACAATAGAAACAATGATGTTCTTTTCCTCTCATCCTATACAATTATGACAGGGTATGATCGAAGCATACTTCCTTTGTCGTGCAAACATAGTGGTATGATTGATGAGACAAAATCCTGTCGATTGGCTTGTAGAATCTGAAGATGTTTAGCCCTGCTTAGCGAGGTCCCAAATACATCAACACACATTATCGAGCTACAATAGGATCAGCATGATAAATTGCTTTTGAATTCCATCTTTACAAATACCTTAGGGGTGGGGGTCATGTTCATATTGAATTGACAAAGGGGTGAAGATGCACTGAAGCTTTTCCTCTGTCCTATAGGCCATGATCAATGCACTGATCGCTTGTATTTTATGGCAGGCGATAAAAACACCAGCAGTTGAAAAGCATACCTGTTGCTACCATTCCCCTTTTCTCTCCTCTCTCTGTTAGCCTCTGTCTGCCTCTCATACTAATTTCCAGTTTTTCTTTAAATCTTTCATCCATTTGCACTTTAATAGATTTTATGGATTATCTCTGCACGCGATTAAGGCAGAGGGATAATATGCAATGGATTAGCTGCAGAGGCAAAGAGCTTTAGCAATACATTAGCGTAATGTATTGCCCAGTAAATGAATGCTGGGATAAAATAAAGCTATTTAATCATGCTCAGAGCATAGTCACATATCGATTGTTTACCTATAAAAAGCATTGTCAAAACACCAAGCCATAAATAAACTCATGAGATCATAATTCAATTAACATGATCAATTACCTACAGGGAATATTATCAATGAAGAAAAAAAGTTAAGTTTTATGAAGTTTCAGGCTGGAAGTCAAGGGATTAGATCTGTAACTTAATAGTACATTTCACACCTGAAATGGATTAATAAAAATAACCCAATATCATGTTGCACAGAATGAATGCATAAATCATGTTGCATTCAATACATGCACTGCAAAGAATATCTTGTTGATCGGAGCATGTTTTCGTTATGCCACTGCAGTTTTCTACTTCTTGTGAGGTAACGCTCCCACATGTAATGAATGAATATGAAATGACAGTGCATTGTACTTTTTCATTCTTTACTGACTCATTACATTCATTATTTTTCACTAAAAGCTTAGTCTGTAACTGCAGGCTCTAGTTTGACTTTTCATTGAGCAAATTATGTTATTCCTCAATAGGCCATTTTATGAGAAGCAGCTTCTTGTAGGATTCTTCAAGCTTATATATGCAAAAAACACTGCATGATTCAAGTATAAAAATATATATGGACCAGGGGGCCGTTTCATAAAGCTGTTTGTAAGTTAAGAGCGACTTTAAGAACGACTGGTGATCTTTTCTTACGCGCTAAACCGTCGCCTATTGATATACCATTTACCACAAGAAAGGATCACCAGTCGTTCTTAAAGTCGCTCTTAACTTACGAACAGCTTTATGAAATACCCACCAGGAAGTTTGGGAGTGTAATATTTCCTGTAGATAAATTTCCACTTTGTTGCATTTTGATTTAATGACAGAAGCAGGAGGCAGAAATTCAGAATATACTTCAGCTCTCTTGTTAACAAAGCTTTGTGATGTCAATCTGTACATATTTTGTCAACAGTGACAACTTTTACCCCAAGCCTGTACAAGGTCAGGGCATATACCAGAACAAATATGTTACTCTTGACCAAAGGACTTCTTTGAGGAACTTGGGGGAAGGGAGAGCTTTAAAATCTGGGTCAATTTTCACATTAATGCAAGCCTACAGCTACCAGACTAGACTCGGGCACCTGCAAAACAGATTAGGGATTGAAATGATTCTATGAAAACGGTTTGATCTGAGGTATTCTCCTTGAGCTGAAACCATGGCTTTAGACTTGACTCTGCGACCGACGAAAAGCCGGATCAGGAATGCCTAAGGTATTTGGTGAAAACCCACCGCCTGTGGAATGCAGGCTCCCAAGCGATGATTGGGAAGGGGTGTGGGGCGGGTCTCGGTAAGGGGTGCATTTCGCCAAGATTGAAAAGATTAGGGGTAGTTTCTTTCTTGCAGCCAACAGAAAAAAGGCCTTCGCAGAGATTGTAATTGACCCCTATTTATCAAAACCATTTGGACGAGGAGCGCTCCATAGATCTTGCGGTATGGCAAGATGTCCGTGATTTAGTTCACGACAAAGCGTCCAATTTTCAGCGGTGTTCAAAAAAAGTGATTCGAGAGCTTCCGCAGGGTGAAACTTTATATTATCCTCAAGTATGTCGACTAATCGAGATTCCAGGAAACATCCTCTTTCGCCGGAGAAAACACCTCAAAGTTCGAAGATTGCCCGTAAGAAGCCCAATCAATCTACACCTTCTACCTCCCCCGGAGATCAGCGTACTGTCGAAATGGATTCTCCGTTGAGTGCGAAACCAGGTAGTACACAAGAGAGTATGAAGCGCTCCCTGTTCACTAGTGATTTGGCCCCTGGGCCTGGTCAATCACCTCCACAGTGGTTCGTTGATTTCTTCAAAGGATTTGAGGCTCGTCTAGAAAACTACATTGAAAACATTACTCTGGCCAAATTCAGCGAGCTCTCTTCCACGCTAGATCAGCAAAATGAAAAACTATCTGCATGCTCTATGCAGATAGAAGACTTAGAAAAGCAGGTCAAGAAGTTGAAGCTGGATAACACCCAGCTCGTTAACAAGATAGATGACTTAGAGAATAGGGGTCGGAGGAACAATTTAATATTCCATGGGATACCAGAGCAAGCTCATGGTCCAGGCTCACGAGAAGACGTAGCTGTCACTCTACAGAAAGTGCTGCAGGATTTTGTGGGGCTGTCTGCTTCCGAGTACAAGATTGAAAGGTGCCACCGTACACCTACAGGACCTCCCATCCAGCCTCGCGATCAAGCCGGTGACCAGGATCTGAAACCTAGGATCATCCATGCGTGCTTCTCATCATTCGCAGATAAAGAGCAAGTCAGAAAAGCATGCATTCAGAAGTTCAAAGTCAAAGATGCCAAGTTTCATGGAAGGAAATTATTTGTCGCCGAAGATTTCTCCAAAAGGGTAATGATGCAGAGGAAGGAAAAGATGGATGAATTAAAAAAACTAAAGGAAAATGGGAAAAGGCCATTCTTTTTGTATCCGGACAAGTTGGCCTACAGAGATACCTCAGGAAAGCTTGTTATTGTAAAATAACTCTCTAGCTTGTTCCATTATATCTTATGATGCCATACTTTGCCAAGTTCTTGTTTTTTATTTTGTTCATGAACATATTTTGTTGAACTTTGTCAGTGAACTTTTTTTAGAGGTGTGTTTTCTCTTGTATACTTCATGTTACGTTGATCTGAATGGTGGAACTTAAATGTCAGTTCACTTTCCTTTTTTTAGTATCATGCCATGCCAAAGTCTTATATCACCTTGTTTGGCACAGCTTTACTAGCATAGTTGGACTTTTTATACTTGTTTGTTTAGCATAGTTGGACTTTTTATACTTGTTTGTTTAGCATAGTTGGACTTTTTATACTTGTTTGTTTAGCATAGTTGGACTTTTTATACTTGTTTGTTTAGCATAGTTGGACTCTTTATACTTGTATGTTCATTTTTATTATTATTTCATATGGTCATAAGATTGTTTGTATTAGTGTATGCATAATCATACACATAAAAGGTGCATTTTTTTAACTTACTTGTGATTAAATATGCATGCATAATGTATATGTATACTTGCAAGTGTTATATGTCCTTTTTAAATTTTAATGCTGAAGCTTGTAAATTTATTTTACCCTCTTTTAAACATCGTTGAATTTTGGATGCTTTTTGTTGTATTGCTGATTTTTGGATTTGTGCTGAATGCAGAGCTGTTACTTAATTTGAGGCTCTGCATTTCATCTTGCACTTTTGCTCCCTTTAAGCTATTGTAATGATATTTTTGACTTTTTTCTTTTTTTGTTTTTTGTTTATTTTTGGCAATGATTGTTTTGTTCTTTTTTCTCTTTTTGGTGACCAAACTGATTTTTATGTAAATGTGAACTCGTGTATAATCTTATTAGACTTCACTTGTTCTCTGCATAGTTTTCATAGTCTAATTTGCAAGCATCTATTCAATCAAAGTTTAGTACAAAACCTAATATGTTGATCAAACTTAGCTCCTTTAATTGTCGGGGAATGCAGGATTATACAAAACGAAAGAAAATTTTTCACTACATGAGAAACCTTAACAATGATATTATATTTTTACAAGAAACACATTCTAACAAAACGGATGAAGTTTTTTGGAAATCCCAATGGGGTGAATCTGCATGGTTTACTAGTTTTTCCTCTAATAGTAGAGGTGTGGCCATTCTTATAAGAAAATCTATTTCAGTCAAAGTATTTTCTGTTTTTTACGACCCTGATGGTAGATTTTTGATCTTAAATTGTAAATTAAATGATGTTCCAGTCACTTTGGTGAATATATATGCCCCAAATAATGATGATCCTGATTTTGTACTAAAAGTTTTTGCAGAATTAGATAAATTTGACAACTCCTCTCTGATTATTGGTGGAGATTTTAATGCGGTGATTGGCCCCCTTGACTACCAAGGTACAAGACAAAAACATTCTAATACTAAGGCAAGTGAAATGCTATCTATTATTATTGATGAATATGATTTAGTTGATGTTTGGAGACATTATCATCCAGCATTGAGACAGTACACAAGACATCAAAAAACACCCCAGGTTCTATCAAGGCTTGATTATATTCTAGTTTCTAGTAATTTTTTGCAAAATTGTGTTAAATCCAAAATTCTTCCAGGAATTCAGTCAGACCATTCTGTTGTTTTTATCCAGTTTACTGATAATCAACCAATCAGAGGAAGAGGCTACTGGAAGCTTAACTGTTCTTACTTACACAATGATTCTGACTTTATTAATTTGATAAAGGATAGTATCCGGGATTTTAAACACATTCATAACGATTCAGAATGCAATCCAAACACACTATGGGACTCCCTCAAATGTACTTTAACAGGTAACTGTATTGAGTACTGTGCCAGGAAGAAAAAGGAGAGAAAGAAAGAAAAGATTCATTTATTAGATGAGATTGATAAATTAAGGTCACAATTAGGTAATAATACTTCATCTAACAATTCTGAATTATTAAAACTTGAAAACTTGGAAGACAAGTTGAATAAAATCTATGAATTTGAAACTAAAGGTCTTATCACAAGGTCAAGGGTTAGATGGTTAGAGGAAGGGGAAAAAAGTTCAAAATATTTTTGTAATTTAGAAAATAGATCTTGGCGAAAAAAAACTATTACTAGAGTTCAGAATGCCCAAGGCAATATTGTTTCAGACCCTGATAATATTCTTGAAGAAATTTGTGCATTCTATTCAAACCTGTATTTTAACCATGACAGAGAAACAGAAAATGATGACCTAAATGAAGCCTTTTTTGATAATTTAGATATCCCCAAGCTTTCTGATAATGCAAAACATAACTTAGAAAATCCTTTAACCAAAAATGAAATTTTTGATGTTATTAAATCTATGAAGATGAATAAAACCCCAGGATTTGATGGCCTTCCTATTGAATTTTACATAGTATTTTGGGCTGATATTAGTGATTTACTATTGGATTCATACAATTATTCCCTTCAAAATGGTGTGTTATCAATTTCTCAGAGGAATGGAATTATAACACTTCTCCCAAAGAAAGATAAAGACCCTCTGTTTGTTAGAAATTATCGACCTATAACGCTTTTGACTGCTGATTATAAGATACTAGCCAAATGTTTTGCCAATCGCATTACTTGTTTTATGCATGATCTCATTCATCCAGATCAGTCTGGTTTTTTAAAGGGCAGAAATATTAGCAACAATGTGCGTTTAATTTTTGATATCATTGAATATACACAGACAAATGACATTCCTGGAGCAGTAATATTACTTGATATTGAAAAAGCTTTTGATAGTGTTAATCATAACTTCCTTTTCCGAACTTTAAAACATTTTAATTTTGGCTCTAAGTTTATTGACTGGATAAAAACTCTGTATTCAAACAGACAGACATATGTTTTGAATAATGGTTCCTTGACTGATCGCATCTCAATGCAAAGAGGTATATTTCAGGGGTGCCCTATCTCTCCTTACCTGTTCCTACTAGTTATTGAGATATTGGCTATTTCTATTCGACAGAATAATCAGGTTAAAGGTATTAAGGTCAAGAATCAAGAGGTAAAAATATCATTATTTGCAGATGATTCGGTTTGTTTTGTAGACGGGGCTAGAGATTCATTTAACATTTTGTTGGATATTTTGAATAAGTTTGGTAAAATTTCTGGTTGTAAATTGAATTTATCTAAAACAGAAGCGATTTGGATTGGTTCCAAGAGAGGTTGTCAAGATTTTCCGTTAAGTAATCATGGAATTACATGGAAATCAACAAGTTTTAAATCTTTAGGTGTCAACTTTTCTATGAATTTGGGGTTGATATTTGATTTGAACTACAAAGAAAAATTAAAAAGAATGACCCAATCAATAAATTGCTGGCGAATGAGAAATCTTTCGCTGATTGGTAAGATATGTGTAATCAAATCTCTTATCCTCCCTCAATTGTTATATCTTTTTTCTGTTCTCAGTATAAAGATACCACAGTCATTTTTTAAGGAACTTAATAGTCTGTTCTTTAAATTTATTTGGAGTGGTGGTAATGATAGGGTTAAGAGATCATTTATGTGTAATGATTATACTCAGTGTGGACTAAAGATGATTGATCCTTATTCATTTGCTCTATCCCAAAAAATGACATGGGTCAAACACCTACTTGATGATAATTTTGAGTCTGTTTGGAAATCAATTGAAATCTCAGCTCTAGAAAAATTTCATAGTGATCCTAATATTTTGTGGAAATCATATGCCCCAGAAACCGTTTTACAATCTTTAGGTAATTCCCAAATTGCAGATTCGCTTCGTTCATGGTATTATTTCAGAGAATATGCTTCTATAGAATCATTTCATTGTAAATTTTCTGAGATGGGGCATTGCCAATTCTTATGGTTTAATAGATTAATTCGATCAAAATCCAAAAAATACTTCTATTATGAATCTTGGCATGAGAAGAATGTTGTTGTAATTTCAGACTTATTGAATCCACCTCATCCTGGACTTAAACTGTTTGAAGAACTTATTTTAGATTTTGATATTCCTGTGTCTGATAGGAGAAAATACAATTTTTTAATGAAAAATATTCCAATGGAGTGGTTTAATAGAACAGTTTTGACTAATGTACACGTTCATGATATTTTGATTACTAAACTGATTACTGCGAAAAAAGTACCATGTTATGCCTATAAAATTTTGAATGTGCAATATCTTCCAGATAGACGGTACAACTACTGGAATGAATGCCTATCAATCCCTGTACCCACTTTGTGGGAAAAGGTACATAAAGCCAATTTCTTTTGTACTATCGATACTAAACTCCGTTCCTTTTACTTTAAGATTTTTCATAATACTATAGCTCTAAATGCATTTCTGTATAAAATCAAAAGGAAAGATTTACCAAACTGTACATTTTGTGATAATGAAGAGGAATCAATAATTCATCTGTTCTGTGACTGTGATAAGGTTACCCCAATTTGGAATCTTCTATTGACTACGATAAAAAAACATATTTCAGATTTCAATCTCACTAATTTTCAAAAATTGTTTGGTGTATCAACGGATAGATTTGTTACTTACCTTTTACTATTGGCCAAATATTATATTTATATTTGTAAATTCAAGAACACCTTACCAAATGTGGATTTATTTAAAAGTTTTGTGAAGAAACAAAAGGAAATTGAGCATCACCTAGCCAAGAAAAGAAACAAACTCACTGTACACTTTAAGAAGTGGCGATTTGATATATGATTTTTATTTTAGATACAGGTAGTTCCCCCTTTTCCATTCTTTTTGTTTTTGTATCTTAAATTGAGACTTGTACAATGCACAGAGTAATATGCTACAATTGATTATACATGTAAATTTATCTCGATGTGTATTCCCTTTAGAGTAACCTGTATCGTCCAATGTTTTATTTTGATTTATGTCACCCTTTTTATTTTTTTTTTTCCATTTATTTTTTTATTTCATCTTTGTTTTGTGATTTTACTGCTTTTGAACTGTTTCAAATCATTTCAATTACCTGTAAATATTGTGATTATATGTGATTTTGAATACCAATAAAACACATAATTAAAAAAAAAAAAAAAAAAAACCATTTGGACAATGGGTCTGTGTTCTATACTTGGAAGCTGATCATAATCAAATGTACATTTTCTTGCTGTATACTGATGAATCAGCATATAGAAAAAAAGAGGGTACTGCAGGGTTTTTTAAAGTAGTACTTTGAGTCATACCATTATACAAAAGTAAACATCTTGAAATTTGTTGCTTCTTTGTATAGAATGAAAAAATTATACCCAAAAGACAAAAGAATCGGTACTGCTTCATCTAAATAAGTGAACAATTTAAAAACCATATTCTAAGCAATTTTATCATTTAAAAAATCCATGTACAACATCTCTTGTTGATGATATTTCATCTCTATTCCTGCTTTGATCAAGTTTGGGACCTACAAAATATGAACTCTGTCAATATTCCAGAGGCTAATGTTTTATGAAATTGGGCAAGATGCAGTTGAAAAAAAAATTGATTTGAAGTACAACTATTTGGCTACCTGAATCAAGATCAGTGGCAGTCACGCTGACAACTGAAGTCCCGATGGCCACATCTTCAGGCACTTCTTCACTGTAGTAGACAGGGTTGTAGATGGGATCATTGTCATTCACATCCTCTACATTGATGTAGACTGTGGCCGTTGAACTCCTTGGAGATGATCCCTTGTCCGTAGCCATCACTGTCAGGTAGTAATGCTGCTTCTGTAAATTGTAAAGGAAAATAATGAAATACTAAATATGACATTGGTAAGAGGTTTCAGGGTAAAGCAGGAGATAATTTGAAACGTAAGAAAAACAAATTCTGAATTAATTGTTCTTTTTAAGCTATGTCATGTATAAAATAACTCTTTTAGCTGCACCTTGAATTCATCTAAAGCAGGTGCATCTCAGCTAATGATAATTTAGATTAAATGAAAAATAAGAAGGTGGGTATATTTCAATTTCTCAGACTTTACACAAATTTTCAATCAAATACAGTAGATATGAAAATCAGGAGGTTTATCAAGGATCTTACTTTTACAAAGATATAAACAGTGAAACCTGTCTAAAGTAACCATCCAAGAGAAACACAAAATGTGGTCACTATAGGCAGGTTTGTCTGCACATGTTTTTTTTATTGTATCATTTCCTTGCCAAATGAGATTCATTTCTATTTCTCTGTATTCATAAAAAAGAAAAGGACATCATTCATTCTGTCAGTTATGGATCTTTTGTGTCTCATTTTATGATAGACGTTGTTTTATATTAACAATGACATTACCACTTCATAATCTAGTGTTTGTTGTAGCCTGAAAGCTCCTGTCATCGGATCCAGGTAAAAGACATCTTCTCCAGGAGCTCCTTCCTCCACCACAGAGTATACCACCTCCCCGTTTGAGCCTGCATCAGGGTCTGTTGCTATGATGACACCAACATCCTCACCCACCAGCTCATCTTCTGGAACCAAGAAAGAGTAGATGGACATGGAGAACTCAGGGTCATTATCGTTTTCATCCAGGAGACTGATGTCGATGATGGTCGTTGAACTCAGTGTGCCATCGGATGCCTGGAGCTGGAGCTGGTAGACAGCAGAAGATTCTCGGTCAATCACACCCCTGGTCTTGATCTGACCGGTGGTGGAGTCGATGGAGAAGAGGTTGGTTGCACCGTCAATGATACTGTAGGAGATGATGGTGTCCAGGTCTGCATCCGTTGCCATGACAGTCTTGACAGGTGAGTTTGTCACCACATTCTCCATGATGGAAGCAGTGTATGGACCATTGGTAAAGACAGGTGCGTTGTCATTTTCATCAAGTACAGTGACAGTTACCTATAAAGACAAGAAAAGAGAAAGAAAAGACGGGTCTTTGAGTGAATCTGTGTGGAATATTCTTACATTCTTTGTTCTTGTAATAGAATGAAAATCACACCCTTAAATCCAAGGTGGATGACAGGGGCACTATGTCAGGTACGCATGTATATTTTCATGGTTTCCTAAGAAAACCATTCCTGACCTTGGAAGCCAAGTTGAATAAACCTTGGTTAGAATGGGGCCTTCGGATTGGATTTCCAGCCATAAATATTATTAGAAAGTGGGAAAATAGTGCAATGTTAAAGACAATCTAATTTGTCATGCTCTCCTCAAAGCTACAATAAGCTCCTTGCCCTTCACCTCTTGCCTTGGTATCATCTATGTTGGTGTTATGTTCTTCAAGTTCAATGGAATTGAAGGAAAAAAGGCGTTTATTTCTTTCGCGCCCCAACCACTACCTTTCCATGGATCGTTCGGCGGGGCTCGGATGAACAGGGTTAAAAAGTGGAAAAATATGTGCTGCAGCAAAGCATTGTTTTCTCACACGCATCACTCATCGCTTTAACCGATGAAACTCCACATGCAAGCAGTGCTGACAATGGGGCGGAGGGGGGAATCCAGCATGTACATTAAAAACATGGATAGCCTTTCAATCATAACATTTCCACTCCTGTTGCTACTCTCGCCACTCTGGGAACAACATTACATGCCGAACCCCTGACTTCTGCCTGAGAAAATAGCCTGGAAGAAGTCACAGGTATTGTATCACATATTACCATGACAACCACCATCCATCAACTCCATCTACTTAATCATACCATACTTGTTCTCGTTTAAACTTTTCCATTTTACTTATTGAGCACAAAAAGAATGGGAAAGTGTAAAATCTTGCCCACAGGGGGGAAAATCTACTTGACGCTCTCATCATCAATCATCACCACAATCATCTGCTCAGAGACAGAAAGAAGTTCAATCATCCCGATTCACACGCCGTTAACACCTTTCTGGCACTAAGAAGATCATATGAGAATGTATGGCCAAAAGCTGGGGATAAAAATGGATGTGTCCATGCATCATACAAATTTGCTAGAACATGAAAGGCATCATGTGATTACATAGAGGGGAAAAAGAAATATTCAAACCTGCAGGGACTACAAGTAGGCATTTGAGGCTGTATATACAGACTCAATTTCCGACTAACAGAAGGGAGAAATCTCTTTTTAAGTATCAAGATGCAAGAGTTTCCTAGTCATGATATTATTATTAGAATTATTACATTATGTTAACTCACTATCATGTAGTGTGACAATCTTGATGCTATGAGTTGTAATGTATACATGTATCTAATTGCTACCAAATGCACATAGGGAGTATGAACATTCAAATGTGCATTGCAGTGTTTTAATGTTGTAGGATGAAGATTCATCTTCAAGATTCTCATGCAAAACTCTTGGCCTGGTAACTGTTTACATGATCTTTTCCTTTTCCTCCTTGTTTAACAACCAGGAAATGGTGAGAATTCCTCTCAAATTCTTTTTCAAAACCAATCTGCAAGATGCCTAACAATGAGTAAGAAACTGGAGCTACCTGTTGCCTGTTGTTTACAATAGCAGAAGCTATTGTTCCTCATCTTTTCTACCTAATCACTAAGAAGGTTGACCAATTGTCCAAAGTATTCTTTCCTTTCTCATTCCACTGAGTAATCATCCTTTACCACCAGAGCTAACATAACTCAACAATGGAATTACGAGACTAAGGTGGGCTTTCTGGGTTTGAGAAAGAAGAGGAGCTATTTTAATCCAACAACTCTTCAAAAAATTGTAATTACGCAGTTACCAGCCCAACCAACAATCTTCCTGGTTTACTTATGACATTTGAACACTCCAGGAAATGCAGATGATGATGGGGGGGGGGGGGGGGAGAAAGGGATGAATGGACAGGTAGGAATTATCACTACAAATCCTTGTGTAACTTATTGGATGGGTATTACTTAAAAAGATACATCTCTAATAGCTGGTGCCATCTTCTTTCAAACAAAGGTTTTGAGGTGATTACTACATATTTTTTGCTTTTGTTCTGATTTCTTTTTGGAGTAGATAGCATCATATCCTGCTATGCTTAATCATGTTAAACCTGTGCTAATACTTGTAAGAATTTGTAATTCTTTTGTGCGATATGAAGCCGATGCCTTTCAAGATCTTTTCTCAGAGGGATGATCCTTGGGTTAAGAAGGAAAGGAGACAAAGTGGCACTTGATAAGTCATTTCTTTACTTTTCAGTTTAGAAAATGACAGCTGGGGTATGAAAGCTCATCATTTTGTCAGCTTTCTATCTATGATGGATCTATTGAATTTTTGAGGAGTGATTCATAATTTCTATGCATATCTGAATGAATCATGTCCATCTAAGAAAAAATAAAATGGTGTAATATTATGTAACTAAACCATTTTTGGTCCGATTGTTATATTTCAAAGCTCAAATTATTAGATTATCTGGAAATGATCAAATAAATGGACATAAATTACATGAAATATAGGTCTAACTCTTAACCTTTATCCTTGTTATATAAAATAAAATTGTCAATTTAGTCAGGATCCACAAGAGTCTCAGTAGAGTATGACCAACTGTGCTACTGTATGTCAGAATTATTTGTCCATATTCTTTTTTACTAAGAACACAATGGAATATCATGGAATATTTTTCTCTGACAAGTTGAGTTAATTATATGGGATGCTTTATTAGGATTCTCAGCGTGAACTAGACAACTGCTTCTACTTCAATGCCCTTCATTTGGAGGCAGGATTTAAGGAGGGAGGAATTGCTATCCTGCACTTGAATTGTACATCCTGAAAATTGATTAAATTTGAAGTATATTTTATTTCACGATAAATATGTACATGAAATGCCCCATATACGGTATAAATGTCTCTGCATTCCGAAACAACCCGTAACCCTCCTTTGTCTTCGTTAAAGAATCTTTCTGTGGAAATGTCATCTTCTTGAACTATCACTACACTTTCACATTCATCACCTGAACAATGACAATTTATGGTTTGACTCTGGCACATCTTATCATAAATAAATCACAGAGTTGGAACAATTCAATCACTTCCCTTTCTTGAACAAGCAATGAAATGGATAGTCAGATCCGAACTTGAACCAGTTTTTTTTTTCCTTCCAAACAAATTAAAACAAAATGCAGCTCATCAATCATTTTTGTTTCTCTAACATCTTGATTCTCAACAATGACTGTTTTGATTGCCTCTTTCTTGCCATAAACCAAAAGGTATTTGGGTTATAGTGCAATCATCTTTCTCTACCCTTCTGGAAGATACTAAAGTGTGATCACAGTTTTTTGCATGCAGCAATAAGTCCAAGTTCGCATCATTCACATAAGCCTACAAAAAGTCTCAGTTACTTATGAAGAGAAAATAGACAATATAAGTCTTGGGATCGATCATGCTAGGGTGATTTTGTTGACACAACGACCATCTAGATCTGAACGCATAGTTTCAATGTTTTGAAAAGACCATCACAATCTTGACTCTGGTTTGCACTTTCCGCCATGCTAATTGCTATCACATTTTGGCTTCAGAGTTTGACAAGGAAAAGAAAGGTTTTGACTTTGGTATTCAAATTGAATGCACTTTCAAGGAGCAAGCTAACAATTGAAGCATTGGTTTGGAACCTTTCTGCAACAGAGGAAATTTAAAGCTTCACCTCAGGGAACAATGAAGCCCCCACCCCCCAAAAAAAAATCTGGATGACAATCATCTTAAAAGATTTATTAGAGAAAATATAAATATTGGTACGCTTTATGATTTTTTTTATTTCAAGAAATCCACCCCTCATCAGAGTCAATTTGATTATTAGATCATTATGGTTTTTGAACATGGAATTTTACTTCTGTAAAGGAAGGGAAAAAATAAAGTCTTGAACCTGTTTAGGGACAGAGAACAAGTAATATTCAATTTCTATATTCAATGTGATTGCCCAACCAACCTGCTACAATATCTGCACAAAAACATGCTACAATATCTGCACAAAAACAATGTAAATGATGAATAATTTTAAATTTTCCTATTTTCTTTTTCTCATTCTTCTTACTGCTGAATGCGCAGGTATGAATTTAAATGTCAACATGAAGATATAGCATAGGATGAATCGAGAGCACGCCCACATTGTAATATGAAGATGTGAGAGATTATATGGGCTCCAAGAAAGGAGCTCAGGGAAAGGCTTCTACTTCTTCCTTTCTCCAACCTGACCAAGGGGTGAAGGAACAATGGTATCTTATGTAACAAGAACAAAAGAGAACCTGGGACTGCTGATCTGTGCCCTGAGGGGGACCGCCAAGATCCTAACAGACTTCTCTCAAAGGAAGGGTGATTTCAAAGGCCCCTTCCCCCATTCCGTTTCTTTTTTGCATGATTAGTCTTGTATCAAAACAGACAGAGAGTAGGCCTACTATTTTAGGTCTACATCTGAATAATGACATGCGAGACTATTTTTTTTCATATGATGGATGTGCATAGCATCTAATATGCCACCAATTGTGTAATAAGCTCAAAATAAAACTGGAATTTATCCTTGAATTCTGATTAAAAAAGACTAATCTCATAATCCATGAGAGTGAGTAATGTCCAAAGTGGATAACTGCACAACATGGTTGATTGATCAAGGTATTGATTTGAATTGTTCTCCGGATTCTGAGCTTCTTTTTGTGCGCTGAAAAAGATATGGAAGGCTAAATACCATTCAAAATCTTCACATATAATATTTTGTAATTTTTCAATAATATCCTAGGGCTCACGACATACAAAATATCTCACTATACCTTGTAAATGCCTAATTTTTATCCACAAAGAATTGTAGGAGATGAGAGCCAATGAACCACTCAACAACTTTCAATCTGTGTGGCTAATTACATGGCCATTATCCCAGCTTTTCACCAATTTCTATGAAATTTCAATGTTTTTCGTGTTTTCTATAAGAGACTCATGCAGCGAATCGTAGGTGATTACATGGTTCTACATAATGAACAAAAAAAAACACTGGTAAGGTATCTCTCCCTCAATTAAATCCCGACAAAGAATGGACCTCTGAAGGAACTGGATTCTGCTCCCACAAGATGCCTTCAAGCCTTGAAGAACTGAATACAAAATCATCAGCGATTATCAACAGTGGATGAGGAAAAGAATGCATTCCTCCTCTTTGGTGCACACTTGCTACCCCTATAACAAGCGCCAAACATGATAAATGATTCTGTTGAGAGATTACGGCATGATATTCAAAGACAGTCAAAATCTTCAAAACAAGCGGCTTTATTTTTTTCAATACTCCTGCTTTTTTACTCCACAAGCCTATGAATACTCTTGTTTTTATAACTTTTGCAAGACTACTTCAATACTATACTACTCCCATATATTTAAAAAAGAACAATTTTTATAAAAACTATATATGCTTGGTTTTTAATAAATTGTCAAATTAGTTCAATAAGATCTAAGAAGATATTCAGATAGGACTGGATGGATAATAAATTTCACTGAGGTATAAAAATTAAAATGTCATGTTCTCTGTCAATAAACTTGGAATGTTACAAGTATGGTGTTATGTACATTTGTATATATGGGTTAACAGTACTTTACATAGAGTTATTGGTATGATATTGGTATGAAATTGGTATGAAATACTTTAATATTCTATTGAAGATCCCCCTCCCTGTAATCCAGGCCTCGATTTCTTTTAGACCAATGGGTATACTGTCAGCTCAGATGAGTAATAGCTGCCAGTAATGTCTCTACACAAGCTCTGGTATTATCACAACAGTGCCCACAATAGGCCAACCTGCTAAGCATCTTGTACCCAATAGAACGGCACCAAATTGGCAACATTCTTGGGAGGATAATTTGGGGCCTTAGTGCACTATAGTCCAGGAGATGGGGAGCCGCAGTTGTCGCCAGATTTTCTTCTTTGTCTCTTCAAAAAGAAGAGATAGAATAGATGGTTGATACAGGCTTCATTTCATACTGACAAAGAAAAACTTTTTGTGTCTCTTTTGATTTGCATCTCAGAAAAATAATGAAATGGTCAGTTTTCCTGGTCGGATGACAAGCATCAAGCAAAGGCTTAGCATGTCATAGGAAAAGTTGAAATAGATGTTTTGGGGGGCGTGTGTATGCTTCCATTTTTCAGGCCAGCATAAGCGTTTTCATACGTGATTGGTCCAAAACACGGTTGCGTCCATGCTTACCTTCATTTAAACGATGTTTCAGAATGCCGATCGTAAACTTACAAAAAGGTGTGTGACTAAATGTCATTTGACCAAAATCAGGGTTTCTAGGAAGTATCAACAGAACCACAATCAGGCCCAGCTTATTTTTCACTGTAAACGGTGTCTTTGATGAAATATAGGTAGAATACTGTCCGATGCACAGTTAGTTGGTCATGCCTTAATGAATAATCATATCTAGCATTAAAAAAACAATAGCCTATCTAAAGTGTATGTAATTTTTTTTTACTTTACACCGAAAGCCTGAATTAAAAAAAATATATATTTACAGCACCATCATATGCCTGCTTCACAAGGGAAACTCATGAACTTATGCATCAGAGATGGTAATTAACATAAGCATCATACTGAGCTAGAATGTAAACAAAATACCTACATGTATATGCTGAAGAGAAAGTGGCCAGGGTACATTTAAAGAACGCTACCACAATCCTCTTGAAAATACACATGTAATCTGACATAGGCCATCCTCCCTCTATCCACGGGGTGAAGGGGGAACAATACGACTGGGTATACAATGGTAGGCAAACAAACAGAGAAGGGGAACCCAGGCTACTAATCTATAAACAGCTCCATGTTGCCCTTCATACTGGGGGTCTGTAGTCTTCAGTACATAGTTCTCCATATAAAGCCATCATGCAACTAGCAAAAGGGCATGGCACAAGCCCTGGTCCCGAATGCCATCACGGCTGAAAGAAGGGCACAAACTATGGCGTAGATGTAACAACTATCATACTGCTCGCAATGTCACTTGTGAATGTTCCACACAAAAATTATGGTTAATGCCTTTCTGCCAGCAATACACCATAGAGACACCTGTGACCAAATTTACAACTTTTTCCTTAGTTATGAATAACTACAGTATATACAAGTGTTTGAAACTGGAGTAATCAGGATGACATTGATGTCCAACATATACATTCTCTAAAACCTCCTCCCCCAAACTCAACACAGGAGTAGATCTATATTACTCTATGAAAATTTGCTTATGGGTATGTTGTGTGTGTCGCATATCCAATTTGATGTGAACCCCTTGTAATAGGCTAGATGAACTTATAAGGAATTACGTTATTAATGAAGCCATATTTGTAGGACAAAATCTAGAACTACAAAAACTACAATTTCCAGTATAAATTGTCCACGTATATATAATGTAGGGTGTGTTTTTAGCATTGCAGACAAATTAGTATGATCCATTACATGGTTTAACACATAATAATGACCAAATATAATCAAAGAACAGAGGAGATAACAAATTATGTACAATCACTCTGAAATTTCCTAATACAAAAACCTTGTATTCATTATTAAGCTGTTAATTGGTTCTCTCAAGCTATCTCATTCCACAAAGCCCTCTTTTATTCTGACGTAATTTTGAACACTGAAAGAAACTATTTACATGTTCACACAGGGTCACCCATGATTAATGTCCCCATCTTGTGTGGAATACAAATTAGGTGCCTATTCTTTGTTCAAATCAATGGAATTGGATGTTATATGATACAAACTCAAAAGAGAACATCTCCCTTATTACATTTCGATGATCATTAAATCGCGCAAGTCTGTGATAACAGACAACTAAACGTCAGAGACGAGGACAAATCAATCGGGATCAATATGCTCTCAATGTATAACAAATTTTTGCATTGAGTACCAAGCCATTCCAAGAGCTGAGTGGAGAATGGTTATTCCAATGCGGTTTGAAGGGACTGTTCAGTTACTATTTAAAAGGGAGACCAATAAATGCTAATGATGTTTACAATTCAAGTTAGGGTCTGTAGTTTCATTATGTGCAGATTGAGAATCCTGGAGTGGGGTTTGGTACGTGAAGCATTTTATTTCACATGATTGTACATTTCTTTCTACATGGACAATGAGATACAAACAAGTATGTCATTAGGCGGTTTCAAACTGCCTCGATCACAAGAATCCCCGTTAAATTACGAGAACTTTTTAAGGCTAAAAGATACCCGTTAATTATTCCTGCATTCACACCGCCCCGAAACACATCCTTCGGGATAAGTTCCCGAAGTTACGAGCATGCGCAGTGTGGTCTGATAAGCAGGCAAGGCGGGAGATTCAAAATCACTAGCCCAGCAGCCACCCACGCCGCCGCGCCCAACGACACGCTGGGATAAAAGTTCCCGTAATTTGCTTTCACATCGCCAAAATACCTGCGACCTTGGAAAAATCCCCACGAAAGTTCTCGTAATTTCGCCAAGTACCTACTATTTAGCGGGTATTTTCTTTCGGGGAGATTACGCGTAGTTTGCTTTCACATTACCAAAATACCTGGTATTTTCTGATCGGGGTAAATTTCCCGATCAGAGAATACCTGGGACTGGCGAACTTCGAGGCGGTCTGAAACCACCTAGTATGTCGAGTTGGTATGAGAATACATACAAGTCGGTGGAGGAAATTCAGCTCTACTATCCTAACGTACTGTTGAAATATTATCAGGAAAATCTAGCACACAATGATAATGGAACAACCAATCATCAAAAACAACATTCTTTCAAAGCATGAACGCATTATCTGTCCTTACAAAATAAGATAATCAATTCTGTTCCAAATATACTGGTCAAGCAGTTAAGTTCTATGTGAACATGCAAACAAGGACTACTTAAGTTTTACAAAGATAAATCATGTAATTCAATTCACATTCAGACAGTGCTTGAAAAAAATCAGCCTTTTCTTTACCTGTTGACTCACACATGTCCAACCTCAAACCAAGATTATCTCTCTCCTTCATCAGTTTTAATATGTCATTTATAACAAGTGGTGTAAATAACAAACACAGTGAATCGGGAATTAATGGTCTACTCCATCTCTTACCAGAGCCTGTCTCCCTCTCTCAACCAAACTCAGGTTGACCAAACTGTCTGTTTGTATGCCACTCAATGGTTATTAAGCAAATTAAAATGTGTCTGAAACCTATTCTGCCTCATTTCTAATGATTTCTTCTGATTTACAATATCCTTATAATATTCCCCTAGGTCTTATTGCCTCTTGGCCAATTCATTATTTTACTCAATTTTTTTTTCTTCACATTATTTTATCTAATATTCACTTGGTACAATCATGAAGCTCTCTATAGTATAACATCATTATCTGATCAAATTGAATCAGAAACCAAAAATAAACCAAAGAATAAACCAAATAGAAATATAGCAAGTGGCAATCTATCCAGAACATCATACAATGTGCAAAGTATAGGCCTACAGGCGAAACATAGTATACAAACACTAACTGTATTTTATTCACAGAGAAGGTTTAAGTTACAATGTAGGCTGTGGAGAATCACTCAAAGATTGGGTAATAAATAATCATTTAACAATGTTTACTCATGAATGGATTACAGAACAAAGACGGGTTCTCATGAATTCTGTGAAGAATCTGTGATTTTCAAGAAAATCTGGAAATCATTCATTCAGCCTACTTTGTTGACTGTTTTACCAATAAAACCTATCTACAAACAAAGAGGGCATAGGCAGCGGAAGCGGGGGACGGGTCCCCCTCAAAAAAATTTGAGGTGGGGGGATGATCCCCCCTAGATTTTTAGCTGATAATCGCCAATGAAGAGGGGACTACTCTCTATGAGGAAAATGCATATTCAGTAGGTCTATATCTTTTAAATCTGCATGATAATATTTTTTCATAATACAATCATATAGGCCTATTTGGGATTTATATTATCAATGGCAACTACTTCTGAAAGGTATCAAAGTGACCTCAAATTTTAAGATTTTGAAGGGCTATCTTTATCATTATTAAAGCCTTAATATTTCCAAAATAAAAAAAAATTGAACCAAAGTAAAACTATGTTATTATTTTTCAAGAGAACTAGAAGGGTATCAACTTTATATCTGAAGAGGATTTATGGCTATCTAGTCATCAACTCTATATAGCATCAAATGTTTTACATGTATCATTTACACAGTGATACTGTAGGTTCATGGGAACTGTCCTGATGAGCTAATATTTGATGAGGGTTATTGGGCATCATTAAGTCATTAGATTGGGGCTGATGTCTTTATCAAAGGGTGTCCACTACCAGCTAATCTGAACTTGATGATGCAAGCTCATCAATGGAAGAGGTTTGTCATAGACTCAAGTCAAGTTGTGTGCTGAGGTCTTAGCGCCAAACAGTTAGAATGACTTAAGAGTGGGATTATGAATATGTGCCCCAATATGTTAATTAGACTTGCATATGGGGAATTTCTTTTCATTCAAAGCATCATCGTAGTAAAAAGCCGACAGGAAACCAATATGAATGTTAACACAAGAATTGCAATTCTGTATTAACACTATTTGTACATTCCATTGCATTTTTCAAAGATAATGTTAGCAGTAGGTGGTACCTCCTAATAATATGGTATTATAATCATCAGTTACACGAACATTACAGGGAAGACAACATATTTCACGGCTGATCTTCCCTATAAAGCATGAAAATCACAGAATAGATCAGTTTACTCAGCACGATACACGGTTCACTATCCCATATAGGCCCCATGTTGAGCTATCCAGTGACTGGCAAAAACTAACAGAGAAAGAGAATTCCTTCCACAAATTTGACACGAAAGGTGCCGCTCAACAACATAATTGTGCTGGATGGGCTCAGATCTTGCCGGCCTTCTATGGACTGGAATAATGCAAGGATTTATGACATTGTGCCTGGTTAAAGCAGGTGGAATTGATAGATTCAATCATATTTTTTCTTTTTTTGCGAATTGAATTTCTTCACATTGGCTCAAACTGTGTGTGTAGTGTGAAAAGTATGTAGATCAAAGAGAAAAGTGTGATTTTAGCTAGCTTTCAATATGGCAGGCTGTGGTGTGAACAAAGTATTTTGGTTGTGCCTTGTATTTCAGATAAAACATCCTCTGAATTAAATCCACCCCCTTATTTGTCATTCACATTTTTTTTTCAATCTTTGTTTATTTCTCCCCTCCCAGCCTGCCTAGATCTCCTCCCTTTAACTCAAACAGATGTCATCATGCAATCAATTATCATCAAATACAAAAGTTTGACAAAATACCTGTGTATTATAAGACATGCAAAGAAATCATTTTCAGTTTAGATCACACTTTCAACATGCAGCTACATGAAGGCTACAATACGAACCAAAGTCGAGATCAGACAGTAAATGTCGGCCTCTCATAAGATTCTGTGAGCACAGCTCAGCAAATAGGGCCTACATGTATCAGAGTGAAATAATGAAGGAAATAACACAATATCTATCATTATCCTTACTAAATATTCATCCCAGCTTTCAATGTAGAGGCTTATGAGATGTGCTGGCAGCAGGTTAACCTTTTTGCAATTACTTCCTCTCTCAAAAAAAATGGCTGCAATAGGCCTACAAATAGTAGCAATAATCTTGTGAAAAACAATAATGTGAACAAATAACCAAAGAATCTTTGTCAGAAATGCAAGATCTTTTTCTTTTGAAAAACCAGGAAATGGCTAGACCTAATAAAAATCAATTTTCTGGAGCCAATATAAAGGATTCTATTCTGAAATCTTCAAACAAAATGTAGTCTTGGACTGATAATTACAGAATGCCACTGTACTCCATTGGTTTTCATCTTCTCTGCTTGAAGTACATGTGCAACTGGTTTGCATGCAAGACTCTCATGTTTCGCCGGTCACCATGGAGACTTCAAACTGAGTCAGTGTCTTTGCAACCAGACACCTTCAGGCAGGCTCATGTAGGATACCTGTTTCAGGTGTTTACTGGACAAAGAGACCAAAACTGGCCAGTCCTGAAGAAACTGACCTTTACAGTGACCTCGCAAATTGATTTATAGTTTTCTGTCAGTCCTGTGATGATAATGACCACTAACTGACCCATGCCAATGGGTTTGCCTGCTTCTTTCCTCACATGTGCAAACTCCCTGCTCAAAGTCAAATTTATGCCATCAGGCTACAAGTCTACAAGTCGTCAACCCAAGTGCTGACACATATACGAGTGCTTGGGACCAAAGTAAAGAAAAGTTTCCTCTGGTTGTATAATAGGGCTAGAAATTGAGGCTTGAGGTCAAATTTCAACCTAGAAAATAACAAATTTATGATAAAACATTCTTTCAGTCTGTAATCACTTTGCCAATTTTAAATGGTACTGGGCCATGTAATGGAGGTCTGAATGGAGCACATAAATTTTCAGTTTTGGAGGCTAAGAAAAAAAAACAAAAATCTAATATTACATAAAAATCATATTGTGCAAGAAATGATAGTGATTTACACCAAGTAGGAAGGGTAATAGCAGGGGCAACATATTTGGCATATAACTAAAACCAAAAAACAGGTGCAATAAGTCTAAAAAATTGAACTGCATGGAGAAAACCTAACCCCCATTACAACATAAACCATGTATATTGAACATTGCTCAGAGGGAGGTTATTACTTGTGATTTTGTTTCTTCGTTTTTTGCTCTTTCAAAGTAATGTGGCACCCCCTTTTTAGATGAGTCCTTTTGAAAGGCGACACTAGCCGTAACCGATGAAGGAATGAGTGGGGCAGTGGAGTCTGGAAAACAACATTAGTGGTGACATTTGAGAGAAAAGGAGGAGAAATGGGGGAATGGAATCCAGAAGTTGGAGAAGCAATCAACCGGGTTCATAAGAGAGCAACGGCAGAGCGGGTGGTAGACCAGAGGAAAATTACACAGATTTTCAGGCTTCTCTATGCTCATGTATTATCATTCAATGTTATTATCAAAGGGAATTTATCTCCTTCAAATAAATACAGTTACAAGTTCAAGAGAAATGGCATAATTGGGTTTCAGGCCACAGGACAGTGGTAGGGGTGACTTGTAGCAGAAGAGAGGTGAGGGAACGCTGTGAGAAAAGCGAGAGAAAGTACAAGATAGACAGAAAGAAAGAAACTGGTATGTTAACAGGAAATCAATGGCAAGCAAAGAAAGAGAAAGACAATGGGATGAGAGGAGAGAAAACAGGGAAGCTACATTCGGTGATGAAAAGGATGAATGAAAGATAAAGAGAGAAGAACATTAGGAAAGGCTATTGAAGTATTACCTATCAGTTTAATTCTGTCTGTGAGGATTCTTTTCTGTTTTGATTCCTTGATGAAAAAAAAATCCGAAAGGCAAAGTACAAATATGTAGAAGAGGATATTAGTGAGAATACAGTGGGAAAAAATGAATCAGAAAGAGAAATGAGAGAACTTGACACTTCAATAGGAAATAGAAAACAGAGAGACATAGGTGTATTTACCTTCATGTACACTAAGGGGTAATTCAATTTACTTTCAATCATAGCCATCATTCAAATATTATTTCCTTTTCACCTCCAAATCATGAGATGAAACATTTTTTGGCAAACCCTGAAAAACATCCCTTCCTAAATGTTGACTGGATAAACAAGACCTCAAAATAGAGCCTTGGAATGCAATTTAAACCAGATAAACTCTCATTGTGTCTACCTTCTTTTAAGTTTTTATGGTGCCATTTTGATGGACACAATTGTGGGTTACGAATATTGCTTTTTCTTAATAGTGCCTATGCTTGCACTTGGTAAATTTATTTTCCAGTTGCCAAGTCGCAAGCTTTGCCGAGTAAGTCAAGTGTTGGTCAAGTATAAGAGGTGCAGATGACACAGCTAGGTAGGCAAACAAGATGGGTCTCCCGGGAGAAACTCAACAAAGAAATGAACACATTCAGGCCATTCCAGATGCATGAGAAATACAAATTTTGAAATTTATAAATTTTCTCAAAGGTTTCAATTTAGGGTGCAATTAATAACCAGGTGCGAGGCAAACAGCTATTTTTCATATATATACAGAATATGAAAAAATACTCAATGTACATATCAAGGAAAATCCAACCGTACAAAAAGAAATAAAATAGAATAACATCATAATACATGTATTTCCCCACTGAGAATATCTTTGAAACTTTCAATGCATTTTTTTTGTTATAACACACTCAGTAAAATTTTAATATAAACATGTCAAAGACTATCAAACTCTAAACTGGAATTACAAATTCAGTTCATTCATAGGCATTCATCCATTTTTTTTAGAAAACAACAATGCTAAACCTCCAAACCAAACTCCTCATGTTTTGATGAATTTGTATACTGAGTGGGAGTGACATTATCCACAAACTATCATTCTGAATTGAAATGATCACTATTTACAGCAAAGAATGACATACTCCAGATTATTTCATATATCAAAAGGTATGCAAATATCCCTGTATAGGCCTTCATGTAATATGATTATGCACTCAAATAAAGTGATTTTCAGGACAAAGCTGTGACATACTGCAGATTTTGCAAATGTACTCTAAAATAATGAAGTGCATTTTCTTAAATTGGGTTCCCCATTCATCAATGGCGACTCACTAACATAATTACCAGTATTTTCTTGTTAATTTGAAGAAGGGCTCAATTAGCAATATGAGATATTCTAACTGCATCTAAAACAGCTCTCACATTCACAATATGAATTTAGGCCTGTCTGGCCTGATATGAAGAAATAATACTAACATCAAGCCTCTAATGAAGCCAGAATACAAATGAACTTTGTTTTGTTCAGACATTTTTCTCATATCAATCTGAATTTTTTTACACAAGGTCAGAGTTCAAAAGATGCCATTATAAGAAAGGTCAATAATTTTCACTGGAAGCTGATAACATTGAAAGTTGGCTTGTGGTAAACTCACAAACCAAATGAGCAATGCATCAAATATCTCCATAAATGTCACAGAATCCACCTATGGCTATTATTATCTTTTCTCTTCTTTTTAAATATAGGGAGGAAAACTTATTAAAGTGTTTTGATAACATCAGTTTATTTAATCCGTTTCCTGCAGGCTCGGTCATAAAAAGAAATAAGATCTGAATTTAAATGGATTTTACACCAAAATTATAGAAAGAAAATGAGAAACTTCTATAAATTGATATTTCAGGTAGTTTGTTTCCGTATCCTGTGTCAACAACCTTGGAAGAAATGTTTTGCCATCAAAATCTGACTTTTTTCGAGATCAATCCATACGGCTTATTTCCAATTCGTCTAATGCTAATTCGTCCAATTGCCAATTCGTCTCTATATCATTTGGTCTACCAACAGTTTGTCCATTATCCACATGGTCTAATTGCCATTTCGTCCACTCACCATTTTGTCTAATAACCAGTTGAACCAATAGCCATTTAGTCCATATACATTTATTTTCCGTACAAAAAAACACACAAAAAATGCGAAACGGATGGATAGCCCTTATTCAGTTTAGTCGACATGATTATACTATTCTTTCATGGGGTCAATATACAATAAGAAATAAAAAGTAATTGGACTAAGTGTTGATTGTGCAAATGAATGAAAATGAATGGTTATGAGATGAAATGGAAATAGAAAAATGTTAAAGGATGGAATGGCATAAAACTAAATGAAAGGAGACCAAGTGGTGAGTGGACGAGTTGGCAGTAGAGGAACTTGGAATTTACCATCCAAATGGGAGCAATCAAGATGACTCAGAATTTTTGTTGGCACTTGTACTGTATGTACCTGTATTTTTTTCATTATGATTATGAATGTTTAGGCTAGAGGTGCTGGATCAGAAATTGGTTTGTGTACTTCCTTCATTTCAATCCTATGAAAATTAAAATGGCCTTAAATCATTCACTTCAATGAGCTGAGACTGTGCAAAGTCACATGAGAGATTTTAGAATAAATATCCTCGGGCACCAATAAAGTTGGACGCGAAGTGTTTTGTCAATCCCAAACCGTCTTCGTCGCTATTTTCCAGAAGAAATGTCACAAGAAAACTGAAGGCAAATTGAATTTGTATATGTTAAGCTGATAAGAAGGATTCTCATTAAATGTTACAGACAGTCACTCTACTAAGAAAAAAATATAGGCCTAGAGGTTTCTCTAATGCCTCCTGTGATAAAAGTTTAGGTTTTTTCTGAAGTGAAAAATAAATGCAGAATTGAATACAGGTATGCAAAAATTAATATGGCACATGGGGTCTGATATGGCAGTTGCTTATATTTTATTAAAAACCTATTTATGTGCTCTTTATAATAGAAATTAGTTTGCTCTAAGGATAGGCCTCATATGTCATGAGATGAAATAAAACCTTTACATAAAACAATTAGCAAGGGGAATTTCCAGGAGTGTTTTGGGGTTATCCTTACACGATTTTGGTGAAAAGACTTCAGATAAAACCAAGAAGAGGACATTCCTGGTTTGTATTTAATAATACACTACTAACTACTCAGAATCAAAAGCATACTTTGTGCTTTTGTGAGCAAGGCTTTTATGTCTACTCTTTACATCCACTTTCATTTTATTTACCCTTTTCCAGATAATACTTTATTGTTAACCATCAACCTTTCTACTATTTTTAATTGCACACATGAAGAATATTTTCTAAATATGCTGAAATGAAAAAGCATTCAAAATTTTAAATGAATGGAAAGAATAAATATTATTGTTCATAATTCCTTGCATTTTTGTGTGAATTTCATGTTTTCATGACATCATTTTCTATGAATGGGCTGAATTGAATATTTTCATAACTTTAATTATTCCTGACATGAGAATGATTTCCTGGGACTGAAGGAATGCTATTCAACTATCATGTTTATTGAATACCTTACATAGCCACAATTGATGGTTGTACCACACATGACCCTGTAGATAATGTATCTTAATCTTTATTGGTAATACTATTTGAGCAGCTCATGACAAACATGTATGGCAAAATACTGCATCATGCTGTGATAAATGGACTTCAAGGATTTGGAAAACAAGTTAAACTTCTCTTTAATCTTCGTGTAAACGGCCGCCTAGTGTTTTCATCTATTTCTCCCTTTTTTTGCACTCTCAATAATCAAAAGAATTACATAATGCAAATTCTATAATGGAAAATGCACATTACAATACTTAAAGTGATTGGTTAACATTGGTCTGACTTTTAAAAAATCTGAGCTAGAAGGTCACACTTGTCACCTGTGTCTGTGATATGTTACAAAAATGAAGCCCAGAAAAAATTGTGTTCGAAAATAATTATTTAGTGCTTCAAAAATTGAAATATAAAGTGACCGGAAACACCATCTTAATTTTATCCCATACACTTATGTGTACTATTCAGGCGCCTTTTTACAAAATCGGGGTTTGCCTTGTAGTTTTAGTTTTTCTTTCTCAATAATGGTTGTTTTCAGGGTTTATTAGTTCTAATACATACACTTGTACACATGTTTCATCTAGGTTTGAGAATTTTTTAAATTGGCTGCTAACAAAGTTAAACAACACCTTTAAGTGAATAGAGATTTTTAATTTGAAAATGGGTTCAAAATAATTTAATGAAGTACATCATACATTGATCACTTTAAAGTTGAATTACATCACTAAAAAAGAAAATTCATTGGATGTGTAATGCCATCTATTAAAACTATCTGTCAGAGTGCTGTTCTTGAGCATGGTGAGGGTGCTGTTCCCAAAGTGATATTTAAAAAAAATGCAAGATGAAATTATTTTTGCAACATCATAATTTTTGCTTTAGGGCCTACAATCTGGCCAATTTTCCATTTTGCATCTCAAAGTTATTAAAAAATGACTGATCTTAAAATCAATGAATTTCCATTTCTATGGAAAATAAAATGGTACACAACAACCACTATGCCAATGGTCTATTTATACCTCACAAATTCAGAATAAATTTGGATGAAACATAATAAAACTGTTATATAGTTTAACTTTATATTAGAATAAATTATATTGATACACTTATGCTATAAAACAAAAATCATTTGCTTATAAAAGACATCTATAAAATAATAGCCAGGCCAATTCTAAGCCAAAGATTATTCCTTATGAATATAAAAAAAATTCTACTTATAATTTTGAATAATCTGATCATTCCAAAGCTAATAAATCTCACTCTTCGTTTTAATAAAAGACACCTGTAAAATTTAAGCCTAGACAGCATGACGCCAAAGTTTGATTTTTTTTCTCAAAATAAATAATATGACAAGACAGACGGGTACAAAGGTGATTGTAAACATTAATATCAGATAACAATCTTGATGAGCTTTAATATGAGCTCATCGGTCTGTAATATTTAGGTTAATTGCACGATGCAATGATAAATATAATGCCGATATCTTGTTTGAAAAATAATTTGCATAAAATGAAATACAAATATACAGTAAGTAAATGTGTTGGTTGAATAATCATTTTAGATGAGACTCTTAAACCTTGGTTATTGAGAGCATTAAGGCCCAATCAAAGGTCAATATGAAGACTGTTACAACTTTGACTGCCACGCATAAAGAAATATTCCAAATTTATGTCATACAAATTCATTTCTTCAGACTTATTCATTTTAATATACATAGTAGATATCAAATTGTCAAAATATGAATATGAAGAATGAATTTTTAACTATTTTGGGTGAAGTACATGTATTGAGATATGAGGCCAGCTGATGATGAAATTATGCACTGCATTTTTTTTTATATTTCAGAATAATTTCAGGAAGCTTCTCTTTTTTATAGGGAAAAAATGGTAGTGTAATACATATGTAAACCAGTCAGAATCCAATAGACACTATACTATAATTCCATAAAGATACATTTATGTTCAAATCCATGCGCTTTCTTATTTTCAATATGACTCCATGACGTCAATCCTCCTTAGGAGGACATTAGAGATGTCTTTCAAAGGCTTTCCTTACAGGCTTTTGCATATTTCTCCTAACAAAATTCAGGTCTTTATATATGCATCAAAATGGTATCGATAACATAGGACTAGAATCAGGCATGGTTTTAGTTTACAGATTGCATGAAATTAAAGAATGAAAGAGAGAGAATCAATGTGATTAGTTACAATTCTCTCTTCCTCGAGCGAGTTCATTGGTCATGACAGAGAACAAAGAAAGAGATTGGATACATGTAGGATTATAGTAGAGATGGTGGATTGTGTTGTTGTTGTTTTTTTAAATTACATGAAGAAGAAATAGAATCAGGTATGTGATTAACCTTTTGTATCCTTTTGTATAACTTTTCAAAATAGAGCAGTTGGTGCTTAATGTGTCTATTTTTTAAAAGTAAGACACATAATGTAATATTTATAAAGTGAATATATATATGTATTTCAATCACACAAGCATGAAATTAATAATATGCATGTTGTCTTTCACGGTTAAACAGGAGTAGAAACTAGTAAAATATTGAATTCACAAACAATTTTTTAATATCTTACTAGCACACTAAACAGGGAAGAAACTCAAATTAGACAGCAAATTGGTGTAAATCCCTGCATGGTTGAGACTCAGATAGTATTTTTGTGTGATACAGCTGTGGTATCATAGCTCACTCACACCTTTATTTTTTGCACAATTTGACACAAATTTAGAGTTATTAGAAACCATTGACCTAGTTAAATATTACTCTGATTGGCTCTTTTGACAAAAGTGGAGAATAATTGATACTCAATCCATTCTGAAACTCAGAAGCAAATATTTTTGCTGACCTACTGTTGAGAAGCCATGACTTTCTACCCTGATTTTTGACACCTGAATGCTTGATATGAACTAACCAACAAAATTCTTGTAACCTGGTAAATTAAGGAAGGTTACCATATCCTGCCCACTTAAATTGTCATCAATCACAATGCACAGAAATAAGTCATGTGATTCTTTTTCTTTTTAATCTGAAGCAACTTCAACCACCAACACTCTCAAACCAGGAATGTCAAGTCCTGTACATGATGGGGGAGTTTAATTATTTTTTAAATGGAAGAATGCATATGTGTGCAAGAATTGCCATCTTAAGAGGCATTATGCAGACAATTCGAGGATACAAATTCAACTTTTCCTGCAAGCCCTTTTACTTGGCAATTTTATAAGCTTTTAGGGTGCTGTGAGAAGAAAAAATGGAAATCTGAATACATTAATTATGAGACGTTGAGAACCATAAGGACTTCATGTATCTGCTTAATAGTGAATGTATTGTATTATCAACCTTCTAACTCTTAGCTGAGGCAATTCAAATGAGAAATTTAAATGAGTTTTGATATAATGATGATAAATGTATGATTCACATGAAATATCATTCAAGTTTCTGCAATGATGGTAAAATGATCTTCACAAAAATGTAAGGCTGCATGTTTACCATTACTTAATATTAGGGATTACCTTTTCCTCTGCATTGTGTTTTTCCTTCATCTGTGACAAAAGTCAAGTTGAAAGTCAATTTTCAGAAAAGTATATTGAATCACATTACTTAAACATACATGGACATTAGGTCAAGGGCTTTGATTTCCCCCCATCATGACCACTTTGTTAATGGGTGGAGTATGAACTTAACATATACATAGGGAGCATACACCAAATATTTGCCCATTAACTTGTCTCAAGTGCAACAATATACTCCAATACATTTCAAATATCCTCCCCCTCAAACTTCCAATTCCTTCACTTAAAATCGTATTTTCATCTCATTAATCATATCGATATACACAATCTTTTGTGGCAAATAAACTTGGTTTACCTAAGTGATTGAGGGAGTTTCTAAAGATGACTGATGGTGAAACACACAAAGGAATGCAAGATAAGGATCAAAACATTAGAGGACCAAGTATTGCTATTGCGGTCCTGCAAGTAGATACACTCAACACCCAAGTGCAGGAGGGAACTTTTCCAAGGTCATATTGAACAGAAAGTAATATTTAATGATGCAGAAAATCAATCACAGATATGTTTTTTTCTTAACCAGAGAAAATACACATTAGGGCCGTCTGCACCATCCCGAGTTTTCAAATTAGCGCGCTATTTCTGATCCGGCAAATTATCCTGATCTGAAAAATCTCGAGATTGTTTGTAATGCAGACGCAATTATCGCGCTAGTTCGTAGGATTAATCTCGAGATTGCAATCCCAAGTCAACTCGGGTTTATTTGCAAAATAGCGCGCTATTTACGAATTATCGCGCTAATTCGTAGGTGCAGACGCACTCGGGTTTGGACTCGGGTTAATTTATTCATGACCTTCAGTCCATAATGCAATTCGCGTTCCATTTCCGCCTTGGTAAAAACATAAACAGCGATTATACCGAACGCATGCGAAAGTCAACTTTATCATAGCGTTCATCAATTCCCCAATCAGCAACGATGGTGTCAAGCCCCCCGTGAATGGATTTTGGGAGAGACCAGACCGATGGGGGAGGCGCTCATTATCGACGATGGTCATAGTCAATAACAATACTGACAGCATTGTCGTCTTATTCCTTCGCAAAATGTGAGCAAATAGCATTTCTTTCCTCCCCTCTCTCTCTCTCCCCCTCTGTCGTTGCCTCGGAGTCCGCCATCATATTAAACGAAGAATACTTCACTCGCTTATAATTATAGCGCGGCTGAGCTGAGAGGATTGTTGCATAACAACGGTCGAATTCGGCGAAAGAGTACATGTACTTGATTGCATATCGCGGGAAGTTATTCAAAAGCGCGGGCCGTTGAAACTCCAAGATCGAAAGTGCGCATGCTCGGAATATCGGGCTTGTTGCCTCGCTCGAGCAAGAATCGCTCTTCGTGCGATGGTGGAGACGGGGTTTCTTGAATCTCGAGATTAATCGCGAAGAGGGCTGATCGGGCTAAAATCTCGAGATTGAGCAAACTCGGGATGGTGCAGCACCGCCTATACTGCAAGACTGCAGGTCCTGGGATGATTACAACAATCATCACAAGGAAAATTCAGCATTTTGCTCAATTGACACACACAGGTCAAATAATATCATGAGATAAGATAAGGAATGCCATATCTAAAAGTCAACAATTGAAGCTATAAATTGATATTAAAATGGATGACTCAAAGTCTCAATTAAAAAAAATATATACAAAATTGAATAAAATGGCATATTTTATGCAGTCTCTGTAAGTATCCTGTTGAAATATATCTTGGTTTGTCACTCTAAAAATTTAATATTGATTTTTTTTTAATACAGTGTACATGCTTTTTGTTGTACAAGTGTATATTTGTATGTTTATTTTCCCCACATATTTTTACTTCCTAATACTTGAACATTTAACATTGTTCTAGAAAGAATAACATTTTAGTTATAATTCCCTGTACATATCGCGGTTGGTCATTTCAGAAAAAAAGTTGTTTTTCAAATCAGCAAGCAATATACAAACTACATGTATGTTCAATGCTTATTAAAGTGTACAACAATGTGTACATACATGTATATTTGCGGTTCCCATGCTTTTATTGGTGGTGATGGAGTATTGCTGGTTATTGACTCAGGACTATAATCATCTAAGAACAATTAAATCTGTTTAACTGGACCAGACTCCATAATCAGTGAAGATTAGGATTTTATTTTATATCATTCTATAAACAGCAGTGAGCAGGTACCCACTGACAACTGCATGAAGAACCAACAATCATCCCTTACCAGGGGAACAATGATATCACCCCCAGACAATAGAATGGCTGAACAATGTGCTTTATCGTTTATTTGAGAATTTGTGGAGAATGGATGGATGATAGATATTCATTCAGGATGAAAGGGGGTCGCTTACACGAACAAAGATTAATGACTGCAAAATGACAATAAAAATAGGCTTTTAGAAAAGCTGGTATATTATGGACTTATTCATGAACAGATTAACAACCTCTCACACTAAAAATAAAACTCAGTAGGCAGATAAAAACGCAAGTTATGAATTTTCCTTTGGAATGTGCAGAAGCTGTTAACTTAAAACCGAACTCAAGGGTTTTATAATAATTTCATTTTATAATAACTAATAATTTCTATGTTTAAACAATATTTCAATAATCAAACATTCCTGTTATCAGCGATATTGTGTTTATCTTATAAGAAACAAACACAGAGGACAGGTACCTACATGTACATGTAGGCTGACTGCGTATATACTGTATTATCACCCGTATCAGACATCTGAGCTGGTCATTTACAAAACCGTATTGCCCTACATTTTCTTAATATCGGGAAGGGTAGGTATATTGTTTGTATTTTCCTCGGTCTCAATGTGCGCATTTACTTTGCATGCAGAGACGACGCAAAATATACCTTTGTATTTTCCCTGGTCTCACATCCGGGCATTTGTGGATGCGTATAAAGAGATACGCTTCATAAGGATCCGCGCACCAACAATATACGTCATAATAAAGACAACGCTGGATCCGAGAGCTTGCAAGTACGTCATAATGGTAAAGTGCAGAGCCTAGACCAATATTAACATGACACAATAGAACTCTATTTTTAAAAGAAATATCCCCATTATCATGATTTTTGCTCTAGATATCTGATTTGGATGATAATAAAAATATTGACTGGCTCTTCTTTCGGGGAACATCAAATATATTGCCCTTAAAAGACCCATATTGCCCTCGTCTAAAGACTCGGGCCAATATGATTCTTTTGCTGGCAATATATTTGATGTTCCCCTCAAGGCCAGTCAATATTATATAAATATGTAATTGTAAGGCTGACACAAAAATTTATACCCTGTCCCAAACCTAAAAGTATATACCACAGGATTAAACATGCAGGATTAAACTATGGAATTTTCTGAGATCTAAATCCCAATTTGAGGGTTCAGCAACATTTTCCAAATCGCATCAGGTCTACATACATATACATAATGTATTTGGGCCTACACATTCGTCTTTTTTTTCAAATCCTATGGGGTACAGTGATATCCTAGCATTCCAAAAGCACTGAAGGAAAGAGAACATTCCTAAAGGGTTTATCAAAAACCAATTTCCTCTGAATTTTCCCTATGTCTACGAAAGGGTGTCTCATCCGCCAGTTGCGGTTCAACAAATTTCAGCCACATTCATCGGCCTGCCTCTTGACTTCACCCATTATGAGGCACGGCAGACCTTCACAACAAAATACTAAGGATTATTTATTTAAATATTTTGTCGAGATAATGAGATTATTTAGTACTGGGTGGCGAATTGGTGTAAAAGGAAAGGCAAAATGAGCAAAGGAGAGGAAATTCAATCTTCTTTCATAAAAAAATAAAATAGAAAGAAGAAAAAGAGGGTGGATCATCGAATTTGATGGCCTGTTCTGATATACCTGAATGACTGGTACCCTGTCATGTTACAGTTGAACAAACGTGGATTAGAATGTAGAAGATTATCTCAAATGTACCCCAAGGAAAAATCATTTTCTACATGTCAGTATGTGTGATACTTCCACTGTATGTAGGCTAATATTTCTATTGGTGCATGTACTGTACGTAAAACTTTGTCCATCAAACTTTGATAAGGTGATACACCAAGTTCAATGAAGAAATGTAACTGATGTTAAGAATTGAAAATGATCTTTTTATGCACTTTGTCATGTTTTTAATTATAGAGGTTTGAAAATTCATTTTGTTCAGGACATGGGTATTTTAAATGGTAATATAGTCCTGCAGTTTGAGTAGCATGTAAACTACCATTCACCAATGGAAAGCAACTAAATCTGATATCTTTTTTCCCCTTTATTTTCATTTAACACTGGCATGATAAATCTACCAATCATGATAAAGATATGAACCAGGGCATGCATAGGCCTAATTTTCAATCACAGATCATGTTTTCCTTGTCTTTAGTACCAGAAACAATGATCGCTGAAAAAAGCCAGTATTTTTTCCCAACAAATAATAAGGCTCTCAAATTTGAACTTTATAGAGATATCATCCCCACTCTTGGATATATACACACATGTGCATTAACCCACTTGAATGATGTCATTGACAAGGTAAAGTAAACAGTTAACAGACAAAAAAAACCTTCAAAATGAATAAATTGTCCTCAAATCAATCCCAAACTATCATCAAATTCTATCCCTAAATCCCTTTCCACAAAATTCAATTGGAAGCCAAGGATTCCTGTACTGTAAAAAAAAAATTCCATCTCTTTTTTTTTCTCATTACAATTTTGGTAGGACCAAGGAGTTTTCAGTAGTGTAGGCTACATTATATTTCCAAAGTTTGAATGTCTTTTTCCACACAGCTATTAATGAAATAGGAATGATACATGTAAAAATTTAGTGAATTTGACTTGGAAGTTGATGATACAGACTAATTTTTTGTTCAAAACATTTTTTAAAGTCCCAAGATGAATGATGCACGTGAAGGACTACAGGCCTATACAGTTTGCAAAATGTGTATTCAACCAAGCCCCATATTGTCTTGAATGTACATGTACCCCTTCTAATCAAGAGTGATATTACAGTTGGCAATAAATAATTTGAAATAGCTGGATAACTTGAAGTCCACATCTAGATTATGAAAACCTGCCTGATAAGGTGTGAACTCAAATCATTTACAAACCTGACATCATAATGGCCTTCAGATTTTCTTTTCAATCTATTTCGGACTATGGTACAATATTGAAATTATACTGCACTAAAATACAAATATAAAGAGTATCAGTGATACAATACAAACTGTATATATATTATAACAATGAGGACTCCATCTTGTAATAACTCAAACAATGCGCAGAGCACTTCATTTATCTTCACTGGATCCAGAACAAACTGTTCCACTTTCAAGTTTGCTCTTCAGTCTGGTTTAAACACACAAACTTTTCTAGATTTTCTCACAAATTCAAACATTCTGGAGTAAATAAATTATGATGATGAAACAGATCTGTTCAACTGTACATATACACTGATGTGTATTAGGAGTAAAGCAATGACCTTCAAACTAAAAAATACATGTATTTTGACATGTAGACCAACATGTACAAATACATGTTGTACAAGATGTTACTCTTAGCATATTTACATAATTGTAATGAGCTTTTAAAAACGCCTTACATTGTTCAACCATTCTTATCTGTATATAATGTATCTCTTTTCCTATTATGTTTATTTTCCTTCAGATGTTACACGAAAGCAAATAATCTGTCTGTATCAGCCCATGGAAAGACAAAGTAAAATGTGATATCCATGACTATGCATTTTAGTTCAAATTTACAATGGAATTAAAAAGACATTGATGTAATCCCTGTGAATGTCATGTGAATGTGAACTGAAGATGGACTCCACCTAGGTGCTTGTCATGAAAAATAGGAAAACAAGAAAAAATAGAAAAAATAATGGAAATATGCTTGTCATGTTCGGACTTCACATAAATCTTAAGATAGTGTCAATGTGGAAATAGTAAGGATAGTGCCAGCATATTGTCCCTCTCTAATGCATTGCATTTGGGAAAAGGTCAATATAATAGTCCTACATGTACAATGAAAAATTGAAAAAACAAATCATATTACATATACTGTAATATGTTTACAATTTACATGTTTGAGCAATTATAAAAATGGATTCCGTGTACACATAAACTATGTACAAATATTAAGGTCAATGAAAAATCTTTTAGCCATTTTTGTATAAAGCCTCTCCTTGTGGCCAAGGTATTTGATTTTTTTTATCATCATAAATATTTTTGTGACAAAAGAGATTTTTTCAACTGAATAAAGTCATGCCTGAGGCGATCGAGGATCCCTACAATGGAAGGTTATCTGAACCTGTCCAATGATTTTGTCCAGCTCAAATGGCGCCTTGGTTGAGTTTTTTAGTGCCTGGTTTGAATACAAAAGTTTTACAAAACAAATACTTTGCAATACATGAAAAGTAATAGGGATAATAGTGGTCTGTATGCCCAGATGAACACACAAACCTTTTTCATATCAAAACAAATATGGAGCTGGCTCAATGGCAAGGGGGTTGGAGAGAGAGAGAAAAAAGAAGGGATACAAAGATAACTGAAGGTGACAAGAAAGGTTTCGTTTACATTTATAGTTTGACTGAATAGATTTGAATAAATATCCAATCAAGCATTTGTTTGTGATAAAATGCATGTACCATGGCCCAAATTTTTAAACCTGAATTTAAGAGTGTTTCAAACCATTCAATGGGTTACAGGAATTTACCCAAATGGAATTTTTAAAGCTTGATACAAATACATGTACATGTAGTACTATCTGCCCAAAATGCCAAATGACATTTTTTTTTTCATAAAAGCTGCACTTTTTAAATCCAATAAACATTCCATTAAAATAAATTTATTTGGAGATAAAAAAACTATAAATGTCACATTTTTTTATATACATTTTACTCTTTGATTTTCTCTTTGGAAATCCTAATGATGAATGAGGTATAATACAACTCTACAAATAATAAAACATTTACTAGCAAATGCACTTGCTTTAAGAAAATGATTTAATCCATTTTGAAGAACTGCAATAAGGAAATCAGCTTACAAGGCCAGGGGGTATTACACATAGAACAAATACTGAACCATAATATTGCAAACATATAAAATCTACAATACATTGATGTTTTCATCTCAAATGATTCTTTACATTGAATCATTTTTCTCAATTCAACTGATCTTATCTCCAAAAAGTCACTAACCCATAAATAGGTTTCTCATTCTTTCCCGCTTATTATTCTTCCTTTTTCCATTTCTTCTTTAAAAACGTGATAAGGGGATGTGCAACAACTCTGGCGTCTCACTCATCGACAGTGCAGACTGTTCCGTACAGTTACAAATTGTGGTATTTGATTCCGTGTTTAATGACGTGTTTATTAGACCATTAAACAATACTACCTGCTATTAAAGACTGATCACAAGAAGCTGATAAATTCTTGCATACTATCGATCCGACAGGGTTGGAACAGAACGATGACGTGTTACGCTTTTCTTGAAAGTGACCAGTGACGTGGTGACTCACAAAGAAAGAATTCTTTGGTTTCCAATTGATCTCTAAATTTCATGAAGTTACATCTACATTTGTCATAGATTTGTTGATTTTTGTTAATTTTTGGATGAAATTAACTCTGAACAATTTAAAGGGGGTTGATTCAAATGTGTGCACTTTATCTTCAAACCAATTTTCACTTTCATAGAAATCTTTATTGTAAAAATGGAAATCTGCATGCAGGTCTACACCTTGTCATAAAGCAGCAAATAAGAAATACCATTGAGAATTACTAGCGGCAACAACTTTCAGTATTTAAACAAATTGAAGTTTGGGCCACAACTAACAAAATGTACATGTACATGCATGTAGAAGTATTGTACCCTCTACATGTACATGTATGTACAGTGTAAAGTACGAAGATTACCAAATAATAGACAAATTATGTGCAAATTATTTACTCGGATAAATTCAGATTGGTTTTGAAAGTTTATACAGATGTAATTATGTGAAATCTTCAATCAAGCAATACTGTCTTCTGAATCCAAAAAAGTAAACAATCATAATCACAATTCACAAAGTACAGAGTACCCGGTAGGCTAAGTTGAGTATGGTCCCTCATTAATTCTGATGAGTGCCAAATCTATTATCTTATAACTTCAGTAATAGATGATATGCCTACAATGTGATGTAAAGTCTATCTGGCTTCTCATAGACTACTAAATAAAGCAACAACATATATTATCTTTATCTGAACATCAAAAGATGTACTTAACCTACACTGTATGAATATGTTTTGAAATCCTTTTCTTGATAAAATGCATAGATATGTACATGTCCATGTATCTGCATGTAAATGCATGTGATCATTATGAGCAGCATCATGAATAGAGAAGATTATGTGCATGCCCCCTCACATTGAGTACGTCTGCACATGAGGAAATTCTTTTTAAAAAATCTTTTATAATAGTTCAAAAAACTCTCCTCTATTGTTTGTCACCCTGGCTTTTCATGAACACAACTTCGCCTCTAGCTATTTTCCCAACGTCTGATTACTCCTTCCCCTGCTGCAATCAATCGTTGCTGTGCAATGTGAATAGACAAACTACCCATCCAGTCACAAAGGGGTTAATAACATTGGTGAAAAGCGTGACTTGCATTCACAATGGATGCACAGTGACACGCAACATGGAGTCTCGGCAGTCACACTCTATTTCAGAAATTGATGTACAAAACTATGTAATTAAACCTTAAATCAATAATATTCTTGTGTCTCATGATGGGATAGGCATTTAAGTAGAAAGATCTCCCGGTTGTGGGAAAATGTTTCAACTGGCTACAGCTTAAATGGAACAAAACCTTTACTTTAGAATAAATTGGGCATAGAAATGTACTTTTCGACGTTGGAAGGATAAGGCAAAATAAAATTTGTGAAGAAATTGTTGTTAAATTGTCCTACGCTCATTGTTTAATTGGTTTTGGTGCAGCCTTGCTTGGCTAGCATATATAATAATGCATATTGATTTTTGGCAGGCACAATTCAAGGGACGATTTTGAAATAACTATTCGCAAATAATGTTCACACACATGTACATGGTCATGTATTCCATGATATATGGACCTGAGGGCTAAGGCCGACACCTTGTCTCAAACATAAACCTATGTTTAATAGGGTTTTTAACATTTATACATGTATATTAAACAGAGCGAGTGAAGCATAAACTGTAAATAATTCTATTTAGGCTATGCAGGATTTTAACTGAAGTGGAAACGAAATCAAAGACCAGCCTAGGAAAAAAAGGAGGACAAGTTCTGCAACAGAAATAGCACTTGTAAGAACAACAAGATTTCCTACTCTTCTTGCTTGCCTGTGCCACAAAACAAACAGCCAAAGCAAACAAACTTTCTACCGGTCCTTCTTCAACTTGCGTCCCATCCATCAAAGGCTATACACAGGAATCTCAAAAAGAAAGAACCGTTCCTCTCAGACATTTGCTTTCTATCCCTCCATTATTCTCCATTCTTCCCCCTTTTACACATGAGGTTCCAAAAATAACAGACCAGCAAATGTACAATTGAAATCAACGTAGCAAGGAATATCTCAATTTATTTGAAAAATTTCATAAGAAAATAGGCTGGGCTGCTGGGAGGTGTGTTGAAGTTTCTTCTGCTACATTCGGTTTGAATAGCACTTGTATCCTTGTCAAAGCAATGACAGACAACGGTCCACTGACGCTGAATAGAATGTATTTGTTCTACTTTATTGTCTCTCATCTACACTGCATTATCATCTACATGCATAATGAAGTAACGCTTCCAAACCACAATATGTTCTTGGCCCTTTAATTAATATTAAACCATTTATCAGCCGAAATGTCGATATCACAATGAAATCACTTTTCATCAGAAATAATAATGTAAATTAGGTGTAAAACAATTGGATAAATGCATTTGGTCAAAATAAAGTACATTAATTTGGAAATCAAAGCCTACACTACAGGTAGACCTCTGTCAAAGGATGTTTTTGAAATCCTTTCTAAGTTTTGATGGCATGTCATATGTATAATTTACCTTCAGTGGTATCAAGTCTCTAGCTGTAATGCATGGTACATTGTAGTTTGCTTTAATATGGCCAATCAAACTCAAGGATCCCAGGAAAGCAATCAATTGTCGCAGAAATTAATGTTTCATGAAATGGGACTATAATTACATACACTGTACATCTAGAGAGAAGAAAGGATGTGTGGGAATGGAATAACAAGAATGAATTTCAATGTGCTAGGATGTCAATACAATTACAACGACAGCTATGGGTATATCGTGCCAGCCCCACCAATATTTTACACCTGGTGTGCACAGCATTCACACCTATGAAAGTACAACTTGCAGAAAATAGAATTTCTCGTTCTCTTTTCATATTGGAATAAATATGAACTTGGAAGTGATGAATATTGATCATCACAAACAGATGTTGCCAAGCAAATCTGAAACTCACCAAATCCATTGTAAAGTAAAAGAACCAAAAGAGGACTGCAATAGGAACTAGAAACAAATAGAAACATGAAAGTTTCCGTGAACAAACATTAAACACTATATCTAGACCAATTTGATATGAACAAATACATAATTTTTACAGTGTTGGTTTAAATTTAAAAAAAAACTATGCCAAGCCTACATTGTTGACATTTTGGTATTTAGCACAGCTTTTTTTAACATTCTCCTTTCCGCGCTCGAGTATATTGGGTAAAGCTCTCATCCATTGTTCGGCCACAAACTTCTGACAGCCTTTCATCGAGAACCCTTGGGAACTACACAACTTCATATCCTATGAGAGCTCAGGGTTTGCTAGGCAAGTAAATATTATGCTAGCACAGGCAATTGCCCACTGTTGAACGTGAACAAGACACATATGAACTGTGTACCAAATTTAATCAAAAAGAAAATTGCCAGCTTTCAATTTGTTTTGTTGGTTTTTAATATTAATTAATCTTACAAAATTTTGACATTTCTTATTTTCTTTATGTGTAGTGGGATAAAATGCATGGATGATGTCAGAATGGAAAGGAACATTATCAGTCATTTAATACCATTTTTTTAAAGTTTATTGAAAAAATGGTTCCATGTAGGCCTACCATTACACTGTAATAATTTTCAAACAAGAGCTGGATTTATAACTTTTTATGAATTTCTCATACTTTTAATTTCTGAAAACCAAAGTGATAACTTAAAATAACCCTAAAAAGTGCATTTGAGTGAATGAAATATACAGAAAAACAGCCAAATAACTCGGATTCTATGTTCACATGAAATGTTTTGACTTGTCATACTTCAAGGACAATGCTTGTCAGTTATCACCATGTTGAAAAATTCCCCTTTTTTCACATTTCTTTTTTGAAAAAGTGAATTTTAGGGGTTAAGCATATACACGTATACGTATGTACTGTACATGTAGATTTCTATAAATTCTCAGGTAACACAGAATTATTTTCATTTCTATTCTTAAATCACAATTATTTTATTAATTTCATGGGTTAATCATGGGTTTCCATGCATATCAATCCTCAGGCAACACAGAAATATTAAAATATACAATAAATATACACATGTAGGCAATTAAACTAATAAATAAATAAACTGAGTATTTCACTACATAATTTTTTAAAAATATGATTATCATTCACCACTAGAAATGAGATCACACGAAAGTCACCAAATATTTTCAAACTGGACTCCCCCCCCCGTGTGAAAACAACAGCAGTGAAATGTAATTGCTTTATTGGCTCTGAACTTACATGTACATGTATATTCAATACCAAGATTTTGGCTGTTGTATAGAAATAAACTTTCCTTTGGACATGATAAACTGTTGTTGAATGTTCTTCATTGCTAAATATGCTACTGCTCTTTTACTATAAAACATTAAACATTTTTCTTTTTGCATCACAGTACACAGAGAGATATGATTTGTTGAGTGTAATTTTGAGATGAAATACTTCAACTTCTTTTATTTCTGTCACTAGCTGCCAATCAAGAGAACCTATAGCCACACACCTGGGGTTGTAACCAAATAACCCCAGCTTTGGTCCTTATGAACACACGCCATCGCACCTTATCCTCCCCAGAGGTACAGACCAGTGTCTACCTTTCACGATTCCTCAAAGTGCTCTGCTATATTCCGTAAATCGGTCTGCCCTACAAATTTGTGTTGGTATTGAATGTTGTACTATGTAGATACAGTTAAAACAAGTTGATGGTATCCAAAGGTGAATTGTTATAGATTCATCTATGGTATGTTTAGTACATGTACATGTAGGTTAGATTGATTATATTGGAGGGAAAACTTGATATGGAAGATGTACAAACATAGGCCTTCATGTACATTACATGTTTTTTTTTATATTAGGAAATCGCTGGCCTGCAAATTAAAGTGCCCAGGAATGTGTATTCCTACATTAACTACATGTATAATGTAATCAGAGCATAGGCCTATACCAACATGTACTTTATCAATGAGCCCCAAACTATTCTATACCGCACCATCCTAAATGCACAAATGTAATGAAATATCAAGGATAATTCATTTCATTATTCTCTAACATTCAGACAAGTCATTATAATTAATCTAATCGCAGCTCACATGCCTCTCCATTATAGCATTCCTATAATTAAAAAAATATGAGAATCAGCAAATGCCGAGCATGAACATGAAAAAACGTAAATATGACTGGTGTTGGGTGCATCGTGGAGAGACTGAACATGAGAACATTCTCTTGGAGTACAAATGCGGGTCGACATCTCAAGGTTGTGGGTATATATCCCTGGAGAAAGTTTGAAAACAGAAAATCAAAGGTATGAACCTTACATCAGTGGAGGGTCTAGGGCAGAACCTGACAAGATGAACCCAATTACCCATTTCTCTTTTGCTATTCTGGAAGGGGGGGTGTGGTTTGTGGGATAAATGAGAATTTGAGACTGATTCTGGTGCATGCCGGATCATAGAAGGTAGTTCTCAGATGATGGTGAATTTAAATTTTTATTATAACACAATACCAAGAAGCCTATACAGCGCACAAGTTTCCATACATGTACATGTAGATGCCGGTATAATTAGACTCTAAAAAGTAAGAAAAGAACAAATGAGGTTTCCCATTGTACACAAATGGCATTTTCTATTCCCCAAAATATGTTTTAATGTAGGAATTTCAATACAAACTATTTTCCTGTCACCTAATCCTGATTAAAGGTCATTTGCAAATATCAGCTAATACATATTCTATTCCACCTTATTATGGAATCTACACTACAAATTCAACAGAGATGTATTATACACTGTATACAGTGCATTGAGTGCAATGATATGGATCACATAATGCAGAATGAAATATTATTTTAGCGGCTTTCTTTATGAAAACAGAAAAGGGAGGACAGACTGAATGCCCTTTCAGGCGGTTTTTAGAAGTTAGTTGGTTGGTAAGCATTAGGTCAAATCTTGACGGGGTTTCTCCTTTGTGTTCTTCATATCATTGGTTTTGCCCTTTGTGTTCTCATCAGACTGAATTCTCACTTCAATAGCTTATCAACAAACTAACAAAATTGGACTATTTTTAAAACATGTTGCCCTGTTCCTCTGTACCAGAACAGTACTGGTGCAAACACATGTGTTAAAAATTTCACCCCATCCCTTCTGATCAAATGAGGGTGAATTCTCAGTTAATTGAGGTATACATCTACATGTATCAGCCACCTTATTATTTTGGTGGAAGACTAAAATTATAACTAGCTAGCAATAACTATTAAATAAAAAAAAAACAATCCAGAATAGAAACAGTTATCTTTGCAGAGAATATTCCATTTTCACCTATCTTGTGAATTGAATAGTGTAGGCTTTACTATTCATGTTCCTATGATTTTGATTTGACTGTAGATGATTTATTATCGAGAGCATTGACTCAAGACTAAGTGCAAACAAAATTGTATATTCCATGGGACATTCCTGAGTGTGAATTGCACGAATGTTCAAATTTCACATCATGCCAAAACATCACTCCGTTCGTGCCCTACCTCACACAGCGACCAAAACTTCCAATTTGTCTCATTTTCTTCCTTCGTTTTCAGAATGAAATCTCACAGATATCAGATGTACGCATAGCAAATGTTGTGCATTCCAATGATATGAAGTTTAGTTTGTTTATATTGACGGACAGACATTTTAAAATTGTAATTTCATAACACTTGAGTTTGTCAAGAAAGATCTAACCTCCATTATTCAAAAACCACATAGACCTACGAGTACATGTATGGATATGGAGTTTTGAGAAAACAGTAAAATACTAAAAAGATTGCAAATGCAGAAGAATAATCTGGGAGCCCAGTATCTATGCATTTGTACTCTCAGTTCACAGTGATCATGTTTATACAAGGAAGATGTGAGGCTTGTGAGGAAGGTGCCAAACCCAAAGACTTAGCATTGACAAGAAAGACTAGAAAAAATACCAGTAATACATATACAAGATGCATGTTTTTTGCCAAAAAAATTAAGTGATTTCATTTTTTCCTTTTATATATTTATACTATCGACCTTTTTCATAAAGTTATTAGTATTCATTATTTTTCTAACTGGTGAGCTATACGTGAAAATGTACTTGAAAAAAGGCTGCCCATTCGGTAAGCAATAGATCGATACAAAGCAACAGCATTTAGCCTGAATACTTTACATGTACATCCATCACTATATGGACGTCCAGTGATCACTGTATTTACAAGCTAATTATTTCATGAATTTCAAATTAATTCACCCTGGCATTTCAATAGAGCTTTATGCTGACCATTTACAAAATTCTGCAATATGTGACTGATGAGTTTTCCCACTTCATGTCAAAGCAGTAATAGGTTTAAATTGCCCAGACAGGTGATGAATGATTTCATTTTCTAACAAGTACATCAAACCTGAAGTGAAAATTATGTACTTTCCGCTTTTTATCAGGAATAAAGGAAGTTATTTCATAATTCAGACAAATATCGAAGGTACAAACAATGGAAAATGTGTAAATAAATATGGATTGTTTATAAAATTTGTTCTGCCAAATTCCCTATTTTACATGTAAGTTTGAGTTTATGATCTAGATGCATCGTCAAATAATGTATAATCTGATTATTAGCATTACTGTAGGTACATGTACACCATACATGTATATGAATTTTGTTTCAAAGAAATTACAAGTATGCCTATTAAAAGTATGTGACCTACTACAAGTTATAAAATACAAAATATGTCAAAATTACATTTTATTCTTAAATTGGAAAATACCATTCTTAAAAATTCACATTGAACATAAATAACAGCTGAAAACCTGAATCTGCATGGAGCTTGATGAAATGTGTGAAGAAAACTCAAGCTACTTCTCCAAATCAGGAACTTTTATAAATGTTTAATAGGGCATCAAGAAAGTAGCACCTTTCATAAAGGAGATTTTTATCAACACAATGTCAAAATAGTTGATGACGTTTTAAAGTATTGCAGTGTGCAGACTTGATGGGTTGTGGTTTGCAAATGAATTCACACGGCAGCCAGACCAGCCATGTAGGCCTGCTTATAATTGGGCCATGGGAGTCACAGTTTATTTTCAAACACTGACTGGCCAGCAGCAAACTCGTTATTAACAAAAGACTCTAAAATAAGTTCAATTTCATTTTGAGAGTTTCTGTATCGTAACGTAGCTCTGCATTCAGCAGTGCAGGTTATTGAAGAGCATTTATCAAAACAAAATAATTGATTCTTATTATTCAAATCAGGGAATCATGAATGGAGTAGTAATATCAAACTTGCAGAATATCTCCCAGAATTTTTCCATTATTATCTTTGTCCGAGTGCAATAAAATCTGAGGTTTGGTCTCTCAGTGGGGGGCTTGTCATAGGAAATTGACTCGACAGGGGTTTAGGGTATATGAGCCGAATTATTGGAATCTTTTTTAAAAATGGGTAAAAAGTCTACATTGAGCGATGATGGCTTATCTAATTTTGAAAAGCAACATGAAAACTTGGAAAACATGAAATGTAAAGAACCTACGATTTTTTTAGTAGTATCCCTTTGTAACTATTTCTTCAGGCGATTTTCAATGTTTCATTAACTTTATCATTCCATCCACTATACAATGCAAATTGGCACATTAATTGGCGATACGCTGTTGATTCAGTTTCTTGAATTTCTTAAGAACCCTTTTGGCTGAATTTGTGGTTTTCTCGGTTTCTAATTTACTCTGCGTAGGCCTGCAGGTAATAGAAGTGCAACAAAAAATTCAAAATAATTCAAATCACTATGTCTCCATCCAAAAGTGCATGTAGAATGTGATTCATGCAAGGAAGTGACCCTAAACCCATGGAGCTATTAAAATACATGTAGCTCTATGCTAAAACAGTTTTTTTTTTATATAATACATGTATGCCAGGAAATGCACATTGAATTACAAAGGAAACTAAATAGTCTTTGTTGGTGGATTTGATGAATGTTTTGTTTCAATTCAAACTCAGCTGGATATTTGTGTTGATAAAGGGGATTGTGTCATTGTACATGGATTGAGATAAAAGCCATTGATACTCAACACTTCTACACTCATTAAGATCAAAATCTCTTCAGGTTGCTGACACAAGAGGTCATTGACATGTAATCTACACAGACTGGTGTAGTTTTTCAGTGGTCTTGAAGAACATTGTGTGAGCATGTCATAATGTGCCTTATAAAAGATGTACCTTATAAAAGAAAAAAGGAAATCAGATACCATTCTCGTTTCTGAAGAGCTTGCCACATCGCAAGATATAACTTAAAAATGTAGCCTATATTTTGCTTTCTTGAAAAGGGTAAATCAAAACATGCTGCTTGCTCACTGTCTTATTTTTCTAACTGTCAACTAATTGTAAAACCCACTAGACTCTCTAACCTCAAATTAACATCCTCCACAGTTGCATTCACTTTTAATGTTTTTTTTCTTCTTATTCTTTGTTTTAATTCAGTCCTACTAAAACCTACATGTACATGTATTACAACTTCAACAATAACCACACTCTGTACATGTACAAATACTAAAGTTATGAATTATTGAAACTATGTTAAAGCTTGGATTCATATCACATGTGAGATCAATTGAACAGACCTCTACATGTATACATGTACATGTAGGCCTACATGCAAGTGTATACATGCACAAGTATACAGCAGCAATAAATATCCGTACCCAACATGAATATGTATAGCCTTGGTATAAAGTTGTATTCATAAAATGTACAAGATTTTTTAATCTATTCACCATACATGAAATCACAGAGACCAAAGAGTAAATAAAACAGGTGTGATAAACATACATTCCCACCAAGAATTCGTAACTTGGTCATGACATAGGAATGTCCCATGCACCTACTTGCATACATGTACACTGAACATAAACACTCTATATGCACTGTCTTTATTTCATGAAACTATTTTTTTAAAAAGAACTTCTTCAGTTTCTTCTTAAACCAAGAACCGTAAAATATCGGCAAGAAATGAATTGACTTTCAATCTGTGCATAGGCATACATGTATGCAATGAGCGAAGGGTCAAAATCAACTTAACTTTGGTAGAATATTTCTTTGAATTTTTATTATTACTTTTTCCTTTTTTTGGGGGGGGGTGGGGTTAGATAGGTCTATCCAACAGCACACCGGTTATATAATCCTATTTCAGTGTATACCAAATGGGAAATAAACAAACTACATTAAGCATCCATGTGAACATCAAGCCGAGAGATGACTGGATGTAGGTTTTACAAACTGAGCAAAGTTTTCAATTTTGTTTCCCACTACCATGTATTGACTTTGTATGTATATATATATATATTGTGTGGCAGAGTGAAATTATGAAATGCTGTGTAAAAGAAAAGATATATTAAGTTGTTCGATTTGGCTATAAATTTACATGTACATGTAGTTTTTTTTTCTTATACATTATTCAGTAAAATCCTTGTGCCAATTCAAAGATGGAGAACATTCTTAACACATGAGATTCCATGAGGGGATTATGACACTTCAGCACGCACAGAGTATCTGAAAGGACACTTTTCAAGACCCATCCTCATTCCAATTTTCACATTTCAAATAAAGCCTTAACACAAACCCAAAGTATAATAGAGGATGGTCACTAATCAAATACTGGCCAGCAGACAATTCTAGTCACATCCTGACACCGGTGTGCAATTTGCACTGCCATCTATGCTGGACTTTCACAGGAGGGGGAAAGTGGCTACAACCTGGAACAAAAGGGTAAAATTTCAACACCCAACATTGAATCTACCGTAGCATTCAAACCAAACTCAATTTGCAAGGGGGTAGGGGGTGGGTGAGAGAGAGTCTTCAATTGTCTTGTCAGGACGATGATGGAGGATTATTGTGGGGTGAGACCTTGGTTGTTTTCTTCTTCAGGAGGCATCGGATCCATGATCCAACCCTGATGAAGCCACACACACAAGAGAAAAATGTTACATCGTCACCACAATCAACAACCGTGTCCTATTCATATGGAAATGAGCCCTCAGCCCTATACACTGCGTGCCTCTGCTTCGGCTGTGAGAATGCCAGGCTGTTTCAGTGCGGAGCAGAGGCTTGGGCCAGGAGAATGAATAGATTGTGGTAGGTGTTCTATGAAAGAGAAAGCTGTTCAGTGTTAGGCCCAGCACACTATAAAGGAATGACTAATCAATACTTGGGCCAACGAGTATTCTTCTTCTATTGTCAGGGGTATGGCTTGCCAATTTAACAGGCAGAAAATAGAAGGATTAACTTGAACACTAACACTGTGTCATGGAAAACAGAATAAAGCATCACTGTAGACCTACATGACATATCCTTTCGAAGACTCTGGCCATGGACCTACAATGTACATAACAGGTCTACATAATATCCCATAACTGTGATAAATTAAATTGTGGTTCTACATGTTTAACGCTTTGCCTGCTACGGACAACTCGCGGCACATAAAGCACACAATGCCAACGACGACTCAAGTCAGAGTTCGCAGACAATGCATACGGCACCCCAAAATTAATGTAGCGCAGGGGGGAGTGTACGTGGCGGGCAAAGAGTTAAGTTTTAAGTTGAAACTATAAAATTAGAAATAAACACCTACTCGTTATTTGTCAAATCAAAATAAAACTTATAAATGAAATATAAACTGTAATTTTATGCATCTTAACAATTTGACTATATGTGCAATGTATCAAGCATACATGTATATCATGTACATGTAGATGTACTGCCATTTTAAATTTTTGTAAAATCTCAATTTGTAATTTTGAATTTGTATAATTTGTAATTCATCTGATGTAAAACAATGTCACAATAACTATCTATATGTAATTCAATGCAGCATAATAATCATTTTAATTTGCATCAAATATTTCTTAATCTAAACTTTTGAAATCATTTATAAAATATAAATTACTGACAGAAATGTGAGTGTCTCTGACACTTTAAAACTTGTCATATTGGGTTATTAATCTTTTGATGTGTTTGGCTTCCAAGTGATTTTACTGTTAAAAGTGAATAAACGATATAACAAATCAATCTGGTGAAACTATCTAATGTGTGACTTTTATTGGCTGGGCGGGCCAGGTTCATTTCAGGATGAAGATTTAAATTGTCAATAAAAGTGTCTAAAGCCAAGAGTTTCTATCATCACATGGCCTTGACTGTTAACATCTTGTAAACTATCATTGGTGAAAAGTTCCAGACATCAGGATTACGTGCTAAACAGTTTACTCCATTACAAGTTTACAACATTATCCATTCTTACGACTTGGTTTTAAACAGAGCCCTACTTGAGAGATGAATGCTGGAGTCGGCCTACAAGAAGTACCCTTTTCTATCCTTTGGAAAATACATGTACATGTACATCTATGGTCAGGTTTAAAATTGAAAGTGTTTATTATAGAGAGGTGTGATTGCCTATATCATTTTTGTCATACATGTACTGTAGATGTACAATGTAGTCCAGGGAATAATTACTAGGGGACTCAGGAATTTTTGCCCTCAAAATGTTCAAAAGAGCCCTGGAATTCCCCATTCATATCATAACGATGTTAAACCTTATGTTGCAGATTTAGGTAGTAAGCTGCAAAAAGTACATGTAGATCCCTATTAAATAAAAAAAAAATGATTTTTTTTTTTTTTGGGGGGGGGCTGTGTCATAGCTGTGATCTTCTAGTCTGGCTCAGACAGAAAAATGCAGTTGCCCATAAATTAAAAGCTTTAAATAGAAGTTTGCAGCACTTCCAGCCAACATGTACATTGTAGGCCTATATGTCAACAATTCAGAGATAAAAACCAGTATATTTGAAAACATGTGGGTTAATTGTGTCACTTTACATGCATTTGCAAATTGGCATGCCAAAACAAAGTTCAAGTTCACGTAATCACAAACTGACTTGCTCAAACAGTCCTTATGATTGACACATGTAGCTGAATTAAAATGGTACATGTACATGTATGTATTGTAGACTTTTGTACATGTAACATAGTGGGTAGTAAGAAAGAATGGTTCTAATTAACACCTAAACAACTTGGTGTTAATACCTTTGGAACTTTAATCTGGATTAAATCCCTTATCTCCTTTATTACTAGTCAATTACAAAGGGTTTATGATTGGCAATAGCCATCTACATGTAACACCTTAATCCACAGTACTTTTTGTTTACAAATGGAATAGTACAGGGATGTGTCTGTGTAACCTACTTCTACATGATGTATTTACATACAACTTACAAGATTCTAAAAGTTGCCAGGAAGAATAGCAAGGCACAGTAGGTGGTTTCAAACCGCCTCAATCATATTAAGAATCTCCATTAAATTACAAGAACTTTTTAAGGCTAAAAAATACCCATTAATTATTCCTGCATTCACACCGCCCCGAAACATATCCTTCGGGATAAGTTCCTGAAATTACGAGCCTGCGCAGTATGGTCTGATAAGCAGGCAAGGCATAAGATTTAAAATCACTAGCTCAGCAGCCACCTAAGGCGCCCGCGCTTAACTACACGCTGGGCTAAAAGTTCCCATAAATTGCTTTCACATTGCCAAAATACCTGCGACCTTGGAAAAATCCCCGCAAAAGTTCTCGTAATTTTGACAAGTTCCTACTATAGTGGGTATTTTCTTTCGGGGATATTACGCATAATTTGCTTTCACATTGCCAATATTACTTGGTATTTTCTGATCAGGGTAAATTTCCTGATCAGAAAATACCTGTAACTGATGAATTTTGTGACGGTCTGAAACCACCTAGTATGGACCCCTCAACAATACATGCACATGTACACCTTATGATGTAATCTTGTAGGCCTATAAAAGGCAGACATTTTTCCTACGAAAATATTTCAATACAAATGCAGTTTCCTTACATTTGGTTTGAAAGACAAGATTCTTTTCATAATTTTTTTTTAAATACAGCCATTGCTTGTTTGTGAGTTTTTAAGTGTTACCATTAGGCCTAGTTACCATACTAGGATCTATGTTGTTACATGGACACGTAAGAATTGGGTGATAACTTTCGAGTAACTGGGTGAACATCAAATGTATTAAAACTTCATTCATATTCTGTCAGCACCTACAGTGTAGCAGAAAAGTGCTTAAACAAAATCAACTTCCATTTCAGGACAAATAAATCTCATCAAATCTAATGATCTTTTGAAAAGCCTACTTTCACAATAAATTTCATTCACATACATGTACTCACTGCCCAATACAATCCCATAACATATTGGAATAATTGGAATATTAATTAAATATACATGTATATGCCTACAGGTCTATCTTTTGGTCAATCATGGCCAAAAACTGAATGACACATGAACAAAACTTTCCTTTGTGTGTTGTAGGCCTACCAATCACTCTTTCTGGACCAGTAAATTTCAGACATTAGGGATTATCACAAAGACACTTTCCATAATAGCAAGATTTGGATAGGAACTTTCAAAAGGGGCACTTTTAACTGGCCAGATTAATGTAAATGTCTATATATCAGGGCGGTGGATTGGTACAGCTGTCTATTTCAGGCGTATTTCTCTAGATAAATGCCCCTTTCGACATCCATCCCACACACAGGCAGACAGAAGTAATCTCTTACTGTCACTTGCACAAAGTCATTGGGAGATTAGATCTAGGAGTTTAATCTCGTGAAAAATGTTTAGTGAGAATGATTACATGATTTGAAGCAATATCTAAGAATCACTCCATCCTTGACAAAATGAAAACTGATCACTGTGGGCACGTATAGAGTTCTCAAGGATATAAAAACTGTATCCTGTACGTACATGTATGTACACGCATTCTCCTTACTTTTCATTTCACTGATATGTTGACCGAAATGAGCAAATTCCTTTTCATCATGGAAATCTGCTGTTAATTTATATCATATTTCTTTCTTTCTTTTTTGCTCAGATAAAAATTTGTAAGAAATCAATGACAAAGCAACACTTCAAAGAGTATTTAAATTTTAAATGACTATCAAGTCATGCACTGTACAGTACATGGCAGATCATTATCATCATCATCATCAAAATTTTGAAAAAGGTCTATGATATCTAATTTGAATTTCTTTTAAAAAAAAAAAACATAGACCTTGTTCTTTGAGGAAAAGTGTTTTGATACACAATCATGTAGCATTTATTAGAAACATGTTTTCAAGGTACCATTGCCCTTTTTAACTGAAAAAAGACTTGTCCTATTTTCTTTTCTGAACATGCAGACCTAATTACTGAGAGATACAAAAGGAAAATCTGCAGCTCTGAAACGGCACAAAAAATGGATAGACTACTGTATTCAAAGTGGGGGTGACAAACAATTTGCTAGCACGCAATCTTCAATGAGGCAATGGGGCACAACTTTCAGTTAGAGATACACACATGCATTGTACAGTAACCATGTACAGTATTCAAGCAAATACCAAGGCAGAGACTAAAAATTTGTTTATGTCCATTTACGCCAGCTTTTGAATTTCAGAAAGGCAATTTTGTACTGTAATATAAACTAGGATTCAAGTGTTGGGACATGTACATGTAGTTCAAAATGCTTTTAAGATCACAATTTAAATGCAAGGTAGATCAGATTTAATTTCCCAGTCAGAGGGTAAGGTATTCACAGCTTTTGAGCATCACTATTACCTGTGGAAAATGGAAAGTCAATGTTTATATCTGGTGTCTTAACCCCCACTTTCGTATTATGAAACCTCTTTCTCTCTCACTCTCAGCCACCCTCACCCCTTCAATATCTCTCTCACTTCCACTCTCTGTTTTTCAAATGTGCAAGCATCAAAGTCAATGACAACAGCATAATCAACATGGAATGACATGGTGCTTTGATATCATGAAACCGTAAAACAGGTATTTCACTACAAGTTTGGAGAATCAAGTTAGAAAATAACAATATCAATGGTTATATTATTGTTAGGGACCATCCAGTGGTTGTGGACATCCATGTAAGTTTATATTATAAGCCTATGTGAGATTTAATTTTTGGTTTGATGATATCATTAGATAGAATTATTAAAATCAGTTTCTTACCTGCACACTTTTCACATGGGAAGATGAAGAGCTTGTGTCAACAGCATAGACAGTAGCCACTAGAGATGATCCTCCTCCCAGGTCTTCACGGTCCAGGACATCACCAGTACGTATAATTCCATTGGTAGGACTAGCAACAATCAGGTTTCCCTTGTTGACTCCTCCCGCAGTCACACCAGAAACGTAGTACCTCACCGTAGCAGAGCGGCCATCAGAGTACTGTGCTACAACATTAACGATTTCAGTCCCAGAGGGTTGATTCTCACGTACTGATCCAGAGTAAGAACTCTGGACATAGTTCAACACAGAGCTCTGGCCGTCTGAGATGATTATTGTCAGGGTGAAGGTGGTCATCTGCTGCTGGGGGTTGCTGCCTGCATCCTGGGCCTGAATGTCCAAGGAATAGAGGTTGACCGATGATGGAATGGTCTGTGTAAGGGTCAGATCACCTGAGTTCAAGTCCAGTCTGAAAGGCACCCCTGTTGAGAGCAATGTGTAGGTGACCTGCCCGTTAACACCAGTATCAGGATCATCAGCATGCAATGTGGCCACTTTGGTGTTTGTTGAGGTGCTTCTGGAAATGACAGCAGCCTGCTGAGAAGTAAACCTTGGTGCATTGTCATTGATGTCTCTGACAAAGATGACAACATCAACAGTGGCAGTACGCCTACTCTCCACAGGGACAGCCAGGTCAGTGGCATGGACAGTGAGGATGAACTGATCTGTAGCTATCACTTCAGATTCTCTATCAATTCGACTACTGGTGGTGATCCAGCCACTCTCTGGGTCAATAGCAAAGAAATCTCTGGCAGGTCGCTGACTTAAAATGGAAAATCGTACTTCACCGTTGACTCCAGAGTCTGAATCAGAGGCACTGACTCTAACAACTTGAAATCCTTCAGCTTCCTCTTCATCAATTTCAGGAACTCCAACATAAGCAAAGATAGGACTATTATCGTTGCAGTCTCTGATATTTATGACCAAGGATAAAACAGCCTGAAGAGAAGGACTGCCACCATCGCGAGCTGTTATGTTAAGCAAGTACTGGGATGTTGCCTCATGATCAAGGAATCCTGTCAAGTACACTTCTCCAGAGTTGCTGTTGACTCCAAATACTCCATCAAGATTACCTCCAGTGATTGTATAAGAAACCCGTCCATTGCTATTGATATCCATGTCTGTTGCTCGGACACTACCAATGATGTCACCAATTTGCAGACACTCTGTAACCTCAATCTCTCTCTGCACATTTGAATCAAATGAAGGTCGGTGATCATTCTCATCAAGGACTGTGATTTCAACATCAACAAACGATTCCTGCGGAACAGTACCTCCATCGCGAGCTTTCACCCTTAGAACATAGTTATCAGTTACTTCACGATCCAAAGGAGCAATAAGGATTATCTGGCCATGTACATGATCTATATGAAAATGTCGCTCTTCATTTCCACCGATGATGCTGTAAAGGATATTAGCGTTATCTCCAACATCGTCATCTGTGGCGCTGACTCTGATGATCAATGTTTGATTCTGAGCTAGTTCAGAAACGGAGGCCTGATAACTCTCACGGTTGAATGCTGGAGGGCTGTCATTGATATCAACAATATGAATGTTCACATCAGCATGATCTTGAAGGGGCGACTGTCCACCATCACGGACTCGTACACGAATAGAAAAGGTAGTTGGCTGGCCTGATTCAACAAGGCTTTCTCTATCAAGGCTCACTTTACATGTTATGGCACCAGACATAGGGTTAAGTGTAAAGAGACTATGATTTGCTGTGAAAGAGTATGTAAGTTCTCCATTTTTACCGACATCATTGTCTACTGCATGGATTGTACCAACAAATGCATTGACACCAGCTTCCTCTGATAAGTAGAAATTGTAGGTGGCATTGTCAAAGAAAGGTCGGTTATCATTTTCATCAAGAACGATAATTTCTAACATAAGTGTAGAGGTCATGGATGGCACACCACCATCTGTAGCTTCAATAGCCAGGTCATACTGGTCAACCTGCTCCCTGTCCAGTGCTCTCTTTACATACACCATGCCATTAGGAAATATACCAAAGCTGTCTGCTGTATTCCCACTGGCAATGCTGTAGGTGATTTCACCATTGGTACCTTCATCAGCATCTGTGGCCAAAGCATGGATGACTATTCTGTTAACAGGAATCGATTCTGTTAATCTCAGAGTTGTGTTAATAGAGTCGGCAAAAACGGGAGCATTGTTGTTGACATCTCGTACGCTGACAAGGAGGTTCATACTGGAAGACAGGGGAGGGGTGCCATAATCTGTAGCCTGGATTTGCAGATTATACTCCTTTTCTGGGTAGCTTTGAAGATCCTTACTCAAGAACAACACTCCAGAAGTATGATTGATGCCAAAGCGGTTGTCAAAGTTCATTGATATGTCATAAAGGATCAAATTATTTGGAGGACTATCTGCATCTGTAACTTGAACAGCGTAGAATTCATATCCAATAGCCCAGTTTTCAACCACATCCACCTGATCTTCCTGGAGTGCAAAGACTGGTGCATTATCATTGATATCCAAGATCTCGATCTCAACAACAGTCTGCCCATTCTGAGAACCATCAACAGCTAAAACTGTCAATCGGAAAGTAGTAGATTCAAATGCTTCACGGTTAATAGAACGCCTTGTCTTGATGACCCCAGAATAGAAGTCAATCACAAACAGTCCATTTGGATCTCCATTGACAATCGCATATGTGATTTCTACATTCAAATCCATACTTGTAGCTAGGACAGTTCCAACTTCTGTACTATTAGGGCGATTTTCTTCCAGCTGAAATCTGTAAGGGTTTAATTCAAATTCAAGAGGATTGTCAAGGGTATCAGTGACAGAGACATAGATTGTTGCTGGTTGAGTGGCAGATTCTCCTCCACCATCTTGAGCATGTACTGTAAGGGTATAAGAGGATTCCTGCTCCCTATCAAGTGACTCTAGCGTGGTAACGTTTCCAGATCTGCTGTCAATCTGGAACTTTGATGAGTTTGAGAGAGAGAAAGTGATTGCTCCATTAACACCGACATCAAGATCTGTTGCTGAAACGATGGTAACAAAGAGTCCAGCTGGTTCATTCTCCCTTATACTCGCATAGTACTCTGTGGGATAGAATTGAGGGGGATTGTCATTTTGATCTAACACAGCGATATTGACAGTAGCGGTGGCCTGAAGTGGAGGAACACCACCATCTGATGCAATGATTTCAAGTTCATATAAATCTTGTTCTTCACGATCTAGAGATGCTGTTATTTGAAGCAATCCACTCTCTGAATCAAGACTGAAAATGTCAGAGTACTGGTCACTGCTAATGGTGTAGGTTACTTCTCCATTCACTCCATTATCTAAATCTGTAGCAAGAACTTGAACTAGATCCCGGCCAGGAGAGTTCTCACGAACAGTCTCACTGTATATGCTCTGGTTAAAGACAGGATACTCATCATTCTCATCGAGGATATCAATGGTAAGGGTGGTGGTGTTTGTCATGGGTTCCAGGCCTTGGTCAGATGCTGTTATTGTCAGGATGACCTGGGCGGCTGTTTCATGATCCAGCTCTTCCTTAGTTGTCACAAGTCCAGTTTTATTATCTATTTGAAACCACCCATATTCATCTCCAGTTATGGAATAGACTATATCAGCATTGATTCCAACATCTGCATCAGTAGCAGTCACACTTTCCACAAAACTGCCAATCTGCAACGATTCCGAAAGGAGGGCATGGTAAGATCCCTGGAGGAACTCAGGGGCATGGTCATTCTCATCCACAACATAAATGATAATGGATCTGTATGTTGTCTGGGTCGGTGTTCCCATGTCTTGTGCAACAAATGTGAGGTTGTAAGAAGCCGTTATCTCCCTATCGATATTAGCCGTTTGAGATACCCGGAGGATGAAGACCACATCTCCAGTTGGCAGAGGAATAGAGCTCCCTGAAAAGTCATTCCGTTCGTTACCACTATAGATGTTCAAAGAAACCCTTCCATTGTCATCCCTGTCATCATCCATGGCTCTGAGAGTGAAAAGAGGTCCCGGCATAATGGTCTCACTAACTTGATGAACACCACTGGCTTCAATGTCTTGAGTTAACACCATAATGACAGGACTGTTATCATTTTCATCCTCTACCATAACCTTTACAAATGCAGAGCTCGATTGGGAAGGTGATCCTTTGTCTGTAGCCGTGACCTCAAACAGATAACCATTAGAAGTATATGGTAACTGACGAAGAAGAGTGATCCATCCCGTATCAGGATCCAGGGCAAAGTTATCAGATTGCTCATTTTTCAAACGGTACACTATCTCACCATTTGAACCTTCATCAATGTCGGTAGCATTGAGGTGCACAACTGATGTTCCAGCTGCTGAGCTTTCATTGACTGTAGCAACATAGGTCGTTTGGGTGAAAATTGGGGAGTTATCATTGACGTCTGTGATGGTGACATTAACAATGAGATAACCAGTTCTAGGGGTTGAGCTGTTGTCAGTAGCTGAAATATTCAAGATGTAAAAATCCTCCGTCTCCCTGTCGAGAAGTGAGTTGGTGACAAGTGAGACTGTGTACTCGGCATCTTCACGAGGACGGAAAGTTTGGAGCGAAAAGACATCATCTCCTTCTCCACTCACGCTTTCAATCCGATACGTGCTGATGTAGCCGTTACTGTCTTTATCAGCATCCATAGCAGATGGAAGAATCTGCACACTTCCACTGTCCGCATTCTCAGAAAATGACAAACTGATAACAGGTTGAGGGAAAACTGGAGAGTTATCGTTCAAGTCACTGACCGTTATTTTAACATCCACAATATTTGTGGCAGCCGATGTTGCTACTGCCACTGGAAGTATGAACAAATCATTTGACAATAACTCTCTATCTATGCGTACTGTAGTGGTGATAATTCCTGTACTACTATTGAGCTGAAATTCAAAGTCATTTGGAGGAGAAGATAGAAATGAATACGAGTTGCTAGTTGCACCATCCTCAGCTACAGAACCCACATAAGTCCCAGGTGGTTGATTTTCATCAACAAACAAGTTTATATCATTTGTAGTTGCTCTATTTTGTGCCTTTGCTCCTCCTGGAAACATACAAAGTAAAGTCAAATATAGCACCAACGCTCCAGGCATCATGTTTGTCCATCTTTTCCTCTTGGACCGCGACATCATTTCAAACAAGTTTGGGCTTTGCGAGCCTCTACACATTGTCCGCTCGTCACAACACATCTTCCCCCGAACTCTCGGGGCACCGCACATCCTGGATACGGCGGCGTCACTCACTGGCATCAGGCAAGCGTCCCTAGTGAAACCTCAACACAACTGCAGGCACGGCTCCGCGGGTCCACAACACAGTTTCGTTCCCATCGACATCGTCAGTATGCAAAGAAACAAATAAAATGTCACTAATAGACGATTCCGTTCAGAAGAATATTATATACTCCACTATCTCCATGACCTTAAGTGTACTTTCATATTCACTTCAATGTTTTTCAACAAACCGACGCGAAGAAATCGAAAAATGTCCAAGAGTTCATAACTGAAATGTTTCACTCCGCTAAAGCAGCGAGTCAGATCGATAATACCAGTGTACCGGTACGGTACACAAATACACTGCGCATGCTATAGCGCTAGCGCTAGCAGACTATGCTAATACCGGTACTGGGCCTACTCCAATACCAGCAGCATAGCGTTGGGTCGTCTAATCCCTACCCCAATGATGCGGGGGTACCGGTATATAGCAGTGGACTGTTTGCCCATGATTTCCTCTTATCATTTTCACTTGGCAAATGGGCAAACTAAAAGTGGCATTTTATTTGACAAAAAAGCAACCGCCTGATAACATAAAGGAAAATGATGGAGTTGGTCAGAACTTCCAAGAGACAGAATATAATTATTATTTAGCAGCAATAGGCTATCTGCATATAGATATAATCTTTTCGAGATGATATAAAAAAGGGCCGGATGTTTTCAAATTTTAAGATTATTTTACTACATCATTTCATTCTGGATCATAGTATATATCTCTATGTTCTGGATAGAGTTTGTTCATGCAAGAATTTCTGACAATTTTATCTAACCATAAGCCAATGGAAGAAGCGGGAGAAGAAGAAGAAAAAGAGAAGACTATAGTGAACATACATTATTAGCCTAATACCTTGCACCCCCTCTTCCATCAACGCTGTGGCATGGGGAGTACTTCAGGGGCTGTATAAGAAAATAACCCAAATGATTTCAAAATTCTCTTTCTGATCCAGCATATAGGGGCATAACCAGGATTGAGGAATCTTCTGCCAAGTTAAAGGGGAAAAATGAAATTTCATAACCATACAAGCAATTGCCAAAATAAAATTTGACAACCCAAAATAAGCCGCCCCCTCCCTATAATCCAAATGACATTTTTGTTGTTAGAAAGGGCATAACATGACATCTTTCAAGACCAGACATGCATCTTAGAAATTAGGCTGTTTGCTTCATCCTTCAATTTTCTTCTCTTTTTTTTGTTGGCCAGTCATAGTTTCAAATTCATGTACCATTGTAATTTGAAATCATCACCACTGTCATTCTAGCAGTATTCCCTTAAGGAATGCACAAAGCATTTTTATAGCAGCTGGACACAATGGCGGGATAATATCAGGCGCATACGCAGGGGAGGGGGAATTACAGGGGTTCAACCCCCCCCCTCAGATTTGTTTGAAAACCTTATTTTTTATTTATTTTAATTATTTTTTTTTGCTCGTCAATTTTTTTTGTTACGAAAAGAAATCTAATTTTTTGATTGTTTTTTGTTGATTTTTTTTTCCTTGTCGAATTTTCATCCAACTCGAACTCCCTCCCCTAAAAAAAATCATGATTATACGCTACTGGATAATATCGATTAACTATAAAGATCGCCATAGCCTATAGGGGCTCAGAATAGTGCTGTAGTGTATAGGTCTATATTGTTAAATTTGGATCTTCTTTTTATTCAAATCTATTCATTAATCATAACTTTATCGCAATGTGCCACAAGATATGTACAAAGTGATACCGAGTGGTTTACCATTATTATACACCCCCAAAATTGAGTTTGAGTAGAAAAAAAAAGATCCAGATCCAGATAAATTTATAGGGACCAGTATATATTGTGTCCTCCCGCAAGAGGGCGCTAGTCCAAATACTACAATCCACTTTATGGGGCATTGAATAGAAGTACGTAGTTAAGGGCAGTTACACCCCCCCAAAAAAAATGAAATAGATAGATAGATAGATAGACAGATAGATGGATAAATAAATAAATAAGTAAACCAACAAACAAACAAACAAACAAATAAATTTATAAAAAAGAATAAACAAATGAACCCCCCAAAAAAAATTAATAACATTTTTTACTGAAAATATTCACAAAATTAATCATATAATCATAGGTGTGCACGAAATCCTTCAATTTCACTTTATCAATGCAAAAGCACCCCCGATGACTTGCTTTCGAGTTTCATTTAAAATGTTTACACGTCCCCCCCCCCCCCCGGTAAAACATCTGCTTACGACCATGGTCCCCCCCCCCCCCCCCCACCATGAACACAAATCGACGACATCCATGCATTCGACCAAACCTCCAGCAACTGTGTACATCAGTGAGAGTTCAGTGGGTAACACCAAGGTGGCCCCACTCCGAGTAAAGGAAAGTGTGAAAACTTTAAAAAAAGACAACGTGTACACATTTTGGGGGCTCCTCCCTGCATGTGTCAAGGGGGGGCTCCTAACAAGGGCCGGGAAGGCTCTGATAAAACACACCCAGATTGTTATCTTCTATACTTAACTTTCTTCACCTTTTTATTTTACAATTATTCTTGAAAAAAATAAAAGGGGAAACACGTTCAGATATAACTGAACAACAAATCCTATTTTGGATAGGGCCCCTCTTACAAGCCTACTGAGCTTCTTTTGAGTTCCTGTGTGTGTGCGTGTGTGTATTTGAGTATTGTCAGACGTGTATCAATCAGATATGATTATTTACGTCTGGGACCGACCTTAACGTCACCATCCGAAAGACGTGACCGGGGCTCGAACCTCTGCATCAATTTGTAACTTCCCCCACATTGCTATTGGATTACAGGCGCACGCCACAACGCCCAGTTCCTAATAACCATTCAATATAAACTCATGTAATGTATAATAATATGTGTGGTCTTTAATAAATCAATTTATTCATTTTATTCATTCAATCTAACCGGGCAAAGGGTGATAATATAATCAAAATTCTATTTAATTCAGAATTCTTAAGTCAACCCGAATAAAACATTAAAAAGTGCTAAATGTTTGAAAGTTTATTTATTTATTCACCAACTCGTTCTGGGCACTCATGGTTCTGGGTATCGGAGTCCATACATTGAAAAACATTACGTATTATAAAACAACCGATTCGATATGATAATAATAACAATAATAATAATAGCTGGATTTATAAAGAGCATTTTGCCTGATATACTTTTAAAAACCAATATGTACAAAATAACATAGATGCAATAAAGTATGAGTAAAAATACGTCAAAATCGGAAAAAGCACAGAGATATATAAAAATATTATTTTAACAAGAAGAGAAATTTGAAGAGAGAGTTAGAAGGAAGAGCGAGAAAAATAAACAATGATTATTAAAAAATTATAGGCACACATTTAAAAAAAACCCGGTCCGTTATGAGTAACAAAAAAGTGTTTGGATGCTTTCAATCTGTAATATTGTTTTCGGTACTTCTTTCGGTGATCGTGAAAGCGGGTGTACTGAAGGCAGAAATTGATCACCAATTTTACCCTTATTGCTATGAGTACAAAATCTCTAATTTCTTGGAATGACATATATCTTCCAGAAATTGGTAATTTGTGATCAACACCGCAAAATCATGCACTAGATTTTCGCCTCTGCATGGCTCACTTAAATGGTGAAAGTAATTTTCAAAATCAAACAATGGGAATTTCCTGGAAACTCATAAAAACATTAATCTCAGTAGCGGACCGTGACCCGGACGAGACAAAGCATGGGGGGGCACTGCATTGTCTGTGAACAATGCTGTGCCCCCCCCCCCCAATGCTTTGTCTAGTCCGGGTTACGGTCCACCACTGATTAATCTTGTTCATATATGTTATTTAATTTTATATCAACCAAAGTTTTGAAGCAAGGAAGTGTAAGATCTGATGCTTGATTGTTCCAACTTTTCATGAAATGATCAACGATTTTTTTTTTAGTTCTCTGATTTAAGAATTTTATCTTAAGTTGTCAAAATCTATAGATTTCCCCCACAAATCCACAATCAATTAGCATTAAACCCAAGAATGCAGCTGTTACTTCATCTTGTGCGGAATAACATTTAATGATTAATTAATCGATTTGGGGGATTCCAATAATATTTTAATTAAGTAAGCGTTTGGTACCGCAAAATCGTAAAATAGCCTTAAAAACGGACATAATGAAGCTTTTCGACATGCACTAATCGGAGTAATATCACATGACTAATAACTATAAAGCGAAACAATAAAACCGAAAGAAACAATGGACAGTATAAACTGCGAGCTGTGATATAAAACATATGAAATCCCATTAAACAACTCAATTTTCACAAGCATATAATGATTTTAAAAAATCATGAAGGTTCTGGAAATTGACTTTACACTTCATCGACATTTTCGTTTCTTTATTTTCTCTTTCAATTTCAATTTGTTTTATTTAATTTTCAACAGAACAAAGTAAAATGGTCGTATATAATTATTACAATGACATTTTGCAAATGGAACTTATACAAACAATATAAATTGAGTTAGGTACAACATATGACATTTTGTCCACAAATAAAACAAAGTATTATATATATCATGTATATAGTCAGGTCCAGATTTGAGAAAAGTAGACTGCCTTAGGCAAATCGTGTTAATGCTGAATTGAGAAGTGCTTTAACATAATTTGAGGGCGCTGAGTCCAAATTTGCTGTTTGCCAACCTTGATTTTTATGTTAAAATCCTCAAATTGGCAAAAACAAAATGGCCGCCATTCTACACCCATTTTTACTCTATTCTGACCCCCAAAACTTGTAACAAAAATGTTTGTCAACGGTTTTTGGTACTATTTGATCTCAAAAATAACATACTAAAAATCCACAAAAATCTGTATCCGGGAAAGTGGTTATTTTCAAGATGGCGTCTAAGATGGCCACCATTAACTGAAAATTAAAATAACCGGCACTTTATCTACCCTAGACACCTTTTCCGGTGCATACATGTATTCATTGGGGAAGGCCAAACAGGAAAGAGTGAACATAAGCACTCCAGGGTACCTGAAAATCCAAGATTGCGTAAAAATGGCTGCCATGGCCTAAAATTCATAATTCATCTTTTACGTATTTTAGTGTCTTTTATTTGGGTTGTATTCATTGGTGATTTCAAGGGTCAAGAAGTAAACCGGGACAACTGGTTACAAGGACAGTCAACAGTCCACTATGTCCAAAAATCCAAGATGGCTTTCAAAATTGGAGTCTAAAATAGCTATTGTTATCTAAAAACCCACAAACCCGACATATAGTTTGTTTAATACCTGCCTTGGGCATATAATGTTGGTGTCTAACCCATGGTTTAATGGGTCAAGAAATACGTTGGGACAAGTAAAAAGACAGTCTATGGTCCTCCATGTCCAAAAATCCAGGATGGTTTGCAAAAATGAAGTATAAAATGTCTGTCGTTAATTACAAACCGACACAATTTGTTTAAAAACCGCCTGGAGAATATAATTTTTTAGTATAACGCATGGTTTAAAGGGTCAAGTATTAGATTGGGACAAGTTACAAGGACAGTTAGTGGTTCCATTATGTCCAAAAATCCATAATGGCTTCAAAGAATGGAGTCTATATAGGCCGTTCTCACCGAAAAACTGACATAGTTTGTTTAGTATCAGCCCGGTGTATATGATTTTGGTGTTTAACCCATGGTTTAAAGGGTCAAGTAATAAATAAGGAAAAGTTACAAGGACAGTCAGAGATCCAGCATGTCCAAGAATCCAAAAAGGCTTCCAAAATTGGGGGTCTAAAATGGCTATTGTTACCTAAACACTGTCATAGTTTGTTTAATATCCGCCTGGGGTATATGATTATGTTGTCTAACCCTTGGTTTAAATGGTCAAGTAATACATAAGGATAAGTAACAAGGGAAATCAATGGTCCTGTATGTCTAAAAATCCAAGATGGCTTCCAATTAAGGAAACTAAAGTGGCTGCTGATACTCAAAAATTTACATAATCTATTTAAAATCCATTTGGGAAATATGATGTTGGTGTCTACACTATGGTTTCAAGGGTTGAATAATAATTTTAGATTAGTTACAATGGTATGAAGCGGTCCATTTTGCCTATTATTTAAAGCTGGCTTTCAAAGTGAGCCTTAAAAGACTTCCATCAACTAAACATAGTCATAATTGGGTGAAAATAAAATCTACACTACATGTATTGTGGTTTGAAGGCTGACATAATTAATCGGAACAAATAAAAAAGATGGTCAGTTTCATTTTCATCGTAAAAAGTCCAAAGCGACTTCTAAAATTGCGTGAAAATGACTGCTGTCCCCTCATCATGAAACCATAGGATATTCCTGAGCACAAAAATGAAGTGTCTTGAAATACTTATCAGTGAATTATGGAAATTTTTAGGTGAAAGTGTACCTTATTTTTAAAGTTTGTTTTTGGATGTTTACTTATTGGTGCACCACCACCTAATTATTCACTGATTCACCAAAATAGGGGCACTAGATGGGATATGAAGTATTGTCATTTTTGTAATAATTGTGGCCAATTTGAATGTTATTTTTGGAGCGTTTTTCAATTTTTTGACAAAATGGACAACAGTGGTTCCCTGTAATCTGTCTTCACCTATATCAAATGACCCTTAAAATCATAAGAAAGGCCCCAAAATGTTCTTACATTGTAGGTAGATAGTATATGAACTTTGCAGCCAGATTTTTAAGAAATAGCAACTATTTTCTAAGCCATCACTATTTGGGGGGGGGGCAAAACTGCACCATTGATAAACCTTGAAATTTTTCGAATGTAATTTTTCCCTTTGAAATCATGATTTTTTTATATGTTTTATTTTATTCTCGGTAGACCCCAAAGTTATTTCTACTAGGTGGATATTATATGAATTTGGACCATTTCAAAGTTACAACGTCCATTATAGACGCCATTTTGGAAGGTAATCTTGGATTCTCTGACACACTCACTGACTATCTTGTAAACATGTCTTGATTCATTATTTGCCTTGAAAGCTTTTTGATGATTTTGATTTTGAGGATTCACCTCATTTTTGTAGTTGATGGTTCAACGACTGCCGTTGTGGACGCTATGTTGGATTTTCAGGTAACATTGACAGCGTTTTGTTACTATAACCTGTGTCAATAGACTTTGTTTAATCCTAACATGTCTTAGTTTCATGAAATAAACATCTAAACCCTAAAAGTTATGAAATTTCAAAAACTTAACCTCGGTTAAGATTTGATGTTGACTTCGCCGCCGCCGTCGGAAAAGCGACGTCCATGTCTTGCTTCTGCTATGCAGGCGAGGAAAAAATGGCGGACACGTTAAAGATATCCAATGTGAATATGCCAGCATCGCCCCCAAATTATCAAAAATTTTGCCATATTATTTATCAAATCAGCAGCTGTGAATCATGGCAGCCATCTTAGAATTTAAGATGGCTGACGAATCAATCGGACACATTATGTTTGCAACCCTGGGCATGCTGGGTATCAAAAATAACGCATAGATCCAATTTTTTAAATAAAAATCACCCATAAAAATCGTTTAATATAGAAACTGCATTAAAAATGCCGCCATTTTGTTTTTTGCCCATTTGAGGATGAAAACGTCGGAATCAAGTTTGGCAAACAGCATTTTTGGATTCAGCACCCCTGAATTACCTTAAAACAATTGATAAATCAGCATTAACACAAAATGCCTAAAGCACTTTTTCTGAGCACATTTTTTAAAATCTGGACCTGACTAATAAGCAAATTATCAAAAACATTATGAAGATCTGGGAAAATGGAGGGATCAACTAAAAAACAAATGCAGTGTGTGGACCCCTCTAAATAATTACTGTAGAATGATTAGAATCTTCCTAAATATTTAACATGCAAAAGAAAATAAATATTACCACACCAACCTAATTTCCAGGTGGTGCTGTGTATGGTGTACGTAGCACCCCTTGAAAAATATTGAAGGTGCTTAAGTACCCCCGCTTCCCAGGGCCATTGTCGTGGTAACGCTATATCACGAATCAGCGGTCGAATTGCAACTTTTCACCGAATTGGTTGTCTATCACATTCACACTAGATGGCGCTCTCCAAGTATTGATATTTTTCGCTGATCCCAAATTCTTGTGTTATAGCACATGGAAAGAGATGCTAAGTAAGAATTTGTGCATTATTTCAATAGTGTAAGAGTAAAAGTTACTAATCTAAAACATTACAGGTGAAATTCTGATCGAGACTAAAAGGACAAGAAAAGGTTACCATCGATGGCCTAAATTGTTTTCATAAAATGAAATCAATCATTTTAATATCGCCGATGGATATCCTACATGCATCAAGTATTTAAAGAATGTCGTAATGAACAAAATGGACCAATGTATTTCCATAATTGCAATGATGAGTAATAAGAAGAAGAAAGTAAAATAAAACTGTTTGTATTATTAAAAAATGAAGGATAGACCGGTTTAGAGACTTATTTTTCAAACAACTTGAATGTCTACTTAATGTCTCTTAAGAACTAAAAACTCGTTCCAATTCTCTTTCACGCAAACATTGGTCGTAAAAAGCGGATCAGGGGTGGAGGAGCTTTTTATTTTCTTATCTGCAGTGGCGTAACATGCGGGGGGTAATCTGCCCCCCCCCCTGGCGGAGAGTTCACCGGGAAATAAAAAAAAAGGGGGAAAAGGAAAAAAGTTGGGAGAAAGAAAGAGGAAGGAAAAGAGAGGAAAGTGGGAGGAAAGGGAAAGGGTAAAAGGAAAGGGAAAAGAAAACAAATAAAAAACATAAACAGGAAAAAAGGAAAAAAACGGGAAAAGGAAGGAAAGAAGAACAAGTGAGAAAGAACAATTTTCCCCGATATACAAATACATTAGCATGATCGGTAAGGCAGGGTCCGCAGGGAAATAAATTAAAGGTGACAAAAAGGCAAACAAAAGCGGGAAATGAAGGTAGAATGGAATGAGCCAAAATCTAAATTGGAAAATAAAGAAAAGGAACAATATAAAACTATCGGGCTGCTGAGGATTGAAGATAACGAGCGGAGAGAAAGATGGATGGTATATAGCATAATTTCCTCCTTTTTTTGAGGGGGGGGGAGGGCAAGAGTAAGATGTTCCGGGGCTTTAAAATGGCTTGAATATCAAGAGGTTCCGGGGTCCGCCCTTTTGGCCCCACCCACATAGCACTGTTGTATAGATGAGTTTGGACCATGGCCTCCAAAAAATCTTCAACCAATAAAAAAGGGGAGGAAAGATTCAGATTTATTTCCAACAGAAATGACATAAATATTGATACAAATTATTTTTCATACATTATAACAAATATTTACGATATTTACAAAACATTAATGATAATTAACATATCATACAAAACATTTTGTAGAAAAATTATAAAATATAGTTTAGATAGAAGAAATGTATTTGTGGAAATGGGAGATTCACTCAAAAGCATAGCTTGTATAATATGAACCCCCCTCAAGGAAGAGAAAAGAGGAGAGAGAGAGAGAAAAAAAAGAGAGAGACGCAATGGTTGCTATATTGGCATACGGAGATTTACTGAATAGATTAAAAAGAACATGATAACCCACAGAACAAAACAAAACGAAAAAGAAAGAGTAAGATAAAACGAAAAAAAAACAGGACAACAAAAGGAGAAATTAACATAAATAGAATCAGGACGAATTGCGACCGAAAAGAGTCGATAAAACAAAATGAATAGATAAAGAGTAACAAAAATAATTTGAAGTCTGAGAGGAGATGATAACGAGCGGCATAGGCGGCGGAAGCGGGGGGGGGGGGACGTGTCCTAAATTTGTTGTTGATGACCTTTTTTTTTTTTTTTTTTTGCTTGTCAATTTATTTTCCTAAGTCCCCCCTAAAATTTTTGGGTTGAGAACCTGAGAACCGCCAATGATGAGCGGGAATCAGCAATGAAGACCTCGGTAGGATTTAAGTAAGAAGTTTTTCAGTTTTCTCTTAAAAGAATACATGGAAGGGCTGTTTTTATGTTATTTTCGAGGGAGTTCCAAAATCTAGGGGCATCGAACATAAATGTACTCTTTGCCAATAAAGTTCTAAAACGGGGTAAATGAAATTCGTTTGATTGCCTAGTAGAATCATTATGAAAAGACCGATTAAGAGGAAACATAGAATCAAATACACGTGGAAGGGTATTTTTGTCAAATTTAAACATAAATTGACTTAAATGAAATATGTATAGGTCGCTTATCTTCAGCAATAATATTTGCTATAAAAAAAATAGTGGGTCAGTGTGTGAACGAAAAGCTGAATTATGAATAACACGAAGGGACTTCTTTTGCAGTAATAACAATCTGTCTAAAATGTTTTGGTAGGTGCTGCACCAGACAAAGGAAAAGTGTATTAAATTTTTCTGAATATCACGTCAAAATCTATCTTCATGTTAGATTCTCGTGAAAAGGTGATTATCTCGCTCGCCTCGCTCGCTCGGGACTTATATTAAGCTACTTCTTGCCACATGCGCCATACTGCATGGGCCCCCTCGAGCGTAATCATGGTAATAGAGCTTCGCCCTGATGCGCACAATAACAATAATCTTTCTTACCGTGGTGTACAAAGAAGATATATCTTTTTTAACATCATGTCAAAATCTATCACGAAATTGGAGTTTTGTAATAAAAATGTCAAAATATTTGCTCGCTCGCTTGCATTTTTATTGCCCGATACACCATATCGCCCCCTCATTGTTTTTGCCTCATGACGTCATTGCCTGTTCCATGATGTGACCCGGAAATTTTTGGCTCCTGCCCCCCCAATATTATATTTGATTAGTGAGATGTGTATGTTATTCATGATTACAAATGCTTCATATGTGTTTAAATGTAATTCTAACAAAATCAGCAAGCGCTTGGCACTCGCAATAGATGACTGGTGAGATATGTTTACTCTTAAGGGATTCCTAAAACATAGTCCTTAAGATCTCCCTGTTTGGGGTCAATATATATATATATATATATATATATATATATATACAAAAATTTCGGACCTTTCAGACCTTTTTAGGTCTGAATATCCAAAATTTTCAGCTCGCGCTTCGCGCTCGCATTATGTGATTGCTTAGATGCGTATTTTCATACAATGACTACAATTGCTTCCTTAAAATGTCTCTATTAGGTCAGTATACCTGACAACTCAGCGCGCGCTCGTTAAGTGACTCAAATTTTTTGCTGGTGCCCCCCCCCCCCAATGCCGTTACCCACGGTACGCCACAAAATGATTCAGTTCGTTTTCGCCTCCCAGGCACAAGTGACGCCAAACAAATTAATATAATAATAATAATAAATAATACCTGTTTATTAGAAGTCAATAAGTGCTCTAAAGCAGTAAATGCAATAAATTACCCTGGCTTTAGCCGAGTTACCGTTATTCCTGCTAGGTGCCCGGTCATTTACCTCACCTGGGTCGAGTGCAGCACAATGTGGATCGATTCTGAAGGAAATTGCGCCATGGCTGGGATTCGAACCCAAGACCCTCTGTTTCAAATCAAGCCTTTGATTATCATTTAATATTATGAATGTGGCGTTGACTTATTTATTTTTTTCTTAATTCTTTTTGTTAATCAAATGTAAAATAAGTATTGGTGGTGGCACTAGCGTACCTAAGGGGGGGGGGCAGACTGCCCCCTGACGAGGGACAAGAGGGACAACTAATGCAAGGGACGTACCCCTGCCCCCCCCCCACGAGTCACAACTGATCCCTGACGAGCCACATGTGACCCCCTCTTTTGAACTTGAAGATTTTTTTTTTGCTTGTCAATTTTTTTGGCAGACGAATTTGCCCCCCTTTGGAAAATCCTGGGTACGCCACTGGTGGGTGTTTTTATTGTGGGCTTATTCTATTTTACCTTCTTCACGCTTGCCTTCATAATTTTCTTCTTTTTATATTGAGGTGAACGCATCGAATGTAATTTTTACATTTTGTAAATATATAAATTATACATAAATGTATTTACTTTTTTTTACTCCTGTGATAAAGTAAGAGCCCCCTGCCCCCCCGTTCCACCGCCCCTGGCTACTGAAGTGCAGTTAACTGTAGTAGCAGGGATAATATTCCACAGTCTAATTGCTTCATATCTAACTCCTCTTTAGGATAACAAAAGAAATATAGGAAGTTATAACAGCCACGTGAATGTGATCCCATATAAGATAATCATAATATAATGTTCATAATTATATACTGCAGTTCAGTATCGTGAATTAAATATGACAGAATATAAAAAATACAGAAAATTCATATTTCACACAGTAATGCCATAAATGAAGAGCTCACTTGCAAAAGGGGTTAGGTCCATTTTCAGCAAATTTGATTTTTATGTCTCAATGTATAGATTTTTAGTAGCTCTATAAGAAAAGTTGAAATTCCTATTAAAAAGTGAACTAATATCGCAAAGAAAAATCACTCTTCTTTTCAAAAGGGTTTAGGTCCACACAATTTTTTTTTTGGAAAAGAATATCATAAAAAATATGAAGATAGGTAGATTTCTTTTACACCCAATTTTATGTTCTCATGCATGGAAGGGTATCATGAAAATTCAGTTTCGCATAAGAATATTGCAATATGGGAGAATTAAAACAATGATTTTTTAGTGGATCTAACCCCTTTTGCAACCAAACCCTTCAGAATAACTAATTTGTTAAAAGGGGTTAGGTCCATTTTTCATGATTTTTTTTTTGTTTTCTGTCTCTAAACCTCTAATTTTTTTATTACTCTGATGATACCAAAGAAAATTTGAAATTCAAATAAAAACGTGATTGAAAGTGGCAAAGAAAAATCTTTTTTTTGTTAATAAAGAGAGATTGGATTAATTTCAGTTTACTTGCAAAATAAGGGGTAAGGTCCTGGGGTGAGAGCCACAATGATAATTTAAAAAAAAATATGTAGAAAAAAATGAAGTCAGGGAGTTTTTTTAATACCCGATTTTATGTTCACATGATAGGGTGGTATATATTGACAATTTAGTTTCTTATAAGAATATTGCAATAAGTGAGAATAAAAAACATGTTTTTTTTTCTCGGAATGGTCAAAAGTGGACCTAACCCCTTTTGCAACTAAACTCTTCAAATACAGCAAATAGATAAATGCCTTATAACTATGCAAACAAAGCCAGTGATTTTAATCCATGTATATACATAATCATTGTATTCTCTCATTCTGTATAATTATGTCCATATCTTTTGTAATGTTTACTTGAATTTTACTCCCGCGGATTTTGCTGTTATTATTTTGTGAATTTCCTTTTGTACAGCGAGAATCGACAAGTATATACAATTATCTATTTAACGGACACAATAAAGGAAATAAGATGAAAAATGAAACACACAATGTTTTTTTTCTTTACACCAAACAAAACAAACAACAAAACAAACTATATATAACAGGGCCGTCACCAGCTTTTTTCTAGGGGGGTGCTTTTTATGAAAAAAAACACAAAAACACAAAAAACAACGTATTAACTCAATTTCATGCAGTTATATAGCCCGCCGGCCAGAATGGATATAGAAAGTACATACTGGTCAACATGCCTATTGTTCCTCAATGCAGTTTCGGTGTCTGTGAAGGATACTGGCTTACCCCCCCCTTTTTTTTTTTTTTTTTTTTGGTTCTGAAGGGGGGTGCGTTCGCACCCTCCGCACCCCCCCTGGCGACGGCCCTGTATAATTAATCGAAGGTGACTGTTTGTGTGTACTATATTAGCACTACAAGATTAGCAAAATGACGTTGACGCTGAACAATCAGCAGCACGGACCGTATATTTTTTAGAACTGGCGCAAGCTATCGGTGGTGTTACAACGAAAATTGGGTATCAGCGAATTGCTAGTGTAATGCAATGGGTTTTTTTTTAGTGTCGAAAATAATAACAAAGTTCCTCGCTGAGATCAAATGAGCAGACAATTTTCAGATTTTTTTTTTTATATGGGAACATATCAGCCATACAACGAAATATAAATTTGGTAAGATTGCATTCTTCGATATCTTTCATATTCATCGTTTATTTAATCATACTGTCTGTACTGAAAACATATTTTGATAACATATCGAAATTAAAAATGCAAGCTTACCGCTACCGACCGTCTACTTCTACACTGCGCTGAGATGATTGATGCAGTGCATGCATGTTTTGGCTCAAGACAAGTCATGTTCGTGTTAGACAGCTGGCAGCCGTCTGTTACGAGGAGTTTTTTAACATTTTTTTAAAAATTTCTCCTCGTAGAGTCGTACACAGACGGCTCGCTATCGTGCAGCCACCATTAGCCGACTTGCAATGCAAAATCCCCCTGTCGGGGCTTTTCAATTTTTGTCTTTAATGAATAAAAATTTCGAAAAATATAGCGACCTAAATGCAAATTTATATTCCCTCTTGGCATCAATTGCCAAAAAACAGAGAAAAATTAAGTTAAAAGGAACAAAAACAGTGACTTACCTCGGCTGTCGCGCAAATTCACTTCCCCGTTTTATCCGATCTTAACTTAAGTACATAAACATATGGCCATGACTGGAGTCCCCTGTACAGATCGCGCTAGAAGTAGAACTTCGGTCTCTGTATTTGGTGAGTGAAGCCAACAAGTTCAGCTGAACAACCAACAAAACAGAGACCTAAGCTTTTGGTCTAGTTCGTGTTGGCTCCACTCGATTTTCGGTTCAGTAGTAGGTCTACTGGATCATATTACCGAATAAGCTTTTTCGATATATGGTAGTATATCGTATTGCCGGACACCTTTATTTCAATGCTTTAAAAAGGGCATTTAGAGATAATAAATTCGAGAAAAAAATGCACTAGCTATTCCAAATATTATGAAAATTATGAATATGATGAAATTCTTAGATATTTACCGGCCGATTTTTTCGTACCGCACTTGCCGCATACCCCTCCACGAAAAACAATTATTTTCGTGCGTGACAAATTGCATCATGATTCCGGACGCGCGCCCTCTATGGGATGCAACATTATATCAAACATGTTGACGAGACGGCGTCGGGTGACGAGATGGGTGACGATCGGGTGACGATTTTCTTGTTCAATGATTTAAAAGGGAAGTGGTGTTTTTTTTTCTTCATATAGCATATAAGATGCAAATTTTCTGAATTTTTCTCTTATTTTCAATATTGAATCTGATCAGATGTTGAAAATAAATTTGTGTTTGCTGATTAATATCGACATCGTTCCATTCATATGTTTACAAAATTTGTATGCGATAATTATCATTCTTGAGTGATCATTAAACATAAATTTTATCATGATTAAGTGATTTATCAATAAACAAATATTGACTCATCCTCTCAATCAATTATCAATCAAATATCCATTCAATCAATCTACAATTCAATCAATCAATCATTCGTTCAATCAATCAATCAACAATTCAATCATTCCATGCAGCCAATCAATCAATCAATCAATCGCTCAATCAATCAATCAAATATCCTTTCAATTAATTAATGATTCAATCAATCAAACAGCCAATAAATCAATCACAAACTCCATCTCAACACTAGTTTTGACGGTAGAGAAACATGCAATAGAGACAAAATGTTCAGTTTTACTGAAGGCTTCTATAAGAAGCATTTTATATTCACGTTTTTTCTTTTTCTTTTTCCTTTTCTTTTTCCATTTTTTCGTTTGCACATGAATAAAACTTAAATGAAATAATATTATAAATGCACATAAGACATAAACATGAAATAATTACAGCTCGTATATCTTTCAATTAACAACATAAATGAGATGACTGGAATGTTCTGGCAAATAGAATACTGAGGGTAACAAAGATATTCAATAATTACAAAAATGATAGGAAGATAACAATAACAATATCAATAATGATAACAATTATGACAATGAGGATGAGCAATATTTAAAGTAATTATTCATAACAATACAAATCATAATACGAGTACAATCGGTATTTATTGATATATCTAGAACCTAACAATAAATAATAATTGAGGATAAGACGGTTGCATTTTGTTGAAGAGAATAAACTTTAAATAGTCACAAATATTGACATCAAACAAATATGTTTCAAGAAAGAGAATACAGCAAAATATAGTGAAATGTGGAACGGAGACATTTGAAAAACTTTAACTCTCATCGCAGCATGGGCAGTCAAAGGACTTGGGTGCTCTGAACCAGCGACAGCAGTACCGCAGATGGACCCAGTGATTGCAGTGGTCACACTTTACCCAATCAAGGATGAAGACGTGGGTTCTGTCCACTTGTTTGGGTACACTTGCTTGACAAACACAGCAGTTTGAAGATTCATCATCCTCCTCGAGTTCATCCTCACTCTGTGCGTCTTCGCGGAAGACGAGCTTCCGTCGCGTTTGTGACGAATCATTCATACCAGATGTGCCTGGGATTTCTGACTGGGGAGGGGCGGCAGTGGGTGTAGCAAAGTCATTTGGACTCTCTGGCATAAGGTTTTTGTCCTTCTTCTTGCATTTCCCTTTCTTTGGAGGTTGAATCTCTTCCGGAGCTTGGAAAGTATCATCATCATCAGGATCAACACCATTTGCCTCAAGTATTTTGTGGTAGACATCTGTTTCTGTGATAGCTACACCGGCAGGCTGAAACTTCCGCTTCCTTGTGATGGCAGAATCCTCGCTTGGGGGAGTTGGTCGTCGATCGATCAGGAATGCAGCTGCCTCTGAATCGGATGTAGTGTCCCTAGTTAGGCCTACCTCAGGTTTACTTGATGGATTGACAAGGCTGGCTGGACAACACATTTCCTCTGCATTAATCTTGTCAGGATGGAATGGGTGAATTCCTGTTGCCCGGAATCCAGCTTGCAAGTTAGACTTGTTCACGGTTCGTAGATAGGATTCTCCAATCAACTTGGTGAGGAGGTCCCTCGTTATCACCTTGCCAGGATGTTCACGGAGATACCTACTACAGGTGACATTGTAGTAAGACTTGAGCGGGCTAAATACACCTACATCCAAGGGCTGGAGAAAGTGGCTGGTGTGTGCCGGGAGAAGAAACAAGACGATGTTGTGTTCTCGTGCATGTTTGATCACGTTGATGGGCACATGTGATGTATGTCCGTCATAAATCAAGATGACCTTTTCTCCCTTCTCTCTTCTGGCATCAACAAAGGGCGTGAAATGACTCTTGAAGAAGTCCTCAAAGATGGTTGAGTTACTCCACCCACTGTCGCTCATTTGCACTCTTGTTCCTGGAATTGCACCGTCTTTGAACTTGTCCAGGTTTTTCTTCCCTTTGAAAACAAGGAAAGGTGGGATGCATTCCCCAGCTGCATTGCCGCAAGCTATCAAAGTTGTCAAGGAAGAACGTGGAGTGACTATGAATTGCGGCCTAGTTAGTGTCTTCCTTGCCACAATCTTGACGGGCTTGTGTTCACAATTAAACCCGACTTCGTCGACGTTGTAAATTCTCTCTCCTTTGCCCTCCAAGTCGTATTTCTTTAGAATGACGCTGAGTTCATTAAAGTAACTTGTAACCAAATGGGGCTTTGAAGCTTTGGCACGTGCCATGCTAAGTGACTGCGGCTTCACCAATCGAAGGGAGGGCCATCGCTTCATAAATGACAGAAGCCAGTTGAATGTGAGCAGTCGCTTGTCTGGGGATCGATGGAGAAGACGGCCAAGGTGATTGGCAAGGTCACTTCCTAGGCGAATAACCTGTAATTGTGATAGGGAATATAAAAATGATAAGAGATTGTTAACAATAATAACATTGTGCAAACCCTAAATTCTACTCTAATGCAATGCACTGTAAGTCCCCTCATTGGTTTGGTTTATCATCAGCTTCAATAAACTTGACTTAATTCAACAGCAGTCTAAATAGATAAGAATATATTTCTATATTCTAAATTATGATTAAACTTCATGACGCTTCATGATAACGATGATACCGTGGCAATGATCCTTTTTTGGGGGGGGGGCAAGAATGTAATAAATTTTCACTCACATCTCTTCTCGAGAGACCATAGCCATGGTCTGCCAAATAATTGATGTGATCGACGAGCTCCTGCTCTTCATCATGGCTGAGGATCGGCGCCGGTCCTGTATTCGTGGGGTTGACACCATATTTCTCTCTGACTCGATCATGGAGTGTTGACCTAGGAATTCCACACTGAAAAGCTGCAGATCTTATTGATGAGCCTTCGTTCACGAGGTGAAGAGCAGTTTCAAAGTTGACTGCAGAGTAGTCATGATGTCGACCTCGACTAGGACGAGACTGCCGAAACGTTTTCTTAGGAACCGGCTATAATTAGAAAGATGAATAGCATGCTATTAGTCATTTCTCTCATGTCTTTTATTAGTCATGACGTAGTGATTAATTAACTTGACATATTTAATCAAAAGATCAATAGATAAGGATTATGGATAAACGGATGACTTGTTCCAATTCTCATCAGTGTGTCGTGTTTTTTTTTGTTATAATTTCTAGGATTCATTAGTGTCTTGTTAAAAAAAAACACATCCTTCTTTCTCATTGTCAACCTTTATTTGTGTGATTTAAATCTTTTGAAAGATAATTGCTTCAACTTAACACTTTTTGATAATCATAGACACTCTATAGATTAATATTCTCGTCATTCATTATTGTGCTCTTTGTTTGTTATCACACGTGTCGTTCGTATTCTCTTTCGCCGTCTGTTGGAAAATCGACGAATGTCGCACAATCATACGTAAGTGCACTAGAATCACCACACATACCCACAATACACCGCACGTCAACATTCGGAGCAGACGAAAGATCGAATACGGCAAAACCAGGCTCGTTTTTCGTCAGAAAATATATCAATTGTGAATGAAAACGGTATGCAGTATGAAATTTTTAGCATTTTCTGTCATTTTATCGATAAATAAGGTGAAACTTACATTTTTTCGCCTCATTTCTGCTGTCTTGTTCCATGTATCGATCTGTGGAATTCAGCTGGGTAGTCCAACGCGTACAAAATTACTGTAGTACGCGATAATATGCGCGTCCGGAATCATGATACTGTCCGGTGATACAATGTGTAGCTATACCGATATTAGTAATACCGTTCGGTATGAAAGTCATACCGGTTTGGATACCGCCGTTGAAATTTCAATACCGAAATACCGTCATACCAAAAGTTGAAAATATCATACCGGTATTTTCTTCTGTATTGTCGTTTATGGGTATTTTTACAGTAAAATTAAGCCAAAACAATAAGTTCTTTGGCTCTCTCAACGTATTTAATGAAATCAGAATCCAATAATCTAACCTCGAAATGAATACATCGCCCCTTAACTACTGTCTGAGCTCCGTTAGCCGCTGCATAAGGCCTCGGCTCCACTGCTATGATACTGGGGTGCATGTTGGCTCAGCTCCATGCACTCGTACAAAGCTACAGTAAACAACGAAGTCGACCGAGATGGAGAGCATTTCATGAAGAGTTTTTTTCAGTGGTTTCAACAACAGATTTGCTTTCCGCCAATCACATGCGAGGGTTTCCTAGCTTGTAACATCCCTCTACACAAACAAAATCACTGACAAAACTCTTTTTGAAACACCCCTAGCCTGCCTTTTGACCACGTGGTGTATTGCGGGCTTCAACAAAGCATCAACCTTGGCTTGGGGCGTTGACAGACAAACCACAGGATTAACACTTTTTTTTCTTTATGCTCTTTTTTTTTTCTCGGACTGCTCTTAACTTGTATGGGAATGTCCACTAAGTTTTTTTTTTTTGGGGGGGGGGTGCTGTGCATTGACAGACAAACCACAGGGATTAACACTTTTTTTCTTTATTCATTGTTTTTTCTGGACTGCTCTTGACTTGTTTCAATTATGACAAGTTTACTTTTATACTATAAGCATGCTACAAAAATCGTCTGACCCCCCCCCAAAAAAAAAAAAAAAAATAATGATAATGAATAAATAAATACATAAAGAAAAAAATAATACATTAATGAATAAATAAATTAAATATGAAAATAAAAAAGACAGAAAATGTTGATAACATTAACAGGAAAAAAAATGTTACGCCATCCCTCTTTGTTTATTTTGATCTGTGATGTGATCGTAAATGGAAGAAAGTGGCTGAGAATATTTGTGTGATTTGTGATGGGTGTTGTATCCGTTTTGTGCATGTGCGGTCATGAATAAAATAAAATAAACTATTGGATTGATTGTAATTTAAATTTATGATGGTCTCATGGCGTGATAAGATGTTGATCAACTAAAATTTGGCATGTGTGAAAGATGAAATTGACAAAAAAAGAGGGGAAGATCGAGATTCGGAGAAGAGGAGGATGTTGATTGTTCGTGGTAAGAGAGGGGTGGTGACGGGGAGAGAATGGGCCGATGGGAAAGAGAGAGTGAAGAATTAAGGGGCTGGGGAGATAAAGGAAAACAAAAGCAAGAAAAAATGAGTGAGAAAGAGGCAGCCGGGGGATAAGAAGTTTAGGGGGAGGGTTTTACTTTTAGACAATGTGGAGATTCACAAGAGGGGGGGGGGGGGGGTTCAACACAATGGACATTTATAAGAAAAGTTATTTACGAGACGTCAAAATTTGAGGTCAGCAAACTTTGAACCTTCGACGAACACGTGTTGATGTGAGTGGTAAACAAAAGGGGCGAATCCAAATGTGAATGAGTGGGGCCAGATCGGTGAAGGGAAAATCACACATATATCCTAGTCCTAGACAGTTTTAGCAGGGAATTTTGGTGCTTGGAAGTTAGGGCATGTACACACGTTTAGCAAAGTAATACCCTTTTCATAAACCTATCCTCCAATTAGCCGCCTAAGAGTAATGCGGATAATTCAATAAAAATTGCGTTCATAAACTCCGAAAATAAGCCGCATTATTTTTACGAGCGCCCGTCCTGAAAAAGGGGGATAATCGCCATGACAACTGGACACGCCCCCTCCGATGCGGTTGTGTTGGAAAAGGGTGACCTTGTGACCGCACCATGGCAATTATCCGCATAATTTGGAAATGCGTTCATAAACTCAAAATCTTGTCCCGATGCTGCTATTATGCGGATAATAGCAGCATCAGAGTAATGCGGATAACTCTTGTCCTCCAATTTTACGACCAAATTATGCTGCTATTAGCCGCCTAATTCATTTTAATGGGGTTTATGAAAGGGGTATCAGTAGCAGTGAGTTTGCGGTGTAGCATTTGGCAACTTGACTTGTTCATTTCGTACCATGTGCTTGCTGAGATAATTTTGCACACATGCACAGGTAATTCACAGCTCTCGCTGGGGAGAGAGCATGATCGTATAACTTTTGGCAAAGAAAGAGAAAGTTTTTGTCAATGAGAATGGACCATGCTGAGCATTCCTCAGCTGACCACAAACATCACTCATTATCGGTGGCCATATCAGGGCTAAACAAACATTGGACACTGTTTGCACAATAAATTGGGAATTTACTCGGTATTAGTCGGTATACCGGTATTGAAGCTATTAGTAATACCGGTATTGAAAATATCAATACCGAAAAAGCTTATTACCGAACACTTCATGAATTCAATCATATCAAACACATTATTCTCATAAAATTCATCAGACTTTCACCATAATATAAATACACAATTACCTACAAAAAACGGTATGGTACGGTATGTAAAAATTTTGCCAAAATCTATTTTCTTTTTTTACGATATTTGCTTCCAATCGGACCCCTGGCTCTTCGCATGTGAAATATTTTGGTCACTTGAAAAAGGGATCATATTACCGAACGTGTGTTTTCTATTGGAAAAATTGAGAAAGCAACAAAGTCACCGATGAGATATTTTGACATAGGCCTACCGTATTTCATTTTTAGAATATTAAAATAAGACTTTGAAAATATCTATTCAAGTTCCCTTTGGTTTGGAAGGATGTTGTATTAAGTTTTGAGCGTGTGCAGAGATGCCAAGTTCAAAGACCAGCTACATGTATGTGTGAGATTTTCTGTGAATCTGAGTGAGATCACAGACATTGTGTACAATGTGGGGATAGGCTGTGATAGTTGCGTGAGACAGAGATTTGAGGGGATGAACAAGAGTCCAAAATGCTTGAGTCTCACGCATAATGCGTGAGACTTGGTAGCTCTGCGTGTGAAATTATTTTCTGACGCGGACAATGCGCCTGTTCGGTAATACGAGGCCGGTCGATAATACAATCACTCACTATAAGTGCAGGCTCCACTCCACTTCAATACCGCTACACTACACTCCACCTACCCAAATATAAACCTTGCTCATTAAATGAGTACTACTACCCAAACTTCGGGACTGTGAACTCGTTCGGATACTCCAAAGGTTACTCCTAGAGGCAAAGGTGGGATAAAAAAGTTATTTATTGTAAAAATTATAGAAAAAAATAAATTAAACGAGAAAGAAAAATAGCTTAATTTCTTACTCTATACCCTTATTTCACTCTGTGTCCATTCTCCGGTTATCCTCAAAATTAGTGATTTTGGGCAAGTATCTAATTCCTAATTCCTCACACGTACGGTATTAATTATTCACGGCCTATTTCAAAACATCGCATGCGATCGGTCGCAGGTCAAACAGCATAAATATTATATTGGATGGCTCAGAAAATACAAGAAATATTCTAGAGTTTGGGAAAATTTTCTACTATTCATGCAAAGCTTTAGATAAGAAATCAAGTAGAAAATTTTAAGGTAATTGTATCAGATTCAGGTTAAAATGCCATATAATCAGTTTGAAAACTTGTTTGAAGACCTCTGCTCTAAATTACTCTGCTCGCAAAATGGCGATTCCATGATGTTGGTAGGGAAGTTCAGATTTCTCAGAACAGATGCAAAAGGGAACAAAATTTGCTGATGTTTTGTCAATTTTTTTCACAATTGCAGAAGTTGTTTTAAGAAAGTTACCAAACTGAGTGTTTTGGGGTTGCACTTCCTGATGGTGATATCAGTTTTTCAAGATATTGTGATATTTTACCATGTGCAAAGTAAGGTAAGGCTGCCGATTAAGCTATGATCTTGACAGCCTAAATACATCTTCAGATTGTTATTCGCTTTCAATGGATATTCAGAAAAATTCTAGTTTAATTATTTTTGTCTTCATATTATACAATTTTACTAAAAATAGGAATTATGTATTCTCTCCCCTGTATACTTCTAAACATTCTGTAAAATTGATAATTATTTTTGTTTCTGGTGGTCATTTCAGAAGTTGTCATGATCTGTAGGCTGGAGTCACTGGAAAGATACAATGTACAATGTATGTAGATAATCCTCATCAAACAGATTCATCTAATTGTCTTTATTGTCATTTTATATCATTCTACACGCAGATACGCCAAGGATATCATTTTGTTACAACCATGAGGATTCTACCCCCATCCATCCAAGACCTGCCTAATTTCTTACACCACCTATGGATCATATGTTTTCTTCTACCGCCCTCATGGGGTCAGAACTACGACCTCTACAGCCAGTCGGACACCTGGACAACAGCCATCCTTATCCTTACCTACAAACACCCAGTCTCGAAAAACCTCACGACAGAGAAAGAAGAAAATGGCCGCTTTGCAACAGGGACTATCAAAGAAGCCAAAGGCATTCTGCTGCGACCGTCTCGTAATGTCTATGGATGTGTCTCACTGCCGAAGAGTCAAATACCAAAGCAACCATGGATTGCACTGGTAGAATACGGAAACTGCACACCAGAGGTGAAAATGACATTAGCAGAAGAAGGAAATGCTTCAGCTTTACTAATGATAAATGCTCCAGAGGTTGATGCTTCTTCAGTAGATTTTAAAGGTAGGTACTTAAATATGTACTCTTTTAGGGACAGTGATTTTCCGCGATCGCGGAAAACGGACGGAATTCACGGAAAAGGCCTTTTGAAACGGAAAGTGGCATTTCAAACGGAAAATCACGGAAAACGTATTTTCCCTCAAAATACACAGAATAGCAACAGAAATTACTCCAAAATAACAACAAAATGAGAATATTAAATGGCCACAAAACCCCAGAAAACACGATCTCACTTCGCTACAATCATGACAATTCACACATCGTGATTGCTCTCGACATCAGCACACTCGATAGTACCCCGCGATCGTACCCGGCCGGCCGGGTTGAGCTTCACATCGCTTCAGATCGCTCAACTGCACGGTCGTGTGTTGCTGCCCTCTACGTTAGAAGATGTAACAGCACGATATCGTGGTCTTAAAATCCAAGATGGCGGATTGGCGAAAGTCGTTGACTGATGATAACGATGTCCAAAAAACCCCAAAATTATCGATGAAATTTAATTTCACCGTAAAATAATGCTAATTATGTGAAAGGTGAGGATGTATGCATGCTAAATCAGTTTGAAAAATCATTTAATACACCAGCATAGATCCGATTAGAACGGATTCTATTGTGTTGTTGGTACAGTAGCAGATACAAATTTTGGCCAGTGCGAGTGTATGCGCTTTGATTTTGCTATTCAATGTGTAAACGGAATTGTCACTTTTCCGTGTGTACAACGTCTATGGGGAAACGGAATTTCCGTTTTCTGACGTGCTGAAACGGAATTTGTGATTTTCTGAAACGGAAAAGGCCATTTTTTGAAACGGAAAATCACTGTCCCTACTCTTTTATAAATTGTAGAGAATTCCAACTGTACTAAAACAATCAAAAGGTTTTTTCTTATATTATATATGTGTTTTATTAAATCTACCGGTAATCAAATTTGTAATCATTACCATCATTCAGTGAAACATTGATATTGATAATAATCACAGATCATAGATTTCTAATGAGTCTACACCTTTATAATACTTATTAACATGTCTTTTTGTATTTCCAAATTGCCTCAAACCTAAAATGAAATTGCTCTATGGAATTCCTGCTGATTCCAACTTGGAGAATTATGATTTTACTCTTTTGTTTACATGTGTGTATGAATTAGATACAAAATTCAAGATTAATTTGAGGCTGAATTTCGTAGGTTTTATTTTGCTTCATTGAGCTGAGCAGACATCACAATTGTTACTGTACCCAAGGCTCGACATTAGCGGTGGCCCGGGGCCACCAAAAATTCATCTCGGGCAACCATTATTGAAGAAATGTTAAGTTTTGGTGGCCCGAATCGGGCAACCAATAATTTTCAAAGTAGGGCAATTTTTCTCCCGATTTTGCATGCATTTATCAACCTTCTACAGTTAAAATTGCAAGCCAATTCGTCATGCGCCTTTTTTGTTAATCTACACACACACAAAGATTGCATAGTCATGACAGTATGTAGGCCTACCGCTAGCATACAGTAACTATTATTCAGCCGGCCGTGCCGGCTGTCTGGCTGAGCTTTGCATGCATGAAACCAATGCAGCTAGCTGTTTACGAGCAGACTACTCAGACCCAGGGAGCTGCGATACGAAATGTTACTGCTAAGAAATCTTCCCCAGAACTTTGGAAATCTACGTCAAAGTCACATTTTACACCAATGAAATGCCCTTCTACAGTCCATATTACTGAAACCTGATTAATTGCAAGCATTAAAAGGAGGAATTATGACCTCTCTTTTGACTCAAAAAGACCGATTTCCAAATGCATTAATACACATAAAACACATAGGTGAGTACATCACAGTCCCATATGTGCATTTGTATGTATGTTGATATTTGGTTTATTTCGAAGCTGTGTCTCTTTGAGCCAAAAATAAATAGGCCGCTCTTTCTTTCTTGTTTACAAATGACTTCTTAAACCACTCTTAAGGAAGTAAATACTTTGGGAAGGCATTTCATTGATATGACATGTGATTTTTTTCCATCATTTTGTCAAATATAGGGAAGGAATTTTCTCACTGTTTTTTCCAGATAACTTTTGCCATTTTATTTTTTTCTTTCATTTTTTCAGTGATTAAACCATTCATACCCCTTCCCATTGAAAATGCCTGATTAAAGAACATGTTTCTACTGAATAATAATTTTCCCCATTTTTGTCTCACCTGCGAAGCAGAGTGAGACTATAGGCGCCGCTTTTCCGACGGCGGCGGCGTCAACATCAAATCTTAACCTGAGGTTAAGTTTTTGAAATGACGTCATAACTTAGAAAGTATATGGACCTAGTTAATAAAACTTGGCCATAAGGTTAATCAAGTATTACTGAACATCCTATTAGAGTTTCATGTCACATGACCAAGGTCAAAGGTCATTTAGGGTCAATGAACTTAGACCATGTTGGAGGGATCAACATCAAAATCTTAACCTGAGGTTAAGTTTTTGAAATGTCATCATAACTTAGAAAATATATGGACCTAGTTCATGAAACTTGGACATAAGGTTAATCAAGTATCACTGAACATCCTGCATGAGTTTCATGTCACATGTCCAAGGTCAAAGGTCATTTAGGGTCAATGAACTTTGGCCGAATTGCGGATATCTGTTGAATTCCCATCATAACTTTGAAAGTTTATGGATCTGATTCATGAAACTTGGACATAATAGTAATCAAGCATCACTGAACATTTTGTGCAAGTTTCAGGTCTCATGATTAAGGTCAAAGGTCATTTAGGGTCAATGAACTTTGGCCGAATTGGGGGTATCTGTTGAATTACCATCATAACTTTGAAAGTTTATTGGTCTAGTTCATTAAACTTGGATATTATAGTAATCAAGTATCTCTGAACATCCTGTGCGCATTTCAGGTCACATGACCAAGGTCAAAGGTCAATGAACTTTGGCCGAACTGGGTGTATCTGTTGAATTACCATCATAACTTTGAAAGTTTATGGATCTGATTCATGAAACTTGTACATAAGAGTAATCAAGTATCACTGAACATCCTGTGCGAGTTTCAGGTCACATGATCAAGGTCACAGGTCATGTAAGGTCAATGAACTTTGGCCATGTTGGGGTTTTTTGTTGAATAACCATCATATCTCTGTAAGTTTATTGGTCTAGTTCATAAAAAGTGGACATAAGAGTAACCATGTATCACTGAACATCTTGTGCGAGTTAGAGTAGTATTCAAAGTCAGCACTGCTGCTATATTGAACCGCGTGGTGCAGGTGAGACGGCCAGAGGCATTCCACTTGTTTGATAATTTTGTTTTATTTATTTTTCTTAAATTTTCTTTTGTTTTTTCTCAAATTATTTTTTTATGACCTGTTCTTTGTTTTTTTCTTCATTTTTTCTTTTGTTTTATTTCACTTACCGTATTCATTTTAACAATTTTTGTTTTCTTTTTTTAATATACTATTCTAAAATTTATTTTTGTTTATTTCCCCCTTTTACACATTGTTCTAATTCTGCAGCATGTGATTTTCTCCTGCTATAATATGCTGGAAAAGAGAAAATAAACTGGATTTGGGGCCTGCATAATCTAGGTTTTACAATCAAAAAGGAAGAAAGGAAAAATCATTGTTTTGTAAATCTATCTGAGTTTGATATATGCACTATTTATTTAATTTACCATTATGAGTATGTGTCTATACGGAGATTAAAAATCTACACAACCTGGGAACAATACAATTCTTTTATTCTCTTTCAATCATTTCATATTTACAATGATAGAACAATATTACCACAAAATAAGCAAAGTAAAATAACAGCAAGCACGATTTACATACAAGATGTACAAAGAATAGTGGTACGTGTTAGTGATTGCAGAATATTTCAGTTTGTTTTATTCATTTTTAATTAATGTTTTTCTTTATATTTTTTGGGCCACCAAACCTTATTAGTGGGCCACCAAAAAAAATTATTTGAAGGTTTTGGTGGCCCGAATGGGCCACCACCAAAAAAAGTTAATGTGGAGCCTTGCTGTACCAGTATGATGGATGACTGTCTGCTTGATTTAGGTCCTATCCAATGGACAGGGTTGGTATTGGTAATGAGGGTTAATGCCTAAAATAAAAAAGCAGCAGCTCATTGACCTGGTTTTTACCCATATTGCTAGATTTTGAATTATGATATAATCTATAAAAGAAATTCTGTCTCTTATAGCCTAGTCACACTAGAGGCGGAATGAGCCGGAACGCCGTCGGAATGAATATTCTTGGCACATTCCTGGATATTTGAAGTGCATTCTAAAAATTCTGACTGCATTCTGACGAGTGCATTCAAAATATTCATGTCCATTCTTTTTTCCGGCCCGAATGTTTTGCTCACGCTCAAAACTTTCGAGGTGTATTCAAACTGGAAAAATATTGAACAGCATTCAAAGTGCAGTCCAGCAGCACTCTGACTGCATTCAAAATATTCTGACGACATTTCAACAATATTTGAAACATTCCGATCGCATTCATGGGAGAATCAAATCGCATAAAAGCATGGCAAGCTGTTGCTGCAACGTCAGTCAGCACTGAGGAGCATTGAGGTCATCGAACGGCATTTTTAGAACTTTTATAGATCAATTCGAAATTCCCTCCCAAATGTGGCTCGAATTGTGAAAAATTTTCATTCCGGCTGGAGTTTCTGCTTGATTCCTGCTTATTCTGAATAAGTTTGAGGGGGCTTTAAATTAAAGGTATTTTTCATTCAGAAGAAATGCCCCAAATCATGTACATTTTATGTATTTTTATTTTTTTGGGGGGGTAACAGTTAAAATTGTGTAAATTCACAATGATTGGAAGTCTGCATTACATAATTCCTTCTTTGTGAAATTTGCACATTCGCAATTCATTTGCCCAGAAGCGATTTAAATTTTAAAAAATCAGTTGAAAATAATGGTAGTAAACAAAAAAAAAATATCTGTTTTAGTGGGTGGACCTGCTGAAGATTTGAACTGACATGAATACAGTGTAACTCTTGATAATTTGGCAATTGATATCTTTCCATGTACATGTACTGCCATTACATCCACATACCAGCAATATTAGATCTAGACCTACATGAGAAAAAATAGAAGAAAAAAGATATTTGTGTGAATAGCCATATTACATGTAAGTTGCAAAAGAGCCCTTCATAGATACTGCCATACTGGTACTCATTTGGTTATAAAATAATCAATACAAAATGTGATTTTTCATGAAAAGAAATAGAAGAAAGGGGGAAAAGGCTGTCAGAAAGTATTTTCCCTTTGGCCATGACTCTTTTAAATTGGAAATGTACACTACATGTATGATTTAACCATAATGTGTAATGAGGCAGCCATGCTCATGGTGAACATTTTTAGGTCAAGAAAATATATTTTAATGGCCCATAAATTTCTAAAGTTTTGCAGCCTCATAACTATTTATAGTGTATGTATAAAACTTTACACAAAAATATATTCCACAGTGGTAAACTTTGTAGATAGCTGTCTTGTACTTTTTCTAGGCACCAACAGGGTTTTTAGTCATTGTGAGAGCAAAATCAATGCTTTATTCAAGGCTCCACACTAACTTTTTTTCTTGGTGGCCCAAACAATCTACCAAAATCATCAATTTCATATTTTGGTGGCCCTAAAACAATAGAAAACATTACAATTTATCAAAACTTTGGTAGCCCAACCGGGCCACCAAGTGTTGGCTTTTACAAAGTTTTGGTGGCCAGACTCTCATTTTTGGTTGCCCCGGGCCACCGGCCACTGCTAATGTCGAGTCGAGCCCTGCTTTATTACATCATTAGGCCTTTAGAAGGGCCATTTGAAAAAATGAATAAATATCTACACAAGTTTATGTTTGTATTTTTTAGGGTTTATAATTTTTCAATGAAAATGCATCATAAATAAGAAAAAAAGTTCATTAAACTCATAAAGTGTGCACAGCAAACCTTAAGATTTGATAGTAAAAATCATCAAGGGAGCTTTATTCTCTTGTTTCAGTGTAAGTTGAACTTATTCATGCTTTTGTTGTAAAAGTTTCCTCCTGAGTAAACATCAATCCTAGAGCAAACATTCTTTTATTGTAAAGATTTTTACAAACAACTTGACTACAAGCCAACTTAGCCAAGTTAGTTTCTCAATAATACATTGAAAGAGCAAAGTACTTCTTATTATTTGCAAGTAACAGTTCAAAAGAGTTTTTTTAAGAATTCATGTTTTATTGGATTTTAAAAACAAAATTTAGCACTCTATTCCAGTGGACAGGTTCTAGATTTTATAGAAAATGGGACAATTACATTGTAAGTGGAAACCCCATTACCAGCTATTTGTACATTATCTGAATAGACTCACTTAGACTGCTTTTGATTTAATCATAAACATGCACTGTACTAACCTTTGCCCATATGAAAACATTGAGAAAAACTCATTTTACAAACTTTATTCCAAGCCAAGCCCCCGTTATGTACACAAATAGAGATAAGATCCACTCACTTGGATATCCTGCATGGAAACTTTTATCATGCAATGGAACTTAAAAGGGCAAAGTGCGATGACCTTGTATGTAGTAATCAAATTTAAAATCACAGAGCTATATAAGTAAATTACATGTACATGTTTAAGGTTTCTGTTATATTGTAAATACCCACTTATAGTAATTTTTTGTATCCATCTTAAGAAGCGTAGCATACATGTAAAAATTATTATTGGTCCTACATGTACATGTACATATGAACAGATTTTTTTATGCATGTTGATTTTTTTTAATCATTGCTATTGTTAATCATGCCAAAATCAGACTTACAAAAAGAGTGCTATTATTACTGTTTTTGAGATGGAATTTAATTCAGAGAAACTCTAATTAAATAGAAGAAGTTTACTTTTCTATTGATGTGATTAAAGTGATTGGTTAACATTGATTTGACTTTTTAACAATCTGAGCTAGAAGGTCAAACTTGTCACCTGTGTCTGTGATATGTTACAAAAATGAAGCCCAGAAAAAATTGCGTTCGAAAATAATTATTTAGTGCTTCAAATATTGAAATATAAAGTGACCGGAAACACCATCTTAATTTCATCCCATACACTTATGTGTACTATTTAGGCATCTATAAGACACCTATTTACAAAATCGGGGTTCGCCTTGTAGTTTTAGGTTTTCATTCTCAATAATGGTTGTTTGCAGGGTTTATTAATTCTAATACATGCCCTTGTACACATGTTTCATCTTGGTTTGAGATTTTTATAAAACAGCTGCTTACAAAACCTTGAAAAAAAATCAGATTATGCCAGTTTACCTGAATTTTATTTTAAGGCTTGCTCATTCACATGTTTGACTAGTCCTTTGATGTTGTTGTACATGTAATACAGTCACTATTTCCCTCTTTCTTAGAACCTTCAACAGACAGTAGTTTTTGTCTCGCCTGCATATATACATGTAACACCGGTGTGTTGGCTCAGTTGGTAGAGCGTCCGTCTCACAACCGGGAGGTCGGGGGTTCAAACCCCGGCCGCGTCAGACCAAAAGACGTTAAAAGATGGGAGTTGCTGCTACCCTGTTTGGCGTTCAACAATTAAAGGAATAGAGCCTCGTCGATCTGGCGCTGCACAGTGGCTGCCGGGCCCACGATCAGTTGGGCAAAGCAAATTTTCGGAGTATTTCATGTCTATTTCGAATAATAAATTATCCATGGATTTATCATTCTTATTTATCATCTGAACCTAGGGTTACATTTTTTGAATGTCAATATAATGTAAACAGTATATGGATCTACATGTAGTTCATGAAACTTACACACATGTAACTAATACCCTTTTTACACAGGATTTTCTTAGCCCCGGACTATCGCTAACCCCGTACTATCCGTAACCCTGTACTATTTTTTTTTCCTTTTCACACATGCCAAATTGTTATTGCTAACCCCGGATAAGGAATTCTTGCTTTTCACTGTAACTTTGAAAGTTTATGGATCTACTGTAGTTCATAAAATTTGGACATAAGAGTAATGAAGTATCACTGAACATCCTGTGCGAGTTTCAGGTCACATGACCAAGGTCAAAGGTCAATGAACTTTGGTCTTATTGGGGTTATTTGTTGGATTACCATCAAAACTAAAAGTTTATGGATCTAGTTCAGAAAACTTGGACATAAGAATAATCAAGTATCACTGAACATCCTGTGCGAGTTTCAGGTCACATGACCAAGGTCAATGAACTTTGGCCATGTAGGAGGTAATTATTAAATGGCTGTCATAACTTTCAAAGTTGTCATTAAATTGCTGTCATAACTTTCATAACATAGTCAATTTCAAAATCAGCACTGCTGCTATATTGAATCATGTAATGCAGGTGAGACTGCAAGAGGCGCTTCACTTGTTTAGTCTGATCAGTGTCTTTTTAATATAAGGCGACTAGTTATTAAACTGTTTCCTGGATCAAATGTGATTGAATTGATGCTTCACGTAAAAATAGTTTTTAATATTCATAATTCCGGTGATTGCGTACATGCAGATTCAAGATCAAGGAATAGAATCGCTCCTCAAATTCAATTAGGGACAATGTCATGCAGAATGGAAAATGCCAATTGATGCGTTTCCAAGTGTTTTCAGATATGGATGGTGCCCATTGAAAAAAAGAATTGTGTAATGAAAACTTACTTAAAAAAAATAAACTCAAATCCAAGTACTTGATACTCAAGTATCAAGTTGTGTTTTATTTTTGACACTCCATTATTATTGCACCTCTTTCTGCATTGGGCTCCTTGGTAGCTTCTTCTCGGTGGTAACGACTGTGTGGTAGACTTTTATTTGTATAGTAAACAACACCTACATGGGGGGGGGCTCCTTGACAAAGTTTTGATGACTTTCCCATTTTTGCTCTTCAAATTATTTTTTCAAAAGAAAAAATGCTAGCTAAAGTGGTGATGACCCCTTGTTCCCTTTATCTTTTGCTTGTCAGAAATGTTTGCCCCGTCTGACAAGGTTTGCTTGATACACCATTGACATTGCTACACAGCATGGCCTATCTGAACGTATCGGCAGGGCGAATCTGATAGCATACCATGTAGATATGCTTGCATTGATTACCATTACTGCAAATATCATTTAATGCCTATGGTGCAGTCCTAGTGAAAGTTAGCAGAAATTGATACCTCAGTGGGTTTGAATTACAGGGATATGGTTTATAGTGTATGATCCTGTTTCATGGTATGTGCCTGATACACTGTATACTGTACATGTAGGGCCTACCCCTTTCAGAAATCCAATGGGCATTATTCGATTTTCATTTATTTATTTTGTTTATTTTTGTATTCATTGTAGTGGAACAAGAATAGGATTTTAGGGTAATGTGCATTCACATTTCAAAAGTAAAATGAGATTTAGAAGCAATCAAGCAGATTGTTATATTCACAAATGTGGTTCTAAATGTGGATTCTGTTTATTTAAACAAAAATACTTGATAATACTTTTTTATTGAGTCAAATGTGAATAGATAATGATTTCTATTAGACAGGTTATTATGAAAGGGATTTTGGTGAAATTATTCAAAATGCTATTGGATCAAACTAGGAGTTTAAAAGGTGATACAACTATACAAATTGTGATTATATCAATGCTGGGAGCCAGGCCGGGCTACAACTTGGAACCCAGCGAGTTGGGTGGATTTCCCCATGTCAAGCCGGTCCGGGTCGAGAGCTAAAACAGCAAAATCGGAAGCTGTTATGTCTTAGAAAAATACCAAATAAACAGCATGATAATGTAACCATTTACCTCCATGCATGAACTGAGCTTATATTTATTCTCAAAATAAGCAAACTAAATCGGTTCTTAATGTGAATTTCAGCCCTATTGAGCATCGGAAATTACCTTATTTTGGCTTCAATCACGACGTCTTCATTTGAATTCTTAGTCAAATTTTGCCAAATGAATGTAGAGGGCAGCAACACTGTTGACTTTGTGTTTGCTGTATGTACAATGTACAGTAATCGCTAATTTCAGCACATATCTGAAAGACTAAACAGCGGACTGAGACCCTAAATCTGAGAACTCGAACAATGAAATCAAGATCAAAGCCAAAATAAAGCTGTTTCTGATGCTCAATGAGGTTCAAACTCAGGTTAAGGTTGATACTTAGGTTAAGATTTATTTCACTGACATCGTGGGGTATATGCACAAGATATACTAGGGCCTAGCGTGCAGCTACATGTACATGTAGCGAGGCCAGGTTTCTAGAGGTGCGGCAGACATGCCAACCTTTCCCTTTTTAGAGTTTGTTCCTCTTTTTTTGCTATGAATACAGGGTACACCAATAATTTTTTTGCATGATTTGTTGCTTTTTTTTATATTTCCGATCATGAAGTATGTATTATACACAGCGCATGACAGGAGTGCCGGTCCGACAGTCCCAGACCGGTAAAAATCACTGTCGGCTAGTAACTTGTTACATGAAAAGAACAAGTAAATTCTTGCCTATGAGCACATGTTTAAAAAGAGTGAATTATCAAGTTTTCAAGTAGAGTCATTTCACTACAACGGGCTGGCGATTGTTACGTTGAGACAATTTTCTTTAAATACTCTATTTTTGTCAAAAATTACTTTTTTTCCCTTCTAAGAATATCTTTTTTTTTGGTTGGCCGCGGTGTTTTCACAAGAGCATACAGATCTAGGACCACCCTGTGCCTTGAATTGAACACATGATTAAGAATAATACCCTTTTCATAAACCTATCCTCCAATTAGCCGCCTAAGAGTAATGCGGATAATTCAATAAAAATTGCGTTCATAAACTCCGAAAATAAGCCGCATTATTTCTACGAGCGCCCGTCCTGAAAAAGGGGGATAATCGCCATGACAACTGGACACGCCCCCTCCGATGCGGTTGTGTTGGAAAAGGGTGACCTTGTGACCGCACCATGGCAATTATCCGCATAATTAGGAAATGCGTTCATAAACTCAAAATCTTGTCCCGATGCTGCTATTATGCGGATAATAGCAGCATCAGAGTAATGCGGATAACTCTTGTCCTCCTCCAATTTTACGACCAAATTATGCTGCTATTAGCCGCCTAATTCATTTTAATGGGGTTTATGAAAGGGGTATCAATCAATATTCTCTCTGTGTCAACTGATTAATGTGAAACCTTGTCCAAAGATATGATATGTCGCATATATATTACATCAAATGTTAATCTGTCATTAATATTGTGGAGTGAAAGTACATACAGGCCTAATTCTTGTGGTTTGTATTCAGAATGGTATCAAATATTATGTGTTAATGTTGACTTTATATGTTATGAATTAGTCGAATAAAAAATGATAAAATATAATGTTAGTCTACACTAGTATTTCACTACAAATTAGTACTGAATTGATGAAGTTGAATATACTGGTTCTCAATGTTTTATTGTTTGGACCTCTGCCTCATTTCAATTTTGTCAATGTAGCAAATAAAGATACATGTTCAGATGAATGGCCATGTGTCTTGAACTTGCCCCACAAGAAGGTGGTGGTGTTATGCTTTTTCAATTTTCATTCAGTTTAATAACATACGATATCTGAGTTGAACCGAAAGATATTGTCATGAAATTGGTATCAATTTAAAACTAAACATAATCTGAAAAAAATGAGCGCAATAGAACATATATCCATGATGCCGCAACCCCGTGGGGGGGGGCCACTTCCATTGACAAGTGGATACCATGCACGACCATGGGGTCTCGAAAAGCGCCCTAAAGACATATTTTCCATATTCTGAAAATGCACCCCTTAACAAGTATTGACGTGTGAAACCCTACCCTTAACAAGTATTAGAAACAAAACGATACTCTTGGCAAGTATTCCCTGAAATGAACCCCTAAACAAGTACAGGAATATTTGACTTTACGTCACGGGTCCTTCGGTTGTCGGTTTTACCTTTTATACACATCATTCGGTTTAGTACGACCCCACCTTCCACACCTTGCGCAAACTGGACTCTAAACATGTAGTGTTGGGGCAAAAAGGACTGTCCTTCTTCAAACATTTTGATTTTGTTTTATCATCTTCTCATAAGTGACCCTAAACACATAACTTTTCTAGCGAAATAGATACCCTTTTTTTCATTATTTTTTTGTTTTTGACACCCTTATCACATTACGTAGGTAACGTGATAACGTATCTTGAAAAAGACATCCTTTTTACGTGTTTTTTTGGCGCGCATGGTATCCACTTGTCAATGTAAGTGCCCCCCCCCCGGGGCCGTGACTGATAGAATGAAAAATGGCTGAGGGGGGGAGGTACAAACAAAGTCTACATGTATGGGAGAGTCACGTTTCATTTTTAAAAGATGAATAACTTTGGTGTACAAAGGGCTAGAGACTTAATTTTGGTCTCATTTTAAAGCTTGAGGCTTAGTAGGATAATAATCCAATATTATTCACAATCTATTTTGATTAAATTTATTGTTATTGATGATAATCAATTAAGAAAACCCTCAAATTCCTTACATAGAATACACCAAAACTTCTTGCAGAGGAACACATTATGATGTAGGTTTTTCTGCCAAATGGAGACAGAGTGTCATGAAATTGGTGTCATTTGAAAGCCGAGTATAAGCACTATTAGGGTTGACAGTATAGGCTTATATGCACATCAATTTGTGACACTGCACTCAATATAAAGAATAAAACAAGAGTAATTGAGGGGTATAAATCCAGATTTAAGCTGGCCATTAACCACAGCTAATCTGGATTTATTTTAAAATCTAGTGACTTTAAAATGATGTGGGCAACAAGATAGAATTTCAAATATTTTTGTACCATTTGAAATTTCAATTTTTTGTTCTGTTTCTATTGCATGTAAAATGCTAAATGCATGTGCTTGATTTTTGTTTGCCCTCACCAAATACCATTGTGTAAATAACTTATAATAATTGTACGATTTCCATTTTAAATGTAACTGGATGAGAATGACAAATTAAGCTACAAAAATATTGAAATTGAATAATTTGAAAAGAAATGATAAATAAAGTCAAAATAAGCAAAAATGATAAATGACAATCTGTTTATTTTTTTCTTGATGTAAAGTACTAATAATTGATGTACATACATCATTTTCCAACATGTTCAAGGCACTATAAACAAAACTACCCAAACTCGGCTATATACATGTAGGTTACCAAATTTGGGGCTTGCAGACTTCTAATAACTCTATTGCATTGTTACATGTACCTTAAGAAATATACTGTATACACCCGAGTGGAGAGTGGCCAGTGCAGCTCAATGTTTTGTCTCAGTACATAATGTACGATGTATGCATTAGTGTGAGATTCAAACCCACTCTGTCCCATGTGATATATCCCCAACATACTGCTTCGTCTACACTATCATTCCATCAACATCCATTTTGTCCATTTTCTGTGTCTATTCAGGAAAAATCCCCGGGATTATTTTGAAAGCCGAGCACGGCAAACGGATAGAAGAGCTGGTCAAGAATGGGACACAGGTCATGATCGAGATCACTGAGGGACCGCAGGTTATCCATCGTATAGAGGTCAAGAAATCATCCGTTCTCTTCGTCTCTGTCTCCTTCATTGTCCTCATGATTGTATCATTGGCTTGGCTTGTATTCTACTATATACAAAGATTCAGATACGCTCAGGCTCGAGGGAGAACACAGGTACATGTAATAATACTGCTAATGTTTCTTCTCTACTTGTTATCGTCTACCTTGTACATATTTGGGTGGCCAGCTAGCCAGCCAGGCAACCTAGAAAATGGTAAGGTCACTAGATGCAACTGCTAGAAATATCATCTGGCTTTATGGGGTATTATTTATTTTTAACATTCATTTTATTAAAATCATTTATAATTTGCTCAGAATACATACATGTATGTTGATAGTCCAATTAATTGTTTTCTTCAAGTGTGTATGAAATAGGCCATTTTTGTTGAACCTATAGATGCTTTGCTCATATTCAAGATGAATTTAAAAAAAAATTATAATTAAGGTTTGATTTTAAACTTGTTTCTGTATATCTATTATACCCATCTTCCAAATATTAAGAAATACAATTTCAGTATTCAGTGGAAATTCTTTTTTAACCCCTAATTATAACCAATTTCAATCCTCAAGTTATTAAAGCAGTATTTGCAAGGCTACTTTATCCTGGAATACCAACTTACAAATTCCAGTCACATCTAGTCTATTTTAGCACAAAACAACCCACTGATACCCCCCCCCCCAGACTCAAGTAAGATGCAGAAGTGCCCCTTTATACATGTACTTAGAATATCAACTATTATAGTAAAAGGGGGGGGGGGTGCTGCATGTGTTGTTGTTGTTGTTATTTGAAATAGGCAAACTAGTCAGTTTTGACTATTGTTGCCTTGTTAATTTGCTTTCCTTTTGTGTATTGATTTGTCCTCTTTATTGTTGTTTAGTGGCATTTTTTAACCTTCCGCCAGCACGATTACAATGTTGTTGACAAATTTTCAATTCCGGTTATATTTTGTTTTCACATTGCCTCTATATTATATGCCTCCTCTATCTTTTCATTTGTTCCCCTTATTTGATTATCACAAGGTACAATAATAGTTCAAAGTAGCATTTGTTGTTAAAATAAAACTTGAATTTTTTCATTTTTTAAACAACTTATTTTTCATGTGTTACAAGTTATGTACTCGTAGGCGGCCATTCTTTTAAATTTAAGATTGAATGCACACCTCTATTGTTGGCTTATATATTTTTATGAAACATGTTTGTGCATATTTGGGGATGCTGCTTGTGATGAATTCCCAGTGACTTAATTATCACTTTTCATTGATGGCACCTTTCCTTTAAAACCCCATTTTAGTCTCTCATTAGCAAAATAGAATCAGAGTCACGTTTTAATTTCTAGCATTTTGTGTCATCCCGAATGATCTCCTGAGAATGAATTTTTTAAAAATCAAAAGATAAATCAACCCTGCCAAAAGATAAAAGATTTAGATACTGAGAATAAATACACGTGTATGAAATAAAGCAGATTTGTTGAAGATCTTCTTTAATTCTTATAATGAAAATAATATATTGATATGAATAAATGAAAGATGACATAAGAATCAGTTTGTTGAATATATGGTGCTTTATATTAACCATGTGTATTTCTTTACATATTTACATGTTCATTTACGTGTAGTAATTAGGCCAGTTAATAATGAAAAGAGACTAGCCCATTTCCATTTGCATTCATGTTGTTTCAAACTACTATAGCCTACTGTAATGTATGCTCCGTTCGGATCATGTGGGGATGATTAAGGTATTTTGTTATTGACCACATTTTATCTCTCAATTATAGGATTAAAAGGATAGACATGTACTTTTCAATCATTTTCTATACTTCCCATAAAGTTTAGTTCCTTTTTTGTGAAAATAGTCATGTTTGCTTTATATGGCATCTGGCATTGCAGGAATGCACAACCAAAATTACGAATTCATTAAAAAAAACAAGAGCTTGTGGATCTCCTATTTTAAAATAAAACAGATGCCTATTTTCTTAAGTAAATAATAATAGCAACATTCTAAGTATCTGTTTTTCTCTGTCTTTCCTTTATTTCTCTCATATAGAAACAGTTAGGAAGAGCAGCAAAGAAAGTTATTGCTAAGCTACCACAAAGAACAATTAAAGATGGTGATCAGGTAAGAATAGTCATCTCCGTGCTCTAGTCACTCCAATTAAAACCCATTCCAAACTGACTGATGATATGTCATTGGTAACAATGTAATACCCTTTTTACACACGCTTAAAAATTTCCTAACCCTGTACTATAGGTGGGGCTAAATTGCCATTTAGCCCCACCTATAAGTACGGGGTTAAGCTTAGCCCACTTTCTTTTTACACAGCATTTTTGCAAAGTGGGCTAACCCCACCTTTAGTATGGGATTATTTGGCCCTGCAAAAAAGCAGGGTTATCCCAGCAATTGCGGTGCTAAGAGCGATAGTACGTGGTTAAGATCGCTAGTGTAAAACGAAAGTGGGCTAAGCTTAACCCCATACTATAGATGGGGCTAAATGGCAATTTAGCCCCACCTATAGTATGGGGTTAAGGAAATTTCAGCGTGTGTAAAAAGGGTACGAGTGATACTTGTACTACGAATTGATAGACAAATGTGTGCGATTTTGGATATGACCCGAATGACCCCTCAGTGCGCTCGTGAATATTCATGAGCTACCACTAGTCCGGGGTTAGCGAGTTTCGTGTGTGAAAAGCAAGCATTCCTTTATATCCAGGGTTAGCAATAACAATTTGGCATGTGTGAAAAGGAAAAAAAAATAGTACGGGGTCCCTCTACGGATAGTACGGAGTTAGCGATAGTCCGGGGCTAAGAAAATCCTGTGTAAAAAGGGTATAAAAGAGTTTGTCCATCTGGAGTCGGTTTGGTTGTAGTTACTATATGAAGCATTATATTGCATGTACAAAATTTATAGGAGGGTGACTGGTGCTTTCATAACTTTAGATTAACCTGTAGTTTCAGTCTAATTAGTTAAATTGGTTCAGAACTCCAAGTTAAACTATGGTTACACCATAAATCATGAGATGCATTGGAGGGATGTCCCTGTCAAAACAGCAACCTGTGCCAAATTGATGTGGACATGGAATCTGCAACTCGTGCGCAGAATGGAGAAATTGTCACGTAATAGTGGGCTCAATGATTATCACAATGAATCTATGATGAGTTTCAAATAGAGATATGTGACAAGACAAACTATTACAGGAAAGTTTATCTTCCCCAAATTTTTAGGGAAGCACATGATTTTATTCACCCGATCCTGACGAGACAATTTATTTTATAGTGATTTTAATTTTGAACCCGTACAAAGTTTACTAACTGCCTTAATAATGTTATTTGTATCAGGCTCATTTCAACACGATACTTTTTCTATGATTGTTAATACAGTCTCACAGTGCAGTGATAATTGTACAACTGTTACTACTGCATTTATCTCAGTATCTTGGACCAGTGCATTTATTCATAAGACTCTTTGTCAGTCTACTAGTATGTAACATGATTGATTAATCAGAGTTTTTCAGCTGATACGTTAATGGATTCAGTCCATTTGTTGAGATTATTTGGGAAGACCGCAGCATAAACGAGGGGTGAAAGACCGTATACTGCCCGTTCTTTCTCAGTTTTCAATTTATATTCTCATCAGCTCTTCTATGGCAAAAACATGCCTATTTTATGTGTTCTGCATATAAGATTGAGTACATTATATTCTCATTTTCTAATTAAACTGACGGGATAAGGGTCTTATACGAATTCCCTGTAATAAAGATGTTACTGTCCTCAGTCCAAAAGAAGACAATGTAAAATCATCTGCTTTATTTTCTTTCCAATCAGAGATAAAGCTATGTTGTTCGTATAAAAGCTGGCATAAATTCTTTTTATGGAAATGGTTCCCCTGTATTGTGGTAATGCATTTGATGTATTACCACACTACAGGGGAACCATTCCCTTAAAAGAAAAAATGATAACACAGTTTGCAGTTTCACTCTCAATGAGCTAGAACTCAACCCCATATTCCACCCCAATAGTTAAATTCCCCTGTAAAAATTAGAAGGTGCACCTTTTTTTTCAAAACGAATTACAAGACTCAAGCCCTGTTTTAATAGACAATGCCCTGGTAGAGGGCGAGTAGAAAAAGGGGGATGGAATTCCTCAATGAGGTAATAAAATCACAGGTGATAGCCTCCTTGCTCCATCTTAGGCCGTGTTTATGCTTCCACTTTTCAGGCCAGAATCAGCGTTTCCAAACGTGATTAGTCCAAAAGACGGTTGCGTCCATGCTTACTTTCATTTAAACGCTGTTTCAAAACGCCGATCGTAAACTCACAAAAAGGTGCGTTTGTAAACGTTGTTTGACCAGAATCAGGCTTTCTGGGGAAGTATAAACAGAACCACGATCGTAAACGTGTTTAAATGACGTCATTTGGTACATGCTTCCGGTGAGATGAAAATCCGCGGGCAAATACAGTCGTATTGCTCCATGTTATCTCTACGTAAAAACAACAATCGGAAAAAAACTTTCGAAAAAAGGCGCGCCCAAGTTGATCTCGCTTTACGATGCAAAACCAGCTGGAGATCATGATTTGCTCTGAAAAGTTAAGCATAAACAGCACTCCCAGAACCACGTTTACGATCGGCGTTTTGAATCGATGTTTGAAATCGCTGATTCTGTCCTCGCAATGGAAGCATAAACACACCCTTACACTCACTTAAAAATCCTACTCTGGTAAGTTTCCATGGTGCTGAATGCCCCCCCCCCCCCCGAAAAAAAAAGAGACAGAAAAAAGGAGAACAAAAGGAAGGAAAAGGGGAAAAGTAAAAGAAAGAAGGGGAGAGGGGGAAGGAAAGACAAAAAAAGTGAAGGAAAAGAAAGGAAGGGGAGAAGGGAAAGGAAAGGGGGATAGAGAAAAAGGGAAGGAATGAAAGATGGGAAAGAAAAGAGAAAATGAGAATAAATACATGAAAGGGGGGGGGGAGAGAGAGAGAAAAAGAGAGGAAGAAACTAAGGGAAAGAAAAGGAGAAGCGAATAGAAAAGGGGAGTGAAAAGGCAGGGAAGAAAAGAGAAGAAAGGAAAGGTGGGGGGAAAGGGAAGAAAATGATAAAGAAGGGAAGAGGAATGAAAAAAGGAGAAGCGAATAGAAAAGGGGAGTGGAAAGGAGGGGAAGAAAAGAAAAGAGAAGAAATGAAAGGTGGGGGGAAGGGAAGAAAAATGATGAGGAAGGGAAGAGGAAATGAGGAAAAAAAAGGAATGAATGGAAGAGAGATATGAAATTTAAAAAAAGGAAAGATTAAAAAAGGGAGAGAAGGGAAAGAAAAAAGAAGAGAAAAGTGGGGTAAAAAGATTAAGAGAAATGAGAGAGAAAAGGAAGAGGATAGAGAGGGAAGAAGAAACATGCTTAAGAGCAGGCTGAAATTTGGAAAAATTCTTTCCAGACACAGTCCTGCTTTTCTCCCAGTGGGAGCGTCTTAACAGGAAGGGGGATTTCTTTCACCCTGCACAGGTTTGCAAAAACCAACAGCAATGTATGCAAAAAATTAAGAACAAGACCATGTTTCATTGTAGTTTTACTTCGTGGCTTCTTTTAAGGGTGCATCATAGATCTTGATGTTGTTAAAACTAAATTGCTTTTGTCTTTGATTTGATTAGTTTGGTCAATATTTTAAATTTCTTACAATCCCAGTCCAGTGAAAAAAGTAATGATAGCTCTGAAATGCTCAATAGAACCCTGGATATCCCACATCATTGCAATGTAAAAGCTTATCCAGTGTTGCAGATTTAGGCAGTACTAATATGTGAAAAGTACCCCCCCCCAAAAAAAATATATATATATAATGATGTATTTTCAACGGGCCATTTGGTTGTAATCTGAAAAAACAAAATGTTCAATATTTTCGTTGGATGGCAAGGATTTGTCAATCATTAAATGATTTAGAAAGTGATAGAACCTTATTATAAAATGGGAAAGTACATGCAAGGGGCACTAAAAATTAGCAATTAAAGGATCTGCATGTTTTTTTTAATTCAAAATTAAAAAAAAAATGCTTCTTCTTTATTTGTAGACAAATTTTGATTTTTTTTGCTTCTGTCTGGTATAGCTTCATGAGGTTCGCCAAAGTTCTACACAGAATTTTGAAATTTTGAATAGAAATTTATTATGCTGATTTATGCGTATTTTTCAAAATTCACATAAAATGCTTCTTCTTGTTTATTTGTTGAGCGATTTTGATTTTTTTTCTTCCATCTGATAAAGCTTCATGAGGTTCGACAAACTTGTACACAGAATTTTGAAATTTTGACTAGAAAATTATGCTAATTTATGCAAAATTTATTCATTAATCACAAAAATTGTTTTTTCTCCTTCATTTGTTGATCAATTTCAATTTTATGATAGCTCTAGGTGGAGATACAAAATTTCAACACAGAATTTTGAAACTCTTAACTAAAAAAAATACTTCTTTATTTGTTGGCTTATTCTTTTTTTTTTGTTCTATCTGAGAGCTCCATGGGGTTCACCATGCAAGGTTCTACACAGAATTTAGAAATTTTTACGAGAAAATTATTTATTTTAATTTATATGAAATTTATTTGTAAATGACAAAAAAGCTTCTTCTGTATAATTTCTTTATCAATTTCAATTCTGTTTCCTCAATTTATGTCACCAATATAGTGTCAACTGGGCTGAAATTAGAAATTGTGTTAAATTCCGTTGCGAGATGCCGGATGAGCTCCACATCATTTACGTGCTAGTTTCTAATGTCTGATTATATGATTAGAAACCTTTTGTGGATCATATTGCAATCATACATGTACATGTCTTTGACATTCCTGTTTCAGAGAGCTGTACAGCATGTACGTGTTATATTCAAGCCATATTGTATTGCTGCTGTTGGATGGCACTTGGCACTGATGCAGAAAGAACGGATGGGAATTGTTTGTGTAACAGACACTGATAATTAATAGCTTTTTATGAAAGTATGAATTATGAATCCCTTGCTTTCTGCTATACTGCCAATATAATTTAAATGATGGATGCCTGCTAGATAGCTTCAAAAGCTGTTATTGCAGTTTTGCACATTTATATTTTTGATGGAAGTTGGTGCCATCTTGCTGATGGCAAAAGGAAATATAGCCTGTGTTTTAGGTGAAAATAAACTTTGCAGTATGGCAATATATTATCCATCTCTCAGTATGGAAAATTATAAAGAAACACATACTCACTATGGGAGATGATGTACTGTATTATACTGCAGTATACATGTTCGTAGACATATAGGCCTATTGCTTAACAGTTTTTCTGTTCAACATCAATCATTTTTCCCTAAAGGTTTGCGAAATACCCATACTGTCTTTGAAAATAAAGCGTAATAATATACCCCTTTATTTTCCAAGACCAAAGGAGCATTGTGAAAATGCACATTGTAAATTGCAATTGAAAGTGAACTTTATTTAACTTGCAATGAAGTACTGTTTATGTTCTACTTTTACAAACTTGAGCTACATGTACATGTACTGTACATGGAGAATCTGTCTGCCAGGACATTTTATGCTCATAAAATTGTGGTTTCTGTGAAATGTTGATATGTCAAAAATGTCTGTAAACAAGTTTTTTAATTAGTTTAGAATCAGCATTTTAGATTGGCATGAAAATGCAAATTTTCGAAAGGACTCCATGCTACATGGACATGTATAATTGTATTTAAATTCAATTTCTAGCCACCCCTCTCCCCCAAAATAGTTTTAAAACATGAACCCAAGTTGATAATATTAACATTGGTTGAAATGAACCTGTTTCATATACAATACATTTCCTGTCATGTTATGACATGTTATGATGATAAACTTGTACCGTGTTTACACAGTGACACGGCTCGGGGGTTCGACACGCAAGCCGTGCTCAACACGGCAATTTTATGCTGTGTAAACGCGATCAGTGTGATCCGCGAGCCGTGTCGAACACGGCTTTTTTGATCCGCCAAAATCGTAGGTTTCAACCCGCGAGCCGAGTCAGACTCGGTAATTTTTTCGTGTGTAAACAGAAAGCCGTGTCGAACTCTCTTGACCAGGTCACTGCGCGCGCTTTCACTTTTGGCATTGTTGTTGTTCGCACGGACAAGATTCAATTCCGGCGGTGAATTTCCCGCGTTTAATTTGCGACGTCATAATTCTTCTTCCGTTCGAGATCCGCGAGCCGTGTTGAACTCGCCTTTTTATATGTACGTATAAACGCGATCTCTGATCCCTTCTTCGCAGTGTTCAACCCGGCTCGCGGATTCAACACGCGAGCCGAGTCAATGTGTAAACACGGTATTAGTATGAAAATGGAGTGATCCCTTTAAGAGAAAAATTATGTAAATTTATGCAGATTTCCAGGGACTGTACAGTGTGATTAGAAAGTAATCCAAACCTATCAACAGTAAGTTCTCTGTTAATTGCTTGTCATGAATGTGCAGTACATGTTAACTTACCAGAGGATTTTGAAGCTCTCTGATTTCTATGAATTTTTATGAACAAAATATACATAAGTACATGTATGCTTTACTGTACATTGTAACTAAGATTTAATCATATTCGGGTCCATTTCCCCCAAGCACTAAATTCATGATTCACCATTAAGCTTGCCAGAGTATAAACACATGTTTTTAAAGACAAGGTGAGGGTTGGGTGTGGTTGTTTTTTTTTGCCTTACAGCTACTGCTGCCACAAAATGAGTTAGATTAGTAGGAAGAAACAAGAAATGAATGTAATTATCATATTTAGGTACACCAAGGAGAGCCAGGGAGAATGATCACGGTGGTGACTCATCACATTGTCAAATTCAAAAGACGCAAGTCCCATCAGTAGTTTTCAGTACCTGGAAATACGGATTATTATGAGTTTTCAAAGGAATAAGGACAGACCTAATTTGTGTATATGTGAAATGTTCATCAGCTCATATTAAAAGAGGATTGTTAAAGATCTTTTAGGGCTTTACATGTACATGTATGTGCAGTATTATGTGCCTGATGTTACAATCTTGCACATTTGTACATTTAAATGTAACAATTTTCATAATTAGTTTTCTCCCCTACATGTACCTTAAAATTTATAGATAAGCTTATAAAAAGCATTTGTTCTTGGATAACATCTGTAAAGTATCAATTGTGTGCAATATGGAAATCTTGAATTAAAGAAAATAACATGGAAACAATTGTCATTTTTATTCCCCAAAAAATTAATTCAGCGTGTAAAGAGCAGTATAAAAAAGTGTACAATTTTGCACTTTCATGTACCTGTTTGAAAGATGAACTTTTCTAATTTGTCTCATATTACTATGGTTCCTCAAATCAAATACCTGTAATGTTTACTCTAAAACACATTGGAAGTTTTTTGCGGGGGGGGGGGGGGAGGGTGAATTCATTGAACCTACTTTTAATATAGCCTACTATTTCCAAATATTTCCAAATTGCTAAATAAGGAAATCAAAACCACAAATCACTGGAAAACTTGTGTTGAAATGTTTGAAAAGTTAAAAGGCTTGAAAACATAGTTACATGTAATGCATGTACAGGAAAATTTTATAAAAATTTGTGTCAAGATGTTTAAAAAGAGATCAAAATGTAAATTCTGATCAGTTAGTGAATTTTAAGTTTTCCTGAGTGTTTTCATTCCACACGAAAAAGAGACAGAGAAACAGAAAATACAAAAGTAGACAAGTCTTCTATTTTGAACAATATCAGCAATTTCAGCATTATTTTATACGTGTATACCATACTGTAATTAGAAGTACTATGGAAATCTATTTTTCAAATGGATTTTCAGGAAAAAAGAAATCTACGAGGGTACTGAAAGGATCTCTCCTCTACATCAAAGAATATGAGCGATGAAAAAGGAGAATAATTTATGTGCAGCTGTATGATTCGGCTCGCTACAAGTTTTGAATTACACGTATCCATATTTGTTTTTCCATCTGTTTAGAAGGCATCTTCTTCGTATCTAGATTACCTGTGGTAATGTTAATCTTATTTACATGTATGCACGATGACGATTGAAGAACCACCATGGAATATATGTGGGTTTTGTATGCGGTCTCCAAACCGTCCAAAAGAAGTATTGCGGCCTCGGGCATGCCAAGAGCTCTTCTTGTGAGAGATTGCTTATTCTTTCCGTGCCCCCTCCCCATCTCATTTCTTGTTTATTCTCGAATTATATTCCCTGGCCCATATCCCTCTTCTCGGAAACTTCTGCCGTAATGTTTTGCAAGTTGACTCGTTTACTGCGTGTTTATGTAAATCATGGGGGATGAAGAGAGTGGAGGCGATCGGCTATGAAGAAAGGGTTATCATTACTTTGAATTGTTGAATGGAAGTCAAGAGTTGACTGTTGCTGTTTGTTGTAGTATGGGGTATACTCTGTCAAGTAAATATGGTATAGTTACATGTATATTATGGCCGATAAAAAGAAGTGTGATTATGAGGATGACGAACAGTATTGTTATAGTTCCAACTTCCAAGTATTTGTCAGAATCATTCAATTGTTTTGACTCCCACAATAATTCACACAATTGCTGAAAAAAAAGAAAAAATTGTGGAACTGTTTGTATAGAACTGAAAATTAATTTAATTATACACTGTGTCGTTGGGCAGCTGATTTAGTGCAAGGCCTAGCTATAGGTCAAGCCTCCCTGCTTGAATTGAAAAGATACTAGTTAGCAATAATACTGAAATATTATTAAAACTGGGTGTGATGTAAAAAGTTTGGGCACTTTGAATTGCTTGTTTTTGCAAAAGATATTTTGTTGAGTGCAAATAGAGGAGACAGAGATGTCACAGATTCTCTATGTTTTTTGAAATATTTCAACTTTTTTTAAAGGTCAAGTCCACCTCAGAAAAATGTTGATTTGAATCAATAGAGAAAAATCAGACAAGCACAATACTGAAAATTTCATCAAAATCGGATGTAAAATAAGAAAGTTATGACATTTCAAAGTTTCGCTTATGTTTAACAAAAGAGTTATATGAACGAGCCAGTTACATCCAAATGAGAGAGTCGATGACGTCACTCATATAATAAAATACAAAAGAAATAGTGAGTGAATGATGTCATCAATTCCCTCATTTGCATACCGACCGAGATGTACATATCACTGTTTTGTGAAATGAAGCGAACTTTCATAACTTTCTTATTTTACATCCGATTTTTATGAAATTTTCAGTGTTATGCTTGTTGAATATTTCTCTTTTTATTCAAATCAAGTTTTTGTTGGGGTGGACTTGTCCTTTAACTTTGTGGTGATAAAGGAGCTCCCAATTTATTCACAAAATATTATAACATCTTATTGCATTGTTTTCATTGGGTTCACAAACGTTATGTGATTTTGAAATGACGCAAATTGTCCAAAAATGGCATAATAAAGTTCAACACTCCAATTTTATGCAGCAAAAGTGTGCCAAACATGCTGTTAAAGGGAGCTTTGCAGTTTGTTTGCAAGAGTCACTCGGAGTTGCTTTTCATTTGCGAGTACTTCTAAATTAAAAAAAAAACTTCCCTCAGACGGAATGTACAACAGGGCAAAATGTTATTTCAAGAAAATCAAGTCTTAATCTTACTATATAAAAATTGCCTGGTTCTTCCATGCCAGCCAAAGAATTTATTGTTAAAAACTACAATTTTACTCGGAAGAACTAGAACCAGAAGAACAAATAGCAAAAATTCAACTTGTGCAATGTATCACTGGTGTTAAGAATGGAAACAAACTTTATTCTAATGCATAAATTCTGATCAGCTGTATGAAATAATTTAGTAGATGGTTAGAAAAGATAGGTGTACATGTACATATTCAATAATAAATCTTCTCATATCATTTGAAACTTGTATCTCTGAATCTTTTGATTGATTTGTTTCTCTTGTTTATCATGCTGCAGGTTGAATTGTTTTTCTTTAATAATCACCTTTTCCCAATAATAATTGGAGTGTATGGTATCTCTGAGAATCATTTCCATGACAACAGCAGTATATTAACCTCCATTTCTTCTATCTTGGCAACATTCTGTATAAAAAACCACTGGTTACCATGGAGACACTAGGCAAAACTTACGTCTTGCTGCTGCAACAAGGACATGGGAGCTTTAAATGAATAAGCTTCATCTCCGGAGTTATTGTTAGTCTGACAGTATCGTCCTCCTTAATCGTGAAAGAAAGCAACTCCCACCCACCCGTTTTTGTAAATCAATATTGCACTGCTTGACCAACAAGAATGGATGAAAAGTAATTCAAAGACTCTTGAAATGCATGTACATGTAGTATGATGATGTATGATAAACGTGAAGTAAGATGAATATGATGTATGATAAACATACATGATAAATATTATGTATGATAAATATGGTGTATGATAATCAAGATATAATTTATAGTGGCATACAATATCTAGGGAAACTACATTCAGGGAGGTACAAAAAAAAGAATCAATAAAAAAAAACAGATGAAGGCATCCTTATCAGAAGTTGGAAAGGGCCCTGGTCATATCAGTTGTCGCAGTGGGATCTAAAGATAAAGTCTTTTCGTTCTTGATATTTTAACTTCCAAGATATCTGGTATTCGTTGATCATTTTTAAAGAATTATTTTAGATTGTTGAGCGTTGATCCAATGACAGAAATTCTTTGTTTGAACATGTAACCAGGATTTTTTAAAAGTGGCTTTATACAGAGTCTGCTTTCTCCTCGTATTTCGTGCAGTAAAATGAAAAGAGTAGGGAAAATCCCTACTCTCATGGGTAACGGTCCGATCATTTTTAAGAGCTTCATTTTTCATATTTTTGCTGCATTAGTGGGTGAGTTGTATCATTTTTTAAAAATTGTTTATCGTACATATGTCCCAGTGGAAATGGTCATTAATAGTCTCTCCATTTATGCATTAGGAAATAATCTTTAAAGTGAATGGGAATAGACTGCAATATTATGACAAATCCTTTCCCCTTTTTCCATGACTACATCCTTCCAACCTGTACGTTTTTGGCGTTTTAAGTACGTTTTTGCAACCAAAATACGCCAGTACGTTTTTGTAAAAAAAAAAGAATAATTTTTTACAAAATCATAATTCATTGAGAAAAAAATTGTGTCTCTGTATGTCTCTATTTCATAAAACTTACACAAATATGGTTATTAGATCAACGTAATTTCAGGTTACTTGTTTTTTTTTCAATCATTTTGTCAAAACCAGGGAGAGATAAACACTTGTTTGAATGTTTTTTTTTTCATCTGCAAGAGCAGTGCGCATTTTAGCTTTCATGCAGCTTGAGCACCACGATGGGCGAGTGCGCCACACATTTTATTATGAAATACACTGTTTTGGGGAAAAATACACTTTTTTTATCACAGAATACAATTTTTCATTCCCAGAGGTTGGCAGGTCTGTGACTAGTGTAAAAATTATTCAGGTATCGGGTAATTTTTTGTTAGGGGATGAACTATTTTTCTTGATAGTTGAAAATTGTACATCTGATGGAATGACAGGTAAACCATATACATTATGGATGTATGCATGGTGCGTTGATGACATTCAAATGTGTATCCCAGTGTATGAATTTCCGCTTCAGTCTGTATAGCTATGGTGATTCCTGTATGACTTCATAGTTTGCAATTATGATTACAACAGACGCTGGAACAGAGATTTTCATTTTGAATCCTGGACAGAGGTAATAAACTACCTTTAAGAGACCAAGACAGATTCGAGCTTAGCTCTTTACCTTTCCTTGATCTTAAAGGTAACATTTGGTGAAAAAATGCATTCATAATTCATGGTAAAAAGTTGTTGATGATTGTCTCCTATACATATCTTCCACTAACAGGGCTATTTATTCTCTCTGGCATTGGGATTAGTGCAAGAAATTTCATTTTGAAAAGAAAATGTGGATTATAGTGTCTTCATGAAGTCATTCTTCTTCCTGTATTGTCCAATCAGCATGTAACTAATGGGATTGTTGTTCCTTCCCCATCCATTTCTTCTTTCCTTTCAGGAAATTGTTGAAGTGGAGGCCTGTCCTGTCTGCCTAGAGTTTTACAGAATCAGCGATGTCCTCAGGGTATTACCATGCAAGTAAGTCAGTGTCATCTTCACCTTGAAATCCAAAGCCTATGCAATCCACTGGGATCCCATTTTGGTTATAAATCGCAATGGCATTTAAATTCAAGCAGTTGACCAAATCAAATCTACCCAATTCAGGTTCTGCATAATTGCGTAGAAAGTCTGTGTGAGAAAGAAATGCACGTTCAGTTGCAATCTGTTGTCAATCATAAGACTGTTCTAACATCACTATGATTGAGATTTTTTTTTTCTGACAAAAAGGATTATGATTCTGTATTGCTTTGTCTTAATAGAACCTCCATCAAACATACTTAAAATGATTAGTTAACATTGGTTTGACTTTAAAAAAATCTGAGCTAGAAGGTCACACTTGTCACCTGTGTCTGTGATATGTTACAAAAATAAAGCCCAGAAAAAATTGCGTTCGAAAATAATTATTTAGTGCTTCAAAAATTGAAATATAAAGTGACCGGAAACATTGTCTTAATTTCATCCCATACACTTATGTGTACTATTTAGGCGTCTATAAGACACCTATTTACAAAATCAGGGTTTGCCTTGTAGTTTTAGCTTTTCATTCTCAATAATGGTTGTTTTCAGGGTTTATTAGTTCTAATACATGCACTTGTACACATGTTTCATCTTGGTTTGAGAATTGTTTAAATCAGCTGCTTACAAAGTTAAACAATACCTTTAAGGCTTTTATGTATTGTAAAAATAGGAAATCTATTTCCAAAATGGGATTGCTGCCAATCATACCTAAGCGGCATTCAATCAACATTTTCTAACCCTAGAAACATGGTATTTGAAGACATATCTTATGCCACTGTTGCATTCAAGCAATTTTTCCTCAGTCCTGAAAATAAATGTCTTAAGAAATGCAATTATGAATCACTGAAAAAGGTGTTTTTGATAGGCGATTGTACAGATTAAATTTTGTTTTCTTATGATAATGTACGCATTTAAGTTACCATGGTTAATTCAATGATTGTTACGTGAAAATAAACAATGATTATTCATTCTTATCTATTCATTTTATAATTAGAAAGTTGTTAACATTTGTTGATAGATTTTGTCCTTGTTTTCATTTTTCCTTCACCTCATCCCCATAAAGTATTGCAGTGATTTTGAATTGACGACTCTTCCCTTCTCTTCTCAATTTCAGGCATAGTTACCACAAAACATGTGTAGACCAATGGCTGGTAGAAAATAGAACATGTCCAATGTGCAAACTCAACATTCTAAAAGCATTAGGCTATCAGGTAGGTGTAACAAGAATGTGTGTATGGGATTCTCGATGGTGTTGATATATCTGTATGTGTCCCTGCATACTGCACATACTTTCATGTGCTCACACTTTTGACATGGTAAAGTATAAAGCGGGGTAATTATGTTGTTTTTCAAGCGGCAGGAACAGTGGTCATTGCTCACATGTGTTCATATCTTAACAAGATATGTTGCTTTGACTCTTTCCAGATGTAAATATAGGCAATTCATTTTTTCAGTATAACACTACCCAATAGACGCTTTAACTTCGTACATGTTGACAGGAAGACGTCATTTGATTTACATGCACTTTAAGCTTTTGAGAGGAATAGCGTTCAGCATTATCGACCGGGGAATATGTGCGCATATCACTTTCTAAAGGAAAACAGGGCAGTCACTGTAAACACAAGCAGCATATTTTGCACTCCTCCTTAAAATAGATTTTTTTTAATGAAAAGATTGGAGTGAAATTAGTATTGCTTTTGTGCATTAGGTTGGCTTCACTGTACATGAGAATGGTGAAATGGTACCACTCATCAGACATCATCTTATGGAGATTCTGACCTTTTTGGTTCTTTATAAATTTATAAGTACTAAAAGCTAAAGAGTGTTGTCAGTATGCAGGTAAACAAGTCAGATCGCTCAAACATGAATTTGATACTTCATCAGTTTGCTTTTTATTCTCTTTTTAATCATTACTTTTTAAAATATTTCAACCAGTTTGCATTCAGATTATTGTGATGTAATAAAGATTATATTTGGTATTTTTTTTTAATCTCTGTTGAATCACATATAGATTTTAGTGCTTACTGGCTAGAAAGCAATAGATAAAAGCAACATAAGTCATTAACACATGAAAAAGTTGTTTGTGTTAAACATCAGTCATCCCCCAAAAGGTAATTAATGGATTTAAAAATTATAATACATTTATTAATGAGAGAAATAAGTAATTAATTCATGAAAAATAAATAAATGAATGAACAATAGAATATATAGATAGATAAATAAAGTAGAATGAAATGAATGAATTCATTCAGAAGGAAAGATTGCAATATTATATGTGTTGCATTTTGAGCTGTAATTTGGAAGGTATTGAGTTGTGTGACAGCGATCCAACAATTTTGATCAGTTCGAATTGAATAAGAGCAATTTTTTTGTAAATATTGTGTCAGATGTAAAAAGACTAAGAATTATGAATATTCAATAGTAATAAATTGATGAATTCATATATTAAAATATTTACATTCTAAAACAAATAATCTGTACATCTAAAAAGAATGTTATCTTTTCTCATACATTGTACACAATATGCTTGCAAAGTATACATTGTATTTTGACAAATTTATTATTGGAGTATAGAGAAATACACATAAGAATTAGTGCGTGGTTATAATCTGAAATGGCTTCAGCTATCAAATCCCAATTAAAGTTCACTGGCAAACTGTCAGCTGTGTAATATACCCCACATATGAACATTCATGTTAGATATCTGTTTGAAGCATTACATGGTAGTGGAAACAGCTGTTTAATCTTTATGCCCTTCAGTGGCCATATGAACTTTCCATCTACAGAGTACAGACGAGTTGATTGCCAAATTTACACATTCAAACGTGACAAGTGACCATTTTTTTCAAGACAATTTTTTTTAATGTAATAGGAAATGTATGTATACACAAGCTTTGTACATGCTTAGAATGTGTTAATCTCACATTCTCTTACGTTAAAAATCATCCTTGTCTTTACTGAATAAAAATAATTTTTGAAGTAAATGTCAAACTTTTAGCTTTTAAAAGGACAAGTCCACCCTAACAAAAAGTTAATTTCAATAAAAAAAGAAAAATCCAACAGGGATAACACTGAAAATTTCATCAAAATCGGATGTAAGCAATTTGAAGTTTCGCTTAATTTCACAAAACAGTTATATGCACATACTGGTCGGTATGCAAATGAGGGAACTGATGATGTCATCCACTCCCTATTTCTTTTGTATTTCTTTATATGAAATATTGTAAATTCTCCTCATTGTACTGTAAAACAAAGTTATATATCTTCCCTAAATGTGGAATTACCATTTTTTTAACATTTTATGGTTCAATCAAAGTTGGTTCTTATTGTCAAATCTGTAAATATTGAAATATTGTACAATTCACACAATAAAAAAAACAAAAGAAATAGTGAGTGGGGGACATCATCGACTCTCTCATTTGCATGTTGCTGAGTTGTGCATATAACTGTTATGTGAAAAATAAGCGAAACTTTATAAAATGTCATAACTTTCTCATTTTACATCCGAATTTGATAAAATTTTCAGTATTATGCTCATTAAATTTTCTCTATTGATTCATATCATCATTTTTCTGGGGTGGACTTGACCTTTAACTTTCAAAGAGGCACAGTTTATAAAATTACCTTATGCATATATATGTTTATTGATTTGATAGTTTTATGTGTGATATCATCGTCGGTCCTCAGAACCGTCATATCAAACATACGAAGGTGCAAACCCGTTTCAGAGAAAAATCGACTTCAAAGTTTACTTAACAATAGTTCCCCTGCCTTACAACATATTCATTGCTAGAAAAATATATGACTGGAAAGACCATGACAATTGTTTGACATTTATATCTTTATTTTTACACAAACCAAGGATCAGAGAAAATATTGCAAAACAGCTACATGCTTGTAATTTCAGTTTGAGCAGTTTAGATTTTCCCTGTACAAAAAGGCCATAGGCGATACAACAACCCTGACCGTGATTTCGGTGCGCGCGGTCAGTCAAAATGTCGTATTGCTTTATATCAAGTGCAAAGTCAGTGCAGTGCTGATACAATGGTTTGTCTGACCGCGCATTTGCATATTAAGTGCGCGCAGCTGTTTGCTTTGCTACAGTACACGTTTCCTTAGGGATTTGTGCTTTTTATCAACAATTTCCCTGACATTGCCTGAAATCCCACATATCTCATAAACTACAATAAATTGCTGCCTAGAAATTTAGTTATGAATAGAATAGAACTTGTACTTTAATTTTCTGCAAAAATCTGAAAATTGATTAAAAAAAAAAACTTGACTGATACGATGGTTCGAATGAACGCTGATGATATATATCCTACCATTTATTTATATTATATGGAATAGAGAGGGTGATGAAATTTTGTTCTGTACACTCATTTTATACTGATTATCATCAAAATGGATGACCATGAGGAAGATGAATGTAAAAATAGGGTAACCATGATGCGAATATCCAGAAAATGTTGATGATACAACATGCAAGCTTCATGTTCAATTGACTACCCATGACTCTGTGTACCAATTATAGGGACAGTCAAAGACGGTTTCAAATGACACGATTGGCATCATTTAAATCCACTTGTCAAATCTCTTGAGATGACTATCTCAACAAAATGCCTCTGGCATTAACCGACTACCCATCCATTACAGAATCCTCTTGCGGATTTGCTTTCTTTTCGCGGACCTGTAATTAAACACTATGTTCCGGAGATTTACGAGATTCAGTTGCTAATTCCATACATCCTAATGAATTAATAACATTTTGCCGTTCAGTAATGTTATTACAGCAACATGCTTCAGCCTCATCATTTCTCTATCTTGTCAAGTGGATGTGTAAGAGTAATTGTCTGTTTAAGTAGCTCACTCTTGAAGTGATTGATTTTGATAGGTTTAGAGGGACTTCATGCTAGAGAGAATATCAACAAAGATGAAGAGCATTTCAAGGGGACTGCTTCACAGAGACTGAAGTGTAACTACAGTCATTGCCTTGATCACAACCCTGTAGCATAATCTGACCTATATGGTTATAATTGACTCTATTTAAGTATAACTTTATTAAAGTAAACTCATTTATTTGTTGAACAACCCACTGTTTGTAATTATGTGTTTGAAAAAAGGAAAGAAATGGAAAATTCCTGGAGATTCATATAAAAATATGAAAACATTTATAAGGCCTCAGACCCCTCTCTATAAGATGTGCTCTTGACAACTGCATTGGTATTGAGATTTTAATTTGTCAAAAAATTAATATTAAGAAATTATAGACTGAAACGTGTTGGGAAGACTTTATATGCACCATGTCTACTGTAAAGATCCAGAATGCTATTTCTCCTGCAAAATGAGCATGTTTAATTTGAAGTGAGCTCTCAGCCAAGTCATTAGCAATTTATTCATGAGTTATTCATGAATTCAATCAAAACCTGTCATAGAGCCATCACCGATTCAATTCTATAAAGTGCTTTTGTGCATAATTAGCCATCTAGTGAAGTCACTTTTAACCCTTTGGTTTTTTTTTAAAGCTCATACTTGTACGTACATTGCAATTGATACTCTTGTTAAATTTTGTTGAGTTTAATTGATTATTTTCTGGCTTTCTATTTTATCGTGGTCTTGTCTGATCATTTCACCTTCCCGTTAGAAAATCATGACTCGGGGGGGGGGGGGGCACTTACATTGACGAGTGGATACCATGCGCGACCAAAAAAACACGTAAAAGGATGTCTTTTTCAAGATATGGCACATTACGTACGTAACGTAATAAGGGTGTCAAAAACACTAAAATAATGAAAAAAGGGTATCTATAGGGTCAAATTTGCTAGGGTGTAAAAAAAATTATTAGACTATGGATGTACTTTTTGCCCCAAGAGTCAACACTACGTATTTAGAGTACGATTTGCGCGAGATGTGGGAGGTGGTACTAAACCCAATGATGTAGGTAACCGAGGACCGATGTCCGTGCACATATATCGCTGTACTTGTTTAGGGGTCAATTTAGGGAATACTTGTCAAGAGTATCGTTTTGTTTCCAATACTTGTTAAGGGTAGGGTTTCACACGCCAATACTTGTTAAGGGGTGCATTTTCAGAATATTGAAAATATGTGTTTAGGGTGCTTTTCGAGACCCCATGGTCGCGCATGGTATCCACTCGCCAATGGAAGTGGCCCCCCCCCCTCAAAAAAAGTTCAGTACAAAGAGGGGGAAATGAGATGGATAAAACACACCTGTAACATATTCCATCAAGGGTGAATGATGTACAGTATGTTCAATCATTGGCATCACATCAGTATGTACATTCTGTAGTTTGAAGAGAATGCGTAGAGAACAGTGGAGCGTTGTGGCCCAGTGGATTAGTACATGGTTTGAATCCCAGCCATGGCGTAATTTCCTTCAAGAAATTTATCCACATTGTGCTACACTCAACCCAGGAGAGGTGAATGGGTACCCAGCAGGATTAATTCCTTGAATGCATTCATGAGCGCTGTAAGGCAACTCGAGCAAAAGCTGGGGTAATAATGATATTATATTTCTAGATAGATGGCACTATACTGTATAAATACCTGTTATTATTATAATTATTATTATTATCATTATTATTATTATTTTTCTTTTTATTATTATTTTTATTATTATTAAAGACTTGCACGTGTTGAGAGGCACACAAGAGAACAACATCTGTGATACAATGTTATGTATTTTATTAAAGGTGGTATACATCGGACAACCATGCTTGGTTATTATCCATGCACGTGTACATGTACCTTGAATGATAACTCGTGGGTAACATTTTAAATAACATTGAATCCAAAGTACACAATTATAAGAACAAGTTTTTCAAAATTTTACAGAAATTGAAAATCATCAATCGGGTATGTATGTACACATAATTTTCATACCTTCCCTATCTACATGAACATGTATATCCACTTGACTTCATCTGATTTTATTTGCAACCATGGATGATGCAACACAATTAAAACTTGTATGTTACCAGTTATGAAAGTGAATTTCATCTTGTGTAAAACACACATTATGCCCTGCTTCTCCCCCTCAACTTCTCACTTCCAATTTTTTGTATGTTCCACTTTTATATGTATTAGGCCCGTTTTGAAAGTCCATTTTTGATGCACGTGTACACGGCGTGTTTTTCGGTCGTGTACACGTGTACACGTTGTAAACACTGTGAGTGCGAGTTCTGTTTTCATGTCGACACGGACCCGCATCAATATGTCATAAAAAGGGGTCTATATAGCCTAAGTTACGGTTTTAAAGCTTACCTGAGAAGTTTGAAGTATCAATCCACAAAAATTGGTGCAAATTAAAAGTTTACTCGGCTTAGCAGCGCATTAAATTAATAAAGAATGCAAAAGAAAATCAGTGCAGGGCCCTAGCTATCGCCGACGCTCGGTGGATGCGCATTTTGTATACTGTACCGTACATGCATGCACAGATCGCTGCAGAATAAGTGTAACTGAAGTTATCGATTAATTTTCATTATGTTGCCAATTTGAAGAGCGTTTGTTTGTAGGCTTGTGTGCGAGCGTATAACACGTAAGTTGTAGCGATGATCGCTATCGCAATTGGTGATTCTCAAATTGACTCTGAGTGTGATTGAGCAACGCTTTCGAGCTTTTGAGACCGGAGCAGACCCATTTCGTGCCGATTTCGTGGTACAAAAACGTGAGTATCCAGAAAGAATGTGGATTAAATTGGTGATTTTGGAAGTGAACTCACTCTGGATTAATTGAAATATATTGACATATTAGTAATGAAAACATGTGCAGTGTCTGAGAACTAAGATTTAATGTGAGGCTGTGAGCTTGTTTATGCAGATGCTACCGTGTACACGGTGATGGAATTTAGTACACGTGCACTGACTTGACCGTGCGTGTACACGTGTACACGTGTACCCGAAACGGGCCTAATGTGTATTAACTGATTCCCAGTTTGAGGATGTTTTAATGCTTTTTGGTTTCTAGGAAAGCTTGTCACACTGATACGAATATGAATGTTTATTTAACAATCCATTTTTTGCACACTCTCCCCCCCCTCACCATACCAAAATTGTTTTCACAAATAGTTCATAGACATGTCACTCAAAACTAATGAAAGAAAAATAGCAATTTACTTAATCTGTATATGACATTGGTTGTTAATTATGTGTGCAAGCAGTACAAACAGAATGAAAGCTCCGTACGAAGGTGATTTGCAGTAGCATGTTAAACATGTGTTTAAATTTAATTTCTTTTAATTCATCAATATTTGATAAAATCTACTCTGGTTCATAAATAATGTGGGCTAAAATTACAATATTTTTTTAAAATGTTCTTCATCATGTACAATAAAGCTATAAGACATTAACTTTCATTCAGTTTGAGATTTAGAAAGTGAGGAAATTTTCAACTTTCAATAGCAGTGTCATTTTTATTGAAATGCATTATGATTTATTAATAGAGTTTGGAAAATGGTAATTTGAAGAGAAAAAAAAGGGGGGCAGAAATTGTTTTATTTAAAGACAAATATATGAGATTAAAGTTTTGAAATAATATCAAACAAATAATTTTTTTAATTGTTTTTCCCACTTTCACTCACATCATACGCTAATTTACCTTGTTTTAGATGTTCCTAAAATAAGTTTCAACCACATTTGCTATTTTGTCTCACAATATTGATATGGATTTATAAAAAGGAAGTCCTTTAATTACGAAAATATGCAAGGAGTAAAGCTGCTTACACTAGGAAAAAAAAATGGTTAAACTAAAACATGATTGTCCTATCCATGATAAGAATTATATTGTTCACATTTGACCAATTTGAAATTTATTTGGAAATTTGGGATCTTGATTATTGTTTTTAAACATTTTTATTGCATGTCTTTATAAATGCAAATTGTATCATTCTCTTTATAGTATTCATCTTAGAGTTAACTTTGTCATGTTTTATTTTCTATTTCTTAATAACTGTGGTCCATTGATACTGTAAACTATCCCAACATGAAATATTATAGAGATCGATCATGCAAATTTTGTTATATTGGTCATTTCATTATTAAAGGGTTAAGAATTGTAGACCACTTGCAGATCTTGTAAAAAGTAAAGTTACACAATTATCACTTTTGTTGTGATATTATAATAGAGGTCATTATCACTGAAGCATGCCTGAAATCAATGCCTGAATTTTTGCCCCTCAAATTCTTATTTAAGTAATCCATGTCTTTTTATCCTTTGTGTGAACAATACCTATGTACATGTACACAAGAAGCCATTGGCTATCCTGTCAATCCTATGAATAGCAACATGCTATAATACTCTGAAGGCAAGCAAGGATAGTTGAGCAGCAGGCTGCCTGCCATACACATCAAATTTGTAGAGTGGATGGTAATTAATCCCTCTATCACATTGACCTGTGCTTCCCAGTTGCCAATTTGCCTGTACTTTTAGCTGCCTGTCTGGGCATTCTATGATAGTGATACTCGTCTGTCATCGTGTATTATGGTGTCTGTGTTGTGAGACTACAATTGGCTCTGTACTCTCCACAGCCAGAGACAGGCCAGTTCTCATCAGCCCATGCAACCATTTAAAAATAAAATCCAAATATTTGTAATGCACATACAGTCAGTGAGCTTTTTGTGACAGTAAATCAACCTAAAGCTTTTTTGACAAGTAATTTTCCATTTCATGATTTAGCCAGCTGATTTGCAAGAGAAGCTCTATATACCTTTGATTTTGACTTCAGACAATCATACATGATACCAGAACAACGCACATTCTCCAGGTGATGTTTCACAAAGATTTAAGTATGACTTAGGTCACACTTAAATGTTGAAGCGTACATGATATGCAACGCGCAATCTTATTGATCAATACGCAGAAGTGCGCGTCCTCTTGGCATGATCTGACCAATGCTGTCATGCCTTTTATACTGCGCGCAACTAGACATTTAAGTGCGATTCTAAGTCATACTTAAATCTTTGTGAAACACCCCCCAGGTCATATAGTGCAAAGATTTCATGCTCAATGGCACAATCCCACAATTCTACATTCCATGCTGTCTAACTTCAGCTGGTGGATACAGGTTTTTAATTACCTGGTTGTCCTTGGGCTTTTCTATTAGGTTGGCTGATATTGTAGGGTTTGAAAGACACTCTCTAATGAGGATGTACATAGTTAGACTTGTTTTGATTAGTTTAGATTCTTATGAAGACTATTTAAGACTAATTGCTATGGGGGGGTGGGGCAGGAGTCTCTAAGAAGCTACCATTTTCATTATTTTGTCCCTTCAAAATTGCATATGAATGCAATGATCAATTTCGGATCTGCTGTGCAACTCACAAGGGCCATTTTCTTTATCGATTTTGGGGTAAATATCCCCTTTCGCTGTCATTGTTTTCTGCTATCGATGTTTAAAAGCTCACAACATGTCAAATCTGAGTCTGAATTTACAGACTAATTGTCCCCTAGCCTCTTCAATGACTATGGAATGTTCTGCACTTGCCTTCAACTTCAGAATTATGACATTGACATTGGCCTATGATAAACAGTCTTATCTACATAGCCTGTAATAGCTTGTATTTTTTCTGTGCCATCGATGACAGTCCATAAATATATAGCTGACAGTTGGCCCCATTAAATTTGTGTGTTCTAGTAGATGGTGACATCCCTCTAGTAGAATTGTACATGTATTACTGTAAAAAAAAAAAGAGAGAAAAAAATGAAAAACAAAAAATCAAATTCTACAATGTTTACGGTGCTGCCGATGTCCATGTACACAGACAAATCACTCAGTGTGACGTTGATGTTCATTTATATATTGAGAAAAAAATGAACCTTTCTGCTTTTTTCTTCCTTTTATAAGTGATCACTTCACTTTTTTATCAAATCAGAATACAAACCCTTTGCTTTTAAAATAAGTCTTGTTTTGGGGTTTTATTTTGGGGTATTGAGTTTTTAGAGCATTTTCATTGCATTCAAAACAATTCTTCCTGATTTGCTGGGCTAGAGCTTTAAACATTCCTAAATCATATTCATTTCATCTGTTGAACCATTCAACTTTCACTCATATCATATGACATTTTTTAAATCTGATATAAAATATTCCACTGTACAATTTATTTTCGTGACAAAAAGCACTGATAGGGGTTTTCCTTTTTTTAGATGACCCATGGAATTTCTAATACAAGGCTTGTAAGTCTTGTGTACCAGTCCAAAATTAACTCATCATCAGAAACAGTTGAATTGTTATGAAATAATATGATAGATTTCTTGAAGAGATTGTGTAGCAAAGTAAGTGCATACATTTACATCATTTATAACTTGCTATTGGTTTGAAATCAGAGCATAACAAGTGTCTAAACATTAGCCCCCCATATCATTATCTTTTTATTTCTAATATAATTTTTTACCATGGTAGCTTAGTAGTTCTCGCTGTACATTGTAATATGTACTCTATAATGTCATTTTAGAATTAAAATTCAACAGCAGTTCAGTATTTCAAGCAACACAAAGTTTGCTCAATACCAGTCCTTCACATTTAGTATTTTGTGGAGCTCAATAAATTGCTGTCCATATTTTTTTGAGGCGCTCAATTGAGCTCCTCGGGATTGCTCTCCTTAAGGAGCTCAAATCAATTCAATACAATACATGTATGATAAATTGTAGATTTTTCTTAACATCGTATATGCAATCGCCGTGTAGCTATGAATCAATCTGTGGTGAAACTAGGCCTGGGTCAATACGTTTATAAGATATCACGCTCCTGCTTAAAGGGGAAGTTCACCCTGAAGAAAACTTTGTTGTAAAAATAGCAGAAAAAATAGTAACAAATATTGCTGAAGGTTTGAGGAAAATCCGTTAAAGAGTAAGAAAGTTATTAGAGTTCAAAATTTTGGATTTGTGACGTCATAAACGAGCAGCTGCCCCATGTGTTATGTAATATAAAATGTATGAATTTCAAATTTTGTATGGTTCCTGATGACTTAATTTTGTTTTCTTTTCATGATCGGGTGTGAAATGATTTTTCTATTGATATACAAAAGTGACAGTGAAAACCATTTTCAATTTTCTGAGAAAATGACATTTCATTGATTTTTTACCATTCGCTATGTAGGAATGCTGCTCGCATATGACGTCACAAATCTAATAATTGAAATTCTAATAACTTTTTAATTATTTGATGAATTTTTCTCAAACCTTCGGCAATATTTTTTATTATTTTTTCTGCTATTCTTACAATAAACTTTTTGTCAGGGTGAACTTCCCCTTTAAAAAAAATAAGAATAAAATACTGTACAAAAAAATTGCTAAAATGTCACATTTTACATCTTTAAAATCCATGAAATGGCTATCTATTTTGCATAATTCCTTGAAATTATTTTGATTTAGTTGAAAACTATCAGAGAAATGAAGAATATTCACCTCTTTTCCCGACTCTGATTTGAATTTACACTTGGTAAATATTGTAGTCCCACATGTAGACTTCCGTGGTGTTGCCATGGCGGTAGGAGCGCTGGCGCGATCTCGCTCCTCAAAAATGAAGGTCTGTTATACCTCTTAATGAATTGTACCAGACTGATACTTTCAGTCTGCAGACTTTTTATAAATACATTTCTAGCATCTGATAAGTAGGTGATTTCATAAAGTGTATGGTTTGGGAAATAAGACAACTTTCATACTAAGCTCCCATTTAATTTGGTCTCCTAATAATTTTTCCCAAGCTATCTGTCTCACCCCCTGTATTTAGGCCCTCATTCCTCTCTGTTTTCTAGTTCATACAAAAAGTTGTAATGTTCTCCAATCATCATGTCTTGAACAATTTGTTAAGTGTAATAATAATGCAGAAAAACAAGATTTGGATGTACATGTACATGCCCATGTATATAACTAATTGTTATAAGTATAGTTTAGGCCTGCACCAATTAAAGAGAAATGCCAGTTGTTGCAGTAAACACTGATTTCATGAGAAAGTCTGTAAAACCAGGCTTAATTGTCAGAATATCATCAAGGATCTAGATCTGGTACAGTTACATAAACTGAACATTGTGAAATCTTTAATCTACGCTGAAAAACGTTCACACTGAAGATCACCAACACAGACAGGCACACGTGGGACAGTTTATTATTATTGCTGGAATAAAGACCCGTCGGAAGTGACCGAATCCGCGCTTATTTTGCTTATTTCTTAGCAATTACACAATTTCTCCCAGAATCCTTTGGCACATATTTTTTATTCATACAAACAGACACTTGGGTGGTCATTATATTAGATTCTGTAAAAAGTCATTTTGAGATCGTTACCAACACTGGAATTTATCTTTAATGGTGAACTTGTATTCAAGGTACCATGTTTTATCAGCTTTCATGGACTAAAAGTTGTAGCAAAGGGAAGGTAATAAATTCTCAGAGTTCATGTTGAATCAGAGCCAACATAGATTGGGAGAAAGGAAATTTATTTTTCAACCTAAAGTAATCTATATAGTAATGCCCCATTAAAGCCTAGTTCAGACGTGCAAAAATTACCAGGGATCTCAGTTAATAATGTGATTATTTGGTTTCAAACCGCCTCGATCACAAGAATCCCTGTTAAATTACGAGAACTTTTTAAGGCTAAAAAATACCCGTTAATTATTCCTGCATTCACACCGCCCCGAAACACATCCTTCGGGATAAGTTCCCGAAGTTACGAGCATGCGCAGTATGGTCTGATAAGCAGGCAAGGCTCGAGATTCAAAATCACTAGCCCAGCAGCCACCCACGCCGCCGCGCCCAACGACACGCTGGGCTAAAAGTTCCCGTAATTTGCTTTCACATTGCCAAAATACCTGCGACCTTGGGAAAATCCCCACGAAAGTTCTCATAATTTCGCCAAGTACCTACTATTTAGCGGGTATTTTCTTTCGGGGAAATTACTCGTAGTTTGCTTTCACATTACCAAAATACCTGGTATTTTCTGATCGGGTAAATTTCCCGATCAGAGAATACCTGGAACTGGCGAACTTCGAGGCGGTCTGAAACCACCTATTGTGTAAATTTTCTTGGCCCTTAGATGTGAATTTATCAGCAGTATAGATCTACTCAGGACTGTTGATGTTCAATTAGGCACAATTTAAAAAAACTGCTTGGAAAGACTTAATGTAATACACTAGTTTGTATTACATTGATTGTACAGGAATGGTTTCTCTGTATGTTTCTTGACATTAGCTTTTGTAATAAGAGCTCCCGTTGAAAATCCATCGAAAACTATCTTTAAGAACACTAACTCTTACATTGATTTTCCCCTACAATTTTTCTGAACACCTCTCTATCAATATACCAACCTGGAGAGCATTTCATTTTTTTCCCAATGATTTTCAATGACGGATATTATAAGCTATTGCAAATAAGCTACTGCAAATCTTGGCATCTTCTTGGCTGAGAGCAAGGAATCACCTGACAAAACTTTTTAAGAAATGCTACATTGAACTCTATATCTTCACAGATCTAAGATGGGAGTGTTTTCTGGAGGAAAAATTGTCATGTCAACTCTCCAAACAATATAATTAACTAAAAATTTGAATCATGTACCAAGTTGAAAATACTCTCAGAACTTAAATCTTATATCTTAATTAAATCTGATTTCTTATGCATGCAGTCTTTCTTCAATACAAGTCCATTCCAATTAAATGAAAAGCTTATACCCTTTGTAAGTTTTTTTTAATTATCATTTTTGTATAGAATGTTTCAACATACATTGTATACTCTGGTACAGTAAACCTTGAACATTGGTTCATTGTTCAGTGTTATTATTTAAGGAAAAGGTACTTTGGCAAAACTTTGAATAACTATATGTTGAAAAGAGGTAGCCTATTGAAGATGAAAAGCTTGAACCAGCATTCACATATCAACGAGTGTTCATTTATTTGCACTTATAGGGAAAAAACTATGAAATTTGATTTTTTTTTCAATTCTTAAAACTCATATTTGTGATATGCAGTTCCAATTTTCCCATAGATTCAACTAAGGGTCTGTTTATGCTTCCATTGCGAGGACAGAATCAGCAATTTCAAACGTCGATTCAAAACGCCGATCATAAACGTGGTTCTGGGAGTGCTGTTTATGCTTAACTTTTCAGAGGCAAAATTACGATCTCCAGCTGGCTTCGCATCGTAAAGCGAGGTCAAATTGGGTGCGCCTTTTTTCGAATTTTTTTTTTTTTTGAGTGTTGTTATTACGTGGAGATAACACAGAGCAATGCGACTGTATTTGCCCGCGGATTTTCATCTCACCGGAAGCATGTACGAAATGACGTCATTTAAACACATTTACGATCGTGGTTCCGTTCATACTTCCCCAGAAAGCCTGATTCTGGTCAAACGATGTTTGTGAGTTTACGATCGGCGTTTTGAAACAGCGTTTAAATGAAAGTAAGCATGGACGCAACCGTGTTTTAGACTAATCACGTTTGGAAACGCTGATTCTGGCCTGAAAAGTAGAAGCATAAACACGGACTAAGTGATTCAGAAACCTAAAAGATTCTGCAAGTCAAAGACTACTGCTTCTTACCTTGAACTTGTAGTCTGTTGAATAATGAGGCTTTAGGGTATCAGTGAAGAGGAAAGAATAAAAGGAAAAGGGTTAGCCAGTTTTATTGTTTTACAAAACATGACAGCTGAAGTCGGTTGTTTAAAGGGATACAAAGCCAATTGTTTTCAGAGCAATTTTAGCCGACAGCAGTTCGTGTGGTCCTAATTTCAGCTCAGAAATGGCTTTCTCATATTCATAACAATTTTTTGAAGGAAAGTCAAAAGCGTCAGAATCAACATTAATGTTTATTTTAATATTGCAGGACAAAGTCCATATAATATATCACATTTCCTTATTGTAGTGTCTTCAGGGAAAAACCGAAAAGGGAGCTTTATTATAGGAATAATGAAGTTTCAATATTACCACAATTGAGTGATAATTGCTTCCGGTATGATAATGATTGAATGTATCTACAGTATTCTGTAGTATTCCAGACAATGAAACCTTTCAAATATTTAGTTTCCTTCTCATCTCTCTATGATTTCTTTGTGATTTTTTTCTTAAGGTTTCATGTTCATGTAAAAAAAAATCAGTTTTGATTTTATATAGTTTGTTATACACTGTGTTTAAAGTTCACTGTTTCAACTTTGTATTTTGTTCCACATAGCCACAGTGGAAGTCAATTTTGTTGGGGCTTTTAAACACGTCTCAATAAAATCCATCTTATGTCTTAGCTTATCTTGTCCAAGAATATTGGATTGACAGTTGCAAGGTTTTCTATTATTAGACAACCCTAAACCATGTTCTAAATAATGTAGAATAAGTTTTGTAATCTCAAATATTAAGCTAATGGTAATTTGAAATTATTTAAAGAGAAATTCCAGTAGTTGCAGTAAACACTGATTTCATGAAAAAGTCTGTAAAACCAGGCTTAATTGTCAGTATATCATCGAGGATCTAGATCTGGTACAGTTACATAATCTGAACTTTGTGAAATCTTGAAATCTACGCTGAAAAATGTTTACACTGAAGATCACCAACACAGATAGGCACACATGGGACAGTGTATTATTATTGCTGGAATAAAGACCCGACGGAAGTGACCGAATCCGCGCTTATTTTGCTTATTTCTCAGCAATTACACAATTTCTTCCAGAATCCTTTGGCACATATTTTTTATTCATACAAACAGACACCTGGGTGGTCACTATATTAGATTCTGTAAAAAGTCATTTTGAGATCGTTACCAATACTGGAATTTATCTTTAACAATCATTCTAAAAATAGTATGTATACCTGTAGGGCATTATAGCAGTGCATTAAAACATGTATTTTGGCCTACGTGATTTGCCAATAAATATCTAAGTGTATTGCTTGATGAGCTGAAATCTGACAAATTCCCCACAGGTGTAAGTACAAAACTTGATGTGTAATATTGTGCTGTTTAGCAGCTTATGCCACAATCTAACGAATAATGATCATTAAAGACACTAATACCAGTAATTTTATTGGATGGCTTTTCCTCACGGGATCTACTAGAAATATTCAATTTTTAGGGCCTATATTGCACTCATCTATGATTCATGCAAATGAGTGCAATATTAAACCTATTGAAAATAACTCGTAGAATGTTTCTTGTATCCAATTCTTAGTCATCCAATATGATATAAATACATGGGTAACTGATACATTTTTCATTGACTTTCCTTTTACATTATTTTCTTTATTTTCATTAGATGCCAGTACCACCAACTGAAGAGGCCCATTATATTTTGGAAGTAGGGCAGATTGCATTTGGCTCAGGTTTGGATGATAGTAATGAAGCTGGCAATGGACAGCATGTGGAACCAGTGCGGACACTTCTCAGCAATGGTTCAACCACAGGAGGGCGCTATGTCAGGATGATAGCTGTCGAACATGATCGCCATTCTGATGGCAATGAATCGGTTGAGAGCCGGAATGGGTCCTCTAGCTCAGAAGGTATGGTTTAAAATGTTGGTGTTTTGTTGGATTATTTTGAAAACCCTTAAATGTTTTTCAATTGTTCATATTTAAGGAGTAGAGAATTAGGTCAAGCCAGATTATTGGGTTATTTATAGGAATGGGTGTAATTTAAACCGTCTTTCAGTTATTTTCACTCACATACTGTATTTGCTCTCAACCAATCAGATGCAGGGATTTCAGTTGTGAGTGAAAAATCACTATGTCATGATGTTCCTAAGGCCTCTATACCTCTATAGAAGGTGAAAAGTATCAAGCAATTTTAGCCATGCAAAACTTACATAAATCATGCCTTTTAAAAGGTTAGTCATGCAGTTATAATGACAGTTGTATTCAAGAGAAACTATGTATACCTAAAATACATGTACCATCCCTTTGGTTATTAACCCTGTGAGTGTTCCTATTGAACAGATTACAGAGTTACAAGGGGTAATTCGAGATGAAAATTGGTGCTCTTAAGGCCTGGTCACACCGCCCAAGCGTTGTTGGAGCGGTCGTGGAGCGGTAGGGAGAGAGGATCGAATCTCGACAACGCTCGTCACTGCTCACAAAATTTGGGAAAAAAAAATCTAAAACATGGGCGTTTCCTTAGCGGTGCACCGCTGAAGCCAGCGTAGCTTTGGCATTGGTTTAACGGTGGCGAGCGCATGCGGGCGTCGGCTCGATGGGGTTTAACACTATGATCATGATGACAAAGAGTGTATGGTAAGTTCCCCCATGTCTGCGCGGTCTCCCAAGTCCCCATATTTATAGCCAAATTCTGGTACCGCTCCGACACCTCCATACCAACGCTAAACCAAGGTTCATCACCGCAATGGATCGCTACTTTAACGCCCAGCACCATTCCAGCAATCCCGTGTCCGCTCGGAAAACGCTTAACAACCGCTCCACCAAAGTGTGAACCGTTTAATCACCGGCCGGGCAACGCTGGCGAAGCAGTGGTTGTCCAGCGCTCAGGATTTCTACGTGGCCTAGCAGACAAAAGCATTCACAAACTTTCGTCTAGCAGTGCCAAACTTTGACTGGGCATTGTCAGAGCGGTAGTCAACTTTGCTGGAGCGGAAAATTGCCCGCTCCTCACCACTTGCAATATTTTGAGCAGCTCAAAACTCTCGGAGCGGTAGGAGGGACCATCAGCGGTGTCCGAGCGTATCCGGTGTTGCCTTAACAGAGGCCAACTTTGGTTAAACGTTAGTGAACGGTAGCAAGCGGTGATGATTTTTTCTCTCCGCTCCACGACCGCTCCAACAACGCTCGGGCGGTGTGACCAGGCCTTTATAATTAGAAATTGAAAGGTATTAAGAATTGATATCTAGTCCCTTGTTTCAGAACACTGATCCCCTTTGGGTCTTATGGCTTACAACACAAGAGCCTGGTCTGATCTTTCAAGAACCACCCCCCCTCCCCCTCTCACTCTCCACCAGTATTAATTCTGCTCTTCACAAGAAATTTAACAAAGGGGGTGTCTGGATGAGGAACAATAGTCACCTCAGTATATTAAATATAGTGGTGTTTGAAAGACTACTGAGGATTAACAGCACACAACATCCAGTGGAGAACCTGGGAAGGGTTTCATGAAACAATTAGTTCGTGGATTTCACCGACTTTGGTTATAGGATCCTGAAATCCTTGCATCTGATTGGCTTCGAGCAAATTTGTCATTGAAAATCACTGACAAGAGGATTCATGAAGCACTCTCTAGTCTTATACAATGTTTTGATGCTAGATTGATGAAAAGGGAATCTATGATGTGAATAATTCTGCATGCAATGCATTTTCTCAAAGGAAATCTGGTCTTTTGTTAAGACACATTATTACAATGGAAAGGCAGTGATAATGAAATGCATAGTCGACCGATTCTCAATGATGTAACCGAGTCAAACAGGCAACAAAGATGGCTACAAAAAAGCAAAATGTTTTGGTTGGCATCCACACCGTGCTCAATCCGTTCCATCCAAGGTGTACAAACACAGACCATGTTTTTGCTATAGGAAGTGCTGGTCTTCCGTGGACCTCTCCCTCCTCTTGATAAGGAAATGGGACCGGTTGGTTACATTAACACATGACTGGGTAAATAGCAGTCTCGTGGTAGATCCAGGGATCATAAACCACTGCTCTACCAGGGGTAGTGGGTCCAGGCCTTTTTTCCCCCAAACTTGTTATCATTAGGAAGTCAAAGCTACTCTTATAAACCTAGAGGCCGTTCTCATTACGCTTTCTAAAACTAGTTTACTGGAAACCGATTCAGGAAACCACTTTGGAAGATCGCTTTGCTAGCGTTCCCACTTGATGACATGAAAGTGGTTTTCAAAATCACTTCACGTAAAGCGCTCTTGTTCCTATGGAAACGCTCTCAGTGGGGTGACACGTTTCGCGCGAAATTCGAAACCGCAGCATAGGCATTCTACACCTGTCGTGTGGAATAGCGCGCTCAAAATGTGCGAAGATCGCTTCCCGAAGAACGGTTGTGTCCTCACTTATGCTAAAACCAGTTTAACGAGGCAAAGCAATCTTGAAAACTACATCGCGAGGTGGTTTTCCAAACTGGTTTGGAAGATCGCTTCCAAGACCGCTTTGACCGTTCTCACTACGTGCTAAAGTAGTTTCCACTAAACTAGTTTCCAGTAAACTAGTTTTAGGAACGTAGTGAGAACAGCCTCATATTGAAATTGTGTTGTTTGATAGGTTGAGAGTAAGTTGGTCATAGAATTTGATTTCCAGTCTTGTTTTCATGAAAAGCAAATTTTATGAAGCGATGAAGCAAGGTCTTGGCAAGAGTGAGGATTCTGCTGATGATCTATTTTTTAAGAGCATTAATTTTCTTAGAAAAGTGAATTTTAAATAACTTGCATTTCATACACTATGACATTTATTTATCTGGTCACTTCAATTCAAGAGTGGAGAGTTGTTTAGGGTGTTTAGGGTGTCCTTAGTAGTCTGTCCTTGAATCTTTGTTTATGGTCCTTCTTTCAGGACGATTCTTGTGGATTGTGTCCACTTTTCAATGGAAATAACCCCCCCCCCCGGTCTAATATTTAAATGATATTCACATTTCTACTTTTGATATAAGTTATCATTATTGATTTTGAGAGCTGATTGAGAGTAGTGTTGAAATAAAGTGCAAGGACTATTATTTTATAAACAAAACAATTTGTGGTTCTTGTCAATGTTTGAGGTTTTTAGATTCACGTTTTGAATTCTATTCTTATTGATTGAAAGTAGAGCTAGATCTCATATGCTCTTCTTCCAGAGAAAGTGCTGCTTGAAGATGATGAAGATAAACACACTGGTTGCGTGTGTATGTGTGGAACTTTTCACACACTATTGTTTCATATTATTTCATTGTTCATGTAAACCTTTTTTATTGTTTTTTTTGCTTGATTTGTCGCAGGAATTCTACCTCCAGTGACGACGACCGTAGAGCTTCACGATCAAGACTCTTTGCGGAACTTGGTGGATGATGCTTCACAGAACCGCGTAGAAGAATCCCCGCAAAACCTTGTAGAAGATTCCCAGGATCCTGGCCATGCAACGTCTGTTTAGTTTACAGACATGAACAAAATCTTATTTAAATATTTGTGTATAAAACATTGTGAAATTTTAAAACCATGCTAAAACAGGGTGTTATATATATGTAATGTCAAGTAACAGAACAACAGCTGTACACTCCACCCCCCCCCCCATGGTTATAATGTTTTGTCATTTTCTGAAATAGTACTTAACCATATTTGTGCATCTGTTTTCATCTTTTGGCATATTGTATGAATTATTTTGTATTTCAAATTTATTGTGGTTTTTATGGACAATTGAATTCCATGAATTCATTTAATTGGTCACACAGGTCCTATCAGTTCATGTTTAGTTTTTATAGTTTGTTGGAATGGAAATAGGAATAAATATCATGAATATCATTTTTGATTATAAAACATCCTGTTTCGTATACAGATTTTTTACTGATGCTCTACTTAGATTACTGGTGGTTAATATTATTTTTATGTAGTTTCCCATAAATTTCATGTTGGTTTGACCATGAAATGACTTATTCAGTTTTACTCTGCCCATGAATGTTGCAATTTTGCATATTGTTACAATTGAAATAAAAAGCTGTGGTAATTAATTTTCTGAACTTTCTCATTCAAATTTGTACCAGAGAAACTGAAAATTACTTAAGTGCTTAAGAAAATAGTAGAAAATTTTCTGTTCTCAATTATGTAATAAGGAAATTTAGATTTGAAGAAAAAATTGAAATAAAGATCGTCATTAATATTTAGCATGCAAAGAGGTAAGGAGAAAAGGATAATAAAATCGGTTGATAACAGGAAAATTATAACAACATTACCCTTAAAAAGTATTTACATGACCACATTTATTGAATCAAGAATTTTGCTGAATTAATTTTTCTTGTTTGTTCAATTTTTTTTAATTAAGGGGAGATCCTAAGATCATTTTGATACCTACTTTTAGTAAAGTTGAAGCTTTGAAAAAAGTACATCAATAATTAAAATTGTGTTTTAATGATATGATCTCTACTCCAGGCCTGCTCTACTCAATGGACCACGTTCACCATGCACTCATTATTTTTTAACTCTATTGCACAGATACATACATGTACATTGTATCTAAAAATAATTGTTAGATTACATATAGAATAAAGTTAGCACAGAAAACAAAGTCAATAGTAAATGTGGGAAACTTGAAAAATAGTTTCATATAACAGAGATCACTGGTGAAAAAAAAATTCATATGTTATTTCTACATGAGTGAGATGTTAACTTGACTTGAACTGAAGAGGGCGGTATATACATATATGTAACAGGATCTGTGAAATATCTGTGTAGAATGTTTTCTATTGCACTACCACTACCTGATGTGTAAGAGGTGGCACTTGTCATTGGGTTAAGTGTGATGACGTAAATTAGTTAATAAAATTCATACATGCTTGTGTTGTGTTATAGTTTCAACAGTTGTATGATCGGGAGGAATTTTAAAAGACTGATTCAAGAAAAATCTTTAAAAGCAACTGAAAGTTATTGTTTGCCCATATTAGCAAACATTTAAATAATAGTGTATGGCCTGGACAGATGAATACATGTATCGCCCGAATAAGATCATATCACCTTTGGTATAGCCAAAGGTGAAAATGAATTGACAAATGAATAATATTTCTGAAATTAATCGCTCATTCAAGGAAAATCCATAATTATTTTTGTTATCAGTTATACAAGTAATATCAAACACAAGACATTTTTTTAGCAATTTTGTGATGAATGAGGAAGCATGCAAACAAAATGTAATGGTTGATGTAAAATTTACATCATAATGATAATTTGCGAAATTCATGTCGGTGGTGTATCACCATCAAAGTTGATTGTTAACTTACATACAAGGGATATATACACAATGTATTTTAAACAGAAATGGAAAGTTAAGCAGTGGCCGCGGAACAGTTTTCAAGGGGGGGGGGGCTGACCATGCAAAAAATCACAATCATATGGTCATTTCTACGTTTTTTGTACACGGTACAGCAGCCCCTGTTAAGTGTAATAAACTGATTTTCAAATTGATATAGATTATAGAACATTGATAATGATGATAATTACCATCATCGTGAAAATAAAGATAATGATAATGATGATAGTAGTGAAAATTTGTATATTGCCTTGTCTGTAAAAATTGACACAAGTGAAGTGTTTTTAAAATTCAATCAATATGATTTGTAAATGGACCTGCACAGATAAAAAAAAGTGATGGTCAGTTTAAAGAGGCTTCGTCAAATTATGTGGGATATTTTCTCAGGCCTAGCTATTATTTCAATCTTGTATTTGTAATACCTAATGTGGTTTATAGACTATGTTGTCCACATTCAATTTATACTTATGAGGTGCCGATTGTCTAGTTTCCTAATCAATATACACTATAAATTACTTGGGCTTTAGCTCCAGCTGCTAAAGGTACCTGTTGCATTCAAAGAATTAATCCTGCTGGGTACCCATTTACCTCCTTGGGTTGAGTGCAGCACAATGTGAATCAATTTCTTGTTGAAGGAAATTATGCTATGGCTGGGATTTGAACCCAATACCCTCGGGTTTTAAAGTCCAGAGACTAATCTACTTGAGCACAAGGCTCCACTAGTTTTATCTGACTGTTTACAAGATGGATGTAATTATTGTTGATTATTACACAGCATCAAGAATAATTGAAAGAAACGAGATGGATAATGTTTAATAGATATATGCAAGTGCACTACCCAATAACCTCATGTTGCCTGAGGTTGTTGGCCAGGGGTGGTATATTTCTAATGAGGGCAATATATAAACGTATCTCTGAAAAGCAATTTTTTTTTCTGATACTCAGTTATGATTTAAGTATTGACATGTTTAGTTACATTGTATAAATGAAAACAAATATTATTACTTTTAATATGCATTTGCATTGATGAATGTGATACAGAAAAACGTGTTGACTTTTTTTAGTGTAATTTTCTATCATTTTGAATGGAATGTTTTGAATTTATATTCTATTGCAAATGAATTACATATAAGTCGTTTGACACACTAAGAAATTACTTCTGTAAAAGAAGGGTTTCTTTCCCAAATATTATCTTGCCATTTCATAAAATCATAGTTACTATCTCACTGTCAAAGTTTTTAATTGATTTATGCATTATAAAAAAGTCCTTGCAGGTACACTTGCCAAAGTGGGAGACTCTCATATTAAATCCATACTTTTTTTGGAGGGTGGCTGTGGAATATTAGAAAACATGACTGCTTGTAAGAGTACTAACTATTTTTGTCTTAAGTTGAAGGAGGGAGGGGAAGCTTTCAAATGAAAATGTACAAATATTTTAGTAAACTAGAGATATTTGTCAATTTAAAATGAGTATGTGCACTAACAAACTATAGTGACATGTTTGTATATTGATACATATATGCCTTGTATATAACTGAGCTTTTTATATGTAGCTGTGTGGTTAAAAATTGAATTAATATTTAAACAATTTAAATGTCATTTAGATGATCTCACCAAAGATTTGCCAATATTCAGTAAAGAACAAGAGTTTAGTTTTAGAGTGTATATTTATTTCTGAATACATCTTTAGAATCAGACGTTGTGTAAGATAAGGAAAAGAAGCTATCGCAAGTCAATTATGAAGGATTCTGAGACATACAGTGTTATCCTTTGCCATAGGATGGAACTGCTGTACTGGTTCTTTAATTTAAGTATTTGCATAGCATCTTTTGTCATGTTGCAATAGATAAGAAGGCCTTGCCATGATGATTTTGGTCTGAGTAACCTCATTCAAACCATATCAAATCACTCAAGAGCCACTTTAGTTCAGATGTTCCCCCTTTCTCAGTCACACTATTTCAACATAGCATCAAAAAACTTATTGGAGCCCTTTGATTGGCAGAATGGCCTTTTCTTTTTTGCACAGTAAAACCATATCATTTAAAGTGAAATACCAAACCAAAGTATTAAATAGATCTTAGATCAATACATTAAAAGCAATGTTTGTGCTAGGTGATGGAATTATCATGTATATTATCTTGAAGTATAACATATTTATGGTAGAGCAGTAATGTTATTTTGTCATACAAGTTTATTGGTTGTGTGCAAGGCTCATGTGAAGTGTATCTTCATGAAATGTTGCCAATGTCTACTTTGCATTTAGATAACATCGTTATTGTAAAGATCAAGAAGGATGTTAACATTGTTAATGTTTAACATTGTTAATGTTTTTACAAGTTTTTTTTTTATTGCAAGCATTGATCAGAGATATATGGGGCGTTGCATTTCAAAAATTTGCACAAAATCAAGCGTAATGGGGTATTGTAATGAATGCAAATCAACTACAAATTTGCATTCTATCAAAAGTTTTATTTGGAAATGAACGCTAGTTTCTTAAAACGCCCCAATAGTGATAGTGTTTGGGATGTTTCACCATTGGTTGGAAATGTAAAAATAGTATATCCTTCGCACAACCCCACATTGGTCAGTTCAATGCGCACTTCTGTGCATTCATCACTGAGATCATTCACAAATGGTCTTTGGTACTTAAGCATGACTGAAGTCAAACCTAAATATTTGTGGCACAGCCCTCTGTCTACTACACAAGTAATGTGACTTTGCTCTTGGAATCCAAAGTATATTTAATACATGCATTGTGCAATTTATTGATAAGAATAATCTTGTTTACTGTTAGTAATATGTCATCCTAATAATGATTTACTATATCAATGACACCCAGGACATGTCATATCAGAATTGCTTTTTTTTAAATGGATATATATCTTTCCTGGGGTACCATATCCAGTATTCAATATCATACTTTGAGTGAAAAATTACCCAGGTATATTTCTTAGCTAAGAAATATATATAATGGGTGTCAGTATTAAGTTCAATTATGGATATTTTTTTTTTACTTTACCAGGAAGCAGAATACAATTTTAAAAAAATGTTTCTTTGAAAGAAGTTCATATAAAGCTCAACATTGTAATTCTATCAAGATTACAACTGCATGCAAAAATTTTCAACCTGCCAACCAAGACCCCCAATTATTTTAATCAAGTCTGCTCTTTTGTGTCTAAAAATTCAACAAGCATACTGAGACTACTTCATGAATTGAATACTTAAATATCCTACATGTTTAATCTAAGTAAAAATCTGATCATATTCATTTTTTGTTAGTATTGAACTGAATACTAACTCTGATATGAGATAAATGTCTTGTCAAAGGGCACTGGTACATTGGGTGATTTTAAGTTTGGTGTTTATCTTGGTGTTTTTGTTTGTGTTAGAAGCACAAATAAGATTACCTTCCCAAGCTCCAATACAATGAGAGGTTTACAAAAGTGATTTGAATCAAAGTATTGGTAGACCAATACTTCATTAGACGTCATCCGAGACTAGCTTCATTTAAGTTTGGTGCTGTGCTGATGTGAAATTCAGGTCGTCAACACCAAAACCAACTGGTCAAACTATTCTGTTTCAGAAATTTACTAAATGTGGCTCTTATTAGTCATATTTGAGAGAAACTTTTCAGATAGGGAAACATTAAAAATTGCCAATCTTTCAGAAATTAAAATTTGACATGAATTAGTAAAAGTTAAAAAATTCATTTGTAATGGATTCCCGTCCCTCAGTTTATCTCAATTTTCAAACCAAACTGCACTCTCATCATCAGGCTTCCTGCCTCTGCTTTGAAAAAACAACAACAAAATTTTATGATTTAATTTAATTGCCAACAGGCAAAAAAAAGGAATTCAGGGGTACTTTTCACAACTTACTGCCTAAACATTTAATAAGCTATATTATTGCAATGAATGGGGATTTCAAGGGCTCCTATTTTTAGTTTCCGGGGCTGTTTTGTGCATTTTGGGGCTAAATTGCCCCCAACCCCCGTATAATTTTGTCCCTGGTTGCAATTAGACTTTTGTATAGGCAAAAATGAATCCCGAGTTATTTTGAATTTGGATTATTTTTGTGAAAATATTGTGCACATGCTGTAGTTTTTAAACTGTATATCATGTGCTTGTAAACATTCCCTTAATTGTACAAAGAAGATTACAAAGTAAAATATTTTATGGAAAATGTTAGGAAGTGCTTTGCCTGTGTTGGATAATTGAGTAGGCTGACCTTTTTTATCATCCAACAGGTCTGAATTCATTAAGTTTGCTCACTTCATTCTGGATTTTTTCTTCTTCAATTTGGTTAGGAATGAGAAATGTTACATGGTAAAGTTGGCTTTAAGAAAATTGAACATGTTTCTTATAGTTTATATAATTGATGAATGGATAACAGACATATATATATGTTCTCATTGAACTTATTTATTCTAAATATTTGGAAATTTGTTGATGCATTTACATCAATCATCTTGTACCCTATAATAATTGATGAATTTATATTATTTGTTATATTGATATTTTCCCATCCAATGCTGAATATGATGTATATTCTATTTCATTATCCATCATGGGTATGATCAAATTATGCTGTATTAGCATCACCATCAACACTGTAATTTGTTTGCAACTACTTGGCCATTAGTAATAGCCATGTAGAAGATATGTTAACATGTATATAACCTGAGTATCAATTATGTGTTCAATGCCCGAGTTAGGAACATGTAGCTTTTTGGTTAAAATTTTGATGATTTGAAATAATAGTTGAAGTCAATTATATACGGTTAACACTGAGCACAAACACACAAGAGTTATTAAATGCATTTAAGGACATTGAAAATAATAATTGTTTGTGGTTTATTCTTAGTCTCAAGTTTCTTCTTCACCATAGGTGTCAGACTTCTGTGATGATGGGGGAGGGGGGTGATTGGTGTCTGATGCACTCCCTCACCAAGGGGAGGGGGGTATCCCCCTCCCATGGTAGGGACTTGGAAAAATCAAACAATCATATGCTGAAAATTTCATCAAAATCGGATGTAAAATAAGAAAGTTATGACATTTTAAAATTTCGCTTATTTTTTCACAAAACGGTGATGTGCACAACTCAATGACATGCAAATGAGACAGTTGATGATGTCCATCACACAGTATTTCTTTTGTGTTTTATTGTTTGAATTATACAATATTTCATCTGTTTACAAGGACTCACTTGATTGAACCATATAGTATTAAACAATGCCAATTGCACATATTCAGGGAGGAATTAATCGTCGTTTCACACGACAACGGAGAAAATTTGAATATCTTATATTTGATATAATAAAATACAAAAGAAATAGTGAGTGATGTCATCAGTCTCCTCATTTGCATACCGACAAGGATGTGAAATTAAGCGAAAGTTCAAAATGTGATAACTTTCTTATCTTACATCCGATTTTGATGAAATTTTCAGTGTTATACTTGTTGGATTTTCTCTTTTTATTCAAATCAACTTTTTGTTGGGGTGGACTTGTCCTTTAAAGAAATTGACGTGCAAAAATCACTTTATATATCATACTAAAATCACTTTCTAGGCCATAATATTGTAGTCCACTTTCGCTATTAAATCACCAAACATGGTAATACACAACAAGTTTCAAGTTTACAAGTATTTTATTTCAAGAAGAAGAACAACTCAAAACATTAACACTATAATCAAAATCGGCATTCTCTTTGTAAAAAAAAATACAGTGAGATCCATAGTGATGATTGATAAGCAATTTTCAGTCTTTTACTCATTTTTCCTTCTATTTTATTAGTTATTTAGTTTGGTGTATGTATAATTTTTTGAGTTGAAAAGTGATATAAATTGCATTGGCCATTGATTTCATTGTAAACCCTTTCATACTTGACTGATCTCACTACTCTAGGATAGTGAGCAAAGGGAAAAATTATGTTATTCAAAAATGATGAAGCTATATTCCTAACCTGTGTAACTTCACATAGAAAATGCATTTGTTTTGTATTTATTCATGGCTCATGAAATTACCCTATATCAGCAAGTTCACTTATCACATACAGATGAGTGCAATAGAAGTTGTCTCTTCAGATAAAAACTTAGGATTAACTGATTTAGGGAACAATTTTTTTTTTTTTTTTTTTTGGTTGAATTTCTGTGTTGTTAATTTTTATTGATTTTATGTATCTTTTTAAAGTTATCAATTTTTTTTTTGGAGATATACTGTTTTTTTTTCTTCATGACCTCGAAATATCGGGGAGATGATTGTGCAGGCCACCCCCCCCCCTTAGCCCCATCCCGGATCGACACCCATGTTCTTTTTATTTTTATCTTCTCTTTTTTCTTTTTCTGTACCAAGGGCCTCAGAACCAGGGGTGGGCTTCAGCCCCTCATTGCACCATTTTCAGCAAAATGTGTGCAAACATGAATAAGATTACCATCAGATTGTGATTTTATGCATGTTCAATTTTCAACACTTTCAAATTATTCTGCTGAATCTTCATATTACCTATATATCCAAATCAATATAGTCTTTCTTTTTACAGAAACTTTTACGGATTAAACAACAAAATCTTTTGACTCACTAATTAAGTGGGTGGTAACCCCGGGGTGGGAACTTCAAAAGGGAGTTCCTGATTGGCATTTTGAAAGAAAATATGATATTTTGGTGAAAGAGAAAGTGTGCATAATTGTTTGTGAAGGAGATCGAGAGAGGGGAAGAAAGAGGGGGGGGGGCGAGGGCGTCTATTAATAGGTTGAATAAAGAAATTCAGAAGATATTGTGGATATTGTCATTAGCCTTCAATTGTTGGTGGCCAAAAGGTACATTACCACCTCTTCTCCCAATCAGCATGGGGATAATATGGAGGCAACACCTTGAAAATTGAAAAGAACCAGCGATCTATAAATGTAATGCATGTTTCCTTTTGTTGAAAACATGCTGATGAGCCCTCGACTAAAATAAACCGGAATTGTCTCTGCCGCACTGTCGTCCATATCCATCGGGGCACTCTACCATTTAGCGCAACTATGGTAACAGACCAAGCTTTATCGAGGCTCTGTTGGAAGAAAATAGTCTACGCCGGAGAGAAACTGGGGTGTTGGATTCACGTATATTGGAAATGTAAATGAAATTGAAGGTAAATAAAGAAAACATATAATACCTAATATATCTAATAATAGAAATTGTGTAAAATTAATACCCTTTTTCTAAAAATTTGCAGAAACAAATGAACTAGAAATTTACTAATCATTCTTTAAGCAACTATGAGACTGAAGAGTTAGACTATGAAAATCGGCCGGTGTAATTGTGCACAGTGCAAAATGGTGGTTGGTCTTATTGATTAATTGAGGAGTACGGTATGTCAATGAATGTAATGCAATACTGTACAGAATTGACGTTAACTTTTCGTCGGGGTTTTAGCATTTCTAAAAAGAACTTTATTTATCAACGAAAATCGGAAAACACTGACTATCTTCTTCGACACATGCACAGTTAATGATGCCGGTACCTTGGCGCGCGGTGATTGATTGCATGCTGCAGAATATATCGCGACGACAGCGTTAACTTTCTTTGGACTTGGTGGAGTTAGAGAGGGGAGATTCCCTCTGAACAAATTATCATAACAGTTTAAACATTTATTTCCCAAATTTCTCAAGAATATCATGCCATCGATAAAGAGACCAGGGAAGCCAATTAGGCCTTCATCTGCATCTGCTCGTCTGGAATCTCGATCGCAACCAGCGCCATTTGAAAATGGACGTCCAGCCACAGCAGCACCAGGACTGTTCGGCCAGGGACGGGCAGCTGGCCGGGGAGCCGGACGTGGAGCAGGTCGTGGAGCTGGCGGCTCGGGACATGGTTCAAGTTCAACAAATGCTGCACCTGCGAAAAATACTAATTGGATGTTGAACCGAATGGCAGACTTGGACATCGATGTAAAAAATGAACAACCAGCTAGGAGAATGACTCTTGGAGCTGTGGATGGTCTGACTGACAAGGATAAAGAACAGGCAGCAAGAGTTCGGCACTACGCAAATTCAGCACCTCCTGGGACCTCACTCAAGGTACTGTATATTTGTATTGTACTTTTTAATTGTAGGTCTATGAGTAGGAATTGTGATTTGTTTGTAAAACTTTAATGTTAAGTTATTCTAAAGTTAATGTTTTTTTCATCACACCAAGTCATCAAATAAAAATGAATGCCGGTATTAAAGTTTTTCTTTTTTTGTCCTTTTTTTTTAAACTTGCATTGCAAACTGCCTCTTTGATTTATCATGGTTGGAACTACCCCTTATCTACCACCTAATTTTCTTAGCATCGTATCTGCGAAAATATGTATCAGTTTTACCTAGATTTTGTCTCATTTGTGCAGAAAATTGAGCAGATCAGATTCCCATGTTTAGATCGACAAATCAGATTCTATGCATGTACACTGTGACTGGTAGTGTAGGCCTAGATATCGGCGAACAATTTATACAAGGATTTCACATTTGCTCATTTGTACCCTTCTTTGGAAATTAACCACCTGCTATACACTGAGTTTATGGCTGATTCTTATTGTGGTGGCGAAATATTTGACTCTTAAATCAGTTCTTGTATGATGCTAAATGATTGTCTCACTCCCGGTCTCACTACTCCCACTGTGAGCTCCACTGCTCCAGCACATGATTTGACAACAGATATTTGTTCTAATACTGTTTCCTATCAGATTATTTGGTATGAACAATTGTTTTGCAGCAGGGTTCGGGTCTGGTCAATACAATTTTGATAAATTGTACAAAATTTTTACTTTTTATCTTGTAAATTAGATTCTTATTGTTCCTTTGGTACATGTATGGAAACTGCACCTATTCTCTCACGCATATTGTTTGTAATGCGCAATAATCTTAATGCACGCAAGGTGGTCGGTTTTAAAAGAGGTGGTTGATAAACTGGATATGTGGTGGTCTAACTATACATATTGAAAGAGAAAGAAGGGGAGATGAAGAAAAGCAAGAAAAGGGGGGAAAAGGAAAATATAGAACAAAAATCGGTTGGGGCCAAGTAACTGATTATTTAGAAGAAAAAATTGCTTCAATAAGTTCAATTTCTGGCATTGTCTGGAAAGTCAAGTGAATTTTAGAATATCAATGGAATTCGAGTGCACCTAAGCTAAATCCAGGCATTGCTTGGGTTGTAATATCCTTGCTAACTTGCTGTGTACATGTACAGTATGTGTATTGAGCAAGCCTTCAAGGACCTAATGTAGGCCACAGTGGATTGCTTAGACTTGAGCCTGCAATCACTGGTGTTTCCTTGTGTCTTGACCGATGTCATTCTGTCAAGAAGGAGAAAGATCACAAACAAATCAAGATTGAAAAGAACACAAGGGTGCATTGGACACATATATGTAGAGTGGACAGTAGAGAGAGTAGTACTTTCATGGTACACAATGTATCTTTCTTGGGCAAGTGTTGGTCCTGAACACATGTATGTATTTTCCATATTCTGAATCTCAGTAGAGAGAGAAAAATATATCACCATATGCCGTCTTGCCCTTTCAATCTAAACGCTTTGGCATTTGTCCCTTCTTAATTATTGTTTGTGTAGCTGTGTATTATATTGCACTTCCATTCGCATGATAATTCATCATGCTATCATAATTTTTTTTAGATAAAGAGCCTTTTATATTTGACCATGTTTTTACACAATGAAACATTGTTGATTTTCCCTTTTTAGATAATATAATATTGATTATCATGAGTCCATCAAGAAAAGTCATTGGTAACTTTTAAAGGTTGGACAATGTCCCCTCCCAGCACAGATGCAGTTTGTGCTCCTGTTCTATGTTTCCTTCCAACCCCTGACTCTCTGTGTCAACCCATAGATATTAGATTCCATGGACCTAATTACGTTTAAGTTTTGTACCTGTTATCTGTATCATTGAGTCAGCAAAATACCAGGATTCTCACATCACCTCAATTATTATTTACTTTTTTGTCCATGTTTTTGTTCTGATGTATTTCATTTACATGTATTTTGCTTATTTTGTTCATTTATCTATTGTTTACATTTATACATGTATTTATTGATTTATTTATTCATTTTATTTCTATTTAATTTTTATTTATTCATTTATTTATTTTCATTTATTCATATATTTACCTTTTTGAAGGGGGGGTTACATGTAGGTCCTTATCCATACTTGTCCATTACACACAGTTTATTTAGGTGGGTGTTAAAGCTACAGCCACAATGTTAGATTGCCAATTGTATTTCCATTATTAAAGGTTGCACTCACCTGATCATCTTACATGGCAAACCATAAAGGTTTCTCTGTGATGAAGAAAATTTCTCTGGATATGAGACAGTTCTTTGATTTGTTTGAAATTCAGAGACAAAGAGAAAAAAACATTTGTTTTGGTGTACTTTCTGGTCTCTGCTTTCGATATTTGAAATGGAACAAGTAGCTGCTTCAGTTGAAATGGTAAAATTCAAAACATTCATTTGAATAAAAATCACATTCATAAGATGCCATGAAACAATTATTTGGGTACTCCAGGTTAAAAATGATAAACAGAGAATAATTCACTGAGCAAAATGATGAAAATTTCATCAAAATCTAATTAGAAATAGCAAGTTATTGAATTTTAAAGTTTAGCAATATTGAATTAATTCATTTATTTCATATAATAAATATACGATAAGAATAAGTGGGGATATGACATCTTCAGCTTGCTCATTGCATATTCCTGAAGACATGAATAGAACTATTTCACTGGAATAACCCTAAACTTTGCAATGTAATAGCTTTTTAAAATAGTCCTTGTCCAATTTCAATTTTAGAATACACGGTGAATATCATCCAATGTCAAACAGTTTGTATTTCAGATCATTACTTTGGCACCCCCATCAAGCTTCACTGGAAAGCTATGAAAGAAGATTATAAATGAATACAAAACTCACCTTTGGATTATCTTCTTAACAGAGAATTAAACTTGATTGACCTGTCAAAAGGAGATTACTATTGATGGCTTGATTGAATGGATGAAAGGCCTTTTGCCTTTGAAAGTCTGATTAAAAGTAGTATCTCAGCCTGTCAAGAAAGTTGCTCTTAATGTATACCCAATAACCAAGTAATTTACTGATCAATGTGTACTGATTGATGATGTTACATGTACATCTTTACCCAAGTACTTGATTTAAACAAAAAAAAATACACAAAGATTGTATTCATTTGTTGGACAGGGAAAACCCAAACCATTGCTTTGTTGGCAAAAATGAGCAAGTTTGAGCTTGTGTACCCCAGTAGATTCCATGTTAATTTTTTTTATTGATATAAAGGTAATTTTACATAAAAGTACATGATTGTAAAAAAAGACTTTGGACATGCCTGCAAAGCCATGCATCAAGGCAAAGTGTATCTTACCTCACAATAATGTATTTGTCATAAATACTGAACTGATTAGGTGATGTTTAAAATATGTTTTTAATGAATAAATAATTTCAAATGTATACATTAGTAATTTGGTTTTAGAGAATTAGAAATAAATTTTTTGTATTAATATGAGAATTATCCATGTAAAAGTTATAAGAAATCAAATCCATTTTATCTCATGCATCCTCCTCAATTTTTCACCTTCATTGGTAAAAGTCAATAACCTTTGATTAAACCATTGTATTGATGAATGGGTCAATTACGACATTATAGATTGTTAAATGTTTGTCTCATACTTTCCTAGTATCCCGCATGTACATGTAAGTCATTATATGTGGGAGATTATCCTCAGGGGATCTAAATGACATCTATCAAAATGAGAAGCCACAATTTCCTTGAGTTTTAATAGCCTGAGATGGTGTGCCTAGTGTTTGTTTGTTATACTCCACTGAATCTATGCAATGTCTGAAGCATTCTGTTTTATTCCACCCTTTTGAATCAGTGACCTATTAAAAAAGAAGAACCATTGACTAGAATAATCAAAAGAAGGGTTAGTAGCGCACCAGCAGAAGGGATTGTTGAATCCCAATGGTTGCTAGAGGACGAGGAACGGTTCTACGTGACGTTGGTCCCGCAACATTTGAATGTTAAGGGTGTCTTTTCATGCATTGTTGCGATGCAATGAAGGGGAATGATGATTTCTACGTGGTGAGATATTATCATAGGATTCACACTCTATCAACAAGTTCAAGTGATAAGCCAGTTTTTTTTATGGCTTCATAAAGGCATGGCATGTTTACTTGGTCTGTACCTGTTGATTGCTGGGTAAACTTCTAAATTACCACCATCTCTGACTGGATGCTTGTTTTGTAGATCTTCTAGGAGTGTCAAATTACTCGGGGTCAGGTTTTGATGACCCACGGTTCCAGGATTTGGCACCATATACATGTACCTTCGCCTATTTCACGATGTTTGTTGTAGTTGTGTATAGCATCCCAAGCAAAGAACTTGATGTGACTTGTGTGTGTCAAGAGGTTCATGTGCAATGGTTTTATCTCAGGAATTATCCCGTATTTAGTTCACCATTTCATGGGAACCAACTCTTAATTCAATTTACAACATGTGGCATGAGGTGGTAAGATATTCATCCAATCTGGAAAGTTTCAAGGGAAGTTTAGGGAACCATATCAGTGTGTTGGGGTCCTGTATCTCTCACTGTCATTATGTGTTTATGCGTTGCTATAGGGATGTGTAATGGAGGCATACTCCGAGTCAAGATTTGTTGAGTCTAGAAGTTGCAATGTGTTATTCTTACTCATAGACTTACAAAGAAAACATTCAGGAGATATTTACGTTTTGAATTCTTTGGGTAGTCTACTGAGTACTGGACACATTCTCAAATAAAAGAACTGAAGTCAGGATGAGAGAAATCACGTACAGCATTCAAATGTAACATTTTGCTTTTTATGTTTAATTTTTCTCAATGTTTCTACAGATTGAAGAAAAGATCAATCTAGATGACCTACACAGCTTGAAGAAATTCTTTGAGGTAAGATTATGTTTCATTCATTGTCATTTAAACTCCAGGTTCCACCATATGATTGATAGTGAATGATATGAATAAATGGTGTACGGTAGTTGAAGAAATTGTATTTTGTTTAGAAGATAGACTATTACCCATGGGCAGTTTGCCAGTGTTATTGTTATAAAATGTATTTTTATTTTTCCCCAGTAGCATAAATCATGGTTTGATACTTTGATGCCTTGTGGAGCATATTTTATACATTGGATAACTTACTTGTAGTTTTAAAATCAAATGAATGTTACTTAGGCCAAGTAAAAAAAGAAAGTAGTTGATCGTCCGGGTTTTTTGAGAGCGGTGATGAGGGAGGTCCTTACTATTTGCTATCTTACTATTTTTTTTAAAAACAAGGAGGCATTTTCTCAGCCCATTTTTGACAATAAGTGATGAGGGAGGTCCTTACTATTTACTATTTTTTTTGCTATTTTTTATTCAAATGGTTGTCAGGCCATGTCAAGCTCGAAATATGTGATCGATGCATGCTCAATATTAATAATAAATGAGTAGAAATGTATATATATATATATATACATATATATACAATTGATTGGAAATCTATGGAAAATGTATTATGCAATAAAAATCTATCGATGTATTTATACTGATGTATACCGGTACTGTATTGTAAAACAAAACGTTCATGTCAAGTAAATGATTTAAACATTATTCTATATTAATACATATATATATATTGTAAAGGTAAAAAATGCATGGGGGTGGGATCATTTTTATTACCATGGAGCCATGTTTAGTTTTCCAGAGCCAATCTCTTTTTTAGTTCTGGGCATGGTTTCGCATAGCAGTTTTCCAGCTACTTGTATATTCATTAACATGTTGTTTAATACTGTTCAATTTTTATTCATTTTTTAATTGATATCTAATGTTAAATGATTGAATTAATTGATAATTGTTCACATAATATTTATTATTTCATGTTTGTAACTGTGTTAGATATATTTACTAACTAATTTTTACAATTTTCCATCAAATTGAATAGCTCAAGGAAGAATAAAGATTATCAAATTTGAACAGAATTGGCACTTCTTGGAATCCCATTAATTATTTTCAATCTTGATAAAGAATAACCAAGTTGAAATTATTTTTTTTTAATATTCAATGCACTGCCTGCTGACGTTAGAAAACTCAATTGATTTCACAAATTCACATGTTGCGCCAGCACAGTCAATAACATCAATCCCAGCACACAAGTCATGCATTACCCAACAGAGTCACAACAAGCACAGTCAATCACCGTTACACACATCGAAGTACAGGTGCTATCACTCACCAAAAAACCCGCCGAAATACAAATTTACATCATCAAAATTGATTTTTCTGCGCCATATTTCCAAAGCAGGCGACAGATTAGTTCAGATTCAGGAAGCGGGGTCCCCGAAAATGCACTAAAAATGAAGAAATCTGTGATCTTCCCCGGATCTTCCCCGAGTTTGCAAACTTTATTTTCTTGCTAATTTATGATGGTATCTTCAAATTTCCAATAGAAAACCAAATCAGATTTTTTTTTTCTTTCCTGCAGTTACGGCAATATCGGACTTTGCTTGTTTTTGAAGTTGCGAGAGAGATCCCAAACCACATGAGAGCAAATCGCTCGCCAATTTTGTGATTTTTTTCGCTATTCAGCAGCCATAAAAATAGTAAATATCAAGAAAATTGATGCTGCAATGAAAAAGGGAACATCAAAAAAGGAACATCCCGATTTTTTTTTTTTTTTTTTTAGCCAATTTTTGAAAATAGTAAATATCAAAAATTTCCATGCGGCGGCCAAAATAGATGCGCGCGAGGACGATCAACTACTTTCTTTTTTTACTTGGCCTTACTATTACTTTTTTCTTTGCTTTAGATTTTAAGCCAAAATAAAAGCAGTGACGCAAACCATATTATATGACTATGTTAGTTTTTATCCTTGAAAAAAAATATTTCTATTAATGTTGTGATTATTTCATTGTAATGCAGGAAGCTGATGTGGACCAAAATGGAACGTTGTCCCTGGATGAATTTAAGACCGTCTTACGAGGTTCACTTAGTCTTAGAACCAAGGTAGCTATATCTAAAATCTTTTAGCCGCCTGCAATTCATCGAAAAAGAGTCGAGTTCAAATGAAACTGAAGAAAAAATCTTATCTAGTCCCAAAATGCCTGTTTCTAGCTGGTGAAAATCAAGATGTATTTGATTTTTATTTAGTTGTGTTTGAATGGCAAGTCCTACCCAACAAAATTTGATTTGAAGAAACGATAAAGGAAAAACCAGCTTAATGCTGAAAATTTAATGAAAATCAGATGTAAAATAAAGAAGTGATGAAATTTTTGCTTGATTTCACAAAACAATTATTGGCATATCATGGTCAGTATACAAATGAAAGAACAATAGATGATGTCACTCACACGCTATTTTTTGTATTTCATAGTTTATTTCAAATTTTGATTTTCTCATAATGTGAAACAAAGTTGGATTCCTTTCTTAAATGTGGAATTGCCTGTGATGGATTGTGATTTGATGAAGGGTTTCCTTATTGTCAAATCTGCAAAAAATTAAAATATTATATAGTTCATACATCATAAAATCTAATTTGCATATCACTGTGTTGTGCATTTTTTGTTTTGTGAAAAATAAGCAAAATTTGAAATCTCATAACTTTCTTACATACTGTACGTATGTGTTTAACATTCAATTTTAATGAAATTTCAACATTATACCTGTTTGATTTTTTTCTCTTTTCATTCAAATTAGTATTTAGCTTGAGTGGACTTGACCTTCAATAAAAATTATTTGCAATGAAGGATTGGATGGAGTTTTTAAATATGACCTTTTTTCTTACATTCCAAAAGCAAGCCATACAGAACATTTACAGATAGTTTTATGTGACTGAGCATTTGGAGAAAATTAAGTATGGTGCCATCATAATTTACTTTTGAATGTCTCATTTGATTAATGAATATCAACATGCTAGCAGTGAATTATACAAAGGCTACAAAGAAATAGGCATAATATTACTCCTCTTTCCATCATCCATCATGTTACCAGGGATACGACCTCAGATCGCATCCCTCTTAGTGCATCTGTCTAGTCTCTTTTGTCAAGTGATCAGTGCTATAAGGGCATTCATTGTGTAGTACAGTATATGATTTATCACCCTTCTGGCTCTTACCAGGTTATATGTTGGCTTTGACATGTCACTTTGATATCAAGAAGCTAACACCTGATGGAAAGGGATATTACTTGGTGCAGGTGTTTTTTGGCAAAGAATGAAAAATTAATGGCTCTATGGTGCTATCTTGTTGCATGTATACATTGGCGTTAGCAAAACGTTCTATTTTAATCCGGACATGATGAGTTCCTGACTTCATGAAAAAGAAATGATGGTAGATTATATCATCTGTTGAAAGGCGAAAGGTCTTAAATGTATGCGTTGAGATGAATATGAGATATTCCTCTTTAAGTCTAGATGGTAACTTTGATAAAGCAGAATTTATTTTTTTGCCAGAATACTGTAAATAGCGTTGGTTGGTACATGTAGGTCTGTATATTTTAACTTTTTTTTTTAATTTATGCATTCAGTTGGGACTCCTTTATATATTTATGTGCATGCATGGATAATAAGGATCATCCTGACCAATGCACACAATTTGCCAGTTTTTTAATGATTTTTTAAAATTCTTTATATTATTATTATTTTTTTGAAAATTCTGCTTATTAAAGGAAGATGATGCTTTGCATACATGTTCCTATTCAAATCAGGGGTGGTATTCTGTAACTCTGTCATAACTTTTGTCATAAATTTTGTCATTTCTCTCCGAGATGTGACACCGCTATGATTGTCACAAATCGGTATTCTGAACATTGTCTTTTCCCTGTCATATCTCTCAAAGTTCCCGCCCATCTTTTCGGAAGCAATCCAATCAAAATCATCGTTAGTTCCCAGTGGGAGCCCTTCTAGCCAATAGGAATGCCCCGTGACAGGTAGGGGATATCCCCAATTCTGTTTCTGGCATCGCGCAACTACGCGAATATTGATGCGCTTAATTACAAAGAGAGACAGGGAGCTGTGAAGGATTTTAGAGGAGAAGTAGAAAAATAAGGAAAACAGAGAAAAAAGGGAGAAACTAATATGTAGGGCCTAACTAATTGTAGCATGACAAAATAATTTTGAAAATTGTCGTGGATGATGAGTGAAACTTATGTCACAATCTAATCTAAATGATATCGTTATATGCTTGACATTCAGTCGGCAGGGTATCGGGATATTTGGTACTAAAAGATATGACAAAATTTATGACTGCTACCCCCTGTCATAACTTTTGTCATATCTTTTGCTTGTATAAAAGGATTACGCGCATCAAAGCCGCGTATTTTTGGTGCGCGCCAAAGAGATAAGACAAAATTTATGACAATTTTTGTGACAAAAGTTATGACATCCACCAGAATACCGATTTTGTCATATCTCTGAGATAAGATAAAATATGGAGATAAGACAATGTTCAGAATACCGCCCCAGGTTTACATCAGGTTGAACTTACCCTTTAATCCTGGCTACAAGATAGGACAACCGGGCAAGTGAATGAATAACTACAATTTCTCAGGGATTACTAACTTTTTTTCTCATGTGTCTGTTCTCCCCTAACAGAATGATGAGGAAATTACAAATCTGTTTATGAAAATAGATTTCAATTCAGAAGGAACCATTGATTGGGTAAGTTGGTTGAAAATAATGATAATGTACAAATCTTATGGAAAAGGCAAGCACAAAGAACTGTAAAATTTATGTTAAAAGACACTTTATTTTGATAGTTTTTTATGTGGAATATCTATGCCAATGGGCCTATTTACCAAATGATCAATTTTTTTCCCTTGGTAATCTAGAAACGATGTATTCTTTATACCTGTGAAATAAAGTTTATTCATTACTAAAAAAGGAATACATATAAAATACAACACTTTGGATCCCGTTTGTGTACATCAGCCGTTGATATGTCTTGCAAGGCTCTGAAAGCATTTATACTGTCAAGAACAATTTTTTTATAATATAATTTGATTATGTAGTACAAAATGTCTTTTACTTTATCATATTTTCCCAACTGGAAGTATCTCTTTTCTTTGCACCTGCTTTCCTTTAAGAAAATCAATACATTCAGGTGACATCGGCAAAAATAAAGGAATGTGCCTTTCATCTTTCATAATTCATAAAGTTGTGTACTGTGCTTACAAATGATGTACATTTCAGTAAATCTTTGGTAGTGATATATCTACAAAAATGAAATATCTTTATGTCTGAATTCAAAATCTCAATCTTAAGTGAGATTCCTGAATAATCATATAGAAAATAGATTTATTTTCAAAAAGTGAAGAATGGTTTCAATAACGAAACTTATGATTTAATATTCAATTAAAGTTACTGATTGAATGTTCTAGCATGCTGGCAGAAGACAGATATCATGAATGTGGTTTTCACAAAAGACAGAAGAGCGCCCCTTTGCGATAATAGCCCTGCCTCTAATGACCCTAAGAATTGTCCCGCAGTCGGCCCCACTTTTCCTTGAGGGTTTCTGACCTTAATTGCTGCAGGTACCGCAAAATCAAAATGGGGGGCATCCTTTTGTATTTAGCAATATCATCAACACAACCGTTAATGTCATTCACAAGACAAAAGATGATTGATTATTGATAGAGAGGAGACCTTGCACTATGCTGGCACATATGCCTCATTGCAGGGCCCTCTATCACAATGCTTAGAAAGTGATTGTTGGGCTGATTTTAGTGAGTGATCACACACAATAATGAATGCAATCAATCGTAGAAAGCAGCCTTGCAATCCATCTCTAAGCTTTGTGATAGAGGGCCCTGATACACTCAAGCTCTGCTTGGTAGAATAGAATCGACTTCATCTTGGCTGACAATGGGTAGCTAGGGCATGTGTATTGATTTGTTGTTTAATAATCAATGGTAGGTAGTTGAAGTGTAAGTCATCATTAGCGCATCATTTCCCTTTGCTTGATTTGAGCTGAGATTGTAACTGATTGAATTCTAGTACTACCATCTGTTTGTAAGTTTGTTATTGATTTGCATGCTTTGTAATTGAATATCTGTATTTTGTTTTTCTTTCAAAGCAATTCTATTTTAGTATAAAACTTGCATGCCACTTTATATCAGTTGATACCATCTTTTGAAAGTCTGATCATGGTGAAATTATGTTTCTGTTTAAAGTAAATCATTGTCAACTACTTGACCAATGTTTCAAAAACCATGTACAAAAATGTAAAAATGACCATGTGATTGTGATTTTTTGCAGGGTCAGCCCCCCCCCACTTTGAAAACTGCTCCGCATCCCCTGTAATGTATGTATTATATTTGGTTGACTATCATTTCAAATGGTTGATTTTAGTTACCGGTAGTTTTTACAGCATATTTTACTTGATTGCAGGATGAGTTCTGTACCTACATGCAGCTTGAGTATGAAGAGAAGGAGGATGCGTATCTACGCAAGAAAGAAGTAGACCTCCACACCCCAGCCGTCATCCTGTCCTCACCACACAGAGAACCTGTTCTTAGAGTCACTAACATGAGTGACGGCACCTGCGTTACTACAAGTCAGGTAAAGCAATAGTAGCAATATATAAGGTGTAGTAGTAGTCGTCGTAGTGGTAGTGGTAGGAGTAGTAGTAGTAGTAGTAGTAGTAGTAGTAGTAGTAGTAGCAATAGTAGTAGTATCAGTGGTAGTAATAATAGTAGTAGTAGTAGTAGTAGTAGTAGTAGTAGTAGTAGTAGTAGTATTAGTAGTAGTAGTAGTAGTAGTAGTAGTAGTAGTAGTAGTAGTAGTAGTAGTAGTAGTAGTAGTAGTAGTAGTAGTAGTAGTAGGAAGAGTAACAGGGGCGGTAGTAGTAGAAATATATTAGTCACATGAGCATTAAGGATGAATGAAACGGAAAGAAGATTTGAAAAGAAGAAGTAAGGCAAAGCAAGGAGAGAAGGTATTATATGGAAAGAAAAATGACAGGAGGAGTAGTGGGTGGACAAGAAATAGAAATGGAAACCAGGAGAAAATTGAATATACAATATCATTGATATTATATTTTATAAACATTAAATGAAATCCAACAACTCAAACTTGGATGATTCAGGGTATGTAGAAGCTTGAAAATGACATGAACAGAATAAAATCAACAGTACTATTTTTACTAATATAATTCAATTACTTTCTTTTATATTTTTTCATTCAAAGGATGGCACAATAGCCTTTTGGAGTGGCAATATGGATTTGAAGAGATGGAAGTCTGTCATGGCAAGTATTGAATTTATGATTGGTTTGTCACCTTATTACCATACTTATGCTTAACAATATTGAGGTGTCGTATAGCAGAAGCCACAAGGTTCGAGGTTCAAATTCCCATGCAGCACCATAGCAAGATACTATTCAATGGGTACCAGTTAGGATGAAAATATCAATGTTGTTGGCTTGAGGGAAATACCTCTCATTGCTTGAATGCTCCCAGCATATTTCAGTGACAGGAATGATAGCAACACTAAAGTGCTTTATTGAAACAGCTCTGATGTAGTACATGTAATGCTTAGTTCACACCAACGGCGCTTTGATGGCGCTTTTAAGCGACGTGCAAAGCTACACCAATTTGAAACAAAGCTCGATTAAAGCGTCAGGGTCGTAATAGATTGTGGAAAAGCTTGGAGTAAAGTGGGGCATTCGGCAAAAGCGCCAAAATTTGTTTAACTGTTTAAAAACTTTGGGCGCTCTGTCACAAATTGATTAAAGCACAGAGAGCGTATCAAAGCTTGATCCAAAGCATAGGAAAGCTTCACAGATCTTGGTTCAAAGCGGTGACCCCAGTCTCCACAGTCTGTCAACGCATAAAAGCTAGGATCGCAACAATTTCCAATGCGTAACAGAGCGTAACAATGCTTGATTTTAAGAGTAACAAAGCCTCATCAAAGGGGGATCAAAGTGTGAGGAACTGTAATAAGTTGGGTAATCATTCATCCCCGAAAGCACCAACCAATTCGTATCAGAGTGTAACATTACTTAAGAGATCGTGATATTTTTTGAAATGTAAGCAAAAATGATGGTTCTTTGCTCGCCGATCAAAAGCGCGGCATTCCCCCTTCGTGTGAACAGTGTATAATTTTTATCTCACCTGCGTAGCAAAGTGAGACTATAGGCGCCGCTTTTCCGACGGCGGCGGCGTCAACATCAAATCTTAACCTGAGGTTAAGTTTTTGAAATGATGTCATAACTTAGAAAGTATATGGATTATGGACCTAGTTAATAAAACTTGGCCATAAGGTTAATCAAGTATTACTGAACATCCTATTAGAGTTTCATGTCACATGACCAAGGTCAAAGGTCATTTAGGGTCAATGAACTTAGACCATGTTGGAGGAATCAACATCGAAATCTTAACCTGAGGTTAAGTTTATGAAATGTCATCATAACTTAGAAAATATATGGACCTAGTTCATGAAACTTGGACATAAGGTTAATCAAGTATCACTGAACATCCTGCATGAGTTTTATGTCACATGACCAAGGTCAAAGGTCATTTAGGGTCAATGAACTTTGGCCGAATTGGGGATATCTGTTGAATTCCCATCATAACTGAAAGTTTATGGATCTGATTCATGAAACTTGGACATAATAGTAATCAAGCATCACTGAAAATTTTGTGCAAGTTTCAGGTCTCATGATTAAGGTCAAAGGTCATTTAGGGTCAATGAACTTTGGCCGAATCGGGGGTATCTGTTGAATTACCATCATAACTTTGAAAGTTTATTGGTCTAGTTCATTAAACTTGGACATTAGAGTAATTAAGTATCACTAAACATCCTGTGCGCGTTTCAGGTCACATGACCAAGGTCAAAGGTCAATGAACTTTGGCCGAATTGGGTGTATCTGTTGAATTACCATCATAACTTTGAAAGTTTATGGATCTGATTCATGAAACTTGTACATAAGAGTAATCAAGTATCACTGAACATCCTGTGCGAGTTTCAGGTCACATGATCAAGGTCAAAGGTCATGTAAGTTCAATGAACTTTGGCCATGTTGGGGTTTTTTGTTGAATAACCATCATATCTCTGTAAGTTTATTGGTCTAGTTCATAAAAAGTGGACATAAGAGTAACCATGTATCACTGAACATCTTGTGCGAGTTAGAGTAGTATTCAAAGTCAGCACTGCTGCTATATTGAACCGCGTGATGCAGGTGAGACGGCCAGAGGCATTCCACTTGTTATGTAAAATCATCGTTTTTTATTGTCAAATTCTACAATTACAATATGTATGGTAATCAAATACTAACAGCATGGTAATGGAAAAAAAAATCTTTTTTATCTTTGCTCTGTTTTACATGTATCTAAAAATGTTTAGTTCAGGATAGTTTATTTTTTAAAGTGCTATCAGACTTTGGTGCCACCAAAGCAGTTATTCAATACAACCTTGACTTTTATCTAAGCATATTTTAAATGTTGAGAACTTGAGATTTCCATGATTTTTTTTTCTTCAATTCAGGTTGAACAGAATACGACGAGACAGAAACCTAAGTGGGTTACAGACTTTGTGATGATGACACAATTTAACAAGATCATAGTAGGAACAGGGTAAGTGTGGTTTAATCATTTGAGCCACAACTTTTTTTGTAAGAAGAGTTCGATTCTAATTTCCAAAAGGGGCTAAACACAGTTTTTTTGTCTCACCTACATAGCAGAGTGAGACTATAGGCGCCGCTTTTCCGACGGCGGCGTCAACATCAAATCTTAACCTGAGGTTAACTTTTTGAAATGACATCATAACTTAGAAAATATACGGACCTAGTTCATGAAACTTGGCCATAAGATTAATCAAGTATTACTAAACATCCAATTAGAGTTTCATGTCACATGACCAAGGTCAAAGGTCATTTAGGGTCAATGAATTTAGACCATGTTGGAGGAATCAACATCAAAAACTTAACCTGAGGTTAAGTTTATGAAATGTCATCATAACTTAGAAAATATATGGACCTAGTTCATGAAACTTGGACATAAAGTTAATCAAGTATCACTGAAAATCCTGCATGAGTTTTATGTCACATGGCCAAGGTCAAAGGTCATTTAGGGTCAATGAACTTTGGCCGAATTAGGGGTATCTGTTGAATTACCATCATAACTTTGAAAATTTATTGGTATTGTTCGTGAAACTTGGACATTAGAGTAATCAAGTATCACTGAACATCCTGCGCGCATTTCAGGTCACATGACCAAGGTCAAAGGTCAATGAACTTTGGCCGAAATGGGTGTATCTGTTGAATTACCATCATAACTTTGAAAGTTTATGGATCTGATTCATGAAACTTGGACATAAGAGTAATCAAGTATCACTGAACATCCTGGGCGAGTTTCAGGTCACATGATCAAGGTCAAAGGTCATGTAAGGTCAATGAACTTTGGCCATGTTGGGTTTTTTTGCTTAATAACCATCGTATCTCTGTAAGTTTATTGGTCTACTTCATAAAAAGTGGACGTAAGAGTAACCATGTATCACTGAACATCTTGTGCAAGTTAGAGTAGTTTTCAAATTCAGCACTGCTGCTATATTGAACCGCGTGATCCAGGTGAGACGGTCAGAGGCATTCCACTTGGATTGTCTCTAAGAAAGTGCTTTTCTTTTGGTCAAACCTTGTGTCTGCAGTTAAGCCTGGGGGGGAGGCACTTACATTAACGAGTGGATACCATGCGCTACCAAAAAAACATGTAAAAAGGATGTCTTTTTCACAATAAGGCACGTTACGGGTGTCAAAAACACAAAAATAATGGAAAAAGGGTATCTATTTCGCTTGGAAAATTATGTGTTTAGGGTCGAATTTGCGGGAATGATAAAACAAAATTAAAATGTTTTATAAAGGATGTCCTTTATGCCCCAACACTTTGTGTTTAGAGTCCGATTTGCGCGAGGTGTAGAAGCTGGGGTCGTACTAAACCAAATAAGGTAAAGCCGATGACCGAAGGACCCATAACAATAAAACATTCCTGTACTTGTTTAGTGGTTCATTTCAGGGAATATTTGCCAAGAGTATTGTTTTGTTTCCAATACTTGTAAAGGGTAGGGTTTCACACGCCAATACTTGTTAAGGGGTGCATTTTCAGAATATGGAAATTACGTGTTTAGGGTGCTTTTCGAGACCCCATGTTCACGCATGGTTTCCACTTGTGAATGGAAGTGGCCCCCCGGGCAGTTAAGTGATATTAAAAGGCAAATTTTGTTGAAATTACCTTCGAAATTATGGTTTGAACTTTTGTTCAGAGACGGGTACCAAGCTGAATAGTTGTCATTAATGCAATTTTCATTTTAAATGGTTTAAATGGTTTTGGCCGCTTTTGGTATGATTCTTCCATAAATGCAATATTGCTTATATGGCTTTTCATTACTTGAATGAAATAGGTGCATATTTCCATTGAATGTCGCTGAAATTTAAGCCTTGCATGCCACTTCCTTTTTTTTTATTTACCCTCTTTTCTGCATCTTTGTTAGAAATAAAAAGAAAAGAAGGATTCTATTCAGTAATTTCATGAAAAACTAAAATATTGAATGATCTGCAATCTACCAATTGTTAAGTACCTTGGCCCGTATACTGAAGTCAGGTTTAACTTAGACCATGGTCTTACTCTGTGCTAAAATTATGGGAAGCCAAAAGTGTCAACATTTTTATTAAGTTATATGTTTCTTATGTTCACTGTGAACTTTCCTGATTCATCGATGGTGAAGACAATCATCAATTTATACTTCCTAACATTTATGAATGATTTGAGAGCCAAATGAGCTGAAATATGTTATCTCTACCGTTAGTGATTTATGTAACAATTGGCTGTATATACTTAAACCACAACTTTAAACATGAGTTTAAGTTAAATCCGACTTTAGAATACGGGCCCTTATGTTTAATAAGCATTGAATCATCACACAAAATAAACAAAAACACATATTAATATTGGAGCAAGTGCTCAGTAAATTAATGAATGAAATTAATGACAAACTTGTTTAAAATTTTTTGAAGAATCAATAACTTCTTTATGGAAGAAGAAAGCATCCATGGAATGGCACACTGTTCAATATAACACTGTAAAATCTATTTGTATAGATACTGGAAAAAAAAATGATTTAGAGTTGAGTTAGTCTATACCATGACAATGGTCTTATTTAAGTATTATCTTTTCTCATTTATTACATACATGTAGTGACCGAGAAATCCAGTTTTATGAACTTTCTACATTTGAGCCATATTGTCAGGTGACTGGACTAGAGACTACTCCTCTAAAGCTAACATACTGGTAAGAAATATTGTCTTTTTCTCACAGTCCTTATTAGAGGTTTTAATTGTGTAAACTTGTATTCTTAAACTGTTCTTCGTATACTTGTAAATCATAATTTCTCTGACATCTTGTATAGAAACTGAAAAAAACCTATTCAATTTCCTTTTTGATATCAACCTTTGTACAAATATAACCCCCAATCATTTTACCTTTTCTTGCTCTCCTCTTCTCTTTATTTTTCTCCATATTTGGTAATGAGCTCATAGAAATGATTTATCAATTGCATTACATATACCTGTAGATACTCACTTGCAGTGGAATAGACCTCTCTTTTTTTATAGTGTATGTCAAAGTATTTGAAATAATATTCTGCTTGGAAGTTAGGGTTGATATTTGTATCCATATATTTTTTCAATTCAAACAGTGCTACAGGATTTGATGAATGCTATCTGATGTATGGAGACAGTGAAGGATGTATTAACATTATTATAATCAATGGAGTAGGAGAGACACTAAGGTAAATATTATTGACTTGTTTTGAGGGAGATACCATATAACATATTTTCCAAAGTTGTCTCATATAGCCCCATGCTGTGACAATTGCAATATGGGTCTGTGACAAAAGTTTACACCAGTCATTATTATCATTATTACCTCCAGCTGTGTATTGTGTAATTCAAGCTATTATATGGAACAATTTATTTGCCTCTTTGCTTTTCACTGTTACCTACAACTGTTACATACACTTAACATGTACAAATCTTGCGCTTGGGTTTGATCAGCTTGCAGGGTGCATGTAGCCATGAAGCGCATTATCTATATTACGTTGTTTTACAAACTGGTTCAAACTGGATTTCGCAAATATTGCCTTCTGCAGAATTTACACATAGGGTCAGTGGAAATATCTGGAACAGGCCAACAGGGCAAATGTTTACCGCTTTGGTCTGCGGCTTGAAAGTAGCGGGTGAAATATGACTTATTAGTTAGCTGCTAAAATACCCTGTCTTGCTCTCATTACAATGCTTGAGCACCTGTCAGGTTAGGCCAGCTAAAAGACCTTCACGTCAACTTGTCAGTGGCATATGTAGCTACATTTATAAAACCTTGATACATGTCGATATTTTCTTGACACCTAGGAAGACTAGTTGACGGTTCTTTTTCTAAAGCCCACTTCTCATTTTATCATTTCAGAACATGGAAGAAGCTACCCAAGACTGAAGGCATTGCAAGTGTGACCCTGGAGAAGGTCGCACATTCACCTTTGACCCAGTTTGTCCGTTGGAAGGTCCATGATGATTGGGTGGGGGATATCAAGTACTATGATGACATCAGATCTATCATCTCATGCTCTAACAGTGAGAACACTGCATTAGTCATTGGTATGTAACTTTTTTTAGACATTCTTTCTTACCATGATTCTCCAATCAATCCAATTCAAGATTATTTACCACTCTCCATTAAAAGAAAATAAAATAGATAAGCAAACAATTTGATAAAATATAAGTTGTGATGATATCAATAAGAGTACTTTAGTTCATATAGTACTAGTACTTGCCCAGGGGGGCCACTTACATTGACGAGTGGATACCATGCGCGACCAAAAAAACACGTAAAAAGGATGTCTTTTTCACGATAGGGCACGTTACGTACGTAACGTGATAAGGGTGTCAAAAACACAAAAATAATGAAAAAAGGGTATCTATTTCGCTCGGAAGACTACGTGTTTAGATAAAACAAAATTAAAATGTTTTATAAAGGATGTCCTTTTTGCCCCAACACTTCGTGTTTAGAGTCCGATTTGCGCGAGGTGTAGAAGATGGGGTCGTACTAAACCAAATAAGGTAAAGCCGACGACCGAAGGACCCGTAACAATAAAACATTCCTGTACTTGTTTAGGGGTTCATTTCAGGGAATATTTGCCAAGAGTATCGTTTTGTTTCCAATACTTGTTAAGGGTAGAGTTTCACACGCCAATACTTGTTAAGGGGTGCATTTTCAGAATATGGAAATCACGTGTTTAGGGTGCTTTTCGAGACCCCATGGCCGCGCATGGTATCCACTCGTGAATGGAAGTGGCCCCCCGGGAGTACTTGAGGGCAGGAACAATGATTCCTTGAAAAAGAAGTAGAGAAAATATAATAGGAACTCTTCTGGAGAAAAATATTTTTGAAGGCAGGAATAATGGAAGCAATTCTTGTTAATGAAAAAGGGATAGCATTTAAATCTTTGAAGATGCTAAGGTGTGCAGGACAAATGAAACTTACTGTGTTTCTTTTTTATAATAGAATACTGCGGAGCTGAGGGCTACAGATATGATCCTTGTTTGAAGCAGTTGAATTCCTTTGATAACCCACTGTATTAAGATATGTCGAATCAAGTAATTCAGAAAGCATTCCCAAATTGATGTCTCAATCGAAATTGGTGAGCCTGTTATTGTGATTATTTAACAAGATTTATAGAATATCTTCCCCTGTGAGTAATCTTTTTTAGTCTTTATCAGAAATCATTAAAGACCTTTTTTTATAGCAACACTTTTCTTTCTCCCTCTTCTCAAAGGTTGTACTATTGGAAGTACCCATGTTGAATCCAAACTAAAAGACGGCAAGGAACACTTGCCCCGCCCGACAACGGCCGACAAACGTGCCAAACTCAGCCAGATGCATTACAGTCATGCCAAGAAACGATTGGACAACGACGAGACCATCTTCAAGATCCACAAGGGGGTGAAGACCTTTGACTTCTGCAAAGAGAAGAACCTGATAGCGACCGGTGGCATGGACCGTATCCTGAGACTCTGGAACCCATATGTACCAAGGTGAGTGAAGCAGTCTTCATATTGACTGAATTTGTACATTTCATGATACATACACAACCAGCATTCATGATCATGAGAGACTTGTGGGTCAACCAGTTCTTCCTAAAGTTGCCATTCCAACTATCCCTATCTGAAACCCCGATCCATTCCGATCATTATTTCGGTGGAGGGTGGGATAGGAATCGTTTGAAATCGGGAGCAGTGTAATAACAACTTTGTGAGAAAGGGATAACATCAGGCATTCATTCTTATGGGGTGATTGGTGAAAAATTTCGAACATGTTCAAAATTTCATGCCGATCTTCCCAATCAGAAAACGTCAATTTTGAATGGCGGGGGAAGCAGGAAAAGCGTGAATGAAATGGCGCGGGCGCGCAGTCAGCTGAGCGTAATCAGGTGTTTCCTGATGTACTAACAGCAGCATGCAGACGTAATCAGTTGTCTGTTTCCTTGGGCAAGTTTTATTACTGCAATTTATATTTTGATGACTCCCAGTAAAGGGTTCTTTTTTCCCCGATCCTACCCAATTCGAAAGTTTGCCAAATCGTAGCAAAATCGGCCTCTTTTTTTCAGTGGGACCCAGGTCCTATCAATTCATTCAAGCCCATTCAAGATTGGTTTGGTAGGGACAGTGATTTTCTGTTTCAAGAAATGGCCTTTTCCATTTCAGGAAATCTCAAATTCCGTTTCAGCATGTCAGAAAACGGAAATTCCGTTTCCCCATAGACTTTGTACACACGGAAAAGTGACATTTCCGTTTACACATTAAATAGCAAAATCACAGCGCGTACACTTGCACTGGCCAAAATTTGTATCTGCTTATGTACCAACAACACAATAGAAGCCGTTCTAATCTGATCTATGCGGGTGCATTTAATATTTTTTTAAAGACATTTAGCATGCATACATCCTCACCTTTCACATTATTAGCATTATTTTACGGTAAAATCAAATTTCATCAATAATTTTGGGTTTTTTTGGACATCGTTATCATCACTGAACGACTTTCGCCAATCCGCCATCTTGGATTTTAAGACCACGATATCGTGCTGTTACATCTTCAAACGTAGAGGGCAGCAACACACGACCGTGCAAACGGTGCAGTAGAGCGATATGAAGCGATGTGAAGCTCAACCCGGCCAGCCGGGTATGGGCGCGGGGTACTATCTAGTGTGCTGATGTCAAGAGCAGTCACGATGTGTGAATTGTCATGATTTGTAGCAAAGTGAGATTGTGTTTTCTGGGGTTTTGTGGCCATTTAGTATTCTCATTCTGTTGCTATTTTGGAGTAATTTCTGTTGCTATTCTGGTGTATTTAGAGGGAAAATATGTTTTCCGTGATTTTCCGTTTGAAATGCCACTTTCCGTTTCAAAAGGCCTTTTCCGTGAATTCCGTCCGTTTTCCGCAATCGCGGAAAATCACTGTCCCTAGCTTGGGTGGTCTTGAGTACATCACTATCACTCTTGCTTTTATATCTCCTTTGAATGTAACCAATTTATTGATATTGGAATCCAGAGCTGACTTTTTTTTCAAATATTACTCTTTTTAAGAAAATAAGTAAATTAGTCATTATTTCAAAATTAATTTCAAACTGGAATCTTTTTTTCAATATCAGAAGTTATTTTTCCCTGACAAATATTTGTGTCTCTCATAAATATATCCCCAAGAATAATTTATTATGAATAAATGAGGACTGTATTACAATGTTTCTCTATGATAGGTTAATTTGTATTTCCATGGAATAAATGCCAACATCTACCAAGCACACCGTGGAATCCAAATCACTAAACCTGAGTGATCTGTTATTGGTTATTGATTGTTGATTTGTTATACCTGGTTACAGTAGCAGTCTGTGGTTGGGTGTGATGGATATGGAGGCTATATTTTTAATTGGAATCTTGATTTAACCTTGTCCATTGGTATATGTGGTTAAATGCAAATCTGGCCCATGCGCTAATTCAGTGTCTTTTGTCTACATTCAGTGAGGTAGATTTGTTGATAATGCTCACATTTATCTAAGTTTAATATCTAGTATTGCTTTATTATGGGTCTACTAGTCTAATTTAATGAAAATGGAAAAGATAAGAATGAATGCGCGACCAAGGGGTCTCGAAAAGCACCCTAAATACGTATTTTCCATATTATGAAAATGCACCCCTCAACAAGTATTGGCGTGTGAAACCCTACCCTTAACAAGTATTGGAAACAAAACAATATATGTTGGCAAGTATTCCTGAATTGCATCCCTAAACAAGTACAGCAATATTTCATTTGTTATGTCACGGACGTCGGTCATCGGTTTTACCTTTACCTACATTATTGGGTTTAGTACAGCCCACCTCCAACACCTTGCGCAAATCATACTCTAAACATGTAGTGTTGACTCTTGGGGCAAAAAAATACATCCTTTATAAAACATTTTAGTCTTAATTTTTATACCCTCGCAAATTCGGCCCTAAACATGTAGCTTTCCTAGCGAAAATAGATAACCTTTTTTCATTTTTTTTTTATTTTTGACACCCTTATTACGTTACATATGTAACATGCCCTTTCTTGAAAAAGACATCATTTTTATGTGTTTTTTGGGTTGCGCATGGTATCCACTTGTCAATGCAAGTGGCGAAACCCCCCCTCCCCCCCTCCGGGGATGAGTGTCTTGCTGAACCTTTGGCCTATTTCATAAAAATTGTTTGCAATATTTTACTGAAATCCTAAATCTGATTGGCTAGTAGTAAATTTGTTATAGAAATTGTTCTTTTGTTTTAAAGTCTTTATGAAACAGGACCTTGAACCCTGAATCTTATGATCTGTATGCTTTTTAAATACTAGATACTGAAATATCAAGTGTGAGTGTGTGTTTGAGGATGTGTGTGTATTTATTCTTCACTAAAGGAGGTGATCTCCTTGTTTATTCTTGTTTGATCTTGGTATTGATCTTTTAGAATTGAAGATTACTTGAAGAATACTTGTATAAGTTTATTTATATATTTATTCAAATATATATAAGCACGATGACAAGATCAGTTAAAAAACTGTTTTACATCATGGTCCTGACATTAAAAACATAAATACGTGTAAATCAATAATATAATCAAAATGAGATAAAAATCAAAGTAATATCTGAAAATAAGTTCTTAAAGTGATACAATGAAATACCAGACAATGAACAATATGTTATATAATGAAATAAAGTAAATGTTAAAGCTTGTGTATAGTTTTGGTAAATCCACCAAAATGCACCTATCACTATTCCAATTCATTGCTAGCTAATATGAATGGATATGCCCTATAACAGTTATGATGTGGAGGATATGAAATGAAAATGTGTTTTACAGGATAAATTTTGTGATTTTACATGGAAATTTAACTTTATCGGGTCACCCGATCAAATTAAAATATCTGTGTGTTTTTGTCTTTCAATTAAATCCTATTCCAAATCATGGAATGGGCTGAAACTTTCAAGATATGTTCTTTGTCTGTAACTTTTGGATATCTAATCACTAAATTTATAAGATAAGTGCTTGAATGCCCATTTTTAAATTTAAAACAAGCATCGCCGAGAGAGGGCGCTATATATCCAAGATTTGAATATTTGAAATTTTCTCAGAGAAGTGCAGTTAGAAAAATATCTAACGGTCTCTACGCTTCAGTAAGACTGTCATATTAGATGATATTCGATTATCAATCACATTATTGACCCTTTACCAAAGCTATACACAGGCTTTAAATAATTTGAAGTAATGAACGAATTAAAGTACACAATTCGGAGACAAAGTACATGAATTAATGGTAACAGGACTATATAAAAATCGATAAAAATCAGGATAATAAAACAAATTTGTAAGTTGAACACTAATATGAAATAAAAAAAAAAAAAGTTGTATCCAATATCCATAATTCTATAACATATTGAACCTTTATAGAGGAAAGGGAAGAAGTTAAGGGTTATTTATAACAGGGTGATGGATTGACATAAAGTCGCACACCAAGAAATCAGTTGTCCCTACCATTGTATTGACTCACGTTTCTCATTTGAGGTGTATGATTGTTTGGTGGTCAGCTCTGTCGGTCAAACAATGACCACCAATATCTGAAAATATGTTCTTAAAGTGATACAATGCAATACCAGAAAATGAACCATATGTTATATAATGAAATAAAGTAAATGTTAAATAATTAGAAGTAATGAACGAATTAAAGTACACAATTCAGAGACAAAGTATATGAATTAATGGTAACAGGACTATATAAAAATCGATAAAAATCAGGATAATAAAACACGTTTGTAAGTTGAACACTATTATGAAATGAAAATAAAAAAGTTGTATCCAATATCCATAATTCTATAATATATTGAACCTTTATAGAGGAAAGGGAAGAAGTTTAGGGTTATTTACAACAGGGGGATGGATAGACATAAAGTCGCTCACCAAGAAATCAGTTATCCCTACCATTGTATTGACTCACGTTTCTCATTTGAGGTGTATGATTGTCTGGTGGTCAGCTCTGTCGGTCAAACAATGACCACCAATCGCAGGTGTGGAAATGGATTAGACTCGGATCAATATGATGATATATTGTGGAATGTGGAGGGTGGATAAAACTGATACTTAATTGAATGAAGTTTGGAGATGGGTTTCTGCACACCTATGGTTGAGTAGCTGAAAGTGATATTGCTCATGATTTGTTTATTAATATGGCATTTTTCTCCCATTTGAAGCAAAGGAGGGGTAAGGAATCGTTATATTGATTTATTTTGTTAGATCTCATAGTGATAATCAGTAAAACACTAGGCTTGAATTCACAAAGGAGGTTTTGAAAATCCATGGTTGAGTCCATGGTTTATGCAGATTTCCTGTATAAATTACGCTTAATTTAGCGCGTATCTGGCCCGTGTATAAAAATGTCATATTCTGATGCACACTTTTGTCACAGTGCGCCAAATTAATGCCTGTTATCATGGTTATCCACGCTATTTTATTCATGAGTCCACTGTTTTTATTCATGCGTTCACTCTTCAAACATGAAATTTGCATAAACCATGGACTCAACCGTGGGTTTTCAAAACCGCCTTTGTGAATTCGGGCCTTTGACCCTCATGTCAAGTTTTTTCTGTTTTCTGTGGTAACCATTAGGAAATTGGGAAGAACCCAAAATACCATGAAATCGATTTTAAATCTTGTATTACCATCTCAGTTGAAAATCCTGCTCATGGTTGCAATGGCTACATTGCAGCTTGATTATAAAAAAAAACATTTGCAGGTCTAACATTATGTTCCCCACTATTCAATTTCATTTTTTTTGTGTTTTAAAACAAATTTTTCACTTCAATTGTTTTGTCATTTATGTTCTGTAGACTTAATCAGTCACCAAGAATTTGAAGTTGAAATATATGATTTTCACTTAAAAACAAAAAGGATGAAATAGCCTTTATTTTTGTGTTACACCTTGCTTTCAGTTTCTAATTTCTTATTTGGTGGAATTGCTCAGATATGATATTGTTTTGTTTAGAAATCATTTGAGAAATGAACCTCAATAGTTTATAAAAAAACACATTGGTGGCATTGTTTATAAATTTTGGGGGTTCTTTTTCTTCATAATACTCCAAGGTTTATGTAGGCAATGCCATAGCTTATGCCTCGGCCGCATTTGCTCTACGGCGGCCGTACGGCAAGTCGAAAACAGTCGTTTTATTCAATTTAATGAAAACATCTATATGTAGCTGGTACAAAAAAAGAAAGTTTTCGACTCACCGTACAGCCGCCGTAGAGCAAATGTGACAGAGGTGTTTTTATCAAAAGCTGATAATTATTGTTACCTTTCAAGACTAAATATAGAATTCTTGATGAAAAATCCCAATCATTCTTGTATGTAGGCTAAATTGGCAATCAATATTTGAGGAAGGCTATTCATTTATTCTTGTTCTTTTCTTTGTCATGGTATCATTTGTCCTCTTCACAATATAGAGAAAGAGTGTTGACAATGGGTAAAGTTTATTCATCCATGGACAATGGATCCTATAATTTGAATGATTATGTTATCAACATTATCTAGTTATTATTTATATAACTGACATGTTTTCCCTACAAATTGTATTTTATCAAGTGGCATTATGGCGATCGTGAAGCATTTGAGAAGAAATGTTTTTTATGTCCCTTGGGGATAATTCATTCCTTCGCCGTTAATCCTCTTAAATCCTCTTAAATCATTCATTGTGCATTGTGCAGTTGGAGAATGAATAAAAGGAGCATCGTTTATAGCCAATTGAATTCTTGCTGAGCATCAATATTTAAAAATGTGAAGCCTGCCTTGCTAAATTTGAAAAGTAAGGATGAATAATGAATGTTGAAGTTCTACAAGATAATGATCAATACACAAATCATTGTAATAGTTCCAACTTTCTTCTCCAGCGAGAAAGAAAATCAAACTGAAAGAGAGGAAGAGTGAATTAACCCTAATAATAATAGGTTTAATGTATGATTTAGTAAATATTAATAGGTTTAATGTATAATTTAGTAAATATTAATACATGTAGGTTTGATGTCTAATTTAGTAAACATTAATAGGTTTAATGTACAATTTAGTCAATATTAGTATGTTTAATGTATAATTTAGTAATTCAATATATTTGACTATTTTTACTATTATACAAAGAAAAGTACCAAAATCTATTATATCTTGCATAAATTTGCATAAATTAATTCATTTTAAAGAAATAAAAGGACTTACATAAATTCAGCTATACAACTTTCTAGATTACAAAGAGTACATATTTCTTGAACCTTGTGCAAAAGTTTGAGACAATCGGGCGAATCGCGGCCAAGATCTCGGGGGGGGGGGGCATAAAGGCACCTCCCTTGTAATAGCAAAGTTTAAAATACCCTGGGAGTATTAGGGTTAAGGGAAGGTATAAAAGGGAGAGAAAGAAAGGTATAGAGAGGGCAAGGAAGAGGAGACAATTGAAGAGAGAAGGATTGAGGAATATTTAAATCAAGTCAGTGAGTGTGAAATGGTCAGAATAAAGATTTATCTAGAGCTAAGATGATTGTATTTCAATACTGGACTCAGATCAACAGATTACTTCAAAATCTTGCTGATTTGTTTGGGAAGAATGCACAAGAATTTTTTCGTACATTACTCTCTTATAACAGGAATAACCTCTTACTAATCTTCCCTTATTATTATGTGAGTCTTTTCTTTAGATGTCTTCATTTGTACTTTGATATTGGTTGTGTGTAAATCCTTCAGGTTTCTGTTTGGAAACTGGCAACTACATTTACCTTTCGTAGCATTTTATGCCGAAATGTTTCTATTTTGGGTTATAAAGTGATGAATTCCATTTTATTCATTACATGTCATTTGATCTAAGGTGCACAATTGATTTGATGATTTGAAATTAAAGTTAATTTTAAATCTTTCTTCTTTTTAATTTCAGCAAGCCAACTGGAATGCTAAGAGGGCACAACGCACCAATCTTCTCTCTTTTCATAGCTCCTGCAGAAAACAGAATCTACAGTATATCTCAGGATAAAACAATCAAGGTAAGAGTCTCAATGGATTTGTATATATCCCATTTCCTCTGTTTAAATGTGCTTTGCTTGCCCCTGCCCCCCCCCCCCCCTTTGCACCCCTTTATACCTTTTGACTTGATTATATATTTTCTTTTTATATTGTCTTAAAATCTTAGCTGTTCACAGACATACAGTTTATATTTGTTTAGCTTTTAGCCTCCCCTTTCCCCCTCCTTCCCTCCTCCACTCACTCTTCCCCCTCCCTTTCTCTCTTTTCTGCATGTTATTTTTTTTGCAATTTGAGTTATATAACTGTTAAACAGATCCTCCATCGATTTTGTAAGTTTGTAATTTTTTATTGATCATCTATAGAACTTGTAACACATCTTCCATCCTTTTAGCATTAAGACTTAGATAATTCATGTTAAAGGGAAGTTCACCCTGACAAAAAGTTTATTGTAAAAATAGCAGAAAAAATATTTAAAAATACTGCCGAAGTTTTGAGAAAAATTCATCAAATAATTAGAAATTCATCAGAATTTTAATTATTTGATTTGTGACGTCATATATGAGCAGCATTCCTACATAGCGAATGGTAAAAAATCAATGAAATGTCATTGAGAAAATTGAAAATGGTTTTCACTGTAACTTTTGTATATCAATAGACAAATCATTTCACACCCTAGGCTATCATCACACCCTAGGCTATCATGGTAAGAAAAAAAAATTTAGTCATCAGAAACCATACAAAATTTGAAATTCAGGCATTTTACATTACATAACACATGGGGGGCAGCTGCTCGTTTATGATGTCACAAATCCAAAATTTTGAACTCTAATAAATTTATTACTCTTTAACGGATTTTCCTCAAACCTTCACCAATATTTTTTACTATTTTTTCTGCTATTTTTACAACAAAGTTTTCTTCAGGGTGAACTTCCCCTTTAAAAGGGCCCTGTCCTCGTGAGAGGAACCATCAGCCCTGTAATTACCATTTAGAGTTGTCATCATAATCTTTATTGACAGATTCCCTAGAGGTGTGAAGGTGAACATAATCATAGATTGATTTTAGTAATCATTCATAAGTCATCTTGTATTTGCTCATCTTTCTCCTTGTTTATCGACTAGACGACATGATGTTTCTCTTCCCATTACTTGTTGCCTAAAGTGTTTCCTTCCAGTAGTTGTGCATCTCTTTCATTGTATTATTCATGTTCTAAAGGTGTGGGAGATGGAAGGCGATATTGATCTTATTGTATCGGCAACACATAAGTACTTTGGCGGGCCTTTGCTCTGTATGCCCTAATCAATAAGATGGAAAAAATAAGTTAGCGTAAATTTTATTGAAAGTAAAGACTGTGTGGCATGCTTGTATTTTCATGCAGTGTTCCACCATGAGTGAATGTTCTAACTTATCATTTCTTATCATTATAATAACGTACAGAAAGGTTTTACGAAAAGGGGGTTATATAACCATAGATCCTACTGTATATTAATTTATTTGTAAAAATAGACCAAGAAACATATAATTTCTTTCTTAGCATTATTCCTATTGATTGATTTGACAGTAATAAATCCACTTGTGTATTGGAAAATGGAAATGTAACTCCTCTTAATCTAGCAACACACGTATGATGTATTTTTTTTTATTAATTTTCATTATTGAAATGACTCGTAAATAGCAATAGAATGGTTAACTTTTTATTGCTCTTTTTCATTATTTCGGTTACGTGAGCATTCCACTTTAAATCATTCTGAATTGTAATTCCTAGGATTTTCATCGTGGTTACACATTGCAATTTGGTATTATTTATATAGATCACTTGCGGTTGAAGAGGTTGTTTTGAAAATGAAATTGACATTGTAGAGCATTTTGATGCATTGAGTTCCATACCATTTCGAGATTTATACTAAAGATGTTAAATTTTCTTTCTGGGATTTGAAATGAAAATTTTATGTAATATGATATATATGCTTATTTTAGACACTATTTTTTTTATTGAACTATTTTTATTTTATTTTTTAAAAGTTTTTATATGGTTTTCATAATTTTGTATAACAAATCACATATAATTAATACAAGTAATTTAAAATATAACAGAATGAATAAATAAAAGAAAAAAAGCAGCATACACATTATTAGTTTACATTAGAAAAAAGTACAGCTTATCAACAGATAATACTTGATAAACATGTATTAAAATCAGTCACTTTGTCTCTTCTAAGTATTCCTCATCCCCTATGATATAGTAAAGGCAAGGATGTAATAACAGAGGGATAAAAATCAGGTGATTCACCCATTATTAAAGATTAACAAAATTAAGGCATCTTAAGATTTTCTTCAGTTACAAAAATTGATGATAGAATATCTTACAACTTAAATCTCCATTTCCGAAAATGGCTTGTAAGTATTATTTTGCTTGGCAGTACCATATTCAATATCCTTGTTAGAGGTCAAATATGCTTTATAACCATCAACAGTTGGTGGTTTGTTCTGAAATTTACAAATATAAATATAATACTTAAGCAAAATTTAGACATTTTATTAACTTAAACAATATCTTCTGTTATAGTGTATCTGCATTTATTTTATCTTTAAAAAATGGGGGGGGCAAATTGCTTAATTCCTGTATTTCTGTCCAATATCCAATATTATAAGATTAAATACAACAGAGAGGAATAGTGAATGATCTTTAGAGTTACTAAAAGAAGAAACATACCAATTTTGAATATTTTCTTGTTCATTACAGGATGACAGATTAATCTATATGTCTTAATTTACTCAGGATTTACACAGGGAAGTGAAGAGAGTAATTATAAGAAATCAATATAATTACTCAAACATGTCCATAACTACATGTATTAAGATATTTTCTCTCTGATCCTCATTCCCATAACTCTTCATACCCGTACATAAATAAAACATGTATTAAAATGAAATCCTGCAAGAATTTAACATGGGATTTTTATTGATTATACACAAGCTAGGTGAGAAGATCTTACTATATTTACAAAAGATTAGAAATAAAACCTGTTTGTCTGTTTTGATCTGTTTAGGGCTGAGGACACTGGCTTTTCACCCACTTCTAAAAGTATATTTTCCAATTGATCTGTTCGCCCATTGTGAATTCCCAGTATGACGTCAGTCCAAAGAAGTTTATTGGTTGTTACACATCTGTCTGAAGAGCCATAAAGAATAGGGTGTCACTTGGAGAAACTGTTGGCAATTGTTCTTTTATCAAGTGGTCCATATCCAGATGCTCAAGAGGAAAAGGAATCTATTGATTTCAAACTTCATGCCTTGTTGGAACTGATTGCAGAGGAAGTTCTAAAATAGCTTGATCACACCTGTGTCTTACCACTTCATTATGATCTTGGGATTCAGAGCTGAAAGTGGGCGGTTGGGATGAAGTCTTCCTTTGCAATGCCTCCACATTGGTTCTGTGTTTATGAGGCCAGTTTCACTGTTTCAAGTGAAGTATCCTACATCGATGTCCGCTAATGGTCGTTTCAAACCTGATCCTTGATAATTTGGAAGTATTATACTCAAATGGACTATGATAATTTTTGATGATCAGAAGGAATTAAACATTGTCTTCGTTCTTGAATAGTAGAGGTTTTGTTCTCGTTCCGGTAATTTACTCATGCAATCTGTAAGTTGTTTATTCACTTACTGTCTGTTGATGTACAATGTAGTTCAGAGCTTTCAACTCTCCCAGATTCCTTGTAGATCATTTGTGTTCTTGTTGAGGTTTACCTTGCAGCCTTTGAAGGGTGCCAGAATATTATATTTATGCTCTCTTGTACATCTCTTCTTGCATGTAATGCCATTTGAATTGACCTCCTCTCTTGTCTATAGTCATGTATACTCTGATATACCCAAAGAATCATGCCGACATTTTGAGAATTGAAAATGTTTCTTACAAATGTCAGCTTACAAGAATCCTCTATTTAGACATCTTAAGCTACAAACTACATATACAGGATGTATCATGATTTCTTGAATGTGTACCAAACCGCACAACATGAAGGAATTTCACTCTTCTGAGTGATTGCGTCTGTAAGTTCACCCTATGCTGTTATATGTTTTTCCCCTTAGGTGTGGGATACGAAAGACCAGGTGTGCATGCTGACGATTCGTCCTAAGACACACAAGATCAGAGGTGACCTACAAGCTGCTCACTACAATATAACATCAAAGGCATTCATCGTAGCTACAGACCAAATGGCAATGCTGACACACAGAGTAAAGTAAGTGCTACATCTGAATGGACAGTGCGAATTTGACCAAACTCAGGATCGTCAGTTTGGGGTTTTGAAGTTCTCAATAACCCTAAGTCCTGGACTTACACCAGGTCTCATGATTGTTATACCTGAACAAAGACCCTGTATCATGCTTACATGTTTTAAAGTGAAAACTTTGGTTATCTTCTGGTTGGTTAGTCTATCCCTATTGCCCTTATATTCTTCTTACAGTCATCCTGACACTAATTACTTAACAAGTTCTAGGCTTGGTCTGGAGGCGTTGTTATTGTAATTACTTTTCTTTATGAATAACAGTTAGATTGATTTCTTTTTGTGAAAACTTTCAAAGATTTGGCCATAAATCTTGACTCTTATTATACAATTATCTTGGTGTCCAATGTTACCTGAGCAAACCTCTTTCAGTTTTTAAATATGCCTACATTCTCGTTGACTTCCTGGTTTGATGCCTCTTTAATAGGATGCAGTATGACATTGATTGATTGCTCTTTATCATCAATTAATTGGGACGTGAGGGAATGGGTTCAGAACATAAATATGCTCGAAGGGATCATCTGTCTGGGCTAGTTTTATCCTTGAAGAAACTGTTTTCTTAATGTACAATTTTTTAATAATCTCATTTAGATCTTTAGAATTACGAGAAATCCCTACCACACACCGGACACCAATCCTCTGTGCGAGATATAACAGTGAGTTCAAGAACGTTGTGACAACGTCTGATGCATCGGTAAGTGTGAAAGGCTCAGTTTTATCTTTCCACCTTGATTTTTCATTTCTGTTTAACTTGTTATGGATGAATTTGTATAACTCTAAAATAACTCCCACTTGGTATCTTCGAATAGTTCATACTACTTGGCGGTACCACAGGTACCTTTTTAGTTTTCTGTGTAACTCAGACTATATACTGGAAGCACCGTGGTGTAGCGGTTCTGACTCTCGCATTGTTTTGTGTTTGAATCCCACCATGGCCTAGCATCCTTTGGCAAGGTGTCGATCCACACTTTGCCACTCTCACCCAGGTTCTAATTGGGTACCAGTAGGAAACAACTGTCAATGTGGTTGGTTTACAAGTGTGCGCCTAACAGGCTGCTTGAAATGCTGTGAATCCAGTGACTGGGTAATAATAATTGTGAAGCGCTTTGAGCAGTCGTAGATTGATAAAGCGCTATACAAATGACAATTATTTTTATTATATCTTCACTAGATTATGTTATTTGTTTGTTTATTAATGAATATGATATTTTTCGCTAACATAGTTGAATTTTATACATGATTTCTAAAGGAAAGTATTGCTAGAGGCTTGCCAGAAATACTATCAAGTAATGTTATTAACAAAATGGATTCAATTTATTAAGTTAGTTGATTACATACTTTTTTGTTAGATGCCCAGAAAATACTGAGTTAAAAAGCAAAGTAAATTGTGTTCCGTGATACAAAGGTATCGCTAAATAAAATGGCCCTATGAAGATCATCTTTGCATGTACATTTTTCTCAATAGATTGATGAGGAGCCAATCAGAATATTTCTTTCAAATTAGTGATTAATCACCAACCTTTGTGCCCCAGGGCTCTGGTCTCTTGCTGAAAGTGAATCAAGAGGTCTCTGTATGAAGAAGGTATTTTTTTTAGAAAATGAAATATTGTGAGTTACTTGAATTCTGCAGGTTGTCAAGCTATGGGACTTTGAGACAGGCCACCTCGTCTTTGAGTTCTCTCAAGCTCACAACAACAGCGCCATCACAGCTCTGACCTTTGATAACACTGGACGAAGGCTGATAACAGGAGGGAGGGACGGCAGGCTGAAAATTTGGAACTACAACAATGGCCATTGTCTCAAGATGCTAGAGAAAGGTAAAGCAGTGCTTCAAAACATAATTGTCTTCACTTTTGTGTTCAAAGTTCTAATAGGATATGATTCCAATTTATGGTTACTTTATCTCACATGTACAAAACAAATAATAATATAGGATTTGCATAGTGCACCTTGCTAGGTGATGTAATAGTGATGTTTTGTTGAAATCTTGAAATTGGGCAATGGATTTAGCTCAATTGAATAATCATATACATTTATATGATATATACTCTAGTCAAATATGAATACATTATTGCCCCCTAGAAATTAGTGCTCTGTGTGTTGACAAGGCTATCCAATTGAAAGAAAAATTAATCAATATATAAAAAAAAATAGAACCACATAATTAAAATGAATAGGACACCATAGTAGAATGGTTGTAGTTGTTACAGTAATTATGCTAATAAAGTAGGAATAATTAGGACTGATTTTGTTTGCAATGCATTACAATATTTCTTTGACATTCTTCTGATCAGCTGATGGCAATGATGAAGTGACAGATGTTGTGTACATCGAGATGAACAAAAACCGTTATGTGATCTCGGTAGGATGGGATAGGTCTATCAATGTCTACACAGACTCCAGTGAAGACTTCAGACACATACAGAGACCCATGCCACGATGGACCGACGATGAGGTAACTATCTCATAATCTTCTCTTGTACGAGGTAGTAGATATTAGTTGTCAGTTTTTTGTTTCCTGAAATGCAAATTTTGTCTTTGTCTTTGATGTACAAAACACATGATGAAGCAATGGAAGATACTGAAAATCTTCAGTAAAAAACAAACTAAAAAGTAGGTTTACATTACACACACTACAATATTAAACTCGGCAACCACATGTTAAACACTCGGAACAGGTTTGATCAGCAGCGCACTGTCTTGTTTTATTGGATTTTGCTTTGATTTTAAGGAGTGTATATATCATAATAATTCTAAATTTTTGCCTAAAAAGTAGGTTTTGTAATTTTTTTTCTGTAATACATATCAAGGTGTAACTGGGGACCATGTTTGATGTCAACGGGGAGTGATTCAATTCCCTGATACCAGCATGACACGATGTAACCTCAGTGTTAAACATCATCATTAATAAATATTCTTATCTTGGTTTGTTCTTGCCATAGATGTCTAATGTTGAAAATGATAATATTGACAAGTTCATACTTACAAAATACACAACGTAAGCTGCTTTTATGAAGTCGTCCTGGAAACTTAACTGGGCTCTTCTTTGACAAGAGGGAAGACTCGTTTGTTTAATATTGCTTAAAACCCATGGCCTGTTTAAAATTATATGCAAACTATGCATATTGATCAGGTTTAAATCAATTGTTGTTAGTTTATAGAGTTTTCATTGTAAGTTTGAAGAATTTAACTTCATCACAATTCCATTGTGGAATTATTATTTTTTAATCATATATTTTTTTTAATTTGCAGAAAAATGGTCATCAGGAAGACATTCTGTCTGTCTCCGCCTGTCCACCATCTCTCCTAGCTACATCCAGCTATGATGGAGAGATTATTGTTTGGAATCTAGTCTCGGGATATGCTTACTCTCACATACAGAGCACTAAATACTTTGATGATCATGATGAGAGATACAAAGGTACTAGTCAGTCATTTCATTTCATTTGATTGATTCATTCATTTCACACACGACAGTTGATGTGCGTAATCACTATTCGAGATAAACACGAATAAAGATTTCCACATTTTCAACTGCCCATTGCTATATGATTGTGAAGTTCAACAGTATGAAGAATGCACATACCAAGAGCCAGGTATCTGCTGCTGCATTCCATGTTAAAAAAGTATCGGATGAACATCAAATCTTGATGTAGCAGTGATTCAAATACAAAGTGTGCGCACCTGTGTGCCACTTCGTGAATTTTTTACAAAGGATTTTAAGGCTTGTGTCGCTTTTTCACTTTCATTATCTCATTAATTAGAGAGAATTGGGTTCTAAATTTTGATGAAGTGATAGACCATGACTAGAGAATACTAAAACGGAAAGAAATTAAAATTGATTTTTCATCTGATTTTGGGACATTGTGCCACTTCGTGGATTCAGCGACGATATAGTTGTTAGTGTAACAAGAGACTAAGCAGATGGATGTTTCATGAAGCTTTGTGTAAGTTCAGGTGGGTGTTTCATGAAAGTTGTCAGCACTGACTAAATTGTCAGTGCTGACAATTTCAGTGAAATCCTTGGTTTTGATTGGCTGAAAGGCACTGGCCTCTGACTGTTACTCTGGTAACTGTCTGAGAAAGACAACTTGTCAGTGCTGACTACTTTCATGAAACGGTCCCCAGAATGACTGGTGAATCTTTCTTGTGCTCTCTGATGTACATCAATCACCTGCTCAATAGTTGCATAATAAAATAATTCAAAACCATTTTCAATGTTGATACTTCATTTCAAAGCATATTTAACACACCATATGATTCTTATGTCTCATTTGATAGCTGATGGTGATGAGAGTATATCCAAGGTTCTATTCATTCCATCAAGACGAACTCATAAAGGAGCAGCTCAACTTGTAGCCAGTGGACCCAGAGGTTAGTTTACTTCTCTTTCATCTCAAGTTTTATTCTGTCATATTTCACAAGTATTTACTATTGACAAGAACCAATGTTGCTAAAAAATCTATTTTTTCAAAGCCAATCATTTGGAATAACCTTCCTTTATATATAAAAGATAGCCCTCCCTTTCCGTTTTCAAAAGGAGACTAAAATCATATTTAATTGACAATTACACTACTTAATTCATTTATTATATTACAGGCTTTATCATTACTTTGTTATATATTTAGGTTTTTTAGGTGTTGTATAAGTTTTTTTTTAATCAATTTGTATTTTGTTCTATTGGTAGCAGCACCAAGGGCTTCTCTGCCTTCTAAGCTGTCTCCTTGTTTGATGAATTATTTCTATTTCTTGTATATTTTAATATGTTGATAAAAGTTATTTTTAATATATGAACGAAATAAGTGCATATGAAAGAATGTATTGTAGTATTTGTATTGTTGTCACAGTATGTTCTCTTATATGTTTAATCTAGGCATAATAAATATATATTGAATCTTCAAATCTTGGTGGAGAAAAACCTGTATCTATCAGATGTAACTTTTTCAGGGAGCCAAAAGATAAGGCCAGTGATAACTTTCATGTCAATTGTAATACAAGTTAAAAATATCTAAACTTCCAAAGCTACTCTCACTTTCTGTTTTTATAGAATCTACTACATTGATGCAACATGCATATTAAACTTTGGCAAAGTAAAAACAATTACGTAAGGCAGTGCTATCTATAATTGCACCAACAGGTGTCAATGATTTTTTTACAATTTTGTTTATTTTTTCAGGTTGTATCCATTTCTGGAATGTGTACAACAATGGCCAGCTCTATGGTAGATTCAATTGTGTAAGTTTATCCAGATCTTAAAATTTTATTTTAAAAAATCAAACTGTTTCATTGACTTACTGCTTATACGAAGTAGAATGCAAAGTTTCCCCTATTCATATCTGCCCTACAGAAAATAGTCCTTTTTATGTTAAAACGTGTTTTCAGACATGGCAAAGTTAGCATGAAAATAACCAATAAGCAATATATCTCGGAAATGAATCTAGACTAAAGTGTCATATTTTTGTATTCTGAGGAGATATTTCAAGGGTTTCTTATTTTTTATAACTTTGTTACAAGAATATGATTGATTGGTTATACTATTTATGTTGTTTATGATGTCATTCAAGAGTATACTATTATCATCACTATTATTTACAGGTAAAGAAGAAAGGTGCTTCGGTCAACTGTATGCAGCTTTCTAATGATGATTTAACTCTCTTCACGGGTGACTCATTAGGTATGTATGCATTGTAACATTTTCAATATACATATTAGTGGCTTATTATATTTTATAAAATAGGTGTAGTATTTCAAGCATCGCAATTGGCCAATACGTGTCACATGACATCCAACTTTTTTGTGCACTGCACGGCAGTGCAAAAGGTGCGCAACGAAAATTGACATTGCACGCTCAAGCAAACCAGTGCGGTAGAAGTCCAACAAAATTGTACTTTAACTTTTTAAAAATTTGTTTGTGTGTTGCTATTTTTATAAAACAAATAATGCACTTGCTCTATCGTGCGTAAAAGTAAATGCAGAGAAAGCTCGGTTTCTTTAGATGGTGCACACTGGGCACTCGCCGCCTGTGGCTCGTGCACAGTGTGGCACCTATCTAAAGAAACCTTACATGCTATGCATTTCGACTCACAACTCGGCTGCATGCATTATTTGTATATTGTCATTATAGTCTGGTCTGTTAGCGTCAAAAATGCCCTACTTGTGGACACGGTGGACAAAAGCATGATTTTTTCTCCAGACCTTTGTTTATGTATAAGAATTAAGAATGGGGTATGCTCCAAAAAATCTGGCTGCAGGAACAGTGAAAAAATGGGTGAAAATGTCAGAATTTATGAGTTCAGATTTGTCTGATATATAGACTAGCGCTAGTGCAAAACTCAATAGCAGTGCATTATTTTGCATTGGATTAGTTCTTGAATTCAGACCCTTTTTGAACAGATCTTCTGTTTGTCCTCGCATCTCAATGCACCAAATATCTGAATGAAGATGCTAACCAAGCCGAAGGGTGACGGTGGAGGGGGTTGAATGTTGGTGTGTATGTACATATTTTGGTCTTGGGGGAAAGATGTGCAAGACACATTTTTTGCATGTGTTGGAAATTGTGTTGCCATGGTAACAGTGTATCATTGCAAAAATAATGTAAAAATCTTGCAGTTAGAACCACTTCCTCTGTTTTTAACCGATTCTCATTAAATTTGGCACACACATTGGTCTTGAGGTGAAGATGTCTAAGACACACTTTTGTGTGTCTTTCAGAAATCTTGTTGCCATGGTAACAACATATTATCTGGTGAAAATTGGGGAAAAAACCTTACAATTCAAACTGTTTCATCAGTTTTCAATCAATTTTCATGAAATTTGGCACACATTGGTATTGAAGTAAAGATGTACAAGGCACTTTTTGTGTGTGTTTCCAAAATTGTGTTGCCATGGGAACAACATATTATATGGCAAAATTTAGGTAAAAACCTTGCAATTTGAACTACTTCATCAGTTTTTTTGTTGTTGTTGTTATGAACCAATTCTCATGAAATAATTATGGCTCACACATTGGCCTTGAGGTAAAGATGTGCAAGAACCTTTTGTCAGAGAGTGCATTGCCTTGGTAACCACATTTAGCCAGAAATATGGGGAAAACTCATTGTGGATCAGTCTACTTCTCAGTTTTCAGCCTGTGCTCATAAAAGTTGACACAAATATTCATTTTGGGTAAAGATTCATATTCAGTATTAAAAGGGAATCAAGCCTTGGTCATAATGTTGTGTGCATGGAAAAGGATAAAAATAAGAATGGTGAAAGTTTTAAAGAAATCGGACAAGCAAAATAAAGTTATGGCTGCTTTAAAATTAAGATCCCTAGAATTCAAATTGGCAACTGGGTAAGTAAATTATGACAAGGGGTGAGGCCGCAAGGACAACTTTCCCATAAGACTAGTACTTAGTTATCAGGATTTTTGGTTTTCTCCTAAATCCCTATTCCATTGGGGCCGTACTATAAACCCGGTAGTATGTTTTATGTCCTCATGAAAGAAAGATATAATTTGAAGTAAAACTTTTGAAAAAAAGAAATTTTAGCTAAATTATTATTCCAGTACATGGAAGAGTGGTCCTTGCCTTCTTACATCACTATGACATCCAAATGCGGTCAATTTGAAGTCTTCATGGGTATAGTGATTACCAATGTTTATAACTTTAATATGTTCACAACTTTGTTATGGTTTGTCCGATATTGTTCTAAACTTTGACCTATAAACTTGTCTGATTTTTCATTTATATTATATGACCTTTATAACGTCATATAATAGCGCAGGGTATTAATCACCTTCAATAATATTTATAGGCTTTTTTTGGGGGGGGGCGGAGAAGGTCCTTAAAAACTGACAACATAAAAATATAGAAGGTTAAAGGCCATGACCATGAGGAACTTAAACACTCTTAAAAAAAACACCCCTTACATTTTTTATTTGGGGGGGGGGCTTTAGAAAATTGCCACATAAAGAGTAAAAGGAAATTATAACGACTAGGAACTTAACCCCCCCAAAAAAGGGGGAATCCTTTACACTTCAGCATATTAATTTAAAGCCTCAAACATTCTGCTTTGAAAAAAAAATGTTTCCGGTGTCCAATTAATCAATGTTTTATTTGAAGCATGAAGCAGGGGCTGTCACAGAAATATACTGAAAAAATTAAATGAAAGAAAATATAAGGCTAAAATCTATTGTGCACATATATTTTTGATATGGTATGTTACTGAGTCATGGATTTGCAAGTGAATTTCTAAAACAAGTGCAGAGATTTTTGTATATATTTATATTTCTATAATTAGTTGCATGATTAAAGGTACACTTTAAAATATGTCAGAAAAAATATACTTAGAGAGAGACAGGAAACAGGAGATGGCATGGTGAAGCTCAAAATCAAGAGTGATGTGAAAGTTAAAAAGAAAGAGTAGGAACGGAATATGAATATGAATAAAAGACTGAGTAGGAGAATATAAATAAACAATGGTTAATTGGGTACTGTAAACAATTTTTTTTATCAAATCAGAATGCATTAAACTTCAAATGAATGGTCTGAAGTGCAAAGGACTCTTCTTACCTTTGAAAGGGGGGGGGGGGGCATTTTCTGCTAAAAAGTATATCAGCCCCCTATTTTTCGGGGGGGGGGGGGGTTAAGTTCCTAGTCATAATCCTTTAACTGTAATTTTTATGAGGTCACTTTCTAAAGACCCCCCCCCCCAAAAAAAAAAAAGAGTAATGTCTAGCTTTGAAAATGCATTGACCCCTGAGGGACAAAGGTGTAGACTGGTTTGAGCATGGGGAAGTAGAACTAAAAGTGGTATGGGGAGGGGTGCACATCTTGGGGAGGTGGAACTAAGGTTTGGAAAATCAGCTGTTGAAAGTAGAAGGGGTACACATTTTGTTTTGCTTGCCAGTGTTGGAACTCCTCTGCTTCAGCGGAAGGTTTCATATTCACCCAGTGTACCTCCAGCCTATATCCCCTGAAGGGGATGTGTTTTTTAAGAGTGTTTATCATTTTTATGTTTCTAATGGCCACTGCCTTTAACCTTCTTTGATGTCAGATTTAAAGGACTAATCCTGCCCCTTCCCCCCAAACCCAGAAATATTAATGAAGGTGATTAATACCCCCACATTTTAATGCAGAGAAGACATTTAGAATTTGATATGAATCTTTACCCTAAGATGAATATTTCTTCCAATTTTTATGACCACTGACTAATAACAGGGGAAGATGTTTGATCCACAATAAGTTTTCCTACATTTCTGGTTATCATATGTGGTTACCCTTGTAATGCACTCTCTGACAAATGCAAAAAAAAGGTTCTTGCACATCTTTACCCCAAGGCCAATGTGTGAGCCAAATTTCATGAGAATTGGTTCAAAACTGATGAAGTAGTTCAAATTGCAAGTTTTTTACCTAAATTTTGCCATATGATATTTTGTTACCATGACAACACAGTTTCTGAAACACACACAAAAAGTGCCTATAGTACATCTTTACTTCAATACCAATGTGTGTGCCAAATTTCATGAGAATTGATTGAAAACTGATGAAGCAGTTTGAATTGTAAGTTTTTTTCCCAATTTTCACCATATAATATGTTGTTACCATGGCAACAAGATTTCTGAAAGACACACAAAAGTGTGTCTTAGACATCTTCACCTCAAGACCAATGTGTGTGCCAAATTTCATGAGAATCGGTTAAAAACAGAGGAAGTGGTTCTAACTGCAAGATTTTTACATTATTTTTGCAATAATACGCTGTTACCATGGCAACACAATTTCCAACACATGCAAAAAATGTGTCTTGCACACCTTTCCCTAAGACCAAAATATGTACATACACACCAACATTCAACCCCCTCCACCGTCACCCTTCGGCTTGGTTAGCATCTTCATTCAGATATTTGGTGCATTGAGATGCGAGGACAAACAGAGAAGATCTGTTCAAAAGGGTCTGAATTCAAGAACTAATCCAATGCAAAATAATGCACTGCTACTGAGTTTTGCACTAGCGCTAGTCTATATATCAGACAAATCTGAACTCATAAATTCTGACATTTTCACCCATTTTTTCACTGTTCCTGCAGCCAGATTTTTTGGAGCATACCCCATTCTTAATTCTTATACATAAACAAAGGTCTGGAGAAAAAATCACGCTTTTGTCCACCGTGTCCACATAATTTCGCTAACTGACCAGACTATTATGAATTGCCAATTCTGACCAGTCATCTTGCAGAAAATATCAGCATCCTTAAAGAATATTGTTACAAGAGATTTGGAATCATAATATAATACCAACATGATGACATCACATAACTTTGTTAGAGCATAGCGATGATGATAAGCAAGGAATTCATGCACTTGGCATGCTGTATCAGTGAGGTAGGTATTGTTTCTGAGAGCTACATGAGGTTCACCAAGGTTCTACACAGAGTTAAGAAATTTCGACTAGATAATTATTTATGCTTAATTTATATAAAATGTATTCATAGATCACAAATGCTTCTATGTCATTTCTTCATCAATTTCAATTCTATATCCTCAATTTATGTCACCAATATAATTCACTACAGTGTCAACTGGGCTGAAATTCAAATTGTTTTAAATTTCGTTGCGAGATGCCGGATGAGCTCCACATCATTGATGTGCTAGTTGTATTTGAAAATAAATTTTTCCTTTCCACCATGAAAATCACATGAAGGGTGATGTTATTAAACCATTTTCATTGTTTTTGTAATCCACAAACAGTCCTAATTGACATGTTTATACATGTACTTTGTATGATATTGGTTTTAAAGTTAACATTTTGAATGATCATATGATGGATGGATGTAGATTTTCTAGTTCAAGGTTTTGTTCTGTAGTTAAATGCGGACAGATTGATATTAAAGGTCAAGTCCACCCCAGAAAATTGTTGATTGGAATTGATAGACAAAAAACAAGCAAACAGCGCAAATTTCATTGAAATTGGATGTGAAATAAGAAAGTTATGACATTTATAAATTTCGCTTGTTTTTTGCAAAACCGTTCAATTCCCAACACAGCGATATGCAAATCAGAGAGTTGATGGTCTTCACTTACTATTTCTTTTGTTTCTTATTGGTTGAATTATACAATAGTTCAATTTTTACAGATTTGACAATAAGGACCATCTTAACTTTAACCATAAACTGTTAAAATAATGGAAATTCCACATGTTCAGGGAGGAATAAAAATTTGTTTCACTTGGCAATGAGGAGAATATTAGAATTTTTCATATTTCATATAATAAAATACAAAAGAAATAGTGGGTGGGTGACGTCATCAGTCTGCGAATTTGCATACTGACCAGGATGTGCATATAACTGTTTCATGAAAAATAAGCGAAATTAAAAAATGTCATAACTTTCTTATTTTACATCCGATTTTGATGAAATTTTCAATGTTTTGCTTGTTGAATTTTTCTCATTTTATTCAAATCAACTTTTTGTTGGGCTGGACTTGTCCTTTAAAGAAATTTATGATTTCATTAAAATACAACAGCAAAGATAATTTTTGTCTCTTCAAGCTTTTATTTGTTTGATTTGGTTCTACATCAGTCGTTTTAATCTTCTGATTCACACATTCACTTTTTATTAATTTTTTTTAAACCTAGGTTTCGTCTCTGTCTGGGATATTGATCATTATTGCCTTGACCGCCCTGAAAACATTGAAGAAGCTCCTGAATGTAAGTGTCATAACATTTCTTGATCTATAAAATGCCTTTATGTTCTTTAATGTCAATTCCCATATGATGGTGATTATCATTAATCAGAAACTTTTTGGCCATCACCTTGTGTTTGCTCTAAGTCTTAAAGGGGAATCCAACCCAAATAAAACTTTCTTTTAGAGGAAAAAGGAAAATCAGACAAGTTGATAGGTGAAAGTTTGAACAATATCGGACAATCAGTAAGAAAGTTTTAAATTTTTAAAAGTTGTGAATATTGGTAATCTCTATACCTATGGAGATTTCAAATTGGCAACAAATGTGATGTCAAAGTGATGTAAGGCAAGGACTACTTTTCCATGTACTCCAATACATAAAATGACTAAAATTAAATTTTTATCAAATGTTTTACTTCAAATGATATTTTTCTTTCATGAGGACATACAATATACTACCTAGGCTATATTTAGATTACAGCCCCACGGAGAAAACCACAAATCCCTGACAATAAAGTACATGGCCTATGGGAAAGTCTTCCTTGCCTCTTGTCATAATTTACTTACCCAGTTGCCAATTTGAAATCTACATAGTCTTAGATATCTCAATCTTAAAATGGCCATAACTTTCTTATTGCTTGCTCGATTTCTTTCAAACTTTCACCATTCTGTTTTATTTATTTTTCTCCTTTCAAATGCAACATTGTATTGCCAATGCTGGATTCCCCTTTAACAATTTCAAATTACCTTTATGTACTGGTATGCTTAATTTTCAACACTGATTGTAGTTCTAATTGAATTTATTTTGGGGGGAGGGTGGTGGCATTGGATCTGAATATGAACATGGATCATTGTTTTCAAGTTTTCTTCAATTCTACACTTGAATTTTAAGTCCTAGGTAAAGTGCCCCCATGACCAATCCTTTGTCCCCAAATTGAATAAGATAACCAGCCTTTTGGCTGTCACATTATATTTTCTACGAGTCTCAATTCTACTTACTGCTGTATTTCTTTATTAAATTTTGAAGCATATATCTGTGATTTTCTTTCTAATTTTTTTAAATTTAATTTTATTCATTTATCTATTTCATTTTTTTTTGGGGGGGGGCTGATTCCCCTAAGTTAACTCCTTAGAATTAACAGTTTTATCATGTTGAAATAATTACACTGTTCATTTATTTTCCAGTGTTAGGGTCATGGAGAGGTCACATCCAGAGCATTACAAGGTTTGTCCACTTTGCAATACTAGTAATTAATTTTAATTAAGGGTGAATTCAAACCAATACCTATGTCTCTACTGTGAATCATATTGCATTTTGAACGGTTGGCAGTGCTTTTCTCCTTCTTAGCGGTTGAATCTTTGCTAACTTAAGCAACTTTCGTGACTTATATTTGAGATATTTCTCACTGATTGTGGAGGTTTGGAAACTAATCTTAATTGAAATGTATTAGACACAGATCGGAATGTAGATATTTCTAATTATGAATGTTTCAAATGGAATCTTGTGCAGTTCCATCTGTATTACAATTATAGTAGAATCAGTAAAAGACTCCCTTTAATGCAAAGTTGAATAACAATTACAATTTTGTTCAATTGAAATTGATTTCCATTTAATGCTCAGAGAGCTATGTGAAAATTGATTATGGTTGATTTCTTATCCATTTGCAGTATGAACCTTGTCGAAGAACATAGCATTCTAATCACATCGTCACTAGACTGTACTGTAAGGCTTTGGACAACAGAGGGCCATTATGTTGGTGAGAAAAATGTGACACAAAAATGTTGCTCTAAACAATTTTTTTGGTGGGTGGCTAATGTGGGGGCATGTAGTCATTTATGTAGGCCTTTGGTTTTTATGTTGATAGTACCAAGTTCTAGAAAGCTGTTTGTCCCACTTACTGTATGCCTTGTATCATATGGGAAAAGAGCATTTTAATATGCAGTCAAAGACAAATTTCCAGAAAATATTAATGAATGTTGCTCTCTCAATCTATTCAAGCCAAAAAGTATTACCCATTCCAAAGATAAAATCAAATTTTTCCTGATTAGTGATGCATGGTATGGTAAGTTCCAATATATGATTGTGTTTTTTTCTTTCTTTCTTTTTTATTCTACCATTTCAGAGCGCTAAGAGACTTAATTGTAATGTGCGCTATATAAAAATCATACTTGAATTCCCTATTGCATGCCATATATAACACATCTCTGCATTGATCAGGTTGTGCTCTGGAGATGCGCTCTATTGCATATTCATCAATCAGATATCAATTATTATGTCAGTGTTGGCATTTAAGCATGACTTAAAATCATACTTAAACTCTTAGTGAAACAGCCCTTTGGCAGGCGTCCTGTTATGCTTATTCCAACTGAATTCACTAAAACATAATGGCCGGTATTCTGATGTCAGGTTTAACTTGGACCGTGGTCTAACTCTGCTAAAATTATGGAAAGCCAAACATGTCAAAATTTTCCTTACATCGCATGTTTTTTGCTCTTTCCCAACTTATGAATGGTGAAGAAAGTTATCTTATCTATCTTTCCGAAACAGTTAAGAATGATTTTGGTGAAAAATGAGCCAATTCATTTATATTATATAGATTTATTCAACTATTGGCTGTCCATTATTAAACCACAACTTTAAACCAGAGTTGAAATTAAACCTGTCTTCAGAATACGGGCTAATGGGTTTATCATATAAAAAAGGTAATTGCTATAAGGCCAGGTCTAATTGTATAATGTGTGCCCTCATCTTAGGTACGTTTGGTCAAGATGATCCTTGGGATATCTTCAACCCGACCACCTTCAAACATCCCATGGTCCCTTACGATGTCCTGGTCGACCCCCAGAGCATGCCCAACCACCCCATCTTTGATCAGAAGTCGACGTCGTCGGTGTCGGACTACATCTGCGATGAATCCCTGGACGATGGCCAGGCCGGTGGGGATGTAGACATACTGGATGATGGAAGTAGTCAGGGGGACGAGAACGGAGAAAAGGAAGAAGTGGAAGAAAGAGAGGATGACAAGAAGGTAAGATTGATGAATAGTTTTCTCAACTATGGAAAGCCAGAAACAGTATAATTTGTCGTCTACAATGCATTCAAGCATGCTTGAAGAATGATACATGCCTGTGCAAGCATCACCAATCAGTGTGCTCTATTTTATCAAAAAGGAACAGTACAGTACACCTTGTTGATGAATCATAGTTTATTACCTTTCCACGATTAAAAATTACACATTTAGTGATTTTTTTTATCACTCATAATTATTTTTAGGTTCACCTTTCCCCTCAGCTATAACACTGGATGCGTCTGACATTGATTAATATACAAATAGCGAATAGGCATGAGTGCGACGGTGCGAGATTTCGCATGAGGTGAAAGAAAGATGCCCTATTCAACGAGGCTAACGCCTCGTTGAATAGAGCGTTTCTTTCTTTCACCGAATGCAAAATCTCGCACCATTGCACGAATAAGAATATTCGCTATTTGTGTTGTACAACGCCTCGGTATCTAGCGAAAATATGAAAAAACAAGAGTTTTTCCCTCCAGTAATCTATGAAAAGGGAGCAAAAATATTGAAAGCGAAAAGCAAAATCTCACAAGCTGGGCCCACTACAAGCGCACATGATCTTGGACAGCATTGCGCATTTAGCCAGCGGGCTGTACGCGCATTGTCACCTTATTAAATGAAATCGCATTGTGACGTCACCTCGTAAAACCGTGCAATGGTACATTTTGGACGGTACATTTTGGATGGTACGTCTTGTGTGCAACGGTACGAATGTGTCACATTCAGCCTCCCATTTGATCGCGTACAACAAGCTAAGTAGGCGTTGTACAATTCAATATGAATTACATAATCATTGTACAAGGCTAGTATCCATTTAAAAAAATAATTTGTCACTTATATGTCTGTCTTTTATTCAGAGTGAATCTACTAGCTACATCAGCACTGATGAGAAGTTTGTTTATGATGATGAGATGATTGCTGCAGAACTCAAGAAGAAACCATTCAATAGGGGCTCTGGTAAAAGGTAAGTTAATTTCTTATGATGGCCTGTGATGATGATGATGGTGATGGTGATGATGATGGTGATGATGATGGTGATGATGGTGTTGATGGTGATGATGGTGATGATGATGGTGATGGTGATGATGATGATGGTGATGATGATGATGTTAGTGGTAAATGCGGTGACAAAGACAACAATGACTGATGAAAATAAAAATTTTGATGATAAAGGGATGGTGGTGACTGGTGACTGTGATGATGAAAATGATTTTGTTGTAGACAGTGGTGGTGGTGATATTATTGATGAATATGAGAGTAGGACCAGTAGATGTATCTTTTGATTTTGAGTTCCTTTAATCAGTTTTACAGAGAGTAAAATAATTCCAGTATGCAATTTTAATAGATAGAATTAAAATAACATCCTCTCTCTAATCATACTCTGTTTTGAAAAGCAGTCATTTTTGTGTATTATTTTTCTTCAGATTACGGCATGAAAAGCTCCGGTCTATGCCCAAGGAGAGGGCTGTCACCAGCGCCTACCAGACCCTCAAGTGCTTTGACCTGGAGGACACGCCCCCTCTCGCACCCCCTACCAGGAGCAAAGATAAGACCAGTGATCCTTTCACATTCTCGTGATGTAAGACTGGTCAACCAGACCAAACTTTGAGGTCATTCCATGAACTTTTCACCTTATGAAAACGTAAAGCGATCCTTCCGCTATTTAGTTATGAAAAGTTTGGTGAACTTGTCACCAAGAGAAATGAAGGTCAAATTCACTTTTGAATTCTCATAGAGAGGAAAGAAGGTCATATTTGACTCTAGAGGATCTCATTCTACAAGACAGGCTGGAAAGTTCGCGGTTCTTTTTACTTCTTGCGAATGTCAGCTATTAATGTAAAGCCTTCCAGTTGATTGACATTGACATTACATCGTATTCATGTGTCATAGAATGCCAATTAGAAATTAAAGGAGATTTATTTAACTTTAATAATGTCCAGTCACTGGTAGGACATACAACCATTCCTGTACTTGGAGGATTCTAATGATAGACTATTACCTTGAGATGACAATCAATAAAATATATTTTTGTAAAGTACATCAAGCTTAGTTTCTTTCAGGTCAAATATAGTATGGCATTGTTTTCATGGTAGTATATGAACAATAACCTAATCATGAAATACATTGTTTGCAGGTATGTTATCACAGTTATCGTATTCTGGGTATACATTTTTTTTATAATATTTAATCCAAAGTTTATCCGTCCATTGTCCTGTAACAAATTAAAAAAAATATATATATCAGTACAATGTATTGCAAGCCTTTAGTAAAGAATTGAAACTGATTTTATATGTTCTGACATTACATTCTTCCGTCCATCAAAGAATTATTCAAGCTGATGAAGTATTTTGACACTGGAAAAAAAAATTGGCCTTTAGAATGGTTTCAATGTACTTAGAATTTTAGCCATATTTAGTGGAAGGAGGCATACACACAGCCATTTTAACACCCTTTAATAAAAATAATCATAAAACATTTTTATGATGTGGATTTACACCTGAGAAATTCAACCACCTCATTTCATAATAATAGTTTTAAAAAATAAAATAATTATTTTAAATGGCCGGGTCCGTGCATTAAAAAGAGCAAATAAAAGCAGGATTCATTTCATCATAATCAGCATAATGCAAGTACATTTTTTTAATGGTTTAATTTATGATAATTCTGTTACCATGGTTTATTACCAGAATATCATGAAAATTGTTGAAATGAAAGAGTTAAGGTGATAAGACATATTTTCCTTGTATTTACTTAGTAGTGAAAAGGAAAGTAAATTACAAAACAGGCTCACAAGGTCACAAACCCTAAACATGTTGGAAACAGAATTTCATTGCTCAATATCCAACATTGTTGGACATTGCTATGGTCACATCAGGGAAATATATTATGAAGCATCTCAGATTCAAGCACTTCAGTAGCTTATAACAATTGTGAGTTAAAATTGCCATTCGTTTCATGAACAGATGACATTCTGAAGAAACGTTTGTAATATACGCCTTTAATCGGGGGGGGGGAGGGGGCCTGAACAATTTTTGCGATAAATCTGCCGCACAAATTTTTTTGACCGCGTCGCTTGCTGAATTTTTACTTTCAGTTTCAGTTGCAGCCCCTGGAAACATGATGGTCCCGAAATTACTCAAAAACCTGAATTTGTGTACAAATCCAATGCAAATAGTGTTTTTAGCCAAAATTCATAAATGTATCATTATTTTTCCTTTTACTGATTAAAATCATCTTGTTTATGGTCAAATAAAGCCCATGACAATTTCCATTGAAAAAATTAGCGAAAAACAAATAGTCAAAACACAGAGAAATATATAAGAAATTTATAAAACAAGAAAATACATAAGAAAATAAATGTGATGTTGAAATTTGGTCAGATTCCTATAAAGAGTCTATGAACCAAAAATTAAAATTTTGGGTGCATTATTTAGTCAGAGCAATTTTTTTATTTTACGCATAAATTAGCATAATTAATTAGCAATGAGATTTTTCACAGAATTTGATCTTATAGTTTTGTAGATTATGCCATGGGTAACGCACATGCCAATTTTTTTTGCAATCGGCGGCTGAGATCATAAGGGGGGGGGGGCTACATCAGCCTCCCCCCATCTTCTTAGGTATTAAAATAGCCCAGTCTATTTAGGGTTAAACAACAGGGTTATAGTGTTTGATCTAGAAAAAAAAATGTATTTATTCATATTGCTTATTGATGACTAACATTGATGTTCTAATGCTCATTCTTACTACCAATCTCAATTCAATTAATGAAGTAATGACTTCTTATTAACAATAAGAGGGTCTAAATGTTCACAAAAATTTGATTTGGCTGGAAATCAAAATATGTACTCCAACTATGAAATCTCAGTAAGAACCATAATTTGGACATAGAATATATACTGTTTAGATGTGATTCTAAAAGCTTAAATCAATTTGATCAATTTTAATATAATTGTGACCAGCCATGAAATCACCAATATTTTGCTGCACTTGACACCAAATAAGAGTAGAATCTGTTGAAATTATTGTAGAGTTAATTTGAAATTGAAAAAAGGTTGCTCTCATATGAGCATTTCAATATTAAAATGCTGAATTCATTTCACAGGATGAAAAACTTTTAAATTTTGTTTATGAATATTCACATAATAATGAATAATGTATTTTGTTTCATTTTGATTTATACATAATCGGGACTGTGTAATATGTGTGTCTTTTTAAGAAGTGCTTTGAATATTATATTTATCAGTACAAATTTATGCACTTTTTGTAAATCAAGTCTATGCAGAATTGTGTATAGATCATTTCGTTGGCAGCATGTAAATATTCTTTATTGGTTGTATCATATTCAGGCATTATTATTTTCAATTTAATGTGTTCAGTGTATGTTATTAAATGTGATGTAGTTGGTCAGTGCCTTAATAGAAATAAACATATTTCATATAATCTGAATTATTTGTAAGTGATGGATTTATGTGCATAAGTAAATTAATTGTAAATGGGCAAAGAATGCGAAAAGTGGAAAGAGAAAGTGTTCCGTGGGTCGTTTGCTTGTCGACCAAATGTGTTACACAAGGTAGGAGCAGAAATCATTGGTTCCATGAATGTGTCATAACATTTCTTGATCTATAAAATGCCTTTTATTGTTCTTTAATGTCAATTCTCATGGTGATTATCATTAATCAGAAACTTTTTGGCTATCGCCTTGTATTTGCTCTGTCTTAAAGGGGAATCCAACCCAAATAAAAACTTTCTTTTAGAGGAAAAAGGAAAATCAAACAAGTTGATAGGTGAAAGTTTGAACAATATCGGACAAACAATTAGAAAGTTATGAATTTCTAAAAGTTGTAAATATATCACTATACCCATGGAGACTTCAAATTGGCGGCATATGTGATATCGTAAGGCAAGGACTACTCAGCTCCAATACATAAAATGGCTAAATGTCGTTTTTTTTCAAAAATTTTACTTCAAATTAGTTTCTTTCATGAGGACATAAAACGATATACTATTATAAGCTATATTTAGATTACAGCCCCAGGGGAATGGGTACTTAGGAAAAAAAACACAAATAACTTGTAATGAAGTATTTGGCCTATGGGAAAGTTGTCCTTGCCCCTTGTCACTTACTAACCTAGTTGTCAATTTGAAATCTACATGGTCTTATAGAGATCTCAATTTTAAAACAGCTATTGCTTGTCTGATTTCTCTCAAACTTTCTCCATTCTGTTTTATTTATTTTTCTCCTTTCCAACACAACATTTTATGACCAAGGCTGGATTCTCATTTAACTTTTCATCACTCAGTCTCTTTAAAGGTCAAGTCCACCCCAGAAAAATGTTGATTTGAATAAGTAGAGAAAAATTAATCGAGCAATACGCTGAAGATTTCACCAAATCGGATGTAAATTAAGAAAGTTATGACATTTAAGTTTTTCTTATTTTTCACAAAACAGTGATATGCACAACTCAAATGAGACAGTTGATGATGTCCCCAACTCACTGTATCTTTTGTTTTTATTGTTTGAATTATACAATATTTCATTTTTTATAGATTTGACAATGAGGACCAACTTGACTGAATCATATAGTATTAAACAATCCTCATTCCACATGTTCAGGTAGAAATAAATCGTTGTTGACAATGAGGAGAAAAATTCCCTACTATACAAAAGAATTAGTGAGTGGATGATGTCATCAGTCTCATTTGCATATCCACCAAATCCACCAAGATGTGCATATAACTATTTTGTGAAATTAAGCAAAATTTTAAAATATAACTTTCTTATTTTACATCCGATTTTGATGAAATTTTCAGTGTTTATGCTTGTTGGATTTTCTCTTCTTATTCAAGTCATCTTTTTGTTGGGGTGGACTTGTCCTTTAACGTACACGTAACATCCCCTTTGTTATCCTGTTGATCACCTGGGTTGATCAGCAAAATCCATTTGAGTGCTAGAGCTGGATTTTAGCAGGGAGTCATGAGGCCTGATCTCTTCTATTTTCACCCCACCCCCCCCCATAATTTCTACTTTTAACTCGGTTAAAGCTCAAATTGTAATTTTGTTTTTGTATTTTTTGGTGCGTACAATCTACAAGAATATTTTTATTAGGAGGCTGCACCCTACAAGCTCCGTTTTATAGCAGCCTCCTCCAGTATATATATAGAAATTTGCTATACATGTATGTTTTATTGCTTATAACTGTATATCAAAATGTACGAAACGAATATGTAAATGTTGGAAATGGAAAATAACATGAAAGTACATGTAAATATGGCACCTATATTGTGGTGACAGTGCCCCCCCCCCCCCCGAATGTATGTATCTTAAAGTAAATTTGTGTGCTTAGTATTTCTTGGGGCAAAGGAAAGTAAGTGCCCAGGGAAATATATGCCCATGGACCAACAAAATTAGTTAGGATCTTATAGCAGTAACTATATCCCTTATAAGAACTGTACTTGTAACTTTAGATAAATGTATTCTCTGAATTCTCTTTCTTTCACTAATTTCTTCTTATAAAGTCTATCATTCTTATCTTTTACACTTTTACACTCATCTGGTCATTTGTTTTCTCATTCTTTTTCTCTGATCTTATTTGCATAATTATTCTTTTCTTACTCATTCTGTTTAACTTTTTGTCATTCATCCTCTATGGTCAACCCCATTTTTCTCAAATTCTTATAATTGTCCAATTAAAAATAGTCAACAAATACTGAGAAAATGCAAAGATTCACACTTTCAGCTGATAACAAAGCCTTTAATATTTTTTTATATAAAAAGCTTAGCTGGGGTTATACAAGGGCGCCTTGGGCTACCAACATGGTAGAAATGTGAGCAATGTATATACCCTATATTCTATATCATTGATAACACACTGTAATTTCAATAAATCACAATTACACATTTATACAAATATATGAAAATACAAATTTCATATGACATATCAAATCTAATTTGGCATATGAAATATGAATATTGATATGAATATGAAAATACAATCTTAATATGGCATATAAAATATGAATATACTTGTAGTTTCTTTCTTCGGCAAAATAATAAATTTCTGTTTCCTGACTGAGTAACCTGATGAATACGACTGATATGATTACGAATAAGCCAAACTTTGCATATGATCCGATGAATCACATTGTAGGCCTGACATTAAAACATAAAACCGGATTTGTGCTTGTCAAGGTAATAAACTGAAAATGAATCTGTTGAATTCACAGAACTTCAATACAGTCAAATAAAATATTACAGATCAACTTGGCAGTGATTAATTAAAAGTGCTTTTTAGGCTCCGAAATTCCTACAAGACAGACCCTTAACAGTTTATGAACTTATAAATACTGGCAAGATAATAATAATATTAAATAATAATGATAATAATATTGCTAATTATAAGAATTAGATTTATATAACACTTTTTTCCAGATGCTTTAGCACACACCAAAATAAAGTTTTAGAAGCCTCTTTGTTGGGAAAAAATACATCTCAATATTTATACATTTTCACCCTTTCACAATATTTTTGGTCTCTGCATGATCCCATGCAAGTATTTCACTGGTATTTCTATTATCTTGTGACAATCTTTGAATTAATTTGAATCATCTTTCCAGGAAATATACCAATACTTGAAAGCCTTCTGAGAGATGATTGGAATACCAATGACCCAGAATAAGGCAATTTGATGCTTCTTCAGAGATTGCTCGAAGATTATGGAAGACCATTTATACGAAAGAGATTTTGAAAGACCATTTTGAAATTTTACTATATTTGGGAGACTTCAAAGTCAAAATAGATCAGTGGAATGGAAATCATGAAATACCTCCAAAAGATCATTGAAAATTCATTGAAAAAGCAATTCATCAAAATTTATATTTAAAGTTCTTATTTCATCACAGATCACAGAGAGATCCCATGGTAAAGTCATACGTAAGTTAACCATCCATCAATTTTTTTAGATAAAACTTAAATATCTGACTGGCATCATTTTACATTAATTCTATTATGACAAGCGAATATCTCAAAACAAAAACAATGAAAGTCTGGTAAATAGAGTAATATCAATGAAGCAATAAATCAATTTGATTATAACATACAATAACAGTCCTGATAACCAATTTATAAAGAAATATTATAGGAATTGCATGTTTCATCTGCTTTCCATGATCATCTGGCATCATTTTACCTTAACTCTATTATGACAAGCCCATATCTCAAAACAAAAATAAAGTCTGGTAAATTTCTCTTTCTGTTTATGGTAACTCCCGTATGAACTCGACAGAATTTTTTGCCAGTAAAGCCCCTTTTACACCTTCACGGATCCAACACGGATCATCACGGCTCTCAGTCCGTGATGATCTGGGGTGCCAAATTTGTATTTTCCTAGCATTCCCGGAGTGAGTACGGAGTTAACTGGTTATTAACACGGATATGTACGGAAAAGTACGGAGTCTACAAGGATAGGCAAGGTAGCAATAGGGATCCTGTTTGATATGCTCCCGGAGCCAACACGGAATACCCGGATGATCACGGATGTTACTGGGTCTTTACACGGACCTTCACGGTTGCTCACATTCTGTACTGGCTAGAATGAAGTTTCGTCCCTTTTTGCAGCATCTGGAGCATGCTCGTGCTTGGTTATGAATACGGACTATTGTTCATGTACGCAAAATACAAACATTTGACCCCGGATAAAGCCGGTATCAACAAGGATCACCCGGTTGTTATGCATTCGGTAGCTACACGGATGTACAAGGAGGCTACAAGGATGAACACGGATGATTATCAGTCCGTGTACTCCGGGATGAAAAATTGAACATGTTCAATTTTTCTCCCGGACATGCCGGTACATCAAGGATGGCGCCGGATGAGTAGCCGGAGTGTACACGGTAGTCCCGGACTGTACACGGATGACCCCGGATTGACAATCCGGGATGATCCGTGTTGCTTCCGTGAAGGTGTAAAAGGGGCTTAAACGTCAAGCTGGTATATAAACAATTACTTATAGGAAACATTTTACGTCTAGGTTAATAAGTCATACTCAGCTGACGTTATAGAATATAGATGACAGATATTAATCTTGGGCCTTTTTATCAAAGTGGAGACAATGGCAGAATGGGGATTCAAACTCACAATCTTGCAATTATGAGTCCAATGCTTTAACCACTGGACCACACAACCCATGTGATCCAGTGGTTGATCAGAATAAAATCAATGAAGCAATTACTCAATCTGATTATGTTACAAATAACAATATACTGCAGTGCTGTCATCAGCTTTTTCCAAGGGGGTGCTTTTGGGAAAAAAATGAGACAAAACTGACCGTATCTGACGTCAGGCAGTGCTGCTGGTGGCCCTGGGACCAATTTTTTTTTTTAACAGGGGTGCTGGTTTGAACTTGACAAGCAAAAAAAAAAAGTTTCAGCTTTCACTACCAAAAAAGGTCATTTTGGTCAAGAGAAATTTGAAAAGCAAACCAATTGATCAAGACATATACACTATGGGAATTGCATGTTTGCACCAATTTCCAAAAAAGTAACATAAATCATCAAATACTAGTAAAGTGAATGAAATGGATAACAATACACTTCACTGAAAAATACCCTGTATTTTTTTTCTTCTGATCAATGCCAGCAATTTAGTACTGAGTCTGTTCTCTGTAATCTGGATGGCAGAGGATCATAGTGGGAGGGGGTTAGTTTGAAACACTGACCTTATAATAAACAAAATAGCCAGAATAAGGCAGATCAATATCATATTTCTTCATACTGTTCTTGTCGCTCTCTTCTTTCATCCTGTCTCTCTAGGTAAGCACTCGCTGGCCAATAGAAGATCAGTGTTACCATGCATAAGACAGCAGATCCTCTAAATAGGTTCCTAGCTCCATATTGGTAATAGATTACTCCACCCAACAATGTCCCCAAGCCTTCACCTGCATATAAGGGAAATTATAAAATTGGTGTGTTGGCAAGGCATTCAGATTTAAAGGAAAAAAAAAAACATGTAAATGAAATTCTTTCTTTTGATTCTAACCTTCTTCATAATCTAACTAGATATCTATCTTTTTATGGGCATGAAATTGGAATGAATGGAATAAAGATTCAATTAATTCATCCAATTATTTCAATAAAGATAGAGAGCATTCATATTATGATTATTATCAGTGCCCCTCTATTGGGGTAACTGGCTTTCAAACTCCTCTAAATACAATACCTTATTAGTAGTCTGCTGGGCAAACCCTTCACTCGAGTTAAGGGTCCGAATGTGCAGCCTACTCATGCCTTGTGTAGTTTTCTGTGTGCTAGTCTTTGCATGGAGGCACACTTGTTGATCAAAGTTCCAATCAGGGTCTGTGCCTGCAGACTACCTTATTAGATGGCTGCTTTAATGCTGTCAACAAAAACTGTTATTCTCAATGTACAAGACATCAAAAGAAGTTGTCAAACAGTGATTGCAGTATCTCCTGCTCAAAACCCCTGGATGCAAAAGAATATTTGATGACCAGGGTTTTCAATGAATGAGATTCAATACGAAACATTGGAATATAAATAATTGCAACTCCTCTTTTCTTTTTGTTCTATTTTTTTTTTCAAAATCTGTGATATAATTTACATTGAAAGCCCTCTAAGGATATAATTATTGCTCATGCTCACCTAAACCACATTTGATTCCAAATGTGATGGACTGCATTGTAGTAAGCATGTTGTCAGGAGTGATGAGGTTTACATAGGAGGTACAAGCTGGCCAAAGAGCACCATAGGTGACCCCATGGAGGAGTTCTATGGGTAAAACAAGCCATGGGTTCTGCAAGAATGAGTAGCCAACAAACCTCACAGCATAGCAGAAGAGGGCCAGAACAAAGACTCCATGGTGTCCAAGTCTTTCAACAAGCTTAGTAGAAAAGAACATGAAAGGGACTTCAGCTACGCATGTTAGGGTCAGAGTCAGTCCCATGATGGTGTGGCTTCCAGAGAGTTCAGCAAGGAACAAGAAGACATATGTACTGATGACTCCCACTGATATCCCAGTGATGAACATTGCATACAGGAAGACAAGAACCTTGGGTCTCTGGAGTAGGATGCAGACATCACTGGCAAGTGATTCAGATGGGCAGTGTGGAGGAAAAGTTATACACAATGCCGGTATAACTGACAATAGTACAAGTGCAATAAAAGCTAAGAAAGCTGGAAGATACTTGTTGAAAGACTCTGGATACGCTGCAGAGTAGGTATCAACAGCAAATCCAGCCAGGGGTGCAAAGACACCCCAGGCAATTGCACCCCATAGCCGTTGATGTCCATATTCTACATTTTGCCCTCTTTCATTGCATTCTTTAACAAGTGCCATAGCTGCTGCATCAAGTAAAGGGACAGCGGGGTTGCTCACAAATTGTCCGACAAGAACAATCATCAGCATCAGAACAAATGTGAGTGTTTTGTCTTTCTTTTCTAAATCCTCCCATTCAAGAATGTCAGTAGTCTCTGTGCTTTGAGACAGAAATTCATTTGATATTAAAATATTCTTTGACTCATTTTTAATACTGCATACTTCCTGGATTCTCTCTACCATATTACATGTATTCAAAAGTTCAATCAACCTTTCATCTTTTAATCTACATTTGCAGAAGCAACACGCAGCTGAACTTTTAAACTCCTTGTTCTTGAGGATATTGAGCTTTCTTTTGACTGATCTTGTACCACCAATATTTAACCTCCTAATATCACACAATAATTCATCTTTCATATTACTTGACATGAAGTGATGACACCAGTCATAGTAGTCACTCTTCTTTATCTGAATCAAGGATGAGTCCAACTCTGGTTCTGGAATCTTTCCAAGCTCTCCAAGGTATCCTTCCAGTGGCACATGAGATATATTTGTCCAATTCATTGCATTATTTGCATCAATAAGTGACACAAAAACACCACTCCCATACACCAGCCCTGTTCCTATGATACTGCTAACCATGATGAACCGATGCATGCTGAATTTATCTGCCAAGCTTCCACTCAGCGGAGATGAAAACATCCCAATAAAAGGTTCAATGCCTCTTGCTACCCCAACTTGGACAGGATTCAGACCAACATATGACATATAGACAGGAAGGAAGGGCAGAAGACTCACCATTCCTGCAAAAAGAAGAATATGTTTTCAAAGTCAATCATCAGCAGTCCAAAAAGTTGAAAACAAATACAAATTTCACAGAAATACCCCGATTAGATTTTAAAACCCTGAATAGCATGATTTTCATCAATACTGAAGTAACATTAAAGTGTGTAGAATATTGTCTCTCTTTCTAGTTTTATGACAGTCTTGGATGACTCTATCACTATTAATGGCCATGTTCTATTATTAGGATCTATACCCTTTTTCCCAGCAGTGAAGAAAATGCTGCTTGAATAAAATTAATCTATATAAATGAAGATAATTTGAAAGGAAGATGTTCCCTTTATAGAGGGGAAGGGGTCTCTATAGCACACACTTACCTGACCACAGCAGAAAATACACAGCCTTGACAGGAATAAATTTCTGATTCCACCTCACAGTCTCTTTTAAGTCAATTTCTTTCACTGAATGAATAAGAAAATAATCAAAAGAATTCTCATCGATTTGATCCCCAAATGATCAAAGTCAAAATACCATTTTGTGTGTGGAACTGGATAGATAACGATCATAAAGTAACGTTATGAAAATAGAAGTAGATGTGAATTTTTTATATAAAAATTGGATGGAAATATGAAATTTAGGTCTATGACAATTTAAAGATTTGCTTATTTTCGCAAAACTACATCATGGCTGGTATGCAAATGAGGGAACCAATGATGTCACAAACTCGGCATTTACTTTTATACATTCATTTATTTATATGATGTAATTCTTGGTTTTATTCTTCATGGAAAATGTACAATCATCATTGCCTTTAATTGGGATGTTGCAGAGATCTTCTGTATCTTAAAATGTATGGAAAAAAATGGGGGGAATTGAATTCATACAACAAAATACAAAAGAAATAGTGTGTATTTGACTCCCTATTGTGTAAAGGAACATTGGACTCCCCAAACTGGAAAACCAAATGTCTCTGAAATTGAAGACAACACGGAATCTTTCAAATTTCTAAAATTAACAAGCCACAACACAAGCTTTTCTTAGAGGGGGAGGGTCACTTACTGGGGGAAAAAAAATGATTGCCTAGTTACAACTACTGGTATATGGAAATTAACACGAGTATGTTTGGTTGTCAAAAATGATTTGTTTTAAAGTAATGTGTGTTTCAAGTGTAGTGTTAGGTGTAGATTAGACCAAAAGCTTCGGTCTCTGTTATGTTGGTTGTTCAGCTGAACTCCGTTGGCTTCACTCACCAAATACAGAGACCGAAGTTCTTGCGCGATCTGTACAGGGGACTAAATGGCCATATGTTTATGTACTTAAGATCGGATAGAACGGGGAAGTGAATTTGCGCAACAGCCGAGGTAAGTCACTGTTTTTGTTCCTTTTAACTTGATTTTTCTCAGTTTTTTGGCAATTAATACCAAGAGGGAATATTAATTTGCATTTTGGTTGTGTTAACTTTCAAAATTTTTATTCATTAATATCAAAAATTGAAGAGCCCCGACAGGAGGATTTTGCATTGCAAGTCCCCTAATGGTGGCTGCAAGATAGCGAGCCCTCTGTGTATGAGCCTGAGGAGGAATAAAAATAAAAAATGTTAAAAAACTCCTCGAAACAGACGGCTGCCAGCTGTCTAGGTGTAGATCCACTCATCCTACGAACGAGATTATAAAATGCTAGCCTGCTGTCACAGTAGTGTTCGGGATCCACTCCACTTCACTATACCACGTACGGTTGTGTATAGCAGTAGACGGTAGTGAAGTGGAGTGGATCAGCCTGCATGAACAACTGAGGTAGTACCGTATAGGTAGTACGTAGTGTAGTGGTCGGGTTGCCCCGGGGACCTACACTGCACTGTGTAGTGTGTTCGGGCTGCCGCAGTAGGCCTGCCGTGTAGGCCGTAAGTAGTGGTCGGGCTGCTGCCGCAGCGACTCTGGAAATAATGTCTCTTTACTACTAACATGCCCTAAGGCTTAGTCCCAATAACACCATTAAACTAAATTTCAAGAACTTCTTATAAATTTTCTCAAATGCCAACATTGTCAAAGAAAAAATACGTACAAGACGAAGTTAATGCTGGAATAACCTCTCCACCTCCACGCCTGTAGATCGGCATGGGCGCCGCCATCTTTTCGTGATGATGATTCCATTAATCTTGAGAGGGTATATACTCAAATTTCATCATGAAATATCTTCTTTATATTTTGTCGCAGAAGACATATAATTTCATATCATTTTCTTTATTTTATTTTAATTTCTTAAAAGATTCACTCTGAATTAACTAAATACAGTAAAGTCATGTAATTACTACGCTCATAGAATTAATATCCCTCTCCTTTTTTAGCTTGTCCTCCAGCTTTGAGCCTCGAGTCGATGTTTGTGTACTGCTGCTGAACAGAAGGGAAATAGATTTTCTAAACTTAGATCAGACGCAGAGAGGAAGCCAAGTACCACCAGGTCGCGCTCTAAGTACCGGTACGGATATTCGTTCAAATCAAAAATAGGCCTAGAATAGATTCTAGATAAATTTTAGTGAACATTGATCGACGATCGACTTGTACCGTATTACGGTACTACCTACTGTAATTGTAACCCAGGGAGCGCCGGCCCGCGTAGCGGTTAAGGTTCGGCGCCCAGGAGCTCATGTATTGACCCATACTCACGGGACAAGGGTAGATTGTGGTCAAAATATCTAGCAAGATAGGCAAGACTTCCATATGTCCCCTCCACTAAAATTGAAAAAAAAATATGGAGAAGGTTTATCAAGAATTATCTAACATATATCTAAGAGATTTAAGAAGGAAAAGTCGGATACATACCAAAATATGGCTTTATTCCATCAAAAATTCGAGAGTGTGTAATTCCCAATGGCATCGGTTTATTTAGTCAGAAAAATAAATACCCAATACTCTTGAATTGTTATGAAACCCATTGCTTCCAACAATTCCTGCTAGCTCAGTGAGTAAGGCGACAGACTGGAGATGCTTCGTTCTGCAGCGAGAGGTTCGAATCCAAGTTCCCACCGGAAGTAAGAAGAAAAAAAAGAGACAGAAGGGGGTTTTGGGGAAGTATTTTTTAAATTAGTGGAGGGGACATATGGAAGTCTTTCCGCAAGATAAATTATGAAAACAGAAATTATGCACTTACCACGATTATATGGATGAAGGTCTAACGAGTGGCAGTTTTCCTGACATCTGGGCACAGACTGGAACCTCAAAAAACAAAAAGTTCACTCCTTTTCTACCCTCGTTTTGATCGGCCATTTTGTTACAATTCGTAACAAAAATGGCTGATAGAGACGGGTGTAGAAGGAGAAAATTTTTCGTTTTTGGAGGTTCCAGTCTGTGCCCAGCAGATGTCAGAAAAACTGCCACTCGTTAGACCATCATCCATATAATCGTAAGTGCATAATTTCTGTTTTCATAATTTATCTTGCTAGATATTTTGACCATAATCTACCCTTGTCCCATGTGTATGGTCAATTACACGGTAAGCTCCTGGGCAGGAGTTCCCTGGGTTACTGTAATTGTAGTCTGTACTGTAGTACTACTAGTATGTAGCCTAGCTTCACTCCACTACCGCTACATGTAGGTGATTAGACTAGCGGTAGTGAAGTGGAGCCTACACGAGCATCCCTTGAGCGGAGCCTGAGGTATAGGTCTGGTTGAAATGTTCCAAGGCTTGATTGGAAGTTTGATAATGTCATGAAGCATAAAGACTTGTCAATCAATCATTATGCAATAATCAAAATCTCCTGGCAAAATCTGTTTCAAATCATATCGGCTTACATTTGACCCGAATCCAATCATGTCATGACATGAAGTGCCAGTGTGATGCCTCATTCAGATCGTTATTTTTTCCGAGAAATGGGAGGACAATCATACCAGGACATTTGACTGGAAAACTAAAACAAGTGCTCAATTATGAATTGACAAGAGTGGGGAACATTTTGGTCTTGATCGTGGTTTCGACTCTTTCAATTTCAATCAGAATGAGAAGGTGAGACGTGCCGGGGGGGGGGTCCACTTCCATTCAGGAGTGGATACCATGCGCGACCATGGGGTCTCGAAAAGCACCCTAAGCACGTAATTTTCATATTCTGAAAATGCACCCCGAATAAGTATTGGCGTGTGAAACCCTATGTACCCTTAACAAGTACTGGAAACAAAACAACACTCTTGGCAAATATTCCCTGAAATGAACCCCTAAACAAGTACACAGTCAGACCGCAGCTCGCGCGATAACAGTCAGTCCGCAGCCCGTCCGAAAGTGCTCTATTTTATTCAGCGGTATGCATAGCCGTCCGTGGTTATGCATACGTAATGAGCTGTGAAGACGAACTTTCCGATCGGTGTTTTTTGCTCTTAGAATCGTTTATTCCTCACAAAATTGGTCTTATTTTATAGATAAGGCTTTGAAATTTCTGATCAATTGAATAAAATGCACATTTGACGTATTTTGAAGACCGATATTTAGCTTAGAAAAAAGGATTTTTTTCAAGAAATATGTGTGAATAAACGGAGCGTATTTTTGCATAAAAATCACACTTGCGTCAAATTGATATTATAATCAATGTAAAGCGTAGACATTCTTCTTTACGACTAAAAAAAAATTATGAAATTTCATGATGTAGCAAAGTCAGGAACCACAAAAAACCACGGCAATGTCCATCGCAAAATGATTGGAATTGCAGTACAATTGCCGACGCGTTCTGATTGGTCAACAGCGGCGCACAGACTTACAACATTTTATATAGCATAAAAAACCCGGAAGTGGTACGAAAGCGATCTGTGGCGACTTGCGTAGGCACTTTGTTTGACGTGTGCAGGGACCCTGGTTCGAACCCGACGAAGTGTTTTTTTTTCGCGGGGGGGGGATATATTTTGGCTTTTTCTTTCTCCATAGCTTCCAAATGGTCAATTCCATTGTGACTTATGGGACATTTGATACTTTTTTCCACATAACTGAGGTGCATATCTGAAATAGTAGCTGCACAAACATGGATTTACTTTATTAAACTGTAAGAAGAATACTTAAACTTACTATATACAAAAATGTATGCTTTCAGCTTGGTTGCATAGGGTGCTAGATATTCAGAAATGTCATTGTGACTTATGGGACATCGATGGACCACACAAATTGGGCTCTTTTGTTCAAAGTGCCATATCTATCTCAGTTTTATGACAATGTTTTTAGATTTGGGCTTGGAGATTAACTAGTGATAGGGCTCACTAACAGTACTTGAATTGGACTTGATTCATTTCATTTGTTTCAGTAGTTGTGTGCAATCGTGTGTGACTTATGGGACAAGTGAATGTGACTGATGGGACCCTATCTCATTTCATGGAATTTACATTTCCTCTCGATGCCTTTTGAAGTCAAACTTAATTTCAGCATGAATAAATATTCCCTAATAAGATGACACCTTTAATAATTCATGCCATTGTGTCAGAAATAAATTCAACAAAGGGCAGAAACATCTTTTCATGCACTTCATTTATATAAAGGGAACATTAACCAAAAAAAGCTTCCTTACTTGTCATCAAGTTTTAAGAACTGTAATCAAATAAGTACAAAATAATCAATAAACAATTACAATCATAAATATTTAGCAAACAGATGAAAAATGAACAATTAGAAAGAATGTACACACTTTCAATTGTGACTGATGGGACATAATGATAGGACATATTTGTTACAGATGGGACAAATAAATGTTGCTTTTCTCTATCTGTCTCATACAGTATGGTAAGAAAATGACCTTTACAGTGTAATACATGTAAAAAATTAAGACATTAATGCTGCCATGAAGTACATCAATATTCTTGTTAATATACTCTCTTTTGTGTCAAATGCTCATATTTTTCATTAGCTGTTGATGTTTATGATAAAACAGATGGATATCAGTGCACAGGCAAATTTTTGACAAAAAATATTAAAATTTTGGCATAAATTCTTTTAAAAAAAATCATTAACTGGACTGTCTAGAAAACGGTTGCAATCGCTTTCTACTATCTAAACTGCATGTACATGTATACTTGTATAGTAAAAAGTGTATTCATTTACATGGAAGATTTACCATTGTCTGTGCAAAAATATGAAAATAATTGATTTTCATGAAAAATCCAAGATGGCCGTCAAAAATTGCCAATTTGGAACCCCATGGGACACGATTTGACAAAGGGAACATCAAGATTCATTAACTATACACTTCAGGCAATACAAAAAATGTTGGTTAAAAAATATACCATGGGGATGCACCCTATCACACCTTTTTTTTTGCCAGCTGCTTGGGTTGATATGTCATCTCTTTCATAGAAATTCTGAATGCCTGTAAGGACATCATCATTTATAGAGTACCAAAGTGATGTTAGTTGTCATGGTGTAATGGCGGCCTGGTTCTAAACAAAATAACCTGGGGCCATTTCATAAAGCTGTTGTAAGTTAGGAGCAACTTTTCAGAATGACTAGTGATCCTTTTTTTATATGCTAAAACATTGCCAATTTATGATGACATTTACCACAAGGATCATCGGTCGTTCTTAAAGTCGCTCTTAAGTTACGAAAAGCTTTATGAACCAGTGCCCTTTTACGACTATCAGAATGATGGTAACAACCAGGGACAACACACATCACCATTTTTGCAAATACAAATGTGTAAGACGATCATGCAGCTGCGACTAGGTTTAGAACAGGCGATTCGATGTTCATGACATTGTGACACCACCCTTTGGTCCTCTTTAAATGCGCATGTTCCTTTCTATTGGCAGGCGGCAGGAATGATTCTGAGAAAACTTGATTGCAAGCTTCTGAACAATTTTTTGGCATTTACAGGGGCTTTAATAGCTCTGCTCATGGTAGCCTTAAATGCATCTGAGGACTGGTGCTCTTATTTTGACAGGATCCAGAGGGTCGCTCAACTACAAAATTTGTGACTGATGGGACATTGACATAGGTTTTAATAGTTTCCATGGAACTACATGTATATACCAAGTTCACATCATATGTAAAACAGTGGATGCATACTCCAAGGGGACAAGAAAACCAAGAGAATGATCTGGACCTAAAAAAATGAATAAAAGCTAGGGTGAAACAAACCCAATTTACCTGCACTCAGCTTTGCATTTTAGCGATCATATTCAGTTTTCTCCTTCTTTCTGGACTGGGCACACAATGCAAACTTTTTTTTTGTTCAATGCACTGCCTATGATATTCAGACTGTTTTTCTGACAGCATACTGTTCTCCAGCTTTTAAGCATTCTTGTCTCTCTCTTTGCTGTCATGGACAGCTTTAAGGTGGCATGGTTTACGAACTGTATATGTGACTTATGGGACATGTGACTTATGGGACTGAAATGTATGTCCCCCCAGTATAGCTATTTCAAGTCCAATACAGATGCAGCTTGATTTGTTGAAGCAAGCATGTACTATGGTAGATAAAAAAGTCCAATACTTGTCTCCAGGAGTCTATGGCAGCATATGAGGGAAACTTAATGCTCAAAACTGTGACTTATGGGACATCAAACATACACACCTTGAAATGTATTTTGTGTCTCACAGTTTAACTGCAGCGTGTAAAACAATACAGCTAATGCTAAATTATTGCTTGGAGGTCACATGGACAGTGGAATTTTTCATCAGCACCCTTTGCTTGCCAGGAGCCAGGGATGGGTGAAAGTTGTACATTTTCTATGAAATCTTAGTACCACAATGCAACAGAGTGTACATTGTGTATTTTATGAATGAATGAGGGTATAGTAAATATAAGTGTGTTTTTGTAAACCTTAAACTGTATACTTATAAACAGTATAAACAAAATTGCTCAGAAAAGAAATTTTTGAAAATGGAAAAATGCAACATTTGGCTGGAATTGACCAAATCATATTCCTCCCCCGTTCCTACCCAGCTTTATTCTCTTTTTTTTACTTTCATGTGAATTTCTATTTAGGGCTGTATTATTAAATCATGGAGCTATGAATAAATCTTACTTCTTCTTAATCACTTTTGATTTTCAGGTTCTTGATTACACTTATTTGGGCAGAGGTGGGAAGGGAAGTGAGTTAAAGGTCAAGTGCACATCAACAAAAAATTCTTTGAATAAATAGAGAAATTTCCCTTTTTTAACACAAAACAGTTATATACACAAAACAATGGTATGCAAATAGAGTTGATTATGTCATTCACATCACATTACTTTCTAAATTTTGGTTGCATTTTATTATATCAATTTTAGCAAATTTGTTATAAAAACTCTTCATCGAGTCACAATAGGTTACATTCATGGAAACTACAAATGTTAATGGAGGAATTAAAATCTCTCAAAATTTGTCAAAGAAAATCAAAATAAAACATACATGTCATGAACTGTGAACAGGTATCAAACAAAAAAATACACAAGAAATTAGAGTGTGTGTGACATAATCAGTTCTGTAATTTGCACCTTGACCAAGATGAGCATATAATTGTTTAATGAAATTAGGCAAATTTCTAAATGTCAAAATTATAATTTTTTAAATTTTGAATCATAATGTTTATTAAATTTTCTGCAATACTTTATTTTTCTTTAAATTCAAATTACTTTTTTGTTGGGGTGGACCTCACCTTTACTCTTTGCATGGAATGTAGGGAATGCACATTAATATTTATCCACGAACAAAATTGTCTTAAAGTGTGCAAATCAGTAATTGGACACATGTTCACTTTCCTTTCATCCAGGCCACTCCCTCACATCCACCAGGTTTACAGTCTTACAACAAAAATGATGAAGTAATCATAATACCATCACACCATAGCTCCATGATCACACAACATTCACACAGTGCTTCGCAACAAATATTTCACTTCTGTTCACACACATGCAATAATTACTGTGGAAAACAAAAACAAAGCGTAACCACATTTGAATACCGTTTAAAAGGACAAATATATTATAACTTGAGAAAAAATTGTGAACATACATAAACACTTAACCTTCAGCACATTGGATAACATTAACAGAGTTGCTTGAGAACAAAATATAATTATGGGGCATTGCAAGAAACTTATGTTCAATTGCAAATCAACTACATGTTTGTGTTTAAGCAAAGGACTTACCCTTGATTTTGGAATGTGTGAATGAGTAGAAAGTTTCTTGCAATGCACCATTAGTAACATTAAAACTGTTCTTTGGTTTTAAATTGTGTATTCTTATTTTTGTCAAGCTGTATTCCTATCAAAGTCAGTATTCTTAGTCCTCTCCAAAACTGTGCTCGAATTTTCTTGTTTCCAATATCGATAAAGATCAATTTTCTGTTGTATCATTATCACTTCAAAATTTGCAAACGAAAAATGGCTTTGTCCAAATCAGTCCGACCAGTACATGATGGATCATCTCCCAGAATGAAGTAGCGAGCAGGGACCAGAGTCAGCAAGTGTGCAGATCTGTGTGTAGAAGAGACAAAAAAAGGAGATAAATAATCTAAATTACTAAATAATCATTCAAAGTACATGTATGAATCATTTTACATGTAAGAGACTAATACACGTAGTACTGTACTGTCTGCGACAGCCACATTTTTTTTATTTGAACAAAATGGTTCATAAATACTACTGAGTACGGTAGTACCAAACTTTTTAGTTGACTTTAAATTGTTTATTTTCTATAGAGTAGACTGTCTAAAATAATCATCATTTCATTCTTAACCGCAGCCTGTGGCAAAAATCATCATGGGACTCAACTTCGACTAGGCCTAATTATTAAGAAAAACATAAATCAAGAAATATCTCAATCTATAAAAACTTGATGGAATTCGGAAACCTGATAATCATTAAATGAATTTTAGAAGACATCTACTTATTGAGCTTCGTTTATAATTACAAATAAAAACAGGTCCACCGTCCACAGTCACATAAATAATGCGAGCCATCTGTCATCATTACAGAAGTTTCAACGTATGGGACCAAAGACGAAATCCTACCAACCCGCGACGAACGCAATTTTAGCATTATTTCGCGCCATCGTAGAGTGAACGCGAAGGTTACTTCCGGGTAAAACGTAAATTTCTTGATTTTTAGGGTATCATTTTCTCTAAAATAAAAATATAAGGTGAGTTTGCGTCAAATTGGTTCTGACATATTTTGAACAGTGACTTCTTTATAAAAAACCCCGATCAAAACAATTTGGTTATGTAGCAAAGTCAGGAACCAAAAGTGAAATTCCGACTACAAAATCGTAGTTAAAATATTACTAAAATAAGCATTAATTAAACAGGTAAAAATGGTAGGTTGAAAATGTCGAAATATGAAAAATTATATATCAAAATGTAGATGAAGGCCTTGAGAATAACTTACCACAATTCGTTTCGACGTAAACTGAAGTTAGCGACCAGTACAGAGCTATAACTTCAGCCCCTCCAAATCACTGGGAAAATCAAGCCAAATTGATCGCACGTTTTCCTTCGGAGACCGCTAGAGGGCCGCTGAATAAATCTTCGTGAATAGGAATGTTTTATTGTTACGGGTCCTTTGGTCGTCTGCTTTACCTTATTTGGTTTAGTACGACCCCACCTTCTACACCTTGCGCAAATCGGACTCTAAACACGAAGTGTTGGGGCAAAAAGGACATCCTTTATAAAACATTTAATTTTGTTTTATCTCCCAGCAAATTCGACCCAAAACACATAATTTTCCTAATGAAATAGATACCCTTTTGTTTTTTACACCCTTGTCACGTACGTAACGTGCCCTATCGTGAAAAAGTAATGTAAGTGCCCCCCCCGGGAGACGTGGGTTCAAATTCCTGCCAACTGGCCATGGTGTGTTTTCCTTCCGCAAGAAATATACCCATTGTGCTGCGCTCAACCCAGGTGAGGTGAATGGCTACCCGGCAAGCAAGAGTGGATCCAGGGTTTTTTGAAAGGGGGGGGCGCACATTTGGTAATCCTGGGTTTTAAATTTTAGGGGGGTCTACCTGAATTTAGGGGGGGGATGCAGGAAAGAAAATTGACAAGCAAAAAAAAGTAATCAACAGAAAATTTAGGAGGGGGGTCTGTCCCCCCCCTCACCTCAAATTTAGGGGGACAGGCCCCCCGCTTTTACCTTCTATGGCCGAAATCGATCTTAAGTTTAAATATGATTATTTTTTATTTAACAGAAGGAAATAGACAAAATATAAAATTCCTTCCTCACAACTGACAGAATAATTGTAGAATAATTTTTCCTCCGACTGAAATATCCTTTTCCGTATTAAAATAAGCCTAAAAGTAAGGGTAGAAATTTCAAAAATAACATATTTCATTATTTTAGTAAAAATATAATCTTACCAACCTTAAGCCATGCATCTTCTCTTTATTATTACTATACGAGGGCCTAGGCATACAGTTTGAGAAATGTCTAAGGCAGTAAGAAATGAAGACATAGATGGGACTGTTGATGAGAACTTGAGTGATGGTCCTTGGTATTCAGATCCCAAATATGAACGTTACTGGAATCACTACAAGAAAATGAAAACCTGGATGCAGGATCAGAAGCCTGTACAGGACTCTTTGCTGAATGTATGGATGGCATCCTTCCAGCAGTACTTGCATCATTATCAATGGTGGATGTACCAGAACTCGATGATGAGTAGAACCTTCCCTCATCAACATCATTTGCATCACTCGTTTACTCCATCACCTTGGCACTCTTATCCATCAAGAACTCATCATCATCGTCACCATGATAACTTTCATCATAGCCATCATCCATACAAACCTCATCCAGGAGCAATGAAATACCGTGTCAACAAACAGTATGTAACCGATCAGAGTGACGTTGATTATAGCGGTTTCAGCGAGACGCCTCAGGATGACGACGATGAAGGCCAGGTCTGTGCGGGAGGTGAGGAGGAAGAGTTTGAGGTAGAACTGAGCGAGGAGATGCGGCAGTTCTTTCTTCAGTCCCATAAGCATCGGGAGGAACTGAAGGAGCTCAAACTGGCTCTGAACCAAAAGAAACCTGTAGAAAGGACTGAAGATGTGGATGGGACAAGGGAAAGTACAAAGGAAGACGAACCCTGTGAAGATGAATTTGAAATAACTTTCACCAGTTCCAAGAAGAACAAGAAGAAACATATAATGGGTGCCCCTGTAGAACAGCCTGGTAGGAGAAGAGCAGAGGAGATGAAGGTGAGGTTAAAGCTCTCCATCTTAACAATCTTAATGACTCCCTCCCTCTCTTTGTTGTCCTGATCCTTTAAAACAAATTAAAGGAGAATGAAACCACGTTCCTGCAACTTTTATACCATTTTCCTGTAAAGAAACAGATCATCAGAAGATTGAGAAAAAAAAATTAATGAAAAGGAAGAAAGGTATTTATAAGCATTTGAATAATGAGATCACTAATGCTAAATTGCTATGTAGATATGTGATCATGCATGTTCAAATTCCCTATTACCTTTGTACATATTTGACTAATATTTTCTCTTTCTATAGATCAGGAGGTGTATTTTAAGTGTCCGAAGCAAAGATTGGATACCGTACTGAAAATATACCCCAAAACATCTTTTTTCTTAATTCCAATGATAGGACAAACAATTCAATTGTTCAACTTACAGTTTCATTTTCTGTATTTGCCCTACTTGAATATTATCAAATTATCTTAAATTTTGTTTCCTTTCTTTTATTTTGCAAATTTGTTCAACTTTGGGGGTTTCTGTGCATTGTTGTTAACTCAAGATGATTTATTAAGTATTAGTTTCTTTACCATGAAATACATAATTTCAAACTGTGTAAATCGATTTTGGGGGAATTCTTCTTTTTTTATATCTGTTAATTTTTAGTATTTTGATGTGGTATGTAGAAATTTGAATAGTTTTTAACCCTAAAAAGACTTGGGGGGCTGATTCAGCCCCCCCTCGACATTTTTTGTGATATATCCGCCGCTTGAAATTTTTTGACCGCTTTCAAGTCTCGCGCAACTTTTGAGACCAAAATTGTGACCCCCGGGTACGTGGTTCCGAAATTACGCAACATTTCGTAAGTGCATGCAGACCTAAAATTACTAAAAAAACGTGAATTAAGTGTGTACAAATCCAATGCAAGTAGTGTTTTTAGCCAAAATTCATAAATGTATCATTTTTCCTTTTACTGCTTAAAATCAATTAATTTTATCTTTTTAATGGTCAAAATAAAGTCACCGACAATTTTCATTGAAAAAACAATAAAAAACAAAAAGTCGAAAAACAAGAAATACATAAGAAATTTATAAAACAATAGAATACATAAGAAAATAAATGTGATGTTGAAATTTTTCAAAAATGAATATGATCAGATGCTTATCTAGAGTATGTGAAAAAAAATTAGCACTTTAGGGGCATTATTTTATTAATTAGAGCAAACGAATGATTTTACGCATAAATTAGCATAATTAATGAGCCATGAGATTTTTCGCAAAATTTTATATTATAGTTTTGTAGATAATGCCATGGGTAACGCGCATGCCAATTTTCGTCACGATCGCGCAATTGATGGCTGAGATCATAAGGGGGGGCTGAGAAATAGCCCAGTCTATTTAGGGTTAAACGATGGTCCAGTTGACTGACTTTTTTGTCAAGCATGATTTTGATTTATCATGTAATTTTTTTTCCTTTTTCTCTCTTCAGATTTTGTATGGGAAGGATTCACCAGCCATTCATGGTATGGAGACTGCTATTCAGATGCAGTTTGACAGGAACTGTGACAAAAAGCAGCCAGCTTTCTGGCCGACTGTACCCCTGAAGATGTAGCACTCGTGGAAACTGGAAAATACTTGCAAGATAATAAAGCCTTACCCAGTCAATCTTTCATGGGTTTACCCATAATACTGTGATAACTTTATGAACTTCAAATAAAATACATGTCTTTATGCCTACTGGTAATTTGTCCTTACAGAGGCAGCCATCCATTTTCACAGGATCTGTAAAAGCCTTTGCATCCTGAATCCAGTTTGTGTGACCAATCACCATGTCCAAATCCATTTCATATCACTTGACTGCATAATATGTTATGATCATTTTGCTTACCAGACATACAGTATTTTATGATTAGTGTGCACAGTCTCTTTTGGATATCATAATCATGAAAATGTTACTTTTTTGTAGTGATCCCAATGACAGGACCGGGCACTTGACCATAATCTGTGTACAGACAATATAACCTTCCAGCCATCAGCACCTTTTAAAGGTCAAGTTGACCCCAGAAAATTGTTGATTTAAATCAATAGAGAAAAATCAAACGAGCATAACGCTGAAAATTTCATCAAATTTGGATGTAAAATTAGAAAGTTATGACATTTAAAGTTTCACTTATTTTTCACAAAACGGTTATATCCACAACTCAGTGATATACAAATGAGAGAGTCCATTATTTCTCTCACTCACTACCAGTATTTCTTTTGTTTTTTGTTTATACAATATTTCAATTTTTACAGATATGACAATAAGGATCAACTTGACTTAACCATAAACCTTTAAATAAAGGTAATTCCACATGTTCAGGGAGGAATACAATTTTTTTCACATGACAATGAGGGAATATTTGAATTTTTCATATTTCATACAATAAAATACAAAAGAAATAGTGAGCGGGTGACGTCATCAGTCTGCTCATTTGCATACTGACCAGGATGTGCATATAACTGGTTTGTGAAATTGAGCGATACTTTATAAAGGTCATAACTTTCTTATTTTACGTCTGATTTTGATTAGATTTTCAGGGTGATGCTTGTTGGATTTTTTTCTTTTTTTTTTTCAAATCAACTTTTTGTTGGGATGGACTTGTCCTTTAAAATTTAATGGTAAAACTCGGGCAAGCAGATGCCTTTCCTGAACAATTTTCATTTTCTTTGACATGTTTATCATATCTTACATGAGTTCTAACAGAGACAGTTTCTTCATTTTTAAATATGTTAAAAGCCAGTAAACTAACTTTCCACCCAATTGTAACCATCAATCTTTAGTCATGATAACAGTGGTGGAAAAAATGCATGTTTTGAACAATCCTCCATTCCTAATTTCATTATTAGAAAAAAAAAATTGTAAAGAAAATATTGTTTATGATATATCCCACATGCAGGGAATAATTTTACTTACCATTTTTTGAATTTTGATTAGCTTTTTTTTGGGGGGGGGAGACAATAAGTGAAAAACTCGACTAAGTTCTATACAGTCCTGTGTAAAAATCTGCTACACAAAATACTTTGTGTGAAGCAGTCTTTAAGATTATGGAGCAAATTGAGAGGTGATACCAGGAAAATTATTCCCTGCACGTGTGTCTTTATCAAGATCAAGATACATGTAGTCTTCTATTTGTACATGATATATAATTGATAAATGACATTTTTCCAATTTAAACAGCAATTTGAATCTTGATTTAAAACACAGGACACAAACATGATCAGGAGAAGAGATTATGTTACTCTTTGGCCTCTGCACATGTTTGGTTTCAAAATACCATAACTCACAATGGCAATAGGGCTTCCAAACTTAGAAGAAAAGACCTTACATTATGGTGTATTGCTATATCAGTACCTAACTTTTTTTTTTTTTTTTTTTTTCTTTTTTAGAATCCTTTTTTTTCTTTCCTTTTTTATTCCACAGAATAAAAAGAACCTTTATTTCATACTTGGATTGATGATTGGATCCCCACAGAGAAATTATCCCCAAACTAAATTTGTAATTGTAATTCTACAGTTGTACTTCTAATAATAGAGAACACAATACTGAAGAAAAAAGGGAATGTCAATGACGAAAAGAACGAGAAAAAAATGAAAGACAGAAGATAGAAGAGAAGATATGGAATGATAAATGTGAAAGGAGGAGGTCTTCAATTGCACTCTCTTACATGTACAGTATATTCTTAGTGGACTAAAAACTTGGTATGTAACGTTTTAAGAAGATAATTCAAATTGAAGTTATATTGAAAAAAAAAATCTGATAAGTGTGAAGTAATGACTGGGGGTGCATTTTTTCTCAGATTTAGGTCCAGTATAAGTGCATTATAATGAGTTGAATTGAAAACACATTTGTGTCATTCATCTTGTTTACTGTAAACAGTAATCAGAAACTCAATTCGTAAATACCTCAAAAGGTGTCACATTTCTTTTGATAAATACCTGACATAGATTATGGTAATAGGCATAGCTACATGATGGTACATCGGTCATGATCACTACAAATTTTGGACATGCTTGACTTTCTTAGTGAAGCAAAATACTTGTCAGCCTGTAAAAACGATAAATCGCACAAGCATGAATTTTCAATATGCATTTAACCATTTACCATATGTATTTGAAAATGTCCATTTTACCCTTGATAAGTTGAGCACAAACTATATATATTTAGTAAAATATATATATCAATTTGAAATGAAGCCTTGGTATTTTCTTTTTTGTGGGGAGGGGCAGGGATCGTAAACAGCTTCCATGATTAACAGTAGGAATAGCACTTGGGGAGAGTTTCATGAAGAGTTATGTCATTGATGATGAAACCCTCGGATCTGATTGGCTTAGAGCAAAGTAGTTGGTGAAAAGCCATTCACGAAATGCTCCCTAGGTCTACAAATACTACTGTAATTTTGAAACTAAAACAAGCTCACCAATTAGAAATACATGTGGAATATCCCCTTTTTCTCACTGTTTGATCACTGGCATAAATCCAAGCGGTAGACCTTTTGTTCAGGGGGAGGGGGTGATCTATTGTGTCAACCCCCCCCCCTTGAATAGTGTGACGTCATGGATTTACGCCATTGGTTTGAATGTTTGTTCTGCAGTAAATTTGAGAGTGGTCAGAGATGGTAGAGGATGGTAAACAGCAGATTGATTTGATTTGATTGATTTTGATTGATTTTATTTAAACACGGTAAAAAGCCCTCGATCAGCCAATGGCTGGTTTTCAGAGAGGCCGTGCAGAATAAAAATTGGTGAAAGAGCTAACTAGAATATTGTGATACGAAATGAACTTGTTGTAGTTGAATAATAATGATAACAATCATGAATGATAATGATAAGTATAATAATAGATAGTAATAGTGACATATGAAAACTGTAAATGATAAATAAGCATTCAACAATCATATTCAAATCCCCCGATCCTCCCCAAAGAAAACAAATATAATATTTAAAAAAATAAAACAAAATCAAAAAGTGCATGAAACGGGTTGAACAAGTCACTACAATTGAAAGTTCGCATACCAATATAATGTCCAGACCTTTTGGATACTTTTTGATAGGCACTACAGTGGGAATCGACATTAGCAATATAATACAAAATTTATTCTCTATATGGCACAAGTATTCTAAATACCAAGTAGCCTCTTCTAGTTATGTTCCATGGATTAGAAAAGAAAAAAATATGCTCTTGAAACTTAGTTAGGAAGAGGTCGAAAGCAAAAGAGGGAGGAGTAAGAGAGATCGAGGGGGGGGGGCATTGATCAAAGGTGAAAGAGATCTAGGGTGGTATACAGAAGAGGGATGAATAAAAAGTGAAATATGAGAAGCAGGCATGGCAGGGGCAGAATATTTGATAATCATATATATATTTCGTGAGAAATGAGATTTTAAAAAGTGAGAAAATTGGATGTCGCCTTTTGCATTTTATAGCCAACCCCCCCCCCCCCTCCTTGTTTACATGTAACTCAATGTTTTCTAGTTCTTACACGGAAGAGAGAACGAACGTGTGGGTAGGGATGAGTATCACTCCCACCTGTTACGGGTATCTGGTTAAGCAGTCTTTGCATGGCATATGGATTTAATGTAACGGAAACTCCGTTACATAATTAAACATTAGATGGGTATATAACTGAAGAAGAAAAACATATAGGGGGGCCACTTCCATTCACGAGTGGATACCATGCGCGACCATGGGGTCTCGAAAAGCACCCTAAACACGTAATTTCCATATTCTGAAAATGCACCCCTTAACAAGTATTGGCGTGTGAAACCCTATACCCTTAATAAGTATTGGAAACAAAACGATACTCTTGGCAAGTATTCCCTGAAATGAACCCCTAATTGTTACGGGTCCTTCGGTCGTCGGCTTTGCCTTATTTGGTTTAATACGACCCCACCTACTACACCTCGTGCAAATAGGACTCTTAACACGTAGTGTTGGGGAAAAAAGGACACCCTTTATAAAACATCTTAAATTTGTTTTATCATCCCCGCAAAGTCGACCCTAAACACGTAATTTTCCTAGCGAAACAGATACCCGTTTTTCATTATTTTTGTGTTTTTGACACCCTTATCACGTTACGTACGTAACGTGCCCTATCGTGAAAAGGACATCCTTTTTACGTGTTTTTTTTGGTCGCGCATGGTATCCACTCGTCAATGTAACTGCCCCCCCCCCGGGGTGCCTTCAAATGCATGTTGAATTATCTTATTTCATAATCACATAAAAAACATTGAATACCACTTTTTATTAATGTGCTCATAAAGAAAAAAAAACTCATTAAGAATGTTATATTGTTTAAAATAAGAACAAATGCGAAGCGCGAGCCATTGTCTGTATTACGCAATTGGGGGTTCAATTTTGTTTAACTTCTCAATAATAATTATTATTGATAACCTCTTGGGAATAATGCAATCTCGAAGGCAATCTCCTCATCAGTGGTGTAGCCGCTTTATTCAGCAGGGGCTCACAAGGGGGGCTTGATCTTTTGTAGGAGCACCAAGATAAAACAAAATCGGTGGGGGTACAGACCGAAGTTAAAGAAAATCTTAGATTTATCCTCAAAATCACAATGAGGTATTTCACAAGGCCTCAACAATAATGCGAACGCGATTTTTTTTAAATGTATTTTATTGTGAAAGCTTAAGACGTTATAATGAACACGATGCGTATCTAATTTTTTTTTCTAGACTGTAAGGATCAACTTGGTTAAGTTTGAGTTTGCGTTTAAAAGTAAATAAGCTTGGTGAGTTTCGACTTTTAAATTGACAATTTTTAGCACATTTTGTAACTATGAACAGATCTCACTAAACAATTGATGCGAGCGCAAAGTGCTAGCCTAAGACAATAAAACTGAAAATGTCCTTCTCGTAATGATTAATTTCGGTATCTAACTCAACAATTTATGCGAGCGCGAAGCGCGATCTGAAAATTTTTGATTTTCCGACTTTTAAACGGGAAAATGTTTATCACTTTGTGTAACTATGAATAGAATAGGTATCTCACTAATTGATGCGAGCGCAAAGTAGGAATTGAAAATTCAGATTTTCAAACTAGAAAATTTTAGCTCCTTTTAACCATGTAAATGCAGTAGAATAGGTATCTAACTAAACAACTGATGCAAGCACGGAAAGCCAGCTGAAAATTTTGATTTTCCGACATAGAAAAGTTGAAGTTCTAAGAGTAGGCCTACTTTTTGTAACCATGAAGACAATGGGTATCTGATCAATCCATTAAAATGAAGTGTATAATCATTTAATTTTAATACCCGAAAAGCGGATTTTCTGAGCACTTTTGACAGGGTTGATATACCCAATTAACAATTTGTGCTTGCGCAAGTGAATTATTTTTTTTAAATTAGATTTTGACCCCCAAAACGGGACATTCTATGCATTTTTGTAACAATGGAAAGAAGGGGTATCCTCACTGAACAAATGAGGCGAGTGCGAAGAGCAAGCAAAAATTCGTTGATATGCCAACCTAAAGAATGACATTTAAATCGTCTTTCACTAAAGAACACACTGCGTAAACCCCCCAAAAAGAAGATAATAATAACAACAACTGCGAGCGCAAAGCGCGAACAAATTTTGTTTATATACTGACTTAAGAAGGACTCTTTTAAGCTTTGATTCCATTTCTAATTGTTTTTCTTTTCTCTCTTCTTTTTTTTCTTTTTTCTTCCCATTTATCATGGGGGGGGGGGCTCTTTGCCCCATGGATCCGCCTATCTATGTATATCGACCTGAAAAAAATAACATTTTTAAGGACTTATGTAAGTTGGATCGATGGAGAGGATACGCTCCTCACTAATTAAATATTGCGAGCGTGTTTGAACATCAATTCGCGCCCCCCTAGTTCGAACATCGATTCGGTGCCCCTAGTGAAAAAACCCCATCAATTTGGCGCCCCTATTTTGAACATCAATTTTGCGCCCCTATAGTTCAAACATCAATTCGGCGCCCCTATAGTTCAAGCATCAATTTTGCGCCCCTTATAGTTCGAATATAAATTCGGCGCCCCCCCTCCCAGTTCAAACATCAATTCGGCGCCCCCAGTTCGAACATCAATTTGGCGCAACCTAGTTCGAACATCAAATCGGCACCCAGGCAACATCAAATGGGCGCTTTCGCCTATTTATTAGTTATTTCCCCCTCTTTCTCTTCTCCCCTCTCATCGATCCCCTTTTTTTCTTTCTCGATTCCCCCCCTTTTTTTCTTCTCTTTTCGCCTTTCCCCTTCGTTTTTCTTCCATTTCTACCCTTCACTCTTTTTTTCCTTCTGTCTTTCTTCCCCCACCCTCTCTCTCTTTTGTTCCTTTCCTCTCTCTTTTTCTTTGTTTCTCTTTCTCTTCTTTCCCCTTTCCCCCTCTCTCTTTTCTTATCTTCCTTTCCCCCTCTTCATCTCTTTTTTTCTCTTCTTTTCCCCTCTCTTATTTTTTTATTCCTTCCCCTCTTCCTCTCTCTCTTTATTCTTCTCTTCTTTTCCCCTTTTCCTCTCTCTCTTTTCTCTTCTTTCCCCCTCTTCTCTTTGTTTTTCTTCTCTTCCTTTTCCCCTTAATTCCTATCTTGAGCCATGATCGCCCAGCAGCTGAGGCGGATACCGGCGCTATATACAAGAACCCATCATCATCATCTATCTTTCTTCCTCTCTCTCTTTCTCTCCCTTCTCCTCTTTTCCCCTCTCTTTTTCCTTCTCTTCCTTTCCCCCTCTTCTTCACTCTCCTTTTCTCTTCCTTTCCCCTCTCAGCCTCTGGGGGGGGGGGGGGGGGGCGAGACCTGACTGGCTACCCCTGTCCCAGCGTAGTCACAGGCCTGTCCTGCTTAATTCTTTCAAGATCTGTATTGTCTGATGATATAAATTTTAAACTTCAGTGTTGCTGGATTGGACATATCGATTTTTGTGATTGGAAAAGACTTGCCTCAAGAGTGACTCATGCATGGCGCCTCCGACGAGTGGGTATAACCTAATTAATGAACTTGAAAAGAAAAGTATCCCATCGCTACGGATAGCCAGACAACACAATGACAGATTAGGATTTGAAATGACATGATCGGGGGTCTTAAACTATTGTTCATTTCAACTTACAAAGGCAATTGATGCATCGAAGAAGGTCATCTTTTACTCTCCATTTAAGAATTAAGAGGGTGACATCAAACGGAGTCCGACTTCGCTATTGCGATTTTGATGCATATACTGTTTCAGAGGGTGGGGGGGGGGGGGTGAAGAGTAAATAAAAGAAGTCGTCGGTGTAATTCCTTTTACCCATGTAATTTAATTTTGAAATTGAAATCATTTTTAATTTTTTTTTTATTTGAATTATCTTTACTTCTTATACCTCTACTCGTCTAATACTCCATAGCTTTAAATTTTAGAACAAATCTCTCCTTTTTTTACGCGATCACGCGATCTAATAATTTTGTCCTCGTTGTTTCTCTTGGCAATATGAATATGGCGATATGTTTGTTTTTTCAAGTAGCTCACGAAATACGAGTTTTTTTTTCGTCGTCCTCTCCATTTTCACAAATATCACAAGGTACTTTATCGATGTCATATTTTTGGGGCTAAAGAATGTCTGTGATTATTGAACAATCTTATTCATCTCACTGATTTACATCGACTCAACCGTATTGACTTCATTTGTATATTTTGTTGAAACGACAGGAAATGAAATGATATGCCTAAAATATGCGTCATTATTATAGGCAAGTCTTGGTATGTTTTGAGCTATCATTATATGGTAAATAAACAATAGATGGCGCTAGACTTCTCTGCGCGATCGATGCGATAGATTTCATTCAATGATGCAGCAACGAAAACCATATTCTATTCGCGTCGTCGCGTCGAGGTTTGAAGGGTTTCTCCGGGTCGGTCGGCCTCGCTAGCTCGGGTACGCGGCTGGCCAGCTGGCATGTATATCACAATCGTTAATTGTATACGGACTACGGTACGGTGCAGCTCCGGAGGCGCGTTTCCGTTTTACACCCTGGCGAAGGCATTTTCCGGAAAAGTAGCCAAAAAGCGACTAGTGAAGAGTCTACGTCTACGTTTGTTTACATTATCAGCTGGGCGCGCGATCCAAAGTCCGCACCGAAGTTATCCGCAGAACATGGACCTATAGGTCCATGGCAGAACATACCGTACTTGCAAATGAAGCTGAGCCATGCATAGAGATGTATATACTTTCCAGGTTCAATACGAATGTTTGCCTTGATCATTTGCCTTGCCGATTTGCTGATGTCTGTCTTTCTCTCTATCTGTCTATATATCTATCTCTCAAATTCTATCTCTATCTATGTAACTGCAGTATCTATCTATCTAATAATCTTCTCTGTCTCTCTCATTCTTTATCTAACATCTATCTATCTCAAATTCTCTATCTATCCATCCATCTGTCTGTCTTTCTCTATTTCTCTCTCTCTACCTACCTATGTAACTACAGTATCTATCTGTTAATTTGTCGCTCTTCTCTCTCATTCTTGATCTATCTGACATCTATCTATCTCTCAAATTCCCCAGCTCTCTCTATCCATCTGTCTGTCTTTCTTCTATCTATTTATCTATCTATCTATGAAACTACAGTATCGGTTAATTTGTCTATCTTCTCTGTTTCTCTCATTCTTTATCTATCTAACATCTATTTATCTCTCAAATTCTCTATCTCTCTCCCTCCCTCTATCTATCCATCTGTCTGTCTTTTTCTCTATTTCTCTTTTCCCGTCCATATATCTATAACATATCTCCATCTCTCAAGTTCATCTATCTATCTTCTATCTATTTTTGTATACAGTATCTATCTATCTGTTAATTTGTTGATAATCTTCCCTGTCTCATTCTTTATCTATTTAACATCTATCTATCTCTCAAATTCTCTCTATCTCTCCCTATCTATCTATCCATCTGTCTGTCTTTCTCTATTTCTCTCTATCTATTTATCTATCTATTTTTATAACTTCAGTATCTATCTGTTAATTTGTTAATAATCTTCTCTGTCTCTCACTTTTAAATCTATTTAACATCTATCTCTCAAATTCTCTATCTATCTCTCTATCCATCTATCTATCTATCTGTCTGTCTTTCTCTATTTCTCTCTCTCTATCTATCTATCTATCTATCTATGTATCTGTTAATTTGTATATCTTCTCTGTCTCTCTCTCTCTCTTTATCTTTCTATCTATCTAACATCTATCTATCTGTCTCTCAAATTCCCTATCTCTCTCCTTCTCTAGCATCTGTCTGTCTTTTTTTCTCTCTTTCTCTTTGTCCGTCCATATTTCTATCTATAACATCTCTCTCTCCCTCTCCCTCTATATATCGACCTCTCTGTCTCTCCCCTCTCTCTATTCATCTATCTATCCATCCATCTCTCCCTCTTTCTATCTATCTATCCACCTCTCTCTCTCTCTATTTCTATCTGTCTTTCTTGTCTCTATCTATTTATCAGTCTTCTATATCTATCTTTCGGCAGCTTCTAAGTGTATCAATCCATCAAACTTCAATTTGTCTTTCCATTAATATAAGTATCTGTTTATTTTGATTTTGTCTGTCATTCTATTCATTTAGTTAATAATTTATTTTTAGAAAAAAAAACTATCATAAACAACGCGACTGCAAAAGCATGTTCGGATTTCACTCCTGACTGCCGCTCTCTCTGTACATGAAGTGCCGAGGAACTCTGTGCTCTGATCAGTAACTGTGCAAATTGCATGCGGTGGTGGACTCGCCTGTGTCGCACGCTGCATGCAACCAGCGACGTGTGTAGACTCTTCACTAGTCGCTTTTTGGCTACTTTTCCGGAAAATGCCTTCGCCAGGGTGTAAAACGGAAACGCGCGCTCCGGAGCAGCTCAGCTCAGTACGCCGGTAACTTGGCCAAATTGTTATTTTCGACAGTTTCATTATACGGAGAACTGTAAAACTTGATCTGAGTGATGTTTCGGAGAGACGTGTCGCAATATTTTATCAATTTTCTTTATCCATGGTGATTTGGAGAGCAGTAAAACTCGAGGAATATGGACCAAAACTAAACCAGACAGAGGCGTGCTGTGTTGTCAAGCAGTCTTGGGTGAGGTTCCCCGTAAGAGCTGGCATGGTCTACGGCTAGGCCGTAGCATCGTCTGTTTTCGCATGGCGTAGGCCCGGCCTAAGTCTGATTTTATGGATTTTGCGCGAGCTCCTGCTTTAAAAGGTGTGCATATTTCAGTCAATATTCAACTTCACGAATGGATGAATATTAAATGATCCCATACTATGATTAATTCATGATTTATTTCACTGTGCGAAATGCCAAAATGAACTTGAAGTTGAAATAAACTTTCAGATTCAGAATTTAGCAACACAAAATTAGAGTCTAACTCTAACTTTGGCATGCCTTGCCCCTAGCTTGGATGGAAGCAAAACGGAATTAAATGAATGGGATGGCATCATCAAAAGTCAGGACTGTAGGAGTTGGAGGACAGTGTGGCCTGCAGTCAAACTGCAGGATGGATTGCAGTGAAATGTGTGTGGCTGAAGGATTAATGATGTCCTGTGGAACAGATTTTAGGAGGAGGACACATGGCTGTCAAGTACACCGGAAAATGGCATTGTCGTGGAGAGTATGTGTGACTGTATTTGCATTATTGGCACTAATGTCTGTCAGAACATGTGTAGCACAGGAATCAGTATCTGTTTATTACAGTGTGAAAGAAAATCAACCCATTGGGACATTTGTGGGAAATCTACAGGATGACACATCTTTCGACCCGACATTTACAACTTTCGATCAAATTACAGAATTCACGCTAGAGCAAGGGACAGGAATAATAAGAACTAATGTAGTCATAGACAGAGAGACTGCAGATGAACAGGAAATCATCATGATTGTGTTTGCTGGTGCAACATTTGGACAGACTATTGTGGTTACAATCCGGCTAAATGATACAAATGACAACAGTCCAATATTTTCTCAAAATAACAGGACGTTTGAAGTGACTGAGGCGGTTCAGCCTTACATGACTAAAATCAATGGAGTCACTGCAACTGACGCGGATGAAGGTATAAATGGCATTCAAGGATATCGAATTGTTGATGGGAATATTGACAACACTTTTGATCTTGATGTTAGAGTTAGGGAATCTGGTGTCTACATGGATATCATTGTCAATAAGACCCTTGATCGTGAAACAATCTCTTTATACACCTTGGTCATTGAGGCCTATGATGGAGGAGATCCACAGCTCACTGCAAATACCACAGTCAATATCAAAGTAACCGATGTGAATGACAACTCACCAGTATTCACCCAGACTTCTTTTACTGCTATCATCAATGAGAGTGCTCCTGTAAACTCATCTGTGCTTCAGGTGACAGCATCTGATGAGGATGAAGGGTTGAATGGAGAGGTTGTCTTCAGTTTACAAAGAGACGATGGCTTCTTCAGAATTGATCCTGCTACTGGAATAGTGTATCTGAACAAGGCCCTGAACTATGAAGATGCCCAGGCCCATGATTTCCTTGTCATTGCTCAAGATAAAGCAGAACCTCCAATGTCAAGCCAGCCTGCCTATGTATCCATCATGGTGGTGAACATCAATGAAAGACCACCATCTCTTGAAGTTCTCTTTCTTCCTGAAGGAGGAGCGCCACAGGTCTCGGAGGCAGCGGTCGCAGATACCACCCTGGCACGCATCTCTGTCACAGATCCTGATGATGGTGTCCTTACCAATGTCTCGATGACTATAAGAGGCGGTGCTGGCCAGTTTGACCTTGAAAAGAATAGCAACCAAGTATATTTTCTTATTGTGGCAAGCACTGCAAATTCATTTGATCGTGAGGAGGTGGCAAATTATGACATTTCAATCAGAGCGACTGATTTTGGATCACCGCCACAGCATGCTGAGGTGAACCTGACCATTGCAGTGACTGATGTCAATGATAACCCACCCATCTTTGACCTTCCCATTTACCATGCCACCATCATTGAGGCATCTGAACCTGGTACCCCAGTCAAGCAGGTCCATGCAACAGATGCTGATGAAGGTGTCAATGCACAGATCATCTACAGGATATCTCCTGAAGGCACCGGGTACTCTAACTGGTTTGACATCAATCCAATGTCAGGTCTAGTGACTACTCTACAGAAGGTGGATAGAGAGGAAACAGGATCTGTTTTCCTAGAAGTGATTGCCAGTGATGAAGGAGAGACATCTTTGTCGTCATCTGTGATCATCAACATCACCATCACCGATGTCAACGACAACCAACCTGTCTTCTTTCCAGGGTCTTATAATGCATCCATTTTGGAAGAACAGGAGATACCTTACTGCTTTTTGCAGGTAAGAAAACTTTTCTTGTATTTTTTGTTAGTTTTGTTATGAAACTTTTCATTTTTCAAAACCAGAAATTCAAAGGTAATGGTAATTTAGTTGATAAGAAGCATCTGCGACTTGGTTTGATTGGGATATGGAGTCCTTATGAATCCAACTTATCCAAGCCACTGAAAAAATTAATTGGTTGAAAAAAAAGTCTTTGTCAGCAATATTTAGGGTTTATCTCCCTCTTAAAGAAGAATTTTATTTTACATTTTTATACATTGTAGATTGCTACATGTAGGTTTCAACTTTCTTATTAAAAAATTCATGAACTAAAAGAAAACATTCTTTCACTGTCTAGTGGATTAATATGCTTTGTGAATTGGTCGGGCAAGTAGCACTTCATGAAAATGTGCTGTTTAATACCAAGTGTATGTTTTATTTTTCAACAGTGAGTAATGGGCTACATTGTGGATCGGTGCAGTATTGCTAGTGCTAAATTTATAAATATTGACATAGCTGTATGAATGGTCTGAATATTTTCCCTATTTTTCCTTCATGTTGAACTTTCTTCGTTCTGAAAGAATGAATAATTTTGCACTTTTGCAGTATACATACCTTGTTCCCCTATCATTTCTCCAAAAGCAAAGCAAATCCCAGTTCTGAATGTTGGATTGTGTCAGTTTCTTTGATCATGACATGCCTCCTTTATGGCATGAGATTCAAATATTATGGAAATATTCTCTCAATATTTGTTTTGATGAGAAAATCAATTATTTACTTTAAAAGGTCTATTGTTGGAGACAAATGAAGAAAATTTCATCCTAGTGGAATTTCTGGAAGTCAATAACAATTTCGAGTCACCACATTACATTCTCCAGTTTAATCATATTTATTATATTCCAAATATTAGAGTGTATATTCAATACTGCCCACCATCAGTGTAATGTATGACGGTGCTGTGTTCTTACATAAAAGTTTTAATTTAACCAAGATGATTCAACTCCAACTGCATTCATATTCCTGTATATAATGAATGAATGCAGGCACTTCTTTTATAGAAACAAGCCTTCTTCCCTCTACTCTCTTTTCACTCCCAAGCCACAGCCTACTTGAATAGCCATTGTTATGCACAATGAGATGGGGGCAATGAAAGAGCAAAGCCTATCACTCTGTGTGCACATACCATCTACAATGCTTCACAACAGTGTACTGTCTCCCCACCACCTTACCCCAATGGTTAGCCGTTCCTTTGATCTCTTCTGTCGCCAAACAGTATGGAGGTGTCACAATGGGTGCAGTGCTCACGGCTTATTCATTAAAACCACAGTTCTATCACCCAAAACATTGCAATTCTTTTGATGGATTAAGAGATTAAAGATGCTGATTTTCAAAGCAAAGAGAATCCAGTCAAAAGGATGGAGTTTTCAGTGGATTAAAAAAAAGATAAGGAAGAAAATGATCCTATTTCCTTTGAGTCACTGAACTCAATTCCCTTAAAACTTATGAATGAGTAGAAATTAGAGGAGTTTTGTACTCTTCATTGTAGCTTATAGGCCGACATACTTGTACCTATAAAATTTGCCAAAATCTGAGTTCATGAGGGCAAGGGTCTTTATTTGAAGCGTTCACTCTGTTGAAAGTGCAGCTCACTTTTTATCTGATGAGATCAACTTTAATTTTTTTTACATGAATTGTTCGTAGATGATTTCATGTAACAGAAGGAAAATTTATAATAAACAAATTTTAGCTTTAAAGGCGACCACACACCTTACGATTGGTCTGCAACCCGAATTCAGAATAAAAGTTGTAGAATTTGATGCTAGTAACCAACTTGCTAGTAACTAGTAAGTAGTATTGAGACGTGGAATATCTTACTGTGTTATGTTCGAAATCATCGTACAAATATCTATGTTCAAATCAGCGACTATGCTATCATCCTAAGAATAAAAGCGAATTTAATATCTAGTCGTAATGACGTCATAGCAGTGGTACGATTGGCTACGATTTGAATTTAATTTGGTCTTTAATCCACAGTAAAGGTTAGCAATCTTTCAAAATGGTTATTAGTAGTATTCTTTCAATGAATTTAACCTCAAATATTAAAAATGATATGTTCCATTCACATTTTCAGAAAATTAGCAGTGTGATTTGTTCCAAAATCAGATCGCGAACAGTCATAAGGTGTGGGGTGGCCTTAAGAGGTTAAATATTGAAGGATTAAAAATGATTTGATTTAATTTTTGATACCATGACACAGTGTGCAATTCAATAAGTAAAGTTAATGGGGTCTACATGGAAATACTGAGAAAATTGTCTGAATATAACTTATAAGATTATGATTAGAATACAGTTTACAATGTATGTCAGGCAAATCTATTCCAGGTACATGTACCAAATTGAAGACTGTTAATCCTTCATTCTTTCATTCTTGGGATCAGAGTTTTTTTGTTAGCATACCCTGTACACAGGGAGTCTAAACCTGATGCCTCCATCAATGTTCCTGAATGTGAAGGATAATGTCCAATTTCCAAGATGGAATCCTCCTCACAGCTGCTAAGAGTTAGCATCATCAGGGTCAATTGATAGCTTTGCTGTACATAGTGATATTGGATAGCACGATCTTGCATGGTTTTGGTCCAAGTTGCATAATGTGCATGCTATGTACACATTATAGGTTAATCATGTACCAAATGTCTTCAAATATGTGATTTTTGAAATCATTGTTGTGGAGCTTTTCAAACATGACCATAATTTCTACAGTTGATACTCTGCCAATTTGTATCAGGTGACAATAGAAATATTAGGCTGCATGCATGTTTGCATATTAATGCATCAACCCCCTGAATCATGAAAATGTGCCTCCATTCATGGAATATAGGAATACACTGCAGTACATGTAATTCATCTGTTTTAGAGTGCCGAGATCGAGTATTAAGTTATATGCTTACGTTTGACAATCCTTTAGAATTGTCTTTCAGAATATTCTTTAGATTCGAAGCAATAACTAGACCAAGCCAATACATAATGATTTGAATGCCCCAATTTCATTCATAATAAAATTTCAACTGGAGGGAAGCTACATGTATGTACTATACATGTACATGCACATGTAGATTGATGGCCAGGGCATTGACTCTGGTGGTGATACTCCTTGATATAATAAGATGGAATGTGAAGGAGGCAAGATATGTGGCAAGGGATAGGTTTATAAATGTACTTATATTGGCTTGTTACTGAATGACAAATCAAAAAATAATAAAAGAAAAAGAAAGGACCCACTCACCTAGGGGGGTAGCCTATTCAATATTTGTATCTGGAATATATGTAGGTTTGCCTGACATAAACTGTATGCTAATCATGATCTCATATTCAGACAATTCTCTCAGTATTTTCATGTAGACCCCCCCGTGACATTTAATACTTGCTGTACACACGCATGACCAAATTATTTCCAAACACTCCCTAAACAATTTTTTTTCTCTGTGTGCAAAATAACCCCCTAAACAAGTTGTCCCAAAAATACGACATCGGGGGAAAAGCTTGGGGGAAGAAACATACCCTAAATACGCTTGACCCCTGATTGACCATTGACCAGTCTTTCAAAACCACCCTTTTTCTTGAAAATCAGTGTTTTTGATACCCTTAACGAGTCCTCCCCCCCCCCATAAAGAGAAGAAGAAAAACCTCATCTGATCTGCTTTCAGCAATTGAATCAATCCAGTCTCAAATTTGAATAACTAAACATAAGATGTTTATGTTTAAGAACAGTATCCCATTAAAACTGCCTGAATTATTTGATTTTTGTGCTTCAAATACCCTTGAAAGCTTTTATGTTGTCAGGGGAAATGTTTGTCAACTCAAGATATTCTGTTGTAGTTCATCACTTCTAGCAAGTACCACTACTTGTAAATAATGAATTGATCAAATATCACAGTAGACTGAGACGAGGCTGTATGGGACAGACTTTGACAGTGTACAGAAGCCTACTTCTGAATTCTGCTGGAATATGTAATTAAATGTTTTCAGTTTTGTAATTGAGGAATCTTGTCATTGTTGCAGATCTTTTTGTCATTAGAATTACAGTAGTATAATAAAAACATTAATTTGATAAATTGGCCTGAAGCAATACCAGTTTTGTGGTTCCCCACACTTAGTCATAGCACTGATCGATCAGACAGGAAATGCTATTTTTTGTAAATTAAAAACCAGACAAATTATTTTAAATTTTAAGATGATATATGCCTGCAGCATACTGTATGTATAGAGAAGAGATTGTTCTTTGTGAAAAATCACAATTCAATTTATTAGACACCTTTTATAACAATCACTCCAATAAATTAGACTTAAATTCTAATTGGTTCATATAGTTTGCGGTATCATACAAGTTGTCTCAAGTCTCAGTCTCAACTCCAAAGGAATGTCTCGAATAATAAGATAATTTATTCATGTACATTCAAACAATTATCTTTACATAAGGTATTTTTTGTTAAAACATAACTGATTTACTATATTAAACCTGTACATTTACATGAATTGTACATTTAAAATGTGAATTATCATTCTGTTATCTTTATGTATTTGAGACAGAAAATAAGAATTTGAAATATGTAATAGATTTTCTTTTACCCTTATTTCATATTTTCCATAGACCCTAATTGTCTCTCACATAGGCCTCAATGAGTAAAAAATTATCGTAGGTTGGCACACTGAAATTGTTCTCTCTTTTATGCAAGCTTGAAAATCAGTAATATTTTACATGCATATCCTCTTCTATATTTCAATTTGTTCTTAAATTTTAGAACTTTGAGATGAGAAAATTTGAGATGCGTACAGGGGAAATATTTCAGTTGGGCATTTGAGTGACATTATTTTACAATGAGTGTCAGATTGATATGTATGGATGTACACGTCATATGGGAGTGGATGGGATGTGATGACCATTTAATGGCTGTTGCATGTGTGTTAACCATTAGCAATTCTTCCTTCTAATTGATTTGAATTGTATGCACATGCATATGTGGTTCCAATTACTCTATAGTTCATGGAGGTGTCTCCATACTGGCAGAAAACATAATTCATTTGCAATCTGCATTTAAACCACTGGCACATGCAAACTCATTTCTTTTTAATGTGATAATATATTTCGCTTGTGGATTCTTCAACCAACCAATTCAATTTACATGTGGTCAATTCCAGCGTAACGGACATGACGTTCAGACAAATTTTTGTAATTCAAATGTTTATACAGTAGAACTAGCAGTCTTTTGATAATTGTTACTAAGCTTATCAGACACATTTAAGTATCAGTTACATACACATAAAATTTCAAATCTTTTCATTGAACAGTTGCGGAGAAATTGCACTCTTTGTGACTTGTGAGCGTAACGGACATGACACGAAATGGACGAAGCATTTTTACCTCCTATTGCTTATCAAAATTCCTGTGAATTCTTAGATTGCGTGTACCTGACATTGGTGTTAATTTAACCTTAAGATCATGCTCTATCCATAAAATGGTGTTTAACAATAGTTTTGCAGTGCAAACTACAAAATTTTATCAATATTGCGATTTTTCTATTGGAAATTGAGACTTTATAGATTACTTTTTAAGAAAATTTGACTGCTTGAGTGAAATCTGAAACTTCATTTTTTCTCTAAAGTGAACATTTTCCATGGAATTGCCCATGTGTATTATTTTTGTGCCGGTTTCCCTGCATATTTCAAAGCGAACCACAAAACTTTCCAGCTTGAAATCAGGCTTAGAGATTCCCTGAAAAGTGATACAAATCCAACAAGGCTGAGACACCTTTGCTTTGCATTCACAATGGGTTTGGCCGTTACCGACAGCAAATATTGCTTGACCACCGCCAGAGTTTTGTGTAATTGAAGAGAAACCCTTCAAAACTTCTCTGGTCATCTCAGCAAATACATCTACTCCTCAGCCCTACTAATCTTCATTGCGCTTGCATGGTAGTTTTACTGCTGTTGAGTCTGGTTCTTTTAAATGTTTGATTAGTAGTGCAGAGAAAACAATAGAGCATGGAGAAGAGGAGAAGCATCTTGAATGCGGCAAGAAGCAAATAGGGTAAAAAAGCTTGAATGATTCAGGCAAAATCATGAGGGCCAAGTATTAACACAATGCTTATCGATGATCTTTGTCTTCATCTGGATCTGATACATTTTCACCAATGATGCATCATTGACCTTTATTCTCAATCACTCTTAAAATTGATTGTAAGATTGAAATCAATTGAATGATCAGAAGCTTTGTGTCATGTGATCCAGATTCTCTGTTACTGCAGTGTTTCAAATAGGCTACCCTCAAAAGGATTGGTGAAAATGACCATTCTCTTGATTGTACATGTACATGAATGTATGTGTCCGACTGAATTGGTCAACTTAAAATCAACCAAATCCTGGTGGATTGTAACCAGTTATTTGGTTGATTTAACCTTGTTTTTTCTAGGACACATACATGATGATGTATTAGCCAAGACAATGGTCATTTTGACCAGTTCTTTTTTATAGTGTACATACAGTATATGTATTGCAGTTTATGAATGTAATTGCACAATGCGCATATTAGATTGAAAAAGCCAGAAACAAACTCAGAAAACTTTCTGAAGTTTTGTGACTAAGGGCAAGAATCTCAACATAATATTTGAAAATGATTTTCAGTATGTACAACATTATCTAACTTAAAAAAAAGATGAAAAAAATGTTTAAGATGGTTTATATTATTCAAAAATCTCTAGTAAGTTCTGTTTTGAAAAAGATTTGAATTGAATATTCTCACTTTTTTTTGGAGGAGGGGGGGGGGTAGATTCACTTGTACATGTACGTAACAATCAGACAAGCTCTAGAAATTAGCAAGTGAGTAGGCCTATAAATGTACTTTATAATAACATGTGAAAACAAGGAGAGCAAAGATGACACACAGGTCACCTGAATCAACTCAAGTCTGAAGGAATGATGGATTTCTGAGAAATTTGTATTCATCTATCTATTTGTATGAATGATTTAATTGAAGTCTTTGTCAAGTGTTTATATATCACTTCAAGACATTGAGGTTAATACTGTTAAGACAAGGTGACTTGATGAGAAGACATGTATTTGTTACCTTGGTTTCTGAAGAAAAAAAAACTAGCAAAGGCAGGTGGCAAAAAATGAATCAAGTACTGTACATGATGTATACATACAGGCCAGGTGGGTGTTTCATAAAGCTGTTCGTAAGATACGAATGACTTCACGCACAACTGGTGATCCTTTCTTGTGGTAGGTGATATCTCCATGTAATTGAGTTATGATCTAAGAATATGTTCCAGTTGTTTGTAAAGTCGTTCTTATTAGGCCCGTTTTGAAAGTCCATTTTTGATGCACGTGTACACGGCGTGTTTTTCGGTCGTGTACACGTGTACACGTTGTAAACACTGTGAGAGCGAGTTCTGTTTTCATGTCGACACGGACCCGCATCAATAATAAAAAAATGTGTCATAAAAAGGGGTCTATATAGCCTAAGTCACGGTTTTAAAGCTTACCTGAGAAGTTTGAAGTATCAATCCACAAAAATTGGTGCAAATTAAAATTTTACTCGGCTTAGCAGCGCATTAAATTAATAAAGAATGCAAAAGAAAATCAGTGCAGGGCCCTAGCTATCGCCGACGCTCGGTGGATGCGCATTTTGTATACTGTACCGTACATGCATGCACAGATCGCTGCAGAATAAGTGTAACTGAAGTTATCGATTAATTTTCATTATTATGTTGCCAATTTGAAGAGCGTTTGTTTGTAGGCTTGTGTGCGAGCGTATAACACGTAAGTTGTAGCGATGATCGCTATCACAATTGGTGATTCTCAAATTGACTCTGAGTGTGATTGAGCAACGCTTTCGAGCTTTAGAGACCGGAGAAGACCCATTTCGTGCCGATTTCGTGGTACAAAAACGTGAGTCTCCAGAAAGAATGTGGATTAAATTGGCGATTTTGGAAGTGAACTCACTCTGGATTAATTGAAATATGTTGACATATTAGTAATTAAAACATGTGCAGTGTCTGAGAACTAAGATTTAATGTGAGGCTGTGAGCTTGTTTATGCAGATGCTACCGTGTACACGGTGATGGAATTTAGTACACGTGCACTGACTTGACCGTGCGTGTACACGTGTACACGTAACAGCTTTATGAAACACCCACCAGAAGTTGATGGGTATTTGCAGATACATGAAATTCATACATGTACATCTGAAAACTTATTGTAACATGTACATGTATAAAGCTCACTTTGGAGTCTTTGGACCACCCTGTTATAAATAAATGTAATTGAAAATGAAATAACACAAAAGGCCACATGCAGAGAGATGAAAAGACTTGAAAATTGATAATTGCTTGTGGAATTCTTTTAGATCAGACCATTGACCCTCTGAGGTGTGGTCAAACCAATGGTCAAACTGACCCAATGAATTCTTTCCTTAACCTTGCACTAACCAGACACCGCATTGTCACTTTAGAAATCATCCCGCAAGATATATATCATTGGCGTCACAATATTCTTTCTATACTTTATGTACATGTACCATAGCTTTTTTTAAGGGGTGCACTTCACCACCCAAATGCTACAGTATTCACCCATATCGATCTGAGGGTAATCAATATCATTGATCAGTGTGTCTTCTGAATTCTATTCAGCTTTCCACCCAAAGAATACAACGTCCATGGGATGCCACCATTTTGGTTCTTCATAGACTTAGTTGCAATGATGCTTCTATTCATGGCATATTGGCACCCCAAGCGTACATCTGCTTTGTATTTTAAACATAAACACCAACTAACAAAAAAAGAGTCTTGGATGGATTTATACTAATGTTTTCAAAAGAAAGCTAATTACAGATTGAAAGGTAGAAATAAACATATCCTTTCGTTGGTTAAACATCATGATGTATACATTCTCGTTGTACATTGTAAAGTTGATAGAATTTTCCTTAAATATCAGCAAAACATAAAAATAATGCTTGTATTATTTGGATCTTTAAAAAAAATGGTATATTAGATGTACATGTACAATATATACTTAAAAGATTGTTATGAAATTTTTTCACTTTATCTAACACAAAAATAACCAATCAAAACGGATTAATATTCTCTCACTCACAATGTCTTTGAGAAATTTTTCTTTGGTAAAACAATAATTGATTCCACATTTCACATGTCCTTGTAAAGAATTACACTTTGTTGAGCTTGCTTTTCTGAAACAAAACAAGTGGTATTAGTCACTGTTCCAAGTCAAAGAACAGATAACACATTTAGCAATGCACTTATTAATCCTGTTAATTACCCTGATCGTAACCCAAATCATTCCTAATCATCATGCACCTTGCCGCCAAGAGGAGGCAATGTGTTTACCAAATAACCGCCATCTGACTACATGAGAATGTTAATAGCAGGAAACAATTAGCTGAATATTGTCAGTTCATATTACCCAACTTCGTCTTATACTGCATGGTAACTAATTAAGGAAGGTGTCGGATGATAGCCAAAGAGGCTTCAGTTAATTTTCTTTGCAACAAACTCATTAGCAGGTGAATATTCCATCTCCTGGGAAAAAGATTCCATTTCTAATATCCATTTCTAATTCCATCTCTCTATTGAGGTTTCATAGAATATGATGATATTTACATGTAGATTTTTCTTTCTTTGTTTTGATAATTATATTGTTATATGTTTGAAATGAAAAGCAATGAACAACACAACAATTTTTACAGGAGCTTGATGTAATTCACAAGTCTGTGTGCTCATAAATGTACTGTACGTGTACATTTGTACATGTTCTACATGTACATGGGGAAGGAGGGGGGGGTTCAAATGAGGAAAATTGTTTCTTGTTTTTCCAGCATGCCAGCCGTGCATGAATCCAAATCTGCTAGTATGGTGATTTGACAGGATCAAGTAAAAACCCATTAAGATTAACAAACAGCCAGAAAAGCCTCAAAAATCTGTCTCGGTCATTGTTGTTTGGGGCTTCACACAGAGACCCAACAAAGAACCTGAAGATTTTGTTCAAGAATTTGCGCAAGTATTTAGTGCGGTTTTGGAAGTTTGTGGCATGTAAAATAAGAAAACAACTAGAAGGGGGGGAATTGTGGAAAACCTTCAATCATTCCCTTCTCTGCCTAAAGTGTGTGTTTTCTTGCCTTATTGCTTTAAGAAAAACAAACTATGAGTTTTATGAGGTGTGAAGAGGTGTTTAAAAGGGAAAAGGATATCATGCTGTTTCTTATTGAAAATTGGAAGTAGAATTTGTTAGTGTTGGAGCTTACAGTATGTTTGTATAGACTTCTTCAAGCATTTTATGATTAGACTGCCTATAGATTAGACAAAGTATAACTACACATTATGATTAAAATATATGCAATAAAATGCACAGTTTCCATAAATGCATGTCATTTGTATCAATAAACTAGACTTGCTATTGCTAGTTGCTTCCATGTGTATTCAATGATTTAAGTCACAATCACGAAATAACATTAGGTGTTTTAAGATGATAGGTAATTATTATTTGCTTCTGAGATCAAAGTACAATGTACATGCAGAGATTAAATTTAACTGTATGTACATGGACTATGTATAGCATATATAAGGTGAAGAAATCTCATCCTCCCATATTTCTTGGGGACATTGGTCTTATTGGCGTTTGATAACAGTTTATATGGAACCAAAGACTCAAGTTCATGGGGAGTTGCTGTAAAAAAATTGATAATCTTGCATGAAGTTATTAAAGGCCACCTTTGCTGTGAAGCAATAATGTTTACAATATTAGATGCTACATGTACATGTATGTTTAAAAAGCATCTTTTATTGTTTTGCATTGGGATTCATCTCAGGGTGGATTTCTTAAAATAAAAACATATCATTTGATGTGTAGTTATTGTAAAATTGCTGCAATGTCCCTTTTTATTTGTTTTATTATCAAACATTCAGATTGTATCACAATATTTACAGGTATCCAAACTAGGAACAAAATTACATGCAATTAAAAGATTTACAAAAGGTTTAAGGTTACCACTAATAGAAAATAAAAAAGATGATGGTTCAAATTTAGACTGATAACTATAAAATTTATTTACACTTATACAATGGATATCTTGTCATTATTCATCATAGAATTTTAAGTGTAATTATATAGTTGTAAAATTCAATATTGAATGTAACTCTTGAAACATGTCAATTACAATTTGCTACAATGTAGGTAGGCCTTCCTTTCATATTTTATGCAATCTTCAACTATAAAAAAAAAATTCAAATAATTTTCACATTTTCCAACATCAATGTTCTCTGGACTAATCCTTTTTTTATTTCTTCCCCTGAACATTGCTCAGTATTGTTTATATTATGTGTTTTTATATGTTGGAAATGTTTCTGTTCAAGATGCTTATTTTAGGCTATGAAAACATCCGAGATTGTGGAATAGTCATGTTCATCTACGATCCATCAACTTTTTGTAGGTATGTTTGTCAGCATAATCAAAACTAGACTGACATATTTTAAAAGATTATAACAGTTTTTTTCTTTTGCAAATGATGCGTTGTATATTTTTAGAAGCAGATGGTCAGTTTTACATAACCAAAATGAAATTCCTGAACATCAATACATCCTCAGTTAATCAATCAAGTGGATTTATAATCTTTTCATTTCAGTCAGAGTCAATTGAAATGAACTATATATGTAACATAATGTTTCTTTTATATAATGTTCTAATTTTTGGAGTTAGGAATACTGTATATGATTCACTGACTATAGTTTCATGTGATATGAAATTGAATCAAAACTTGAAAGAAAAGAACATTGATAAAAGAGCCATATGTTCAATCGCTTTTCAGAGATACAATCATATATCTCACAAAAACGTGAAAGCCACGATTTGCTCAAAATTACAGAGACAAATAGATATTTAGAATGGAAACTGATAATTTTTGTCTGATTTTTCATAATCATACCTGAGGACCATTCAACTATGACTTCTATTTGTCTTTTGAGTGTGAGAAAAATTGAAAACATATTGCCAACGTTTACCCCGACTGCTTCCCTGTAGCAGATTAGATAGATAAGATTGATCAATCTGATGGTGGTGATGATTTGGTGTTCCACTACGCTTACTCTACACAAAACCGCAGAGTGTCGGCACTAATGTTGGGGGCAGGAGTAGATTTTGGTCAGATTGTTTATTAAAGTTATCAGAATCTGTGGAATTTTCTTTTGATCACTATCAGGATTAGAGAAAAGAATGGAATTGTGTGCATGACATAAAAGCAAGAGGATTGGAAATTCTTTTTCATCATTAGTTCCTGTCATAAAATGATTAAGATCAAGATCTAAAAAGCTACACGAACTCTGATATAAAAGCCTGCGATCTTTACTGCTGGAATACATAGCTTGTTAGGGATATTTGAGTGGTTTCTAGTTTTTGGTTGCCGTGGGAAATCTGGACTTTTATTTAATTTGTTTTATAATTCAAATACAATTCATTGTTTAACAAACTTCGTGCTGAAAGTATGCAATCACTTGTTTGATGCATTTAAGTTTGCACTTTTTTTAATTTAAACCAAAATAGATTCTGAAAATGAATATTTATATGAATCGTCCAGCATGGAACTCAAAATCCTTGTACACTGAGGTGGGGTGTGTTATAATGTATGTAACACCTGCATTTTGTTATAGATCATAAAAAATCTTAATCTAACCCCTTAAAATTAATGCTATATGCAGTATGAATGAACCCTTGAGAGTTCTCTGAAACACTTCAAACTTTCAGAAAAGGGGGACCTTTTCCATCAGTGTTCCACTTTCATTTCTACACTTTCTAATAAAGATGGTACGTGTACGTGATCAAAGCCATTCACTCAGAATATATCTATGAAATAGGGGAAGATGATATGAAAACAATAGCAAACAAAGGAAGCGATAGCCCATGAGGCATCATGACCTTGTTGCTTTCGATGTACTGTTAAACTAAATCCGGCTGTTGGGAGCTTGCTGGAGCTAGCTGGGGGTAATGCAGAGAATATTGACTCCAGAGCGAGATGGAGAGACAGGCAGAGGGGATTGCGAAGAAAATGGGATGATGATAGTGGAAATGTTTCTAGGTCAACTCATATTGGAGTAAAGTTTAAATTAATTTATTTCTATTTTTCTTCAGTACCTAGATCTGGCACGGTATGATAGTTCAATAGTGCTTCACTCAATTCTGTTATTGCTTTTTTTTTTTTATTTAAAAAATAATAAAATACACATTATCATCCGGTGAATTGACATTTGCTCCGGGCTTAATTTCGTCAAAGATGTAGGGTTAGGTTGCAATAGAGTTTTATGTGAGATTTACATGTAGGGTATAATGTAGGCAGGGTATAGTATTACATCCATGGTTGAAGTTGGTCATTTGATTAGTGTGTGGAATTTAGAGCGGAGCAATTGTCGCCAGAGCAAATGTCATGGAACCTTAAACATCCATGTAGATTTCATGACAACATACTGTACATAGGTGTCACAATCAATTTTTTTACATGTATCTCAAGAAGTAGAGGGACAAAAAACCTGTTCTTTATTCATAGTTATTGTAGTGCACTTGAACATGTACTTGTATACTTGTATGGCAAGAAAGTCTTTTTTATGCATCGTCTGTGCATGTAGCATCACACTGTTGGATATCAGCAGGCGTTCAAATAACTATCTATTTTAGGAAGAGAATCTAGTTGTGGGGATATATTGTTCAATCCTTCTAGCATTTTGGCTGTAGTACTTCAGGGTAGCATCTCATGAAAGCATCTTGCCAGCGATCTCCACTGATAAGTTTGATCCCAACCAATCACATGTAAGAATTTCAGTAGCTTGTAACAGTTTCCATTGATTATTGCTGATAAAAAGCTCCATGAAACTCTCCCTTTGCTCCATGTGTATAACCATTGTCAAGGTCAGGGAATGATTTTCCCTTGACTCCAATCTAGCCAAGCCATCTACAGTAGATGTAGAAAGGGTATTCTAAATGAATGCATCCAGTGTATATATTCAGCTGGCAGTGAATGTGTGCTTCCTATATGCCTGGGTGTTTTGTTTAAATGCATTTGGTATATGGGTTTACGTGAATATGGAAAGTGTTTCTTTTCATGAATGCACATGTTCCCTGTCTATGAATACAATGCATGAATACATGTACATGTAAAATTTGCAAGTTGCCACAATTGAGAAGATTATGTTTTACAATGCACCTCATCTAGTCAAGAATACAAACCACACTTTTTCAATTTTCCGATGTTTTTATTTTTTGTGTGTGTGGAGGGGGTGGGGGTGTATGGGGTGATAAAAGGTATAAAGACAGTGTAAATAGACATACTGTACATGTACATGTACATGTAGCTTCAAATGTATTGGTCTTTTACTCTTACTATATAAAGTTCAGTCAAAACATTGGTATTATTAGAATGAAATAACCATTTAGTATGAATTTTTGTATCTTTGATAAATCTACAACACCAACGTTGTCAATTGACATTTATTTGCACAAGTTGCCTTGAATACACTTTAAGAATTGGAAGGGATAGCGTATTAGGGATATGAATAAGACACTTTATCTTATGGCATCCTTTATTCGTCTGTTATTATCATCTGAGCTGTACCGACACTGATAGGGGCTGTTCTAAAGTAGTTCAGGTGACCCGCTCACCAGCTCTGGAATGCTCATAAGTGATACCTCATTCACACAATGAATTTCTATATATACAACCGTGCAAATTCTAGTATTCCATTTATCTTCTATAGCTAATGTTTTAAGTTTTTACAATTTTGTACTTTGAAATATCTATTAAAAAAACAACAACCCCCCCAAGAAAAAACATGTCATTTTACATTTGCCATGGATTCTATAAAACATACCAAAATGAATATTGTTCACTGTGAGTTTCAAGCAGATTGTTTGTTTCATGCTTCTGTTTAAGTGAGCTAGCTTCTCCAAACTTGATATTTAATAAATACTATCTATACAGTGTAGGCCCACATTGTATCTTTTTGTCTATTGCCCTTCATATAACCTTTTTTTAAAATTCTTGTTCATTGCCCATATGTTGTACTGGTTTCATATAAAGTCTCATTAGTCTGAATGTTCCCAAATGAGATACCTTATTCTTCTGTTTATCAGGAGATAATGTAACATACCAGTGTATAATGATACAGTCAGAAGCTTGATCTGGCATTCTTGATTATGCTATCATGGATCATAAGCGGTAAATGGCAGTACAGGACATGAGGGTTGATTCCAATGCATGGCTTCCAATATTACTATGTATTGCAAGATACCTGTTTGTGGATTTGTAAAATACATGGGTATTTGTTGCTTTTGGGGTTATTAAGATGTCCAAAGAGCATTAATTTTATTTATAAAAAAAGGATGACAAATTTAAAAAGTCATCTGTCAATAATAGCCTTTGTGTGTTGGTCAACATGTTAGTGGAAAGTTAGGCCCTCATGACGATTGTCGTTTTTTTTCCATGTTGTACAGTATACAAGTACATGTATGTTTTGACTGAGATCATACAGAACTTTGCAAGACTTACTTCTGTACATCTGTGCTGCTGCACAGGGATTTCTCAGTGTCTGTTTTGATTACAGTAATAGCAATATTTTTATGACACATACATGTATTTATATGTTTTTATGCAGTACTAGCAATGTATTCATAAAATTGAATTCTTCAATATCATGCCTAAATTTGCTTTCAGTAAGTATAAAAGAAGTTCTCTGTACAGTTTTTGCACAAACCTGTAGCCCTACATCGTATGTTAAATGAAATGTCAAAACACTGAATGATAAAAAAAAGATCTTACACTTGCAGTTACATGCACACAACAAAGTGTCATTTATTTACACTTCCGCCTACATTTCAGAACTCCAGCATGATAAAATAGGAGAGATGTATCATGATACAACTCAGGGGTGGAGGGAAGACATGAGGATGTTGCCCTCATCCTCCTCGCTGATGACCCAATCACTCATCAAGAAGACAAACTACATGTACTGATCTCTCATGGGGGGAAAGATACAGGGGCACTAAACCTTGCCATCCCACCACCAAGCAATCCAGCAGAAATTCCAACCTGCTTGATTTCATCCATATGTTGATGTCAAATTCAAAATCATTTCTTTAAGATTTAGGTGAGAAAGAGGGAGGAAGGAGAAAAATTGTGGGTGGAAGATGTTACACCTCATAAAGCATCAATGCTAGAATGAAATGGGGTTGTGAACTTGATGACATCTGGTTTCGAATTAATGCCGATTTTGTCAAAAGAATGTCCACGATCAGTCTAGATGGCAGGCCAAACCAGAGAATGTTTCTTTTGTCCACAACAATTTTGAAATTTAATAGAGAATTATGAATGCTTAATATTAGGAAATAATGTTGGAAGATGCATACCTGCCCAATTACATAGTGAATGTTTATTTTTTTATTGAGTGTTTGTATGTATTGAAAACTGGTACATTCAAATACCAACACAGGATGTGGTGAAAACATTTTGAAGGTTATGTTGCGTAATTTTCAAATGCGTAGGATTTATGAAAAATACCAGTGCATTGAGGTCATCCAAATTTAGTCAACGTCAACAAGTTTTAAACAGGAGGACTTGTTGACTTTTCCCAAGCTTAGAATATATTAACCCAGATTGATTTAGCTTATGATTGTCCCATTTCTCACAATCTACCGGGCAGCCTTGTCGGTGCCTCTGTCATCTCAGAAGAATGGATGCTTCCGATATATCTCCATTCCTTCCCCGTTTCCCAGGATTAAATCGTTGGATGCAACCTGCGTTAAAGAGACGGTCGACGTCTGGAGAAAGAAAAATGATTGAGCAAAATCAGGATTCATCTCATTTAAAAAATGTTGATTTCAATTTCAAATATAGAACGATAGCATACATGTCCATTTCCACTGGAAAGGGACTGTTTTATTCATGCATGCCCTATACCTTGGCCTTCAAAATGTTGGCCAGAATTTAGGAACCATGGAAATCTTAAGCGCAAGATGACAATCTCATTGATTCCAAATCCTCATAATAACTTTCAAGTTTTTAAAAAATTGCACTTCATAATTCATATCCATACAATCTACTAATAACATTTCCTGATTGCTTTTGGATATTTAATTTTTGCGATATATTTGATTTTCAACGATCTCCTACTTTGTCTTTAAAAGGCAAACCAGGTATGCACCAACATGTAGGTGGGCTACGTGCCGAGCATGAATAATGTTTCTTTTTGCCGTAGAATTTTGGAATGTTGCAAAGAGTTGAAGAGGTCGATATGAAAATCCCTAAATGCGTCAATTTTGCTAAATCAAATCCCGTGATTGAATAAGCTCTGCATACTCCTCTCTCACTTCTCATTATTAAAGGCTTGAACTTCAGATGGTATTTTGTTGGTACTATTTCTGTTGCCTATTGAATGAAGTACAATTCATAATCCTTGACTCTATAGTGAGAATTATATGCATTGTTTGATCTCATAATGGAAGAACTTAAAGAGTACTCATGCAAAATAGGCATTTTAATGATTGAATGTTTTTCTTGTCACTCTACATTCTCGCTTTATCATAATTTTGACCGACATTCATTTCATACACTTCTTTTTAAATCTTTTATTTGTACTTGTTTGTTTTGACTATGTCATTGATTGAGCATTGCTTTTGTTTGATCATCAATGTTTTCTGAAATGAAAGGCATTTAAGTGGGTCAGCTTTCAATACATATTTTTACTATTAAAATGGGTCACTAACATTGAAGAAAAGTCCATTTGAAATGTTTCAAACAAATTATTTGGTCACTCTATGACAGTGATTGAACATGTATGATTATGGCCCAATATCTGCATAGACTTCCAGACAAGAGAAGGTTCACTGTAAAAACTGTGGTGTTAAAACTGACACCAATTGGTGTTGATAGAGGACCACACCCTGAGGTGTTAAAATTACACCTAAAGATTGAACATAACACCAAAGAGTGTAAATGTAACAACCAAAGGTGTTGTAATAACACCTATACATGTGTAGGTGTAAAACTAACACCACCAATTTAACACTGGTGTAAAATAACTGGTGTGGTCCTTCATGTACACCGGTTAACACCACAGTTTTTGCTGTGTTGATAAAGATGTATAATTTGTCTGTTGGATGTTGGGATACATGTATATCCGACCAGAAAGTACACTGTACCTACATGTAAACACCATGAAATGATGTGTTGGTACTAGGCAGGGTAAAATTTTTGGGAAGAGATGAAAACATCCTAGCTGAAAGCCTGAAAAGTCCAATGAAAGAAAGGGGTTGAATAGTTTACAAATGTTTTCAAATTTACAAATGTACATTTTATTTTTATTTGCAATAGAGATTATAGAGAAAAAAGGGAGAGAAAGTCAAATTAAGATCAGAATTCATGGTCACACGGTTATACCCTTTTTTTTTACATCTACATGTACACGAGTAAGATAATGTATTTAATTCACTATAGATAATAATACTACATGATGAAGGCTACATACATGTACAGTGTACATGTCACTTGTACATAAACTTTTATTTATTCACTTTCTGACCAGTTGTTGAGTGGTAATAATTTCAACTTTTTGTATGATTCAAATGAAATCAGCATTACACAGGTGATTTTATGACCAGTAATTGCAATAATTGACACTTTTGTGTAAGGTTTTTACTGCACAGTCATGGGACTGTATTTTATTCAAATGCCACAACATGCAATATTTAGCCTTTTCAAGTTAGCAGTATTTATTCAGAGTTATCCATAAAGTGATGACATCAACGGGGTAGGCTATAAATTCTCCTAAATAACACACACAGAGAATATGTCATGGTGCGACAGCCTCTCTTTGTCCTGGTTTCTAAAGAGAGAGCGATGGCGCTATGCAGCTAGCCCGGGGCAAGCATCTCCCCCCCTCTCTCACTCTTCTTTCTCTCACTGATGCTGTATTCAGCTCCCCTGTCATGCTCCGAATGGCAAACACAGAGCATTCACACTGAACTTATGAACCGGACCAAAAATATCTGATCATTTTAATCTTTAATAAATAGTGAGACAATGGTATTGTAATAACAGATTGTTGATATCATCATGTAAATGATAAATGGCAAACTAATTCCTCATTGCTTACTGGTACATGTACATGCTGAAAACATGTGATTTTCATCGTAGGATATTGGAAGTATAATATGATTTTAAAAAAATTCATACCTGTATTTGAATGTATGGGCATACATGTTCCAACTTTTGAATACTTTCATCATGACATCAGGTATAATGAATTCTTGGCCTTCCTGTGATGTTCTATCAATGCGAACAGAGCCAATGAGTAATGAGTGTGCCTGCGGAGTATTCTCATTGAACTCATAGTTAACTCTAATCCCATCAATGTTAGGAAAACACCCAAAATGGGGGGGGGCACCCCTCAATATTCTTTTTTTATCAATGCAGAGAACAGTCATTGGCTTCACACAGTTGAGTTTTATGACTGCTAATTCATAAAAAGATAAGTCCTGTGTAAATTGCATATAATTTTCAAGGCCAGTATGGATTTGAGCTAATGGTAGACATGACAATGGCCTTTGAGAATGACCCCAAGTTCATTTGAGGTCATGTATTAACATATTGCGATGAAATGTAGCAGATGGATCTGAACTTTGTATCAAGATATAGAAGTGAATGATTCTATCGTGAAAGGTGAATGTCAACTTTCATGACTTCATGCATACCTGTAATTGCAATATATTAGTTTACATGTTGGATGGTGGTGTTGGGATATACTACTATTCCAGTGGTATTATAATGTCACAATAATATGTATTTTTTCATAGTAGGTCTTCTAGATTGTATGCTACAGCCTACATGTATGTTACTTGTACATAATCCTCTTTGAAAATTATTTAGTAAAATATTGAGCAGTAGGGCATTGCTTTATATCATTTGACAAGTTTGGTTTAAAAAATATATATAAATAAAACTAGAAATAATCAAATAAAACACACTTTCAGAGTGATTTGAACTGATTATTAAAAAAAAGGGTCATTTTTTTATTTTACATTGTTTCATCAAGAATACCAGAGACAATATTGTTTTAATGCGCAGGATCTGACAGGAGGCAGTTGTAGAAATAAGTGATATTTTTGTCAACCCCTAATCTTTGTCTGCCCCCTCGAGGCTTACAGTTCATGTCAAAATCTTAGAAGTCAAAGTTCGCTGTATTTGGATTCATGGTGTCTTTTGTCTTTTTATTGTGTGATGCGCTTATTGTTGAGCGGCACGTAAGCACATACCACAGTCGAACCTCCCTTACTCACCTTTATAGTTCTCTCAAGCCATTCCTTTTTTAATTTAGGAGAAAAATGTGCAAATATATGTCATCGTGCCCTTTAAAATTGCTTATTGCCAACTTTTGTCTCGATTTATGTACAGGTCAATGATTCTATGTTCTACTAGTGATATATTTTGACATTTTTGTTTTGAACAAGGAGTCTAGACATGTCAAAAGTTTGCTATAAAATCTAAGAGGAAGATTGGGGCAGCATGTACTTACATTAATTTTTCATACATGTAGATGTAAAAAAAATAAATGTCTGCTTGGTTGGTAGACTGGTGGCAACTATGAATGATATTTTATTTTCAGAATGCAAGTCATCATTTCTAATTGGTAAAAAATATATTTTAGAGGCATGAGACGTAGGCGTGTCATGTCTCAACAGTTTAACTGCATTATACTGTATTATATGATATAGCATGGAAATAATAATGCAAGGAAGATTTTGGATAACACCTATTGAGGTTAAACTTCTGACCTGAAAATTAAACTATAAATCAACTTGGGGCTCATGCATTGTTGGTCATTGACATTTGCAATCATCAAACAATTAAGTATTTTAGACCTGTTCAGAATTGGGCCAGCTGTTTATTTAAGCCTCTAATTGGAGGCTAGTTTATGGGACTGTTTGGCCAAACATCAAATATTGTAAAAGACTTATCATTTAAGTGGTTCGTGGCTTCACTCTTTGAGGTCCCAGGGTACTGAGAAGTAGTAATTTAGTTTTCATCTATTTCATGTATTTTTACAGTACGAAAGCAAAGTTTAAAAAATTTCCCTGTAAGAAAACACCATCTAGCTAATAGTCGCATGTGGGCTACATGTAGGCCTATTTATTCAAATCATGAGAACTTTAAATTAACATGAGGCAAAAATTCTAAGAATATGCATCCACCGTGTATATCAAAGACCTACATACGAGGCCGTTCTCATTAGCTTTCTAAGACTAGTTTACTGGAAACCGATTCAGGAAACCAGTTTGGAAGATCGCTTTGCTAGCGTTCCAACTTGATCACACGAAAGTGGTTTTCAAAATCACTTTACGTAGAGTGATCTTGTAAAACGCTCCCAGTGGGGTTATACGGTTCGCGCGAAATTCGAAGCCGCAGTATAGGAATTCTATACCTTTCGTGTGGAGTAGTGCGCTCAAAATGTGCAAAGATCGCTTCCTGAAGAACGGTTGTGTCCTCACTTGTGCTAAAACCAGTTTATTGAGGCGAAGCAATCTTAAAAACTACATCGCGAGGTGGTTTTTCTGAACTGGTTTGGAAGATCGCTTCCAAGACCGCTTTGACCATTCTCAATACATGTTAAACTAGTTTCCTCTAAACTAGTTTTAGGACCGTAGTCAGAACGTAGTCTAAGAATCCGAAGGTCTTTTTGGTGGCTCATTATAAAGGAAATTTATGTTGTTCATATGGGCAGGTACTAATGCAGACTTGTGTTGTGAGGCATGAAAAAGTAATTTCTAAGGTACATGTACATGGAGGCCTATATTTGTAATTGGGCAGGTTTGAAAGGATATATACATCAACGTTTGGAGGTTGTGATCTTCCTGTCTGAATTTTGCAAACAGTTATATTATGACACTTTATGACAGCAGTCAATTAAATCCAGACATCAAGAAAGACATTTTAAATTCCTCCAGAAGCTTTATCCCACTGAGACCTGAATTTGAACCCAGACTGTCCAAATGACCTTACTCCAGTGGCTTGAACTGACACGACCCCAGCATGACCCAGCGTGACCCCAGCATGAGTGTGGTTAATCTGCTGCTATGTAGATTCAGTGACATCCTTGTAGAATTGGTATCTCTTTAAGAAAATAGATGAAATCATTTGCTATGTACATGTACTATTGATTTTTTTTTCAAATTTATTTATTGTCAAATTTTAAGAAGGAGAAAATTTTGAAGGAATTTTATTGGATTCATAATTGAAATGCTATAATGGTATGTGAATCAGCAACATGAAGTACATGTACCAAATGTTCAGCAACTTCAGTTTTTGACGAATGAAAATTTACTTTAATACAAAGTAAAATATTGGTTCAAAACACCTAGTGTCTATGTCATGATGCAACCTGACAATTTGTTAGTACATTTGTACAATTGAAAATAAAAGACACATAGAACTTCTTACTATAAACTATACCAGTATTCATTTCTTGGGAAATTTTGTAATTTTTTGCTCTATGAAATTAACATAGTACAGGAGTACTATGCCCTTCATTTCATGTTTGCTTTGTGCAGCATATTTTTAGATCTTCCCAAACGGTGCTCTAATGCTTGCGCTACTCCCTAGAAGTTTGAAGTTATCACCTGAAACAATCTCGGCAAACTTCCATCTGTTTGCTCAATATTCATACAAGATTGGAACTTGGACCCCCATCGGGTCATGCCGCTCATGCACCAAGTAAACATGGCTGAGTTTCTCAGCTTAAACAGTAGACAAGAGCTTGCAAATGGTAGCCATTTTTGTGTCCGTTGTCTTTTTTATCCCCGTTTGATCAAGAAGATGCCGGGGCAAAGTGCTGCAAACAATCGAGAAGTGCGGTGATAATAAAGCAAACAGGAATTGAAAATATTGACAGGTTGGGTGTTGAAGCCACTGTTGAAATGAGCTGAGAGGTCTTGCTGACCGATCCAAGATAAAGAAGAAGAGGTCTCTGAAGACTAAAGAAAATGGGGACAGACACCTGCTTTTTCAATGATTCGGGTGACTGTTGATGCACTTTGGGAGATCATATCGGCAAATATATATGAGCATTTGATTGACTCTTTGTGAGGGTAGACTCAAGGTGTGACAAATGATTTTACCACTCCACTACCTCTTAAGAAATTAATCTAAATATTTCCACCAGGGATTTCATACCTCAGCAAATAATTGATAAAATCAAGGGAGTTTTGCAAAAGATAATTATTATCAGTGAATTACATGTATTATAATCAGGAATATTTATCAGAGATACTTTAATGCATATAAAACAAATGTTTATCTTGCAATCATCTCAGTGACAGTATAACTATTTGTTCATGCTTATTACTCCCCCCCCCAAAAAAAAAGAAATGAATAATTTTTTCAAAAAGCTCCATGTTCATTTAGCACAACGAGTGTTAAAATGGTAGTGTTTAATTTATAACAGCAGAAAAGTATGCCACTTTTGGTGCTGGCTGCTGTATATCCCTATACTCTACAGTTTTTCAGCATAAACTATTGACATTCCCTATCCAAAATGAAATCCCACAGTATGAATACATTTGAAAACATTAATGTTTACTTTGTCATGAATGAGTGGTAATATGTGTAAAAAAAAAATTGAACCCTGTGTGTGAACTTGTGAATCCTGAATAGAGAATGAAATAAGTTTTGTGAAGAAAAAAAAATTGTTATCAAAATTCAACTGCAATAGCCTTGTGTTCAAATTAAATGTATAAGATATGGGAATTGAATTTTTTCAGAAATTCAGAGTAATATGAATTAGAAAAAAGTAATGAATAATGTATCAACCAATACATGTATGTATTCCAAATTTTGCATAACTGATAAATAAGCATAACCTTTTTTTTTATCGTCCACCTTGCCGAGTTGCCTCCCTTGGAAATGGTTTTAAACATGTGGATTAATTGTTAAAAAAAGTAACATTTTTTATCCCAATTCTATATTTTTTTCTTTCAAGTTCCTTGTTTTAGTATATCTTCTACTTGATAAGAGGTTAGAGAATATGAGCCTGTGCATACCCCCCTCTCCATGATATATGCAAACCTGAACCTTTTGTGACAGTGGCTGTCAGCCTTCCATCCCAAAGTCAATTTTGATATCAAATGGAGGCGCCTGGTGAACTTGAGTGGAAGCTCACATATCCACAATTCAACTCGGAATCGGAATGCTCCCATGCTGTGCAACTCTCTATCGATTTGCTTAAAAATACCACAGAGATATAGGGATTTTGCTGGGGTGTGAGGCTTGCAGACTGCGAGCTTTGTTGTGTATTTTTTGTGCAAGTGCAGTTCACTCCATTGTGCTATAGACAGAGTCAAGCAGATGAATATTTCATATCGAAATAGAAATAGAAATTGCAATCTGCATGAATTGATGTTTTTAAGCAGTTGTACTTGTAGGACAAGTCAGTATTCAAGAGCATTTCTGTGTATATCTGAAAGTATTGAAAGATTGTTTTTTGTCTATTTGTAGTTATCTGCAATGTTCTTGGACTTGGAGCAATTCAGTCCTGGAATTCTTAAAAGAAGTTTATTTGTTGTCAGATGCCTAGGAATATAATATTTATATATACATGTAGACAGTGCTGTTGTTAGATGCTATAGGCCTACACATGAATAGAATAAAAAAAAGTTCAACTTGAAAACAGTAAATCTTATGTGGACAAGAAAATGATTCAGGCAGGATTATGGTATTAGAGCATGCATGAAATTTCATGAAAACTCAAAACAGTATTAACCTTGAGGTATTAATTCATACATTTCCCTTAATTCATAATTCCAATTTGATGCTTCAGATATTTTTTATTTCAAAGAAATTAGATTATTTTGAAAGTCATTAATTTCACATTCCAAGTCGAAATAACACAAAAGGCTTGTACTAGCCCCACAAAACGATCACATATCTGGTTTTCATACAACTCATGAAGGATGTAATACCAGCCGCTTGGAAGAGTTTGAGATCAATACGTGCCGCAAATCTAATATATCAGGGACCTCAAATAGACAGTATTAGATCTAACGTGGTGCAGATTTGTCTCAATATTGCATTTCTCCCTTCAATTCATTCTGTTTGCCGACACCATGCAGTGCTGCATCTGCATTGCTGGAATGCATGTGGGGCTGTGTTGTATAGACATTTAAAGCACTTGATTGACGACTACTGCCCATTGTGTGTGCATAGTAGGCAAATTCATGAACAAAAACGTAAAATTGCAGTGGTGTTTTAATGCAACGAGATACATTGAATGCTGTTAGCCTGTTGCATTTAATAAGGAAACGTTACATATTATTGTGGCCCTTTTGTGGGTTGCAATTAGCATACGTCCACACTATTTCATATTATATAAATGGAGATACATGGAGATGGGCCTTTTTGAAACCTGTTTGCTGTAGAAAATGATATTGATTGCCTTTTAAATTAATTCCTGTAACTTTCAATCGCATAGGTCCTACATATAGAATGCAAGTAAGCAGTAGGCCTACACTGTACATTCAACATCAGTTCACCCTCATTTGTACTTGTAATGTTTTTCCTTGTTGAAGAACACACAGGTTTTATAGTCATACCATTTCTATTCAATGGGATCTGTGCAATGAATCTGTTTTTTTTTTGGCCGTTTGGGTAAAATTTTAGAGGAATTTGTAAGGAATTTAGTGTTGTTTCTGTTGTTCGCAGAGTAGTGGTTCTCAAGTTCAAGATTGGAGTCAGATAAATGTTTGTAATATCATGAAAACCTGGCCCCTCTTCCCCACACCTAAACACCAAAGGCACTTTTCAGTATGATATCAATTATTGACCTTTGGCCTTCAATTTGAGATTTGAAAGCTGAGGGTGAAGCATGAAATCTTTGAAGGCTTCTCAACGAAAAGGTGTCAATTGGAGGCAACTTGGGTGAAGGACATCAACCCATAACTCATCTGTTAGAAATCATGATTATGTGCCATATATTATTCTGTCAAATAATAAATTTCTCAAAGAATTATTTTTCCCTACCAGCACAGCATCCTCTGCTCATTTATAGAGATTTTTCATCTAAAACATGGATTGTATTTCGAGTGTGTTTGCACGTAGACATTTCCAACACATATTCTTGGTGGGATGTTGTTTTAGTCACATTGGTAGGATAAATGTTGTTCTTATATCGCCTAAATGGTTGCACTCGTAGGCAAGGAACATGCAGCTATGTAATGTTCAAGCACTTATTTTTGTTGGGTGTACGTGTCACACGTGAATGATTTCATGCTTAATATTCTCCAAATGTCAAATCCAAACTTTGCGATTCGTTTACTTGATCTGTGCCCCTTTGTTTCAATGTGCTGCCAGGCTGTGAAAGATTTGTAGCAGAATGCCCTGACATGGTATCAATGGCAAAGCATTTTGTGAACTTCCAACTTTGGTGTAGTGTCACAAAATGATTCTTTACTTCCGAACATAAGCTCTCCATCTGAATGTCAAAATCTTTTTCTCCCGTGAATCATATTGGTGAGAAATCTGTCAGTATTTTGTCTTTCGTTCAATCTCAGGTTACTAAGCATCCTCTATGTTGTATCCTCGAGATGTTCGGCAAGCAATTCATACGATATTTTCTGCCTCTTGAGAAACTATCCTCAAGTTCAAAGGCACAAAGATTGCACATCGGAGGGGTCTAAGTTTCAGATTTAGACTCAAACAGGTGCTGCTCTGAATCTCTCCTAGCTTTAGTGCGTGCATGCCAGACTTGTGGATTTGTAACGTGATGAATTCACCTCGGGATGGTTTGAGGCACCCCGCTTCTTTCCCCTTACAACAACATTGCCGTATTCCGTCAGTTTGTGTGTAAAATGTTATCGGTTTGAATCATGGGTTGGGTAAGAATGTGGCTACCTGTTTTGACAGAAATGGCACCCACTGAAATTTATTGTCACTGATGGGAAAACCTCTTAACCCCAATTGCAGTAATCTTTTAGTTTGAAATGTGATGGCCCCTCATCAATATTGATCAGGAAGAGATTTCAAGGAAAGGTTGATAAAAAAATACGAGCTTGGAAAGTGTGCTGATTGATAGTGAAATGTGTTTTCCAACTGCATGGCAATATTGTTTGTTTCTATGTTTCACTCCTTCAGGTTATTACTCTGTAGGTGTCTCTTGGCATTATTGTCGGCTTCATCACATCCACCAAAGAACTTGCTGTACCATAGCATCCCTTTGCTCTGTTGCACAGAAGTTACCATTTTAATAACTTTGCCATCCAATGACAACTACCATGGTAACAATGCTCATCGGCCAATCAAAATCAAGGATTCCATGAAAGATATCATTGGATGGCAAAGTTACCATATAGTAACTTTTATGTAACATGGTCCAGAATTCATACATCATACATGTAATGACTTAATCATTAGAGATAATGATTAATAGACTGACAAAAACTACTTTTTAGTTTCATTGTACTCTATCATATAGACCTACAGCAGGCCTTGATTTTTTAAACTGCATTTCCCCCATTTCTTTTGCCATTCCTTGGTGTTATTTGATACCTAGATGTCTGCATCGAAGACTACTCTGTGATACGTGAGGTAAACTTGTGAACTAGGGGACCCCAGTCTCTTTCAGTTTGTGGGTTGCCTGGCAACAAGAATTTCCCCTAAAGTATATCATTATGAATGCCTGCCAGTTATCCATAGTTCAAAAGATGATTTACAGGAGACTCCATTTTCACTCTCTGTTGAAAAGACCGGTGTAACAGTTTAAAATATCTGCATGGCTTGTTGACAACAGCTTCTACATGTATGCCTTCAGCACAGCAGAGAGACATGTATGGTTCATCTGGATGTAGATCTTTTTGTCATCTTTCAATTGTTGAAAAGAAACCATGTAGCCTTCATTATCTTCATATTTCTTTGTCAATTTTGAAAGGGGATGTAACTTCTTCAAAGTTCAAAATCATGTAGGCCTATGTGTACAAAGGTTTTTTTTATCAAGCTACATACATATTCACTTGCGCTTATGGGTTATCTGTAAGTCTATAGCAGCTAGCCTATATAGACAAAATTTATATTCGTCATTGTCATGGTGGCATCAGTATAATTTGAACTAATCCATGGGAAAGGGATTGGCTTTAGAAGTACATGCAATTAATAATCCAGCACTGCTACATTGTCCAAAAATATATCCTTCATTTCGGAATCAGCTGCCATATTCCATGCCCTTCTTCCTATCAATCGATAATATAAATTCTACTATATATTCGATAAGTATTTTTGTAGTGGAAGTATTTCTGTGGAAACTGACAACAGTCAAACTTTGTGCCAAAAAGGAACTAGGCCTAATTGTAGATTAATGTGCCAAATAAATAAAGAATATAAATGAGAATATCATCAACTTTGTGTCGTGTTGATGAAATACTGAATCTATTCGATTTAGTTGTTGTTTCTAGAGCTGTAATACATACATTTGAGTTGTTTCCATGCATTAAAACCGATCTCTGTACCTTCTTTCTATACGTGTATGTATGGTATGCCCACCCTGCCCCTTTTCTCAATCACCACTGCCACAAGAAAAAAATCATCCTGGATAATCATGAAAACTCCAAATGTTATAAGATTTGTTACATTAAAGTACTATGGGATGAGTAGGTCCATGGTATTACCTAGACTGCATCTTGGGTTTTATGGCTAATAAAAAGCAGACAGGTTGGCAATAAAAACCAGGGTGGCTAAACTTGATGGTCTGTTATGAGACCATGATTTCACAATGTCAATGCTGAGTGGATTCTCTGTGAAGGTGAAACGGTAACATTGTAAATCATGAATGAAATTGACAGTTCTCAGAAAAAAATCATACAAGGATCTTCAATGGCATAAATTCAATCTATCTAAGGATTAAATATAACAGTGCCTCAAGCAAAAATATTTTATTATGTTTTCTGTCAACAATATTGAAAGAAATTAAGGTGATGTAAGGATATTTTCAAAAGATCAATAACAAATTTCAGATATTAGAAGCTTCAACTGGCTTCCCCATAATACATGTAGCAAAAAAATATAAATCCATCAGAAAAAAGGAATCTTCTGGAAATTCATTTTGCCCAACTGATTGTCGACCCGGCAACCACTGAACAGAACGTTGCTCTATCCTTTCAATCGTTGAACACCAAACAGGGTAGAGAAACTCCTATCTTTTAACGTCTGCAGCTAGGTTTGAACTCCCGACCTCCCGGTTGTGAGACAGACGCTCTACAAACTGAGCCAACTCACCCGTATACATAATAAGAAATAGGCCTACATTTAAAAAAAAATCTTTCTTTTATTTTCATCCATCGAATCAGTTGCAGCCCCCTCCCCATTGTATGAACATTTTGGTTTTATTTTCAAATAATGTTATGTGAATTACTCTTTCCCTGTACCCGTCTGAAGTACACGTACCATGCCTCCCCTGCTCATATGGTGTTACCATTGGCCAGAAATATAGGGCAGCATTTCATGAGTATCACATTCATACATATTTTTCTAACATTACCGTATAATGTTTCCTGTAAAGTCACGCACAAAGCTTCATATTCAGACAAATTCTCAATGGATAGATGTATAAAGACATTGATGGATTAATATCGGGGCAAAACAAGAGTTCTTTAAATACTCTCAGGGATGAAAAACAGTCTTTATTTCCTGATGGAAGAACATTGTGATGTGAAATCAGATATATCTCAGGTGTGGTATAATGGTATTGATAATGAAGGGGCATAGATCTTCTTACCCACACTGTGCCTCTTACTCTACTGAATTAAGTAAGTTTCTGTTTAGGGACAAGCTTGTTTTAGTTCTTGTTCTGCATGTACATATTATTTTAATTTGTAGACCTGGGTCAATTTTTTTATTTCTTGTATACTTTTATGAAATAATAGACATGTTCCCTTGATAATAGACAAGCCAGTCAGTTGTGTGGAAGGACATGCATTTTGTTACAGCTCAAACAAAATATATGCCTTTGTGGGAAATAGATTTTTTCCTTAAAGATGCCTGATGGATATATTTTATGAAAATCATACTTTTTTCTGTTTTATTGAATCTTTATCTTTATTAAATCCTCAATAAAGGATATACAGATCTAGAATAGTGACCCAACTTAGAGGAGATACTTGTAATCCCTCGGTTAGTATTTTTTGTGGTCTTTACAATTTCTCTATTAAAAACCACAAGTCAATAAATTCTAAAAGGGGGGTTCAATACATTATACTTCAAAAGTTGTTGGTTAAATAGAGTTGTCCATTATTCATTACTTCTATTTTATCCTAAAGGTCATTGTCCAACTTGACCTAAATGAAGCCACTAAACTTTTATACCATGGTAACTTCTCAGGCTTCCTACAAAATATGAATTTGGTTCATGAGGTTTAGTTTTTATTGTCAAGAGGTGGTTTCAGACCGCCTCGAAGTTCGTCAGTTCCAGGTATTTTCTGATCGGGAAATTTAGCCGATCAGAAAATACCAGGCAATATTGGCAATGTGAAAGCAAATTACACGTAATCTTCCCGAAAGAAAATACCCACTAAATATTAGGTGCTTGTCAAAATTACGAGAACTTTCACGGGGATTTTTCCAAGTTCGCAGGTATTTTGGCAATGTGAAAGCAATTTACGGGAACTTTTAGCCTAGCGTGTAGTTGGGCGTGGGCGCCTTGGGTGGCTGCTGAGCTAGTGATTTTGAATCTCGTGCCTTGCTTGCTTATCAGACCATAATGCGCATGCTCGTAACTTCAGGAACTTATCCCGTAGGATATGTTTCGGGGTGGTGTGGATGCAGGAATAATTAATGGGTATATTTTTAGCCTAAAAAAATTCTCGTAATTTAACAGGGATTCTCATGATCGAGGCGGTTTGAAACCACCTAGAGATGCATCTAGTCTAAATTGTATTTCTTTCTCTGAAGTTGATTACATTTTAGTAACCATTTTTTTCTTTTTTGTTGATAGATCCCAGATATTGTATTGGTTTTAGATTATTTTGATACGTAAATATATCCAGTCCATACTTCTACAAAATTAATAAATGAGAACTTTATGGGGCCTATGTGTTTATTCTATTAAGTTTCATCTGTTAATACTTAATCTGCTCGTTCCCCCCCTAAAAGAACAACAAAATATATGGAAATATTGTGGATCATCTTGTGAGATAAGTCATAGTGGGGGGGGGGGGGGTTATGACTGTGTGGAAGGGGCTGCTATTAATATGTCCAGAATTTGTACATGTATGTGTTTCATTGACACAATACCATACCCTCAGATTGCCTGCAGTGGTCAAATCACGCTAAAATATACATCAAAATATCCTTATCTGATGAACTTGCTAAAATTCCTTAAGAAACACAAAATTGTTTTCTTCTGCACCGGACCCGGTGATGATTAACGATCATACAAAATCCTAGATCTGACATTGGACTTTATACAAGCCATTAAGGCCTTGCAAGGTGTTTCATAGTATTGACTTTATCATGGTTGATCTAGTAATAAGAATGATTGGCACCCATTACTGAATTATCGTCCTTTCAACTTTTGATTGAGTCTCTTTTGGTATGAAAGGTTCAAACTTCAAGATCAAGATCTTGTATTCGAATACCAATCTGATGATGTCAAAGACTGAATATAGTCTGGAAAGGCCAGAGGCGGCTTAGTAATTTGTGTAAATTACTGTGGTTTACAGGGGCGGATCCAGCCTTCGCCAATAGGGGGGGCCCGGATTTTTTTTTTCAGCCATATTTTCCCCGATCGGCCACTCGAATATGATATTTGCCGGGATTTTTGGTTTCTTTAAAGGGGTAGTCCTATCAGTCACTTCTTAGCTTTATTCTTATGAATAAACATAAATATATATAACCATAATCCCTATTTATATAATGCGAGCGCGAAGCGCGAGCTATTTTTTTTTTTTGGGGGGAAAATCTTATGTACTTTTTTTTTTTTTTTTGAACATTCTGGGCAATGTTTATTATCCTGGAAAAAGATGAGTATGCAAGTGAATAATTATTACGGACCTGAAGCGTGAGCAGAAATGAACTGATGGAAAGGTACTGTTAAGAACTTGCTTGCAGTTAGCCATGAAGACGCTACATATTAAAAAAAATCAAATAATGCGAGCGCGAAGCGCGAGGTGATTTTTTTAGACATTTTTACCTAAGGAAAGGAAATTCTAAGCACTTTTTGTAACTTAACAGAATAGGTATATAACTAAACGATTGGTGTGAGCGCCAAGCGTGAGCAAAAAATTTCGAGATTTAGACCTACTGAACGAGACACTCTATTCAAGTTTTGTAAATCATGAAAAGGATGAGGAAGTGGGGATCTTCCTTAAATTATTAATGCGAGCGCAGAGCGCGAGCGGAAAATTTTTATATACGTTTTGAGCTGATCGAAAACGTACCTATTATGGACTGCTTGAACTTAGCCATGAAGACGTTACATATTTCAACATTCAAATATTGCGAGCGCGAAGCGCGAGCTGAAAATTTTTGACATTTCTACCTGAATAATGGAAATTTTAAGCACTTGTAATCGTGGAAATGATACGACAAAACTTAACATTACTGATGCGAGCGCGAAGCGCGAGCGGAAAAATTTTGGACACTCTATCATGTTTTGTAAATTATGAAAAGGTTAAGTTATTGGAAATTTTCATACATTAATAATGCGAGCACAAAGCGCGAGCAGACATTTTTTTTTATATTGTGATCTGAAACTGGATAATTATTTAAATGGAGAACAAGCTGCGTATCTGAATAAACGTGTGTTTCAGATTTCGACCTAGAATTTGGTTATTCTAAATACCCTTTTTTTATCATGAAAATTAATAAAGCGAGCGCAAAGCGCGAGCTAAAAATATATGATATTCCGATCTGAAAAGGGGATCACTTTAAGCTCTGTATTGCAAGCACTTTTTGGAAAAATTGTGAGGTGTAAAAGTATCACAGTTAAAACAGAGCTGATATTTTTCATTATTGTTACTTTGAGTTTTGACATAGGACCGGGATATTCTATAAGGACATTATGTCATCATAAGGAAATGATGAATATCTTCCTATTTCTCTTCCTAAGCATGAGAGCGCGAAATCTATTAATATTATGGCCTGAAAACTGGACATTTAAAGCACTTTTGTAATTATGCATAAGATGCATGAGTTTGATATCTATCAATGCGAGCGCAAATCGCGAGCAGAAATTTATGATTAATTGTCATCAAATGGTGATTTGAAGTAGTTTGTCAAGTTTAAAATTAATATCGAGATATACATAACTCACTAATCAAAATGCGAGCGTGCAGCGCTAGCTGATACGTTTTGACAATCTAACCTAAATAGGGATATTTTAGAACTTTATGAAATACAGGAAAATAATAGGTACCTGACAAATCAAATTTTGCGAGCGCGCAGCGCAAGCAGAAATTGTTAATATTCAGACCATAAAACAGAAATTTTTACACTTTTAACAAATCAATTTGTAAATAAAACAAAATAATGAAAGTTCAATTTCCCAGCTGAAATATGTTTTGTATATTGACTTCAAAAATTGATATTTTAAGGTCCATATTGAGCAAGATATCACCTAAAAGGCAGTGCGAGCGTATTTCCCAACTTGAAAGATTAAAACAAAATTATATTCCAAGTCTTCCCCTCATCATATTTTATTCACTCATCTTCCTCCTCTTATGCTTGCCTTCCTTCTTTTCTCCTCTCTTTTCCCTTCTTTTTCTTTTTTCCTTTCTTTCCCCCTTTTTTTCTTTTTTTGCTCCGCCAATAGGGGGGGCCCGGGCCCCTTGGGCCCCCCCCTGGATCCGCCTATGGTTTATATTATATTGATCTTAATATCGAATCTTGTTTTTAATTCATATGATATATATTGTTCTCTACCCTAAATAAATGGCTTGGTTGAGTCTTTATTGCATCATAGGGTGATTTGTAACACATTTAAAATAAACCCTTACCTTCTGCATTCTTTGCTGAAATGAGTCTAAATATTGTTTTTTCAAAGTTTGTTATTAGTTTTTGTTCATGAAAACATTGATAGATTATTTAACCCAAAACGAAGAGAACATTTAGAGAGTGGAAATCGGAAAGAAAAGAAATATGATCAATGAAGAAACGAAGAGCCAGCCGTCTGATGATTTGATGATGTACTGGATACACTGAACTTGCTCAGTTTAAACGTGGATCCTACTAGATCTAGTGGCTTGATCAATTCAGCAAGGGGCAAGCTTTGTTGAATAGAAACTAGTTGATATCATATACTCCCAACGTGAACAACCAATCTAGAGTCTAATTCATCTTGTAACTTTAGCGATAGTGACAAAACTTCTTCAAGGCAAATTTCTACCCATATCCCCACTGGACAGGGCTTACAGTACTGGGGCATCTAATATTTCTTTCACCGACCTCCGAAAGATCTCTAAGAATAAGATAGAATAGGATGAAGAGTTGAATGAGAAAGGGTCAAATTTGAGATTGTATGAAAACAAAGATGTTTTTCCTAATAAACGTGATTCCTGTAGCGTTGCTTCAAAGAATGGCTTTGTATGAATTTGGGATTTAGGTCGGTATGTTAAAGTTGTTCAAGGAGATATTTTCATTCCAGTTTTAACTTTTACCCCAGCGGTCTGTGACTTTATAAAACAAAATGGCAGACTAATATGAAGTACATGTTCAAATATAATGTTTTCTTGTTCTTGATTGATTGATTTTTTTTAAGTTTGATTTGATATTTTGAGAAATCTGAACTGCACTGATTGGAATTCAGTTAATGCTACCTTTTACTTCTATGAACAATATTTCTGTTACAGAATTGTCTAAAGATTGAAGATTTTATTGGACCAGAAAGAATTTCTATGTTGAAATTAAATTAACAATCACATTGATGAGTAAACCTGAATAAGGAAGTTATTCAAGGAAAATGATTTTGCAGACTTCTTCATTGTCCATTGATAAACGGCACCACAAATGGCTACATTTCAGATTTTCAGTCATGTATTTTCAAATTTCCTGATAAAACAACTGTAGGGTTTTTATACCTACATGCAGATTTATATTCAAAACAGAATTTTCATGGCTGCATGCATGACTGAAATTGAATTCAGAAGTACATGGATGTGGTTATGTGATTAACATTCTATAGATCGATATGAAAGGAAAGTGAAATAAAAAAAAGTTATTCCAATTAAGCACTAGACGAAAGAAAAATGAAATCCGTTATTCCACCTCATTGTGTGGTACAAAACAGTCCCAGTCCAAGTGTAACCGATAATCTTTGTTTGCCGACACCCTGTCCCCATGACCTCATTGCCTGCATGTGGGACTAACAAACAAGGGGCTAATCTGTGCCTGGAGTATGGGGGAGGAAGGCAGGCAGGTGATGGAGCATGTGGAATAATAGATGGAGCATTAGGGATAGGGTTTCCTGAGCTTCAGTTGATGATGGGGTGAGAACGGATGTGAGAGGAGATGAAGAGAAGGAGTTTTGTGGATGATGGTCATAGAGCAAAATATAAGGAGTGATCAGAATGTAGAGCTAGGCACATAATTAAAGAGAAGGGATGCTGAAATTCAAAGGACATGCCTTTTGATTAGGTTTGGATAAATAACAGTTATTTCTTGAATTAAATCCCCCATAATATCCCTTTTATATATCATACAGCCATAAACATTGATTTTATAAACACTGCATTTTTTATGAGTGCCCATTTATAAACACCTGAAAAAGACTGAAATAATATAATGGTGACTGTACAGAGTGGTACAGCAGATATTAGAGGACTACAAAGTGACGATAGACTGTACTAAAGAATAATGCACACTATTTAAGATTGTGTTTATATCTTCGGAAGTCTTCTGATACTCCTGTTCATAAAACTTATTTTACGACCAAAGAATAAAGCTATTATTTGATTCGTAAAAGGGATAAGTGTGTAAGTAGTCTCACATAACAATGAGGTAAATGATAAGATGTCCACTTTTGTTAAAAGTTTGTTCCTATTTTTGTATTGAGAGTATAGTCGTTGAATTTAAGCCTGCTATTTATAGTTTGATTTCTTTTTGTAAACAGGTGAAAGAAATTTATGTTCCATGAGAAGCTTAGAATCATTTGTAAAAGCATTTATTGCATGCTGTCACCGTTAATTAAGCCCACTCCTAAACAATTTTACTTTTACAGACTGTTTTAAGGCAAAAATATGTTCACCTTGAAATCTTGATTACTAATATTTTTATACTCATGTACTTTGAGTTCTCAATAAAATACATGTACATGTAGTTATGTAACATTATCTGGGAAATGTGTGAAAATCTATTGTTACCCAAAATCTCTGATATTTTCAACTTCCAAGTTGGTAGCCATGTTACAAAATCCTGCCTGTTTGTAGACATCATTTATCTCTCTAAGAAGCTTTTTAAAGGATTATTTGATGAAATAGTGATAATGTCTCCTCCATTTAATCAAATCCTGAGCACTTTTGTTTGTGTGAGTGATGATCTCGCATGAATACGTGTGAGGATTAAGATAATTCAGTGAGTCAGAAAAAGGAAAAGAATACTGTAAAAGCCCTTAAGCCTTTTATGTAAAAATATGTTTTGATTCTAATCTGTAGGTGTTATTGCTTCATGCTCCTTTTAAATTTTCTTGAAGATGCTACGGAAGCACTGAAAAGTTGTACAGTTTATCAAGAGCACTGAGCACATACAATATATTCCATATATATCTTCAAGACAACCCCTCCTCCTTTAGAGTGTCATGTTCAAAGTATACAGTTCCTCTGGTTTCTAGTTTCCAACACTTGCTGCTGTTATTCCCATCAGCAGGTCTTTTTAGGGTGACGCTTGATGAACTGTAGGCCACCAACCCGTGACAGTTCCTCTGGAATCCAGACAAAAATCTTACGAAAGTGATCACATCCCATCATATAGATAAAACAGTTGGCTCCTGTACTGTACTTATGTGTTCCATTTGTATCCTTGTGTATACTTTGGGAGTAAAAGGCCTTAAGTTCTGTGTAAAATGATAATGATGTAAACTGCGGAGCCCTTCTGACTCAGACATCCTTGATGAGATTGGAAGGATGTCTTATGGGTGGCCTTTCACAAAGTCAAGCTGATGCTACGAGTACAATTGCTTCTTGGGTGAGGATTGCAGGGGGGGGGATGCATTAAAATTGAAGTACAAACCTACTCCAGGTATGATTATAAAGAATAACAAATTAAAATACATAAAAATGCAATTGCTGTTAGATAGGCTCACTGATTTCTTTATTCCTTTTTAAGCTCACAAGCAGTTCCCTTTATCCAGTGACAGGGGAAGAATTTCCTGTTTGTTAGTTCATGGACCTACATGGATTGTCAGAGTGGTAGGTCCATGGTTTATAGTTGAGTTGTTTGGCTCTTGTGCTGTTGTATGTTACAAAACTCTTTTATTTTGCTTTCATGTACCTGGGTATATATTTTTACTCATTTGTTATAAATAAAAACATGGACTCCAAATGATGTAAAAATAAAATTCTGGTGTGGCTAGCACCTGTTGTACTAATGTATATGTAGGGCAATGTGTACTTCAAATAAAATTTGGTGCATCAATCTGGAACCTCAATATTATGCCGAGTGTAATTCATCATTGTCATTATGACTGTCATCGCAATGATGAGGGTTAGGCCAAACATTTTGATGACCCTGTTCAACCCATTCATGTGATCACTGTGAAATGTAGCCACATTCCCAAGTGGTTACCTGAAAGTACATTCCCATTGCTACAAATGACCCTTGAATGTAGAGAGTGTGAACTTTAATAACATGTATCTAATTCAAAATTCCATGTTTTTTTTTACATGTTTCTGCCTCTTGAATTAAATGAGTAAGAAAATATGAATGAGAAACAAATTGAGAGATAAACATGTGATTAAAATTAATATCTAAGTAGTTTAGTCAGGTTTGAAAGTACAAGCTCTTGTGGAAATATCAGATGTTGGTGATTTATATCTCTGCATAAAAATTTAGAGCAGAATCATGTGGTTTACATCTTTGACTAAATATTTTGTTTCTCATGATGTACAAGCCTGACAAAAGGAAGAAAATGCCAACAAACTGTTAGCATTTTGTTTTTAAATGCAAAACTTTAAAATGTTGAGACTCAATAAATCATAGAAGTCATGATGAGGTTGAGTGAAATTTTGCAAAAAGTTGTTATGTGATGTTGTCAGGGAAAATATATCCTGGCCCCTTGGAGTGGTAGACGTGATCTTTGAGCATTGTGAGTTGAGATTTTTATCACAGATTTATGATCTGTGTTGTATGCATGTAACTACAAATATCTACATGCATTAAGGATTTGCTTTTATATTTTTCATTCTGATTCTCTGTGGATCTTTCTATCTTTCTTTGACCCACCCCCTAAAAAAATGCTCATTGTCCATACATCATGTCACTGTGAGTTGACTTTAACTCTGCTTTTGTATTTCTCTTTTATTTTCATCATGTCATCAGGGATGCCATGCGTTATCACCACAGCTATGTGTACCAGATAAACCAAATTATTAGGAACTGTAAAAATGAAATATCATTATCCATTTATTTTTTTAGCCTGTCTTCTAAATCCAGTTTCACTTATGTATAAATTCATGCTTAATTTGCATTGTTTGATTTATGACCCACAGTTTGAGTAATTGCTGTTTGAAGGCCATATGCTGGAGCATATCACATTAAGTTACGTACTAAAAAATGAATTGCGTAGTGCACCAAATTACGTGTGAAATTAAATATTTTTGACAGAGATTGCATTGAATTATATACTTCAGAACTCAGGATGTGGTTGTTAGATACGAAACAGAAACGGTAATGATACGTGACTCTCCATAACAACATTCTTGTCGCTTATACACACAATTTCAGATTGTAAATCATGTACCCCTTATCCTGTTTATCAAACTTTAAAAATCAACATTGAAATACATATAGTACCAGAGACACAGTGGAATAAAAAAAGTATTCCATAATGATGGTAATTAATTGCTTGAGTGGGTAATAAATCCATGCTATTTATATCATTATTATTATTAATTATTTTCCATGACTTTTATTTATTTATCTGTGAAAAATGTTTTAAAAAAATGATACTATTTATAGGTCTGTTTTCCGGAGAGTTGTTTAAAAATATAATTTTAGCAATGGTAGATAAAGCTGTTATGTATCATTAGGCGATTTATGAAGTGTCATATTCCTTTTATTATTCATATTTCTATTTTTCCTAATTATTGGAAACCAACTTTTCTATTTGAATAAGTACTGTCCTTTTGCCAGATCATCTCTTTCCTCCACAGCTCATCTTATTAAATCAATGGTGTCAGTATTTATGTCTTTCTCTGTTTAAATGTATATGGGCATAATTATGTTCAGGGCTCCATAACACAAAGATTAGCAATCAATCGCTAAATGAACTGACCAATCACTATCAATGTTACACGTGCATTAGGTTTGAAATACTGACCAGGGACCAATCAGTGCGGTTCTTTCGTATTTGCAATTCATCGCAAACCTTTGTGTTACGGAGCCCAGGAGGCCGTTTCATAAAGCTGTTCGTAAGATAAGAGCAACTTTAAGAACGACTGGTGAACCTTTCTTACACTAACCATGCATCGCCAATTCATATACCATTTACCACAAGAAAGGATCACCAGTCGTTCTTAAAGTCGCTCTTAACTTACGAACAGCTTTATGAGACACGCACCAGGACTATCATAATTAGTATGAAGCACAAGGTCACAAATTTATTGTCAGTATGGTTACTAATGTGTACTTACCGAACATTTTAACAACATCAAGTTGGTTATGTTTAACATCAATCATTTAACACCTACACGTTAGTAGAGTTATGGCAATATATTTCCTCAATTAGCTATTAATGTTCTATAAATGGCAACAGGTTGTCTATTGAAGCCATAAATCAAGTGTATGGTATTGGTAAATGGTGTTGTTTCCAAATTCTGCATCATAATTGACAAATACATCCAAAGTGTTCTTCATGTACTACACTACAGTGGATGGCTACTTGATGCAGAGCTGTGCACTGCTCATCATAATCGTGCGGACTTGGATATTGACACTGGTGACTAAAGAGGGATAGAGTTTCCCCCTCAAAGGGCTCAAAATTGCACCCCTAGTCTTCAATCTGTCGCAAAAAAATGTGAATTATCAAACATCTTTGAGACGTTAATTGCACTTCCCATGTGATGGTAGGCAATCGTTTTTGCCTTTTCATCTCTTGATGTAAAAGATTGTATTATTTTAACAAGATAATATGATGCCATTATCTTTCCTTTTATGGTTATCCTAATAGTGACACTATTTTCTCTTGCATCTGTATATATTTTTGAAAATTTTTGTTCTTGATTTTTCTATGTCTATTAAAATTTTGTAAATAAAATCTTGACTAAGGTACAGTTTTTTTTCATTGAATAGTTTTCTCTGTGTTGTCTGGAGGTTATGTTATTTTTTAAGGAAACCAATCTTGTTATTTCATTCCATGACTTGTCACACAAATGGCTACACTTTCAAGAGCCTGAAGTCTTCATCGAAGACTATTCATTTGTCATGCTGCATCCGAACGAACGATTCGTGCAAGCCCATACACCAAGAAGCTTTGCATGCATAATGTGCCTCATTATCAGGTAAATCCTGGTCTTGGTTTAAAAAACAAATACTAGTTGTTGGTATTTTGTAATTTAAATTTTCCAAGTAGGCCTATCTTCAAATAGACACACACTCAATAGTAATTGATAGGTCTGCAAATGAAGTAAATTGCTGGAAGAATTGTTTTTTCGAAGGCAAGTTGGAGAGTGACACCCATCCCCCTCCAATCACAGAGCTATTTCTGCAAATAATTGCTACCGTACATACATGTACATGTCGCATACACACAGAATTGTGATCTGGGGTAGTCAGTGGACACTGCTGAATGGTCAGAGTGAGTAGTGGACTGTCTATTGTTCTCTTGATCAGAGGTAGCTGGGGTAACACCCATTGACCACTGTGGACAATGGGCACCATGCCCCCCAGAGAGACAACTGTGAATACACTTGCACAACCCCAATACAAATATATGGGGGAACTGGGGAAAAGATGGTACATAATTACATACTGTAGTCACATAGTGGAATGGGATATTTTTATCTCATAGATGTTACTGAAGAGATGAGCAAGGTCTCTGCTAAATATAGAGGTGAAAGTTGAGGGAGATAGGTTCAGATGCCCTGAAATTGGATGTAAAAGATTGTATTTTGTTTTGACACGCGAACTTTTTTTGAGTTGAAAATTAAGATGTACAATGATATTTTGATTTATATTTGATTCCAACTTTTTCTCCATTGGCCACTAAAAATAAAAAATAAATAAATCTCAAGTCATTGTGTCGGTGCAATAATGCGTATAGAAAATCATTTTCATACACTGCATTGGTGCAGAAACACTCTTATGCAATGCACTTGTGCATGCTGCCAAGGGCATTTTTATGCACGTGATGTGCAAAAGACGAAGTATGGACAAATGCAATAATGAAAAAAAAATGATACATATAAGATACATCTACTTCAAATTGATTTTCTTTCTACTTGAGAAAAGTTACAGTAGTCTATTTTATGAAATATTTCAGTAAGGTTTTTCATCCATTCTAATATGCAATTTTCATATGGCATTGATTGCCACTGTACTACCAAGTTGAATCTGTGACTCAGTGTCTAACGACTATTGAGGTTTGCTGTGTATGAATAATGCATAATAATGCAGATGGCATAGGGAGACGGGTCAACAGAATCATCGCTATTTATTCATTCAGTTGAAAAATTGTAACACCCTGATAGCGGACGATTCAAAATAAAAATAAATACATTGCTTAATAATCCATCTGCTCTAATACTTGTAAATAAAGGGGACGCTACTATTGGTAACCAAACTGAAAGAAGCTATGGGGTAGAAAGTAATCCATTCAGACACCTCAGTTGGGAAGGTATTGTGAGAAAATCACTCCGAATCGGATAATCCTGTTAATCTGAGAAAGATATTTGTGAGAATGTCTGATTTTCTCTTCTTAATTTAGTTTGGGCAATTGTTCCCTTTCTTTTCCCATTCTTTCCCTGTCATTGTTGATCTTATGTTGATAGACTCAAAGAAGAATTAAATCCATTCTTGCTTTATATTCTACCTCGATAATCTCTCTGATATTTCTTATCAGAATTAAAAGGTAGTTGTACTCTATGTGTAAGGAACTTTTGAAATGATTCTTCTAATCCTGTCTTACACATTCCTTATTCTGATTCTTGAAGAATACTTTCCTTTTGATTTCGAAACTGATGTGTATTTCCCTTTTCAATATCTGTTGTTGATTCGACCTTAATTCAGCATTAGATAAATGCCAATCAAGTAGACCTCTTTCTGATCCAAAGATTTGCTTCGTTGAACGGAGGAATAAGACCAAGATGAGATGTCCCTTTTCAGAGTCAGAAGTACATGTACGTCAATACTCTAAATTCTTTTTGCTCTTTTTACATGTCAAATATGATCCAATTCATTTTCTTTTCTTTATATCACTCTTCATATTATGTGATTTTTTATGATGTCTGTATATTTAGAAATAGAAAGACGTAACATCAATTTGTCTTCAGCAGTAATTATCAATTGCCTTTATGGCTTTCAATTATACATCACACATTTTTATTGCTTCACATCTGAAGTTCTTGATTTGCTTTCACTCTGTAAATATCCTTTTGATCAGGAGAAATCTCTGAAAATTTTGAAAAGTAATGACCAGTTGTTTGGTTTTTCTTTTGGACAAATTGCAGATAATTTGCTTTCACACAGGTGTAGTAAAATATCAAGTATTCTTGTAATATGTTGGGTTTGAAAACTTCAGTTTTGAAGTACCGGTGGATATGTTTCAATTCACATGATTTTCTATCATGTTTTGCGTACGACATTACAAGCATTTAATTCATTTCACAAAACGCAATTCTAACCTGTTTTCTTTTATCCAGCTTTTCTAAGTGTTCACTTTCAAGTTAATATAACTCCCTGCTATTTCGTAACCGGTAACATGAGTAACTATATTTAGAAAATGTTTATTGTTAGTCTAAACAGTTTGGGTTTTCCACTATTTCTTTACTTTTCAGAAATCACAATCACCTTTTATTGTGTATCATAAATGTCCCTTCGTGGATTGGATTGATGATAAATAATATCTCAAGTATTTGACTTTTCTGCTTCAGTTTGTTTTTAAATGTAGATGGTGCCATACAGAGCTTTAAAAAAATCATAAGAAATTCAGGATGTTAGAAACTGTCCTTATCTCGTCCTTATTATATCTTATCCGATAAGGAGTTGTGATCAATTTGAATGAAATTCATCTCAACTCATATACAGTAAGTCTTAAAGTAAGGGCGCAAAAGGCATTGCCACATAATTTGGTGGGTGGGTCAATGTATTCATAAGAAATGTTATTTATGTTTTACATTTCTACTGCTATTATAGGTTATCTCGTAATTCAGAGGAATTTTCTCCTACATCCTTTTACCCTGACGAAGGAACAGGAATTCTCACAAATCGGTCTCACCTTTATTAATCCTTGACCTTCTTGTAGAATAAAAGATGAAATATGATTGGCTCTTGGGAGAACATTCATATCTACATATTTTAGACCAGGTTTTCTGATTGGTTTAAGACACCCAGGAATGCGAGACAAGATGAAAGTGCCATCAAGGGTCAGCATGTTTCGGTTGCCATTGATCACCTGTTCGCCGTGTCTCTCATTACAACATTATGAACCATATCATTCTGTGAATGTGAACATGAACTGAGAATGCTGATGATGGTAGGATCCATGGTCCTAGCATGGATCCTTGTAGGATGCTAGGTTACAACTCTATAAATGTATACCGGTAGTACTTTACTGACTTGTATGACTATCTTGGCGTGTTGCAAGAAACTTGCGATCAATTGCAAGTCAATTTTTGGTCCCTAAATCAATCATATCTCTTGTAGCTAATTTCAAATTAATGATTGATTGCTAATTTGCTCCTTGAAACAAGAAGTTTAATAATCTGATTTGCTACAGCTAACGTTGATCTATCAGTTGTAAAATTGCAACAGAATATTTGCTATTGATAGCAGATAATTTCTTTCAACACAACCCTATGAGATTGCACAAGAGTGGGCCTGCTCCGTGTTCCAACTATTATCGTAAGTCTAGGTTCCTGTAATTCTTAAACACCATTTGTATTGTTTGTTAAGATATTTAAGATATAATTCTTGATATTTAAGAAAATATCCACCCATGGTTACTAAAAATTTCAACATAAAAATTCTTTGAAAAAAAATGAACATCATCGCTCACATAGCATACTTTGCTTTAAAACTTTGTGGTCATTGAGATTGGATATAAGAGCTTAGCTTTATAAGGAATGTTCATCAATCTATATCTGTCAAAGAAAAATAACAGACTCACACACACAGCCTTGAATAAAGTCATAAATAGAAATGTCAGATTTCTTTAAACAAAGTTGATGAATTTACTCTAATAAAAGTGGTTTGATTGGGGCATTGTGCAGCTAGTGAAAACTATCAAGCAAGACACATCTTACCGATAATTTAGTTTGAATGTATCAGTAAAACACCATAGCTCCAACGTGGCTTGTCTGTCGCCTTCACATTAAATTGTTAGAAATGTACTTTTTTTGGTTTGGAAGTAATCGCATCTATTAAGTTAAGTTTTATTTTTTCTAAAAAGAATATCAGCATTATATTTCCGAATTGTCTTGACACTTGTTATTGCCACAGATACTTTTAATACTCACAATCATTAGCCTCCATTCTGGATACTCAAGGGATTTGATTTGCAAATCTTTTCAGTCCTAATCCCATATCTTTCTGGAGATAAAATGATGAGTGAAATAGAGATTTAAGAAGGAAGCTAAGCATTGTCCCTAGGATCTTTAATCTGAAAATTGCAAGATATAGGAAAGAAGCCGTACACATATCGGCATAAATCCACCGCTAAACTCTGAATGTGTGTTTTTTTTTTAAGTATTTCAAAGAGATTTTTTTTTGCTGAATTTCTTCCTTGCGAGTAAAAAGTATGCTGGATTTGAGGTGATAAATGATAGGAATTCATCAATTGATGTTGAAGACTATTTTGTGGAGATTATGTTGATAGAGCTGTAATTGTGTAATAACACACATTTAATGTTCCTTAACGATTCCTCCAATTTTCAAATGTATTTCCAATGACGAACCGTTTACTGATCCCATCAAAACACATTTTCAAAATACAATAGAAAACTGTGTAGTAATGAGGAATGGCTTCATGGCAATAAGAAATGGAACATTCTTGAATTTATATATGAAGTGATTGTGGGAGAGCAGAAATACTCTCATTTATTTCTTTCAATATTATATACAAGTAAAAACATACAAATATCATACATTATTTTGAACATAAATATACAAATATAATCATGAAACATTGAGATTAAGAAAAAATAATGAAAGAAAAAGGTATCCCAAAAAGCCTCAAAGGCTTGAAAAAAGGGAAACCAAGAATAAAACATAAGAATGATTATAGATAATAGCTAACAAATAGAACACCGGAATGTGTCGCCCCAACAGTATAGCTTGATTGCGATGATCGGCGGGCACGTCGTCAGTACTTTCTTACAAACCAAAACACTGACGACATGCCAGCCGGTCGCTAAGTGAACCATGAAAAAAAAACATAAACAGGAAAATAGGGTGTCAATTGACTCTTAAGTCACATGTTTTTAGTCTCAAACAATATCATTAAGCCATGATTTAGATTATGTCTGTCATTGAATGAAAGTACGTATACACTGTAAAACTGTGGTGTTAAAACTGACACCAATTGGTGTTAATAGAGGACCACACCCTGAGGTGTTAAAATTACACCCTAAAGATTGAACATAACACCAAAGAGTGTAAATGTAACAACCAAAGGTGTTGTAATAACACCTATAGGTGTAAAAGTAACACCACCAATTTAACACCGATGTAAAATAACTGGTGTGGTCCTCTATGTACACCGGTTAACACCACAGTTTTTGCTGTGTAAGATCACTTGATAGAAGCTTTTGAATATTTGATAAACATGATATGCAACGCGCAATCCTATTGATCAATATGCGGTAGTGTGCATCCTCTTTGACTTATCTGACCAATGAGGTCATGCCTCTTATACTGCAAACAACTAGACATTAAAGTGCAACTCTATCAAGTCATACTTAAATCTTTGTGAAACACCTCCCTGGTACTAAAAATCTGAATATTTTTCACCAATAAAAAAGCATACATGTATGTTTGATTGATTGACATTGCATTTGGGATTTTTTTAAATTTTTTTTTTAGATTGTTCTTTGGGCTTGATGTTGCCTTAAAAGATAGACTGTGTAATTTGCACCATTCACTGGACTCCATCAGAAATACAGGGAAGGTCATGGAAAAGAATTATATTTAAGTAGAAAGTCAGCTTTAAAAAAATAAATAAATAAGAAGGATGGAATTTGGCAGAGCAGCAATCTCATCTGAGTTGCTTTTTTTTTTTAAGTAAAGGCGTTTTAAAGACCCTTAATCCCATAATGGAGAGTGTGGTTTTGACTTCAAAACAGGCCTTCCAATCTCTCTAATCCATCCCTGTTGGTTCTGTCAGTGAAAACATGGCTGTCACATTAGTCACTCAAACCACATTGTCTGGAAAATTTTACTATTGTTTGTTTCTTTTCATGCTATAATTACCAAACAAAATTCTTATTTCAATTATCATGGTACTTCACAATTTGAATAATTTAATGAACAGAATTAATTAAGACATTCTTTTTTTTCAAAAATGATTTTGGAAGGTAGAAAATATTTCTTGACAATTTTTGTTTGATTTGATAGTCTTGAATTTCCCCTTTAATTGATTATATTTGCCTATAGCTAATGGAAGGAAAAGAAGTTTAACCAAAGTCACGATTCGATCTCTCTTGTAAATATGGCGGAAACTCTCTTTTGAAGTTTATTCCCCTTTTTAACCTTTAGAGAGGAGGAATCTTATTTGGCTGACCTGTTTAACGATTCAATAGCCTCTCAGGCAAGAAGGGCATTAGATCTATAGAATTGTGCAACAAAATGCACGTGATATGTCAGAAATTCTTCAGGTTATATCCTAAAGGCTCTGATTAGTGTGTTATTCTCTTCAAATATAGTTTGAGGACATGGAATAAGATAAATAAACAGGGTGACTGAGTACAGGATATGGAATGCCATATCAAAGCAGTCTAGAAATGGAGACAGGTAATATTATTAGAACTTAGTTAATCAAATCAAGGTGTACTATTTCTATATTTAAATATATCTATTAAATATTTCCCCCTCCCCCCTCCAATCCATTAAGTATCATGTGTTGCATATAATTTTGTATTTCTGTTCAATGAAATCAAAGATAGACATAAATTTGATAATTTGATTATTGTAATAATAACTTGCTTGTATAGAGAATGAAGAATAGCCCCTCCATAAAGTTATCATTGTTTGCATGTATCATTTAGGAAAGTGAAACTTCCCTAATAGAATGAAACACAGGAACAAAGCCAATATCTTCAGTTTATGTTTCATTTTTTTTATTATAAGATAAAATTACAAATTTAATACTAGTAGATCAATAACGAAGTACATAGATGATGAGAAAAACACCAGACCTGGCTATTGTTCTTGAAACAAAGCGGACAGAAGGTCTTATAATGAAAAGACATCTAGAATCTGTTATAACAATCTACGGTGTATTGTCTATCAGGATATAATTAAAACACCCAAGTTCGCCATCTTGCAGTAAAGGTCTCCGACTGGCGTGCAACGTTGATGCAGCTTTAATCGAGTCTCACATCATTATTTCCAAATCAGTTCAGCCTCACTAATTTTCAATAGATTTTTGTTTACCAGATCCTGTCAATACCTCCAACCACTGTCTTTAATAGAAGAAGTATTGGGCTTCTAATATGATTTGCAGAATGTTTCAAATTTGATTTTTTTTTCATCGTCTAGATAGAGATAGGCCTACTCAAGAAGAGAAAAATACTATGTATTCGGTTTGGAACAGAATTTTGAGTAAAAATTGAACAGAATTTTGAGTAGAAATTATTTCTTTAAAATAACCACCTCATATTGTAAACTGAGAGCCCCCTTGTCCCTCTGTATCGGAAGTGCTTTTCTTTTCATCCAGTTTTCTTCTTGAATTTAGAGAAAGGATACTAAAACAGATTTTTTTTTATTATAAAGAAATAAATACAACCTAGCCAAACTTTTGAAAGTGTAGGCTGACCGAGAAGTGCAATCAGATTTAAGCCATTTTTGAAAAAGTGCAAATACTAGAAACCGGCATTTGAAGTGAGCTTTGAAAACATTGATTAATCCTATCTGCAAAACTTGTTCTCTCATCTTCTTTGTGTTTTTTAAGATGTTTCTTTATTGTCTGGAGATATCTGGGCGGTTATACCTGTTGAATGCCTGCTTCATACCAAGACATATTTCAGCATGCTTCAAATAATCCAATCTTGGCACAAAAGAGGAAATGGTTTCGGAGGAAACCTTGCAAGTGAGGAGGGAATGTGGTGGAGCAGAAATGTCTTGGCAGCTCTTTGATTTAGCTGTGTTTAGAAGACAAGCAAGCGACAAACTGTTCTATTGAGGGTTTTGACTCCCAGAGGCGTTTTTTGATCGCCTATACAGACAAGTTGAGGGCACACCACTTGCCCCTTGTTATTCTGCACCCCTGCTGCAGGCTTAGTGAAATTCCTCCCAAAGTGTTTGGAGAAGTTCTGGAACCAGTCATAATACTGTAATGCGGTTCCGCACCTGATCGAACTCTAATCGTTAAATTCTCCCAACCACACTCTCAGTAAGGGTTAAGTTGTCCCTTTCAAGTGAAAGTTATCAATATTTATTTTGATTTATTGCTTTTATGAATCTTTAGTTGTAGTACTGAACTAACTTTGTTTTTCTGCCTCATAATTGTCCTTTTCTGCCTTCCTCACTGCTACTGATATACAATGTAACATCCCTTCATTGTTTTCTAATAGACTTGCTTGGATAGACATGCAATACACCCTCTCAGTTGAATAAAAACACCTTTTGTGTATGGCTATTTACCCTATTACATAACCCACCTTTGTGTTTTAGAATTGGACATGCCTGAATGATGCCCTCAATAGAAGCAGTTACAGATATTCCCTCAGTTGATTCTTCATTGTACATACATACATATATCTCATGAGTGAATTTATGTAAAGGGTGTTAGCGGGCCTTCATCCATTGGAAATTTTCAAGGATAGAACACGATAATAATGAAATGAGATCCCTGAATGGGTGTATGCAAACCCATAGGTGCATCCCTTGTAGCCTGATGGAGAGAGAGAGAGAGTACGCGCAAACACATACAGCGGGACTACAGTTGACTGCCTTCTCGTGTTACATAGCGATCTCAGGGCCCCATTCTTCTCTCATTCTTATTCTACAACATAGCTAATAATTGGGACAAATCCTGGAGATGTTTTTCCTGCGAATTGAGCAAATCTCCCCCCCCCCCTTTCCCTTTCTATGGATTGTTGTCAAAAGACAATTCTTCCCTTTTCGGGCAAATTGACTGTTGGGTATGATTATTTGGACCATTTTCAGGGCGACCGTGCCAGGTTTCCCATCATTATGAGGAATGTGACACAACTTTAATTTCCAAAGAGCTTTTTTTTGTACCTTGTCGCTAATCAACTCCAAAGCTACATGGTCTCAAACCAAATTGAAATCTAACAAAATAACATGAAAATGGCACGAATATGTTATTTTCAATAGCTATGTAAATCTGATGAATTCACTCTTTTCCTCATTCCATCTCGTTTTCAATTGACATGTAAAGAAAGCAAGCAAACATACCTCAAAGAAATGCTTCACTGATGTTTGTGACTCATGTCAACCAATATCAATGATGTAAAACGGCAACTTGAAAAGGGGATTATGTAAATGATGATTTTGCTGTGTCAACAGAGGAGTGTTGCAGCAAATCAGTTAATTTGTACAGTATTTGATCCACACACACAATTCATAAATTCCAATTATCATGGTTTCTTAGAAAGCAACAACAACAACTACCAGGCATAGTCGCTCAGTGGTTGAGTGCCTGCCTCATGAATGGGAGGTCATAGGTTCGATCCCTGGCCAAGTCAACCCAAGACTTTTCAATATGGGACCTTCTGCCATCTAGCTAGGCACTCGGCATATCAGAATGGAGAGGGGAATAATAATGTATTATTCAAGGCCTGATGGAAGACCAGCTAATAAAGCTAAAGAAGCTATTATGAAAAAAAAATATGAGCTGTTGTTATTACTATTAACTCTTAAACAGCAAAGTGAATGCATTTTTGTGAAGTCAATTCCTCGTTTTATTCCTCAATATAAACCAAATTCTATCCTTTCTGTCTCCTCTGTAGGTGAATGCCACTGATCCTGATGAAGGCAGTTCCGGACAGGTCACCTACTCTCCTTCCAGCGGCCTGGTGCCCACCCCTTCCCAGTTCTCCATTGACCCTCGGACAGGCATCCTGTGTGTCATCAGTAGGCTGGATAGGGACGATGGACAGGATGAATACAACTTTGCTGTCAAGGCAACGGATGGAGGAGGGCTCATGTCGCATGCCTTTGTCCAAGTGGTCCTGGAAGACATCAATGACAATTTTCCTGTTTTTACATCACTCAACTACAGAGGTAGGCTTTGTGTTGTATGACCATTGCAGAGTCAAACATGACTTGGTTAGACAAATCGGGTTGGAATGATGATATTTGTACATTTAAACATGACCTGAAAGAAAACAAACCATTAAAGAAGACAAAAAAAGTGCCTTGTCAGTAAGACTTATGAGTTCGTTTTGATTGGTCAGAGTTAGGACTTGTACATGATTGACTTTATTAGTATTTAGTGTTGCATGTTCTTCGGATCAGACTCAAATGACTGCAACTATTAGGTCTCCCCCTCAACAACAAAAAAATGTTTGGGCTTGATGCCGGACCACTATCTGGTTATTAGTTTAAAGTAAAAAGGGATTTATGTTTGCAAAAGGATTTAACGTCCTGAAACAAGACATAGAATTTGGATCCTGAGACATGTTGGGGTAAATGACATTTAAACTCTGTGAAAACCATATGTTGGAGCAATGCAAGAAACTTGCATTCAGTTGCAACTAAAGCGAAAGTGCCAAAATCAAACATCATAGGGCATTGCAAGATATTCACTTCAACATAAATCAACTGCAAATTTGCATTCAAAATCAAACAGCTTCCACTTGATTTTTGGACTTGTTTGAAATTGAATGTAAGTTTATTGCAGCGCCTCAAACTGACTTGGTCCAGAGATTCAAATAACAATCTTGGGGATTAAAATATGGCTGGAACAAGAAGCTTACACTGCTTAACATGCAACCCTTTGTTATATGCTTTTTTTATGATGCATTTCGTTGGTTATTGCAGTCATTCCAAAGTTTTAATGAGGTTATGTGGTTCCATGACCCTGTCATTATACATTCTTCGGTCACTGAAGGTGACCCTCCCAAAACCTAAAAGAAACGAAACAAATTTATCAAACATAAATAGATTTGTATTATTTATTACCCCTCCATGGCACTCCATAAGAACCCCAAACCACTCCCATGAGGGTCATAATTAAAAAGAATGTTCTTTCAGGGCAGCCTTTAGTGTGTTTCCCCAAAGAAACCATTCTGATAAGAAGTTGTTGATGTGTGGAGAGCTCTGAGTTTCTTTCATTTCTGCAACCTAATGTTGTGTATAAGTCCTTAACCTGGTCAGTCATGAAATAAACAAGAAAATAACAGCAGTTATAGCAAATTATTGCTTTTCTTCACCCAGTGCAAAGTTATAATAGCAATTCAATGATCCTTTAAATTACATTTGTTTAGGACACTGGTGAAAATTGATGGAACTAAATATGGGATTATTTTATGTATGGGAGAGAGATACATTGGTAGATACCGAACCAATCTATTTTTTGTAGAAAAAGAAATAAGTAACTTAAAGTAATTATTTCCTTCAAGTAATATTCTTTATTGTAAGACTTTGTTGAATCTATTTTGATAACTATAGTCGATGAAAAAAAGAAAGAAGCAAAATATTGTTGCTACTACACTGCTATTCTTTTTTTCTTTCCAGGTCATATTGAATATGATGCTGCCATTGGAACAGAGGTCAAACATGTGGTCGCTGAAGACAAGGATGCAGGCGAGTTTGGACGTGTGACCTATGCCATCAACCCTGCTACCAATGATGGAACATTTTCTATCAACCAAACTACAGGTAAGTAAAGTTGAAATGTTTTTAAAAATTTTTTTAGGTTCGAAAACTGAGATATAAATGATTTGAATATCAAGTGGCCAAAACTAAACATGATTTCAATAATTACATTATAGTCGTAGATGAAATGATTAGGCCCCCCCCAAAAAAAAAAATCCAAACATATTACTGAACAAGCTTTAGATTGCAATGAGGTAGGCAGACTGCATTATGGAATGCAATTGAAACAAGTGATTTAGATCAAGATCACCATAACTAACAAACCAGTACAATGGTAAAGGATAATAAATATAAATTGATTGAAAATCCAATCTTAAAATTGTTTTTTTTTATATTAAGCTTTGCCATTATATACACAATTATCTTCTATCTGCAGTGAAAAGCAGCTCTATCGTTGCTCCCCTCTACTCCTACCTTCCATTCTATCCCAATGCAGGCCTCATCACATTGATCGGTTCCCTAAACTGGGTCCAACACCCAGTCTATAACCTAGAAGTCATAGCTACCGATGGGGGTGGACTGATATCCGCTAACCATGCCCAGGTTACCATCACAGTGGCTGGACCAGACACTTCACCTCCAGAGTTTGAATCCTCATCCTACACCTTTGCAGTCCAGGAGAATGCAGCTCAGGTTCTCGTCGGGAGAGTCAAAGCAACTCATGTTGATCCAGGTTAGTCAAAGTCATATTTCATATTGTTATTAGTTATTAGTTTTTTAAAAGAAATGCTTTGATGGGTTAATATAAATTATCCTCGAATGCATGCCATGATTTTTTTTTTTAGATATAGAAATGTTAGTGCTGTAATAATTTGTGTTGATCAAGAATTTTGTAATTGGAATTTGAAAATAGAATAACTATATTTTTTGCATGATGTTCCTCAAGTATGAGCTGTAACCAAGAATGAAGTATGTGAAATATAATATATTTACAAAAATGACATTTTACAGTCATTAACGACCTCCAGATAATAATATATGTTCATCTATTGTTCTTGATACAGGTATCACGTTTCCAATTACCTATACTTTGACATCCGGTGATCCAAATGACTACTTCAGGATCAACACCACAAGCGGGGAGATCTTTACAAGAGGTTCTGGACCTGATCATGAAGAGCAAGCTTTTGTCCTTGTCACTATCCAAGCAGCCAGTGGAATGCCTCCTACCTATGACGACGTCCAGGTGAACATTACTGTCACCGATATCAATGACAACAACCCACGCTTCATGGCACGAACTGTACATACAAGCATTCCAGAAAACACACAGATTGGAACTCCTATCTATGTTGCTACAGCCACAGATCGGGACAGTGGCGACAATGGATTGGTGAGATATGAACTGGCATCGAACCCTGGTAACACCTTCGGTATAAATGCAGAAACTGGTGAGATCAGGTTGATTAAAGAGGTGAGCTTCAACGATCAGCTAAGCTTTGAGTTGGAAATCCGGGCATACGATGCTGGAACCCCTCCTCTTAAAGGTAATCTGACCCTCACTGTCATCATCCTCGATGTGAACGACAATGGTCCTGTCTTCACTCAAAGTTTCTATCCAGTATCCATTCTTGAAAACAAACCAATCAGCACCCCTGTTGTTCAGGTTGAGGCGACCGACAATGACCGTGGCGCAAATGCTCTCATCACGTACACCCTTACGCCAAACGACGACTCTCCGTACTTTGCGGTCTTTCCTCGTGAGGGATGGCTCTACACACGACAGGTCCTGGATCGGGAGCTCAAGTCTGTCTTCATCCTGAACATCATGGCTTCCGACGGTGGTAACCCTCCGCAGAACTCTTCTGCTACTGTCCAGGTGACTGTGGTAGATGCCAACGACAATGCTCCACACTTCACTAAGAGCAGCTATCACTTCCACATCAATGAGAACCAACCGGCAGGTACTGAAGTGGATCAGGTTGAAGCAGTGGATCCTGATCAGGGTGCTAATGGACAGGTCTATTACAGTCTTACTCCATCAGGGGATTTTACCATTGATGACGAAGGTACATACTACTTTTACATTGATCTAAACAAACTTTTCTGATCTTTTTCTTTTAGACATGTTTGGGATGTAATCTAAACAGTCAAACTTATAAGTATATCTTAAATTTAAAAAAAGGTGTCTTTTCATAATCCGATTTTTTGTGAAAATTGAGGAATATCAATATAAGAAAATTCACAAACTTTGTTGTTTAAATGATCTAGAATATTCTTGATGTAGCTAGTGAAAATGTAAAGTTTAAGCAACAAAAAAAAATCATTATCTTTATCTGTATGTATGCAGAAAATTAGTATCAACCAGTTAGTTGATCCACTCTGCAGCGGACTGTTCCCGATTTAACTGGAGAGTAATGATTTTTCATGAAGCCTGGGCTTTGCTTGCATTGTAAAAGCACACTTTCAATTTCTAACTAGGTGTGATCAGAACAACCCGTCCCCTAAACCGAGAGGCTGCCTACAGCTACAGGCTGACTATCAGGGCTGTTGATGGTGGAAACCCTGTCCTGAGCTCCTCGGCAACCGTCTACATCAATGTCAATGACCTCAACGACAACAGCCCTGTGTTTTCCCAAGATCGTACCTACCTAGCGTCAGTGAAGGAGGAGCAACCAGCTGGGGAGTTTGTGGCATGGATCATTGCCTCAGATGCAGACAGTGGAGTCCTAGGAAATATCTCATATTCACTTATTAATAGTAAGTTTGTTTGTTGGGTTTGTACTTTTCACCTCGAAAGTATATTATATGTGTCTTTATGTGAAAGAAATTTTGGATTAGAAATATACTAGAAGTTTCTTTGTTGCTATATTAAAATAATTTGTTGTCTGTTAGAATGATAAAAACACATAAGCAAGCAAATATCATTCACTTATAGGGAAAATAATCAGAACGAATATACATGTTAATATTCCACGCCAAGGGTTATCATGAGAATGACTGATGTTTCCACTCTGGTTTGGCACTTTTGGGATTGTTTGATAAATTAATTTTCAAGTTTAGTTAATTACTGCATCAAGCTCTGTACTTAATCATTCTAACAAAGCTCTTGCGTACATTGAATAATGATATTCATATTTGTTTTATGTACAGGTTCTCCAAAGTTTGTAATTGACTCCTCTGGTGTTATTAGTACCGCCGCATCTATCGATAGAGAAGACATGGACTACTACACCCTGACTGTCTTGGCCCAGGATGGTGGTAACCCACCCATGCAAGCAACTGCTAGTGTCAGGGTTCGTGTCTTGGACCTCAATGACAACGTCCCAATCGCTGCCATGTCTGCCTACATTTTCACAGCCGATGAGAACATCCACCCTCCTACGGTAGTTGGGGTGGTATCAGCCTCAGATATGGATGTCGGGGACAATGGCAAGATTTATTACTACATCACCGAGGGCAATGACTTTGATGTATGGGAGGTCAACCACAACACTGGTGAAGTCTACAATGTGAGGGTTGTGGATTATGAGATGGCAGCTCACTATTCCTTGACGATCATGGCCCAGGATAACAGTATCCCTCAGACGCACTCCACGTCCATCGATGTCACCATCAACATCATCGACCAGAATGACAACACCCCTGATTTTGACCAGAACCTGATCTACCTGACCTTGCAGGAAAATGTCGGTATCAACCATGTTCTCTGGACAGTGTCGGCAACAGATGCTGACTCCGGTCCCAATGGTCTCATTCGCTACTCCATCCTCACCGACCAAGACTTCTTCGCAATTGACGAGTACACCGGTACTCTTCGCACCATACAGAATGTCGATCGTGAAATCAACCATGTTTTCCTTCTGGTCGTCCAAGCACAAGATCAGGCTGTCAATGTAAGCGCAAGGAGGGCAGCAACCAGTACGGTGGAGATAAGGATCTATGACAGCAATGACAATGATCCTGTGTTTGTGTCTCGGACTTCTACCGATGTCAATGAAGATGAGCCTATTGGGTTCAATGTGATTCACATCATAGCAACTGATGAAGACAGTGGTGAGAATGGGAGAGTTGGTTATAGGATCATCTCAGGAAATGAGGATGGCAAGTTCAGCTTGGATTCTGTAACTGGTAAGTTTGGGGATATTCTTCAAAACAAATAAATCAATATAAGTGTAGATCACTATTTCAATTGACAAAGAATCTATCCAGCGGTTTTTATATCTAATTGCTTTGAATTTTACTATTTTTGAGATTAGATTGTACTCTGGTTTGGGGTTTGAACACCGTGGTGAAGTCGTCTAAAATTGATAGGTGAACATCAGTTCTGCTCTTTACTTTTGTCTTACTATTCCAGTTTTATCAGTAATTTTTTGGGGGATACTCAAAATAATTTTGCAGGATGTTTTAAAGCAGCAAATCAATAGACATAGGGATGCTAATGTTAAGGCAAAATTTTAATGACTTCAGGCCACTAATTATTGCATAATCTATGAAGTCTGAATCAAGCTGTGTAAAATATATCTTCTTATCATTCAGGTTTGCTGACAATCGCCCACTCACTTGACCATGAGCACAAACGAGACTATGAACTGGACATCCTGGCCACTGACCACGGCACTGTCCAGCGAACGGCCACCCAGACCCTCTCCATCCGCGTGATTGATGTGAACGACCAACCACCACGCTTTGAGCAGTCTATCTACACCATGAATGTCTCAGAAAGCCAAGGACCTGGAACCTACGTCGGAACAGTGGTTGCCACTGATCTTGATTCAGGTATGTATTGAATTTCTTTTCACAGATGTGGCTCCGTAACATAAATCTTTCATAGTGATTGATTAAGTGTGGATTTCTGCAATTGTGTTTTGTTTGATCAGTTGTAAAGAGCAACCCACAATCAATTGCTTATCTCTGCGTTACGAATCCCAGAGAACATAATTAAAGGTAAATGCCAGTTGTGGTAACGATATCAAAATGAGTTCTTACAGAATCCAATGAAATGACCACCAAAGTGTTGGTTTGTGTAAATGAAAAATATGTGCCAAAGGATTCTGGAAGAAATTGTTTAATTGCTGAGAAATTAGCAAATAAGCACAGGATTCAGGTCAAGCGTCGGTCCGACAATCAAAGCAATAATAATAATACACTGTCCCACGTGCGATTATCTGTGTTGGTGATCTTCAGTGTGAACATTTTTCAGCGTAGATTTCAAGATTTCACAAAGTTCAGTTTATGTAACTGTACCAGATCTAGATCCTCAATGATATACTGACAATTAAGCCTGGTTTTACAGACTTTCTCATGAAATCAGTGTTTACTGCAACTACTGGCATTTCTCTTTTAGTAGACTGAGAGAATACTGTTACTGTATGAATTGATGATATTGATATAGATTGATAGATTACATCTATGCATTTAATATAGAAAAAGCTGGAAAGTGTCTGACTGAAATTACTTTGATCAGCCATCTTGATTACAGTAGCTGTTCCCTTGTGAAGTTTTTGTATACAACAAGACACACATGATATTTCTAGATATCAGTGCTTGCTTGTGGATAGCTACTTGCTCGCAATGAATGTTATTAGTAGGAGTGCTTTCTTGCCCTTTTTGACATATATTCCTAATGTAAATATATATTTGAAACATTATATAATTGGCATGAGTAACATGTTTCTTGTTTTGACAGGTATCAATGGCAAGATAACGTATGAGCTACCAGAAGAGATAGCTAGAGGACTGTTCACAATCAATTCTACAACAGGAGAGATAAGAACGATATCTATCCTTGATAGGGAACAGAAGGACTCGTACGTTGTTACAGGTATGCAATGAGACAGGCAGGCCCTGTTTCATCAAGAGTTGTGATCAATTCCATTCAAATCAGTCACAACTATGGAAAGCCAGTGACTGCATAATTTTGCATCTAGGATATTTACACACTGTTTCTTTGAAACCAAAATAGTGTGCACTAATTGGTAAAATTGATGATGCACTCGTACCAATTCATCTGAGCACAATGCATCATCATATTCATATGCTATGGTGTATGAGATTAAAGATGCCCGTTCTTTACTCTCCTTTAAAAACAAATTAAAATTTATGCTCCTTATTTCCTAATGAATTATGTTCACTATTTAAACTAAAATTTTGTATCATTTTTTGCTAATCTATTATCTATGTTTTTACAGAACATAAAGCCTTATTATTATCTTTTATTTTATTTTTTTTCCAGTTAGACATAAAATTTGAAATATAAAAGTTATAGCTTGTCTATACATTATATTGTACCTTTTATATTGTATGTGTGTATGTCCGAGTGGGTGTGTATGTGTGCGTGTGCAATGGTGTATTTGTATATGTGTGTATATGTGTAATGTGTATGTATATGTATGTGTGTGTGTATATGTGTATGCATATATATATATATATGTATATATATATGGATGTATGTGTGTATATATATATATATATATATATATATATATATGTGTGTGTGTGTGTGTGGGTGTGCGTGTATGTATGTGTATGTATGTGTAGACATAATATGTATGCAGCAAATTAGCTTAGCATCCCTCTCCCTTCTATTTTCTTTCTATATTCTAGGCAGTTGTCATCGTACTATTGTCCACCTCATGTTCCTGTGTTGTGTTGTTTCGTGTTATTTACTATTATTACTTACCTTTTCGTTATCTTCATGTATTACTTTACGTATATTTCTATATTCCTTGTATCTATTTTTTGAGGGGTCCACATTATACAAGCTTTGCTTTTCAGTGGACCCCTCCATTCTTCTTATATATAATTGCATTGATTTAATTATATTTAACGATATTGATTATATTGATTTAACTTGACATGTATGTTAATTTATATTTACATTACTTTCAAATATGTATTTTTTTTCCAATATTGAATTTTGTTCATGCTATTGTTTATTTAAATTGAATCAATCTATCTTGTACTTTTTTGTATCATTTTGAAGAATGAAAATAAATTTGAATTGAAAAAATTGAATTGAATGTTGCTTTCCATTTTAGAAATGAATTTAATGTATCATATTATGAGATGAACGCATTATCTAAAAAGTATTCTAATATGAGGTTCAAAAGCATGCTTCGGTTTCAATTGATGAATGAATAGCTGGTATGTGAAGTCTCCTGACTGTACAAGAAGTCTGTAATCATTATTGTTCAGAGATAAGTTGTAATTAGCATTTTCCATGAAAAGAGACAGCACATTACAAGGAAAGTCATGTCAAGTTAAGCTGATCAATAAATGGAAAATGTTTGCATCTATCTTGAAGTTGATGAATGTCATATGCTTTTAAAATACAATGAACTCTAGTGCGAAGAGAGTTCATACTTAGTTAGCATATGTTCATGATTATCTGGGTGTATTTTATCTTGACTACAGTGTATGCCATGGATGGTGCCTTTCCTGCCCGTTATGATATGGCTACTGTTCTCATCTTTGTGATGGATATTAACGACAACAACCCTGTCTTTGCTCCACCAACGTTTGACATCACCCTCCCCGAGAACCAGAGTCCCGGTGTTATCCATAACGCCATAGCAACGGATGCAGATGAGGGACCAAATGGGGATCTCATTTATGAAATTACAGGTAAGTTAAATCGGTGACATCCTGTGAATAATGATATGATTTCAATTTGCTGCAAGGCCATAATTAGTAAGTGCTTTTAAAAGCTGTAATCAGTCATTAAATTGATGTTCAATACATGTATAGCAGAGTTAAAAGAATGTGATATATCTTTGTCAAATTACTTGATTAAAAACTTTGTCAAATGTATTATCCCTATCCTTGTGTGATGCACAAGATATTTGTGGTGAATTTTCAATAATTGATGCACAGAGAAATTAGTTATTTAGTAAAGTTGTTAGAAATTACAACTCAATGTAACTGTTAATGTAGCATAACCTGTTGAAGCAAAGTAAAATTTTTGTGATACTTTATATCTAAATGAAACATTGAATTATTTTCTTTCAGGTGGTGATCCAAATAATGCCTTCTCTATTGGTCAATCTACCGGTGCACTATCAACATTGAGGGCGCTAGACAGGGAAGATTTAGCCATGTACACGCTCGTCATTACCGCAAGAGACCAGGGCACATCACCAAGGAGTGGCACCACGACCATCCGTGTGACTGTGACCGATCTGAATGACAATGACCCTGTATTTGATACCATGTCATATTACAAGAGCATTCCAGAGAACACTGCCATCAACAGTTCTATTCTGACGGTAGTTGCTGATGATGCTGATGAGGGGCTGAATGGTGATGTGTACTATACCATTGATAATACTACCGTAGGGCTGTTCACTATAGATCCAGAAGAAGGAGAGATTATGACCACTGGGTGAGTATTTTTTATCACTTCTTCAAGTTTATCCTGTTCCCAAATGTTTGTTGTAGAAATGAAATTCTTGTTTGAAATAAACTTACTGAAGTGGGGTATGATTTCACATAAGTGATGAAGACATCCCCACATTTATACGATCATATATGCTTTCCCTGACCATCAATTGGAACCTGTATTTAAGAACTTATCTGAACATGAAGACCATCTGATGTAAAACTATTGTAGATTGTTACTTTTGGAATAATGTCTTGTCGAACAATTGTGAGCAAATTGTCATATTTTTATAGAGGACTAGTCAACTTTTTATATGTAGGGTGATGGTTCTTCATACGAGACTGGTTGTTTAAAAACTCTATGTCCATACAAGACTGGTTGTTTAAAAACTCTATGGCCATACGAGACTGGTTGTTTAAAAACTCTATGGCCTGTATTCTGAAGTTGGGTTTAATTTAAACTCTGGTCTGACGTTGTGGTTTCACTCAGGATAGGCGATTGTGACATAAATCTCAAGCAGTAGAGATTCAATTTACTAGCTCATTTGACTCTTAAATCATTCTCAACTGTCTGTGGATGATAAATAGGATAGTTGTCTTCACCATTAAAGCATTAGGAAAGAGCACAGTAAACATAAGAAACATACAATGTAAACAATATTTTGAAATTTTGGGCTTTCCATAATTTTACCATAGGGTTAGACCATGGTCTAAGTTAAACCCCGACTTCAGAATACAGGCCTATAGCAATAACTTTTTCAGAAAGGGACCAACTTTTTTTTTTCTTTCTTAAAGTCATGAAAAAGTTTGATTATTATCTACCTTAATGGAGTACATATATGGCAATAAGTTATTTTTGTGATCAGGCATCAGTCATGAAGGTAATTATTAAAATCATTTAACAAACACTCGCCCTTCCCTCCCTATTCCAGTAAATTTGACTATGAGAAGGAGACCCGCTACACATTCCAAGTGACAGCCACCGACAGCGGCATCTTCGGTCCTCGCAGTGAACGTGTTCAGGTGACCATCGAAATCAGTGACGTGAACGACAACGCCCCGGTGTTCAAGACGATTCCCATCAGGGCAAACGTCACCCAGAATGCATCTCCAAACACCTTTGTGGCAAACGTTGAAGCAGATGACAAGGATTCAGGAAACAATGGAGAAGTTAATTACAGGTTCGAACAACTTCTGACTGTTTATCTCTTTTGGGGGGGGGTAGAGATAGACATAACACATATCAAGGGGAAACAAGTGATATTTTCCATGATGGTCTATTTCTGTTTACTCTGTAAACAGAAGTTGCCATTTGTGTTGAACCCATGGTGGTTTATGGGTTTATGATAGGGAGATATTTGGGAGTTAAGTCACGCAGCCCTACATAGTGCTGTCACTGATACATGAAGATATGAACAATAGATGGATTGGATGGTTTTATTCAGAGCCATCAAGTTGATGATTGAGTATTTTTCAACAGTTGATAATTTTCTAGTATTCTATGGATCTCTTTTATGATTTGACTTTATTTTTCTTCTCATATCATGAACAATAATCCCCCAAAATGATGAAAGCATCTTAATGACATAATTGTAATACTTTATTTTTTCTATGTTCAGATTTGCCCAGCAGTCCTCGTCCTTTGCTATCGATACTGTCACTGGCGTAATCACAACAAAGACCTTAAACCTTGGCATATTGTTTTATCACCTAGAGGTCTTGGCCTATGACCTTGGGTCACCATCATTGGCCAGCAATGGTATGTCATCACCTTTTAATAATTTACTAGTGAATATTTGCCTTGTAATTGTGAATATAAAACAATAGCATTAAGAACATTGTGATAAGATTAGTTGCAGGCTGATTTATGGATTGATGATTGACAGAAAGGAAATTGGTACTTGTCTAAGTCAAATGTTTGGAACATGTTGATTTGCTCAAGAGTAAAACTTATCCTGTGGCCTATTTTCACAAATATTATGGATTAATTGAAACTTGGACTCTTGATAGCATGTGACACGAGGCTCTTTACAATATCTTCCTTTTATCTTCAGGCATTGTAGAGGTATGGGTTGGAACATCTGGATCTGGAGGCTTAGAGTTTAGTCAGCCAACCTATGTAGTCCAACCATCAGAGGCAGCAGACAATGGAAACGTTGTCCTGTCGCTACAAGCCTTTCTTCCTGATGGAGGTCGCTCCGATGATATCTCTTACAGCCTGGTCAGTGGGAACGAGAATGGAGCTTTCGGGATCCAAGTACAATCAGGTACGGACTGCTTCAAAGAATGTTAATCTTGTAACGGTACAGAGTTATGTTAAGTCTGTATATCATTAATCATGATTATCATATTCATATTCCTTTCTCAATTTAAAATAAATTTAAGTGCCATTTTGATCTGGTACAGAATGTCTTGTCCATGATCATCAACTACTACTGATCATGATCATCAACAAATATGACTACTACAGTCTTGGTAGCTAAGATAACCCCATGTCTTCTTTCATTCAACAGGTGGAAATGCAATCCTTGTGGTTGCTGACACCACCAAACTGGACTACGAGACCCAACCCAACATCAGGCTTGTGGTAGAAGCCATGAGGACACCCGAGAACTCCAGCCCCATGTACGGCTATACAACCGTCATGGTGGGGCTGACAGATGCCAATGACAATGCACCGCAGTTTGTACAGGATCGCTATCAGAGCAGGGTGTGGGAGGTGCCCAATTCAGATATATATGTTACTCAGGTAGGTTGACTTTGCACCAGACTTTTTTTTGCAGCATTTAGGTGAATTGGTCGACTAGTTGAGCTGCTACATTTAGAATTTGTGGTAGGAAATACGTAGCACAAATCTATGAAGAGTTCTAGCCATAATGCATTATTAGATGCAACTAAATTCACCAGACACTTACTGTGGGCTTGATAATCTGTATAAATCCTGTTTGAAAAAGTGATCTGGATTTCAAAACATCTTTTGAATTTGTTACTATCATTTCTGAACATTATTGACCTGTATAATAATGAATTATGAATTATTAATACAGCCATAATACTTAAAGAATAATGAAACTCCCCCATCATGAACAGGACTTGACATTACCTGGTTTTAGAGTGTTGGTGGTTGAAGTTGCTTCAGATTAAAAACAAAAAGAATCACATGACTTTTTTCTCTGCATTGTGATTGATGACAATTTAAGTGGGCAGGATATGGTAACCTTCCTTAATTTACCAAGTTACAAGTATTTTGTTAGTTAGTTCAATCAAGCATTCAGGTGTCAAAAATCAGGGTAGAAAGTCATGGCTTCTTAACAATAGGTCAGCAAAAGTATTTTCTTCTGAGTTTCAGAATGGATTGAGTATCAATTATTCTCCACTTTTGTCAAAAGAGCTAATCAGAGTAATATTTAACTGGGTCAGTGGTCTCTAATAACTTTAATTATCAATTTCTTTTAAATTGGAAAATTGTAATTTAACCCTTTGAATGGATATTATCCAATGCCATCCTGAACATTTCTTGACCATGGAAACCATTATAATCTGAATACCTTCTAGGTATCTGCAACTGACGCTGATGAGGGAACCAATGGAGCTATCTACTATGAGATCACCAATGGCAACACCGACAATGCCTTTGCCATTGACCAAGTGACCGGGATAGTGACCACAGCCAAGAGCTTGGACTATGAGATTGAAGACACCTATATACTGACCGTCATCGCAAGGGATGGAGGGTCACCCCAGCTGACCGGTACGGCCACCATGAGGATTGGTATAGTGGACGTCAACGACAACAGACCAGTCTTTGTCTCAATGGATCCAGTCAGTGTTAGTGAAGGTAGGGTTTCCATCTTCAATTCCCACTGAACATTTTCATTTGATTAGTTTTCACTGAATTCATATCGGGTTGTTGTCTCTGACATTTCACGTGTTGATCAGAATCGGATAGGACCTTCTTTCGTGCCATTTTGGAAAGAATGTATAAAAATTTACTGAGATCTGAAATGCAGTAATTGTGTTGATATGTGTGGCTAAGTCCCTGGTATCACAGATAAATGATGTAGAAGTTCAGGATGTAATTTATATTTGAACATTCCAATTTTGAACTGTACTAGAGTTCCCCCCCCAAAAAAAAAAACCCTTAAGTATTCTGCCTTCAAGTAATCTTTTGGTATAGAACTAATCCTTCATATTCTATCTCTCAACACATATATTTTCCCTCAATTTAAACCAACCCTTCTGCTCTTACTTTCTCTCCTTGTTCAAACCAGACCTAGGTGTAGGTCTATCGGTCACCACAGTAATGGCTACTGATTCAGACACCAATCCCAACATCCAGTACAGCTTCACACCCGATGGCAACCCTGGAGGATACTTTGCAGTTGACCAGTACAGTGGAATCATTACACTGGCTCACAGTCTGGATCGCGAGACACAGGATCGGTACATGCTGGAATTGGAAGCGACAGATACCGAGTACACCACCACCACAACTCTTGAGATCATTGTCACAGATGAGAACGACAACGCGCCTGTGTTCCGTCAAGAATCGTACCAGGTAAGATCTCAGAGTTGGCATTGTGTAGCCAGATATGTTGCCATGGTTTCTTAGTTTGGTTTATATATATTGGAACACCCTCCCCCCGAATTAGTGTATTGAAATTATGTAACCTATCAGCATGCTCTCTGTCTTTTTGTCCATTTTCAATTGATAAATTTGCACTTCAAGCAAGTGAAAAAGGGTGAGATTATTGTGGAGTTATGCAGGTCAGATGGCAGTTCATACTTTCAGCAGCAAGATCTGTAATATTCTTTTTATTTGATATTCTAGAATGAGCTTTATTGGTCACTGTTCACCTATTTACACCTCTTTTTATGTGCATTGTCCAATCCATTCATATCTTCAAAGTAGTTGTAGTGTTACTTTTATCTGAATCAGATACTGCACCCACGAGTACACCAAATTGAAAACAATCATCGACATATCATGAAGAACTTACCGTGTATCTCATTCTTATCCTACAATAGGTGACTCTTCCTGAGCTAACCCAGCCTAATGTTGCTGTTGTAGCAGTGAATGCCTCAGACAAAGACATCGGAGACAATGCTGCTCTTACTTACAGCTTTGTTGAAGATCATCAGTCATTCTACATAGACCCAATCACTGGTAAGTCTGCAAGTTCACTCTTTCTTTGTAGTCCAGACTTAACCCTTTGAATCCTGAATCATCAGGGGCGACGATGACCCATACCCTGAATTATTTGCACGTACCAACCACATTCACAAACTCCCCCGATTCGAGCCCCAATACCAACCTTGACTGAAATTATCAACTTAATATCCCTACATGTACTTACAAGATCACCTGACATTAAGAACTCATTTTTTTTTAAGTCACATGGCTTCAGGCCAAATGGGTATATGCGCATTTACTGGTAGGCAGTGTTCCGGTTGATTGGGTTCAAAGGGTTAAGTGTAATGGTAGTTCAAGATTTACTTTATTTCATATATCCTTCAGCATTGTAAACAAGGATTTAGAAGAGTTTAGGTATCCTCATTTTGGCCTGAATTTCCTGATTGTTAAACTAAGTTAATGCTTTATATTGTACAAAGTGTTCTTGTAATAATAATGTGTGGCAAGTATAACTTAAGTATTTTCCTGTGTGTTTTTGTTATAGGTGTTATCTTCACCGATCAAGTCATTGAGTTCAACAATGTAGAGACGACCATCCAGCTCTATGTCACTGCCACAGACAGTGGAACACCAGCCCTTGCGGAGTTTGTCACAGTAAGAATAGAGATCACGGATGTCAACAACAATTCTCCACAGTTTGGGGAGGACATTTACAGTGCCATTGTGTCAGAGAATGTTTCCCTAGGCCACCATGTCATCACTGTAGTTGCTGTGGACTTGGATTTGTCACCAGAGAACAGTCAGATCAGTTACTTTATCGAGAGTGGCAACGATCAAGGGAAGTTCCAGATCAATGCAAATGATGGACGTATCACTGTTCTAGAGAAACTTGACAGGGAAGCAACAGACTCCTATACACTGATTGTTGGTGCTGTTGATAGTGGAGAACCCAAGAACAATGCAACTGCTGAGGTGGTCATAGAGGTTGAGGATGTCAATGACCATGCTCCAATCTTTGACCATGTCCAGTATGAAGGAAAGATTGCAGAGAATGCTACAGTGGACACTTACATCCTGACGGTACATGCTTCAGATAGGGATATAGGATACAATGGGGAGGTTGAGTACAGCATCGTCTCGGGTACCTACAGTGATCTCTTTGCCATTGATGTTACAAGTGGTGCGGTGTCTGTCAGAGGAGAGTTGGACCGGGAAGAAGTTGAAACAGTTGAGTTCACCGTCCAGGCCAGTGACCGAGGTATGGAAGACCAGCTTGCCTCTGTGGTCTTGGTCACAATCACCATCACTGACTTCAACGAGTTTCCTCCGTACTTCCCACAGCTATTCTATCACTATGTGGTCCCAGAAAACATGCCTGTCGAGACGTACGTCTTCACAGCAGTTGCTTTGGATAATGATGCAGGGGAATATGGAGAGCTGACCTACTCTATCCGAGGTCTGGGTTCCTCAAACGGAGATGATTTCTTCACCATTGATCGTGTCACAGGAGAAGTGTTCACCTCGGCAGTCTTTGACTATGAAGCCACCAACAGCTACCGCTTTGTTGTCCAAGCCCAAGACTCTGGAGGTCTAAGCATATCCATTCAGACCGAGGTCAACATCACTAGCATGGATGAATTCCCTCCAGTATTCAATGATCAGGAATACAACTTTGAAATTGGCGATGGAGTGAATACGGGTGATTATGTTGGCCAGGTGACGGCTACCGATGCAGATGGTGGTGAGGATGGCATGGTGATCTATAGTCTCGTTCATGAGTTCTTTTACATAGAGGCCTCCACAGGAATCATCAGGGTTTCAAAGCCCTTGAACTCCAGTGCTAGGAAGAGGAGAGGGTTGGAAGATCGATTCTTGCATAGATCCAGACGAGAGATAGACCTCAGCGCCCAGAACAACTTTGCTCTCCTGATCACAGCCAGTACTGGTAAACCTGGTTCCTTGACAGAACGTACAACTGCTGCAGTCTCTGTAGTTAATGCTGCTTCCCCCATTCCTGTTTGGGTTATTGCGATTGTAGTCGTAGCGATACTTATCATCCTCGTTTTTGTTGTAATTGGGATTGTATTGGTCTGCAGGCAACGCAGGAGAAGACATAAAAAGGAGGCTCAGGCTGACAAACGTAGTGTGACTGGATCAATGTCTCCACGTTCCTATGATGTAACCTTTGACCCTGTTGAAATGGGAGCGCAAGGGATGGTCAACCACGGCATGAACTCTTCAGGTCACTTCCCTCACAGGCAGCTCTATGGCATACCAGGTTCTGGTGGTGGTATGGGCCACACCAACATCTCTGAACCATCCAACTCTGCTTCCAGCGGGAGAGGCTCAACAACCATGGAGGATGAGGAGATTCGGCGCATCAACGAGGGTGGGGTGGGAGCTCCAAAGAACAGCGTCCGGGAGAAAGTCATCGATTCCGGTATCGCACAGGATCATGAGGATGGAAGTGTTTCTGACATCAATTCTCCAAGAGAGAAGCACCTGAATTACTTGAACTCAACAAGTGTGGAAAGCATGCATGTATTTGGTGAGGAAGGCGGTGGGGAAGCCGGGGGTGGTATTGACATCGGCCATCTTATCTATCATAGGTTAGATGAGGTTGGGGCAGAGGAAGACGATGCCATCATGGATGGAACCAGATTGTTTGGATTCACTGAAGATGGCCATCCTTCTATGGCAGGCTCACTGAGCTCTATTGTAAATAGCGATGAAGAACTATCAGGGAGTTACAACTGGGATTATTTATTAGACTGGGGACCACAGTTTCAACCTTTGGCACATGTTTTTGCAGAAATTGCCAAGCTGAAGGATGACACGGTGGCAAAGAGGCAAACAGCAGATCCCAGGCTGCAACAGAAAAAGAGCTTGCATGCTAACGTAAAGAACTATCCACCACCGTTATTAACGAACACTCCGCAGGGCCCTATCAAGCCTGTAGCACAGCGAGTGCTGAACAATACCTCTATGTCAAACCATTCCCAACACTTGCCAAGATCACCTGTTGTTCAAGAGAGCGCTTTTGTACCTGCTGTCGTCTCCCCAGACCTCTCCCCTTCACTCTCACCTCTTGCCCCAGGTTCGCCTTCCCTTTCACCGCTAGTCACATCAACAGGGGTCAGCTCACAGAACAGTAGGGTGACGTCAGGCACCACCACACCCCAAAGAATGCACTACGGTGGGGGCATTGTCTTCACTCACCCTACGGCAAATGACGAAGAGATCCAAATATAATTCACTTGAACATTCCATATGTCTCATGAACCCTATGCATTGACAACTCTGTATCTGTTGCATTATGTGATGCACATTTTGACTTTAGTTATATTCCTTTTGTTTTGTTCCTATTCAGTTATTTTTCACAAATTCAATTGTAATTGTATTCATATCAATTTTTGTCATGGCGTTGTGAGTGTCGGTTAGATGAATGTGATGGTGCTTATTCACTAGGTAGCAGGCTTTAACTAATGTGAACTACTTGTATGTATTTGAAAAGTAATTTTCAATACCGGTAATGAGAAAAATATATGAAATGAGTACTGCAGCAAATTTTACTTGTCCAGCTTTACCTTGCATAAAATGTGCCTTGAGTGCTCGTTGCTGCAGTTAAATTGTTTCTTCACACAGTTGTTTTAGCATGAGTGTTTCATTGCTTTTTAGGTATTGTAAATACTATTTGCTCAAATTCCACTCTATGTATTGTATTCATCTTAAATTGTTAAAAATCAAAATTTTCAAAGAGAATTCTCAGAAACCTTGATCTTTTCTTGTATAAATGAACTTCATATACTGGTTTAAATGGATTGCAAGCAAGCCATTTAAAATTCTCATTCTTTGAGAAGTATTAAATCTATGAGATGTGTTACACATCAAATTTGTGTTGCACTTGTATATTCATGTCAATTAAACATTGTTGTCTATAGACAAACAATTTTTGTTAGCACTTGATATATAAATAAAATGAATTCTCACATATTGTGAATTTTAAACATCTCATTTGAAATAACTTGGACATTGTGTATTTAATGTTAATTACTTGCAATTAATTTTGACAAAATTGAGTTGTTTTATCAACTGCTTACTATGCGTTGCACTTTTCTTTTGTAAGAAGAAGTATTGTTAAATATTAGCACTTGTATGAATTGCACATTGGAGCACTTTCAAAGAAATATTGAAAGCTTGTGCTGCATGAACTATCTCTTTTTAATGTGCGCACTTTTTCAAATTTTTAACATACTGAAAAATATTTCAGTAAACCTTGATTTTGCAAGTTAGTTTTACTGCACTATTGAGTTTCATAAAAAAAAAATGATGCTTGCTTGCATTCTATATATGACTTGAGTTGCTCTCACTCTATATAGAGCAGTGGTCAGTTTGTCAGTGATGGTTGAGTGACCATCTGGACAGTTCTCAACAAAAATTCTTGAAATGATTCTTGTTCGGTCATTTATGGTTACGTGAAACACAGTAATTTTATTTTTAATCCGGCATTGATATCTTCCGCCATAATACTTTACAAGGCAAATGTATTCTAACTTAATGAATAACAACAAGATTGCATTTTTTTAAAGAATTAACTAAACATAACGCTTGTGTTTATTAAAAGCCCATCTACTTTACCATCTAATATTTTGTGAATATCACAGACGTTCTGAAGATCAGCCTTTGGCTGATGTACATGTACCGTGTCAAAATAAAATAAATGAAAAAGGAACTGACACTTATGGACAAATATACATTAAACAGTCCTCTTTCAGTCAATGAAGGTCTACAAAGCTTTGTTACGGTCTCATACATCTGCATTATTGCATTACTTCTGTCCAGATTTCCCATCGGTCACTGTAACTATCATTGACCTTCATGACAGACACTTGACAGTTGCTGTATCGTGAGAGCAACTTAAGTCGTCTGATAAGTAGGATTTCTTGAGTAACATTAAACTTAGAATAAGTCAATTATATGTTCATATTTGAATGCATTTTTATCCTGTACATTATACTGCCAGCACCAATACTGCTTTGCAGTTTAGTAAATGTAGCAATATTGTTCATGATAAAGCTCCTTATACAGCATTTTTTAAACACAATAATTTTATTTGTAATCCAGCATTGATGTCTTCTGCCATAATACTTTACAAGGCGAATGTATTCTAACTTAATGAATAACAACAAGATAGCATTTTTTTTAAAGAATTAACTAAACATAACTTTTATGTTGATTAAAAGCCCATCTACTTATCCATCTAATATGTTGTGAATATAAAATTTGATCTTGTTTACTTAAAAGATAATGGTGAGACTTAGGAAGGGATACTTAGCCCAGAGCTTTTGAATATTGATGGTGAAAAAGTTCATCTTTAAACAATATTCTATTGTATTCAATCCAATGAATAGTATTAAAATTAGTAGTTCATTCACTTCAAATGAAACAGTCACAATTGTCATCCATATTTTAATTTAAAAAATTGTTTATTGGTTATACGAAGTACTGAAAGTTGCTAAAAAAATTTCTTGCTTGAAATATCCCATAACTGTTATCCGAGAACACAGTACTAACTTTTACATTCATCACAATAGTACTGAATACAACAGAGTACAATGTTTTTCAAATTGTGATTAATTTTATAACATCAGTAGGAACTTACCACTTCAAAAGTACTTACATTTCTACCACTATTTAGGGTTCATTTCTACCACCATTTAGGGTTCATTGTACTTGATATTCTGTTAAATGCATCAGATATATATGTAACTGTGAAATATACATATGTTCATGACAGGGTTTTTAGCTTTTTGAAAATGATGAAATATACTAGCAGCAGTATACCCTTCTTCTGCTACTGAGGTTCACCCTAAATTTGATGAAATAAATTCTATTTTGCAGTAAGTTGTACAAGGCCATGATTCTTATGCAGTATTAATACAAGCTTTGGAATTGTCAGTTGTTAAAAAAAGGTGTCTTCCAACACAATATGTACCACCTATTCCTGTCCTTGTAGTGGAATCACATTGTATTTTCTTCCTGATACAAGAAATTTATAGTCAGTGATCTTCAGTCTTATGTTAATGTGGATTTAAGGATTAGGATGTCCATTATTTGTGAAGCAGTTACTGAGTGTCTCTGTCACTATGTTTTCAGAAGTTCCTGGAAATCTCATAAATACATCTGTAAATGTTATGAAAAATGTGATTTGTGATGATTTTGGTTTACCTGGTTTCATTATGATAAATCTATGAATGGTACTCCAGGCCCCGACATATTAGAGACCTCATCCATGTCAAGTTATGATGATACCTGACAGGAGCTTAAAGCAATGTACTTGAGGCATTTGCAAAAGGGGGAAAATCTATCTTTTATAAATGACATTCTTTTCACCCAGCATAAAGTTGGTTGAAGCATACTCTGAATTAGGATGTATCGTCACATGTAGAATTACAATAGGATTTAGATGAAGGCATGTCTTACATTCTTCCTTCAGTACCAGAAAGACATAAACTCTATGCTTTGTCGGTCAGAGACTTCAAAACATTTTTTCACTCCACTACACTGTTGATCTAGGGTTCAAAATAACAGTATAGCTGTCTGTATAACAGTAACATCCATGATATTACAGTGGTACAACATTTATAGAAGTCATTGACGATATTCATTACTCTTATTAAATTGGTAACATATAATTTAGACATTCAAATTCATTATTAAATCATATCAGGGATAAAAGGAATATAAACTATCACAATGGATACATATTGAGCCTTGATAATACATTTTTGCTTTGGTTCTCAAAGTTATAAGATTTGTAATGCTACATCATTTTAAAACTAATTGTGAACAAGACTTATACAGTTAACTGTATTTCTTAGATAAATAATGTCAATTATGAACTTCATAGCAGGCAGTCTCTTTTATTAAGTTGATATGAAATATCAGAAATCGTTTATTAACAAGTTTTTGTTTTCCAATAAGTGATGTTGGAACTCTGTTAAAGGGGTCATTTCTTTTTTACAATTTTTAGCACTCGAATTTAAGCATTACAATAACAGGACCATATGTAGCAATACGAAAACTAACCTTTGAATTCATCAATACTAAGTGGACCAAGCCTGCTTGTGTTGTTATATATGTTTATCTTTGAAAATATGTTTTTACCAAAGCCTTTGTGTTCATTGTTTTGAAAATATTTACATATTTATTTGTATTTTATGGTATTCATTCATTGAAGGAACCCTTGTTTCCTTTGAAATTTTATTCATGTGAAAATGTATTCATAAATGACTTTGCTTTGAGAGGTATTGTTATTACATTGGTGTATATATTGAGAATTTGTCTTTTCCTGAAGCCAAATAAAGAAATTTATACTTATATGACCAATTGAACAAAAGTTTCTTGTAAATATTTTGCTCTGTGTGTCTATTAGGAACTATGTTAGGGAAAAATAGTAACTAAATAGATATTTTGTCATTTATGCCATGACCTGAAATAAATACATTATATAGAAATGTTGCAGTAGGTTTAGGGACGTAAGTGGGATAGTGAGAGAAAACACGAGAAAATGGAAATCAGAGAGAAAGTGGAAATGGAGCAAGGAGAGAATACGCACGAGAATTGATATTAACGGCAAATGAGAAAAGGATGGATGAATAGGGAAAATGGGGGTGAAGAAGAGTAAATGGGAGAAATTTAATTTTTTTAAAGGAAAGAAAGAAGACGAGGGATTGGGATGAAATGAACAAAATCGGGAAGAAGAGAGAGGAACATGAAATATAAAAAGAAGCCGAGAAGGCATAATGGGGGGGGGGATATAGAGTAACAATTTAAGGCGTAGAGAATGAGAGTAATTGAGAAGAGGATAAAGCAAGTAGACAGTGAAGTAAGGGTATATAGATATCATAACATAAGGCAAAAAATAACCGTATGAAACAAAGCATAAGAGGTCAAACTGGGGCCTGTTGTAAAACACTATTATCATGATTTAAAAAAAAAACCATGGGCGATTCTGTCATATACTTTATAACACACATGAAAGAGGGGAAATGGTATTATGATAATCTGGGGAACGTTTCATCAACCTTGATTTTGATTGGCTAAGAAGCTGTGTTACTATGGTAACTGTCGGCTAACATGGGACTTGTCGGATAAAACGTCTGACAAGTCATTTCATGAAACGCTCCCTTAAAATTATCTTCAATAAAATCACTTTCTGCAACAGACACAGGAAGGATAGATGAACTACGTCGAAAAACTGGAGGGAGGGACTCTGATGGGGGAGGGGGTGAGGGGAGTAGCAAGTCGGGGAGAGAGATAACACTGTTACAATCAAGACAGATTGTTGAAAGGTTGCAAAGAAATGCGGAGAAGAGTGTTTCGTTAACATTCTCTGTCTGACAAGTTTCCTTCATTTTGATTAGCTCAGAAGCACTACTACTATATGCAATTGTCGGATAGAACAGTCTTTGTCAGAGAGAATGTTGGACAAGTACTTTCATGAAAGCCTCCCTCGATCCCATGTTTGCAATGGAATATTATTAACCGTATCAGACATCTGAGCAGGGCAACTTTGAAACATTGTTGCCTGCTTAAGACTGGGATCAAATGGCCGGTCAATAAAATTCCAATTGTTTATCCACGGGCCCAATTTATTGCCCGCTCAAGAAAGTCAATGAGAAAATGCGTGGAAATGTGGCGGGCAATAAAAGGCAGCGCTAACATCCGGGTATTCTACGCGCTTTTGAACGCGTCCTTGAACCGCGCAGTGCAAACGTCATAATGGTAATCAAGTTGAGCCAACGCTTGATACTGCGTCCCTAGACCAGGGACGCGTCATTTCAATTACGTCACAATGGTAAAGTTCAGAGGCCCAGTCTGCTCAACATGAGAAACAAGATTCTCATTCTAAAATTTTTAAATATCTAATTTTTTCGATTTTTGCTCTAGATGTCTGATTTGGTTAATAATAGCAATATTGACTGGCCTGGGGGCGAAAGGACATATATCACCCTCACTAAATTGATATCACCCTCGTCTACGACTCGGGCGATATAAATCTAGTTTGGGCAATATATGTCGTATCGCCCCGAGGCCAGTCGATATTGCTTTATTATTGTATTTTCGAAGTTCATTTAAAAAAAAAATTAAAAACTTAATCAGAAGTACTACTACTAATATACTACTAATAATAATATGCAACATTTATATAGTGCTTAATACAAATGTTTCTAAGTTCTGCATACTTACTATTACTACTACTACTACTACTACTACTACTACTACTACTGTTACTACTACTACTACTACTACTACTACTACTACTGCTACTACTACTACTACTACTACTACGTACTACTACCACTATTACCACATCTACTACTACTACTACTACTACTACTACTACTACTACTACTACACTACTATATACTACCGTGTACTACTACTACGTACTACTACCACTATTACCACATCTACTACTACTACTACTACTACTACTACTACTACTACTACCACTACTACTACTACTACTACTACTACTACTACTACTTCTACTACTACTACTACCGTGTACTACTACTACTACGTACTACTACTACTACTACTACTACTACTACTACTACTACTACTACTAATACTACTACTACTACTACTACCACATCTACTACTACTACTATACTACTACTACACTACTATATACTGCCGTGTAGCCTACTACTACTACTACTACTACTACTACTTCTACGTACTACTACTACTACTACTACTTTATACTACTACTACTACTGCTACTATACTACTACTACTACTACCAATACTACATTTACTACTACTATTACTACTACTATACTACTACACTACTACTACGTGTACTAAGGCTACTACTACTACTACTACTAATAATAATAATATCGACATCACCATAGCAGAACGGATATACAGCAGAGGAAATTAAATCACTTAAATTAGTCTCATCACTGAGGGTATATATATGTTTGCGATCATGCTGCATAATATGTACAAGTACAACCAATGAAAAGAATCTTTACACAACTATGGCATGTGACTACATTAGCCAAATCGAGAAACAGGACATCAAGAATCATACAAATATGATGTTGCTATGACAAACGAAAGAAGTTCTCTTCATATTCAAGGAGTAGTATTTTGTTATCCCTTCCATGTACACTTATGAACCATAATGTTGATTTGTGTGATAGTTCATGATCAATCGAAAAAAACCCTGAACATCGAGGTCTAATATGTTTGTTTAATTTATTTGAAATAAACCTATTCTACGAGATATGAAATGAACCCATCGAGGGTCGTGAGCAAAGTTCAGTATTCAACATGCCGGGTTACAAATACAATGCGGTATATAGCAAATATAGGTCAACATTGCCCAACATCATATGAGTCTCTCGCAGTTGTGTCGTGCTATGTTCGCGTTATATAGGGAGCGGGTACAGCATATATTTTTCTCTTTACACAAGCAACATGGAAAACACAATCGTGAAGATATGTTTGGTTTTAATATTTTCATGTCAATCGTTAGCTGGTAATGTTTTGATTTCTGTTACACTCGGAGAAGGTAGTCATTACATGGCATCCGCAGCGATAGGTGAAGCCCTGGTACGCCGGGGACACAATGTCACCGTGCTGATCAGCAATGCTCACGAGCACCGGGCAAAGCATCCTGTTCACTCCAAACTCTTTAATTTCGAGATATTCACGCACTCAGAGCCCGTGGAAAAAGTACACGAGAGGATGGAAAAGGTTTTTAGTTTGGCTTTTGAAAAGGACTTCCAAATGGACTTGATATGGAATTTTACTGACATGATGAAACCTTATATTAATGATTGCCGAAGTGTGTTTCGAGATCGGGAACTCTTGGATCGTCTGGAGCGCGGGAAGTTTGATGCGACGATTCTAGATGTGACGTGGTTGTGCAGTGTTCTCATCAGTGAGTACCTCAATACATCCAATGTTCTCTTCAACCCGATGGCGTCTCAGTACTACGTTGCTGAAATGGTGGCAGGTGCTCCATTCCTACCAGCTTATATTCCTGAAGGGATAGTATGCTTCCCTCAAAGAATGAACTTTTTTCAACGCGTCCAGAATTTCATCCTAGTAGTATTCCTGAAGCAGGTGATGCACCTTTATAACAACATGATGTACCCTATTCAAAAGGAGTTTAATATTTTGATTGATCGATCGTTTCAAGATTACATGAGGGACGTCGAGCTGATGTTGATGAGTATGGACCCGGTGATCGACTACGTTGTTCCTTTCCCGCCAGCCGTCATCGAAATCGGAGGTCTTCTCACTCGACCAGCAGAGCCTCTTGAGAAGGTGGGCGGGGCACTTAACATAATATAGTGGAGTAGTGTACCGGTGATAGCATGGTGGTGATGCCGATGTCTGATGTTAGCGATGATGATGATATAGTGGTGATGATGATAATGATTGTGATATCTGATGATGATGATTGTGAAGATGATGATAATGATGATGCCGCGATGATGATGATGACGATATACCGGAATAAAGATAGAAGTGGCCTTGGTGATGATGATGATGATGGTGATAATTTAGAATAAAGATAGTAGTGGCCTTGGTGATGATGCCCGAGGGTGATGAATGATGATGATGGTGGTGATAATTAAGAATAAAGATAGTAGTGGCCTTGGTGATGATGCCCGAGAGTGATGATGATGGTGATTGTGATGGTGATGCCCGAGGGTGATAATGATGATGGCATTTTTCTCGCGCCATCTATCTACGTTTGAAAACTAATCGACGGTGCAAAGTTTAAAAATATGGTAATTCTTTAATGAATGTCAAAACTTCATGTAGGCCCGTCTTTTTAATGATTCTACACTCTAAAAAATGAAGTGCTAATTCAGCTCTTAAAGAGCGTGTATAGTGACTGCACTTCGGAGTGCTGATTTTACTCGTTCAAATTTGAACGAGTAAAATCAGCACTCCGAAGTGCAGTCACTATACACGCTCTTTAAGAGCTGAATTAGCACTTCATTTTTTAGAGTGTAGCGATTCACTATTGATGAAACCCACTTATGATGCGATTATGAAAATGTTAATCGAAAATTGTTTGATTTATTATCCATAAAATGAAATGCTCGATGCCGATTTATGACGATGATCACTAGTAAAATGTCAGTGACATTTTACTAATTTGTTTATACATCATTATTATGTGTTCATTATCATGATGATGGTTGACATACTCAGTAGCGTTTTTTATGTAAAGAAAAAAAACCTGAAGTGGACCAAAAATGGCATGTGGGGCAAAAGAAGAAGTTGCGAGCGGGCAAAATTTCGACAATTTTAGAATACAAAATCCTATTTTTGTGATAGATTCGACGTATTAAAAAAAACAATATCATATTTTACCCCCTTTCCTGTCACACTCTAAAAAATGAAGTGCTAATTCAGAGCGTGTATAGTGACTGCACTTCGGAGTGCTGATTTGTCTAGTTCAAATTTGAACGAGAAAAATCAGCACTCCGAAGTGCAGTCACTATACACGCTCTGTAAGAGCTGAATTAGCACTTCATTTTTTAGAGTGCAATATGTATTTTCTTTAATTTTCTCCTTTTGTATTGGTCGTTAAAATTTCAGGTGTTTTATGCCCCTCTCCCTATCTGTACGCTAGTGGACCTACTTCATCCATCAAATGGTTTATGTATACTGTTAAAGGAAACCAAAACCCAAGAAGAGAAGTAATTTTATTGGAAAGAGTAAAATGAGAGGAACAATTTAAAAAAAAGTTTCATCAAAATTGGTTATGAAATAAGCAAGTTATGGGAGTTTGAAAACTCTTGTTGTACTTTCTATGGGTATCCTCAAATTGGCAAACGTGCTTCAAAATGGCTGATTTTGTGGACAACTCTCCATTTGTTTTGTACACAAATTTTCAGATTTTCCTCATTATCTTTCAAATTGCATCTTGCCTCCTTCTGAGCACAACATATGTCATGGGAAAATATAATCCACACCATATATGTCAAGGTCAGGAGGAGATAATTTGAAATATGTAAAATAAAGGGGAAAATCTGAAAATATGTGTACAAAACAAATGGAGAGTTGTCCACAAAATCAGCCATTTTGAAGCACGTTTGCCAATTTGAGGATCCACATAGTAAGTACAACAAGACTTTTTAATCGTCCATAACTTGCTTATTTCATAACCAATTTTGATGAAACTTTTTAAAATTGTTCCTCTCATTTTACTCTTTCCAATAAGATTGCTTCTCTTCTTGGGTTTTGGTTTCCTTTAAAACGCTTTTTGCCCTTCATTTTGTCGATATATCGAGTCGTTTGCATAAGAGGGAACGATCTTTTGCATTAATAACATCTATATCATCGAAAAACAGAGATTTATATATCTCTTCTTTTTAAGGGTAAAACCATATTGATAATCTCTGCAATAAGCTTGACAAACATGTAGGGGTAATGTATAGATTAAGATCATTTCTCAAGGATATTTTAAAACTAATGTATACATGCCATTATATCCATATACCTCAATTATGGTATTCTTGCCTCCGGAAGTGCATGTAGCATTCGCATCAGTAAGTTATATATTTTACAAAAATGTGCAATAAGAATTTTGTCTCATGCTCTTTACTTGCCCATACGAATCAATAATTTGTTGAAATAAATGTAATAAAGTTTCATGATATTCATGTATTTCAAATTTTTATATTACGTCCTTAAGTAACAATAACCTATAGCCATATTATATCGAAACATTTCTTAAGTTCAATAGAGATTTTCATGGATACAATACAAGAAATGCAAAGGATTTTCATTTACCTATGCCAAGACTCTCTGTTAAAACCTAAATTTTATTCAAGGACCACAACTTTGGAATTCTGTGTCTGTACACTCTAAATTACAGGGACTTAAAAAGTCCAGATGGACTGTAATTAGGGACCAATCGATTTCTGGATTTAGTTTTAATCCTAAAGACTTAAATTTCAATCTCAAATGATTCAAATTTAAATCTTTCGAGATTTAAAAATGAATCTTAATGATTCAAACTATAAATCCGGAATTCGGTTGGTCCCTAACCACAGTACATGTGGACTTATTTTAAATCCCTGTAATTTAGAGTGTAGATATCAAGCAATCAGTTTCATTAAATGTATTTCAGTGAAAATTTGGGCAATTCATTTTAAAGAGTTATTCATCAAGTTTGCTTGTATAAATTTTTATTTGGGCATAATAGGCACCCCCCCCCCTTATGTTATAGTTTAGTGATTTTTTTTCTATTTTCTTTTTTGTTATTGCTGTCTTCATTATTTTATAGGGTCAACTAATATAACTTGTTCCTTTTTTGCTCTCCCTCTCATATTTAATCCAATGTTTAGTTTTATTTGTTTATTTTATTCTACTTTGTGAAGTGAATATTATTCTTAGCATTTTATAAGCAAATAATTTGAAATTAAATTGAAATTGAATGTACCACACGAAGAATCGTTATTAATGTGTGTACGCGTCAAGCTATATCATAATTCATAATGTCCGGAAAAGGGTATTTCCTCATCATATACGGAGTAGATATGACAAAAGTAAATTGTAATTCAACCGGATATTTAACTCACATTTCACCCTTGAAAACATTATACAGTCACTATCTAGGAAAACCGAGCGAATGGAATTTCCCTTAGATTTTCTTTTTCCCCTCTGATATACATTCTTATGAAGGTTGGGCAATAAGGCAAAATTTTTAACCATATCACTGGGCAACATACTGTCCTCACAACTATTGTTTAAAATCTGTCCAAAATGGATAATATGAACTGATAATTGGGTAATAAATTAGCACAATTGGATAATAATTTCCCAGAATATATATATTTATATATATTTTGTGTTGGGTAATGTATTGGTAATACATGTACATATATATATATATTTACATGTATTACCAATACATTACCCAACACAGTGGAGAGTGTGTTGCCCAACGTGTACTCCCTTAGATTTTACTTGCGCAGATTAATTATCATAATGACTATCATAATAAGATGTATATTCGGAATCATTGAAGGAAGTGTTTTCTCGCCGAAGTGACAATCTCATCTGGTCCATGATCTTTGAACCATAAAGCTGCCCTTTTTATATACACAGAAGGACTACGTGCTTGAACAGTACCCCGGGAACAGTACATGTACATACGACACGACACAAAGAACAAGAATTGGTTGTCGTTTTTTTTAGTGTGGAGTGAATCAGAAGATTATATGCTTCCAATATGGCGTGGGTTCTTCAACTAGCTCTCATATCCGCATACGTATCAGCAGTATGGAGTGCGAATATTTTCATATCCGTAACGTATGGCGAGGGTAGCCATTATCTATCTTCCACTTCATTTGGAGCTGAGCTGGTAAGACGAGGACACAATGTAACATATCTCATTAGTAATGCGTACGAGAATCGGGCTCACCATCCAGAGCATTCTCAACTATTTCATTACGAGATCTTCAACCATTCAGTGCCTCTTGAGAAAGTGTACAAACGGACGAGTGAGATAGCCGCCCATGCCTTTAACACCGACTTCAACATGGACATGATCTTCACTCTTCACAAATGGTTGAACCCTCTTGCCAAAGACTGTCGGGCGGCACTGAGCGACCGGGCTCTCTTGGAGAGATTACGTAACGCCAACTTTGATTACACGATCCTGGACCTTACCTGGAGCTGCAGTGTGCTCCTAGCCGCGTACTTGGAGACACCTATCGTTCTCTACAACCCGCTGGCATCACAGTACGACGTCTTTCGCGATATTGCAGGAACTCCCTTCATACCTGCAGTGGTCCCAGAAGGCGTCTTTGGCACCCCTCAGAGGATGAACTTCAAACAAAGGGTCGTCAGTTTTCTCGGATCGTTATTATTACAACAGTTGCAATTTAAAATGTTTGTTGAGCTTTACGACCCTCTTCGCCACGAGTTTGGAATTCTTGAAGACCAAACCATAACTGATTATGTCGTGAAAAACACAGATTTGATACTGACAGCCAGTGACCCTGTTATTGACTTGATTCATCCATTGCCTCCCAATATTATTGAAGTAGGTGGACTACTAACAAGAGCCGCCAAACCGCTTGAAAAGGTATATTGGCCTGTCGTGTATATTAAATCAGTTCTGATTGATTACCATTTTGGGAGAGTGAATGAAAATGTGAAAAAGCATTGGTAATTTGAGCCTCTAACGCTGTGCAAAATGGCATTATTGGATCGTGTTTACCATCATCATCATTATCATCATCATCATCATCATCATCATTATCAATCATCATCATCATCATTATCATCATCATCATCATCATTATCATTATCATTACTATTATTATTATTTTTTTGTGTATTATTATCTTGCTTGGAGTTGAATATACGTTATTCTATGACACCGTTCTCATTATACTTTCCAAACTGGTTTACTAGAAACCGGTTCAGGAATCCAGTTTGGAACTTTGGATGTTTGGAGTTTTGCAGTTGGCTACTGATGAAAGCAGATAGAGGGGGGGGGGGGGGTGTTAACCGGAGCCACCCCTCACATACATGTAGCAGAATATGATTTTAATTATTTTCAAGAAAAATATAACTGTACAATAATTTTAACTCTAGCTATGGCGCTTTCAAACTATGTCTGAAATCACTTTATAGGAAACAAAAAATATAGCCCACTCAACATTTTACACGACAAATCTATTTATTGAATTAACCCCATTTGGGGGAGGACTTGGCAGAATTGCTATTTTACACCATGCACCCACCGCGAGTCAATCCTGGATCAATATGTGAATGGTTACAGTGTTTTATCCCATGGTCATTGACCTTGAACAAAATTAAGATAATGGAAAAATATCAATTCATAAGCCCCTATCTTTTTTTTTCATTTTGCAGATTGATAATGATAATAACAGTAGTAATGATAATACCAATTACATCCTTATATATTGCACACTGCCAAATGCGTCCCTGTATGCGAGTTTTGTTTCAAAGTTTGATTTGGTACGTATTATTGTGGGGGAAAAGACACAGTGACGTGGCCGTTCTTCATTTTTCGAGATGGTACATTTCACCATGTATTCGTCTTTATTATTTTGAACAGGAGCTTGATGACTTCATGAACAGCTCTGGTGATGATGGGGTCATCATCCTATCCCTTGGTACATACGTCAAGGTGATGCCTCAGCGACTCAACGATGTCTTCGCCTCTGTCTTCGCTAACCTACCTCAGAAAGTCATCTGGCAGCTACCCGACAATTCACCAACAACTCGGAGCCCAAACATCAAAACAATGGGGTGGTTGCCGCAGAATGATCTTCTTGGTATGTTCCTGGCTCGTGCATGTGATTTTCACTAACAACCTTGTTCAGGGCCAATCAGCTGCAAGGGTTTTTTGGTGTATCGATAGTGAAAATCATTGACAATATGCTTCCTGAAACACCCCCCCTTATGTCGATAGCGGGAGGGTGTGGGCGTCAGAATACATTTTCTATTTAAAATAATGACGTTCTATTCACGTCTATGACGTTCACCATAATTGTAAATACTAACTTTCAAACGAATGTTAGGCAACATTATGCCTACATAAATGCAGATAGCAATAGGTGGCAATTTTTATTATCGAATGTGCATTTAGAAATGCCAGTGCCGGGCTTCGAAGATCCGTTATTCAAATTTTGGGGGTAATATAGAATTCATTGATTATTTCTTTGTCTGTAAAGGCCTACAACTCCCCCTGTTCTATATTCGATTCCAGATCCAATGCAGTCAGTCCACGGCCCGTCCGAAACATGAATATATGCATGGATCCAAGATCAAATCCCTCTCACAAAATTATGTTGGATTTCTCTCTTTCTCTCTTTCACCATCATCCGTACCAGGTCACCCTCGGACGAAACTATTCATCTACCAAGGGGGTAACAACGGTCTCTACGAAGCTCTTTATCATGGCGTACCTACTTTGGTACTTCCTGTCTTTGCTGATCAGTTGTGCGTTGCGTCAAGGGTCACAGAGAAAGGAATGGGCTCTTCATTGGACATACATACTCTCAGCGCAGAAAATTTGGACAAGGCGATTAGAATGATATTAAGCAATAATACGTGAGTATAATAATCTTACTCTTGGCCAGAATATCAGGACTGATTCCTTATGAGAATAATTCGGCAACACGTGATCAGAGCTATCAGCTGGAACTGTACTCGCCATGGAACGGTTCAGGCTTGAAAACTGTGTCGGTTTCAGGGCTTTAGCATTAAAATTAATCATTTTCTTTTATATCTATTTGTTATGTCTATGGAAAAATTAAATAAAAGCTGCATGCTTGGCGGATGCGAAAATGCATTGATAGCTGCTTGTAAATTTCAAATGCCGTTCCTACCTGAGCCGACCTTCCTTTAGACAGTGACAACACTGTTCATCTGCTCATGGTCGTGTCGGCAATGATTCTGTCAACAACATGATCCCATCATATTTTTGTGTGCCTCTGTATAATACTTGGCATTTAATTCTTAGAGAAAATCGCTTGTAACTTATTTTTACTCGTATATTCTAAAATAACTTCTTAAAACGATGTCTTTTTATTTCTCTCAGGTACGCCGATACTGCCAAACGACTCTCTGCCATATACCGCGATCGCCCTGAAACACCTGCCGAACGCGCTGCATTCTGGGTAGAACACGTCATCAAATTTGGCGGGAAATACATGGAATCACCTGCTAAACACCTAAACTTCATCCAACTTTCTCTCCTAGATGTGATTGCATTTTTAATTTTCTGCCTTGTCGTAGTATTAGCTATCATTTTCTTTTCTTGCCGTTGCATATTCCGATGTTGCTTTTCCATGTGCAAAGACAACAATAAAAAGAAGAAAGATTGATTATTATTTAGAGTTTATTTAAATGATAATACAGTTATCTGAAATAAATCGAAACCAAATGAACGATAATTATGTATAATAATATTTAATATATAAAATACAACTTATAATATATTGTTATGTATAATTATGTATTATAAGTTGTTTCTTTGTAGTTCGTTACTATTATTGACTCGTGACTCTGCCAATTGAAAGTCGGACCACATCTGTCCAGGGGCGTCGATCCATTTTTCAGATGGGGGGGGGGCAAAATCATGAATCAACTTCCCAAAGGCTCTCGATCACACAAAACAAACTCACACACACAAATATGTATATGAGATAGAGACACATATCTCACCAACAAATTAATGCGCGAGTTGAAATTTTTTAGTATAGTGACCTGAAAACAGGATAAAAGTGCCTGTTTAGGATTCCTCATGAGGAGGGTATATATCTCACTACACAGATAATGCAAGTGCCGAGAGCGAGCTGAAATTTATTTTTATTCTGATCTGAAAGCTTGATATTCTAAGCATTTTTGGTACCAATGATTACGATGGGTTTGTAAAAAAGAATAGATGCGAGCGCGAAGCGCGAGCTGAAAATTTTGATATTTCGGTCTGAAAAAAATTGACAGTTTAATGGACGTTTAATGAACAAGATATACCAAAAAAAGATTATTGCAAATCGAAGCGGGATTTCTTTTGAGGTTTAGCGCTCAAAACGGGACATTCTATTTACCTATTTAATTATGAAAAGTATGGGTTTTTCGCTACAGAAATGATGCGAGCGCGAAGCGCGAGCTAAAATTTTTTATATTTTAATCTGAAAAGCGGACACTTAGAGCACGATTTTAAATAAAGAACAAGTTTAGTATCTCAATCTCGCTTGCTGATTTCTGTGTAACATTACAATCTTAATTTATTTTTTGTACATGCAGAATTATGGGGGGGGGCTAAACGATATGTTTGCCCCCCAATATTTTCATTGGTGGGGCGGTCGCCCCCCCCCCCCAGGATCGACGCCTCTGCATCTGTCCGACTAAGGAGAAATTCGATTTTCAGTATATAGACGCACATGATTTTGGCGAAATATCTGTTCGACTTGGCAAATATTCGCCCAAGTCGACTTGTGCGAAGCAGTATAGTGCAATCCAATCCGATATTACAATTAGCTTGTAATATGAATGGCATGAACAACTGATATCCATGAAAATGCCAAATCATTCCGTTCTTTAATTCGCCAACAACTCAACAAACAGTGCTTCTTGGGCAACATTATTCATAAGAACGCTTTAGAGACAGTGGCCCTTTACTTCACTGGTGCAGAAGGAAAGACCGCACGTGGGGACTCCAGCGCTTGACATTCCTCTCTTGGCTTAATGATGCTACTGGCATACAGCACTTTAAAATCAGTGGTGTACAGCCCCCCCCCCCACGATCATTTTCACAACGAATTTATTTTTAAAAAAGAGAGAGAAAAAGAATGAGAGAAAATGGTAAAATGTGATATCATTTTTTTAATATCGTGTCAAAATCTATCACAAATTTGATTTTTAGTATTAAAAAGGTCGATATCTTTGCTCGTTCTTCACTCGCTTGCAACTTTGTTAAGAATAAATTTTGTCCGATAAGCCACATCTGTCCTCCCATGCGCCGTTGCCAAGAAAGATAACACATTTTGACAGACTACGTCAGATTCTGACATGCCACTTTCAATGGAACAAATGGATGATTAATAGAACCGTTTTGTAATTTTTTGCTATATGGCATTCTCGGATTTTGAATTATTTTAATGATGTATTTTAATAAATATATTGAAAAGGCGAACAAGCGTGTTGGCTGATGAGATATGAGGGAGGACAAATCTAGGTCGGTATAATACTTGACAAACTGTCACCTGAGTTACGGTAGGTTTATAATTGGTTTACATCCCAGTTTGGCTACACTCTAGACCCTTTTGTATTTGACCTTTGACATGTTTAATGTTTGTATATTTTGATGATAAGATTATTACGGTTATATTTTATTGTATATCATGATCACGTAATATAAGGAATGCATGATGATGAAAAAAATGATGAATATGGTTATAAATCTCTATTTCAATAAAAGGCAATTTTCATGTTTTTTATTTCTATCATAATTACTGTCCATTATCTGTCCATCTGTGAGTATAAATTTTATGCAATGAGAAGTGAATTAATGTGAAGGAAAGGTGTACAACTTAATGGGGAGAATGAAAAGGAGATAAAAGGGATCAATCCCATTGACATTTTTTCTTATTATGCCTATACTTTTATACGAAAAGGGCACGTCTTCCTCAACAAATTAGATTTGAGTAAAAAAAATAATAGAAAAAATCAAATCAGCATAATGCTGAAAATTTCATCGAAATCGGATGTCAAGAAAGTTATGATTTTAAAAGTTTCGCTTATTTTCCACAAAACACCACATTGATAGGAAAGTGAGAGTTGGTCACGTCACTCATTCACTTTATATTTTATCATATGAGAAATCATTTTCTGCAGATATGACAATAAGGAAGCATTTTGATTGAATCTTATAGTGGGAAGCAACAATGGTGATCTCTCATTAGATTCGGAGAAATTAATCCTTATTTCATATTGATATGTTCAGGAAAATAATAAGTTAGGGCTGTTTTTTTTTATTTTACATAATGAAATACAAAAAATGGCGTGCATGGCGTAATGAAATACAAAAAATAGCGTGCATGGAGTATTCAGCCACACCTACCAGCTAGAACGAAACTGTTTTGTGTAATAATTAAGTAAAACTGAATTCATAACTTTATAGTGACATCGGATTTTGTTGATTTTTTAGCGTTATATTTGTTTGATTTTTCATTCAAATAACCTCAACGACCAGTCAAAATAAAACACAATCAATGCGATTGCGAATATCTTATTTATATCAATATCAAGATGTTTAGACGTAATATTCTATTTTATTTGTGTAATCATAAGTATGATGCTCATCGAACTAAACAATGAATGCGAGCGCGAAGCGCATGCCGAAAATGGTTGAAATTCAGACCTGAAAACGGCCAATTTACAAAAGTCACTTTTTAGAAATTCATAGAGATGAAAGGTGTCTCAATAAATGAATCGATGTGATAATACGAGGGTGAAGCGCGAGCCTAATTTTTTTGTTATTAAGACTGAATATTCTTAGCACTTTTCATTAACTTGGTGCATATCGAAACAATAAATGCAAGCGCGAAGAGCGAGCTGAAAATTATTGTTATCAAGAATCGAAATCGTGACATTTTAGGGAGAAGAAATCCCAAAATGTGTATATAGCATATGCAAGCAAGAGGGGTGAGCTGATTTACCTGAAAGGAGAAAAAATTGAAGGATTATTTGTAGGTAGTATTAGGTGTGATATTGATTGATATCCTCACCTAAAAGGGACATTATTTTTAATGACTGTAAACTTAATAAAGAGGATTTCGCGTGATGAAAAGCTTTGACAATTAAACCAGAAAAAACACACAAATATATTTCAGAATATTTGTAAGAATTAATGAAGAGTATACGTAACGCATCAAAATGCAAACCCGCAGCAAGACAGATAAAAAGTTATCATATTTGCTGTTGAGGAATATTGTTTGTTTGAATTCTTGAAGAGAATACGTATATCACTAATCAAAGATTGGCACGAATACCCATTCCTGGGTAACATACAAGATTCATTTAATGAAATGTGATAGAAACTGCTTGGCATTAATAGCAAATGGGACGGGGGTTATGCGCCTCTATTCCTTTGCCTATTTTTTTTTTATCCTTTTCTATTTTTTTGCGCTCAGGCGCCCGGGGCACGTGCCCCCTGTCCATCACACACACACATATTGCAAAAAAAAATGCAAAATTCTACGCGGTTAATGGTCATGGATATTCTGTTCTATTTCAATACTTCCCATTTTTTTTAAATACCAGCTGCCGTTTTTTATTTCAAATATGCAGGTTTGTCAATTATACCGAAAACTCTGTATATTTATTTTCCAAAAATTACCTTTCGATCCGGCATTTAGTGCATACCGTCTCAGAAAAAATAGAATAGTCATGGAAAAATTATCATAATTATTGGAATTCATGGTGATTCTGGCACGTTAACGAGGATAATTTTTTCCGCTTTGACCTCTCACTGCGGGATATTAAACCCCAGACAATCAAAACTTCTTTATTCCATACTTGTTCTTCACTTTTGATTGAGGTGCGCCATACGAAAAAAATAATAATAAGAGAAATGGATACCATTTTAATTTCTTAATAGCTTTTTCCCATTGTCGTGCGATCCCTTAAGCCAGTCTCACACTAAGCGATTCGTTGCGATCCGATTTCAAATTAATTCTGATAAAATTTGATTTGGGTATTCCAACTAATAAAATATTACCGATGAGAGTTCAGAATAGTGGTAGGACTATTAAAATCAAAATTCAGTCCAGTTAGAGCCTCCCTGAATGAATAAAAACACATTCAATTCCAAATCGTAATGACGTCATCATCGGCTGCGACTTGAAGTCGAGTTGGACTTTACTTCGACTGGGCTTGCCGCAAAAAAATATTAAAAAATACGATTTTAGTTTTCCTAACAATAAGCAAATCTTTCAATGTTATTTATTGGTACTTTGAATTAAAAAAATGAGATTTCATGAAAAATCACGTCGCACAGGATCACATAGAGTGAGACGGGCTTAAACGAAAACCATGACAATTGCAATTTATTGACCTTTCGTAACAGATCGCGGAAGTTTTTGAACCAGTTCAAAATACTCCACGATTGAGGCCTGCAATGGTCCCACTGGCCGACGGATACAGCCATAGGCGGCGGAAGCGGAGGGGGGGGGGGACACCCCCCTAATTTTCAGGTGGAGGGGACCGTCCTCCCTAAAAAAAATGGAGAGAAAGAAAAAGGAAGGAAGGAAGGAAGAAAGAAAGAAAGAATAAAAAAATGAAAAGGAAAAAGATAACAAGTAGGCCTATATACTGAACAGCTGAAACAAGAAATACATGACTTTGTATTCAAACCTGTATAGAAGGCAAAAAATGGCAGTTTTTGCTACGGAAATACAACAAAATTTAAGTCGTTCCCAATGCAATTTTGTTCAGAAAAATTGACAAGCCCCCCCCCCCAAAAAAAGTTTTTAGTACGCACCAAAATGAAAGAGATTTTAGGTCAATCCTCCTTCATTTTTATTATATATTTTGGTTATAGTAGAACCCAATTTTAATAATAAACATGTTGATGGTTACTCTACACCCACGCTTCCCAGGACCATGTTCATTTCGGGAATTTGTTTATTACCATTCATAATACAATGTTATAAGAAATATATAACCAATAAAAAAAAAATCTGGAAATACAAAAAAAATATTGAAAGAAATAGATTTGAATCTGAAAATACTGAATTAGAAAATTAGCTAGCGCTCGCATTTTTTGACAGGCAAATTAAGTGAGATAGGCCTACGTATTCTCTTCATGAATTACACTGTACAGCAAACCTTTCTTCTTTTTTTTTTTGCTTGTAAAAATTTTACTCTGGAAAATGTGCCCCTTTTGGAAAATCCTGGATCTGCCCCTCTCATGCTGGGTGCGCATTATCCCTATGACAAATGATCTATGTCGACCCCTGGCCCCGCCCTGCTCATAACCATTAAAAAGGATGGATAACCGAACAATTGAAATAAATATATATTTTCAGTTAATTAAGAGTATGTGGGAAGATATAGCCCCCCCGGCCCCGGGCCTCCCATGCCCGGGGGGGGGGGGCCACTTACATTGATGAGTGGATACCATGCGCGACCAAAAAAAAAACACGTAAAAAGGATGTCCTTTTCACGATAGGGCACGTTACGTACGTAACGTGAAAAGGGTGTCAAAAACACAAAAATAATGAAAAAAGGGTATCTATTTCGCTAGGAAAATTACGTGTTTAGGGTCGAATTTGCGGGGATGATAAAACAAAATTAAAATGTTTTATAAAGGATGTCCTTTTTGCCCCAACACTACGTGTTTAGAGTCCTATTTGCGCGATCGAGGTGTAGAAGGTGGGGTCGTACTAAACCAAATAAGGTAAAGCTGACAACCAAAGGACCCGCGTAACAATAAAACATTCCTGTACTTGTTTAGGGGGTTCATTTCAGGGAATCATTTGCCAAGAGTATCGTTTTGTTTCCGATACTTGTTAAGGGTAGGGTTTCACACGCAAATACTTGTTAAGGGGTGCATTTTCAGAATATGGAAATTACGTGTTTAGGGTGCTTTTCGAGACCCCATGGTCGCGCATGGTATCCACTCGTAAATGGCAGTGGCCCCCCCCCCGGGCCTCCCATGCAACCCCAGGATTTCTAATTACTCCAATATCTGATTCGACATATCCCTACAAATATTTCATTCTCCTATCGGACGACCATTCATTTTTCCCTAGGACATTCGAAAGATTACAATTTCAACAAAATTGATATTAACAAGATAACGTTAGGTCCTATCGTGATTAAAAAAAAACGAAAAGAAAATCATAGACAATGGGCAATAGCCAGTTCTTTCGACCCTTTGTTTATTTTGTCTGCATATATAGCCTAAGTTTCAAGCAAAATGATTATTTGTTATCATAAAGTCATTTTTTTCTTACAATTAACAGTCATGTTATGAAGTTCAGAGTGCAATTACCTGTATCAGATATTTCATATTTTCCATTGCTTTATTTTCACTTTCATTCATTTTTTGTCTCCTTTACTTTTCATCACATTTGCAAAAAATGTTAATTTATGCAAGGACCAATCGCTTCCGGGTTAGGTCAGCTCGCTCGCGCAAAATTAGTTTAGGAGAGAAAATGGAAGCGGGGAAACTCCGTGGCTCATGCAGAACTGCATGACTCGAGAAAAATTGATATTCATAGGTGTTTTTGCTTGATCTACAACTTTTCAGTAATCACTTAGTATACTGATATTTTATGGTCATCGATGGTCATAATTATAACGGTAAATATAGCCCCATTAGCGCATTTAGAAGAGATATCTGTGGAAATTTATTGTCGTATCTGTAATATGAGTTTGAGAAAGAGACTATATTGGCTCCCGCGCTCTTATGCACATTTGTATAGCTTTGACAGGCGCTAACATGCAATACCTATTGCCCGCGTATAGTGTACCAAACCGGCATGAAAGCCGAGCGAGCAGCGCAGTGCATGAGAGAGTGGTTCGCCGGTCACGAATCGACTGGCTGGATATGAATTTACGATTGATTTCTGCAGGAATGAATGGTTGAAAGACTGTTTACTAAGTTAAAGAGTGCAGAAAAACACATTTTGTTTAAGATTTAGTTCAGGACGTATCTAAGAGATAGTAAGACTAAAGATAGACCCTGGCCTAGTAGGCCTAACTTCAAGTTGAATTTTTTGAAGTTAAAATTAAATTCAATTCAAGCAAGACTTTGTCTTTATTCTACCTCAGCCTGGCAAAGTTTGTACAGGCTCCACTCCACTTCACCTACCCGAACTTTGGGACAGTGAACTCGATCGGATATTCCGAGTGACAAAGGTGGGATCAAAAGTGGTTTATTGCAAAAATTAAAGAAAAGAATATAACGAGAAAGAAAAAAAAGCTTAATTTCTTACTCTTCACCCATATTTCACTCAGTGTCCATCCTCCGGTTATCCTCAAAATTGGTGATTTTGGGCCAGTATCCCCTGCCCTTCGTTCAACATAGCAGCGCATCGCATATTGTGCATTCAAAAGTCAATGCATGCAAGAGCCGCTGAATTGTGCCTCACTGCATGCCATGGATGGCAGAAAGAAAGAAAAAAAGGAAAGAAAGGAAGGAAGAAAAAGAAGGAAAACAGGAAGGAATGAAGGAAAAAGGAAAGAAAGGTTAAGGAAAAACAGAAGGAAAGAAGAAAACAAAGAATGAAAGAAAGGATGAAACTTTAGTGGAAGGAAAGAATGAAGTGAGCAGAGAATTAAAAAAAATAATGGAAGAAGGAAGGAAGGAAAGAAAGAACAAAAAGAAAAAGGGGAGGAAGAAAGAAGGAAGCCAATACAAATTAGAGGAAAGAAAATATGAAGAAATCTAAAAAAAAAAAGAAAGAAGGAAAGTACATGTAAGAAAATGAAGAAAAGAAAGATAAATGAACAGAGAGAAAAAAAATAGGAAAGAAAGCTAGGAAAGATTGAAAAGAAAGATCTATGGAAGAAAAATGGCAAGCGGGAAAGATAGATAAAGGATGAATAGAGGATAGAAAAGAAAGGAAGGTAGCAAGGAAGAAGGAAGAAAAGAATGAAAGAGGAAGAAAGCTCAGATTTGAAATAAAACAAAAAAAAATGCACAATCATCTAACAAAAATCTTGCTGATACTTGTTTAAATATATTTTAAAAATTTTGGGAAAAATGTTTTAGAAATGAATAACATTTCACAGAGAAACATTGACAAACTTAAAAATAAAACTAGATTTTAATTCGTCATGCGGACGAATTAGGTGGTCTGTCTTTATTCTCGCCATCATGATTACTATTACCATGTTCATGCAGATCAATATGATCTTCATGATGACAGCGGAATGCTCATTATGGATGGAATACTTGTGAAAGACGGGAGATGATAAAGCACTGTGTAAAGGGTCTCTTTGATGTATGACAATACATGTGATATGAAAAAAGTAATTATAATCAGTTTTATCTTGCTAAATTTTAACTTTTGTATACCGTTAAATTATAAAGGATCATGTACGAGGTGGTAAAAAGAGAAAAAAATGATCTTGTTTACCCCAGGACTCGAACCTGCGCCCCCGAGAAAGCAAGTCAAATGCCTTATCCATTGAGCCACGATATTCCCCATAGAGAATACCCGTAAGCAATATTGAGAATTACAATTCCAACTTTTGCAAGGGAAAAACGGGCATGATCCCGGCATGTGATAAAAAAAAATGGAGGGCAAACTACCGAAAGCTTAGAATCTCAGCTACAACATACTAAAAGCTCAGGGAAAACTGACAAGAAAAAATGGAGATATGGCTCATGAAATAGAGGAATGTCGAATCTAGTTTTGAGAAAAAGTCATGTCCCATAGAGATTACACGCAAAATGAGGAAAAATGACATACCTTTATAATTTGCAATTTTTCAGGATGATCCGTTTATTAAAATAAAAATAAAGGGAATATTTCATAAGAGTAAGACCTAAGCTACATCATATCAAAATTGGGCGAAAATTGACCAATATTCACGAAGTTAGAGCCTAATTTGCATAATAATTATGATGTCATAACAAGGAAAATGGATATTTTGACTTCCGACGCCATTTTGATGATTTCATGATCAAATTGAGGGACAATGGTGACATGAAATCAAATCTACAACTCGTACTCTATCGATATATGAAAAAGAAAATTGGGGGTCAAGGACTATTTAAAGAGCTATAGTGAATTTTCAATAGGCATGTTTTTACCCATATATGGCCTATAGTGAGAGCTCGCGCGCACACGTGCTGCAAACTTTAACAGGTGTTAATTTCGTTATTATTGGTCGTAGAGAGCTAAATTAGGTATCAAATTGCTCAGAATTATATTATCAATGCAATGATATAAAAAGAACGGCGTTTGGCGTTTCCATGGCAGATCCAATTGATGACATTAAATTTAATGAAAACTCAATAACTCAATAACTCAATAACTTGCTCCTCCGAGGCTCCGATCACATCACCAAATCAGTAATATTAGAATCCAAATAAGTATAAAAATTTTGTTGGAAAAACTTTTAATCATGTGAGCTTGTTCACTTTGGAGGTTGATCGGGGATAGTACAAGTGTGCACAGCAGCATGGACATCTATGTGTGTGTTTATGTGTGTAGAACTGTAGATCACAAAAAAATGTCACAAACTGGCTTGCAATTTGAATTGGAGGAAGTTGTTAACTTTGATTTTTTCTCTCTCTCCTGTATTTTTGCATGTGAAGTATGGGGAAACTTTGTAAAATTTAATTTCTTAGTGAAAATTTTGCTTGCCCTTATTAGGGCAAGTTGTTTTTGTGTTTACTTCAAAACACTTGCCCGACTCTAAGTTTTACTTGCCCCGGGCAAGCGCTTATGTCGCACCCTGGAGTACCTTTAGAATCCAATGTCATAATCGATTATTAGAACAACCCAACAGTTACTTAGTGCCAGATACTAACTAGCTTTAGAATGAGGCATCACACACATGACAAACGTGTATCACATCTGTAATCGATTCATGACATTGGATTCTAAAAGTAAGCTGATTCCTGCTGAAAATATTCAAACAACCTTAAAAGTTACAGATATCAAACTCGGGCAAGTTCACCCTGACAAAAATTTAAAATCACAGAAAAAAAATGATAAAAAATATTGGTGATGGTTTGAAGTAAATCCATCAAAGATTAAAAGTTATTGGAATTTTAATTTCTTCATGTGATATGTAATATGCAAGCAGAACAAGCTTCCCATTTATCGTGATTTAGAAAAAAGATCAATAAAATGTCATTTTCTCCAGGCTCAAGAAATTGAAAATGACATTAATTGTACCTTCAATATATCAACAGATAAATTATTTCACACCTCCTGAAAGAAGAAAATTTTTAGTCATTTTTTGTGATGCAGCCTTTCCATTCCTACTACTAATTTACTTTGACTGCAAGACTTGTAACTCCCCAAGTACGAGCAGAACTAACTACACGAATGTATCTAAATTCATGTATGTATTCAAAAATATTATCTATGGTACAAGTGAAAGTTTAATGCTCCAATTGTATTTCCTGCTCACAAAGAGAATTTTCTGTTTCGTTTCAGAGAGGCTTTTCACACACACCCACATGCAACTTTGAGTGAGATTGGCCCACCTAGGACAAGACGCGGTGTGACTGAACCCTTGTTGCTTGGATCCTTAGTCCATTGCAGAAGCTGCCCGCAACTCGCTGTACTGATTATTTTCACATTTCATGACATTTCTTCCTCAGTCTGGCATCATGGTTCACTGAAAGTGAGCTTGTCTTTTTACAAAGATGGTCTTGACGATCATGCTGGTACGTAAATCAACTTTGTAATTCAGAAATAGATTGTTATTCTAGACTCGATACCCACAAACCCCTTATCCAACCCCACTGAAATAGAATTAGAAACAGATTTTTAATGTTTAAAAAACATCTCATGTAAAATACATGTGCGAATAGGACACCCGTCTGTGAGAATTAGATTGTTATTTTCCACTCCACATTCAATGTCAAATAGCATCAGTCTTCTCAAAATTGTTTTGCGTATGCAATATTTATCAATTAACTTCAGTCATCAGTTCACCTCAAAAACTGCATCTTTAGTCATGACAAAATTTGGCCTCAATCCTTTTGCCCCTCCACCCCACCCCACCTTGCTAAACACTGGCTGCTTTGCAATTTGGTTGATTTTTTTTATGATTTGAACTAGTCTGGATAAATGATGACCAGATGAAGGGAGGTTGAACTACTGTAATTTGTGTCTTTATCACCCACCAAATGAAAAAAAAAATACGCCAGCAACGATTGAAAATTATTCATTTAGTGAAAATGAATCCCTGTACATGTAAGTATGATAAGAAGCTTGAAATTAGAACTTACATGTATTGTAGTGACCAAGCTGGTCGTGACATAGATTGTTATAAGAATGTTCAAGTAATTGGTTAGTGTATAGGTTAGTCTGACATGACAAGATGATAAATTCAGGAGTTGTTACAAATTCTTCCAATTTTTTTTTTTTTGGGGGGGGATATCAAGATAGTTAAATCATTGTCTATTCCTGGAAACTCTATGCAAACATTTGACATTGATGTAACTAGTAATACAGATATTTCACAAGTATTTAAAAATTTTATTTTTATCAGCCCAAGGTGCAGGAAGGCGCTAGAAGGTAAGAATAATTTTATTAACTTGATATCCATCATTCAAAGAACTAAAGGGGGATAGAAGTTAAGTTTAAAATATCACTTAAACTATTGAACCAATAACTGAAATACAGTCAGAACTGTCTTAGCAGCCAACTGTCTATAGTGAAAAGCTGTCTTTATTGGTAGCAAAATTGTCTCCGATTTGAAAAGAGTATGTGTTCTAGAACCTGACTTTAGAGGCCACCTGTCTACAGGTCACTTTTTTGTTGCTTTCTTGTTTGGCCTTAATAGACAGGTTTTACTGTATTTTGAATACAAATGTATGTTTGTCACTTTTGCTGATGATACTGTATTAAACATTCTATCAACCAATATTTGAACATATTGCATGTTATAATTATTTGAGTGTTCAATGTAAACTAAAAAAGAATGCATATTGCACCACCCCCCCAAAAAAAAAGTTAATCACATGAGTATATCACTCTCGTGCATTTTTTTAGTGCTGTACTGTATGTATGTTTTGTTTTGCTTCACTAACTAGTGCATCTTTTATTTTATTTCATTCATATTTTTGTATTTATGAATTTTTATGTTATTTTTAATGCCGCTTTCTCACTCAGGAGAAAAGCTGCATTTACAAGAAAAGTATCAACACTGAAATCAAATGACTCCAACGATGGACGTCCCAATCCATCAGATTCAGCTGTCATTATGCCTGTGTAGGTTACCATTCCTCTCTCCCTCTCTTTATCTATTTCTCACTAAAATCTAATTGAGAACCTGTAAACAACAATCAAAGGGTCCACTCTTTAAAAGTGTACAGAAAATACTTTTTTTCTCTCTCTCGTGCATGTTTTTTTTCTGATGCTTGTTGCTTACATCACTTGTATGCTTGTATTATTTTTATTCAAAAATGAAAAGTATTTTGTAGATGTGTTGCATCTTGAAATAAATGTGAAAGTGATATTTCTTAATGTTTGTTACATTTTAGTATATATATATAAAACAACACATTCCATGCCATTAAAGCTGTTTGTATAAACTATACGTTTCAATGTGAGTGGCCCCACAAGGTGTTGATACATTGGCAAATCCAGCAGTTTTTATTCTTGCCCCAAGCACCCATATCCAAGATACTGCACCTTGTATAGACCCCTACAAGATGTTTTGTCTTGATAGCTCATTTTTATCCAGGAATACATTTTGTATGGCACCTGTTCATACTAACATGATAATGAAAAATGGATTTTAAAAAGCCCTCTTTGGTGGTATAGCATTAAGTGGCCTTTTGATTTTTGTTAATGTTCTAAGTTTTCATTCCATTTTGATTTTTAAGTTGAATTGTCTTTGCCCCCCCCCAAAAAAAAACGGGGGAATATATATTTTTTTGCATCGTATTGTAATGTAACTTTTACAATTTTGTTGCATCTACGTGTAATGGGAAATCCAAGCATACTTAACTGAAAATCAACCAACCATTTTAATCTGAACAAATTGTAGGAGGAAGCCACACATGACCCGTCGAATTGTGTCTTCAGAAAGTGATTCGTCAGAGTCTATACCAGACCCCTTCATCAAACAACCCTCCCAATCTCTTACTCCCATCGAAAAGACCAAGAAAGAGAAAACGAGGATAGGAGGCTCTGTTACAAATAGTGACTCCAAAAAGAACAACTTTGTGCGCCTCAACAGCTCGACTGAATCGTCCGATTTTAGTAGCAAAAGGGCGATCAATGCCCTGACCGGAGTCAGTAACGGCTTTGTGTATCAACTGATGAAAAAGAAGGAGGAGAATTCGGAGGAGGGGGAAAGCGATTGCTCCAAGGATGCTGTCAAGAAGTGCAATGGATCTTTAGTAGACAGTACATTCAATGATGAAATACCAGAAGGTATGAACAGTATTTAAGGATATACAATTACCTCTGAGGCATGGGGGGGGTGTAATGAGTGTCCCCTCAGATCTTGGTTGTCATTATGAATACCTGATTCTTTTTTCCTAAAGAGATGATAATGTGCAGTTTGCAAGGTGATAGATTTTGGAGTTCTCACAGCTAAAGAAACATTATTGGCTGTATAAAAGCCCTTTCAGGTTAGGACTTAGTCTGATCCTATGTCTCTGTGTTCATTCTACACTGTACTTGTTTGGTCAGTAAGAAAAATACTACTGCTGCTGCTACTACTACTACGACTACTACTATCATGGGTGTCGATCGGTATTCTTGGTTGGGGGGGATGATTGACACAATTTTTTGTGGATGGGGATCTTTCAACATTACCCCCACTAAAATCACAAATAAGGGCATTTGGGAGTGGTTGATATGCATGGTGATCTTGGAAATTCCTTCATTGTTGTAGTGTACTTTACTTATATATATTTTTTTTTTGAAAATTCAAATTGTGTTACAAGTGAGCCTATTCTAAACTCATGCGAAAGAAAAAAAAATTGTCTGGACCTTGTACATAGTGATCTGTTTATTGAGCATGATGTATACACAGGGGCGTCGATCCATTTTTCAGATGGGGGGGGCAAAATCATGAATCAACGTTCTAAAGGCGCTCTATCACTCAAAACGAACAAACTCACCCACCCACACATAGGCCTATATATATATGACTCATGAGAAAGAGACACATATCTCACTCTCACCAACAATGCGAGCATGACATGAAAACAGGAAAAATGTACCTGTTTAGGTTTGTTTGTAGTAACTCATGAGGAGGATAGATACATGTATCTCACTAGAGAACGAGCTGAAATTTCTTTATATTTTGACCTGAAAGCTTGATATTCTGAGCATTTTGGTACCAATGATTGAGATGGTTATCTAGAAGAACAATAGATGCGAGCGCAAAGCGCGAGCTGAAAATTTTGATATTTCGATCTGGAAAAAAAAGACAGATTATTGGACGCTTTTGATAAAGAACAAGATATATATCCAACAAAAGATTATTGCAAATCGAAGCGGGAGTTCTTTTGAGGTTTAGAACTGAAAACAGGACATTCTATTCACCTATTTAATCATGAATAGTATGGGTTTTTGGTACAGAAATGATGCGAGCACGAACTGAAAAGCTTTATATTCCAATCTGAAAAGCAGACATTTTGAGCACGATTTTAAATCAAAATCGAGTTGGTATCTCAATCTCGCTTGCTGATTTAAGTGTAGCATTACAATCTTATTTTTTAGTTGCACATGCAGAATTATTGAGGGTCGACGCCTCTGTGTATACAACCCGACTGGCAATATCTTTTTTCTTCTTAATGCATAATGATAAAATGCAGATTCGGACCAATTGAATTGAATTGAATTAAAACTAGCACAAGTTACAAACTGTGTGGCTTCTCGTGCACCATCGGGCTAACCGTCATTCCTTAGACGATTTATCTTGCCACCATTTTACTCCCGTTTATTTTTCCACCCTTTTGAATTAATTGATTTATTAAAATTAATTTACTCACCACTGGTGGGATGGAACACCCTATCAACAAAAGTTGTTTTTCGTTGGGGTCCTTTTATGCCATGTGTTAAAAATATATAAATAAACATTTCATTCTTTTTCATCTTGAACCTCCACCCATCTGTTTAAAAGTCCTGGAAAACAATATGTATACACAAACTGCGAGGGAAACAAACTGATATATGGTATACTATAATCATCATGATCAATCTTTTCATTTTTCATCATTATTATAATTTTTCTACCCTAGATTATTGGGGGGATGATAATACAGGCCATCCCCCCACTTGAAATATTGGGGGGATATATCCCCCCATCCCCCCCGTGATCGACACCCATGACTACTACTACTAATAAACTGGTGATTATATATGGCATAATGAATTAATACAGCTCTTAAATGTTACATTACAACAAAATAGATATGTTTTAGATGTCTTTTAAACCATTTTACTGATGTACTAGACCATAGATGAGCTGTCAAACTGTTCCACAATTTGGGACCACAAATATAAGACCTAGCTCCCCCTCCTTTTCTAAACAATTCTTGAAATGTGAAAGGTTGAAGTGTGATTTGTGCAATAAGAATTTGATGATTATTTTCCTGTGATCTTAGGTACAGTCATTGTGCAGCCAGAGGCAGCCCCAGATGGAGAGGAAGACTGGTACAAGAGCAAAGAATTTAGAAAACAGTTTCCCCGAGAGCGGAGAGAAAGAAGAGAAGCTAACAATCAGAGTAAGAAATATTGAATTAACATGTGAAATCTGCATTTAGTCAATCAAATTTCATGACCCTGTTTAAGCTTGTAACATTGGCAAGTTCCGTAGATGATACTTATCAAACAAATGTTAGTATTAAAAATATCTGTAAAAATAAAGCGAAAATCATGATTTACCTGAAATTCCCCTTTTTATACCACTTTACCAAAACAAGCACCCTGAAAGTACCTCTTTTTTTATGCTTAACCCTATCTAGGCCGGGGTATTTTGGGAGTTCATATGGCCGGGGGGGGGCCTCCCAGGCCCCCCTTAAGATCTTGGCCGTCGACCGTGCGATTGCGCTGAAAATTGGCACGCGGGTTGCCTGGGACATAATCTACAAGATTTTATAGTGATATATTTCATGCAAATTGCTATTAAGTGATTATGCTAATTTATGCGTAATTAGTATGCGAAATCATACTTTTTCCTCTAACTCTCTAAATAAAGCTCCAAATGTACTAATTTTTGGTATAGATACTCTTTGTGGTGTTCTTAGCAAGTGTACATGAAAAAAATTCTGATATCAAATCTTTTTCTTATGTATTATATATTTTTTTTTCAATTTCTTATGTATTTCTTTGTTTTTTTTTACCTTTCGTTTTTCATTGTTTTTTCAATGAAATTCGTTGGGGACTCTTCTGTGATCATAAAAAGCATAAAGTAAATACATTTAGACCAACAAAACTAAAAATAATCATGCATTTATGAATTTTGGTTGAAAACACAATTTGCATTGACTTTGTACACGAAATCACGTTTTTGAGCAATTATTGGTCTGACATGCACTTACATAATGTTGCGTAATTTCGGAACCACGTACCCGGGCGACGCAAAATTGGTCTCAAAAGTTGCGCAAGACTTGAAAGTAAAAAGTCAGCGAGCGGCGCGGTCAAAAAATTTCGTGCTGCGAAAATATCGCGCGATTCGTTGAGGGGGGAGGGGGCTTCCGAGGCCCCCCCCCGGCCTAGATAGGGTTAAAAAGTTGTCTTTTAGATGATTTTCCTACTTGTTATTCTGTTGATTGGCATTCAGAGTAAATCCAGATTTTCCCTTTAAAACCATTTACCGTACTTTAAATAAGTTTGTAATGTTTTCTTCTTTTTTTTTGCAGATGCACCTCAAACCATTGAATCTGTGTTTTGTACCGCATGTACAACTCAGGTCAACCCATTTGACAAAAGGACTTTCTGTTCTCATCCAATTCTGAGTGTTGTATTTTGTAAGGTATGATTTCATATTCCTTCATCTTATATATTAAATGTTATACTTATGCACCTCCACCCAATGCAGTTTATTGAAAGAAGCATATAATACAATCCGGTCGTCCATCAATTTGTCCTTTCTGTATTCATTCTTGCAATTGATAGTGATACATGTGACAAATAAACTTCATGTATGCATATGTGAGAATGACCCAAACTCCATAAATACGAAAGTTTGCGATGAATTGCAAATATGAAAGAACTGCACCGATTGGTTTCCTTTCAGTATTTTAAACAATGTGTGCATGCAACAATGATCTTAACTGGTCACTGGTATTTAGCGATTGATTGCAAACCTTTGTGTTACGGAGCACTGATTTTAGAATTTAGGGTCATGGATTCAAAGGTCTCAAAAGTCTTTACATACATGAAGTTACCTTGTTTGCGTGATAATTGAATACTTGTTTCAAGGCCAGCCTCTGAAAAATAAATCATGATAAAGTATGTAAAGGGAGTGACTATCTGATAAGAATTTTCAGGACGAACACAAGGATTAAGGTAGCAGGTCTTCACTTGAATTTCTATGAAAAAAAATATATATAATTAAGGTGTATAATCTATATCTGATCTGGCAATGGAGGAGTAAAATTTTTTGTTGAAGTTTAAAATCCATCTAGTTCAGTGCGTATCAAAAAAAAGTTTACACTTTGAAAAAGCCCTGGGAATTAAAAAATATGCAATGTGTGGATGATTTTTTTCACATACAATCTTGGGTTTGGGTCTCATCTATCCAATGAAAGTAAAAGTTTGGACAGAATGTTTCACTTGAGTGAGCACTGTCCATTTTTGTAAAGTTCGCAGAAATCTGTTTGCGCAGAAATGCTCGTTTTCACGCTGTGTCAAGGGGAAATGGCGAAATCAAACTTACTCTGTGAAACATTTCTCTTACATTTCCCTTGCTCTTTTAGTCAATTGAAATAAAACAGATTCATTCAAGCATTTTGTAACACTTTTGCCACCCAAATTGAAATTACAACACTTTGTAAGCACAACCTTTACCCTTTTTGTGCCAGCTGGATCTCAGGACATTACTGAATCTGAACAAAAGTTTATATCAGACATCTCCAGCATTTTGTCACTAAGTTTTTATCATTCAAAGTGGGTTTACATTTCATTTTTCATTTAATACTTGTTTCTCCACACTTTTCCCAAGCTTAAGAGTGATTAGCAAAATGGAAATCAAGCCTAAGCCATTTCATGTAAATCACAACTCAGTGTAAAGCAAATATCGTCACGATGGCTTCGGTGTGTGGGGGAGTGGGGTGGGGCACAATGCACTCTTCGAAGTGTTTGGGCAATAAAACAAGTTTAAAAAAGTTAAAGGATATCTTCAAATCAATTTTAATAGCTAAATTCCACGTGTTCTTCATGATTAAGGTCTACTTTTATTCGCATAGCTATTTCAAAGTTCTGCGCAAATCATTTTTCACTAACTTTTCAAAAGTAAGTGGTGCTCACTCAAGCGGAAATATTTTTCGACATTTTAAGTGTCATTTGCTTAAATGGATCTGTACCAAGGTGTAAATGTGGAAAAATCTTCAACAAGTCACTTATGTATAATTTTACAGGATATTTTCTAAGTGTAAACTTTTTTTTGATACGCACTGTAGTTCAGATTTTTTAATCTGGAATTAAAAGATTGATAGCTACGTTGCCTGATACCAGTTCTATTTGATAAGAAATGATGGCTTTACTCAAATTGTATGGGATTATATTTGACGAGATGAAACGGCATTGGGTAAAATTGGATTAGACTAATAATTGAGTCGGTTTATGTGAATTTGGCAAAGAATATCTTCCTTGGATCTCATTTGAATATGAATTTTCACATCTCTTGCCTTTGCTAGAAGCAAGTTTTGTACCGTTTATTAACCTTATTGATTTATTGCTAGGGGCTTTTGTTTTTGGATGTCACTATTTCTTTTGTTTTTTATTGTTTGAATTATACAATATTTCAATTTTTACGAATTTGACTACTGGTATTAGGACCTCTTTGCCTGAAGCACAAAATGTTAAGATACTGGAATTCCACGGAGGCAAGGCTCGACATTAGCGGTGGCCCGGTGGCCCGGGGCCACCAAAAATTCATCTCGGGCAACCATTATTGAAAAAATGTTAAGTTTTGGTGGCCCGAATCGGGCAACCAATAATTTTCAAAGTAGCGCAATTTTTCTCCCGATTTTGTATGTATTTATCAACTTTCTGCAGTTCAAATTGCAAGCCAATTCGTCATGCGCCTTTTTTGTTAATCTACACACAAGTACACACACACAAAGATTGCATAGTCATGACAGTACGTAGGCCTACTACCGCTAGCATACAGTAACTATTATTCAGCCGGCCGCGCCTGCTGTCTGGCTGAGCTTTGCATGCATGAAACCACTGCGCTGCAGCTAGCTAGCTAGCTGTGCGCGAGCAGACAATTCAGACTCAGGGAGCTGCGATACGAAATGTTTCATTTTTTTTTACAGTGATTAAACCATTTATACCCCTTCCCATTGAATATGCCTGATTAAAGAACATGTTTCTACTGAATAATAATAATAATTTTCCGCATTTTTTGATAATTTTGTATTGTTCATTATTCTTACAAAGTTACATTTTCTTTTGTTTTTTTCTCAAATGTTTTTTTCCTGTTCTTTGTTTTTTCTTTCTTCATTTTTTCTTTTGTTCTATAAATTCTGCAGCATATTTTTCTGTGATTTTCTCCTGCTATAATATGCTGGAAAAGAGAAAATAAACTGGATTTGGGGCCTGCATAATCTAGGTTTTATGATCAAAAAGGAAGAAAGGAAAAATAATTGTTTTGTAAATCTATCTGAGTTTGCTAAATGCACTATTTATTTACTTTACCATTATGAGTGTGTGTCGACACGGAGATTAAAAATGCAAAACCTGGGAACAATACAATTCTTTTATTCTCTTTCAATCATTTCATATTTACAAAATTACCACAAAATAAGCAAAGTAAAATAACAGCAAGCACGATTTACATACAAGATGTACAAAGAATAGTGGTACGTGTTAACTAGTGACTGCAGAATATTTCACTTTGTTTTATTCATTTTAAATTAATGTTTTTCTTTATATTTTTCGGGCCACCAAACTTTACTAATGGGCCACCAAAAAAAATTATTTGAAGGTTTTGGTGGCCCGAACGGGCCACCACCAAAAAAAGTTAATGTGGAGCCTTGCACGGAGGAATGAAATTTCATTTCACATAACAATGACGAGAAAATAAAAATATTTTATATTTCATACAGTATAACAAAATACAAAAGAAATAATGAGTGAGTGATGTCATCAGTTCCTCATTTGCATACCGACCGAGATGTGCATATAACTGTTTTGTGAAATGAAGCGAAATTTTACAATGCCATAACTTATTTTACATCCGATTTTGATGAAAGTGTCAGTGTTGTGCTTGTTCAATTTTCTCTTTTATTCAAATCAAGTTTTTTTGGGGGGTGGACTTGACCTTTAATTTTAAATTTCCATTTATTGTCAGTTGTATTAGGAAAATGATCTGGAATTTTTTATGTTGGTGTCATTTCAGGGGTGTATGGAATTCTACAACAGTGGTCCCTGGAAGACGGATGAAGACGGCATTGAAGAGGAATGCCGGTGGTGTGGGCAGGGTGGTTCCCTTTCTTGCTGCGATTTCTGCTGCAAGACATTTTGCAAGCGTTGCATCATGCGCAACCTGGGAAGAGCAGAATGGAATCGTACATTATCAAAGAAGAAATGGAAGTGCTACGTGTGTGATCCTTCACCCATACGAGAACTGGTAGCCAAATGTAGTGCTCTCCTTTTACATCCAGTAAAAACCGATAAGAAGGAGAAAGAGAAGGCAAATGTTCTTGTACAGAAGAAGGTGGCTAAAGCACCAAAGAATGAGAAGAAGGTAAAGGAGAAGTTGAAAATGCAGGATGCAGCCATCGCCGAGGAATTTCTTCAGTATCTTGTTGGGAACATCAGTAATAGGCCACTCTTCATGAGGAGCCTGGTACGATTGAAGAAGGAGGTGCCTGACATGCAAAGGCTGCAGATGAATCTCTCCCTAAAGCACATAGCCGAAGTCAAGTCCGTCCTTGGAGAGTTTCAAGCTTGCGTGAAGAGGCAGCTCCATGGCGATATCCACAAGAGTGATTCTGCCCTTGATGGAACGGACCCAGAGGACTGCGATAGCCCTGAGAGGAGATCAAAGTCCCAGATGGAAGGGATAGTGATTAAGACTGAGACGAAGGAAGAAGCGACTGGGCAGAAAGGAACAGCCATGGAGGAAAAGGGGAGTGCAATGGATACAACAGCTGGTCATGGTGTCAAAGATGCTGATATCCCACAAATGGATTCTAGTGCTGATGGTGTTAATGGATGTGAAAACGTGGATGAGCCTATGGACACGGGAGAAACAAGTGAGAATGAATCATCAAAGGGAGAACGCGAACAGAAAGAGAATGATGTGAAAATTAGTGAAAATAGCCCCATAGCTGATATTGAAATGGATGGAAATGATGGCGATGATGAGGACTATGAAGATAAAGAAGGCAGTGAAGATTCTTCAAATGATAAAGAACTGATAGGAAAGGAGCAGGCCAAAACTAGTTCGAACAAGGAGAGTAAACCTGATCCTGTAATTGAGAAACAAACAGGGGCTGCTCCTGATAAAACGAAAATGGACGTTCAAGAAAATACTGGTTGTGCCCAGAGTGAGGACTCTGATTGTCCTTCAAGCCAACAAAGTGTACGTAAAATGAAAGTAACTCCTGTGTCTCCTAGAACAAGGAAAGAATCACAAGCTGAGGATGAAGAAGCTAAACTGATGTCTATGATCAATGAATCTGATGATGAATCTAGTGACGAGAGTGAGGGATCAGAGTATAGTCCTAAGAAATCAACTAGGTCTCCTAAGAAATCTCCCGCAAAAGCAAGGAATAGGCTATCTAGGAAATTCTCCAAGGCTGTAAAGAAAGAGCCTGTCTCTAGTGATGACTCTGATCACCACCAGAGAGCTAAACAAAGAGAAGGACCTGGTGAGGACTCGAGTAATCCTGAAGAACAATCTGGGTTTGATGGAATTCCTGGTGGAGAATCTTCAGTAGCCTCTCAGGATGAGGAAGTGGAGAAGGGAGAAGTTCAGAAAAAGATGGACTCATCTGCTGTTACTAGAAAAAGCAAGCATAGTTCTGAATCAAGTAAAAGTGAATCCTCTGAGGACATTTCTGAGAGTATTTTTGTGAACAATGATCGTAATACCAAATCTCGTAGAAAAAGATTAAGCAGGAAAAAGAAGAAATGTGAACCGCAAAAGATGGACTCAGCTTCTGAGGAAGAAATGGAATTGAAGAGACTTGAGGGCATTAAAGGTTTGAAAAGAAAACGTAACCGTGTCAGTGACAGCGATGGTGAATCTGAGGGTGTACCTGAAGCCCAAGATAAGCCTGAAGATATGAAAGCAGAGGGTGTTGTGAATGAGAAGGAAAAGTCTGATGTTGAGAAGGAGTCTGAATCAGATGAAGCTCCACCCAAGAAAGCAAAGAAGGTCCGAAAATCTCCTGCGAAGATGGACCCCAAGAGCAGGGAAGTTCTTAGCACTGATACTTCCTCCGATGATGAGAGCGAGAGTGACGACTGTTCTGGACTGCGATGGAAGAGTCTCAACAAGAAAAGCAAGAAGAAGGGTAGTAGCCTAGATATGGCAGAAACCCTTCTGATGGATGAGTTAGATGGTGATGATGAGGATGAAGATGATGATGAGGAGGATGATGATGATGATGAAGAAGTAGATGGTGCGGGATCCAAGAGAAGTAAGAAGAAGGCTCAAAAGAAGGCAGAAGAAGAAGAGCCTGAAGAAGAAGATGAAGACTGGGATACCAATGAAAGTAGACAGAATGGAACTGGTGGTGGTGGTGGTGGAGATGGGGATGGCAAGAAAGGAGGAGATGATAAGAAGAAGAATAAGAAGGGAAAGGACAAAGATGATGAGGAGGATGAAGAAGAGAAGGAGAATTTTGAAGAAAATGGAGAGGAAGAAGAAAATGGTGAAGATGATGAAACTTTAGAGGACGAATCTGACGAAGAAGGTACCAAGAAATCACATCCCTTGCTTCGTGTCCAGATCTCTACATCCAGCGAGGATGAAGAAGATGAGGCTACATCAAAGAAGAAAAAGAAAGGCACAAAGGGGAAAGCTGCTCCAAAGAAACGTGGCAAAGCAACAAAAAAGAAGAGGAGGAAAGAGATTGACACCGATGATTACTTCACATCATCAGAATCAGATGATGTTTCTGATGAGAAGCCAAAGAGGAAAAGGGTGACAAGATCTCAGACTGCAACCTCGACAGAAGACTCCACTGACGATCTCAAGATCCCCAGAAAGAGGAGGGCCAAGAAGGAGGATCCTGGTACCAGCTCTGATGCAGACTCCAATAAAGAATCTAAGCCAAAGAAACGGGGAGGCAAAGGGAAGAAGAGGAGGAGGATAAAAGTTGCTTCTGACTCAGACACCGAAGGAGGTGAATCCAAGACACAAGATGAGAGTCAAGAAGAGAAGAAGGCGAGTACTTTTGTCTCTATTTTAAGGAAAAAATTTGTAGGGAAGCCAACAAATTCACTGGTCATAAAACGTAACGATCTTGGTTGGTAAAAACGAGTTTCCCTCTACAGCAAAACCCATTTTTTTAAAAGTAAATCCTTGACACTTTCTTCTAACATTTAATTTGAAAGATTTAACTTTTGAGAATTTATTTCAATTTTTTTGAGTTAAGTGCATCCAATGGGGAGAAGAAGAACCAAAGGAAATGTGAGAACAGACATTTAAGCAGATCTGGTGGGTGTTTCATGAAAGTTGTCAGCACTGACTAATTTGTCAGTGCTGACAATTTCAGTGAAATCCTTGGTTTTGATTGGCTGAAAGGCATTGGCTCTGACTGTTACTATAGTAACTGTCGGAGAAAGACAACTTGTCAGTGCTGACAACTTTCATGAAACAGTCCCCTGGTCCCTGTCATGGAAAAAAGTTCATAGATTTTGCCATTAAATGAACTGTAAGTATGATATAAGTATGTTGAGCTACTTAGGCAAAAATAGTATCAATTGTCAATATCAACTCTATCTTTATAGCGCTTTCATATGTATTTGTACCTGACCTTTCATCATTTATTTTTTAAATTATTCTTTGTTTTGATGTTCTAGGGCTCTGATGGTTCAAGCGGGGATGAGAATGACAGTCCAAGTAAGAAAGGACGTAAGACAATTAGACGGGTGCTGAAGAAGAGTAAGCTTCAAGCTGAGACTCTAGCAGCTGAAATGGAAGAACAGGAGAGACGAAAAAGAATTGAAGAGAAGAGGAAAGAGGTAATGCCATTTGAAACTGTAGTTCTTTCCAAGTTTCTAAAAAAAATCTTGTTAGAAATTAGTTTGCAGTAGCATTATACCTTCAGTTATTTTTCACTGAAGAGAATAAGCCAACTTTCACATGATAAGATTACCTTGCAAGAAGGAATTTACTCAGACTTGGTAGTTAATAGGTGTATAAAATATGTTAAGTAAAGTTAGGAAAAAAAAAAGTATTACTCTTATTCCTGTTATTCTGAATATAGATTCCAGCTATGGTAATGATCATAGAGCAAAAACAATATAAAACGAAATGATACCCAAATCTTTGCACATATGACTTGGAATATATGCAAAATGATTATGGTATAAAATTACTTATTGCTTTGTAATATGAAAATAAGCAGAGACTTTCTGCCTAATCTTCCGTTTTGATGTTATTTTTGTTTTAGATTGAAGGAGCCATCATGTTTAAGATTTATGCGTAATGAACTTTTTTATGTGATAGGATGATATGAATAAATAGAAAAGCAAGCATCAGGTTTCATTTCAAATGGCCTAGCATTGACGGTGTTTTAGCCCCAAAAAGGACTAGGCCATTTCTGGAATATTGATGAGCCCTTCTGATCTCAGCTGTCATCTAAATCAGACTGCCTTGCTCCTTGCAACATTATCTACAGGCCTCTTTCATCAATTCTTTAAAGGAAGCAAGAATTTTGGCTTGCATATAATGGTACAAATACTGATGGACTTGTATTACAGCTAAGATTGTAAGATGTATGATGTAAACCTAATCTCTTTTGCAGATCATCAATGAGGACGAAGAGAAAGCAGAGAAGAGTGCTGTTGTCAAGTCCTGCATCCTAGAGAAAGACAAGGAATCTGATGATGTGGTGTTGGAGGTGGATGAACGCATTGTGGAGCATCTGAAACCTCACCAAGCTGAAGGTGTCCAGTTCATCTTTGACAGCACCTTTGAATCTGTCTCTAAAGCCAAAGAGAAAGGTGGAGGATGCATCCTGGCTCACTGTATGGGATTGGGTAAAACTCTACAGGTGAGTTCACTCAACTCATTCCACTAATACGTTGCCCTGGGCTCCATCTTACAAAAGAGTGTGGCACATTGAAATCTAACTTATATTGCGCTATATTTTAATTTATGTAGTTAAGAGATATGAATTTGACATTTATCCCTGTTATAGCTTTATTTTGATCTCAGCTCTTTGTAAAACGGGGCCAAGGAGTTTGCTGTTTTGTGTGTTTGTGCAGAGGAGAGTAAAACTCTACAGGTGAGCCCACTTAACTAGCCTGGGCCAAGTAACATAGGCCCAAATTCACAAAGGTGGTTTTGAAAACCCACCGTTGAATCCATGGTCAATGCAGATTTCCTGTATAAATTATGCTAATTTTACCTTGTATATTAAAAAATGTCCAATGCTGATGCGCACTTTTGTCACAGTGTGCCTAATTGCCGTGGTTTTCAATGCTATTTTATTCATATGTCCACTGTTTTAAATTAATGAGTCCACTCTTCAAACAGTGGACTCGTGAATAAAATAGCGTATCTGACCATGGTAACGGGCGTCAATGTGATGCACTGAGACAAAAGCACTCATCAGCATGGGAATCTTTTATACACATGCCCGATAGGCGCTAAATTAAGCGTAATTTATACAGGAAATCTGCATGAACCATGGACTCGACCGTGGGTTTTCAAAACTACCTTTGTGAATTCGGGCCATAGAGTCTAGTGTTTGATCAAGGAGCTGATTTTTGTGATTGCGTAGATCGTTCTGTATTGCCACTGTTACTATGCTTTATGTTAGAGGGTTTCAAAGTCATGTGTTGAGATTGGGTAGTTTATGATATCTTCCAAAAAGGCGCCTGCCCAATGATTATGATATTTGAAACACATATTAAGAGTAGTTTTTCTCTTGTCTTTATAAGTTTTATGGGAGTTTGTTTTCAAGGCATTATTTTACATGCAGAATCACAAAGCAAAGTGGCAATATCGGCAATCTCGAGAAAGGGTCATGTATTATGATTCTTTTCCTAATAGGAACTCCTGGTTACGTAATATCTAAAAGGATGTTAAAACCTGTGTTGACATCGTTATATTCTAAAGGACTGATTCCACCAAAATTAGGTTCTGGATGATTTTCATCATGCTCTGCAGAGATATAGTATAAAAAATGCTGAAATGGAAAAAAGTCGTCATTGCCTCGATACTCGTATGTCCTTTTCAGTAAATTCAATATTGATTTACGATTCAACTGTACAGGTTATCTCCTACCTTCACACTATAATGACCAATGATGACTTAGACGTGAAGACATGTCTAGTGGTAGCACCTCTGAATACCGTACTCAATTGGGAAGATGAATTTGAGAAGTGGATTGGAGATATGGACAGTGGTATTAATGTAAGTATTAAAGTGGTTCTTCAAATATGATTCCAAAATATTATTTAGATGTAGGGTTTTAGAGGCGTAGATATATTTTGACGTCTTGCGAGGTTGTTTCAGAGAGACAAAATATTATATTTTCATTGTTGGATGGTTTTCATAGGCATGAATAGAAATGAATATTTTGCCCCACCCACACGATTATCATTGGTTAATAAATGATTGTGCGCATGAAGCTATAGTTATGTCACAATGAAATTGCATTGCGTATTAGTTGCCAGGAGGTGTGGTAAAGTAGCATCAATTTATTGAATTCAAATGTGCTTGCACCATACGCTATAGCGCATCTTTACTTTATTACAGAGATTTCTTTTAAAAAATGCCAATACTCGGGCACCATGCTCATAATTTACAGGATTGCTTTAAATGATGGTTACTAATAACAATTTTTTCTTTTGCTTCAATACTTTATGTTTAGCTTTGTGGGGGTATCTAAATAATAATGAGAATATTGGATGACCAATTTTCGTGGGATGCGTAGAAATATTGTTACTCGCTGAAGAACAATATTGGATTCGTCTTCGACTCATCCAATATTGTTCTTTAGCTCGTACAATATTTCTTCGCATCCCACTCAAGGCCATCCAATATTCCCTAAATATTGGTCTTGTTACAATATTTGTTATAATATTCTATGTCATATAGTTATATACGTAGGATGATCATTAGATTTTTGGACAATCAACACATTTCTTCGATAATACTTATGTGTAATGAGTTTGATGTACTACTCAAACTTGCTTTAATGGCTACCGTATAAGAACAATCAGTTTATATTGACCACTAACTTTGGCTTTCCCTAGAATTGATTTCTCCATCTAAAGGTAACCTTTCAATGAGATTGCCTGTTCATATTCATGTTTTTCTCTCTTGAGTGGTCTTCGTACAGGTTTAATTGTACTTTATCACTTTCTTGTATACTTTTCAATGTTTGATATCCTGTTTGTACTAGAAATCGCTATGTTTATCTCATGCAATGTTTGAAGTATTATCAAGTAAACAGATGGAACTTTTTGTATTACTACATTTGCAAGGTTACAGGCGGGCGTATAATGTGCTCGCCTTAGCGACACTCTTGTTTCTTAATGAAATATTCAGTTTCTGGCCCTGCGACACCTTCGAATAAACCATTGATAAATTAAATATTGGTCTTCCTGTCTCTGTCCCTCTCTCTATTTCTGTCTCCCAAACTCCCAATCTCCATCTTGCTATCACTAACAATATAGGTGTATGAGATGAGTTCGGTGAAGAACAATGCTAGCAGAGCTGATTATCTTGATCATTGGCACAAGAAGGGTGGTGTAATGATCATGGGCTATGCCATGTACAGGAATCTATCCCTTCTCACTCATATACGCAAGAAAAAATTGAAGGCAGTCTTCCTGAAAACCCTTGTAGATCCAGGTAAGATCAAGAAATGTTCGTTACGAAAATCAATGACTATTTCAGCAATGAAGTGCTCCTCTGTAATTTCTTAGACAAATAAATAATTTCAACTTTATTCAAGTTATCAATGAACATGTATTACTAAAAGAGATGGAGTTGGAGAAATGGTCAGAATAATATGGAAGTAGTATCATGCTTGAGAAATTAAAAATATTTGATGAAAGATACTTATAACATTTCTATTGCCGAAATGAATGTAATTTTTAAATTCTGTGTAGGCTTTCCACCTGTGCCTCTGAATAGGAAACTAGTCAAAAGCCTGAAAAATAATTGATAATTTTTGGCGAGTAGGAATACAGGTTCCATACAAGTATGGAATGTGAAGTATTATTTGATCACATCGAGTCTAACCATCAATTTGTCTGATATCCATCCAGTGTAATATGGTCTAATTCCCCATCTGGTCTACTTATTACTTGTCAAATGAAATATTGATTCATAAATAGATCCTGTAATCATATGATGTTTAAATAGAACAACAACATTAGACGAAATGGGCTAAAAGGCCATTAGACCAAATGGTAAGTAGACTGATTGGTTGTTGATGAACAAGAATTAGACCAAGTGAGATGAGACCAAATGGAAATTAGACAAAGGGGGTGTGGACCAAATCGTAATTTACCAAATAAACTTCATCTGTATCTTATAACAGGTCCAGACATAGTAGTATGTGATGAAGGTCACATGTTGAAGAATGAGAGTTCAGCCATCTCTAAGGCGATGAACAACATCAAGACATTGAGAAGGATATGCTTGACTGGCACACCGCTGCAGAACAACCTTATAGAATGTAAGTCACTTGTTTAATATAACACTGAATCTTTTAGTGGAACAGTGATTTAGTTTATCTTTAGCATCATTGGGTATTTGGTAATCACCTGCTTTGATATAAAAAGGCAAAATGTATTTCCCCGTCAATATTTCAACATTCACCTACCATGTTATACACTGCGCTAGAGCATAGAGACCGAGTCCATTGGAGGGGGAAAGTATAGGTTATACTTTGGTCATATTTGCTCTACGGCGTCCATACGGCAAGTCGAAAACAGCCGTTTCATTAATTCTAATTCAAACCACCTATATGCAGCTGGTAAAAAAGTGTTAAAACAGCTGTTTTCTACTCGCCGTGCGGCTGCCGTAGAGCAAATGTGACCAAGGTATAAGTATCGGCAAAACCACTGACTGATCTATCATGCCTCTATAATATGAATGATGAGTGATGATGGTGGTAGTGGTAATGATGATTTTTCATTGTTATATATCACTGCAGGGTTCAAATTTGATAGTGATTATGATAAAGTTGTTGATGATTATTTGTTCGTTTCTTGTTGTAGATCATTGCATGGTTCACTTTGTGAAGCCAAACTTGCTTGGTACAATGAGAGAGTTTAAGAATCGCTTTGTGAATCCAATAACCAATGGACAGCACAGTGACTCTACTGCTAGAGATGTCAAGATTATGAAGAGGAGAGCTCATGTACTTCATAATCTTCTTTCAGGCTGTGTACAGGTAAATATTTATCATTTGTCTTCTCTCTCTCTCTCTTTAAAATCTTGTAAATCTTAGCACGAATAGGAATATTCGCTTTTTGTGTGGTAAAACACTTAAAGTTAGCAAAATATTGAAAAACAATCTAGTTTTTGTATGGTAATCCATGGAAATGTAGAAAGAATTATTACAAGCAAAAAGTAAAACCCTGAGGAGCATGCCTATTGAGCAATGATCTAAGTGCACATCTGCAGCAGCAGTGAGCAGTTGGCCAGGAGACCAATGCATGTTGCATGTGCATGGCTGTGCAATGGTATATTTTGGATGGAACCTGTGGGATGATATAAATGTTGCACATTCAGTCTCCCAATTGCTCATGAGCAATTGTACCAAAAGTGATTTCACATGATTAATCAAATTTTAATCAGAAAAGCTCTTTGTAAATTTGTACAGAGGAAAGACTACACCGCCCTAACCAAGTTCTTGCCGCCCAAACACGAGTTTGTGATAAGTGTGAGGTTATCCGAAGTCCAGATAAAGCTGTACGAACACTACCTGAACACGCTGTCTGGACGTAAAGATGATGGTACCAAGACTCAGTGTACCAGTCTCTTTGCTGATTACCAGTCTCTTATGAATGTATGGACCCATCCAAGGCTTCTACAACTTGCAACACAGAGAGAAGATAGAAATGTAAGTGGATATTTTATCAATCCTTAGAATTGATATTAAGAAGTTAAAATTTATATTCCACCCTTGATTTCATGCCCTTAATATTGATTTCATATGTATCAACTCACTTGTCATTAGAATCAGTTTTTAAGTTAAACTAGTATGGTGTCAAAATTTAATTTTGAAATGGATATTTAAGATTTATGAAACACTCCTCATTAACATTTCTTTTTATTGCTTGGACTTGAATCTATTTTAGATTCTTGTTTGAAAAAAAGGCCTTAGAATTTTATCCTTTAACAATGTCTTTCTGTACTTGAAAAATTAATGTACAGGTAAATTTGTTTAATTTGATGAAAGAAGCAACAGATATATCACAGATGAAAGTGATTTTACTGTACATATATTACAGAAGTTGCTGCTAAATGCTTGATAATAGATTTTACAGCATCCAGTTGAATTTTTGATCTGTATGTATATATATATTTTTTTGTTTCCTCTATTATGTTTACTTCTCCAGCTGTTATGCATTTCTGTTCATTCAGGCTAGACTTGAGTTCATTTGCATTTCTGTTGAGCACTGCCCTTACAGTCTGAACTTAAGTTATATGAGTTTAATTATATTCATTTCCCATATACCCTCCACATTGAACTCCTTTCCTCTGATTCTCTTTTGTCATCTTCATTCTTTCTCTATTCAAGTGTTCCATTCATTCCATCCCTCACCTGACTCCTTAGTTTCAACTTTCATTATTATTACGTAATCACCTATACATCTTTATTACCTTCGTCTGTAATTTCTCATGGGTGTATATTATGAATTGGATTACTGCATTTCAGTTGGGTTCTTTTATTTTCTTTAATTTTATTGGTTATCTTTAGGTTAATTTGCATAATGTTATGTTACTGTAGCAACAATTTTGATGTGGGCAAGGAAGGCAAAGTGTAGTATAAATGAGAGAGATTTTTAAATAAATACTCAGACCTGTACAAATAGACAAGATCTAGACATTTTCTTAATTTACTTTATTCTCTGTCTCTGTTAAGTTTGCTGTTGAGTTCATGAGTTATGCTGCTGTTTCAAACTGATCATTATTTTCTTATCAAGTAGGTGTTTATTTACAAACATATCTAAATATGTTTAAATTGATAAATCAAATGAAATGAGATATGTCGTTTGCTCTACCTTGACAGGCTGCTAAACGAGAGATGGATGATTTTGTCACTTCCGAGGAGGAGGAGGATGATGATGACAGCATGAAGGCATTTGTAATCTCATCAGACAGTGACCTGGAAGACCCCTGGAAGTCGTCTAAGAAGAGAGCTGATAAGTCAAGCAGGTTAGGTTTGGTTTCATCAAATTGTCAACACTTTTGTTTGTAGTTTGAAACCAAATTGTGTTTGAGAGAGCCAGAATTATTAAAGAGATATGGCAAAGTTAAATCTGATATTTTTTACTTTAATGTCAGAGTGTGACTTTATGTCTGATGCATCATTGCCAATTTAGAACACTAACAGTTGAAGCTGAGTTTTTTTTTCAATTGTTGATATAATTATTGAATTTAGTCATTGGTGATTTCATTTTTGTCTCACCTGCGAAGCAAAGTGAGACTATAGGCGCCGCTTTTCCGATGGCGACGGCGGCGGCGTCAACATCAAATCTTAACCTGAGGTTAAGTTTTTTAAATGACGTCATAACTTAGAAAGTATATAGACCTAGTTAATAAAACTTGGCCATAAGGTTAATCAAGTATTACTGAACATCCTATTAGAGTTTCATGTCACATGACCAAGGTCAAAGGTCATTTAGGGTCAATGAACTTAGACCATGTTGGAGGAATCAACATTGAAATCTTAACCTGAGGTTAAGTTTTTGAAATGTCATCATAACTTAAAAAATATATGGACCTAGTTCATGAAACTTGGACATAAGGTTATTCAGGTATCACTAAACATCCTGCATGAGTTTCACATCACATGACCAAGGTCAAAGGTCATTTAGGGTCAATGAACTTTGGCTGAATTGGGGATATCTGTTGAATTCCCATCATAACTTTGAAAGTTTATGGATCTGATTCATGAAACTTGGACATAATAGTAATCAAGCATCACTGAACATTTTGTGCAAGTTTCAGGTCTCATGATTAAGGTCAAAGGTCATTTAGGGTCAATGAACTTTGGCCGAATCGGGGGTATCTGTTGAATTACCATTATAACTTTGAAAGTTTATTGGTCTAGTTCATTAAACTTGGACATTAGAGTAATCAAGTATCACTGAACATCCTGTGCGCATTTCAGGTCACATGACCAAGGTCAAAGGTCAATGAACTTTGGCCGAATCGGGTGTATCTGTTGAATTACCATCATAACTTTGAAAGTTTTTGGATCTGATTCATGAAACTTGTACATAAGAGTAATCAAGTATCACTGAATATCCTGTTCGAGTTTCAGGTCACATGATCAAGGTCAAAGGTCATGTAAGGTCAATGAACTTTGGCCATGTTGAATAACCATCATATCTCTGTAAGTTTATTGGTCTAGTTCATAAAAAGTGGATATAAGAGTAACCATGTATCACTGAACATCTTGTGCGAGTAAGAGTAGTATTCAAAGTCAGCACTGCTGCTATATTGAACCGCGTGATGCAGGTGAGACGGCCAGAGGCATTCCACTTGTTCAGAGATTGAGCCGATCACGATGACTAATTTTGAAATCTAGATATCTTGAGAATTAATTATGATGACAATGTGTACTTCAAATAAAGTTATTCATTGTCCCTATATCAATGTACACTATTATTACACTGTACCATGCTATTGATTTCACATGTTTTTATTTGTGAAATCAATCCATTACTTTTTATTGATAGTCAGTGAAATTTGTTATATATTCAAAAATAGCAATTTGATCTTAATTTTAGTTTAACTTTACTTTTAAAACATGTATGTCAGTATGGCTATATGTCATTTCGACTTACTGTTTGTAATGTATTATTTCCAAATATGAACAAAAAATCATGTAGCAATTCTCCTCGACCAAGATCATCACGTCGCGGGCAAAATGAGTATAACAGCGATAGTGATGATGATATCAGCGGAGAGGACAAAAACGATGGAAATAACTCGGACAGTAGTGTGGAGGTAGTCAAGTCTTGGAACACGAGGAGTAGGGCCAAGGAGGTTGGACTGTCAGGTGAGATTTACTTATTTATGTTGGTGGTGGTGGTGGTTGTGGCAGCGGCGGCGGCAAACTTTCAAGTGTACGTTTATTTAAAAAATAGCATTTGGATGTCTTGTAAAAAGATATGCCTCATGATCTCTTTATCAACAATGCAATCAACCCCTTTAATGGGGAATGAAACCTTAGAACAAGTAGGCTTGTGTCGAAACAGAAAAATCAAAGAATAAGAACAAAGAAAGTTTGAAAAAAATCAGACAAATATTGAGAGTTATGAGCATTTAAATATTGCAATCACTAATGCTATGGAGATCCTGCCATTGGCAATGCGTCAAGGATGTGTATTGTCACATGTGAACAACTTTCCCTTTGATGGACTATAAAATACCATCAAAATTTCCTTTTTTGCTTTTTCTTATGGTGATACAAACTCTTAATCCACAATGTATTCTTTAAAATCTGTATTACATGCCCTCCTATAGAAAGAACACATGATCTACTGATAGATGTGATAAAAGAGGCAATTTAAGTGAAATATATACTAGAGTAATGGGGAGAGGTGTTCACAAGTGACATCACACATCTTTGTCGCATTGCATATTTGAGGATCTCCATAGCATTAGTGATCGCAATATTCAAATGCTCATAACTTTCTCATTATTTGTCCAATTTGTCTGAAACTTTCATTGATCTGTTTCTTTGATTTTTCTGTTTTCACCCAAGCTATCTTGTTCCAAAAGTTTCAATCAACCCATTTAACACACTGAATCTGTTGCTATTCCAGAAGGGGCATCTACGTCTGCAGCTGAAGTATACATCCCCCCAGAACCCGAGAAGGTCACTAAGTGGTACTCTGAGTTCTTCTCTGAGGAAGATGCCTTCAAGGTGGAATTTAGTGGAAAGCTGGTCCTTCTCTTTGAGATTCTCAAGATGGCTGAGAGTGTTGGAGAGAAAGTGTAAGTGAAATCTGGTGGTCAATACCATATGGAGAAATGATATTCTCTTTCAAACTTGCATGCATGTTCTGAAACTTGCAATCTTTTCAAGTTATTTCACCCTATAAAATAGAATGGATTATTTCAAAGCTAGAAAGGGGGGGGGGGCTGATTCCCCCCGTATGATCTCAGCCGTTGATCGTGCAATCACTACGAAAATTGGCACTCACGTTACCCATGGCATAACCTACAAAACTATAAGATCAAAGTCTGCGAAACTCTCATTGATAATTAATTACGCGAATTTACATGTAAAATCAAAAGTTTGTTCTAATTAAATAATGCCCCTAAAATGCTAATTTTTGGTTTTCAGACTTTTTATCGGAATCTGATCAAATGTACTTAAAACAAATTTCATCATCACATTTATTTTATTGTTTTCTACATTTCTTAAGTATTTCTTTGTTGTTCGACTTTTTGTTTTTTACTGTTTTTGCAATGGAAATTGTCAGGGACATTATTTTGACCATAAAACAGATGATATTAATTGATTTTGATATTAGTAAAAGGAAAAGTGATACATTTATGTATTTTAGCTAAAACACTTCTTGTCTTGGATTTGTACACAAATTAACGACTTTGTGCAATTTTGGGTCTGCACGCACTCGTGTAATGTTCCGTGATTTTAGAACTGCGCACCCGGGGTTGCGATTTTGGTCTCAAAATTCGCGCAAGACTTGGAAAATTCATCACGAAAATTTTCGAGGGGGGGCTGAATCAGCCCCCCCGTCTTATTAGAGTTAATGTAAGGAAAATATGTCTTTTTCTCTCACCCGAACTGTTTTATTTCAACAATGTTCTTTCATATTTATGATCATAAATGATGGTTGGATAAGTGAGATTGAATGATGACTATGTTTCTATTAAATTGCAGTCTTGTGTTCAGTCAGAGTCTTCTATCTCTTGATATGATTGAAGACATGTTGGCTCATCTAGATGAAAAAGCACAGGAGGAAAGAGCTAACGGAGAACAAGATTTAGAAAACCAGGTTAGTCACCAAATCTTAGAATAATATCTTTTTTCTAGAATTCTTTTTTTTTCTTTTAGTTTTGCATTATTAATCAAATTGCCCCATTTTGATTTATGGAATCTGACTAATTTTGTGGCATTTACTGTATCCTTTTTCTTTTGAATTCACCAAATGCTGGTTCTGAAGCTGGAGTGATATGATGAATCAATTTAGAATCAATTCATTGATTTCATTGAAAAGGGACTTGCAAATATGTTTACTAACTCATGTTATCATCATTTATTTCGGTCAGCATTTTCTCTCTTTCAAAGTGTTCTCCTCGTGTCATGATCACATTATCATTGCTGTCATATTCTCTTGTAGCTTTGTATATGTTGATAGCTACTAGTTTGTATGGCTTTTCTTTGGAGTGTCTGATTGATTACTTACCTATATAGATTGGAGGAACTGGATCTTGGATCAAAGGAGAGGATTATTTCAGAATGGATGGCTCCACTGCAGCTCATCTGAGAAGAAGATGGTCAGAGATCTTTAATGATCTTGATAATATACGGTGAGTAGAACACTTTTAGCAAATAAATCCTATTCAGTTGTCCTTATTTATCTTGGAATAATATATTATGTATTAGTGTAGGACTCCAAGGTGAACTTGGTGTAAACTCAAAGTTTGGAAATCTGACTTTGATTGATTTCTCCCCTATTATAGTAATATTCAATGCATGATTGATACCATCAAATTATTACTTAATTATTTTTTTTAAATGATTCCTTACTTTTTGTTAATTTGGTTTATATTAAGGTGTAGTGCTTTGACATATAGAATATAGTCAACTTTTAAAAGCAACAAAATGACACAACTTTGAAAGTCATTACTTAGTTACAACTTGTTGATGAGTTAGTTTTTAAAATGAAGCTTTTGTTTTCATGCATTCTAACATCAAAATTAACATTCATTCAATAGTTACTTTGTATTAAATAATAACCATGCCTATTTCTTAATGCACATGCAAAGTGATAATAAACTAACATGGGCAATATTTCAAAACCACAACCCAAATCATTTTCATAAGGAATCTACACGACATTAACCACAAGGACATACTAAAGAGCATATATTTTGATCAACTCTACTAGTATTCATTTTGCAGCTTTTCCATTCAGACCTTTACAACTCTTCTGAATATTACTGTTACCCTGATGGCATGATTTTGAAAATGTTATAATTCCACAGGAAATTGAATAATCTTATGAATGATATCAAGCATGCATATGTTCATTTGACGATGGGAGATTTTAGATTTTCGTAACTTTTTATAGAAGAAGTTATGTGCATGAGAGTCTTGTTGGTATGAAAAAAAAAGCATCTGTGCTTTTGGCAGGAGACCCACTGAGGAGGTCACATCACACTTAGAATCGGGAGAGCACTTGGGACACAGTATGGTTCTTACCACATCATATTCTGTTAAAGTGGATCCAAATTTGAACTGTATAACACACCATAGCCTATAGTCACATAGGTGTTTGAAATTGTTTTAAGTGTTTTTCAATTATTATTAACTTGCACATGCTCAAATACAGTACATAAATGTTGTGATTTCTTCAGAGCACGTCTGTTCCTGATCTCAACCCGAGCTGGATCCTTAGGAACCAATCTCATTGCCGCCAACCGTGTGATCATCTTTGATGCCAACTGGAATCCTAGCCACGACATTCAGTCTATATTCAGAGTGTACCGTTTTGGTCAAGAGAGGGCAGTCTTCATCTATAGGTTTATTGCACAGGTATGCTGATTTCATACATTTCTGTTGTGTTAATGCTTGTATTACACTCAAAGGTTTCCTAGCAAAGCAAGGCTTGCTATCTTTTCATTCAATTCACAAATGTACCATTTACTAAGCTATTCACTTTTTTTCTATCCTTTTAAAGCCTTTGGTGGAGTATTACAGTAATCAATAATTGATTTGTGCCGCCTAATAAACCATATTTGATGTATATGATTCCCTGATAATCACCAAAGAGGGCATGTCATGGTCATTTCCACAATGCTTGCTGGATTGTGCTGCATTGAAATTCACAATGATAATGATGATGATGATTGTAATGAACATATGCAATTGGTCTACTTTTCATCTTATCAGGGTTGAGTCCTTGTAAATATATTTATTGACCTGTTTACATCTTCTTTTTTCTGTAGGGTACAATGGAGGAGAAGATCTATGACAGACAGGTAAGACTTACAGTGATATTGAATTATTTACAAAGTGCATACATTGGAAACAACTAAATGTTACATCAAATAAGCTGAGGATATTCTGTTTATCATATTCTATCGGCTAGAAGAAAGATGATTACATAAATTTGTATTGATAGTGGATCACAAATGTCTAACATGTTACACTGGGGGTGGGAGGAAAATGGGTTCAGAAATGACTAAAATATGTAAAATGTCATGAGTCTTGTGCATGGGCGTGTACCATTGGCCACTGTGTAATTTCCATTGGTGTGAATATTTCTGCAATCCATGTTCTTATTTATAAGCCAGTTCGTAGTTCCTTTCTGCGTATTATCAAAAGATTCTACGGTTGATCAAAAGATTCTATGCATGATCAGAGGAAGGTCATTTGTACTAAAGTGACATGGTGGTTTAAAATCTAATGAGATAAGCACCAACTTTGATGTCTTGATTATTCATATATTTTGAATTGTGGTTTTCATTTACATCCACAAAAAACAACAATGTATCCACGAACGACTGGTATTTCACAGTTTGCCAAGTACATTGTGCAGCATGCTATGGTATGCATTCAAAGTAGGAATGCAACAAATACCTTCATAAAGTGTTCATTGGTGTGCTATTCTAGTCACCTGGTCTATTCAATTTCTTCACCCTGCTATGTAAGGCAAGCTTACGTAATATCTTGCTTTGAAATCTGCCTATCACAATGAAAGAAATGAAAAGTCATTTGACCAAAATTGTCCATGAAGTAACTACGAACTGGTCTATTCGGGGAGATGCTAATATAAATGACTGCGGCACTGTGTATACTGAAAATTGATATATTATCATTCAAACTATTTCATAAATAGATAACATGAGTTGAATATCACATGATGCCTTGCTTTGATACTTCATATTCGGACTGAATGAGGCCATTCAGTTTTATGCCAATTATCCTTTAGCTACTATACTACCTTTGAATACCATATTTTTCGGAATATAAACCGCGGCAGTGTATTAAACGCACCCCTAAAATCGGGAGTCTAAAAAACTTTTTTTAATTGGCAGACTGCATTTGATAGCAATTCGGGTTAACCAATTATACTGCCCATCGTTGAAAGATGAAAAGATATATTACTAATTTTTGTATTAAGAAATGGTTACTTCATTTAACTTTATTTTTCAAAGATAATAGATTATTCCTTTGTAGAATAAAGAAAAAAAAGACCATGAAATGGCAGTATTGTATCTCAAACTAACTAAATGAAGAATAAAGGACATTATTTATTGCCTGTTTTATAACCGATTACAATCAATTACGATTACATGCCTATTGTAGAGCATTTTCCATGCAATTTTAGTAACATAACCAGAGATTTTTTTAAGGAAAAGGAGACCATAAAATGGCATTTTTGAATATCAAAATTATGGTATAAAAAGGGAAAGTTTATTTTTATTGTGAGAAAAAGAAGAAAAATAAAGAATAAAGGACATTATTTATTGCCTATTTTAATAACCGATTATGATTGATTACAATTCCATGCCTATTGAAGAGCATTTTTAGCTGAAAAAAAAGAAGTATTTATCACAAAACAACCAGGTTTTTCTAAGGAAAACATTGTCAAATTAATAGTAATAAAAAAATAATATAAAACACCCTTTACAAAGAAGATTTTTCAAAGAATACATCACGAAATATACTCTCTATTTTTGGTAACCAACAAATATTTATACATTAAATATTCTATATAATTCTTGGTTGGTTAGTCAGCTTATTGATAAAATTTTGTTGTTTCGTTGGATAAACTGCACCCAATTTTTCAAGATTATAAAGCGGGGAAAACGGTGCGGTTACACCATTTCACTGTGAATTTCAATGCTATCGCAAGTAGTATTTGAAAGGGAACTATTTTGTGCTGTTATATTGATGATTCATCTGCAGTATTTGTATTCTTGTCACAGGTCATTAAGCAGTCACTATCACAGAGAGTGGTTGATGAACACCAGATTGAACGTCACTTCACGTCTGCCGATCTCTCAGAGCTCTATAACTTCACACCAGACAGGCTAGATGACCCCAACAGACCTGAAAGACCCACTCCTGTTCTACCTAAGGTTGGTCAAATATTATTTTCAAGATTTGTTCATTCCATTCGATAAAAAGGTGCAAATTGACCTTCAAATTTACAAACAAGAAAATGGCATTGATTTTACATACAGAGAAATATACCCACCACAATTCTCCATAGATGAGACAGTTGACTACAGTATATATCAGATGATTGATTAGTTTCTTTTCTTTTTAATGAGATCCCCGTCATTGAAATCGGAAATCAAATGTGAAATGGTATGTTTATTTTCAAACTTATTTCAATTTGAATTTATTGATTGTAATAGTAGCCATATGGGCACTTTCCATTGTACACTTATTTGTACATGTGTCAGTTTGGTAGAAGTATGTTTGTCCAGATACTAGACATAACTAGAATGAATAAATGAAAGGTTGGTAAGAAGTTATGGTGCTTTCGGGGTTTTCATGGTAAGGTGAAAGGTCATTTAAGGTCAAACAGTTGAATTTACTTGCAAAACTCTCTTATGGCGGACTGTGATATTTGTTATTTTCACCTATGCCCATGCTGATAAGTCATAGTTAATACATCCCTCTACTTTGCCGTGTATTGTAGGATTATTTCCTGGCAGAACTACTCAAGACGCAGAGCAAGTGGATAGTGAAATATCACGAGCATGATTCATTATTGGAGAACCAGATGGAAGAAGAACTGACAGAGGAGGAGAGGAAGGAGGCATGGAAGGATTACGATGCTGAGAAGAACAGACAGTTTAACATGCCCCCACCAAGGCAAATCGATCCACAAGATATGGAGGTTAGCTCTAATTATCATCAGTTTATTTTATCATATCTATGGAGTGACCTAGAATCATGCCAGCACTTTGAATTTCCAGATTCCAAGTGTGTTTCTGTAATCAGAATCGTTTGTCCTCAATTGGATGTTAGGAACTGGAAATATGAATATTAGAAAAAAAGGTTCAGAGATATGTAGGTTTGTCGACTCCAAATTTCAGGGAAATGCCAAATGAGTCTTGTTTTTACAGGAATATCAATTCACTTATGCCTGTCATTTTTGTATCCAGTGTAATATACAATAGTTTATTGTTTACATCTCTGGTAACATACCTCTATGGATGTCTGTCTTGTCTTGCCCATCTAGAGATTCTACCAAGAGGGACAGTCTATTCTGCGCATGGGTGAGATGGCATTGAACTATCAAGGTCAACCTGGTATGCCACCCATGGTAGGAGCCAGCGGTAGTGCACCACAGGTCAGTGAACGTACAGTCAAATTGTTACGTTTTATTAACAATATAACCTTAATATGAGATCGAAAGAATACATTTAACAAAGGTTGAAGCAGTGTACGCCCCATGGCAGGAGCTAGCATTTGTGCACCACAGGTCAGTAAACAAATCGAGCTTTATAAATCATTGTATGAGATTGAAAGATGACATTGAATTGTCAAGGTCAGTCTGGTGTACCGCCTTTTCATTGGAGCGAGTTGTAGTGTACCACAGGTCAGCAGACACACAGTCAATCTAGCTTTATAAACCATTGTATGAGATTGAAAGATGACATTGGACTACCGGGTCAACCTGGTATACTGTCCATGGAATGAGCTAGTGGTAGTGCACCACAGGTCAGTGAACATACAGTCAAATTGTTAGTTTGATTAACAATATAACCATTTTAAGAGATTGGAAATTATATAGAAATATCAAGGTCAACCTGGTATACCGCTCATGGCTGGAGAGAGCGGTAGTGCACCACAGGTCAGTAATCATCCATGAAATTGTTAGTTTCATTAACAATACAAGAAAGATGACATTGAACTATCAAGGTCAACCTGGTATACCGCCCATGGCTGGAGTGAGCGGTAGTGCACCACATGTCAGTATGAAACACATTAAAATCTTAGCCTCATAAAGAATCTAACCCTTGTTTGATTGTATCAATCAAAAGTACCTTTTTTTCGTGGGGATGATTATTTTACTTTGTTGATTGTGTATCCATATGATTGACGTAGACACTTTTGTGTTTATGAGAATTCCTCTATCATTTTGATGGTTGGAAAGTTGTAACCTCAGAATCGTAAGTTTTCAATCATTAATTGTTTTCTTACAGGCATCTACTATGCAGCGCCTACTGGAGATGCAGAGTATGTATCGCGCACAAATTCAGCAACAGCAACGGCAGCAACAGATGCAGCGGGAGCAGCAACAGCTTCAACGACTGCTGATGCTGCAACAAGCAAGAGAACTGCCCAACTCTGCCGGCAGCTCCGCCAGCATGCAGCAACTGCAGAGGATCGCTCTCTTGCAGCAACAGCAGCAGCAACAGCGGTTGCAACAACAAATGCAACGGGAACGGTTCCTCAGTCAAAATCAAACGAATTCCAGGGCATCATCTTCTGAAGGAAAAGCCCCTTGAAGACCCCTAGAGACTGATACTAGCCAAGTCATGCTGATCTTTCCATTTTTTTTCATAGATGAACAGTATTTGTTGTTAGTTGTAATGAGACATATTATAGTGATGGGTGTTTGTATAGAAAGTGAGCCACATACTTGTTACACCATAATTCATAAGGACTATTCCAATGTATTTATGTAATTCAGTCATGGGGAGAACAGCTCTTGTACATAATTATGACTAATTATTGAAGTGCTAATTACAATCAGATTATAGATTGACATATAGGAAACTAAATTGTCAGTATTCAAGAGAATGAGATGCTGATAGGTAACTAATCACAGTAGTGAGTGATGCAGATTCTTTTACATGAGGCAAAGTATAAAATGTCAACATGAGTTTATATTGCTTAGATATATACATCTTCAAAAAGTACTGATTTTTGCAGATGGGTTAACTATTTGTATACTTGCACTGCCTTTTAGATATGATTGTGTTGTATTCTATGGCACCCGATCCTGACTCTAAAATCATGCACAGTAACAACACATGATTACCCTGACAGGGCTCCACACTAAACCTTTTTTTCTACTGGTCCAACCTCTTCATGTCGGACCAAGTAGATCCCCAATTTTTAACTGGTCCGAACCTAAAATTTACTGGTTCCCCAAAATGAAGAAGAATATAAAAAGAGACTTGAGCTTATTTTGCTGACTTTAATTGCTTTTAATGCCCCCACAACATAATTCATGACAGCCATATCTCAATTTTGGAGATGTCAGATTCATTTTTATAATTTACAAAAGAGGAGAAAATATCATTTGTACTGTATCAGGTTGATATATTTTTTTTACTGGTCATGTCGGACCAGTAAATCTGGCTATTTCTGAAAAACTACTGGCCTGGCAACAATTTTTACTGGTCTGGGACCGTCGGACCTGTGCCAGTATCGCGCCCTACTTATGAAGACACCAGAAGAAGCAGCACTGTTTTTGGATTTGAAGGAATTCATCCATGGAGTTAACCATTGATTGACAATTCATACATATCTCGAAATTACTAGCGATGTGTTTTTGAACCCCACCCTTAACATTAGCAAAACATCAGTATTTCAATTTTCAATCGACTTGATAATTAATTGCTTTTGAAATGAAGATAGATGATGTTTAGGGGGCTTTGCACAAAACTTTGAATTAATTATAAGTCTTGTACTTAATTGCAATTGATTGCTGGTGTGATATAAATTGTTTTGCTTTTGTTAAGATTGAACTATCACTTGTATATTGCAACTGTGTCTGCATCAATTGCAAATATTTTTTGTGCAACATCTCCTTAGTCTTACCAGAAGAAATGCATTCCATTGCTCCCATTGATGACTAAGTCATGTTATGATATTTCCCCAAAAAAATGTTTTGTTAAACTATTTGAAGCTATCTTCACCAAAGCTGCAACCATGGATCGGTTAAGTGACTGAGTTGAAATGTATTGTCGGAAGGATTGTTAATACCTTGTATCACTTAAAATATTTGACAACAGCTCAGATAAAGCTCCATTTCAGAGTTTTGACATAAATGGCAACATTCTTTTGCCTAAAAAGAGTTCTCTGCAGGAATTCTGAGACTTATTTTCAGAAAATATGAAGAAGATACCATTGCTTTAACTATTTTAAAAGTCAAGCATTTTTTCTGAGCTACCCTAAAAGTGTGCAAATTTTAAGATACAAGGTTGTAATAGCAAACTGACGATATTGTTAGAGTATGTGCTACCCATGGACTTGTTTTATAAAGTGCTCTCTTTCATCCTAGGTCCTATGCTGTTAAGACGGTTCATATGAAAAGTAGAATCAAATCCTAAAATAAAAATCCATTCAGCACTGAGATTTTTCATTATTGGGGTTTCATATTGCTATCTATAGTATATAATCACATTGTAGATTTTGTGCAATTTCTGTATTCCTTTTTTTACAAGTTTATTCAAATCTAGCTCTTTTTTCTTCTTGTAGCTATTGAAACTGCTAATTTTGATGTGAGTACACTGTCTAATGAAGAATATACCAACAACCTTGCTCATTTACGCTTGTTCTAGGAAATGATTATAACATGGTTGTGAAAATCAACATCAAGCAATGACTTGGAATTGCAATGAATACTCCTTTGTAATGATGCTGTGGAGATATTTTATATTACTAAGTGGCTTTTGAATGTAGACATTCCTATTGATTACCTAGTATACATGTGCAACCATTGTAGTAGGTGCTGATATCATATGTAGAATACACAGTGCAGAGTGTATTGTATTATTTATAACTCATTGTTCAGTCATGTGAATGATAGTGAACATGATACTAATATTTGGTTGTAATTCGCGAAGGTTTATCCTGAAATCGTCGGAAGCACAACGCAAAAGCTTAAATTAGTATGTATCCCATTTGTGCATTTTTAGACGAAAAGAGACCTCAGCTGAATGCATATTGTATTATAAACTTTGTGAATTTCACTTATTAGTTCATCTTTGTTATAATCCCCATAATTCTCTACTTTTTCTAGTTATCTAAATCATTATTATTCATGTTTAAGGCAAACTTTTTTTTTTACCAAAGTGCTGAATTCAGTTCATCTGTGAAGCAATAGGCACAGGGTCTAAGTGAGGCCAGATCAGATTCTATGTCATAGTTATATTTTTTGGGGGAAAGGTCAAGTCAGTGTCTAGTTCTAAGTTCTGGTCAAGTCCTGGGGCCTGTAGCACAAAGCTTAGCATTGATCATAGAACATATTTCTACGATTGATTGCATTGACTACAATGTACAATCAATAGTGAAAATCAATGGTCGGATTAATCGTAAACCTTTGTGTTACAGGACCCGAGTCATTTTATAGTCTAGTTACAGGTCCCGGTCTTGGCCGAGTTCTGGGTCAAGTCAGTGTTTAGTTCTAAGTCCTGCTTTTGGCGTATGTCTGGGTAAAGCTAGTGTCCAGTCCAATTCTCGGTCCTGGTTGGGGTCTGGGTGCTGGTCAGTTCCTGGGCAAAGTTGATATCCAGTTCCTGGTCTGAATCGCACAAGTCGAGGTTTGGGTCAACACCAGTTTGGTTGCTCATGGATGTAGGCTGTGGTTACCATGATGTGATGTGATTGAGTCTTCAGCCAAGACCATTTATTCCCACCATGCTCCTAAGTGATACATACACTTTAACAAAATTTGATGTTCATAGTCAGTTAAGTCATTTTGTGACAGTTCTATTTTTCAAAATTCTGCGAGAAGTTCTGGTAAATAAGATGTTTCCTTTTTAACATAGATTGGTCTTCCAAAAATATTTGTAATAATGAAAGATGTTTCAGAAAGGATAATTTGTTCATGTTGACAGTTGATTCACCAATGTTTATTTCTTCCTTATATGCTGCACTCTTGGCAGCTAGAATCAAACTTTGAAAGGACGTGTATTATCAAAATGGATGAACACAAAATGCAATAAAAGAAAAACAAAAGATGCACCTTCAGTCGTTAAATTAGTCATATTGAAAGGATTATAAATTCTAATTTATTATCAATACAATAAGAAAAGACTTTATTTTTACCAGTCTCTACAAATTGAAACAAAATTGCTTTCACTTGGACGAGGGAGATTGCTGCTATTATCTTTGTTCAATTGATTTTTTTTCATAATCCAATTCTATTTTCAAGGAAGCTTTTGACAAAATTTGACTATTCTCAGAATATTATCTTGATTAAACATGAAGAACCTTGAATCCAAATTCATCTTTCATTTTTTTTTTTGTGAGCCATTCACTAGCTTTGGTATGGTATGTCATACAGACCAACCAATGATCTGCCAATGTTGAATATTAAAGCAATATTGACTTGCCTCGGGGTGATATGACATATATCGCCCAAACTAGATTTATATTGCTTAATAATATTAAATGAGTGATTTTATGTTCAGATAAATGGAAGTCACTGACAGCTGAAGTTAAAGTTTTTGAGCCTATCATAATATCAGAAAATTCATATCTCAATTAAAATTGATCACACCCATGTATCTTAAATGAGGGACGGTTTCACTAATGGAATGTTTATGTCATCTTGAACACAGAAAATACATAGCTATAGAAAATTTCTGCTAAGTTTATGTGGTTCAAATAAATGATAACAACTTCCTAGCTTACCCCTGTGAGCATTCTAATATAGCATACCAATAAAGCAGCTAAGATTTCTGTTATATAATCCCATTCTGTGAAGGTTTTAAAATGATTGTGTGCTGCCCCCTTGTGGTGTACGTGTACCAAGAATACATGTAGGCACTCGGATATATGTGTCGGCTCTACGCATATATTTCCATCCCATCGTGAGTTAATATGCAAGGTTTCCATTATTGTACAGGGAAACAAGGAAAAAAAAGAATATTAGTCCAAGAAGTTAATCAAGAATCTCACACTAGTGAAATGTACATTATATTATTCATATTTTACATGCGAGAAAGAATGTCTTTGACAACCTGATGTATGGATGTGTTGTGCGGATGTATAGCAATTGTGTAGGATTTGAATGTTTTAGATGACCCATGTGCCGGTCATGTATTAACTGTTAACCAGTTTGTGACTTAATTTATTTTGTTGTCATGTTGCTCTTTCTTCTGTTCAAAAGGCCTCATGCAGTATTTTAAGAAACAACAGTTTTATGTAAGTTATGTATGTCATGAAAAAAAAGCATTTTAAATTAAAAGCAGTCAACATTCACTTATCTTTATGAGTTAGACATGTTTTTTGTGTTAGCATTTATGACCGTCATGAACCTGTTTATAATTTTATAAAGCAAGTTCCTTTGGTCGGAAAAAGGGACCAGTCTCGGCATAAGCTTCAAAGTTTTTTTCGAACTTCATCATCATCATCATTACTATCTTGCAATCATCCATAACCATTATAATTACATCACTCTTCTCCCTCACTTTCACCATCCTGGCATTTTTCTGTATTAAATATCAGAATATGGCTTGCAAATATTCTGTACAAGATTTTACAATTTATTAGCTTATACATGTATGGTACATGTTGAAGTAAAAAAAAATGTAGCGTTCACAATGTCTAGCTGTTATTCTTCTCTAAGACAGGGCTCTATAAATGCCTCAACAGTGTCCAACACCAATAAATACCACTCTTTAGCAAAACTAACTTTTCAGGATTGGAAGACAATAAGGGAACATACCAGATTTCGGTTTAAGGACTTGTTAACCTGCAAGCAATTTTTTCTCAAATTAATGGAATGTCAAAGATAATTATCTTGGCATGGTTGTGCTATACTAAAGCAAATGTTTTTATAACAATCTGAGGTACTTTTAAAGAGTGTGAGCAATTCACATGTTGCAAACTGTCAATGTTGAAAAAAAATTACTTCATGATATCACTTTATTTTGCCCCCCAAATATATCATTTGTGATTGAATTTGTAACTAGTTTTTCATAAATTTAAGTGTAATACAGGTAGTATGATTTCAGCAGCTCTAATAGGAATAAATATCAGAAGGAATACATTTGCACCATTATGACAATTAATATTTCAATTTATAAACTTGTGACTAAAAAGTATTTATTTAAAAAAAAGATCTCAAAATTAATGAGAATAAACATTTGAGAAAGTGTTTCTCTCTGGCTGGATAACAGAAGAAGAGTTACTCCCACCCCCCAAAAAAAGGGTATTAGTTGCACGAGGATCAGTTCTTTAAAACTACTGATAACTTTTTGAATGCTCAGAAGTATCTTCATAATCATTTGAGAACTCAGGGGTGTAAGTGGTCACAAATAAAAAGAGCTGAAAAAAGCTGAGTATTGAAAAAGTCTGAAATAGAAAGAGCTCCCATACTTTTTGTATGGAGGAAAGCCAAATATAAGCTGAAATTTAGCTGAAAATCAAAACAATAAAATCTGAAATCAGATAAAAAATATGAACTCTCACACCCCTGAGAACAGAAGTATGCAAATATTGAATGTTTATGAGTGCAATGGACAGAATACTTCATGAGGTGAAAGATGAAATGATCCATTTTAACCAGACGTAGCTGAGTTGAGTGGATGATTAATTTCATCTTTCACCGAATGAGGTAATCTGTCCATTGCAAAAATGAAAAGAACATTCATTATTTGGCTTATATGACACCTAAGAATGGATTCTTATTAATATATTATGAAATTTATGAACGTGGTCATGCAGTGTGAGCTCGGTCTGCTGATTGTCGTGTACATACAACATGCGCACTTCAAAGGGGAAGTTCACCCTGACAAACCTTCGGCAATATTTTGTTATTATTTTTCTGCTATTATTACAACAAACTTTTCTTCAGGGTGAACTTCCCTTTAAACACAGGCGGTTTTGTGGTGCCTGCAACTGTCTTGGTGCAATGGACAAAATAGTAGGGGAAGGCGGGGTAAGTTGAGCATAGGGGCAAGTTGAGCCACCAGCCCCAGGCCAATAATGAATGAGTCGGACATTGTGGTGGTGTCATTTATTGATGACCCATAGCATAACCCCTAACCCCACCATATTGTTTTCAACTTTGAAACAAAAAGTAGTTTTTTAGAGGGAAAAATATGAATTTCAGCCAAAAAAGTAAAAAAGAGTGTGAAATAGATAAGTGCTTTATAAACACACACGTCTTTAAATATAATAAAGACATGATAACAACATTATTAGTCCAGGTATGGATCTTCATTCTTGTCATAGTCTTTTATATGATGGATGCATAATAAATGTGTGGATACAAAATTATCGTACTAAGTTCGGACTGGGGTAAGTTGAGCCAAACAGCATGGGGCAAGTTGAGCCATGGTAATTCCTATGGTAATGTATCTTAAAAAACAAACAAACCATAAAAATCGATTGAAATGCTAGCTGAAAGGAGCAAATTTACATGACTGCTCTTTTCCTTTTAAAGGATGTTAGTATTTATAGAGAATTAGCAAGTGAAAAGACTTTAAACAAAAAATTGACATGCTGGTTCTCCCCTCATACATTTTGTACATAGTTTTTGTGGCTCAACTTACCCCAGAAGGTGGCTCAAACTTACCCCATATATGGGGCAAGTTGAGCCATTTGACATCGCTTTTTTCAAAGGTCACGATGACTTTCAGTGTGGGGATAGAAAGTTATATATAGGTGGAAAATATTTCAGAAGAATTAAATTTCAAGGCAAGGTACTTATTTCGACAAGATTATTAATCATATCAATTCTAACATGCAAAAAGCAAAAACTGTCACAACTTACCCGCCTTCCCCTATGGATCCAAATTTGCAGTTGATGATGCCATTGTAAAATGGGATGAATGATCAATATCGAACCAATCAAGAACAAGGATCTCTATAGGTGTCATATATTTTACTATAATCCCAGGAAGATTGTTTCTTTTGCACTGATATTTCACTGGAAGAGGTCAAACCAGAATAAAAAATAGGTTATTGTGGAGCCTTGTGGCAAAGAAAAAAACATCGCTACCTACAAGCATTTTGCCCATGAATACACATTGGGATTTATCTTCAGGTTAACAGCATACCTCTCTCTGTAAACAAAATTAAATCATAAATTGCCCATGCAATAAATATGAATTTCTTAATACTTATTGTAACTACACCTCTGTCAAACATATTGGCCGGAATTCACAAAGGTGGTTTTGAAAACCCACGGTTGAATCCATGGTTCATGCAGATTCCCTATATCAATTACGCTTAATAGCGTGTATAAAAAATGTCCAATGCTGATGCATGCTTTTGTCACAGTGCGCCAAATTGACACTTGTTACCTTGGTTAGATACACTTTTATATTCACAAGTCCACTCTTTGAAAAGTGGACTCATGAATAAAATAGCGTGGATAACGGCAACAGGCGTCAATGTGGCGCACTGTGACAAAAGCGTGCATCAGCATTGGACATTTTTAATATACATGCTAAAATAAGCGTAATTTATAATGGAAATCTGCATAAACCATGGACTCTCAACCGCGGGTTTTAAAACCACCTTTGTGAATTTGGGCCTTTGGGACCATAATTAAGGGAATATAATGTACATGTTAGCTCTCAAGCAAGACCTTTGGTAAGGCACTCATTGTGAAACATCCCCCCCCCCATGTCTGAAAAAAAAAAAAACTTGCTCAAATTTCATTGGCGATTGTTCTACCCATAGAATTTTCTATTTTACATTTTTACAAAATATTCACATTATCACATAAAGGCTCACAACAAGATTAAACCAAGCACGTTGGTCAACCATGTAGGGTTTTGTCCTAAACTGAGGCAATTTTCTTTTTTTTTTAATATGAAAATGCAATGCAATTCTCTCATTGTGTTCAATATATCATATCTCTTTCAGCATCGTTGCTAAGTGTGGATTAGTCTCCGGACTTTGAAACAGAGGGTCGTGGGTTCGAATCCCAGCCATGGCGTAGTTTCCTTCAGCAAGGAATGCATCCACAGTGTGCTGCACTGGACCCAGGTGGGGTAAATCATGGGTACCGGCGGGAAGTAATTCCTCAAAAAGCTGTGCAGCTGAATAGGTAGCCTAGCTTAACAGGGGTAATAATAATAGCAGGGCCCACTGGAAGAACAGTTTTCGGAACCGAAGTGGCTACCCTGGGTAAATATACTGTTATTGTTATTATTACTATTATTGGGAAAAAAAACAAACTATGATCATCTTTAGGTCTGTAGAAAGGTGTTGGAATGGTGCAGCACAAATATGCATGCAGTATAATTGACACATTACTACAGACAAAATAATTTTTATAATATCAAACCAATGCACACTGTCATGTTACACAATTGTGTTTGAGGTTAGATATATATATATACAGTGCGTCCCAGAATAAACGAAACCGAGATTTAGCGATCATTTATCATACCTTAATCATAAATAGAATAGACAAATGACCTACCAATTTAAAGCTTAGAATCTCCTCTTTCATCTGATATTACTTAGGTTATTTTTTAGTCACGCATGAGTGAGCAAAAACAATTTGAAGAAAGGATACCAAAAACTCATTTGGCGGGGGGTATCTGGGTTTGAATAAGAAAACCACATTTCTGAAAAGTTCAATATCTGCTCTTTATTTTGGTACCTCAATTACAGAAAATGGTCAAGAAATAAAAAAGTTCTAGTCATTTGAAATAAGGCTTGTATTTCCATAATTTCATGAGATAAATGTGTTTTCACCGGTTTCCCACAGAAGCTTTCGCATGGTGAACAAAAGATTTAATGCATGGCTGATCGTCAACAAAACGGAGTGTCGAGTGAGTTTGAAAGCCAGCCTGGAGAACCTCTTCATTTTATGAAATTATTGAAATTCAAGCCTTATTTCAAATGACCAGAACTTTGTTATTTCTTCATCATTTTCTGTAATTTAGGTATCAAATTAAAGAGGAGATATTGAACTTTTCAGAAATGTGGTTTTCTCTTTGAAACCCAGATACCCCCCGCCAAATGAGTTTTTGATATCCTTTCTTCAAATTGTATTTTCTCACTCATGCGTGAATGAGAAATAATCTAAGTAATATCAGATGAAAGAGGAGATTCTAAGCTTTAAATTGGTAGGTCATTTGTCTATTTTATTTATGATTAAGTAATGATAAATGATCGCTAAATCTCGGTTTCGTTTTTTCTGGGACGCACTGTATATCAAACAGTGACCCAATGCACAAATAGTGTTACCCCATCTCAGGAAATATGAAGTGATCTTCAATGTGTGTGAAAATAAACTCAATTCTGTGCAATGGCTCAAGGTAAAGAACAATGTTCAGCATAAATCTCATATATTCAATCCTGAATCAGATCATAGCATAGAAAATTGAATCACAATCTAACATAATTCTTGATACATTCTTGTTATGGACTGATTGAAGGGTATTAATGAAAACATTCATAACTTCATATGAAACAAACAAGAGGTCATTGCCCATTTCGCCTTATCAGTCCACAAAGTTCTATTTATGTTATACTCTAGCAGGTTTTAGGGGTCATTAAAAGCCATTCAGACCTGCATACCAAAACCACTGATCTCTCCCCTAACTGGATATGCTGGGAGGGTCCTTTGTTTGAAGCCGCGAGTTCTATTGTCCGCCATACCAGTTCCCCCAAAAGGAACGCGATCGCTCCATTAGCATGTGCATTGTGAGCGATACGCTAGCTGTCTGCACACTGAAGCACTCATTGCTTTTATACAAAACTTCATATATTTAAGGTGCCAGAATTCGCAATTTTCTTGAAACCATGGTACTTTTCCAGTATACAATTCGGAAACATAATTTTGAAGGGGTTGGTGTTTTTCTCACCTACGGAAGAATGGATGAAATCCTTGACTTGTATAGGGGTATTTTGGAGGTTTTCCAATCTTAGGATCGATATGACGAGGACTTTCTAGGTTATGAAGGCTTATAAAACTGGGCTTGAACCCCCCTATAATTTAAGTCTACCCCACCCCCCCAAAAAAAAAAAAAATCAAACAAGTGTAACACCGAAAATTTCATCGTCTTCAAACGTTGAAAATGTAAAACTTTCATATTTTATTTCTGATTTTGATTAAATTTTGAGCATTATTGTGTGTTTTTCTCTCTATTCAAATAATCATTTTCATGAGGTGGACTCGCCCTTTAAAGAACAAGTCCACACCCAACAAAAACTTGATTTGAATAAAAAGAAAAAAATTCAACAAGCATAACCCTGAAAATTTCATCAAAATCGGATGTAATATGAAAGTTATGGCAGTTTAAAGTTTCGCTTCATTTCACAAAACAGTTATATGCACATCTCGGTTGGTATTCCATTATTTTAACATTTTGTGCTTCCGGCAAGGAGGTCCTAAACGTCAAATTCGTAAAAATTGAAATATTGTATAATTCAAACTATAAAACACAAAAGAAATAGTGAGTAAAATCTCATTTGGATGTAACTGGCTCGTTCATATCACTATTTTTTTTAATAAGCGAAACTTTGAAATGTCATAACTTTTTATTTTACATCAGATTTTAATGAAATTTTCAGCATTGTGCTTGTCTGATTTTTCTCTTTTGATTCAAATCAACATTTTTCTGAGGTGGACTTGACCTTCTCTCTCTCTCTTTCCTTCTGTCACATCGATCGACCCTCTTCAATTATCCTCTACCAGTTTGTTCATATACACTGTAGGCAGCGGAAGCGGGGGGGGGGGGGGGGGGGGGGGGGGGGTTCCTGTACCCCTAAATTTTAGGTGGGGGACAGACCCCCCAAAATTTATGTTGACAACTTTTTTTTTGTTCTTTTTGCTTGTCAATTTTTTTCCTGCATCCCCTTTAAATTCAGGTGGACCCCCTAAAATCGTTGTGGTCCGCCCTGAAATTCTGGTTGATAACCCTTTTTTGATGCTTGTCAGATTATTTCTTTTGTTTTGCATCCCTTCCTAAATTTTGGGTCGATAACCTTTTTTTGCTTGTCAGATTATTTTTATTGCGTCACCCCCTAAATTTTCTGGTTGATAACACCCCCCCCTTTTTTGCGCCACCGAGACATTTTTTTCTTTGAAGACATTCGGCATCTCAAAATAAGTTCTGTGAAATTTCTGAAGTCTGTTAATCCGTCTCTGTAGCTTAATGTCTTTTTTACGTACTTAAAAAAAAGAGTTCTTGGAAAAAATAATTCGATCTATTGTTGACAGAGAAATATCACAAATTCACACGCCACAAGTTACGTAATAAGCCCCTAAAGTCCTAGTCCTATACCGTACATGTACCTATAGCTTGTAATTTTCACAAATAAAAGATAAATAATTTTCAGAATACCTTGTAGATCCAGTCCTTGTCCCAAAAATCAGTCTATTTCGGTCAGGATCTATGCTTGCAAAAAATATTTTTTTTAACTCCTCCGAAACGGCAGATTTTCAGTCTTAACTTAAGTTTCACAATACATGCTATACACGGTCAGTATTTTCGTGTCTCAGTCGTGATATTCTTCTGTCCAAACATGATTGATAAACTCATAAAACTTGGTGACATTTGTGAATATTAATAAACTGAATATTCATTTGAATCATGGTTTGAATTCATCACGCTTCCAGAGAAATCACAACAATCGATAACCCCCCCCCCCCCGGAGTTTTAAAGTTTTGGAAACTTGCTCTGGTAATTTAGAATTACCGCACATGTATTTGAGCACATGGGACTACATAAAGTCTACAACTATGCAGTTCACCAGCTTGTCTTATCTGTGAAAAGTAATCCATTTTCTCTGTTTCCACGGTCGTCACAATAAGTGCAATTATACGTGGCACAGGACGACATCTTAAACTTTGTATCAGGTATAAATTCACATTGAAAAGTGCTGTTATAAGAGTTGATTTGGTAAGTATAATTAAGAATTGACACTATTGCCGTGTACCAGACTCTACTCCGATTTTGGCTTTTTGGGGGAACTCGGCGTGCGGAGGTACCAACTTCCGGTGCTTCAACACGGAATAGGCCAATTAGCGTTATTGTTCCCATCCAGGTAGGGGAGAGATCAGTGACCAAAACATACAAGAGGTCACTTGTCCGGTCCCATATACTTCTTTCCATGTCATGCTCTCAGCAGATTTAGGGGTCATGAATATCTATCTATCAATACATTCAGAACATCATGGCTTCAAATCCTTCTTCAAGGTACCTCTTGTAGATGCTCATGAACTTAGCAACGAATGCTTCAAGATGATAGATAGCCTTGCTACCCTGCTGCATACGATGCTCGTAGAAAGCGGCCTGATGGGTAATCTCCGTCTTCAGTTGACCGTCACAATTCTTCAGGAGCTCCGGAGAAGTCCCTGATTGAGGAGAAAAAAACAAAACAAACTAATCTCTCAAGTTACAGAGGTAATATCTTCAATTAGTGAAATCTGCTGAAATAACTCGGTAACTGGTATTATGGCTTAAACTCTAGAGTTGATTCATATATATTTATAATCCTTCTTAAAGTAGTTAATATTGTCACTAAAGTCGTAGGCCCAGATGAGATTTATGATTTATGACAGAAATTATACGTATGTAACTGCACATTCTAAGGTATATTGGATGACAATCTAGTCTTATGTATTATATGAGAACTGCTTGCAAGAGAACGAAAAATCATTTCAAATAGCATCCAGCACAATTGTACAGTGCAGTTATTGCCACGTCAATAAGGAGTCCAAATTATATGCCATGCAGGCATCGTATCAATGTAAACTGATGGTAGCCTACTACAGGAGCCTACTTCATACGCACATCTGCCTATGGGACTTTCAGCACAATACAATTAAAAGCATGCAGATATTGAAATCACATCCGACAGTTATTACGCTTCATCAATAGATAACATTTGATATAGCACCTGTTCCTTTCGGTTACAAAGTGCTGCACATATACTACTATATGTTTGGGCCACTAAAACAATAATTTAACACTTCAGAATGGTCAGCTTAGTCCCTGCAATAACAATAACAAATATGACCATGATCAGAATCGTTCATCTTGCATAGTTGAATTGCCTAACAGACCAACAGTAGACAAACATTCCTTACGATCACTCTCCCACCCGATCCATTGCCACGTAATTACCTCCTATTACTGCAGCAAACTTACAGTATCATCACTGAAAGAAGTAATATACCAATGATATATTAATTAATGCTCTCTCAATTTACCTTGAGGATAACATCAGGTGGGATGCAGTGGGTCAAGAGTTCATACATACGACCTCTGACCTCTAGTAGCTGCCGAGGACTCTGCTGTTGGATGATATGATTGGCCGTTTCTCTTAGGAATATCTCCCAGTCGGCTTCAGGGATGTCCTGATCAGCACTGAATGGATACCTGATTTATCAATGATAAAACACATCTTTTAGGTGTGATGGTTATTTTTTATGCAGTGCTCGATTCTAAATTCTTGTTCAGACCAGGTGGATGTTTCATAAAGCTGTTCATATAGTTACAAACGACTTTGCACACAACCAGGACATGTTCTTAAGTCAGCTACATAGGGAACATTGGGCCTAAAGTGAGGGTCACCAGTCATGCTTAGAGTCATTCATTAATTACAAACAGCTTTAGGAAACACCAGGTGAAACAAAGTTCTATATTTTCAGTAATGTTTAGACATAGCTAGACAATAGGGTAATTCTGTGTATTAAACAAACATGACACTTAAGACAGTTTCAACACATTGCACTACAAATTAACAGATTTCAAACGGTTCTTACTGAGTTTGTGTAACACATTTAACATTGTGTTATATACACAACTAATTTTTCAAACAAAATATTAAATAGTTGTAGAGAAAATACATTTGGATAGAAACAATTGCGAATAATTTGACATCATGTGCCCATCCATGGTACCCTTCTACTAGAACATGAGTGTGAATGACTTCTGTTCTCATTTAATGTAATTTTACTAATTTTGAGACTGTTCTGTTCAACATATCAATGTGGTCAACATGAACAGTCTCTCACAATCTCACTTTATAGATTATCCTGTAATAAAACAACAAGACAAGAGTGTCGCTAAGGCGAGCACATAATACACCTGTCTGTAACACGAAAAATTGAGTTATTGGTCGAGCAAGAAAAGTAGAAGGTGGCAACTTCACCTTTGACCTTATGGCCTCAAAATCAAAAGGATTGCTAGGACCTATGCTAATATCATACACACCAAATTATATGAGCCTAGGTTAAGTTTAACTGAAGTTATCACTTTTACAAGGACTTCAGAAGGGTAAGATGAAAACGTCACTGTGACCTTGACCTTTGACCTCAAAATCAATAGGCTTCCCGGGATCAATGCTAGTATCATACTCACTAAACTATATGAGCCTAGGTTAAGTTAAACTGAAATTTAAGGTCTTGACTTATAACCAAAGATGATCAGTCATTCACGATATTTACCTAGAAAGTTTGAAAGATTGTCATGTATACTAATTTTCATATTTTGTTATGTGACTTCTGTGGCGATCGAGCACTGTTGTACTTTGCATGCTTCACATGATAGGATGGCTTTCCTGAGGTTTCTTTCTGATTTTTCAGCAATCTTCTTGCCAAGCTCTGAAGGGAGATTCAATCCTTCTTTCTTGCACACATTCTGGAGGATCTGGGTGATCTGTGTATTACAATGAAAACAAAAAATGTTCATTAACCAGGTCGGTGTTTCATAAAGTTGTTCTTAAGAGCGACTTTAAGAACGACTGGTGATCCTTTCTTATGCTAAATTAAAGTCGCTCTTAACTTACGAACAGCTTTATAAAACGGCCCCCAGGTATCTTCATGATTCAAAACCATGATAAGAAAATTTACAGTATGAAGGGATAATAACAACTTCTAACTTGTTAACTCTTAATGTGTCATTCACTGTAATTTTTTGTTTGTTTTATTTTTATTTCTGCGTTCACAATACATTATAAAAATAATTACATTGTTTGTAATAAACAAAATAATTCATAATGTATACAATATAAACATAATACATAATTAGAAAAAAAATATGGTGTGGGCATATACTTCACATTTTAGTAATAAAAAAAGGAACATTAACAAAATTTAATGAACGCAGGAGACCGCCATCGTGAGCTTGTAATTGATGGCGGCCTCATAATCAGTGAGTGCCACTTTTTTTTCAAAGAGTCTATATTTAAATGTTTTATTTATAAAAAAAGAGAATCACTCCTGAGACAATAATGTTAAACCTCTTGACCATAAGCTGAACTGAACAATGGAATCACTCATGCATGCAATGCACTCCTGGATGCAATAGACATTACAATAGCTGTATGACCATTGCATGAAAATGTGTTTGTGGCACTCCGGTGGATTCACAGATATGTGTTCATGGTATGATTAGGGTTAAAAGGGAAAGGATAAAAATACAGTCTAGATATTATATACTGTATGAATGAGGAGGATTTTATCACTTGTATATAAAGAAGACAATTGATTATCAATTTAAAAAAATAGACAGATTTTATGATAGGGCAACATACGATTCGACCAGTATCAACATTTAATTCTTTATGATTATCAAGGTTTGTCATCTTGGCAACCTGCCAAATTCCATAACTGTGTTGTTCTATTTTTTTTTCTTGTATCTTGTACTAGTTTTGGATCATTTATATTTTTATCTAATATTTGACAATGTTAATTGCTCAATTATACGCAATTGTATGAATGTTTGGTAGGAATTGAATGAATATTGAATTAAATATTTTTTCGCAATAACACCCACCAATCACATTGTATCATACAGATAATATCATTCGCCAAAAGGAAGTCACAATGTCAAACCCCCATCTAAAAGATAAAACTCTGTAAAAAGATATACAGCATTGATTTCATATTATCGTTTTAGATGGGCCTTTTAGATTTTATCATTCCACTTTTTAACTTGTAAGCTGTATGCTTAAACTGATGCTCATATTGCATTTACACACATTTTCTATTTCTGTTGTTCAGATTCTGTTATATATACTGTTGGTTTTATACCCTTACATGTGACCTTTGATGATTATTATAATTATACATGTTCATTACATTTCATCCCCACATGTATTCATTCTGATTCTTAATGCCAGACACTCAAACTTACTTTGTTATTGACTGCAATAATAATAATATACAGTTCTTGTATAGCGCATATAACACAATTATGAATAATGTCTCTATGCGCTTCCAAAGGATTTGGATATTATTACCCGTAATTACTAAGATTAAAGCACACACGCATTTCAAGGAATAAATTCCTGCCAGGTACCCATTTACCTCACCTGGGTTGAGTGCAACACAATGTGGATAAATTTCTTGCCAAAGGAAATTATGCCATGCCTAGGATTTGAACCCACTACCCTCTCTTTCAACGTCCAGAGACTAATCCACTGGGCTACAACGCTCCACGCTCCTTTGACTGCAATGCACTATTTCTATATCATTGTCAAGTGATTTTATTCTTAAAAAAATCTAGAAATGTCTAGCAAACAAAGATTAAGTATTTCTATTGAGTTTGAGTTCAAGAAACATCGCAAACACAATACCATATTCATTATCATTTTGAAGTATGTTGCACTGGTGTAAAGGAAACTTATTAAAAAAGTTCTTCTTACCTCAGCAACAGAAGGCGCTGCCACCCTGACCCCAAGACATCTACTGCGGATGGCTGGAATGACCTTACTAGTTGAGTTACAACATAGTATAAGTCGACACGTCGAAGTATACTTCTCCATTGTCCTACGCAATGCATGCTGTGCATCTTTGGTTAAACGGTCCACTTCTGTTAACACCACAACTGAACAGAAAGAAATTGTTGTATAGATATTTTGTTTAGACCTTCTTTGATTCATAAATGGCAGACAGATCAAATAAACAAATAATTTCAGTGTCAAAGATTTCGTAATTAACAAGTTTACAAATTAAATTTCCTTTCCCAGACTGAAACTTCCACATGATATCATACATTTAAATAACCAAGTGGCATAGTGGAAATAAGATCCCAAGCATGATTTCTCAATTTTCGTGCTTGAATTAATATTGGATGTAATATCATGATATGGGCAGTGCCATATTTGTTTACAACTCCCAATTACTCCGCTGAAGTAGGGCAAGGGGCAAATAATCCGAGTAGTTGTGAACAATTATCACAATATTTTTAACCTACCTTTGAAGTCTCTTTGTGAAGATGTTTCCATTTGTTGAAATTGAGCTGTATTCTTGATCAAATCTTGAATCACAATACGGTCATAGATCCCTGCATCACTGAAGAAAGGAATATGAAACACAAGTTACTGAGAGATGATTCAGACACGTTTTCAAATGACACCAAATTAAAGGATGAGAATGGCTAAAATAATAAACAGATGTTTGGTCTTTGTTGACCTAATAAACATTATAAATACAAAAATATAAACAGATTTTACTGATTTAGTAATCAATCATATTAATTGAGCACTGACACTGTCCTTTTCTCTTTTTTTGTTGATTCTGATTTTGTTAATTTGTGGGAAAATATAAAATGAAACCCCATCTTAGATAAACACATGACTTGACAGAATGTAAATGTATGGACGGTTACATTTTCTCTTACTAATCCTTTTTGTAATGAATTTTGAGAGAGAGAGTTCACTTCATCTTCATGCTAATTGTTCATTCCTTTTTTTCAAAATTGTGTCAAAAAAAGTCCATGAATTAAAAACAATCCATTTATTGACGGACTTGCCCAAAGTACATGAGAAAGAAGAATAAATGGCCCGACTGTGTTAAATCTGTCAAGGAAATAAATGAAAGATCTACAAACCTTGGATTGACTTCAATATGGTAGTTGCTAGCAATTGTAGTGATTTCAATTTTGCTTTTTGATGGTGTCTGTGCAGGGAACAAGAGGCAAACAAAATACAAATTTAGTAAATGGTTGATCAATCTAATCAAACAAATGGGAAAAAAAATAACATACAAAATGCAGATGTAAGCCAAGCACTAATTACAAATAATTCATTCAGTTGATATATTAATATCAATATTAGAAGCATAAGTCAAAGTAAAGTATATAGTAGGAATAGAAGTTGCATAAGAAGTAGCTGAAAATAGCTGTCATACTTGGAAAAGAGCTCCTCCAGTAACTATCAATGAATCTAATGTAATTCAGAATACACAAAAGCATGGAAAGAAGGCAAACATCTAAAAATTATGATGGGGCTTGCCCAGGAACAAAACTCTTAAAAAACAATTATTGAAGTATATGTGCTGCACACACAAGAACCATACCATCTGGCCCAGATGCACTTTGAATAAATCTAACTACAATATTAAGCAAAAACAAACTTTGAACGAAGACTTAAAACTGCTTGTTAACCATTACGTGCATATCCTTACCATGAACGTTTGATGTTCAATTCTAAGTTTTTCTACTCCTGATCCATACAGCTCCCTTAGAGCACACATAATTCTGGTCTTCTTCCCTGCACCCGATGGCCCATACACCATCAAGTGAGGGAAATCACCTGATTGCACCTGTAAAATAAAATATAAAAAATAACACAGAGGAACATGATCATCATCCATCGGCCGATAAATATCATGAATCGTAAAATACTTGCATCGGTCGATAAATATCAGAAAGCGATCTTTATGATATTAATCCTTTTTAAATTAAAAAAATGTGTTAAAAAGTGAAAATGGAACGCTTTCTACCAGAAAAAGCCCTGGTGAGTAGTGGAATGGGTTTCGGCTCACATCATTCACGATATGAAGCGATGTTAACGACAACTCTAAAATCCACTACAAAAACACGTTGGTTGCGCGAGGTTAGTATAGCATATACTAACCTCGCAATAGTGTGAGTGCCCCCCCCCCGGCGATAGCGGATGTTGAAAATAAATTAAACATTGCAATTAAACAGACAAATAAATTCAACAAACATTGATGAAAATTTCATTTTGTGAAAAGAAATGGCATTATCGTGATATTGGGAACAACCGTTCACTTCACACAGCAGCGCTTTATTCAGTCACACGCACGGTTCCCTATTTCCACCTCCAATCCATTCACTTTGTACACAAGTGCGCGTACACAAATCTACGAGTGGTTCCCAAAACCACGATTTGGCCAAAGAAATTTTATAACAAAAAATATTGCAGAATACCTCAACAACATGTCGAATTTTGGGCAGGTTATACTTACACCAGGGTGACCAGACGTCCCTTATTTCCCGGGATTGTCCCGTATTTTGCTTCTTTGTCCCGGCGTCCGACAAACCCTTCCCGGGACGCCTATTTGTCCCATATTTCAGAATATTGAACAAAATGTATTTAAAAATGACAAATTTTCATTAAAATAACCAACAGATGACGAAACAGAGACAACAATAAAATCGATAAATAAACTTTTGCAAGGTGATTTTCTTGCTAACCCAATACATCGTAAACGAACTGGACTCCTGTCTTTGTGTGGCAGGCTAGTACTAGCTAGGCATGTAGGATCGGAGCAGATTCTCTACACCAAACATGCCAAAATAATCACAAAATCGACGAGAAATTTGTATAATTATATTATGGGTTCTCAGATTACTGATTATTGAGTTTTCATAACTAGATCTAGTTGTTTCTCTTCTTCCATTCTGTTTTCACTCCCTCCTCACTTCATTCTTTCTCCCTCTCTTTCCTCCTTTCTTTCTTTTATTTATCCTTATAATTCTTCCCTTACTCTTTCTCTCCCTCCCTCCCTTAATTCCTTCCTTCCCTCCTCCCTTACTGTTTCCTTCTGTCTTTTTTCTTTCTTTCAAAGAATGAAGGAAACATTTTTCTTTCCTTAATTCTTTCTTTCTTCCCCCCTCATTTTTCTTTCTTCCGCCTCCCTTTTCTTACTTTTTTTCCTTTCTCTCCTTTATTTTGTCTTCCACACATGTATTCTTCCATTCCTTTCTTTCTTTCTGACTGTATTCAATTCAAAGAATGACTGAAACTTTTTTCTCTTTTATTCTTTCTTTCATCCTTTTATTCTAACTTTCTTTTATTCATTTTTTTTTATTTTTCCTTCATTTTCCCCTAACTTTTTTCACTTTTTCATCTCTTTTCTTTCTATCCTTCATTCTTTTGTTCACCCTCTCTTCCAATTCTTTATAGTTTTTCACAGGTGTAACGCTGTGTAGCCTTCTTTGTTGATATTTTTTTTCGATTGTCCCGTATTTCATTTTGTGAAATCTGGTAACCCTGAGCTTACTCTCCTAACTGTATTTCATTAACTAACAAGGTTTTTAGTATATGGGACTGAACACAGCTAGATCCTTCACTTCATACACATCCACCATGGCATCTGCATCTTAACCAGAATGAATCTACTCACCAACTTTTTCAGATTTGATGCTTGCTCCTTATGATAATCGAGCTTGGATAATGATGTTGGTCTGTGTTTGTCCACCCATAAGCTCATTTTGACTGTCAAATATTGAGGCTGGTGATTTTGAAATTTGACTTTGAGTTAGTCTTGATCGGAAGATCGATCGCGCCGCGCGTAACTTGCAAATTTCCCGCATTATGAATTATATAGTCTTCACAAAAGGATAGGTAATTATTTACAGATGTCAACTTTATATATATTTTAACAATGATTGACCACAAAGCAAGTTTTACAACTTTACTTTATTTTTTTCTAAATCGCTCGCTTACTACGCCCTCTCGCGAAATATATAACCTATACATATATCTTATCAATCAAATCACTTTTAAAAAAAAATTGCTCAACTTTAACACACAACTTTTTCACACAGATTAGGGATTATCTGGTTTCATGGTGAACTTGCACCAAAATGCCCTTTTTTGGCAGATGCGGGGCTTTGCCCCTTCCCCACGGAAATATGTTCCGCCGCCCCTGGTTGTAGGCTCATGTTTGTAATTTTTTAACTTTTTTTCTCATGGATAGAATTAATGTAGAAAGAAAGGCAAGTAACTTTATATCTGTAGGCCTATATCGGGGCCTATATCTGATATTCTAAACACATTGTTCATGAGTTTATTCTAACTGATTTTTTTAAAAACCTCATTGATATTGTACATGAATGAATGCATTTGTTTGTGCCTTTCAGTGGAAAGAAATAAACTCGAACTTGAACTTGACTTCCGTATTTTATTATTCCCCATTATAGGCCTACTGTTTTGTTCTTTGCATGCCATTAAAGAGGAAGTTCACCCTGAAAAAAAATTCATTGTAAAAATAGTTTTAAAAATATTGGTGAAGGTTTGGGGGAAATCCATTGAATATTAAGAAATTTAATAGAATTTTCAGTTTTGGATTTGTTACATCATAAACGAGCAGCTGCCCCCTATGTCACGCACTAAAATGCATTTATTTCATTTTTTAAAAATGTTTCATGATGATTAATTTTTTTTTAGGAACGGGTGTGAAATTATTTGTCTATTAACGTACTGAAGGTTTAGTAAAAATGTTTCAATTTTTTGAAAAAAAAATGAAATTTCATTGATTTTTCTTGACCATGACACGAAAGCTGCTCGCATAATGAAGTCACATTATCAAATAATTGAAATTCTAATTCTTTTCTTTTTCTTCAATTGATTTTTCTCAAACCTTCTGATCAGCAATATTTTTCATTATTTTTTTTTGCTATTTTTTCAATAAACTGTTTGTCAGGGTGATCGTCGTCCCCTTTAACTTGAGAAGTAACTTGAGAAATAATTTTTAAAAGACAGCAGGACCTTGTTTCCTAAAAAGTTTTAAGTCAAATTATCCAGAAATTAAAGAAAATCAAATGGTTTCAAGAATATTCAGCTAGGGATTTGGCAATACCCCATATACATTCGACTTTCAATATATTCTCGAGTAGGCTCACTTGGCCCACCGATTTGCATATTATCACATCAAATATCGTGTAGGCCTATATGGGTAATTTTGTTCGCTCGCCCTAGTAGACCTTCGCTATCTGACAATATATCTAGCAAAATTAATAGGTCTACAAAAGGCCTATATATACCTTCCTATCGAAACTCATTAAATGAAACGTCATTTTACCAAAGGGAACAAAACTTCTACCCACTTCAAACTAGATTTTTCAAAGCGCTTAAAAATGTTATGAAAAATATGTTCTATTCAGAATGAGGATATCAAGACTATGCACGATCACAGGTGAATATCGTTCATTCTTTTCAAATAAGAGGTGCGCGTGGCCGAGTTGTCTAAGGCGCCTGGCTATACATGGAAAGTCCGGGGTTCGAGCCCCGGCCGCGGCACTTATGCCCGTGAGCAAAGTATTTAATCTACAATACTCTTTTATCTTGCTTTCAAATAAATGGAAATGCTATATGCATTATTGGTAACTAGGTGTGCACTTTAAAAAAAAAAAATAGGGAACCTTTAGAGGGGGAAAATGGCACCACGGTTCCTGATAATTATTCATTCATAATAATTTTTTTCTTTTCATAAATTTTCATAAATTCCATTAGGATATACATTCATACCATACATTTTGCGGAAAAATTTGCACACATCATTTTCTTCCAGTTCTCATTTTTCTTCTGTTTACATATCTAAACTGTTTTTTTAATTTATATTATGGTATAATGCTTAATTTATTCAACTATGCCCCGGTACTATGCCTCACTTGCTCGTAATCATGGTAATGGAAGTTTACAACGAAGAGCTCCTTAAAGGGGAATGAAACCTTTGGAACAAATAGGCTTGTGTAGAAACAGAAAAATCAAAGAATAAGAATAAAGAAAGTTTGAGAAAAATCGGACAACTAATGAGAAAGTTATGAGCATTTAAATATTGCAATCACTAATGCTATGGAGATCCTCCCATTGGCAATGCGACAAGGATGTGTGATGTCACTGCTGAACAACTTTCCCTTTGGTGGACTATAAAATACCCTCAAAATGTCTCTTTTTGCTTTTTCTTATGATGCGCTTATATACAATTTTTTTATCCATGATGTATTCTTAAAAAATATGTATTACATGCCCTCATGTAGAAAGAACACATGATCTATGGATAGATGTGATAAAAGAGGCAATTCAAGTGAAATATATACTAAAGTAATGGGGAGAGTTGTTCACAAGTGACATCACACATCTTTGTCACATTGCCAATTTGCTATCTCCATAGCATTAGTGATCGCAATATTCAAATGCTCATAACTTTCTCATTATTTGTCTGATTTTTCTCAAACTTTTGTTGATCTGTTTCTTTGATTTTTCTGTTTTCACACAAGCTATCTTGTTCCAATGGTTTCATTCTCCTTTAAATGTCTTCGGAAATAAGTTAGTTCTTACAGCCTATATTAAAAATATTCAAAATGTTTCTAAGTGGATCATAAATTCTTAATGTCTCTTTTCGATCAAATTATTATAAAATCGTTTCTTTTACATCTTCTCACAAAGGCCGGTCAATGGCTGCATAATTATACCATAATAAGAATCAATAAATTAAGAATATGATGGAATAAACAGACAATATGTAGGCAGAGCACTTGAAAAAATCAATTTGTAAATTAAACAAAATAATAAAAGCTCGATGTCAGAGCTGAAATATATTTGTATATTGACTTTAAACTGGATATTTTAAGCTATATACGAATCAGCCTAGTGAGCAAGATATGTATCTCATCTAACAGGCTATGCGAGCGCGAAGCGCGAGCGAAAAAATAATAAAGTGACATGAAATATATATTTTAAAATCATTTTCCAAGCCTTCCCCTGACCTTATTTTATTCAGTCATCTCCCTCCCCTTATTTTTCCTTTTTCTGCTCCACCAATATGGGGGGGGGGGGGGGCTGGATCCGCCTATGGACTTAGGCTTAAGTAGGTTGTTAAATTGTTGCCAGTTACTTGAGAAATAACAATTAAGAAATTTTTGTCGAAAATTCGGGACAGCTGTTTCATTCTAATTAGCTTCAGAGCTAACGAAAAATTGTAATGTCGTTCGCACGGCCCTAGGAAGCGGGGGTGCTGCGTGTGTTATTTTCTAGGCAGCACCCCCTGGATATCTGGGTCCCGTCTTACAAAGAGTTACAATTGATCCAATCAATCGTAACGCTATGGAAATCCACCAGTGTCATAATTTTTCTATAGGATATTGGCACAATGTCCTCTGTAAACAAAGAGAAGCACAGTGGATTTTCAAGAAAACAATGAATGCATGAATATACACCATAGTTATAAAATATTTTGAACAAACATGCATAATAGATGTTGACGTTGCTGGCCGTCCATAGTTGCGGTTAATGTGATCAATCGCAATTATTTGTAAGACGGGGCCCTGATGGGTATGATGAATGACATAAGTCATGAAAATTAACCACGTTTTGTAGGACCCCCCATTCAGAATTTTCCTACACGGTGCTTAAAACAGTGCTTAAATTAGCCCCTTTTCAGATCGGAATATCAAATATTTTCAGCTCGCGCTTCATGCTCGCATTATTTTCATTAAAAAAATGTATTTAGAATGCCCAGATTGTAGGTAAAAATCTAAACACGGGCACTCATGTTTGTTCAGATACGCAGCTTGTTTCGTTTCTTTAAAACGTGCTTAAATTAAGTTTCAGATCAGAACATCAAAAATTTTCTGCTGGCGCTTTGCGCTCACATTATTAATGTAGGAAGGTACCAAATTACCTATCCTTTTCCTGATTTACATAATATTAATTGAGTGTATAGCATTCAGGGCTGAAATCTCTTTTTTTTCCCACTCGCATTCGCACCAATTTTTTAGTTATACATGCATACTTCTCCTGTTTATGATTACAAAAACTGTTAGAATGTCCCGTTTTTAGGTCTGAAATCTCAATTTTGTTTCCACTCGCGCTTTGCGCTCGCATCAATTGTATAGTTATATTCCTATCCTGTTCCTGATTACAAAAAGTGCTTAGAAATGTCCAGTTCTTAGTTCGAAATGTCAAAATTATGCATCGTCTTCATGGGTTACGGCAACAGGTCCCTTTTCGATCAGGCCAGAACGTATATTAAAAATTTCTGCTCGTGCAATTCAATTATATATCTATGTTCTTTTATAAGAATTTCCAGAGGCGTCGATCCTGGGGGGGGGGGGAGGCGTGATCACCCCACCAATAAAAATATTGGGGGGCAAAAATATTTGTTATCCGCATGTGCAAAAATGAAATAAGATTGCAATGTTACACAGAAATCAGCAAGCGAGATTGAAATACACTACTCGTTCTTTATTAAAATCGTGCTCAAAATATCCGCTTTTCAGATTGGAATATAAAAATTTTCAGCCCGCGCTTCGCGCTTGCATCATTTCTGTAGCAATTGACTGAATCCCTTTAAGCAGTTTTACCAACCTTATCGACATCTTTTTCATTTCCCCCTTATTCCGGCACAGTTATATTTCATCTTCAATTTTTTAAAGAAATACCATTTGTTTATCATTTCTGTTTCTTATTTTATTCATGCAAGCTTATGAATTATTGACTTTATCCCCACAGAATCATACTGTGGTTACAACTATCCAAGATTACTGTTATCCCATGTATAAAATTATTGTACTCTTCTCTTAAATTTCAACATATAACATTTATTTTATTACTTTTACATGTCATTTTGTTATAGCAATTGTTATTGTATATATTTTGTATATACCTTGTACAGAATTTCGCAATTCAGCCTTCGGCTGCGATGAAGTTTTCTTAATAAACAATTTCAATTTCAATTTTAAAAATCCATGCTTTTTATGATTAAATAGGTGAATAGAATATCCCGATTTCAGTTCTAAACCTCAAAAGAACTCCCGCTCCGATTTGCAATAATCTTTTGTTGAATATCTTGTTCTTTATTAAAAAGTCCATTAAACTCATTTTTTTCAGATCGAAATATCAAAATTTTTAGCTCGCGCTTCGCGCTCGGATCTATTATTCCTTTAGATACCCATCTTAACCATCAGTACCAAAAATGCTTAGAATATCATCAAGCTTTCAGGTCAGAATATAAAGACATTTCAGCTCGATCTCGGCACTTGCATTATCTGTGTGGTGAGATGTGTGTCCTCCACATGAGTTACTACAAACAGTCCGAAACAGGTATCTTTTTCCTGTTTTCAGGTCAGTATACTAAAAAATTTCAGCTCGCGCTTCGCGCTCGCATTAATTTGTGGGTGAGATAATGTGCCTCTTTCTCATGAGTCATATACATAATTATATATATGACGTGGGTACGTCGTGGTATAGTGGTCCTGACTCTCACCTTTCAAACAGAGAGTCGTGGGTTCGAATCCTAGCCATGGCGTGTTTCCCTTCAGCAAGAAATTTATCCACACTGTGCTGCACTCGACCCAGGTGAGGTAAATGGGTACCGGCAGGAAGTAATCCCTCAAGAAGCTGTGCGCACCAGAATCGGTAGACTAGCTTAGCCTGGGTAATATAGGAGCGCCTTGAGCACCTAGCAAGGTGGATACGTGCGTTATACAAATCCTATATATATATGTGTGTGTTTGTGAAGTTATACATGTACACCAGCTTTGGCAACTCTTTTATTTAAATATTGTGTGAAAGAAATGGATGAAGAGAACAATGGTAGGCGTAGCTTAAATCAAGGCAGATAGCTCTGGGGAACCTTGATTTAAGCTACGCCTACCATTGTTCCCTTCATCCATTTCTTTCACACACACACACTATATATATATATATATATATATATATATATATATATATAAAAGCCCATGTGGGTGTTTGTGTGTGGGGGTGGTTGAGTTTGTTTTGTGTGATCGAGTGCTTTTGGAAAGTTGATTCATGATTTTGCCCCCTCCCAATCTCTCTCTCTCTCTATATATATATATACAGTGAGTCCCAGAAAAAACGAAACCGAGATTTAGCGATGATTATCATAACTTTACCATAAATGAAATAGACAAGTGACCTACCAATGTAAAGCTTAGAATCTCCTCTTTTATCTGGTATTACTTAGATTATTCCTCATTCAGGCATGAGTGAGCAAAAACAATTCGAATAAAGGATGCCAGAAACTCATTTGGCGGGGGGGGGGTACCTTCGCGCGCATAGTCTGTTAGATGAGATACATATCTTGCTCACTAGGCTGATTCGTATATAGCTTAAAATATAAACTTTGAAGTCAATGTACAAAATATATTTCAGTAATTTCAGATAAAAGAGGAGATTCTAAGCTTTAAAATGGTAGGTCGAAGAGTGCATTGCGCCCCACCCCACTCCCCACACACCGAGGCCATCGTGACGATATTTGCTTTACACTGAGCTGTGATTTACATGAAATGGCTTATACTTGATTTTCATTTTGTTAATCTTTGTCAAGCTTGGGAAAAGTGTGGATAAACAAGTATTAATGAAAAATGAAATGTAAACCCACTTTAAATGATAAAAAATTAGTGAAGAAATACTGGAGATGTCTGATATAAGCTTTTGTTCAGATTCAGTTATGTCCTCAGATCCAGCTGGCTCAAAAAGGGTAAAGGTTGTGCTTACTAAGTGTTGAAATTTCAATTTGGGTGGCAAAATTGTTACAAAATGCTTGAATGTATCCAGTTTATTTCAATTGACTAAAAGTGCAAGGGAAATGTATGAGAAATGTTTCGCAGGGTAAGTTTGATTTCACACTTTCCCCTCGACACAGCGTGAAAACGAGCATTTCTGCGCAAACAGATTTCTGCGAGCTTTACAAAAATGGACAGTGCTCACTCAAGTGTAACATTCTGTCAAAATTTTTATTTTCATTGGATGGACGAGACCCAAACCCAAGTTTATATGTGAAAAAATGGTTACACTTCGTAATTCCGAAGGTTCGTTATTCCGAAGGTTCGATAATCCGAAAACAAAATAAGGTTCGTTAGTCCGAAAACGAAATAAGGTTCGTTAATCATTACGTTTTCAGACTAACGAACCTTCGGAATTGCGAACCTCCTTAGACTTCCTGAAACTGTTTATTTCATAATAACGAATATGAATTCATTTTGATGGATTGTGTGACAAGAAATGTGAGGTTTTGGCATAAAGTACTGTATGCATGTAAGTTTCACAAGTATTGATGAATTGGATTTATAATCACGAGCTTCCACTCAGCTATGATTAATTATTTGGGACCATTTATACTAATTGGTGAGTGATACAATATTCATCTTTCTGTTGCAGTGTTTTGTTTTGTACTATATTGTCATCTGTTCGAATAAATTGCCTGTTTAAAGGTGTAATTTTTATTCTATGTTAAAAAGCGAAACTGAACCATTCTCATTAATCAGAATGTAAAATAAGTGGCTACAGATTGAACAACCAATGGCTGTCTATAATTTACTATACGAATACTATGTTCCCTTTCTTGCTCAGATAGACTTGGTAAGTCTAAGATAAAAGGTGATTAAAGATAACGACACATATCATGAATCGTGGTTCCGTGTATATAATTTGTGTCTGACTTTCAAATATTATAGGTCTATGCTATCTGACAAAAAGCATTATTTAATTCTGGTCCACAACAGGAGGAAAGATCTTATCATCATGGCAACTTCAACTGTGTTACACCCCTTGCTCCTTGTCATCATCACTTCCTCATTGCAATCTGTGCATGGAATTGTACGGAATTCTCCGACAGTGTTCACTGAGAAACCCCTTCATGGATGTGACTATGACATGGTTAAGAAGGAGGTTTCCTGCAACTATAAACAACTGGATGACGTTCCCCAAAACTTTCCTCGGGACACCAAGTACCTTGACTTGTCTTATAACCAAATCACCATTCTTTTGAACTCTTCGTTCAATGTATACCCTCTTATCAGTCACTTGATTATTGTTCAAAACGATGTGAGATCTATTGATTCTGCTGCTTTATACCCTTTGAAGTTCTTAAGATATCTGGATCTCTCCAAAAACTTCCGTCTTTTGCTTCCGGTAACGGACATCTTCCTGGTGTCTTCAAAACTTTCCCATCTCGACCTGATAGGATCAAACCTAACATCATTCCCAAATAACATGCTGAAGTCGACTACACATCTACGTCTTCTACGTCTAACAGCAAATTATTTATCTTTTATCAATGTTAGTTCTTGTTCTAAAGTAGATGCCGTTTATCTGTCCAATAATCGAATACAACGCCTTACAGCAGAGGATTTCATCTTTCCTTGCCAAACTGACTCTCTCAGTCTAGTAGGTAACCCGATACAATTTGTAGAATCTACTGTCATTGCATCACTTAAAGTCCATTCATTGAGGTTAGGTGGATATCCTTTAAGTAACGAAGTATTATCAAACATCATCCTCGGAATCTCAATGTCCAAAAACATCAAAGAACTCGGTATCTTCGGAGGCTCAATCGGTACCTTTCCAAAGTATTTATTTGATTCACTGTGCAACTATTCCCTTTCTGTATTGACCTTCAAAGAGAATCACTTGAAGAACCTCCATCCTTTTGTCTTTTCGAATTTGACAACACTCAAACAGTTGATTATCATTGATAATTATGTCTCAATTGACAATATTCAACCAAATTTTTTTGATGGTATGCACGCATTGGAAGTGTTGAACATGAGCAACAATGGTATATTACAAATAAATCCCAGCAACCAGAATTGGACTTTGAATGTAACTCACATTAACCTACGAAAAAATGCGTTGAGAACATTATTCGTGTCTGCATTTCATGGTTTAAGAAACTTAATATTATTGGATCTTCGCGAAAACAATCTTGTTGAACTTACACTTACTGCCTTTTCAAGGCTAAGATCATTATACTTGAACAACATCGAAAACCCATACGGTGTATTGCGTCCGGGTGAATCGTTTCTAACTCTAAAATCTCTTGTAGATCTGAGATTGCGTCACGGTTACATTAATGGTGCTATTCTATTTAACACGGAAGAAAAAGTTTCTCTGTTTGATGGTTTATCCAATCTTCGCTTTCTAGACTTAAGCGAGAATCAACCGTTGGGTATCGTTCTACCGCATGATGTATTCAGGCAACTATCTGCTTTACAGGAGCTAACTTTAGATGATTGCCATATCAGGCATATTAATCCTCTTTTGTTCTTGGGATTAAGATCACTTCAGAAGTTGAGTTTGAAAGAAAATAGAATTACCCAATTATCATATGAGTTCATGTTTTTGTTTCATTTAACCGATATTAACTTAAACGGAAACGTTATTTCGTATTTGGGACCATCGACGTTCTCAACTAATAAGAAGCTTTCAATTATTTCATTGGCTCACAACCAATTAACGAACCTTGATCAGCGTACTATCAAACCGATCATTTTCTCCATCGTATCACTTGACCTATCAAACAATCCAATTATTTGTGATTGTGATCTAAACTGGCTTGTTGGTTTGTTGAACAAGAACCTGCACTTAGCACAGGAAGATAATACGCACTGTTCACAGGCATCTCTTAAGCCTTTTCGTCTAAAACCTCTGACCGATTTTGATCCGAATGACATCTGTACTAATATCAATGTCTTTTCCCTGTTGGCTCCGCTGTCAGTCTGTTGTTTGTTATTCATCATCCTAGTTGTATTTCGCAACCGATGGCATTTGAAATACAAGATCTTTCTCCTGAAACTAGCTGTCTTTGGATACAAAGAGATAAGAGACGCCCGGGATCACAACGATTTCGAGTATGACATCAACATCATGTTTTATGACGACGACGAAGAATGGATTCGCGAACATCTTCGACCTGCTCTCGAAGAAAACCTTCCACAGTTCCAGAGGAACGTCTTTGGTGACGAAGGCCTTGTCCTTGGTATGCATTACTTAGATGCTGTGGATCACGCGGTGACCCATAGTTACAAGACCATCATCGTACTCAGTAGAGCAGCTGTGAGAGACCACTGGTTCATTCTTAAGTTTCGTACGGCCATGGATCACGTGAGTGATACTCTGACTGAATTTGTACTGGTGATATTCCTTGAAGACATCCCAGATGATGAAGTGCCTTTCTTGGTGAGGTTGTATCTAAGTGATGGCAGGCCTTACATCAACTGGACAGATGATGTAAGAGGACATGAATATTTCTGGAATGAGTTGTCAAAGAGGCTGACCATTAATCTAAGGACAAATGATATGATCCCAAACGAGTAGCATTCAGATTTAAAATCACATTTATGACTTTTATACATCACTCACACTACGGAAATAGGTCCAACTTTACACATCTACCAATGTCACACTGGAAACACCTTTAAAGGCGCCCCAATTTCTGAAAGGTGCACATTCGCAATTCTGGGAGGTATACTGTAGGTGCAGAATTACACCTTCAACGGTTCTCCGACTGTGATATTGATTTCATAAGTACCAAAGTTGCGAAGTTGAAGCTCCTTTTTGTTAGAGTGTTGAATTTTCCAGATCGCATTCTAATGAGTATAAAAGAGGAGTATGATCATAAATATTACACTTACAACGATTGATGATTTTGATAATAATTATATAGTTTCATTGTAAAGAAATGCACGTTAAAGAAAGGCAATCATTTATGGTTTTAAATAAAACGACTATTATGCGCCAGAGAGCATGTAGGCAGCATGGCGCCCACAGCTGGGGTAATAATGCGCAGTTGATTATGTAATAAATTGCGCAATATAAATGTATTGTTATTATCATTATTAGATGTACTATTGGAATACGATTTACTACACCTAAAAGAAAATCAGATTATAACCATCATTTAGGCTACCTGCATGGTCTGGAAAGTAGACTATAATATTTATATATATTTGTCGCTATTTGGACTAATGTGCTTCTTGTTGCCATTCGTTGCCATTTACAAAATGATTTAGAATTAGGTATTATATTTTTAACAATTTTTTTTACATAAAGACGAAATCTATGAAATAAATAATAAATTTAACTGAGTTTGATATATTGAAATTAATAAAGATAAAAGTATTTGAGTGGCGTTAGTGCCATTGGGGTGCGTAGGGAGGGATGGGTAATCTGGCCCCTGTGACTTTTTTTTTCAAATAGTGAAAACAAAACAACGTCAAAACCCTTCGTTTGACTACAAGCAAATATCAAAAGGATAATACGAAAATACATTTATTCTTAATATTTTTATCGATTGGGTTCATACAAATAAAAGTGATATGCATATATTAACGCTTTTTCTCCAAGAAATGTATCAATCCATCATTATCATAATCTAAAGTACGAGGAAAACCATAGACCTACACAAAGAGTACATGCTTTCATAGGTTTCTGTACTTTTCTGATTTCGTATGTGGTGTAGATCAGCAGAAAGATTATTTTAGATACTGCATTTGGTATGTGAAGGTTTGTTTTGATCATAATTATAGAAACTATATTCCCTAATTGAATTTCAGGGGTGCATTCTGTGTCTGATTCGAATGTAAGAGGTTAAAGGTATTTTCTTATATTTTTAAGACTTTGCATGTATATTTATAGTTTTATACATTTCATGACGTAAAAATCGGAAGTGTCCAAATTGAAAATACACTACTTTTCAGACTGTAAGAGGGAACCTTCGTCATTTTCTTAAATAGATTTTTTTTTTATCTCTTCATAACTTCCCAACGGTGTCAACGTTATCACAATTACCATTGTGAACTACTTTGAATTAAGAAAGATAAAAAGTACAGTTATATATTAGAACATAACACTAAAAGGGATTTTGATAAAGATCAGACCCCATATTAGATCAAGTTCTTTTGGAGATTAACATCATTAAATAAATTTATATCTGTATAATTTTGGATTGGCCTATAAAATTATGATTCATGTTTAAGGGAATGAATACGAGTTGGAAGATGTGAAATGAAACAAGATTACTCTTCTAAAATACCAGATCCCATAATGTACAGATACAAAACCATCGAAAACAATTATATTGGCAGTATAATTCGAATAGTGATATGCAGAAACGTTAGTATTATGAAATATGCTTTTCTTCAACGTTCGCTCGAATCACCACAATTATTTAGATTATGAACTTTAGCATGGGATCACAGTTTATCATATAGCTACTCCCTTGTTCTAAAAATGAAAAAATAATAACCAGTTACCATCACCACACACATATTTGGTTTGTTTTTCCCATCAATGATTAAAATGTTAGTTATATATGGTATATCATTATATCATTATTACATCTTGAGGTCATACGAGTGATGTTTTGCATATTTTGATAAATGTTTGAAAAGTATGAGTTATGAAATGTAGAACATAATGTAATTTCAAACCGTTCAATCAAATTCTCTCTGAACGGCTTGTGTCATCATATCGGGTTGTTGCATCTGGTCGGGCGTATACCTGAACATTCGAGAAAAAGCTATGTGGGCTACCGGCCGAAATTCCCGAAACCGGCCAGTTTACCCGAGTTTTTGATAATTTTGCTATAATTTACACACTAGACAATCGGGTAAACTGGACCCAACCTTTCGGAAATTTAGGGTGCCATTTTCTCGAATGGTTGCATGGTCGGGTCTCGCGATTGCCCGCCGACCCGACGCGATAACCCGATGTGATGCAAAGATCAGCTCTGAACAGATAGAGCTTGCCATCTTGCAGTAATTTTAAACCAATTAATTCTCGCTGTTAGACTTAATGAAAGGGCAGCAGGAACCAATCATCTCTTTGCCCCTTGCTAGTTCATTTGGATCACGTTTTCCCTGAAGAGCTTCGAGGAACCCATCGGTCTTGAAGTACACCTCCAACTTCTGGATCTTGAGCTCTTCGTTCACAGTCGCGATGGTGAAGCCATAGAGCTCGATGACTTCTCCGGAACCCTTCCGTTCCTCGTAGGTCCCAGTGAAGTTTCCCCAGTGCCTCCACGTGAAGGCCACCCTCGGTGGACCAGAGAACACCTCCAGAACTTCCCAGGGGAAGCCCTTCTCAAAGGCTCCTCTGAAGATCTTGTGGGATGTCTCGAAGGTGTGCTCCGATGCGTTGTAGAGTTCTTTCGAGACGTCCGCAAGCAACCAGTTGTACGTTCCTTTGACTGCGGCGGTGAAACCATTTTTATCCTTCCCACCGTTCATGCTGACACTGGAAGAAATACAAATATACTCGGTATAATAAAGTTTCGAAAAATTAGTGTTTGAGATGCCAGGGCAGAGCAAAAGATAATTTCACAAAGTTCGCATACACCTCGAGGGAGTCCACACAAAAAGTACAAATTTTTTCAAAATATGAAATCTTCAGAAATGTTAGAGTTCCGTCCATCAATGGATTTTGTTGTAAAAAAAGGCTATATTAGATTTATCATCTGATTAGATATCACGATGGTGTGTTTCTATAAATGTGAGGGTTTTTTCCTTCTGAAAACCTAAATTTTGGCAAATCTCTGTAAATCTTCAAGTAAAATTATTATGTGGTCATCAAACAAGCATGATTTACTTTCTTTATAAAATCTGATCAATGCAACAACAGACCTCCTAAATATATAATTCTGAAAAATCAATTTCAAACGACATTTAGCAAAAATAATATTTTGACTGAAGTTGAAAAAGTAATGTTTAGTATAACATTTTTTGGTATCACAATAATGAAAGAGCCTATCCATCTATTACTATTAAATGCATTCAAATGTGGGTTTGGTTTAAAAAAATAGCGGGACATTTTTGGGAAACGCTTTTTTTAATGTCATTCTTGGGTTATATTTTTGTTAATTTTTGCTCATCATACCTAAAAAGTAGCATTATGCCCAGCCGCTTTGTCAACAGTCATATTTGGTTAAAATAAAAAAAATCACACTCCAAATGAAATCTGGAGAATTCCTGGAGAGGAAACGTTTGTATATTACATATCAATATTTGGTAAAATATATATAAATATTTGGTTGAGACAAACAAAAAATTATCAGATTTTTTTACGATGAGGTACACATCAACCTTACAAAATGAAGAAGGGCCTCTATTGCGTTTCATGCTTATCGGATGTTTTATTCGACAAAGTCTGTTTACATCATACCATAAAAATACACTTCTAAGCCAATCAAGGAATTAAAGTTGTTGGATAACACAGGGAAGTGGGAGTTCTGGATGACATGTATTCGTAAACGTCTTACAGCATGAGCATGATGGGTGGTATGAACGCACTTCCCAGAAGAAGAATGTTCGCACGTTTTTTAAGCCCGTCACTATCGGTGCGTTTATGCGCCATTTTATTGATTTGATTTGATTTATTGTTCACATTCCACAAAAACATACATCTTGAACATAATTATGAGAAGATGATGACAAAGAATACATAGTTGTAGTGTTTTACAAGGAAATACAATATCGTGAAATATGAGGAACCTATTAAAAAGCAAAGCTTGTAGACATATAGGTTCCCATCCTGTCTGCCTTTATGGACATTTTATGGACGAGTTTGCAGAATCACAATTGCGTTTAGTCAAAATCGTGGTTTAAATCACAAACATGAAACACGGAAAAGTGGGTTTTTTTTCAACCGATCGGCAGCTCAAAGTTGATTTTTGTTTGTTTCTTTGGTGTTTGGTGGGGTGGTCGTGACATTCAATACTTACCTTTATTTCTAAATGTGTAATAATCTTATAAGCCCTATATTTAAATAGTGCGAGCGCGAGCAATTTTTGGTAAAGTTTCTTGTATTTTGTCCTGAAATAGAACATTCTTGGCAATTTTTGTGATAGATGCGTATGTATGTCTGTCCTGATCGAAAACTGTTACGAACCTTTTTGCAGTTGCCCATTAAGACGATTAAATTATGCGACATTCCGACTTAAAAAATGGACATTCTAAGAAAAAATTATTTTGTTGATATTATATAAGCACATTTTGAATAAAGAAAATGCTGCTTATCTCAATAAACATGCGTGCGCGTGTATTAGAGTTAGACAGAATCTGGGCATTTTTGTATACATTTTTTTGCATTAAAATGAAATAAATTTGATATTCCGATGTGAAAAGGGTCGATTAAAGCACTATGCACTGTATAGGAAAATTGTGAAGTGGATGTCGAACGCACTTAATAAAATGATGCGAAGTGCGAGCTGGATCTTTTATTACTTTTACCTATACAGTGCATATCAAAAACTAGTTTACACTTATAAAAAAAATCCTGTAAAATTATACATTTGTAAAATCCTGAAGATTATTCCACATTGTAATATTGGTACAGATCCATTTAAGCAAATGACGATATAACTGCCGAAAAATATTTCGGCTTGAGTGAGCACCACTTACGTTTGAATAGTTAGTGAAAACTGATTTGCGCAGAAATTTGAAATTGTTATGCGAATAAAAGTAGACCTTAATCATGAAGAACACGTGGAATTTAGCTAGTAAAATTGATTTTAAGATATCTTTTACCTGTTTTGATTGTTTCTTTGCCCCAAAACACTTCGAAGAGTGCATTGCGCCCCACCCCACTCCCCCACACACGGGGCCCTGATCTGTCACTATGGCCGGGATCTCACCTGATCTGTCACTATGGCCGGGATCTCAGACCCCTTTCATAAACCCCATTAAAATGAATTAGGCGGCTAATAGCAGCATAATTGGGTCGTAAAATTGGAGGAGGACAAGAGTTATCCGCATTACTCTGATGCTGCTATTATCCGCATAATAGCAGCATCGGGACAAGATTTTGAGTTTATGAACGCATTTCCAAATTATGCGGATAATTGCCATGGTGCGGTCACAAGGTCACCCTTTTCCAACACAACCGCATCGGAGGGGGCGTGTCCAGTTGTCATGGCGATTATCCGCCTTTTTCAGGACGGGTGCTCGTAAAAATAATGCGGCTTATTTTCGGAGTTTATGAACGCAATTTTTATTGAATTATCCGCATTACTCTTAGGCGGCTAATTGGAGGATAGGTTTATGAAAAGGGTGTCACTCACTCATAGACCCAACCTCCTCGGTCATACACCCCAGCCAATGTTCGCTAGGGCTATTCCTGGCCCAAGTATTCCTCATCGCCCCTCTGGAGATTTTTTTACTTAGACTGCTCCCGATGGGTAATTATGATCCAGACACAAATTTTCTAGCAGGGCTCCGACCTTTGCAGGCCCTGGTCGAAACATGGCTCAATATGCTCCTTTTCCCACTTAAAAGGAAACCAAAACCCAAGAAGAGAAGCAACCTTATTGAAAAGAGTAAAATGAGAGGAACAATTCAAAGCAAGTTTCATCAAAATCGCTTATGAAATAAGCAAGTTATGGACGATTAAAACGTCTTGCTGTACGTTCTATGTGGATCCTCAAATTGGCAAACGTGCTTCAAAATGGCTGATTTTGTGGACAACTCTCCATTTGTTTTGTACACATATTTTTTAAAGATTACCCCCTTTATTCTACATATTTCACATTATCTCCTCCTGACCTTGACACATGAGGTGTGGATTATATTTTCCTATGACATATGTTGTGCTCAGAAGGAGGCAAGATGCAATTTGAAAGATAATGAGGAAACTCTGAAAATTTGTGTACAAAACAAATGGAGAGTTGTCCACAAAATCAGCCATTTTGAAGCACGTTTGCCAATTTGAGGATGCCCATAGAAAGTACAGAGTTTTGAAACTCCCATAACTTGCATATTTCATAACCTATTTTGATGAAACTTTTTTTTAATTGTTCCTCTCATTTTACTCTTTCAAATAAGATTGCTTCTCTACTTGGTTTTTGGTTTCCTTTAATATCCCATTCAGCTAAAGAAGCGCAAAGGTTCTGTCAGGAGGTCCCTCTCTGAGATGATCTGTTGACCATCGGCCTTTTAACATTGCACCACCCTTTTCCATGGCATGCCAACCTCATACTGCCTTGTCCTGGATAACACTCTGTAGGTCTCATCTTAATTGATGCAGGTGTCAACTTAAGTTGTCTGTCTTGGCTGGCCATTCAGCAGCGGGGTCGATATTCCTGCAGGACTTAGTTTAAGAGGTAAAGAAATCCTGCCTACATAAAGGCATCGGTTGAGTACTAGATCTGATAAGCCGTTGTTCTTAGGATACTGTCTGGAAAATAGCTACAAGAGAAGGCTTCGTGCTCTTCATAGTGCAATACAGCCTTCTTCGTAGAAAGTTAAGCCTTTCTGCACAGAGGAAGGCAAATCACACTTTACACCTTTCCCATCCTTCATCAGCACCACATTTCAACAAAGATCGCATTCCTGCTGGAGAAGCCTCTGTCCAATATTTGAGACAACCTTCATACAGATGTTCTTCCTAAACTTGCGATCCCAAAACTGGTAGTGTATCTTTCTTGTTTCATCTTAACTATGACCAAGGCCTTTAATCACCTTACTGACCGGGCTTACTGATGGAGTAATCAATCAAAGAAAAAACCTTTATTGACTCAGTAGACAAGCTAAAAGATATCATCCACCTGATGGAGCCAAGTAGTGCACTGACTAGCTAATATAGTTTGGGCATTTTTCATTATTGATTTGATTTGATTTGACTTTATTTTACATATTTCACAAGTACAAACAAAATTTGAAAACAATATCAGAAAACTCATGAGAATACAAATCAGACAAGGCATAACAATGAATTCAAATTAAAGAGAATAGCGATTTGGAATTAAAGACAAATAAAAGGAGTGAAATATGAGGGAACCTGCATAAAAAAGCAAGGCTTGTTAAGTCTGCAGGATCCAGAAAAAATTCGGTCTTAATGAGGAGAGGACAGGTAAGAAATTGATTATAACAAAGTAATGCCAAAATGTGACGATTGTGTAAGGAATACAAAAAAGTAATAAAATAAGTAAGTAAAAAAGAGTCCGCCTACCTATCACTATTATTTATTACTCATTACTCAGCCAGAGCATATTAACAAAGTACATGAATACAAAAGTTTACAAAGGGAAATTATAAGAATTGATAAGCATCGCTTTCAATTTACGTTTGAATATATTAAGTGAGGTACTCTGTACCATATCATGGGGAAGATCGTTCCAAAACCTGGGCCCTTCAAATGCGATTGTTCTTTGAGCAAGGAGAGTGCGAGTACGCGGAAGGTGATAGGAGTCACTTAGCCGGGTGGGATATGTGTGGATTAGGTTGTTCCTTTGAAACATAGAAACAAATGTATCAGGCAATTCACCTCTTGAAAGCTGAAACATAAATATACCAACTTGAAATGCATATATATCAGAAATTTTGAGTACTTTATTTTGGAAAAATAATGAGTCTCGCTTGTATGGGAATAAAAACCAACTTGATTAACCACTCTAATTGCTCGTTTTTGTATCGTGAATATTTTATCAATTAAGGTTGTATTGCAATTACCCCAGGCCAATATTCCATAATTCATATGGGATAGAACAAGTGTAGAATATAATGTTTTTAAAATATGATCAGGAAAAAAATATTTTAGTTTATTCAAAATGCCAGTGTTACGAGAAGATAACTTACATATATAATCAATTTGACATTTCCATGATAATTCATGATCAATGTAAAGACCGAGAAATTTGGTGGAATTAACTTGTTGCAAATTAACATTGTTTATAATTACATGGTCCGGCAAAGAATTCAAAGAGTTACTGAAAAGCATAAAATTTGTTTTGTTTACATTGAGTGACAACTTATTTGCTTGAATCCATGTCTGAACAAACCGCAATTCCCTATTCAAAATGGTAAGTAGTAAATTAGGGTTACGGTGTGACAAAAAAAGGTTCGAGTCATCCGCGAAAAGAATAAATGATAGGTCATTTGATGAATTATTAAAATCATTAATATACAACAAGAAAAGCAGTGGGCCTAGGAGTGATCCTTGCGGTACACCGCAAGAAATAGTTTTCATTTGAGATTTATGGCCTTCTATTGAAACAAATTGTTTTCTGTTAGTTAGGTAACTCGTGAACCATTCCAAGGCCTTTCCACGCACACCATAATGTGATAACTTGTAAAGCAAAATATCATGATTAATCGTGTCAAAGGCCTTGGAAAGGTCCAGGAATACACCAACTGTGTGCAGAGAATTATCAATAGCATTTGCCACTTTGTGAATAAAAGAAAGTAAGGCGTGTACAGTGGAATGTTTTTTTCTAAAACCGAATTGGGAATCGCATAATATATGATTATCAGATAAGAAATTTATCAAACGAGAATATATTAATCTTTCAAGAATTTTAGACAGGGAAGTAAGGAGTGAAATTGGACGATAGTTGCTGACAATCCGTTTATCGCCTTTTTTAAACACTGGAACAACCTTGGCTACTTTCATATTTTGAGGAACCAGACCAGTTACCAAAGATTGGTTGAATATAAAAGTCAAGGGAGTTAAAATTTCATTATTGACACGTTTTATGACACAATTCGTAAGTTCGTCGCATCCAGGACTTTTTTTAGGTTTTAAATTATTTACAATATTTTTAATTTCAAATTCAGTGATCGGAGTAAGGAAAATGGTTTTAGGGTTGGGATTTTTTAGAAAGTATTGGAATCTTTTGTCAGGTTCAGGAATATTATGGCAAAGAGTCGCACCAATATCGACAAAATAGTTGTAAAACACGTCAGCCATATCTGCAGGATTTACAACCGTTACATTATTATTTATAATTTCTTTAGTAAACTCCTTCGATTTCTTTGTTTGTAAAACATTATTTATCACCTTCCATGTACTCGATGCATAATTTTTATACTTATTAAATTGATTAGCAAAATACTGTTTTTTAGCTAAACGTAACAGGGATGTAAGAACGTTCCGATAACGAATATATTTTCGTTTTAAATGACTATTTTCAGGATTCTTTTTGTATTTACAATATAAATTGTTTTTACGATTTATTGACTTCAGGAGCGATTTAGAAACCCACGGAAGTCTGGGTATTTTTTTATAATTAGATCGGGAAAATTTTCTTAGTGGTATAGTTTCTTGATTAATCGACATAAATATGTCCATAAACTTGTCAAAACAAACATTAACGTCGTGAATATTGTATATTTCACTCCAGTCAACCAATGCCAGTCTCTCCCGAAATCTAATAATATTGTCATCCGATAAGTCACGAAATGTATGTTTAATATTGTTTTCTTTAGAGACTCTATCAAATACAATTTCAACAAATATTGGGAAATGGTCAGATATATCCGATACCAAGATGCCAGATGATATATGGGAAAAATCGTTAACAAAAATATTATCAATTAAGGTTGACGACGTATCTGTAATCCGTGTGGGTTTTGTTACTAATGGAATGAAAAAGTTGGATAACATCATATCTATAAATTCTTGATTACAGGGGTATTACGATCTAACAAGTTCAAATTAAAATCTCCCATTATAAAAACCTTTTTATTATTCAAAACATGCATTGACAAAAGACTTTGAGCACGATGTAAAAAATCATGGACACTACCTTTAGGGGGTCTGTATATTTCTCCAACAACTATTTGTTTTTTATCAGGTAATTCTATTTGGATAAATATGCATTCAATAACCTCAGACATCACATAAAGCTCGGTAAGTTCATTGACTTTCAAGTTATTTGATACATAAAACCCAACCCCGCCTCCTCTTTTGTGTTCCCGATTGTTTGTATAAAAAGTAAAGCCGTCAATGGTTACGAAGGATCGTTGTTGGTCATTCAACCACGTTTTATTGGTAAGGTAGTCCAGTCATTTTAACTTTTCACTTGGAACACATTGCAACAGAATTTATTCCAATGCAGAACATTTCTTTGAGGTCCATGGAAGACCATACTAAAAGTCCCAGAAAATCCGATTAGGGGAAAGTGTTCTAATTTGCATAAACATAATGGTTAATAATATTGATCGCTCATATACGTTTACTAAACATAGTATACACTAGCGTCGTCTGCTACCTAAACGGTTTAGGTAGCAGACGACGCTAGTGTATACTATATGTACTCAGACCCGATTACAAATCATATCATTTCGGCCTTGATATATACTATAAACATTGACTTCCTCAAACTATCGCTAATTCATAATTATCAGTAAGCAAAGATTCATACTACAAGAACATTGTTACTATTAACATGAAATGCATAAATTCGATTCTGTTTAGACTGTATTAATTGTTTAACATGAAAGGGTCTAGGCACGGAAACTTTCATATTCTAGTCACGTGATATTGTACACCAAAATGATGACATTTTCTGCTTGCTCGATCTCAGAGTTCAAGAGAAAAAAAAGATGTTGCTATTAGACCTGCCACATCCTATTATACTACTATTTAACTATATACCGAAGTCATACCTTTTCCGTATTTTGCCAATTTATGGGAAATCTGTCAATTTGGAGCCCCTAAAAGAGGGAAGGGGCCGATGCGCCGTATTTTGCCAATTATTGGAAAATCTGTGAATTTGGAGTCCCTGAAGAGGGAAGGGTCGATGCGCTGATAGACTAAACCTACTCATCTTTATGTTTCAAATAATAAAAGTGACAACCATATCGTAGAAATGCCTTTTGCCTGAATAGGGGGGGTCAAAAACTGCGAATTTGTTTTAAGAAAGAGGAAAAATAAGCAAAAAAAGGGTGGAGAGACTTCGGGAACCCCTAAGAGGGGGGGGGGGGGTAGGCTTTGCTGAGCCAGCACTCCTTTATTGTAGCTGATAGAGGTAAATCTCCAAGTGGTTACGAGACAATGAAAGAGGTTTGCTATAGAGCAGAAACAACGTTCTGCCCCAATAGGGGCTGCAAATTGGCAGATTTTCCCCGTAAATTATAAATAAAATAAGGAGGGGAACTGATAGGCAAAAGGGTGGGGAGACTTAGGGAACCCCTGAGGGGGTAGGCTTTGCTGAGCCAGCACTTCTTTATATGTAGCTGATAAAAGATTTTCTTTTTTTATCTCTAACCGGTTACGAAATAATGAAAGTGGTTTGCTATATATATATATATATACATATATATATATATATATATATATATATATATATATATATATATATATATATATATATAATATATATATATATATATATAGAAAAAATTGCATCAATGAGGGCTCCGAATTGATAGATTTTTCCATAAATAGGCAAAATATGGAAAAGGGATGGGTGACTTCGGCAAACCCCTGAGAGGTTGGGTTTGCTGTGCCAGCACTTCTTTGTATGTAGTGTAACTGATGGAGTAAAATCTAATTTTGTCATCTCCATTTGGTTCCAAAGAATAAAAATGGTCTACTGCAAAGGGGGAAACGCCTTTTACCTCAATCGGGCTCCAAAATTTTACAAGAAATGGCAAAATATGCAAAATTGGTGGGGTGATTTCAACAGCCCCCTAAAGGATGTAGGCTTTGATGTGCCAGCACTTCTTTATACGTAGCACATAGAAGAAAGGCTACTCTTTTGTTTCCAAGTGGTTTTAAAACAATAAAAGTGGCTTACACTGTAGCAGAAACATCTTTTTGCCTCAAAGAGGGCTCCGGATTTTTAGATTGGCAAAATATGGAAAAGGGGTGATTGACTTTAGCAAACCCCGTATAGGGGATAGACTTTGCTGTGCCAGCACTTCTTTAATAGCTGATGGAAGAAAAACTATTTTTTCACCCCCAAATGCTTACAAAACAATTAAATCGGTTTACTGCAAAGGGGAAACGCCTATTGCCTCAATGGGGCTAAAAATTGTGCGAATTTTCTAAGAAATGAGCAAAATACAAAAAAGGGGTTGATGACTTCAGAAGACCCCTAAAAGGGTAGGATTTGCTGTGCCATCACTTCTTTATATGTAACTGATAGAGAAAAGCCTGTTCTTTGCATCCAAGTGATTTCAAGACAATAAAAGTGTTTTTCATTGTAGCAAAACACCGCTTTGTCACATTGGGGGCTCCAAAAAGCACGATATTTTTAATAGTTGAGCTACGGATAAGGGGGGTAACTTTGACAAGCTATTGCGGGACTATGCTGTGATGTTCTTGAACGTAATTGCATGCAGCATGCAAAGCAATGCATCCTCTAACTTTTTCTAAGAGATTTCATTGACATAAAAGTTACTTTAATATGTAGAATTAACCTTTGTATCGCTATACGTCATTGTATTTACGCGTGTTCGTCACACCAACAAAGGCAAGGCAAGACCGATTTAATATATTGTTCTATCTTCAAAGGCATGTCAGCGATCGTGTTGTAGTCGATATAAAGAATGACTGGGACACGCAATATCGCATAATGTATTTGCCCTTAATCTAAGCAAGTTAAGATATTAATACTGTTATGAAGCATATCAATTTTCTCGTTGATATATCCCCTTTCTTGTCGAATGCTGATATTTAACATTAGTTGTTGATGCAAATGATAAAACAGAAAGATTTCAACGCACATGCAATTTTTTGACCGAAAACATGGAAATTTTGACATAATTTCTCACATTTTTCGAAAAATATGAACCGGACTGTCCCGGAAACGATTGCAATCGATTTATGATATCTTAATCATAGTGAATTGCGTATTCATTTCAAGATTTTTCCATCATCTGTACAAAAAATATTAAGGATAAGGCATATCAATTAATTTTGGCAGCCATCTTGGATTTATACAAATTAGATGCCTTTCCCCTATTCGGAAAGTTTGGGACTTTTAGTATGTTGTACTAGGGACCTCACAGAAATGCACTGTGATAAAAAAAAAATTATGTTGCAATTTGTTTCAAGTTTGGGCAAAATTTGGGCTAAAATGACTGGGCTAAGGGGGGTCTGTTGAAAGTCCGAAGAAACAATTCAGGGTTGCAGTCGATAGGAGTCATTGTTGCTGACATGATGATGCCATACCTGAACTGACTGCGTGAACTGACTTGAGCTTACTATTGGTTCATTGCTAGTGGACTCATGACTTGGTATAATGCCCAAATCAGAGTTATGAGAGATGTTTTCAGTGTTCCCGTAAAAGGAGATGAATAGATTGGCTCTATACAATGCATTTTCAGTGGTCGAGTAAAAAGAGATGAATGCATGGGCTCTATAGAATCGCCTTTTGCTCTTTGTCATAGCAGATACAAAGTTTTATACTATCTCTGCTTACATGACCTATATACGCTGTAAAAACATGATGTGCTAATTTAGCACTTACAGTGCTTGTATAGTGACTGCACTACGAGTGCCGATTTTCTAGTTTAAATTTGAACTAGAAAATCAGCACTCGTAGTGCAGTCACTATACAAGCACTGTAAGTGCTAAATTAGCACTTCATTTTTTTATAGTGTAGCTGGTAAAACAAATTGCATTTGACGTTGAAATATTGAAACGTGATTTTTTTTTATTCTCAAATGAAGACAGTCGGTTATTTCAAGTATTTTCCTTCAGCATACAATTCTCACCATGTTTCAACAATTCCTGTCTATGCAGTGCATCTGTAATATTATAGCTGCAGTGATATGCAAATAATCAAGCATTTGAAACTATTTTACTGCAAATTTGGCACTGTTATAGTTTACTTCAGGAGGATTAAAGGATTGTTTTGTCACAGTCAAACCATTACTTTAAGAAGAGGATACACATCCCACCCCTTCCCATACACTTTAGGTTACTCTAAGATATCTTAAGGGGTAATTATGTTATTGCATCATCACAGTGATATATGTAAAAACCATACGACCTTCAAAATAGTCATTCCAGAGACATAAGCTGGAAATGATTCAGATGATTAATATGCCTGATCATGCACATACATGTAGCGAGAACAACTCAGATATCCTACTTTTTGCACTTAATTTTGATATTTCAATTACTGCCTCATTCAAATTGAAGTCTCAATATTGTTCATTATCCCAATCCTTCCACCTTGTCCGAATAGAAAAAGGAAAATAACTGATAAGTTATCTGTGTGTATTTAGCTACGGTACTGTAATGCTTTTTCTATGTTGGCCACCTTCTTCATCTATATTTTGACATCAAAGCATAGTCGTATCCTCAAAATAACTACAGATTTTGACTCTCTGCCCCTAAAACCATTATATTCCATGTTTTGAAAATTCTAGGTACATAAGTAAACGAAATAGTGCATATTCTAAGGCGGCAATCTTGGAAAATGGCCGCTATTTGTATATTTTGAGAGCAAAACCTGATCGCAAAATTCCTTATATACCCTCAGATTGGGATTCCCCCCCCGAAACCTTCATATACCAAGATTTGTTCTTGGAAAATGGCCGCTATTTGTATATTTCGACATTAAAAAGCATGGTGATATCCCCAAATAAACCTTAGATTTAGACTCTCTACCCCCTAAAACCAGTATATTCTATGTTTTGAAAATTCTAGGTACCCTATACAGGAAATAAACAATATATAATATAATGCATGTTATATGGCGGCCATCTTGGAAAATGGCCGCTATTTGTCTATTTCGACATCGAAGCATGGTTACATCCCCAAAATAACTTCAGATTTGGATTCTCTGCCCACTAAAACCTTTACATTCCGAGTTTTTTTTAACTTCTTGGTATGCTAAAGTGAGTAAACAAAAAATCCAAGATGGCTGCCGGCGGCCATTTTGGATTTTCGCACATATCTCAAATTGCTCAATGCCGACAGAGCTCCAGCATGTAGATTCTTAAAAAAGAAGGTCTTACCAGTCAAAATCAGTTTAAAAAACTATGACATTCCAATGCAACCTTACCCCTCTTGGCTGCCAGACTATTATAACAAACTATACTGCTCTACGAACTTGAAAATTACGGAGTTCGTGGGAAGGCCTTGGAGTGGTTCAGAAACTACCTCGTAAATCGTAAACAAGTCGTAAGCATAAATGAACAAAATTCTTCTCTACAAAATGTTAACTGGGGTGTTCCCCAAGGCAGCCTCCTGGGACCTCTTTTATAATCTATATAAATGACATCCAGAACTCCTCTGAAATATTATCATATGTCCTTTTTGCAGATGATTCAAATGTACTCTACTCTCATCCTAACCCCGATATTTTAATTAATGTACTGAACACTGAACTGGATAAATTGGTACAATGGATTAGGGCTAACAAATTGTCAATTAATGTACAAAAAACGAAATGCATGCTTTTTAGCAATTCTTTAGAACAATTGCCATTTAATATCAAATTGGACAATACAGACATTGAAGCTGTTACTACAACCAAATTTTAGGCCTCATAATAGACAACAAATTATCTTGGAAAACACATATTGACTCTATATGTCGTACAATTTCACGCAATATTGGTGGTATCAACAAAGTTAAGTTTTTTCTTCCAACTTCCTCCCTAAAAATGCTTTATTCAACATTAATTTTACCATATTTAAATTATGGAGCAATTGTTTGGGGAAACACACACTCAACCTACCTAGATAGAATATTGCTTTTACAAAAGAAGGCGTTGCGTGTTATTTTCAACTTGTCCTGGAGATCTCACACAGATGAGTTTTTAAACAATAACATTCTAAAAATAAAAACACTGTACCAATATAATTTAGGTCAATTCATGTATCAATTAAACAATAATATGTTACCACCCATATTTAATTCTTCATTTAACAAAAACAAAACCCTTCACAAATATCCCACACGTCAATCCGATGAATTCCATTTACCACTACCCCGGACCATCCTTGCAAAATCAATTTTTACTTTTGAAGGCCCTAGACTCTGGGGAACTATTAATAGTAACATCAAAGAATCTCCAAGCCTTAATTCTTTCAAATATAAGTTCAAAAAATTTCTCCAAGATAACCATTAAATTTAACTCTTCATCACTCAAACTCTTGTATTTGTTTAATCAAATGTGTTTATCATGTCACGTACACTTTTACATCTCTTTCGTTTCCCTGTTGATCGGCGAGGTATGTCTGTGAGTGCTGGGGCTGGATTCTGGAGACCTTTAATCTCTCTTTTTCTTATTTCCTTTTCTATTTTAATTTTCCCTATTTCCTTTTGATTTAACTGGTTCATGCTCAAGTTGTTATTTTAATTTTTATATTTCATTTCATTTCATATCATTTATTGGTTTTTGCAACTTTTTTCATAACAAAATTCTGGACACGAAAATACATATCTGAGACTTGACTTCAAAATAATGAACAATAGTTTTGTATATAAATCCTCAAATATATCTTACATAAATGAAAATAATTAAGTGGTATTTCCTGTTACAATAAGTAGAATAGTTGCAAGGGTCGTCACAAAAGCAAAGCTTGAAAACGTAACAACCCTGTAAAATAGCCAAAACAATTAATGTCTACTGTCATTAAACGTGCAGGTGCAAGAGGGACTGGGAGGGGGGGGGGGGCAAGGGAGATGCTTGGTCCTTCGCATGGAATTTTAGAATATTACACGTTTTGTTGTTTGATTTTTAATTTATACATGTTCTAGATAAAATTCAATGTATAATTAAAATAATGATAACAATGGTAATGATTTTCTTTTTTTTCAATTTGTTAGGTATTGGTTTAATTGCAATTCTTTTATAGTTCGTTTAAAGGTATAAAATGATCTTGTCAGCTTGAGTGAATCTGGCAATGCATTCCAAATATCAGGTCCATGATGTCTTAGTGTTTTATGTGCAAATAGTGTCCTGGGATTGTTTAAGTGAATATTATTGCATGTTCTTGTTGGATATGAGTGTAAATTGTTATTATATGAAAATAAATCCGTGAATACTGGAGGAAGCATGTCGTAATTATATCTATACATAAACAGTGCTATTTGTAAAGTATTAATATCATTCATCTTAAATATTTTCAGACGATAAAAAGAGGATCTGTATGTGAAAGACAGGCAGAATTTGAACAAATTCTAACCGCTTTCTTTTGCAATAAAAGTATATGATTAAGCCTTGTCTTGCAACTATTCTCCCAAATGAGGTTACAGTAGTGAATATATGGTAAAATCAATGTATTATATATCATAACAAGAGATTTCTCTGGTAAGATTTTTTTTAGTCTACATAGTATTCCAATTCCTTTAGCTACAGAGGAAGACACGTTGCTTATGTGTGGAGTCCATGATAAATGCTTGTCTATTGTGATACCAAGGAATTTTACGTATTCTTTTTTATCTAAAGGCACATTATCAATTTTAATATCTTGTGTAAAATTTTCATTTCTGTGAGATGATTGAAAATGCATAATATGAGTTTTACTTATGTTAAAATATTAATTCTGGTAAGTCCTTGTGAGATAACAAAATATTAGTATCATCGGAGAATAAGATGAAAGAAAGAATGGAAGATGAATTTACTATATCATTAATGTATACTAAAAATAACAAAGGTCCCAGAATAGAACCCTGCGGGACGCCGCAATTGATAAACGATACAGGAGATTTAACATCATTGATAAAAACGAATTGTTGCCTATTGGAAAGATAACTCTTAATCCATGACCAAGCAATGCCCCTTATCCCGTAATTATACAACTTATGAAGTAAAATACCATGGTCATGCTATGGTATCAAAAGCTTTACTTAGGTCCACAAATAAAGCAACGGTGTGATTTTTTTTTTGAAAGTGAGTTTACAACTTTATCCAGCAATTTGGTTATTGCGAAATCGGTCGAGAATTTTTTTCTGAATCCAAACTGGGCTGGTGTAATAATCTTATTAAATGACAAAAAGGAATCCAATTTTTTGTAAACAATTCTTTCTAATATTTTGATATGCATGGTAAGAGGGAAATAGGCCGATAATTTGTAACTTGAGTAGGATCATCTTTTTTATAAATCGGGATTACTTTGGCTATTTTCATTAGATCAGGAAAGCATCCAGTGGAGAGTGATAAGTTAAAAATATGTTCCAATGGAGAAACAATACATGTTACAATTTGCTGTAACAGTTTTGTACTAATACCATCATAGCCTGTGGACTTCTTTGGTGTTAAAGCTTGTACTATTTCAATTATTTCATGTCGGTCTGTGGGAGTAAAAAACATTGTATTTTGATTTGGCTGGGAAAGATATTCTTTAAAATTCGTATTGTCACCAACTATCTTGGAAGCTAAATTGGGACCGATGTTTGTAAAGAAACGGTTGAATGATTGTGCGATTTCAGCCGGTTGGGATATTTCTTCATTGTCTATCTTAAGACTGTCGCTGTTGCTATGTGGTTTGCTTTTGCTAATCAATTTGTTTATAACTTTCCACGTGGCATTTAAATTTCCTTCTGCATCTTTTAATTCCTTAGAATAATAATCTTTTTTTGATGAGCGGATTACACTGTTAAGAGTATTACGATATTTTTCATACTTCTTGAAACTTTGTTCAGACGGTTTAGAAATATACGATTTATAAAGTTTATTGCGTTTTTTAATTGAACGTATAATTCCTTGAGTGATCCATGGGTTTCTTTTATCATTTTTGCGTTGTTTTCTTTGAACAAGTGGTATATTTTTTATTATAGTAATGAGTTAGTTTATCAATAAAGTGTTTGTAAGCTCTATTAACATCATGTTGAACCATAGTTTCATGCCATTCTTCTCTTTCTAAGTCTTCAATTAAAGCCGAAATAGTAAATTTTCTTTTCTATATTTTCTTTTATTCGGCTTTTTATTATCATTAAGCTATTATCACTATTATCATTATGCTAAACAACTGCAATATATAGGAGGCTGCGCTCTACAAGCTCCGCTTTTTAGCAGCCTCCTCCATTCCAACCTGATATGTAATAATCTTGAATATAATTTTTTGTACAGGAATATTTGAAATATGTTTAGTTATTTATATATGTCAACATGTACAAAAGAAACTGTAATTGTTGAAAATGGAAATAAACGAAATGAAATGAAAAACTATAAAAAATCCGCTTTATTTATGACGGTTTATAAAAAAATCGATTTAATTGTTAAAGGACGAGTCCACCCCAACAAAAAAGTTGATTTTAATGAAAAGAGAAATATTCAACAAGCATAACACTGAACATTTTTATCAAAATCGGATGTAAAATAAGAAAGTTATGACATTTTAAAATCTCGCTTAATTTCACATGACAGTCATATGCACATCCTGGTCGGTATGCAAACGAGGAGACTGATGCTATATGGTTCAGTCAACTTGGCCCTTATTGTCAAGTCTGTAAAATATGAAATATTGTTTAATTTAAACAATGAAATGCAAAAGAAATAGTGAGTGAGGGACATCATCGACTGTCTCATTTGCATGTCACTGGGTTGTGCATATCACTGTTTTGTGAAAAATAAGCGAAAATCTAAAATTTCATAACTTACTTATTTTACGTCCGATTTTGATGAAGTTTTCAGCGTTTTGCCAGTTTGATTTTTCTCAAATCAACATTTTCTTCGGTGCACTTGACATTAGCGTACCTACGAGTCCTGACGAGTCACAACCCATGCAAGGGACGTATCCCTGCCCCCCTGACGAGCCACAAGTGGCCCGCTCCTTTGAACTTGAAGACCTTTTTTTTTTGCTTGTCAAATTTTTTTCTGGTACGAAAGGTATCAATTTTTTTACTGGTACGAAATACTTTGTGTTTGAAGACCCTTTTTTTGGCTTGTCAAATGTTTTGGCGGACGAATTTGCCCCCCCCCCTTTGGAAAATCCTAGGTACGTCACTGGGACTTGACCTTTAAAATATATTAACCCATGCATCCTATTCATAGCTACAAAAATTCTTAAAATGTCCAGTTTTCAGGCCTCAATATCAACAAATTTCACGCTCTTACATATTAGGCTGATTAGATTAATGAATAAGATAAAAGCATTTTCAGGAATTCCTAATATCTATATTGTCCCTTATTCAGAATGGAATATTGACAAGTTTAATCTCGCTTAGGAAGAGGAATATGAAGATATCATCATTTTCATATGATGGCAAGTTGTCCTTAGAATGCCCAGGTCCTAGGTCAAAATAATAAAATCAAGTGGAACGCCTCTGGCTGTCTCGCCTGCATTACGTGATTCGATATAGCAGCAGTGCTGACTTTGAAAACAGCTATTGAATAATTATTCACCAAAGAAAACACTAAGATATACTTTTATGCTTTTATATTTTATATGAAATATATATACCATCTATACATGGGGCGGATCCAGGATTTTTCGAAAGGGGGGGGCACATTTTCCCTAAGGAAAAATTTGACAAGCCCTCCCCCCCAAAAAAAAGGTCTTAACTTTCGAAAGGGGGGCACACTTCTGTTTTAACTGCATTTTTACATTCCAAATTTTAATTTTGCCTCTCAAGGGGGAGGGGGGTACGGGCCGGCTGTGCCCTTGGATCTGCCAGTGATTTATACTCACTTATATTCTCGAGGGTCAATTGTCATCCAGTCTTTCTTATCACCGAGGTGTGTCATCTCCATCTCCCATTTCTTCACGAGATTCTCCACAATATATTCCAGAGATCCAACCAAATGGTTCTTGGTTTTACCTTGGAAGAAGGTCAGATCGGCCAGACGATAGTCAGGCTTTCCTTCCCGCCAACTCGTTCCTTCCGGGTAGGAATCGATCCCACGCTCCGGTCTTACAAAACCGTACTTTTCTTGCAGTTTTGCCAAATTCTCGTCTACTTTTTCTACCTTATTTGACGGGGCCATGACGTTGATTTAAGAGTAATTGTGGACTTTGATTTAAAATAAGGAGAGATGATTGGTAAAATAATTTCGTCGTTTTGGCTAGACACCTCTCGTCGATCACGGGCGTAGATTCAATCAGCGATGCTATTGTACATGCAGGCACGGAATTATACCCACGGAGTTATGATAACTTATGCGTTATCTCTTCTTGTGCACTTTAAATAGGCATGTTATTATTTAAGCCAAAGGCTTTAGTACCCCTTTCATGGTACACTGACTTCTAAATGCTTTGCGTACAGTACAGGTCAAAAGTTTGAGGCCATCCTCACATTTGAAAGAAATCTTACAACAAACTGCATTTACATTCAATTTCAATTTATTGACCATCAAAATATTTACAATGATACAAACAAACTAATACAAATTATAAAAAGTTCAAATTACGTAATGGTCAAGACCCCTAAGAAGCAAAACTGCTTATAGCCAGGGCCCTACAAATACACAAATATAAGCGGTAAATAAAGGTTATAAAATAAACACACACACACACCCAAGCATCATCACGCAATGGAAAAACACAGAAGATATAATAGAATAGAAGATAAGACAAGGTGAAAAACACAATTACAGGGGTGATTGGAGTTGTTTAGATAATTGAACAAAAATGAATTTGATAGTGACTTAAATCGCGGGAGTGTTGTGCTGTTTTTAATGTCATAAGCCCCAATATATCTGATCGAATTACGAATAAAATTAATTTAAGAAAAAGGAATACGTAAGTTGTTTTGATGTCTGGTAGAGTAATTATTAATTTGAGAGTTTGTTTGAAACATTTGCGAGAAATTTTCTGGAAGGGTGCCTTTGCGAAATTTAAATACAAAAAAATCCACGTATTTAAACGAAATTAACTCAAATAAAGGTAACAATTTGTGTTTAACAAAAAGTGGCGCACTTGAACTCATATAATGAGAATTTGTTAATAAACGAATAGCTTTCTTTTGTAAAATAACAATTTAGATATGATTTAAAGGTGTTACCCCCAAATTATATTACAATAGTTAAGATGGGGAAATAATATAGAATAATAAATATCAAGTAATACGCTGAGGGGCAAAAAATACTTAAGTCTGTACAGAACTCCAATAAAGTTTATAACTTTGTTACAAACATGCTGATCAATGTGTTTTTTCCATTCCAAGTTGATAGTGACACCTAAAAATCCAATACAATTTTTCTTTTCAATAGCAATGCCATCAATTTTTAACATATTCAACATTACTTACAATTCTTTTTCTTTTAATGTGAAATGACATAGTTTGTTTTGAAAGATAAAGTTGTAGTTTATTACATTTGAACCAGTAATTTAAGTTACATAGTTCAAATTTACTGTAGAAATCAATTTAGGTAAATTAGAGTGAGAACATAAAACAGCAGTGTCGTCTGCAAACAAGGAGAACTTAAACATTTTCCATGAAAAAAAATGATATCATTTACATATGAATTAAACAAAAGCGGCCCAAAACTGAACCATGTGAATACCGATATCAATATTCATGTGATTGGATTCGACACCATCGTTCACCACATACTGTTTCCTATTGGATACTGGCAAACTACTGCAGTGGATACCACGAACCCCATAATATTTTTTTATAAAAAGAATGTGGTGATCGATGGTGTCAAAAGCCTTGGATAAATCTATAAATACTCCAAAACAAAATTACCTCTATTTAATTATTCTAAGATAAAATCGGTAACATTTAATATACTGTAAGATGTGCTAAAATCTTTACGGAAACCAAATTGGTCATTAATAAGAATTTTGAATCTATTCAGAAAATCAAACAATCTTTTGTGCATCAGCTTTTCTAGAATTTTACTGAATACTGATAATAAAGCCACAGGCCTATAATTTCCAATATTATACACATTACTTTTTTTATATATTAGCATTATCTTTGCAAGTTTTAAACTGTATGGCACGGTTCCTCTAATAAAGGATTTATTAAACACATCACACAAAGGATGAACAAAATAATGAATACATTGTTTCACAATTTTCGGAGATACCATCCAGTCGACATGCTTTATTGATTTTTAGAGATGACGTAATTTCTGTAATTTCATTTACAGAGATTGGTATGACAAAGAAGGAGTTGAATTTTTCATTTGGTCAAAAATCATTAGATGATTGGGTTGATGTAATTTAATTTTATATTTTTTTACCTACATTGCCGAAAAAATGAATTAAAATATTGAGCAATATCAATCTGAGAATCCAATTTCATTGTTTTAGGTATATATTTTTTTTGTTACTTAATATTGAATTTATTTGTCTCCATGTTTTTTTCAAATCTCCCTTGACATTGTCAAACAATTTTCTGTAGTGTTTTCTTTCAGAAAATCTAATAATATTGGTTAGGTTGTTTTTATACAATAAATATTTTTTCTTATGTTGATCACTTGGTCTGTTTGAAATAACCTATGTTTACGTTTAACTGATTGCAATATTCCTTTTGTAATACAAAGCTTTTTATATCTCTGTTTCTTATCTACACGGTTTAACCTCATGGGAAAACATTTGTCACATACTTTATAAAACTTTTCAAAAAATAAATTTTAACAGTCATTTGCATCTTCGCATTTGTATCCAACCAACCAATTCACTGAAACTAGTTTTCTTTAACCATATTTATATATGTATCATTCAACAATCTATTCTTTTTAAAGTTATTAACATAATGAGTATATAGAGATTTATGATGCGAAATGCAAAAAAAATGGGAAATGATCAGAGCAGTCACTATAAAGAATAACAATTTGCTGCTTTCTTTCCTCATTCACAGTAGATATACATATTATATAGATATTAGTATAGATATTGCCGATTAAGGAAATTGTGCTCAGTGCATGGTGTGTGACCCTTGTTGGTTTTGTTATTAATGGATGCATTTTATATAAAGACATAATATCTAGGAAATAGTTTGTTTTGTTGTGAATAACATAATTGATGAGATTTATATTATAATCACCCAATACATATATGTCCTTCTTCTCACATTCTAATTTAGCAAACATCGTTTTTGTTTTCTGAGTAAAGGGTGTGACATTAGTGTCAGGACGGCGATAAATACACCCAACAACAACTGATTTATCATTTTGAGCAATTTAAAAAAACAAGGTATCAGCATACTCAGTAGATGAAGAAAGATCAGCAAGAACTGTATATTTCATATACATTTAACATATAAAGCTACAACTCCACTTCTGTGTTGGTCTGCACATTTGCACTAATGAATAACCATCTATATTGAACATATCAAAATGAGTAGAAGGTTTATGTCTCATTGCTATAAAACTAAACTCATCAATAGATGACAAAAGTATTTTAATCTCATTAAATTTCTTAGGCAAGCTTCTGGCATTCAAATGTAACACAGAAATATCTGTTTTTGTGTACTTATATTGACTGTTGAAAACATCACAAAAAGTATATTTACAATCTTTTTTTCATGTAAAGCATTACGATCTTCATCAGATGAGATACTTTCAACCGTATCCGGACATCTACCCCCTGGACATCTACCCCCGGACATCCACCCCCGGACTTCCACCCCCCGGATATCTACCCCCTTAGGACAAGTACCCCCTAGGAAAAGTACCCTCTAGGGCATCTACCCCCCGGACATCTACCCCCCGGACATCTACCCCCGGACATCCACCCCCGGATATCTACCCCCCGGACATCTACCCCCGGACATCTACCCCCTTAGGACAAGTACCCCCTAGGACAAGTACCCTCTAGGACATCTACCCCCGGACATCCACCCCCAGACATCTACCCCCCGACATACTCTGTTCATGAGGGTAATAATGGAGTTTAAAGTACTGAATTATTCTGATCATGAATCAATGTAGGAATTAGGGGGTAGATGTCCGGGGGGTAGATGTCCAGGGGGGTGGATGTCGGGGGGTAGATGTCCGGGGGGTAGATATCCGGGGGGTAGATGTTCGGGTGGTAGAAGTCTGGGGGTGGATGTCCGGGTGGTAGATGTCCGGGGGTGGATGTCCGAGTGGTAGATATCCGGGGGGGGGGGTAGATGTCCGGGGGTGGATGTCCGGGGGTAGATGTCCTAGGGGGTACTTGTCCTAAGGGGGTAGATGTCCGGGGAGTAGATGTCCGGGGGGTAGATGTCCAGGGGGTAGATGTCCTAGAATCACTTTCAACATCAACGTTTTGAAATGGTAAGTTCATATCAATTGGATCAATTTTTAAAATGCAACATTTTATCAATATGTCCATATACCTTTGTCAAGATTGAAAAAAGTATACATTGACCAAAGAAATTCACAGTCATCATTATAATGATTGAAAGGAAAACTCTCAGATAAACAATTAGAACACTGAGGTGATGGAAGAGGAAGAACATTACACACACACAGCCATACACACCGCACTCACAGACTCACTGTTTATTTTTAAAAAAATTAAGAAAAGACTTAATACAAAAATAAGAAGCATGAAACACACCACACAGGCTCAAGGTTATTCCTGAGAGCAAATAGTACCAAAAACCGTTGACAAACATTTTTATTACAAGTTTTGGGTTCAGAATAGAGCAAAAAAGGGTGTAGAATGGCGGCCCTATTATTTTTGCCAATTTGAGGATTTTAACATCAAAATCAAGATTGGCAAACAAATTTTTGACTCAGCGCCCTAAAAAGGCTCAAATTATGCTAAAACACTTCTCAATTCAGCATTAACACGATTTGCCTAAGGCAGTCTACTTTTCTCATATCTGGACCTGACTAACGGGATTACACACGAAAAGAAAATTCATTTGGTATAAAACACTAACGTTTTTTAAAAACCTGATGAGAAAGTAGCTAACATTGTTCGTTTGAAATATTTCTTTATAAACTTCATTTGATGGTGTTTGATTGTGGTAGTATGGACAATCGCGAAAGAGGTAAATAGAGAGGTGAGAAAAGTGGATGATCTTTCGGAAACGACTGTAGCCCTTCAGAGGACTGTAAACCAATATTTAAAGGTTGAGTTCATGACAAAAAGCTGGTCTGATTAGGCGTGTATAGTTGTAGAACAAGAGAAAGAAATAAGACTCGCGTGATTCTCCGTCTTCAGGAGTAAAACATGATTTGTGATTCATTGAATTTGCCCCTGCCATTTACTCATTCCATTGTCTTCTTACGCCTTAATATGTATTTCACAAATCTCATTCTGACAAAATAGCCCGGCAAAAATAGAAACATCCAAAGAAACATCCACCCCACTGGCGTCCCGGGACTGGCGCACAGCTGGGGAAGCGTGGATTAAGAATATTACTAGCTCCCGATTCAGAGGCATTTCATGTGTCCGGTAATGTCAAATTTGATCAGAAAGTGGATAATGAATTATTTCCTTTATTTTGAATTTGCAATCCCTCTGTTTGCTGTCTTCTTTACTCGAGGATCATTTCACCTCGATACGCGTATTCTTAGGGGGTCCTCAGGGCCCGGGTCGGCAAAAAGTAGGGCGACAAAGAGAGGGAGGAAAGAGAGGAAAAGAAAAGGGGGAGAAAAAGGGAAGGAAAGAAGAAGAGAGAGAGCGAAAGAGTGTAAGAAAGAGAGAAGGATAACAAGAAGAGGGATGGGGCACCGAATTGATGTTCGACAGAGGTGTGTTGAATTGATGTCCGCCTAAAGAGGGCGCCGAATTTATGTTCAACCTAGGGGGCGCCAAATTGATGTTCTACCTTGGGGCGCCGAATTGATGTTCGACATAATTATGGGGGGGGGGGGGCGCCGAATTCATATTCGACATAGGGCGCCAAATTGATATTCAGCCTTGGGGATCGCCAAATTGATGTTTTTACCAAGGGGAACCGAATTCAATTCTTTAATCTTTATTCCATTTCCATTCAAAACATAAAACAGTAATATAAAGTAATACAAATCAAGCACAATTTTATATACGAGCATTCTTACTTCGTAAAACAAAAAAACAGTATAATAATGAGCATAAATGGAAATGAGGGGGTCCACTAAAAAGCAAAGCTTGTAAAGTGTGGGTCTCCCTTGGAAATGAAGAATATATCATGTATATAATCGACTTATTCATATATGCGTATATATACAGGAAAGAAAAAAAGAGAAGGAACAAAAAGGTCGAAATCATATTGATGTAAACATAATTAAAGAAAAAATGCAAAGCTATTTACACAAAGAGGTCTTCGCTGTGAAGGATATGTTGCGCAATAGACAAAAGAAAAAGCAGGAAGAGAGAGGGAATGACAAGACATAGAAGACAAGACAAAACAAGAGACATGACAGTACAAGACAAGATAACATAATAAGTATTTATTTTAAGGAGGAAAGGTCAGAATGGGGAAGGGCTGACCACAAACCAGCTTGATCTGGTGAAGTAACAAAAGATGATATAATTGAAAAAAAAAGATAAAAATAAAAATGAAAAATGTAAGGATGATAATCAAGATAATGAAGTGTTAGTTCCGTTGCAAAGAATTATAGGAATGAAGCAGGATAAGTTTGAGTTTACATTTGAATTAATTTAAAGAGACACTGTCTTTAACATTATTAGATAGAGAGTTCCAGAAATTAGGGCCGTTGAATAGGAATGTACATGTATTTTTGGCCAGTAAAGTTCTGTAAAGTGGTATATGAAGTTCGTCAGAGTGTCTCGTGGGGTAGTTATGATAAAATTGATCTTTAGGGAACATGGCATAAAAAATATGGGGAAGTGCATTATTATTATTAAAACTATACATGAAGTACCCTAACTGTAGTAAATACAGGTATTTGACTTTCAACAGTTTACTTTCTAGAAACAGTGGGTCCGTATGAGAACAGAAAGCTGTACTATAAATACAAAGTGCTTTATTTTGCAAAAGTAACAAATCATCTGATAAATATTGATGGGTATTACCCCAAATAAGAATCCCGTAGTTTAAATAAGGCAAAATTAAGGATGAGTAAAGGATGATTAATGATGTGGAGGGAATACAAAATTTTAGCCTAATAATAATACCTATTTTTGTGAAATTATTTTGGATATATTTTCAATATGATTTTTCCAAGAAAGTTTACTGTCAACTGTTATTCCAAGAAATTTGGTATAAGGTACCAGTATTATCAAACATAATTTTCATTGGTAACTTGTCTATGGAATTACTAAATAAGATGTATTTTGTTTTGTTAAGGTTCAAAGATAATCGATTGGCTCTTATCCATTCAGTAACATTAATAAGTTCAGAATTGATTACATCAACTAAAGTATGTGGAGTCTGATGAGAAAAAAATAAGGTCGAATCATCTGCAAACAAGATAAGGGACAATCATTTATATAAATTGTGAAAAGAAGCGGGCCCAATAAGCTACCCTGAAGGCAGTTAACATATTTCAAATTGGAGTTGTGATCTTTAACAAACACGTATTGTTGTCTGTTGAATAAGTAGCTCTTGAACCACTCTAAGGCCTTCCCTCGCACACCATAATGAGATATTTTTTTAAAAGTAGGATTTCATGATTGATGGTGTTACGATACTGCAACAAATAACAATAAAATAACTTGAAATTTAATTTCCCTTTTTCTATTATATGAAATAATTAACCATATACAAACAAATCATAAATGATAATGGTCTTACGTCTCTTGAAATCAGTTCTGGCAATAATTCCAAATGATAGTATCCAAATAAATTCACAGTGATGATGAAACTGATGTTGAAGCACAATGAAGAAGATAAGTCACTGTAAGAGTTGAAATGTCCGTGAAGACGATGTTGATGATGATTAACAGTCAATTTCAGCAATCCATGTATGAAAAGCGTTCATTAAAACAGGTTGATGATCTTGATGAGAACTGAGAATTCCTCTCTCAAAATAACTGCAAACAGTTCATTGATGGCGTGCAAATAATTCCACAGAAGATAAAAATTCCAGGTGGAAAAAAAGTCTGCTCTGACATAAAGTCTGGCGTGAAACTCTTAGCTCTGATCTGATCTGATATGATGAAATGATCTGGTATGACATGATATCCTTGAAGAAACTGTAGCTTACATATCCATATTTCAACTATTCTAAAACCTTCTAGTATTCACCATTCTAGAGGCTTCTAGTATTGTCTGCGAAAGACCATTCTGCCCATTTCTAGAGCAGTCTACATTTAAAACACTCTTGAATGACCTCATTGAAATCAACAATATCGACAAAATAGCTAAGCCTACCAATACAAGTCTATTATAAAGTAATCTTTATTCAGAAATAACAATAATCCTTGGCCTTTAAATAGGCAGAGGCCTGCATAACAAAAGCTTTTACAAAGACATTCTGGAACATTTTTTATATCATTCTATGCTATAAATATCATTAAAGAGGAAATGACTAAATAAATGAATGTAATTGCTCTTACAATTCTTGTTATAGGTAACAATGGTATCGAAGGCATTGGAGTAGTCTAGGAAAATACACACAAGGTGAATAGATTTGTCGAGAGCATTGACTACTTTGTTGACAAATTCATCAGGGCATGAGTAGTGTTATGTTTTTCGCGAAACCCAAACTGAACATCAGATAAAATATTATGCATTGACAAAAAAAAATTCGGTTCCGCACGTATACTATTCTTTCAAGGATCTTAGAAAATGTGGACAAAAGAGAAATAGTACCACTCTACATATAAGCACAAAATCTTATCTACATGATTTGTAAAAGGGGAAATGTAATAATGTATTAATTAAAGAAGACATAAAGTTCCAATAATTTAAAAAATGAAAATGACATTAATTATTGGAAAGGTTCAAACAATCTAGAATCCAGTAAGAATAAGAAAATGCAGTTGTATTGACTAGCAAAACATGTACTGTAATCATAGCAAAAGAGGTTATTGTTTCAATTCACAAGTCTACATAACCTACTATGGCTTTCAGGGCTATGCCCCTAAAAATCTAGTCAAATTGTACAAGGGAAAGTCCAATAATGTATTCATTTAAGAAAACATAAAATTTCAATAATTATGCATGAAAAATGAATATGACATCAATTATTACTGGAAAGGGTCAAACAATCTAGGATCCATTAATAGTGAGAGAAAATGCAGTTTTGTTAACTGTATTAGGTAAACATGTAAAGTAATCATGGCAATATATATTATTGTTAGAATTTGTTTCAACTGTAACCGGCTTACATGATTACTCAAGTTTCAATTCATAATGAAGGGGTCATTTAAATTGATGAAAAATGGGACAAGTTTAATTTCATTATTAGTATAAGTCCATCATAGAGCCTGTACAATCGGGTATCAAGTCAAAATCGTATCCGAGATGGGCTGGATAGGGATAGCATTTTTTTTCTCATTTTGATGAAGAAAAAATTAAATAATAATTTTATTTCATTTTGCTTCGATTCGTTTAAATAATTTGTGATGCCAACCAGGATATGATTGGTATAGCAAATAATGGTGAATAAAAGGGTGTTGTACAGTTCCAAATTGATGTTCGACCTACGGGCGCCGAATTGATGTTCGACATAGGGGCGCGAATTTGATGCTTGTCCTGGGGTGCCAAATTCATGTTCAACCTCGGGAGGGGGCACCGAATTCATATTCGTCCTTTGGGGCGCCAATTAAGGATTGTACTGGGGCGTCAAATTCATATTCGATCTTTGGGGCGCCAATTTGATGTTTGACTGGTGGGGGGGGGGGGCCAACGTCATGTTTGCTCGCATCATGCTTTGTAAGATGCTCATGATTCATGATTATCAAAAGTGCTATTTAAGTCAAAATTTTGGGTCAGAATATAACAAATTAAGGTGACGATCCTGTTCATGGTTAGATAAGTGCTTAGAATGCCCAACTTAGGGTCGAATTATCCAAAATTTTTAGCTTGCGCTGTACGCTCGCGTAAAATGTTTAAATAGATACTCATGTATATAGATAGAATGTCGCATTTTGGTAGGAATATCAAAAAATTTAAACAGTGCTTATATCCTTTCCCATTCTTAGTTTTACTCCTTTTTAAAAACTAGTTGTCTTGTACTGTCCTGTCTCTTGTTTTGTCTTGTCTTCTACGTCTTGTCATCACCTCTCTCTGTTTTTTTTTTTCCTGTCTTGCGCAACATATTCTTTGCAACGAAGACCTTTTTGTGTGAAAAGCTGTGCATTTGTTCAGTTTTTATGTTTCCGTCAATATGATTTCTTTTTCTCTTTTTCTTTCCTGTAATACATGCATATACGCATATAGTAAGTCGACTATAATTTCTTCTTTTCCAAGGGGATCCACAATTTTACAAGCTTTGCTTTTTAGTGGATCCCCCTCATTTCCATATCCATTTATGCTCTATATCATACTTTTTTTTTTACGAAGTAAGAATGCCCTTCTGTAAAATTGTATTTGATTTGTATTGTTTTATATTACTTTGTATTATGTTTTGAATGGAAATGAAATAAAAAAGAATTGAATTGAATTGAATTGAATATGCAATTTTTTAGGTCAGAATATCAAAAATTTTAAGCTCGCGCTTCGCGCTCGCATCAATTGTTTAGAGAGATACTCATCCAGATAGAATGTCTAGTTTGGGGTCTGAATTTAAAAAAAAATCTATTTGCGCTTCGTGCTCGCATCGATTAATTAGATGTCCATCCTGTTCATGATCACAGAAAGTACTTAGGATGTCCAAATTTTAGGCAAAATATAAAAAAAATCAGCCCGCTCTTCGCGCTCGCATCAATTGCTTAGTTAGATGACCATCCTATTGATGATTACCAAAGGGCTTAGAATGTCCAAAGTTTAGGTCAGAATTTCAAAATTTTTCAGCTCGCTCTTGCACAATTGTTTAAATAGACACCCATCCTTTTCTTGGTTACAAAATGTGCTTAGAATGTCCAGTTTTGAGTCGGAATGTTAATTTTGTAAAGCTAGCGCTCAGCGTAGATATACGTATACCAATCAGGTCCATCGATCGGGAAACATATAGATGAAAATACTCCCCCACCCACCTATTGACGAAAGCTGGATCAGCCTCTAGTAAAGAAATTGCTGCTCCCGCACACATAATTTTAGTAGGGCCCACTAGGCACTACTCTGATGAGAAGTTAAACTAAATTGAAATCCAAAGCGCTTAAAATATATGCTTTCTGGTCGCATTTCATTCTTTTCAAAATGTGGTATTACAACTTATTCATGGATATATTTTAGATTTAGATTTATTGAGTTATTTCATTTCTTTTCTTTCCATTTTTCACATACAAGTCAAAAATGCATAAATACAAATACGAACAAAAGTAACGACCTTACATTTGCAAAGAATTGGGTAATGTAAATTATCTGAACAAAAAGACGATACTTACATCATCATTTTATAATACTTAACGTTCTTAAAAGCATGTGTATTCTTGTGTATGTTAAAAAAGAAAGGGGTGAAATGAAAAGAGAGACCAGCTGAGAAGCTTGGCTTGTTGGACGCTGATCTCTCGAATACGTAAATAATGTAATAACGTAATATAACGTAAACTTGGTCATGTTGGTAAATGATCTTTCGAATCAAAGAACGTAAATAGTAGGAAAATCGCTGAAAGTGTGGAAAATAAATGAATGCATGGTCATGGATGATTAAAAAAAAAACACAAAAAAAACAGAACAATGGACGGGGGACAAGGAGAAAGAATACGATACAAATAACGATAAGGAAAAGACAAATAAGGAAAAGGGAGTGGGGGAAAGGTGTCGGTGGGATCTGTATGATTATCAAGTAATCTAAGAGGTTTGTTGTGAGTAGGGGGCAAGTAGTTATTTTTTAACTTTAGATTTAAATGTACCTAAACATAAGCTCTCTCTTGTATTGAGGGGAAGGGAATTCCAAAATTTGGGGGCGGTAAATATAAGTGTTCTGTGTAAATGCTGTACGTATCCTTGGCAGGTGATACAAATTGATTTGTCTAGTTTTTTTCATGAACACATTAAAAATGTGGTCTTCGCTTGCCCTTTTTAACATGATAATGGAATATGACAATTCATCATTAATTTAATTTAGATTTATTGAGTTATTTCATTTCTTTTCTTTCCATTTTTCACATACAAGTCAAAAATGCATAAATACAAATACGAACAAAAGTAACGACCTTACATTTGCAAAGAATTGGGTAATGTAAATTATCTGAACAAAAAGACGATACTTACATCATCATTTTATAATACTTAACGTTCTTAAAAGCATGTGTATTCTTGTGTATGTTAAAAAAGAAAGGGGTGAAATGAAAAGAGAGACCAGCTGAGAAGCTTGGCTTGTTGGACGCTGATCTCTCGAATACGTAAATAATGTAATAACGTAATATAACGTAAACTTGGTCATGTTGGTAAATGATCTTTCGAATCAAAGAACGTAAATAGTAGGAAAATCGCTGAAAGTGTGGAAAATAAATGAATGCATGGTCATGGATGATTAAAAAAAAACACAAAAAAACAGAACAATGGACGGGGGACAAGGAGAAAGAATACGATACAAATAACGATAAGGAAAAGACAAATAAGGAAAAGGGAGTGGGGGAAAGGTGTCCGTGGGATCTGTATGATTATCAAGTAATCTAAGAGGTTTGTTGTGAGTAGGGGGCAAGTAGTTATTTTTTAACTTTAGATTTAAATGTACCTAAACATAAGCTCTCTCTTGTATTGAGGGGAAGGGAATTCCAAAATTTGGGGGCGGTAAATATAAGTGTTCTGTGTAAATGCTGTACGTATCCTTGGCAGGTGATACAAATTGATTTGTCTAGTTTTTTTCATGAACACATTAAAAATGTGGCCTTCGATTGCCTTTTTTAACATGATAATGGAATATGACAATTCATCATTAATTTAAGGCCCCTCTGATTGCCTGGCGGGGGTGGGGGCATTTTACGAAAAGTTCATAGGGGCACCAAAATTTGGTCGCTCCCCCCGGTACAAAATCCTGGATACGCGCCTGACCTCGTCGACTTCCTCCCCCCCCCCTCTCTCTCTCTCTTTCTCTTTGTCCTCAAATCTTCTTTCTGTTCTCTTTCTCACTCTTTACTTAAAAATTCGCCTATTTCAGTTTTCTTCAACAGACGCAAGAGACGTCTTCTTTTGATTTGAATTTGATGAGATATCAAAAACTTCGCACTCTGAGTGGGATGGGGAAAACTCCCCCTCCCTGCACCCTCCCCCTTAGGGAGCGCGTAGCGCATGCGCTCTGTAAAGTGTTGCATTAATCTGCCTCGCCTTATATTAAAAGTCCAACTCTGGATCCGCGCCTGGATATCATGTAAATATTGACCTGAATTCAGAAAGGTGGTTTCAATGGTATAAAACCATGGTCTATGCAGATTTATTCCATAATCATACTTGATTCCAGAATAAATTTAGAGCCCTTTGCCAAGAGCATGCATTTATCATGTTCTTTAATTGGACCATTCGCGCCATACCTAATCATGTTCACAAAATCTGCATATAGTCCATGGTTTTGTAGCATGGTTGAAACCACCTTCGTGATTTGGGGCCATTGAATAAACATATTGAGTGTATGTACTGAGGAGCGGTAAGTCAATTTGTTGGTTCATGTCTAACATATCAGTATTTATTTTTTATGATAACAATTGATCATTAAATATGAGTGGCACTTCACAAATCTTAAGAGACAAGCTGGCAGGCTGCACACAGATTCATGAAAAAATTGCACTAAAGTTAAAAAACTGATTATAATATTCAAAGTCAACTTTTGATATGGGCTGGGTCAATGAAAAGGCTTGAACACCCTTTAAGAAAACAACTACGATATATTGCACTCTGTTACAGACACAAGCAAGGGAAATTAGGTACAAAAAAAAGCACATTAAAGTATGAATCAAAAGTAATGTATAAATATTTGTGCATTACATCAGCATTCAACAACTTTGAATAACAGAAAATGGCTGACTAAAGTGCAAATAAATTCTGAGGAACAAAGTATTTGCCATACAAGGACAAATCTACCTTTCAATAAATAATACATATTTACAAAATCCACAACACTATGTATTTACAGTTAAGGCAAGAAGTTTACATACACCCAGGAAATTCAAAGAAAAGTTGACATTTGCCAAACATCATAAAATTAACTGTATATTATAAAATATTTGTGCTATTATGACGAATTTGATGTCAAACAAATGAGTATGTGATGTCCCTTCATCACATTGCTTCGTCATCAGGAGCTGAAAAATATTTAGGTGTCATTTTCCCCAAATATCTTCATATTTTAGACAAATTAAAATATAAAAACTAAACAAAAATATGTCATATTTGTGCTAGTTACTTCTCAACACAAACATTTCAGATTACACTTTTTTGTTCAGTGGTGACAAATCATGATAGAAAATGTAAGATTTGACATTTATGTATTTTTATGAAATTATGTTTCACAATATAATAAAAAACAATAGAATACATTTGGCACAAATATTACTCTTTTTTTCAAAGAAAATTCCACCTGAAATATTCTTTAATCCCAACGACATCTCAATCATTTGACAGAGCTTTTTACGCCCTTTCATGTGATACCCAATTCATCATAGTAGAATTTATATTTCTGAAGATAAAATGATAAATAATATAGGATTGGTATAGCGCACATATACACCTTACTAAGTGCTCAAGGCGCTCCTAAATTACCCTGGCTAAGCTAGTCAACCGATTCCGATGCGCGCAGCTTTTAAGAGGAATTACTTCCTGTTGGTACTGCTTTTTACCTCACCTGAGTTGAGTGCAGCACAATGTGGGTAAATTTCTTGCCAAAGAATTGAACCCACGTCCTTCAGATTGAAAGATGAGACTCTTCACCACTAGACCACGACACCCCCATATAGTAAATTGTTTTACAATGTTTGACAAGCGAAAAAATTTCACTGAATTCCATGGATGTATTATGTAATCTTTTGGCCTACATATCTGTATAAATGAAATGCATATACAATCACTTACTTGGATCATTAAGGTAGTGCATTAAGACTTCATCTAAAAAGCAACATATTTATACCAACACCTCTACCAAAGATCTTTAAACATCAAGGTAAATGCCCCATTGCCAAATATTTTGATGAATTCATTGGCAAACGTACAATGAGTATCATTGTGGGGATGAGCTATCTACACTTTATCACCAGTAGATGGCAGTAAATAAGGTAAAATATCAGCCTATTTGAATACTCAATGTCATATTATAACACAAGAAGTGACATTCAAACTACTGCAGTATAACTGTTGACATTTACAGTTATTTTTTTTATTATGGTAAGCTTAAATGAAGCATCACACAATTTGAATAGATTTGTCCAAATTATAAACGTGCATAATTCTGTACATATTGAATAATCAGCCTATTAGTAATAATTCATGGGCAGGAAGAATCAATCACTGGTCTCAAAACACACAGATATAATATTATTCAAAATTGTACTCCAATATTTCAATAACTGTTAATGTAACTCATGTAAGCATGCCACTTTTCAAATTAATTATCTATTAAAAATACAAACAGAACAAACATGTATATAACAATCATTTGTATAACTCTTCTTGCAAGAATTATAGAACATCATTTATGATTTTGCCTAAAGAAAGCTTGCAAGAAATTGTAGCAAAGACAGGTATATTATGAACATTCTACTTTCATTCCTGGCAATTCAAAGAGTCATTGTCGAGAAATGTAGCAGTTTTAATTTTGAGATATCAATAACTGGGTCATGTCTTCTAAAAGTTTGGATGACTGTCTAATCCCCCAAAAAATTACTCTCTGGGTGTGAGTGGGTGTGTGTGGGTGTGAGTGGGTGTGTGTGTGTGTGGGGGGTGGTTCTGGATCTCTTGGCTGCTTGACCTTCATCAGAAAAAAACTGTTAATCTCAGATGGCAAGTTTCACAGGTTAATTCAAATATAATTAATTATAAGACATATCTCGATAATCACATCCCAATTTTGCTTTAACTTCATCCAAGTTAATATACAATTTCCCTAGCTTCCATCAGTGTGTTTTCTAAAGATAACTGGAGTGACCTGCATGCACATAAGTCATTATTAAAGCAAGAATTGCTCAATGTCACAATGGGTCAATTAATTGCATGGTTCAGAATATCAACTTTTGTGTTGATGTCCCGGGGGGGCCACTTACATTGACGAGTGGATACCATGCGCGACCAAAAAAACACGTAAAAAGGATGTCTTTTTCAAGATAGGGCACGTTACGTACGCAACGTGATAAGGGTGTCAAAAACACAAAAATAATGAAAAAAGGGTATCTATTTCGCTAGGAAAATTACGTGTTTAGGGTCGAATTTGCGGGGATGATAAAACAAAGACAGAATGTTTTATAAAGGATGTCTTTTTTGCCCCAACACTTTGTGTTTAGGGTCCGATTTGCGCGAGGTGTAGAAGGTGGGGTCGTACTAAACCAAATAAGGTAAAGCCGACGACCGAAGGACCCGTAACAATAAAACATTCCTTTACTTGTTTAGGGGTTCATTTCAGGGAACATTTGCCAAGAGTATCGTTTTGTTTCCAATACTTGTTAAGGGTAGGGTTTCACACGCCAGTACTTGTTAAGGGGTACATTTTCAGAATATGGAAATTAAATGTTTAGGGTGCTTTTCGAGACCCCATGGTCGCGCATGGTATCCACTCGTGAATGGAAGTGGCCCCCCCCCCATCCATTTTGATCAAGTACTCAGTAGTTTAAAGACTGACACACATAGAACAATACCCCTCTCACAACCCCAAATCCATCAAAAACACCACCAAGCTTACAAAAATTTGCATTTCCTTATTATGAACATTGAAGAAAAGTATAAAAAAATGATGATTTTTACATTATCTTCTAGTACACTAGAGAAGGTTTTTCATTCTAATTTTATCTTTAAGCTCTCTTATTAGCCTCGGTAGATCCTATCTTAATTTATTCTAACAAATACATGTCAATGATATACAAATAACTTGTAAAACGCTGACCCAAATTCCAGACTATTATAGCCAAGGACACTTCCCTACCAAAATAGAATAACAAAAGGATATAATTTTTTATAATTTGTGCAAGGATGACACTTTGAATCATTCTCATTGCTGGTATATCATCTAATCTAATGTAACTGTTTACAAGTATATTCAATTTCATCACCCTTAACAAAGGCTGTTCTTGACAACCTGAATACTTGTTAAGACATAGCTCATGCAAACTGGATTCCAAGTAGTGCCTACAGAGTAATTTATTTATTACTAAATGATAAAAGGAATGCTTTAAAACTAGGTGACAATAATAATCTATATATTTGAATCAATTTGTAGATAGGTCAATTGTTCAGTATGATTAACTTATTACAACAGTTTCAGATCATATCGAATTGGCCATTTACATTTATTACTTGCATGATGAAACATAAATCCTTTAAAGTTACAGTGCATTGACATTATCTATTATTGTTATATAATGCTATTTGAACTTTGAAAATTTGCCTATAGATAGATTATGCTAATGAGGAGAATGTTTCATTATGGGAATATTATCATGCCACCATATTCCCCAATATCACCTTAAATTTGCAACGTTCAAGTCATTGGTGAACTTTTCCACTTTCCCTTTAAAAATTAGTAGATAGGTTATATGCGTAGATTGATGTAAATAAAGGGCTCATGGTTCAGCAACATGGACGATCTGCTTGCCAATATTCCCTCCATTCATCATGGATACAAATGCAGCTGGAGCATTATGAAGACCATGGGTAACTGTTTCCTTGTACTGTAACAAGTAAAGACAGTTTGTCACTTGATTAAAAAAAAATAAAGTGCTAAATTTGAAGTAGGCATTTACATTAAGTACACAAGAACGCTGGTCATATTTTTCATTAGGTCATTCTATTCCTTAAGGTATCCTGATATCAAACTGAAAAAAAGGAATGACAATCTCACTTCTATAAAGTGGAATATAACTTAATGACTATTTAATTAATTCTTGTACAGCGCTTGAGCTGAAAAACATAAGTCTAAGTCTGGAGTGGCAACATTAGCCACACTAGTATATGTTCTCATCAGGTTTATCCCATAAAATTTCTTATGAAATTGAGAGCAGTATTATCGCATGTACCATCCCAGCAAATGTCTTTATAATGTTGTCGGCTGTTCATAGCTGGAGGTTATACCACTAGTATTGACCGGCTCCTTTGCAGGGAACAGCAAAAACTGTTGCCCTCAAACCATGTTGCCCCCACCTAAAAAACTTGGGACAATATGGATCGGTTGAGGGCATGATATCTAACGTTCCCCATACTGACATACCTTCAATTTGCCGTCATTCCACCATGTCGCTAATTGAGCTATGGCAGCAGGGAACTCTTCCACATAGTTGAGGACCAAGAACCGATCCCTCGTGATGTTCTTTTCTTCTCTAATCTGTTCTACATCATCAGGGAGTGGTGGAGGGTAGGGCACATTAGAGTTGTACATTGATATCTGACCACATAAGATGATATGAGAGTTTTCATTCATCTAAAAGATGAGAGAGGAGAATGATTAAAATGACATGTTAGGAGAAGATAATGTATCCTTGTATGATGGAATATTATTTTATCCCTCATGTCATCAACATTGCTGGAATTTGAGAAATCACTATATAATTTTCTTTTTTAATTATTATTAATTACGACTAGAAGTAAATACAATTGTGCACAATCAAGCACAAACTCAAATAGATATATATGATTTTTTTACTATCAACTGCAAAAGAAGATGGATGATTTCTTAAAGGTCAAGTCCACCCCTGGAAAATGTTGACTTGGAAAAAAAGAAAAAAAAATCAAACTTGCATAGTTCTGAAAATTTCATCAAAATCGGATGGAAAATAAGAAAGTTATGACATTTTTAACTTTCGCTTATTTTTCACAAAACAGTGATATGCACAACTAGTTGGGTCAGTCAATGATGTCCATCACTCACTATTTCTTTTGTTTTTTTATTGTTTGAATCACACAGTATTTAATTTTTTTATAGATTTGACAATAAGAGCAACTTGACTGTAACATATAGTAATAAAGAATGCTAATGCCACATGTTCAGGGAGGATTAATCGTTGTATCAATTGCCAATGAGGAGGAAATTAGAATATTTCATATTTAACAGAATAAAAAAAAAGAAATAGTGAGTGGATGACATCATAGTCTCCTAATTTGCATACCAGCCAGGATGTGCATATAACTGTTTTGTGAAATTAAGCGAAACTTGAAAATGTCATAACTTTCTTATCTTACATCTAATTTTGATGAAATTTTCAGTGTTATGCTTGTTGGATTTTTCTCTTTTTATTCAAATCAGCTTTTTGTTGGGGTGGACTTGTCCTTTAACTATGGAGATACTGATAACTGTCTAATTCTTGGAAAAATGTGTTGATATCTGAACAGATAGGATGGTATCACTATCATACATGCAATAATACAGGGTTCTATGGCATTTGCTCTGATGGCAATTGCGCTGCAATAAATTCCATGCACAAAAGAAATGACCAACTTCAACCCTGGATTAACCCATATACCCTATCCTAAACCTAATCCTAAAATATAACCTGATTGCAACCCGAATAATGATCATAGACAAAATAAAGCCTGGGGCAATTTTCACGGGAGCAAATATTATGTAACCAATAATACATATGAATTAACAACTATGAGAGGTAATGAACATTTAAAGGGGAAGTTCACCCTGAAGAAAACTTTGTTGCAAAAATAGCAGAAAAAATAGTAAACAATATTGGTGAAGGTTTGAGGAAAATCCGTTAAAGAGTAAGAAAGTTATTAGAGTTTAAAGTTTTGGATTTGTGACGTCATAAACGAGCAGCTGCCCCATGTGTTATGTAATATAAAATGCATTAATTTCAAATTTTGCATGGTTCCTGATGACTTAATTTTGTTTTCTATTCATGATCGGGTGTGAAATGATCTGTCTATTGATATACAAAAGGTACAGTGAAAACCATTTTCAATTTTCTGAGAAAACGACATTTCATTGATTTTTTACCATTCGCTATGTAGGAGTGCTGCTCGCATATGACGTCACAAATCAAATAATTGAAATTCTAATAACTTTTTAATTATTTGATGAATTTTTCTCAAACCTTCGGCAATATTTTTTATTATTTTTTCTGCTATTTTTACAATAAAGTTTTTGTCAGGGTGAACTTCCCCTTTAAGGACCAGCACTCCTAAAATATTTAATATCTTCAGGTAAACGAGGGAAATGCCCCATCTATGTTACATGACTAGATCACTTAGGATAATACAAGATGCTTCATTAATCTGACATAATCATGCGAGGAGCAAACTGGCTTAATTGTAAAGGGTCATAGTGATAATCGATGGATCTTATAGGCCCGAATTCACAAAGGTGGTTTTGAAAGCCCACGGTTGAATCCATGGCTTATGCAGATTTCCTGTATAAATTACGCTTTAGTGCGTATCTGGCGCGTGTATAAAAAATGTCCAATGCTGATGTGCGCTTTTGTCACAGTGCACCAAATTGACGGCTGTTACCATGGTTAGATACGCTATTTTATTTATGAGTCAACTGTTTGAAGAGTGGACTCATGAATAAAAACAGTGGACTCATGAATAAAATAGCGTATCTAACCATGGTAACAGGCGTCAATATATTCTAATTGGCTACATTCACATCAAGAGTAGATACAGCTACCACTGAACATCAGTATGTCATTCCTAAGCTGATTTACCAACATCAACATATCTAGTTTTAGAAGCATTAGATCAATTTGACACTTAATCGATTGTAATTGATTTTGTCTCATTAAAAATCACTTTTAGCTGCTAGTGGAGCATCCCTCTTGTAGAGATTAGTTGCTTTAGAAAAATTGAGCAATTTTCAGGTGTGTTTATATCAAAGGTAATCTTCTTTTTTTATTTTACAGACTGAAAATGGATTTGACTTGATTCTCTAAAGGCATTAAACTTTTAGGCATATACCAATATTCTATTTATCAGACTTTGAAAGACAATGGTCAACAGTTCTCTGTGTTCACACAAGACATAACAAACTGACCATATAGGACAAAATAAATTTGAAATTCTCAAATAATAGAGGATTTTGTCCAAACTTGCATGAACAAACACACAACATCATATTATGATCAAACTTTGGAAGAAATTCGACGGTTAACTTTATTTCTGTTTGTTGTTGTCAGGTAGGTGTTCAAAATGTCTTTCTTGCACAGTTCTACAGACTGCTTATATCTTGTTGACTTGAACTCATACCTGCTTAATAACAGAGTCACTGATGTCTCCGCCAACGTTATCAAAGTAGATATCAACACCATCTGGGCAGCATTCCTTGATCCGTAGGAAGACATCTTGGGTACGGTAATTGATGGCATGATGGAAGCTGAGTTCTTCCAGGAGGAAAGAGCACTTGATATCAGAACCACAGATCCCTACCACGGGATTGCATCCCTGCAGACGGGCAATCTTCATTTAAAATATACCAAGACATAAGATTTTTTCAGATTTTAGATTTAGGAAGCTTTATTTCTCATGCTTACCATTGAAGTAGCAAGTGGTGTAGGAGAGTAGGGGGTTGAGGGAGGAGAGTGCACTCCCAGCGGGGGGGGGGGGGAGTCAAATATACTGTTGTACACATACGTGGCGAAATTATTTCCAAACACCACCTAAACCAGTTTTTCTCTGTGTGCAAAATAACCCCCTAAAAAGTTTTTCGCTGGCTTTATTTACACATTTTGGCCCCTAAACAAGTTGTCGCTAGAGAAATGACCCTGGGAAAAAGGCTTGGGGACAAAAAATACCCTAAGCACATTTGGCTATAGTCTTTAAAAAAAGCTTTGGACAAAAAACCATAAATACGTTTGACCCTGCGATTGACAATTGACCAGTCTTTCAAAACTACCCCTTTTTTTGAAAACTGGTATTTTTGATACCCTTAATGAGTGCATGTGCGGCCCACGTCCAAAACTGAAAAAAACCCCACCCCTTTAAGCACGTTTTTGTGGTCATGCGTGTGTACAGCAATATATTTGACCCCCCCTCCCCCGAGGGGTGCACTGAATAGAGTAATGTGGAGGGAAGGCTTGAGAGTGATTTCTGGGAGAGCAAAATGGAATACTACTACTACTACTACTACCACCACCAGCACCACCACTACTACTACTGCTGCTGCTGCTGCTTACTACTACTACTACTACTACTACTACTACTACTACTACTACTACTACTACTACTACTACTACTACTACTATTACTACTTCTAATACTACTCCTACTCCTCCTCCTCCTACTACTACAACAACCACCGCTACTGCCGGTGCTGCTGCTGTTACTACTAATACTACTACTTCTACTAGCAGATACCATTATTTACAAAGTTATTCAAATACAAACTGTTGTCAAGTAATGACATAGCAATAACTAGTATAATATGTGCATTGTTTACAAAATATGAACAAAATAACTGTTACAAGGTTTAGGTAGAAGTTGAGAAACTGGGAGAAACTAATCAAAGGAGAAATTAATAACATATAAATTTGACCTCGAATTATACTTTCTGAGCAAAGGTTTATTAGTCATAAATTCTGTCATGTCACATGTTCCCTGGCATGATTTAAATCAACATGCCAGAGAGAAAGCCTATTGGATGTGTAGGCTCAGTGGTGGCTGGCAAGTTGATGATAATATTAATAGTTACATTTATATCATGCAAACTTTATAAGTATATGAAATTATTTTTACAAGATAGGTGAATGAGAATTTCCAAGAGATCCGTAAGTGATATGTGAAGATTTTTACAGTTAGATGCAGATTGTGCCCTGGCATGATAATCACAAATTTTTATTCTTAATCCATTCTGATAACTTATATTATTTTTGAAACAATTTTTGTTGAAGCACATAAAAAGATGTATCATCCATTGCTGAAATATTTCAAGAAAATGTCCCTTCACTGTATGACATGCAAGAAAATAAAGTCTTAAAAACCCAAGATTCGATACAAATGCCAATAATTTAGTTTCTGTGATTATGGATAGATATAAAAATGCAATGACGTCAAGTAAGAGCAGATGTTAAATTACTTTATTGATATTGCTAGAGGATAGTTTTATTTTGCCAAAACCCTGAAACAAGAAAAATGCAATCTATTATTATTATGATGAAACGTTTGTCTGTGGTGTTTTTGACAATTCTTGCACAAAAGTTTACATAATACCAATCATATCTCTTTATGATACAAGGTTTATATATCTAACTTACCTGACCGGCAAGTGACCCACAGGCCCCTGCTGCAGCACTGACTACAAAGGACTGATTGGCTTCTGGAATCACATGACCCTTCTCCCTGATTCCGATGAACGCTGCTTGACCAGGAAGACCAAAGAGACCACAAATAAGGGAGAAATGTTTCTCAACCAGGGAAGGATCAACCTTGGAAAAAGAAATATAAAACAAATGAGGTTTTTAATTTCTACTTTTTTCCCCTTTCTTTGATGATTTGTGACATTAATTTTTTTTTCTTACAGACACAATTAATTTCATTGGTTTCCATGTAGCCTTTCCTCTTTTGGCTGCTATGTTTCAAGCATATATTTGCTTATATAGCTTGCCTCTGCATTTTCTCCATTAATTTTTTTTTTCTGTATTGTATTTATGTCTTTCTCCAGTCATTATAAGATTGTCACTTGGTTATATGTGCTTAATGATATATTATGATTATGTCTCACGCATTGTAAATTTGTTTTGTATATTATTCCAATAAATGCAGAAAATCCTGCAAATAAAAAAAGAGAGTAAAACTTAACATCCATAGTGGATTAGTGGATCACTGGATCAGCGGATGAGACCTCTGGACATTAAAGACTAGAAGCTAATGTAATGGTTCAAATCCAACTTTGGCACCAGCATTTATTGACAAGATATTAATTTACCCTTACCACTCTCTACCCAGGTGTATATCAATATATGTTGTAAGGAAAAGGGCAGTGTAGTTTGATCAATATTGTGTTACATCAAAAGGTCACATGCAAGAATACTTCACCAAGGAGTAGAGAATGTACTTATACGGATTAAATAAAATGAGTTGACATCAGTAAAAGACAAAAACATATTGTAGGAGTAATTAAACATTGAAGCTCCTTAAATGATTCTAAACTATGTCTGGAAACATAACTCTATAATCTTCTTCCCCAAAGAATAATTGCAAAAAAATGAGAATGTTACTGTTTCATGAAGTAATTGATTTCTTGTTTTTTAAATAGTAGGACTAATTCACTGTTCATTGTTCTCTAATTACATTTTACTACATAAATACACCTACTTGGCATTTGCTGTGATGGGGGTGGGGGGGGGGAAGGGGAACTTGTTTCCCTCAATTTTCAAATTTCATAGAGTAAAGGTGCCCCTTGTCCCCTCTACATGGACCAAAAATCTCTTGAAATCGCTCCCTATGCTACTTGAGTCCCTTTCTCACATTCTATTTTTTATTACAATTCTAAACCTTTAATTTGCACCTTCCAACTATATCAAACTTCCTTAGCTTCAGGATTAAGCGTTGAACAATGGCATATGTAGGCCTCTAGTCTAGTTTTTAACTAGAACTGGACCAATATACTTGCTTGTTCATTGAATCATTATTGCTTGATCTAATTCTGATCCTACCGCTGCCACTACACCAATACATTTAAAGAAAAGCCCGGATGATTTCAGGTTAATAAATGAAGGCAATTTCCACAAGTATTGACAAATACATATAACACATTGTATTTGTTAAATATTTGACAAATTTTACATACAATTAACACATTGTACAAAGGCAAATTAGAAAGAACACAGAAAGGAAAAAAATCTGTGTACATTTTGTTCTTATATTTTCCTGCAGTACTATATTTGGGGAAAATAGCACTCCATTCACCTTTTTGACTAGTAAGCAGTTGACTCCTTGCAAATCCATGAGGGCGTAAAGCTGCCATGGCCAATGAAAACTCTCAAGAATTTCCCCCCTCCTGAATCCCTGTCGTCTGCTCTCCACGATGATACCAACCCCTCCTCCATCAATGGTCTGGTCCAATCGCCATGGTGACATGTAGTCTGTTCCTGTATCCAGATTCATGCGACATCGCTGGGTTTCACAATTATTTAGAGAATAGACAAAATAAAAAAGTCAAAATTACCATCTTTCAGTTCAATAATTGTATGTATGACAAAAAAAAATGTTTACCAACTGCAAAGAAAATATTGTTTGGTTGAAAGAAAGTAAAAAGATATAAAGACAAGTAAACTTGAGAAAACAAGAGCATGAGCTTGAAGCAAAAGACCTACCATTCAACCTTCAGATTCTTTGAATAAGCTCTACCGTTCAATATGCAATATCGACCATATTTCTTATTCCACATGCTTCCATATCATGAATTTTTTTTTTTAAAATTTACTGTATGAAATTGTTATCACGCTTACCATGTAAGGATCTACTGACAAGCAAAGTGTTTTAACAATGATGGCACCATCTTTGATTTCAGGAACAGGACACTCCTCAACCTCAAAGTGCTCCACAGTTGGTTTTGAATTAATTCCTGTGTTGGAAGAAAAATATGTTCTTGGAAAACGGAATGAAACATTATAAAAATGTCATGCTTTTTTATTCATATTTCTGACAATTACATTGTAAGAAATCACTGACCATGTCAGATAATAATAATAGGCATTTATATAGCGCCATCTATCTAGAAATATTCTATTCCCAGGCGCGTTGTTATTATTATTATTACCCAGGCTTTAGCTCGAGCTGCATTTCAGCGCTCATGCATTCAAGGAATTAATCCTGCCGGGTACCCATTCACCTCACCTGGGTCGAGTGCAGCACAATGTGGATAAATTTCTTGCTGAAGGAAATTACGCCATGGCTAGGATTCGAACCCACGACCCTCTGTTTCTAAGTCAGAAGACTTATCTTCTGGGCCAGAAGCTCCACACAGATATTAATTTTGAACTTAACCTGCATGACAAAATTACATTAAATGTCTAATCAAGTTGTTAATGAAATACATTTGTAATCTTATTCATACAGGGTAGTGAGTTACAAAACTGATTTATCATGACAATTGTCCTGTCCTATATAGGCCTACATTTATACTGCAAATATCATATTGAATAGATACTAAAAAGGAAAGAATGAAAAAATATATATTGTGTCTAAACAGTATACAAGAGTTAAATATTCCATCCCAAACACTCACCCAGACATATATAAAGTTCATCTTGCCAAGTGTCTTCTTACCGTATTTCATTTCATTCATAAATATGACATGTCTTCTCACGGTGCTCATAAATGAAAGCAGATTCAGATAACAGTTCTTATCAAAACAATAATGGCAACCAGATGACTGATCTATGAATATGTTTATGTATAAACATTGCATGGAGTATATTCATAATCTTATTTATTTATCTACTTATTTATTCAAACACATTTTTACAGGCTAAAAGATTAAAATTGAACAGTGTTTTACATCTTGGTCCTATATAAAAAAAAAACATATACACACAATTAACATATGAATCATGGTAGCTGTTAAAGACAAGGTAAAAAGGAAGTGAACATCAGAGAAATGAAGAGAGAAAAGACAAAAATCAGAGAGAGAGGGGAGGGGGGGGGGGGGTAAAGAAAATAACATCGGCTCATGTTGGCTACAAGAAGCAGATACTATGAATGATAAAAATAAATTGAAAAGAATGGGCATCAGGGGGGGGGGGGGGAATGCAACAATAGATGTCCCCAATGAACAAAGGATAATCCTCTACACTGACGCCCATGTAAAGAAGTGAATGAAAAATCTGCATAGGCCTATTATACCTAAAATAAAAAATTCTTTAATTGCATGTAGTCTGTATAATACCCAGATGAGAAAGCAATATGAAATGAAATAACAATATAATGCACCCTAATAATTGATTGATTTGGGGAGTAAAAAAAACAACAGTTATGGTACGAAAGGAATGAAATCATTATCAGGTAATCGCAGGTATAACATGAATTATAATTCATAAATAAATCCAGTTCTATTTTTTGTCTACTAGTGTACACATTCTAATGATTCTACTAGTAATGAAGTAGTAGTGAGAGGAAGTGCACTGGCATGGATTTGTAGTGTATAACCAAGTTGAAGAACAGGTTATACACACATTTTATCTCCTACCTGGTCTTGATGCAAGAACCACTCGCTTGTTCATCTTGATTTCCATCACTCACTCTTGACACGGTCGGTCACAATACTCCTTCATTTTATCCTCGGTAATATCATCTCAAAATCACCAGTAAAAATACCATAATCACAATCAAGTCAAAATACTTAGTAGTGCGGAGGCGAATATCCCGACCCCACTACTACTACTAGTTCACTATCTTCATCCGACGAACGTGTGTAACGACAAAAACCTCTCTAGGATCCGGTATAGCCGGCCAGCTGATATTCAGCAGACATCATCTCCGCGCCATCTCATCAATTATGATAATTGATGAGAGGAGACGGAGCAGCTCCCCGGGAGCAGGTCAACCCAACACAGAAGGGACCAAATCACGACATTTATATATATCAACATTTACATGTTTCTTCTCTTATCAGTTACCACCCCCTTCCTTTTTTCTGGCTGATCTTGTTCTCAAATCATCAGAGATGGACCCAAATCATACCAGCATTTTCCACTTCCGGGATCAAGATATGGGAGCGATACCCTGACCGCTTAAATTTATAGAAAATAGTAAACTACAGCTGAACAATTGCGCGTAGCGTAGGGTCAAGCATAGCACATATTTAATAAATATTCACGAACATACCCGGTATTATCCAAACGTGTTCATAAAATAACATGCGTGCAGAAATTATGGTGGCGGCAGGCGACGAGAACTGGCATAACTCCGGACTTTCGACTTCGAACATTTATTATTCATTGATTTACATTTTCGAATTGTCTTGTTTACCGTGGAATGAAATCATAACTGGGACCAAAGGTCGACCAAATACTGCAGTTATTTGCATTGGACCTCGTACATTTAATGAGAAGGACCCTGATGCTCAGATTTAGCATGGATGAAATCGGCGATCTCATCAATTCTGGTCAGACTCTCGAGGTGGTTTTACAGGGAGGTGCGCCGTGGGGATTTTCGTTGAAAGGCGGTGCAGAGCATCATTGCCCACTTACAATAGCGAAGGTAAGTTGTTCAGCCAGATTTCGATGAATCACACAGATTTACAATGCTGTGATTGTACGTTGTAAACAGCATGCGTTTTTTGCTTTTTCAAGCTGATGAAGAGATACATACCGTCATGTCTTCTTCCAGTTGGACCGTACAGTCCGCCACTTGCGTATTATCGTACTAAGGACAGCAGGCAGAATGTAAAATTGAAGTATTGTTTGGCACTGTACTTGGTGTTAGTTTAAAGAAGAACGTAATGATGAATGATTGAAAATGAAATAGCTTATATTTATCATAACCTTGTTCCAGCTCAAAATGAAAGTGTGTTCTTTGGACAAATTTTATGTCCACTCTACTATTAAAAGTTGAAAAGGAATGGATCTATGTGGAAAAGGTTTATAAAATTATAGACTAACAATTTTACATACTGGTACATGTCGCAAGGAATATGGCTTTATTCTGTCAAATAATCTAGTGTGGGCAATTTCCAATGGCACTGGTTTATTTTGTAATAACTAAAAAAGGTAACAACAAAACAAAAACAACAAAGGTAAATCTACTATAGTATGATTGGAAATTGTAATAACTTTGTATAAATTTTTTTTTTATTTAAGCCTACATTTTAAATATTTGCTGCATATTTTTATTCCCCCCCTGAACTTCAGATTTCTCACGACATTAGTAAAAAAAACCCCACCTTTCTCATCGACACATACATGTATGTTATGATTTTTTTTTGATTGGTTGCAATTATGAAGTTGATATGTAGCCCTATAGCACAAAGAATCTATTAACCACAATTTTGCCCTTGTTCGTTATCTGTACACGTACCTGGGAATTAAATCTAGTTTTCTGTAATCATGTAACATGCACATTGTAGAGAACAGACCCATAAAATTAACAAAATAATGTATGATTTAGAAGTTCAGGTTTTTATGAAAACTAGTTGATATGGTTTGCTTTATTCATTTTATTCATTTATTTATTTATTTATTTTTTTTTGGGGTGGGGGGAGATCTGGTTAACTCTAGAGGCTATGAAATAGGTCAATGCAAATTTGTTAGCAACTAAAAATATTTATAGTTCTTCATCATATGCCATATGTGCAAATGCTTTATTTCACTATCATGTTAAAAAAAATCACTGAATTTCCACACACAATAAGCACTGCCACTGGTTACCCCAAAATTCATAATCAAAGTTAAATGAAATGACAGATTAATTGTTGATAAAGTGCGGATGTCCAAAGTTTTTATATGGAGTGCTTGCTGTGTGCTGACACAGACTAGAATCCCTGAATGGTTTCAAATGGCAAGTGCAGTGTACAATGTACCTCAAGTGATGTTGGTACAGTCTCCACTCCACTTCACTACTGCTACACCTACCAGAACATCAAGGTCCAGAACTCGCTTTGATACTCTGAATGGCAAAGGTGGGGAAAAATGCATATTTATTGTAAAAATCCTACACTGAAACTAGCTTAAAAAGAAGAAGCTTAATTTCTTACTTTTCATCCTAATTTCACTCCATATCCATCCTCCGGTTAGCCTCAAAATTGGTGATTTAGAGCCAACATCGAGTTCCTCACACATATAAATAATTCAAAGCATCGCATGCAAATGCGCGAGGGTCTGAACTCAGACCAGTGTAAGAAAGAAAGATCAAAAGAACAAGGCACTTTGCTTTATAATGTACAAATTATATTTGATTTCATGGATAGTACAGTAAAATGTGTTATGTGTACATGTTTAGAAGTAGTTCTCTGTGATCTCTTCTATTAAACCTTGTAATCAATACTTAGTCTGCAGAGATCATTGAGATGTCTTATGTTACCATTCTAAAACAATACAGGTTTTGTGGTTCTATTGATTTCTTGGAGTTACGGTGTGTGAATTTCATACTTGAATGAATCAAGAAAATGCAAGGACAATTTCAAAGACTTATGAGAAAGAAAAGAAACACTGCAGGTTGTATCTTGAATTTTGATGAAAAAAACAGGTTTCTCAAAGTCTGCATTTTAAAGCAATTTCAGATTTAAAAGGGCTGAACATCAAATCCCACAAATTTTGTTCATTGACCATGCAGAGTGTCAGAACCGGGATAAGCAATGAACCACAGCCAGAAGAATTTGACAAAATAGATTTAGAAATTAATGTAGGGACAGTGATTTTTTGCAATCACGAATTCATGGAAATAGCCTTTTGAAACGGAAAGTGGCATTTCAAATGAAAAAATCACGGAAAACATACTTTTCCTCAGAATACGCAGAACAGCAACATAAATTACTCCAAAATTTCAACAAAATATATTAAATGGCCACAAAACCTCACAAAATGCGATCTCTCACTTCACTACAATCACAACAATCCACACAACGTGACTGCTCTTCACTCCATCACACTCGATTGTACCCCTCGCCCCGGTCCTTTCCGGCCGCTCCGGCGGGTACGGTTGATCGGCCGTATCGAAAACATTCACATGCAGGTCTTGTGTTGCTGCCCTCTACATTTGAAGATGTAAGAGCACGATCTTGAAATCCGAAATGCCAGATAGAACGAAATCATTAACTGCTCAAAACGATGTCCCCCAAAACCCAAAATTATCGATAAAATTATCGATAAAATTTCATTCAACCGTAAAATAATGCTAAAAATGTGAAAGGTGAGGATGTATTCATGTCAAATGTGTTTGTCAAAATATTTTGTGTACCTGCATAGATCCGATTAGAGTGGATTCTACTACATTGTTGGTACGGTGGCAGATACAAATTTTGACCAGCGCGAATGTTTTGTTATTGCTACTGAATGGGTAAACGGAATCGTTAATTTTTTATGTACACAGAGTCTATGGGGAAGTGGAATTTCTGTTTTCTGACATGCTGAAATGGAATTTAAGATTTTCTGAAACAGAAAAGGCAAGTTTTTTAAACGGAAAATCATTGTCCCTATGAATGTCTCTTCAACATTTTATGTTGAATTGTTATATAAACCATTCACACACTTGTATGATATCTCCCTTTAAAAGGATGAACCAGCCAGATACAGTATTTTCCCTTGAAGAGATGAAATAGTAAAAAATACAGTATGGCTTCCCTTACCTGAGAAGAGGACTTGTTTAGAACCAGATCCTTTGTTGGTCAATTCAAATGATCAAAAGTGATCAATAGCCGGCCCTTTTACAGTGCCCTTTTCTTTGTTGCTCCCATTCTTTGTAATTGTGGGCTTTTAACAGATTATTTGAGAGGAATGGAATGGAATGGAAAATCTGTATACTTTTGAGTCATTCCCTTAATAAATCCTTCATTTTTAATTTACCACTTTTGTTTGAAAATGAATTAAGTTGATTAAGTTTCTTTATAATTATCACAGATTGTAAAATTGTAAATTTTATAAAATTATCACGTTCACATGAAGATGTTGAAACATGTTTGATTTTCTTGCATTTGAATACAAATCCTGTAGGAAATATTTTTTGAAAACAGAATTAAACACGATGGTTGCACTTGGACATGTATTGTCGGCATCTCTTCATGTATGCAGAAGATACTGTACGTATAGACCCACTTGTAATCTTTTAGGGACGGTCCGGGCTAAAAGAATTAAAGCTTAATAAATAGAGTAGAATTCACTGAGCAAAATGCTGAAAATTTCATCAAAATCCAATAACAAATAACAAAGTTATTGAATTTTAAAGTTTAGCAATATTTTATGAAAACAGTCATCATGAATATTCATTAGGTGGGCTGATGATGTCACATCCCATCTTGTTTCTATTGTATTTTATTATATGAAATTAGGTTCATTCAATTTTTTTCCTCCAAGAACTAGAAAAATTGGTTTGACAACTGATATTTAGTGCAGTAGATATTTATTGATGCAACTTATTTCATTATAAGGGAGACATACTATTCACACAAGTATGAAATAACGAAAAAATAATGATTTTATGTAATAACATAAAACGGAAAGTGGAGATGTGACATCATCAGCCCACCTAATGAATATTCATATCGACTGTTTTCACAAAATATCGCTAAACTTTAAACTTCAATAACTTCATTATTTGTCATCCGATTTTGATGAAATTTTCGGCAATTTGCTCAGTGAATTCTACTCTGTATTAAGATATAAATATTTTCAGCCCGGACCATCCTTTTAAAGTAAGTGGCAAGAGAACTTTGGAAAAGAAGAAGAAAGTTGGCCAAACGAAGGTGATCTCCATTAAAAGGTTTAAGGAGAGAGAGAGAGAGAGGGGGGGGGGGGGGGAGATTTGGAAGAGGACTTTAGAGGATAGAGAAAGGGGTGACATGGGGGAGGGGTACATGTATCACAATCAGTTAAACCTAGAATGAATTAAATAAATATGACATTTGGAGAACAAAGAATCAAGATTAAAATAATATGAAATAAAAGGAGGGGGAGAATGGGAGATAGGGGTAAAGTGAAACATGTTTCAGTCATTAAGGCCCAAATTCACAAAGGTGGCTTTTTAAACCCACGGTTGAACATGGTTTATGCAGATTTCCTGTATAAATTACGCTTAATTTAGCACGTATCGGCCGCATGTAGAAAAAATTCCAATGCTGATGCGCGCTGTTGTAACAGTGCGCCAAATTGATGCCTGTTAATTACCATGGTTAGATAAGCTATTTTACTCATGAGTCCACTGTTAGAAGAGGGGACTCATTAATTCAAAACAGTGAACTCGTGAATAAAATAGTGTGGATAACCACGGCAACAGGTTTTAATTTGTCGCACTGTGACAAAACCACGCATCAGCATTGGACATTAATAAATATACGGGCTAAAATGAGTGTAATTTATACAGGAAATCTGCATAAATCATTGACTCAACTGTGGGTTTTCAAAACCACCTTTGTGAATTCAGGCCAATTTTTTTCTTCCCAGGTTTGCTGTATACAGTAGATTCATTATTGAATACTACCTGTATCCATTTACAGGTGTGGAAATGTAAACATCTTCATGAGGTCAAAGGTCACATACCTAGGCCACCCCCATGCTGCAACCTGTCAAATCTGCTCTAATTCATTCACATTCTGAAAACATACATGCATAACGTTACTCTCACCCCACAGTTTCATTTCCAATGTAAATACAATTATGTTTTCATATACTATAACTCCAGTAGGTGGTTTCAAACCGCCTCGATCACAAGAATCCATGTTAAATTACGAGAACTTTTTAAGACTAGAAATACCCATTAATTATTCCTGCATTCACATCGCCCCGAAACATATCCTTTGGGATAAGTTCCCGAAGTTACGAGCATGCGCAGTATGGTCTGATAAGCAGGCAAGGCGCGAGATTCCAAATCACTAGCCCAGCAGCCACCCACGCCGCCGCGCCCAACGACACACTGGGCTAAAGTTCCGTAAATTGCTTTCACATTGCCAAAATACCTGCGACCTTGGAAAAATCCCAGTGAAAGTTCTTTTAATTTCGTAAATTGCTTTCACATTGCCAAAATACTTGCGACCTTGGAAAAATCCCAGTGAAAGTTCTCGTAATTTCGCCAAGTACCTACTATTTAGCGGGTATTTTCTTTTGGGAAATTACGCGTAGTTTGCTTTCACATTACCAAAATACCTGGTATTTTCTGATCGGGGTAAATTTCCAGATCAGAGAACACCTGGAACTGACGAACTTCGAGGCGGTCTGAAACCACCTACTGATACAGTGAATCTGATATTCTTTCGGGTACATGTCTGTTTTTGTCAAAGGGTGTGATTGAATTCATCAGTTGATACCCATAACACAGTTAATTGAAGTGATTGGGATAGACCCACATTTTTGTAAAAAAAAAATGATTCATATATAAAACATGATTGTCTTTGTCATGATATTACATGTATAAAAGTAACAACCTCCAAGTCTCATACTACATACGTACTGTACATAAATAGGAAGTCGATTATGAAGTGTCTTGAGCCAATACTTTATTCTGAAATCATTTCTTTTCAATCACCTGCATATTCTTATTAAACTGTAGGACCTACATTTGAAAAAAAAAGAAATATATGTAGGCCTACATTTACTTGTCTAATCTAAAGACATTCCACTCCACAGTGAAATGAAGTCATGTATAAATTTTCCCAAATTACACATCTAGCATTTACCTTGGTATACAATTTAGTAATATCTTTTTAATGATGCTTGTGGCCATTTTTTTTTAATGAGGAGGTGTGGGTAAACATGTGTCCATGTGCATGTAAGTTGGCCCACATCTCCCACAATTGACTTGATTTAGTTTTGAATTCTATTTTTAATTCCTTTACAATTGACGGCCATTCTTCAGAGAGACCGGTTCTACGTGTAGACCCTGGGACGTAAGTCGTAAGGAATAAAGATTTGAGGTCTTTAAGACTCTGACTAAGATGCTATTCATGCATGGCAACCTATTCATCTTATTTTTTGCAGGATTTTTGTTTCCACCACTTAATGAAGAAAAAGAGATTTGCAGAAAAGTCAGGATTTTAAAGGATTGTACAGTGGTTAATATGCTTCTCACGCAGGGAAGTGAAGTACTGTAGTACACACCCTTGTTAATTTCACAGCATGGGAGAAAATCGTTCTTTGAATCCTTCTACAACTGTCATTTAATTTCCAAAGCTAATAGTATTTTAAAAGGCTATTTGTTGGTATTAATCAATAGTATTCTATTCTCAATAACAATTGAATTAAAATGTATTTATTTCCTGAATCCTTAGTCATGGAGTGAATCGACAGCAATCAAAATATCCAGAACTCTGAATATCATCCTATTTGAACCTAACATTTCTTTATTAATTACATGTACCGACTTTCATTCCTGTGAATTTAAAGCAAAACAATATGTAGGTGGATGTTTTCAAAATGACCTGCAACAAAATAGATTATAATGAATGATAATTATGGCTCCAGGTTTAAAGGCCTATTTTCAATGGTTCCTGATGGCTGACAAGTGACAATAATATGTTTCTTCTCATTTAAAAGCATTTGACAGATGATGTCAGAAAATTATTGAACGTACAGAGAACCATTTCAATGTTATGAAGGAAAAAATTGTTTTAAGGAATTTGTATCACATGACATGGGGAACTGCTTGGATGATGTCACTAAATTTAATCATGCTTTGATTATTTTGTTTTTAATCTTACATGTATGTTTCTTTTATTTAATTGAAAATCCAGTGCTAGTCAGAGTGAATCTAACAATTGAAAATGATAGCATTTAGTGATCCTCAATATACTTGTAAATATTCAACCACTTAACTTGGTGCCAACCATGATTGGGTATCTTTTAAACTTCCCTTGAACATACTTTTCTTTTTGAAAAGTGTAAACGATCTGAATCTGTTTTAAAGACCAACCTTCGATTCCCGTATCGCGCACATTTATGTCCATGTAAGCCTACATTCATTAAAGGAGCAATTACTTTCTTTTCATAAAGTCATAGACAACTTATGATTGGATGAACTAACTAACTAAGTATTGGCTTCTACATGTACGTAGAACTACAGATACGTTCCCCGTGCAACAGTGTACAATATTTGAATTTTGCATTTCACAGTTCTGCTGCTCTGTCAACTGCACTTTTGTTGGCAAATTCCTCTCTTTCAGACAAAAGTCATTATCCATGGAGGTTCCTCATGTGGAAAATACACAAAATGCATTAAAAAATGCAATAAGAGTGGGATAATAGCAAATATATCACTTAAGACATAGGTGGCAAAATGATTGTTAAAACCCCATTTATGGGTAGAAATGGTACATGTAGGTAATCACATGAAACCAACACAGTTACAGTGTATACCTGAGAAAAGGAATATTTGATGGTGACGATTATTATTTTTTTTTTGGGGGGGTCATAGTGATATTTTGAAGTAAATTTGATATCAGTAATTGTAATAATTGTGACTATAATGATAATAATAGTAATATACTTATTTGTATAACACATATGTGCATATACATGTATTCTGCTTTTCTGTAATTAAGAGCTTATGAAATGCTTAAAAACCAATTCAGGAAAAATGTGTAGGAATTAAATTGAAAAAAATAGGTTATTAGTCTAAGTTTGATTTGATGAAGAAAAAAATTATTTTACATAACACTACAAATAATGATATTTTTACATATTGGTGTGGCCACACTGGACAGAACATTTATGGCATTCAGGTTTTAATACATGTAGCATATTGTTTATCCTTATCAGTTGTCACATTGTAATACCCTTTTCATAAACCTATCCTCCAATTAGCTGCCTAAGAGTAATGCGGATAATTCAATAAAAATTGCGTTCACAAACTCCGAAAATAAGCCGCATTATTTTTACGAGCGCCCGTCCTGAAAAAGGCGGATAATCGTCATGACAACTGGACACGCCCCCTCCGATGCGGTTGTGTTGGAAAAGGGTGACCTTGTGACCGCACCATGGCAATTATCCGCATTATTTGGAAATGCGTTCATAAACTCAAAATCTTGTCACGATGCTATTATGCGGATAATAGCAGCATCAAAATAATGCGGATAACTCTGGTCCTCCTCCATTTTACGACCAAATTATGCTGCTATTAGCCGCATAATTGGGTTTATGAAAGGGGTATAAGTGTACAGTGTATGTATTACTGTATGTTAATCTGCTCATCAGTTCAATTTTAACTTGAATATTTTAATCCCAATCACAGTGACAATTTAAATAGCCCCCCCCCAAAAAAAAAAGAAAGAAAGAAGGATGAAGGTTGTAATAAAGGAGTTCGATCTGGGTCGTGTAGTTATCTCTAGGTGGTTTCAGACCGCCTCGAAGTTCGCCAGTTCCAGGTATTCTCTGATCGGGAAATTTACCCCGATCAGAAAATACCAGGTATTTTGGTAATGTGAAAGCAAACTACGCGTAATTTCCCCGAAAGAAAATACCCGCTAAATAGTAGGTACTTGGCGAAATTACGAGAACTTTCGTGGGGATTTTTCCAAGGTCGCAGGTATTTTGGCGATGTGAAAGCAAATTACGGGAACTTTTAGCCCAGCGTGTCGTTGGGCGCCGTGGCGTGGGTGGCTGCTGGGCTAGTGAATTTGAATCTCGCGCCTTGCCTGCTTATCAGACCATACTGCGCATGCTCGTAACTTCGGGAACTTATCCCGAAGGATGTGTTTCGGGGCGGTGTGAATGCAGGAATAATTAACGGGTATTTTTTAGCCTTAAAAATTTCTCGTAATTTAACGGGGATTCTTGTGATCGAGGCGGTTTGAAACCACCTAAAGCCCCCACTTAGTCAGTTGATAAAAAAAATGTGACCTCTTCTGGGGGGCGTTTCATCAATATTTTCGTCCGACAAGTTATCAGATCTGACAACTTTCCTGGATTCTTATTGGTTGAGAAGCACTGTTACTATAGTAACTGTCGGATAAAACAGGACTTGTCGGATAAAAGGTCTGACAAGTCCTTTCATGAAACGCTCCCCAGGTCATCTTGCTATGACTAGTACTGCCCTTGTGTAATAATGATAATACTTAATGATTTTCATTTATGTAAGATATGTTTGAGGATTTATATACAAAACTATTGTTCATTATTTTGATGTCAAGTCTCAGATATGTATTTTCGTGTCCAGAATTTTGTTATGAAAAATGTTGCAAAAACCAATAAATGAATGAATGAATGAATAATAATAATAGTCTGCTTTAATATAACGCTTAATACATCGAAATGGAGTGTCTAAGCGCTTTACAGATATTATTACCCCGGTCATTAGATTCAATGAGTCATTCCCGCACACAATGTATGCACATCCTCCACTCCCTGGGGAGTATTCCAGTCAGTCGCCGATGAGGCGCACACAGTACTGGACAAGCTACAATGACTTCCACATCCTTCCGGTGCCCATTTAGCACCTGGGTCGAGAGTGGCAAAGACCGCGGTGGGAATTCGAACACACGACCCTCTGTTTACAAGGCGAGAGTCAGAACCACTACACCACGGCTCCTCCCCTGTAATCTGTGTGAGTCATGATAGACCAAGATGGGGTTTCAATTATTGTAGTAGGTCCATGATCAATAGGGCCATCTGCACCAGCCCGAGTTTTCAAATTAACGTGCTATTTCTGATCCGGCAAATTATCCCGATCTGAAAAATCTAGATGCACTCAGGATTATTTTTTCACGACGTACAGTAAGAGCATAATGCATTGATGCCTTGCTCGAGCAGGAATCGCTCTTTTTGCGATGGTGGAGACGGGGTTTCTTGAATCTCGAGATTAATCGCGAAGAGGGTCGATCGGGCTAAAATCTCAAGATTGAGCAAACTCGGGATGGTGCAGCAGCCCCTAGTGAGGTTTATTTCTAATTCGTCTCCAATTCGTCTACTATCATTTGGTCTACCATCATTTCGTCCACTCACCACATGGTCTACTTTCTTGTAGGCTAATGCCATTCTGTCTAATAACCAGTTGGTCCAATTGCCATTTAGTCCAATTACCATTTGATCTACATGTAATTGGACTAAGTGTTAAATGTGCGAAATGAATGAAAATGAAATGGATATTAGACCAACTGATCATGAGACGAAATGATAATAATGATAATAATAATGATAATAATATGAACATTTGTATAAATGCACCGGTATCCATCATAAAAAGATGCTTCTGGTGCATAATGGTCATCGATGAAATGGTGGTTAGACGAAGCTTGATGGGACCAAATGATTACTGGACCAAATGTTGATGGACGGAATGGCATTAGACTAAGTGGAAATGGACCATGTGGTGAGTGGGAGAGTTGGCAGTAGACGAATTGACAATTTACCCTCAGAAAGACCTTTTTGGGGGCACCTTTGTCATTTGTATGCATCTTGAATCATGTGGTTTTTCTTCATGATTGTAGTCTCTTCTACCCCTTTCATAAACCCATCCTCCAATTAGCCGCCTAAGAGTAATGCGGATAATTCAATAAAAATTGCGTTCACAAACTCCGAAAATAATCTGCACTATTTTTACGAGCGCCCGTCCTGACGAAGGCAGATAATCGTCATGGCAACTCCACACGCCCCCTCCAATGCGGTTGTGTTGGAAAAGGGTGACCTTGTGACTGCACCATGGCAATTATCCGTACTATTTTGAAATGCGTTTATAAACTCAAAATCTGGTCCTGATGACGCTATTATGCGGATAATTGCAGCATCATAATAATGCGGATAACTCTGGTCCTCCGATTTTACGACCAAATTATGCTGCTATTAGCCGCATAATTGGGTTTATGAAAGGGGTATTAAAAATAAAGGTCTTTGATGGAAAGGGAAAGAGAAAGTAAAATCTACTATTTGGACAGCAGACAGATAATAGGTGGTTTCAAACCGCCTCGATCACAAGAATCCCCGTTAAATTACGAGAACTTTTTAAGGCTAAAAAATACCCGTTAATTATTCCTGCATTCACACCGCCCCAAAACACATCCTTCGGGATAAGTTCCCGAAGTTACGAGCATGCGCAGTGTTGTCTGATAAGCAGGCAAGGCGGGAGATTCAAAATCACTAGCCCAGCAGCCACCCACGCCGCCGCGCCCAACGACACGCTGGGATAAAAGTTCCCGTAATTTGCTTTCACATCGCCAAAATACCTGCGACCTTGGAAAAATCCCCACGAAAGTTCTCGTAATTTCGCCAAGTACCTACTATTTAGCGGGTATTTTCTTTCGGGGATATTACGCGTAGTTTGCTTTCACATTACCAAAATACCTGGTATTTTCTGATCGGGGTAAATTTCCCGATCAGAGAATACCTGGAACTGGCGAACTTCGAGGCGGTCTGAAACCGCCTATAGAGAAATATGTTGCTTGAATTGATAGATTAGATGAAACTTTTAAAATAGGTACAATTCAACTCATTCACTTGTCACCTACATTCAGTAATTCTCAATCGTTGATCATAGATGTCCTTGCCAAAGGAAGAACCATGTACTTATATATCTTCACTATCCAGATCTGTTTTAATAAATCCTGATGTCCTTAAAATTATTCTTCATTCTCTTTTGGTTTTATAAATCTCATTTTCCATTCAATTCCTCTCTATTGGAATAACAAGTGAACACAAATTTTCTATTAGAAATCAAGAAAGTAATGATACTGTATTGATCTGTATTGTGTTACAGACCAAAATATTTTCACCATTTTGATACAAAGGACAATGGGGGGAAATAAAGGGTGTTAATTGAGGCAAATGTAATACTTGTGGATGTGAAATGCATTACAGGAAAGTGTCAGCGTTGATTCGTCATGTTTTAAGTCTAATAATACTTTGCATTTTTTTTTTTACAAACTCTTAAGCGGATTATTAAGATTATGTGGTAAAGTGAACAATTCTGTCTGGAATGTCGACTGGGTATTCGCGTTGACAGGGTTTTGTGAATAGGTGAGTGGAATTTATTAACAATATAATGGTGTATTTTTACTAGATTTCAGTGTGACTTTATCAATAGAAGGTTTATCCATGTATTGAAAATTAGTTCGAGAAATGGGGATTTCAGAATACACAATCTCTGTAATGTTGGTCATTTCCCAGACTTTTCTTTCTACTCCTTTCCGTTCATCCATTGGCATTTTTAAAAACATACCTACATGTACTAATTTATGTTAAAGACATTTTATACATGTACATATTAAGGCCCATTTTAAGGTTTGGTAAAAATCCCCTCTATAAAGTGTATGCCACTATTCCAGTTCATGCCCCAATACATTATGATGTGGAACATACATACGTGTGAAATTTTACTCGACAAATTTTTGATTTTGCATGGAAATTATTTTTAACTGTTACCTGATAAAAATAAAATATCTCCATATTTTGTTCTTTTTTAATAAATAAAAACCCACTTATAATATCAAACATGAAAATGATGATGATAATATGCTTTAATATAGAACCATACCTATCACATTTTGCCTATTTTAAAACAGGAGTCTTACATACATGTAGCTGATGTGAATGTACTAGTACTTGGTATGACGTTCCTCCGAAATACTCCAAGAAGAGGTTTAACTGGAGGTGTAGTTTATTATGTATGTGTAGGCCTATAGATATGTAAGCCCACTGGCATACAAGTGGGATGGCAGTGCACACTTGACCCCCTAGAAGTTTTATGATAGAAAAAAAAGAACAGAAAGGAAATGGAAGGAAAAGGTAAGATATTTTATACCATTTAATTTTACTGTTAAATATAAAATTATTTCTTCAACATTATGCTCATCTCTGTCACAAAATCGTTATTGTAAAGGTCAATATATTTCTTGCTCACGACTATTTTGTTAATTCCCCCTTATACCATGCTGCGCCCCTCACATTTTTATACTCATTTCACTTCTGTGTAGGCCTACACTATTGCCTACCGGTATACAGGTAGCCAATTTATGATTTCAGGAGAGTACATTTTTCATAACGACTACTTGCAAATCCGTGTATGTGATGTGCATCATTTACATACAATAGTTTGAATGTAGATGGAAAGAAAATATGCACAAAGAGCTGCCTAATTAATTCACTTTTCCCCCCATACATGTATGTACAATGATTCACTATACTATATAAACACACCCCATATCAGTTTCAGTAGCATTCCTACTGAATGAGAAGACAAAGGATACCCTACCAGAAGGCTATATGAATCAGCAGCCGCTTCTAGTTAGCCTACAAAAGGGCAAGCTTTGTTTATATAAAAAACATGATGATTAAATTGATGAAGTTCATTTGTAAGGAAATTATTGATTGGTCATATGTTTCGGAGTGCTGGATCAAATGTTTGTTGTAGCATATTTAGCAGAAAAATTTAAAAAAAACTTTTTCTTTATGAAAAATTGAAGAAACTACAGCTGCAGTCTTGGATCAGTTTTGTTTAACCCATATATATATATATAGATCTGTTTATTTCCCTTTACTAAATGATATTCAAAATTTTAACTGTGTACAACTTTTAGTTCAAAAGCTTCTCAAGCAAAGGTTCAAAAGTCAAAACTATAATTCATATTCCCTAGTACAGGGATTCTCAAATGGTGGCGCGCGCGCCACTTGTGGCGCACCGAGCCTCGCCAAGTGGCGCTTGGGAGCCGGTATCAAAAAAAGTAAAAATAAGGAAAAATTGGGGAGAAAAATGTATCTATTAGTAACCTGGTAATAAGGATTTGGTGATAATTTTAATACAAAGAGAAAACAAAAACTCTATACTTGACACTTCAATTGCTAATTGTTTCCTCAAATTTTGTCTAATTTAGCACTCGATAACCCCAATTATGGAGGATCGATGGTGTTCTCCTTTTTATTCATTCTATGCTGTACAATGGTTATGTGCCACACAAGTGATTTGAAAACTACGTTTGTAGGATTGCTATTTCAACGGCGAGAAATTGTGCATTTCCAGAGTATACGTTTTGGTTAAGAGTTAAACATCAAGTAATATGATATTCAAAGAACATCCTTATCATAAAAGATTATGAATTTTGGACATAACAAGCAGAAACTTTGTTTCCGGAGCCGATTAAAATCCGAAGTTGTAAAAGTGAAATACATATGCTCAGATGCATTGCCTGCCATGGTTGCCTGCATGCACTCTTGCTTAACACGAACTGAATGAATGATACTGCACGTGAGAAAGAGGGGGCGGCCCCCAAGTGTTTCACGGCCAAGAAAAAAAAAGAGAAAAGGAAAGGGATATTTAATAGCAGGGCCCGCTGGGAGAACAGTTTTCGGAACTGAAGTGGCTACCCTAGGTAAATATGACGCTATTATTATTATCATTAAAGGGAAAGAGTGAAATATTGTATTATTTTCTTAATATTATGTCAAAATGTAGATTTTTGTATTGAAAAGTTAGATATTTTTGCTTCAGCTGCAATATCTATCCCCTCTTTTTTCTTTTTTTTTTACTCATTAAATCACTTGTTTCAGCCAATAGATCTGGTGCAGAACAGTCTGAACTTATGGTATCATTGGTATGTTAGTTTTCTTTTAATATTGATATTGTGTAGTTTGTTGGCATTTGTATTTCTTCTGTTGATATTAATTAGAGCCCCTTCTGGGCAATTTAAAAGGCCTCATATTCCATATCTTCTGGGGGCTCTGCCCCCTCGACCCCACCAGGGGCCTCTGATACATTGTTGGTTTGCGTAATGAAGAGTGGAGCATTAAAGATTCTCAACAAGAAATGTGGCGCTTCAAAAAAAGTAATTGAGAATGGCTGCCCTAGTATCATATTATATTTCAATCTTGTAGTTATCATTGGATTTCTTTTAACTGCTCATTCTTTGTGAGTTTTGTTGTTGTTGCCGTTGTCTTGGTTTAAAAAAAATGCTTTTTAGCCTTTAGTCAGTTAATATTACATTTTCTCATACATACTAATGTGTATACAGCAATATAACAAAGGAAAATAATTGACATCCTGAGATAATTTTTTGAACAAAATTTATCATAATCCATATGTGTATACAAACAGAAAGCAGTTCATTTCACTCTTACTGTATGATGAAAACTATTCCAAACCATACAACTTTTTTTTAAAGTTCTGAGCAGGTAATGAAATAGAGAGAGATGGAGATGGTTATACCAATATTAAACAAAATATATATCTTCATATGTTATGTTTGTAAGATGGTATGAATACAGATAAATGAAATCTCTGTTTATTCTTAGAAAATAAAGTATACAGCAATAAAGGGTACAGAAATTTGAGTTTCAATTATTGATATCTAGCGCCCTCTTTCAGCATTATATTTATTTTTGTTTAAGTTTAGGACAATAGGTCTCTTTGAGCAGAATGCTACAAAGCTTATATCTTGATAATCCTCTGCTTGGAAAGAGGATTTATATGAAAAAGAAATCACACAGAAATTGCCTGATCAAAATTTTCATGTCAAACCGCGAAATTTCCGATAAAACATATTTTCATCCTTTTATGCCTCATAAAAGTGTGAAATAATGTTTTGAAATATAATTCAACTTGATTATCTCATAAAAGCTTTATCTTACAATGGTCATGATTACTGCTGCAGCTATTGCAGCTGACATCCTTACAAATATGTGAGGTATGCAGGAAAGATGCAACAGATGGTTCAGTCTACATAACGTGAGCCGGTATCCCGATTGTTGGTACGATATTGAATATCTACCAGCCTGTGAATAGATCGGTTTCACATATTAATGTACTATGCAGCTGGCTTGGAGGCAATAACAAAATCTATCTACTTGATAGTTTAATTAAGAGTTGTGTGGGTTTTTATTGAAGTGGGGATTGACATGCATTTTTTTTCACCACATTTTGAAATAGTTTGCTGATTTTATTTTTTTCTTTCATTATTTTATCAATAATATAGTTATTTATTTATTCATTTATGAATTTTATTCATACTTTAATAATTTGTCTAATTTATCAATTCATTCATTTATTGAATTATTATATTTGTTTTGTTCATTTATTAATTTATTGCTCTTATCATTTCATTATTAGTTTTCCTTATTTCCCATTTATATCTTCTTCTAATCTGTTTTCTAATATTTTTTTCCTTCTGATAAGTTTTCAAATGATTAAGTAAATCATTGGATTCATAAATATTGTTTTATAAATGTCAAAATTGATATTGGTTTAAGAATTGGGGATAAAGATTGGAATATGGTAATTATTTGTTGTTGTTTTTTAGAATAACTGTTAATGAGATCTGTATTTGTGTTTGAAGTATAAGTATTAGATCAAAATATGATGTGAATTCTGAATACAGAATGAATGTTACAGTGGTGGTAGTGATCCCCACCAGAAAATGAACATATTTAAAGTGTCCAGACTCTGCCATCTTTTTTTAATTGTTTAGTCAGGTAATAAAATATTACATTCAATAAAGTTTGTTTCCCCATGCATGCTCAACACTCAGCATGAAGGAGTGCATTTTCTGGATGTCTTTGAAGTTAAGTGAAATGCCGCCCTCTTCTGATAGAATATAGAGTGTCAGTGGTATTTCCATTCACAAAACCAATGTGCTGTATTTATGGGTACACGAGTTACCAGCTAGTAAGATGAGCAGTTCAGCCAATAGATATGATTTTTATTTTCTGAAAGAGATAAGTAAGCAGGAATTGATTGATTGTTTTAGTATTAGATGATATTTGATGCTGTGACTGTTAAATAAAACTCCCCAGGATGCCTACATGTAGTATCCTTTACTTTCTTGAAGTTTTGAAGTAAAGACAAAAACTACTTGCCCGAATAGGGCAAGCGAAATTCTCACTGTAGAATTACCAAAATTAAGGTCGATACGATATACCGACCCTAAATTTGGTCATGGCGAGCAAGATAAAATTACTTTGTGAAAAGAAATGCAAGAACAAGGTTCATCAGTTCATGTCAAAAGAGACAAGAAAAAGGTCAAATTGTTTCTTAAACTGTAATATATTTTTTTGAAGCTAGGTAAAACTTTTTTTTCAAGGATTTTTTTTGGCAAGTGAAATAGATTTTCGGGCAAGTATATTTAAACTATTTTAAAACTTACTTGCCCAACAGGGCAAGTGAATCTAAAAAGTTATGTAGCACCCTGGTTTGAAATATACAATATTTCATTTTTCATAGATTTGACAATGAGGACCAACTTGACTGAACCATATAGTATTAAACAATGCTAATTCCACATGTTCAGGTAGGAATTAATCGTATCAATTGACAATGACAGAGAGGAGAAATTTGAATATTTCATATAATAAAATACAAAAGTAATAAAATACTAATAGTGAGTGGATGAAGTCATACATGTAGTCTCCTCATTTGCATACCAGCCAGGATGTGCATATAACTGTTTTGTAAAATTAAGCGATAATTTTAAAATGTCATAATTTTCTTATTTTACATCAGATTTTGATCAAATTTTCAGTGTTATGCTTCTTGGATTTTTTTAAAAATGAAAAATGAACTTTTTGTTGGGGTGGACTTGTCCTTTAATATTAAAATAGGAGCTTGACTGCCCTCTCTACATATGAATATTGTTACATTACTTGATCTTATTACTGTTTACTCTCAAACCAGAACCTGTTGTATGAAGTTTGATTTTTCTCTTTTTGTTTTCTGAATATGACAGCCCTTTATTGCACCCAGGAAGCAGATGTGCAGTTGAAATAATACTATTGCCCTGTAATAACAAACAACCTTTGATTTCCATTTATTTCCATGAAAAGCATTGTACTGCTAAAAGTAAAGTATTTTCTGCTACATGTATTTGGTCTTGCCAAGGAAATGCCAACCTCCCTTCTTTGCTCATCTTTTCCAGAAATGTAAAAGTGACTTTGGGAAATATTCTCTCTAAATCTAAGTTTCCATAAGTCAGAAATTTACCCAAACTGGATTCTATTTTGGTAGTTAAGATTGCAATTTATCATGAAATTTTGAAGATCTTGGCTCTGTAACACAAAGATATGCGTTCAATCGCTAAATGAACTGACCAATCACTAAATGAACTGACCAATCAGTATCAATGTTACAGGAGCATTAGATTTTAAAATACTGACCAGGGACCAATCAGTGCATGTGGCTCTTTCATATTTGCAGTTCATCGCAAACCTTTGTGTTGCGAAGCCCAGGAGTTGTCAAGGGCCTTGGGGTTAATCGTTGAAAGTTTGGGAAATTTGCAGATATGGTCGCATTTCATAAGTTGGGTATGCAAAAAGAGTGGCGTATGAACAATTTTCCACATGGTGCCATGGATAAATTGTTGCTACATCACAGCATCTTGACCAAATTTATTGAGTAATATCTCATTTTGAAGCTAGAACTACAGTGCGTATCAAAAAAAAGTTTACACTTAGAAAAAATCCTGTAAAATTATACATTTGTAATATCCTGAAGATTTTTCCACATTTTAACATTGATACAGGTCCATTTAAGCAAATGACGATAAAACTGTCGAAAAATATTTCCGCTTGAGTGAGCACCACTTACTTTTGAAAAGTTAGTGAAAAATGATTTGCGCAGGACTTTGAAATAGTTATGCGAATAAAAGTAGACCTTAATCATGAATAACACGTGGAATTTAGCTAGTAAAATTGATTTGAAGATATCTTCTACCTATTTAACTTGTTTCTTTGCCCAAACCACTTCGAGAAGTGCATTGCTTCCCACCCCACTCCCCCACACACCGAGGCCATCGGGACGATATTTGCTCTACACTGAGCTGTGATTTACATAAAATGGCTTAGGCTTGATTTTAATTTTGTTAATCATTGTCAAGCTTGGGAAAAGTGTGGAGAAACAAGTATTAAATAAAAAAGTGAATGTAAACCCACTTTAAATGATAAAAACTTAGTGAAAAAATGCTAGAGATGTCTGATATAAACTTTGGTTCAGATTCAGTTATGTCCTCAGATCCAGCAGGCACAAAAAGGGTAAGAGTTGTGTATACTAAGTGTTAAAATTTCAATTTGGGTGGCAAAATTGTTATAAAATGCTTGAATGTGTCCGTTTTATTTCAATTGACTAAAAGTTCAAGGGAAATTTATGAGAAATGTTTCGCAGGGTAAGTTTGATTTCACCCTTTCACCTTGACACAGCGCACTAACGAGCATTTCTGCGCAAACAGATTTCTGCGAGCTTTACAAAAATGGACAGTGCTCACTCAAGTGTAACATTCTGTCAAAACTTTTACTTTCATTGGATAGATGAGACCCAAACCCAGGATTGTATGTGAAAAAATTACCCACATGTTGTATATTTTTAAATTCCCAGGGCTTTTTCAAAGTGTAAACTTTTTTTTGATACGCACTGTATAGGCTAAATACATTACTCTGAATTAGATCAATACAATATCAGGAACAAAAACTATAGCACATTAAGTTTGAAGTAACAGGGGTGGCGGAGCCGGTGGATGCGGTAAATGATAAAATATTAATTAAACCTAATTAACAACTTACTATAATATGTAATATGACTGATATCCTCATATTTCTGGGCGTTTTAAAGCAGGGAACAACTAAATGTCATAAAAATTTGACAATTTTGAAAATGTGCAGCAATGGAATACATGTGTATGTCAGCTCTGATCTGCAACCTTATCAATTAGTAAACCAGAGAGATTTGGTTAATTATCTAATTTGTAATCTTAATTTTTAGTACAAATGTTGTGTATCATTGCAAAAAACATTTCAACCCTTAATATTGTTATTTTGCCAAGCATACAAATACAGTGACAGGTATTTTGGGGGCAAAAATGTGAAATTAAATACTGTTAATTAATTAGTATAATTAACATGCATAAAATAATAGATAATTATTTTATTTTTGGTACAGATTTAATCATTGATGTTTCAAGATTATAACTACAAAATAACTACAAAATCCAATGTTGCATTAACTTTTGACACCATTTTATGTGCAGCAGGTCCAATTTGAGAAAAACGCATTTCAAAATTCACATCTACATTGACATCTATGTAATAATTAGCTGTTAATTAGTATCAATTAGTATTCGAGACTTAAAACTTTTTCATTATTTAGAGAATGGTAATAGATATAACATATCTAAAAATAAAATTTTTGATCATTTTTACCCTGTTCGCGAAATTGGACCACCTTATGACATGCGACCATATGTGGTTTTGAATTCATGTACATCTGTTTATCAGTGAATCTTTAGGGACTGTCTGGAATCTGGGGCGGTATTCTGAACATTGTCTTTTCTCCATATTTTATCTTATCTCAGAGATATGACAAAATCGGTATTCTGGTGGATGTCATAACTTTTGTCACAAAAATTGTCATAAATTTTGTCTCTTCTCTTTAGCGCGCAGCAAACATACGCGGCTTTAAATGCGCGTAATCCTTTTATACAAGCAAAAGATATGACAAAAGTTATGACGGGTAGCACCTGTCATAAATTTTGTCATATCTTTTAGTACCAAATATCCCGATACCCTGTCGACTGAATGTCAAGCAAATAATTATATTATTTAGATTAGATTATGGTATTAGTTTCACTCATCTTCCATGACAATTTTCACAATTATTTCTTCATGCTACAATTACTTAGGCCCTACATATTTATTCCTCCTTTTTTTCTCTGTTTTCTTACTTTTCTACCTCTCCTCTAAAATTCTTCACAGCTCCCTGTCTCTCTTTGTAATTAAGCGCATCAATATACGCGTAGTTGCGCGATGCCAGCAACTGGTTTGGGGATACGCCCTACCTGCCACGGGGCTTTCCTATTGGCTAGAAGGGCTCCAACTGGGAACTAACGATGATTTTGATTGGTTTGCTTCCGAATAGATGGGTGGGAACTTTGAGAGATATGACAGGGAAAAGACAATGTTCAGAATACCGATTTGTGACAATCATAGCGGTGTCACATCTCGGAGAGAAATGACAAAATTTATGACAAAAGTTATGACAAAGTTACAGAATACCACCCCTGGATTCATATTTCTTTCCTTTATCTGTTATTGTTTTGTCTTCTCATGTGTGTCTGTGGAGGAAATTTGAGTCATATTCAGGGTCTGTCTACATTTGTCTGTCAGTCTTACCTCATTTATTTTCCCTTCTCAGTGTTTTTCTTTGCCTGCCTGCCTGCCTGTCTGTCCCTCCATCAAGTCCATGTTTTGAGTCTGAAGGTCCATTCAGTCAGGAAGTAGCAAAGCTTATAGCATATGATTGGAGTCGTGATGGCAATTTATTTAGACATGACGTGTATAATGTGTTTCTTATTAACTTACATGTAGGCAATTGTCTCATAATTTGTGAAAAATTTTAGTTAGCTTTGTTTGTCACATTATTTCTGAATAGAGTTTCATGGTTGTTTTATCATCATTTCAAATCATTGTTAGATTAGCCTATTGTTTTTAAAGAACATGAAAGGATCATTATAAAGTTCTGAGCTTGATGTCTCTTTATACTTACATTAATCTATATGTGTACTTGAATTTCTCATTTCTTACACAGTACATGAATGTTGGCCTTACATGTATGTATTGATAATCGTTCTCGCTTCTCTACTACTTTATATACTCAAATTATTTCGCTATCATCCCCTCTCATGATCTCCCATTCCATCCACACCCCTCCCCCTCTGTATCTACATCTAGTCGAGTCTCTCCGAGACACAAGTGCCTGCTTTATGTCTGGGTCATGAGCATGTGCAAACATTTGCAAACCAGATCATGTGACCCGCTGCGACACCTAGCCGATAGCAAGGACCCGTTTGTCCTCGGTGATGTTTGCCGAGACAACATGAACCATACAGAATGTGAAAGCAAATTGATGAGCACACACAAACAACACGAAAAATAGAATCAATATCTAGGTCTTCGGTTTTTATTTAAGAACATGCCACCATTACTTTCTAAAAAATATTCTTTACATATTTGAAATATTCAGCAAATGATTTGTCATGTTTCTGTCAAATATAAAACATGTCATATAGATGCGAACCGGTATTTTTTATGGTATAGGCATACCCATTTTTTCATAATGTGATATTTTTAGGGCAAGACTACTTTTCCACAGGGCATGTTATATATAGTACAGCACAAATTGGGGGAAAAGGGCACAATAAATCTGCAAGGCCAGTGATGGGGGGGGGTCATCAAGGCTGATTAACAGGGCATCCAAGTTCATAGCCTTCGATGACCTTAGATTAATGTAACCCATGAATCATGAAGTTTGTTCTCAGAAAACGTATGGGATAGGAGAATTGATGTAAGATGTAATGGATGTTTTTAAATAATTTTTTTTTTTAGATTAGTCACTATTTTGGATATTTTAAAGCTATGAAATTTAGATTGGATCTCAGTTAATTTATGTTTCCAGTCCACCAGAAATATGTACATTACTTGAAGAGATGTTGATGCATCCACTGAAGAATATGTCAATTGTGTAGATTTACCAGTCAAATGAACTTATTCAAATTAAGATACTTTATTCTTGAGAATAAAAAATGACAGTTTTCAGAAAGAATTGATTATTTAACAAATTTCCTGGATCAAATTCAGAAATTGGATTGATTTGATGAACTCAATAAAGATCAGTATCCTCAGTCATACATGTATATTTTAGAGCGTGCTACACAACAACCACTTGCATAAAAAAATTGATACATGCTGTTTCTTTTGCATACTGGAACAAGGTATGTGGGGGGAATGGCAATTTGAATGACGTATTTACATTTCCCATGACATTTTCTCATTGTGGTTTAATTTGGTTTGTGTGTGCCAGTCCTCATTGTCTTCGCCGAGGTATTGTCGTGGCGATGAAAAGGAAATGTGACAGGTTATATTCACCTTGTCATGTTGGGATCAAGGTGGTTCCTTGGAACAGAGGCAGAGTGAGATGATATTAGATTTTGGTTTGGGGAGGGGCTGAAATTTTCTCAACCAAATTTTTTTTAGAAAAATGATTACATGAATGAATTTTAAAAAATATCAAGAAGTAAAAAGAAAATGGGTGTTCAGATTGTTGAATTTGCAGAAGTGTTTGCACAGGTAGAGGATAGGCATATATGCCTATTCTTTTTTAAAGTAGGTCTATATACGAATTTAATAGGTCGATGAATCTTAATTCTCTAAACTGCAAGATGTCCTGAGCTCCTTAGCTTCAATTTCTGTATAGGCCTATAACTTATATTTTTGTGTGACATCTATCTTAAAAAGTCTGTGTGATCACGAATGTCCAAAAAGGGAAAAATATACTTTCCAGATTTGAAGCCAGTAAATGAAATGGGACAGTTTTGTATATTGCCAAGGAGGTACAAATGATACTACCAAGGATTAAGGTACATGTACCATCTCAGTATTATACCCCACCCAACCCACACAACCCTCGTTTACCTGTATTGAATATGCAATTCCATGTTAAAAATTCCTTACAGTACCATGACCATGAAGCCATGACTCAGTGTCAAAAATCACACTTTTATTCATGTTTCTACTGTATAGGGGATTTTCTTTACAAAATGTTGGCTTTCCATGGAATAGTTCTCATATTTTCCCAGGCATCTTGTTAATACATTCCATTTTCTTCTCTAGATTTCTTTCATACGGCACATCTACCATGGGAGATATTTACACATGAATGGATTAACTGACATTTCTTTGTTGGAATGATGCGGGGGGGGGGGGGGTGGGGAATGACCAAAAAAGTAGTAGGTACATGTATGTGCTGTGGGCGAGATAAAAAACGGGGGCTCTGGAGCTGGCTTATTGTAAAAGGAGAGTCCTCGGAACAGGCTTCAGGGCTACAAATGTTTGTGAAAACGGGGGTCCTTGGAATGGGTCGCCTGCGTGTGCATCCCTATGGACCGGGCATACGTGCATGCAGCAAGCCCGGCGGCACGGCGCCGCCGGGTGGGTACGTGTGCTAGCGCAGAGGCAATGGTCGGAAAGCGCTCTGCGGCTGCTTTTCACCAAAATTGCAGCTCTTTTAAGCGGAACAGCGTAATGAAAAATATGCTTTGGAATGGATTTCTTCTTTTTTCTCGAAGAAAATGGTCTGCTTTGGAGTGGCTTTCTTTGTTCTTTTTCTCAATGAGATAAAAATGCTATATGCCTTGGAATGAAAATTTGAGTGTAAAAATGGGGACCCCCCACTGCACATACCCAACACGCATTATATATTTAGTGCCTTCCTGGGGAATAATGATACCTTGAAAGTAATTTGTTGTTAAAAATCGGCCCGAGACTCTATGTATATGTAGTAAATGCTAAGCTGATTAATATACCATTTATTTATCATTTAGTTTTCCAGACAAATGCAAGTTTATGAAAAATACAACAATGGTAATGGAATGATTTTCATAGTGAAGCAGAAATATGTAGGCCTAATTGTTACACAATTTCTGTAACGGTACTTAGGCCTACTTAGTGACCACAGAACACCATTTGTTCAGTAACGCATGTTTAACAACAGTTCTCTTTCTCAAGAGACACTTCTAACCCAACTCAAGCACCTTGCCTGGCATTTCTTGTAAAGCTTCTATTCATGAATTCAATTGAAGTCCCCGATTCTCGCTTTTGTAAAAATGTTCCTGTCAGGACAATTTAATATGAAAAGGTGTGATCAATGGAAAACAGTTTAACTTCTTTAATACGATTGAAGAGGATTGACGTAAATGTGCATTGTCATGTGTATTGATTGGTGTATTACGGTTAAGAAAACTACACTGGGTGAGGTGTGAAGATTCAAGCGCTATAAAAAGCTCTTTCAGAATACCTGTTCTTTTCTGTGAGTTTTTACCTAGTGGGAAATCTGCTGCTGTATAATGTGGACTCCTGCAGTTATGGTCTATAGATTTCTAGGCCAATTGATGTTGCTATTTGTGGAATAAATCCATAAATTTAAATTGCCGAGAAAGCAAAGGGATTATCCTGTTAAAAGAAACACCTTAATAAGAGTGAAGTCCTTCACATTTGTATTACAAAAAATACAATTTCTGATGCAAGTCTACATACATGTTTGCACATAGTGAGATTGCAATTTATATACTTGTAGGCCTGTAGTCCTCTTTGGAAATACTTGAAATTGTGTGCAATCTTAATATGATTTTACAGCAAATAGTTTATTAATGTAGGAAAATTAATGAAGATATTGTTATTGATCTGAATAATCACATCATTTAAAGATGTAACTATGATATTACTGGGTGGACCATGCTGATAAAGTTGATAGTTTTTTAATAGACAAGAAAAAATTGTAGATTATTTTGTTGATTATAACTATTAGTAGGCCTACCTATATTTAATTTTTAGTTAAATGCTAGTTGCTAGTTAATGACTAGTTGACAGCTAGCTATCTGTGATGAACATCATTGGGCTTTATATGAGCCATGATATATCCTAAAGACATATTTCAATTTTTTTATACCATCAGATGAGATTGGAGGTAAGGTCCATCAAATAGGGGCTGTTATGGAACTATCACATCACTAGAGGGCCGTCTGCACCATCCCAACTTTTTAAATTAGCGCGCTATTTCTGATCCGGCAAATTATCCCGATCTGAACTTCTTTAGAGATTATTTGTAATGGAGACGCAATTATCGCGCTAGTTCGTAGGATTAATCTGGAGATTGCAATCCCAAGTCAACTTGGGATTATTTGCAAAATAGCACACTATTTTACGAATTATCTCGCTAATTCGCAGGTGCTGACGCACTCGGGATTATTATTCACGGCGTCAGACCATAATGCATCGATGCCTCGCTTGAGCAGGAATCGCTCTTGCGATAGTGGAGACGGGGTTTCTTGAATCTCGAGATTAATCGCAAAGAGGGCCAATTGGGATGAAATCTTGAGATCGAACAAACTCGGGATGGTGCAGCACCTAGGGAAGGAGCATTCTTGATTTTGAATACAGACTTTTAGGAGTAGTGAACGAGAACGTTGTAGCAGTCCTCTGATCACTTGAGTTAACATCGTTGTCTGCCCTCGTTCACTACAGATCAGATGACTTTAGATTTCACTCGACTTGTACGTGTACGTACGTCCACTTGAAACAGCGCGATAACCAGCGGGTCATGACACGCTGCCCGACCCGGAAGATCTGGCGTACCATCGCCTGGCGACCTGGTCGGGTGATGCGAAGGTGCAACTTGTGCACACTTGCCCTTTCACTTGCTTTGATTCCTTTTTACGCGAGTTAGGATATATATCGATATAAATTTTGGAGATCAGAAAGCAATTTCAAATATGATAAACATAATGCATCGTACAACTTACATTAATTTTGTGAAAAAGTCACTGAAAACTGTGTTTTAAAAGGGAAAGGTTGAACTTCATGCTGAGCTTGAGCAGTTAAATGACGTCACTCACGTGCACGTCGACTGTGATTTAGGAGAACTGCAAAATGGATGTGGCGAGGTTCTCGATTCTGATAGTGGACGTGTGTGAGGACCTGAGGCATATGGAACGCCAAAAAATGACGTCATCTCGTACCAGTTGACTATGTCGACGTGCATTTCTAAAAGTGCTCAATACATGTAAAGTAGGCCATATCCAGGAAAATTTACTAAACTAGTTTGCCAACTAATTAAACTTGGCAACTAGCTTAATAGTCAGTTGATGATGGGCTTTTTAATACAAATATTCTATTTCAAAAACATATTTTTTGATATTCTTCCACCAGATTAAGATTTTTTGTTGTAATTTTTTATATTCTCCCACAGATTGAAAGCGGAGGTAAGGTTCATCAGAGAGGAGACGTAAAGCTTGATGATGTGGTCGTAGGTATCAATGGAGTACCTTGTGATAAACATATAGAAGCTATCCAATTAGTAAAAACAGCTCATCATTCCCTATCACTCACACTATACAGGTAAGTCTTATATGATTTTATCCCAAATATGTAAGAAGGCAAGAAGAGGCCAAAGTCTTGCTCGTATGCTTTTTCGTCCTGTTGTTGCAGGAATGCCCTTTGCAGAACTGCCCTTAGTTGCGCTCATAAAGGCATTGCGCAAGGGCATTTCTGCATCGAGAGGGTGCGCGGAAGTGTGATGCTAAGGGCGTTCCTGCACTGACACAAACAAATAATCACTGTTGGTGAAGGTGAAGGGCAAACTATCACTTTCGAGGCAAGCTGGGTGTAGCTATCTTTCTGAAGAGAAGCTTTGATAGGAAAGACAGCAAGTACATCCAGCTTGCTGAGGAAGTGATAGATTGCCTTTGTAATCACCTAAAATCAAGGGGTGATTGTATGCTTTATATCCTTTATTGGGAACTACTATTAATGAAGAAACTGATATCAATACTTATCTATAAGAAGGATTTCGATTTAAAAAAAGAAATTGAAGATTTCCTTTGAGAAAAAAATCCATCAAGACAATTATGGTTGTTTTAGTGCTAGTGCGTATATATTTTTTTGCATGAGCATCTACATGTAGATCTTGCTCTAGCAAGATTTATTGTGACCTCACAAAGAAATTTTAATATCACAACAAAAAAATTGAGGTTCAGTGCACTTTTATTTTGCACAAAGTTATACTGCTAGCATGGAGGTACACTGTATGTGCTCATCTAGATCTTGGGCGATTGTCACTGCAGGTTATGGATAAAATGGACCAAAAATATCGAGAGACAATGACCTCTTCATTTTGCTAGTACTCAAACTAATTCATAATACGCTATGACCCTATGGGCTGAAAAAGATCAGCAAAACAAAAAAAGGTCCATCACTGTGAGTGATGATTGAATGGGAAAATACCCTTCATCACATGACCAACTTCTGACCAATCCTATAATACGATTCTAAGTGTGCGGAATATAACAGCATCTATCGAATAGTAGCCGTATACAGAGCAGCCCTCATCACGAGTAAAATAGCACTTCAATGCATGGCTCTTGTGCATGCATTTTTTTCTGTAACAATGAAATATTTGATGGAACATGCAAGCAAGAGAGCAAAGTGATCGAGCTTATCATAACGGTACTTTTGCTCTAAAAACGACCTGCTGACACTTTGTATGGATTGTTATGGGAAATAAAACGAGGATTTACATTTCTTTCAGAAGGAGGTAACTTGATTATTGAATTTAGATTGGATTGATTTTGAATTTGTGGGTTTCAGTGGTTCCCATGATGAAAACCAACTAAATATAGGATTGTGCAAGAATTCTAGTGCAAGGCTGAGGAGGGATCAATAATTTAGCATTTTCTTGATTATAGTCACTGCAAAGTATGGATGATTATCGGACTTGTTAAAGAGTCTGAAAAATTCCTTACTTTTGCGGAGCTATTGTAACAGACAATAAACCTGAATAGAAGCTCAATAACATTCCCTCAGCTCTCACCTTCTTTACCTCACCAAGATCAATTTCTTTTCTTTATTTTTTGAAAGAAACCTTTTCACCCACTTTTTCTTGTCAAGACATGTTTTTACTCCTTAACCCTAGCTATGTAGGGTCACATTTGTGTGGATCAATCATGCGTTACCACATTCAAAACGGGTATTCTCATTTTTCCAGCCTCCCAAATGTCAGTCTCAAGACATTTGAAATTACCATGTAATAAAAGTAGACTTTTCTTAAAAAGAAAAATGAAGGGCTTTGATGCTTTGTGCATAGGCCTATATCTTTCTTGATGAAAAGTTGTGGTTCTGCATATTTATTACCGTCTGTCAGGTCTGGTTCGGAGAATATGTTATATTTTAATAATATTTTGATTATGGCAATATCATTTTGGGGCTGAATGAAATGGCTCTGACATGTGACACAACATAAAGAATTCTCTTATTTTGCTAACATTTCAAAGATATAGGCTAGGCCCATACTTTATTCTGTGTTGAAAAAAATATATTGCTACTACTTATATGGTGTGTTTGTCTGAATTCTGAGATGATTACATGATAAATCAACATTCCATTGAAATTAATTACAAAGTCTCTGAAACCCTAAAGATGAAGTGCTAAGGATTTGAAGACCGATTTGGGATAGACTTGTTCTGCAAGGTCTCTTCTGTGAACTTGTAGGGACATGTAGGCCACTAAACGTGACCCAAACTTGAACTTCGGTGAACAGGAGGAGGATGAATTTCTTTGCCTTGTCGTCCTGGAGAAAATGAAGTCTTTAAGGTCAGAAATCTGATCAGAACAAACAAATATTCAAACCTAAATGGATTACTCTCAGACAATGAATTTCCGGGCATCCTTCTCTTTGATGGTTAGAGAAAGAACAAGGTTAAGTCAACTTGATTTCATTCCAGGCTCCAAAATATAAACTTTTATTATCTTATGAAACTAATTTTTGAGCTCTTATGTCTCCTAGGTAGCCGCAATTTTGTACAATTATTTGATATTTTCTCCATCTTGCTTATGGTCTGGTATTCCAGATAAACTGACCTTGTTTGCATAGGCTTTGAGGAAGCTTATCTTCAGCAGTCTGGGATTGCTTGAATTGTTTGCATAAAATCATTTGTAAATCGCAACTATTTCTTTGTTTGTGAGATTTCAAAGCAGGACTTTGCTTTGTCATCAGCCATTAATTAGTAATCATACTATTGGTATTACAAGTTTGAATTATCCCAGGATAGCCTAAAGTATTGATTAAAATCAGGAAAATTGGAGCATCTCAGAGTAAACAATTAAAATCTGACCCCATTTTACTCAGTTATATGCCTGCACTTGACCTCATAAATGTACAAACATATGGTAGTTGGATTTGATATGTAATTTTGTGCTAAATTATAGCTTTGAGATTCTTTCTCACTTTAAGTGTTAATATTTTCCCCCAAAAGGCATTGATCTTTGATCAAATTTTGAGATAAGAGAGAGGTAGATAGTAGGTGGTTTCAAACCGCCTCGATCACAAGAATCCCCGTTAAATTACGAGAACTTTTTAAGGCTAAAAAATACCCATTAATTGTTCCTGCATTCACACCGCCCCGAAACACATCCTTCGGGATAAGTTCCCGAAGTTACGAGCATGCGCAGTATGGTCTGATAAGCAGGCAAGGCGCGAGATTTAAAATCACAAGCCCAGCAGCCACCCACGCCGCCGCGCCCAACGACACGCTGGGCAAAAAGTTCCCGTAATTTGCTTTCACATCGCCAAAAAGCTGCGACCTTGGAAAAATCCCAACGAAAGTTCTCGTAATTTCGCCAAGTACCTACTATTTAGCGGGTATTTTCTTTCGGGGAAATTACGCGTAGTTTGCTTTCACATTACCAAAATACCTGGTATTTTCTGATCGGGGTAAATTTCCCGATCAGAGAATACCTGGAACTGGCGAACTTCGAGGCGGTCTGAAACCACCTAGTGAGATAGATGTAGAGGGAGTGGACTAATTAGGTGGTTTCAAACCGCCTCGATCACAAGAATCCCCGTTAAATTACGAGAACTTTTTAAGGCTAAAAAATACCCGTTAATTATTCCTGCATTCACACCGCCCCGAAACACATCCTTCGGGATAAGTTCCCGAAGTTACGAGCATGTGCAGTGTGGTCTGATAAGCAGGCAAGGCGGGAGCTTAAAAATCACTAGCTCAGCAGCCACCCACGCCGCCGCGCCCAACGACACGCTGGGATAAAAGTTCCCGTAATTTGCTTTCACATCGCCAAAATACCTGCGACCTTGGAAAAATCCCCACGAAAGTTCTCGTAATTTCGCCAAGTACCTACTATTTAGCGGGTATTTTCTTTCGGGGAAATTACGCGTAGTTTGCTTTCACATTACCAAAATACCTGGTATTTTCTGATCGGGGTAAATTTCCCGATCAGAGAATACCTGGAACTGGCGAACTTCGAGGCGGTCTGAAACCGCCTATTGAGTGAAAGGTGTGTGTGTTGGGGGGGGGGGGAGGTTGGAAGGATTACCAACATGTCTTACAATGTAATAGACAGGTTGGAGCTAATATATTTGAATAGGGCACTGGAGAACTATAACTAATGCTGCCCTCTTGTGGTTGATATTGGTAAGTGAGGTTATCTCACGTATTGATGATGAAAGGGTTCATTAGAAGAAAAAGAAATATTCCTATTCTTTTTTTTTCATGAATGTCAAGCATTGTTCTCATAGATCGTTACCAGGTGTGCAGAATCATAAATTATTGCACCCCCTCAAAAAAAAGGAAAAGGGGGAGATTTTGCTGTAATGTTTAGGGGACCATATTTCTTCTGAATCTTAGTTGTATACCAAGTATTGTCTTGCTATTGATTGAAGACTGCCCCTCATTTTTATTTACGGGATGACTTTCAAAGAATGTTCCATAGAAAGGTTATATTGTGGTAATTAGAACTCTTCTGAGTTTGATTTGGAAGTGGAATTTGCATTCAAATTGTGTTTAGTCAACTCAACACTTCTTTTTATAGATGAATCCGACTTCGGATCAAGTGGTGGCCATAACTGGGCGACTTCCAAATAAGAATGAAGGACTTTGAAAATGTTATGCAGTGAGCGAGGTCTGTTGGCAGTTGCTATCTCCTAATCTTATGCATACTTGAACCCCCACCTCACTTAGAAATTGCCATAAAAACAGCATCTTAACCGAATCGGCCTATAGTATCTCGCTATCTAATTTACGAAAATATTGCCTTGGAATGCAATTTGATTTATTGGCCTTTCTCATTATCATCCAGGGAAAATTCAGCCATGAAAAGTGGTGCAAATCTTACCAAGACCCAAAAAATTGTTGACAAAGTTACTCAGTACCTTCAAAATGTGAAGACAATTCAAATTCCTGGTGAATTAATGTTCCTCTTCGCCAACTTTATCAAAATTTGTACTTACAGGTATACGTGTATATGTATCATGAGCTGTAAAGATTTTTGTTCAACCGAAATGATGATGATCTGATGCTAATTGTTACATAACCGAGAAGACTTCATGACATTCTAGAGTGGACTTTTCCTTTAAGGTCGGTCCAACTATACAAGTCCCTGATGAATTGTTGGTCATCTTTAGTGTCTTTGTCGGCATGTTCAGCTTGGTTGATTGAGGTTCATCAATATTTCACGATATCAAATATTGTCCACTCTTCGACGGTCTCAGCTGTGCTTTCCAACAATAGCCAGCAACAACCCGAAAAGGGAGATTAAATTCTTAATCTCTAACTGTCCCCCTCTGTGGATTCACTTCAAAATCAATATGTTGTGATCTCTTCTTTTTTTATCAGCACAATTTTTACGCAATGCAAGCTATTGTTGGCTTTCACCGTACATAGATAAGACCACTTCTCCTACTGAGGTATTCATGACTGAGAGATGTTCGTACAATGCCTCTCTAGGATTGAAATAATGAGCAAGGGTAAAAATAGAAATTCAACCCTTGATGAAGTCCGTCATGAATGGATTCAAATGGGTTTAAATGTGCCCCTGGTTGTTACACACCAAGAGAAAAGACTTAATGCTCGTTATATATTTTGGGGGTGTTTATTCTCATTTATTATTGATATTTATTGATGTAATGGACCCTGATCAAAGCAGAAAATGCTGTTTGATGTGAAAACATCTGCAAAGAAAGCAATTATAGTGACTATAAAATATTTGAGGCAATCATGCTAGCGATACTCAAGCAACTCCCTTCTAGCTCTATTCTAATAATGAAAAAAAAAACACTTGTTTCAAATGTAAGGATGTCATTTGAAAGGGTATTTTTGTCGTTTTCTTACAAAACAACTTCGCAATTGGAAGTAGCCAATGTAAAAAGAATTGAAAGCCTTTGGAAGCTAATACATAACATGAACAGATGCTGAGGATGCTGCAAGATTTTTTTTTAAATAAAAAAGTGGCAATTAAGTCAATAAATAGCCATATTAAATGCAGTCCAAACACATGGAAAATATTGAAAATTCAGTAGGTGAAATCTATATTTCCCTGCAACATGCCACATGTGTGACCAAATTATTTCCAAACAGCCCCTAAACAAGTTTTTCTCTGTGTACAAAATAAACCCCTAAACAAGTTTTTTGTGGGCTTCATTTACACATTTTGGCCCCTAAACAAGTTGTCGCCAGAATATGGCCCCTAAGCAAGTTTTGTACAATGGGGAAGAACCTGAACACTTCAGAAACGAGGAGGAAAAGCCCTGGGGAAAAACATACCCTAAACACGTCTGGCTAGTCTTAAAAAAAAGCAATGATTCCAATAAGAAAAACTTTCACCAGGTATGAAACTTGTGCAACCATCATTGCATATTTTCTGGCTACTTCTGAAAATCTTTTGAACCAGTTGTCATTGAGATGAATAGCTATAATGTCATCTATATACATGTACTCTGTTTGTTAAGGGAGTTCTAAAGTTAAGGGGTAGACCTATTGCCTAACTCAAGGAACTCAAATGCCATGTCAGTGAATAAATGTCTGAACTTTCCATGTCATAACAAGTGGTTAAGACCAATTATTGGGACTGCATCGAATTTGAACGCTTTAAGAAATTGGCACAAACAACTTGTGGAGGTCCAATCTATTACTTTGATCATTGATGCCATTAATGATAGTAAGATGATCAAAGAAAAGAAGTTTTTGGATGGACCATGGTCATCCTCATTCGTCAACATGAAACCTTTGAAAACCTTCATCAGATTGATGAGAGGGAGATCAATTTGTTGTGGTTAGACTCACAGGGAGGCTACGCTATTGTCTCTGTGGTAAACAAGCTGGACTAAGAACCATGGCTTACCCCATGGACTCCTTCCAAATTTAGAAGCTAATGATCCCTTCTCTATTGTTTTCTATTGTGTTAATTGCATTCCCTATTCCAGTGAAGGACAAACAATGTAGCAGTCAAATGAAAAAAACAGATCTATTTCAGGTGAAATCCATTTGAAATTTGATTTGCCCTTATTCAGGCCTTATCATTCATTGTCCATGTAAGATTATGCACTTGAGAAAAAAAAACACAATTTGATGGGATCATTATTATGAATTTCATCTGCCAATATATTCCATTTCTGATGACAATAGACCAATTAAGTCCAGAATCTAGGTGGGGGACATTTTTCCAACTGAATTGTAGTCAACTACAGTGCCAAGGAATTTTTAAGCTATTCCCTCAGAATGTGTAATGCGTTCTCTTCTGTAATTGAATCATAATCAAAATGTTACCACTAAGGGACTGTAGTATAAAGCTTACTGGGGTTGATTTCTACATGCAAATTGTTGTGTATGATCAATCGTAAAATTAGTCCCACAATCAATTGCTAAGGTTTATGTTGCAGGGCCATGTGTTAGATGCATGGGATCCAATACAATGACCAAGTAATACTAATGGAGAGGCAAGGCTGTCTCTTAGCTCAAACACTTCTGGACAATAGGTGCAGGAGTATGTTGTTTATGATGACTATTTGCTATTCTTTGTTCATTAGAGGTTTGAAAACTTCCTTCCTGGAAAAGCCTAGATTTGTTTGTATCCAGGTGAATAGATATTTGCTCCATTGCCAGTTGGTCCAATCTTTGATTCAACTTAAAATACTAGGCAATTATAGAGCGCCATCTATCAAGAAATATCTGTAATCTCTTCCAATGCGCATGATTGTTGATGTTGCTGTCTTTTGCTTAATAGTAACATGCAACATTTATATAGCACTTAATACAATTTTTTCTAAGCGCTGCATACTATTACCCCGGCTTAAGCACGGCTATCCTGATCGGACGCTCAAGCATTTCAAGGAATTCCTTTCTACTGGGTACCCATTTAACCTGGGTGGAGAGTGGCAAATGTAGATAAGCGCCTTGTTAAAGGACGTGAGTTCTACGGTGGGATTTGAACCTCGCACCTTGTGGTTCAAAGTCCGTAGACTGACCACTGAGCCACAACATCTCTATAAGTTGCTGCTTAAAGTGCTAAGTACATTAATTGACTTAATCCTATTTGGGGATGTTTCACAAAGATTTAAGTATGACTTAGAGTTTCTCTTAAATGCTGATGCATACATGATAAGCAATAATCAATGTTCTTGATTAACACACAGTAGTGCTCGTCTTTTTGGCATGATCTGACCAATGCAGTAATGCATTTTATAATGCATGCAATTAGGCATTAGAGTGCAACTCTAATGCCTTGGTCACACTTGATCTACGGCAGCCGTACGGCGAGTCAACAACAGCCGTTTTATTAATTTCAATTCAAACCACCTATATGTAGTTAGTACAAAAAATATTGAAACGGCAGTTTTTGACCGTAGAGCAAATGTGACCATGGTATAAGTCATGCTTAAGTCTTTGTGAAACACCCCCCCCCCCATATCTATTGTTCTCACCTGGGTTGAGTGCAGCACAATATGGATTACTTTCTTGTTGAAGGAAATTATGCCGTGACTTAGATTCGAACCCAAGGCCCATTTTCCATCTTGACCAAATCTGTCGGGCTGTGGTGACTCACTAAAAGCTGAAATCATTTTTTTTTTTAATTTAGCAAGATGAGTACACCTGTTTCATTGGTCTTTGTAATAGAATTGATTTCTGTTGTTGGTTTATCCATGTATGCTTTCTTTATGATCTTGTCTGCTGATTTGGGCAATTTTTTTCTCATTCATGAAGCAAACTGGTTTATGTAATTTTCAGGAACTAAAATGTACATGATCAATTTCATTTCCTTCCCTTACTTTTATGTGCAAATGAATAATTGTAACACCACTTTTGCTATAATTGTCATTCATAAAATTTCTAAGAACTTAGACAAACTGTCAAAGTAATTTGTTCTAAGAGTTCAATATCTTCTCAAGTATGTTAACCTCTGGAACTTATTTCATATTTTTTTTCCATTATATTGCCTTGATTCATGAAATTAAATGTCTATTGTTATAGTTTCTAAGAAGCAGGATCTGTAACAACTGCCAAAGTAATATTTTGTAAAAGTAATTTTATTTTTGACATACGTAATTAATGTCTCATTCTCTCAGTCTCATGCTGACTATTAAGGGATTACAAAGTCGCATGCAGACTGTGGGATTGTAAGGTCAATATCTTCATAAAAATGTCTTCCATTTTGACAAATTTCTGATTGTCAAAGCAATATTGCCATGATTCATTGTTAAAGAATGATATTCAAATTTGTCTATAAAGTTATAATTCTGATCTGGAAAGTATAGATGGTTTTGATTTGTAGAAATTTTTTTAAATTTTTTATCTTGACCTTGGAGAACCATGTTCTTTTTGCATGGATTCCATGACTCATATGTTTTTTCAACATCTTATTATGTTTTACATGATTGATTCTGTAGAAGTCGGATTAGTCAAATGAGATTAGAATCTTGATCAACAAATTGATCAATTATTTTTAGTTATGTCGTTTGAGGATTATTCTCTCCACAGTGCTACGGTAATTCACCGTTATTGTTGAGAAGTGGATGAATGAAAACGAAAGTACTGTATCTTATACATAAATTGAATCCTTCAGACACGGATGCTGTTCCTATAAGGTCAACTGTCTGTGTCTTTGTTTGCATCAGACATACATGTAGAAAGTGTTATTTACTATATTTCTTGGAAAGCCAAAAGCATTGAGAAAAAGAATTATATCATCAATATGTGTGTGCTTCAAATCAAACTATGTCCTTGAGCCACCTTCTCCATCGCTGACTAGAGATCTGGTTAAATGATTGTTGTAATCTATCAGTGTAACTTGGAAGTGACAAGGTTAAATTTATTATGTAAACTATTATGATTAAATCCAGCTTTCTACTGTGTTTTGAGATCGAAATTGATGTAGGATTAAAACTATGAGTAACCATAAGAGGTATTTATGCTCTCAGGTGGTTTCAGTTTTATTTGACTTTATTACCTCGTTATAATTGGCTAATCTTTCAATACATGGTTTGCTTCTGAAAATGTATGTTAATATCAAGGTCATTTGAATTTTAGTTATTTTTCAAAGATATTTAGATCATGCCATGAAGAAAGTCATGTGTTTAAGATGTGGTGAAGTCAGAATGATGTTTACTTCCAGCATTGTTCTTTTATTGACAGTTGTTACTTTCATATTCAAACTGAGATATTAAGATATTTTTGCTATGTGAATTAAAAACATTTGAAGAAAACTTGTCCAGCAACTACAAAATAAAAACTGGAAAAGTTCGCCCTCAAATGATCTTGCTTAATATTACTTTTCATGAAAATAAAATTATTAAATGATACCTGTAATAAAGTGAAGAATTATGTTTAAAAAAATGATTGGGGTCTACCTTGAGAGAAAGAAGGGGGGGGGGTGGAGAGAGAGTGAAAGAAGTGGGGGGGGGGTAATGGACTGAAGGAAGAAAAAGACAGGTGGAAAGATTGACATATTCCATTGAAACTCTTGATTGGTTGTATTCATAAGTAAGATCTAGTCTCAATAGGACGAAACACCTCATGGATAAAAGCGTTTTATTGTTAAGCGCGAATAACGAACACCTTCGTTCATTCTGTCTTGGCAGGTAGCCTGCTCTTAGTAAAAAAGAATACATCACTCATCCCTTGGATTTCGAGTATTATCTGAGAAATGAATGGCACTCAGTGCTCTACCATTTGCACTTTGAAAGGTTTGGTGCATAGAACGTGTAGGAATTCCTTCATTATGAATAGATTCTTTAACAAACTATGAATTTTCAAAAAGGAAAACTATAAGTGTCCATTTTTCCTTTTATTATTATTTTTTATTCAACTAAAGAAATTGCGATGAAAAGCTGCACATGCTCTATGTGAGAGCACATCTTGGAGGCAGTATACCATTTTTATCTGCAGGATCTGGAATTTTGACTACTTTTCAGCTGAATAATGAGCCAAACTGAGTCAGTTGGCATTAATTTAACACATATATTTTATAATAGGAGCAATAAATCATTGCTTCATTGTATTAAGCATTGTATTCATAGCAGTGTCATTAGGCAACTTGCCTGTTCGCCAATGCGTTTACCCTACATATTTCAAAATTTCCCTCTGAAATAACGGGGTTGTTGACCGTTATTGTTTCATGGATGCATGATCGTGTGTTTCGTTATTAATATTGCTCTATGTGAAAGAAAACATTGGCTGCTTATCAAAGAAATTACAATATCCCCAAAGGACATTTGGATAATCCTGTGTGGATTATCTCTGCCTTGGCTCCCTTTGTATATATATATATGTAGATTAATGATCATTCTTTAATAAGATTATCAAAACTGGCAAGTATATAATTCTATAAATGAAACTGATGTGGAAAGGCAAAAAAGAAATAGATTTGGCATTCTGAAGGTATTGAAAGTTACACATTTCCAAACAAAAAGGAAAAAGGACAGGAAAATAGGAGAAAAAAAAAGAAAAATTAGTTTGGAAGCCCAATCTTTTGTGTTGCTTTGTTTGGATCCTATAATAAAATCCACATTATTCCAGAATGAATTGTGACTTTCTCATCTCCAGGGTCAGTTTTTATTGAAACATTTAGTCCCCCCAACGCTCATCCTTTGTATCTTTCCATTGTTCTTTCAAAGCCCTACCCTCAGGACACTTGTTTTCAGACAAGTCTGGTTCTTTGTCATCCTTTCTATCTGTATGACCAAAATTTATCAAGATGGTGAACAGCAATGTTATTTTGCAGATCAGAACATGTTTTCTACCTCTCTATTTTGCAAAAAAAGTTTTTGTTTGTCTTATTTTATACTCTGAATGAAAAGTATCATGCAAATTTTTTTTTCAGAGTGGTGGATACACAAAGTAATGGTTTCATGTCTTGTTCTCGTTACCATAAAGGCCTACCAATTGTTAAAAAGGAAAATCTTATAGAAAATGGCTTGAGTCAGGGACTTGTTAAAATGTGTCATCACAGACATTAGAGCCACCAATAACTATTTAGAATCAATTTTTTTTTCAAAAATGGAGATTGATAAGTGTAACTTCTTACCTTTTTAATTGATCATAAAAAAAATCACAATAATGTGAAAATTGATGTCTCTGATTACATTCATTTTTAGAACAGTTAGTTCTCTTTGAGATTAAAATGAATATGTTTGAAGGTAAAATTAATTCCATTGCCCATATATCTAGAATATAAAAGCATTGCAATTTCAATTATTTGCCAACTGTGACTCATACCAAAGAGGCAGTCATCCAGGGTGGCCTCAGCAGTCAAGATCATAGGAAAATATTAATCTTAAATATTGATCATTAATTGCTTCTAACCAGTTTCATTGTGAGTCTTGCCAATCATACATACTTGACTGTGGGAAAGGGTGTATAACTTGCACCCACTTGACATTCATAGACCATCTCTTGACATTTAGATCTTCTTTTGACAATAAAATGACAATGTCAGGTCCTTGAGGATGGTGTTGAAGTCCAATTTGGCCCGCCCATTGTGCCGGATTAAGGTTTGAGTCCTATGTCATCATTAAGTTTAAGAATGGATGTCTTTGGTTTATAAATTGTTGAAAAGCGACAGTGTATATATTGGTATTTCTTTTATCTCTTTGTGAAATTGATATAAAATAGTACCCGGTAATTAAAGTCCATTTGCAGAAAAATCTTTATTCTGATTTATGGATTTTCTATTTTCTGGAAACTTAATAATGATGTATTTTTTATATTAAATGTATTGTCAAAAGATGAAAATTCTGCATTATTAGATCAAAATTACTGTGAAAACTTAAAATACAGTAGATTTCAAACACTTTACCAGTTGGCAATTTCATGCAGTTATTCTTGTCGCTTTCAAATTTAATCATTTTTTTTCAAACCAGCTCAGTTTTAAAAGTACAATCTAACTCTCTAGGTACTTCTATACTTCTTCTTTTTACTTTATACTTCTGCATTTCCTTTGAAGTAATTAGGATCCACCATTTTGTATTTGCTGTTAGAATACTTATCCTATTGTCATTGCCTTAAATCCTTTGCAAACAGTTTCTGACACTTTTCACGTTGTCATGTCATGGAGTTCGGCTACTTTACCTTGTAACCTTCAGAGTGCTGACAAGTCTCTTGATACCGTGTTTACACATTGACTCGGCTCGGGTGTTGAATCCGCGAGCGAGGTTGAACACTGCGAAGAAGGGATCAGAGATCGCGTTTATACGTACATATAAAAAGGCGAGTTCAACACGGCTCGTGGATCTCGAACGGAAGAAGAATTATGACGTCGCAAATTAAACGCGGGACCGCAGTGACCTGGTCAAGAGAGTTCGACACGGTTTTCTGTTTACACACAAAAAAATTGCCGAGTCTGACTCGGCTCGCGGGTTGAAACCTACGATTTTGGCGGATCAAAAAAGCCATGTTCGACACGGCTCGCGGATCACACTGCGTTTACACAGCATAAAATTGCCGTGTTGAGCACGGCTCGCTTGTCGAACCCCCGAGCCGTGTCACTGTGTAAACACGGTACTATTTGCATCAATTTTCGAAAAACTGAGAGAGTAAGGTCTGCCATATTTGTGTAAAGCTGCACCAAATTAGAACTTGTCGTACGTACATGCAGGTAATAATGGTAGTTTTCTTATGCCCGGAAAATGATTTACTTTGTGTGGTAAATGGCTCCATTTTAAAATTTTAAGTATTGGTATCAACCTTATATACTGTACCCTCACCCCCAAAAGTAGCAATGAAAATGAATGAAATATTGAAAAATGATAATAAATGAAAAAATGAAAATTTATAGAAAAGATGTAAAAAATCATATATTGATTATTAATAATATTATGCAATAATATGAATTGGTAAATATTGTGTAAGGTGCTCCCATTGTGCCTTATTGTTTGGAAGACCAGGTAAAAATTAACTGCTTGAAGGACATGGTCTGGTATGACATGACTTAAATCATCAAGTCTTTGAAGAGGAAAGTGCAGAACAACAAGTTGCGGCAAACATACAAAGTGCAACTTATTGTTTGTTGAGTGTTAATTAAATACCAAGAGTGTTCCAACACTTGAACCCCTGTGTCTAGTCTTTTGTTGAATATATGAGTAAGGTTCAAGTGTTTCTTTTCTTTTATTTTCACCAGGTCTTTTGTTTGCTTTCATTCAAACATTTGAAGGAAGAAAGAAAACATCTTGTTTTCTTTGTTTGCCTGCTCTGCTTTCTATGGTTCTCTCTTGAAACACTTTTATTAAAGAAATATTTTTGAGGGTTCTTTTTCAAAATAAAATGGATCATCATAACATTTGAAGAAGAAAAAAAACTATTAAATGAAGAAAAAAGCCAAAAAGCAGACTTGGCTTTGGATGTATGAAATGAATGTTGAATTTTATTTTTTTCTTTTCTTTTCAATGCATCATTCTGTTGCCAAATTGAATATGAATTAGGATCATTCTCAATTTCATTATTGTGATTAAGATTTATGCAGTTCTCCTTTTTACTTTCAAATTTATGCTAAGTCTAAGACTTAAATTTTTTATTGCAAATAGCTAGAAAGTACTGATAAATTTTACCCTATTCCATCTAAATAAAGATTTTGGCAGGCCAAAATCCACTGGACGCACACATTGCTAAGATTTGGGCAGGCAAAAAGGTTCTCATTTTGTAAAAAAAATTAAAAATGGTTGGCCGTGACATCCATTGCAACTGCAGTAAACACTTAAAATCATATTTGGGTCACCTGAAAGTTTTGTACCCTTCACCACCACCTAGTCTGATGGGCAAACCCTTCACTCAATATAAGGGTCTGAATGTGCAGCCTACTCATGCCTTGTGTACTGAAGGCTCTCTCGCAAGTTTTGTATGTGCTAGTCTTTGCGTGGAGGCACACTTGTTGATCAAAGTTCCAATGAGGGTCTGTGCCTGCAGACTGACCACCACCCCTGGGCTTCTGCACCTGTCTTTCCAACCATGGACCTACAATAGATCCATGTTCTAACTAGGAGACTGCCTCCGCAAATTTCATGCGAAACATGTTCCCATAGCAACAAGACAACTTTACGTGAAGTGGGTTTGAAAACCACTTTCTACTGATCAAATGGCATCTTCCAAACTAGTGGGATATGCAATAGCCATAGATGTAGCCCTCTTCCTGCATGAATCCCATCAAAAAGGAGGGGACCAGGGACAGAGTTTCTTTATAATTATTCAGATTTTAAGATTGGAGGGAAATTCCTGGAAGCATGTGAGGATTCCCTCTGGAAAACAGTCTGAATCTCTGGTCTTAGTAATGGAATATGATGAGGAATTTGTAAATCCTTGTCACTAATTGATCCTTTACCAAATGCAATGGTGCATTATTGGATTGTGGTTTAACTTTAAACCCAAGTCACCTGGTGATGAGACTATCATTCCTACTATTGTGCCATCTTCTGAATAGATTTGAAATGAAATTCCTTCAGGTCCTTCTTGTGGCCAAAGTAAATTTGTTTTATCATTATCACCTTATAAGTGACAAGTATTTATTCATTAACTCTTACCACAGACATAGACCTCTTGTCTGGGGCATGTAATAGGTAATAATTTAGCCCCAAAGTAGCTCATCCTGAAGAGAAATATGAAGCATTCATCCACGGTGGTCTTTAGATTCTGTGATCTTTACAATCTAGAGCTATCGTATCCTTTGTAGGATCCTCTTGATTAGTATAGTTCCAACCAATGGAATATTCTTTTATCTGAAGAATAGACCATGGCCTAAGCTGAAGTTTGCCTCACTTTCAGAGATCACTGTCTTACAAGATGGTCAGAGGTTTTATGGATTGGATGGTCTTTTTGTCTATTGTCCGAGTTCCATTGATGGCTTCATATATTTTGGTAAACCCCAATCTACTAGATAGTATTGACTTTTGGATCAGCTTCAGACAATGCTTGAAAGAATGCAGACCAAATTTGTTTCAGTTTCCCCCATCCTTTGGTTTTGTTCTGGTATTCTTGCTTGCGTAATTGTGTTTTTATCCTTAGCAATAGGATACAAGTTAGGAAAGGAGCCACAACAGTTGGTGGGTGATCTACTTCAATGGTTGATTTCTTTAGCCGAAAGAAAATAAATGAATATAACAGTAACGCCTAACTTCTGGATATATGAGAAAGCATGACACATCCAAGAATTTTTTTAATGATAGTTTCTTGTTATTTTGCTTCTTCGGATAATATTTCCTTTGAAAACAATTACAGCTCTCCTGGCATTGGAAGCAGAGTGGATATTTTGGTATGAATAGAAGAAATATGTTCTCTTGAATCAGTTACAGCATTGCATGGTCGCATGCAGCGAAGTGTGAAGCCTCATGTGTGACCCAATCTCACGATCAATAAGTATAGTCTTCTGATGATGGTCTCCCTCTTCCTCTCGGTGTCCATCGATTGTTAGACAAAAGCATTCCTTGGGAGGGGTTCTTCCTTCGTCTCTGCTCACTGGCCCGGTGTGCACATCTGGGAGACTGTTGAGGCGGTTGGTGATGATCGGCCTGTTCTCCGTTCTTGAGGACACATAGAAGACATTCCAACTATTGTCCTCTGCCTTGATAATATTGATTCCATGTTACAGTATAACTCATGAAGTCTTCCAACTTGTGCCTGAGGTGAAGCAGAGTAATTGCATCCAATATTGAAGAGATTTTTCTGAAAAGCATTTTATGTTTCAGAAGCAGGAACAAGAAATTCTGGATGGATGAATGCTCAATGTATTCGGAGGAAGCTGGAAGAGTCTATAACAAACTTTTTTCAGACTTGGTTTTCATTGCAATTGGATTGTTGATGTCACAAGTAAAAACCATCTTTGGTTTGGACTGGAATTAGTGAGAATAAGTCTGTCGGAATATGACACGTATTCCAGTTTTCTTCTCTCTTATGCCCATTGCTGAGACTAATGTAAAAGCCATCATTTCTAGGTTACTGGGACATTTTTGCTTATCTTACAATCACAACAATTTGGCAATCTTCAATAAATCAAGATTGGTGTTGTGATTATTATTTTATCAGTTACATTGACCTTAATCTTGATTTTTTTCACAAAGTTCAACAGTTATTGTAAAAAAAAACTCATTCTAATGTTCATTGTGATTTGGTGATGCCAACTTATGCGGAGGCGAATGCCATGGCTGAAGTATTTCCATTGTGCCGATTAGCACTTCCTGCCTTGTCGACTTGTTCAACCAACAGTGCTCATCCTACGAAAACACCATTTTTAGCCACATAATACGGAGTAACAGTGGACAACGGATGAGTGAACAAAGCTAATTATTTTTCCCACAATTGTCCTGATAACCATACAACAAATATATCAAACAGAAGGTATATATGTGAAACTATGTGGGACTGTAGTTGAAGTCCATTGCTCAAGTTGTGGGAGTAGAAAACAAGACTGGTGTCCATTGCACGGCCATGCTCGGAGACCCCTCTTGAAGGTTTCGAGTGCTTGTCAATGCCGCCTTCTGCAGGTGGGGTAAGAATCTTAATCCACCTGTGAAGGGTGCTGCCAAGGGGGTCCAAATACCATTTGGAAGTTCAACATTCTTTTGAGGAGGAGCAATCATTGCATGATAGGCAGGCGTAAAGAAGATCCGGAGCTGACTTCACAAGCCGTGATGTATCCCTGCTGTGAAGCAGTTTTAAGATGCACTCGTAAAGAATAAGAATGTGATTCTATCATCTTGAAGAGCACAAACATTGTCCAGAAGTGAGGAGTTTATTTACCAGGATTCAAGTGATCTGCGAGAACTGGTCTACACCAATCAAACCTCTAATGTGTGCTGGTAAATCGTCACAGTACAATTTCAATGCAAACGGTATCGTCGCTGCATGCAACCTTTGCAATTGTTCTTCTTCTATCTTAAAGTTCCTCAGGTGTTGGTGTACTGTTTAATCGAAAGGAAAACACAAGATTGGAGTTCCAACCAATAAAGATGAGGAAATGTATGTAATAATCACCTCACAATTTCCAGCATCATTTAATTCTCTTTATGAGAGTACATGTCATATGTTTTAATTGGATTAATAGTAGACAACTTGAAGAGTATAGGTGAATCAAAATGTCAAATAAGAGAAACTCGTTACCGCCCGATATGATGGGAGAGGATCGCCCAGGAACACTTTCACCCCGGTCTTTAGTTAGAAGAGCAGTTTCGTTCAACACCGGGGCAATGCGGTACATAGGATCAAAACTTCATAGGAGGTGAGTTTCACCTAATTTGTTATTGGATGGAGAGTAACACACATTTGTTTGTTTTTGAAATGCTCATGTTCGATATATATTACATATGATGGATATGATGTGTTACATATGTTTCCTGTGTTACATCTTGATTCTTCCAGCCTTTTCAAAATCATAACTTAAAGTCTTGTTATATGTCCTGCTTTTTCTCAGTCTAGCAATTCTTGTCTAATCGTGTTAGACATCTGCCAACTTACTAGTAATTTGAAAATGTCCTAAGTGCTGTCTATACTGTCATAAATCTGTAAACCGCCTGAAGATTGAATTAAAAATCCATTCTTTCATGCCCTTCATTCATTTTCAAGTGACTTTGATGACAAAATCATGCTTTTGTTCTTCCCTACAACGAGTTGGTGAAGAGAAGAGAATATATACTTTAGATAGTTAATTTTGACAAATGAAAAAGTTGATACAAAGCCTAGCCAATTAATATGTGGACTTATTACAAAAACACAATGGCTTCTGACTACTTGACCATGTGCAAAATTTCCCTCGGAAAGAGTATTCTGGCTTTAAATCAAGTAGTGGGTCTAAGAAGAAGTCTAGCATGAATTCCAGATTTCTCTTTGGAAAGGGAAACTTTCAAAAGACAAGTTCTATTCAGCCATTTTAGGCTATAGATTCAGACATGTTTCACAAACCAGGGGGTGGGGTAATTGTAGTCCTATTTTTAACGATCATTAGGATTGCCCCAAAAATTTGCGATTGAATAAACATGATACAGTGTTGATGTGAAATATTAAATAACTAATGGGAAAATTGGTAAGGTCCTTTTTGAGATTACTTCACTTCTACTTCAAGGATGACACTCAGCAGAATCCATAAGTGCTAAGGAATTAACTTGGGTGCTCATCAGCATTGCATATTGATTGTGCCTCATTAATTTGACCTCGACCCACATATTCCCAAAAAGGTGAAAAAAACTAATTTGGCTATTGAATCATGAATGACTTCTAATTAGTTGAAATGATACCATACTATCCCCAAGAGCTCAACATTGAAATTCTTCATTCTTCTTTTGAAAGGATAATTAGAAAGAAGTTATTTTTACATACACTACATTGGAATGTTGCTCCATGGCCAAAGCATTTTAGAAATATAATAAGCTATTAAAATGTGTAATCACATTTTAGTTATATAGAACAAGAAAGGCACATAGAGAGAGGGAGAAAGAAAGAAAGAAAGAAAGAGAGAGAGAGAAGGGGGGGGGGTATTAAATGAAGAAAATATTTTACATCTGTTTTTGACACTTATTTATTGTGTTAATGTTGAATTATATGTACCATATTTTATTTTTCAGTGTGTGTGTTTAACAACATGATTTAGAACAATCTATCTTATGCTTTCTCTGAATATATTTTGTTGACATGATATCTGTCCTTCCTTAGCTCCTTTTATATACCGCTTTATAAGATTATCTGGCTTAAAGCCATATACCTCTTTTATCGAACTGTGATTTTAACAAAAACCTTGGAATCAAGGTTAATTGGGGAAGCAGTCTACTGACTATAGATAGCAAGTGCTAAATATTGCTAAGCTTTTTAAAGAACAGCATATTGTTTTGATTTTCAAGGCAGTTGTTATTTTGTATATGATGCCAGGATGTATATGTAGAGTTTCCGTTTTTATTTATTTTTTGTGTGGGGCTGACAGTAGTATGTGAGATCATGTGTGCTGGTATTTCTGGTAAGTTTTATATCATTTATCTTGTAGTTTATGTCATTGTCATAGGTGTAGTGATCTTGAATCATCACGATACTCTTTTTTTCAGTGTTTTTTAGTTTTTTGCAAGTTTTTTTTTGTCTTCATTGAGAAAAAACATAATAAGGATGTAGCTGTATACAATTTTCGTATCAAGCACTGAATATTCTCTAACTTTTTTTTTTACTAAAACAAAACAAAGCTACACATAATGGAAATAATTGAAATACACCAACTGTGAGAAATTTGTAAATTAGAATGTATGATCTATTTAATTCTCCATTTTGTTATCTAAAAAACAAGATCCCTATTGTGGTTTGTATACAGAAAAACTGCAAGTTATTGTACTGCTCAGCAAGGCATGCTTGCTACATTTTGAAGCTCTAAAGAATCGCAGTGTATTTTATTGTATTTTGCTCGGAAATGCATGCATAAGGAAGTAAGAATCAGGATCGCCTCATTAATACCCACTATTGCTCTCAATATTCCACTCCTTTTCTCCAACAGTATAGTGTTTGGCTGCTTACTTCATAGGCATTCTGTTACATTAGTGAGGTTGCTTGTTACACCATTCCTACGTAGACAGGGAAGATGCATGTTTGTTAACATTTTGTTGTTAAACTCATCAGCATCTTAATTTGAATTCAGATGTCACGTTGAAGTGCAGATTAGGTCATTACTGGCATTTTATTGCCTTGTGTGTACTATTAGCATGAGGCCTATCAATTATTCACTGTCAGATATGCCTGTGTGGATTGATGATTATACGTACCCATTGGTCAGCTAGTGAAGCCTATTCTAAAGCTAAAGTATTTACATGTAATAGGAATTAAATATGCGTGTGAAATCAATGAAATCACGAGGACTGTTGCTGAAGTCACAAAGCAGTTGGATTTTGCGTAGAGATTTGCTAATGGTGCTCATATCACACACACTGGCATCATGGGTGTAAATAATTCACAGTTGATCGTCTGAAACTGTGGGCATTATCAAGTTGCAAGCTTGATGATAGGGAGAGAAATATAAAGAACTGGCTGTCACTATGCACGGTTGCTATGCAAAGCCAGAGGACCTGGCAGATTTGTGTATGTGGGAAGCATTGAGTATCTGGCTGCTTGTGTTTCCTTCTCTATATGCTTGATAACATAAGATGAGTCAGGCTTTGGAAGGTCACTCTGCGAGCACGCTACCGAGTGTCAGGAGATGGAGATGAACATACGCCTCCATTTCTCTCCTCGTTAGTATTTACTTAGTGCGGCTTTCATTGCATTAATTGGATTCCTCTAGTGTGAGGTGCTCTCATTGCTTCATCATCTGAAAATCCCCAATATTCGTGATTTCTTTCATGTTTCGATTGAATTCCTGAGGGATTCTACCTTATGTTCTTAGGAGAATTGGAATATCAACATCCCTCTAGCGCTGTCCTCGATGGGTATCAAATTATAATTTCACTCCAGTTGAAGTAGCTTTGTGATGACCATGGGGGCAGCCATCTTGGATTGATGTTTCATGGCATTGGAATGCGAGGGTATACAGTAACTATGGTCACTGCTGATACCATTACACCCTACATGCTTTGATATAATTACCATGGATGTCCTCTGCCATTGGATATGTTGTGTACCACAAGTGCTTCTGTTGAGTGATCCATTGAGGGACACCTGTGGATATTGAGGATTAAATGTCAAAAAGGCTCGAATTAAAAGCATAAGTGACTGTAATTGCTGCGTGCTCGTGATGGATTTCTGAATTGAAATGGACTCCTTCATTTTTTTTCAACTGTAATTTATTAGTGGACATATCACTGCATTGGAATTTGATTTAGTGGTACCTTGAGAATTATATGACACTGCTATGAACCATATAGTTAGAATATGCTCCGGTGGACATGGAACAGAATTTATCAGCCAGTTTGCTTCTCACTCTTGGGGTAACTTCACCTACACCACTTACTGTGACAGATGTTGTGACGTAACCATTGTCACAACCCTCAGCACAACCTGTGTCAAATTCCTCTCACACCCCCTAGCAGACTTCGTTTCAGACCCTCTTTCAGCCACACCCACGCACCAGCATCTTGTTGCCATGCCGATGCTGTTACCTCTTGGGGTGGAGCAGGGGGAGGAGAGGAGTGGGGATGATGCATCCAGTGTTGGCAGTGGGAGCAGCAGGGGCGGCGCCCACAGCCAGGGTGGAGGAGAGAAGAGAAAAGAGTATAGGAAGAAGATGGCAGATCTTGCCAAGTTTTGGGAGTCGGCACAGTGGTATGTAAATAGTATCTAGAATCTTAAAAGTAAATGGTTCAACAGCAAGCAATGCTGTAAAATATTTGTAGGCCTAATACCCTTTTTCCCCCAGATGATGACCCCTCCTTACTCATAAATTGATACATTTTTTTTTTATCTGCTAGCCTATATCTGACATTTTATTGTCACATTGCTACTGCCATCATCTTTCCTTTTCTTGTACATAATTATCCCTTAATATGATTAGTATTTTTTGTTATGTACAATTATCTCATCTACCGCCACTGTCATCTCTATCATCATCATCATCATCATGATTGTTATTGTCACTGCAACCTTCGATATAAATGGGCAGCTATAACAAACTTCAGTTCAGTATAAGTAAACACATGGAAAATCTCTGTAAATATTGAAAAATTATGAATTACCGTAACAGTTTTTGAGAAGAAGTTTCGAAATGAAACACCCACAAACCTACTAAGGACTACAAGTCCCTGATCATTCTTATGCACTTCACTACCTCTCTTTCCTCAATTGAATCATGGCTCAAGGTAAACCCAAGGGTTGTCAAAGAAGGAAAATTTCTTCATACTTCAAGGTTAAATTTTGATTGATTTTTGATATCCTTTTGTAAAGGTTCTGTCTTATCTTGAATACATCTGTATCATTTTGTTATCAGCACGCAAACATTGCTTATACACCAAATACCATCCACTGCGAATTAAAACCAAACAATGTTGAACAATGAAGTTGACAAATTTGCTGGGCTTTTCAGGAAAAAGTGAGAGGTTTCACACATTTGAAGAAGACTTGTATGTTCACCTTAGCAAGAAATGTTTGCAAATTGAATTTTATGTGATTGAGTATATTTATTGTATTCAAACATCAGTATTTGCCCAATACTAACTGTAACAGCCTTGAGAATTTGTTAAATTTTCAGATAAATTGTAGAGCTGAATTGCATTTTAAATGTTTGCAGAATGAGTCATGTAATTGTTTGAACAAAATGTGCTCAAGAATGATTCAAGCCCAGTGGCATACTTATTTCATTATAATTTGAAATGACATGATTTTGTTTTTCAATATCATCAATACTTTTTAAATTGCATTTTGATATCTATTATTTGATGTAGTTTAATGCTTGATGTGCTGAAATCTTCAAAATACGATACATGCAAATTCCAAAGAGCTGCAATCACTGAGGCATTTTATAAGTTGGTATTATATTAATAATTAAATTGATTAAGAAAGATTGTGGCACTGGTCATTATCCATTGGAGAGTATACATCATCATAAATGAAAATATGCATTTCAAAAAGGGGGGGGGGGGAGGAGGATAATAAAATCTAAAGCACATTAATCTTTCTCTATCAAAGCTCTCATGAATGCATTAGAAATTATCAACCTGATATTTCAGCCATGTTGCTTGGTATGAAGTAGTGAATTGAAATAAGTGCCTTCCATCATGTCATTAGCATTGTTGTAAATTGAGAGTCCCAAATTTCTCATGTTGATAAAACTTCATTATCCTGTGCCTCACTAGGTGGTTTCAAACCGCCTCGATCATAAGAATCCCCGTTATATTATGATAACTTTTTTAGGCTAAAAAATACCCGTCAATTATTCCTGCATTCACACCGCCCCGAAACATACTCTTCGGGATAAAATCCTGAAGTTAGGAGCATGCGCAGTATGGTCTGATAAGCAGGCATGGCGCGAGATTAAAAACCACTAGCTCAGCAGCCACCTGCGCCCAACTACACGCTGGGCTAAAAGTTCCCGTAAATTGTTTTCACATTGCCAAAATACCTGCGACCTTGGAAAAATCCCCGCGAAAGTTCTCGTAATTTTGGCAAGTACCTACTATTTAGTGGGTATTTTCTTTCGGGGATATTACGCGTTATTTGCTTTCACATTGCCAATATTACCTGGTATTTTCTGATCAGGTAAATTTCCCGATCAGAAAATACCTGGAACTGACGAACTTCGAGGCGGTCTGAAACCACCTACTATAATATTTGGGATGGCATGGATCCGAGGAATTCAATTTTGCAAAAATATAACCGGATATGATTGAAGGTGCTTCTCCCTACAAACACACTCAAGAGCTTGTGTATTATTTTTAGGTCTATGTTTATGCAAAGGCTTAACTCGCATGCCAGTCAGGTATCAATCTACTCGTTCATATGGTAACCTATAATTAGAAAATGCCATCCCTTGGATCGCATTATATAATATGTAGCCTATGTTTTGAAGCGGGAAGGGTGCATCTCTGTAGCCATGATGCACTGTTTAGTTCCTTATGCCTGGTTCCAAACTCCTTTGTATAAATTCAGAATGTAAACCCCCCAAAGAAATTGGGAGATCAAAGCTCGCCGAGAGACAACAAAGGCTCGTCGTGTCCAGGCGTGATCAATTTCGAGGCACTGGTTATTATTATCTCAATAAATATTGGATTATCTACAGTCCCACATATCTCCTTTGATGTGGGTCTCATGTGTCTGCCCGCTGAACATTAGTTTGAATGAAGTGAATGTAATCAGAGGAAGTGGTTTTCCCCCTAGGGTGGGCCGTGATTGTTTGGCTGGTGAGAAATGAGGACAGATAGAAATATGACAAGATAAATCAGATGAAAAAATGGAAGTAAGGAAATATGAAAAAGCAGTTTCTTGAGACCAAATTCCTTGGAGATCAAGAATCTCTATGTCTATTCTAATAGCACCATCCTTGCAGTAGCATATCAAAGTTTAGTGTCTTCAAGCTTTTTCTTGTCAAATGCATGAGTTACTTTAAAAGAATAAAAATATGGCAGGTAATATTCTTATCGACCCTGGTATTTTCAGATTGATGATTCTTCGCCAGGCATGCTGTTTACAAATGTCAAATGTTTAAATTTTGCTCATCATGATATTCCCTCATGGGTATAGTCTCATGTGCTGCCAGCAAATAATCTTGACACTTATTTGATAACGTATTATTTTTGGAAGTTGTTGATGGCAAGAGGAATGTGTTGAGGTGACAACGAAGGAACGCAGCTGGTAGAAACTGGGTTATCGTATCGACTCACCGGCATTCAGCAAACTTCAGGCAGAGTCTGTATTTTACCTGGTTACACCTATGTGCTGATCCATTTGTTGTTTGGCTGTGGTTGTGAAAATATGATGGATATTTTGCTTGGTTTACATTTTTATGATATGCAGTGGCACCCATGCTAGGGGACTTTACCAATTTGGATTAATTCTTTATGTGATATTATTCATACTGATTACACATGTAGATGTAATTTACTTTTATTCAACACAAATCTGATTTTTTTTAATGCTGATACAGACATGTTCTGTTGAAGATTGTACTAATTTATGTATACATGAATTTGATAAATTGTGAAGACAAATTCAAACTACTAGTGAAAATGTTATATTTTAACAATTTTGGGTTCTCCTCTTACGATTAGAAAAATATATGGACAATAAACACACCTACAATGTCAATTAATCTGAAAGTAGATATCACTTGGATTATAATTTTTTTCTTTCAAATTAGCCGTGACAGAAAAGGAAGAACTAGCTTATGAAAACAACACTGAATTTTTAATGCAATTTTAATGTATTGTGCATTTTAGTGCTCTTGAATACCAGCCATCCTTCGCACTCACTGTGGAAGATGTGATAATGTGTGTTGTATATGGCAGATAAGGGAGACAAGAATGAAAGAAAATAATCAATATTGCTTTATGTACATCATAAGCTGTGTCAATGGAAGCCACAACCTTGTATGCTGGCTGTATGCAGTGGATATGACAATACAGGCCTGTATTGTGGCGTGAAGCACGGATGTATTCATTAGCCTATATACATATAATGAACATAGCCTTACAATTTTGACATGCTCATTAGCCTTACATCAAATTGATATGCATTTTCTTCTTGCTCGATTTTAATATGTTCCAGTAAAAATACAACTCCCAATGTTGCAGTATATCATGGCATTGGCAATGTCTGCTACAACGTTGCAAGAATAATGCAATTGTTGAAGATTGTATTTCAATTGTAATGCAATGTTGTTGGTTTTTTAAATATGGATTGAACCATGCAGAATGCTTGCTACACTCTATATGTAGTTTGACTAGAAAAGATATGCAGCTACTGTTGCATCATGGCCATAGAAAAGAAATTGTATCTTTTTTGATTAAGAAAATGTATTTTGATAATAAAAAATTCACCCAAGATTTCATTTCTAAAGACAATGATGTTTATCTCTACAACATTATGAATTAGTTTTATGTTTGTGACAAATGCCATGAATTCTTAGCATTCATACAGCCAGTTGACAGTGAAAATAATTCTATAATACTTTAATGTATCATTAATTGCACTTATGCTGCAGTTTAATTAGCCATATAATTACTGTATTGCAAACATGGACAAATTTTCCAGTTTCTATTCTCTTTCTTGAAAAAAAATCTTTGAATAAAAATCTTGATTATGACCTGTCAAATAATAGTGTAAAAAATGTCTGTGCCTTGTTTTATTTACACAGTGACGTTCCATTTTTCTCCATTATGAGGTCTAGCTCAAGTTCACATTGTTTCAAAAATTACAGGAGTTCATAGACCTCAGACTATTTTTTTTCTACCAGCCTGGCGTCAGGTTTGTGGTGAGGAACTGTTTCGATACCCACACAACCTTCATGACAAGCTCATGCGAGACCACCTACTGATCAATCACATTTTGATTGTTGAAATACATTTTTTTATGTGTGTGTGTGTGGGGGGGGGGTGGGCTCTGTATATTAATGTATTACTATTAAGGCATAGGAGTTTAAGCACTTTTATATAGCTCCAAAATAATGGCTGTAAAACAATATGTAATCAGATTTCCAAGTCCTTTGTTTAATTGGGAACTTAATTAAATAGATAAGTGATGATATTTCTTTCAAAGTCTATATTTTGTTGATTAGTACCAAGATGAATACCATTGATATTTATGACAGATTATAGATCAAAGGATACTTGGGAAGTATTTGAAGTATATTGTAGTTGTAAAATCTCGCAATCAACTTGTTGTAAATTAACAGTATTCTTTTTCAAAAGAATCAAAATCCTCCACTCCTACAGAGATCAAGTTTGATAGAAATGCAATAAAAGTTAACTTGTGAAAAATATTGCCAGTACGCCCTATCTAATAAGATATGGAATATTCAAGCTTGCTTGTTTGTTTGATTGATTATCAAATGAATAGCAACGTTATCACGTACTGATCATTAATTTATACCATGTAACGCTAGCTTAATATCCCAAATCACCTCCTTGAAAGATCAAAAGGGGGTCTCAGAAAAAAGGGGGTGATTTTTTACGGATGGATACCTGTCTGTTTTCCTCAATGAAGAAGAATGGAAAAATTGTTAATTTCAAAAACTGTAGACAAAAATACAAACATGGTTCAGCCATTGGGCAATGCATGGAGACAGTGAAATCACTCGGGCAAAGGATAGAGATGGTTATCGCAAGTTTTAGGTAAATATTCTGCTCAAATGGCTGCTTATTAGGTATTTAGCTTCAAGTCAGGTGGAAATTTCCAGGGGACCATAATGATAATATTTTAAGCTTAATAGTGCTATTTAAAATACATCTCAGAACTTTACAGAATACAAGTTATTGCATGTGCTGTTTGGATATTGCACTTATTGAGGCCCATATTATTCACAGTGAATTTCGTCAAAATTGAAGTCATGACGAAGTAAAAGAAAAATTTAAATTATGTTGAATAGTATTACAAATTTGTACCATTATTAAAAATAAAAAATGAAAAATTCAATGATGAACAAAACAAATGTTTTTAGGGTACATGACAAGAAAATGGGAAACAATTTTTGTTTTGGTGGATAGAATGAGAGAGATTTCAGGAGGTCCCGTAGAATACAGGGAAAAGATCGGTTATACATACAGTAGTCTGGACACCGGCTTGATAGAGGGTCTTGAAGGAAATATGATTAAACTACCTTACTTCCTCAATCACTCACAATTGTTTCCTTTTGAGATCTTATCTTACCAAAATATTGACAAGTTCGCTGTCCAGGCCATAGTTGGTCTCTCATCCTCTCCACTGAATACTTCATTGAGAGTTTGGTCATTAATTAAGTATCTTTATACATTTGTAATTATCAGTAGGCAAAGTTCCTTAGTATTATTGACCCCTTAGAGTTGTGGAGCATTGTAAGTAGGAATAGAATATTAATACCTAATGAAATATTGCATTATATATTCAAAGATGCCCCGTGTGATAGACAGTGTCTTAAAGGTAGAGCAATGTGGTCTGGTGGTCCTGACACTTGCCTTTGAAATAGGGGTCATGGGTTCAAACCCCAGCCATGGCATAATTTCTTTCCGCAAAAAATTTATCCACATTGTACTGCACTCGGCCCAGGTGGAGTGAATGGGTACCTGGCAGGATTGATTCCTTAAAGGGATGGTCAGGGCTGAAGATATATCAAAATAAATAGAGTAAAATTCACAGAGCAAAGTGCTGAAAATTTCATCAAAATCGGATAACAAATAACGAAGTAATGTGAATACAGACATCGCCATGAATATTCATTAGGTGGGCTTATTATGTCACATCCCCACTTTCTCTTATCTTAGGTTATTACATGAAATAATAAATGTTTCATTTTTTTTTATACATGTGTAAATGATGTGTCTCCGTTGTGATGAAATAAGTTGCGGCAATAAATAACTAATGCAAGTAATCAGTTGTCAATCCATTTGTTTTTAATAGTTTTTAGTAGAATTTTTTTTAATAAACCTGATTTCATATAATAAAATATAAAAGAACAAGTGGGGATATGACATCATCAGCCCACCCAATGAATATTCATAAAGACATGCCTAGAACTGTTTCACTGGAATAATGCAATTCTTTAAAATTCAACTTTGTTATTTGATATCTGCTTTTGATCAAATTTTCAGCATTTTGCTCTGTGAATTTTACCCTATTTCTTGAGATAGAAAAAATTGTTCATATACCTTTTTTGTGTACAAAGGAATACCTGTAATTTTGAACTGCCTTTGTGACATAACTGACTGTATTGAGTTGAATGATCATTCTTAATAATTTGTTGACCCCCCAATCATCATTATAATCAAATTAAATAGTCAAATTGAATGTTTGAATATGTATTCTGTATTAAATATCTTTTTATGATAAAATGGGCACCATTGAATTTACCTGTTTAACTAAATTACCTTTTTGCTCCTAAACTGATGATAAATCATTTCAGTAAAAAAATGGAGGTATAAGTACACTCTGAAAAGATTAACGAGCCTTTAATGCAGATTGGCAGCTTTCATATAGATTCATGAAAAGTCAAAGTTTACTGTTCTTCATCTATAAGTAGGTTTCAATGCCATGGGGCCCCTAAATATCTCTTTAAAGCTCTTTCAACTCCGGAAATAAAAGACATCCTTAATTCACAGATCAGGTTTTCCATGGCAGATTTATGGAAGTAGGAATTGCCCTCCAACCAAGATTTGCTAAATTATGTGATGTTTTGTGTCATTTATCTAGTAATATATCTACCCTTTCAAGCCATGTAGATGTAGGTTCCCCTGAAACCATAGATATTTAGTCAATACTACAAGTATGCCTGTGTCTAAAATTCAGATATTTTCTGATTAAGCAGTGTCTGTCATGCGTATAAAGAAATTCAATTAATCAGAAGATATGTTTCCTGTAATCTCTTCAGGATTCGTGATGCAAATCAAAGTATAAACAAAACAAGTCAGAAGGGATGCATGCATATGGCTTCTGTTGTAGTTGGTATACCCTCGTTGTCTATACCAGACTATTAGGTGAACTGTTTATTGTATTTGGGGTAACTATAAACACCTTTTCTCATGTCCCTAACTGACTCAATATTTGTGATTGATAGAAATATCCGGCTTTGTTCCACACTTGATTGACAGTTAGACTACAAAGGAACTCATATATTTATTGATCATTTACCAAATTGGCTGGAACCTGCATGCTCATTTTGTTTCAAGGGTAAATTCAGTTGTATTGCTTCTCACCAATCTTTGTAGAAATATCCTTTGGGTTTTTTTTTACCAAGAGCTTCAAATTCCATTTCAAACTCTGAATAAGGACAAAATGAAACTTTGAAGATGAATTTGGCTGAAGAAACTTCAATCTTACATCTTTAGACCCACTGTCGTTTAGTTAAATATTTTTTTAGTTTTTGTGGAAACAGTCAAATAAATATATTTGCTAACTGCATTTCTGTATTGTTCTTCCTCAATATCTATTGAATCGACTCTTTGTCTCAAATGATTAGCAATATGTGTTATTCATATAGCAATTAGCTGCAAGGAACAGCTTTGTAAAAGTCTACATTATTTAACACTTTTTGAAGACTTCAGATCTTTTCCGGCAGCCCAAGGAAAAGAATTCCCAGATATTTTCAAAGAACAAAGAAAAGTATGTGCCTATAGGGTGACATTTCTTCATTTAATTCATTTAATGGCGACCTTTTGAAAGATTCATCAAAACTTGCCCCTCCAAGTTACAAGAGAGAGAGGTTGGTCTTTTGTTGTTTTGGTGATAGTTTAGCTTGTGCAATTATTGACTTAGAAGAGGGTGCTACGGAATGAAAGAAATTCTTGGCACCGTGTCTCTAGGTCCCGTTTACTTGTCTCAGGCTTTCTTTTGCTCTTCCATTTGTTATGTTATTCAGCTGATTGTGTTTTTACATGTTTTATAGAATGTACACAGTCCCATAGAGCTTTACTTGGAATTTTACATTCCAATTGTAATTTTGCCCTTCTGAGAATGCTTATCACTTGTTTTTCAATAATCTGAAGTTTTCTCACAAATTCAGGGTAGATATTGAAATTTTCCAAGACTCAAGTACCACTGACAGTTTAATCATTTAGTGCATTTCTCAAAGTAAAAGGAATATGAAAATTATGGCAATCATAAAATTTAGTTTCTAACTTTAGACATCCAAGTTAGACATTAAAGCAGGAGCTCCATGGTTAAAGTTTAATGTTTAAGTTAGCATTAGTTAATTGATGCAACCTTGAAACAGATTTTGAGAAAATCATTCCAGATTCCTGCTCCTGGGTTTAAGCCGTGAAAGTTAAAATTCGACTGATTTGGATTGCACAATAAGTATTTGTCCACTATCGGCAAGACTTTGTCCTGTTGAGAGCATGGGGTGTGCTATTGCAACCCTTGAAGAATGGGGGTTCCCCTATGTTGTCATAAGTGTACATTGCACATCTTCTTGTACACCGCAATACCTCTTCAGATTGCCCTGTTATATGAAAAGTACTGAAATTGCCAGTTCCAAAATATTTCATTCATTATCTAAGGTTTCTATCAGTTTCCATAATGATGCCTAAATTGTTCTTTTAATTAATATTATAGAAATACTATGAAATTCGAAAATTTCCATTATTGGTCATATAGGCCGTATTTGTAGGAAACATGATGAGTGCAATTTATCATTTTCTCAAATGGGTCATCTAACAAAATTCAATATGTTCTTTACAATTCTTGCTTGATATAATAATAATGATAATATAGGTATATTTACCCAGGGAAGCCACTTCAGTTCTGAAAACTGTTCTCCCAGCGGGCCCTGCTATTATTATTACCCTGGTTTTAGCTGGGCTGCCTAGGCGCTCAAAGCATTCAAGGAATTTCTTCCTACCGGGTACCCATTCACCTCACCTGGGTTGAGTGCAGCACAGTGTGGATAAATTTCTTGCTGAAGGAAATCACGCCATGGCTGGGATTAGAACCCACGACCCTCTGTTTCAAAGTCAGAAGACTAATCCACTGGGCCACAACGCTCCACTTTATAATGAATCATGGGATGTAATTTGGCGTTGTATCGTGGCACTGACTGTTTTGATAACCCCACAAATTCTATTTGATTGTATGTTGAAATAAAACAATACATTTCTGATTATTCTGATTGTGATTGCTAGTTTAATATATGAAAATATGTGAGACTAGACTTGATTTAGCACCTAACATCTTCCAAGCATTGGGATTGCTCTGCATGTTATGAAAATTTTGTCTTCTTATGCCTTGTATTAGAAAACTGGAGAAAGGCACTTATTGACATTTGAGACACTTAGCAAAATATAGGGATATGTCTTTTGGCTCAGAAAGCACAGGCCTAATTATCCTACTGTTGTTAAGCAAACTCCCATTCTTAAGGTGCTGAGAATTAAGTGCATTCAATTCATATAACTTAATAATTTTCAGCATCATTCATTAGCGACAATTCCTGAGGAAAAAAATCAAAGATGGGGGATGAAGGGGGATTTTTTTTCCAAAGAAGCGGGAATGTAGCATATACTCCCATTAGAATGCAAGGAAATTTGTGGTATTTGCAATTGTAATCAAAGCGAAGATTTGTTCAATGAATACAAAACTACACAATTCACTTCCCCAACTCCCTCTTTTCCCCTATTTGGGTTAGTTCTTAACAATAGAGGGTTAATGTGGGAGTCATTACTTTTCTGTATACCTGAATACATTGTAAAAAAGTGATCATGTTCAAATGAATTGGCGTCCTTCCCAAGAGGTCTGGCTGCAATAGATTTGGAAGAGATAGCAGGGAATTGGGTCAGAGTTTTCTCTGTAAAATCAGAGCAGCGGCGGGGGAAGAAAGCCATGCTTGTTCATTGTCTACAAAGGTAGTACAATGAAGGGAAAATTTTGTGAGAATTATAGAATCAATCAGAAGTATACAGGGTAGGATTACATGAATGGGAAGATTGTAAGATAACATTTACAAAACTATTTGAAGACAAACTTTATTCCTGTCTATAGCTCTGACTTCGTGCAATGAAAGCAAATTTTTCTGAGAGCATGAAGAAAAAAAATAATGGAATGCATATTAAAGGTATTGTTTAACTTTGTGAGCAGCCGATTTGAAAAATTCTCAAACCAAGATGAAACTTGTGTATCAGTGCATGTATTAGAACTAATAAACCCTAAAAACAACCATTATTGAGAATGAAAAGCTAAAACTACAAGGGAAAGCCCGATTTTGTAATTAGGCATCTTGTAGACACCTAAATAGTACACATAAGTGTATGGGATGAAATTAAGATGGTGTTTCCGGTCACTTTATATTTCAATTTTTGAAGCACTAAATAAATATTTTCGAACGCAATTTTTTCTGGGCTTCATTTTTGTAACATATCCTAGACACAGGTGACAAGTGTGACCTTCTAGCTCAGATTTTTTAAAAGTCAAACCAATGTTAAACAATCACTTTAATGGAATGAACAGAAATGTGTTTCAATCAATAAACCAAAATACTCTATCTGGAAGTTTTTCAACTAAACACAATCAAATTGTGATATCATTAATACTTTACTCTTTTTATGAAGAACAAGTAGGTTCATGCAGTCAACACATCACATCTTCAAAATATGAAGGGAAAAGCATAGGGAATTAAGAATCTTTTTTTTTAATTTTATACAGTTTTTTTTTACTCTCAGAGATAAATAAATGGAAAGGACTTGCTGGTTGAGTGATGTTTACATTTGGAAACTTCCTGGGTCATTTAAGGTCACCTGGTGCTCCCTAGGGTCAAAGTACATTATTTCCAGTCTGCTAGACAGTATATCTCTCCTTTGGGGAATGAAAGTTCTTGATAAGGGGGCAAGAGTGGTAGATTCTGACACCTCATTAATCAGCTGATAAGATTATCCCAGGGCTCAACCAATCCCTCCCCCTAGTTTCATGACCCACCTCTACAGGGGGGTTATTCACACCTTGGGGTTTTTTCACACCATATAGTTTTTACGGTGTTACTGGTTTAAAGCAAGGAGTTACCAGCACTGTTTAAAGTGAATAAAAAAAAGGATACACTGGATGATGATAATATTAAGAGACATTTGTATAGCGCCCTCTATCTAGATTCTGTCTTTGTCTACCCCTTTTCCCTTTCTTCGCTTTTTTTTATAAATGGAATATGATTTCATTTCTTGTACAATAGTGCAGATAAGAGCTGTTAATATCATTCTTAAACACCTGCTTTTTATGTTTTGGAGGACTGTGTATAAGCCTACATTGTATATTCCATCATCTTTTTGTAAAAAAAGAAAAATCTTGATTCAAAATGATGCTTTCCCCTTCTATGCTCCTTCTCATTTCAGATCTCTTAATCCAACCACAATGATGCAGGATTAATCAAATCAAATCAGATGTTAACATCTGTGTGAACAGCTTCTCCAGGAGTTATCTAATTATCTTTTCTATTGTCTTTTCAAAAACCTGTGTCTCTCTCTTGTTGAAGTAAAGCCTGACTGAGAAAAATTAACGTTGATTTCATGGTGTAGCGTGTGTAGAGATGAGTCACCGTCAAATTCATGATAAAAATGGAATGTGATTTTTGCCAAGTGCGTGTGAAGTGGTTCAGATTTTCCCTTCTGTTTAAATGTCTAATATCATTAAGCCAAGGCCAAAGTTATACTACAAAGATGAGTTCTTTGCCAATATGTTATTTAGGCTACCTGTTGTTTGGGAAAGTTGAAGACTTACAAGTTTCAATTTGTGTAGCCTTGTCCATCACACTCTCAAATAGAGCTGGTATCAGGATCACCAAGTTTCTGGTGTCTGGAGTTTATGTTGGGTATCAGTGTGAAGTCTTTATGGTACACCGTCACCGTGTAAGCCTATTATTTTGTGGGGAAAGAAAATGAAAAAAATGAAATATTTTATCATTCGAAATGAAATCTGAAATAGAAATGCTCCAAAAATTATTTTTGCCCAATAGAAAATGGGCTCAGCAGCAACTGTGCAGCGCAAGAGCAATGTAGCTCTATCCCTTGCATTGTTGAACGCCAAACGGGGTAGCAGTAACTCCCATCTTTTAACGTCTTTGTCTGATGCGGCTGGGGTTTGAACTCCCGACCTCCCGGTTGTGAGACAGACGCTCTACCAACTGAACCAACACACACAAGGACCACCCAAACTCAAAACATTGTGAATCCTCCATTTTTATTCATTTTTCACCATGAAAAACTTCAAAAGTTATAGATATAATGTTTTACCATGATGGATATTCATGATGTTGAAAAGGAGATGTATTGTACCATACCTTCATGTGAATAAAACCTGTGTGAGACTAAACTGTGTCAAGTCTAGGGGAAATTCAAGGAAATGCTCAATTTCCTTTGAAAATTATCTATTTGGAGAGGAGAGCTGCGTATGAACTAGGATCCATGGTATGTATGTAACCCCCCTGATGAGAAGAATGTTTCACAGAGGAGAATGAATCTAGGGTGCGTTTATTCGACACTTTTTTACCCTAGAATCATGATTAGAATCATGATTCAAATCACGATTCTGCAGAATCACGATTGCGTTTAGTCGAAATTGAATATAATCATGATTAGAATCACAAACATGAAACACGAAAAAAGGGGCGTTTGGAAAGACGTTTCTGTAGAATCACGAACGAAAAAGGTTGTATGAACGATATCGTGATTTGAATCATGATTCTATGACGTCATTGTGTCGTGCTTCTTCCGGGTTCGACTGAAAGGCGCGCGCTGTGTTTCGTGCAGGTTAATTTTCGTGTAGCAGTATTGCCAGCATTTAGGAATTATCATTCTGTGTATTGTACCCCCGGGTTTGTACTGTAGCGTCATTTGTATATTTCATTGTTTTCATCCATCATTTCTTCAAGTTCCAAAGGCACAAATCGGACTGACGATGAACTCAGGGCTCTGCTTGTGCTTTGGGCTCAGCCTGAAGCACAAGCATCCCTTACCGGGATTCACAGAAATTAGACGATCCCTTTCAGCGGCGCTTGCGAGGGAGGGATTTCAACGGAGATGTGGCACCGCCTGTCGAGACAAAATTAACAGAATTCGTGCCCAGTACAGGACCATCATAGACAAGAAAAATCGATCGGGAGGTGGGAGGGAGGATGATGACCCCTTCTGGTTCCCAATCAAAAACAATACGAGGTACAATACACGGAATTCTGGAAGTAAAAGATTTATTTTTCGGAAGCCGAGTAAGCGTTGCACTTGCACAAACGATCGCGCGTTAGCTCCGGCGGCAGCAAAAATCTAGCAGCCGACGTGAAGTTAGAAACACGTGCGAAAATGTTGACCTATACTTCCTGGGTCAAACTGCGCACTGTGATGCGCACTGGATCGGCCCGAATTCAGGGAGAAACAGCGTTAGAAAGATGGTCGTATAAACGCTGATTCTGTCGGATCGTGATTCATGCTGCTGTTTTGAATCATGATTCAAATGGTGATTCAAATCATGATTCTGGGTCGAGGTCGCATAAACGCAGCCCTAGTTTTCTGGAAATGTATGAAAACAGAACTACAGAAGTCACTGTCTCCATATGCTTTCCCAGATTAACGCTTTATGTGAGGAGTATAGGCCTACCTATAGATACACCTTCGTCACTAATGAAGCCCAGCAGCTACATTAGTATGATTTTGGGGTTATTTTTTTTTTAAGAATCTCTTGTAACTTATGCCATCCAGGTTTATGTCTTCATATTTCATGGTTATGATTGTTATTATTGAGATGGTTGAGCTTTATATTTTCAATGAACACAAATTGAAACCAGCAGCTGTTTTGTTTTCGGTATTATATTGTGTTGTTCTCAGAAGCAGTGTAGAAATACTTTACAGTCTAAATGAATAGACGTCTGGCACTTGTGTATATTATCAAGGCCCTACTTCTAAAAAAAAATGCCACAATTCTTAGAAGTGGATGAAATGTTATTCAAACTTTAAGATAACCTTGGAGTATTCTTAAAATAAACAAGGACAAGCAGAAGTGCATTATCATCATACTTGATAACGACAATAACCCAATTCCTGCAATGTTCCTAGTGGATGTCTGTCCTGAATAGAAGGACACGGCTAATGTCTTCACATATTTATACATCCTTCCAGTTGTGCGTAAGATAGTAAGATAGCACGTATAGGCCTACGCGTTATTTCATACAAGCATTTTTTGTTTGTTGGAATTGTGTTATGGTAGAAAATTTAAGTGTAAAGATCTAACCATGCATAAGTAGCTCAGCCTTTCTAGATTACACCCAAGTCCCACCATGTAACATTACCATGATAAATACTTATGAACTTCATACTCTTGTATGAATTTTCCTTGCTGCATGTTTACATCGTTGCTGTGAAATTTGTGACGTAAATTGTCTTTGAACCATGATCTTATTCCACTCCCCTTGACATGTTTTCACTAACCATTATATCCAGCCCTACCTTTGCTGGTCTAAAACTCTCTTTTATTTCTGTTCACTTCCCTCCCACTCCTTAGCATGCCTTGGTGTCGTGGGTTCCGGTGTTGACAAGATTCTCAACTATATATTTGGATCAAAATGGCGAAAAAAGGGTCATAATTCATCAAGGTTGCTTGTACATTTTGATGTAACATGATTTTGAAGTCTATGAACGTTTAAAATCAGACAAACTCGATTTGATTTAGAGTCAAGATTAAAAACAAAACTAAAAAAAAAGAAACCCTGCAGAAATGAAATGATTTCCTGAAAGATGTTAATTGCATTGGGACAACATTTATGTGTATAATGCACATTTCCTAAAATGTGTAAACTGTAAATAGACATCCTGATATAGATTGGATTTTAAGAAAAGTAGGGTAATTAGAAAAAAATATATTGATAAACGTTTAAAACTTCCATCAAATATTTGTTAAGTTTTAATTCCAAGTCGCATCGCTTTCTTATTCTTGGGATATATATCATCACCTAATTTAAGGAAAAGGGGTGACTTTTGATCAAATATGATCCCTAGTTTTGACAATGACACAACACCTGATGATACTGACCTGTCATACTCTGATTATCTTTCATTTGTTCTCGTCTGCGTCCACTAATGAACTTATTATCCCCAATCAGTGCTCTATTAGGCCAAAATGGTCCAGTGCCAACTTGCCAGGTCAAATCCGACTTGGCACTTTGGCTCGCAAACTGAAAGCCTCAGCAGGTCAGTGGAAATTTGAAAATTTGTGAATTTCCTTTGGAGATAATTCAATATGTTGGTTTGCCCTCAATGTCATAATGTAGTTCTGCAATATCATTCTGTATACATCTGTAGATTCATCCCATTCTCACTCAAGTGACCTATAATATTGAGATTTTAAGAACACAAAATCTATTTAGAGTGACATATTATGTTCATGTTCCTTCATCTAGAGAATCATTTGATATCTGAAATTATAAAAATAAAAAAAAGCAGTAAAACTTAAAAGAAAAGAAATCATATCAGACGTAACACATACTGTGTGATAACTATTTTATGGTGAGTGCCTATATTTATAGTCAATTTCTTTTGTTCTGGGGGAATTGGGAGCTTTAAACAGAGATCTTACTAAAACGGTTATCATTACAAAAATGGGGAAAAATGAATAAAAAGGGTTATACAAACCAGACTATAAGTGGTTTCCTTTAGATGGTGCTATGAATAAATTGGAGAACAATATCCTCAAAATTTTTGCAAACTATTATCTCTCTGGTCAGGGGAATTTGACCTTGTTGCTGTTATAACTGTCAAAAAGCATTGAAATCAACTTTGACAATAGTTTTGGAGGGATTGAAGAGATTGTCATTGAGAATAGAGGAAAGAACCACAGAGAAAGTAAATAATGAAGGAGAGTGGGAGAGAGATAGAAAGATAGAGAATGTAAACATCTTTTTCCTTCACAATGATGCCTTTATTGAATTCAATGTATATGAAGTGGAACAGAGAGAATGGAGACAGAGAAAGAAGAAGAGTGTGGACGAGAAACAGAGGGAGAGAGAGGGGGAAAAATAAAGGAAGAAAGAACTACATGGGTGGAAGGAAATGAGATGGAGGAAATACAGATATGTTTATTTTAAACTTTTGTGCAATTGTTGGAGCAGAGGGCAATGCTTTGTGACTGCTGCACCAAGGTTGGTATCCTGTAGCAGCCGGGAGAACTACTTCTACGAGATATTTCCTCCAGCAAAACAAAGCCCTCGCGCTCGTGTTTAGTCTAGGGCAGGCAGACAAGGAGTATCCATTCATCCATCCAGTCTATTACAGATACCCAATTTATTCCATACCCGCAGCATGTTCTTGGAGCATTGCGGTGATATAGCCAGTTCATTTTCATATCCAAGTTCATTGGAGTTTAAGTGGAGAGTTTACAAGGTTCTCCTGGCGGCATCTCATCATGTGTATAAAATGAGGCTTCCCGTTGCGGTATCGATGATCCAGAAAGCTTTCATCGCATGGCTATAACCAGAATGAGATTGAAAGAAAAGAAGCAAAGGTTTGCTTAACATGATGTTTCATGTTTCTAGAGAAGATTGGATGTCCACCGCAAGCTTTCATCACGTTACTTTGATTTCAGGATAAAATTAGCAACTATCTGAAGATCATCAGTCTGCTGTTGTCTAATGTGCCGTTCATGTTTCTCCCAAGCATCATAGAGGCAATTTGACCTGTGACCCCATGCCTTCTGGAGCATGATATCTAGGCTCCAATCGGGAATGAAAGAAAAATACCTTCTGAATAGAGTGAAATATTGAGCAATAACAGAACAGATGTCATTAGCTTTATTTATACTGAAGTTTCAGGTTCCCGTTGACTTGAATTCTTCCTTGTTTACTACTTGTGTTTGGAAGAAGAGGTTGCTGCTTATTATTTTACCCATCAGCTGATGCATTGGGCAGGATTTTGTGTGTGAGATGCTTGGATTGTTGACATCATTTTGTAGGTCTGGTATCGTATCTCTATATTCAAGTTCAACTTTTGAATTCTATAGGAGGTATGAATGTATCATGAACTCTTATTGTCTCTTTTTAAATTTGAGGTCTTCCTTGTTTTGCTTTGCATCCAACAATAAAAGCTCAAATTTGGCTCAAACAATTTTTACATCTCTTGCAGCATTTAATAACTTGGAACATGGACACCATTAATCATGTGACTTTTCTATAACTGTTGAATCATGAAGGCAATGCTACGCAATATTTTGGATGATACCCCATGAAGTAAATTGGCACAGTCATCATCTGAGCAAGTTTCATTTGTTGCCACCGTTCCTCCCTTTGCTCGGTCAGGCCCTCCTACCCTGTGAGGATGTTCATAAACTCCCTCCATGACTGGCTTGCGATGGATGGCTCATAGGAGTCATCTGTGTCTAGTGGGTCAGCCCCTACAAGAGCCTGGACTGCAGTGGTCGTAATTCAATCGGCACGGAGTAAACACCGAGATATGTTTTTTAGCCTGTAATTTACGAGGTCTGCTTTTCGAAAGCGTGTCTCCCAGCCGGCGACCCTCGACCCGGCTTGAACTTGGAGGCCCATGCAATCAGCAAGCATGCCATTCAAAGAATTCTTTTCTTTGATTCATGCTTTCGATTTTTCCTTCAAGTCGGCACAATATCCAATCCTCAACTATTTCACTGTGTGTACTCCATTGGACTAATACTAATGGATCAAACTTGGCCTCATTTATCCTTGATATAGGTTTACACTTCAGGTTTTTCTTTCCATCTCTACCTGTGATAGTATTTACAGATTTTTTTTTCTTCTTATCAGCCTACTTCCTGTTTGGATTAAGTTGTTCAATCACCACAGTTCATTAATTTGGCTGATTTTGACCCAGTTGTAGACAGATTTATCTGCGTATCCCAGCTTAAGAATATTCTGCGATTGCTAACACATGATGTGGGAGATTGCCAAAGCTATACACTCTCAAAAGCAAGGCTTGAGAATCTAGGAATGCACAACGATTACACGCTGATGCAAGGATTTTGATTCTGATAGCTGGTCAAGATGATCGTAGACATGATAGAGGGGAATATCTCGAATAATAATGGCACATGCCTGGACATGGATGGCATCCAGAAAGGCAGGGTCAAGAGGATGATTGAAGATGCTAATCGTAAATTTAATGATCTCAGGTGAGCTTTCAACATCTTCCTTGTCTCTTTCATCCCTCCTCTCCCCCTTTTCTCTCTTCCCTTTCTTCCTTCATCCTTTTCCCCCCTTTCTGTGACCCCCTCTCTCCTCTTTCTCTTCCTCTTCCCCTTCCCTTGTCTTCATTCCTTATTTCCTTCCCAATTCTTCCTTGCTCTCCATTGCTCTCTTTCCCTCCCATCTCAGGTGAGCTTTCAACATCTTCCTTGTCTCTTTCATCCCCCCTCTCCCCCTTCTTTCTAATCCCTTTTCTCTCTTCCCTTTCTCCCTTCATCTTTTTATCCCCTTTTCTGTGACCCCCTCTCTCCTCTTTCTCTTCCTCTTCCCCTTCCCTTGTCTTCATTCCTTATTTCCTTCCCAATTCCTCCTTGCTCTCTTTCCCTCCCATCTCAGGTGAGCTTTCAACATCTTCCTTGTCTCTTTCATCCCTCCTCTCCCCCTTTTCTCTCTTCCCTTTCTTCATCCTTTTCCCCCTTTCTGTGACCCCCTCTCTCCTCTTTCTCTTCCTCTTCCCCTTCCCTTGTCTTCATTCCTTCCCAATTCCTCCTTGCTCTCCATTGCTCTCTTTCCCTCCCATCTCAGGTGAGCTTTCAACATCTTCCTTGTCTCTTTCATCCCCCCTCTCCCCTTTCTTTCTAATCCCTTTTCTCTTTTCCCTTTCTCCCTTCATCTTTTTATCCCCTTTTCTGTGACCCCCTCTCTCCTCTTTCTCTTCCCCTTCCCTTGTCTTCATTCCTTCCCAATTCCTCCTAGCTCTCCATTGCTCTATTTCCCTCCTATCTTTCATCCTTCCTCCTTTCCCCTTAAAAAAATTGGCAATACACAGTATTACCAATCAATTATTCATTCTTATATTCGTGTAATATTTATACCTAAATCATGGAGGGGTATCTTTATTATTGCAATTTGTGTATTTTGTGATAATAAAGTATTAACTTTGTTGTTCAAGTAGGAAAATATGCTGCATGATTTTGTTGTGCTTGTGATTACATAAATAATTGTAGATAGGCTTAGATATCATGCACTGGACAAAATTTGAAAGGAGAAATGCTTCAATACCCTTTTTTTTTTACATTAAAGCACCAGTCCATATCCAATGTGCACGAAGACCTTGGCCTTGTATTATAATACGGTCCTGGGATCATGGCTGCGTTCATGATCAAGCCAATAATATTTAAGTTTGGGAAACGTTCTTTTTTGATCACATGACCATGAAAATGTGCTACAATCCCGCTCAGAAACTGAAACCTGTGCATTCTTGTGTAGACAGCCCAACAAAGGCTATTTGTACTCAGCCATTCAGCTTGCTTTGAATTATTTGGTGGATTTTCCGTATTTCGGTTGGAATAAGGTAGGCGTGAGAAATGCACACAAAAGGTAGACACAGCTCAAAAGAGGGGAAAATGGCGAAAAGGCATTTCAATTACATAGAAATCAGCCAAGTGGAACTAATGTTAATACACAGATGCAACTCCATGGGAATTTATGTCTCTATTCAATAAAAGCTATTATTGATTGATTAATATTTAAACAATTTATGTATTTTGCTATATGGACGTTACCACAAGGTGATGATTTGTATGATCCCATTTATGAGATTTGAAAAGAAATCTGTGAAATATTCTGAATTGAATAGAAACATATGTTTCATTGCTGAAAGGGGGGGGGGGGTTAAAACAAAATTTGATCTGTTAAATGTCTTTGGCATTATTTACAAGTATGTTGCGATGAGAAAAGTACTATGTTGTAAGCCAGATGTTGTATGTACGAAACTGGCATTAAAAATGAGGGAGATACAGGGAAAATGTTAAAAGTATATCTTCCAACAAATTTTGTTTTGACTTTGAAGAATAGGCCTGTAGACTATACATGTACTTTATTTCAAAAAGAGCCAATCAATGATCTGCACTATTGTTTGTGTTTGATATGGTTTGAAATAAATACTATACTACTACTACTACTATGTGGCTATCAAAACACATATCAAATCATTTCAGTCTTGAATTGAAAATGATTTTGAAAAGGAAATGTGAGCTCCTGAATTTCTACCCCGGAAATCCCACTAGAGACAGTCCCAAACGGAAGCTGTAAAAAGTTCCTTCGCCAAGCGAGAAACCATAAATTGAAAAGTAATATTGAACATCCTCCCATATATTAGGAAAGCTTGGATGTCGCTGTGTTATCATTTCTTCCACAAGATATGATTTGATTTCATCGTTGGGCAGCTGAATGTCGTGGAAACGGTTTATTTATAGGGTCGGGAGATATCAAAAACAAGATAAAGGTGATAATGTCAATGTTTATGAGAGCCCTGTGCGCAGTCATGTAGTCCCACAAGTAGTCTTTTGGTGTTGGCAAGTTTACCACTCATCTGCTGTTTTCCTTGCTTGTGGGGGCTGTTTCAGGGTGTGCCATACGAAAATATTGAGCAATACGGTTCCCAAAGCTTCTTGGTCATGATATCTGTATGATGCAACATTATACACATTTTTTTTTAAAATGGAAACTGGAAGGCAAATCAAATGAGGCATCCTTGTAGACTAGTCACATGGTGGCACTGAGGAATGTGTTGTTATTATTGTCCCAAGATGGGCCATAGCAGATGCGTTATATTGCCAATTTATTGAATCATGTCTTCATATCATGCTCTTGAGCTATACTTTGTCATAGATACAATCAAGGACTGCAACTTTCATTATGCATTCCAAATTTAGCTCTGTTGCGATGTTATTTCGAATTGATTTTTTTTTGCATAAGTATCAAATCAAGTTATATTTCATTACCAAGCTGAAGATACTAGCTGTAACTTCCTTTCAATTGCATCCCTGGGCATTTTTGTGCCTGGATTAGTTGTCAAAACATGATGCTGTTGTGTGACAATTTTGAATTTCATTTATTTATTTTTCCTTCAATATTCTGTTTATGATGATATTTAAAGTGAAAATAAATTCTGATCATTGTTATTTCTGTGGTCATGCCTGATTTATTATTGTTGATAATATTTTAGGAGTTAGGTGAATTTCAGAGATTTTCTTTGACTCTGGTTATTTTGATGGTACATGTATTTCAAAGTTATGTTTAGTTGGTGATGATTTCCCTTTATTATGGTTCTTTTTTTTTTAAAGATCAAGTTATTCTGTTCCAGCACAAGAAGTAGGCATATGGTTTTCTTTTCCCTGTCAAAATAGTTTCGAAAGCTGTATGAAATACAATATCTTCTGCCCACGCCCAAATCTTTTGATTTCCTCAGAATGGACGTGACCAATGTCAAAGGTCATGGTCTCCTTTGAACTGTCTGAGGTATGGTAGTTTTTTAAGACAAACAATGAATGGAAATTGGTTCAATTGTGCTTGTATTAGTAAAGTATACAAGGAGTTGTTGTAAGGCATAGCTGTTTTCATTGATTTTGATTTTATTGATCTATTGCAACTACTGTTAATTTATAATATTTGCAATAAATAACAGAGCACTTAGGGAAGGCAAAATGGAAATATGGCATAGAATTATAACTACTGTTGAGAGGGCTGCATGCTACAGCATATAACTATGTAGGGCCCTAATAAATTTGTTTTCTTGCTGTTTACAAATATATTTACTGTTATTATGGTAAGAGCATAAGAAAATTGATAATATGCTATATTAATCAATGCAGACATTGTCAAATTTATATTTAAAATATTTTGAAATGAGTAAAGGTTGAATGTTAAGAAGTTGTTTTTATTATTGCATGACGTGATTTGGTTAGATTGAATCACATAAACCCATCAGTCATTTTTCATTCAGTATGTATGAGCTACATCACACTGTAGGCTACATGGTTTTAAATCATTGCCATGAACAGGCAACTTTGGCCACCAATCCCAGTAATTCCCTGTGGCTTGGGCTATATTAGATGTAAAGTGCAATCATGTAATATCATATCTCATAGCACATGCACACTGACTCCATAGGCGTTGGTAGAAAAATCCTGCGCGTCACATTCAGATTAGCATGAGTTTTATTGTTATACAGGAATTTTTAAACTTTATAGAGTGAGCATATTTGTTATCATTTTGGTGTGATTATAATGACAATCTGGATGTACTCAATTTTTTCAACGAAACAGTTGTTTTCAACTGAAAATGTTTGTTTCTATTGTTAGGCCTATATCATGTAAACATTGAAATATTCATCTTTTTTTTCCTTTCATGTGCGCATGACCTACGTTATTATGTGTAAGAAACTATTGAGAGATGTAATATAACAATGTTCTAGATAATTACTTTATCTGTTGATATGTTTTTTTAAATATCATTATTCAAACTTGAACAAGTTCCTTTTTGCAATAATACAATTCAAGATTAAACGTCCTGATGGCTTTCTTTCTTTCTTTTTTAAACTAGGTTTGCACTAGAAAGATCCTTTAATTATAATTTTTGTGAATGAGATATGTCTCCTAATGTGAACATGCTCATACTAACAGCATCCCTTCGTGAGTAATCAGATTAGGGTGTTAGGAGCTCATGCTATATGTCGCCCTCGATAGGCCAGCTGATTTGCAGCTAGGTATACACCAGAGAAATGGAAATACACAAAATACATATGAACTGAAGGATTTATTAAATGAGGACTGGTTAATGCAGCCAGAATATCTGTACCTGTCAATCCTCGTTTTGAAATGAAATCAACGTTGCAAACAGCAAGGGTGATGCCACAGTACTGCTATCTGTGCTATCATACAGGGCTTGTTAATTGACATAGCAAACAGCTTGTCATGTTTAATCCCCTACTGATATTGTAAGTTCAGGAGCTCCTTTAAGTTGTTTAACTGTAATGAAGGAATTTTACCTTTAAGTTTTTCCTAAAGAATGCATGTATACACATTGTGTGGGATGGTCTTGGTATGTACATTTTATTGTCATCATAAATTTTCTGTATTTCCATAGAGGTATGCTGTTTTGGACTATTTTCTTTGTGAGAATTGGAGAAAGGTCCTCCTCGGAGACATTTTATTGCATCAAATTAGAACTTCAGAGAGAGTGGATGTTTATCCCTAAATATAATTACATCTTAATGATTCTTTTTACAGTCACTACAAATATGTAAAACCTATTCTCCCTATTGAGCTTCTGAAAAACAGTCGCAATAAACTTTTCCTTTTCTCTTTCTCTCCACTATTTTTTATTTCGTCTGATGTAAACAACATTCCAGAGGGCAGTTATCTTAAGAACAAACAAAAACAACTTGATGTCTCAGAAAGGAGGGACTCTAAACTGAGCAAACGTTGGAATTCAGATAACAATAATTGGTATTTCTCTTTTTGCATCAGTAATTGGCTCCAGTTCAACCATTAAAGGGGAAGTTCACCCTGACAAAAAGTTTATTGTAAAAATAGCAGAAAAAATAATAAAAAATATTGCCGAAGGTTTGAGAAAAATTCATCAAATGATTGAAAAGTTATTAGAATTTCAATTATTTGATTTGTGACGTCATATGCGAGCAGTATTCCTACATAGCGAATGGTGAAAAATCAATGAAATGTCATTTTCTCAGAAAATTGGAAATGGTTTTCACTGGAACTTTTGTATATCAATAGACAAATCATTTCACACCCGATCATGAAAAGAAAACAAAATTAAGTCATCAGGAACCATACAAAATTTGAAATTCATACATTTTATATTACATAACACATGGGGCAGCTGCTCGTTTATGACGTCACAAATCCAAAATTTTGAACTCTAATAACTTTCTTACTCTTTAACGGATTTTCCTCAAACTTTCACCAATATTTTTTACTATTTTTTCTGCTTTTTTTACAACAAAGTTTTCTTCAGGGTGAACTTCCCCTTTAAAAAAAGATGGTTGAAGTGGGCAATGGATGAATATGTGTTAATGAGACTGAGAAATATTCATGATTTGGAAACTTGGAAGATCATTTAAAAAAAAGACAACTCACTGCAGAGCTGCCAAGTAGTACTGATTTTCCGTATTTAGTACTAAAAATAGAGAAGAATACTGATGGTTTCATGCAAAATACTGATTTCTAAAGTTTCAGTTTATGTGTTATCCTATGGTATTCCTGTGAAAATACTAATTTCCTCACCAAAATACTGATTTTCAGCCTTGAAAATACTGAAACGTTCTTGTTCAGGTTGGCAGCTCTGCAACTGGTTGAAATTCGCATGTGAGGTTGATGCCCATGTGGCTTTCACACTGAGCATTTAAGTGGGCTCTGTTATAATGTTGTTTTCAACAGTTAGGTCAATAAAAATGGTCTTAAATATTTTGAGAATCATTGTTACATCACACCAACTTTCTGTGAAACCAGTTCAATAACATTAAATTGTTTTCAATTTGTCATGGGTATGATATATCTTGTTTTCTATTTTTGCAAAATAGGTCATGTTTTTAATTGAGTAGGACCTATTTATTGTACATTGTGTTAGATCCCAGTAAGATGATCTTCCTAGAAATTACAAGGATAATCATGACACATCAACACGATATCAAGGGTGCTCAACTTTTATTCTTGAAACCCCTTAATACGTGAAGATCTTTAGGCTAATGACCCAAGATCATCTGCCAGTCTTCATTTACCACCAGGGATCTTTATTTTGTACTCTGTCAACTGGTCCTTTATTGTGCCTTGACAAGAGGTAAAGTCCCCTTTCTCCTCCAATCATCAATAACAATTCACTTTTTCTTCTGATATTGTGCATAATCAATCCCTTCACTATAGGGGTCTTCCTTGAAGAATCATGAAAAGTGTGCTCATTCATGGCGAGTCTCCTTCAGCCAGTGCCAAATCCCACTCCATCCCACCCCTCCCCCCCCCCAATTCAAAGACCCTTCTTGTTTCGTTGTTGTGTGTTGTGCAGACAACCTGTTTACTGGGATCATCCACCTTTCCAGTTTCATTCATAATTTTTATCCCCCCTTTGCCCCCATCAACATACCACGTTTGAAGATTAATCTTTGAAATGGATCAAGCAGAACGAGCGAGGTTTTTCTTCCGAACATTGAATTGAGTCCCCAGCCCTCCAGGTCATCAACCTGCAGGGCTTTACAACCCTTAAGGAGTTACATGACAGAGACAAATTATTGATTTTTTATTCAATAATCCATTATTTCTGGTGTCATTGGATCTTTTGTCCAATTTCTCCAAGATCTCACTGCCAAAATCTACCTCTTTTATGTTGGCATTCCTCATGGTCTAAAGGTGTGTTTTAAATGAAAATGCAGTCTATCACTCGGAAATGAGATGGAATGAAATCTAGAAAATGTAAAATATAAACTCCCTTATTCAGTCGATCAGAGTATTGAAATGTTTGTAAGTGATTGTAAATGTTTGTAAGTTCCATTCATAACTTCTTTCAAGGGTAAAAAGCCAATTAATCAAGATATACTATTTGCAGTGGGTAATAATATTATCTCTCCACATAACATGATTAAATCTAATTGTGTCAAAGCCAAAGGGAAAACAAGAATGTTGATAAATAGAGAGTGGTTTATGTTGGTCCAAAAAGCTTTTTATCTCTATCTGTGGCAGTCTATTTTCTCCAAGGTGTCTTCATTGAATTCAGTTGTATCCAATTAAAAAGCTTAAAGAAATTTCATGTTGGAAAGCAGAGTCAGTGACCCTTTCAAGTACTCTTTGATGCATTATATATCAATTTTCTTCGATGTCATTTGCTTGCTTTACAAAGATTATTCTATTGTCAGAAAAATGAGAAATATTTTCTTTTTTTTTGTCATGAAGGTTCTTTTTATAATTTCTTCTTACTTTTACTTTCCATATCACAGGAGAGCTCTGATATTTGCCATGATTTAGTTTTCTGTCCTGTAAGAATAGACCTGTTTGTATCATAATTTGGAAAAAAAATATTTAAAGCAGCAATAAGACATAGAATAGGGTTTACCTCCAAGAATACAAAAATGATGTAGAAGATTACAAATAAACAAGGGAGCAAAGGTGATTTGAGGGCATATATTTTTTATTTTGCAAATTGAAATTTAAGGATTCTGTGTAAACGTTGGATAAAGTTATGTGAAAATTTGCAATAATAAACATGTTTTTGAAAAAAAAAATCATGGGGGGGTTCCCCTGCTGTGAAAAGCCATGGATCCCTGCCATGGATTACCTTTATTTGTAAACTGTTCAAGGATAAAGGTGTATTTAAAAGCCTGAAAAAGATTGAATAAAGTGAAAACAACAATATCAAGCTACATGTTTGTAATTGTCAAACACATTTGGACATTGTAAAGAAGGTGGTTAACCTGAGATTACAGCCAGTTTATTTTCATGGAACTGATGATCTCTTAATCAGTCAAAAGAAATAAAAGGGCTGTGATTTAGCCGTGATCCGTCTGTGCTACTGGAAATGGATCATTCACCTGATAGCTACTGTACTGAACCTGTGTGGGTGGGGTGAAAGGATGGGTAAGTGACCATTAGACTCCTCAACTCTCATTCCTTTGAATTGATGAATGAGAATATTCTTTGAATTACTGGAAAATAACAGATGAGGGGGGGGGGAATTCAGATACAAAGAAACTTTTAGATAGGGTGTGTGTCTAATGTGATGTTTTTTGTTTCTGTTTTGTATTTTATATCATGTATGGAAAATATAACAACATGATCAGTAATACCATGGTCACATTTGCTCTACGGCGGCCGTACGGCGAGTCGAAAACAGCCGTTTTATTCATTTTTATTCAAACCACCTATATTTAGCTGGTACAAAAATGTTAAAACGGCTGATTTTTACTAGCCGTATGGCCGCCGTAGAACAAATGTGACCATGGTATTAACAGGTTTATCAAAAGGAGGGAGATGAGCGGGTGAAAGAAGAAAATATGAAAATATAGTACATGAACATGATATTGGCCAGGATACAAAGCTTGTTGGCATGTCAACACTTGCTTAGTTTGATCAAACCAGCATCATTTCTTTGCACTTTGTTTAATAAATATAACCATGGCAACGGAAGGATAATCTGAATTCCTGTCAGGCTGGAGGATTTGAGTCTGAGCCCATGTGTAAAGCCACTTGGTAAGCCTTCTAGCATGGAGCTATATGCTTCTAGTCAGTAGACCTTTTTTTTGTCATTTCCACCCCAATTTGTACTTTTGTATAGTCTAGATTCCAGGTTGGATGTTTTCTTTCCTCCTTTTAATGGAAGTACCTTGAACTTGTTGCTGGTGTACAGGATAGCAGTACAAATAACACCAAGGACTGTGTTCAATCTTCCTGTACAACATGTTAACCCTAGAAACACAGTTTTCTGAACAAGAGTTGCATTTAAGGGAGGCGCGATAGCTCAGTTGGTAGAGCGGGGATTCGTATTCCAGTGACCCGGGTTCGATTCCCACTTGGTGCATTAATGCCCTTTGGTAAGGTATTAATCCTCATTACCAGGTCCTTCGGAGAGGACCTTAAGCTGCCGGTCCTCTGGTTGCTTGCCTGCAAGCATTCATGCTTTCGTAGCAATCAGGTAAAAAATCCCCACCAATCAATTTAAGTGACTTTAATTTGTCGGTCATGAATATCAATGTCTTTCAGAATTTCATTGATCATCCATATTGTAAAGGAAGAGGATTTTATTCAAGAAGAAATAAACCCATAACAACTTCAAAAGTTTTTTATAGCCTTGGATAAATTCAAGCAATGTAGGCCTACATGTACATATGAATAATAAAAAAAGATAACTTCATCCATAATATACTTGTAGGCCCTCTTAGCTGTGATTTAGGCCACTCTGTTTCATTCTCATTTGTACCATGTTGTAAAATATGATGATGGCAAAACTCTTAGCTTTCTACCCAAGGAATTAAGAGGATAATCTTCATGCACAATATTCAAATAATGATGGAATGCAGTGTTTCACCTTCAAAAGTCATAAAGAATACAATTTCATGATCTATAGTCTTAAACCCTGTGACCTGATGGGACATCCTATAATTGTTCAGTCAATCGGTATCCTTCGGCTCACACAGTGGGGCAATGCCCTGGTCCATAGGCATTTCATATTGATCAGGTAATAGTCAGTTTGTTTCTTTGCCAATCGGCCTTTCTCTAAGGACAAAAGGTTTGGAACAATAGGCTTGGATACAGAACAAAGCTTTGTTTTGTATTTGATCTTTTAAGTTGACCTAGGGGGCAAGAAATTATTGAAGAAACCGAAAGAAATGGCATTTGTCGCTGGAAAGGATGAAGGCCTGTTAGATTAGATGATGCTCAGACTTGAGAGTACATGTATAAGATATCCAGGATTCATGTATGAGTTTTGTTAGAATATATTGTATTTGAATATTGTTTGTAATGTCATGCATCATGAGTATTTTGTTCAGTGAAGCCTAAGTTTTCAAGGAAAAATAATGAATCATGAACATGAATTTATTTACATCATGATGTATTGCAATTGATGAATTATTTTATGTTCTTGCAAATGTTTTCTTTATTTTATTTCATTATAATACTTTTTTTTCTCGGTCATATATGTTGAGAGTTAGGTAGGCCTATCCAACTTCCGGTTGTGTATACGGTTAATATTTTGACATACAATGATAGTAAAAACTGATTCTTGGAACCAAACAGTTTAACCCTGTATAGTGTATAATGCAGTTAGCTTTTGTAATCAATATCTGATTAAGACTTAATGGAGGGTCTTTTTAGATCAAGTAAAGGGTTCAATCTCCTTTGTTGAAGCTGGAAGATTCCATGTGATTAGAAGTTAGAACAGCAGCTGTTAGGCTCATGCTTAGCTCAACATTTTTGCTATATTATTAATGTTTCCTTTCGCATGCATGAAGTAGGTCTTCACCCTTTGACATGTCAAATTTTCAATTTTGAGTTACACTCTGATTCTGGGGGCGGGGGTGCTCGACTAAAACAGTAGTGGGTATGTGCCGCGGGCAAGACAAAAAATGGGGGCCTTGAAGCAGGCTTATTATAAAAAGGAGGGTCCTCGGAACGGGCTTCGGAACTACAATGTTTGTGAAAACGTGGGTCCTTGGAACGGGTCACCTGCGTGTGATTGTGTGATGTGCTAGCGCAGATGCGATGGTCGGACAGCGCTCTGCGGCCGCTTTTCACAAAAATTGCGGCTCATAATAGCAGATCAAAGCGGCCGGAACGGCATAAAGGAAAATATGCAAAGCTTTGGAGCGGAATTCTTTCTTATTTTTTCTCGAAATGAAGAAAATGCTATGCTTTGGAGCGGCGTTTTTTGTTCTTTTTCTCAATAAGACAAAACTGCTATGCCTTGGAATGGAAATTTGAGTGTAAAAATGGGGGTCCCCTCCACGGCACATACCCACTATGCATTATATACTGAGTGCCCCCCCCCCCCGGCTCTGATTTAACATGTCCATAGCAGTTCCTTGTAGGGCCATTGCAGTGATTTGGGGAAAGTATGGCCATTAATACCTCCATGCATGTAAAATCAGTGAGTATGAAGAAGGGAATAGTCTTATTCTTTGAAATATTTGTTGCCATTTCTTGACCAGCATCCTTCTGAACTTTGTCAGGAATCCGTTTGTGAGGTCTTTCCCCAAGATCTGTCCTATAAATCAATAAGTGGTTCCATCACCACCTTGTTTAAGCCATCCATTTTCCTATTACTGGCTAATTACCATGGTTTCTAGACCCAACCAAAACCTAATCCTGGACCAGTCTGGCTTAAGAGCCCCCCTGGTGAAGAGATGATTAGTGTACCGATCTTTTTGTCCTGCGACCCTTGACCTTAGGGGAAAATTAGAAGCCGAAAGGTGACAAGTACTGTAAATAGGAAGCCTTTGAAGGGATTAGTGTAATCCCAAGGTCATGCCCTGCAGCGAAATGTACTTCTGTTGCTGAAGATAATGTAGCAAATAAGGAATGTATCTTCAGCAATCTTTGGATCATATCCACGTGACATGAATGATATACAAGTAACGTAATCACCTGTCTACCATTCATCAACAGACTGAACTACAGGTGCAAATATTATGTAAGAGACATTTTCTTATGTTTATTCTACATGTAGGCCTATACATTTTCCTTCTGTTGTAAACCGTCAACATCGATGTCAACATTATGTGCAGTCTCAAAATAATTCAGTCTTGAATATAGGTGTTTAAAAACATTTTGGGATTTAGCCCCCCCCCCCCCCCGATCCATGACCCATTACAATTAATGGGTCTTTCTCATGAAATTCATTGTAATTAAATATAGTTGTGTTATTCAGTGTCCTTTCTGTGAATTTTCAAATTCAGAGTTCAAGGAACACCCAAAGCTTTGTCCTCAAAATGTGAAAATAATAGAAAGCATTTCTTTTTTTGTATGGACATGTTATGGTGTTCTAAAAGTTTTTTTTTTAAAGTTTGGAATCTAATTAATCTTGATCTCGATCCATGACCCATTACAATTAATGGGTCTTTCTCATGAAATTCATTGTAATTAAATATAGTTGTGTTATTTAGTGTCCTTTCTGTGAATTTTCAAATTCAGAGTTCAAGGAACACCCAAAGCTTTGTCCTCAAAATGTGAAAATAATAGAAAGCATTTTTTTTGTATGGACATGTTATGGTGTTCTAAAAGTTTTTTTTTAAGTTTGGAATCTAATTAATCTTGATGTAAATGAGGCATCACGTCCTACCATTCCTGATGAATAAAAATGGTGCCAACCTTCGTGTTAGTAGCACGTAAACAGGAAATGGAGACATTGTTTGAAATCATTAGCGAAATAGTCTGGTGCACCACAGAAGAAAAATGTCTTGTCAAAAACTTGTATTGTTTTTGAGCGTTTTACACATTAAAGGTCAAGTCCACCTCAGAGAAATATAGATTTAAATCAATATAGAAAAATCAGACAAGCACAATTCTGAAAATTTCATCAAAATCTGATGTAAAATAAGAAAGTTATGACATTTCAAAGTTTTGGTTATTTTCAACAAAATTGTTATATAAAAGAGCCAGTTACATCCAAATGAGAGAGTCGATGACGTCACTCACTCGCTATTTCTTTTGTTTTTTATTGTTTGAATTATACAATATTTCAATTTTTACGAATTTGATGATTAGGACCTCATTGCCTGAAGCACAAAATGTTAAAATAATGGAATTCCACATGTTCAGGGAGGAATGAAACTTCATTTCACATGACAATGACGAGAAAATAAAAATATTTCATATAATAAAATACAAAAGAAATAGTGAGTGAGTGATGTCATCAACTCTCTCATTTGGATGTAACTGGCTCGTTCATATACCGGTAACTATTTTGTTGAAAATAAGCGAAACTTTAAAATGCCATAACTTTCTTATTTTACATCCGATTTTGATGAAATTTTCAGTGTTATGCTTGTTGAATTTTTCTCTTTTTATTCAAATCAAGTTTTTGTTGGGGTGGACTTGTCACTTTAACATAGTTGATTTTCTGCTGTAAGTGTGCAGGAATGCAGCAGAGGGACCACTTGTGACCGATCTGAAAACCACAGGCGGGGGAAATTTGTTGACGTTTGAGGTATGGCAAATCTGATGGTCCCTGACAGCTCAAGCCACTAGTTGTATTATGAATGCACCTATTAGCCATGACAATGGGGAAATTTGTGCCACGATTGTTATTCTGCTTTAACTCCAAACTGATGAGTATAACATGCAATGAGGTTTTGTACCAGGGGCTTGGATTTATGAATTCATAATTCAATTATATTTGCCTCCAATGCAGCCCCCCTTGGATTAGCAAACAAATACTTGTTGTTATGGAAGTATTTTCCCTCTTAAATTGTGGTTGATCCAGGGGAACTTTGATGAAATATTCTATTATTTCACCGGATATGATACAATTTTGATAGGTAACAGAGTAAAGAGACCTGACAAAGGAATTCTCTTTCCAATTATGCTTCAATCCAAAGAAATATTAGTGAAAATCTATTTATCGAGGAACGTTCCCCTGTAAAACCAGCTCCAAAAGCCCTGACATGGGTCAAAAAGTGGGTTACTTTTGAGGTACGCCCGGAATGTCGATTGCCTAAAGATATTTGGTATATTTGGTAATATATATGTTTTTAGGTCTTATTTCTTCGTGTCAGATAGAATTTAGCCGGTTCTTGTGAGTCTTGAAATATTGTATAGGAAGAGCATTTGACAAGAGCACGTACAAGAGAAAAACAGGGCTAATCTGGGTAAAAAGTACAATTCCATACAGATCAAGCCCCCCTTATAATGCTGAGTGCATCATAACATGTAAGAATAAGAAATATCCAATTTTGTAATGCTCAAGAAAAAATGTTAATTATCCACAAACAGAAATTGTCTGCGAAAGAAACAATATATTGATCGTGTTTGAAAATTATTGACTAAATTACTAATCAAGTTCCTTGAGAAAGGGGAAGGGAAAATTCTCACCCTTTGCATGAAGAGCATCAATTATCTTCATTGCATAGATCAATATTGACTTGAACTTAAAAATCTACTCCATTATTATCCTCTTGAATTTGGTAGGATTTGGGGAAAGCTTCTTATTCATTCTTCATGTTTATTTACTCTAACCCTCCTTAAGCCTGGCAAAGTGAAATTAAGAACAAAACAAGTTCAGTGTTGAATCTATAGGGCCGTCTGCACCATCCCGAGTTTTCAAATTAGCGCGCTATTTCTGATCCGGCAAATTATCCCGATCTGAAAAATCTCGAGATTGTTTGTAATGCAGACGCAATTATCGCGCTAGTTCGTAGGATTAATCTCGAGATTGCAATCCCAAGTCAACTCGGGTTTATTTGCAAAATAGCGCGCTATTTACGAATTATCGCGCTAATTCGTAGGTGCAGACGCACTCGGGTTTGGACTCGGGTTAATTTATTCATGACCTTCAGTCCATAATGCAATTCGCGTTCCATTTCCGCCTTGGTCAAAACATAAACACATCGCGATTGTACCGAACGCTTGCGAAAGTCAACTTTATCGCGAATAGCGTTCATCAATTCCCCAATCAGCAACGATGGTGTCCAGCCCCCCAGTGAATGGATTTTGGGAGAGACCAGACCGATGGGGGAGGCGCGGAGGGAGGCGCTCTTTATCGACGATGGTCATAGTCAATAACAATACTGACAGCAGTGTCGTCTTATTCCTTCGCAAAATGTGAGCAAATAGCATTTCTTTCCTCCTCCTCCTCTCTCTCTCTCTCCCCCTCTGTCGTTGCCTCCTCCGCCATCATATTAAACGAAGAATACTTCACTCGGTTATAATTATAGCGCTGCTGAGCTGAGAGGATTGTTGCATAACAACGGTCGAATTCGGCGAAAATCGTGGGAAGTTATTCAAAAGCGCGGGCCGTTGAAACTCCAAGATCGAAAGTGCGCATGCTCGGAATATCGGGCTTGTTGCCTCGCTCGAGCAAGAATCGCTCTTCGTGCGATGGTGGAGACGGGGTTTCTTGAATCTCGAGATTAATCGCGAAGAGGGCTGATCGGGCTAAAATCTCGAGATTGAGCAAACTCGGGATGGTGCAGCACCGCCTAATATGCTGTTTGACAAAATAATGCCCTACACTCAAGCATAGTATATTGTGTAAACTTAACCCATTAAGTACCATTGTGCCCTGTTTTTTTAAGTTTATACAAATTTAGGATGAATGGGTACTTGTAACAATTGGAAAACAGCAGCTGTCTTGGCTGAACAATTTGTTGTCTGATGGGATGTATGTCCCGTGTACAAGTACTCCAAATGAATGAATTTTACATTTATTTAGCTTCTTGTGATTTTGAGAGGAGACATAAGAAAATTCAGAGAAGGGGGTGGGGTGGGGGTAGAGTGAAAGAATATGTGGAAAATGAAGGAAAGAGGAAAAAAGAAGAATGTCGATAAATGCCCAAGATACTGTAAATAACAAATGAAGTAAAATTTTCCTTGATATTTTCTCCTGTCTGGGCAGGCCTGTTTATGACCTTTGTGTGAACCTTGTTTTCTAATTAGCTAATGGCCACATTTACAATTTTCTATCATTTAATATTGCATGCATTTGCACATCAATCAATATCAAACACTGGATTCATTTGTGAAATTGGCTTAGACCTCCATTTCCACATATAAATCTTTTAGGGCCTGATATGTGAAACAAACTTCTTTTTGTGCTCCATATTGTTAGTTACTTGCACTTATTTCCCCCACTGTCAATAAATCTTTATGTTTGACACCACTAATGTCATACCAGCTCTAAAAAGTATTACCTAAAAGAGATTACCCCCTATTGTTGTAATCAATCCATCAAGCATAATAACACTAATTTCTTGGATCTTATTACACGGTTGAAAACGTAAGGTACTGGTATTTCAAATTTGCCAAGAAATATTGAACTCTTTGACGACTCTTTAATGACAGTTGATTTTGTTCCCATGATTGAAAATTTAGGCTCTCTAGCCCCCTTCTTCCTCTTTATTTTGTAGTAGTTCTGCCTCGTTGAAACCCATTTTTTCCCCTACCCCTGACCTTGGGATCAATATTTCATCAGATCGCTCCTTATTCTGTGCATGTGGGGAATGATTTATCGGGAACTGGTGGAGGTAATGAAATGGGTTGCTTTCTACGTTGCAAAACATGATTAGCCAAAAAAGTGAGTGAGTGTATCAAAAACACATCAGGATCGTTGACTCTGAGTGATTTATTTATGAACCATTGTAAAGACATGGAAAGAACATGAAATAGTGATTGCATGCAGGTGATACTGAGCTGACTTGGTGCCAGAAGATGTTTAATTTATGATAAACCATAGAATATCATTTTTATGTGATCTAAAACAGTTTTTACTTATCGCAGTGTGGCTTATTATATAAAAAAGTGTGTGGTTGAGCTACATTTTGAAATAGTGAAATTTAAGTGTTTTAAATTTGTCTAAAGTTTCAATCGTTTTAAATAAATTTAGAAGGTTTAGAAATTTTGTAAGTAGGCCTATGTTTAGACTACAAGATTATCTCTTAATATTTTTTTTTATGACAGCAAGCATGTGATATTATCAACAAAACATAGAATTGTGATTTCAGATACTCTATAGCTCAAGCATAAGGTGGTTTCAGACCACCTCGAAGTTCGCCAGTTCCAGGTATTCTCTGATCGGGAAATTTACCCCGATCAGAAAATACCAGGTATTTTGGTAATGTGAAAGCAAACTACGCGTAATCTCCCCGAAAGAAAATACCCGCTAAATAGTAGGTACTTGGCAAAATTACGAGAACTTTCGCGGGGATTTTTCCAAGGTCGCAGGTATTTTGGCGATGTGAAAGCAAATCACGGGAACTTTTAGCCCAGCGTGTCGTTGGTCGTCGTTGGGCGCGGGAGATGTGGGTGGCTGCTGGGCTAGTGATTTTGAATCTCACGCCTTGCCTGCTTATCAGACCATAATGCGCATGCTCGTAACTTCAGGAACTTATCCCGAAGGATATGTTTCAGGGCGGTGTGAATGCAGGAATAATTAACGGGTATTTTTCAGCCTAAAAAAGTTCTCGTAATTTAACGGGGATTCTTGTGATCGAGGCGGTTTGAAACCGCCTATAGAATGGTGAAAAGGATGCCATGGGGAAAATGTACTACCAGAAAAAAGAACTTTGAACAGACCTCCCTCTGAACGAGCCTGGCCCTGTACTTCAGACACAAAAGCTAAATATGATTTATGACTTCCAGTTTTTAAGCTTCCGTTTAACAAGTACCTGCAGACAAATTTGCTCAAGTTTATCCCCCAACAAAAGATGAATTATTAAAAAGAATTCATATGAATCTTTTTGATTAAACAACAAACAGTACAAGGCTTGCACTTTGTTTATGGCAATGTCTGCTCTATTACCCAGGTTTTACCACAATTTTTTGTCAGTTCATTTCTTTTTACTCTTTGTTTGTTGTTTAAATGACTTTTATTTGCAACTGACTGCATGGCTAAGGAAGGACGACCATGTCAATTTGTACTTATGATGTTAAATAATTGTTTCTTGATAGTGTGTGAACACTTTGTATAAGATTGAATACAATCCAAGGCATAGTGATGAGAGTAGGCGCTTTCGGGAGGGCAGTATTTTCTTTGTAATCATCGTCATTGAGTATTATTGAAGAGGTCAATGACAAACTGTTGATTTCTTTAATCCATTGAGTTTCAAATCAAAATTCTATGAAGCAAGATGTGCTTATCATATGCTTTTGCCGAAATCTTAAATATTTTGTTTAATATTGAAAAAAAATATTGTTTTAATTCAGATTTATATCATTATGACTATTTTTTATATTAATTGTTTGGCATCACCTGTGCCTAGGAAGGTGAAAAGCGAAAAAGCGATTCACTAGCAGTTCTGTCCTGATTTCCTACAGAAATATTATCAGGAATGAAAATATGAAATTGTTTTTAGACATTCCAGTAGCATCAAAAACAGATATGGACTTATTTTATTTATTTTGTTGGAAGCACATGACTGAAACATGACCTTCAATAACAATCCACGAGAACTACGTGTTTGGATAGATGAAAGATTTATAGGTTTAGAATTCCTATTGATTTGTGCAATGGTTAGACATTTTTATGTAGCTACAAATATGCTGTATGACAAAGCACTTATGACAGATTTATTAAATCATTTTAAAGAATGTAAAAATAACAAATAACATATTTTTCAGTTTCTTTTTTGTAATACACTCAATCCATCTGGTACTGGACCATTTCCTGTTCATTCAAATTCATTAGATTTTATTGAGAGGAATATAATGCATTTGTCATTGTATTATGATGTTTTCTTTGGTAGTGAATACAGAAAAAATATTCATTTTCATTTTCCCTTGCTGAATTCATTGTTGGGGGAACAATGTATTATTATTTGTTGGAATTTCATTCATGCCTTTGTACTTGTGCCCAAGTTACTTTGTTCATGTTTTCTTGAAGCTTAAATCTGAGAGCAGTGCCTAAAGACTGTTTGATCACCAAATTGTGTTTTATGAAAATATTCAAGATTTTTTTTGTTAAGTTTTGTTTTGATGCATCAAAAATTGTACAATTATGATGATGCTGATGATGAATTGTGATGATAATTATGATAATATTAATAAAAAATGCTATTAATAATATGATTTTTCAAATGGTTGACTGATTCTGGAATGGAATGCATCGTGCAAGAATAGGTCACGATTGTTTGATGTACAGAAAAGATCTGTCAATTTTCTGCAGATTTCTAACTTGTTTTTCTTGATAAGTTTGTTATCTTCTCAAGAGCCACAGACAGAATGTCTCCAATCATTCCCCACTATCATAATACTAATGTAAAAGAGACATTTCTTGATGTTACCCAGTCTGAAGTGATCATACAATGAATATTCATTTTGATATGTAATAGGCGTACAGGTTAGGGTTTTGAATATATTAATGAATGTTGCATGATGTACTTGATAGAATCAAATGGTGTATTTGGGTATATATATTCCATACAGCCCCTCTATTAAGCAATGTTTCCTCATAGAGATTTTATTTTCCTTCAAATAATGGTATAGGGTCTCCCCCCCCCCCCCTCCACCATTAGATTACAAGCTACATGAATCAAGACAGGCAGGTATTATTGTAATGTACTGCCCTCAGTTTTTCATAAATGGGATATGATCTTCATTTTAATCAACAGACATGTAGCCCCTCCCTCCCCCCCCCCCCTTGTCATCACTACCATTCCAAAAGGAGCCATCAAGATTGCAATTTGAGTGTTATTTGTGTTTGTAATAAAGTCATAACTGATTTATCAGTCCAAGACATAAGACTGTCTCCTTGTTTTATCATGTGTCAATAGCTCTGCTGCCGCAGGCGCCTGCGATAATAACCTCTCCTTTGATTTATTGATTACATGGAAATATGACATTGTATTGTGTTTCACTGTGTGCATGATTATGTAAGGGATCTACTTCGTCATAAATAATGATAAAATTATTGGAAATTTGTCTACAATAACAGCATCATTATATATTTAACTTAGTTCTTCATTGTACTAGAATGCTCTCCTGAATAAATGTACAAAAATCATTTTGTTCCTGTAATGATTATGATGGTAGTAACCAAAAAATCTAATCACAAGCATTGGTGCTTATCAAATAAATTCGGATTTATATAGTAATTTTGATTATTGGTTATTGATTGATCAATTTTTCTTTTATTTTTGTTTTCTCTTCCCTGCATATGATCCTTCTCTACCTTCATCACCCATGGTCTGTCAACACTTTTACTTTTTTCAACAAATAAACAGGTAAGTGGGTTTGGGTTTCATTCTAAATGAAGAACATAATGATAAAATTGGCATAAATTAAATTCAAGATGCGGATTTTTCAATAACAAAAGATGTCAGTAAAACAAAAATTTCTAGAATACTAAAGCAATATAGGTATTTGACATTCAGTTTTGAAGTATTAAATAGAAGAATCATGTTACAAGATCTCTACATCATAATAGGAGACATCACAAGTCTTTTGCAGGACTTCAAAAGTTACATCCAAGACTTTGAAAATGAAAGAAAAAATATGCAGCAGATGGCCCTCTACTTGCTGCTGTTTTTTAAAAGAGATTTCCCTCCCACTTTACTTTTCTTGTTCTTTCATTTGAAGGAGAGGGGGGAGGGGGTACCAGATTGTGGTTCAAGGCTGGGCAGAGCCTTAGAGTGACCTTGAATGCAACAGATACATTTCAAGGTTTGTAAGTTGTATCTTTGATCACACCTCATCAAACGAATCACATGGGAGTATGGAATAGTTTGTGGCCCACCTGAGCACACCTTGAATCTTGCTGTCAACAGACTATGAAGGGTATCAGTTTAAAAACGTGATAGATTTGTTACAAACTCCAAATTCTTGAGCACTTTTGCTCTTTGAAATTCACCTCTTGAAAGATTAAGGGCTTGGAAATATTGGGGTCCTGCTAGGGTTATGTACATCTCCCCCACCAAGTAGACTGCATGGGACTACAGTAAAGATCAAGATTCAGTTGAAATGGAAAATGACCTTGAAGACATTACCTAAGAAATGGAAGTTGCTTGCTGGTTTTACTCTGAACAATTTTGCAAAAATGGGGCTAGAATTATAAACGTGATTGGCCCCTGATTGGTCCGGGGTGAGAAAAGAACACGAGGCGAGAATTGAGTGGTAGGAATTGTGTCATAAATATATGTAAAAAAACCGAGGTCCAAATAATTTTGTTGTTGGGAATTGCATTATGTATCGATGTGTGCACACAACAATGTCATGCAGTTGGCTTAATCCAGCATTTGCTCCCCCAGGTAGCCTAACTAGGGCAGCAACGATTTGATTCAGTATTGTTCCTCCAAAAAACATGATTGTGAAAGAATAGCCGAGTCAAGGGATAACAGCGTCACGCAACATAAATCTTTGACTTCGTGCCTTGTTCCATCACCTAGAAAATTATCCATTTGAAGGCATGAGAGTGTGAGGAAAAAACTTCTTTCTAGTTGCTGGCTTCTCAAGAATGGTGTAAAAACTGTTCAAAGCCTTTACATATGGAAATGATTGACATCGCAGAAGCTGCGAAGTTCCTTCTCAAGGTCATACTCATTTCATATTTCTGTCCAAATAAATCTCTTTCAATCTCTCCTAATTCCAAGTTTGAAGCATTTAAACTTCTTATCCCATCTTCTTGGCTCTATATACTTTCTGCTAGGACATGTGATAAATGCACAAATAAATAAGGACTAATTCAAACCATCATTGGGGCCTCCATTCGAGATTAGTTATAAATACATAAGGTCACTGTGGGATATGATTGTTATGCTAATAGTTCCTTTTGTGATGATGACAGAACAGAATTATCAAGACATTCTTGTTGACTCATAATCGAAAGTGATCCTGATGGAGATCTGGGGGGTAGAAATCTGAGTTGAAGTGTTCATAGACTGGAAACAAGATGGGCAGTGTAATACCCCTTTCATAAACCCAATTATGCGGATAATAGCAGCATCATTTGGTCGTAAAATCGGAGGAGGACCAGAGTTATCCATATTATTTTGATGCTGCTATAACCGCATACGGTAATAGCAGCATCGCCACCAGATTTTGACTTTATGAACGCATTTCAAAAGTAATGTGGATAATTGCCATGGTGTGGTCACAAGGTCACCTTTTTCTAACGCAACCCCATCGGAGGGGCGTGTGCAGTTGCCATGACAATTATCCACCTTTTTCAGGTCGAGCGCTCGTAAAAAAAAAGTGTGGATTATTTTTGGAGTTTGTGAACGCAATTTTTTATTGAATTATCCGCATTACTCTTAGGCGGATAATTGGAGGATGGGTTTATGAAAAGGGTATAAGAATCTTCCAGTTGGAAGTTTGAAACTGCAGAATAATCATCTCTTTGCAAAATTTATTCACATCCCCTTACAAATTTTGTTTCACAATTTAGTTGTTTTTCTGTGCAAACAATAAATACCTTTTTATCATTTCACACTTTTTTCATTATTAGAAATATTATTACAAACCGGAGTGACTAATAATTTGAGAAGTAATTACCTGAATTCACTCAATTATGTATATACTTATCACTCATGATGTGACAGGATTGCAAAGATCAGTACAATTGTAAACTAAATTGTAGTACATTTCACATAACTTTTTGATAAATGTAATCAGCTGTCACAGTTCTTGCGTATTGTTGAATTGGCCCTATAATAAGGACTTCAAAACTTTCTGGAATTTTACGAACCAGACATGGGTGTGGGGGATGGAGGGGAGGTTGTTGTGTAAGCAGCTCCCAGAATCTTTCTGGTTGAATATGCATTGTTGTTGAGGCTTGTATGCAATTAGATTCAAATAAAATTTGATGACAGGATATGGTTTCATATTCACTGTCTATCAATTTTCTTAAAGTGACATATTCAAATGTGCACTTGCCCCTGAAATATCAATTTCTTCTAACTTGATTGAGCAGGTAAAAGTACATGATCACCCTATGGCCTGTTCGGATGTTAATCTCTTTTAAGTGATGTTTCATGTTCAAACTTCTGACATAATCTGGCTCATTTCTTGTCTTTGGTTTCGCTTTCGAGAGAGGTCTTAATACCCCTCACCACCAAGTCATTAAAACACAATATAACTCCCAAACACTTGCCTTGCCAAATGTTACTGATTCGTCATAAGTTCTATCAGGGATGTATAATTTTTCTGCTCATTCCGGGTTCAAGTTTAAGTATGAAGGGTTGAGAACACGACGATGTACCTCTAAAGCAAATGCATATCTTTTTATAGTATATTTGTCATTGTGTCAGTAGATAAGCATTCTATTTCCAACATGATAGTGGCAAAAAATTTCAGGTGTTCCTTTTCCGAGCTTATGTTGTTATCCAAACACAAGGAATGTTTTTAATCATATCCCTAAACAAAGGATAAAGGACTTGAGACGATCAATTACAAAAGAAAATCCTCTTTGGGTATCCTATCCTGATAAGGCTTTATCAGTGCCCAATAAAAAGACCTTGGTCCCATATTTACAGAACAGTGGTTGGTCATCTCAGGGACCTACAGTAGGTCCATGGTCATCTACAGGCAACAATAGCAAGGCAATCTTCGCCACCTTCTGCAACTTTAATATTTTTTTTCACTTCAGCTGAGGTCCATCATGTCCATGGTCTTTGAACCAATTTTCATTCAGGGAGGGGGGGGGCTGTATTTCAGAGCATTTTATCATGTCCATGGTCTTTGAACCAATTTTCATTCAGGGAGGGGGGGGGGGGGCTGTATTTCAGAGCGTTTGCTCTGAGCTTTGTTATTGTACACCACTCTTGTTCAAGTTTAAAAATCAATACCTTTCACTCATCGTGTCACATTAATGTCATTAGTCTCCTTCAGTGATGCTTTCAACTTCAACAAATGATAGGTGACGTTTTAACATTCAAGTGTTTCCATGATACGATGTTCCCATGGAAATGCTGCATGTCTGCACTAAAGTATTTCTGACGGAAATACAGATTTTTTTTCTGTCATATTTATGATGTACGGAGCAGCTGAACAAAGATAAATAAACATAGCCTTCAAGTGTAAGAATTTTTATGTGATTCATATTGGCATTTGTTTGTCAGACATCATTTTCTTATTGAAATAGACAAAGGCTCGAGGATTTCTTGGAAACATGCTATTAGTTACATTGAGTTTGCTTCCACAAATTAAGATTTTATGCATTGTTTCATTTATTTGAATCACATGCTCCTGGCCTCCAAGTCTGAACTTTTCTTAGAATTGATGTGGTCGAGTCGGACCTTTCATTGTTTACACCATTTTATTCATCTGCTTTCTTGTTTGAGGATGTAGTCCCACATGTAGGTTTATGAATGTGTATGCACCTGTTTCAAGAAAACAGTAGAGATTCAATTATTTGGGTCCTACTCCAGGAGTCTACCGCAAGAATAGAAAATCAAAGCCATGTGAGCCTACCTCAGCAGGAAAACGCAGTATGAAAAACCGGTAATCTCTCCATTTTGGGCAAGTTTGTGAGAACTCTTTTGGAAACAAAAAAAAAATTCTGTTCTCTTTCTCTGCTACTGTAATGAGTCGACTGCGTTCACAGGCCCACCCTTTATATATAGTTTTACATTTGCATCTTGCTCTTTATTAACAAAAATAATGATGAGTTTAAACTTACACATTCAATTTCAGGGAAAGTTTAGAAATTATTGCATCTATAATAAGGGTTTTTGAAGAAGTATAAACAGAACAACGATCGTGAACCTGTTTAAATGACGTCACCTGGTACATGCTTCCGGTGAGATGAAAATCCTTGGGCAAATATAGTTGCATTGCTTTACCTCTACGAAATTACCTCTCATCTCCCTGGTTCTAATTATGACCAATGTACATTTGCATGTGTGATAATTGTATCCCCCAAGCAGAGTTTGGAGAATGCTATGGATTTGGCCTCGTCGCGCCGCGTCCGCTGCCACAGAGATTTCGTTGTGAGCACCCTATCAGCTGCATTTCTTCTCCGATCGTCTTCAAATTTGGCATGAATGTTGAGTAGGGTATAGTGAAAAAGCCTATTGCTTTTGGTGTTGGCAGAGGTCACATGGTAAGGTCAAAGGTCATTTTCAAGTCACCATTAAAGTTTACATGCAAGACTCTCTTATGACACCTAACTCCGCAACTGTAAGTCACTTTTCAACCAAACTTGGATGATAGATGGATTTGGGGAACCTACATGTTATGCTGCAGTCGGAGGTCACATGGTAAGGTCAAAGGTCATTTTCAGGTCAACGTTAAAGTTTACATGCAAGACTCTTATGACACCTAACTCTGCAACCGTAAGTCACTTTTCAACCAAACTTGGATGGTAGATGGATTTGGGGTACCTGCATGTTATGCTGCAGTCGGAGGTCACATGGTAAGGTCAAAGGTCATTTTCAGGTCAACGTTAAAGTTTACATGCAAGACTCTCTTATGACACCTAACTCTGCAACCGTAAGTAACTTTTCGACCAAACTTGGATGGTGGATGGATTTTGGGTACCTTCATGTTATGCTGCAGTCAGAGGTCACATGGTAAGGTCAAAGATCATTTCAGGTCAACGTTAAAGTTTACATGCAAGACTCTCTTATGACACCTAACTCTGCAACTGTAAGTCGCTTTTCAACCAATTTTCAGGTCAACGTTGCAGTTATCATGCAAGACTCTCTTTCTCCGCAAGCATAAGTCACTTTTCAACCACACTTGGATGGTAGATGGACTTGGGGGACCTGCATGCTAGGGTCATTGTCGCCATGATAATTGTATTTTTTGTCAAATTTCTGTGTGAGCTGTATATATCGCAATGACGGATGACGCGGTGGGTTCAGGGGATACATGTGCTCGACTGCGCGACCAGCCGAGCATCTCTAGTTAATTTAACTACTATCACTAATAACATTCTAAATTTCAATCACGATGTATATTGAGGGATTTAAAAAAAAACGGAACATGAGTTATCATGAGGAGACATTGCTGAGCCAGATGCTCCAGTAGCATAAACAAATAGATGTGTTATTATTTCATTATGTGTAGTTTAATATTCTTTTGTTTGTCTCACTATCATCCTCACCATGGTGGAAATTCTTTGGATATGTCAAGAAGCTCCCTGCAATTACTAAAATATCAGAAATTGTTTGATGTTGAAATGATGGTCAGCCATTAAAAAACTTTTGAAAAAGGGCGCACCCAATTTGACGTCGCTTTCCTGCTCAACAAAAATTATGATGCGAAGCCGGCTGGAGATTGTGATTTCGCCTCTGAAATGTTAAGCATAAACAACACTCCCAGAACCACGTTTACAATCATTTTTCTGAACCAACGTTGAAAATGCTGATTATGTCCTCGCAATGTAAGCATGAACACACCTTTATTGACATGGAGAGCTGTCCTAGTTGGTTTGGGATTGGTTCGTGATTTAGTGATTGACGTAATGCCATGTTGGAAGATAAACACGATTAGGTCCATCAATGGAGGTATTGAATCCATGACCTTCATGTTAAAGCTCCCCTAATTTGCTGAAGTCCCACTAGTGCTAACATGTATCCTGATCCTTTGTGTAGGGATCAGGTGCACATGTAGACATAAGGGGTAAGTGTTCGTTTGCCATCACAAAAGGATGTTGTGAGAGATGTCTAATTGTTGCATTTGATTTATATCATTTCTTTACTATTCATCTTTTCTTTTCTTGTGAGATATGTAGGCCTATGTGTGTCAGAGTCATTGCTTCCAGTTTTGGGCTTGAAGTGAAGTCATTGACTTTTATGCTTTTACATCTTTATTGATCTTGATTTTTTTTCAATCACCTTAGAAATATGAATCTATTTGTAGCCAGCATGGATCAACTCATTTTCTTTCATACACATTTTAGATATTTTTATTTGAATGGATGTTTAAACAAATAAAGATGTGTGTCCATCTAATCCACCATAGACCTACCATCTCTTTAACTATACAAAGATGCATTTCAACTATTCCTCCAAACTCCATATTTGTCATTTTTTGGCATCCTCTATTTCCTTTGCCCCTCCAAATATTTGTAGTCTAGCGGTCACATCAGTCGGCCAGACTGGTCCCCATGCACCCCTACCAGGCTGACCAACAAGGGCAAGGGCCTTTCATGTGGTCCTCTTGATGTTTACCCTGTTGGAGAGGTCAGTGCTAGCCTTAAGACTTGACCCTCTAAGGACCAAGACCCTACCAATCTTCTTTGTACACCCCCAGCGGGGCCAATCGACTTGTAAAGCGATGATGTAAAAATCCCATTGGAAGGTGTTATTTTGATGTTGTTTTGATAGTGTTCCCCTCCCCTTTTGTCCCTGTTTCATGGTAAATTTCCCTCACCTACCCCCATGCCAGTCTACCCACCTGCCTTTTTTAATATACTAGTCACTAGGCGGTTTCAGACCGCCTCGAAGTTTGCCAGTTCCAGGTATTCTCTGATCGGGAAATTTACCCCGATCAGAAAATACCAGGTATTTTGGTAATGTGAAAGCAAACTACGCGTAATTTCCCCGAAAGAAAATACCTGCTAAATAGTAGGTACTTGGCGAAATTACGAGAACTTTCGTGGGGATTTTTCCAAGGTCGCAGGTATTTTGGCGATGTGAAAGCAAATTACGGGAACTTTTATCCCAGCGTGTCGTTGGGTGCGGCGGCGTGGGTGGCTGCTGGGCTAGTGATTTTGAATCTCCCGCCTTGCCTGCTTATCAGACCACACTGCGCATGCTCGTAACTTCGGGAACTTATCCCGAAGGATGTGTTTCGGGGCGGTGTGAATGCAGGAATAATTAACGGGTATTTTTTAGCCTTAAAAAGTTCTCGTAATTTAACAGGGATTCTTGTGATCGAGGCGGTTTGAAACCACCTTATGATCCAGACACCATCTTAATTTTGCGTAAAAGAGAAAATCAGAAGCAGTTGTAAACTTTAGAAAAAATAAATACTTCTTGACATAGCTGAGTGGAATAGTTTCAGCATGCTTCATTATGGTATGGTAAGGGGAATTCTAGAAAGCAAGAAAAAAGTGATGAAATCTAGGAAAAGTAAAGATGTAGGAGTGGGGGGTAGTTTACCCTGAGTTTTCAAAATCTCAGCATTTTTTAATGATTGAGTACACTGCTCCCAAGGACGTTAGTTTCCATGACAACCTTTCTTTTGTCTCTTTTACCCTCCAAGAACCCCTTATTGTCACCTGATGTAAACATGTTTTTGTGTGGTCACTTCCAATTTTGTTTCTCTGAGCACTGGTTTTATTTAGTCCAATTGATGAAACTTTACCTTCCAATATCAACATTAGGGATATGTCTACTCAAAATGCTTCGATGAGATTGTTAATATGAAAAATTTTCTATAAGCTGCTCCGAGAGTGCCTTGGCACCAGGACTTCGTCTTCAAATAATGCCTCTGAGATGTACTGACAGGTAAAATGTCGTGTGCTTTATTATCCTTCTTTCGGTAAAACTTACTTATTGAAATTTGGACATTGTTAGAATAATTATCATCTTTTTATCCAAAGGTATAATTATCAAGCTCAGATACCAGGAATTACATTTTTCCATTTGTGATTTGTGTAAAATTAAAAGGTGCATGAACTACAACTAATGAACATAGCACTTTTTTCACAACCATCTTGACTGAAAGCTAATGCCTGGATGAAGCCCAGCCCAGATAGGCATTGGTCTAAAGCAAAAAAGGGATATTGAAACTGCAAGTGTCTAATTTGATGACATGTTCTCTCATCATATGTTCATGTTTATATTGGAACTGTCTCTTGAAATGGCTGCAAATACAAATAATCTTTTCGGATTGTTACATTTTAGAGAAAATTTCAAAGTCGCACCTCGTCCACTCACTTTGGCAAGAGAGGTCCCCTCTCTCTTTGATCCGCCCTAATCCCAAACTTCTAATCAGTTTCCACTCCCTGCAGATAATAGTTCTCATATATTCTCAAAGGAGTAATTATATCCATGTTCAAAATGAACATTATAATCATACTTTCTATGGACTGATATTTCATGATAAGTCATGTAAGAAAGTAATTCATAACAAACAAACTGATGATTACATTTAATAGAGTTTCTGCATCAGAAATGGGTAGGCCTACAGTAGTATCATTAGCTAATCTGAAATGAACATGATAAATCTAGGGAATCAAATTCTGCATTTATCTGTATTGTTGCACTCCTTGCTTCAACCTTGCTATTGCTGTCACTTGCAATTCAATTTCATTTTAATTGAAATTTTATTGAAAATATTTGTTAGAATGAATGAGACCTGTTTTGAAAGAGATAATCAAATATTTCCCATCCTTGAAGATATTCTCAAGAACATCTTGCTGGAAGAAAAATATTCCAGAACATATCAAACACTGTATGAAAATCATATCCTTAATCATCGTTAAACCGATTCTTGTTTGGTACCCAAAGGAAAAGAAAAATTTCATCTTGCAATCACCATGGGCAAAGGAAACCTTGTCTTATCAAAAGGGTTGGATGGTAGAATATAATATTCATGATGATGTCCTAACCTAGTTTCACTTCTCATCCGTGTTATTTTAACAGATTTTTTTTTTCTCAAAGGGAATATTGATAAAGTTACAAAGATGACTTGCATTTATAAGCAATTTCCAGCTTAGTTGACCAATAAAATGTAGATTTCTATATTTGGTTTTGAGATTTGATGTGTCATTCTGTTTGAAACAAAAAGAGGAACTATCTTTTTTTGTTATGTGAATAGATAATTATGCTTTCTTGAAATTGAAATCATTCGACCAATTAAAAACAATGTTCCTATAAGCTCTAAATATCAATTAATCATATCTAACTTAGATATTCCAATAAAAGGACAGAATAGCCCTGGTTGTATCAGCAACATTTACTCAGTTCACCTCTGTTTAGGGTGATTTTTTCTTTCATTTGAAAAGAAAACATTGTCAAAAGTCACACCTAAATCCATGCCTAATTCAAACCGTCAAATTTACTTTATCGTTCCCTCGCCAATTCTGTCAGGAATAAATTCCTGTCATTCAGACGCCATTCAAATATCAAATACCAGCTTCACAATAGAAATATTGGAAAAAATATAGTTTTTGTTATATTTGCATTGGTGTTCTTTTCAAACTTTGTAGAAAGAGATAAAGGTGTGGTGTGAAAGTAAAGTTTATTTTAGTTTAACTGGACAAAGAATATTTGTCCAAGCTAATATCTTAAATCAACATGATATTCAAGATGGGTTCTTGTTCAGTTATTTTTATTCAATAAAATCATATTGTGAAACTTTGTGTTCTTTACCTTTCCTCATTTGCATGGTTTTGTTGTCAGGAATGTGATATTTTTGCTTAAATAAAATTCTGTGTTGTTCATTAAAGAATGAAATATAAATAAAAGATTAAAAACACCAATAGCAGAGCAAATTATTTAACATTTTATTTTATGTCATACTAATTACAATTTTATACCCACCCACACACATAATCTCATATAGGGAGAAGTATGTGTTAAAAAAATGTCTTCATATTTTTTTTCTCATAGAGGTTCTTATCTGATTGAACGCAAATACATGCAGTAGTTTCTTTTTCGATACTGTATAATTATAGTTACTAAATGATAGTTCATACAGTATCTCATTTATGAACCACATTGAACATCATTCCCAAAGGGTCCTTCCAGGGACAAGATTATTGGTTTCAGCTTTCATTTTCCAATATTTGTTGGAATGTTTGCTCATAAACTTGTAAGGGGGGGGGGGGGGGCGTCAAATGTATTGCTGTGCACATGCATGACCAAATTATTTCCAAACACTCCCTAAACAAGTTTTTCATATATGTGCAAAGTAACCTCCTAAACAAGTTTTCTGCAGGCTTCATTTACACATTTTGGCCCCTAAACATGTTTTGTCTTCTTGCTAACAATAAGCTTAAATAGACAAAACTATATTCATGGTTATTGCATGCCCCGTGTGCAGTTGGGGTTAAAATACCACAATCTGGAAGAATCCAAACACTTTTCAGAAATGAGGAGGAAAAAGCACCGGGAAAATATACCCTAGATATGTTTGACCCCGCGATTGACCATTGACCAGTCTTTCAAATCCACCCCTTTTTTTGAAAATCAGTGTTTTTGATACCCTTAATGAGTGCATGCGTTGCCCGCGTCAAAAACTGAAAAATACCCCTTTAAACATGATTTTTGGTCACGTATGTGTACAGCAATATTTTTAACCCCCCCCCCCGGGCTTGTAATGCCTACTTCAGAATAGGTGGTTTCAGATTGCCTCAAAGTTTTTTTAAACCACTTAATGAAATGGCAAACATTAATTCTGGCCTGAATGTGAAAAATTAAATTAAAAAAGATAGGTAAAAGATTACATTATATTTGTTGAATTAAAAGGTTTAATCATTAGTTTCAGTTTGCACATTTAAGGTATCAAATTTGCTATTTTCAGAGCATATTGCTCCTTTTCATTTCATTTTCTGATATTCAAGAGCTAATGTTACTTGTTGAAACTAAAAAAAAGGCAAGTAACAAAAATGCATTCTTAAAATAAGTTAATTAAAAATATTATGGGTCACATCATAGCAAAAATTCAGTATTGTTTCAATAGTTTCTACATAGTAGATAACCTGTCAAATATTACATTCATATAATAGGGCTTTTTATTATTACTATAATTAAATGCTTGTAGTTTTGATATAAGACGTGCGACTATTCAGTATCATTTATTCCATTGGGTGTGGCATATCTTTTTGCGTACAATCATCATGAACTTGTGTTAGGATTCTTTGTCCTGGTAAGCCCCGAGGCCTGGGCAACCAGACGCTCATTGTCTAGGTTCATGGGCAAACACAGGTAGGGGGTATATAGGGGGACCAGATGGGACAAGAAAGGGGGAAATGGAGGCACTATTGAAATCCGCCAATAGGTTGGGAATGTTATGACGTACATGCTTGGCATTGTTCAGAGTATGATGATGCAAAACTTTGATAGAGCTTGGATGGATTTACGTTTTTGGAAGAGATGGGTTTGAGGAACGTCTTCCTTTGAATATTGAATATTGATGATCTGATTTGTGAATCCATCGACTTGTGTATTCTCTTAAAGATAAATTCCAGTATTGGTAACGATCTCAAAATGAATATTTACAGAATCTAATATAATGACCACCCAAGTGTCTGTTTGTATGAATAAAAAATATGTGCCAAAGGATTCTGGAAGAAATTGTGTAATTGCTGAGAAATAAGCAAAATAAGCGCGGATTCGGTCACTTCTGTCGGGTCTTTATTCCAGCAATAATTATACACTGTCCCACGTGTGCCTATCTGTGTTGGTGATCTTCAGTGTGAACATTTTTCAGGGTAGATTTCAAGATTTCACAAACTTCAGTTTATGTAACTGTATCAGATCTAGATCCTCGATGATATACTGACAATTCAGCCTGGTTTTACAGACTTTCTCATGAAATCAGTGTTTACTGCAACTACTGGCATTTCTCTTTAAGTACTGCAGGTTTTGTATGTGGATCTCCCATTGCCTTACCAAATGAGAAAGATGAAAGCCCCTTTGTCAGGTTGGAAAATTTGGGTGGAAGTCGTTATATGGAAATGTTTATAGGTGGTTTCAGACCGCCTCGGAGTTCGTTGGTTCCAGGTATTTTCTGATCAGGAAATTTACCCCGAAAGAAAATACCCACTAAATAGTAGGTATTGCATGGTCAAAATCATGAGAACTTTCGCAGGGATTTTACCAAGGTCGCAGGTATTTTTGGCAATGAGAAAGCAATTTACGGGAACTTAGAGCCCAGTCGTGGGTGGCTGCTGAGCTAGTGATTTTGAATCTCGTGCCCTACCTGCTTGTCAGACCATACTGCGCATCCTCGTAACTTCAGGAACTTATCCCGAAGGGTATGTTTTGGGGCAGTGTGAGTGCAGGAATAGTTATTGGGTATTTTTTAGCCTTTTAAAGTTTTTGTAATTTAACAGGGATTCTTATGATTGAGGCGGTTTGCAACCATCTTATTAGAAAATCAGAAATAAGTACTTGAGTCATGAATAAAAATCATGCTTACAATGGGTAGTCTATCTCAGGATATGATGTTAATCGTTGAGATTTGAATTCTTGAAACCACATGGTCATATCTTGGTTGACAGGGAATCTGCATTGTGTGATCAATCTTGACACCCATCTCATGATGTAGTTCTTGGGCAGTACCAAAGCATTTTTAGTAGAACTCAAGACTAGTACCCTGATTTGGTAATGAAGTCGCGTTCATGTTTGTCGACTGGAAATTGGTAAGCTAATTCGGATCTTGGGCCACTTGTTAGCCCTTTTTTCCCATTTATAAATACATCCTTTGATGAATGATATTTTTTAGCACCATGTTCCCATGAAAGGGAGCATTATTCGTCCGTGAGAAATGCATTTATTTTGGGGGGAAATAACATGTGTAAAATGTTATGACACAGCGCAAGAATTGTTTCATATTTTGGAAGAATAGAGACTTGTGTGTATTTGAAAAGTTTTGTTTGATTTAGGGAAATGGAACAAGTAGAATTCCCTATTGAAACCAGATGAGAAAAGTGATTTGTTTTGTATCCAGTGTCATCTTTTTTTTTCTCTAACTAAGCACCCTTTTCCAAAAAAATAAAATTTATACATAATAGTACATAAAATATCATTTCATAAATGATTTAACATTTTTTTGAACTGATTATTTATAGGTAATTTCATAGAAAATTAAAAAATTACTTTGATCTCTTACTGTTTAGTTATGTAAAATAGTTATTTTGTATTTGACTTTTTAGAACTCGTTATTAACATACTAATACACCATTTAAAAAATCTACCACCCCCTGAAAATGAATAAGAAATATATGAATATATTCAATGATAAATTAATAAAAGAGATAATGGCTATTCAAAGAGCAATTGAATTGATTGGTTGAAATCTGATATGACTTGAGGCAATATTGTCATTCTTTTGTATGGAGGCATCAACCCCTATGCCTTGACTATTATCAGTGCATGAAAATTCCTGTGAGAAAAAGTGTAATTGTATGAATTAAGAAACCGCAATCAAGTGCCCATTCGGGGGTGCACCATCAGAATGCAGTTGCAATTCTATGCTTCAGTGATTAAGTTTGGTGAGAAAAGGCAAAAATTGTTTCAAAAATGTGACAATTACAAAGAAATGGAGCTGTGGGAGGCTCCATGCCAGAGGCCACGTGCACCTCCAAGTCTTTTGGGGGAAAGAATTAAAAACTATATCTTTTGGGGCAAAGTAATAGCCTGAGGTTGGCTCGCTGGTAAGCTGGTGGTAGTATAATAATTGGATATTATTAATCAGTGATGGGAAAATTGTGGTTGAAAATTTTCATTTCTTCAGCATCTAGAGTGGAATATTTCTCTGTTATTATTGATGGGAATATTGAAGCTCAGCTTTTTGTTCAGTCTTCATACTTCAGTTTTGGTCAGTAGCGGTATTAAATTGAGATAAAAAAAATTTAATTGGGTTTTACAGACAGATAATTTTTTTAAACATGGGCCCCATTGCATGAAATTTACTATTTTGATAAATTTGCCATCCATTGGTAACTACCATGGTAACAATAATCAGCAGCCAATCAAAATCAAGGATTCCATGAGAGTAATCATTTCATGGAAAAAATACCATAATGGTAACTTTTATGGAACAGGGCCCTGGGAACTGACTGACCTCACTGTCCACAAGATGCGAGTTGAGGCTTGAACCACACACCCTTGGCTTGAAGCAATGTCTAACATCAACCATAAGTTTGATTGCAGGTGCACACAACAACATACCCAGTTGTAGCTTTGGACATTGCAAGTGGAATCTTTATATTGTCAATTACAGATTTCAAGGTTTAAACTTTAACAGCCTATATTCGAACATTGGTAAAACCAGACCCTTGTTTGGGATCCCAGGTTGTCTCGCTCTCATGGACAGTTAAGCCTACAAGGTGTACCTCGACAATAATTTGCATGTCTTTATTAATTCACCTTGACTATTGTTATCCAGTCTGAATGGACCAAGGTGGGTTATGATTCATTTTTATTCAATGTGTGCCAACTGTCTCCTTATGGCAGTGTCTGCAGGGCTTTTGTTTGAGATGCGGTTCACTGATTTGGGTTCAGGTTTGTTGCGCAAGCGGATCTCGATTAGCGCCAATTTGAACACAGAGAAATAAAAGGCTGTGAGATTTCACTTGTAATTAGTTTATCATCAGATGTCTTCATCATGAAAGCATTTTGAGCTGTTTCTCTCTTTTGGACTGATATGAAAGAGATAAATACTTCGTAGCGAAACTAATCCTTCAGTTTATGCAAGAGTCATGAAATTAGTTTTGATTAATTAATTAAATTACACTAACATTTTATGAAATGATAAAAGATAGTTCCAGATTGATACAAATCCCAAATAATTATACTATGATACAAATGTATGTAATTGTAATGTATATTAAACAATTTTAACATTTTTTGGGGGGGGAGAAAGGGGGATAATGTTCCCCCTTGTATTCCATTTTAGCTCTAGTTCAGATGGCACATTCCTGCCAGATTTGAGAATATTCACCTTTCGGTATTTTTGTTTGCAATGCAACTGCCATCATGGGGAAGACATAAAATTCTTATTTCGATTCAGTCATTCCCTTATCTCACACTTGATTGTAATCAAATCTCAACTTTTCCTTTAAGAGTTAAAGTAGAGGTAATGATACAAACTTGACTGAAACCTTTGGTTGACATGTCTGGATAGAGAACTAACCTCATCCATCATTGTTTGATACAGGTAAACATTTGACTCTTTAGCTGAACAAGACTATTTTTTGAAAAAGCGATAATTGGGCCATAAACAAGGTCATGATAAAGTGTGTGAAGCCCTTAACATTCCCCTAATAATTGCCTCAAATTGCTGCATATGTTTGTAGCCATGACCATGTATTTGGTAAGTTTTGAATCAATAGTACCTAAAAAAAAAAAGTTGCGGTTTGTAGATTTTTAGATAGGGAGATTTGTTTAGTAGTCATTGCTATTTGGTATGAAGGTTGATTGTTTTCTAGCCAAGATATATTCAAATAATTACAGAATTTGATTGATCTTGATAATTATCTTCATAAATCAGCCTGATATTATCTAATCAAAGTAAATGGCGTTCATATTGATAATTATGATTTATCATGTTGTTTATATGTAAAGTCCCACCCTAATACTCTTTAGTGACAGGAAGAAAATATTTGAAACTATTTTAAGTGTCTTATTTGAGAGGTCAGTTATTAGTGCATACAGTCCCACTATTCATTTTTAGTGAATTGTGCAGAGAGGGGAGAGAGTTTTACCCCCCCCCCCCAGAAAAAAAAATTGAATGAAATAAAATAAAATGATAATTATGACACAAAAATTGTTTTGAAACAAATAAAAATAAATGTGAAATAAAATAGGGATGAAATTAATGACATTTATCACATACCCCAGTTGCCTGCATATTAATCAAAGCATTCACCTTATATACCAAACAAAATTACCAAAAAATGATATGAAAATAAAAGTGTAGTGTTAATTGGTTCTTCCACTAGTCCTTCTTGTAGAGGGCATCAATGTTCCTACCCATGCAATTAGGAGTAATTTTTTCCTGGTTTACATTCCATTAGACCTCTGAGAATCGGGTCATTGAGGTTGAATGAAAATGAGGACAGGAAAATATTATAAATCATATCTTATGTACAGTCATGAAAGATCAACTTTACTTTGTATAGAATCATGTAGGGTAATTGCATGTTGGATATTCCAGTTGTGTTCAATGCCCATTTAATTTCATCCCACAGGGGCCAATCCCATTTTAGTCTTTAAAAAGGTTTTTTCTATTGATTATGTTTCCTCAAATGGCCTCCATGAAGTTCTGCTGTGTCCAGTTTGTGTTCTACTGCTTGGTACAACATGACACCTATCTGATTAGATGAGCTTGTGGGTGTTTCATAAAGCTGTTCTTCAGTTAAGAGCGACTTGAAGAACGACTGGTGATCCTTTCTTGTTGTAAGGTCTAAATAATATCAACCATTAAAATGATTATTGGCGATTGTTTAGCGTGTAAGAAAGGTTCACCAGTTCTTAAAGTCGCTCTTAACTTACGAACAGCTTTATGAAACGGCCTCCTGGTATTTGACTAAATAGGAAACCTAATGAGACGAAGCAGCAATCACACAAAATAATTAACTACAAACCAATGACTAGTAACATATTTCAATATTTTTTCAGTATTTTTCAAGATATTTGTTTTTGTAAGATACATCAAGACTTATACCCTTTTCATAAACCTATCCTCCAATTAGCCGCCTAAGAGTAATGCGGATAATTCAATAAAAATTGCGTTCATAAACTCCGAAAATAAGCCGCATTATTTTTACGAGCGCCCGTCCTGAAAAAGGCGGATAATCACCATGACAACTGGACATGCCCCCTCCGATGCGGTTTTGTTGGAAAAGGGTGACCTTGTGACCGCACCATGGCAATTATCCGCATTATTTGGAAATGCGTTCATAAACTCAAAATCTTATCCCGATGCTGCTATTATGCAGATAATAGCAGCATCAGAGTAATGCGGATAAATCTTGTCCTACTTCAATTTTACGACCAAATTATGCTGCTATTAGCCGCCTAATTCATAGTAATTGGTTTTATGAAAGGGGTATAAGATTATATTTCTTGTTATGATTATTATGATTGAATCATAAGGGTTTTAAAATGATTTTCTGCTATCTGTTGGGCTTAGATTAATCTTAAGCCATCAAAGCCATGGCCATTGATTCCCTAACAGTTGGCCGCAATGCTCCTCTCATTGGCCTTGCATATTTTGGTGCCCTTTTAAAATTTTCCAATTTGTACTATAACATAGAAATGTACCTTTAAGAAAAATGGCCGTGCCCTGAAAAAAAAGATATCAAGTTCTGTATCTGGATCTCGCAAAATGCATCTTACATCCTACAAAAAAGAATAGTATCTCATTCTACTCCTATAGTCGGTTTGCTAAACTGAATACTTGAATGAAGATCATTGTTCTATTTGAATTTTCCCTAACTGTATGGGATTGGGAGAAATGCCTGAATTCAACCAAAGAATGGGAATTTTAACCCCCTAGGGTAAGGTTGGCTACATAATAATCTGATTAAGAATATTATTTCGAAACTGACATCACTCATAATTCTTTACGTGTACAGCAGATGATGCAATATTGACTTACACATGCTCATGTAAAGGGGATTTTCTACCTCTTCAGCCATCTGGTTTACTATTGCATGTTATCCCAGTCATGGAAAAACTTCCTACCTTGTTTTCCAACCTGGTTGTATTGATTTTGAAACCAAAACCTCATTATTATTTGTTCAGTGAGATATTAAATGATTGAGTTGTCACCTTGATCCCATAAAAAAAGAAACAGAATTTTTATTTCATCACTGACTTTATGAATTTACAGAATATAAGAATAAAAAAAAACCTTGTCCCAAATAGTGAAACCCCCAAAATGCACCAATATAATTATTTTCATTTTTTTTCTGAATGTGATTTCTATTGTCAGCCGTGATTTTATCCAAGTCCATATATAAACCTTTTTCTAAGGGGGGGGTGTTGGATTTAGTATTTTCGATTTATTAAAATGAAAAAAAAAAGAAAAATGATATTTGCCCTGTTGCATAAAGAAATAAAAATTAACAATTATATTCAATTGTAATTTTCTGGTAGTGGTTTACCATCTCAATTTACAGTGCAAATTGATTGTATCTTATACCCTTTTCATAAACCTATCCTCCAATTAGCCGCCTAAGAGTAATGCGGATAATTCAATAAAAATTGCGTTCATAAACTCCGAAAATAAGCCGCATTATTTTTACGAGCGCCCGTCCTGAAAAAGGCGGATAATCGCCATGACAACTGGACACGCCCCCTCCGATGCGGTTGTGTTTGAAAAGGGTGACCTTGTGACCGCACCATGGCAATTATCCGCATTATTTGGAAATGCGTTCATAAACTCAAAATCTTGTCCCGATGCTGCTATTATGCGGATAATAGCAGCATCAGAGTAATGCGGATAACTCTTGTCCTCCTCCAATTTTACGACCAAATTATGCTGCTATTAGCCGCCTAATTCATTTTAATGGGGTTTATGAAAGGGGTATTATATTGCATCTTTCTGTTGCACATGTTAGATTGATATCATTTGAAATTTCTGAGGGCAACACCTCCCCCCCCCACACACACACCTTTGGGTGCAAGCGTGATTACAACTTACCTTTGAATCACCTGATTCAGAAAGTATTCTGTACAATAATAGCTCTTGACTAGAAGTTCAGTCCTCCAAATTTTTTTCTTACATCTTCAAGTGTGGGATGATCCAAGTTTTATCACTCTATTAATAGGGTGATCATTTTCTGGTGACCTCATTGTTTGTATAATTTATTATCAGAAGTTATATTTATAGATTTCTACATTGCGGTCATACTGGATGGATGGGTTTTATCACCATGTATGCCTATTGAGTCTTATTGAAAGGATATAGATGAGGGTCAAACACTTCATATTGATTCTGATTATGTTATATACCAGCAAATATTTATATCTTCAATTAAGAATTCATTCTTTTCTCCTAAAAGAACACTTCTCTGATTTGTAAACTTGAAAATTCTGATGTTAGCATACTTTATGGTCTTTTTTGGTGATGATTTTCATTTTGTCAAAATGTACACACTTAAAACATACAAATATTGTAAACATAAAGATGTATATGTTTTATTTCCTTTTTCTTTTTTTTGGGGGGGGTCCATCCAGGGAAGATTATTCTTGAGATTGGTTGTTTTAAATGATTTTTGAACCAAACTATGAAGTTAAAGATACTTTTCAGATTACACTCTTTCTTATTTTCATTTGTTTCTTTCGCTCTCCCTCTCCAGAGGAGATTGAATTGGCATTGAATTTGTGAAAGGTATTTGAACTTGAAGTGGCAAAGAATTCATCTGGTATTTGTTGGGTCTTATCCTAAAGAGGGCTTGTTGAAACATGTTTGACGATATCACTCGTCATTGGATATGTATCTATGGATTTGTGGAGAGTCCCCCATGGTTTTTAAGCTTCTTATTTAGAGAAAGATGGAGAATCATTCAATCATTGACACATTTTATTTTGTTTGCCCCCTTTTAGGATATAGAATCTAAAGCCTGTGTATTGAATGGATATCATTCAAGTGCATTCCTCTGAACTTAAAGATCTACATGACCACAAATCTTACTTATCATTTTGAAAGACAATAGTCTATATTATTGGTTTGATTGTCCAAAATCATCTATCCTTTCCCCCATCAATTGAAATTTTCTCTATGTGTTCTTTAATCCCTTTGGGTAGTTATTGGCTTATTTAGAATATTACTGAAATGAAATTATGTGTGCCACGGACGTCTTTTTTGATCCCTGGTTAAGTTGTGAGCAAATATAAACTTCCTCGAATTGAAAGCATTCTCAAATAATATTGAACAATCTTTAATTATTTTGAGTAGGTGATGGGCTATAGATATAAGAGATCAATTATCTGGATTTGGGAGTCTTTAACCACTGGTTTGGTGCCATTAATGTGACCTCGGTGACTTCTCATGACCTCTGGCAGGCCTCCCGCCAGTGAGGGGAAGTCTCAGGAATGCCAAGTCTGCTCAAGTGCATTACCATTTTTTATCCTTTTTCTCTGAGACAAGACCCCTCTCAGCAGGTCCCTGGCCAAGCTTGCAATTAGGGAAGAATTTGGATGAAAAAAAGGGAAAACGGAAAAGAGATTATATTGATTCTGTTGTACTAGCGAATGGTAATTCTTTAATCTTCAGCCATACATCTATCCTATCATCTGATTGTACATTACTACTTGGTATTACAGAGACATATGAGACAGCATTGAATTATAAAACTATAGAAAGTGGTTATAAACTCCTTTTACTTTTGAGAGAGGGGTTGAGATGATATAAATGCATTTGTGAACCCAAGCAAGGCAACCATTAAAAATATAATGTAGATTTTAATAATGTTTGAAGGGGTGATACAGAGAAATTTGGCTCCCAAGAAACATCTTTTTCAGTTGATGATTAATTACATTCATTGTTTATTTGTTTATTTTCTGACTACTCTTGCTATCATGTAGGACTTTCATGCTTTAGATAGAGCAAGCGTGTATTTCAAATTTTACAAAAAAAAAAAAACTGATGAATAATTCATGATACTCCATGATCATTTCTGTGTTAAGGGTTATATTGAAATTAGTGTAGGGTCTAGTTGTGACATTAAATAACAAAGATTTCGATAAAGAGGAAATCCTCATATTTGAGGTTATTAACCCTTGTGTACTGAGAAGTGTTGACATCCCATTGATGTTGGATATCTTATGATACATTGTTGATCAAAGAGAGAAAAGCCTTTTGATGAAGTCGCTCAAGGGTTCAATCTCCTGGACACATTCAAGTGGTATCAAAAGAAACAAGTCCAAGACAGGAAGCTAGATCTTTTGTCTTCTCTGGATCTCTTTTGATATTGATAAAAAGCTGGGGGTCATTGTGCTGATGGGGAGGGGGGGGTTGAATATATCTTGAGCAATGGCTCATTGAAACGCGTGATCTTGCTGGTAGGGAGCAACTGCTGCGAGGCAACAGAGCGTGAGAGGCTTAGCATGGGAATGACCTTACTCCGTTTCCATCTTGAAGTGGTCTTGGGGAGATCGAAAACCAGATGCAAAAAGTAGAGCACTGAGGATAGTCATTTAAGAAGTTTCTTCTACATTTTTTTCCTCATATTTTGAGGAAAAGTGGAGTTTTATTCCTGGTGCAGCTTTTCTGAAGTTATCATTTCTGATACAAGATATGGATAGTTTATTACTAGTCTTTGTATCATGTAACGTCATCTTCATCAATCTTTGACTTTATTGGTGACCATTTTTCATGATGTTAATATTGATGCAGTTAGTCTTAAAATTGTCATCAGAATAGACAGCTTGAGAACCAATGTGATTTTTCATTAAAGACACCATGATGGAAATTTATAAAGTGTCACCATTTGCATTCAGGTAAGAGAAAATCTTTTTTGTTCATCACCATGTGACTCCATTTCATTTTCTAAACATTTTATTCAGGATAAATTTAGTAACAATTATACTTTTTGTGATTTCCTCTTTACAAAAAACATTTAATTCTTTTGCTTTATTAAAGCCCTTCACAATCTGTTTATTATGAATGTGGTTAATGTACATGCCTGTAATAGTACAAAAACATGTGAAGAAGAAACTCAAACATGTGTGCTGTATTTTCATCCCATTCTTGTCTTGAGAAGTAATTTCAATCAAAAAGAAATATTTTAATTCAATATTTTAATTCAATATTTTAATTCAAATTCTTTTATTTCACATCTCTTAAAAAACATTAGACATCAGATAATAGACTATCAAAAACTTTAATTGTGTATTTTTAATGACATATATCTTGCAGTTCAAGAGCTCTTGTGAGTATTATGTGCTCTGTTCCAAAGACACTGTATAATGATGTCACGTTTTTTCTCTTCAAATCTGGTCATTGATTTTGTCCACAGAAGGGAAAGTGAAAAGAAGGTGTCCTTCCTTTCACACCTTTAATATGGGTTAAGGAGATTCCTTTTTGATAGGTATTTACTTGGCTCTAAGTCGAGCAAGGCCAAAATGTCTTTGCACACATCCATGCACATGAAGACAAAAAGAAGGCCATGGCTCAACATTGATAAGAGTTGTTACCTTCTCGTAGGAAATATAAGTTCATTTATACCGTGTTTACACAGTGACACGGCTCGGGGGTTCTACATGCGAGCCGTGCTCAACATGGCAATTTTATGCTGTGTAAACGCGATCAGTGTGATCCGCGAGCCGTGTCGAACACGGCTTTTTTGATCCGCCAAAATCGTAGGTTTCAACCCGCGAGCCGAGTCAGACTCGGCAATTTTTTCGTGTGTAAACAGAAAGCCGTGTCGAACTCTCTTGACCTAGGTCACTGCGCGCGCTTTCACTTTTGGCATTGTTGTTGTTCGCACGGACAAGATTCGATTCCGGCGGTGAATTTCCCGCCTTTAATTTGCGACGTCATAATTCTTCTTCCGTTCGAGATCCGCGAGCCATGTTGAACTCGCCTTTTTATATGTACGTATAAACGTGATCTCTGATCCCTTCGCAGTGTTCAACCCGGCTCGCGGATTCAACACCCGAGCCGAGTCAATGTGTAAACACGGTATTAGTTTTTCCCTTGGGTAGGGGTGTCTCAGTAAATGCTGATTCCCGGGGGGGGGGGGCAGTCAAATATATTGCTGTACAAACGTGTGACCAAGGAATTTCCAAACACCCCCTTAAACAAGTTTTTCTCTGTGTGCAAAATAACCCCCTAAACAAGTTTTAAGTTTTTCGCAGGCCTTTATTTACACATTTTGGCCCACCACTTTCACTTGTCAATGCTTTGTGGTTGCCGTGTCCAGCATTTTACATGTACCATATCCTATATTATGATTAATTGAAATTATTCATGAAAGAGAGAAAAAAACCTTAATTTTGCCAAATAAATGAGATGCAAAATCAATGAGTTAATACCTATCACGAGACGAAGGTCATACCATCCTATTGAATTCCTTTCACATTCAGATATGCTTCATTGGAGTAATTTGTCTCTTTGTCTATTGCAATTTGAATGTTAACAAATGTGCTGCCTGATGTAAGATATATTGATTTTAGTGGAGACAATGTGTTCCTTTATATACAAGGAGAAATGAAGACAATATTGACTTTTTACAGCCTTCATATGGATTTGTGATGTGTATTATTCATATCCTTCTTCTTGTGGCTGCTTACAAGTTCCAAATTACTGCTGCCATCTTTTAGGCTCTTGTGCTGTAACAAGACCCCCAGTAAAACTTTAGAAAGAAATGCCTTGTGTACTTGTTTTTCCTTAAGTTTGAACAAGAAATCTTGGTAAAACCTTGTCCTAGTTTGTCCAAATTTCCATTTTGGAAACATTTGTTTAGCCACTGCCCTCATTGGAATCTTATCAGTCTCTGCAGTGTGCACTAGCTACAAGAGACAACTGGGGTTTGAAGTGTGTCCGAGACTCTGTGAGGGCTTAGTATAGTTTTTACTTTCCTAGATATGCACAGGTCCACCCGGAATAGTAAAATATGATATTTTGTTGTGTGAACACCAACTGACCAATCTGCTTATTTAGAATGATTATGAATATTCATACCAGGGAGCCGTTTCATAAAGATGTTCGTAAGTTAAGAGCGACTTAAAGAATGACTGGTGAACCTTTCTTACACGCTTAACCATCACCAATGAATATACCATTTTCCACAAAGGATCACCAGTCGTTCTTAAAGTTGCTCTTTACTTACGAACAGCTTTATGAAACACCCACCAGGGACGTAATGTGGTAATGTCAATTAATTGAATTAAAAAATAAGTGAATATTGCCTGTACTTCTGAATGTACCCCCTCTAACCCTGAAGTTTATTACTTTCTCCCCATGGAGTCCTCTCTATCACATTAACCCCATCCCTTCTTATTGTCCTGACTAATCCCCCTCCTTGGATCAGTGACAGTAATACCCCATTGTCTAGCACCCCTCCACAACCTGAACCCCCCCCCCCTGTCACCACCACCACACATCTGTATTAAATCCCCAACCTGTAAGTTGGTGACCATTTCTGTTTCTACTACAGCCTTCATCAATGAATGGATTAAGCCAGTTAGAAATATCCAATATTGATTTTCAGAGACAATCCTCCGGTATTCTTCCCTGCAGCTCTTTGATCAGCTTATTTCCATTGACCACCAGCTTTGAAATCCAGCTTACTTGTGCCAACATGTTTCAGTTGTTCCATATCTGTATTGTCCAAAGATGGTAGGAGTTAGATCCGTCATTGTCTTACAGTTGTTTGGGTAACATTGATCACAGCCTTTGTAAAGCAGCACTCATTAGGAGGCATGAGGGTGGAACATTGTCTCATTGCTACTATCCACAAGATTTACAGTATTTTGTTACAGAGCAAGATTTACAGTATTATATGCAAAATGCCCAAAACCAATATGGGGGAGGGGGTCATTAAGGTAAAAATTAATGAAATGGGGAAATATAAATAATTCCTTAATGGTAGATAGTAATAATGCAAGCACTTGTATCCACTGTCCACCCTGTAAAATGATTGTTACATTACATTATTGGGTAGATGGCCCAGTTCCTTAATTTGTTATTGATAACCTCATGCTTTTTTTCACAATTGTAACCATGTGTTTTCTAGAACTCCTTAACTTCAGTGACTCAAACCCCCTCATATAAATGAGGATCCTTATTATGAGCTTATGATTGCCATAATTATATGTTGTAATTGTAGCCATATGTGTTTATGGTGTTCAATTTAATGTTCCAGAATATCCTTGTTTTTGTAATTTCTTTTTTTGTGGAAGGTTTCTCTCTACATGCATATTATGGCTTTAGTTATCTTTTTTTTTTATTGAATATACTTTGAATTAAGTTTTTTCTCACTAAAAATACATATAAATACTAAATAGATACTATTCCATTTAAAAATTTTAGTAGCTCCCCTCATAAACTCGTCTATAGGCATAAAATCCAAAACTCGCTCTGGGAACTCAGAAAAAATTAATGCATTCTCAGTAATATACAAGCATGTCAGTTATCAACAGGGTCATTAATTTGTTTGACTTTGAAACATTTTATCATTATATGACTCATGTCAGTTATCATCTGAACGTGGAAATATGCATTGAAATGCATCATTCTTGTAAAAGCATATTGTCTGAAGATAATAAAATTATAAAAAGACAATAGCAAATAAACAATACCCTTACATTTATTTGCTGTTCCTGTTCATTAGAGAAAATTGATGACTTTTATAGAGCTTTCTGAACATAAGTACCCCTGCAATCATGTCTTGATAATCATAAAATGTGTATTTTGTCAGCTATTTGAAAATCATATTGATAAGATTGGGGAATTGAACTTTGGGTTGTACATGTATTTATCATGTTTGTCAAGAATTTGCGCGGGAGCCATGAACCATATAAAAACATATTGTTTTATTCTTGTCAATTCGAAAGGTATGCATATTTACTTTAGTATCAATAATATTGAATGAACGGATGTAGATAACGGTGGGAATTTCCCATAGAAAGAACATAGATTTGTTGAACAAAAGCAAAGGATTCTGAAATGCAGGGTGTAGGCCTTATCCAGATTGCAATAAACTTTTAGATAAGACCGTGTACAGTTTGAATAATGCAAATGTTTGAGTTTGCAAACTTAAAGAGAAATGCCAGTAGTTGCAGTAAACACTGATTTCATGAGAAAGTCTGTAAAACCAGGCTTAATTGTTAGTATATCATCGAGGATCTAGATCTGGTAAAGTTACATAAACTCAACTTTGTGAAATCGTGAAATCTACGCTGAAAAATGTTCATACTGAAGATCACCAACACAAATAGGCACACGTGGGACAGCGTATTATTATTGCTGGAATAAAGACCCGACGGAAGTGACCGAATTCGCGCTTATTTTGCTTATTTCTCAGCAATTACACAGTTTCTTCCAGAATCCTTTGGCACATATTTTTTATTCATACAAACAGACACTTGGGTGGTCATATTAGATTCTGTAAAAAGTCATTTTGAGATCGTTACCAATACTGGAATTTATCGTTAAAACGGCTATTATAGATTGAATATTACTAGTAGACCCTAGATTCAATGGTTAAAAGAAACCATTATCAATATAGTTCTACCTGTCATGAATATCCACTCACATGATTTATAGTAGTTTCATTCTTTTTTACAATTTGAAGATTGAACAAGGTATTTCATTTGTTGTAAAGTAGGTGGTTTCAGACCGCCTCGAAGTTCGCCAGTTCCAGGTATTCTCTGATCAGGAAATTTACCCCGATCAGAAAATACCAGGTATTTTGGTAATGTGAAAGCAAACTACGCGTAATCTCCCCGAAAGAAAATACCCGCTAAATAGTAGGTACTTGGCGAAATTACGAGAACTTTCGCGGGGATTTTTCCAAGGTCACAGGTATTTTGGCGATGTGAAAGCAAATTACGGGAACTTTTAGCCCAGCGTGTCGTTGGGCGCGGGAGCTGTGGGTGGCTGCTGGGCTAGTGATTTTGAATCTCGCGCCTTGCCTGCTTATCAGACCATACTGCGCATGCTCGTAACTTTAGGAACTTATCCCGAAGGGTATGTTTCAGGGCGGTGTGAATGCAGGAATAATTAACGGGTATTTTTCAGCCTAAAAAAGTTCTCGTAATTTAACGGGGATTCTTGTGATCGAGGTGGTTTGAAACCACCTAGTTTGTTTTAGAACAGATACTAGTCATATTTTGAGTTTAACAAACATTTTGGCCCGACTCAAAATAATGCTGTAATATTTGATTCAAATTAGTTTTGAAATTTGCATTGACTGTGAATACATCCAATTGATCCTTATTGGGTTTAGAAATAATGACACCATAGATTAATAGTAGACATGATGTCAAAACTGATTTAAACGTTTCAATTTGATTGAGTGCTTGACAAAATATCAACAAGTGGGATTAAGTTTCGGGTTCATAAATGTCAATGAGTATCTAGTCACCCTATTACCCCTACCCATATTATCGTCCTAAACCATGCTTATTAGAAAAATATGCCTGGCAAGGTTTATTTTGCTTCGGTATTGTTGTATATGTTCAAATATGCAATGAATGCCATATTTGACCATGTATTGTCCATTTGATATCTGCTGCCGGGTATTTTTAGTTGATGTTTTCACAACTGAAATGACGTTCCTTTGTCGGGCATCCCGAGGATAAGTGTGCTGAAAAGTGGAAGGCTTTGGAGAGAAAGACATCATTTTTCGGTCGGCTTGATAGTTATTATGGAATAATCTTATTTCCAGCAGTGCCTGGAATGTGAGGTATATTTTGATGATATGCCCTGATGAACTCACAATGACAAATCATGGGTGTTATATTTATTGCTATTAACTGCCAACAAAGTTTGCAAGTGTCCAAGAAGCTCGTTGTGTGGTTATAATTGACTTGAATTTCTGTCTTCGTTTGTTATTTCTTACCCAGTCTTTTTGCAGCATCTTGTGTAGAGATAAATCATTATGAAAAATGAAGTGAAAAGAAATAGGAAATATAGATCTTCAGTACAATAGCTATTTTGGTCAATATGCATGGTAGAATATTATTTTGATGTAGTGATGTGGGAGTTATTAGGGCGTTGAAATAGATATTTAGTTTTCTTTCACTTTTCTTTCACTATCAATAGTTTTATGTTTCATTTCTTTTACGTCCAGTCACGATGTGGTCTTTGTTTCTGCCTGTGTTTTTCTTTGCTCAGTGATACATTATCCTAAGCATGTAGGTGGGACCAATATTTGAACTCCCATCACCATTTGCTCTGCCTTTGAAAGTGAACTTTGCCCTCGACAACGAAGCCGGCTGGAGCTGCTATGCATCAAATATCCATTCATTCTCAAAGCAGCATACCTTCTTGTCGGCTAACCAAGCTGTATCGCTGTCTCCGGACTACTGCAATTTAGAGGGGAAAGCTCGCTGACTTTCTTTTCAAATATATACATCTTGAATTTATTCATTTTTCTGCATCTTGTTTTGTTGATGTTGGAGTTGGAGTAGTTCTTGTTCAGAGATTGAAGCCAAGGAAATTTTTTGTATACAAGTAAACTTGTTTGAAATGATCATTTCATTTGGATACTTGATCCTTCATTCTTTGTATGTGCTATTTGATTCAGTTGAAAAAACATTTTGATTTTGGTGCTTTTCAGAGGGTAAGTTTCTATATTCTGTATTTTTTTCTTTTATAGTATATCACGCTATTGTATTATGTACTTGAAAAATTATATAATTTGAACAATGTTTCCTTGGCTATTAATTTGTAATACTTTTTTCGTTAGTAGTTACCTTCTGCAAGCACAATAGTTATGTGTGACTATTTAACTTCTATAGTTGCAGAACTGTTTTTCTTCAAATGAAGGTATTTTCATGTCAAGCTTACAATAGGATGCAATAGGATTTTCATTTGAAACGTCTTTCTAAATTTGTTGGAAAAAGTCTACAAACTACCATGTTTGTCACACAGAAATAACAGTAGGTGGTTTCAGACCGCCTCAAAGTTTGCCAGTTCCAGGTATTTTGGTAATGTGAAAGGAAACTAATTTCCCCGAAAGAAAATACCCACTAGATAGTAGTACGAGAACGTTCGTGGGGATTTTTTCAAGGTCGCAGGTATTTTGGCAATGTGAAGCAATTTACGGGAACTTTTAGCCCAGCGTGTCGTTGGGCGCGGGCGCTGTGGGTGACTTCTGGGCTAGTGATTTTGAATCTCGCGCCTTGTCTGCTTATCAGACCTTACTGCACATGCTCGTAACTTCAGGAACTTATCCCAAAGGGTATGTTTTGGGGCGGTGTAAATGCAGGAATAATTACTGGGTACTTTTTAGCCTAAAAATGTTCCCGTAATTTAACAGGGATTCTTATGATCGAGGCAGTTTGAAACAACCTAATTTAGACAAATATCTAGAAGATGTCAAGCTGCTTTTGGGTAATTATACCAAACAAAGAGTCGTTAAGTCAGTGCTCTTATTGATTCTTGTCTACTAACTTGAGTAAACATCTATTATTCTTTCACATAAAGTCATATCACATTTATTTAAAAAAATAAGTTGTTGTTTTCTTGGTGTAAGATGCTCCTATAAGTTCTGCTTAAATCTCATACATCAAGAAGTTTCTAAGTGATGACGTGAATCCCCGGAATTTTATGTTCTCGGATTTGTTTTCTCTTTTATTCATGTGTATACTCTTTTGTGTAATTTATTGCCTTGGAATGGCAAAGGGGGATTGCTTTCTTGTTTATAGGAACTGTACAAAACACCCTCACAAAATACATGTTTCTTAAAGAGTAATTTCGAAGTGCTTGGAATACCAATGAAGGACCCTTTCTTCATTTTCTTGCACAGCAAGAATGATGCATATCTATGGATCAGTGTTTAACTTATAAACAATTTTGCTTCTTTACTTGTGAAGATAGGACTAGGGTTATCCTGAACAGTCATGGTTAAAATCCTTCAACTAATTATAAGATTCAAATATAAAGATTCTTTGGGTTTTATTTTTGTCATATCATATACACAAAGGCTGCCAGCTTTTTCTATCCACTGCATATGACCCTGTAGCCCTACCTGCATAATAATCTTATCTGTCTCTTTGACCAGGTAATAATTTCTGGATTAGAATCATACCCACACCACCACCACCACTACATGGACATGTACCTCTCTTTTTATGTTACCCCTCTGTGAGATCCAATTCTGCCAAATATTGGTCTTGGGCTTACAGCCATTCAAAGTACCGGGTTGAAACTGTTGGTTTGGAATAGGGTGGAGAGAGCATGTATTTATTCTTGAGAGATATTCTGTGTTGCTAATGATTAGAGAACAAGTTATTAAAACAAGTGCACTTTATGATACCGGGACTACTCTTACCTGATAGAAATATGTGGAAAGCATGCAGGTAAAAACATCCTCTGTTTGGTTCTAGAACTCAGCAAGTGGGGGCCCTTACTGTTTAATTTCAGAATTATGCTAAAGTTTGAAGTTCCTAGGTAAAATCATTAAGCCTGAAGTGCTTGGTATATTTTCAAAGAAATTATGCAACAATGAGAATGACAATAATATTTTTAGGTTGCCTTACTCATAGCAAAATCACCTTACAATTGGAGCACAGCCCTTTTTAAAAACTTGAAAATTGTATTATTCACGAATGAATGTCATGTAGACAGCCTCATGGGGTAGAAAAAGAGAAATAAGAGAGCGAGGGGGTGGGGCAAATAAGGAGAGGAGAAAACATATCTGAGAGGTCCCTGGAGAGCAACACCCTACTGAGAGTCTTGACTAGTTAATAAAGATTGGAAGTTTTTAATAGCTTTCCTATTACTGCTGGGTGATTTAATTCATTAGTGTTTTACATAGCTGTAATGGCTAGCAGAGGAATGGTAGTGTTCGTGGTTGGGCTTCTTGAGAAACTTTGTATTCTAAAAAAAAACAGTAACAGATTAAAATTGAGGGTATTGAGAGTAAAAAAATTGTTTTGGGGGATCATAGGGGATTGAACAAAATGAAATTAATATTCAGAGCACTATGGTCACTGTCAATTGGTACAAAAGTAATATTCCTCCCTTCTTGTTTTCAAGGCCGATAAGCAAAGTCCTCTGTTATTTGAAGATCTTCCCACCAAAACCTGTTTCTTTGTTTGGGCTATCTCTATTGGAAGACCATTCCAAAGAGAAAAATAACATTTGCTCAATGGCTCATTATTGACTAGCTCATCATTAGTCAGCCTGTGCTAATGTATATCCCAAGATTTAGAGGGAGACGCAAAAACAATTCCCGAAACTTTGGCAATATTGATCACCCAAAGTCAGGTGAGGGGAAAATAACACTTGAAAGTTCCTTGAAATGTTTGATGTGATTGTGGCGTCAACCGATACTGTGTGACATAAGAGCATCTACCATCTATGCTTTCAAATCATCCACTGATGCGAGGTGTATTCTGATATTCTATGTACCAGATGAAGAGGATCCTAACTCTATTTGTCAGTCGGCTTTACCATCAACCGGGCTTACATACAATATTTGTATTTGATTCAAAAACACAACTCAAAGACACCCATTTCAAAGGGAGAGAAGTGTTGAGTTACTGATCAGTGATGTAAGGATGGAGGGGTGAAGACACCATATTTGTCATCTGGCTGTAAATTGGACCCTCTGAGGCTATCTATTATAATGTTGGTAATACTGATGGAGTATACAAACAAACAAGGTGGTCCTATCTCCTGTGTGTTTGCAAAAGGCATTCCATAGTCTTTCAATCAAGAGCCGAGCTGGACCAGAGATCAATTTTGAAGAACGTTGATTCGGTATCATGAGGTTAGGAGCATTTGCTTTGAACAGGAGGATGGATATCTCATTTAATTCAAGCTCGTTTGTAAGATTGATTAATATTTGCCCAAGCCTGTTCCATTGGATGATGCATTAGCTTTATTTCTTTACTGGAATATATAGGTCTATAGACAAAGGTAATTGAGAAATTTGTTGGATTTTTTTCCTCCATCTGGTTCAGTTCTGCAGTTACATTTCTGCTCTTTTCTTACTATTATCTGTTTAATCCTAATTGAGTGTCCTGTATTGTGATATCTGCATGGTTACTATTTAATTACTGGTAAGCAATTAGATTGATTAATTATATTTTTTTCCAGTCACCCTCACCCTTTACATGTACTTGATGGTTGGATTCTTGCATGCAGATTTCTTAATACATGTAAACTTAGGCAGTTGTATTCATATTCGGATATTTTGTTATTTTATGGAACAATATCACGATTTATTTCATATGACATATTTTTTATGAAAGGCTTTATCTGGTTTGGCTGTGCAGATGCTCATCATTGTAAGACAGATTAACCATGGAGAAACTCAAAGTGTAGATGGTTAACATTGTAGGAAAGCATGGTACACTTATCTTCTTGTGATAAATTACTTGCATCATGTTGTGCTGGTTGTGCAGCCTTCAGACCAGTTATATTTAATATCTTCCCCCAATTTGTTCCTTTGTAAAATAACGAGGCATATATTTTGAATGTACGCACCCTTTTCTGTCATAGTTAAATTTTTGTTTGATTACATTTTCACAATCTTTATCCAATGACTCAAAATGACTAGAAAAGCAAGGGATCTACCCCTGGAGCACTCGATTACGTAGGATCAAAAGAATACAAGCGTCTGCCCACTGACTTCAACTTGAATTGGTTTTATTCAGTTGCAAGAATGGTTTTGACAATCACAAAAAGTGCAGTTGTGACAGTGCATACCTTCTCTACGATTACAAACTCCTCCTTTACAATTGCACAGAGAAAGGGCTGGGATGTATTAATCATATTCTATTTTACAGCATGTCAACATATGTATTCCTCATATCTGCGCCGTGCTTTTGCACTATTCTTTCTACCTACGCACTTTGAATATTGGAGAGGTGTGTCATATTTAATGGCTTGAATTTCTCTTCATTCGAATGAAAATATTTTGGGTTGCCTTGAGCTATCTTTTCAAAGATGTAGTCGTATCCTCCATATCACAATGTTTCCACATAAAGGCGACTGTGATAAAGGCAATTTCACGATCTAATTTGTACACCATCATTACAGGCATTGAAATCTGTCACTGTGTCAATATTTTGTGTGAAATTGTGACATCTAAGTGTTGCAATACGTGAGGCAGGGTTTTCTAAAGAAAATATGTGAATGTCAAAATAAATGACATCACTAAAAAAAAGGTTTTTCACCTGGATTTTCTAGATCATGATCTTAGAGTTATAATGCAACATTTCACATAATAACGTTAAACAGGTAATTTATTTACTTCCCATCTGTCGTCTGTTTCTTTTTATTTTTCTCATCATGATATTGACATTAGTCGAATTGTCAAAATCTATAACAGTTGAATATGTATTTAAGGAACTTCATATTGTCAAATCACTAATGATATTTCTTTCTTTACCTCCATTTCTCCTTATGCAACCCCTCCTGATGTGTAAAAATGGTCATCCCTTCTTCACCATCGCCGCTGGTATCTTTCTTTTCAACCACACAGGTGAGTATTGGTTTGAATTTGTTGGGTTTAGATTTAGCTGAAGTCATTTGGCAAATGTTTGGGTCAAGTTATTAGCTCTGATCAGAAGTTTCCTTTTTGGTTCTCTTTTGAATGATTTTTTTATTTTTTATAATTTTGAATTGTAGCACCTTCAAATGAATCCCCTCCATGGATGATAATCACAGGTCAAAAAAATATTCTGCAGAGATGGGTAATAACATAACTTACATACTATGCAGCAAATCACTTTAGAAACTGTAGTGAATCATTGCTTACACAGCTAGTAAACCAGTTTAGGATTTCAAATCTTTGATCAGGAAAAGCAGTTCATATGTTGGCTGTGTATGTATGTTGAAACATTTCATTCCTTTGTAGAGATGTCACACCCACCTACGCACATACATGTATGCCATATATTTCTATCATAAAACCATTAAATATATTAATTTGACTATATATTCAGCATGAAGTGGCAGAGCTCAGTAGTTCCCCCGAGCAGCATCAGGTGTTTGTTACGATCATTATCATGCCGGGTGTGTGTGAAGGAATGTGTTTACTATCAAAGAATATCACCGTCATCATTTAATATTTCACTAATTACTTTATTTGTCTCACCATGGGGCCTGTTTGTTTAGTGTCTATGCAGTTTACCCAACGGTATTCTTCCCAGGGGCCTACTGTAGTTCTTATAAAATGTTAGATGTATCCCAAGTTTATATGGTATAATCTTGGTCCATGTGACAGACCAAGGTTGAGATAATTGTTTAAACTTTATGACTTCATGAGTTCTTATAAACTATGTGAAGTTTTTCAATTTTGTATTACGATACAGATTGTATTTTGCTATCATACTTTGGTAGCAAGTTTCTACACTGTAAAAACTGTGGTGTTAAGAATGACACCAATTGGTGTTTATAGAGGACCACACCCTGAGGTGTTAAAATAACACCCTAGAGATTGAACATAACACCAAAGAGTGTAAATGTAACAAACATAGGTGTTGTAATATCACCTATAGGTGTAAAACTAACAGACCAATTTAACACCGGTGTAAAATAACTGGTGTGGTCCTCTACGTACACCGGTTAACACCACAGTTTTTGCTGTGTATATATTCTACTCTTTTCCACCTTTCAAATAACTTAATAAACTGCACCTTTAATCTGTCTTGACTCCATCATTATTCATGCCAGGCAAAGTCAGTTTTAGGAGCATGGTATTGCTTATTTTATGTGATAGAAAGAACATAACCCCCAGTCAGTATTAATGTCAAGTTCCCAAAGAAAATTTGAAAAAGGATTGAAAAATTGGCAAACATACCGAAGGGGAGGGATTCTTCAGCAAAGCGAAAGGTCTTTCGGCTAATCCATCAAGCTATTACATCAGACATTTATGAGAGTTGTCAATCATAAAAAGTTGTTTTGCATTCAAAAATGCCAGCCCTCTTTCAACAAGTATGTGTACAATGATCTATCAATATTGAACATTGCTATGATATGCCTTGTGTACAGAAGATTGGAGTTTGCTCTCTCTTTTTGCAATTCACTCAATCTGTTTTGGTTCCCTTTTTGCATGCTTTCTTTACTTACTTGATATTTTTTAATGCTATCACTATCATTTTATTTTCTCTTATCAGATTTTTATCTCAATTACATATTTACTTCTATTAAGATTTTTTTGGAGGGCGGGGTTCCTGACATTTATAATTATGGCATTTTACTTGTGATTGTAAATTTTACCATGAAATATCAGCTTTTGGATTGCATCTTTCCCAGAAGCTGTATGATATACTTTTGCATTTCATTTAACAATTTGAAAATGAATAGTCTTTAGATTTCCAAGCCTCAAGTAGTAAACAGTAGCAAGAATGTCACAAACCAGATATGACACCTGAAAACAAGATCCCTTAATATTAGAATAACATCACATGATTTTTCAAGGTGCTGATCATTGTTTACATATCTTTATCAACATCATGCTTCATACATGATGGTATGTGGAGGTAGAGAACATTTTCAGGCTTTTATATGAAGGGCTTGGCACCCCAGTCCTCCCCCCCCCCCTCTAAAAATGGAGGTGGGGCTTTTGATATTGGCTCAGCAGCTCATGCCAACTTTACCTCTGCCTTCTTGGGTCACCTTTAGAAGATTCCTACTTTGCTTCAATCTTCATTTTTTATCACATATCTGTGTTGAAACTCTGAAAGATCCCCTTGAGAAAAAAAGAATGATGATGGGTGTGATTCCCCTCCCTTTTAGGGGCTTCCGCTCATGTGAACATGTATTTTATAAATCCATTATGTGAAGGATGATGAGCGAGTCATGTGGGATTGATCATCAATCAACATCCTTCATTACCTACCAATGGGTTTGCATTTGATGTCTGGGGACCCTGACTGGAGTATTTTGCAAATTTGTGGAGGAGTAGTAGCCCCACCTGAGTAGTATGTACACCAACATGGATTGGTATCGCAAGTGGGGGGCAGAGGGGCACACACAAAAAATGGGTAGGGGAGCAAAATAAAAAGCAGATTAGGATTGCAACACGAATGACCCCGTCATCAGTGCTGACCACCCCCCCCCCCAAAAAAAAGAAGACAACCATACCCACGAGTGATAACAGGTAGATAAAGTTAGGTAGATAAAGTTTGGTAAATATGGCAGCCGCTGCTTTGTCAGGCAAACATATGCACCATCAACTCAAAACTAGCCAACCTGTCTCTGAGTCTGAGTAGAGTGAGAGAGTGCATGAAGTCAGTTCTGGCCCCCAAAGATGGTGGTGCCCCCCTTTACCGATACCAAACATCTGAACATGAACTTGACAAATTTAAAATACACACCCCTCCTCCATTACTCTCATGACTCAGGGGATGAAAAATGTAACCACTTAACCTTTGAACCCGGCACTAAACAGGCACGGACTCCTATTTGTTTGTGTTCCGGGCCAGGTATGTGGGAAAATCAAACAGAAGACATCTGCAAAATACAGATTGAATTTGATAAAAAAAAAAATAAGAAGGTAGGGGAAGGAATGAACATGAAAAGGAAGTTTGTAAGGTAGGTTGGTATTGACATGAAAATGACTAAATGAGACCCTAAATTTTTTTATTGTTGGTACTTGGAAACCGAATAAATTTTGATAAAAAAATTCCCCTTACCCTGGCCCCTATTTAATGAAAAGGTATCTCTTTGCTTAGAAATTAAGTCCACAGCAACTTTGTTGAAGTGCATCCAATTTTCATTTCTTGCTTGAATATTACCCAATCATATTTTTGTCTCCCCCCTTTATTCATTTTTTGTATTTTTACATTTATTTTCAATAGGGGGGCTTATATGCATAATTTTTTTCTATCCCCATCTAACATTTACCCTTTGCATTATTAAGTATTATAGAATAGTCATTATGGGTACACCGACCAACAAAAGTGAGAAAGAAAAATACTTCTAGTATTTTGATAGTAGCCTGATCTATTTTATCCTGAATGGTTGAATTTATGTTGGTTATATAGGTACACCCACTTAAATACCTCCTCCTCAATTATTTATCAAATTAAAAAAGGTCATATGACAGTCCTCAGATTTCTTTACAACTCTTTTCCAAAATAGATGAGTAAAAAAATAAGTTTGGAATTACTTTGTGGGAGATGAATTCTCTTTCAAAACCTGCGTAATATCAATGTAAAGGTTTGCATTTGAGAAGTGCCGACATGATTCATGGTTTTTTATGCATGCATGATTTCAAATAAGTGTTCCGTTTACATAAAGAAGACCTCCTGCATCGACCTAACCTAACAAATCTGATATCAGTTTAACGTATTGAAAACCATCCAGCAAACCTCTTAGCACGGAATATGTTTATTCCACTTTACCATGTGAATTCATCCATGCTTGGGGGTTAATATTTCCCCTATTGTAAAACAAAAACGTGAGAATGTAAACACTATTAAGTCTGTTTCCTTAGAATGTCAAACATAATGACAAAACTATTGATATGCTTCTGGCCTCTACCTCTGGGACAATATTGAAAAGACCGATGTCAAAAGGTGATGCGGATAGTATTGATGAGAAAACTGTCATCTGTTTAGGGATGAATTCCTGTAGAGATAAAAGTGATTCGATCTCTGAATTACGAACAATTCTCATGTCACCCTCGTCCACCCCCCTTCCCCAGTACAAAAGGAGAGAAGTCAGTCAGTATATGTTATGGTCAGACCAAACATCGCCCCCATTGTTGGATGGACAGGAGGTCGATACTATCGGGCAGCCACTGCAATAGTGCATTCTCTGACTAAAAGAAAGGTCTTTCCCAGCACACAGATGTGCGTATTGATCTTCTTCTGGCTCGAAGCTCTAAAGTGATCATATTTGCATATGAATAGATGAAAATTCTCATTTTCTCCCCCCCTTATGGCCAGTGAGACAGAATGTTCCGCAATTGTTGTTCTAGAATTGGAATTTGGATCCAGGGGGCCTTTGCCTTTTGTCGTCTAGTTACAGAGAGAAAGATAGGCTGTGGACCATGAAGAAGATTAAATTGTTATGGATTTTCCTAACTTTGTAAGGACTTCGTAAGGAGATAAGCATTGATACGGTCATGTTAACAGATACATGTTAAGACCATTTCATATCTATCTTTTGATGGAACTTCTGATGGGTCTTTGCCTAGAGAAGACAAAATTATGTACATATACATTTAGTCATTTTAAAGTGTCTTTTATTCTACTTGTGACTGTGGAGACCAGGGCAGGTTGACACAAGTACAACACAAGTGACTAGAACTGCCATTTTGTTTGGTTATCGAAGCATGTAAGCGGCTCTCTTGAGTGCGACAGATGCTGGGAACAAGAATGCAAGGAATCAGTTCGTACATGCCTCCCCCTGAATGAGCGGAGTCTACTGGCCATGCTCGGCAGACGGGCTCGTTGCTCACTCATGCCATTCAGTCCCAGGCTGCTTACGGAGGAGGTGGTGTAATTGTTACAGTGCTGGCTCACCGTGTAATGATCTCTCGACTTGAGATCCCTTGTCAGTCGTGCTTGCTCCGTGTTATTCATCATCATTCTGCTTCTCTGGGGGAACCGCTCTGTTTGCGTGGTGCACTTAACGTCTTGAACCAATGAGCTCTCTACACAAAGAAAAACCCTCCTTTTATTACCCACTGCACTGCGACAACCAGCATTTAGTCATCAACATTGCACTTGGTGGATATAGTATTTGTGGTGGCAGTTTGACTGGATTTATGATTCACTGGAAGATTTGCTCTCTGAAACTCAGTTGATTGGAATGATAATTTGTCTGCTGTGATGAGTTTGATTTATAGTGGGGATGTCATGATGCCATATATGGATTTATAGGAACTTTGTATTACCACTGCTTTTGACCCTGCAGCGATAAGGTAGGCCTAAATACTTGGTATCTTAGATGGTGGTAGTTGATAAGGGAGATAATCATAAGGGATCGCCATATAGGCTATTACTTGTTATCATTGTTTTCATCTGTAGATTTGTCATTAAATCAATGCAAACTCTTTACTGATCTTGATTATCTGATTATTATCTGGATTATCTCCTGGGATTTTTCCTCTTCATTTCATATTTTCCTTATTCTATTTTATTGCTCAAATCCACCCATCCAATTCCATCTTTTCCATTATTCTGCTTTTAAAACATTAGGCATGTTAGGCCTATAAATCTGTATGTCTATATATATTCACCCCCCCCCCCTCTCTCTCTCTCTCCTCTCCCTATTTTCTAACTGCATCTGAAACTGAATGTCTCTTAATATCCCTTCATATTTCCCAGATTAATTGAAGCTAGCTGTACCGCTGTGTGTCATACACGCACATGTATTCCATACAGTAGTCCATTATGCCGAGTAGCAATTAATCCAATACCGAGGAAACCTGTTGGATTCTATTAGGGGCCCCCTTCATGCCCTTTTGGCTTTAATGTAGCTGGAAGCTACCATTGAACTCTTTCAATTAATTTATCAAGTTGATGATCAAGTGCAAGCCATTTAATTGTTGATTCCGCTTCCATTGCTCTTTGTATTGATTGGTTGGAACCTCTATGTTATTGTATAATAATAGGCTATGCTATTAGTAGTTTAGGCCTATACACTATAAATGAAATGCAAACTCTAATTTTATTTATTGGTGTATTAAAATTAATCCAGTGAGATTTAGAATGTAGAAATTTAAATTGCATATAAATTATGACCTATATAGATTTAAAATTAAATCTATTTGGATACACCTTGCCCCATAACAATCAATTATTTTTTTTTCAATTAAAGTTAAAATCTCTGAAATCTAGATGCAATGTATAACATTTTATTTAGGCCCTAATGTTTGATTTGCGTAATGAATTCACCTTTATTCCTATCAAGTGAAGTAACTGAGATTAATTCAATTAAATTGTGATTTTATTTTTCCATAAATAAGAGGCATTCACCCTGAATGGAAAGCAAACACAATATATACTGGTACCTACATGAACCACTCACAATAGTATTCAGCAGATAATGAAGTCCACAAATCAATTTATTTTTACCTCGCCCTTTTGTGTAATTATTATTAACCATAATGCTTTATTGTTCACAAAAATATTGATTTCATGTGCAAGTTTCACTTCGTATGGAATATTTTGGATTACCAATATTAATGGAATTTTTCATATTCATGAATGAATATTCTGTCTTAATGTCATAATGAAAATTAGTGACCCATGATTATTGGTTTGCTTGCATTAATTTGCAATAAAAGAAAGGCTTGGCTGCAGTAATTAGATACAGATTCTTCAAATAGCTGTGTGCCTTATGCCCCTAAAAATTCTTCAAGTAGCTGTGTGCAGTGTTCGTGCCTCCAATTAAAATATCTTGATTTGAAGAGTTAGTATGAAGGCTGCAATTTCCATGGCAATGGGTTGCTAATATAATATTTGCTTTGAAGTGACAGTTTGTACGTAAGCGGGTTCCTTCCAGACTTAAGAGAATTTATTGATTTTTCTTTAAAAGAAAACAGTCAAGGAAAGTTAAGGGAAATTGCCAAATTCTTCTGGAAAATTATGAGAACCATAACTGATATTTCTATGAAGGACCTTTGCCTTGTAAAACTGCTTGACCTGGAAACTGCACAAGATGGCAGCATTGAACATGGAGTTATACTATCCTGGAACTAAGAATGAGGATCACTCGGTCATCTGCTTATCTCATCATTTTGTCACTTTTGAGAGAGAACAAGTGTAAAGGACAGGTAATGATCTTGCCAAATTGATCACAACGCCCTCGAATTAGCTTTGCTGTCATGCAATTGACTCGGAGGTCAGCCGGTGCCACAGATAGTTCAAGATTGGGGAGCTGATGTTTGAATGTGATTTACAGATTTTGTCTGAAATTGCCGGTCTCTCGAGCAAGCCTAATAAAAGAGGAATAAATCATGCACTGGTTCATAAATTCCCCATCTGATTTAATGTTTTGATTTCTTATGAACCTGATTGCAGAAGAGAATGGTGTAAAGTCTGTAATTCAATTAAACTGCCAGACGTAAACACACCACCTACCTGTGTTGTTGTCCCCAAATGACCGAAGAATAAACAGGAAACAGATGTTTACTTGACTTACTATTCTTAAACAACAAAAAAATCATTTCATAATAGAAACATGGAATTTGTGCATATTTTGCAGTTTGCAACCAACCCCCACGTCCTTGGTCGTTCTTTGTCGGACATTCCTGGCATTTTTCAGAGAGTAATTGGTAAAAGTTGCAAATATGATTAACATCGTGGATTTGGGCGATATGTAATCATTTATGGAGTTTAGGCACATTTTTCATATTAGATTGAGGTTTAGTCGCATTCCTTAGGACGTGAATGTTGTTAGCTGGCCCTAAACTGAGATTGGTTTCAGGGGATTAGCAGATTCAGCATATTTTATTTGATTAAATAATAAACACAGTTTAGAAGTTCAATTTCATGTAGTACCCACGTGTGTGTGTGTCTAACCAATAGTATATTAATTGAATAGGTAAATCAGATCACCCAAATAGAAACAAATACATTGAATAATATGAATAAAAGACCTTTTTTGAAAATCATTAATTAAAATGTTTGCATTCGTAATTGAATGAATGAGCAATATTATATACATGTAGGCCTGCATATGAATAAATGGTAAAAAGATGGATATAAAATCAAAATTGTCTTCATCACCCACCTAAATAAGTAAACTATGAATTATTTTTGTAAAAGATGGAAGTAATGTAATGTTTCTAGTAGGTTTTTAAAGTATACAAAAATGTATACCTGTGTGTACAAAACCCACAACTTGTAGACACTGTAATCTCCTCCCAATATAGCTATGCAAGACAATGCATAAAGAATGCAGTAAGCCATAAGCCAAGCTTATTATCACTATGGCGATATACCCTTCATCAAGGTATGATGTTTGTAGAGTGAAGCCAATCCCATATCCATAGTGGCATTTCATAATGCATCCACCTTGTGCTATTGCTGTCTGTTGCCAAGGACATGGCGTATCCAAGCTATTCTGGATCAACTTGTAGAATTTGCATTCTTGTGTTTCTTATCTTAAACTTCAGCGTTTTGGATACAGTTTTATGGCTGCCTGTCTCCTCTCAAGTGACGCATAAATTAACTTATCTTCCAAGGATTTGTAATGGCTATAGTTCACCACTTTGTATATACCCATGACATGAGTTCATTATGGTACTTATAGTAATTCAATATTAAAAAAAAAATGATTTCCTGGAAAATTTGTTTATATCATATCAGTTCTTTTGAGGAATATCATTTTTATTCTTTTTTTAATATTGTCTAAAGCCAATTCAAGCAGTCCTCTATTGCATTATAGGCCCTGTATGTCATGGTCATCTGTTCTATCTTCCTTGCTTCCGTCTTATAAATCCGTCTTGTCGCTTTTAAATCATGAATCAGACGTGTCTCCTTTTCATGTAAACAGTTGAATGTTTAGAGCAAAGCAAAGACTTACCGACCGGATATGAAATTGAATCAATATGCCAGCAGTCTGTATACTGTCTTTCATTTTATCGTGATTACCTGTATACATTTCCTATTTGAACAATCGGCAACAGATGTGAATAGGCAAAGGGTGTGTTACTAGTATGCTCAGTCACACTTACAAAACCTGACTCGCAACCAACCAATGCTGTGCCATTCAAAATAGCATCTTTGATCGGTCTTTGATCAGTTTCATGGGTGTGACTGTAGCATATTAAAAGTTATTGGCTTAACGGGTTGACAGTTGTAACCTTGTAATTTGTGTATAAAGCCTATCTGAATTACGTAACATGAGAGTCGAAGAGTTAGGATTGAATGCCATCTGGTGAGAGCCAGAAGGGCTTTTGTGAGTTGAATTCAAACTCCAAGCAAATATTTAAGTTCATTCTCAGAAGGCTCCAACGTGCTGAATTTCAGTCTGATTACAACTTACTATGAGGGTTGTGGCAATATACTTTGAAAAATTCACACAATAAGTTTTTTTAATGATTAATGCCATTTTGGTTCTCAACTGACCCCTTCAAGAGTGTTCTATCTGTGGTAATAAAATCTTAGTAGAATCTTCCTTGACTAATGGTACAACAATGTAGAAACTCAACGTCTGTGAACCTGAACCAAAACGAGCACATGTCAACAGTTCGAATCAAAGGAACAACAAGTGAATGAAATACGTAGTCAAATTAGGTTAATTACCACTATTCTGTTTTTGTTTACAAGTATTTCCCCTTCTGCCGTACCTGTGCATTGGTTTCCATGAAAGAAGTTCAATTCTTTGATATCTCTGTACAACATACATTGTCTTGACGTCATAAAAATGTTTACGTTCAAACATAAAGGCCCCTTTTCCTAAGAATAAGATTTAATCAGGGTCTATCCCATACCACAAAGGTTTATTGAGTAGCCTTTGACCAGGAAACTATAGCCTAAGAAATCCTGTATTTGTCTTTAAGACGATTGACACCTTGAGATAAAGGCTGAATCATTGTCCACTATTCAAGTACTGATAGTGAGTACCATTCAAGGTATCAAGCCTTTGGTTTAGTTGAGTCATTATCAGGATTAATTTGCCTTGATTGGCACAAGTTCGTTTAGTTTACCCAACCAGAAGCAGTCTTCCACTACAGATAATTAAGAAACTGACATCTCTACGGGGAAGGTTCAAAGACACCTGAGACCTCGTATAGTGAAGTTCATTTGGATCTAGACAGGCTCCAAGAGTTGTTGCTTTGAACTTGATCTACCAATGAAAGATGGGGTTGAAGAATCTTGCTCGTTGTCTTCTTGATTTTGGAGATGTACATGAAGTGTATGCTCATATCTTTTGCGAGGTACCAGCGCTGAACGTAATCCGGAGACGAAGAAATGGGACACTGTAAGTCATAACTGCAGTAATGAAGACTTGATTGAAAATTAGGCAGAAATCATAGATGTCGGAGCTCGTCTCGTTTGCGGCTAATTATTCAATAACCAAGCAGTATTTCAATAGTACTTGATTCATTTTTCAATTTTCTTTAAGCTGATGGTGATTACAACCAAAGTCTCAAATTAGATTTGCAAAATGGCTGAGCACTACTCATTACTTTTTGATTTAAGACAAATTCTATATCCTCTGTAGTTAAAGAAATCATGTGCTGATTTTTTAGTATATGTACTTCATGAAAGGACCTGTCTGATATTTATCAGACAAAGTCTGTTCTTTGTCTGACAGTTACCATATTATCAGCCAGACACCTGTTTCTCATCAGCCATTCAAAATCAAGAAAAGTTGTCAGACAACAATTTTGACAAATTAAACACTATCCTAGTCTGTGTCTCAAGAGTTCAGGAATTAATTTGTTCCATAGATTTAACATGCTTTACAACATCCGGTGATTTCTTCCTTTCTTTCATCTTCTTCGGTATTCTTTTGTTGTGGTGAATAGTGGAATCTTGTTGACCATTTCTTGTGACCACTTGTTTTCAATGTCCACTGGGATGACTCATCCAGAATCACTTCTTACCAGTGGTTTGAGGTTTGGTTTTTTTAAATACCGTGCTACAATGTATTACATGAGAACTATAACATGGGCCAACAGTTTTGTGGACTAGTCTTTGAGCAAAGACTTCTCTACTGCATAATGAACAAGCATATTGTAAAACCTGTCTGTGATTTTGCACAAGGAATCCCTGACATACATGTACGTCTTTTCCTGGTGCTTTTATTGTTACACATCAAGTTTAAGATAACAGAAACATGAACATTTAACCAATATTATATTGGTTTTTGACCATTATCAAGGGAATCTCATTGTGAATAAAATGGGTTTATTTTTTAGATCTAGGATCTGTGTTTTTCCACAACAGAAAAACACAAGAATTTCAGATTTCAAAATAGAAACACAGAAATTGTGCCTTCTACACAATTTCAGGAAACAAAAATAAAGAAATTCCGTACATTTATCAAGTTTTGTGATCTCAGCACTGTGTCAGTGAGTCTGTTCTTGGAGACAAGCTACAAGTCTTAACAACCCTAAGCTTTATCTGTTAATCCCTGTGATTTAGTGATAATCTATTGACACCATGGTCATGGGAGATTAACTCCAGTGACATCATGTTAATCACTATGACCACTATGGTCCTTCATGCATGGGTGACTAGTCGGTCCTTCAGATTCGTATTGAAAATCAGGGGTTGGTTTAATTCCAAGGGATTTTCAGACAGGAATGTTCACTAGATTATGGATTTGTATTTTTTGTCAAAATGACACTCATGCAGAAACATGTATACATTTACAAAATGATAGTGTCTTTCAGAAGTAAAGTATGTGTTATTACTTGTATTGACCTCATTATAGTGTAGGTGCATGACTTGGACAAAAAGTCTTGTACACCATTCTGCTTCTTTGCAAGGCTGCGTTTATGCGACCTCAACCCAGAATCATGATTGGAATCACGATTTGAATCATGATTCAAAACAGCAACATGAATCACGATCCGACAGAATCAGCGTTTATACGACCATCTTTCTAACGCTGTTTCTCCCTGAATTCGGGCCGATCCAGTGCGCATCACAGTGCGCAGTTTGACCCAGGAAGTATATATAGGTCAACATTTTCGCGCGTGTTTCTAACTTCACGTCGGCTGCTAGATTTTTGCTGCCACCGGAGCTAACGCTGGATCGTTTGTGCAAGTGCAACTCGGCTTCCGAAAAATAAATCTTTTACTTCCAGAATTCCGTGTATTGTACCTCGTATTGTTTTTGTTTACTTGTATTCAATCTTGTCGGTTCATCAAAAATGGTGTTCGGTAGCCGTAGTACTGGGCACGAATTCTGTTAATTTTGTCTCGACAGGCGGTGCCACATCTCCGTTGAAATCCCTCCCTTGCAAGCGCCGCTGAAAGGGACTCGTAGATCGTCTTATATTTCTGTGAATCCCGGTAAGGGATGCTTGTGCTTCAGGCTGAGCCCAAAGCACAAGCAGAGCCCTGAGTTCGTCGTCAGTCCAATTTGTGCCTTTGGAACTTGAAGACATGATTGATGAAAACAGTGAAATCAGGGTGACCAGACGTCCCGTATTTCCCGGGATTGTCCCGTATTTCAGAATATTGAACAAAATGTAGTTAATACATTTGAAAGTGACGAATTTTCATTAAATAACCAACAGCTGACGAAGCAGGGACAACAATTAAATCGATAACTGTAAACTTTTGCAAGTTCTGCGATGATTTCTTGCTAATACATTGCAAACGAACTGGCCTCCTGCCTGTGTGTGGCAGGCTACTAGCTAGGCATGGAGGATCGAAGCAAATTCTCAATGGTGCAAACACCTCACATGATAAACAGTTTTTCCACCAAAATAATCACAAAATCGGCGGGAAATTCTTATAATTATACTATGGATTCTCAGTTTAATGATTTGGAGATGTAATCGGAGGAAAATGTTATTGACTTTTCATAGATCTAGTTTCAGCTTTCGTTTTGAGTCTTGGTGTGCACGATGCCGCGATGTTTCATCTAATTTTTAAGTTTGACAATATGTTTCACTTTGAAATTTTATTCATTTCTAAAACATTTTATGTTTAAAATTTTAAAAATACATTTAATAAAGTTATGATTTTTATTAGATGATTGGATTTTTTTGTTTACTTGAAGTTTGAACTTTTCCCTTTTCTTTATTTTATATATACCCTATCCTTTCTGCTTGCCCTTTTTTGTTCCATCTATCTTTATTTCCTATCTTTCTTTCCTCGACATTTTCTTTTCTCTCTCTCTCTCTGTTCATTTTTCTTTCTTTCCTTCTTTATCCAATATACTTTTTTATTTCCTTCATTCTTTCTTTCCTTATAATTACCTTGGCTTCCTTCTCTCTTCGTCTCCTGTTTCTTTTCGTTCTTTCTCTCCTTCCATTATTTTCTATTTTTTCGTTCTCTTCCCCTTCATTCTTCCCTTCCATTCTTTATTCCTTTCTTCATTTTTCCCTTCTCATTCTTTTCCCTTATTTTTATTTTCTTTCTATTGTTTCTTTCTTTCAAAGAATGAAGGAAACATGTTTATTTCCTTCATTCTTTCTTTCCTCCTACTTTTTCTCACCTTTCCCCCTTTAATTGTCTCCTTTATTTTGCGAGACATTTATTAATCTTCCCTTCCTTCCTTTCTTTCTTTCTATATTCATTTCAAAGAATGACGGAAACCTTTTTTTATCTCTTTTATTATTTCTTTCATCCTTTTATTCTAACTTTCTGTTATTTTTTCTGTTTTCTTTCCTTCCCAATCATCTCTTTTCTTTCTCTCCTTCATTCTTTCGTTCACCTTCCCTTCTAATTCTTTATATTTTTTTCAAAAGTCTTATTATTATACTATGGATTCTCAGAAGCCCACACTTTGTGTGGGCTTCTTTGTTGATCTTCGTTTGTCAATTGTCCCGTATTTCATTTTGTGAAATCTGGTCACCCTGAGTGAAATATACAAATGACGCTACAGTACAACCCCGGGGTACAATACACAGAATGATAATTCCTAAATGCACATGACAATTGGCATATACCGGTACTAGTACACTGGCAATCTGCTACACGAAAATTAACCTGCACGAAACACAGCGCGCGCCTTTGAGTCGAACCCGGAAGAAGCACGACACAATGACGTCATAGAATCATGATTCAAATCACGATATCGTTTATACGACCCTTTTCGTTCGTGATTCTACAGAAACGTCTTTCCAAACGCCCCTTTTTCCGTGTTTCATGTTTGTGATTTGAAAGACGTTTATTTCCAATTTCGACTAAACGCAATCGTGATTCTGCAGAATCGTGATTTGAATCATGATTCTAATCATGATTCTAGGGTAAAAAAGTGTCGAATAAACGCACCCCAAGAGACCCCAAGATGAGCCGTCAGTTCCATCTTCTTTTATTTTTAGTGAACAAATACAGAGGTTTCTGTTTTTTACATTCCCTTTGAATCTAAAAGCAAAGTGTGAGCAGTCAGATCACGACATTCCTTTCCGTGTCTTCACCATGTCATGTGTACCTGAAAGAATGGTGGCGGAGGCACGTAGAGGGCTATAAATAACCGCTAAGCAAAGTCTAGGTAGGGCCAATAGGAATGATAGGACAAATATGGATTGCTCAATCAGATTGTTTTTAATGTGCCGCAACAATGCTGACGCATTATCTACTATCTCTTTGTTTTGTTTTTTGCATAGCAACTCGTACTTCAACCAGGTGTACCTGATCAAATATATTTAAGCTCTTCTTCTTTTGATAGATTGAACATTCACGTGCACTTGTTGAATTGTCATGTGCTCAAACATACTGAAATATTCAGGTTTGTGGGCGTTCCGTTGATATTAAATCATGACATTAGTAGATTTTATTGCTCAGAGCTGGTTGACATGTCAGTTTCAGTTACTGGCTGTGTTGAAAAAGTAAATATATGCCTACAAGTGATGCTATTTTGAAATAAGAAGGAAGGTGAATGTTGTAAAGTGTATTCACATAACATTGTGTTATCAAATGCATTATTCAAAAGCAATCTATTATCATTATTTCAGTCTGTCATTTTTCTACCAGTTGCAACAAAGCTAATAGCTTTACCATGTCATGTTGACATTTGAACTACCAAGTGTATTTGGGCTAAGCTGCATAGTTTTTAATGGTGATCTCATAAGTTTGGAGGCAAATCTACTGTAGCTACTCCTTTATTCTGAATCAAGAGATCTAGATATTGTGGACTATCTTCCCTACTTAACTATGAAAGACTTAAAATACTCAGACTTATAAATTGGGAGCATTCAATGTTAGTCACATCATCAATTAGTACCCAGATGTAAGAATGAACAGATGATAAGGACCAAGGTAACGAGAGGTGATGTCTGCCGGCCTTCATTCACAAGACCTCATTGCTGAGATGACTACCAAATTGGTTCTTCAAGCAGCTGACGATGGGCCACACAGCTGAGGACTGATGGGAAGTCACATGATTGCAAGACTGCTATGGTCTGTTCACATGGCTTGTGGTTCTATGTGACATTGCACATTTCTTTGAGTTTCTGTCGTGATTACCTAGGGTTCTATTTGTTGGTGTTTAATAGAAGTTATCTCTTTCCCCATCTATTACGTACCCCCTTACATATTGTTGAGAAACGGCAAATGTTGCAAATTGTATAATGCCCAAGTAAATCTGAAGAGCTGATACGCAGGCCTACATGTACATTTTGATTTTATAATTTTTTCAGATATTTTCTGAGGATTTCTAAATTAAACAAAGCTAATCAAATCAAGATGCATATCTACATGTAAGATCCCATCGACTCTCAATAGATGATTTGATGTGTTTTTTAACATGATTTTAAATTTCATTTACTTGTGAATTGTGTCGAAGTATGATGTGTTTTAGTGTTATCAGATATAAACTGTTGTACAGTAATTGAAAGCCTCTTCTTGTACATGTTTTCATTAGCAATGTGAACCATCTTCGCAAGGAATTTATGACTGACCAGTCTATGACACTCTGTGGGAGGGATGCCATCCAAGTGATAGATATTCAGAGAACTTCCCTCCTGCTAATTGACCAATGTCCTCATCCCTCACCTCCCTCTCCATAGGGGGTTGATAGAGGGAGCTATTTCTGTTTACCTCATCCTGAGAGAGTGTTAATTGTCCCTGAAACACAATATGAGTATATCTATATCTCCTCGTAACTTTATTGGAATATGAAAAAAAGTTCCTGCTGTTATTCATTTAATTGAATTACATAGCAGGTCTGATTAACACACATTGTTTGGTCATGGGAGGATGTGTGGAGGTAATTATCCACAGGACATGTTTCATTTCAGACCATTCAAATTCTTGAATAATATTACTATATAATTTCTTACATGTAGTTTCAGCCCGTGAACTTAAATACCATGATTTCTTATAGTGAATTATGATGGTTTCATACTACTTGATTAATGTTGGATAAAATAATCACAATTTAGAGGTCATCACAAGCTGTTGGCCTGATGATTGGCAAAAGTCTTAAGATGTTTATTATTATGATTTTATTTTTCTGCTGTGATACCTCAGGGTTTTTTTGTCATAGAATTGAAAGCTTTTAATGTTAGGTGTGATACTGCTTGAAGCCATGTTGATACTTCAGTACTAGTATATTTTCATATTAAAAAGAAAATCCAAGGTAGACCATATTCCATGTGGTTACCCTAAGCATATTGAGATAATTGGTCCAATTTACCTCACAAAAGGCTCACAATTTTTAAACAAACATGAATTGATTGGACTCATTTTCATGGATAGAATTAATAGTTTTCAACCAAACCACCTTCATGTACCAACCTTTAGGGGGTACTTCTGTATGGCATGCCTGAACAAATAATCACTTTTTTTATTTTTTATGAAACTTTGTGGGGTGGAATATTGTTTGAAAAATAATTGTTAACAAGTGCGCTTATACTTGGTCACAAGGTGTCTTTACTTCAAGCTCTTTGGATAAATAGAAAGCGAGACTTTTTGTCCCTGCCACGAAAACCAACATTATTGCTTTAGACCGCGTTGATTGACAAGACCTATTACAAAAGGAATTGTGAAAAGTCCAAGCGAATTCCATAGTGGTAGATTACATTGCTCTGCTATCTTGGGGATAAAAAGTTGGTTTTTGTATTATTTATCAATTGGAACAGGGGAAAATGTAAATAGAATTGTAGCAGCACAAGTTGGAATGTGATATTTGATATTATTCTGTTTGTAAATTGCCTCTGTGATTAAATATTTCTTCTCTTGCATGGCACGATTGGCTATTTTTTACCATCTGCTGCGTTACCCCTTCCCCTCTTGGGCTCTCCTGGTTAAAGCAGTGTACTTATATTTTATAACAAAGTCAGTGTACCAAACGACTTTGAAGGTTGAAAGGATAAAAATAGTGCATTGTTGCTACTTGCAAGTGTATAGCAATCATTTAGGGTGTAGCTGTGTTCTTTTGGCGGTTAGGTCGATGACGTCCAACCCTTCTAACGTGGGCGCATTTTTCACCTCTCCGTTTGCACAATGTGCGTTTCCACTTTTAGATTTTCAATGAGAAACAATGTATTTGTGGTCTCCTACTCTTTGTCAATAGTGTTTGTCCAAAGCTGTGGTACAAGCCATGGTTGCCAATTTTGGGTCACATGGTGTTTGTCGTATCAAGCCGTGCGTTGTATTGTCACCTTCTATTGTTGTACCTTGAATTAGTATTATACAGGTATTACTCATGATAAAGTCCGGTATTCAAGCATTTGTAAATTCCCCTTTCGTTTTTTATATTTGGACATGCATGCTCCTCCCTGTTTTGTCTATTGAAAGCCACCGCAGACTTGATAGTTGGGGAATTTTAGGTTGATTTTTGTCATTATTCCCACGATGGTTTATCTAGAGAGAAGTGTCTCCTGTCGGAGAGCTCGCTCAAGGGTTAGAGTATATGTATCGCAGCGGTGTTGGTAAGACGTGATATTTAACATTTCTGAGGACAGTTCTGGAATTTTTCTTTTGTACCAGATACACGTAGAAGGAAAGAAAGAAGACTGCTTATAAACATTTCAAAATCTTATGTATGCATCTTGATTGTCTAAAAGTTAGAAACACATTAAAAACTTGTTTGAAATTTCCCAACATTAACAACTTTTAAAACTCTTACGTTGTTATAATTTCATTGTTTTAATCTTCTTATTGAAGAAGACACATCTTCTTAAGTGATTGTTCTATAGTCACACAATCTGTAGAAACAATTTAACTCACAGAAAAGTAGACTATTTGTTTTCTTCGTTGAGTTTTGTCCTTTTCATGTTTTATATTTTATAGTAATTATAGTATAATGAAATGAAAAGGTGTGACATTTAGTTTATTTTATATGAAAATTAAAATAAGTCAGCGACAACTAAGTTCCCAAAGTTTTTTTAGGGTATAACCTCTGCCTGTATAGTGTATAAGCATGCCCAATTTGAAATATTAGGGCGGTTTAGGTTTAATTTGAACTAGTTTGATTTCAGTCAGTACTGGTCTCGCCCTTCACTTGTTTACTCATACAACTTCCATTCATTCTCAATCTCTATTGTAACTATCCAACAAGCTAGTATTAGTAAGCCATACTTTTTCTGAAAGTTTGAAATGGAAAAGAACTGAGCAATAAATTGTTTTGTTATACATGTATGTAATATGAATTGTTTTGTTTAATTATCTGAGGCTGTATTGTTTAACTGTATAAAATCACTTTAGTCTTTGAGTCATAAGCAGGGTATTGAAAAATGAAAGCTGAGGCCTATTGGCCTCTATATCTTATTCTTGTGCCTTGTGGCAAAAAGATATATATATAAAAGGCCTAAATATCAGCTGTTCAGGTAAAACCTACAAGATGTGGTTTTAGATCCACAAACAAAATGCTAGTATGTAGACTATGTTACAGGTAAAATAGTTTGCATGATATTAATAATTCAATCTTCAATAGTTTTTCTTTTGCAATTAGCATAAACTGAATATAAATTTGGTCTGTTTGTAGACTAGACCATCTTATCTTCTGATTTTGGTCTCCTGTAGATTTTTAAGAAGGATATGAAACGCATGGTAGGCTGCACAGTTGGATATTCGCCTGCTTTCGTTTTCTTCAGTAAGATTGTGGGATGTACATAGAGGTTAGTAAGAAGTTCCTCAAGAATGAGTTGGCAGTTTTCAAATTAAATATTATATTAAAATGGTGGTTCATCAGTAAGCAAGAAGTTTAAGCAAGATGGAATTCTGTGGATGTGGATTTGTTTGTTGAAACAATTTTGTTTCATATTGCAAGTGTGTAATAGTATGAACTCGGATGTTTTTTTACTTGCAATTGAAGTTGAACTTGGCAATTATTTATAGCTTCATTAAAACCCCTTTAAACCATGTGTATTTGAAATGTAAAATAAGTTCATGAACTATGGAGGCCCATACCCTTAAAATTCATGAATTTAGAATAATTCCAGAAAATGTTATTGGATATAGTTGCTAGTTTGTGAGTGGTGAATTCTTAACTTCAAAGATTTATATCTTACAGATATTAATTTATTGTCTAAATGTTTTAATTTGAATAACTTGAATTTAATGTTAAATCTGTAGGGTTCAAATTCAATCTACAGTTTACTGGTCAGTGGTCACTAACCAGAAGCTGTCCTGGATCTACATGTATTTTAAATCCCTGCAATTTTGCATGTAGGCCTACATTATGGATATTGGATACCGTAAATTAGAATGTTCATCTTTAGCATCATCTTTTTTAGTCTTGACCAAATCTGTTTCCGGAACAGATTGGGCCTTCCTGCAAGAAAGTGAAACGTCATTCATAAATTTGGATGCCATCTTGTATCAGGTTATCAGGTAGACAAAAGATCTTGGACCAGACAATCGTGAGCCAACATGGTCTTGTTTATCCAGATGATAGCTCCAACAAGCCACGTGTGTAGGATATATTTACATAGGCTTTCTGTGCGGAGGAAAGTACAAAAGATTATGGATGACCAAAGGAGAGAAATATAACAGCTCCACAAGTTTGAAGGACCATGCTTGCATCACTGCATATTTGACATTCCAACCAATATGCAGATTTCTATTTCTATGTGGTGTAGGAAAGACAAAGCCACAGAAAATAATATGGACAAGGTCATATGATGTATTTTATAAAAAAATAGCTGTGTCATATATGGATCAGTGAGGAGTGTTGTGGTATTGATATGACAAAAAAAGGTCATCTGTTGTCTACAATATATGTTGCAATATGTCACCCAAGTGATTACCACAGTTTTAAGTTAAGATAATTCCAAACTGGGGCCCTAGTATTTGACCTTTGTTTATCATAAACACATATGTATACATTGTACCATAATGTAATAATTCATCTGTTCTGTCCACTTTAGAACATTATTATTTGCAACATACACTTATAGCTGACAAAAAAATTGTTCAGACTTGGGTCAGTTTTCATTTGATTGTTTCTGTGTGTTTTGGTTCAGAGAATACATCAATCTGAATAATTGGCTGAATCCATCTGTAGAGGCTCTTCAATTCATATTGAATTGGCCTATTGCACTTAAAATGGTCTTACGGTCAAAAGTGTTGGATGCTTACCGTCTCCATTGCATACCATTACTGTGCTCAATTGACAACTTTGTCATGATGGGCTGATCGGTCATAGGTTCACAATCGGAACGATTTAAAAATAGATGCTATTTTCACTCTAATCTTCTATGATGATCTCTGACAGGAATGGTCCTTGAAATATTGGTGGTGGTCATAGTCCCACATGCAGGCATTCCTGTGAGGAGTAAAGGGTCTTTGGAATGCCCAGTCCCCATCATGCAGTTCCACATGCAGGAATGTCCTTTGGGTTGTGGTTTTTCATACTGGTTTAGTCCTGATGGGAGACTTACTACTATGTATAAAAACTGAGACAATTATTTACGATTAATGAGGTTTCAGAATGAAAAGTATTTCAGTTTTATGAATTAGTGAAGCATTGAAAATATAAATTAAGTGAGACTTGGGCTTGAAATAAGTACTTAGTGTCCACCAATGTATGTTATTCATGATATATTACAATTACTGTTTCTTAATCACTTAAAATCTACCCTTCATTATTTTCCTTTTTAACATTTTTTTACAAATTCAATCCAAAATTTTCACAATATTTCTATATCTAACTCTATGACATCATATAACATCTCAAAAGATAACATTCGTCACTTCCATAAAGCACTTTTGATTAAATCAAAGTTTTCCTCTTCTTTCTCCATGCATCAGGGGGTCATCAGCATCTGATTTCCGAGGCCCTAAGAGCCCCGATCTGAGAAAGCAAGCACAAGAGAATGCAGCCATGATGAAACAGACAATGTACCCAACAACGACAAGTAGTGCAACTTCATCGTCAATAGACCCTATGCCAAAGGAAGTCGCTGAACAGAAACCAGTCAATACCAAAAGAGTCAGGAAACGAGAGTAAGATGCCTTTGACTCTCTCATTTTTATCCATTTAATTAAAACTCAGCAAATTAAAAAAAATATATATATTATTTCCAAGTTTCCTTACAATTCATTGAAAATAGATGATATGAATTGTTATTCAGTGTTGGTGGCATCTAAAATGTTTTAAGCAATTTACTTATGTGTTCTATGCTTTTCAGCAGTAATATGCAATATGAAGGAATCATATATATATATACATATATAAAATGCTATGACAAAGGAACCTTTTTGTTTGTAACAAGTCAACTGAAGGTATGCCTCTGGACACATACAAAAAAGACATTTTTGTGCCGGTTTTAGTTAAAGTTTTTCTTGATCCATGAAGTTTTATATTCCTTGCAGTTTCAACTTGGCTCTTGATCATAATGACTTACTGCACTATTCTATTTATATCTCCTTGACACAGATCTCAGCCTGGTTCACCGAGGCCCAAATCTTGGCACACAGACCTTAGAGCCTTGAGTCAACCAGATCTGTCCAGGATGCCTCAGCACTCCCAAAGACCCGGTGAACACTCACAACCACGCTACAGGAATCCTCCTCCAACACAATACAACCAGTTCCACAGTTCATCAGATACATCCTTCATGAAGTCCAGTTACGAAGAGAAAATAATCTACCACCCGCATGGCAGGTCCACCGGGAATCTGAATAACAACAGTGCTGAGGACACTATAGAACCCTTGCCAGGGCATGTGCAGAAGAAAAGGGAAGCATTCGAAAGGACGATTTTGTCACAGAGCATGGATAAGATAAATACTGACGATTATGGGGATGGGTATAGCAAGAGAGGTTTTAAAGGAAAGGAGGTGATAACGCAAGGTGTGAATCCTAACTTAAGAAATATCAGCCGCGATATTGAACCTGCAGAGACTTATCCAAAGGTTGTTGTGGCAACACATATAAACAGTGTCCAGTCAAAGGCAGTACTGGGCAGAGTACCAGAAAGTGGTGAGCAGAAAGGTCAGAAGTTTGGAGGTGCACATGATGTCAATATCTACGCTGTTCAGATGCCAGAGAGGCAGATTGCCAGTTCAGCAGATTCATCTGTCACCAGGAATTACGCGCAGGCGCACAGCAATTTGGCAGGGCATCCCCAGACAAGCTACGTGCAGTCAGCGTTTGGTGCCAACGCACATTCAACAAGTTATAATTCTTACCAAGGAGAAGTAAGGAAGGTGCCACCAGCAATACCAAAGAGAGAAGACTCTAAGACTAAGACCCAGGCGTATAGTGATCATGTGAAATCCTCATCATGGCCGGTATCCACCATCAGTTCAGAGACCACTTGTACATTGACAGTGTGTCCAACAATTCAACCAAGTGAATTGCCTCCAGTGAAACTGATGAAGACAGAGAAAGAGCAGAAGTCACCCTCGCAATCTGCTTCACAATCAAATGTCAATCAGAATTCCAATGGTGCGATGCAAGATATTGTGGTGGCAAAACGAATATGGATTGACGATGCTAGTGAGCCTGAATTTAACTTTGAGGACGGTAAAATTCCTAGTAGTGACAATACATTGAATACAAATGTGAGTCCTCCATCCCCTCCTGTAAGAGACAATGAAAATGGACATTTCAAACTCAAACAAAGCAAAACCACTCGTAGTTCTGATGACAGGTTCAATACATCAGATCATTTGATCCAGGACTATCGCTCTTTCTTGGAAAAGACAGAACAGCAGCAGGAGAATCTGAAGTCATATCAACCAGACAGTAGTGTGCCAGACAATAAAAATTCAAGAGAACTTCTCATGAGAACTTGTGATTTTGGAAAAGCAACTCAGCAAGATATTGTGGAAACTTCACCGATGGCACAAACGCAACCTGCAAGAGATTCTCCACGGATATCCTGGTATCAGGAGAAGAAAAATCAGGAGAGGAGAAGACAAAGAAAACGCTCATCACTGTCCTCTGATGATTCATTGAACTTGTCAGACTTTGATCAAAATAGGAAAAATCTGGTGCAGAATCCCGCTAGAACCTGGCGCAACCCAAGTGATAGTCGGGATGAAGAATGGAAGAAGTCAACAACTTCTCAGCAGCAGCATCCTGTTGAGTCCAGGATTTCTAGCCATTCACGACAATCCAGTGATCTGGACAATCCTAATGCTCCAAGAAAGCGGACACCAATAAGCCCATCTCTGATGGAAGAAACCTTTAGAATGGAGCCAGAACAGAAGACCTTTACTGAAAAGGTGGAAAGGACTGGAATTCGCCAGGAGAGCAGAGATAGTCATAAGTCAGGCATATTTGAGAAGAATGATGACAACCAGCTTGAAAAAATTCAGTCAGACAGTAATCTCTCTGAAAATTCAATTCTTCGAAGATTAAAAAGGGAAGGCTCATTCAAGAACAGTGTGAACCTTGACCCAGAAAGGTCAGAGGGTAATGAGACTTCTGCAAGGAAGATCATACCAGACACAAAGAGAGACCTTCGAAATCTAGGTCTTACTGAGAATGTATTCAAACAGGATCACAGATCAAAAGGTAATCATTACAAATCTGGGTCTTTCACACATGATTCAAGGGGGTATTCAGCAGATCCACGCCTGATGAGAACAACCCCAGTGCCATCATCACACCAACGCACACATTCCATAGACACATACAACCGTAATCCTCCTAGGAGGCATGAAAGTTTTGAGCGAAGGGGAAATGCAGTTTCCCGCGAGAGCTCCTTTTCTGAACGTAATGTAGCAGAAAAGCAAGGGTACTGGGAAGCAAAGTCTCAAGAGAATGACCCGGAACGTGATAAAGGGGAACACAAGAAGTCAAAGTCGGATTCTGATCAACATCCTAAAGCAGACAAACAGAGGAAGAAGATGTCTGATCCTATCAACAAACCCCAGAATGTCAGGAAGACATCAGATCCTGAGAACAAGCAACTGATCTGGGATGCCCTCAAAGGGTTCATGGACTACCGACGTTCCCCACCAGGAACCAGCCCTTCCAGTTCCCGTCCGACTAGCATGTACGGCTCAGAGCAATCCCTGCATCGCAGTGAAATTCACCAATCTACCAGTTCTCTTGTCAGCGGGTACTCTAGTAGCAGACACTACCCCCAAGATTCTCTATCAAGCATCGGCTCATCTTTTTCTTACCCATTGCACCAGCCTCAGGATTCAGGCTTTGGGTCAAACAGTGATATCTCACAAGTCCGTAGCCCACACTCACCTCCCCAAACGGGAGTGGTTTCTCCAAAGGATGTGCGTGTAGCTGCTTCCATCTCACGTATCTCTGTATCGTCTCCAGGACCACAGTACCAGTCTAGCAATTCGGGCAACGAGCGAAGGAGAAGTCACCAAATTCAAAGACCACACCCATCCAAACACCTTACATCAAGGATGTCTGTGGACTCTAACCTCCCTAATTACCGTAACCAACAGGAAATGACGAGGTCCAACAGGTCACCCCAGGAAAAACTGGATTTCTCACCAACTCGACAGATATCACCTTTACCATCATACAATGTAAGTAATGTGATTCTTAAATCAAAATTACTAGAATAAATGTACAAATAAAATATTGCACTGCTTATTTGTCAGATCTGTTCAGTAAACTACATTTTACATTAAAAATACCTCACCTCCAGAAAAAAAAGAAATTTGTGTACTTTTCCCAAACTAATTTTTACAAGGTTAAAAAATATGCAAAGATACATGTTTCTCTCTCTAATCTTGAATGTCAATTATTTTTGTGGAGATTAAAATGCTAAATTGAACACGTTTGTTTGATCCTCATAAATGAAGGTGAGAAAGTGTAGTGCCAATGTGTAAGTAGTTCTACCAAATGACTTCAAGATTAAATCTATCATTAGTAAATCAATTATTTTTTTCCCTTACATTTGTCAGGTCCATGTGGCAGAACGAGTGCCAATCTCTAGTCTCAAAGAGGAGGAGATCAACAAAGAGGGCGCTATTTATTATGAATCGCTTCAACCCGAGCATACAGAGACGGAAGCAAACCAAATCTTCAGATTCCCTCCCAGTAAAAAGCCAGACCATGTCAGGTACGACTGCGTTATCCTCAATAACACTCAAAATAATGATAATCAGCTTTTATATACACCAGTAGTGCTTGGGATGATGATTCGAGAATTTCATAGAAATCATTTCAAAGACATTTTCAGTGATTTTCATGATAATGATCTTAACTTCAACAAGGTTGAGCTCCTTATTTTCATTAACTCAACAAAATAGTTTGTGTCAAATCACCATCTGTTTCAGATAGCTATATTAAAGGCCAGTCCCTAGATGTAGATAATCATTTCTTATTGATCTGTAAAAACCCAAACATATATACATATCATTAATAAGGATAGGGTAGGGACTTAAATATGAAAAAAGGTGGTCTTATATTAATAGAATACTGCATGCCGTCATTCAAATAGTCTCACTTTTCCCCCAATTTCTGTCCATATTTAGCGGAAGAAGTAAAACTATCTTGTCTAAAAGAGAAGTAGTATTTAAGGCGTCAAATGATAATAAATCAAATTTATTTAAATATTTGATTATTAAATCTTTATCATTCAGCAGCTCTGGTGGTCAGAGAATATCACCTAAAACATCACCTGGTCATCCTCGGGTCAGCAGCTTGACCATTGATCCGTCAAACCAAGGAGTGGACATCAGCCCCCCTCCACCACCCACGCCCCTATCCCCTCTCGATATCAAGGGTAACATGGAGTTCCCCCCTCCTCCACCTGAGCTGGCACCCGTATCCAACATCAAGAGGAATAGTCCAAAGCAAGAACCCAGTGAATCGACTGGAAGTCAGGGAACTCAAGAGGGCAGCATTCAACTAACTAGCACAGAGAGAATAACGCCCACATACTCAGACCGGCTGCAACAGTGAGTTCATACTTTATTCTTGTGTGGGTGTATGAAGGGTGTGTTTCTATATGGCTTTGTCTATGGTTGTTTTGTTGTTTGTGTTTTTTTGTCATCTTTAAGGTTCTTAAGTCAGTATCCTGTGACTGTGAAGTTGCTCATACCATTGTCTTCTAAATCTGTTCTTCAGTTTCTGCCCTCTTCAACTTTTTAGTCTTCTTTTTTTTTGGTATCACATTGTTACTTATTGGTTCTATTAGCGGGCACAGGAATAGTTGGTCTCTAACTCTATCATTACATAGCATTGACTATCAATCAAATTCCTTTGTTTATATCAGTAAAGAAACAAGTATTGATTAAACATCTAACGAGGAGGCGTTTGATGTTTAAAATATTTCTTCATGTCAGCAAATATATCGGCTTCTTTTAAACTTCATTCAAGCCAAGCTCTTTCTTAATCTGACTACCTATTCACAATCATTCCCAAGAATGTGTACTATTTACATCCAGGTTTATATATAGTTCAAAATAATGAATAATATCTCATTTTATCTTAATTTCAATATCAACAGTGTACAAAAATAGCTCTTAATGGAATTGAAACCTTTGAAGTTTTGGTCCCTGCAAAGGGTCAACAGATTAAGATAGGATTGATAATGTTCTCTGAATGCAGGAATGATTGCGATATCTTATGCGCTTAGACAATCAAATCCGCTTGCTTCTCCAGGACTTAGATTGTAATTCCACGAATGATGCCAAAGTTATTAATTGAGACAGTTAAAACCTGTCTAGGGGATTTTCGGTTGTAGTGTTGCTACATATGTCTTCATGTTGTGCAAGATTAGGAAAATTAGTATTTTGTTTGGATGATTCCATTTGGGATGTTAATCTATTTGTGTGCATGTTTGTGTACCTACCCCCCCCCCACACACACACAAATGCTCACACACCGTTTCCTCCACACTTGGAATCAAAACTATCTTTGCCCTCTTATAACAATAGGGGTGGGGTCAGTACGTAAAAGCAGAACTGTGAGATAAATGAAATGCAAACTTTCTGTTTCAAGTTTAGATTTTTTTATCTCGCTCAATTCAAATTTGAAACTTGAATACATACTGTGATAGTAATACAATCCCATATCAATAGAAGACCAGCAAAAGTTTCCACCACAATGTGATGAACCTAGCCCTAGTTTCTGCATACCCAAACAAACAAAAAATAAACAAAAAAGTTAAAGAGAGTTAGGTGTGTCTTAAAACCAATTTTGATTTATTGCTAAAACAAACTAATTTTTCAATGTTCTTGATAATAATGGGAAACCAAAAGTTTTACTGCTTGTCATACCCATGTACTTTATATGGCAAATGGCCCCTTTGTGGCTGTTCTTGAGTAGAGGAAATGGCTTTTTAAATAGTTCAAGTATGGTTCAAAATCCTAAAATTGCCTCCTCCATCAAATTCTGTATTACTTTTGAACCTCTGCCAATCACTCTCAACTCCCAATATGCCTTTGATTCTGCTTAGGGAATTAAATAAACTTAAAGAGAAATGCCAGTAGTTGCAGTAAACACTAATTTCATGAGAAAGTCTGTAAAACCAAGCTTAATTGTCAGAATATCATCGAGGATCTAGATCTGGTACAGTTACATAAACTGAACTTTGTGAAATCCTGAAATCTACGCTGAAAAATGTTCACACTGAAGATCACCAACACTGAAGATCACCAACACAGATAGGCACACGTGGGACAGTGTATTATTATTGCTGGAATAAAGACCCGACGGAAGTGATCGAATCCGCGCTTATTTTGCTGATTTCTCAGCAATTACACAATTTCTCCCAGAATCCTTTGGCACATATTTTTTATTCATACAAACAGACACTTGGGTGGTCATTATATTAGATTCTGTAAAAAGTCATTTTGAAATCGTTACCAAAACTGGAATTTATCTTTAAAACAAAAAGACTGTGAAAGAATATTTTACTATAATCTCATTTTTGTCATCTTGGGGGAAAAATTAAGTTGATCAAGGACAAGTTTGTGTTTTGATAGGCCTGAGGTTTGGCCATCTATGGCATTCTCATGAAAGTTCATTAGCTCCATGTTTAGGTTGTAGTTTTTAAATCTACTCAAGTTTGCACCTTGAGGACAATATGGGGGTGAAGTGTCTTCAAAATGTTCTTTCTTGTAGATGTAATGAATTTAAGAATTAATGTAAATTAAAAATGATTGAAATGGTTTGCAGACATTTGTTTATATTAAATCGGAGGTTTTGCTACCTTTTACATGTTTTAAAATTCACTACCTCTTTAACCAGGATTAATATTACAATCATATGTTTGGCTTTGAGGTTTCAGACAATCTGACAATCAATTATAACTATCAATAAGATATCACTGTTCAGTACAACAACTATAACACATCTTCTGTAAACATCTTTTCTGGTTCCCCCAAATTATATTCACAACCATCCAGGCATATCCTTGAACAAAAATCATTCATGTTGTTCCTATGTAGCCAACAGGTGCTCAGCTAACCAAAACAGACCTTATTGTTTCATAATCATATTATCACATTATCTAAGAAAAAAAAGAGGTTTATCATGCGATATGTAATAGCGGATAAGAATCTTTCACATTTTTTATGGGATTAGTGAGCATGCATTCATTTGATTGAAAGCTGCAAGGTTAGACGTTACTATTATCAGATTAGACCAATAATGATGCATTTCTCTTGTCAGTCTGTGAAAATCAGACTGTCGTACATGATAAGAAATTCTACTGAATGAAGCTTAAGGTGTCATGGAAGATGCATCCTTTAAAACATGATGAAGTCGATCTCTCGGGATTAACTTAGGCTTAGGCTTAGAATGTGACTCATGAAATGAGTCTTTGTGTTTACCAACTAGTCCCCCATTGTTACTATATGATCTTGCTATACTTTTCGCTGTGACGAAATTATGAATATCATTTTCATCCAATTTTCTGCCAGTTTGCCTCTCGCTGATCACCTTCTTTGAAGAAAAAATATTTGACTTCATTTTTGAAATATATGGAATTGATCTCTAATCAACTGTCTAATGAGTTTCTTTGTTGGACTTTGAAATGTAGTTCATCCAGAAAATTGCAATGAATGGCTGTCCTATATTTCAAGAGAAACATATTTCATTGAAATAACCTAATATTTCTTTGCTGTACAGCCCTGGGCCATTATCTTTTTCTGTTTTTTTTTATCGGTGTACTTATCTGAAATTCTAATTTTATTTTCTAATAGTGAGACAGGTTAGTGAGGTTGCAACAAGAAATTACCCTATTCTGACTTCCCATTCAATAAATCTATACAATCTGATGTGAAGAGGGTCTTTGTGAGACCCTTCTTGTTCGGAGTTGTAATTGAAATTTTCTCATTTTTTTTTAATGCCTCCAGGGTTGATCAGGCTGCAAATCATTGAATGTAATTGGACAAATATTTCAATGACAGGAAATGAAATAGATGCTTCATTTAGATTAGGAATCATGAGGGAGTGCTTAGAGTTTATATTCGTTGATGTTGGCCATCTACTATTTTGTGCCCCCCCCCCTTTTATTTTCCCTCCATTCTTTATCTTTCTGTTTTGCTCCAGTTCTCTTCATGTTTTTACTTTGCTTTCCATGTATACCACTACATCTTTATCAGTTTCTTTTTATTTTCATTTTCCTTTACTTTCTTTGTTTTTTTCTCTCAGCAGTCCCCTCACCCTTATCTCTCTCTTGATTGCTTCTCTCCCCCCCTCACCCTCTGCCTCCTGCTCATCACTCCTGTTGTCCCCTCCCATTTTCTGACATTCTCTCATGTTAATTCTGTACATCTTGAAACCCCACCCCATTTTTTTTTCTTACATTCATTTGCACTTATAAACATTTACCAAGGCTATTCTTTTCATTGTGTTTCAATAAGTTCATAAAAACAGTATATCATATTTCTGGTATAGCAGTTTCAATTTCAAGAGATAATATTGTGAAATGGAGCTTTCGAATGCTACCATGAAATTGATAACATTCCACAAAGTCCTGAAACAATTCCCAGAGACTGGCCCAAGTCAATCATGATAGCTGTATATCAAAATCAGGGAACATTACATGTAATCATCTTACCAGCGATTCTTACTCACAAAACTACTCTGAGCCAATCAGGTTGAAGGCTTTCGGTAGCTTATGACAGTTGCCAGGGAATATCAATCTGCCTGAAACCCCCACAATATTGCATCTTCACCCAGTCCCTCTGAATTGGAAACCCTAACCTTCCCTCTAGTTTATAATGGAATCTCCCACCACCACTGGGCTCTCATTCAAAGCTCCTGTTCACCCACTTGTAACACACATTAGAAGTGATTGCATTGAGACTGATCATCATCCAGCACAGCACTTGCTCTTTGTGGTTTCTATCCAGTTTCTGTAATATAATTATGAAACTTTCTCAAATCTGAAAATTTGTTTGAGAACATCTGCTCCACGGAGAAGGCTAGAAGCCAACCTTCGAATTCATCTCCTTTGCTACTTTCTTTTAAGGTAGTATTATTCATTCTTTGTTATCCATATCACTTTCAATTCTGTTTTATTCATCTTTGGTGTATTGTGAAAGGTTACCATTTCTGATGAAATTATGATTTTACTATATGACTACTACTCCTTTGAGTACTACTATATTGATGTTTTTGTTGTTGCATCTGTTGGGTGTTTGCAAGTGTGTATTTATTTTTACACCAGGAAGGTTTTTCATCGTCAGCTCCACTTTGAAAGTTTTTTTCTGTCTTAAAACACTTTTTTTGTATTGGTGCGATATTCATATTTCATTTTGATTTGTAGGTCCAGTTCTCTCCCAGTGAGCAAAATGTCTAGAAATTCACTATCGATGTATTGCACAGGGCATAGGATGAAAATAGAGAACAATGATTAAACATGTTTTGGTTTATTATTCACAATTCATACAATGTTTTTCACATTTTATACAATATTTATACTTACAGTACCTCCTTGGTTTCTTATCATATGAAGTTACCAAGTACATATGCTGTTATGATGAAATATGCATTCTAGATGGGATGCTATTTGCAAGCCAAGTATTTTCTTTGTATTTATCTTGTCTGTATGTGTGTGGAAATTTTCCTTTTGAATTGATGCAGGAGGGAATTAATTTTTGTGTAATTTGTGGATCAAAGTCCATCCTAAAATTCTAATTAAAACTCAATGCCCTGTCCCTGGTCAGGCTTGGTCAACATTTTACAGCTCTTCATGTTTGAAGATGTCCTTAGCAAACCTCTGTTTTGATAGACAGGTTGTGGTCTTGCACTGATGACTCATCAGTAGTCCCACACTATTGTGCAAGATGTTGGAGGAACAATGGATGCTCCTAACCACCCTCTCAACAAACTCATCACATCTTGAATAATTTGGCTATCAAGTTCATGCTTCTCCATTATTAACAGTCATCTTTTAATGGGCTCGCCTGCTAGAATCCAATCGCCAACCAATTTTTTACAGGATTTCTTGAGGCATGAATGCCTAATCTTCTTTGCGGCTGTTTGACATCTGCGAAACAAAGGAAATCTTGCTGGTTTCTCGTGATTTATCTTTGCCTTGGGCTGTGAATATTAAATGAAGTAAAATGAGTCTCATTGTGAGGTCCCAACTCCCATCATGCAAATTGCATATGGAGCTTTCGTCCACAAACCTCAAATTCTAACCGGAGGTAATAGCAGAATAGAGAAATTTATTAAAGGAGTGGGATAACTGAAAATTGAGTTGATACAATAGATGTGGTAGTGATGCTGGTACAGTGCCCCTGCTTCATAATTTCTTCCTAATACTTTCTGTTGAGATTTTAAAAATTTTGTGTGTTTATGGAATTATGCATCATGTTGACTGGTCAGTGGTCACTTCTGGAATTTGTTTCTATGCTAATTAACATTAATGTACACTGAAAATGCTATCATGTTACATTTTATGGCCTGATTTTCAGTCCTTATCAATCCAGATCATAATGAGATAAGTCACCAGAATCAAGGCTATAGTTGTTGGTTGGTTTTGTTTGGTTTTTGTCCACATTTCTTGTCAGGAATATGGTGCTTCATTGTTGCATTTCATGGTAGTGTTCAAGATTAAATCTGACCGTAAAGTAATTGCTAATTAGCAAACTTTGGATGTTCATTGTGCCCAATGCAGTATATCTTCAAGTTCTGCTATAGAAGCCATAGCAAATACAATATTTTTTGAATAATGAAGGTTTTCTTTTTGATCATGTTTCTGTGAAGTCGGGATGCTTGTGGGATAACTGTAAAATGCTCATACCTGGAAAATTATAACCGTAATACAGAAAATATGTAGGGGCCTATCTTTGAAGGGTACTGACTTTTTCAATGCCATCATTTCCAGAAATATGCTTTCTCTGTAAAGCTATCTTATGATGCCTTTGCTATGGGAGACAAGACAATGCTGGGAAATTGCCTTGGTCCAGTGACTTATTTCTTTAGACACCAAAAGTTATCCATAAAGTTATCATGCCATATCTACACTTTGTATGTCAATAGTATTTTAAAGGAAGTGGATTAATGAATTGTTGAACAGATATTCCTTCTGTGGTGGATTGGGAATACCCCAAGCTTATCGTAAGAGTTTCCCCTACCTGTAAGCTCCTTTATCATGTGTACATGTCATTGGAATGTGTCATGAGGGGACCAGAGAGGATGTGAAGGATCATTGTGGTTTCATCATGACTCACCAGGATCAAGTCCAGTCAGGGATAGTCCAGTCCTTTGTGTAGTCCAGGAACTAGCCTGTGTTGGTATAGTCAGCTGCTGTGTCTGCGATATGAGACTACAAGATTTGCTCCGTATTATTTTCCACAAAAACTTACCGAAATGCTGGTGCTGGGTTAGATTCTGTGTTTTTGGCCTAAGTTTGAGGCCTTGCCATCAGTTGCTAGATTACAACTAGGGCTATATTTTCCAATTTTTCATTATCTGTAAACAGAAGTCTTTGGGAGAATTCTTACTGGTGAGTACCTAATATTAGATATTTTACCCTTAGAAGGCCATCAGAATATTACAAACATCTTGATTTATTTTCCTTCCCCTCTGATGACGTACTTCTCGTAGCATGGAACAAGAAACTTAGCTCACGACTTGTTGAAAACACCTGATTTGCTATTGTGCTACAGTCCTTTCATGTAGTCAATATTGCCATAAAATTGGCGCTTGCCACTTACGTTGGTGTTGTGTAGCCATGCTTGGGAGATCCTCAGGAATTTCCGCCAATGTGGACTCTTTGTGATACCTTGTTATCAATTGACATAAACAACTTTCAATGAAAACTTTGCATGGTATGGAAACATTGTGCTTTTATTGCAGACCCGGATTGTGAGCATTGTAATTTCCTTGGAAGCAGAGGACAAAAACCATGCTTCATTTAGCAAATTGTCTGCTCGTTCCTGAAGCAGGTTGGTTAGACATCGGTTTATGCCATGCAATTCCTCTTACTGAATTGGCCAGTGGTTTTATCTTTTTTTGAAAAGAATCAAAGTTGAAATTATCCTTTTCAGAGATCCACGTTTTATTGTTGCCATTTTCTTATTTCTCCCGATACCTGTACAAGTTTTTTTGTAAACAACTTGATTAGTTCATTTTCTTGTTTCTTTATAATGCCCTTCACAGCTGTGCTTCTTCAGGGAACCGAAAGTCTAGAATGAAAAGCAATGTTTTGTTCATTGAAAGTTGACTTCATTTGAAGATCACCCAAAACTGAATACTGTGGAATGTGGTTGTAAACAAAATTCTTCAAGATTTCCAGAGGGAAAGTTTCAAGAGAAACTATACAAGAATCTTGGTGTATGACATATCGTATTCAAAAGTTCAAATTAATTCTTAACTCCAATGACTTCATAATTCTTAACTCCAATGACTTCATAATTCTTGAATCACGATTAGCTTACATTGACCCCCAAAACCTGTTGGCAAGGTGTTAACAGATTCTATACAGAAAGTTGCTAAAAACTAAGAAACCTTACAACAAACTCGGAACATCCTAAAACCTCTGGCAAAAAGGGTGTCTTATTCATTTAGTTTTTGAGCTGCAGTAGATCCCCGCTTTGACTACCTGGCAATCTACTAAGGCTTTATAGCAGACAATAAACCAGAACGAATCCTTCCATTTAAAATCCTCTTTATGATGGATATATGTTATAATTATCCTGAGATTGAGAAGATTTTCACTCATTACTAGCTCTTCAGGGCGGTGGTTGCAGACTTTCCCCCTTCTTAATCCTGATCCTATTTGATTTTCAAATCTTTCCGACTTCTGGTTGAGTCTAAATTCAATTCTCTTGTAACTGTTTTCTAAAGGGATGGAAAGCATTTAGGCCTATATAAAAATGAAGTACACAAGGTGATCTTGTAGAAGGCAGTTTGGGCTCTCTTGCATAGGTTTGTTAAATAAATGATAATTCAGGGAAACTAGAGCAAAACTTTTGGATGCCATGAAGCTTTGGCTTTGTTGAAAATTTCAGATTATTGAGTGGGGATGGAGGAGATCAGTGTAAAAATAAATAAAGAAAATGATGCATACAAATTTAAGTCGCACTTTAAGTGAATAATATTGTGAACCATATGTATTACCATAACATTCAAATTTTAGACGGTATCAAAATAAGTATGACAAAGAGCCCATCTTCAATTCAGGATTACAAGTCAAGTTGTTCCTGGCCAGCCATTTTTGATAAATTCCTCTTGAAAAATAGTTCTTCCCTATTCTCTGTGGTCCTGGAATTAAAACGAAGCTAAATCTCAAGTGTGGAGTGCCTAGGATTCCTACGTGGCGATAAACTCTGATGCAAGTCACCAAGTTGAATAACCTTTGAATATGTGAACTTCCAAACTCTCAGATTGCATAGGGGTCCAAAGTCAAGAAAGAAAAAGGTGAATTACTGAAGTTTATGACAGGACAAAGTTTCTTACAAGATGGTGGCCTACTTTGTGATGCCTGAATTGATAATCCTCGATCTATTTAAGATTTGTAGTGCAATAACTGCACAGTAAAGAGATAAATTCTCATGATTATGTAGGCCTAGACCTATCTTTTCTTGAATGGTGCAATGTAGTTCAGTCATCAATTATCATATCTAGTAAAGCTTAAATCATTTTATTGATAGTATCGGTCTTACTATTGTAATACATTACAAGTGACCCCCCCCCATGATGATGACCACCATCACTACATCCGAGAAGGCCTTGTTAAGTGAGAAAATAACCCCCAAATTTCTCACTTTGCTTCTAATTACAGCATACATGCCATGGTAGTGGGTCTATTTATAATGGAGAGGTATTCATTTGCTTATTATAATCATGAAATGTTTCACATTATGCTTTATGTCAACCTCTTCATGAATGAATAGGCCTGCATCTAATTGGAATTTCACCCAAGATGAACAGAGGAATCTTCTGTACAGCTTTGATTTGTGAATTCTAACCATGGTACGGACTGAAATTCCCTGTTTCATTTTCCTAAGTGGAAAGTAAATTTGCTTTGCATTCGTTTGAGTTGAATACTTCACAATATCCCTCTCCCAGCTTAAAATATTAAAGTACCCCTACTGTGCATGTATACAAATTTCCAAGCCTGTTATCATTATTTCAAAAGGATAGAAAATGGGACAGTTTAAACTATTTTAAGCTTTATTGACTTGTTACAAACCTTTTACTCAGCCATTTCTTTTAATATGTTAATGTGCTTGCTTGAGGTGCATAGCCTTGTATTCAGTAAGGGAGGATAGAGGATGTTTTTCATTTCTGAATAGTGCATTCACTAATATTGATTCCGTATTTCAAATCAATATAAGTCATGTCCCGCTCTATTATTACCAAAATTATTGATATTCAAAATTTCAATGTTTTTGTTTATGTTAAAAATCAGTGTTTAGATTTTTGTTACATATTTTCAGTCTTGTCCAGTTAGCAAATAGTCGCAATGAAGTACCCAGTTTTTCCCCTTTTGCCCCAATATATCAAGCTGGTGATGTAACTCCTGTGTGATTATAGGATGAGCATACATTGATAACTGACCGATTGTGGCTGGCCGGCAGGAGATCAGTGATGGTCAAGCGGTTTGTATTGTCCAAGTTCCTTTTCATCTTTGAAAGCCTCTCATTAGGTATTTCGCCCTGAGAAGGACTGCATGTTTGTTGATTGAGATAGACAGTGTATTTTAGAGTGGTGTGGTTTACCAGGTGTTATTATCTCTGTATTATAACTTGTCTGTGTGATTTGGACAGATCTTGGTAAGTTAATTAACCACTTAAACAAGATTCATTCAAGGTACCAAGTACTCTAAAAGGACCAGTTGGATTTTTTGTTCTTTAGGTGGTTTCAGACCGCCTCGAAGTTCGCCAGTTCCAGGTATTCTCTGATCGGGAAATTTACCCCGATCAGAAAATACCAGGTATTTTGGTAATGTGAAAGCAAACTACGCGTAATCTCCCCGAAAGAAAATACCCGCTAAATAGTAGGTACTTGGCGAAATTACGAGAACTTTCGTGGGGATTTTTCCAAGGTCGCAGGTATTTTGGCGATGTGAAAGCAAATTACGGGAACTTTTATCCCAGCGTGTCGTTGGGCGCGGCGGCGTGGGTGGCTGCTGGGCTCGTGATTTTGAATCTCCCGCCTTGCCTGCTTATCAGACCACACTGCGCATGCTCGTAACTTCGGGAACTTATTCTGAAGGATGTGTTTCGGGGCGGTCTGAATGCAGGAATAATTAACGAGTATTTTTTAGCTTTAAAAAGTTCTCGTAATTTAACGGGGATTCTTGTGATCGAGGCGGTTTGAAACCGCCTTTTGTTACTAAAGTTGAAATAAGGAAACCTTTAAATTTAGGTGTGAGATGGAAGTTTAATTATTTATATCTGATCATTACTCAAAGATCATTTCATTGACCAATAACATTACTGTTGATAGTTATTCTGTGGCAATGTTACAGGAAATCTGGTCTTTTTATGAATTTAAGGATATATATTTTATTTAGAATTTTCCTGTTTGATATGTTAATGGAAATGATTGAATATGTGTGCAAAAAGATGGAGATGAAAACTTGCAAATTACCATTGACCTCTACTTGGATGACGTGCACTGTTTTTTGTGGATTCTGTTGTAAATAATTCCTTCAGTCCCAGCATTGGCTTCGGGAAGGGAATGACCTTATTTTGATGAACTACAAAATCCAGTCAAGAACATTGCCTTCTGATTGAAAACCTCAAAATTACAATAAAAACTATGTAGAGTGAATGATCAACCCATTCGGAAACCAATGACATAGTACTTGCTATTGTTGTCAAAGCACAACATTGAGGTTTGTTTCCGTTCAAAGGTTTTCATACAGGTTTTATATTCCATGTCTCATTAGGTGGTCTGTCTATGACAGATCACCTATTGTTTTCGTCAGAATTTTCTTTCTTTATTTCTTTATTTCTTTCTTTATTCTTGGCACCTATGTTTGTCGCCAACTTTTCTCGAAATTGGCTGAATCAATTTTGCTGATTTTTTCGTCATATATAGAATCTATCATAGAGACCTCAAAATAAGCTTTTCAAGGTCATATGGTCATGATGACGTCATCTACGCGCCATTTTGTAAAATTCTTCATTTGATCATATCTTCATTATCAATTATCAAAACTTAACAATATTTACATGACATTAACTTCATGTCAAGGGTCAAATGTCAATGTCATAAAAGGTCATGTAGAGGTCATGACGCGCGCGTACGCGTGCGTCAAAGGTAAAAAAATTCTCCAAATGGCCTATAAAAATTTTTGGGTACGTTTCAGGTCATTTTAAGCATTTCAAAAATTTGCGCGCGCGCACGTACGCGCGCGCGTTCCCGCGCGTAACGCCTGAACGCAACACATAAACACCGTTTTTTTTACATCATTGCATTGATAATAAAATTTTGAACAATTTGATACCTTGATCAACCTTCTACGACCATTAATAACGAAATTAACACCCGTTAAAGTTTGCAGCACGTGTGCGCGCGAGCTCTCACTATAGGCCATATATGGGCAAAAACATGCCTTTTGAAAATTCACTGTAGCTCTTTAAATAGTCCGTTGACGCCAATTTTTTTTTTCATATATCGATAGAGTATGAGTTGTAGATTTCATTTCATGTCACCAATGTCCCTCAATTATATCGTGACGTCATCAAAATGGCGCCTAAACTAAAAATTTTAATTTTTTTAAAATCACGTCATCAAATTTATGCAAATTTGGTTGTAACTTCTTGAATATAGATCGTTTTTCACCCAGATTTTCATATATTGTAGTTTAGAAGCTACTCTTTCTCGTCATTTAACATGAATTTTCGTTTTGAGAAACGCATCATTGCGTAAAATAGCGATGAAAAGAGGCATGTCATTTTTCCTCATTTTGCGTGTAATCTCTATGGGACATGACTTTTTCTCATAACTAGATTCGACATTCCTCTATTTCGTGAGCCATATCTCCATTTTTTCTTGTCGGTTTTCCCTGAGCTTTTACCATGCAGTAGCTGAGATCCTACGCTTTCGGAAGTGTGCCCTCCATTTTTTGATCAGATGCCGGGATCATGCCCGTTTTTCACTTGCAAAATTGGTATTGTAATTCTCAGAATTGCTTACGTGTAATCTCTATGGGGAATATCGTAGCTCAATGGATAACGCATTTGACTTGCTTTCTCGAGGGCGGAGGTTCGAGTCCTGGGGTGAACAAGATGATCTTTTTTTCAATTTTTTTTTCTTTTTGCCACCTCTTACATGATCCTTTATGATAATTAAAAGGCATAAAAGTTTAAATTTAGCAAGATAAAACAGATTATAATTGCTTTTTTCATATAACATGCACTGTCATACATCAAAGAGACCCTTTTCACAGAGCTTTATCATCTCCCGTCTTTCACAAGTATTCCATCCATAATGAGCATTCCGTTGTCATCATGAAGATCATATTGACATGCATGAACATGGTAATAGTGATCATGATTGCGAGTATAAAGACAGACCACCTAATTCGTCCGCCTGACGAATTAAATTCTAGTTTATCTTTGAATTGGTTCAGGAAAATTGGCATTGTGTTGAAAACCCTTGGATGATTTAGCATTTTGTTGGTGTGCCAGTGGGTTTCGGCAAGTGATTAGTGTCATTTTACAGATTACGGCTCCTATTTCTCGGACTTGCACCCTAAATCCTTGATTGAACCCTTGCACTTGCTGGAAAAGGTCAGAAATTGTGAACTTGGTATTTTAATTCTCCCTGCTAGATGTCCAACTTAAAATTTATAGCACCTTTTCATACTCCATTTTGCTGGTAGAGGTGTTCTGTCAATTTTCTGCATTGCCAACGCTCTATTTTGGGTTCAAATTACCTGAAATAAATGGGGAAAGATAAATCAAGTGTGAAATTGATTCCTATCTCAGAGAAAGGAGGGGCATTCAAGTTCATTCACATGCAACATTGTTCCTCAAGTCATAACCCTTTACCTTCTGTAATACAAAAAAATCTAAATGACAAGTTATACCCCCACCACCCTGAAAAATATATTCAAATTTGGAAAGGACATAGACCTACTAGTAATTGCTAGTTAATATGGAAGTTAAGATTAACATTAAATGAAAGTTATTGACTGTGAGTCTGAAAATACTTCAGAATCAGAGTCCAATATGAAATATGGTCTTGCAGATAACGAGATATAAAATTATAAATCTTTATAGTTGCTCCTGGCCATATGTTTCATTCTCTTTATTGCTTCCTGTTGAATCATATATATAGTTCAGGGTTTTTTTTCTTCTCCTGAAACAATATAACAACCCTATTATAATGATTTATTTCAAATAGAGGGCCACTGCACCATCTTGCTTGGTGTCTTCCTATTTGTGTTTGTAAGATGAGGTCATCATAGCCTGAGGGCACAGGCCACATGAGGTCATAGGTAGTCTGCATATCTGAAGATATCAAGTATGGTAGTCTTACCATTCAGACATTATAAAGATGTGTCTTTGAAGCAATATGTAAAATTGGCTTATGTTATTTGAAAGCTGATAACGAGATTATAGTGAATGATTCAATGTGCCTATATTGTTGATAGTGTCTTGTTTAACTTATAGTCTTTTTAGCTTTTCAAAATTCTGTAGAGAATTAGAGAATCCATACATTTTGATGCTGATCTCAGAATGAAGAAGATCTGTTGTGATGTTCAAAGTAGTATTACCATTTTGTTTCATTCTCATGGTGTGAGCAGAAAACACAACTACACCCACATTCTTTATGTTCTTTGGGGCAATAAATGTGATATCTAGGAGTGATCTGAAACAAGCGATTTCCTGTTTGAACAGCTGAACATTTATTTGGCGGTTTCACTGTCATAGCACCACCCCCCTCCAAAAAAAAGAAAGAATATTCAAGAATCTTGAAAGCATAGACAAGGAGCTTCAAACCGTGGATCCTAACACTAGAAGCATGTATGAGAAGGGAGGTCACTCCAGCTTATTGAGGTGGAGGGGTGTTTTTCTAGCGGGATGCAGCAAGGGGCAGGGAAGCTCCATGGAATTTTTCAAAGTTTAGGAAGGGATAAGAACCTGTACATCTTGAGATTTATAGCGCTCCTTGGGGACACTTTGATAGGGGTCACTGGAGGAACTATTTTCACAAAGGGGCATCTGTGTTTGATGGTCTGCGGTAATTTGTAGGGGAAATACTGAAGGATTTCGGGCACTTTCAAGTGTAGTACAGCTTCTTTGGGTTATGTGTGTGGGCTGCTATACTTTATTATGGAGGGTGATTTTATTGAAACTAAAGCAACAGTAGATTTATTCATGTGCTACAGTCAAGGAACAAGGTAGCATTGAGGTTAATGGTGGTCTGAAGACTGATTCCTCCATGTTTTAAATGGATTTCTTTGTTGAGGGGGGTGTGTAATGTAAAAAATAGGGCTCCCAAATTATCACTAACATTGCCTTTTTGCTATCAAGGTAGGACTACCTTCTTCATATTTGAGGCCTCTTATTCTCAGTTTGGTGTAAATGAGGTGACACTATATAGACCTCTTCTTCGTAGAAAGTGACATTTCTTGAAGGTAAACAACTGAGTACTAACAAGGATTTCCATTTTAGTGTGAGCTGTTTACCACCACCAATTCCAAGCAACTTGCTGCTTTCTCATTGAAAGAGTCAAGGAGAATGAAGCAAAATTCCTTCTCACTCGTCTTTCACCATTGGGGAAATGGCCCTACCCCTCATGGTCTAGTTCAAAGCCATCATGACCCAAGGCCGACATGCCTGGTGTCACTTCTCCCTAGTATATTTCCTGCCTGTCTCTCTCTACATCAATCTCTTATCAACCCCCTTTGGCCACATTCCATCCCTGTTAGATCAAGGATTTAGCCGCAGAGCAACTCCAAACTGAATTCATGGGACCATCATTCATCCAAAAACCCATTCATTTTGCATAAAGTCCTTATCAAAGTCATAGGTCTAGGCCAATTTCTTTTCTCAAATTCTGTAACTTTTCATATCATAATATAATTCTACATACTCAATTTCATATTTAATCCTTCGTATCAGACACTTTTGACTTCCTTTAGTCCTTTGACATTGTTGGACTTTACTTGGCATAATTGTATGCACATTGTTTGCAATTATAATTTGAAAACCTGCAAGATTTATAATTATTCTTCTTTCAAAATCTAAGTTTAAACTTTTTCCATTCGATTTAACTAATGCCATTACACCTAAATTGTACAGATGTGCAGGCTTACAAGTAAGCTAAGTTTACTGTTTGTAGTTTAAAGTTAACTTACCGACCAAGCAATAAGTCACCAAAGGGTCACTCAACTGAAGTAGCCAGTGGAATGTTTTCTATCTTAATTCTTTGTTTGTATTTTTACTTTGCATCGTGAAGCAGATCTAAGTTTTGACTTCTTCTACACTGCAAGTACTCAATGTCTAGTAACCTTAATGACTCATGCATGCCCATTCAATAAATTTATTATTTTTTTTAGTTGGAACATTTTTTCTTTTTTGTTGTTTTTTTTATTTATTTTTTCTCTCTTTTTGGGGGGGAGGGTAGTCTTGTAGGGTTGGGAATGTGTAATCAGTATCAGGAAGGTCCACCTTGAATGTTGTATGTTTCTATATGTTATCTTGAGACTCCCTAAAAGTCAAACAAGAAACCATCAGCAGAGTGATCTTTAGATTATCACATTTTGGGGAATGGATGTACATCAATTCATTAGTCACTGCAGTCTGCTTATGATCAATTAGGTCAACAGTAATGGAATGGACCTGTTTTTGCCCCTCATCTTGAAGTCAAATCCATCATCAGGTTGTCATGGTGACCTCTCTGATTGTCATCAGGTTCAAGGAGAAGTCTTTCTCAATCTTGACAAATTTTTGGTGAAAGATATATTCTGATGGTTCTCTTCTTTCTTTGTCAGAAGAGTGTTAATTTTCACAATTTTTTTGTTTCTTGCTAGTCTTGTTGTTGAGAAATCTATGTTTTAAAACCTTGTTCATTTTGAAGAAAAAAATGACAGCCATGATGACAGCATTCCCAAGATGCAAATGTTCAAGGGTCACAAACTAGGTGTCTTGGTTTGTCAAGTTTCTTGGTGTCATTAGTGTAGCATTTCAGGACTTTCTGTGCAAGTGGAAAGTGATATTTCTATATAAGTTTAAATTGGATGTTCTATCTTGGAAATACATCCAAGGGGAGATGAATCCAATGGGATTCTCTGAACCCGAGATTTGTATTTTCATATTTTGGAACAGAAAGGTTATAGTGTAATACGTGAAATGATGGATGTTGTCATGTTAGTGTTTGTGTAACCCTTTGTGACATATTCATGGAATACAGGCTACGGTATGATTATTATTAGGAGACAATGAAATACAAATAATTCAAGTAAAGCTTTAAATTTCCAATGCAATTAGTAGGGGCAATTACATGAAGGATTGTTGATCATTGTTCTAATGAAAACATTTCTCTTTCTCTCACTTAGTTTCTTTGCCAATCTCTTTCCTTCTTCAGTTATTTCCAGTTAGAACTTCTTCCACTTTCTCTCTCTCTCTCTCTCGTCACCTTTCTTCTCACACTGGTGTTTCACTTCATCTTTCTCTCTCAGTTATCTGTTTTACATCCTCTTTATTTTGTCCTCTTCTCCTTTTGTATAGCAATCATTTCTCTTACTAATGAAACCTTTATCATCAGCAGCTATCACCACTTTCACATCCTCTTCACTATCACCTTAGTCTATTTCTTTATGATGAGTGTTTACCAGTAAGCGATAGCAAACCCTCTAGATAGCTAAGAATCTTCTTCACTGAATCACATACCACTCATACCACATCCTCCCCGTCTGTGCCAATGTGTCTATTATGATTAAGATAGCTAAAATGAGATCAGTCACCGGTCTTCATCTCCGGTTACCACCCTCTCTGTCAGCCGATCTCATTCCCAGCTTCCGGAGATGCTCGGATCTTAATCAAGTATCCTCTAATGATCCAACCTGGTCTATGTGTTACGACTTACGAGTACTATATTCCATTGCTGTAGTGTTACAACTAAAGCTGTTGCGATCTTAAACGCCCATGTCATTCTTCGTATGATGATGATATAATTAGCAGATGGCATCAAGTCTATATGAAATCATTACCTAGTGTGTATCGTGTTCATCCTTACATCTTGTATATAAAGGGTGGCTAAATCAATTTATTGTCATTTAGAATCACACGACCACTAGGAGATCTAAACAGGATGCCTACTTCTGCTTCTCAAACTGTAATCGCCAAGTAGGATTTTTGTTTCTTATCCCTCCCCATCTCTCTTTATGTTCTATGTGCCTTTACTCAACGTTATATGGCATATGAATATTTTTGCATTCTTTTTGAGAAAAAATATTGATTGCCATTTCTGTTTTGTATCTTCCACAGAGCACCTTCTCTTGAGGTCCAGGTAGAACCTACACCCTTAGCCAAAGTAGAAGAGACGACACCATCGATATCACCCAACTCTATCATCTCTGGGCGATCATCACCCGACAACCACGACGTTGAGCCTGCAACATCACCACAGCACGTCCCCCGACTTCCCAGCGTCCAAGAGAACATCCCTTTCTCTGAGCATAGGGATTCCCCAGTCCCCACCCGTCCTACAACACTTGTAGAGTCACCCATCCGTCGCAGTCCAGCAGAACCAGAGCCTTTGGACGTTGCAGAAGACGAGGAAGAAGAGGAAGCCTTAGACGTGTGTGACAGCGGGATCAATATCTTTACCAGAGAACAGGAGAAGACGGAGAAGGAGCTTAGTGAGGTCTCTGATCCTGTTTTGAAGTGGGTCCTGCAAGCACTGACTCCAAGCAATACCATCCTATCTGATCTCTTCCCTCTACCCAAGTCTAAGAGGAGTCAATCAATCGGTGGAACTGTCACAATGACCATGGACGTGACCACACCCACAAAGTAAGTTTGAAATGTATTTCTAAATCTTCAATAATCCTTTTAAAAGTTCAGTAACAAAGATTTTTCGATTGGGTTGCCATCAAATACCCTTTCAAATCCAGATTTTTTACACTAAGATTGCAATACTATGTAAGAAGACAAGAGCCGACATTAACATTATATTCATCTTTTTTGGGATCTATGTTTTTAATCAAAGATGACTTGTTTTATCCAGAATATGAAAAGATTCTATACAAACATTTTCAAAATTTAATTGCTATATCCATTCCCCTTCCCCAGTCAATTTGAATTGAACCATTTAATCGAAACATGAATCTGTTTGGGTGGTAACCAGCTTTTTTCCTTTTCTCTTTGATCAGGAGCGAGAGTGAGACGGTAGCTGAACAGAGGAGTCCTAGTGAGTGTGTGAACCTGGTCTTATCAAGTTCCAGGTATCTTAGGATCTCCCCTGCTAAGGCTATCATCCTTCAGAGAGCTCAGACCATGAACAAGAGCGACGATCTTGGCAATAACAACACAGAGCTGAGAAAGACACAGGTAAATAGTCACATTTTGAAATCATATTTCATGATACAAATTAACAGAGAACAGGATGAGCAGACCAACTTGAGAGAAGAAAAGAGATGAAATTGCTTTTCTCAACCATGTGTCCATTAGTTACAAAATAAAATAAGATTAAAAATGAAAGAGCACTCTATGAGTTCCCTAAGTTCATTATTTTCTGAACTATTATGTTTACTACTAGACTTTGGAAATGTCCTGGGACTGACTGTTGGCAAGGACTAATCGTCCTTATTTCCTTGCTTGTATACTTTTGTAGATCTATTTTTTTTGCATTAATCACAAGATAGTTCATAAGATTTGTTATTGGAGCCCATTATTTACTATTTAAGGTGATGTGTATGTGATTTGCATATGGAGGAAAGATATTAGTCAACTATTTTTTTTTTAAATCAATTTAACAGGAGGAGCTCGTTGACCGGATCAGCAAGAAGTTGATAGACATCAAGGATCTGCAGAAGGAGGTTGCAGAGGAAATGACAAATCTTGAAGATATGGGCAGGTAGGTCTATCCCTTACATTCCCATTGAAATTAATTTGATACCAGGGGCATATAATACAAAAGCTTAGCTTAGCATTTTTCTATGATTGATTGCATTATGTACAATCAATCATGAAAATAAAGTGTACAATTTAATCGCTCCCTTTGTGTTAGGGGACTCAGGGTGGTGTTTCGTAAAGATACTCAACTTAACACATTACTGGAACATATTTTTGGATGCTAAATTACTTACGTAGGGATTTGTAATTTCGCAGAACATAATTTCTTCTTGAAAAGAAAATTAGTGCGAGAGTGGAGGATTGTTATGATACACTCCCTTGTCATAACTTCAACATCTTTTGTATTTATTCCTCCAACAGGCAAGTAATGGACAGTGTAAAGGCGAACTGCAAGGCCAGTGAATACAACAAGTGCAACATGTACATTGCAGACATTGAGAGGGTTACTAAGCTACTTCTATCCCTGTCCCGTCGGCTGAGTAAGGTGGAGAGTGTGCTAGGTAGCATGGAGAATAGTGAAGAAGAAGAGAAGGTGAGACCTTTCATAACCTGTTGCCTTTTGGAACTAGGTTTTCTCTGTACAAAGACTGGGAAATACAGAATTCAGTAGTTAATGTGTTAATAAAAAAAATCATAAGACGTGTTTTAAATGTTTGAGCATTGTTGGAATACATATTATCATGCAATTTGGACTATTGTTGAAAAATAAAATGCAAGTGGGCAGATTTATGTGGTCTATATAATCCATTGAGATATTGTATCACATCTGTTCTAATAAAAATGTATCATTCCATAGAATCGAACTAGGTGCTATTTAGTGTTCGTATTTGCCATGTTCTGATAAAAGGTGTAGTGAAGCAATTTTATATCATTGAATATATTATATGTTTATATATTTTAGGAAAATATTTGATTTCTTTGGTCAATGCATATAGTGAAGTTGAAGTGTGTAGAAAACTGAAATTTACATGAATCTTTGTATTTCTTTTCTAGGTGAATCTTGAGAAGTTGAAGGTGACCATCAATTCACAGTACCAGGATGCCAAGATGTTGAAGGAGAGTATCACCCGTCGTCACTCCACCATCAGCTCCATGCTCCTCAACAAGATCTCCAACGATCAGCATGACAACTTCACCTACTATACCCAGATGCTTCCTAGGCATCTCATTATGGGTCAAGAACTTGATGATAAAGTCAAACTAGGTGAGGAGCAGCTGGAAGCACTTAGTGAGAGCCTCAAGCAGATGAGCCTGAGCTCGGATAGTGAAAACAGCAGGGACACCAATGGCAATGTCCATGGTTTCAAAGAAGAGGCTGCGATGTCGTCATCGTCGATTGGGATCGTTGGTTCAGAGGAGATCAACTCCAATGCGACTAGTTCATACTGCTGATGATGACCCCTACGTCATAGCTGACCTGACCTTCATGCTGCAATGTCATGTGACTGTTCTTAGTTTGAGAAGAACGCACCTTGATGACTGAAGATAACAAGAACATTGGAGACTGTTCACATTAAGGACTGTACTTAATCAATGAGCTGGATAAGCAGTGTCCTTTACAAGGAGATGGCTTTATGAGCTGTTATGGAAATAACCAATTGAATTGGTGAGGCGATCCAGTAGTCTTGACAACTGCTATTGTGGTAAGATACATATGTCTTGGATGGACCAGAATGCAATGTTATTTATGAAACATTGACCTGTTGACGCTTCTTCACGATCTCTGCTTGACAGAAAATGATGTAGAGGCCTCTACGAAAGTGATACTTGCAAACAGGAATCAAAGCAAGTCTAAAATTACGAGAAATTGCTGAAACGAGCAAGAGACTCACGATTCCAACCATTTGTTTCTTTGTGTGTGTGGTATGGTCATAACTTGAAATGGCAGTTGGATCTCCCAACTAGCTGGACTAGTCTTATTGATATAGATTTGATGCTGCCTTTATCAAGGGATTTTAAAACTTATATCGGAAAACATCATGAAAGGCTGATAATGTGTCAAGAGCTTTAAAAAAGAAGCGCAATTGAAAAGAGTGATAGAAGCTAAAGTAGCAAGATACTTTGGTCTTTCAGTCATAAAACCCTTGGCCTGTTGATACTAATTTCAGTTATTTAACCGGGCCTACAAACAAGCTTTCTACTCTCAAACAGATTGTTGACACAAACATTTATCCGTCTTTCATATGATACATTTACATATACACATGAAATAATTAGTCAATTTGATATGTTTATATCATATCTATATTGGCATCAGTATGTTGAAAAATTGGCATGGGATAATGAAAAACACTGTAATATCTGTATAGATAGAAGTGCCATATTTAAAATGTTTCAAGTTGTTTGTATTTTTTTAACTTGCAATATTTGTAAGTTTGAGCTAAGAAGTAGAAACTAATTTTTTGTATCTGCATATTCAGAAATGTGTTTTTTATGGACATAACACCCAACCGATGCCTTCTCTTTGTAACAATAACAAAATAGTTTGTATATTTGGAACAGGAAGCTTGTTTTCTCATTTTTTAAAATTATTTAGACCAAATAACTACATTGCTATTAGAATCATGAGCTGAAAGTGGACTAAATGAAACATTTTGTTTTCCAGTTACTGATTTCCAAATTTCTATGTAAAGTTCATGCAAACTCAAGCCGGCTTTCCTAGTATTGAATGTATTCATTTTGATTTTGCTGTGTTCTAAAGAGGTGTATTCATGTAAATCATATGAAATATTTTGTACCGCATTTTCTAGTAATTCTTTTTATCAGATACTTATGTACAAACATAATTGTCAAGTATTTTGTGAATACCAATTCTTCCCAATTCGAGGATGAAATGCTTGCAATTAGAAATGTGATTTTTCAGTTGCATGGCGGTGGAAAAACTATTTTCTCTCATGAAAGTTTTGATAATAATTCAGCCAAATCAATTTTGTATTCATTTTTAGATAAAAGAAAAAAATAATTCACAAAACACTTGACCTTGATCTTTCAGACCTACGTACTGTAGAAGATAACAGCAGGAATGTATTCATTTGTTTTATGAATCTTCTCCGATTATCATTCATTCACCAATTATAATAAATCACTTAAAATACTTATCATTGCATTGTGACAACTTATATGTACAGTGGCTGAAAGTAGCAGACATTGCAGAGCTATGAGGATTAATCAGTTTTACTGGTTATAGATTTGTTTGGGTTTTATGGTATTACTTGTCAGTTTTAGGTTTTGTTAACAGTAACTGGTATTTTGCGTTGCGATTGTGTATGTTCGTTACCAAGGCATTCTGACACAAATATATCCCAGTTTGATATTATTCCATTATAGAATCTCTAGATAACCATGATTCAAGTCATTTGTAATATTCATATGAATTTTGGTGTAGACGTTCATTCATAGAGATCAATTCATGCATCGTAGTCGTTTTCCATTCATTCATCCATTCTTATTTTGACAGAATTTTGTTCCTCAGAATTTGTGTGGAATAGTGCATGTCATAGAAACTCTTTCCTTCAAAAATTTTGACCAAAGTTTGCTCCCAACGGCGAGGACTTGACTGATCATGTGACTTCCCATGAAAAGGTTTCTAGGGCAATTGTAATAGGCTGTAGTGGGTTTTTTAGAAAATCAATGTTGGAATCAAGTTAGTGTTTATAATGAGCTTTAATTTATTAAAGGGGGGATCACAGGGTCTCTGTAAATACATATATGGCCTTTCTACTCTTAAGGGTATCTTGATAAAGGAATGTATTGCACACTGCTTGTGGCGCTTGATAAAGAATGAATGCCTTTTGATCTGTTATTTTGTATTCTTGTGAATTGTCTTGTCCAGTTTAAGATTACTTTTGTATTTGCTGTAACAGCTCATTTTGTAAGACGGTAAAAATCTGTATATAAATTAGTACTATTTTCTCTTTTAAAAGTGAAAAATATATATATATATATTGCACCAGGTTAACTGGTTATGCTATTTAAATACTGCTGATATATACGTATGTTCTTGAATTAAGTTAAAAGCTTTATCCTATTATACATGTAATCTAATGTATTATCAACCTTCTTTCCATAATAATCAAACAGAAGATATCAGCTATTAAAATGTCCTTAAACTGAACTGATTTGCTCTGCGGAATTCATTTGTGTTGACTCCCTATCCTATTCATAAGACACAATACTAGTGTAGCTTGCCATTTAACTCTTAACAGTATGCACACGACTACAGAGAGAGGGGAGAATGAGGGAAAGGAGCAATAGCAAGAGGGAGGAGAGGTCAAAGAAGGGAAAGATGGAGAGAGGGAGAGAGTGTGTGTAAAAGAGGGCCCGGGAGGGCCACTTCCATTGACGAGTGGATACCATGCGCGACCATGTGAATTCGAAATGCACCCTAAACACATATTTTCCATATTCTGAGAATGCACCCCTTAACAAGTATTGGAAACAAAACGAAAATCTTGGCAAGTAGTACCTCAAATGAACCCCTAAACAAGTAATATTTTATTGTTCTGTCACGGGTCCGTCGGTTTTACCTTTACATATCGCGCAAATATTGGACTCTAAACACATAATTTGGGGCAAAAAGGACATCCTTTATAAAACATTTTAATTTTGTTTTATCTTCCACGCAAATTTGACCCTAAACATGTAGCTCTCCTAGTGAAACAGATACCCTTTTTTCATTATTTTTGTGTTTTTGACACCCGTATCACGTTAACTACGTAACGTGCCCTATCTTGAAAAAGACATCCATTTTACGTGTTTTGGGGTCGCGCATGGTATCCACTCGTCGATGTAAGTGCCCCCTCCGGGAAAGAGGTGACGAGGAGGGGACAAGAAGGGAGCAAGGAACAGAAGAGAGATTATTTTGCTCAAGATGATTAAATTTAGATTACTTCTCCAAGTTCATATTGGTTGGAAGGATGAAGATTGGAAAAAGTGAGCAACAAATGCAAAAGAGGAGAGGGTAAATTGAATGTAATTGCTTGATAAGAATGAATGAATTATAAGTATGATATAAACTCAAAAATATACTTTGTAACAAATTCACCAAGTTTGGGAATTTGGGGCCAATTTTTTTTCTTTTTAAATGATAAAGCCAATTTTCATGTATTGGGAAAATATCAAGGAGACCCCCAAAATATACAGTTTTGGCAACATTTCTAAAAAAATGCCATTTTTCCAAATGATTAATTCTGCATGTTTGCTAATATTTTGAAAATGTTCAACCAAGCCAACTTTCATGTGTTTCATATCAATGCCCCCAATTATTGAAAAGGGGGATTAGAAAAACTTTTTAAAACTATTTTCATTGAGAAATATCTTAGTAGAGAAACTCATAAAATGAACAATTGGTAACAAAATTATTGAAAAGGGTTTGTTAAGCACCTTGGAAGTATTTTTTTTTAATAAATTGCAATCATACGAATGTTCATGTTTTTAAATTATTTCAGGTTCAACTCTCATCAGAGAGAATGTGGAACACATTAAAAAAGTCTGTTTGCTACATAAATGACACATGAAGAAGCAATCAATTTTTCAATTTTTTGGTGAAGCCAATTTTAATATTATGTTCAATCTTATCTCCACAGGGATCAAGTGCTATCGTCATATAAAAAAAGCTACAAAGGTTTGTATGCACAAAATTTGACATTTTTTCATGAAAATCCATCACAATCTGTTTCATGCCGCAAGCACCACTTTCAATTAGGTGAATCAAGGAACTTGCTTTAATAATTTCATCTTTTATTTTTAAGTACTGTTCAAACACTCTGCTTACTCTGCCTAAGTCAAATCTGTTCAACTTAGGAGAAATTAAATTTTGAAAAGGTGTATAACAGATGTTTTGAATAATCTGGTCTAAAAAATTGCTTCAATTGAAGCAATTATTCAACTTCAAGAAGTTCGACTTGGGCAATTAGTTAACGCTACATGTATGTTTTTTTTTATTCTTATGTATCTTGAAATATTGTACAAACATTAAAATGATAAGAAATTTGAGGATTAACTCTCAAATGTGCATCAAATACAACAGATCAATGATTGCAATAAAATACACACATTAATTATTTCTGTCAAAGAAGGTAAGTTGCACTTAAATTTTCCAGGTTCTCTGTCAGATAAAATACACACTAAAACATTTTCAACTGACCAGGAAGCATTATCAGATGTAAACCCCTCAAAAAAAGTTCGGAAATCTGTTTTTGGCCATTAAATTCTCCCAACTCCTATTTTTACACAATGCATATTTTACATCATTCAAAAGATCATTTAATTTTCTTTAAAATGATACCATTCTTGTTATGATCATGCCATCATGAAAAGAGTAGGATTCAAAAGTAATGGATGAGGTCTGAATTGAAAAGCTGCGAAACGAGCGAAAAAAGTTTGGAAATCTGACTTTGGCCATTAATTTATCCTAACTCCCAAATTTTAACAATGCATCTTTTACATCATTCAAAAGATCATTTCATTCTCTTTAAAATGATACCATGCTTGCCAAGATCATGCCATCACGAAAAGAGCAGGATTCAAAAGTGTTGGATGAGGTCTGAACTGAAAAGCTGCAAAACGAGCAGAAATAGACATGAAGGGTCAATACAGAACATGATTCTTCTGTGTCAATACAGATGAAAACCCATTCAAATGAATTTTGACCTTGCCCCACATTTCAAGGCACTGCACCTCCATGCGAACCATAATCATATCATGTAGGGTATCATTTTAAAGAAAATTAAATGCTCTATTCACCGATAGTAATTACACATTGATATTTACTAAAATCGAGGAGGGATTATCAATCAAAGTCAGATTTCCAAACTCTTTTTGAGGAGTTTATAGCATCAATGTGCTTGTACCTAAATATTCTCCACAAGTAGGATAGTTCAGATAAGGCTGTTAATAAAGTTTAATATGGCAATGGTGTCAACCTCATATTGTCTGAAAAACAGTCACCTACATGAATTCACCCCAATCAATTTTTTTTAAAAACTTAATCCATGTTTTTTTCTTTGGTGTAATGAAACAATTTTTATACTTTTTTAAGCACTACTACTACTTGATAGTTATATTCATTGTTTGTTTTTAATATCTATAATTTGTAAACTCATGCTGTTAGTCTTTTGACTTTTTTTAGTACTTTACTATTGAATTTGAATTTTTGTAGAGAATTCTTTCTAGTTCTAGGCAAAATAAAGTGGTCTTAGCAGTCCTCAAAATCATGAATTACTTATACACAGATTTTTGACAGCCAACCAATGATAAAGAGTATGTGTACATCATCATTTGCATTTATAAATGTATGAATAGTACATGAACAATTGTAAAAAAATGAGAATAAAACATTGAACGTATTTAACATTAAGAACTCAAAACATACATGTACACATAGCAAAAGAATGTCATAATATCATTAGTGGGCAATGCAAAGCATTTCAAGAAATTTGAAAATTACTTGCTGGTCAATTTTTTGTCCCAAAATCAACCAATCTTACAACTTGCAACCGATTATCGTACTAGCCTACCTACGGGGGGCGGGGGGGGGGACAGTTTGCACCCCCTGACGAGTCACAACCCATGCAAGGGACGTATCCCTGCCCCCCCCCCCCTGACGAGCTTGAAGACTTTTTTTTAAAAATTTTGCTTGTCGATTTTTTTTCTGGAACTATATCCTATATTTGTGGTTGAAGACCTTTTTTTTTTGCTTGTCAAATTTTGGGCCGACGAATTTGAAATATCAACTAATCAAATCAATCATAAAGGAGCATAACAAAAATTGTGATGTTCATGAAGCACTTTAGTCTACCTTTATCTTAAACAATAACAAGTAGGACATTTCAACCTGAAGAGAAACTAAGACTGTTTGACAAGACAGTGAGTTGTTGGGCCAAAATAGACCACAAAGTACAAACAGGCATATTGCTTTACCATTTTTTCACCCCAGACCACCCCCCCCCCCCTTTCTAACTCATAAAACCCTTGTTTCATGTATGCTAAGATATTCTTTTAATATACATTACAAGGAACCGGATAGGTGATGTTGTTTAAAATTTCCTATAGATGTGAGAATTCAAGAAGTATATATTAAATTAATAAATATATTACCAACTGCAACCTATGAAGAGCATGGAAAATTGATCAATTTTTAACAATTAATCAAATAATTTGACTAAGTACTTTAAGTAGCCTCAATAACAGTGTAAGACGACTTATGTACATGCTGAATCTGCTAAATTCATATCTCAAAGTACCACAGAAACAGTTTGATTCGGGAGAATTGGACCAAACAGACATTGTATGTTCTAAAATTGCTCTCATTTGGCCAATTATTTTCTTAGAAGGTCAATTTAGGCAGACTTAACTTCAGATGAAACTAGAGTCTCAACAACATGTCCTTTAAAGTATAAACTTGATTTTTTTTTTGGGGGGGTTGAACAGGGGAAGCTATAGTTCAGTTCAGAGATTCAGGACTTAACGGAGGCCAATAGTTCTAATAACATATTGTGGTTAAAGTAAATAACAGACAAGATATAAAAGGGAAACACATTTGAGTACAAAAAATTGAAATGAATTATATTCAAGAATCCATTGCTATTTCAGTGATTTTTTTTAACCACCGACTGACCAATACACACATATGATACATGGAATGTTCACTTTTACATGATTCATGAATCTTAAAAACTAATAATGATGGCAGCTATTCAAATTTTCACTTTACTGAACATATTATAGTACTGCTAATACATACATATAAAAAAGGACTAAAACTGTTCCAGCCAATTATAAAACAGAACAAGTATTTTTTTTAAATAGCAAAAATACAAAATATTATAGACTCCATGTGATGAAAATACATTACAGGAGAATGAAACCATTGGAACAAGATAGCTTGTGTGAAAACAGAAAAATCAAAGAAACAGATCAACAAAAGTTGGAGAAAAATCGGACAAATAATGAGAAAGTTATGAGCATTTGAATATTGCGATCACTAATGCTATGGAGATAGCAAATTGGCAATGCGATAAAAATGTGTGATGTCACTTGTGAACAACTCTCCCCATTACTTTAGTATATATTTCACTTGAATTGCCTCTTTTATCACATCTATCCATAGATAATGTGTTCTTTCTACATGAGGGCATGTATTACATATTTTTTAAGAATACATCATGGATAAAGAGTTTGTATCATCATAAGAAAAAGCAAAAAGAGACATTTTGAGGGTATTTTATAGTCCACCAAAGGGAAAGTTGTTCATCAGTGACATCACACATCCTTGTCGCATTGCCAATGGGAGGATCTCCATAGCATTAATGATTGCAATATTCAAATGCTCATAACTTCCTCATTATTTGTCCGATTTTTCTCAAACTTTCTTTATTCTTATTCTTTGATTTTTCTGTTTCTACACAAGCCTATTCGTTCCAAAGGTTTCATTCCCCTTTAGATATCAACTTGGGAAGTTGTCACTGACAGCAGTAGGGCCATTAATCCTCATTCATTGAAGTTTTACAATCCATCCATATCAAACTAAAAGTTGGGATGAGTTGGATCCAACAGACATGATACAGCATGGAGATGACCAATGCTTAAATACTCTAAAGGCACTGACACGGTCAGCATGCAAGCATTGGAACACATCACCTACAAAGCAATCCCAATTCACTCATGAAGTTCTTTTTCTCTTTCTCTGTGCTTTAAAGGTCAAGTCCACCCCAGAAAAATGTTGATTTTAATAAACAGAGAAAAATCAAACGATCATTACGCTGAAAATTTCATCAAAATCGGATGTAAAATAAGAAAGTTATGACATTCTAAAGTTTCGCTTATTTTTCACAAAACAGTGATATGCACAACTCAGTGACATGCAAATGAGACAGTCGATGATATCATTCATTCACTATTTCTTTTGTTTTTTATTGTTTTACTTAAACGTTAAAAAAAAAACATTATTTCATTTTTTACAGATTTGACAATAAGGACCAACTTAATTGAACCATATAGTATTAAACAATGCTAATTACATATGTTTAGGGAGGAATTAACCTTTGTTTCACACGACAACAGGGAGAAAAATTGAATATTTCTTATAATAAAATACAAAAGAAATAGTGAGTGAGTGATGTCATCAGTCTCCACATTGCAGACTGACAAGGGTGTAAATATATAACTGTTTTGTGAAATTAAGCAAAACTTTAAACTGTCATGAATCTTATTTTACATCCGATTTTGATGAAATTTTCAGTGTTATGCTTATTTGATTTTTTAGTTTTTTTTATTTGAATCAACTTTTTGTTGGGGTGGACTTGTCCTTTAAGGAAGATAATTATTTGGCACTATTCCATTTGAAGTAATAAGTAGATATTTCATAGCAAAATCCAAATACTGATACAAGTACTTGTTAGTTCTCTCGCTCTCTCTCTCTCTCTCAATTGATCCATCAACATGATTTTTCTCCTCTACCATCTTGGTACGCCCGCACAGGGTCCTGCTATCTGTCGTTCGTTGAGTCGTTCTCGTCTTCCAAAGCACCAAAATCTATGGTTACTCTGCTCTGCTTAGGTACATGTTGCCTGTGTGAGGATAAAACAAATTATACATTTTTCATTTTTTTAATATGGTCCTTACCAATTTAAGCACTCATAATTTTTCTGGACCTCGTTGCAGAAAGAGTTGCAATCAACCATGACTCAAAAAATCAAACAAATTTGATTTTCAACCAATCAGAAGTGTGCATTTAAGACTTAACTTTAAGCGTAACTCTTTCTGATACCAGCCCGACTTCTCTTCTGATCTTCCAAATTTTGATTCTTCATCTAATCCACCTTAAAGACTTACTCAATGAATAAATTTAACTGCATAGACTGCAAAAACTTCAATATATTCACAATATTCACATCCTAAAAATCATTTTCATTTATAAACAACACCAATGAATATACTTTGACTCTTTCATCCTACAGATATCAGAAGTTATTACCAATTACATTGATTAAGGGGGTGTTGCAAGAAAATATATTTGCAATCAAATTGCAAATATTCTGTTGTAATTTTATAATTTATAGATCAATTTTAGCTGCAGCAAATCATATTACACCCCTTGTTTCAAGAAGCAGGTTAGCAATTATTCACAAATTTGCAATTGATTGATTGATCGATCGATTTAGGGACCAAAAATAGACTTGCAATTGACCGCAAGTTTCTTACAATGTCCCATTAGACTATGGTATGGACACATGGCAAAGTCACACACTTTAAAGGTCCCATGAAATACAGCAAAGATGCTGATTTATTCGTTAGCTTAGCGGTTACTAATTACGATTCCATCAAAATTTTACCCGAAAAACGTCCCACATCAGGTTCAAAGGCAGTTTTATAATGAAAATTGAGCCAAATCGCCCAGCCTACAAAAATTTAGCCCAATTTGGGTTTCATATATCACGTGACAATTATGACGTCAGGGAAGGAAACTGCTGAGTGTTGTTGACGTTTGGAGCATGAAGTGCCTATTGTGGTTGCACGTGGACGTGTACAATAACTAAGGGTCCGGCTGCACAGCTGGGAAAACCTGCCTTCGATGACGTCACAATGATTGACAGGTCAATCGGTCGACTCTTTTGAAAATTTTAGTGGGCGTTCCCGTTGAAGTTCATTTCCATGGAATAACTCAACACCGGTTCGTCGTTCACAGGAACCGATGGCAAATTTGTATTTTTCGAGTAAAACTACCTAATAATAGATATGTATCTAGAATAATATGGAATCGGTGTCATAGGACCTTTAACATACCTGTATGGTATCCCTGCTGCATCCAGCAACCTTCTCGATGCAATCATAGAAGGTTTATCATGCTTGGTATCTGACATGTAGACGACCTCTTTGATTCCAGATTGCATTATAACCTTGGTGCATTCATTGCAGGGGAAGAGAGCGACATAGATGGTGCAACCTTTCACCGATGCACAATTCTTGTTCATCACTGCGTTCATTTCAGCATGGCATACTGCATGAGGGAAGAAAATAGTTTGTTGGCTCCAAGAATTCTTTCAGGAAACTGTGATCAGTTTAAAGGGGAATGAAACCTTTGGAATGGGTAGGCTTGTGTCAAAACAGAAAAATCAAAGAAGAACAAAAAAGTTTGAGAAAAATTTGACAAATAATAAAAAAGTTATGAGCATTTGAATATTGCAATCATTAATGCGATGGAGATCCTCCCATTGGCAATGCGACAAGGATGTGTGATGTCACATGTGAACAGCTTTCCCTTTGATGGACTATAAAATACCCTCAAAATGTCTCTTTCTGCTTTTTCTTGTGGTGATACAAACTCTTTATCCACGATGTATTCTTTAGAAATCTGTATTATATGCCCTCCTAAAGAAAGAACACATGATCTACTGATAGATGTGATAAAAGAGGCAATTTAAGTGAAATATATACTAAAGTAATGGGGAGAGTTGTTCACAAGTGACATCACACATCTTTGTCGTATTGCCAATTTGAGGATCTCTATAGCATTAGTGATCGCAGTATTCAAATGCTCATAGCTTTCTCATTATTTGTTAGATTTTTCTCAAACTTTCGTTGATCCGTTTCTTAGACTTTTCTGTTTTCACACAAGCTATCTTGTTCCATAGGTTTCATTCTACTTTAAGTTTGTAGACACACCATAAACAAAACATACACTGTTCGGTCCAAAGAATACAAGTCCATTTATGGACATGGCAGGATATTTTATTGATTCAATTATTTCACTATTTCATAATGAATGGTTTTTGAGGTTTACTAAACAATTTCTATTGTTTCTGTGCATACAATATTGAATATTCTAGCCCACTTGAATTGCAATGCAATATTACATTCAATGATTGACAATGTACCATTATACTTTTCAAGTTTTGAGGTATTTTTGCATGAAATAATCCAGGGTGCTACATAAGCACTTGCCTGACTCTAACTTTTACTTGCCCCGGGCAATGGGGCAAGTGTTTTGAAGTAAAGAACAAAATTACTTGCCCGAATTGGGGAACCAAAATTCTCACAGTAAAATGACCAAAATTAGGCTCAATATGATATAATGAACCTAATTTTGGTCATGGCAGGCAAGATAGAATCACTTTGGAAAAAGACATGCAATAACAGAGTAGATCCGTTCATGTCAAAAGAGAGAAAAAGGTCGATGGTTTATAAAACCCCAAAACTTTCTTTTGAATAACAATATTGATATCTTATTGTGCGCACACACCGTCCAGAGATGCTCATGGTGCTAGCAAAGCAACAGTTCCTTTGGATACAAATATTTTATTTTACATGTTTTGAAGAGGTAAAACTTCATTTTTCAATGATTTTTTCGGGCAAGTGAAAAAGATTTTTGGGCAAGTATATTCCAACTATTTACAAATTAACTTGGCCAACTGGGCAAGTGCTTCTAAAAAGTTATGTAGCACCCTGCATAATCTATCCATTAGATGCCTGTATGTCATTATGAAAGAAGTTATGACAGGTTCAGAGGTGTCATAAATGTTTAAGCAGGGTTGTTGTTCCCAATCTTGGCAAAAAAGGTTAGCAGACAATCTCTGATTTAGACAAGAAGGAATTCCGTGCAGTTTCAAAAGACTTACATACCATATGGAATTTTGGTCTCCAGCCAATCATCATTCTTGCGTTGCCACGGTAACGATTCATCACTGCACCCTCTAGGCATCCCATTGTATCCAATGCCAACAATTTTATTTTCATCATTGACAATACACGCTCCAACCTGAATTTCATGAAATGAATTAACGGAAATTGTCTAAAACACTCTCCCTTACAGCACATGAAATAATATCCATCATTAGATTTGATCTTCCTTGCTAGTTTTATAGTTTACATTGCAAATCAACATTAATGTGTACATAATGGCAACATGGTGTTAACTGTTTTTAGTGGAAAAACAGAGAAAATGTGAGTCATATGACCTTTCTGTAGCATAATTCTATATCCCATCCCCATTTAATTTTCACAATATGTACAAGGACGTCGTGTGACTGTGACGTAAATGCTAATATGAAACATGACACGTATAAGAAAAGCCTACAAAAATAAATGCTTTAAATTGAACAACCCTGTGTACAACAATGTTGCTGTTTATGTTTGTTACACGACTCAGTTTTATAGAGGGGAGCAATAAAAGCTCTCCTAAAAATTTAAAGGGGAGCATTAGAGGAGCAAATGCTACAAAAAGCTCTTCTTTGACTATGCAATATTTATCTCATTGAACTTTTTAATGTCATTCATGCAAGTGTGTCATTGCTTACAATATAATTGTGTGTTATATACAAAACCTTGACAGAGAATGAGGTTTTTTGAGGTTGACTCTTAAATGTTTGATCATCGACGGACACTATTAAGCGATTGCAGAGGCGAGTGATAAATCACTATAGGAGAGTGGTAGCAATTGATCACTCAAAATGAGTCCCTAGATGGCTTCAAACTGCCTCGATCACAAGAATCCCCGTTAAATTACCAGAACCTTTTTAGGCTGAAAAATACCCATTAATTATTCCTGCATTCACACCGTCCTGAAACATACCCTTCAGGATAAATTCCTGAAGTTTCGAGCATGCGCAGTATGGTCTGATAAGCAGGCAAGGCGCGAGATTCAAAATCACTAGCCTAACAGCCACCCACGGCGCCGCGCCCAACAACACACTGGGCTGAAAGTTCCCGTAATTTGCTTTCACATCGCCAAAATACCTGCCACCTTGGAAAAATTCCCGCGAAAGTTCTCGTAATTTCGCCAAGTACCTACTATTTAGCGGGTATTTTCTTTCGGGGAAATTACGCGTAGTTTGCTTTCACATTACCAAAATACCTGGTATTTTCTGATCGGGGTAAATTTCCCGATCAGAGAATACCTGGAACTGACGAACTTCGAGGCGGTCTGAAACCACCTACTGATAACTCTAGTTTACCTGTGTACGTGGATCTTTGCTTCTCTGTGCTGATAAGAAAGCCACAGCCATGAAATAATCAGCCCAATCAAGATAGTCCTCTCGTTTCACAGCCATTCTCGTCCCGTCTGCTGCTGAATACAGAGCTGAGATACAGTATTTAATTAAAGGACAAGTCCACCCCAACAAAAAGTTTATTTGAATAAAAAAAGAGAAAAATCCAACAAGCATAACACTGAAAATTTCATCAAAATCGGATATAAAACAAGAATGTTATGACATTCTAAAATTTCGCTTAATTTCACAGTACATTTATACACACATCCTGGTCGATATGCAAATGAGAAGACTGATGAAGTCATCCACTCACTTTTTCTTTTGTATTTTATTATATAAAATATGAAATATTCAAATTCTCTCCTCTTCATGTGGAATTAGCGTTGTCTAATACTATATGGTTCAGTCAAGTTGGTCCTTATTGTTAATCTGTAAAAAATGAAATATTGTCGATTTCATACAATAGAAAACAAAAGTAGTGAGTGATGGACATAATCGACCGCCTCATTTGCATGTCACTGAGATGTGCACATAAGCAAACTGTAAAATGTCATTACTTTTCCTTTTTTACATCCGATTTGGATGAAATTTTCAGCCTTATGCTAGTTTGATTTTTCTCTATTTATTCAAATCAACTTTTTTCTAGAGTGGACTTGACCTTTAAAGAAAAGGTCATTATAAAAAAAGATAATATAATAAAAAAATGAATAATAATACAATCATTATTATATCACCAATTTTATATTACCTTCTAACAAGTAACAACTGATATGAATGACTGAATGTTATAAAAATAATATGTCAACTTATATAGCACAGTTACTATGTGTATATACTCAACTGCGCTTTGATACTTGATATCATATTACCCTGGCTGGAGATGAGCCGTCATGTTAATAGGCGCTAAAGCGTTCAAGGAATAAATCCTACCGGGTACCTATTCACCTTTAATACACGAGTAGGGTGCAGCACAATGTGGATCTTGCTGAAGTAAATTACGCCATGGCCGGGATTCGAACCCACAGGCCACAACCCTCTGTTTCAAAGTCCAGAGACTAATCAACTGGGCCACAATGCTCTACATATACAATTATTATTTCACAGAAAGATATTGGTAACTTTATTGGTTTTAGATGGAATATGATACACAAATCATAATTGGAAGCAATTTGCCTTTCCATTTGCTCTGATAATAAGGTGCAACTATCAAATTTCACTTTAAACAGAAGCAAAATTTAAACACATGTGCCGCTACCCCCCCCCCCCAAAAAAAAAATTATGGAAATCAGCCAATTTTAATCTGCCCAGTGGTACTTCTCAAATTGGAAATATCGAACAAAACAGAGGTATCTCTCTGTTTTGATCCTCCGCTCTTCGGAGATTGGCGACAAATTGCAGTCAATAGCATAGATGAGTTGCTCAAATACTGGGATGAAATCTAGCTCATTAGTTAGTGTGAGAAGAGTACAAGCGATGGGTTTGAATTTTATATATAAAATGAAGGGTCATCTTCAGGATGGAATCATTAACCGTATGAGGAAGGGAAGGGTCATGCGGCAAGAGAGTGACTTGTGGAATATTTTTCCAAACTCTTAGAACATTGTGGTATTTTCTGAGCCATCCAATATAGTATAAATATTTATGCTGTTTGACCTGCGACCGATCAGTGGCATGCAATGTTTTGAAATCAGCCGTGAATAAAGACGTGTGAGGAATTAGATACTGGCCAAAAATCACCAATTTTGAGGATAACTGGAGGATGGACACGGAGTGAAATACGGGTGTAGAGTACGAAATTAAGCTCTTTTTTTTCTCATTAATATTTTTTTCTATAATATTTACAATAAATTTTTTAATCACATTTGCCTCCAGGAGTATCCGAATGAGTTCATGGTCCTGAAGTTCGGGTAGGTGGAGTGTAGTGTAGCGGTAGTGAAGTGGAGCTTGCACAAACTTCGCTTGAGGTTGCAAGCAGATATCATAAAAAATAAACTTTTAAGTTCAAACTTTAATGTGATACTGACCAATTATAGCATTTTGCCATCTGATATAAATATCTCACCTTGTGAGCTATAGTTTTTGTTTAAATTGCGACAAAACTTTGTTCCGCAAAGTTAGGTCACACTTTTTCGGAACAGATTTCAAGCACAGCGCACATTTGTCAATTGGAATAGAATTTTGACTTTGAGATGATGAGATCGCGATAACACGGCGAACACATGTGCACACTTGACCTACACTAACCCAGGGAACTCCCGCCTGCGTACCGCCCGCTACGCGGGCGGGAGCCCAGGATCTTACGTGTAAAGGCATACTCACCTGACAAGCGTGAAGTATGGTCAAAATAATTCTCCGAATAAATAGTTAAAACAGAAATCAAGCACTTACCACGATTATATGGATGATGGCCTAACGAGTGGCAGTTTTTCTGACATCTGGGCACAGACTGGAACCTCAAAAAACAAAAAGTTCTCTCCTACCCCCGTCTCGATCGGCCATTTTTGTTATGAATTGTATTTATAAATTGTATTTATTCGGAGAATTATTTTCCCTGGGTTAGACCTATGGTAGGCAGGACAACAAGAATTTCAAAATGTGTTTGTTGTCCCCAAGAATGATATCAAAAAATTTCTTAATATCTAATTTGTCATGTGAAACCACTTAAAACTTACGTAAAATTCATTTAAACTGCAAAAAAGAGCAATTTCATAGCACCAACGTGGGTCGAAAAAGTCACAGACATTGCGGGTCCCTGTGTTATGCACTGTCCTTACTATCGATAGTTTAAACGATCACGATGTGCTCGCTAAATGCGCGCGCCCGTCGGCGTCTGCTAGCCGTCCTCTGCTGTGACTCTCAAATAGCCCCGCATGTGCGATTTTTAGTCAGATCGTCCCATATGCTGTTTTTCATGTTAGTACATAGATGCGTGCGCGTTTTTTGCGGACGCAGATCATGTACCCATCTCCGTCGTCTGCTACGGCTCTCTTTATCAGTCCCAACTTGTGAAATGTGTTTTCATGGTGTATTTTCATTTGGTCTACATGCAGTTTACCCACTTGTCATTTGGTCTAATGCCAAATGGACTAAACCCATTTGGTCTACTAAATTGCCATTTGGTCTACACTTGGTCTAATTCTCATTTAGCGAAATGTCCAGTTGGTCTAATTTCAGCATAACCTACATAATTATGTATTTTTTTTACTTTGTCAAATACTGGTACATACAATTGGCTTTATATCATGCAGTTCCACATTGTAAATATGTATATTCATTTGGTTCACATGCAATTTTCCCACTTCTCATTTAGTCTAATGCCGAATGGGCTAAACCCATTTGGTTTAAAAAAAAATTATAATTGCCATTTGGTCTACAATTTGTCTAATTTACATTTGGTCTACACTTGATCTAATTTTGAGTCCAGTCCAGGGTCTAATTTCAACATGACCTACATCATTATGATTTTATACTTTGTGAAAGATATACTTTTTTCTTTATATAATTTCATTTTACCTTCTAGTTTTAGCATTGGTTTCCAAATAAATAATACTTGAACAGTGGCATAATCATGATAATGGAGCCAAAAGTTTTGAAAGGTGTATCGGGTAAATTTATAAAGTTGTAAGCAGAAGCAAACAACAAAAAAATGTTGAAGCGGGGGGGGGGTGTTAATTAATTTCCTTTTATTTTCCAATGCCTGATCAATCTTTGTTTTTGCTTGCTAAATTTTTTAAAAATGATATGTTCTGTTCTCTACAATTTTTACTAATGATCCTTTTTTTACTTATCATTTTTTTTTCAGACACATTCGCACCCGAACCGACTCTACAAGGGAAGAGAAGGAATTATTGAACCCCTTGAGAATATACAGGTCAAGGGCTGTAATAGTATACAGGGGCACTTCCTGGGAGTTTAATTTCATTTTAATTATGTGTTTTCAGGATTTTTTTTTTAGGATATCTAACATTGCAGTGAAAATTATTGCCCCTGCTGATAGTTTTTCAGCTGTGCATGCCCCTCCTTAATTTCAGTGAATAAGGTGTGTCACTGCCCTCTATGATTCATTTTGAATTTTAATGGGCTCCAAAATGCAGTAATTTATAAATGATAGCATAATCTTATTTTGATAAAGCATTTTACTTAACGGGGGGGGGGGGGGGGTGAATTTGACTACTAAACCAGCCCCCCCCCCAGGTCAAGGATTAAATTTTTGGAAAAAAGCATATATCATATATAAAATAAATATAGTTATTGCATATCAGAATGTTATTTTTTTTCTTGATGTTTTCTCAATAACTCTAAGCTGTTATTGATGAATTCTTTCTTGAAACAAAAATAAGCAATTTATCCAAACATGTCAGTTTCATTTTGTAGACATATGCATTGAATTTACCAATTCAGAATATAAGGTATGCAATCTTTCATAAATGTTGATTTTTATCACTGGTGGATCTGGGGGAGGGCACATCTAGCTCAACCCCACCCCCCTTTGAGAGCAACAGTCAAGATGTAATGAAAATGTGCAATTTTTATCAAAGAATGCCCCCCCATAAGGCCCTTTTTTGCTTGACAAATTTTCATCCTGAAAATGTGCCCCCCCCCCCCAGGAAAAATCCTGGATCCACCACCCCTGGTTTTGATTAAGTTTACATGTATTTTCATTTTGAAAAAAAAAATTTCCTATAGAGATTTATAAACAGCATGATTTACACTGAGCATTTCATACACTTTGTGCAGAAGAAATATTATCTTGAGAAATTTGGTTATTAAATTATGGAAGATATCTTTTGGAAATGAAATTACTTTATTGCAGTTATTTCTTACATTGTATTGTCATTTTACTTGATAGAAATTCATTATTTTTTATAACCATGACAGTGTTATAAATTCATATTTGCTAAATTGTAATAATCATTTTGATGTTCCTTCATCTTCATGAAAGTATGAATTCTAGTCATCTGCTTCAGTCTGTCCAATGCAATGGTTACAAAGGTCCTAAGCATCCCTTGTCATTTTGCAATAATTAGTTAAGTCAGTAGTCAAGTAAGGGGTCAGACAGTTTGGCTGTATTATATTTGTTTAATTGTCTTACTAGTGTCAATTTACTAAACTTTTTCTGCTTGTGATTGAACCACCAAATTGCCAGATAGTACCATTTTGTTGGGCAGACATTAACATTGACTAGAGGACTTACTTTCCAAACCAACCTAAAGATAATATGATACTTCATGTATTACAGGGGTATATTGCCTCCATTCCATTGTTGGGATGTATGCCATGGGCTGGGTAATATCATCTAACTTGTCCTGGAATAATCATTCTCTATAACAAGTTCACAGACAAACGGAGATTCCACTTCAGCAACTCTCAGTTGAACATCAACATTCCTGGCATTGGTGGGGGAAGCCAAAAATTTTAGGGGGGAACCGTCAAAATCTTTTGACCCCCCCCCCCCAAAAAAAAAAAGAGTGACCAAATAATATCTTCGGGGGGGGGGGATACAGGAAACAAAATTGACAAGCCAAAAAAAATAATGTTATCAACAAAAAATTGAGGGGGGGGGGAATCGTCCCCTCCCCACCTCAAATTTAGGGGGATACGTCCCCCCCCACTTCCACCGCCTATGATTCCTGGTGCTTGGAGATCTGCGAAAGGCATGCTATAACATCCACTTAAGTTCCATTTCCTTTCATGTTTTTTCCTCTTCTTAGTGAGCATCTCCAAGTGTTCATATTTTTTCAGTGTCCTTTTTTAGATTTATCAAACTCAGTTTTATTACCTGATAAAATTCTATCCCAAGAATTGAACACTTTGATCAAATTTGGTTACTTCAACTTAATGTTAAAGGAGAATGAAACCATTGGAACAAGATAGCTTGTGTGAAAACAGAAAAATCAAAGAAACAGATCAACAAAAGTTTGAGAAAAATCGGACAAATAATGAGAAAGTTATGAGCATTTGATTATTGCGATCACTATTGCTATGGAGACAGCAAATTGGCAAAGCGACAAAGATGTGTGATGTCACTTGTGAACAACTCTCCCCATTACTTTAGTATATATTTTACTTGAATTGCCTCTTTTATCACATCTATCCATAGATCATGTGTTCTTTCTACACGAGGGCATGTAATACATATTTTTTAAGAATACATCATGGATAAAGAGTTTGTATCATCATAAGAAAAAGCAAAAAGAGATATTTTGAGGGTATTTTATAGACCACCAAAGGGAAAGTTGTTCATCAGTGACATCACACATCCTTGTCGCATTGCCAATGGGAGGATATCCATAGCATTAGTGATTGCAATATTCAAATGCTCATAACTTTCTCAATATTTGTCTGATTTTTCTCAAACTTTCTTTATTCTTATTCTTTGATTTTTCTGTTTCTACACAAGCCTATTTGTTCCAAAGGTTTCATTCCCCTTTAAATAAACTGACAATATATAACTGAAAATATATAATAAAAGGCAAAATAATAATTATGAGAAAAATAATAAAGAAAAACAGTTACTCAAATCAAATTCACTCAAAACCATACACTAATGTACTCTCCTCAAAAATCAGTTCTCACTTTTAGGTATTGATCATTCATTCAGTCAATAAAATAATAAAAACAGAGACAGGAGGTCCTCCTCAAAATAAACACAGTGTCTCACATACACACTACACATTAAGAGTAAAATCAGTTTGTATCTTTCGTGGGATTTGTTTTTATGTAAATCTGGATTCTTCTTGTTAGTAGGGCCTTAGGTCACTCTGACTTGAACTTAAAACTTCCAATCTCAAGAAGGCAAGATATATCTCAGTAGATAGTCATTATCAAGATGTTTAGGAGTTCAATCTGGTGGTGAGGTTATTCATGATGGCATCTGATATTCTGGCAGAAAGAATGAGAAATAAAAAAGTGCATAAATACAATTATTTATTTTTTCAATTCAAATTAACTTAACGAGTCATTCAAGATATTGAACTTTTTTAGAGGGGGGGGGGGGGGGGGGGGGGGTGATGGCATGACAAGTTTTTAGTCCAAATTATTTTTATCTTCATTTTTTTCCACTTTGTATTACCATTTATTCAAAAATTGCAATAAACATATTAATAAATGAGTTTTAATCTAGTTGGCAAAAGAAAAACCAGTGGTGGCGGCAGTGCAAAGAAAAGGCCAGTAAAAGGCAGTAAAGCACTGTGTCTGAGTGACTGACACCACGTACGGCACTGACAGTGAGGTGAATGTTCATTTTCCAGTGCATGCACATTATTGCCCCATCATATTCACTCGTTTTCAGAAAATATTTAGTTATTCCTCATATGACCATGATTATCTCCTTCATGTCATTACTCTGGTGTTTATTCATGATTTTAAATTCAGGAAATCATTTAGCAAACAAAGAAAACAAAGCATTTCTTGACTGTGATTCCATGTGATTCAAGTTCAATTTCATTTCTGTGTATCACACGTACGCACGTACGTGACGTAATCTTGATCTCTAATCTGCTAATTGTTATGTTAATTAATCATCCCGTGCGCGCGATTAAAATGGCTCGAAATTCGACCAAATTCAAGGGCAGCTCAGCTTGTAAACCTCACTGAGAAGGGCTTCCACAGCCCTTGCGATTCCCCGCGCTGCAATTTAACTGCAAGACACAGAAAGGAAATCAATTCAAGTTTCACAATCAACGGAAAATCCAGAACCCTTCGAGACCCATTTTGCAAGAAATACAACTAAATAAGGTAAAAATTTAGAGCAACTCAAGACATTTTTCACTTACCGACACTTTCATGGTTATTTTTGGAACATTTCATGGAATTTGGGGCACGAAAATGACTTCGGTAGCTCGCGAAAGTCCTATGCATTATGATGACATATTTTTCATCGCACGGGAGGACAATCACAAAGAGAAAATATCATATTCATCCGCGCTGACAGAGGCTTAATTTTGACGATATCGCATCGCTATGCGATTTCACTCATTGACAAGCGGACCAAACTTACGTACAAATTTTGAGCACTTCCGCGACAGCGCCATCTAGTGACTACGGCCGTGCCTACCTACGGCTACGCCATACTTCACCGTCACATTCATGACATTATATGGTGAGACTACTACATATCGACCACCTCTTTTGAAACCGACCACCTTGCGCGCGTTAAAATTGTTGCGTACATAGAGTTTTTGTTTAGTATGATGGGGTGTCCAAACTTCGCGCACTTTTCAAAAATATTCATCAGGCTTAATTTTGTCCACAAATTATTCATAATTTATACAAAACCAATTCAAGAAATAGTTACCACATTGACGGCAAGATCGTAAACTATAAAATCATGGACGAAAATGTAAAGTAGGTCACGGGGTTTCGCCAGTATCGCGATCTCAAAATTCTATTCCGATCGGCGAATGCGGGCTGTGCTTGAAAACCGTTCAGAAAAAGTGTGACCTAACTTCGCGCACCAAAGCTTTTGTGGAGATTTAAACAAAAACTCAAGCTCAAAAAGTGAAATATTTATATCAGATTGATGGCAAAATGCTATGGAATAGGTTAGTACCAAATTTAACTCACATTTTTTATGATTTCTGCTTGTAAAATGGTGATATCGTGATGCTTGTTGCTTTCTTCAAAACGGGCGCTAACGGTGACAAATTTGCCGATCTTTTGCCTATATTTTCATGAATACTGGACTAATCCTAAAGAAACTTTCAGCGAAGGGTAATTGTAGGTCGCTTTTCACATTGATGATGTCAGATTTTAAGGATATTGGCTAGTTTTTGAGATAATGACCGTCCGCGAAGTTTGGACACGCGCGAAGTTTGGACTCACTGCCATACGTATTTAACTCTATGGTTGCGTATTACAAACGATACGCGCGGGAGAGTAGGCGCAGTGTCCATAGAAACGGTAAGAATCGATTTTACGAGAAAAAAAGAAGCAACAAAAAGTAAATATTTAGTAGAATTGATCAAAATTGTATTGACCAGACCCAAACCCCGCTGAAAAACCAAGAAATCCGATAGGAAACGGCTTTAGAACAAGTATCCGTCGTCAATCGTCGAATCATGTGCCGGAGCTCGCAATGGAAGTAGTGAGACGATCATTTAGCATGTTAACATTCTAACTGATTTGGAAGAGTCAAAATACTTCGCCACAGCGACAAAAATAGGCCGTAAACTTAGTGTATCGCGGGTGGTCGGTTTCAAAAGATGGGTGCAAATGAGCATATGTAAAATCGTCGCATTCGTTGTTCGTCGATATATATGCTGATTGAATGGGAGTCGCCGTGAGAAACATGGGAATCTGATCTGCTCAATTTTCTGCACAAATGAGATGAAAACTGGGTAAAAATTGATGAATATTTTCGCAGATACAATGCTTAGAAGATTAGGTGGTCGATAAGGGGTAGTTCCAACCATACTAGGTTTATAGTGTATGATCTTGAAGTCGATTTTGGTAGCTTTCATTTGAATATTATTTGAATCGTTTTCTTAATAAAATGTGAATATTTTTTCAAGAATTCTAGACTAATGTCTCAAGTTCAATTTTAGGTGTGCAGACATCATCGAGCTTCTCTCGCTACGCCTACCGTACGCCTCGCCCGCCGTAGTCGGGGGCGCGTCTCATCCCTAGGTATTGCTGAGCTGCGGTAGTGGCAGTGCCGCAATTCTGCCGACATGCGCCAGTTAAACTTGTATATATACCGGTACGCCACTCACTACGAAATTAATCACAAATATAATCGTATATTATACTTAACTACTCTCAAATTGCAACATCACAGGCCTAATTATACTCACATTGCGGCACAAAAAATGGCCCTTGCCTCGAAATTTACAAAGTTCCGCGCGGATAATATGTCATAAGGTATCTTCCAAAAAATAAACTCGCAAGAAAAGAAAAAAAAGGAATCCGAAACTCACCATATCAATAATCAATTTACTGGGCGTTGTGGCATGCGCCTGTAATCCAAGTCATCATCACCAGGCGCGCCGGAACACTTTCAGTTTTGGGGGGCAAAATCCCGAAGAGGGCACAATATTTTTGACAGCGTGAGATACCGAAGAGATCGAGCGGGAGAGGCTGTGGAACCCCCCCCCCGTAAGGACTTTGTGTAAAAATGGAGTATAAAAGTTGCGTTTCTAAGAGCATTCAAAAATAAATTTCTTGAGAATTAAACAGTATTGGAGTTCCTTTTGCTCCTTCTGTTTCCCCCTCTTCTGACCCGGACTGGTTTTTCTTCATGATCAGGGTCGCAGTTCCAGCAAATTACGAGCCTTATTGCAAACGAAATTGTTTCAAACCAATGTATAATATAGGCCTTTGACCGTACGCAGCCGAGGGCCGCCGATCGAGAGGGCAAAATTCACCAAAATTGTGCACGAAATCCTTCAATTTTATTCTAGAAAATGCAAAAGCTCCCCCATCACAAGCCCCCTCGCTCTTAAGTTTCTTCGAAAATTTAGGTTTTGCAGCCCCACCCACTCCCGGGTTGTTGTTGTTGTTGTTTTTTTTTAAACGTCCATGAATAACAAAAGCTGGGATGAACCAGAGCTAGCTGCAATCTCGATCTGATTAGTAACAGGTAATGGGAAGAAGTTTTGGAATCTAAAATACATAAGTGCTATATCATATGAGCTGAAATAGTATCAGACAAAACGCTTTCCAATCATGCCAATGAAAAGGAATAGAGGAAAATACGGGGCTGTGAAAATATCTTAAGATTTTGTTTTATAGTTGAGCAGTACTGTAACGCTTATTTTTTCTTTTATATTCTTTATTTACATTTTTATTCATATCTCGGATAATATGAGTCCGGTCAAGAAGACACTTTCACAGATGATTTTATTTTTTTTCATGTCTAAACATTATCTCTAAGTTGCTTTCGAGTGGGATTCACCATTTTCACAATATGAATTATAATCCTCTACACATGATTATTCTGTGTATAATTTTCTGATAACATGTCTATACTGAGTTGAAATGACCTTGGTATTTTCTTTAGGGCACTGTCTTGTTATCACTATCAACTCAATTTATATTTAGTTGAAAATGAAATAATTGAAACAAGTTTCTCGAGATAATATGGTTTCTGGGCTTGACAGCTATGACATAGATCTCGGGGGGGCGGGGGGGGGGGCACTTCCATTCATGAGTGGATACCTTGCGCGATCATGGGGTCTCGAAAAGCACCCTAAACACATAATTTCCATATTCTGAAAATGCACCCCTTAACAAGTATTGGCGTGTGAAACCCTACCCTTAAGAATTATTGGAAACAAAACAATACTCTTAGTAAATATTCTCTGAAATGAACCCCTAAACAAGTATAGGAATGTTTATTGTTATGGGTCCTTCGGTCGTCTGCTTTACCTTATTTGGTTTAGTACGACCCCCAACTTCTAAACCTTGCGCAAATCGGACTCTAAACACGAAGTGTTGGGGCAAAAAGGACATCCTTTATAAAACATTTTAATTTTGTTTTATCATCCCCACAAATTCGACCCAAAACACGTAATTTTCCTAGCGAAATAGATAGCCTTTTTTTTCATTTTGTGTTTTTGACACCCTTATCACGTTACGTACGTAACGTGCCATATCGTGAAAAAGACATCCTTTTTACTTGTTTTTTTTGTGGTCGCGCATGGTATCCACTCGTCAATGTAAGTGCCCCCCCCCCCCCCGGACATAGATTCCATTATGTTGCTCGAGTAACGAGTGTTCACGCGCGTTAGTGATATCGGGTCCGGTCTGAGCGTTTCTGGGCGACCGCGCGTTTATAGACGACACAGCCAGCATCATAGAGTTATAAACCTAATCATTGGTGGACCACTATCAATTTGCCATTCGCTTTTAGTCTGAAATGTATTCATTAAAAGGTTGAACGTTATCACACTGTAATAAGATGGAAAAGGGGCTTATCAAAGGTATGTTTCACAGAGGAACACTGTTCGTCAAAAGACGCGAGGCTTACTATGATAATGTATTTGCCCCGTCAGGGGCAAAAATTTTTCATTTTTGACAATAAAAATGACAATTATCAGGCAGAAAAGTGCCTTCGTTTACTTTTATCCTTAAATATTTTATCATTTTTCTACTTTCAGGGGGGCACATTGGGGGGGCAAAATCTCGTTTTGCCCCCCCAAAATTTTATTTGGGGGGGCAAATGCCCCCCCTGCCCCCCCGCTTCCGGCGCCCTTGATCATCACCACCACCACCATCATCAACATCATCATGCACAATCATCATCACCATTATCATATTCGTTACAATCATTAGTCTTTTGGTTAATCGTTGTTAATCTTAAAATGTAGTCCGGCAGCCCAGGAGGTTTATTCAACCGAAAGCCGGACAAGCAAATGACCCCATAGCTGGATGGCATGGACCTTGAAGTTTACAAAAATGCATTGCTGCCGGGTTCTATGCGTGGTCTTCCTTCCGAAATGACGTAATATATGACGTCACTACAAAATGGCCCTATTTCACCATTTTTCAGACATTGTACACATATCATGAAGTCAAGGGAGAATATCTCAGCCAAATCATGCTTGTTTTGTATGAAACTTTCACAATGTATTGTTCGAGTAGTGCACAAGAGATATGCAAAATTTCACGAACAAAAATTATTGTTTACATATGCAAATTACGTAATGAAATTTGCATATCATTAGTTTTGGAGATTTCTCGCATAAAAAATTGTCAAAAATCGATTTAGAAATTTATTTTCTTTTGTAGTGTACTTTATTTGATATTTTTTCTCTCAAGCATAATATCATTGTCTTTATCTATATCTCTACTTTAAGAAAATATATAACAGTAATTGAAAAAGACATTACAGACTGTGATTTCAGCCCCCTTTCCAATATGGTGCGCACGTAGAAATCGTGCGTTTTTGGCCTATTTTCACCATATGGCTGAGGTGTGCGAACGATATGCCTACTTTATTGATGTTTCCTGCATTTTGCATGATATTAAATCTTCCAAACAACATATTTTCTTCTTCATTATGTCTCTGGTGATCAATCAATGATTTCAGCAAAAATTGACTGCCCACTGGGCAGTCTATAGGCTACGTTTTCAGCCTAGTTTTCAACAACGAACCTATACAATGTAAGACTGCATCGTTGTAGTCGAGTCGGATAAGAGGTTCCTGTACATGTGTACCATCAAAATATTTTTCACTCAATTTTTCAATCAACGTTTTGGTATTTGTCTAAACTGTCTCGTTAATGAATCTTGATGTTCCCTTCCCAAAATCGTGTCCAACGGGGTTCAAAATTGATATCTTTGGCGGCCCTCTTGGACTTTTTAAAAATGAAAATCAATTATTTTCATATTTTATTGCACGGAGTCTGACAATGGGACAATCTTTTAATCAATACGCATTTCTCTATGATTGGGATAGTAGAAATCGATTTAATTCGTTTTCTGATGATATATTTTGAAATAAAATTTATCCCGAAATGGGCATGATTTTGGTCAAAAATTTGCATGTGCATTGATATCTATCTGTTCAATCATTAACATCAACAACTATTCCAAAATATCAGCATTCGACACGAAAGAGGATATAATATACCGATAATACTGTAACGCTTCATGACAGTATGTATGTCTTTATTTGCTTAGTTAAAGGGCAAATACTATTATTACCCATTTATTGGAAAATATGCCACTTTGGACAGTTGGAGCCCACATTAAGGTAAAAAACGTTTCTGATATGGAATAAAGCCACTTTCATTCTTTTTAAACTACATGGAGATAAGAAGGGTAGAGTTTCCTCTATCTGCTACTAGCATACTGAAGCATACCCCTTCAGGGAGCGTCGAAATCACCCACCCTTTTTCATATTTGTGGGAAAATATGCTTTTTCAAGCCCCCATTGAGGCAAAAAGTGTTGCTGCTATGAAGTACGGCCACTTTCATTGTTTTTAAACTATGTGGAGACAAGAGTAGAGTTTTCTCTATCTGCTACAAAAAAGGTGTGCTGTTACAGCAAAGCCTACCCCCTCTGAGGACTGCTAAAGTTACCCGATAATTATACATATTTTGCCCATTAATGGGAAAATATGCTATTTTCGAGCCCCCATTTGGGCAAAAAGTGCTTCTGCTATTTAGTAAAACCACGTTTATTATTTTCAAACTATATGGAGACGAAAGAGTAGAGTTTCTCCTATCTGCTACATATAAAGAGGTGTTAGCATATTGGAACATACCCCCTTAGGGGGTCTCCGAAATCACTTACCCTTTTTCCATATTTTACCTATTTATGGGAAAATATGCAATTTTCGAGCCCCCATTGAGGCAAAAGTGTTTCTGCTATGTAGTAAGGCCACCTTTATTTTTTTCAAACTATATGGAGACGAAAGAGTAGACTTTCTTCTATCTGCTACATATAAAGAAGTGCTGGTACAGTAAAGCCTACCACCTTTGGGAACTGCCAAAGTTACCCGCCCCTTTTACGTAATTTGCAAATTCATGGGAAAATGTGCTATTTTCGAGCCCCCATTGAGGCAAAGGTGTTTCTGCTATGTAGTAAAACTACTCTTATTGCTTTTAAACTATATGGAGACGAAAGAGTAGAGTTTCCTCTATCTGCTGCATATAAAGAGGTGTTGGCATATTGGAACATACCCCCCTTATGGGGTCGCCGAAATCACCTACCCTTTTTCCATACTTTACCTGTTTATGGGAAAATGTGCTATTTTCGAGCCCCCATTCAGGCAAAAAGCGTTTCTGCTATATGGTGAAGCCAGTTTCATTCTTTTGAAACTACATGGAATTAAAGGAGTAGACTTTCTTCAATCTGCTGCTAATAAGTGGTTGCACAGCAAAGTCTATCCCCTCCGGGGGTTCCGAAAGTCACACACCCCTTTTCCATATTTTTTCCAATATGGGGAAAATCTGCCAATCTTGGAGCCTCTGAAGAAGGTAGCAGTCGATGTACCGCACTTTTTTTTACATGTAGCTGATAGATAAAAATGCCTCTTCTTTTATTTCAAAGTGGTTTCCAAAATCAAAGCTAGCTTTACTATATAGCAGAAATGCCCTTTTGTCTGAATGGGGGCTCAAACATTGCATTTTTTTACAATAAAGAATGAAAATAGACATATGTAACTGATAAAGAAGATCCTACTTTGTCTCTTTATGTGGTTACAAAACAAAAACAAGGGCTTTGCCGCAAGGCAGAAACACTGTTTGCCTCAAAGTGACTAATTTTCCGAGAAACTGGCAAGATACGAAAAAAAGATTGGGTGACTTTGGCAGCCCCCTGAGGGTTAGGCTTTGCTATGCCCCAATTTCTTTATATGTAGCTGATAGAGAAAAGTGATTTAAAGGAAAAAATTACATACTCAAAACAAAATGTTACCACATTGGGGGCTCCGAAAAGCACGATATCATCATAGTCAAGCTATGGATAATGGTATGGTACTGTATGTAACATTTTACTGGTTCTTGTGGGACTATGCTTTAAGGTGCCCGAGAGTAATTGTATGCAAAATGAAAATTCAGAGCAATGCCTCGAACTTCTATCTTTTTCAAGAGATTTAATTATCATAAAAATTGCTTTGTGTAGAAAATGCCTTTTACCCTCATACACATTATACAAGTAATACATACCTTTCTATCGATCGCTAAGTACGTTATTTTCTGCATGTTAGGCACATCAACAAAGGCGATCGGATGCAAGATGAAACAGATAGATGTTAATGCACTTGAACATTTTGGTTCAAAATTTTTGATGAATTCTTTTTTTAATATATTAACCGGACTATTCAGAAAACAATTTCAACCGATTTCTACTATCCAAATCCTAGTGAAATGCGTATTGATTTAAAATTTCCCATTGTCAGACTTTGTGCAATAAAATATGAAAATAATTGATTTTCATTAAAAATGTCCAAGAGGGCTGCCAAAGATACCAATTTTGAACTCCGTTGGGCACGATTTTGGGAAGGGAACATCAAGATTCATTAACTAGACACTTTAGGCAAATACCAAAACATCGAGTGAAAAATGTTTTGATGGTACATAGAAACCCCCTTATCCGACTCGACTACAACGATGCAGTCATACATGGTATAGGTTCGTTGTTGAAAACTAGGCTGAAAACGTAGCCTATAGACTGCCCAGTGGGGAATCAATTTTTGCTGAAATCATTGATTGATCACCAGAGACATAATGAAGAAGAAAATATGTTGTTTGGAAGATTTAATATCATGCAAAATGCAGGAAACATCAATAAAGTAGGCATATCGTTCGCACACCTCAGCCATATGGTGAAAATAGGCCAAAAACGCACGATTTCTACGTGCGCACCATATTGGAAAGGGGGCTGAAATCACAGTCTATAATGTCTTTTTCAATTACTGTTATATATTTTCTTAAAGTAGAGATATAGATGAAGACAATGATATTATGCTTGAGAGAAAAAATATCAAATAAAGTACACTACAAAAGAAAATAAATTTCTAAATCGATTTTTGACATTTTTTTATGCGAGAAATCTCCAAAACTAATGATATGCAAATTTCATTACGTAATTTGCATATGTAAACAATAATTTCTGTTCGTGAAATTTTGCATATCTCTTGTGCACTACTCGAATAATACATTGTGAAAGTTTCATACAAAACAAGCATGATTTGGCTGAGATATTCTCCCTTGACTTCATGCTATGTGTACAATGTCTGAAAAATGGTGAAATAGGACCATTTTGTAGTGACGTCATATATTACGTCATTTCGGAGGGAAGACCACGCATAGAACCCGGCAGCAATGCATTTTTGTAAACTTCAAGGTCCATGCCATCCAGCTATGGGGTCATTTGCTTGTCCGGCTTTCGGTTGAATAAACCTCCTGGGCTGCCGGACTAATGTCATCCAACATTATGATATAGTATACCCATGCATCTTTGGGAGCGATACAGGCGAGCTATCGGAACCACCAACAACAAAAGAAAACTTGTTTTAATGGTCTCAATTACACCATATCCTACTTCGTTCCTTGTAAGAAGAAGACTTACCGAGATGGTTATATCGTGCAAACTATTCCCAAGCAAATATCTGGGTCACCTCAAGATGGTAACGGATGCACTAGAAAACAAAAGAGAAGACATCATTCCAATCTCATCATCTGCCGATTCCCAGGTATACGGTTTAATTACGTAGCAGTGTTGTTTCTGAGTGGATTTGTCTCCGGGTTTTGAACCACAATGTCCGGGGATCAAATCCCGGCGCAGCACCCGTGTCCTCTGGCAAGGTAGAGCAAGGATGACCAACTCTGTATTGTCCCGAAGAGAACTTGAAAACTTACTCAAAATTTCGCTATTTGTTTTGGAAACAATAACTTATGTCAGTCTTGTTTACCTCCTCAAAGAAATAATAATTTTCTTCGAAATGCAAACAAATATCCCCGGGGCACTTCCATTAACGAGTGGATACCATGCGCGACCAAGAGGTCTCGAAAAGCACCCTTAACACGTATTTTCCATATTCTGAATATTCACCCCTTAACAAGTATTGGCATGTGAAACCCTACCCTTAACAAGTATTGGAAACAAAATGATACTATTGGCAAGTATTCCCTGAAATGAACCCCTAAACAAGAACAGGAATATTTTTTTATTTTTACGGGTCCTTTGGCAGTCGGCTTTACCTTATTTGGTTTAGTACGATCCCATCTTCTACACCTCGCGCAAATAGGAATCTAAACACGTAGTGTTGGGGCAAAAAGGACATCCTTTATAAAACATTTTAATTTTGTTTTATCATCCCCGCAAATTCGACCCTAAACACGTAATTTTCCTAGCGAAATAAATACCCTTCTTTCATTATTTTTGTGATTTTGACACCCTTTTCACGTTACGTACGTAACGTGCCGTATCGTGAAAAGGACATCCTTTTTACGTGTTTTTTGGTCGCGCATGGTATCCACTCGTCAATGTAAGTGGCCCCCCCCCCCCCCGGGACTCGATCTTGGAGCAAGAAGTACATCCTTTCTAAATCATTTTAGTCTTAATGTTTTATACCCTCGCAAATTCGACCCTAAACACGTATATTTTCTATTGTAATAGATACACTTTTTCAGTATTTTGGTGTTTTTGACTATACGTACATCTTGCCCTATCTTATAAGTTAAAAAAAACATCCTTTTTACGTGATTTTTGATCGCCGCATGGTATCCGCTCGTCAATGTAAGTGCCCCCCGGAAAAATATACAGAATTTAAATACAAGAAAAACAGATTTAAAAACAGTGCTTAACAAATATTACAAATAATAACTGAAACAATTTGAAAATTATTAAACGTTTGATATATATATACATGCTTAGCAATTGTGAATTCTTTTTAATGACCATTGACTAATTATTGTGTCTTAAAAAGTTTTATTATGGATAATTTTATCAATCTATCATTCATTTTTTATCAATAACTTACTGCGCAAATGTATGTGTATAATTTTAATTGTCTCTCTACATTTTTCTAACCATGTATTTTTAATTGATACCCTGTAAAGCATGTGTAATTCAGTTTTTACTGCGATACATGTCTATTGAATAAACCATTAATTAAATGAATGAATGAATGAGGCATTTATCGACATTTGCCATTCTCCACCCAGGTGTACTCAAAGCATGGCTCCCGGCAAGAAGGATTTTTTTTTACTCCTCTATGCCGTTCAGGGCGTGCAGGCCCGTGCTAAAGCTGATGTAATTATTATGAAGCACTTAAAACCAGTAATCGCTATCAAATGTAAATGTTCCATAAATACATTTTGACATCATCGTTATGATACAAATTATCATCAGTTTATTATCAAATATTTCAGTTACATCCCAAATTTAGCAGGACCATTTTACTTTTGTTTTATTACAAGGATATATTTCCATATTTAAAGATTTTATTTCATTATTGTTTCATAAATTTAGATTGCCTGGGTAATCCCTGTATTACTGGTTGGTGTGAGGAAACTCCTACCGGTATATATATGTCGCAACAACGATCGGTTTTCTAACGTAGCCTCATGGATGTCGTCACCGAAAACGTTTGACTTCAAATACCAAAGAAGAGACACCAAATACACTCGAACCGGCATCAGCCACAACGGAATCGGGAACAAAAACCCGGAAACCGCACTGTAAAAACTGCGGTGTTAAAACTGACACCAATATAGATCGAGGACCACACCCTGATCCTGAGGTGTTAAAATTACACCCTAGAGATTAAACATAACACCAAAGAGTGTAAATGTAACAAAAAAAGGTTTTGTAATAACACCTATAGGTGTAAAACTAACACCACCAATTTAACACCGGTGTACGGTGGTCCTCTAATACACCGGTTAACGCCAGTTTTTGCTGTGCGGCACCAAATAAACAGGAAGCGGTAACCGGTTCATTGAAACCGGATCCGAATTCACTACACTCGCAATGGTTTCCAAGGCTTCTCCACAAAACATCACCGACGATGGTTAGTAATATTCATAGAAATATGATTTGAATAAAGAAATAATACTTAGAAAGTACAAGTTAATCTAGGAAAAGAAAGACAAGTAGACAGGCTGGGCTTTACACAAAACAATTAAAGGTGAATTAAGTCAATCACAGAGAAAAGGAGGATTTGAATAAATGGAGGAAAATCATAAAAGCATAATCCTAGAAATTTCATCAAAATCGGATGTTAGATAAGTAAGCTTTAATTTTTTTTGAAGACTTAAGAAGCAGACCATAATTATTTTCTTTAAAAAATGTGAGACAGTAACACTGACAGTGTAACTCTATAGGTCTCACACTCACCCTTGCTTAGTCTTTTCACACTTATAATGAAAAGCATTGTTTGATTCACTGCAAAAACACCGGTGTTGATTTAACACCAGCCCGGAATCTATATGTCCACACCAGAGAAGTGTTAAACAACACCAGTTTGGTTTTGGTCTAACACCAGATAGGTGTTTATACAACACCAATTAGTATATTAAAACAGCATCGGTTTGATTCCAAACTGGTAATGTTTCTGAACCAGTTTGGAATCACTTCACTAGTGTGGACATACTAGATTTCGGGCCGGTGTTAAATCAACACCTGAGTTTTTGCAGTGTTCCTCTATGAACATGCTTTTCATATTGAGTTTAAACTTACTTTATTGTCTGCAGTGACTATTTTAGTGAAATGTCTTGATTGGCTGATAAGTACTGGCCTCTGGTACTATAGTAACTTCACTGGGCCCCGTCCCCGGTGGGGTCACTCAATATGACTTGGGGACCGCATGACCGTTACCAAAATCGCGGGAAAAGGGGTCAATTTCACGGAACGTCCGCGGACAGAACACTCCTCGAAGTAGTGAAAATAGGGGTCCTCGATCTCGATCTGATGGAACTATAGGGGTGCAGGAAAAAGGGGGGAACGATTGTACGGGAATCCATCGCCGAGTCACCAGCCGCAGAGGGCACGCGCATCATGCTCTGTATCTTTATATGGACAACTCTACATTTATTTTTTACAAAGAATTCTACTTTTCTTATTTTTCACGAAAAATAAAGTTCTTTTGGATTATTGTATCAGTAAGACATGGCTCTTGGTCATCTTTAATTTAGGACTGAGCACTCTGACGCCTGTGTTTCAATTTCCTATCGGAGGAAAGGGTGTAAATGCCCTGTCCTTGAAATACGGTAAATAGGGGTAAATTTGCGAAATGGGCAACAGTGTCCTTACAATCTTATAATTAGGGGTGTTTCAAGGTACCATTTTACCGCAATTTTGTCCTTGTTTTGCGTGAAAATAGGGGGGTAAATTTCACAAAATGTCCTTGAAATTGACTGCAATAGGGGGCTACTTGCATTTGTGGTAACGGTCATACGTGTCCCCCTCTGCGGCTGAGTGACTTACGATTGATCTAATCAATCACAACTATGGAAAGCCAGCAACGTCTACAGCTAGAATACATTTTTCTTTTGTCTTCAAACTAGATATGATGTATATTCATACATTCACTGTTTTCTTATCAATTTAGCATGTTTCTCTTTGTTTACAAAGGACATTGTGCAAATATCCTGGAGATTAAATTATGACATTCCCATTTAGGCCTACTTGGGGTTAATCAGATCAATCCCAATTCTTTGTAAGACGGGCGGGCACAGGACAGCATTTCAAGGGATTAAAAAATTGATATCGATCGAGTCCGGATAGCGTCTATAATCAGGTGTTGACCAAAACGAATGCTCAAGATCGAAGAACATAAATCAGGATAGCGTCTTACAAGGTGTTTTGATTCCAATAATTGGCTTAAAAAATACGATCTGGGTAGGGTTTATAAAGATGTTTGGACTCCAATATAGCAACATTTGTGTGACGAGGGGCAAATAAGTTGTGTATAGCGATGGAGGTATAAAGAAATTATTGTCAAAACTTTTGAAAACACTCCATTGCAAAAAATTGATGACTATATGCATGTATGTATTAAATAAATAATACCAACTTTCAACCACTAAATTGTTCATATTAAAAAAAGATCACTGTTCAAAATTCAGTAAATCGAACTTTTCTTTTTTTATTAATTTTTAAATTTGAATAGGCTTGGATCATAATAATCTAGACATTTTGTAAAGTTACTTGCGACCCCCCCCAAAAAAAATAGAATAGAATAAAATAAAATGAATAATAAAAATAGGCCTAATTAAAAAATATACGGCCAAAATGTAGGCCTAATCTTCTGAAATAAACACACGAAAAAACCCAGAAAAATCATGATAAATGGGAATAGGTCCACATTATTTGAGTTTCTCGAATTACCAATATAGTTTTCCTTTAATTTTCAACCCAATATAAATTTCAGTCACATTTCATTTGTCTTTGTGGCCTTGTCTTAACCTTTGTCTGTGATATGCTAGCTCGTAGCAAGCCTGCTCGAAGTATTTTCGACGGGCTTCGACGTCCTCTACGGTGATAAATTTACACACTTTTGGTAGGAAACACATTTTCGAGTGATAACAGAAACATCTGCATTTGGTAAGTGTCCACTTTGTGTTATTTTGATATTTTCAATTCTATGAATTCATCTCATTATTCTTTTTTAAGCATATGTTTCAATTGTGAGCGATAGACAGTGATTAAGATTGTGAAGTAAACGTGATAAACCATAAACGAGCATAAATTTTTCAGTACAGAGTAGTTTAGTCCCACACGTGTAATTTCAGGTACCGGTACCATATGGACTTGGTAGCGCAGTCGACACCACGTACTCCTTCAATGAACAAGCACTCATCCTACGGCTGTATACCTTGTAATTGTAAAAATATACATTGCTAATTTTCCCCCCATCCGTTGCCCAAAGCATCATGAATCAAATCATCATGAACTGTAGACAGCTGGCAGCCGTCTGTTTCGAGGAGTTTTTAAACATTTTTTAAAATTTCTTCTCGTACACAGACGGCTCGCTATCGTGTTGTAGACAGGAATAACCGTCGTTTCTGGGGATTTATTCAACAATTTCTGACATTTTACTACAATCCCCATTTACCGACGGCAATGTGTCAGTACGAGCCTTCATGTGTAATCTGGTCCGACAATTCGGCGGACGGGTTTTGTCCAGATTTGTTACTTCTTTTAGATTCTAAATGACATATTATCTTGGACGAAGGTCCACTATTTTCGTTAGACTCTAATCTTTCTATTGATATCATATACATTTTATAATATTTTGAAAATATACGTTACCGATGAGTTATTCCCCGGGTTATTCCTTATTTTTTGACTTTCTGCCGGAGAGGAAAATATGGCAGCCGTCAACGACTTGTGCTTTTATCAAGGCTTCCCGATTAAATTTTCGATATCTTGGCCAATCAATGCGAGCGACAAGTTCCGAACGCACGCACATCAATATGTCCAAGCGCAGCGCAAAGCAGCGGCACAAATCGCGATAGGTAGCGACTGGTAAATACGTCTGTAATGATGATGACGTCATCCAAGATGGCAACTTACCTTGACCAATGAAAGGATCGAAGATGACGATGTTTCGATCATCATTTCAAAAGAATTAGCGGTAACTGAGGTCTAAGGTACGATATTTCTGAATTTTAAACATTTTTTCGTAAATATGGATGTGATTTCTTTTTCATAATATGACATTTTATGTACAAAAAAATGATCGGAAAATCGGGTTCCCGCTGTTCGATCTAACGTTACTGCTAAAATACGTTGTCTGTGCGTACGGGCCTCCAAGCTTTTCAGTTTATGTATTGGTGAGTGAGCCAACGCAGTTCAGCGGAACAACCAAAATACAGAGACTGAAGCTTTTGGTCTAGCTATCGTGCAGCCACCATTAGGGGACTTGCAATGCAAAATCCCCCCATCAGGGCTCTTAAATTTTTTTCTTTAATGAATAATTTTGAAAATGCGACCAAAATGCAAATTGATATTCCCCCTTGGCATTGATTGCCAAAAAACAGAGAAAAATCAAGTTAAAAAGAACATAGTGTCTTATCTCGGCTGTCGCGCAAATTTACTTCCCCGTGGTGTGCCGTGGGTCACGGCATTGGGGGGGGGGGCACCAGCAGAAATTTTGGGTCACTTATTGGGCTTGCGAAGCCCAGTTCAGATCTTTCGTTTAAAAACTTCGAAAAGTGATAGTTGTGAAACTGAAATGAAATAAGATATTTTTTTATGAAATAAAAAAAAGGAGAAAGTCAGTTGTTTTGATTTTTAAAATACTCTGTTATGGGACTCTTGATGAAGAAGCCCTTATTCTTTTCTTATTAATGAACCTGACAATAGAAATTTCAACAAAGTTAGGCATTATTTTCAGAATTATGAATGTGACAGAAGTTCGGAATAACAAACTTTACTGTGGGTCTAATCGGGAGAATCCAGGATTTTCAAAAGGGGAGAGGTGGTTTCTTTTACAAAGAAATAACAAGCCCCCCCCCCGTGAAGTGAAGGAGATTTACGTTACGAATAATTTCACAATTATGATAACAGCTCCTCGCTTTACATTATGAATTATCAAGTTTGTTTTCACTGATTTAAAATCCAAACCTAAAGGATTTTCATTAAAAAATAAATAAAATAAAACAATCTCTTACCACAAAGGCCCATTTAGGGGCAGATCCAAATTTTCAAGGGGGAGGGCGGGGAAGTTTCAAGTTGATTTTATTTATTTCAAATCCAAACATAAAGGATTACAATCAAATGAAATTAACAATTTTTACAAATTATCACAAAAAATGGATGCAAAACAAATCTGTTCTATGGCTTTCAAGGGGGGTGGGCACGAGCCTGATGTGCTCCCCATCCTGGATAAATAAAAGAAACTCATTGAAAAAAATGGAACGTAATTATGTTCTGTTTTATCACTTTAGTTCCTTGCCCCTTTTCATATTTCACCCATATTGATTCCAGGGCGGTACAAAATGTGGGTTTACAAAAGTGATATGATGAAAATGAATATTCAACAACAATATGAAAAATAATAGAAAAACCCAAATAGTAATATTAATAATTAACCCTTACAATGATAGTACTCAACAAGAGGTGAAGGCAAGACTTAGGGATCCAAATGTCATCCGCCCATCACTAACCTAATGACACCTAACTTTGGAACTGTAAGTCACTTTTCAACCAAACTTGGATGGTAGATGGACTTGGGGGACCTGCATGTTATGCTGCAGTCGGAGGTCACAGGGTAAGGTCAAGGTCATTTTCAGGTCAACGTTAAAGTTTACATCCAAGACTCTCTTTTGACACCTAACTCCGCAAGCGTAAGTCACTTTTCAACAAAACAATGTTAGAAGCAACATTAGAAGGTGAAGCGAAGATGCCTATCATTTTTGGTGGGGAGTCTTAAGGATAGGTTTACAAAATATATCCAGATTACTGGACAATACTTTAGGTTCTGCAGAGTCACGCTGCTACGTCATATTATTGTCATCAAATTTGGTACCCACAGGCAATATGTGGCAGGGTCATTGTCGCCATAATGATTGTATTTACATGTCAAATTTCTGTGTGAGCTCTATATATCGCAATGACGCGGTGGGCTCGGGGGATACATGTGCTCGGCTGCGCGACCCGCTGAGCATCTCTATATAATAGTAATTATTTACAATCAATATTCAGATTTATTATTTAATAAATATGAAGGGGTAAAAAATATGTTAGTATAAATATGAAAAATGAGAGGTTTCTTACCAAACCGATCTCATGTAGATCCCTCAATGTATGTATTTTTGCTTGTCAAATTTGTGTAGGGAACTTGGGTATGAAACGACCGAACTTTTTGGTGAAGACCTATTTTTTTTGGGGGGGGTTGTTGACATTTCATCTAAATCTGCTGTTTGGGAGAGGTTTTCAACTTTTTCTGGTTTCTAGACAGACGGATGACGGCCATTAGGCTCGTAGTGATGGAGCTGCACCGGCACCTTCACTACAGCGTCTAAGTCGATTACTCCTAAATTCTGCTTTTTGAGGGGGGGGAAGGGAAGAAATGATAAAGCTAAATTTCTATTAAAGGTCAAGTCCACCTCAGAAAAATGTTGATTTGAATCAATAGGGAAAAATCCGACAAGCACAATGCTGAAGATTTCATCAAAATCGGATGTAAAATAAGAAAGTTATGACATTTCAAAGTTTCGCTTATTTTCAACAAAATAGTTATATGAACGAGCCAGTTACATCCAAATGAGAGAGTTGATGATGTCACTCACTATTTCTTTTGTTTTTTATTGTTTGAATTATACAATATTTCAATTTTTACGAATTTGACGATTAGGACCTCCTTGCCTGAAGCACAAAATGTTAGAATAATGGAATTCCACATGTTGAGGTAGGAATGAAACTCCATTTCACATGACAATGACAAGAAAATCAAAATATTTCATATTTCAAACAATAAAAAAAAGAAATAGTGAGTGAGTGACATCATCGACTCTCTCATTTGGATGTAGCTGGCTCGTTCATATAACTGTTTTTGTGAAATGAAGCGAAACTTTGAAATATCATAACTTTCTTATTTTACATCCGATTTTGATGAAATTTTCAGTGTTATGCTTGTTGAATTTTTCACTTTTTATTTAAATCAAGTTTTTGTTGGGATGGACTTGTCCTTTAAATACAATCAGCTTACAACCTTTTCGGAAAAATATATGGACAATTCCATAAAATTATCAACCTTTTTGTACATCCTACCCCCATTTTTATCGAGCTTTACTTCTCTTCATAAACTGACAAAGTCATGGTCCTTTCATTACCGACTGTCGAAAGAGCAAGAAATCACAGACAAAAATTTCGCAAAGGTCAAATATGCATGTAGGGGGTCGGACGTACATATTTTGGAATTGCCCATATGCTGGAAAATAACGAATTTTGAGAAAAAACAGCTCAGGATCTGCCAGGTACTTTTCTGAGTCAGTTGTTTCAACTTGTTTGTTATCATTGCTACTTCATGAGGCTAATTATTATTAGACAGGAAGAATGGGTGCAGCAAGTATGAGGTACCTGTACCGTACATGGAAGGTACGATGACATGTTTGGGACAGTGTTTGAAAGCTTGAGGCCCGAAAATGGCGTGTACATTAGTGCCAATTTGGAAATCGTACAAATGACAATAATTGGAGGGGGAAAAATCTAAATTGCATAGGTAAGTCGTAAGAACGATCAAAATATATTGAAATATCTTCAGGTCAGAAAATAAAAATAAATATGATTATTATTTATATGTATTTTTCATCAACTAGAAAAAAAATTGTTATTTTTTTTCCAATCTGCAATCATCTCATTCATCTGTAAATTGACACACTCTTAATAGTCAGCTGACTTCAGTCAGTCGATTTCAAGTTTTAGCGTGCGTCTTCAGAAAAGTTTGGAGACAATCACAACTTCTACGCAATTTTACTAGAAGTTAAAGCTAAAGGATAGTAGTTGCAGTAAAACACTAATTTCGTGAGAAAGTCTGTAAAACCAAGGTTATGTATGACTATATCATCATGGATCTAGATCTGGTACAGTTACATAAACTGAACTTTGTGAAATCATAAAATCTATTAAAGCTGAAATACGATCACACTGAAGATCGCCAACACAGATAGGCACACGTGGGACAGTGTATTATTATTGCTGGAATGAAGACACGACGGAAGTGACCGAATCCGCGCTTATTTTGCTCATTTCTCAGCAATTACACAATTTTTTCCAGAATCCTTTGGCACATATTTTTTATTCATACAAACACACACTTGGGTGGTTATTATATTAGATTCTGTAAAAAGTCATTTTTAGATCGTTACCAGAACTGGAATTCATCTTTAACAGGAAATTGAACTGGTTTCAAAACTATAGCCATTATTCGTGAAATAAATCAATAATTACGCATCAGCCTTTCATCAAAAAGATTGCAGATACCGATGTTTTTGCCGTTGCGGTAAAATATTGGCCCAATACGATTATTGGTTAAGGCCTAGTTTTTTTTCATGGGAGGGTGTGTAATATTGGGGTTCCTTTGGCTTGAAATATATTGTAGACAAAGAATTTGTAATATACATGTAAGAATGACCAAAATAGATTTTGGGGTAGGGGAGAGTGGGGTAAATAAGGCCAACTTTTTCATAATTCCAGTAATATCTTTTTCATGCATAGCATTAGAAACATAATTAGATGTCTAATACTAGGTCTGCAGTAGACCTACATTATCCAATAGAATGAATATTAATGAGCATTAAACATTGTTGTAAGAGGGCCTATTTGCCCATCAAAATGGGACAAACTTGTGTTGCTATATTCAAAGTAAAAATAGTTCAGTTTGTATGATACAAACATTGAACATTTACTAGTAACTAACCATCACAGAATTAGTATTTTATTATATTTCCAAGGCCCCCATTTAAGGATTTATTTATTAATCCTATCCAATAAAGTGATTGTTGGATCTTAGTCTTAGTATATTATTATCTTATTATATTGGAAATTGTAGTTTTAATGTACATTGTAGGCAAGTTTGTAGTCTACACTGCATTTTTTTGTTTAAACAGATGTAAGTTTTATTGTAACTATACAGTGACAATCATGTTTTCATCGAGGGGGCCTCATTTGTCCCATCTGGCATGTTCATAGGCTTCCAGTAAAAAAAAAAGGGGGGGGGGGAGAAGTGATGAATTTCATTACAGTGCTGGCATGTACAATAATGCCTTTCAAAATTAAAAGAAGATAAAATTTAATACACATTATGGTAAGCTCAGTACTCACCTGGCCAAAGTGGCGATGTTACTTCAAAAATTTTGATTTTTAGGTGCTGCTGATTTTGTGCTCCTCCAGGCCATATGCATGGGGGTATGAGATTTTGTCTATGTTCCTGGGGGGGGGCGGGGGGGGGGGAGGCCACTTCCATTTACGAGTGGATACCATGCACGACCATGGGGTCTCGAAAATCACCCTAAACACATATTTTCCATATTCTGGAAATGCTTTGGTGTATGAAACCCTACCCTTAACAAGTATTGGGAACAAAACGAATACTCTTGGCAAGTATTCCCTGAATTGAACCCCTAAACAAGTACAGGAATATTTTATTGTTATGTCACAGGTCCCTCGGTCGTTGGTTTTACCTTTTCACATCATTTGGTCTAGTACGACACCTCATGCAAATCAGACTCTAAACACGTAATGTTGGGGCAAAAAGGACATCCTTTATAAAACATTTTAATTTTGTTTTATCATCCCCGCAAATTTGACCCTAAACACGTAATTTTCCTAGCGAAATAGATGTCCTTTTTTCATTTATTTTGTGTTTTTGACACCCTTATCACGTTACATACGTAACGTGCCCTATCGTGAAAAAGACATCCTTTTTACATGTTTTTTGGTCGCACATGGTATCCACTCCTCAATGTAAGTGGCCCCCCGGGCTATGTTCATGATATGTGGTAAGGAACTGTATGAAATGCCACACAAACAGTTACCCCTTTGACACTGGAATATTTGAGCAGTAAGGTAAAAACTTACTGGGGGCCTCATTTACCCCCATGGCCCCACATCATATTTTCAGAGTACATAAGGGAATGTTATTCTTCTGTGACATAAATATTGCTGCATTGCCAATGGGAGAATTCCCATAGCCATAGCATTAGAGTTTACATTCCACTGCTTGTAACTTAGTGATTGTTTGTCCTATCTCAAAATTTCATCGACTTTCATACAAGCTTGTTCCAAGTATTTCATTCTAAAAATGAAGTTGATCCATCTCTTAGTTTCAGTAGATTTGACATGTTAACATATTTAACGTCTGTCGGTCTGTCTTTCCATCCGTCTCCCACTTGGTTTCCGTGCAATAACTCAAAAAATATTTAATGGATTAAAAAAAAAAATGGTGTGTAGGTAGATGACATCAAAATGAGGCTTAGTTCGAATTGGAGTCTGCAGGTCAAATGTCACAGCTCATTAAATATGTGAGTTGGTTTCCGTGCAATAACTAAAAAAAAATATGAAACAGGTTTTAAAAATTTTGATGTGTAGGTAGATGACACCAAAATGCATGCTAAGTTCGAATTCAGAGTCCGCAGGTCAAAGGTCACAGCTCATTAAATATGCGAGTTGGTTCAAAGGTTTAAATTATATTGGTCTCTGCACGATATCAAGTTTGATCATATCGAATGAATTTCTGATCGCATTAAGCGGGGGCATATGTCAAATTTCTAGTAAAGTACATAAACTGGTGTCTTTTTTTTCTCACTTTTATTTAACAGGTCAAAGCTACCTTGCCACCATGATCATTCCTGTGAGGTGTTTCACTTGTGGAAAAGTCGTGGGCAATAAATGGGAAGCATACCTTGGGCTACTCCAGGCAGAATACTCAGAAGGGTAAGCTTAAAAAAAGAAGGGATATTTGCTATTAGGTGTGGGTAAACACATAAACACATATGAGAAGCCAAACAGTTAATCATCACCGGTGCATCTATTTAACATTGTGTTTTTAGAGTCAATGTGTAATTTATTGTAGTTACGTTATATGTAACTTGCAGTATTAAAGAGACTGTATTTTCATTGGTTAACAGATTTAAGACTGTGTTGTTTTGAGTACATTGTAAATTTAGATTCTGGACTTTTTTTGTTGATCTTCTATTTAAGGACGTTCTACAGTTATGTTTGTGCGCATCATGATCTGCGCATATTTTACACTCTGCGCGCTGACGTCACAATGGATGAACTGGTGATTAATCAGCTGTAGGTAATGTGAGCTGATTTTTCTCCTTATCTGCACTAACTGCAGATCCGATGTGTAATTTTATGAAGCTACATAAACTTGAATTATTCCATGGACCATTTTTTTTATTCCTCTACAATTTCAAAATAGTTTCTCTGTAGTGCTGCAAAGTATGATGAATATGAGCCCGAGTTTGAATAAATGGAAAAGTGGTTCAGAATTTTTCCTCACATAAATACAAAGCTTTTGGCACGTTTTCGGGTGTTTTAAAAAGTACAGAACCATTCGCATTTTAGACGGTATTATTAGACTTTTGCACGTTTGGGGCGTATTTTGGGCGATTTTCATGCCAACTCGCATCACTTTGGACACTCATAGTTAAAAAACGAGCACATGGACCCCATATTTTTCACTTCCCTACACCTTCGATATGCATTCCTCTACAATTTAGCTGAATTTGATGAAAATGACATGGATTTTGAAAAAAGTGCCGCTTACAAAATACTTTTTTAATTTTTGAGTAGATGCACGTCTTTGAAGATTTGCTTTTTACAAGTTTTTTTGCACCATTGTTGCCAAATGAGGGCACTGCTGACTCCAAATAGATACAGTTTTACCAATTAAAAGACTTTCTCTTACTTTGGTATACATTTTGTTATATATCTTGAAAATTTGATGAAGTTTGATGCGGTATCCATTGAGTAAAGATGATTTAAACTCATTTAGTGAATTCGTGAGGTCTAAGAGAGGCATAATTCTCTTGATTGCGCAAGATTGCATGTCATTCAAATACGGCGACTTTGAAGACCCGTGGAAAAAAAAATAAGCACATGAACCTCTATTATTTTTTGCATTTTCATAATGCATAGATAGCAAAGTAACTCTGCAAATTTTGGTGAAAATGACATGGACTTCATTTTAACTGTGGAACGTTCTTAATTGGGTACATATATCAAATACAGCATTGAAAAATGTATTGCAATTTTTCATATATTTTATTAAGGTAATGTCAATTCTGCTCAATTCAGCTTTTTCATCAGTCTGATAACTTCATTTAAATTGAATACTATTTCAAAGTAAGTCAAATAAAATAAATATTCAAATGTAAGATAACTTTTCTCACTACCTCACTGTTTACTGAAAATGAGTGATTGTTTTCTTTTCCACAGAGATGCCTTAGATGCCCTTGGCTTGAAGAGGTACTGCTGTAGACGAATGTTATTAGCCCATGTTGATCTTATTGAGAAACTACTCAACTATGCCCCACTGGAGAAATGATATTCATCTCTTCTTATTATACGGACATTTATGTAAATAGTAAACAGTGATGGCCAGTGTGGCGATGGAAGTCTCCTTGTGCCAAGATGGAACAACATTTTAGGAAATGCTAGTTTGAGATCCATATTTTATCAGAGGAGTTAATGGAGGATATCCAACTGTGGCTCTACACTAGGCCTACTTGATACAATCAAGAATGTTGTCAAGATCTACTCTTGTGTGCACTGTAGCCTGGTCAATTTTGTGATGTATGGAATGATCACATGGCTGTAATGAAGAGCCAAATCAGCAAATTAACCATGTGCTACAATGTTTTTATTCAATGAATAAACCAATTGTACTATTGCAAATTCATTCTGAATTGTGTAATTTTTCTTTCCTCTCATACATACAATTGTTCACCAGAGGTGAATTGTAGAATTACAGGTTTCTCAAGTGGTCTATGCACGATGCAAAAAAATTGTTAAATTTTTGGAGCTGTATCATTTGTGAGCTTGAACTCGTTAGTAATCAAAACAATCTGAATAATTACGTGATGAATCTTTCCATCAACTTTAAATGACGGCGTTGATTTATGTTTTCACTCATTCCAATGTACAGTTCTTATTGACGCTCACATGTATGTATCATTCATTCAAATGTAATGATTTGTACATGACTGTATGAGCTACAGGCAGCCATTATACACTATAGGAAATATATATACTGTATACATGTATCATAAGAACCTGTAACTGTGAAAGCAATTTATTTCCATTTACTTGTGAGAAACAGAGGAGCTTTAATGGTTTTCATGTTATAAATGCTATTTTGTATCTTAAAATTGATTTAGGCAGTCCTACTTTGAGTGAGATTGGATTTATTCACTGGTTCATTAGCATTTTCAAGTCAAGTGATTGTAATTTTCATCAAATTTCCTTGAATGTCTAGCCGATTTGATTTTGTTCCATCCCTATCAAAAATGTTGCTTCAATATCCCACAGGATTGTGTTAATGTCAAAATTTGCACTGTATGTGTTCATTTTCTATTTATTGTCTCATTTAACTGTGTAACAAAAGTGCATGTAGATCCCCTAAAGTTGAGTCAAGAGCTATACAAATGTGTTAAATTTGAAGTTCTGTAAATTCCACTTCCAAACTATTTAGTCTCATCAGATTTCAGTCACAAGATAAAATGAGTGTGGAACAAAATTGCATTTCTTTTATTACATTGATCCTTGGATATACTCTCACTCGGCAGAAAATTAATGATTTTTAACTCAAGATGAAAGAATGGTTGTATTAAAGAAACAAAAGCTACTTCAAAGATTGATTTATAATTTTGTTTGGTTTAATTTAGGAGAAACTGTCTCAAAGCAATAAGGAAATGCTGATAAAAATGCACCTTACAATTACTTTATATTGTATTTTATCTCAAGAATTTTGAAAATGTAATTTATCAATTACATGTTAAAGGAGAACGAAACCTTTGGAAGAAGATAGCTTGTGTGAAAACAGAAAACTCAAAGAAACAGATCAATGAAAGTTTGAGAAAAATCAGACAAATAATGAGAAAGTTATGAGCATTTGAACATTGAGATCACTAATGATATGGAGATCCTCATATTGGCAATGCGACAAAGATGTGTGATGTCACTTGTGAACAACTCTCCCCATTACTCTAGTACCGGTATATATTTCACATGTGTTCTTTCTATAGGAGGGCATCTGGGCATGTAATACAAATTTTGAAAGAATACATCATGGATAAAGAGTTTGTATCATCATAAGAAAAAGCCAAAAGAGACATTTTTGGGGTTATTTTATAGTCCATCAAAAGGAAAGTTGTTCGCATGTGACATCGCACATCCTTGTTGCATTGCCAATGGGAGGATCTCCATAGCATTAGTGATAGCAATATTCAAATGCTCATAACTTTCTCATTATTTGTCTGTTCTTATTCTTTGATTTTTCTGTTTCGACACAAGCCTTCTTGTTCCAAAGGTTTCATTCTCCTTTAATTAGAATATACATGATGAATCTACCAAAGTTGAACCTCTAGGGAAGACCACAGAAGTTGGCAAAATTCAAGAAGGGGTAAATGACATGTTATGTACAACCTTGTCTAAAAATATCGCTTCTGCTGATCTAATGAATTATGGAAGATGGACTTTATGCGGATTCATGGTTGTTTCAAGATTCATGATACAGGGAATAATTTTGCTTTACAAATTTGAATAGCATTTTGGGTCACAAGAGAAAAGCTCTCAACAAAGTAATGTACTGTCCTATGTAAAAATATGCTATACAAAAGACTTTATGCATAGCAGTCTTTCAAAAATGTGGAGCAAATTGCGATGAGATGCCAGGAAAATTATTCCTTGATATAGGGCAAAATATTCGACCATTTTGTACGTCCGACTCCAAGACCTTATAATTATGAAGGTATTGTACTTCTAGCTAAAATTTATTACTACTAGGAGAACTGTCTATTCATCAAGGTTGGTTATCAAACTTTATGATTAGTGGCAATACAGTGACTAACATAAGTTGACAGTGCTCAACTACTTATGTTGCCTACTTTCTTGTAAAGGCAGAATAATCAATATCCGTTGGCTTTAGAAGTTTAGATTGGCAAAATATTGTTTCATAAATGTATGGTACATGTATGTCATTGCACAGAACAGTTGCCCCATGCCTTGTGTTATGCATATAAGAGTATTTTTCACCAGACTCCTGTGTCACAAAAGTTGCATAAAAAATGATTTGAAATGTTTTTCATCCTTACACATTAATACCATTAGATGGATGAAATTCAGTTCATAAAGATCTTTTGTGGACAAAAACTTAGTATCCAAATGAACACAATGAAGGGCCATGTTGATATTTCTTTTTGAGAAGATGGAATTAAAATGTATGTAATTTCTATACCTGATGTGCAATGTTTGTGATTTTGATTGATGTTTTTTTTTTTTTAACCTCATTGGCTTAACTGGCTCTCATGAGTGTAAAATCAAGCAAGGGATATTTAAAGATCAAGCCCACCCCAGAAAAATATTGATTTGACTAAGTAGATAAAAATCAGGCAAGCATAATGCTGAAAATTTCATTCAAATCGAACATAAAATAAGAAAGTTATGACATTGAAAATTTTTTCTTATTTTTCACAAAGCAGATGTGCAATTCAGTGACGTGCAAACAAGATAGTTGATGATGTCCTTCACTATTTCTTTCGCTTTTTATTGTTTGAAATATATATTTCAATTTTTCAGATTGGACAAGAAGGACCAACTTGACTAAACTGTAAGATGCTAAACAATTGTAATTCCACATGATCAGGGAATAACGAAAAACTTTGTTTCACCGGACAATGAGAAAATTTGAATATTTCATATAACATACAAAAGTGATTTCATCGACTCCCTTAATTTGCATACCAACCAGGATGTCCATATGTTTTGTGAAAAATAAGCAAAACTTGAAAATGTCATAACTTCTTATTTTGAAGTGTTATGCTGGTGGATTTTTCTCATTTTATTCAAATCAACTTTTTGTTGGGGTGGACTTGTCCTTTAATAGAAATAAAGAATATCGAAAAAGATAAAAACACTGTTAATTTGGTGCCATTTTCAGACCGGTATGATATGACTAATAGTTACACACATACTGTAATCTTTACATCACGAAGACAGTCATTTAGACAAAGGCATGTAATTAAAAGTAGTTGTTTTAATCAATTACACAACTTAGCAGGACTTTTCTGGTGACAAACTGGGAATATTATACAACCAAAGAAAGAACTACTACATTGATTAAACACAAACACATGATGGAAAAAATGGAACAGGATGAAATATCACCACCCCAAAACTGTCTTGACCACAATTTTATTTACAAAGGTTGCAAAGATAAGTAGAAATATTACAAACTTGATATTTTGGCCATTCATGAAATTTTGTTAGGTAATATGGAGACCATCCTATCTTAAGTGATTCTGAAGCAAACCTTTAATACAGGGTATGACCCAATTTTTGAAGACCGGGCACTTTGAAAGGTCCCCCCATTACAAATAAGGTTTTAAAAAAGGCAGCAGATAATTCTGAAGTGAGGCATGATGCATCTTTCAAACTCGCCTGTCGTTTTATCATGAACAGTGGCCAGAATGAAGAATATATACATATTTTACTTAACAGAATTGATTTTCTTGCTAATTATGGCAAAACATAACCAGTATGATGTCATTGACAGACTTCTAATCCCTGTAATATGAAAAGTTTGTGCTGGAAAGTTTCGATTATATTTAAAAAGTAAATGTGTGAGACTGAGAATATGACTAAATTATCAAATGAGAGCTTAAAAGAGATTTTCTATCACATGATGGAAAGACACTTAATTGTATGTTTCTCATTTAAGTCCCTCGTATTGCTGGTTCTGGGACCTGCTTTATGAAAGGTTTTTCAAGGACAAGTGCTAGAATTCTTTAACAAATTTATTATCCACCAATCGAATGACACTTTTATAGTAGCTTGTAACATTACCTTGAAGCCTATTGTTGATGAGTTTTATAATACAGGGCTTACAACTAGCAATACTAGGGATAAATCCTGGACTTCCCAAAATTTTTCTTTAAAATTTCTCCCCTTCCTCTAATCCCTTGTTCCCTAAATGCCTATCTTTGTGTTCAAATTTCATACGTGCTGGGATGTGCATGATAATGTGTGGGATGGGTATAAAGTTTGGCATAAATAAAATATATCTTTATGCATAGCATGGAAGGTAATCGTTATGATGACTTCAATGATTTATATTCAATATCTTTTAAGAAATATGTCTGATTTATTATTTATGCAATTGAATTAGATCACTTATCTTACTCATAATAAACTGGGCATCAACAAAGTTTTGTATGAGGACTATAATTATGTACAAGTATACAAATTCAAAAGCACCAAACTTGTCCTCTTACATTTTTTTTACATATCAAGATCAATATCCTATTCTGGGTTAAAAACACATTTTACAGGTGGACAAGAGACTTGCTTTCACCAATGACTCAAGATTTACATAAGAAGTACACAATGATATTGGAAAAACAAAACAAACATAAAAATAACCTGTATTTATAGTTACTTCAATGATGTTAGTTCATAATGCAAACTTTACAAAAAAAGTCATAATACTGGATTGTTCTCGCATATTCTTGAACAAAAAACATCAAACAACTATTTTTCAAAATTATGGTAATCACTGATTCAATGAAAATAGGTGTGAAGCAAGAGGGAGAATAAGATAAGCCCAGAACATAAATAGCAAGATAGGGCTATGACACTTTACAACAAATAATGACAATTTCTGAAAACTTGCCTTATTGCTAAAATACTAATCAGATGTATAACCAATGGCTACTCATTAAGTAAATCAATAACTTCTTCAGTTTAATACAAAAGATTGGAAAAAAGTATTCTCATTACCAAGCATTATTTCAGAAAAGGAACATTAAATGCTATAAATTAAAAAAAAATAAGTTTAAAAATCTTGACAATGACTGAAATTATGAAATGGTATACAATCAGCAAGCAAGAATATAAAATGTTATGAAGATGTTGGTACACGAACTCGGTGAATGATTTATCGAATATGTTAATGTCAGTAAACTTGTTCTGGGGTATAATTATTATGGTTCAACACAACTAACATAACAGATCGCATGCAAGCCATAAGTGGACCATTTCCTTTCCTTTCAATCTGTTTACTATACATAATGAAACATGCTAAATGAAAGACCCTAATGAAATTTCTCTTGATACTCCACAAAAATCCAAACAAGAATGTTGAAAAATTTCTTCTTTTTCCATAAGCCTTGAAATTAATTAGAATTATTCATTATATAAATAAATGGCAAATTTCATTGTGCTTCATAATCCAGCCCAACATTTTCCCTACAATAAAATGGAAAAAGGGATCATCCGGATAAAGATTTAAACCATGACTCATAAGTCAGAACACGTTGATATTTTTACAAGTGTTATCAATAATTTACAATTTGGCCTAACTACATAAATGATTTTCAACACATTTTTCTTTCGAACAATTTTTTTTTTTTTACAAGTAAACTGGAAAGATTCTTCATGTTTGTGTAACCTTAATAGATAGATAAAACACAGAAGATAGAATGTATTCTATTTACACATTTGAGTTAAAAATTTCTGTTGCAGAACAATGAGGTTGTGTTACCGTCTTCTCCCACTCTTACGACTTATCTGTAAGAAAACAAATAAATCAATGTTAATGAGTTCTAATATTTCATGAGAGGGAGCAATTCAGGAAATAACTGTCTTTCTCTACAAAAGGATTCGCAATTCATTGATTTTTTTTCTTTTACATTGAAATTGGAAATACACATGAATATCAATAATCCTATTCTGAAACTAGAAACTTTCAAAGTTATGACGACATTTAAAAAACTTCACCTTGGTTAAGATTTCGATATCGATTCCCCCAACGTGGTCTAAGTTCATTGACCCTAAATGACCTTGGTCATGTGAACTGATTGATTTTTGGCCAATGAGGGCATTTAGCAATCTTGGATGTGCGAGACAGATTGTGATAGTTAAAAAAAAGATTGCTTGCATCCATAAACAGAAAAAAAAGTGTACATTAAAAGGCTACCTCCACTTACTAAAGACACCAGGAACATAATTTTAATCCCCCATCACACTTATTCCGAATCAAGCAGAATTGGCCGGAATGAAAGGAATATTGTTCGACCACCAGTTGGTCATTTCAATCTACTTCAAATACCGTTCGAAAATACCCCTTGAATGTTTTGAACATGACCAAAACCTTTGGGACGGCCAAAAGAAATGACAAAAATATTTCGAATGCACTCAGAATGCAGTCAGAATATTTAGAACGCGCCTAGAATGTCCAAGAATGTAGCACGAATTATCAATCTGACTCCATTGCGGTTCATTTTGACTAGTGTATGATGATTCACCTGGTCAATTTTCTGAATTTCAACTCCAGTTTGGTGAAATTCAAATTCAATTCAAATTTATTTCCATAATTAAAAATATACATATATACAAATCATTGACATAAGAGATATATTACATGTAAGTAAAGTAATTCATAAGTTCCTCCCAAAAATTTCTAGATTTTTAAAAATATCTTTTTCGTTCCAGCTTCTGCTTGATTCCTGCTGATTCCGAATAAGTGTGATGGGGGCTTCAATTAATTGATTGATTTTTAGCTTTTAAAAATTCAACTGATTTCAGCTGTTAGTGAATTGCCCCAGACAACAATGTGATACTTACATTCAGCTTTGCCTTGACTGGTGATTTCTTAGGAGCAGCCTTCACAGGACTAGCCTTCTTCGGAGAAGTGTGCCTCACATTCTTCTTCCTGTTGAAGAGATGAAGGAACAAAAGATAACAAATTATAGAGATTTCGACCAAACAAGCAAGTTTGTTGTTCAAGAATTCATTTTTCAATCATAGATGTCATGCATCCATCAACAGCAAGTCTAATCGAAAGATAACCATTCAGGAATTCACAATAATGTTCTGAAGATAAAAATATAATTCTTTACTTTTTAGAATTCATTTTACTTTGTGAACCTACCATTAGACGGTAAAAAACAAAGATTTTTTTCCCCTTTAAAATCTGAGCTCAGAATGAAATAGAAAAGTGCATACATGCAATGGTCTTCTCACCTCAAAGTCTTTTCGCTGATGTGGTTTACGGTACACCATGTGGAGTGTTATAGAAACAGTGGACAGAAGAAATGGATAGGCGAGAAAGTGGAGATTTGAGAGTAGAGTATTCTTTCTTGAAAGTAGTCCTGAAAAGGACTGTAAACCAGAAGGAATTGATGAGTGAGAACAGCTTGAGTAGTAGAGCTGATGAGGAGATGCTGGCTTTGAGATTTTCAAAAGTCTTTTGAAAATATTCTTGGGGTCAAAGAGTGTCATAAAAATTCAGAGAACAATTTTATAAACCCCCTTCATTAAAATGCAAACGAATGCAATGTGATGCAATAATGACAAAATTTCTATCTACAGTTGAAGGGATAAAAGATGAAATCACTCACATAGTGGCCTTGAGTGTTGTTTGTATTAACTTCTTCCCTGGTGATTTCATAGGTGATGATTTACCATTGACAAGCTTACTGGGCGACGGTGAAGCTGCTATCTTTCTTGTGACACTTGCTTTAGTTGGGGTTGCAGTGTTTCCCTTGGTACTGTGTGATAGAGAGAAAGTGGGGAAAAAGAAAGTAAAAGGGGTGTTTAACTTCCGGGTGAACTAAAGGGGAAGATATAGAAGTACAAGGATCAACCACTGCTTTCAATGTTAGAAAGATTTTGATCAACATCATACATTCATCGCTCTAAACCAAAGGGTTTCAAATTAGTTTCCAGCTTTTAGAAATAGTCATAACCTCTCAAAATGTTTTTTTTTTTTTTTTTAATATTCAGTGATAGCTGATATTTCATAGCATGATTGGTGGTGGTGATTTTTTTAACCTGATTGCTAAGAAAGCATGAACGCTTGTAAGCAAGCAACCAGAGGACCGACGGCTTAAGGTCCTCTCTGAAGGTACTAAGGATGAAGGTTCATCTTTCAAAAAAGTTCTGAACATCACAATTTGAAATACAGTACTGATAGAAATTAAAGTGAAACATCTGACATTTCGAATCATAACTGAGTTCAATTGTAAATAACTTGATAATAAGTATTGTCATGCACAAAAAAAGGAAACTTGAATGCCCCGCAATAATGCAGGGGCTCTGAGATTCTCAACTAACATTCTACTATAAATCAAAAACGTTAATCACACAAACCCACTTACATTGCAGAAGACTTTGCTTTTGAACCTCCCTTTGAGGCAAACTTCCTGATTGGGGATGTCAACTTTGGGGTAGACTTCTTGGAATTGACCACCTTATTCGCCACAAAATTCTTTTTAACGGGCGATATCGACTTGGCCGAAGATGATGATGAGGAAGAGGATGACCTTGCTGGCGATACCATGGGAGGGCGCCCTCTACCTTTGACTGAAGATGAAAGACGGGGAGTAGATTTGGCAGAAGGTGTAGCAAGCTTCTTGGGTGATTTAGTTTTTGAGACAGCTGCTGGTGCTCTTCTAACGTTAGTCTGTTTTCCTGCCGGTTTACTCTGTTGCTTGGCCTTTGACAGGCTGACATTTGTCTTTGACTTCATAGGGGACGGGGCAGGGGATTTTGTTGGGGATGCCACTTGCTTCGATGGTCGTCCCCTGGTGGCACTTGTAGTGTTCGATTTCGCCGTAACTGACTTGGGTGTGTCCGGCTTGGGCGTGGCTGATTTGGGTGCTGTTGAATTTGTCTTTGCTTTACCTGAGGAAGTCTTGGCGGTGGGTTTTGGTTTGGGGGACTTCAAGGGGGTTGGTGGTGAGGGCTTGCTCCTACCACGGGGTCTTTTCTGTTCACTGTCCAGGGATTTTGATAACCTGTGATGAAAAGGCAAAGAATAAATAGCATCAATAAATCTGAGTATGTATCAATAATGGATAATTCTAAATAAGTGGAGCGCCCCTGGCAGTCTTGCCTGCATTATGCGAGTAAATATAGCAGCAGTGCTGAACTAATAATTCACAAAAAACACCATTCATATAATATGCTACTACGTTCACTAACCCTAAATGACATTTGACCTTGATCAAGTAACTACAACTTGTGCAAGATGAGCAATGACAACCCCTATGTCCACATTTCATTAACTATATCCATAAACTGTCAAAATTATGATGGCAATTCAACAATTACCTACAACATGGGCAAAGTTCATCAACCTGAAATGACCTTCGACTTTGGTCATGTGACCTGAAATTTGCACAGGATGTTCAGTGATACTTGATTACTTTTATGTACAATTTTATGAACTAGCTCCATAAACATTAAAAGTTATGATGGAAATTCAACATATACCCCCAACATGCCCAAGTTCATTGACCCTAAGTGACCTTTGACCTTGGTAATGTGACCTGAAACTCTGACATGATGTTCAGTAATACTTCATTTTCTTATTGCAACAATAATGCTAAACTAGACCGTTTCTTCATATAAAGGAGAAGATGCACTCAATTTTACAATGACACCATTCAAAGTATATGTCTAACAATATTCTACTAAAATTGATTTGTAACATTAATTATACCTCTTAATATTACAGAGCTAAAGGATTTCACTTTTTTCTTCAGGTTTCATTTACACTTAATACCTAAAAGCAGCATTTTCTGGCATGAATTCACTTTAAAAAAAAAATTCCCTTTCTCCAATATATACAGGCATTACTGTCATTCATAGCTTACTTTTTCACAGCTTGTTTGGCCCGTACTGCCCTTTCTGATGCATCCTCTGCAGCAGCTTTTGCCTTTGGACTCATTGTGATGACCCTCTTAGACTTCTTGAGGGCTGGACTCTGTGAATCCTCACTGCTACTTCTCGCTAATGCCGCGGCTCCTCTCTTTGTTGCTGTGCGCTTCTGCGGTGCCTTCTCAGGTGAGCTTTTGGGTGTTGACTGGGAATTAGACGATGTCGATGACTGGCTGGAAGACTTGGCCGGTCGACCTCGCTTGACCTGTGATGCGGGTTTGACCTGGTTAGCCTTTGACCTTGATGACCTACCAGAGGTCGGCTTATTGCCTTCATTGATCTTTTCTGTGAGTGGATGTTCCTTTTTGTCATCTGATACTTTGCTGTAAAATGAAGCAGGAAGCATGTCATACAAACAAAGTTTTCAAAAATGATATGAACAATGAACATTACTATATATTACATGCCCCAAAATATTCATATTTATCTTTAATACTTGATTAAGTAATTTCAATGAAGACTTACAATGATTTTAAAAAAGAAAAGACTCTTTCAGAATCAGTCTTTAAGACCTCAAGGATTATTATTATACAAATAGCGAATAGGCGTAAGTGCTATGGTGCGAGATTTCGCATGAGGTGAAAGAAAGATGCTCTATTCAACGAGGCGTTAGCGGAGTTTAATATAGCGTCTCTTTCTTTCACCGAATGCGAAATCTTGCACCATTGCACGAATAAGAATATTCGCTATTTGTATAATAACAATCCTTGAGGTCTTAAAGACTGATTCTGAGTCTTTTCCTTTTTAAAATTCGCTATTTGTGTCGTACAATGTCTCGGAATCTAACGAAAATATTAAAAAACAAGAGTTTTCCTCTACTGTAATCTATGAATAAGGAGCAAAATTATTGAAAGCGAAAAGCAGAATCCCACAAGCTCACATGAACTCGAGCAGCACTGCGCATTTAGCCAGCAGGCTATATGCGTATTGCACCTTCATTTTTACTGAGCGCGATGAATTAAATCGTATTGTGACGCCACCTCCGAAAGCCATGCAACAGTACAGTTCGGATAGTACGTCGTGTGTGCAAAGGTATGAATGTTTGACATTCAGCCTCCCATTTGCACGAGTACAACAAGCTAAGTAGGCATTGTATAAAACAAAATGATTAATCGTGAAAGACTTCACATCTGGGTTTACTGTCACATCAAGGAACAAGATATGGTTAAATATAAATTGCCCGAGGCATAACCGACTACTTTATAAATAATATAAAGTAAATTTATAATAGAAGAGTACCTTGTTCTCTTTGATTTCTTTTTTGGTGAGACTTCTTCCTTTTGTTGCGTGGATGGTTCTACTTTCACTGCTCGTTTCCTCTTACCCTTCCCCACAGGGCTACTGTTCTCATCTCCGTTGCCATTGACAACGATGCTGGCATCACCACTTTCATCCACTACTGCTTCTTTCTTGACAGCTCCTTTCCTGCCTCTACCTTTCTTTGTTTGGGGAGATTCAGCAGCTTGATCTTCATCCTTCTGTTATGCAATGACAGGAAAAGACTCATTCATCATCTGGTAACAAAATCAAGTATGGCAGCAGGCCTAGCAAACACTCCAGAAAACTGCCATTCAACTTGCCTGATGCATCAAAGTGTTCTCTCCTTCACTGCAGCTCAAATCACTGACTCAAGCCAGCCTTCTCTCATCTCTCAAACTACTTAAGCCTTTCAACTTATCTGGTTTACAGTTCTGAAGATTGCACTCATCTAAGAAAAGAATAATCTTCCTTCCAACCTTCTCTTTCTTGTCTCTCCATTTCACTTCTACCTCTATCCACTTTTCTTAGTCCATCTGGGATTCACAACATGGTGTACTGAAAATCTGTTACTCTTATCAAATACAAAATATAATGAACTTACATAAACAACAAATTATAGACAGACAATGCCAACAGAGGATGTTCTTTTATTGGGATAACAAAGCAGTTTCCATGAGAATCCCCCAAAAGTGAATACCTTTTTCAAGGATGGTAAAAATAATATTTTTTACAAGGATTTTCCTAATATTTCACTTCATTTCATTACAATGTGATCATCAGAGCAACATTCTACGTATACTCAAGCTAACCACTACAAAGGTTGACCTCCACACACTAGAGCAAATGAAATGTTTCACTACTAATACAAAAGAATGGAATACCTTGTCATCCTGACTAAACTGCTCCTGGAAGCGTTTTGGCAGGAAGTTATCCTTGTTATGGAGCAGTTTCCTGGGTTTGTGGAAGAGTTTCCTAGGAAGAAGGATATCACCTGGATGATCTTTGATGATCAGGAATGGAGCCTTGTTCTGCAGTAAACCCAAGGTCAGGTCACATAGGGCATACATTTTCTAAAGAAGAAAAAAATAATATGAGTTCAAAGACAATATGGATCTACACCACACACAATAGGTGTATTTTCTGCAGAAACTTGAGGTGCAGAATACATTAATAGAAGTTAATGGCCTTTGTTTATGACGGAATACAAAGAATACACCTGAGCAGTCTAATGTGACATATATCACTCTAACATTAGACATTGCAAATTGGCAATCAATAAACTGTCTGCTCCTTGCAACAGAATGTATAAAATATTGCTTTGATGTACTGAAAGTAATCAGTCGATTTCAAAATTGATTGCAATCTAATTTCCTTTAACACCCTTTTAAAATTATATTATTACAGTGTTTTTCATGACCATAAAAGCACCACACACAGTCAAGAGCATTATAAAAAATAGGTGCCATTAATAATAGCTAGTAAAAGTTATACCACAAACTGAAATCAGGGTGTAAAATAATAGAAAATTTTAAATATGGACCAATGTCCTCCAAACTTTGTATAATCAAAGACAATACACCAATGAAACTTTCATTAGAAGATTTTTTTTTACTTGCACTGCACGCTCTGCACTTCACTAGTACAAGCAGAGCTGCCAACCTGAACAAGAACATTTCAGTATTTTCAAGGCTGAAAATCAGTATTTTGGTGAGGAAATTAGTATTTTCACAGGAATACCATAGGACAACACATAAACTGAAACTTAAGAAATCAGTATTTTGCATGAAACCATCAGTATTCTTCTCTATTTTCAGTACTAAATACGGAAAATCAGTACTACTTGGCAGCTCTGTACAAGGTACCACAATACACGAGCGGAGAACTGTATCAGAAGAGAAGAACTCACCCTGTTTCTGCTCCTGTCGTCAATACACTGCGCATCTTTCATTTGTTTGATGGTTTCCAAGAGTTTACGCATGAAGCTGCAGTTCTCTGCCTTATCTATCAAGGGTTCTAACATGAACCACATACATCTGATAGAAATGAGGGAGAAAAGACAATTTTTATGATTTGAATGATGATAGCTGCTATAACATATGTTATCAATTATTCAAAGTTGGCTTACAATGATCATAATTTAAATAATAAAAGCAAAACTATAAAGTTTTGTAATCAGTTTTGGAATCATATTCATATATCAACTCTCTTCGTATTATTTGTCATATTGTATAAATGTGTATTTTTATCATAGATATTATTGATTTACAGCATGCATGTACATTCTTAAGAGGAATGTAAAAAATGGAAGGGAAACCCAAACAGCAATACAATCGACAGTACTTTAAAAGAAATGTGAGATATGCATAATCTGTAGCAATACATACAGTTTTTACAAGCATGATAACTATAATGATCATCATCTCCTCATGCACCGCTGCCACCACAACCACCAATATCATCATCACCATCACCATCACTACTACTACTACCAGCACCACCACTTTTTTACATATACACTAATACCTAACAGATGAACTTACTCTTTGATGTCTGAGAGAGCTTCAGAGTCTTTGAGGGTCATGAAGTCAGGGTCATGTGTCAGTAGATGAATGGTGTATGGAATCACATACTCGGGTAACACAGATATTATTTGAGCTATAAAGACAAGTAAAGAATTGAACATTCATAGTTTTCACAGTCATGACTTTGACAATATGATGCACTCACCTAATAATGTTATGACTCATAAGACTTACCAATATAGACACAAAAATTGATTGCATAGGCTTGTTTGAGTAATTTAAAACCATGATACTATTGGATGATTTGACCATTTAAATTGAACTTCTTTGGAGTTTGCTTTTCTGTCTTTGTTTTGGTGTTTTCCTTGCAATGTTTTACTGCTGTATTTTTTTTTACTTTTACAGATGAACACATAACTTCTAATGATCAATTATTACTGAGAGACTTCTACAACTTCCACTTCTACAGAAAATATATATTCTTTTTTTTAACTTTACATATGTAAAGGGGTTCTGTAACTTCTGAAATAACTTTGATGTTGAAGGCATTCATTACTCTGCACAAATCTAGAAAGATTACAAAGTACACTGATTACAATAATATTGGGTGATGAAAGAGATATTAGAACCATCTCTGGTAGCAGGTTCTGAACTTACTGGCAGTGAGGGTATGGCTCTTGAGGTACTCTCTACGTGTGGCAATGTTCCTGATGATATACTGGGAAGCCCTGGTCTTACTTTCTTGGACTGGGTCTTTGGCACATAGAGAGAAGATGCTTAGGTACATGAGAGGTAGTCTTAGGTTGATCAGACCTCTGTTTAGCTTCATGGCAAACTGCTCCCTCACTTGGTAACATTCATCCTGAGATGTAAATTTGTTTTTAAGTTTTTTAGAAATGCGAGCATCATCTTGAACAGATCAAAGCTTTACAAATATGTTTCATTTATCAATATTAATTGTGATAAATTATGATAAGATTATTATAAAACATCAATAGTTCTCAGTTTTATCATTTGTTTCATTTTTATTGCCAGCCAACATCTAATTAACAGATTTCAGGATGCCTGACATCAATTCTGACAGTCTTTTCAAAACAGGGTAACAGGTCCCTTATTACTAAAGGTAAAGTCTACCCCAGAAAAAAGTTGATTTGAATAAATAGAGAAAAACCAAACTAGCGTGACACTGAAAATTTCATCAAATTCAAATGTAAAATAAGAAATTTATGAAATTACAAAGCTTCGCTCATTTTCCACAAAACAGTGATATGCAAATGATACAGACAATGATGTCCCTCACTATTTCATTTGTTTTTATTTTTTGAATTATACAATATTTAATTTTTTACAGATTAGACAATAGGGACCAACTTGACTGAACCATTTAGCATTAAACAATGCTAATTCCACATGATACAATTACTTACGTTGATAAGAAGAGCTAATGTTTGGAACTGTTCTAGGGTGATGAGTTCTACGTAGGAGGTGATACGAGCTAACTTGAGAATAGCACATCCTGCTGCAAGGCGTAAGCGTGACATACTGGATTTACTGGAAGAAAAGAAGAGAGGGATTGGAAGAGTTTTATTCATCTTTCATAAGGAAGGAAATATGTTGATTTGGGCACCTTGTCAAAAGTCAGAGTTGTGTGTTTCTAGCAGGAATCCAACAGGAAGCTCATCAATCATCATCATCTAATGTACATCATCACCACCACCACCACCACCACCATCACCATCATCACTATCATCATCACCATCACCACCACCACCACCACCATCACCACCACCATCATTATTATCAATCAATCAATCAATCATCATCATCATCAATCATCATCGTCCTTGTCGTCGTATCGCTGCAACCATCAACCATCTGCACCCTCAATTAACTCCCTACGCAAACACAACACCTACCTTGTTTTCTTTCTCTCCATAAGATCTCCTTCGTTCTTGATCATAGTTGTGAGTAGTCTAATGGTGGATGTTGCTGAACCATTCTGATTGCTTTTCAGACCCTCCAACCAATGTACTAGAAGTTTGATACATCGAATCTGGTGGAAGACATATACAAACAGATGGTTATACATATTAAGAATTATCACTTTTTTTTTTACTTCCTCTTTGAGACAATGGTGCATGATGATAGTTGCCTGTAAGCTTAGCTATATTATTATCATAATGTGTAACAGAACAAGAAAAATAATCACATATAAATGTAAATTGGATATACAGCGCTTCAATTGAAGCAAGAACATTTTGTCACATCACCATGGAGGAAGGAATTTTATTCATCGCAATTGTTCAATTTTATTGTCATGAAAATTGTAATGTAAACATAATCTTTTGAACAAGATTGACTAAAGCAGAAATTTTTCACTTTGATGCAGATCTTTACATCAGATGCATCCATCCATACATCTACTGATGTCAAGTAGCACGCAGCTCCACAAGAAAAGAATCCTTCATTTTCACACATTCATTGTGTTGTTCATACCTACCTTTGCCTGCGTTTCCTCCGTAACCATGTTGTCATGGCACCAGATCCCCTTGGTGGGCGTGGCCTCCGTCTGGTCTTGCATGAGGAATCCCTTGACCACTGTGTTGGCAACTAGAACCTTCATGGGTTGGCTGAACAGGTCTGGTGCCAGTCTGGCCAATTGACCAACAGTCATCAGGGCAGTCAGGTGGCTCTCATGGTCCAAACTGATATTCTTGCACACACTCTGTGAAATACATTGAAGGTTGAAGGAAGAAGCAAGATTGATTTAATGCGATTGTAACATCATGGACAATGTCTTTGGGTGCCATAAAATGAAACTTAAAACAAAGTAAAGGTTGATCTTACAAATAATAATAAAAATAAGAGATCAACACAGTTCTTGCATAGCGCATATCACAATTATGAATAATGTCGCGATGCGCTTCCAAAGGACTTGGATATTATTACCCCAGCTGTAGCTTGGCAGCCATAATTACTAAGATTACAGCGCACACGCATATAAATTCCTGCCAGGTACCCATTCACTTCTCCTGGGTAGAGTGCAGCACAAAGTGGATAAATTTCTTAAAATTACGCCATGGCTGGGATTCGAACCCACGACCCTCTGTTTCAAAGTCCGGAGACTAATCCACTGGGCCACAATGCTCCACATAGTAAAGAAGAAACATTAATAGCAAATTTGCAAGAGTTGTATAATAATAAGTTTTTATAGTAATAATGATAGTTTTTAAGGTTTAGAATATGCATTTTATCACTTAAAAAGAGAGGCAATGTTTCAGTCAAGTCTCATTTTCCCCAATCATATATGAAGAGTATTAATCAAATAAATCTATTTTCCACATAACTCCAAAATTAATAATCAATTTCCATCACTTATACTTACCTGAAATAGATCAACAAAGATGGCTTTCTTGTTGGAGACAGCCACATCCAGACATTTGATAGCCCTCTTGGCTTGTACCGGTGTGCCATTCTTGGCTAGGAGGACAAGAATTTTTACCAAACCTCTGAAGAAAAAAATTGAATGATACGATCAGAATTATTGGGGTCTGTGTTACTTTCCTCGAACAAGGTCTTTCACAAGATCATTATCAACATTAGAAACACCACTATCATCAATCATCATCATTTTTTTTTTACATGTGCACACGTTGGTATCAATAACGCATACAGCATTTCCATTTATTTTTATTATTATTTGTTAGGCATCACCTTGTGCCTGGGAGGCGAAAAGCGAACTGAATCACTATGACCTGCAGGTCTCTCCTCCCAATATAACTGATTGGGTGAGTGCAGGTGGACCACTACACCGGGGTTACCCCCTACTCTTATACGAATAGTGCAGTGGGTTCTTAACATGCAAAGGTGGTGACTCTCCTCTACACGGGGCCTCCATTTAACGTCCTATCTGAGGGACGGAGTGTTTTCCATTGTAACATAGCCTGCATCTATGAAACATGGGAGAGACGTTTACACACAACGCACTGGCTTCTGTCATCCGCCCGGGGTGGACTCGAACCCACGATCTTTGGTTCGACGGGCAGACGCGTTACCGACTGAGCCAACACTGCTCTCAATTAATGCAAGATAAATTGATGCAAGATAAAAGAGCAATGTAGAACAAAATGTCTTGGTCAAGGGCAGTGCCAGGAATCGAACCCTGTACTTTCATGGTGAAATCGGGTGCCGAAACCACTCAACCAAATGATGTTGTTTATCACTGCTTGTGTCCAGAAATTGGACCCACAATCGTACAATTATCATTTCTGACTTACCCTGCGATATCGGGGAAGTCTGCCTGCATGTCATGGCCTGTCTGGGTCAGTACCTGCAGGGCCACATCTGATACATTATCCTCTCCCATCTGGAGCATGTGGATTAGCTTCTCATAACACTCCTTGGTACTGAAACCCCGGGGATACACAAGCGCCAGGATCTATATTCAGGGTTAAGATGGGCAGTGAGAAGTGAACAGCATGGACAACGAATTACATGTTGAATTTAAATCGATTCAACGAAAGAGCAAATGATAATGTGAAAATAAGAATTTGATATAAACTGTTCTGAAAATTCTGATGTATAAATAATACAAAGATGAATCTGTCACATAATGTAAGCTGCAAAAGGAATGGTGAAACAATTTCAATCAAGATGACTGGCATATTTTCTAAAGTTGCACCTGGGAATATATACACTTCCATTATTCAATCTAATGCTCAAGATATTGCCTTCGAATATGTAACACCTCAGATATCAAATCTCACAAACACACATGCTGCAACGATACACAATTGCTATTATTCATAAATCTAACCTGGATAAGTTTGAGTCCCCTCTCCTCCACAACCCTCTCCGGTACCCCTTCAACCTCATCTGCCGTCCCGTTAGCCTGGGCTGCGACCAGCTTCACCACCTCCTCAATGGCAGCAGAGTCGATGAGCAGAGGGGCGATGCGTTCCATCAAGGTCTTCATAGTCTCATACAGAGGGGATGGGTTCTTGGGGTTGCCAAATTTCTTCATTACTTCTCCCTGGAGAGATGGAATTCAAGCAGGAATAAGGAAGATAAGTTAAATGCAAGAATGGAACTAATGAAACACTGACTAACTCCCTTGTTTTGGAACAAGCAGGAATAAGGAAGGTCAGTTAAATGCAAGAATGGAACTAATGAAACACTGAATGACTCCCTTGTTTAGGAAATAACATTCAGATCTATGATACTGCAAGACATTAATCAATCTAGAGAAAGGTAGGATTGAGCAGGTTATGATCATTGTTATTACAGATGTTAATTTTCTTAGGTGCATTTAGTTAATGATTCATTTAATTCAGGCATTCATTCATAAATTAATTGATGCAATCATTCATTCTTACACTTTTGAGATTGTTTGTTAATTTGGTCACTCAATATAACGTCATTCATCCATCCACCAAGTCAATGACTTATTTAAATCAAGCTATCACAACACAACTTACCACTCCTTGAATGGCCTTCTTGCAGAGAGCTTTGGGACTTATGACCTGCAGCATATAAGACCTTGTTCTCTTGTCTACTGCAAACTCATCTACCATTCGCCTGACATGCTCCTGTGCTTTGCCTGGCTCTGGCAGCATTTCTAAAGCAATAAATAAACATATTAATATATTGATTTCCTCCTGTATATCAATGTCTTACTTTCTGTATACATGTAATCGAGATGTTTGCTCTAAACAATAAAGATTACTCTCTGCATTTTTCAATTTTTTCTTCATTTTCTAAACATTCTTGTATGGATGCATATCACCATATTAATTGTAGTAAAAACAAAGCAAATCGATGATGCTTTCAAGATTTAATCATCAATCTGTACTACCAACATTTGCCTTTAAAGCTTGTGTATAGTTTTGGTAAATCCAACAAAATGCACCTATCACTATTCCAATTCATTGCTAGCTAATATGAATGGATATGCCCTATAACAGTTATGATGTGGAGGATATGAAATGAAAATGTGTTTTACAGGATAAATTTTGCGATTTTACATGGAAATTTAACTTGATCGGGTCACCCGATCAAATTAAAATATCTGTGTGTTTTTGTCTTTCATTAAATCCTATTCCAAATCATGGAATGGGCTGAAACTTTCAAGATATGTTCTTTGTCTGTAACTTTTGGATATCTAATCATTAAATTTATAAGATAAGTGTTTTTAAAAATTTAAAACAAGCATCGCCGAGAGAGGGCGCTATATATCCAAGATTTGAATATTTGAAACTTTCTCAGAAAAGTGCAGTTGGAAAAATATCTAACGGTCTCTACGCTTCAGTAAGACTGTCATATTAGATGATATTCGATTATCAATCACATTATTGACCCTTTACCAAAGCTATACACATGCTTTAATAACTGCTTTTCAGTGGAATACGAATTAGTGATTAATCAAATTCTCAGAAGAATATGTGCAATTCTTTAGCTCAAAAATATTTAAAACATGGGAGCACTTTACCGACTATTTGTAGTAAGCTACAGAAATCCTTGCATTTGATTGGCTCAGAGCAAACACATCAGTAAAAATATATAAAACAAAATGCTTCATGAATAAAACATTAATGAAATTCATTTCATTTCATGGTGACCAGTGCATCAGGATTTAAAGAGAAATGCCAGTAGTTACAGTAAACACTGATTTCATGAGAAAGTCTGTAAAACCAGGCTTAATTGTTAGTATATCATCAAGGATCTAGATCTGGTACAGTTACATAAATTGAACTTTGTGAAAACTTGAAATCTACGCTGAAAAATGTTCACACTGAAGATCACCAACACAGATAAGCGCACATGGGACAGTGTATTATTATTATTGCTTTGAATGTTGGCCTGACGCTTGACCCGAATCCTGTGCTTATTTGCTAATTTCTCAGCAATTACACAATTTTTCCCAGAATCTTTTAGCACATATTTTTTATTTATACAAACAGACACTTTGGTGGTCATTTCATTGGATTCTGGACGAACTCATTTTGATATCGTCACCACAAATGGCATTTACCTTTAATCACTTCACTCTTATAAAAGCCAACAGGGGTATTGTATACATAATTTTCAAATCAATATATTTTGCTTACTTGCAATTGCAGCAATTTTGGGCACAGTAGCCTTCTTCCTCTCCTCTTCATCTTCAATGTTGAAGGTTTCCATGAGATCCCTTACATGCTGACGGACATAGTGTTGACATTTCATCATCTCAATGATCGTCCTGAAAGGAGATGGTATTGATGACAAGAATACACATAATAAATCTGTTTTTAGATTCATTTGAGTCCCCATGACACTGAATACGTTCTTGTATGATTATTCTAAAAATATATGAAAAAGCCATGTGAACAATTGAGTAAGTTCTGATACAGAACAGTATTTATAATCTTGTTAGATTTAAAAAAAAAGAAGAAAATAACACCCAATAAAAAGAAATTGTAGAACTTTGAATTAATCATTATTCAAAAATTTTGATTGATCAAAACAAAATCTTTGTATTCATTTTATCAGTTTTCCTGGAAATACAGAATTGAAAAAAAAAATACCCAAAACAAAACAAAATCCATCAAAGTTTGACTTTGATTTATATTCATCAAAAATCTGAATATTATCTGGAAATAATAAGTGAATATTTCCACTCTCAAGATTTTTCACATAAATTGTTTTTAAAGGAATGGTCCAGGCTAGAAATAATTATATGTCAATATATAGAGTAAAATTTACTGAGTGAAATGCTGAAAATTTGATCAAAATCAGATAACAAACAAAGTTTTTGAATTTTAAAGATTTTATATTGTTCTGTTCTAGGCATGTCTTCATGAATATTCATTAGGTGAGCTGATGTCATATCCCCACTTGTTCTTTTGTATTTCATTATATGAAATTAGGTTTATTCAATCGGATTGACAACTGATTAAGTGCATTAGATATTTATTGCTGCAACTTATTTCATCATAATGGAGGCACATCATTATGCATGTATGAAAAAATGAAACATTTATGATTTCATGCAATAACAAAAGAAATAGGAAAGTGTGGATGTGACATCATCAGCCCACCAAATGAATATTCATGACGATGTGCATATAACTGTTTTCACAAAGTATTGATAAACTTTAAAATTCAATAACTAGGTTGATTTTGATGAAATTTTCAGCATTTTGCTCGATAAATTTAACTCTATTCATTTAGATCTAAATATTTTCAGCCCGGACCATACCTTAATTAAAAGTTTTTAAAAAAAAGCATTCACATCAACAAAAAGTACTATGGGAATACTGAGTATAATGGCCACCGCACACCTTAAGACTGTTCGCGATCCGATTCTGGAACAAATCGCATTTTGCTCATTTTCTGAAAATGTGAATGGAACATATCATTTTACTTGAGGTTAAAAATAATTGATAGAATAATAATATAACCCTTTTGTAAGATTGTAAGCCTTTATTTTGGAGTAAAGGCCAAATTAGCCAAATATACGACTGCTATGACGTCATTATGACTAGATATCAAATTTGCTTTTATCCTAAGAAGGATGATAGCATAGTCACAGATTTGAACATAGATATAGGTGTAGATATAGACAATAAGATATTCCAAATTCTACTAGGTTTTATTCCAAAATTGAGCCGCAGACCAATCGCAAGGTGTGCGGTCGCCTGAATGGATACTTACTTGCAAGAATTCTCATCAACAGAAGCAAATAGTCTATAGAGACGCTTCATTCTATCTTTGACTTCCATGGTGTAAGGTACAAGGGTCATGGTGAAGATCCTTTCAACTAGTAACCTGGAGGTCAAAGGTCAAATTAGACGAGAGATCAGATTAAAGTAAACATAACTGATAACTGGGGGGAAAAGATGATTTTTAAAAGATCAAGGATATGACAAGGAGATAGTTATCACTTTATTATATATATATATATATATATATATATATATATATATATATATATACTAAATTAGGATTTCTACAATCATCGATCATTATCTTGAATTCTTTACCTGTCATTTGCAAAACAGAAAAAGGAACATGATATATGTTGGACTTTATGATATGACATTGTAATCTGTCTGTCTATCTCTCTATCCATTTAGCTAGCTAGCTATCAACCCATCCTGACCTTGCCACCAAATGATCTTTTTTAAGATAATGATCTCATGGAAAAAAAATAAATTCATGACATTCTGAGTGTATACAGTCACACCACACACATACATCTTATCCTAATATTCTGTTTCCCTCTATGGAGAAAGTTAGTTTAGTAATCCCATTCAAGTTGTGTATAAAACTACCTGTCTTCAATATTAGGTTGATAATACATATGAAGCACTTTGTCTCTTATCCATAGTAACTGTTGTTTCTCAGCAGCTGAAGTATCAGTAGAGTGGTACCACTTCTTGAAGATATGACCGAGGCCGAGGACAGCTTCCTTCCGAATACGCCACTGTACATTGAAAGGAAAAAATTAAGAATTTGTGATTGATAACAAGTGTAGGAAGGACAATCCCAATTCATTGCCCTGTGTAGGGCTTTCATCAATGTTTTAACTTTAGTTCCTACTGCAAGTCTACAATAAGAATTTAATAACAAATCTCATTAAAAGAGACATCCAACACTCATCCTATGTGATTCTACGAACATAATGATGTAAACAACATTTTGAGTAATAATAAACTGCTTAGAAATAACATGACAATAAATTGATTGTTTTACACAATAAATGAAATGTATCATGTTTAATATAAGTTATGTCTCACCTTTTTATCCAATGTTCTTTCTTTGACCAAGGTCAGAAGATCATCCTTCAAGTTGTTGATATCTCTTTTAGCTGCAGCAACAATGGCTGTTACAACTTCTTGCCTCACCCCCTCATCTGTGTCATGGGCTCTCTCCCGTAGACGATCTGGAAAAAAGGAAGATTTTTGTGACATGAATTTTCTTTTCAAACAATCCTTCAATCCTGGTTTGAAAATATTGGCAATTTCTACTAGCCCCTTATAATATTCATGTAAATTCATATTGATAAGTTTTATGGTAACATATCTGGAGAAAGATACATAAAACACAAGGGTTAAAAATTGATAAAACTTGTCCTAATCTCCACTTCCATTGTCTTGATTTGTGAATTTCAGCTGCCAATAATATTTGTAATGCAAACAGATAAATGATATGGCATCTTCCAGGTATATTACTATTAAATAAAAATAACCAGTTGGTCTGAAAATTACCAAGAATCAATTATTTCCTTTCCTAACATATTTTTATTTCTAGGGGAGAGTGGTGTAAATAAGGTCACCTGTTAGTTTTTAGTTCGCTGCTCGATAATGGTATGGTCAAATGGATTACTGTTTGTGTAGTATTTGAGATGGTTCCTAAGCACAGACATGACAGATTTTGAACATAGAGAACATCTCACAGCCCAGTGCACATGGCCAGGAGGAGCACAAACCCAGCACCACCTCAAAATCAAAACTTTGTAAGTATCATTGCCACTTTAGAGAGGCGAGGCCTGTACCTAAGGCCCCCATCTCACTAGGATGGCGATCATGGCGACCATGGCGACCATGGCGATCTGTCTAAATCCCGCAAAGCGTAGCAGAATCGTCCTCGAATTCTATTTTTAGCCTGCGAGGCGATTGCACTACAACTTCACTGCGACGGACCTGCGCTGAAGGCGATGGTAATACGCTGGTAGTACGACGCTGCCACTCTCTTGCCACGATTTGAGGCAGATGTGATGCGCTGCTTCTGCGATCAAAGCGACCGTACAACGAGGCCCATACGCTAATTAGGACCTCGGTACGGTGGTGCTACGAATGGAACGATTGTGTTACGTTCATGATGGGCTCTTGAAACGATTTCAAGCAATCGGCATATTGATCGCGGCACATGAGACATTTTTCAGTCGATTGCCAACCTCCGACCAAGATGGATGTCCAGAATTTGGTTGGACTTATACATCTTAACATTATACAACAACTTCAGTTAGAAGTTGAATACGAGGACAGTAGAAGGAGGCCAAAAAGATACTGGGTCCGATCCTGGCTGTCACTTAAGTCATAATATACAATATATATTAAAATTTCACTCAAAAGATGTCGATGAGCCTAATAGTTAATATGAGGGATGCATCCAGAAATTCATAAAAGAGCATAAAAATTATTATATTTTGTTAATTTTTTCCCAAAAAGTTTGTCACTCAAAATTGTTAGGTAAATTCCTTTCAAATTTGCTTTCAAGTAGTCTACTGATGTGAGAGCACTCATTAGGGGAGGGGGGGGGGGGCACAATGCCAGAATCCCCATAAAGTGTGCTTTCCCAATCAATACATCAGTGATCGAATCATTAAAATTTTAATATTGTTTACTGTCACTGTAGTTAGAATTCATTCTATTTTTAAAACATATTCAATTTATATATTTTTGCGGAGGTAACCCATTTCGTCATCAAGACATGCGAGCGTCTTTTTTTTCTCTCTTTCAAGCTGGCTCAGCAGTTAGATTTTCATCCTCCTACTATACCTCCTCCTCTTCCTCCTCCTCCTCTACCACCACCATAACCTCTTGTTCGCTTCCTCTTGGACCGCCGGCATAACAGATTGGGCAGCTTCCCTTTTCTGTTGAAAATGTGATAATCCGCTACCATCGGCACGTTGTTTCATAGCAGCGCAGACGGTCGCTGCTCAATCGCTGGCCAGTCATCAGCGGCGCAGCAAAAGCGCAACGCGAATGCCTGCAGCGGGCTGAGAACGTGTGCCACATGCCACCCAAAGGGAAAGCGTCGTGGTGGAAACGGTGTGAAGCGTGTCGAGCGCAAGGCAGTCGCCTCGTAAACGGAAGCAGCGTAGCAGAATTGTCTTGGGAACGGGCCTGAAAAACACGGGCGATTGGTGCCGCTTTTAATGCGCTTCTACTACGCTTTGTGCGTTGGAGCTTCGTTACAGCTACGAATATGTCGTTTGTAATACGCTCTTGACTCGATTATGATGCGCTTTAGCACCTCCGCGATCTCGCTACGTAAGTTTTGAACATGTTCAAAATTTTGTGGCGACCAGGAAGATGGTGGCGATCCTTGCCGCTTCAGAAAAGATCAAGGTACGACGGAGAAGATTGAAAAGATCAAGTCACGTTCAAGCTACGATATACCACGCTTTGTCGATTTTTGACGATCGCAGCGGAATCGCCATCTAGTGAGATGGGGGTATAACCAGTAATGTGTATTAACTTTTTATCTTAGTTTACTTGTGTAAGGTATTATTGAGCCTGCAGAACTGTAGTAAATTTCACCACTTTCCCTCTTTTTTTCTGACTGGAGGCCTATGAACTTAACATGTCCGATGGGGTAAATGAGGCCCCTGGATTAATACATAATTAGCACCGTATGATTATTGGTTACATCTGATAAAACAGTAAAATGCAGTGTAGACATGTCCACACTTGCTTATGTACACCAAAAGTGTTCATTTTCAATAGAACATGTAGAAACATGATAGTATAACTTTGAAAATTGAAAACACAATGCAACAATGATATTTTTCATCATTTTAGATAAGATTGATAAATGAATCATTAAATGAGGCCTTTAGGAGAATTAAAATTTAATCCTGTGATTGTTACTAGTAAATGTTCTGTGATTGTATCAAACCAACTGAACTATTTTTACTTTGAATATAGCGACACAAAATACTTTTTAATCAAGGGGCCTCATTTACCCACTTTGATGGGGCAAATAAGGCCACCTGACAACAATGTTTAATGCTCATTAATATGCAACAGAGATTGATTAGTTCTCGTTATTCTAATGGATAATGTAGGTCTGCCATAGACCTAATATTAGTCATCCAAACACATTTCTGCGGGTATGCATTAAAAAGACATGAATGGAAAAGGTGGCCTTATTTAGCCCACTCTCCCCTACATGTATATTTTTTCATTGCTTTATTTATCTTTTTTAATTATTCATTATGAATAATTTTTCATTTAAATTTTTAAGCATCATTATTTTGATTATTCATTTACTTATTTCATAATAAGTTTATTTCTTTTTTTTTTGGGGGGGGGGGTGAAAACTGATATACCTATTCATATCACAGACAGTGTCTTCTTGAGAATTGAAATGAACTTGTAAAAATAAATCTTTCAATGCAATATTACAGTTAATCAATCTTACCTGCCAGATCAGTGACCAGGTAGGGGTGATGGACCACAAACTGGGGAACAAACTTGACACATTCCATCCGTATTGGCACACTGATGTCACTGAACCTGGTAGATTAATAAACAATAATTGAATGATAAGGTATTAAGTCTTGGCTGAAACAACATTTGGTGAGAATAACGATTTGGTGAGAATAATGAGTCTTCAGGGGTTTTAGTTATCACCTCTCTCTTGCATGATTTCATATTTGATGCATAAACATCAATCTGTTGGTTGTATTTGCACAACACTCCTTGTATGATGCATTTATTGTTTTCTTACAATTCTGGGTTTATTGATGAATTTTACATTATTCACAGAGTTTTCAGCATTAAAATAATGTGTTATTTGCTTGGTAATTCTTCAAAAAATTGTGTTTGTTGAAGAAGTTTACTTTATCAGAGCCATGCTAATATTTTTATTGCATGAACATCAAGTAAATAGACATTGGATAATAGAGAAGCTTTTAGAAAAAAAGAGAGAACTGAAAGAGAGGTAACAGAGAACATATTATACATAGTTGAATATAATGTCATTGAAAACATATCAAATACACAATGAAGAACGTATCAAAATATGTGGAAACATACCTTCCTAAGAAACAGCTCCAGAGTGGTTTATTCTGAGTTGCTAAATCTGAATCTCTGTCTGAAAACATTCGTCCAAGAAGCTTGGTTACTGCCAGTCTCTCTCGCTCATCATTGCTCTGAAAGTAGATACAATAAATATACATCAAGTAAGGAAAAATATAGTTATTATAATCATATGCAATGTTCGGTTTACAGACTACGGCTATCACTTGCAGAAGTTACAATACATCACTGAACACAGAAATTGTCAAAATCTGTCAGAAAACTGAAAGATAGTCCACAATAGTTAAAGTACTTTAGGGTGTGAAGCCACTTTTCTTTATGGCACTACCATGGTTAAGAATGCATGATCAATGTTGTCCAATCAAAATACATGTATTTTCTGAATATGATATAAATTAATACTTGGGTCATTAATTTGACCGATCAGAAATTCAGCATACTTCGTTATGTAAACAGTAGGCCTACAGTTTAAATCATCACCTTAAATAAAATTATTACCAATTTCCACATTTGAGATCGATCAGAAAAATCCCAACACTTTGTAATAAAAGACCAAGAACATACCTTAAGTTTGAATTCCAGCTGTGGTAGGACTGCCAAGAGAAGGTTACTTGAGATGGTATGAAGCTGATAGACTAGCTCATAGGAATGACTCGCAAGGTCACTGGTTGAGCTCCTACCAAGGATCATCACATTATTGAAGAACTATGAGAGAGAGAAAAAATATCAATGAGATCAACACAGAATCCAAAATTTTATAAAATACATATATATTTAAACGTAATTTTATTATGTCTTCCCTAATTTCAACTTGCTTATCAACTCTCATTGCTACACATGTTCAGGTCATTTCTCATGAATTTACTATTACAGTGTTTGATATTTGTTCATGTTATGGGACTTGAGAAATATGTTAAATAAATTCCCTAAGTTTAAATAAATTCAAATCAAATAAAAATCTTTCATGATACAAAGCAATAGAAGGTACCAACAAGTAGTAAATTACATATATATATTTCACACATATTTACTGCAATTACTAAAAAGTTGCAACAATTCAAAGGATTGAGCATGTTAATAAATTTAATGTTAACTTAAGAAACTAGACACTGCTTGTCCCATTTTTTAAATTTTTTCCTTCGTTTCATTAAAAATATGAAAAATAAGGATCTCATTGCTGTGAATTTTCCAGATTTCCTAACACACACAATTGATGAAAACGTATCATGGTTTGTAATATCATGCCTTTGTATACATCTCTATCTGACTGATCATGTAAATTCATCTTTTAAAGGTTTTTCCTCTTTACTTCTTAGGCTACAACACTGCTTCGGATATCATACATTTTCATTAGACTCACAAAGAGTGCAATTTTTTTTTAAGGGTGAAGAGTACTAAATTTCAACAGGAAACTTAGTAACTCAACAAAGTTGGCTGAACCTGGTTGGTCTGCTGAAACAAGACAAGAAAAGACGAAGACACAAGTAAGAATCTGCACATGGAGGACTTACCGCTTGGATAGAAGGTTCAATGCTGGTAGAGGTTCTCTTGACTAAATCCTTGGCCAACTCATGAGCTTGAGGATGCAGTAGCTGCTTGGAATCTAGGAGATTGGACAAGATCACCTCCAGGAGTTCCTGAGGAACCACATCATTCTCACTGATCAGAGGACACATCACATCCAACATGAAGGTGCGGACCTTTGGGGTATGCTTCTCACTGCAGGAACATTAAGAAGATGGTAAAGATGGTTGCTTTTCAGAGATGACCTAAACCTACAATACAGACTCTCTAATAACAAAATTAAAAGGCTCTTCCTTCAAAAATAGGATTAAGTGGGGTAGACATTATTAACAGTTTCATAAAACATATCAGCAATTCAATATACCTAATATCTATCATTCCCATCTCAGTAAATCCAAATATATTTGCAAACACTTAGGCTGATGGGAAGGGGTGTTTTTTTTAAACATATATCGCATCCACAGTTTTTTAAGCCTTTGTTATTGATACAAATTTCTATGAAAGCCCTTTGAAGGAGTAACCTACTTGATGATACTGAAGAAGATGGTGAAGAGCTCGACGAAGATCTCTGCAGAATCTTCCAGCTCCATGCAGATATTGAATGACTTCACCATAGCTAGGTTCTCCAGGAGGTAGAAGTATCTCTTCCAGGAGGGGCCATCAACATTCTCTAGACCCCAAAGCTGCTTGTTCAGGAATTGGAATATCAACTGGAAGGTAAGCAAGCACAAAAGAAAAAGGATAGAAACATAGACTTCATTATAATTCAATGAGGCCCAGTATGGGGGTATGAAAAGAAATTATTAAATGCTCAAATGCTTGAAATATCAAGATTTACTCATGTCATATGCAGTTAATGGCTGAATACATTTTATCCACAATACTTGCCTGTTCAAATAAAGCAATACATCAAGTTCTGTAAAATCAATTTCATATATTTCCAGAATTTTGGGCAAATGAGATATTTAAAAACATTTCAACTCATACAGTTTCCTCAAGCCATTCAGTCTGGCTAAAAAGTAGCTTGGCAATGAATGTCAATACCTTGAGCTGCTCGCCGGTCCTGTAAGGTGCCTCAGGAGCAAATATCCTGAAGACATCCGCAAGACAACAACCCACAAGAAGCCGTACATCCTTGCTAGAATGCTTGAAGAGAAAGGGTTCCAAGAGGTGGAGGGCTAGGGGCTCATACGGGGTGGTGTCCTCTTCCTGTTCCATGTCTTGGAACACCCTGGCCAACATCTGTACAACCACATAAATTACATATTCAAGTTAAAAAAAATCACATTTACCATTGAATTCACATTTATCACAAATTTTCTAAGGCATTTTCAACATGAAACAATCTAAATCATTCTAATTCACATGTTACAAATTTACAATATTGAATTGTTATTTACATGGAGGGTTTTTAGAGGCAAACATATTATAGAGATCTGTTGCAGATGTCTATGAAAAAAAAAATGAATCTATGTCTAGATGGTGATTCTGTCATCAAACAATGTTAGATGATAAATGAATATGTTGCTCTGCTAATATGATTGTTATTGGTCAATGTATGATCATGTGATTGCTCAACATATTCAAATAATATTGAATGACCATATTTTTCAAGGCACTCTCTTTAAATCGTTTCCTCATATCCAACTCAAGACCATCCAATATCATTTCAAAATTTGCAACACATCCCTTCCATTTCATTGGAAAACCTATATGTCTAAAATTTGGAATTTGGATTCTCAATTTCAGAACTGTCATCAAGCAATAGCATGTACAATGATACGGGAACCTAACAAATAGATGTGAACAATTGAATTATGTCATTTTAATAGGTACAAGCATTCAAAAGTACAAGGCTTTTGTAAAGACAATCCATGTTATTTTTTTTAATCTTAAAAAAAAAAAAAATCTCTAATAAGTTGTAACAATTAAGAGTAATTAACACAAAAGCAAAACAATTCAATTTTCACATGACAGAAGACTAAAAAGAAGATGAGAAATGCCTACTCACTTTGAGTCGTCTAACCATCTCATCCTTGGATAGGTCAGGGGTCAACTCCTTGGATCCGGGAGGGTAGGTCACGGGAATGACCCTACTGACCTTGGACCTAGTCATCCTGCAAGACTTGGAGGTGCTGGTCTAACAAAGGGAATGCTATTAGAGGTACCTTGGAGATGGATGCAAGTCACTTCTTGATCTATCCGAGGTAGCACACCATCCTAATGATAGAATAAATTTTACATTGACAAATAAAGTAAAATATCAAGGGAAGGAAAGAAAAGAGGAGGGTTAAAATGTTGACAGTTACAGTAAACACTGTCATTTTTATGATTAAGTTTTCACAATGAGTAAGCAAAGAATATATTTTGGGGCTATAATATTCAAAAAGTTCAGATCACAGGTGTACTTTTTCTTGAATGAGTCTTACATGTAATAAAATAATCTACAGTACCTACTTCTTTAGGGCATTAGCTTTGTGACTGTATCAAACACTTCACTTTTTTGTTTCAAATAGCAGGTAAAATGATTTTTGTATGCCCTACAATGGCCATTATACAGTATCTCCATGACGAAAATGTCACATTTCCAGCATGTTTGTGACATAAGTCATTAGTCTTTTCACTATCGTTTATTTTGACAAAGCTGGTGACAGCTTTTCATTCCCGTAGAAACATGATAAAGCAAGCTTTAACAACAAAAAAAAAGGAGAGAAAAGGCAATTTAAATCGCACTGATCAACTACAACTCCTACTCCTTATTTGCCATGATTTGACCACAATGCAGATGCGAATGGCTGCTGCAAGTCAGAGGCTCTCACTACACTGCCAAATGAAGGGTGGGGATGTAAAATCATTGGAGAGATAAATGGCAATAAAGTCCAAATTAAAATAAAGGTTTTGTGAAATATTGGGATGAAAGCTGAAATTGAACTTTGGCATTGCAATTAAAATTAGGCAACTAGACTATATCAAACATTGGTGGAGGTTGGACTCTGGAGAAAGGAAAGTTTAGTCCATAGTGTCTAGAATAATATTGCAAAAATAATCTGTCATCTTCTGAGCATTCATCTGTTCATTGACATTGCATATTAGGGCAAGGCCAAGAGTTTGCGAATGTTACACATGGGACATTTCAGAGGCTTTCAGGACCTGAAAAATTGTGTACTGTTAAATGACTTTGATTAGATTTAATACCATCATGATGGTTGATGTCTGGAAGAATAATCATGTAAAAATTGTGACATATGACTGTGACCTTTTAGAGAGAAAACAAGTGCTGTTACGTATGAGACGCAGATTTTTTTTTTTTTATACATTTTTCAAGTTGAGAATTCTCTAAAAAATTTCATTTGACAACTTGTTTCTCATTGTTATAAAAGTCTCAACACTCTTGTATATATCCAATGCAAGTTTCATGTCATAAGGCAAAATCCTACAATTACAGACTCTAATTAAACAAATTAATGTCATGTTACTTATGCAAGGCTCCACATTAACTTTTTTTGGTGGTGGCCTGTTCGGGCCACCAAAACCTTCAAATAGCTTTTTTTGGTGGCCCGATATTAAAGTTTGGTGGCCCGAAAAATATATAGAAAAACATAATTAAAAGTGAATGAGACAAACTTCTGAAATATTAATTCTGCAGCCACTACCACTAAATTACTTTCACTTTGTACATCTTGTATTTAAATCTTGTTTGCTGTTATTTTACTTTGCTAATTGATTCGTGGTAATATATAAATTGTTCTACCATTGTAAATATGAAATGATTGAAAGAGAATAAAAGAATTGTATTGTTCTCATGTTGTGTGCACTTTTAAAAAAACCTCCGTATAGACACACACTCATAATGGTAAAGTAAATAAATACCGGTAGTGCATAGCAACTCAGATAGTTGTACAAAACAATGATTTTTCCTTTCTTGCTTTTGAATCCTAAAACTATGCAGGCCCCAAATCCAGTTTATTTGATCTTTTCCAGCATATTATAGCAGGAGAAAATCACAGAATAATATGCTGCAAAATTAGAACAATGCATAAAAGGGGGAAACAGACAATAATGTTTAGAATAGTTAAAAAAAAAGAAAACAAAAATAATTAAATAAGTGAAATAAAACATAAGAAAGAAAAAAAGCAAAGAACAGAAAAAAAAATTTAGAGAAAAAAAAAAATGAAAGAAAAATGAATAAAACAAAATCAATAAAAAATGAGGGAAAATATTATTGTTCAGTAGAAATATATTCTTCAATCAGGCATATTCAATGGGAAGGGGTATAAATGGTTTAATATCACCATAAAAAAATGAAAGAAAAAATACCGTAGAAAACAGCAAAAGTTGTATCTGGAAAAAACAGTGTGAGAAAAGTCCTTCCCTATATTTGCCAAAATGCTGGAAAAATTCACATTTCATATCATGAAATGCCTTCCCAAAGTATTTACTTCCTCAAGAGTGGTTTAAGAAGTCAGTTATAAACAAGAAAGAGAAACTTTTATTTTTGGCTAGAAAAGACACAGCTTTGAATGCATTTTTGAAATCGGTCTTTTTGAGTCAAAAGAGGTCATAATTCCTCTTTTTAATGCTTGCAAATAATCAGGTTACACCAGATTTTAGTAATATGGACTGTAGAAGGGCATTTCATTGATGTAAAATGTGACTTTGACGTAGAAATTCAAAGTTCTGTGGAAGATTTCTTAGCAGCAACATTTCATATCGCAGCTCCGAGTCTGAATAATCTGCTAGCGCACATCAGCTGCAGTGGTTTCAACATGCATGCAAAGCTCAGACGGCCGGTGCAGCTGGCTGGATAATAGTTACTGTATGCTATAGCGGTAGGCCTACATACTGTCATGACTATGCAATCTTTGTGTGTGTGTATTTGTGTGTAGATTAACAAAAAGGGCGCATGATGAATTGGTTTGCAACTTGAACTGTAGAAAGTTCATAAATGCGTGTAAAATCGGGAGAAAAATTGCGCTACTTTGGAAATTATTGGCTGCCCAATTCAGGCCACCAAAACTTAACATTTTTTCAATAATGGCAGCCCGAAGTGAATTTCTGCTGGCCCTGGGCCACCGCTAATGTCGAGCCTTGACTTAAGACACATTTTGTCCCCATAGGTGATGTACACAATTTTCCCCATGATTTTAAAAATTTGAATAATTTTCTTTTAAAATGTTCTATTGAGACATACATATATGTGATATGGCTGAAAAGAAAATTACCTGGTAGCCATTTCACTGTAGTTTTTCTTGTTTTTTCATGGTTTCATTATTTTATGTATTTCTATTGTTTTTTCATATTATTCCATTTTCATCATTTTTTATTCAATTATTTTCATTTATCAATATTTATTGCAATTACAAATCAGTCTTTAGAAATTAAAGAAAAGGTGAGCAAATCACTTTTTGGGGCAATCTGGAATTTCATCCATCTGAAAAATTCATTTCCCCATTTACCATTTACATTGTGTACAAATGTCCCATACTTCACCTTTTTTCAATTAACTTTTCAATAAAAAGTAAGAGATATTTTTAAAAACTTTTTTTTTGGTATAGACTTAATATTTGAATACGAATTCATAAAATTAGAACTTCCTAGAGATGCAATGCAACAATACAAGTATTGTATTCCGAGAAATAACATTAAAAAAAATCTCAAAATGTTATGTGTGGGATATTCCATCCTTGGACAAGATCTAATTTGCATACATGTGTATATTTAAATACCACTCCCCCCCCCAAAAAAAAGTAATAAGATGTTGGGGGTCCATGTCCTGCCTATGACTAAATCTCAAGTTTTGTTCTGATTTTCTATGAGGCTTTTATAATTGTTCCATACATAATGTCTATTTTACCAATTATGAAAATTAGATGTCCTAAATTACCATAACTTTGCATATTATCAATCTTTTCTTAATGAAATTTTAAAATTCAACATTTTGGCTTTCTTGCCCCCGAAAGATAAAATATAGTCTTCTAGGCTAGGGCGACCTTTGATTAGACTTGCCCACTAACTTACTTTCAGATGCCACAACAAAACCCTTAAAAATAAATTTGTCTTTTCTTGTCTTACCGTTTTTCTTTTATTGTGACAGTTAATTGATTTTCGAGAGAAACTATCATTAGAGGCGCTGGTCCAAAAATTGGAATTGTCCCAGAAAACAAGGATATCCTCATAAACCAGGATAAATCATGTCTTGATAAATTGAGATTGTCCTTGTTTATGAGGACAGTTTTTTTTTCACTTACCCCTGCGGGACAAAGACAGAAGTTACGGGATTGAGAGTGCCAAAAAATAGATTCAGCGACCTCAATTCCCCCCAGTTCACCGTCTATTTCTTATGACTTCCCGTCCTCCAATAATCTGAATGTTATGAAACTTGATATGTTTACATAATACATTAACTAACGCAATCAACTGATGTTGGCACTTGACAGGTGAATGAACTTTCCTAGATTTCTTGTGTGGAGAAATCTTTGAAAACCCGAGACAGTTCCTGTGTGTAAACTGGGACAATGACTATACGTGCTATAATTACGGGTGAGCATGAGTGGTGAAACAAACATGACAAACATGTCAGCTTAATGCACATTCACTATGTTTCAAACTTTCACAATGTGACTGCCAAAATTAGTGCCAAGCAGGCTAACTTTTTAGTCAGTGGCAATATTGGAAAGGCAAAAATTAACTTCATTCTTACATGTAAAAAGGCGCGTCCTCTAAATTAACACAAACATCAAGAGTCAAGTCAAGACAAAAAAAAAAAACAATCAACATTCAATGTTCACACACATCAACAAATTCTACTTAAGCTTCTTAACCAAGCATATCTTCCAATTCACAAATTCCGACACAACCACTGAGAATAATGCCAAAACATCTTGAACAATGTTGAAACATGATTTGTTCTTCAACCAACAATACATACACATACTGCAACGACTGGGACTACGAAATGATGATTGCTGCAATTTGGTAAACGATCTTGTTGCGCCCATACGAAGTAAACTAAAAGCGTCGATGCAGAACTCAAAGACACACAGAGTGAAATATCGAATAAAAAATATACTTCTTAGAACATGAGTACAATAATTCTTCCAGTTTCATCAGAAAAGACTTTGAAATTTGGGATTTATTTCACTTACCAGAACGAAGTATCTGGCGCCAAGCGTCCCTGGACTCACGATAGTTTGCGTGTAATCAAGTTAGTTGGGTTGACGAAAATGAAACGCGATGCTATTGGCCTATTTTCCGACTCGGGCAAGTTTCTAACCAATCACATCGGCAGTTTCTTCACCATAGAGTGTAACTGTTCCGGCATAAAGGAAATGATATTTCAATACATTTATTTTGTGATGGGACGATCCCCCTGATGGGGGGGGGGGGGGGGGGGTGACTTTGGGATGTTTGAGGGGCAGATCTCTGAGAAATGGAATAAAGATCTCCACTAGTACTATCGCTTAAGGACGTTCCACAGTTAAGGTGAAATCCATGTCATTTTCACCCGGCATTTTCACCAAACTTTGCACATAGATACTTAAAAACCTGAATATTCAAAATATTCAAAAGTTAACATATAGGTCCATGTGCTTGATTTTTTGCTATAGAGCTTCAAAATTCACCCAAATGGATGTTCTTAAGAATTGCGCGTTCAAAAGATTTTTGCATTTTTAGATCTCGCAAGATCACTACAGTGAGTTTAAACCTCTATTACTCAGTCAAAATATATGAAAAAGTAATTAAAATTTTGCAAGAGAGTGAATTATTGTATTGTTAGAATATAAAATCTATTTATAGTGCTATTTGTTTGCAATTTTAAGTCTAACAGCCTTGTCAGTTCTTAAATATGACGTAAAGATAACAAAAACCCAATCTAAAAAATGTGAAATTTCAACAAAAGTACAATAAATGCTGCACTTTATTCAAAATCCATGTCATTTTCACCAAAGTTTGCAAAGTTGTAGAGATAGGTATACCTAAGAGGTGCAACTTTTAAAAAATGGGGGTTCATGTGCTTGTTTTCAAACTATCCGCATTTTTATTAAAGCAAAGTGCTTTTTATAACACCAAAAATGCGCCAAATGCTATTTGTATCTATGTGAAGAAAAAAATCAAAACCACTCTACCATTTATTCAAACTCGGGGTCATATTCGTGATTCTTGACAGCACTGCAGAGTAAAGTAGTTTGAGGTTGTAGAGATATTTTTTCAAATGGTCCATGGAATAATTCCATATTTTTAGCTTCATAAAATAACGCATCGGATCTGCAGTTCGAGTGCAGATAATGAGAAAAATAAGCTCATACCCACAGCTAATTAATCACCTGTTCATCTATTGTGACGTCAGTGCGCAGAGTGTAAAATATGCGCAGATCACAAAGCGCACAAACATAACTGTGGAACGTCCTTAAATGAAAAAATATGTTTCATATATCATATATTTCACTACAAAATAAATTTGCTCACACTCGATCTATCTGCAAGCGCGAAAGGCGGGAGGGGGAAGGCCCAATATATATCTGATTGGGCCTTCCCCCTCCCACCTTTCACGCTTACAGATAGATCAAGTGTAAGCTTTTTATTTTTTGACAAGCAAAAAACAAGTAAAGTCCTGGGTATGGACAAAATATTCCCATTATGATTTGCTGCAACTCTCGAATGGGGGGGGGGGGGGGGTGGCACAATTGTGTATAATTGGCATATTTACACTACAAATATTGACTAAGGCACGTATTCTGAAGTCGGGTTTAACTTAAACTCAGGTTTAAAGTTGTGGTTTAAGTATGGATAGTCAATTGTTACATAAATCACTAACAATAGAGGTATCATATTTCAGCTCAGTCATTTGGCTCTCAAATCATTCATAATTGTCTAGGAAGTATATAAATAAATTATTGTCTTCACCATCGATGAATCAGGAAAGAGCAGAGTAAACACAAGAAACATACAACTGAATAAAAATTTTGACACTTTTAGCTTCCAATAATTTTAGCACAGAGTTAGACCATGGTCTAAGTAAAATGCAACTTCAGAATACGGGCCTATGACTCTCAAAGGGGGGAGGGTCATGGGTCAGGTGTACCCCTCACCTGCATCCACCACTGGTTGGGTGGGTTGGGGATTTGCCGGGGGAGGGGTGCCATCTTCTCCCTCCCAAAACTAGGTAAGGCCATGTATGAGCAAGCATATCAAATTTTCAAGCAGTAAATTGTAGAATAATCTTGCCTCCCCAACACACTCACACATACGTATTTATTAGGCAACTATACCTCTCCTACTTCTAGTATCTATGCTGTCGACTTACTCACATACTGCATTGGGCTTTTCACATATACATTACCATTACAGCCTTCAGAAAGCTACAAATATTTTGAATGTAAGATTTGAATGCTGCATGTGAAGTGCAAATTGACAATCTATTTGGGTGAAGCGTATGGCAAAAAAAAGTTACAAACCAGATCTTCTGCTTTCTCCACCCCTTTTGTTTTAAAGGTAAATGCTAGTTTTGGTAACGATATAAAAAATGAATTCGTACAGAATCCAATGAAATGACCACCAAAGTGTCTGTTTGTATAAATAAAATGCATGTGCCAAAGGATTCTGGAAGAAATTGTGTAATTGCTGAGAAATCAGCAAATAAGCACTGGATTCGGGTAGGGCGTCGGGCCGAACGCCCTCAGCAATAATTATACATTGTCCCACGTGCTCTTATCTGTGTTGGGGATCTTTGGTGTGAACATTTTTCAGCGTAGATTTCAAGATTTCACAAAGTTTGGTTAATGTAACTGTACCAGATCTAGATCCTCCATGATATACTGACAATTAAGCCTTGTTTTACAGACTTTCGCAGTGTTTACTGCAACTACTGGAATTTCTCTTTAAGGAGTAGGGTAAAGTCAAATTTCTCTTTTTAGGGTGCATTAATTTTTTACAACACATTTGGTAAAAATAGATGGGCATCCACAGCCTCTGATTAATTTAATTCAAGAATTGCAAACAAATAATTTGTAGACTGCTTAAATATGCTTGTAACCTCAAAGAATTTTTACGGAACTTTTGATTTATCAAAAGTTTTAAAGCACAAAGGAAATGAGAAATACAATAAGGAGCTCATGTACTACAAAACTCCAAGTTGGGTTCTGCAAAAGCTTTTCCTTGGTTCATACAGAAACCAGCCAAGCTTTGCCATAGCTTGACTTAAAGGACAAGTCCACCCCACCAAAAGTTGATTTGAATAAAAAGAGACAAATCCAACTAGCATAACACTGAAAATTTCATTAAAAATCGGACGTAAAATAAGAAAGTTATGACATTTTAAACTTTCGCTTAATTTCACAAAACAGTTATATGCACATCCTGGCTAGTACGTAAATGAGGAGACTATGACATCATCCACTCACTATTTCTTTTGTATTTCATTATATGACATATTCTAATTTTCTCCTCGTTGTCAAGTGATACTATTAATTCCCCCCTGAATATGTGGAATTGGCAATGTATAATACTATATGGTTCAGTCAAGTTGGTCATTATTGTCAAATCTATAAAAAATGAAATATTGTACAATTCAAAAAAAAAGAAAAAAGAAATAGGGAGTGATGGACATCATCGACTGACTCGCCTAGTTGTGCATATCAGTTCTATGAAAAATAAGCGAAAATTTAAAATGTCAAAACTTTCCTATTTTACATCCGATTTTGATGAAATTTTCAGCACTATGCTAGTTTTTATTTTTCTCTATTTATTCAAGTCAGCATTTTCCTGGGGCAGACTTGACCTTTAATAAATAAATCAATAAATGTTGACTTGTCTACCAATTCTTGATTTACTTTTATCATTTTAAAGCAGAATAGTTTTTTATCAGATGGATGGTACACATAAAATATCAGTCCTTTGGATTTCTTTAGAAAAGAAATTATCAAACAAAAACATATTCGATTAGTTATGGAAACATAACAATGAAAAAAGTAGAACAAATCTTTGACAGTAAGGCAAAGCAAGACACATACCCCATATTTGGTTGTATGACCAGGGAGTTGGGAGTAGAAACACCAATGGTGAAATAGTTATGCATAATAATAATATAGGGTATTTATATTGCGCACATATCCACCTTGTTAGGTGCTCAAGGCGCTCCTATATTACCCGGCTAAGCTAGGCGTTCACAGCGCACACAGCTTCTTGAGGAATTACTTCCTACCGGTACCCATTTACCTCACCTGGGTTGAGTGCAGCACATTGTGGATCAGTTTCTTGATGAAGGAAATGAAACAAATGCATACACAAATGAAATTTCATTTACATATTTCTTCATTTTTAATAATGAAATTTGAACATATAGATGTATTTAACATACTGTACACATAACTTTAAATGGTTGCTTTGTTACACTGTAGTACACCTTTGATTTGTTTATTTTGGATACAAATTTGCAAAACACCTTGTATGAACCTAACAATCATTACATGTTTACACACTACATACAAATATTCACTCATTTTGATGAGTATGAATGTTGCACCTTCAACAATTGTCACTGAGCCTTTCTTTATTTGATTACCTCACCCCCTTAAAAATAAACAAGTGTATCACTACACATCAACATCAAAGTACATTCTACTCCTCCTGATGTAAAACACCAAGATGCTTTATTTTGTTGCGTAGCCTCTTATGCCGATACTTTAAAAAAAAAAAAATAAAAAAAAAAAATAAAAAATGTATACAGCATTATGACAAAGATAGAGTCTGCACTAATCATTCTCAAACATTATATCCCTGGGCCCCATTAATTAAAATAAGGGAAAAATACACATTTTTTTTTCATAGTTGATTTCAGCATGTCATACAATAAAAAGAAGGCAAAACTAGAAATTAAAAAGAGATATAAAGCTTTTACAAACTGCTCCTAGATTGTAGTAACACTGCAAAGCAATCTCTAAGGTATGCACTGTAGTGTTATCTATGATTGAAGTATATTAGTATATCATTATCATCTTTTTTAACAGACCGCATAATATGGTTTCATATTTCATATGTTCTTATGCCTATGGGATAACCCAAATTTCCACTGGTGTTTCAACAAAGTGGGACACAGAAAAAATATTAACAAGAATGAAAGAGAGAGAGAGAGAGAGAAAAGAAAGAAAGAAGAAATAGGGAAAAGACAAAGAAAAAAAAGTATGAAACAAACTGGTGTTTCAACAAAGTGGGACATAGAAAAAATATTAACAAGAAAGAGAGAGAGAGAAAAGAAGGAATGAAGAAAAAGGTAAAAGACAAAGAAAAAAAAAGAAAGTATGAAACAAAAATAGTTCTACTAAGTAAACACTATCTATTGCTTTCTAGACAGTCACATATATATAAAACATATTGCTGCATCTTGGCACTGACAAGCATTTAAAAAAAAATGCATCTATTTTGCATACTACTCACGAACTGATCTTTGATGAATGCATTGCAATCAATGGATTGATATCTGCACAGAAGGGGGCATAAGGAAATATTTCATCCTCTTTTTTTTATAGAATTAAAATCATTCATATGAAGTGATATTACGTCTTTGGCTCCAAATATAATACGGAGTCAATGTCCACCCAATATGACAATGTTATTCATTAGTTACTGATGTTCTACTAAGCACGATATAGATATATTTAGTTTGATAACAGACATGTGACAGCCCTTAGAGTAAATTCATTTTTTTTATTTGCTTTTTTTTTTACTAGTTATTCCTGAACATTTGTAGTAGTACTACTAAATAATGCAATAGTCTAAAACATTTCAAGAACATTCATAACTTCTACATCTTGATTGGTCCCACATAAAAAACAACATAAATTTTCTTTTCAAGTAAACAATCCCAAACTTGAAATAGTATGTGAGAATTATTACTTCACAAATATCAGGGAAATATGGTGTGTTTGTCTTTTGTGTAACCTTGTTATATAAATGACTTACAAAGAAAAATAAGTAAAATTTAACATAACACAGAAATATGTTCAAACAAAGTAACAGATTTACTTACTAAGTTTGTTCATATAATAACCAGCAACATAGAAAACATTAAAACAAAAGAATACTGAATATTGGATAACTGATATCTATTTACACACAGCTTGATTACAGAATTCCAAACCTTATTATTGTACTTAAATCTTATTTCAGATTTCCATTATACATTTAATAAACTGTGTAACCCATATGATAAGGTTGTAGTGCTTTCAAAATGCTGTGAATTTAAAGGTGCAGGATACGAGCTTGGTTGTATAAACAAAAAATATATCATTTCTTTCAGTACCTCTAGAAACCTGTATAAAATATGTCCAATTAATGCATACCATACATGGAAAATAAACATTTTCATTAAATATGATGTGACTCAATAGGAAAATAATAATTTCAAAACATATAATTAACAGTCAAAAACAGATTAAGCCAAGTAAAGTATATATGTACCAGTCATACATTTGAAATTGAATAATCAATGTGTTAACTCACTTTACAAACTCAATTCAATAATCATTTCACATGGGAAAATCAGCCTTAAAAGTGTACAAAGTTTCAGCAAAATTGAAGCTGAAAGAAAAAAAGGGGAGGGGAAATGGTGATCTTAATATCATCCCTGTAGTGATTGAATAAGAAATAAAATAAGACAAAATAATTATCCTTAAATACTGAGCAAAAACAGTGAGTGAGATATAATCACATTACACACTAAGAGTTGATCTTTATATATTAACATAAACAAGAATCAAAACACATTTTTTCATGTGGTTTTAAGTACCGGTGAGTCTATATATTGTTCATAATACTTCTATTGATAATACATGTAGAGATGAAACAAAACTCATAAATCATTGACATCACTAGAATGTAGACTCACCAAGTAAATGATAGCATAACTGTCAACAGAATACTCAAGAAATCAAAGGATAGGCAGTGGGGAATTCTGCAAAGTATGGTAGTTGTTTTATGATCAAGAGAACTGGGATCACAAAACAAGTAAAAAAGGCAATACTTTTTGGTCCTCAAATACCGGTAAGGCCTACAGCCTCTAGTCTTATTGTCGATCTACTAGTGCCCTTTAATTCCTAGCATGCCAAAGAAATGATAAATCTATAAGATATATGTCACTGTGGTGCTTTTTGACACTTGGGACTACATGTATCTCGTTTCAATTCTTGTACTTGGTCAATCTGGTTACACTTGGTTACTAATGAGTAATTTTTTTTTAAATCATTATTTTTTATTCAGTGTTTTTTTTTAAGGGGGGGGGGGAAATGTTTAAAGCAATAACCAGCCAGGTAGAAAAGTTGAATGTTTCATACATGTTTACATTAAAAGAAATTATGATAAATCAACCTAACTGCTTCAACCAACTTTTCAGAAGCATATAATAATATAATGACAAAGGGAGAAATGCAAGTTATTTTCTGTTCCCTCCCCACCCCCCCCCCCCCCCAATAAGAAATGTCCCAACATTTTCCTTTATATTCAAATTAATTTCTCTTTGAATCTTTCATCTTGAAAATAATGATGTTGATTGATGAGAATTACACACACATGTACTTATGTAATGATATCAATGGAACACATGTTACAAGGAATAAAGCTTTGAGTCTTGACTTCATCTGGATAAAAAAAGAATAAATATCAATATAAATCCTATTAGCAATATATAATTGACAGGAAGACATTTCCTATAAGGACATGGAATTAATGAAAAATAATGAGACATGCCTGAAAAGATGTTCCATCATGGATCTATTCAGAACTTTTAAGTGGTAAATAATATTCTGATAAAGGTACATAAGCAAGCACTTAAAATCATCATTTTACATACATTAATTATCATTTGTGTACAATGTACATGTAGTAGAGGGATCATCTGTTCCTCTTTATACTTTAAAAACAAGCAACACATAGTCAGTCCACTATGACTGCTATAATAAACCCCCATCCCCCCCCAAAAAAAACAGAAATAAAATAAATTGAACAAAGAAAAGAGAATTGCTCTTGATCTACAGGCATTCTTAATTCACCACATAAACTAATCATCTTGATTTAATCGACTTACATACAATCAACATAAAAATTGCCCTAGGCCTACTTATATTTTAGTTCTGAGCATGAACTATTTACTAATTGATCTAAAGTCCTAACTACAGTGATTACATATGAAATGCTATACTATTTTATCATTCATCAGAAAGGGAGGATCAAACATGCAATTCTTGGTGCAAGAAAGAAGAACCTGCTCAAATCAAGCCCCATTATAATAGTAATTCATTTTCACACATGCTATATTGGGCAACATTGCCTTTGCACATGTGTGCACACAGGGACCCATATTCACAAACCCTAAGAGGCAAAGTTCACCTGAACGTGCACTGTTGCCAATGCAATTACACATACTTCACATTTTGCTGCATGATGATCATCAATATGGGCCCCCTCAAACATTTCATCTACTCACTCACACATTTATCTGATATACACAAAATATAGGTAATGAGTTTTCACAAAGCTCTGCAATGCAATGAGGTATATAAAATCACAAGAGCAATACAGTCATACAATTATCAATGGAAATAGAGTAGCATGCAATCAATTATGCCTGGGTCATGTGACTGATTCAAATTGGTCTCAACTATGGAAAGCCAGCCATGTCACAGTCACCTAGAATGTCCGAACAGGATGCTCTCTTGAGATTGTGCATTATGAACGTACATCAATGACCTGACCAACGAGCATGCTTCTTTTTCTTCACTAAGGGACAATGAATACCCCTTCTAAATGACAAATTATGGCATTGCTGGCTTTCCATATTTGAGTTATATTTGAACTGACTGCAACCGCTTACAATGGTAGGGCCCTACTAATGCACAGCAAATACCACTGGGTGGGTCAACGTCTTCAAATTTTCTCTTATAGACCCTTTTACATGATGTGCTTTGGAAATTATTGTTTTAATTCTATGCCTTTTCAGAAGACCTAAAGGAAGGATAGAGATTTAATTGTGTACACTAAAAAAAATGAGTAAAAGATACCAGAGGCTAAATCACACATACAGATACCTTAACTATTTTTTAAATGAAACATATTTTTCTTGTGTGTGTGTGTGTGTTTTAATGCAACTCTGAAGGTCCAAAAATCATATGGAGTGTACTGGAAAAAAATGTAATCCTGACATTCTAACATAAGCACACAGACAGGTTAAAAACAAATTTCAACATAACTGTAGTCTTGTTTAATGCATTTTCTTTCAGTCATTAGGAAGAAATATTTTGGTGTTCCATGATTTGACAAAGGATTTGTCACTATTTTCACCATCAAGTCTGGATGCTTTGTTCAACTGAGAACCAAGATTTATAAAAAATTACAAAAACACATCACTTTTTGCTTGCTAGTAAATTACAATTGCTCTAAAACATTAAGATTTTTCTACGAACTGTCATTTGTGATTCACCCTTTTTGTGATCACTTTAAAGATCCATTCTAATATTTGGCATGAGTTGAACAACAAGAAAGGCAAAACAAACTTTATGTAAACAAAATTATAACATCCGGTTAAGATGCAAAAGTAATTCTTAGAAACATTTCTCATAATGCCCTCTAATCATCCATAACATTCTTCAAATCATCACATATAAAAATATCAACAAAATAAAAGAGGACAACAGTTAACAATATGAATATCAAATATTCAAGAATTACGCATTAACAACTACAGAGTTTAAAATAGCTGGAAGGGATCACAAATTTATAAAAATAAGGTCATTATCAATGCATTTGATGACACACATACACATACAAAATAAATCAAATGAGGGGTTACATATATTTTGCAATTAATAACTGATATATCACCATCCGTTGGTTAATAGTTTCACTTGGTGCCCACACATTATAAACTTATGTTTACATAATATACTGGAATAACCAACCTCTTGGAAAACACAAGAAACTGGTTCAATAATTCTCCTTGTCAAAGAAGTCACTGATCCTGTATTCATAAAGGAGGTAAAGCTATGATCTTTTCATCCAGCAATACCTAAAGATACATGCTTGAAAGTAAATATTTGCTTTACTTGAATAGATAACTATCCTCTGGAAATAAAAATGAACAGACCTGAAGCATATCTTTTCCAGGAAGTCAGCGTTCTTCTAATATTGAAGATAAAGCCGTGTCTCTCTTGCACTTTAAAGAGTAAAAACAAAGTTCAGTCTTTCTTGCACTGGAGATATCTATCTAAGTTGCTACAATATCCTTGTCCACTACATCCATAGTCTGATTAATGATGATGTTGTCCTGGCTTTATTTACAATGGGAGGAGTCTGGAGGTGAGTCGATCTGTTCCAGTAATAAACATACGCAGGATTTGGTTGACAGTCAGAACTAGTGCAAGATCACTTGGAATAGTCAAAACAGGAGAAGCAGCACACACCCTCTTACTGTTTAAATATTTGTATCAAAGCCATCAGAACACGGAAGCATGAACCTTTGCAGTTTGGCAGTTAGGCATTTTTTAAGTGTTAAGAAGCTTTTGTTGCAGCTTCTCGCCACTTTCAGTGTCTTCTATTGATATTTCATTGAGTTGTTGCAGTCAAGAAGTTGTTGACTGGCTGTCGTTACGTGAGTGCCGATGATGAGGCAGCCCCTGTTTGGTGTAATCGGAACCACAACACAAATTCATCAAGCATCACAGGCCCTGTAGGTAGACAAATATGAAAGCATCAAAGACTAAAACTTTGTTGATTAATCCTCCAAACTCATTTTAGGGTTAGAAAGGATTCAAATCCAAACTACATAAAGTTCTCTTCTAAATACATGAAATAAAAAAAATGTAACCTATAAGATCATTCATTGAGTATGTGAGGCGCCGAGGTAAGTCTATTGTCCGTTGCTGGATTAGAGTGGTCATTTTATCCTCAGATTGACCAAACGACCTTCTTCCAAGTTCAAAGTCGTTTGAGAAGATAATACTCTTCGGTTTAACACACTGCAAACAGGTATACGTGGTATCAACACAAATGAAAAGCATCCAGAGTTTCATGAAACTTGAAAATACACCAACAGCCATAGTTCAATATTGCACAAAAGTCAGTTAAAAATAATCACAGATTCACATGCAACGAGACTTACTAGTACCTGAAAGAATCATTATTCTTAATCGTCTACGAAAGAATTAAATAAAAGAACATAAAGATGACAAAATTATTTCCTCATAACTGACAAAGTAATGGTAAAATTCATTCTTTACCTTCTGAAATGTTCAAATTAATGAGAAATGAGGGTAGAAATAGAATTCTAAATAACAATTTTTTTTTTAAATTTCAAACAAAGCAAAGAAAAGATGCCACGATCGCATCTGAGAATACAAATAGTTGATCTGGAAATTTGAAACAAAACAACCTGCACTCAGCTGCTATTAAATGGGTACCAGGTAGGATGCGAAAGCTTTTGTAGTATGCCAAGCAATTAAGTCTTGGAACTCTTGTTGGAATGCTCCCAAGGGAGTGGAGAAGGTGCACACATTTTATGTGGGCATGCCAGGATGACTGGAGTAATAATATATTTGCAAACGTGCTTAGACTTAGAGAAATTGTTCCAATGCATTAAGTGCTACATAAAAGCGGATTATTATTATTATTGTTATTAATATGATGGTAAAATTCATATTCCGAATATATAGCATTCTTCCAAAGTCAACATTTTCTAAAAAGTGGTTTAATCTTGTCAATTACAGAAAAATAAAAAGATAATTTATCAGTTCTCTCTTGGTCCTCAATGATCGTGGCCAGGGGATTTCACAACGCTAAAATATACAGTACAGTCCATTGTACTCATTTTCGTGTTGGAAATGTGTTTGACGTCGCTTAGCGTTGATCTTTCAGGACCAAGAATGGACTGATAATTACCTTTTTAGAGTAATTAATTGACCAGATTAAACCACTTTTAAGAAATTATGGACTTTGGAAAACATTTCATATTCTTGGAATATGAATTTTACCAGTTTAATAGCAACACTCCAATTGGTATAGCTGTGATTGCTATGACTTGTAATCGATCACAATCATATCAACATGAAATAATCCTGAAAAAATATTCTGTTCTTTGAAATTCTGTTTCTATCCTTATTCTCTCATTTTTATTTTTTTTCTTTATTAATTTTAACTAATTTGAAATGAAAATGGAAAGGACTTTTACTATTTTTAAAGAAAACAAATTTTAAATTTATGCAACAATTTTTATGACCATTCTTTTCAGAAACAAAATTTGTATCAAGTATGTGACAGACGTAGGTTACGACGAATGTTACATGGTTCAGGGCAGCGATCTATTTTTTTATGTTGTTGTAATTTATTAACGAAAGTTCAGAAAAAATCCTGAACTCTGCCGAACCGAACCCAAACATGCCGCCTGACTTGCAGCGCTAGTTTAAACAAAAAAGACCAATTGACTTACAGGCACCATCTTCATCATAGTTACTGAGGTCAGGTCGAATGGCCCTACTGAACTCTAGGATATTGCACCACTGGTCCTTGTTGATCACTTTATACTTGGCCTTGTCAAGGAATTGGTGAAACTGATTAAAAAGTGGCCATTGACGTCCCAGTAGCAACGTCAGCATGGCCTGGGCAGTATCTAAGTCCATACTACGTTGATCTTTATTAACCTGTCAGTAGGATACAGCACACACAAAAATGTGGAATAAGTCATGTATATTAATATAAAACACTTGCTCAATAGATTACCTCTCGTTCAAGACGTTTCATTTCCCTTTTATTTAGAATATAGTTACAGCATAATCTAAAGGTTACCTTCTGAAAACCATGCGTTTGTAAAGACAGCTTATGATATTTCCATTGGGCAGTCTATAAATGATATACAACTATTCGTGTCATATTCATAAACAAATAACCACTCACTACAAGTGCTTCCCATCCGATGGTTTAATATGAAGTTGCAATGTTGTCGCTCTAATCAAAACTCTTCAATATATTGGGAATATAATCTCAACATGAATTGCCCCATAGAAATATTTTGTAAGTTTTCATGTCAAAGTAAATATACATGATACAAATAAACACCTGAAAAAACCCATTCAATTGCCAGGCAATACTGATGCTTTATAACTGGCAGTCACAGCTGAAAAATCCAATTAGATAAAGATGTATGATCAGGGGTACAAACAGATTCTTTTAATCTTTAATTCCAGAGTAATGATAAAGAGTTTAAATGGACAATTTTCATTTGACTTACCCTAGCAAAGTCATAAGCGTATCTGTAAATCTTTTTAAATGTTGCAGGTTCATCTAGAAGTGCACGTAACGACTCTAACTTTCCCCTAAGTTTTTCTGTGCAGTCAACCCTGAAATAAAATGACCACAATGAGGTTTAGTGATTTATAAATTACACAAACCTTTACACAGTACACAAGACCAAGGACTGTTCTGTTCTTGTGCTAGATTGGGAGAATCTAATAAATGATTTTCATGTTTTGAAATAGTGGAGTGAAGTCTAGTCAAATTTTGAAAAATTCTTAAAGTTGCATTTAGATGCTTACCGGAATCAATTACAAGAATTGTCGTCTTCACAGGTTGGACTAAAAATGACTGAGAATCAAATTTCGCAAACAATCAGGCCACCACTCGTACCTAAATTTGTGCATAACTTACTGCTACATGAAACATTAATAATTATTATTAGGTACATTTGTTTTTAGGAGCTAAATCAATTCTAATTTGACATTTGGTTTGACCCAATTACATGATTAAGCAAGGTAAAAATTAAAATTTGACAAATTAGAACTTTTACTTTAAACAATACACATGACCTTTGGCCTACATAGGCGACTTAATACTAAAAATAATGTAAACAAAATGGTATAAACTCAAACAACAACTACATGTAGCAATATATATCAGTTTGTTAATAAATGTGCCATTGCCTTTTAAAATACAAATCATAGATGATGTATTGTCATATTAAGTCAAATCATCTGAATTGAAGTGATTTCTATTTTGTTGTATAGATGAAGATGAGGCTTATATCCAAGCTATGAAGGAACTCACTGTAACTTGGTCATGCCATTCATCCACTCTGTTTGAGTGAAGAAACCCATTTGTTCAGCATCTAACATCCAGGCAATGACCAGCATGACTAGATTCTCCGGCTCTACCCCAATATCTTCACAAAACTTTTCCATACCATCAGGGCCTGAAAAACAGCAATTAAAGACAGATGGTCACTGTGATGGTATTTAGTGGCTAAGACGATATTTCTGTTCCTTTACTTTACATGTAGGGACAGTGATTTTCGAAAACAGATGGAATTCACGGAAACGGCCTTTTGAAATGGAAAGTGGCAATTCAAACAGAAAATCACGGAATACATATTTTTCCTCAGGCTACAATGAAAAGCAACAGAAATTGCTCCAAAATCTCAACAAAATAACACGATCTCACTTCACTACAATCCACACATCGTGACTGCACTTGACTCCATCACACTCTATCGTACCCCTCGCTCCGGCCCTAGCTTGCCGGCCAGTGCAGCGGGGTCGGCCGTATCGAAAACATTCACATGCACACATCGTTTGATTTTAACAACACGGTCGTGTGTTGCTGCCCTCTACGTATGAAGATGTAACAGCACGACATCCTGGTCTTGAAATCCAAAATGGCGGACAGACCAAAATCGTTGACTGCTCAAAATGATGTCCAAAAACCCCCAAAATTATCGAAAAATTTCATTGAACCATAACATAATGTGAAAGGTGAGAATGTATTCATGTCAAATGTGTTTGTCAAAATATTTTGTGTACCTGCATAGATCCGATTAGAACGGATTCTATAGCGTTGTTGGTACAGTGGCAGATACAAATTTTGACCAGCGCGAATGTTGTGATATTGCTACTGAATGGGTACCGGTAAATGGAATCGTCACTTTTTCACACAGTCTATGGGGAAATGGAATTTCCGTTTTCTGACCTGCTGAAATGGAATGTGAGATTTACTGACATGGAAAAGGCAATTTTTGAAACTGAAAATCACTGTCCCTATAATGTAACAATATCTATTTTACGATACATTAATATAAATTGATTCTCACAACACCTAAAAAAAACAAGGTGGTTCATGAACCAGTTTTACCTGATTTTGCAATCAATAAAATATGCAATATGATACTTTGATCCCTAGATGACGTTTGACCCCATCATCATCAACATACAAGTAGTATTACCCAAGGATCATTGGTACAAAGAGTAAATACAATTGATGAAGATATAAAGAAATGAGAGCAAGTTGAACAAATACTTGACCTTTTGACCATTAGATGACCATTGACCCATCATCCTTAACAACACACATGTGGCATTACCCAAGGATCATTTGAAACAAGTTTGATCAAAACTGATTGAGAAATAAAGAAATGAGAGCAAGTTGAACAAAAACTCGACCTTTTGACCACTAGATGACCATTGACCCATCATCCTTAACAACACACATGTGGCATTACCCAAGGATCATTTGAAACAAGTTCGATCAAAACTGATGTAGAAATAAAGAAATGAGAGCAAGTTGAACAAAAACTAAAAAAAAAGGATGGATATGAGCTCACATTATTTGACTTTTTGACCCCTAGATGACCTTTGACCTCATCACCCTCATGTACATGTATGCGGTATTACCCAACGATCATATGTACCAGGTATGAAATGTACTGACAAATTTCAACTCTCTATTTTCATCTACAAACCTTAATAGATAACTCTCAATTCATTTAGTTGTTTCGTTGTAAAATAACATAGAATACTTACCTATTGAATCTGTATCTGTGTCAATATATTCTCTAAACCAGTTCTGGCATTTCTTGAGAGAAAAAGGTGCTTTACTATGATGGTGGTGATGGCTGGTCAAAGAACTACTATGAAGATAATTTTTAATGCTGTAAAGGAGAGATGATAACTGAGGATAATAATAATAATAATAACAACAACAATAATATCATAATACTATAAGATTTGTATAGCGCATGTATCCACCTTGCTAGGTGCTCAAGGTGCTCCTAATTTACCCCGGCTAAGCTAGTCTACTGATTCCGGTGCGCACAGGATAAATCAAAATTACTTACGATGAATGTTCAAATGGGCATACTGGAAAAACTACAATAAAAATATCAGCAATTCAAATGATATATTCATGACAATTATACATCGCAGCAACACAATATATCATAATAAAAGATAGGTAAGCGTAAAAGAGAAAAAGAATGAGGAGTGAAGAGAAGATGAAAAGAGCAGAGAAAAACAGAGAGATGATGAAGGAGTGGAGGGAAGAAGGGGGGAATAATGAGAGAAAATGTGTTTCAAAGGAGAGGGAAGGTGGGGGGGGGGGGGGGGAGATAAGTCAATCACAAAGAGAGAAGACTCAAATGGTGGAAAGATATCAATTGGACATTGACCATTCCAACAAATAAAGTTAGAGCACAACTGAGTTTAATTAATGAAATATTAAAAGTTTTCAATGGTTTTTGTCATTTAGAAAAGGAAACATATCTCAACTTACCTCTCCTTGGACTTTTTATTCTTGACAAGATCTTCTGCAGATGAAGTTCCTCTTTTCCTCTTGGGTGCCATGTTTGAAATAGGTAAAGGATGGTGAGGTTTTGATGTAAAATCTCCACCACCACCCAAGGTCTGAAAGAAACATAGGATTCAGCATCAAGCGATAGGTATCGATAGTTATTACAGAATTGTCTTGCATTTTTCTGGGTACTTAAATGCCAAGTTAATAAATTAATTGTAACTTGAATAGAAACCTTTGTTTGACTTTGTCAATTTAGTGATGCTACCATGCATGGTACAAGTAGTTACTTTGCTAGCTGCAGTGGACTACTAGTGTATTTTCAATGAAGTATAATCTTATAATCAATATGAATAAATTGTATAACCTCCACAACACACGTTACTACTATCATCATCACCACCACAATTTCTTGTTAAATAGCAGAAAATTAGACAGGCAGATCATTAAAGGCTGCTTTTAAGAGGTCCTGGCTCATTTATGTGTATTTGTTTTTTACTTTGTAACTTCTTGATTGTGTTATTTTGCAAAATGAAATTGAACTGATTTTGAATTGAATTATAACTCTTTTTAAATACAATATAGATTTCCAGAAATGTTATTAAAGGACTTATCACAAAAAGAGAGAGAATGTGGTATTATATACTTGACTCTATCTATTCTATTCCAAGATTTGTTCTTACCAAGCGAGTGAATCGCTGGTGAAGGTTGGGGTTTGAAGCTGAGGAGTTTGGGTAATCCAGGGCGGACAGGAATGTTTGTGTGGTGATGTAAAAGGAATGGCTCACAGCATCATTGGCAACTAAAATGTCATTTAACCTTAAAACAGAAAAAAACACAATTGTTAGATTCAATTCATCATGAGGACGAATCACCTGATCCGATACTTAGCTGATACCCACACTTGTGTTGAGCAGTCACTAATTATTAGACCACTATCTTAGTAAGCTCCCATTAAGTAGTCTCATAATTATTTCCCAAGTTGTAGAATACATACGTTCATAGAGAAATCATACCTTGTTTCAGATTGTACGGAAACAAGTGGAGCGCCTCTGGCAGTCTCACCTGCAACACATGATTCAATATAGCAGCAGTGCTGACTTTGAAACCTACTATAAAATAATTATTCACAAAAAACACCATTCATATAATCAGGGCTCCACACTAACCCATTTTTTCTTCTGGTCCAACCTATTCATGTCGGACCAGTAGATACCCAGTTTTTCAAATTTTTACTGGTCCGAACCTAAAATCTACTGGTCCCAAAAAATAAAGAAAACATTAAGAAAAGGCGCAAGTTTATTTTTCTAGCCTTTCGTTACCCCCCCCCTCCCCCCCCAAAAAAATGAAGGAAATGAAGGACAAAAAGAAAGCAAGACAGAAACGAAGAAAGGAAGGAACAGGGGTGTGAGCAAGAACAAATTAAAATAGCTGAAATTGCAAAAGCTCCTATACTTTTGTACAGACAAAAAACAAAAATGCTGAAATAAGCTGACAATTAAGAACAAATATAGCTGAAATCAGCTAAATAGCTGAACTCTCACACCCCTGAAGGAAAGAAAGAAAGAATAAAAGAAAGGAAGAAAAAAGGTAAAGAAAGGATAGATGTGAAGGAAGAAAAAAAAAAGAAAGAACTTCAGAAGGAAAGGAAGGAATAAAGAAGGAACAAATATAAGAAAGAAAGAAAAAAAAGAGAAATGAAGGAAGGAAATGAAGCAAGCAATACAGAAAGAAAGAACAAATCCAGAAAGTAGTAAAGGAAAGAAAGAAGAAGCAATAAAAAAGAAAGGGTAAAAGGAGAGATGGAAAGACGGACAAAAGAAAGAAAGGAAGGATTGAAAGGAAGGAATTATGGAAGAAATGAAGGAAAGGTAAAATGATAGATAGAAGGAAAGAAATAAATAAAGGAAGGAAGGGAAGGAAAGAACCAAGCAATTATAAAAAAAGAAAAGGTAAAAGAATAGATGAAAGGAAGAAAAAAAAAGACCGAGAGACAAAGAAAGGAAGGAATGAAAGAATAAAGGAGCTAGAGAAAGGAAGCAAGCAGTCAAAAAAGGAAAGGTAAAAGGATATAATTAACAAAGGGAAAAAGGAAAGAACAAGACAGATAGAAGAAAGGAAGGAATGAATGTAAGAAAGAAAGGGCTGAGAAAAGAAATAAAAAAGAAAGGGTAAATAAATGATGGATGGAAGAAAGAAACAAAGAAAGTAACAAAGAATGAAGAAAGGGGTAAAAAGAAGGAAGGAAAGAAAGGAAGAAGAGAAGCGATGAATATAGGATGGATGGACTCAAAAACTAAAGAAAGAAAATATCAGAAAGAAAGAGAGAAAAAGGAAATAGAGAAAATATTTTATAATAGGATAAAAAGAAAAAATGAATTAAAGAAAAAAAGGAAATTAAAAAAGAAAGACAGTAACAAAAAAAATTGAGGAAAGAAACAAAGAAAGATTAAGTAGGAAAGAAAGATAGAAAGAAAGCTAAAACTATTATCATAAATAATTTATCAGTTTCTTTTTGGCTCAATTAAAATAGCTACGAAAGAAAGTCAGATACCAAGTGTATCAACACACACATAAATGCATATGTGGGGCTATTATGTATTCAGACGATATCACCCGAAACCCAATCTGTTTGAACCAAAACAGAAGTGAAAATTTCTCCTTTTACTGCTTACAAGTGACAGAGTTGCTCTAATTTTTAGGAAATATGGACATTATAAGAGCCTTTCATGAGTATGAACCTTGAATTCTAACAGTTCTGTGAGAGATTTCTGCCAGAGTTTAGCCAGGCTTCGTTCGTGCGGCCAGTGGAGAATTTACCATGTGGTTGTGTGGCTGACTATATGTACACTGTATGCATGCTGTATAGTACTCTAGTAACACGTGTGATTCATTCTGTGTGTATTCTGTGTGTGAATGGCAGAATTTAACGGGGGAAATGGTTTGCTGTGAATTTGACCATTTCTGGAAAAGTTATTGGCCCAACAATGGTTTTTATTACTGGTCATGTCGGACCCTTAAATCTTGCTATTTTTGGAAAAATTACTGGCCCGACAATGATATTTTTTACTGGTCATGTCGGACCAGTAAATCTTCCAATTTCTGAAAATCTACTGGCCCGACAGCGATATTTACCGGTCTGGGACCGTCGGACCGCCGCTAGTGTCGAGCCCTGATATAATGATACAATACTACATTCATTGACAACAAACGACATTGGACCTTGATCATGCGACTTAAGACTTATCAGTGATACTTGATTACCCCTATATCCACATTTTATCAACTACATGTATATCTATAAACTTTGAAAGTTATGAGAGCAATCTAATAATTACCCTCCAAAATGGCCAAAGTTCAATGACCTTTGTCTTTGGACATGTGACCTGAAACTCGCAAGAGATGTTCAATGATACTTGATTACTCTTATGCCCAAGATTCATGAATCAGGTCCATAAACTTTCAAAGTTATGATATGATGGTAATTCAACAAATACCCCCAACTTGGCCAAAGTTCATTGACCTTTAACTGTCTTTTGACCTTGATCATGTGACCTGAAACTTGCAAAGAGTGTTCAATGATACTTGATTACTCTAATGTCCAAGTTTCATGAATCAGATCCATAAACTTTCAAAGTTATGATGGTAATTTAACAGATACCCTCAATCTGGCCAAAGTTCATTGACCCTAAATGACATTTGACCTTGGTCACGTGACTCCAAACTCACGCAGGATGTCCAGTAATACTTGATTAACCTTATGTCCAAGTTTCATGAACTAGGTCCATATATTTTCTAAGTTATGACATTTCAAAAACTTAACCTTAGGTTAAGATTTTGATGTTGATTCCCCCAACATGGTCTAAGTTCATTGACCCTAAATGACCTTTGACCTTAGTCATGTGACCTGAAACTCAGGCAGGATGTTCAGTAATACTTGATTAAAGCCTGTGTATAGCTTTGGTAAAGGGGTCATTCCATCTGGATTCACCCAGTGGTTGCACCCGACCGTCTCAGAATTCGTTGTTAATTGGTATACATAAAATTCAACATGGCCCAAGCACAAAACAGAAAAATTATTCAAATCGGTCCGTCGGTTCTCGCGCTACAGCCCGCCCTTTTCTCCTTGTTTTGACAAAAATGGGCGTGACCTTCAACTTTCAATGGCCATTGCGTCATAACGTGTTGACCAATTTTCACGAAAGTGGTACTATTTAATAGGAAATTCAGAGAGGAATCCAAAACATGCATCAAATAATGTATTGGAGCGATTTATAAGGTCGTGACCCTTGACCTATTCTTTGACCTTGAATTTGACCCCTGGACAAATAATTTTTTGACTTGATTTTCGTGTATGTTAATTATTTGTATGATATTGACAAAATATGTTAAAACCAATGATGATATTTTATTTCTTCACCTTTAAAAACTCTTCCAAAGATACCATGAAATTTCACTCTAGTCCCACATACTGATATTCATGTTAGTAAAGTGTTCAAAAGTTACATGATTTCTTCTAATCTTAAGTCACAGTATGCAAACACATTAAAAGAAATTAAGCTCATCAGTTCACAAATGAAACATTAAACATTTATGCTCATGAGTAGGTATCTGTTTAGGCATTTTGATGTTCAGCAATATATATCATATATGTATATATTCTTCTTAGTAAAGTGTTTACCCGGTACTTTTATCATCAAATTGTTGAGTATATGCTGATTTAAGGATCCCTAATATACATATATGATATATATTGCTGAACATCAAAATGCCTAAACAGATACCTATTCATGAGCATAAATGTTTAATGTTTCATTTGTGAACTGATGAGCTTAATTTCTTATCATGTGTTTGCATACTGTGACTTAAAGATTGGAAGAAATCATGTAACTGGTGAACACTTTACTAACATGAATATCAGTATGTGGGACTAGAGTGAAATTTCATGATATCTTTGGAAGAGTTTTTAAAGGTGAAGAAATAAAATATCATCATTGGTTTTAACATATTTTGTCAATATCATACAAATAATTAACATACACGAAAATCAAGTCAAAAAATTATTTGTCCGGGGTCAAATTCAAGGTCAAAGAATAGGTCAAGGGTCACGACCTTATAAATCGCTCCAATACATTATTTGATGCATGTTTTGGATTCCTCTCTGAATTTCCTATTAAATAGTACCACTTTCGTGAAAATTGGTCAACACGTTACAACACAATGGCCATTGAAAGTTGAAGGTCACACCCATTTTTGTCAAAACAAGGAGAAAAGGGCGGGCTGTAGCGCGAGAACCGATGGACCGATTTGACTAATTTTTTTTGTTTTGTGCTTGGGCCATGGTGAATTTTATGTATACCAATTTACAAAGAATTCTGAGAGGGTCGGGTGCAAAATTGCACTTTCATTGGGTGAATTGGCATGGAATGACCCAAAGGGTAAATAATGTGATTGATAATCGAATATCATCTTAATATGACAGTCTTACTGAAGCGTAGAGACCGTTAGATATTTTTCCAACTGCACTTCTCTGAGAAAATTTCAAATATTCAAATCTTGGATATATAGCGCCCTCTCTTGGCGATGCTTGTTTTAAATTTAAAAAAATGGGCATTCAAGCAGTTATCTTATAAATTTAGTGATTAGATATCCAAAAGTAACAGACAAAGAACATATCTTGAAAGTTTCAGCCCATTCCATGATTTGGAATAGGATTTAATTGAAAGACAAAAACACACAGATATTTTAATTTGATCGGGTGACCCGATCAAGTTAAATTTCCATGTAAAATCGCAAAATTTATCCTGTAAAACACATTTTCATTTCATATCCTCCACATCATAACTGTTAGAGGGCATATCCATTCATATTAGCTAGCAATGAATTGGAATAGTGATAGGTGCATTTTGGTGGATTTACCAAAACTATACACAAGCTTTAACCTTATGGCCAAGTTTGTTTACTTACGATTTTGAGGAAATTTGCACTATCAGACTGCATGTTAGGACTGTTTGTTTTTCTCCTTTTAAATTAAAGTCACTTTTTTTTGCTGGGGTGGACTTAACCATAAATTCTAATCATTTACAGAGCTATTTGTCCTATTCACAAGAGTGCAAAAGAACCCCTGTAATTTTGAGTGATTTTTGTGCACTAGAAAGATATAAAGCAAGTAGTTCTCTCCTCTTCCATGTATCTATCAGTCTAAAATTTGATGATCACAAGTATGTATGCAGTTGCTCCCGTACTACAACACTTACTGCTCCCATATTACAGCACTTATTCCAGCAGTCTCTTGAATCGAGCGACCTCCCAGAGGACTGGAGAAGGGTAAATATTAACACATCCATATCAAGAGTGTCACGAAGGCGAGCAATGTAATGCAGAAAATTAAGTTATTGTTCAAGCAAGAAAAGTGGAGACTTCACCTCTGACATTCAGACCTCAAAATCAATAGAATACCTGGAATCTATGCTAGTACCATACACACCAAATTATGAGCCTAGGACTAGGTTTAGTTAACCTAAAGTTATTGCGTCAACAAGGACTTCAGAAGGGTAAGATGAAAGCATGTCACTGTGACCTTGACCTTTTGACCTCAATATCAATATGCTTCCTGGGATCCATGTTAATATCATACACACCAAATTATATGAGCCCAGGTAAAGTTAAACTGAAGTTATCGTGTTTACAAGGACTGCAGAAGGGTAAGATGAAAACATGTTGCTGTAACCTTGAACTTTGAACTTTTGACCTAAAAATCAAGAGAATTCCTGGAGTCCACGATATAATCATATGCACCAAATTATATGAGCCTAGGTTAAGTTAAACTCAAGTTATCATGTTTACAATGACTGCAGAAGGGTATGATGAAAACATGTTGCTGTGACCTAGAACTTTGAGTTTTGACCTTAAAATCAAGAGAATTGCCAGAATCCACGATACAATCATACCCACCAAATTATATGAGCCTAGGTTAAGTTAAACTGAAGTTTTCGAGTTTACAAGAACTGCAGAAGGGTAAGATGAAAACATGTCACTGTGACCTTGACCATTGACCTTTTGACCTCAAAATCGATAGGCTTCCTGGGATCCATGCTAGTATCATACACTTCAAATTATATGAGCCTAGGTTAAGTTAAACTGAAGTTATCGCGTTCACAAGGAAAAGTTAACAGATGGACTGACAGCCATATCATGGATATAAGGGGGGGGGGACATATGGAATCTTTCCACATGGGAGGGAAAATGACATGTTTTAAAATAATGTGTTGAAATCCATTGTCATTGAGCACCCAGCTATGCAAATAATGGTGAAACTGCACAGGCCACAGGGTCAGGATCAGGGGTCTGTTTCATGTCGAGATGAGTGACACGTAGGAACGTCCGAGGACCATTTTTCAAGATTGACGACGCTTTCTGTTTCAAAAACGCAATTTCGTCTTCCAAGTCGGCAACATTGTTCGATATCGATAGTGGGGGCAAAATATTTAGTCTTCATCGTCACCTTAACCTTTTATTACCAAACGACGACATTTCATAAGATATTTCAATAAATGGCTATCAAATAATTTATTTTTTACAATTTATAGAATTGATGTATGGAGCTTACTTTATGAGTTAAAAGGAGAAACAGCTGTAAAGATTCATAAACATACATGTAAAGTTCTGGATAAAATGGAAATGTACCTTATTTCTTTATCTTAAGCTAAGGACGCCTTTCATTGATATTTCAACGAAATAGACCCTTGTCCGAAAATCAAAATTTGGATTAACTAAGTTATTTCAGCATTATATTATTTCAATATTCTAAAATTTTATACGTGATTATAAATAATTTGTAGTACGAATTCTTTATAATCACGTATGACGTATTAAATTTCAGTATTTGTGATATAATTTTATTTATAACTTGTTGTTCAAAACGGCATTGCTAGTCGGAAGAACATCATCATGAAGCGGTTCAAGGGTCAGATCTATTGTCTTTGCTTTGTTGACAAATGGATCGAGTGGTCTACGGAAGATCGGGTCTGGTAAGAAACATCTCATTTTTACCATTTATAGTGAAATAATTTTTATACCTTTCCAGCATTCGTCGCCTGAAGGTTCATGATAAATAAAATTCGTTGATACAAACCGATTTCACCCTCTAACTATGGATTTCCTAGGGAAATCCATATTTGTTTTGGTCAGTCTCTTATGCGTCTATGGGAAGAGTGTCAATACGTCAATGATGAAGTATATGTCAGGATTTTAAGTCATCATCATTGCATCCTCAAGACTAGAGACTGCCAGGCTTGTTTATGGGGACGTTTTTTTTTCACTTTCCCCTACGGGATAAAGACATCAATTACGGGAATTGAGAGTGCTAAAAATAGATTCAGTGACCTAAATTCCCCCCAGGCCCAGTTCACCATCTATTTTCATGACTTACCGTCTTCCAATAATCTTGTTAGAAGACTGATAATTGATATTGTTAACCTTGACTAGCGGCAGAGCACTCGAGCTCGATCGATGTCGGCACTTGACAGGTGAATTTTTTTTTTACTAGATTTCTTGTGTGAATAAATCTTTGAAAACTGAGACAGTCCCTGTGCCGCCCTGTAAACTGGGACGATCCCAATTTTCTGACCAGCGCCTCTACTAGTTTCATGCAACAGGCCCCAGGCTACCGGCTCAGCTCAGTTAGACAAATGCAAATGTCAGCTAACGCCGCGCCGGCCGGAAAAGTGGGTGATTTCAAGTTCGGTGTTGGCCTTGGTGTTGGTGTTAGTGTTCAAATTTTGGTTGCTTCCCCTAGCTCCAAAACTTATTCAGAGCTTGCAAAACTGATCCAGATCACATTATTGACATCTCAACAACTAGTTAGTGACTTTTTGGGACCATCCTCATTTTATGTTTGGTGTTATAATCGTGTAAAAATTGACCCAACACCAACACCAAAAGGTCAACACTGAACTTGAAATCACCCAGTGCCGGTGCCTCGCCGATGCCGTTCACACACACAACACACACTGCACACTCGCTCCGAGTGCAATGGGCTGCCTGTCACCCACACTTGTCAGTCAGTCGGGGAAATAAGCCGAGGCTGTGAGCTGTGTGACGAACACCGTCGACGTCAGTCACGACGATGTTTACGTTTTAAAAGAAGACGTTAAATCACAATCCCTTGCCTTAAACTACCCAAAATTTAATTGAATTACTTTCGAATACAAGCAGCAAATGACTATACTTACAAAGCGTAATTAGATCAATTGACAAAGCTAAAATCCTAATGAATTTCCGTGGAAGAATTTCGCCCATGTTCCCCCGGTGTAGCTCGCCATTCCCACACGGCCTGCGCATGCGTCTTTCCGGCGAATTTGCCTTACAGTAAGAGCACCGGTGATTGGTCAAGGTGCAGCGCCTCAAAGATTTGGCCAATAGAAAGCTTGGATATTGACAGTGCAATTGCAGAAGACATTCCTGTATTTCATCGCCGATTAATGTATTTGTGATCAGGTAAGGGCGCATAATTTCATTATTATTTTCCATGTTTATCAGCTAAGGACGTACTTTTCGAACTATAAATATCAAATGAGCTTTTAAGATGTATTTTATTGTATTTGAAAAGCTGATGGGATTATACATAATAGCAAATATTGCACATAGATACGGAACGCGGATCCCTGGCAACCGCTTTTGATAAAAGGACACGAAAATGTACGTGTGGGACTGCACATTCTTGGATTGTTGCGAGTAAATTAATTGTATGAGCATGATGAGGTGCGGTTGTGTGGATTAAAGCTTATAATATTATGGAGGTCAGTGAATACATTTTCCTCATGAGTGGTCGCTGAGTGCGGCATTATCGTGATATAGGGAACCACCGTTCACTTCACACAGCAGCGCTTTATTCAGTCACACGCAGGGTTCCTTATTTCCACCTCCATTCACTTTGTACACAAGTGCGCATACACAAATCTACGAGTGGTTCCCAAAACCACGATTTGGCCCTGAGTGCTAGGGTAGGCAGTGACTAGATTAATATGAGGGTCATTTTTATTTTGGGTGACTGCAAGTGCAAACAGCACAAATTTCGCCCTTTTCAATGCATTTAATACACAGCCAAAAATGGTCATGCCATGGTTTTGAATTTGAGGCAAAAAGTTCAACGCATTTCTGACATATGATCTTGTTATCCAAATTTAATGATTTTGGTATCAAATTAAAGAGAAGAAAACGCTCCAAAGAACATACCCAGTTTACATAAATTTGGCTACTACTACAATAATTTTGATGTAGCATTAAAAAAGGAAGTTCAAAGTCTTGTAATGTATCTCGTGAATAATATACCATATTTTTGTAAACTAACAGGTTTTCGTAGTATTGATTATTTTATAATGGCAAATCCAATGGAAATACTCATTTTTCACCTTTTTTTAGGATCAAGTGACTGAAATGATTTAAAAAAACTTCCCCACTACTCCAGAAAGCCCAATGCAAAACTGCACACAAAATATCTGCACTCTGTGTGTGGTTGTGACTTGTGTGTTTCAGCTGTGTGTGTGTTGTGACAAATTATACTACAGAGCCTATTGGGAGCAATTGGTGGAATTTCAATCGAAATTCATTTGTTTATTACTCAAAAACAGATTCATGGATTACTCTGAAATTTGGTAGATTTATATTTTTCACAATTTTCATTAACTTCTGAAAAAATCAGTTTAATAAAATGGTTGATGAGAAAGAAAAATCTTGCGGTCTCCCTAGTAGCAACATCTTAACATTTTCTGGCAACCAAGACAAGTTGATTAAGATTATAAGATTAGACAAATGACAGTTGACACTGACTGACTGACATTGACAATACATGCAAATTGCAAGCCATGAACAAGTTTAGGTTAGGACTGTAATTTCAGATGAAGAGATCAAGGTCAACAGGATTACATGTACCTCACCTCGTAACATGCTGATTAGGAATATGACAATAACTCACACTAGTACGAGATTTATATTAGAAGTCTTGAGGACTCCATGATGATGTTTTTAAAAATATTTTAACATATACTTCTTCATCATGGAGTCTTGAACCGCTGGCCATATATGTACAAGAGACACATGTAAACAAAGATGGATTTCCCTAGGAAATCCATAGTTAGAGGGTGAAATCGGTTTGTAGGATTGAATTTTATTTATCTATGAACCTTGATGCGCCTAATGCGTATAAAGGGATAAAAATTATTTCAATATAAATGGTAAAAATGAGACATTTCTTACCAGACCAATCTCCTGTAAATCCCTTGATCCGTTTGTCAACCAAGCATATACAATACAGCCTGACCCTTGAACCGCTTTGTTTTGACGTACATCTGATTAGCGATGCCGTTTTGAAGAACAATTTATAGATAAAAATGATTATTTCACAAATACTAAAATTTAATATGTCATTATAAATGACGTAAACGTCTCAAAATTTGAAACCGGTTCGCAGTACCCCACACGTAATTCACCGCCGAATCCAAAATGGCAAACACGTATTGCGCACAAACCATGCGCAATTAATTTGCATTCCCGATCGCCATTTTGGATTAAAAGTTAACTGAAAAGAAAGTTTGCACTTTTTAGAGTAAAGCACCCTAAATTCAACATGTGCTGTGATTTGATATGTGAAACTTACAAGCCAGCACAATCAATCACCATAACATACACCAAACACATTGTTACAGTATATACTCAGGCACTATTACTTACCAAATGAAAGTCCTGAGTCATGTTTTCAAGATATTAACAGGGATTTTACATTGAGAACAGATAACTTATTTTGGTTTGTTTTCCTTTGCAATCAGGGTTGTAACAAAAAATGTTTTCAATATTAAAAAACTTTTTTATTTTCAATAATTTGTTCCAATGCTCCCTTAAGACAATTCTCAATACTGATAATTAGATTTTGTTTTTTCCTGAATGGCCAATTTCAGTAATAAAAACATCTACACGTAAATTGTAAATTTGAATCTATGATGTTTAAAGAATAATTGGTAAATAGTGAAAACAATTTACTTCTGACTTTCATCTTATTTTCTTCTTACTTCACATATAAATTTAAAAATTCCTGTTCCTTTTACATATCAACAGATTTAAGAAATGAATTAACAAAAATGCTGAATTTGAAGTGAATCTGTAAGCTCCAAACCAAGTCAAAAGGTTCATAATGCCGGCTGAGGATGCCCGTAAGGAATATCTGCTGTCATCTTGTGGATCACAGCTGGGTCTCCCGACCAAAGATGATGCCATTACTAGCCTCTACTCAGCCAGGGAGCTGAATAACTTTCTGGATGATGGCAACTGCTCAGTCCTCTCAGCAAAGCTTAACAGCTCTGGAGGGAACAAGAAAGTCTATTTGTCAAATAAGGTGATTGAAGCAAAAACATTTATGTAATTTGTAAAATATAAAACAGGAATGTGATAGAGGTATATTTAGTATCATTAAGAGTATTTATTATTTTGGTCCTGTGGTAGGTAGTTATGAAATGAAAATCAATCCCCCGGGGGGGGGGGGGGGGGGGGGGGCCACTTACATTGACGAGTGGATACCATGCGCGACCAAAAAAACACGTAAAAAGGATGTCTTTTTCACGATAGGGCACGTTACGTACGTAACGTGATAATGGTGTCAAAAACACAAAAATAATGAAAAAAGGGTATCTATTTCGCTAGGAAAATTACGTGTTTAGGGTCGAATTTGCGGGGATGATAAAACAAAATTAAAATGTTTTATGAAGGATGTCCTTTTTACCCCAACACTTTGTGTTTAGAGTCCGATTTGCGCGAGGTGTAGAAGGTGGGGTCGTACTAAACCGAATAAGGTAAAACCGACGACCAAAGGACCCGTAACAATAAAACATTCCTGTACTTGTTTAGGGGCTCATTTCAGGGAATATTTGCCAAGAGTATCGTTTTGTTTCCAATACTTGTTAAGGGTAGGGTTTCACAAGCCAATACTTGTTAAGGGGTGCATTTTCAGAATATGGAAATTACGTGTTTAAGGTGCTTTTCGAGACCCCATGGTCGTGCATGGTATCCACTCATGAATGGAAGTGGCCCCCCCCCCCCCCCCGGATCAATCCAGATGACTACTGATTTTTCACTTATTTAGGAAGACTGGAGCCCACCACCAAGAATTTTACAATGCTTGTAATAGTGAATGAAATTCATCCCGGAAAATATAATTTTTGATGACACCACCTGTCATTTTGATGTATTTTGTTATCATTTTCTTAGCAGGGTGTAGGGGGAAGTCATTGATTGGTTAAATCAATGCTAAGACAGTTGAATTGAAATATTTTAGGATTTGATTGGTGTGTAGCTTGCACAAAATTATTCAAGCTGTCAAATATCCCCACCCCACCCCGAACATTAGTTGACCACTGACATTTCTATCATACCCCAGGTTGATCCAAGTGACAGCGGAGAGAAGGTGATCGCTTTTTTCAAGTTGCGTCCGGATGTGATCTCAGCTGATAATGTCCAGTCAAGCATCTTGACCGTCTCCATGATGGACTCTCCTGTTGGGGCACTATTTCATGCAGTAGACAAGGTTAGTGAATTGCCAAGTATAATGATTAGCATTAGGAATGGGGAGTGCAATATTTGTAATTTCATATTTGTAATTTGTAGGAAGAGAATCGTAGTAAAAAAATATGGCAGGCTGTTAAAGTTTTCTTTGTAACACACATTTTTCAAATCGATATCCCTTTGGTGAAAATCATTTTTATTTGATGTGGGCATCATTACATAAAACTTACAACAGTGGTTACTTAGCTATTTTTGGAAACTTCAATCAAAACCATTAAAGTAACAGATTCACTGGCAAAAGGCAAACATGATATTCCTTTTCGATATATATTATAAGGCTCCAAATTAAAATTTTTTGTCATGTACACTATCAGTATTCAATTAAAAAGAAATTATTTGCTTATATTGCTACATGTCTTTGGCAAGTGTACTTCTTATTTCTCTTCAAACGGCCTGTGTCCACAATTTCTTTCTTAGCCGTTCAACAAAGGTTGTCAAATTTTGTACGATGATTACATGTCAATTCCCTTTAATCATCAACCATATTTCCTTCCCAGGTGTTTGCACCATTGCTTATTGAGGATGAGAAGTACAACCGTTCCTTTAACCCAAAGCTACAGAGTCTACTAAGTGAGCTCAGGGCTGGTCTCAAGAGCCTGGTCCGGAAACAGGACCCATCACAAGGCGGACCAGTCAAACGAGGGGACGAGGACTTTGCTGGTTAGTCTCTACGGCCTTTTCATGAATTATGCATGACTCTCAAGACTGAATATGTTTTAAATATCGACATTTGGATAATCATTTCATTATTGGGTTGATTAGTCAATCAAGAATGTAATTGTTGCGTAATTAACTTGCAATTAAGTGTTTTCACCAAAATACTCTGTCAATAAATGCAATTCAATATTAATGTTGTAAATAGATAGGAAAAATAAGTATGATAAGTTTCTTTTTAAGGTGAAACTTCATTGACTACTGATTGATTTCAATAATAATAATAATATGCAACATTTCTATTGTGTTAAATACAAATATTTCTAAGCGCTGCATACTATTACCCGGATTTAGCACGGCTACACGAATCGGACGCTCAAGCATTCAAGGAATTCCTTCTTACCAGTAACCCATTTACTACACCTGGGTGGAGAGTGGCGAATGTAGAGAGACGCCTTGCCAAAGGACACACATGCTGCAGTGGGATTGAACCCGGACCTTGTGGTTCAAAGTCTTAGCCACTTAGCCACAGTACCTCTAAGAAGACAACAATGATTATTTCTTTGAAAACATTTCTACCATTTGATTTACACCATGTTATATTTGGCCCTGTTAGGTATCTTGACCCCATCGGATGAGTTCCAGCACTGGTCGGAAGTGGCCATGTCCGGTCGCAACCAAGATGCCAAGGAACGAGCAGAACACTTCCTCTCCTTCTTTGAGACCGTCTCCAGGGAGTTTGATGTCCTGGACACCTTGTCCCTGGAGGAGGGCCAGGAGCTGGTGGAGACTACCCAGGATGCAGTGGATGATGTCTGGAAGCAGGGAGAATTCGACCCTTACCCTGAGAAGAGGATGGCCCACTTGTTAGAGGTCATAGGTCAGTGAAGTACAATATACATAAGCGTTGATTGTCATTTGTGTATAGTTGATTAGAAGAAATTTTGTTATTATTATTCATTTTTGTAGGAATGCAATTCTTATCATTTTATCATTTGACTCCTATCATTAAGAAATGATTGCCTAAATACATGGATTCATATCCCTTGCAGAGAGTTAATTTGAGAGTGATTGTAATATAATTTATTGTAGGAAAGGATTGTAAATCTATTAATTTCACTCTTACACTATCTGGGTGTGGTATTAATAAATAATTACAAGGTATTCCGGTAATATAATGTTGAATTGAAAAGTATGCTTTTCTTCCTTCAGCTCTTTCCAGATCATGTTTAAGTCTGTTATTCAAAATTGTTTTAAAGTTCAGATATAGAGTATGGATTAATACTCTGTACTTCAAATTCATACAAACAGTAACATTGTTAAAGATGTTTGTTTACTATTGATGGTATTTATATTGGAATCAACAATCATAACATGTTCACCTACATTCATTCCTGTCAGGAAGTGCATTTGGTCGCTTCATCCAACGCAAGCTTGGAGCCTTTGACCTTTGGCTTGACCCCTTCCATAAGGTCAAGCAGGCCTTGCTGAGTGGTATCTCCATCTGTGACAAGTGGATCTCTAGCTGCGAGAAACTCACTGAACAGTTCTGGAAGAGGGATCCAGTGCACCCCTGGAATGGGGCCAAGTTTACCCCAGAGGGTCTCTCCCAACTCTCTAAGAGACTTCAAGAAGTGAGTTTTTAACATACTTTATTTACACTGTAGTTGTATATGACTGAGATAAAACAGAGAATTTCAAAAGTATTGCATTTGTGTTATCTTCTCTAATCAGTCAATGTTGTTTATTATGTGTTGCAATGGTATAAACCTGCCTATATTTCATGTAAGTAAGAAGAAGACAATCTACTAGCTGTTTGAAGATCTAATCATGTGAAAGGATTTAGACCATATCAGACAAGATCTGTTTGAAAAGTTCCTGCATGTCATTAGCATCTCAATTATTCTCTATTCTCAACTGTAAATCATCAAAAACTTTTAAACTTTCAACTCAATGATATAATTTATTGAATTTAGATATTATTGTCAATTCATCTAGATTCATGGACTATTATCAGATAGAATTAAATAGGAATCAATTTTACACCTCTCTGATATTTTGATTCATATTTTACAAAAGAGATACAAGTGATATACTTTAGAATCACTAGATATCATTTTATTTTTTTATTCCATTTTATTCCATCAATATAAGAAAACACTTGATTTGATTTAAATCTTCTGATAAGTGCTATATAAGCTTTGAATTATCATTGTAAAATCAATATGCCAAAAATGTCATCCCTGTAGATTTCAACTTTGAGGACAATACATGAACAGGTAGTTCGCCTGCTATCTATAGGAGAACAAGAAGAAGTGCGAATAAAGGATGTCTTTTCAGCTTTCTCCGGGCTGAACCCACTGCAATATAACCCCTATACAGAACCGCATTGGAGGGCTGCTGTCTCCCAATATGAAAGAGGTATGATATCCTTAAACGGATATTATGATGACAATTGTTGTTTCTTTTATTTAATCTTACTCATTTCTTTTGAACTTGACACTTTTGTTGCTCCATTATTACTCTTTCCTGGTTTCAACATAACTGCCAAGAGTGTCATATTTGAGTAAATATTCAATGTTATCATTAATGCGCTGGAGCACTTTAAGGACCAATTGCTAGGTACCTGTGCTTCAGGGGTGTGAGTGGTCACAAATAAAAAGATCTGAAAAAAGATGAAGAGTACTGAAAAAGTCTGAAATAGAAAGAGCTCCCATACATTTTGTACAGGGGGAAGCCAAAATAAGTTGAAATTAAGATGAAAATCAAAACAAAAAATCTGAACTCTCACACCCCTGCTGTGCTTGACACCTATGGCAAAAACAGGGTTCTCATCGCCTTTCCAACTTTTACTTCATCGTGCAAAGACATCACTACTGGACCACAACACTTCGATTCATTGTCGTAAGGATACTTGGAACTTGCTGTTCACATATTTTGAAGCAGGATGAGATGAATATTTATTTTTGCTTAATTTCACTTTTGTTATTTGATTACTTCTCTAGCAATCAATCCAGCTGAGAGGAGGATCGCTGTCAAGCTCAGGTCTCAATTCAGAAATGTTGAGGGTAATCCCAACCAGCTCCTCAGGGAATTCCAGAAGTATAGGGAACTTGTCAGCAGAGAGAGTGTCCGCAAGGAAGTAGTGTCTGAAAGGTGAGAGCGATTGCTGATTAGTCAGACTTGCAGTGTCATGCGCAAGTGCAGAAAGCCAAAACCAGTACCGATGCCAGACTGTTCAAAGACAAGTGACCAAGGCCAATGACTTCAAATCTCTGAGCCCAAGGCTAAGGCCAGGACAACATATAGATGTCTAAGGCCAAGGTCATATAATTGTCCTTGAGGCCAAGGCCAACCTCTAGGAGTACAACACTGCAGAAATGACAACTATTTATAGAACAGCTGAACTAAACATTTAATTGTTTGCAAGCTGTTCTTATTTCTACTTGAAATCTCTTTATGTGTGGTTGCAATGATGAAACATCTGTACATTACTTTCAAAATTTTCATCCTAGTTAATAAATTGATACTCAAAATAAAAGTGTACAAAAAGTTTCATCCTTTTATCCAAATGATAAGCATGGCCTTCACCTTTGACCTTGCAGGGAGACGCTTCTGGGTCAACTCCAGGTCTATCTCAAGGCCATCCGAGATGACTTCAATGTTAGGACCAGTGAGAGCAGTCCTCCAACGGGAAAGAACCTCCCGGAGGTGGTCAACAATATCGTCTGGGTCAGGCAATTAGAAGCCAAGGTAACAAATGAATAAGAAACAAACGATGTAACAAACTGATAGGAAAGTGCAAGCAATCATTGCGAAGTGCAAGCAATCTTATCTCAAGGTCTTTGTCTAATGTCAAATCTGCTCATGTACCAGTGAATAGGCCATGTTCCATGAAACCTATCAATAACACATATTCTATGATGAATTGCTCTTGACCAATCAAATGGCACATATTTCAGTAGCATAAAACAGGAACCTGCATCTTGCTAAGAATAACATGATTTATTGAATTGCACAAGTTTGACTGATACCAGTACCTAATTATAACTTATGTTGAATGATGTTAGAGATGTATTAGATATAAGAATGTGATTTGAATCTTTGATATTTGTTACCAATGTTCTAATATAACAGGCCTCAGATGTGGGTAGATCAGCATTCCAAGCTTATATATATTGGCCCGTATTCTGAAATCAGGTTTAACTTAGACCATGGTCTAACTCTGTGCTAAAATTATGGGGAGCCAAAAATTCAAAAAATTCTCTTTATATTGTATATCTCTTATGTACACCATATTTTGTTTCCTGTTGCTTTCAAATTGAAGAAAAATACTTCAGAATATTTCATTTATCATTCCCAGAAAATTATGAACAATTTTAGTGTCAAATTAATTAATAAATTGGATGTGTACTGTTGGGAATTTGTGCTCCAATTGGCTACCCATAGTTAAACCACAACTTTAAACCAGGGTTTAATTTAAACCCGAGTTCAGAAAAAGGGTCATTGTATTGATATTGTGCTATTTACCAAATAAGTTGATTTGATTGTTGGATGTTGCTGTTGTAGGTGGAGCAGACCTCCCAAGTAGCAGACAATCTGTTGAATGATCTGTCTGGGTTTGGGCGCTTCAGACGAGATGCTGGTGATCTATTGGATGAGCTGAGGAACTGGAGACAAGACCAGTTTGATTCTTGGTCTAGTGAGATGCAAGCTGCCATCAGCGACCCCAATAAACCTCTGAGGTAAGGAGTGTAGGGTGAGATGTAGGTGCTCTTGGTTGTTGTTTATGTGGTGGTGATGGTAGTGAATGTGACTGTTTGTGGAGGAGCCGTGGTGTAGTGGTTCTGACTCTCGCCTTGTAAACAGAGGGTCGTGTGTTCGAATCCCACCGCGGTCTGGCGTCCTTTGGCAAGGCGTTAATCCACACTTTGCCACTCTCGACCCAGGTGCTAAATGGGTACCCGGTAGGATGTGAAAGTCATTGTAGCTTGTCCAGTATTGTGTGCGCCTCACAGGCGACTGACTGGAATACTCCCCAGTGAGTGGAGGATGTGCACACATTGTGTGCGGGAATGACTGATTGAATCCGATGACCGGGGTAATATATCTGTAAAGCGCTTAGAAACGTCGTTCCGATGGATTAAGCGCCATATAAAAGCGGATTATTATTATTATTATTATTTAGCAGTGGTAATGATAGTGCTAGTGGTGATGTTGGAAGTGTTGATGGTGGTGGTAATTTTGTCTTATCATAGTGATGGTGGTGTTGTTTTGATGGTGATGGTGGTGGTTGTAGTGATGAAAGATTGACGGTATTGGTAGCAAAAGTATACTTAAAACTATTTTTATAATAACAGTAGAAACAGATTCTTAGTCATTGAAAGTAATGCTAATGATAATGAAATGTTTGAATTGAATAACCACAGAAAAGGTGATCAGTGATGATAATTTCAACTTCAAATCATGATGATAAATGTGATCTGTATTGAAATGGAAACTGATTAAACCATTTGCAATCGATACTCAATTTGATTTTAATTTTTAGTTCATGCAGTTTTGATTGCATTATCAAAAGCCAACAATTTCTTCAGTTAAACCCATCTTCCTGCAACAGCTTAAAGAATCAAACTCTCACATTGTACTCCCAGCTAAAAACTTTTCTTCATTCACCAGCTTGCAGATGACTGGAAGGCTTATGGAATTTGAGACAAAGAACAATGAGCTGATCGTCTCGTACAGTGAACGACTAGTCACACTCATGAGAGAAGTGAGACAGCTACAGGCCTTAGGTTATCCTGTAGCTGCCAAGATTCAGCACACAGCTGCTATTGCTCAGAAGTTCTACAAACATGGTGTTATTCTCAAACAGGTATGGTTTGATGTGGGTTCATGAAATCTCTGAATGTTACATTCTTTCATATCAATCGATGAGCAAAGTGGATTTGACTCTCCTGAGGAAGGTATATTCAATTTTCTCCCTCGTTAAGGAAATGCTTGGGTCAGATAGATTCTTAGATAAGTATGAATCCTGGAAGAATAATATTTGTGATAATAAAAATAAGAGTAATTCTTGTAAAAAAAATAAATTACAAATGAATATGAATGTATATGAAATAATATGTGCAAAGTTACTGTTTTAACCTTGGGAAACATTATCAGTTTTTATAAATAAGTAAATCAGAAAGTAGAAGCTTGATACTTGTGTTTTTAGTATTGATTGGTAAAAGCATGCATTTGCTGGTTGCCAATGTTTGTAAAACACCCTTTGTCATGGTTCAGAAGATAGAATTATGAGCAGACTATAAGACAATCTCATGTTCTTTGAGCAGGTTGCTCACTTCCACAACAGCATCGCGGAGCAGATGATCCCCAGCCAACGGAACATGATGCTGCAGTCTGCCCTTGCCTTTGAGCGTATCATCAAGAACCCTAGGACGGGGTCAAAGGACTCGGGTCAAGGCAAGGTACAGGTCACCTGGGAGAACCCCAAGGAGCTAGAGGAATACATCACCAAGCTCCAGGCTGCTGCTGAGAAGCTCACCACTGAGAACAGGAGACTCAGAAAGTGGCACCATACTGTCTCTGATAAGGTACACATTGTTAGCAATGACCCTGGATGGTATAGGTAGAATGAAATAAGTCAGATGGAATGAGATAGATTCTTGACTTTCATCTGGAGAATCATTCAAATATAATTCATTCAATATTTTCTGTCAAATTACCTTTTCATTTGTGCCATCAACAATATTGTAGTTTAGAAATTGAGACAGATCTTGGACCTCTTGCAACATGGAAACTGAAAAGAAAAAAAAATCATTTTTTGTTATTGTGGAAATCAGTGTACTTGTTATCAAAGTCTTTATATACTTTACATATAATCAGTGGATTGAGAATTTTTCATTTTACTGCATGTGAAAGTCAGAATTAAAAAGAGAAATGCAAAGAAGATATGAATTGGCAATTACCCAACAAAAATTTTTAGAAAGTCTAATTCATGGCTTATTGGGAGGACTATATTGTTTTGAATAGTAAACAAACTTAAATTTTTATTGAGATAAATTGCCTTTAAAACATGTTTTCACTAGATCACTCTGTTCTTAGTTCTCATTTAATTTTCATTTCATTTACTTTTCTAGGTGGTTTCCCTGATGTCCATCGATCTACTTCGTCAGCAGCCTCGCTGGAAGGAAGGACTTCAAGATATCAGAGGCATCATGGCTTCTCTAGAGTCACAGGTAAAAAGCTCAATAACACAGAGATTTGAGTTCAATGCTGAATTCTAATCAACAATTCTGATTGGTTTCTAGATGGTATGTTGAACAATGCTTGCATTCAGTGATTTTCATCATTAGCCATTGCCTTTTTTTTTGCAAGTGATTGCTCAGCATTTTATTTTGAAGCCAGGGGCCCGTTGCAGAAAGAGTTGCAATCAGTCGCAACTCTAAAAATCATGCGCAACTTGATTTTCAGCCAATCAACAGCGTGCATTTGGGAGTTGCGATTGATTTTTTGGCTTGCGATTGATTTTTGGGCGTTGCGATTGATTTTTTGGCTTGCGTTTAATCGCAACTCTTTCTGCAACGGGCCCCAGATCACAATGAAGTTCAGTAAAATCAGTGCAAAAATACCACTAAAGAGAGAAAAAACCTGGGCTCTGCAGGGATTGATCAATATTTTACCTCCTATTTGAGATTAAATTGCTCCATTTGTACGAGGGGCTGTTCTCCTTACCAAGGTCTTTTGGTGCAGGATATTGGCTGTTAAATTGGTTATTGGTGGTGATTTTGTACCTGATTGCTAAGAAAGCATGAATGCTTGTAAGCAAGCAACCAGAGGACCGACGGCTTAAAGTCCCCTCTGAAGGACCTGGTACTGAGGATTAATGCCTTACCAAAGGGCACTAGCACACAAAGTGGGAATGGAACCCGGGTCACCGGAATACGAATCCCCCGCTCTACCAACTGAGCTATCGCGCCTCCTCGTAGGAAAAGGAACTTGACGCAGAGGCTATATTCTCAAATTAACTTTGTTTGACGACCCGTTTCATCATCTACGTCATTTTGTAGGGTTACAAAGCTCAAGACATGAAGTCCTGGAAGATGCACTGGGATAGACAGTTATACAAGGCCCTAGAGCATCAGTATCAAATGGGTTTGGAAGCTCTCAATGAGAACCTACCAGAGATTAAAGTGGAGCTCACTTACAGGTAAGATGTGTAATGAATATCTATGATGATGAGGATGATGACAGCAGTGGTAGTGATGTCATTGATAATGATGGTGGTGATGATGCTCATATTAGGGAGGAGGAGGAGGGTGATGTTGATCATCAAGGTGAAGATGATGATGTTGATTGTTTCCATGTTGATAGTTGGTGATGATAGTGAATTGGTGATGAAATAAGTTTAAACATCAAAGCTGATGTATCCGGTCAAAAGTACATGAAGAATGATTAAAAATAACATGTAATATGTCTCAAATTCCTGTCATATCTTTCTGTATAATCTTAAAATCTGAAGTTTCTTATGACCAGGCCTGCTTATAACACCATCTTCGTTGATGGCAATTTTCCAACAAATTCATGTATTCAGATCCTAAGAAATGATATGCAAGTATATTTCATGTTTGTACAAGATAACATTCGTTCTGATCAACCCATATCGGCATCTCTACAACCTACAGACAACAGACTCTCCAGTTCCGACCACCCATCGAGGAGATCCGTGCCAAGTACTACCGTGAGATGAAGAAGTTCATCAGTCTCCCGTATCACTTCAGAGGCATCGGTGACACTGGTGAGCCTCTCATCTATCCTGCTATCATTGAAAGGAATGCTTCAGGGTTCCTCAATGTCTACAAGATGGCTGAGGTCCTCTTCAGCAAGCTGGACAAGGCCAAAGACATATTCAAGGTGAGAGCTCTTAGGTAACTTGAATTGAATGTGAAATTAAATGTGCTGGCAAATTGCTCTTTATAAGATTACCATGAAAATACATTTACTATTACTATGGACTGAAATATTCATGATGATGATCACATGAACTTCCATACGGCACAGTCTAGAATTTTATGGTGAAAAGAGAGAAAGAAAAATATGAGAAAATTTGTTTGGATGTGATAAAGGAGGACAAATGCAAGGGGTATGGATGGAGATAGAATACAGAAGGCAGAGTGAATAGGCAGAGAAAAAATGAAAACTTGTGGAGAGAGAGAAGGGGGGGTGCTGGGAGAAATACAATTCTTGTAGTTGAAGGAAGAAAACAAGTGTTTATAGAAAAGGGATAGGATGGACCATTAATTGATAAAAAGTGTTGAAATCTGCAGAAGAACATGAAGCAATTTCTTGTATTCGTCTTTGTCATCAGGACTGGGTGGTATTAGGTTCTGTTGATCTAGACAAGCTTCTAGAGACCCATCTACACACTGTGGCTGATTGGGAGAGAAACTTCAAGGCTCTCAAAGCTAGAGGCAGGGACTCAGAAAAACTACCAAGGTAATAATAATAATAATATGTCCATTTATATAGCTCAGTTACTATGTGCATATTCTCAACTGCGCTTCGATACTTGGTATCATATTATTACCCCGGATGTAGCTAAGCCGCCATAATAATAGGCGCTAAAGCGTTCAAGGAATACCTCCTGCCGGGTACCCATTCACCTCACCTGGGTCGAGTGCAGCACAATGTGGATGAATTTCTTGCCGAAGGAAATTACGCCATAACAGGGATTCGAACCCACGACCCTCTGTTTCAAAGTCCGAAGACTAATCCACTGGGCCACAATGCTCCGCGAATTGATAGGTAGGATATGCATTCTTATGAGCTCTGAGTTATAAGATTATTTTATATTGAATAGTTTCCCAATTAACTTGCTGACACTATTATCATATCATATCAGTCTTGAAATATATAATAAGTCAAGTGGTCAAGGATCATATCAAGTTTTTTTGGAGACCATAGAACCCGAGACTAAGATCACAATTATTTTTCAGGGTTGTTCATTAGTTCCCTACTTGGGTTTATCTTTTTAATGATGATTTTAAATTAACATTTGGATAGCACCAAATAATTGCTTTAAAACCATTCAACAATGTACATTCCTTACCAAAATCTAGTAAATTTATTAAGTTAATTTAGTATATTTCCATTTATGCTCAGTATCATACTGTTCTTTGTTTTACGAAGTAAGAATGCTCGTCTGTAAAATTTGTATTACTTTATATTACTTTGTATTATGTTTTGAATGAAAATGGAATAAAGAATTGAATGTAATTGAAATATAAATGTCTTGCAAATGTGATCCTTGAGCAAATAAAGTGCTACAAACTGTTAATTTCATGCAGAGAGGATAGTAGAAATAAGAAGTTGGATCAAATGTAATGATGAGAATGTTAATGCTAACGATAATCTTTCCTACCCTGCCTACACAGTCAAGTCAAGGTCTATTGCGTGACAGTGTCGACCGCTCCGGTGAAGGGGACTATCGATGATCACATCCAGAGACTCTTTGATTCACTCCTGTCATCACTACGTCGATCCATCACTGAAAGCGTGTCAGAGATTGAGAAGTTCCTGAAGGATGGGATGGAGGCACTGGCCACCATGCCACAGACAGTAGAGGAAATTGGCAATGCAAATGCAAAGCATGCTGAACTAGAGGCTAAGAAACCAGAGGTAATGGAGCTAGATTTTTCTGATTCACAAACAAGGTGTATCATGAAACACTTGAAATCAATGCTAATTGGTATGATGTAAATACCATAATGTGCTGATTGTACTCCTCTTAGTTTGTATTTTACCTCTTATTCTTTGATATACACTGCTACTTTGTATTTTGACTGAGTACGTGCTTGCCCAAAAGTTTAGTCAAAACTTTTGTTTTGTATTAACTAGTAGTTTGATATTTGTATTTCTGTAGGAAGAAATTAAAAATTGCTTCCAAAAATCATAATGCTTCATGAATAAGTGGTTAATCCATCAGTCATGGATAGATAACCATGTAGAAGTAATTAAGTGTCCAATGATAAGAGTGTATCTCAAAATCATGTTCACCCTCCCCCAACTCCCCCCGCATGAAATGCTTGAGTGTCATATTTGCAGCTTTTCTAAGGCAGGGGTAATAATTCCCAGAAGTGCTAGGAGTGTTGTTTCTGAAATGCAAGGGTACCCTTGATGGGCCTTCTAATTAATGACTTTTTTTCACCAGATGCGCCCCATGTTTGACCAGGCTGAAGCCAAAAACAAGTTGTTGCGTACTGTAGCAGGAGGTGGTGTTGATCAGTTCACTCAGCTTCATGCTCACTGGGAGAAGTTTGAACTCATGATGGAGAGTCACCAACTTATGATCAAAGAACAGGTCAGTCCTACAAATGATTTTCAATAAATACGGTTGGCAATAGTGAAAGATATTGACTGATTGGCCGAAGTAGACCCTGCTGTTACGATATAATCTGCCCCTTTAATCCCTAGTACTATATATAAATGTATATATTCATATACAGTCCGACCTCTCCTATCCGGCCTCTTATCCGGATCTCTCTGTTATCCGGATGTGCACTTTGTCGAGATTTTTTTTTTCAATTCAATCTAGTACGTGAGGAAATAAGATTTCAATCTAAACTCAATCCTATACGCAAACTCACTTTGATTACATATATTTTCCAATATAGTCTACATACAACAACATTATTTTTCATGAAAATATCTCACCCAAATCATCGAAAGAACTTAAGGCAGGATAATTTTCCAGTAAATCAGGGCGCATTGCAAACATTTCATCATGTTCTCTTTTTGTTTCCCGGGAAAAACAATACATGTCTCGCTAGCTAATGTTAGGCCTCAATACGGAGAGCGCCATCTATCATGTTTGAGCCTACAGTCAGTATAGCAATGACTGACATTGCGAAGCTGCGATACCCGCCGCGATGATCTAATTGTAAAACTTTGTTCCATAGAGTCATTCTTTTCCTGTCAAGGTATGCTCGATGTACATGTATACCTCAACCATTTTATCAGGAAAATTATCCAACAGTTTTGGCCATCGATCAATATCATTTCCGTAAAAATACCGCCTATAATTTGCACTGACACTTCAGTGAATACTGTCTTTACGCGCACCCACTACAATAGATAACGAGTAGCTACCGCCATTGGGGAGCTGAGGCAGCAGCTGCGTAAATATAATATTGGGTCTCCCAGATCCGGATAAATCCCTTATCTGGATTGGTGCTGGTCCCAACGTGTCCGGATAACAGGTCGGACTGTATTCTCTTAAGTGATATCAATAATTGTCTCTCAAAAGATAAGACTATGAGCCGGAATTAAATAAAAATGGCTTCACGAGAAAATTATCAATCGCGTTATAATGATGACAATGTAGTTTTTATGATTGGAGGCAGTGCGATCAAAGAGCTCACTGAGTTCCTAGCTTACTATAAAAATAGTGAAATATCACTAATCAAAGATCAAAGTTAAAGACTGCATTGATCCATGTGTCTGGACATTTCTGTATTCATGCCAGACATTAAATATATTTACATGCAAATCACTTTCAAATATAATCCTTCCATTCTGTAACCCTTATTCATTGATATGTTTCATAGGTCAATGTTATGAAGAGCAATGTAGAGTCTCGTGTGGATGCGTTCCGTAATGAGCTAGAGAAGTTTTCGGCTCGATGGAACCACGCCAAGCCGACCCCTGAGGTCATAGAGTCTGGAGATAAGGAGGCGTGTCTTAGAGCAGTTGAGCTGGTGAAGGAGAAGAAGGTGGAGTTTGATGAGATGCAGAAGACTAAGAACAGCCTCATGTAAGAAGAATTTCATAATTTACATATTGTTGATGTACTTTAATGTTTCTATGGAAAATTTGACATTCCTATGATCAACAGTGGTAGCTTTGCTTTTGTTGGCAGAGAAATATAAAAAATTTGATCTTTTTTATAGGCTGCTGGGCAAATACCATATCATTTGATGAAAGAATTACACAAAATATTAAAGTATTATACATCGTTGCCATTGTTTATCACTAGTAAAGATTTGCATAAGTTGATGACCTGAATCTTTTCAGAAATTTTTAATGCACATTTAGACAAACTTGAAAGGGGCATGTATATCCTTGTTGAGGTAGAGTAGGTGAATTTTTATCAGATTTGTTATTCTTAGTATGTACACTATGGTCAGAATTACCAATGAAACAGAGTTTGCACACACAAATAGTATGTTATAAAATAAACTTTTGGGTACAAAGTTAAAAATCTTACATATTATAAATGGATTTAAGCTCCAATTAGTTTTAAGTCACATCTGATCAATACAATATGATATTAATTTTGTTTCATTCATCTATGCTCATCTTATACATGTTGTCATTTAACACGAGTTGGATCCAAGCATTGGCACTCCGCAGTTGCCCAAAGTGTATCTAGGCAGGTATTTTATTGCAATTTTTTTTTTCATCTCCACAGATTTGACTGCAAGCATTTTGAGCTTGAGGAACCATTTTTCTCCATTGCAAATGACCTTGAGGTTGACTTTGACCAGCAGACTACCATGTGGACATTGTATGAAGAATTCAGCAATGGCCTCTCTGTCCTGGAAAATGAAGATTGGATCGTCTTTAGGTAAGTGTGTTGGAAATATTAACTTCAAAGGCCACCTAAATCAAGAGACTTTTCATTATCACTTTTCCTTGTGATTTTTGCAGAAATAATTATAATAATAATAATAGTTGGATTTATAAAGTGCTTTTTGCCAGAGGATACAAAGCGCTGCTATTATTACCCCAGCTTTAGCTCGAGCTACCATCACCGGCGCTCAGTGCATGCAAGGAATTATTCCTGCCGGGTACCCATTCACCTCACCTGGGTTGAGTGCAGCACAGTGTGGATAAATTTCTTTCTGAAGGAAAACACGCCATGGCTACAATTCGAACCAACGACCCTCTGTTTCAAAGGCAAGAGTCAGAACCACTAGACCACGATGCACCCAATAATCTATTCAAAATGAGTTTTGAGGATTGTTAAATGGAAAGATGCAATATTATAATACTTTTATTTGGGGGGAGGGTAATGCTAGTAAATTTTAGACCTGTTGGTATTGCTGGAACATATAATGTATATTCTTGAGGTGATTGTAATTGTACATTGAAGTTGTTATATGAAAAGCATTTTTTTTTTGTCCAAGATTGATTGATTTGACAGTACAAGAGAATCTAAGATTTGTCAAATACCCTTGTCCTCTATGTGATATTCTCACTCTCAATTAATTTTCCTTCAGATCAAAGACTTACCAGTTTGACGATTTCTTAACCACATGGGCTGAGAAGCTGAAGTCAGGTGGTCCTGATGTAGAACATACCGTCATGACAGTCAGGCTCACCAAAGACATTGACAAGTACAAGGTAGTATTTCTATAGGATTTCTTGTCTTGTCTATTCTTTGTGCTTTAATAGGAACTGGTTTTATTTAGCAGTGAATAAGGATCCAAAATTACAAGAACCTTATGTTTAATTCCGAATGAATTGTAAGTACCAAAATCAAGGGTAGTACGTAGATAAATTTTTTGTTGTTGATTTGCATTCAGTTGCAACTCAACTTTCTTGCAACCTCCCATTACTCTTGATTTGCAATTAAAATAAATTTCTTGCCCATTGGATTCAAATCCCTACACAAACTGTGTGATGAGCATTGGCAAGATGCTAATCCTACATTTGTCACTATCCTCCTTAGTTTCACTCAGGAGCACTAAATAAGTTAACAATTCATAGATGCAAGGTTTAACCATTCTACAAATGACAAACATTCTCAACATCATTTCATACTTCTGTACAAATTATTGAAGCACGACTGTTATCCTCAATCTTCATACTTGCCCATTTTCTTCATCTTTCAGACCGTGTCTCCTTTACTGAAGTACCTAAGCAGTGATATCTTCACTCAAGAACATTGGATGGACCTGTATCGGATGCTCAAGATGCCTCGCTCAAAGACTGTGGAGCGGATGACCTTTGGAGATATCCTAGCAACGGCAGATCAGATTGTAGCCAATGCAGATGGATTAAAGGTATGTATGTACTATAGATTTTATTTTGGGGGTATAATGTTGGGCCATATACCGTTAATAATTGATTGATAATGGTCTAAAACTTTGATATCTAAATGCTTGTATGCCTACATAATCAACATTGATAGGATGCAATTTTTAGACTATTTTATTCTTTTCACCTACAAAAAAATACTCATTTTCATGCATTTGTTAATGCTTATCAAAGAAGTTTTTAAAAATAAACAAACTGGCTCATGATTTGGTAAAAATGATGACACGAGAGATACAATGTTAATGCCAGGATTGCTGTACGTGATAATAAGCTAATATGTAGGGGTAACTGTGATCCCTCTGTCATAAATACTACAATAATTTATGTATTTTGTACGCTTATTGTTTTCAGTCACATGATACTGTTCCAACATAATAAGCTGGTTATATAATTGTGTGTTCATAGCAAATTTGTACAAAATCTATTTTCAGGACCTGTTTAACAGAGCCAAAGGAGAAGTGTCAATTCGTGAAGCATTGCGGGAGCTGGATGTTTGGGGTGTGGGTGCCTGCTTCTCACTTACAGAGTATTCAGACAGCAAGGATCATCAGATCATGTTGATCAAGGATTGGAAGGATCTTGTTACACAGGTATGACATTAGCATCCTTGATGACAGTGACCTTTGACATCAAATAGAACTGTAAGAGAAAGTACAGATATGCATTATGTTGTATCAGTACTTGATGCAAGAATTACAAACTATATAATGATTGATTCAAAGGAAAGAAAGCACTACTTTACTTGTGAAACATAACAGATTCTGGAGTTAGCAATGTGAAAGTAGATATTCTTTCATCCCAATGAATATTTTTGTTTTCAAACAGTGTAACAATATTTAGCTACCTTCTACTTAATTCAATTTTATCCAATTGATTTTCTCAATGATGGCTTTGCCTACATTTTGCATGTTCATGTACACCAGGGAACAAAATCTTTATAGAAATGACTTTTGTTTTCTTCCATCATTTCTAGGTTGGTGACAACCAGAGTCTCCTCCAATCCCTGAAGGATTCACCGTACTACAAGGGCTTTGCTGACAAGGCCACCATCTGGGAGCAGAGACTGGCTGACCTTGATGAATACCTCCAGAACCTGAACCAGATCCAGCGTAAATGGGTCTACCTGGAGCCTATCTTTGGAAGGGGTGCTCTCCCCAAGGAACAGGGTCGATTCAGGAGGGTTGATGATGATTTCAGGTGAGGCCCATATCTAGACACACTTGGAAGAGTATGTGGCAATATTCTAGCAAACAGTTTTAGATCTCATGATGATGATGATGATGATGATGATGACGATGATGATGGTGATGATGATGATGATGATGATGATGGTGATGATGATGATGATGGTGATGATGATGACAATGACGACGACGATGGAGTGAGTCCAATCATGCTTCCTTGTTAGGCACACTTTTAGATGTGGCTAAGCTCGGATGGATGTCAATGTTATGCCTTTTCTGGCTAACTTGACCTATCGTCCTCTAGCAGCGTTTCTCATATTCCTTTTTATAAAAAGATGAACTGTGGGTCAAGACAGAACAATTAAGAAATGAAATGATAGCACAAATATATCAGTGATTCTCAAAAACTAAATATTTCTGTGGTTTTTTTTTGCAGGAGTATCATGATGGATGTGGCCAGAGACAATCGTGTCCTCTCCCTTGTTGGTCGATCTGGTCTTCGTAACACCCTGACAACCCTCCTTGATCAGCTTCAGAGGTGCCAGAAGGCTCTCAATGAATTCCTTGAGGTAAATCTCTTTCACCTCTGATCCATATCAACTTCCTTATGATTGTTTTGAAAATAGTTCTGACTTGAAGATGAAAAGATTTTCAACAGCATATTGGTCTTAAATGGACCTATGAGCAGTTTCAACATATTTTGCTGTGATGAAGCATGTATTGGCTCAAAATATCAGGATACTGATGGATTCAGTATCTGTTTCTCAATTGCAAATCAATTAATCATAAGTGATAAATATGATTAATCAGATTCATGTTAAACATGGCTTATGTTGTCTGGAAATTCATTTTTTTTCTGGTCTTCCATTTTAAACCATTCAGGAGAAGCGTTCGATCCTACCTCGCTTCTACTTCATCGGTGATGACGATCTCCTGGAGATCTTGGGTCAGTCTCAGAACCCAGCTGTCATCCAGTCTCATCTGAAGAAGCTTTTTGCTGGTATCCACAGTGTGGAGTTTGATCAGGGGTGCAAGCATATCACTGCTATGAAGTCACTAGAGGGAGAGGTTGTACCCCTCTTGAAAGCAGTAGAAATCACTCCAGAAGTTGAGGTTAGTGGTGCAGAAAGATTTCATTCTGTGGGTTCCTTCACTAAGATTTTATAAACCTCTCAACTCTTTTCATTTGAGATTATAATGATATAATAATAATTATAATGAACATCTTCATTGATGTTTTCATATAATTCTTGTTAAATTTTGTCTCTTAATTTTCAAATGCTTTTTATTTGATGGTATGACTCATCTTTCCCCATCATATTTTTAGCAGCATGTTTGATTTACCTGTTAATTTGTCAGTACTTGTGTTCTATCAAAACTTTACAAGCATAGACCTTACACAACTTAAATAATTGATTTTGTTCCTTTCAGATTTGGCTTGGAGATCTAGCCAAGGAAATGAAGTCCACGCTGCGCAAACTGCTTGTTGACTGTCTCAAAGACCAGCAGTCCTCTAGCTCTGGTGTGGGTGTCGACCCAACCAAGTACCCTTCTCAGGTAAGCATGATGAGTCTCTTCAATCTCTGTATCTAATATGTAGTCCACTCTTCAAAAGAGTTCTCACTGATTCAAATCAATCTGAACTGGAAAACCAGTGATGTCATAATTTGACATTTAGGAGGCGTATGGACCTTCAAATTAGGGTATAACAAAACAGTGACCGCTCTTCCTCTCTCAACATGCTTGCACAAGTGTAGGTCATCTCAAGAGAGCTCTATGCTCTGATATGATATACACATTCTACATGAGACATGATTTCCCTTGCTTTCCATAATGAGTTTAAAGGGATCGTCCGGGCTGAAAATATTTATATTTTAATACATAGAGTAGAATTCACTTTGCAAAATGCTGAAAATTTCATCAAAATTGGATAACAAATAATAAAGTTATTGAAGTTTGAATTTTAGCAATATTTCGTGAAAACAGTCGTCATGAATATTCATTAGGTGGGCTGATGATGTCACATCTCCACTTTCTTTTTTCTTATGTTTATACATAAAATCATATTTTTTCCATTATTTCATACTTGTGTGAATAATATATATGTCTCCCTTATAATGAAATAAGTTGCAGCAATAAATATCTAATGCACTAAATCAGTTGTCAATCCAATTTTAATAGTTGTTGAAGAAAAAATAATAAATAAACCTAATTTCATACAATAAAATACAAAAGAATAAGTGGGGATGTGACATCATTAGCCCACCTAATGAATATTCATGACAACTGTTTTCACAAAATATTGCTAAACTTTAAAATTCAATAACTTTGTTATTTTTCATCTGATCTTGATGAAATTCTCGGCATTTTGCTCAGTAAATTCTACTCTATTTATTAAGCTATATATACTTCCAGCCCGGACCATCCCTTTAATCACTCACCTATATAAGACTGTGCACCCTGGGATCTATTTTCAACTCTTTCCTTGTATCTGGTTTAGATATCAAAACATGATGCCATGATAGTTATAAAGTAAATTTTTCATATCACATTTGATTTAGATCTTGGGTTTGGCAGCTCAGATTCAGTTCACAGAGCAATGTGAGACAGCGATCAGAGATAACAGTCTCCAGGATCTACTCATAGAGCTAGAACAACAGCTAGAAGGCTACACCTCAGCTGATATCAGTGGAGCAGCAGGGGAAAGGAGTGCTGCCATACATGTTCTGGAGCTTAAACTAAAGGTGAGAAGGGTCATTAGTCCACAGTTATAGATTTCAATAGTATATTTGCATAGAATGATAATAATACTAGTATTATTAACAATGATAATAATGTGACTTATTTAGCACCAAATACACTCTGTAGAGTGATCATAGAGAGTTAAATAAAAAAATTTTTGATAAGATTTTTTAAAGTCTCGACAGAGGTACATTTTTGTCTCACCTGCGAAGCAAAGTGAGACTATAGGCGCCGCTTTTCCGACGGCGGCGGCGACGGCGGCGGCGGCGTCAACATCAAATCTTAACCTGAGGTTAAGTTTTTGAAATGACGTCATAACTTAGAAAGTATATGGACCTAGTTAATAAAACTTGGCCATAAGGTTAATCAAGTATTACTGAACACCTATTAGAGTTTCATGTCACATTACCAAGGTCAAAGCTCATTTAGGGTCAATGAACTTAGACCATGTTGGAGGAATCAACATCGAAATCTTAACCTGAGGTTAAGTTTTTGAAATGTCATCATAACTTAGAAAATATATGGACCTAGTTCATGAAACTTGGACATAAGGTTAATAAAGTATCACTGAACATCCTGCATGAGTTTCACGTCACATGACCAAGGTCAAAGGTCATTTAGGGTCAATGAACTTTGGCCGAATTGGGGATATCTGTTGAATTCCCATCATAACTTTGAAAGTTTATGGATCTGATTCATGAAACTTGGACATAATAGTAATCAAGCATCGCTGAACATTTTGTGCAAGTTTCAGGTCTCATGATTAAGGTCAAAGGTCATTTAGGGTCAATGAACTTTGGCCGAATCGGGGGTATCTGTTGAATTACCATCATAACTTTGAAAGTTTATTGGTCTAGTTCATTAAACTTGGACATTAGAGTAATTAAGTATCACTGAACATCCTGTGCGCGTTTCAGGTCACATGACCTAGGTCAAAGGTCAATGAACTTTGGCCGAATTGGGTGTATCTGTTGAATTACCATCATAACTTTGAAAGTTTATGGATCTCATTCATGAAACTTGTACATAAGAGTAATAAAGTATCACTGAACATCCTGTTCGAGTTTCAGGTCACATGATCAAGGTCAAAGGTCATGTAAGGTCAATGAACTTTGGCCATGTTGGGTTTTTTGTTGAATAACCATCATATCTCTGTAAGTTTATTGGTCTAGTTCATAAAAAGTGGACATAGGAGTAACCATGTATCACTGAACATCTTGTGCGAGTTAGAGTAGTATTCAAAGTCAGCACTGCTGCTATATTGAACCGCGTGATGCAGGTGAGACGGCCAGAGGCATTCCACTTGTTTGATGTCTTCAAGAAAAGAATGATGATGTTATTGTACATTGATGTACATGTAGAAGATCAGGGGCCCATTCCATAAAGAACTTGCAACTGTTGTAACTTTGCCATAATGGCAACTACCACGGTAACATGGCTCAGCGGCCAATCATAATCAAGGTTACCATGGTAGTTGCCATAATTGCAAAGTTACAACAGTTGTAAGTCCTTTATGAAACGGGCCCCAGGTGTGACTCAGGCACTCTATTAAAAAATCATATTGCAGATTAAAGTGCTCAGTATGAGAATAAAAGTGAATATATGAATCATATTTATGCTGACAAGTAGTTTTATCAAAGGGCTAATGTGTCATTTGGCTTGCTTTACTGTGATCATAAAAATTAGCTGTTGAAAGTATGTGCATGAAGTGGAGTTGAACATGCACTAATGTCTAATGGCTGCATTCCAGTTTTCCATTAACCATGGTTTTTCAGTAGTGTCTTTAACAAAGGAACCTGTCCATAGGCCACCTTTCTTTGTTTCTTTCTTAAGTGATCAGGTTTCACTGAATATGTGAGACAGTGGCAATCCAGGAATAAAGAATTTCATCCGCTCTTTACACGAACCACCTATGTCAGATATTGCAAACTATTTCATGAAACAGGGAAGAGAAAGACAGTGTTATTGTTGCTTATTTGAGGAATAATATATATATCATAGGATTTAAATGCCACTGAAAATTAAAATAGATACTGTCTTGAAAGATTTAAAAGATTTGGGCCCCATCTTACAAAGAGTTACGATTGATCCAATCACTCGCAACTATGGACGGCCAACAGCTTCAACATGTATTATTCATGCTTGTTCAAAATATTTTCTTACCATGATGTATATTCATGCATTCATTGTTTTCTTGAAAATTCAGTGTGCTTCTTATTGTTTACAAAGGACATTGTGCGAATTTCCTGTAGAAAAAAAATTATGACACTGCTGGATTTCCATAGAGTTACGAATGATTGGATCAGTTGTAACTCTTTGTAAGATGGGGCCCTGGGGAGTGATTCATCAACATTTTTGTCCAATAAGTTGTCAGACCTGACAACTTTTCTTGATGTTGATTGGCTGAGAAGCACTGTTACTATGGCAACTGTCGGATAAAATGGGACTTGTCGGATAAAACGTCTGACAAGTCCTTTCATGAAATGCTCCCCTGGGGGCCGTTTCATCAATATTTTCGTCAGACAAGTTGTCAGATCCGACAACTTTCCTGGATTCTGATTGGTTGAGAAGCACTGTTACTATAGTAACTGTCGGATAAAACAGGACTTGTCGGATAAAACGTCCGACAAGTCCTTTCATGAAATGCTCCCCTGGGGGCCGTTTCATCAATATTTTCGTCAGACAAGTTGTCAGATCTGACAACTTTCCTGGATTCTGATTGGTTGAGAGGTACTGTTACTATAGCAACTGTCAGATAAAATGGGACTTGTCGGATAAAACGTCTGACAAGTCCTTTCATGAAATGCTCCCCTAGGGGCCGTTTCATCAATATTTTCGTCAGACAAGTTGTCAGATCCGACAACTTTCCTGGATTCTGATTGGTTGAGCAGCACTGTTACTATAGTAACTGTCGGATAAAACAGGACTTGTCGGATAAAATGTCTGACAAGTCCTTTCATGAAATGCTCCCCTGATCTCATCAGCCATTTACACCCATTCCCAATCACAGGCCCTCATCCTAGACACCATCCACAGCCTGGATGTGGTTCAACTCCTTCAGAAGGAGAATGTGACTAGTCTTGACAACTGGCTGTGGCAGAAGCAGCTTAGATACTACCTTGATAATACCAAGACAGCCATCATGAGGATGGTAGATGCTGAATTCCAGTACACTTATGAATACCAAGGTAAGCCAATGTTCTCATCTGGGCTCCGTAACACAAAGGTTTGCGATGACTCGCAAATATGAAAAAACCGCACTGATTGGTCCCTGGTCAGTATTTTAAACCTAATGCGCGTGTAACATTGATATTGATTGGTCAGTTCATTAAGCGATTGATTGCTAATCTTTGTGTTACGGAGCCCTGGTGTTGATATTCGGTACTAGTTTTTAGTTCAACACTGCATGATATGTGTATGATAAAGTCTAGTGGGTATCGGTTCACTGCCTGAGTGATAGTTTTCAACCTGTTTATTGTACAACCTAATCATGATTTTACCCCCGCCCCCCCAAAAAAAAAATGAAGCAGATTTTCACAGTACCACTAGTACTAATATTATGGTATAGATCTACACTTGCCTTCTTGTTCATTCTTATATCATTGAGTTATCCAAATTTACATCAGTCAGTTTTGTGATATACCTCTGATATGTCCATATCCTTTGTAAATTCCACATATTGATACTTGTATTCTTTGCTTTTATGACATTACCTTTGCATGTACTGTCTTTATCCAAATGTATGAATTTATGATTAAAATGTGGAAAATTTTCCCCTAAACAATATGAGGATCATTACCCATAATCATTTCTAAAAGCAACAAGAACCTTACTTTGACATGGAATTCTAATTTTGATTCTTATTCAGCTGTGGGTGTGTATTTTTTCCCACATCATGCTCTTTGATAGGTTTGTTTGTAAGTAAATGGATCAAATCAATAAATTATTGAAAATCATGACTGAATACCATCCTTACTTTCATATCCCATCCACAGGTAATGCTGCTAAGCTGGTACACACACCCCTGACAGACAAGTGTTACCTGACCCTAACCCAAGGCATGCATATGGGTATGGGAGGTAACCCCTACGGACCCGCAGGTACTGGCAAGACAGAATCAGTCAAGGCCCTTGGGGGATTGTTTGGTAGACAGGTCCTTGTATTCAACTGTGATGAGGTAAGTTGACTATAGGGGTCTTGGGTGATTGGCTTTAACTTTAATGTCAGGTTTATACTCTCTATCTAGGTCTTATTTACTCCTCAGTCATTGCAAAGATATTATTTCCTATGTCCAACTTTTACTTAATGTACTAGATCACTTTCTATTGTATAAACCAGTGAAGATACTTTTGTTGTTGTATTGCTTGATATTTTTTTTATGGCTATGTTGTTGTTCCTTGCCTTGAACATTCTTTGGAATGGAGATGTGCACATAGACTAGCAATGTTGCATCATCATTACTATTTAGAGCAATTGGCTTCATTCTGCTTTTATACCTCTTAACTTTAAATCTTTTCAACCTACATGTCATTATGTTAGGTCTACTGTCACTTGCAACAGTATATCACCCTCTTAAGAAGAGCTTGCAGCTTTAGTTTTTACAGAGTGTGTAATCTCTTCAATTTGACTCATCTTCAATGATTTTGTTCGCAGGGTATTGATGTGAAGTCGATGGGTCGTATCTTCATTGGTCTGGTGAAGTGTGGTGCATGGGGTTGCTTTGATGAATTCAATCGTCTTGAGGAAGCCGTGCTGTCAGCCGTCTCCATGCAGATTCAGACTATCCAGGCTGCTCTTAAACAGAAGAAACCCAAGGTGGACCTCCTTGACAGAACTGTAAGTATAGCAGGAGATGAGGGGCGGTATTCTGAAAGCTCAATTAGCGCTCAATTAACACTTTGGTATTCTGAAAAGTGCCCTTTTCCTTATTTGGCAGGGGGGTATTGCGCGCACTTGCAGTAGTACGCGTTATGACCGTTCGAAGACTTAATTGAGTAGTTACGAGACTTTTGGAATTTTAAAAGTCTCATAGCGCTCAATTAACGGCATTTTCACCGGAAGGAGATAATGGTGCTTTAAGGTCTTTTAAATTGAAATCATCAAAAATCAAAATGGCTGTTTTTCTCTTTGACCTCGATGACCACATGGCATACTGGAATCGCCATCATAATGTAGACAGATTGTTGCCTGGAGAAATGAATCGTTATGATTTTGGAAAGAATTATAGGCTGAATGATGAAGAATGTCAGTGGTTGTGTGACTACATCCGTAATGACAAAGTATTTGAACGTAGGCAGGAAAATGGAAGAGTGCTGTCGGTAGAATTAAAGGTGGCAGCAGCACTGCGTTTTTTTATATGTTCTTTCCTCTGCTTATCTCTTTCTTTTGATACCTTTTTCTTTCTTTTTTCTTCTTCCACTTCTTCTTTCTGCCCGTTCCAAGGCTGGCTAAAGTCGTAAGGGCCCCTAATTCGCATGCCTTTGAACTTGAAATGTCGGCTGATGATATCTCTGAAAACCCTGTTGGTGTCTCAACTCCACCTAGCACTTCCATCAAGTGCCTCTTGACCTATGAAATTGATTAACAACTCTTGCCACTGCTCGAGAGGAGCGGGTGGTGGTCCACCTCCAGTACCTCCCATCAATCTCTTCCATTGGTTGTAGGCTTTCTTGACTGTGGATTTTAGGGTGCACAATTTAACCCTTAGCTCCTCGACGGATCGCTGATTTCCAGTAGCGAAACTAACCGCCTCAGATATATTTTTCCAAGCTTGCGTTTTCATGTTGTGTGTCAAAGTTGCACTAATAGGGTCACAAAGAGTCCTGTTCCTCTCCCGTCACTCTCTAATTAGGATATCAATCTCATCTTGAGTGAAATTCTCACTTCTCCTGTTGGTTTTCATTGATTTTGCCTTCGGCATATCTGAGATCGACACAGTTGAAAAGATGTTTTTTTGTTGAAACACTGTGTAAATTTTTGGTTATTTTTGGCTGATGATATCTCTGAGAACCCTGTCGGTGTCTCAACTCCACCTAGCACTTCCATCAAGTGCCTCTTGACCTATGAAATCGATTAACAACTCTTGCCACTGCTCGAGAGGAGCGGGTGGTGGTCCAACTCCAGTACCTCCCATCAATCTCTTCCATTGGTTGTAGGCTTTCTTGACTGTGGATTTTAGGGTGCACAATTTAACCCTTAGCTCCTGGACGGATCGCTGATTTCCAGTAGCGAAACTAACCACCTCAGATATATTTTTCCAAGCTTGCGTTTTCATGTTGTGTGTCAAAGTTGCACTAATAGGGTCACAAAGAGTCCTGTTCCTCTCCCGTCACTCTCTAATTAGGATATCAATCTCATCTTGAGTGAAATTCTCACTTCTCCTGTTGGTTTTCATTGATTTTGCCTTCGGCATATCTGAGATCGACACAGTTGAAAAGATGTTTTTTTGTTGAAACACTGTGTAAATTTTTGGTTATTTTTGGCTGATGATATCTCTGAGAACCCTGTCGGTGTCTCAACTCCACCTAGCACTTCCATCAAGTGCCTCTTGACCTATGAAATCGATTAACAACTCTTGCCACTGCTCGAGAGGAGCGGGTGGTGGTCCACCTCCAGTACCTCCCATCAATCTCTTCCATTGGTTGTAGGCTTTCTTGACTGTGGATTTTAGGGTGCACAATTTAACCCTTAGCTCCTCGACGGATCGCTGATTTCCAGCAGCGAAGCTAACCGCCTCAGATATATTTTTCCAAGCTTGCGTTTTCATGTTGTGTGTCAAAGTTGCACTAATAGGGTCACAAAGAGTCCTGTTCCTCTCCCGTCAGTCTCTAATTAGGATATCAATCTCATCTTGAGTGAAATTCTCACTTCTCCTGTTGGTTTTCATTGATTTTGCCTTCGGCATATCTGAGATCGACACAGTTGAAAAGAAGTTTTTTTGTTGAAACACTGTGAATTTTTGGTTATTCCCCCTTGTAATTCATCTTGATATTGACGAGACCGGTGTTCATTTTGTATAGCATACAAAGTCTAAGGTTCCTTCTTCTTGTATGGAGAGATTCCCAACCAAGATCACTAAGTGCTTTAGTGACAGAGCCCTCCTCTCTGTGTTAGTTACCGGTACAATATCTGGCAGCTTGTCGTTGAACTCTTTCTAATGATTGGATATTTGACTTAGTGGAAGGGTCCCAAGCTGCTGCTGCATACTCTAGCAGTGGTCTCACCAGCATTAGGTAAGCCGTGGCTTTGGTTTTCTTGTCACAACTCCACAAATTCCTCCTGACTACATTCAGAGTCCTCTGGGCTTTAGGCTCAGTGTGTTTGAAATGTGTACACCCAGGTATGGATGGGATGTCAGGCAGTCCAATTCCCGACCACAAATGTTTTGGAGGATTCCTTTTCCCAACAGCAGTAACTTTCCACACATAAATAGAATTGAAAGTACTTACAGGTATTGATCCAGGTTTTTGGTGTATAACTATGGTTGTCAAATCAAAACTATCTGGCAAAATAGTTGAATTTGAACCTGAAGTTGATGCTTTCAGAATACAAACTGACAATCTTGCTGACACAAACATAAACAGAGCACAACTGAAGGTGATGTGTTGTCTCGATCTTGATCTTGAGGCCATGACTCGTCCGACGGAAATTTCAAGATGGCGGCTAGAGTAGAGGTTCAGAGGTCAGGCAAACCTAGCGAAAATTGGTTGATGTGATGATGATAGCTAACGTTTGGTGATTAAAACTACTCAAACATACAACAAATTAATATACACTACTGAAGGATGAAGAAAACATTGCACAACTGCTTTAAAAAAATTTGGATGTCATGCAGTTGAAAAACATGAATACATAGAATTAGAAGACGACTCGCGATCGCGTTTCGTTAGTGCGCTGTGTTAAACAGCGGTACTTTATTGCATATTCCAATGTCATCGCAGACAAGATTGAAAAGCTGATAAAATCCATACAAATACATCAAAATCCAAAAATAAGTCAGCAAATGAAGCATATGATGATTAAAAAACATTTATTCACAGGTTAAAAACATCGATGGCAAATCTGGAAAGGCGTATTTAAACGATTTTCTTTGCGATTAGCGCGAGTAAAAAAAAAGTAAAAAAAGTAAAATATCTTGCTTTCTGACTGATCTTTAAGCAATATCAAATTAGTGATGAGAAAGTTAGGAATTGGTTGATAAAGAAATTCAAGTATGATCTGGCAAAACCTTCTGTACAAAGTTTTAGAAAGAAATGACTTACTACTGTATTGTTATTTTTTTTCATAGTGTTTCCTCTCAGATTATGATATGATTCCTCCAACATTTGTTAAAATTTGTATCTTGATTTTATAGTATTTTAAGTTATCATTGCATTATCACCACCCCTTCCATAAAAAAACTGTAATCCTCTCAGTATCGTATCTGTAGCTATCAAGACCGCCATAATTTCTTTTATCACCGTGTACTATCTTGAAAATTATTTTACCACCAGTTTTGATTTTCCATACCATTTCATTGATCTTCCCAGATTGACATCGATCCCAACTCTGGTATCTTCATCACCCTGAACCCGGCTGGTAAGGGGTACGGAGGAAGACAGAAGTTACCAGACAATCTCAAACAGCTCTTCAGACCGGTGGCCATGTCACGACCAGACAATGAACAGATCGCTGAGGTCATCCTCTTCTCCGAGGGATTCAAGGATGGCAAGAGTCTAGGACGCAAGCTGGTAGCCATCTTCAATCTAGCCAAGTGAGTCACTTTGCTTCTGTTATGATATTTAATTTGAATGCATATGTGATTGAATATTTGTGTCAATTAATGTTAAAAATTCTTGATTGCTGATTGGATTTTCCCAGGGTCAAAATAGTATGCAGAATAACAATAATGATTATGTTTGGATTACATTCAAATATATGGGTAAACCTGTTAAATGACCTTGGCCCCATTGCAGAAATCTTACTGTTATAGTAACTTTGCCATCTAATGGCATCTTTCATGGAATCCTTGATTCTGATTGGTTGTTGAGCACTGTAACCATGGTAGCTACCATTGGATGGTAAAGTTACCATGATAGTAAATTTTACTGTGAATGAAAGGGTTTATATAATAATTATTTGTTTGATTAGAGATCTAGATGAATGGGAAGTGATATCTCTATTTCACCAAGTTTTAAAGAATTCAAGTATATTGATTGTATTTTTTCCATGATGCTGTAGCACTACAGAATATTGAAGTATATTTATATAGAAAACATATGTATCAAATTATCATTCTTGATTAATTTACAGGGAGTTACTGACACCACAGCAGCACTATGACTGGGGTCTGAGAGCTCTCAAGACTGTGCTTAGAGGATGTGGTAACCTTTTACAGATAGCAAGACAACAAGCAGGACAAGATCGGAGTAAGCTATTCTTTTTATGATTATCATTTTCTTTTCTTAATGAGTGAATTCTGTCATTGACTCATTCATTTCTTCATCGATGATGACAATGATGATGATGTTGATGATGATGATGATGTTGATGATGATGATGTTGATGATGATGATGATGGTGATGATGGTGATGATGATGATGATGATGATTGTGATGATGGTGATGATGATGGTGATGATGGTGATGATGATGATGGTGATGATGGTGATGATGGTGATGATGATGGTGATGATGACAATAATGGTAATGGTTGTGATGAAGAAGCAGATGATCATGATGGTGATGTTGATGATGATGATGGTAAGTGTGATGTTGATGATGACGATGATGATGTGATGATGACGACGACAATGATGTGATGATGACGACAATGACGATGATGGTGATGACTATGATGATAATGATGTGATTATGATGATGACGAAGACGATGATGATGACTATGTTGACGATGATGATAATGCTGCTGCTGTGTATGATTATGTTTATGGTGAGTATTCTGATGAATAATAATGATTATAATGATGGAAAACTTGATACTGCTGATCGTGCAATATCTATGGTAAAGTAATGGCAATTATCACAAATCTGTCAATGTTTTTTTCTAGGTAAGGTGCAAGAACCCAAACTAGTTGTCCAAGCCTTGAGGGTCAACACCCTGTCCAAACTGACCTTCTCTGATGGTATCCGCTTTGATGCTTTGGTCAAGGATGTATTCCCTGGTGTAGAGCTCAAGGATATAGAGTATCTGACCCTAGCTGATGCAATCCGGCAACACTGCAAGGAACATAATCTAGTTGTCATGGAAACACAGGTATGGAAGCAGATGTGATACTGTTAGGGAAAAGGGGAAAGAGGAAGTAGGCAATGATAAGGAGAAAGATAATGGTGTATTTAAAATAATGGTAATTGCAGTGACAGTCAAAATTAAATACTATGAGGATGAATATGGTGAATACCATAATTGAGGGTGGATATTGATGGGATGTTTGGAGGTAAATATGATATTGACATATTGACTCTAGATGCATAACATCACTCTGGATTTAGTACAGCTGAAAATCATATTAGGAAAAACAATGAGTGCATGATAATAGTCACAGTGATCATGACAGTGATCGTCAAATGAGTGATAATGATGTAGTATGACATATGAATATAATTGCGAGTATATCAGTGCTTCAATCATATTTCTTCAACCATTAGGTGAAGAAGGCTTTGGAGCTTTATGAGCAGCTCCGTCAGAGGATGGGTGTGGTTGTTGTTGGACCCAGCGGATCAGGAAAGTCCACTACATGGCAGATCCTGAGAGCAGCTCTCAACAACACTGGTCAAGTGGTCAAGCAGTATACCATGAACCCTAAGGCCATGCCCAGGACACAGGTCAGTTCTAATTTCTCATCTGGTGACCCAACAATTGCAACAATTTTGACAGTTGCTCCAGTCTTGATTATATGAATACAAAGTGTTAGGGTAACGGCTGACAAGGATTTTGGTTGTACATAATGTGAACTCAAGGATTAGAGGTCATCAAAGGTTTGAGATGATATACGTGGGGGCTAGAGTAAATATTATTCATGGCAGGAATTGATGCTAGAAAAGGTATGCAATTCACTATTCTACTGAGTGACTCTAATAAAGTAGTTATTTCAACATGTGCAGTTGGATCATCTGTTTACTGTGATTAGTATATATGTTGTAAATATTTATTTTGTTTCATATTTAAATGCTTGTTTGTTATTTTGTCTTGAAATGTGCGAAATCTTTCAGTATGGTTTCAAATAAAATTCATGAAGTTCTTGTGTATCTCCTACACTTTGCTTTGTTTTATGGTAGTAAAACAATTGCATTTAGAAAGTAGAGGCAGATTTCTTATTCATATTATGATGTTATATGGATATGTTTGTGCTATGCATCTCTGATAATTTGTGGTACCTCATAATTACAGCAACAACATGGTAACAGTAGTGTTTAAAAAACACACACACTTTGTTTTGTTTTTATATGAACCAATAAATTAATATCCGTAAAGCATATTGTTTAACTCAGAGGTAGGATTGATGATTTATTAATAATTACGTTACAGTTGCTTGGTCACATTGATATGGACACTCGTGAATGGAGTGATGGTGTCTTGACTTACAGCGCCAGGCAAGTGGTCAGGGAACCGCAAGGTAATGTATTCAAACCTTTCTATTTAATCATTTGCTTGCTTGCTAGATGTAGGTCAGATATTTATAATCTATGCCCCTCCCCCTTTCTGGTTCTTCATGATTATAGTAGATTCTCAATCCAAATTTTGTGATTATATCATGTGATTGAGCAGTTTGTATAATTTCAAATGAACATAATTGTGCTGTTCATCACTCAATTGCTTTAACTCATCATTCCTTAATTTCAAGTTTTGAAAATAAAAAGCCAATACAAATGTATATTGTTATCAAATTCAATCTACCTCCAAACAGGATTTTGATTGATACTGAACCATCTGTGATTTGTAATAATATGACCTTTGGAAAAAATGTTTTATTTTGACTGTGACTGTGATACTGAATTAACCAATAATACATGTACAAACAGTGTCTTCCCAAATGCGAATTTCCAGTGTAATGATTAAAGGTAAATGCTAGTTTTGGTAACGATATCAAAATGAGTTCGTACAGAATCCAATGAAATGACCACCAAAGTGTCTGTTTGTATAAATAAAACGTATGTGCCAAAGGATTCTGGAAGAAATTGTGTAATTGCTGAGAAATCAGCAAATAAGCACAGGATTCGGGTAGGGCGTCGGGCCTGACATTCAAAGCAATAATTATACACTGTCCCACGTGCGCTTATCTGTGTTTGGGATCTTCAGTCTGAACACTTTTCAGCGTAGATTTCAAGATTTCACAAAGTTCAGTTTATGTAACTGTACCAGATCTAGATCCTCGATGATATACTGACAATAAAGCCTTGTTTTACAGACTTTCTCATGAAATCAGTGTTTACTGCAACTACTGGAATTTCTCTTTAATTTACCATTTTTCTCATTTTGTATAGAAATCCATTCCTGGATCATTTGTGATGGTGATATTGATCCTGAATGGATTGAGTCTCTCAACTCTGTCCTTGATGACAATCGATTACTCACTATGCCATCAGGAGAAAGGATCCAGTTTGGACCCAATGTCAACTTCCTGTTTGAAACCCATGACCTGAGCTGTGCCTCACCAGCTACTATCTCCCGTATGGGTATGATCTTCATGAGGTAATATATATAAACTTTCTTTATCATATTTCAGATATTGTTTTTCACACATAATTTGTTAGATTGAATTATGAAATTCCCATTATCACATAGTATAAGCTCTTAATTAAGTATAGAGTAATTCTTATTAGCCTTTTGGGCTTAAAAAGTCACAAGTGACTCAAAAGCCTTAACGCCCCCTCCCCCCATTATAAAAATTCCTCAAAATAAAGACCGATGATTATTCATAATCCTTTAAAATTGAGTGATACTTGCCAAGCAAATTGTAGCTGTTAATGAATAACCTATCAAATCTGGTCCTGTTTTTCAAATAGTGATGAAGACACGGAAATCAAGGACTTGGTCCAATCCTGGCTTAGCCACCAGCCCGAGGAGTCCAGGAACCGCCTTGAAGCCTGGATTGGGGACCACTTCTATCGGGCCCTGGAGTGGGTCATGCGTCAAGGTGATTTTGTTGTGGATACCAGTCTGGTGGGTGTGGTCATGAATGGACTCTCCCATCTCAGAGGGGCGGAATGTACCTCAGACTTCACCATCAAGCTCATCAGGGGACTTGGGGCTAACCTCCCGGAGGCTACTCGTATGAACTTTGCTAAGGAGGTGAGAAATTATTTATGGTGTTTCAATGAATTTTTTTTTAAATCCAAATTCAGTCAGGGTGAAAGAAAGAGTGAAATTTCTTTTGATTCAGGATAAATCGATAATTCAGTGAACAAGTTAACAGAACTCTTTTTAAAAATGGATGATGAATCGTCCAGAGTGGTCATTTATGTATGCAATTTTTCTGCACATGTAATTTCAACTTACTAGAGTCAAAGGTTAATGGTTGATCATGAAACTTATATTTGTTTGTAGGTATTCCAGTGGACCCGGGAGCAACCTCCTGATTCTAGAAGAATCTTAGATACTTACTTTGATGAAAGGACAGGAAGTCTGGCCACATACTCCATGCAGGTATGATAATCTCTCTTGTCCCTCATCTCTAAACTTTTCCCTACATTTCTATACAGTATTTAAAAAAAAGTTTTTAACTTTGTATAAAAGGTATAGAATTTGGATGTGTATGGGGTTAATTTTCTTCCTATATCAATATTTATAATTTGCTTATATATTTTCTTTTTTTTAATGCCTTCAGCCAGTAGATAATGAAATTAATATGAAGTTCCAAGAGAGCCTTTTTATACCATTAAAATATAGTGTTTTAAAACCTATAATCTCTGCTTGATGAATAGTAAGGAAAGTATCTGAATTAATGGCATAGAATTTAATACTAAGGAAAATAAATTCACGAAGAAGGTGTTAATAAAGTTCTCAAAAGACCAACAGTCTGTTTCATTCTATTCTTTCACACTCAGGATAATGATGAGCTCTCTGCATCCGACTTTAATAACCCAAGTTCCTTACCGGTCATCAGAACACCTGATGTCCAGCGATGTTTGGACTTCTTCAAACCTTGGCTGGAAGCTGAAAACAGACAACCATTCATCCTTGTCGGTCCTGATGGATGCGGAAAAGGGTAAGAGAGACAATCCACTAGTTCTTCGCCTTGATTTTAATCCTATCGATCTAAGTAATCCTGATAAACTAAACACTACTATCCATTAAATATATTGGCATGGTTACATGCTTTCATTTTATTGTTTGTAGTTTTAAAGATACCTTATAATAAAAGATCTAGGAAGAAGCAGTGCAAGATGAGAACTTTCTATTCCCACATGTGTTCAGGGAAGCGTCTGATGACAGGACGTGTTGGATGTTTTATCCCACATGGTCTGTTTTGTTTGACAGTTACCAGAGTCTTGTCAGATGCTTCTAAGTCAATCAAAACAAAGGAAAGTTGTAATATCTGACAGATTGTCAGACAAAATGTTGATGAAGCACTCTCTAGAAGGCAACTAAATAATCTGTTCTGCCAAATTTAACCTCGACCTAGTTGACACACAAATTGATTTGCGATGATATTGTTTTGGAGATTTTGTCAGATGAACAATAGTACAGGGTTCCCAGCCCATCAGGGAAATCAGGGAAAATTATTTTACTTTTTTCCAGTCTGGGAAAAATCAGGGAATTTGATTTTAAAAATACCTCAAATCAGGGGATAATGTCTCAAATGATGGAAAAATCAGGGAATTTTGTTCAGCCCAAAAGTACGGTAGTCAGTCAGACTCTGTTATATTTTGTTGCATATCAAAACAACATCCATTGAATGACTGGTTATGGTGATACTAATTAGTTTTACATTATTGTTTTTACACTGAAAATACATATAATTCATTGCAACAACTTCGAAAACATGCGAAACTGGGAATGGGTTCAAATAACTGTCAGAAATTTTTAAACTTCATCAAGGAAAAATCAGGAATCTTGTTTTCTTGAAAAGCTGGGAACCCTGGAAATACTGTATTTCTCATGTTCCTTCATTATTCCAGGATGGTCCTTCGACACTGCTTTGCCCAGCTGCGTTCCACCCAGATAGCCACCATCCATTGCAACGCCCAGACCTCACCGACTCATCTGCTTCAGAAGCTACAGCAGATGTGTATGGTATTGAGTACCAACACGGGTCGGGTCTACAGGCCAAAGGACTGTGAGAACCTGGTCCTGTACCTCAAGGATCTTAACCTGCCAAAGCCAGACAAATGGGGAACCTGTCAGCTCCTGGCTTTCCTACAACAGGTTTGTGTCTTGATGAATAATGATTAGTGATCATGTGTTATGAATGTCCGTTTGATTGATCCTAAAAACACTGTTATACTTGTGAAAGATCTGTTGCTTGTAGAAGAACGAACAGTCATTTATAGGACTCACTAACAAATCATCACCTTTGGATTATGAGCTGAATATACTTAGAAAAGAAATCAATTTCTTTGTAAACCTGTTTCAAAAAGAATTATTGCAGGAAACACTTTTAGACTTGTATGTGTTAGTAGATGATTTGATAAATGTTTCAATGTTTGGACAGACACCATTAATTAATTTATTAATTGGAAAACAAATTAATTGTGTATATGTTCTGTTGGTAATTTTTGTTTTGTTGGGGAAAAATATTGAAGGAGTGTGTATGAGGCTACTCTTTTTTATATGATTATTATCCAAATAATATAAACAGTATCAAAGAGGATCTAAGTAAAGATTGAGTAATGATTGTAACTTTGTTTAGAATATACTGTTAACATAATATTCATATTTTGATAACTGGCTACTATTGTAGAAATGATACCGATTTTCATTGTAAATTTGTTTTATCTGTTTAGTAATTTCTTTGACATTTCCAGGTGTTGACGTACCATGGTTTCTATGATGATAAGTTGGAATGGGTTGGTCTAGATGGAGTTCAGATTGTAGCTAGTATGAATGCAGTGCACACTGTAGGAAGACATCCTCTTTCTACTAGATTCACATCCATAGTCCGGATCTGCTCTATTGGGTAAGCCACAGGCAGTTTGATCGGTCCTAGGTCTCTGTGGATCATTATCATATTATGCAAGTTTATTGTAATAAAGGGATGGTGATGATGAGGACGATGATGGTGATGATGATAATGTTGATGGGGATGATGATGATGATGGTGATGATGATAATGGTGATGATGATGGTGATGGTGATGATGATGGTAATGGTGATGATAATGGTGATGGTGATGATGATGGTGATGATGATGATGATGGTGGTGATGATGATGATGGTGATGATGATGATGATGATATCGATGATGATGATGATGAAGGTGAAGGTGAAGATGATGATGTTAATGTTGGTGGGGATGATGATGATGGTGATGATGATGATGATGATGATGATGATGGTGATGATGGTGATGATGATGATGATGATAATAATGAAATTGATGATGATGATGGTGATGATGATGAAGGTGAAGATGATGATGATGATGAAGGTGAAGATGATGAAGAAGATGATGATGATGATGATGCATTATCATAATGTTAATTTAATTTACCATCATTTACCATCCTTATATCTAACATGATTTACACTGTCCATTGCATCATTTGAAATACCATACTGTTGACAAAAAATAAAGGGAAGTATACCCTGATAAAGAGTTGATTGTAAAAATAGCAGAAAAATAATAAAAGTATTGCCCACTGTTTGAGAAAAATCAATTTAAGAATAAAAAAGTTACTAGAATTTTAATCATTTTATTTGTGACGCCATATGCGAGCAGCTTTCCTACATAGCGTATGGCAAAAAAAATCAATGAAATGTAATTTTCTCAGAAAATTGAAAATGGTTATTACTGTACCTTCAGTATATCAATAGACAAATCATTTCACACCCGTTCCTGTGAAGAAAACAATAAATCACCACGAATCATTAAAAAATTGAAATTTATGCATTTTACATTACACAACGTATGGGGCAGCTGCTCGTTTATGATGTCACAGATCCAAAACTTAAAATCCTTATAACTTTCTTAATCTTTGATGGATTTTCCTCAAACCTTCACCAATATTTTTTTTTTGTTGCTATTTTTACAACAGACTTTTCTTCAGGGTGAACTTCCCCTTTAAAATGGTTTTCCACAGTTGAATGTATCAGCAATATTCATAATTGCTCATTTCCTTTATAAGTGCTGTGAACATCATGGTATTTGAAAACTCAACCAGTTGTTGACGGAAGTTTTTTATGTGTATTGTTCTTGAGCTATATATTTGTGTTCGGGGTGTAGATTCCTTGTTAGGTATTCTCAAGACTGGTAACCAATCATTTCTCCCTCTAAATATTTAACATGTGTACAGGTATGCAGACAGAGAGCAGTTACAGGGTATCTATAGTGCTTACTTGAGACCAGTCTTACACCGTACTCTAGGAAACCACCCAGTATGGTCATCACCATCTAAAGTCAGCATGCTTGCTGGATCCATGATTAGCATTTATGAACAGGTAGGATAGCTAGGTTTTTACATCTTATTTCCCCATTCTTTCTTTTTGTACACCAGTTGATTTGTATAGTTTTGTTCGGCTGGATAAAGTAGTAATAATAATATTCCGCATTTATATAGCGCTTAATACATCCGAACGACATCTCTAAGCGCTTTACAGACATATTATTACCCCGGTCATCGGATCCTTGCATGCTTGCATACAATGTATGCACCTTCTCCACTCCCTGGGGAGCATTCCAACAAGAGTTCCAAGACTCAATTGCTAGGCATACTACATATAGGCTTTCACATCCTACCGGGTACCCATTTAACACCTGGGTGGAGAGTGGCAAAGTGTGGATTAACGCCTTGCCAAAGGACGCTAGGCCATGGTGGGATTCGAACACACGACCCTCTGAATACAAGGCGAGAGTCAGAACCGCTACACCACGACGCTTAGTGAAACACAGCATCATCGCTGCTTTATATTCATTCTAAATTAAACAGATTTTTGTTCTGTTGATTTCCATTTCTGAAAAGATTTTACTTTTTTGCCAACAGTGTATTTTGATAATAGATTCAGAAAAGTGAATAATAATCACAGTAGAACATGGAAGATGGTAAACTCCCTTCAGAGGATAAATGCTCAGGCTTGTTTTATGCATAGATATATAATATATAGAAGTAAAGGAGGGACAGTAAATGATGATAAGAATTATAGAGATAAATTTCACATTATAGCTAAGACACTAAAAAAGCACAGAGTATGATAACAATAGCTGTATATGTACCCTTCAGCAAAAATGTCATTGAATTCATCATTCTCCTCTTTCAGGTTCGCTCTAAGTTCACCATTGATGACCACAGCCACTATCTGTTCACCCCTCGTGACCTCACCCAGTGGGTGCTGGGATTGCTCCGCTATGACCTTGGAGGTTCGTCGGAGTCCACCAGCGAGCACGTCCTGGAGGTATTGAGTTACGAGGCGCGACGGTTGTTCTGCGATCGCCTGGTAGGAGAGGAGGCTAGGAATCGCTTTGATAATATCTTGAATGGAACCTTACAGGCAGATTGGAATGCAGGACAGATATTGCAGAATCTAAATGGTAAGATGTCATTAAAGGCCACTGCACACCTTACGACTCGACTGGTCAGTGACTGGCTTGCGACTGGGTGAGGGGAAATGTGACGTCACAAGGAAAATCGGAAGGAACTGGATCGCAAGCTCAATCCAACTTCCAGCCAATCAGACAGCAGAGTTGCACGACGTGTATATGATAAACAACAGTAGTAGTAAGCGCACTTTCTCATTTGCTATGCCAAAAAGCAAAAAGCGCATGCGTGAGTCGCAGATCAGATCGCATGGTGTGGGTGTTGAGGCTTGTGATATCTTGCGATTCATCTTCCCTCACCCAGTCGCAGACCAGTCAGGTCGTAAGGTGTGTGGAGGCCTTTAGAGCTAGACCTTCCTGTGTTATTGGTAGGTGGTGTATAAGGGTCTCCAAGTTTTCATCAGTTTTGTGAGGAACCATTGTCAAAATAAACAGAATTATAAACAGGAAGTCTGGTCATCATACAGAGAAGACCCTTAGGGATTGGTGATCATAAGCATATTTTACTTTATACATTATTCAAATTTGTCAATGTGGTAATCATTTTAGTCAAAATTGAATATGATATAGGTGAATATTTATTCAAAATTTATAACTTGTCATGCAAGAGCCTGACTTGAACCCTGTTCATTTATGCATCAGTCCTTAACATAGGGGGAGAAGATAGTTCATTCTAGGGGATCTTTTAGACCTTCTGATCACTTCAGTTAACCTAGAATTGATTAGCACATGCTTTATTGTTATTGTACAATGCAAGAAAGCTTTTATGTTTGTATTCTTTCTGTTTAAAGATCATTATATTGTAGTTTTGTAATTCTGAACTTCATGTTTATTTCCCCCCAACCATATACTAGGGCACTATTATGTAACTTGGGGTGCCAGGACTGATACTAGTAGTGGTGGTGCTCTACCACCGGCTGGTAAGAGCCTTGGAAGACTCTCTGCTTCTGACCTGAAAGAAGTCATCAAGAAAGCTAAAAAGACGTTTGGTAAGAAACTTTTATTTGATTTGTTTCATGAATAGTAATATGACGATTCAGTATGAATTGCAAGCATTTAAATTTTAAAAGACATTTTGTAATGAACTAGAAGAAATGTGATCTGTTAATAGAAATATGAAAATTTAGTTAACTGCAAGAATTAAGTTTTGTACATTAAGTGTTAGCTAATGAACATACTAAATGTGATACTGCCATGAAAGGAAATAATAACCTCAAATCTGGGTTACTAGCATTAGGTCTGTCAAGAAGAATTAACATTTAATGCCTGCCTTCATGTAAAAGAAGAGGGACTAATTTGAAAACACATTTCGTTGATTCAATTTTGCCAATTATCGGTGTAATGAGATATGGGTTTTTTGTTGATTACATTTTGTTTATTTCTCAGAATTAAAGTAATATGTCACTAAGTTATTCCCTCTATAATGTTTTGTATTTAAAGGACAAGTCCACCCCAACAAAAACTTGATTTGAATAAAAAGAGAAAAATTCAACAAGCATAACACTGAAAAATTTCATCAAAATCGGATGTAGAATAAGAAAGTTATGACATTTCAAAATTTCGCTTCATTTCACAAAAATGGTTATATGAACGAGCCAGCTACATCCAAATGAGAGAGTCAATGATGTCATTCACTCACTATTTCTTTTGTTTTTTATTGTTTGAAATATGAAATATTTTGATTTTCTCGTCATTGTCATGTGAAATGAAGTTTCATTCCTCCCTGAACATGTGGAATTCCATTATTTTAACATTTTGTGCTTCAGGCAATAATTTGTATAATTCAAACAATAAAAAACAAAAGAAATAGTGAGTGACATCATCAACTCTCTCATTTGAATGTAACTGGCTTGTTCATATAACTATTTTGTTAAAAATAAGCGAAACTTTGAAATATCATAACTTTCTTATTTTACATCCGATTTTGATGAAATTTTCAGCATTGTGCTTGTCTGATTTTTCTCTATTGATTCAAATCAACATTTTTCTGAGGTGGACTTGACCTTTAGAAAATAGTTTGCTATAATTCAGTCTGTCTTTTGTAGCTAGATAGTGATAAGTTTCTCCTGACTCATGTATTTATTTCCTTAAAAAACATCTGAACACCATTTTTCTTCAATCTCTTTCTCCTCAATTTGTTATTCACAGCACGGGAGAATCGTGAGCTTGATCTCCAGATTTTCCATGAGGTTCTTGACCATGTGGCTCGAGTTGACCGTGTACTTACCCAGCCCCGGGGCTCACTTCTTCTGGCTGGCCGCAGTGGTGTGGGTCGAAGAACAGCAGCGTCTCTTGTAGCACACTGTCACAGGACAGAGCTGGTTACTCCAAATCTATCTCGTGCATACGGGATTAAGCAGTTTAAGAACGACTTGAAAACGGTTTGTTTCGTTGAATGAGCACAATACATAGATTGATGATAAAGATATATCTCATTAAAATGGATTGATTTTCAGTTCAGAAGTCTTATGAGGACATTACATAACTGAGATTTTAAATTTGTCCTGTCTTATCTGTTACTTAATAAGTCTTCTGTCAGTTTTATATTCATAGGCAGGTATCCCTTGATTCTAGTTGTTTTTGTTCTAGTAGTATAGTCTAATGTTTACAGTCCTGTTCAGAATCATTACTAGGTTTTCTAATTATATGATCTTGTTATGGGCTCTTGTTCTTTCCGTGCTCTGGCATCTCCTATTTCATTTCAATGAAGAATAATGCTCCTCCTGAAATTTCCTGGTTCCACTTCTCGTCTCTCATGTACACATGATTTTTGGTAAGTGTCATAATTTGGAAGGGTTATTTTGTCAGGATACCAATAGGACATATGATGAACATCCCATCCGGGGGCAAAAGCATTCTTATCTACATCCTTCATGTTTACAGGCCATGCAGCAAGCTGGGGTGGAAGGAAACCAGGTAGTCCTGCTGCTGGAAGACCACCAGTTCATCCAACCTCAGTTCCTGGAACTCATCAACAGTCTACTGTCCTCAGGAGAGATCCCAGGACTCTATTCTCCAGAGGAACTGGAACCACTCCTGGCCCCAATCAGGGACCAAGCCTCGGAAGAAGGCTTCAGAGGGACACTCATCAGCTACTATGCCTCACGTGAGTTTGAGGAATTGGTTGCCACAGCTGACAGATGTATTTACAGCTTTTCATCATGAAGTAGAAAACAGCAGTTTGATAGAGTTGCCCTTTATTAGTAAATAAATGGCATTACTTTGTGCATGATGATTGAGCTATTAAATGATGCTGAAATTTGCATTCATTGGTATGACTTTGAGGGTGTGTATTGTGTGCAGACTATTCAGTGTTGTACTGATTGGTCAAACAAAAAAGAGAGGTCAACTTGAATTGTGATAAGTTAGTGTGTTTTTCTAGTCTATTGTGTTAGGATTATTTTGTTGTTTTTTTGTTCCATTGCCAGCCCCCTCCCAAGGAACCAAACCTACTCAATGTTTTGAAAAACATACTTATCTTGTTTAACTGATTTACTTTTTTGTTTTACTACAGGTATTTTGACCAACCTTCATGTTGTATTGATAATGGATAGTAAGAATGCATCCTTTGCTGTGAATTGTCAGAGTAACCCAGCCTTCTATAAGTCTTGCTCTGTTCAATGGATGGAGGGATGGAGCAAAGAGAGCATGAAAGAGGTAAGGGGAGAATGATGATGATGGTGATGATTATGATGATGAGAATGAGGATGATGATGATGATGAGGATGATGGTGAGGATGAGGATGATGATGATGATGAGGATCATGATGATGATGATGATGGTGATGGTGATGATGATGATGATGGTGATGGTGATGGTGATGATGATGATATGATGATGATATGATGATGATGATAATGATGGTGATGATGATGTTGATGATGACGATGATGATGGTGGTGGTGTGGTGTAAGATTAGGAGGAGGAGAAACAATATTAATGAGCTGATCGATGATGATGATGATATTGATTAGTTTAATGTTGAATTTCCTTAGATAAGTTTATATTGGTGAGTTTTTATGGTATTTATCTATTAATTTGATATACAAGTAACTTGCATTACATTATTGGAATTTTCCCATGTTTTAAGTGCATAAAAATCTCCACTTGATACTCGTGTCAGATACCAAGACTCCTTCTCCGTCATCACAAAGGCGACGGTAAAGATGAAGGAAGCAAGGAAGACAGAAAGCGCCATCGCAAGGTGTCGGGTGGTGATGAGATCATTCGCAACTTCCTTGAGATCCACAAGTCGTCTTCAGTCCGTCACTCCACTCCTCGGCGTTACATGACCTTCCTTCATACATACCTTGATGTATACCGTCGCAAGAAGCAAGGTGTCGAAGAAAAGCAGAAGCATTTGCAGGTAAAAACACTTAATGCATATGATTTGTGGGTTAGCAATCTCGTTGGTATTTCAGTTATGGAGGGTATCTGAGATGTTTCATTTTTTTTTGTTGATACCTTAACCATATTATAGGCCGGGCTATTTTGAAAGATCATATGGGAGGGAGATCTTGATATCATAACTGTACCCCAAAATCGATGTGCATGTCATAAAGAAATCCTGAAACATCACGGCAGTATCTTGTTGCAAGTCAGAATTAACACACAAAGCATTAAGTGGCACCTCTTAGCCCACCATTCAATGTAGTTTGGGTCAAGTATAACGGTTAATTATAGGGTCATCACTAATCAACGCTATTCTACATTTGAGAAGAGTGACGCAGATTTATTGATGTATCAATATTACTTTTCAATCATTTTCCAGTTGGATCTGAAGGATCAATTAGTTTATGCAATTTTGTAATTTGTATGTTTTGTAAGTTTGATACTTGTATGCAGTGCTATATATTGGGGTGATATGCTTCCTAGCAACAGCTATAAAGTATGCTTTTATCACCCCTGACCAGCATGTAGCACCGCTCCATTCTGTATTTGTTTTTACCATGTATAAAACTTATTTATGTTTGTATCATGATTTGGTCAAATAAATAATAATAAATTGTTTAGGCTGGTGTTGCTAAGCTGAATGAAGCCAAAGCCCTGGTAGCAGAGCTGAACAGCAAAGCCGCTAAACAGAGCGCCCTCTTGGCTGAGAAACAGAAAGAAGCTGATGAAGCACTTAAGAAAATCCAAACCAGTATGGAGGTAAGGAAGAAGCCTATTTTTTAAAAATTGTTTCCTTTCAATCCTGTGTTTGCCGGTATTGAATTCATCATTACCTAATTTGGTCTCATCCTGATTGAATAAGAAACTGTTCACTTTGTTAACAGTCCCTTAATATGTTTCATGATTAATCCACTTTTTTTTTGTTTAAGCATTGGAGGTTACATGTTATGTAGAAAACAGAGTTGCTTTTTGAAATATTACTGGACAGCGTTATCCTAGGAGTAAAAATACATTTTCCAGGAACATTTCCAATTTTAGGAAAAATGATCTTCGACCCTTATTTTAGTAAATGAAAAAGAAAATAGATTGTGCTTATATATGTGAAATCAGGAATATTCTTTGTTTTCCTAACTAACGTGCCCTTTTCTTACTTTTGGGATTAGTGAGGTATGCCAAGTAGCTTACTATGGGACAAGAATGAGCCTTGAAATTAATATTCTGTGATGAGATGTGTGAATTACCCAAGGATTAATTTGTGTGGATTACAGAAAGCTGGTGAGCAGCGTCGTGAGATAGAGATCCTCAAACAGCAAGCCGATGAAGAGAACGTAAAACTTGAGAAGCGAAAGGGAGTGATTGATGAAGAACTTGCTGAGATTGAACCACAGGTATGTAACAGATGCACCTAAAATGGCTCTATAACACAAAAATTTGACATTGATCGTAACACAAAGTTTTGACATTGTTCTTAACACGAATTTGTATGATTGTTTACACCGTGCAAGGTAGTCCTGAAAAGGACTCTTGGGTAATAGTTCTCAGAAGAACTGGTGTTCTTCACGTTTCAAGCATGTACCCTTTGCTCTTTGTCAAGAGTGGTTTTCATAAGAAGCTTGAACCTGAGACTTTGTTTATTTGTTGCATGTAAATGCTTTTTCAGCAATATGCCCCATTTGATTAAATATTCTGACTCTTAAAAATTGGCTTATAAACCAAAGTTAATCTTTGAAGTTAAAAGTATTAGACACTGATTCTTGATTTGATTGTCTCCTAGGTTCAAGCAGCCAAGTCTGCTGTAGGGAGCATCAAGTCTGAGAGTCTAAGTGAGATCCGTGCCATGCGTGCTCCTCCCGATGTTATTCGGGATATCCTAGAGGGCGTCCTTCGTCTCATGGGAATCTTTGATACCTCATGGGTCAGCATGAAGAGGTGAGGAAATAAGATTTATTACTTTTACTACTAATTAGCTTGTGGAACATCCAACTATGGGCTCAATATTATTTTGTCATAAGACCGAATAGAGTATGCATATTTATTTTTTCTTTACATGCTTAGTGACCACTTCTATTTTATCAGTTATTGGTATGAGATCAAGTGTGTTTTGGACAAAGTGGATAAAGTGGAAATTAGACATGATGATGACTTTCTGAAGTTGCATGACCAAATAATGTGTGTTAAGATTAAAAGTGATCACACCAAATGGCATTCGATCAAGTTGAAAAGAAATATACTGGAATTCACTTTCTTTTCTGTGTCTTGATTTTTCATATGACTAGTTTCTTAGCAAAAAGAGGAGTAAAGGAGGAGATCTCAACGTTTGATGCAAGGAAGATCAACAAAGATTTGAGGGAAGGCACCGAACAACTGCTTAGGAAACATGCATCTTCATTTGATCCTCAGGTAGGTGACTTATCATTTTCATTCTCTTGTTATTTGTAGTGAAATGTATATTATGAAAAAGTAATGCATTCAAGTTTCAATAATCGATATCCCATTCAGTGAAATGTTAGAATTGATTTCAGCTTGAATTGCTGATCAGTTGACAGATTAGAGAGTCAGCTTTTTAATTCTATTCATGTTGAAATGAACTCTGGTGTTATGAAGTGTCTCATTTAATTAACATTCCAGTGAGGGTTTTAGTGGGAGATGATAATGATGGAAGATATTTTTTATGCCTGTTTCTGTTTTCCTAACAGTATTTTGATTTTTTTCTGTTCTTGACCAAGTTGTAGATAAAACTTTTTTTATCAGAGTTTTCTCAACTAATCGTATTTGGTTGAGGGTATGAAATGTATTCAAAGTGATAGAAAAAAGAGAAATAATGAGCACTTTTAGAAACGTAAGTCGACATAGAAGACTGGTATGAGATGACCTCATTTTTTGGCCTGCCATATGCCTCAGGTCCTCACACATGTCCACTACCAGATTCGAGAACCTCGCCACATCCATTTTGCGGTTCTCCTAAATCATAGGTGACGTCATTTTAACCGCTCAAGCTCAGCATGAAGATCAACCTTTCCCTTTTAAAACACAGTTTTCAGTGACTTTTCACATTATGTTAATCATATTTAAAATTGCTTTCTGGGGGGCGTTTCATGAAAGGACTTGTCGGACGTTTTATCCGACAAGTCCCATTTTATCCAACAGTTACCATAGGAACAGTGCCTATCAGCCAATCAAAATCATGGAAAGATGTCAGAGCTGACAACTTGTCGGATGAAAATATTGATGAAATGCTCCCTGATCTCCAAAATATATGTTGATATATATCCTAACTCGCGTAAAAAGGAATCAAAGCAAGTGAAAGGGCAAGTGTGCACAAGTTGCACCTTCGCATCACCCGACCGGGTCGCCAGGGGATGGTACGCCATATCTTCCGGGTCGGGGAGCGTGTCACGCGCTGTTTCATATGGACGTACGTACAAGTCGAGTGAAATCTAAAGTATTCGCATCTGTAGTGAACAAGGGCAGAAGACGACGTTGACTCGAACGATCAGACAACTGCTCTGTCATTCTCGTTCACTGCTCCTAAAACTCTCTATTCAGAAACTGAATACATGAATTCTCTTATTGATATGAACTCTCAACAGAATGCCAAACGTGCTAGCGTCGCAGCAGCTCCTCTTGCAGCTTGGGTGAAAGCTAATGTCAAATATTCCTATGCCCTAGAGAAGATCGAACCCTTAGAGACGGAACAGAATCAACTCAAAAAGTAAGTCAAAGCATTTAGTTCGTACCAGTTGTAATACATGTATACAAACAGAAAGTTATATATCCAAGAACTTAAAACTACATTATTTTTTTTTAATACTAAATGAAATAGGCATTGAATTGTGGTAATGATAATTTGTGTAATGATAAATTATCTTATTTTTCTTATTTTTTGCAGTGAAGATTCCTGTGGAAAAATATTTGTTCATGGATTACATTGCTTTCTCTCTTTGTCATTTTATTTTTCTTTCCTTCTATCCAACCTCTTCTGTATCTGTTCTAACTCTATCTTTTTCTCTCCATCCTTTATCTGTCTCCTTTATCCCCTCCTCTCTCTCTCTCTCTCCATTTCTCTCCTAGGAACCTTGAGAAGGCTGTTGGTCGTATTGATAAGCTATCCAAGGGCCTGGCTGACGTTGATCACCGAGTTGACGAGTACAAGCGAAGGTTTCAGAAGCTCAATGAGGAAGCTGCTAAGCTCAAGTATGAGCTTGAGAAGGAACAGGAAACCATTGCCTCGGCCGAGAACCTCATTGGCAAGCTGGAAGGAGAATACCAGAGATGGAACAACCAGGTATGCATATTTATCCTGTCAAAGCCCAACTAATTGAATGGTTGAAGGAACTTTTAAAATTAGCTTATCATTTATAATTTGAAACAAGTATCATGAAACATGCTCCTAGTACTTACTTATCTGAAAACTTCTTTGAAAGGAAAAATATATAGTTACAGAATCCTCTATCTCTTTCGTCATCTCCATCATCTAAATATCTGAAATGAACACAGAACTTGGGACCCTACTCATGAAAGCCCAAAACTTTTATTCCATATATACCAACAGATGAGTGTTATCTAAAGCTGTTTTAGTTATAATTTGGAAATCATATGTCATTTCCTTATCTTCACTTATTCCCATTCTGTAGGTATATCTGACCTGAACACAAGACCAAGGAAAGTCCAATGTACTGCCAATATCACCATTCAAAGGACGAACAGAAGCAGAATCAGTTCTTCTTTTAGTCTAAAATCGGTTTTCATTTCTTAATCTGTAATCCTCTTTCTTCCTCCTGATCTAGGTATCTGAACTGAACACCGAGTTGGAAACCCTACCCAAGAAGGCCCAATGCGCCGCTGGATTCATCACCTATCTCACTTCATCACCTGAAGATGAACGTAAGCAGAAGCTTGCAGAGTGGAGTAAACTCTGCGGTCTGGAGCGCTTTGACATGAGGCGGTTCCTCAGCACCGAGAGCGAGCAGCTGACATGGAAGGGCGAGGGGTTGCCTAGCGATGAGCTTTCTGTGGAGAATGCGGTGATGATACTCCAGGTCAGTTCAAAGTTCAAGGATTTACTTTTTTTATACACTCAAAATGTAAGGATTCTCATCATTGGCAATATGTGTATATCCAAAAAAATTAAAAGATGCACATATCTTAGTCATTGTACACTGGAAAATATTACATTTAAAGAATAATTTACACCTACATTGCAAGAAAACCTGTATCGCTTTTTTTTTTTATAGATCTTAACAGTAAAGTGCAATTTTCATATATTTTTAGCACAACAATGAACAGATGAGTATTCAACATAATCCCCTCAGAATTGTCATGAACCTTGTAGATGCTGGCTTGAATAAATAGAGAAAAATCAAACTAGCATAGTGCTGAAAATTTCATCAAAATCGGATATAAAATAAAAAGTTATGATACTTTAAAATGAAAATGCTGGCTTGAATAAATAGAGAAAAATCAAACTAGCATAGTGCTGAAAATCTCGTCAAAAGCGGATGTAAAATAAAAAAGTTATGATATTTTAAGATTTGTTTATTTTTTCGCAAAACAGTGATTTGCACAACTAGGTAAGCCAGTCGATGATGTCCATCACTCACTATTTCTTTTGTTTTTTATTGTTTGAATTATACAATATTTCATTTTTTATAGATTTGACAATAAGGACCAACTTGACTGAACCATATATTATTAAATAATGCTAATTCCACATGTTCAGGGAGGAATTAATTGTTTCACTTGACAATGATTAGAAAATTAGAATATTTCATATAATAAAATACAAAAGATATAGTGAGTGGGTGACGTCATCAGTCTCCTCATTTGCATACCGACCAGGATATGCATATAACTGTTTTGTGAAATTAAGCGAAACTTTAACATGTCATAACTCTCTTATTTTGTATCTGATTTTGATGAAATTTCAGTGTTATGTTTGTTGGATTTTTCTCTTTTAATTCAAATCAACTTTTTGTTGGGTGGACTTACTCCGTTTCACAATAGAACTCATGTTACCTGTAGACTACCGGACGTGGAATATGGTTGGATTGCTCTTGTTCACAATACAAAGATTCATGTATCACATCATCGATACTTCACAGTTGATATAGCCAACAAAATATGGTTATTCAGAGGATGTTAATTCACACATATTTAGATTACTAGATTGCATGTAATGCAGTCACTGCTATTTCTCCATGTATGATTTGATCGCTGTGTGTTTTATTACTGAATGATAGACAGTCTGTATTGGTGTGTTTTGCAAACAAGCATGTAGCATGAAATCAAAGAAGTTGCATTTACTTGCATGCTTTTAATAAATGAAGTGGTTTCTAGTTTATCACTCAAAGATAAACATTGACTGTTAAAACAACTCAAGTGATTTCAGGCTTATGGATTTGAAGCAATAATGGAATCAAATGTTCTGTATTATCATCATGATATAGAACAAAATTTGTTTAGAGTTGACAACCAGACTTCTTGAGAAAGCCTAAGGAACATTTCAAATGTCCAAAACAGCACTTTTTGTGTTGAAAGCTGTGGAAAGTGACATTATAAAATATATTTTCACATCAGTGTCACTTTTCTTCTTTGTAGACTTCTGTCAGTCACTGGCAAAACAACTTCTTCTTTTGTTCAAACAAAATAATAGATATAATGATAATAATAATAATCCACTTTTTATATAAAGCATAAATCCTTTCCAAGCATATTGGAGACCATTTTGGTATATCATAAAATATTGTATAATTCAAACAAGAATGAGCGTAATGTACCCAGGGGAGTGTTTTATCAACATTTTCATCCGACAATTGTCAGATCTGACATCTTTCTCTGATGTTGATTGGCTGAGAGGTACTGTTACTATGGTAACTGTTGGATAAAATGGGACTTGTCGGATAAAACGTTCGACAAGTCCTTTCATGAAACGCCCCCCCCCCCGGTTGTTTCCATAAGGTCATGGCTGACATGGCCCTATCGTATTTGTAGCATGAGAGATGATTTTCAACATCCGTGCAATGAACTATACATAGGGTGAAGGGGTGGGGAGTTTCCCATTCATCACCATGCTTTCTATGAAGCAGATATAACATCAGAAAATGCATGCTTCTGCATTCTAACAATCGTAGATATAATCCAAGTTTTCTTTGCAAACATTTTTTAACAGACCAATGATATGTCCATAAAGGTAAGATAATGTTCCAAAGATTTTTTTTCCCCTCTCCTTCATCACTTAACATCCTGTAGAGCTCTGGTCTTATCTATGCACTTCTGTTTAGCAGATTCATTGGTGATGGTATCTGGTGTTTGCTGTGTTTGTAGTTGAAGTACCCATCACTCCGTTTCTCTCTCTTCCTCTCTTTTTCTCCTGATTCACTTTCGTACAGTCACACACATTTAACAAATTTGAAAGTGCACCATTTATGTTTGTTCTTAATACAGGCTCTGTCAAAAGTTTTTTTTTTACAAAATAAGCATTTTGCCACATTTCTGTGTGATTTATGATCCAATGTTGTGAAGAGTTACAATCTTCTCAAGTCTAAGTCTCATAACTTAAAGTTCTTGCATCAAGTCTTTTTGCAAAGAAACAATTGTTGTCACGTTGATAATAGTTAATAGTTTATTAGTTTGATGTATTATAGGCTTCAGAAGGTTCAGGGAAGGGTTTGAGGAAGCATCGTGTCAGTTATTTACACTGGCTAATTTGCTCTGAACCAATGAGATGTAAGGATTTCCAGTAGCTTATAACACCTGTCAGTGAAAAATACTGACAAAATTCTTTGTGAAATGCTCCCTTGATCTGACATGGGATTAGAGGGTCAAGCCATAGTTCAGTTACAAACTTTTATACAAATAATGCATGCAGGCGAAGTGGAAATGCAGAGCACACAACGTTTCTTTTTGGTGCTGCACTGTGCACAAGCCGCTGGCGGCGAGTGCCCAGTGTGCACCATTTGAAGAAATCAAGCTTTCTCTGCATTTACTTTTACGCACAACAGAGCAAGTGCATTATTTGTTTTATAAAATAGCAACACGGAAACAAATTCTTAAAAAGTTACAGTACAGTTTTGTTGGACTTCTACTGCACTGGTCTGCTTGAGCATTCAGTGTCAATTTTCGCTGCGCAACTTTTGCACTGCCGTGCAACACAAAAAAAAAGTTGGATGTCATGTGGCACGTATTGGCTAATCGCGATGCTTGAAATAATACACCTATTTTGTAATTTGCCATATTGATCATTCATCTGTTCAGAACCTTCTTTAGGTATCTGTAACATGTGTATTACAAAATATAGATAGACATCTCTTCGTGTCATTCTACTAGTCATGTGTGTTATTCTACTATATGTGACTCGGCATACCGAAATGAGAGACAAGTCGGAATTTTTCAAATCCAACTTTTTTAGTGATTATTATTCCCCGTTTCTTTACCTTTAATTTGATATATCACTCGACCCTTAGGAGTAAATATTAGTGGAGATATTAGCTTTAGAACGGAGGAAGAATTTGGCTCTTGAAAATAAAAATCAAGAGAAAAACGCCTTCGAAGTTTGACTTCCGTTTTGACCCTGCTCCATGAAAAAAATATATTTTGCCACCGCCGAGCTAACCGAAAGGCCCTAGTAACCGCGTGCCAAAAAAGGCGAACCGATTAACCAATGAGGAGGCTGCATTGAGAACAATAGTCAACTTGTTAGTCACGCGCGACTGCAAGACGAAACAACGTTCCACGTCAATCAATTATCGTCTACGTACACATCATTGGTTAAACCGGGGTTTCATAATAATCTTCGTGAAAGAAAAAAAGAATGCCATGATCTCCCTTATTAATTAAATAAAAGGCGGGTTAAAAAGTTGGACCTAAAACCATGGAGGAGGGATTGTGCCTTCGGCTTGTTTGAATGTCGATGGCGTTTACTCTTACCCGGACTCGTGACATGTAGTCTATCAAGCGTGTCATTATGACTTGAACTTTAACCGCGTGTTCTAAAAATAATATCCCTTGTAAAATGGTAAGATGGGCCTTCAAAATAATTCGTACCTCACCTTTACTTATGTGCTCATGTTTTATTAATATTTAAGTTAGATTGAGACAGTGTGAGTAAAAACGCGAATAATTTGTTCAATAAATGGGTTCAATATCGTACCCATCATGGGGGGGGGTATACAGCATTGAAATGATTCAAAATTAGAACAAAATACAGAAAGGTATAATGAAAAAAGGTTAAAGTGATTCTAAAAGTGATGCAGAGAAAAAAAAACCTTGACATAAACGTCTTAATTCTACAACAACAAGAGTCAGGAGGTACCATGAGTAATTAAGTCCCATCATAATTTCCAACAGAGGATGGATTAGGGAAGATACGCTTTCACTTTTTAAACAAACAAGTGCACACCAAGTTACAAATAATGCGTAAAGGATTTCCATGTATCTGAATGCAGGATATAAGAGCAAAAATGTCGTAGCCGCGGGGATCGGCGCCTGACCGCGCTCTCCATGTATAGCCAGACACAGCTCGGCCATGGCACCTCCAACATGAATGCTGATTCGGATCAAATCAAGCACAACCAATATTTTATTCTAACACAGTAACAGATAAAGAATGAGACCATGCAAAAGCCTTTGTAAGATTGAATGATTTATTTTGGAGGAGAGAGATCCCCTAAAAGAGAGAGAGAAAAACGTAATAATAATAATAAATAGATTTAAAATAAATAATAAAATCACCAAGTCTCATTTTAAACCTTAAAACTAGCCGCCATTTTAAATCTAATTGCAAGTATTAAAAACATTACAACAAGACAACCCGGTTGTGTTTATAGTTCTCTGTTTTCTTTGTCCGTTTTGTTAATTTTCCAATCGAACTTTTGACTCATTCCATTCTACCTCAGCTTGATTTCCCGCCGTTAATTGTTTGCTATTTTGTGCATCTTTGTCATTTATTTCCCTTTCTGACTAATCACGCTAGCATAATGGAATGATTTGTTCTTTCTCACATGTTCTTTCCTTCCTTTCCCGCTTTGTATGTTTTTCTTACTTTTTCATAGGCGGATCCAGCTTTTGGCGAAGGGGGGGGGGCGTAATGCCGAGCGGCATACATATTTTTGTACTTCACCGGCACCATAAAAGTACAAATTGAAAAAGGGGTAAAGTCTGACCCTGTCAAAATGTTCTTTTCTTTCCTTCATTTTTTAAGCGGCGCCTTTTCGTTCTTTTATTTTTTCAAATATTAGGCCCCCCTCCCTGGATCCTCCATTGTTTTTTTTTTTCACTTTCACTTTTCCGTTTCCATTTCTCCTTTCCCCTATCCTCGCTTTCTTTCCCTTTCCTCTTTTTGTTCCCTTTCTTAATTCCGCCCCCACCGTTTTTAATTATATTATGGCGATGAAATCAGCAAGGGCAGCCTGCCCCCTGCCTGTTACACCACTGATATTATTTTACAAGAAGAAAATTGAAATTTTAGAGAAAGGACAACAGAATCAATAAAAGCTGTGTCATATTTTTTTTCTCATGTTATCACTGTATAATACCGATCCCCTTGCTCTTGTCTTTGTTTTCGCTAATTCCTTCCTATCCCTCTCTCCCTTGTTTTCGCTAATTCCTTCCTATCCCTCTCTCCCTTGTTTTCGCTAATTCCTTCCCATCCCTCTCTCCCTTGTTTACGTTAATTCCTTCCCACTGACCCCCCTGTTTTCGCTAATTCCTTCCCATACCTCTCTCTTTCTGCCCTGTTTTTGCCTATTCCTTCCCACCCCCCCCCCCTGTTTTCGCTTATTCCTTCCCATCCCTCTCTTCCTCCCCTGTTTTCGCTAATTCCTATCATCCCTCTCTCTTTCTGCCGTTTTTGCTTATTCCTTCCCACCCCCCCCCCCCCCGTTTTCGCTTATTCCTTCCCATCCCTCTCTTCCTCCCCTATTTTCGCTAATTCCTATCATCCCTCTCTCTTTCTGCCGTTTTTGCTTATTCCTTCCCCCCCCCCCCCCGTTTTCGCTTATTCCTTCCCATCCCTCTCTTCCTCCCCTGTTTTCGCTAATTCCTATCATCCCTCTCTCTTTCTGCCGTTTTTGCTTATTCCTTCCCCCCCCCCCCTCATTTTAGCTTATTCCTTCCCATCCCTCTCTTCCTCCCCTATTTTCGCTAATTCCTATCATCCCTCTCTCTTTCTGCCGTTTTTGCTTATTCCTTCCCCCCCCCCCCCCCCCCGTTTTCGCTTATTCCTTCCCATCCCTCTCTTCCTCCCCTGTTTTCGCTAATTCCTATCATCCCTCTCTCTTTCTGCCGTTTTTGCTTATTCCTTCCCCCCCCCCTCATTTTAGCTTATTCCTTCCCATCCCTCTCTTCCTCCCCTATTTTCACTAATTCCTATCATCCCTCTCTCTTTCTGCCGTTTTTGCTTATTCCTTCCCCCCCCCCTCCGTTTTCGCTAATTCCTATCATCCCTCTCTCTTTCTGCCCTGTTTTTGCTTATTCATTCCCATTCCTCGCTCCTTTTCGCTAATTCCAATTACTCTCCACCCCCTTTTTCGCTTAATCTTTCCCATCATTCTCCACCCCCGTTTTTCGCTTATTCCTTCCCACCCCCCCCCCTGTTTTTGCTAATTCCTTTCCATCCCTCTTTCTCCCTTGTTTTCAGTCCCTTCTAAAAAAAATAAACTTAAGTAAAGAAGAATAAGTGCAATGGCAAAGTTCACTCAACACTCCCAGAATGACAAAGTCTTATAGACATTTGTATCAGTATTCTTCTTTAATAAAATTCGCGGTCTGTTTATACTGTAAAGGTGATTACGGCACCAACCAATTGTACTTTCGTATTCACAATTGATCGTTAGCCTTTGTGTTACGGGGTTCTGGCCGCCCAAACTACGGGTTGTGAGCTTGGGTTAATAATGATAATTACTTCTTGTTAAGAGCTTTTTCCAAAGTTACAAAGCGCTGATCTCCTTTGATCCTTCTACAGAAACAATTCACAGTTCTTGTGCTTGGCTTTCATTTCGCCATTACTAACCGTCAAACCGGCGAAATCTTAGCCTATAAACTCTTGGATAAAATAAGATAATTAAAAGGCACACATTAAAATCTCTTTAAAGCACGGGCGGGAATGAAAGGATAAGGGGGATCCTTTGTTTTTATTTCTCTGCCACAGCCCGTTCTATTGCTTTTGATTTTATGTAGATTAAAAATTATAATCACAAGCCCTTTGAAGCACTTTACTTCAGGGGCGTTGGAGCGAATTTGAAGGGAGGGGGGGGGGGCACTAGGAAAAATGGCACCTTCTCGTTAAAAGGGCACTAAATCTAAATCTTTTTTTTTTTTAAAAAGAAAGTCTTCTACAGTAGTGTGGTGAGCGATTTTTTTTTTTTAATTGGCTGTAGTATCGACGCTGCGAGCGAGCAAATATCAACTTTTTTTCTAACGAAAATCCAATTTGTGTTAGATTTTTACATAGGCCTATTCAGAATAATGTCATATCTCTCTTTCCTTCTCTTATTCTTTCTTTTTTCTTGCTTGTGATTTTTGTTGTTGTTTTTTTTTTTTGGGGGGGGGGGGGAGAATCCCCCATCTGTACTCATCTACCCACTCACCTGACACATGAAACTTACTAATGCACGTATGATTATTTTTTCCCTCAGAATATTGCTTATTTCTTGTTTAAAAGGGGCACTCGTTATACACCGTGACAAAACTTGTCCTTCCCAGGTGAAAGAGGCACAGCGTGTTGGTAAGGGGCACTTTATTTGGGTAAAAGGGGCACTGATAAGAGAAAGGTCACCTATATCAGAAAGCAAAGGGGTCCCTTTAACGGAATAAAAACGGGCCCTTAATTCTCGGGTGTGAAATGGGCTGCACGTACAGAACACGTTTGTGATGGCATTTGGGGGTAGAAATTGGCATACGAAAAATGGCACTTGCTTACACACACAAAAGAGAAGATCAAACTGGGAAAGAACGATAAACCGAAATATGAAGAGGATAAAACAAAGATAAGAACAAGAAGAAAAAGGGCGTGGAGGAAAAGACGATGGATGTGGCAAGGAAGAATAAAGAACGGCTGTGATATAAAAAAAAATAGAAGATCGAACGGGGAGAAGAAGGATATAGAACAACAAAAAATAAGAGGGGAAAAGAAGAGGAATAAGACGTTCGGATGAGCAAGAAAGAGAAAGAAGGAAAGGGGGAAAAATGATGTAAAGAGGAAGAAAATAGAAATGGAGGGGGAGGAATAAGATCGTGGGGATGAGCAGGTGAGAGGGAGAACGAAAACAAAAATAATATAAATTATTAAGGAGGAACGAAGATAAAAGGAAGAGGAATGAGGCGGTGGGTGAGGGAGGGAGAAAAGACGGAAGGAAAGAAGAAAGAAAAACCGGCAAAAAGAGAGAAGAACGAGAAACAGAATTATGTGAATAGAAACGAAAAAGAAGAAAAGGTGAAAATAGGGGGGAAAGGTGGAGGGTGAAGAAAGGGCAGAGAGAAGAAAAAAAAGAGGAGAAAATAATCGACATAGAAAAAAAGAGATCGAAAGGGGAAAAGAACGGAAAACAGAAGAGGAATTAACGAATAAGATTAAAGAAGAGAAAGGGGTTGAGGAAGAATAAGGGGGGGGGGGAGATTTAGAAAGAAGAGACTGACTGATCTGAAAGAAAATTGCGAACGAAAAGGGGGAGCAGTAGAAAGGAAAAAATAAAACACAAGAAAGACGAAAGAAGAAGGTAAGAGAATAACAGAGAGGGAAAGAGAGAATAGATCTGGGCAAAGTCGAATGGGACAACGTGACAATGACTTTTAGGAAATGATAATTTCAATAGGTGTATTTTAAATGACTAATATTTTCAATCAATATCGTAAGACCCGTATACCATTATCCAAAAATTAAAAATGCAGGCCTACTGCATGGTCCCATATTTCATTTGTCAAAGTCAGGGGCGGATCCAGGATTTACCAAAAAAGGATTTTTTTTTGGTACTTCGTACCCGCCAAAAAACTGACAAGCAAAAAAAAAAAGAATAGAAGTCTTCGATTTCAAAAAGGGGTACATCCCGGGGTACATCTCGGCTTCAATGGCATTTTTACATTACAAATTTTGTTTTTTTTTTCTTCTCGGGGGGGGGGGGGACGTGCCATCCCCTGGATCCGTGCCTCAGTTGTCGAAGTTCTGACATTTATTTCTTTCTCTATCGTTCATTCAAACATGATAAAAAAATTGAAGGCAAAAATAGTTGGAAATAATAAAGCCCACAAAGCTTTCATGATGAACTTTTTTTCTTTTGTTAATGATATACTGCAGATCAATTAACCCACATTCGCGAACATACAACACTTTTATGTATTTTAAACCCTTTATTTTGAAATTAGAGTTTTCTCATCGAAACATCCCGATCACTTGCAAATAATAAAGAGAATCTTCAACATGTCCATGTTATGTTTTATGAAATTAATCCTCGCCAACAAACCGTGTTATATAAACACTTTGCGTTTACGCATGACCTTTTTCGCGAGACAAGCTAGCTATACACTCTAAATCAGGTAGGCCTATCAATCTATCGCTAACGCCCCCGCCTAGTACCAACTACCATTATTACAAAAAATAGCCCTTTAGAAGTTGAATCCCGTTTGTTAACTTTCAGAAGCCCCCTTTTCAATTTCAGAATACCTATTGAAAGCGATGCTTTTGATCTTTCTTTTGAGGCTCATTGAACCGATCGATCGAGCGGACGGTCGGCGGACGCCGCCAGCTGTACTTGAGTTTAAATGAATAGCCAATCAACAATGGCGTTACGTTGCTAGGGGCGGAGCTTAGTATGAAGCGAAATTCGATGAAATCGAGCGTGCCAAGTATCAAAAAATTTCGAACTGACCGAAAAAAAAACACTCGCAGAAAAACTGTTTTTTTATCACTTTCCCGTCATCAAATTCACTCATTTTTTTCACACAGTAATTATGAAACATGGAAGAATCTAAAAATGAAAAAAAAAAAATCTTCAAAATTTTGACTTTTTTATTAGTTTGTCGAATTTCTAGGAATTTTCATTTGCGACTTGTCTCTCATTTCGGTATGCCGAGTCACATATGGTATCAGTTTGTTTCTCTTTTTTCTTTTCATTTTAGGATTATAGTCATAAATACATTCCATTTTAGATTATTACCTGTTTTAAGGTTATATGATGTCATAGAATACTATATTTTCTGTAAAGCAGTCAGTCAATATGACTGCCATTCTTTCGTAATTACAGTTCTGAAATTATATTAATGTTTGTGACAAGATTGCACACTGTCCAAATCTACAACATAATTTTTCCATGATGTCTTTTCAGTTTTCATAGGAGTATGATTTTTCTCTTGAAGCAGTGTCTTATCATCAGTGTCTTATCATCATATCTATTTTATTACATTCTCCATTTTCACCTTGTTTATGTCATAATTATGCGCAAAATGTAACATTTTCATTCAAGCACATAAATCTTATATAATCTGTATCTTACATTTGGTGATATTTTAAAGCGATACAAATCCATCCATTATTTAAACCATTAATATCGCAATTTCATCTTTATGCCAATTTTTTTATACCTTTCTATTTGTGATGGTACAGTGATTAATTTTAGTGTAGCATTCTAAACATGTTTTTCTAGCAAGCAACTGCCTTCCCAATATTCTATAATGGCACTATATAGCCTTTATTTCATGTATCATTTTAAAGCTATTTTGAAGCTATTGCTAAATGGTCAAATGAGATGTTGCTACATTTTGTTATGTGCTTTTTTATGCAAAAGTTGGGATTGATAAAGGAAAATCTCATTAAAATCTACTTTTTGAATTTTTCAATTGATAAAATCCTTTTTTTTTTTGGGGGGGTGAAATATGTTAAATTATAATTATATTGATACTTTCAAAATTAATGCATTTGAAAACAGAATCATGAAACTTATTTTTATGATGTGAACAGAGTTCTCTGAGACCATTCTTGATTGATCCGTCTCTGAGGGCAACGGAATGGCTGAAGACACATCTCAAAGAAGCAAGGTTAGAGGTTGTCAATCAACAGGTCAGTAACCTTTCACCTTAAGGTCAATAGGAGGTCATTACAGTTTGTCTGTTTGGAATCACATAGATGTGAAGAGTACATAGTGTTAATGAGATTGTATCGCAAGGATTATTATTACGTTTGCTGTTTGGTTATTCTAGAGAAACATTTAGAAGAAAGAAAAATGGAAAAAGAATAGTGAAATAAAAATTGTATGGAGGGGAGATAGACATAGAGTATCTATGGTACATTCTACTACAATCTCTTCAAAGATATCCTTATGTGGTTATTAGTTGAATTACTCATGTATGTATTTTTTGTGCTGGAAAAAATATTTTTAAATGACATTATGTGGGAAATCAAACAGTTATGATGAGAGAGAAAGAGAGGGGAGATAGAGAAACAAGTCAGTGCTTTGATGGTCCTCATTTCACTGTCCTAAAGGAGGAACTAAACTTTATTAGGTTTTCTACCCCAATCCTATTTTCTTTAAAAAAAAAAAGACTGTCTGTTCTGTGTACCTGCTTTATGTTTTTCTATACCCCTTTTATTTTCTACCTTCACAGGATGCTAGTTTCTCTACAGCCCTTGAGTTGGCCGTTCGGTTTGGAAAGACTCTTATCATCCAGGAGATGGATAAGATTGAACCAGTCCTCTATCCTCTACTCAGGGCTGATCTCATCAGTCAAGGTATTAACTAAACTTTATCAATATATTGTGACATAACACCCCCCTCCCCCCTCCACACACACACACACACCTTGAAGGAATAAGACAAGAAAAATCAATGTCCGTGGCTAAATAAAAAGAAAAGTATTTTCACCTCAATGGTTAATATGCTATTACTACCTTGCGACAGAATAATGGGGGGGGGTTAGTGTAGATGGTTTTTGTGATTTGGAGGTAAAGGGGGTTGAAAGGAAGTGATTTTATGACTCAACACCTAGGTGAATTTGTTTGATGAAATAGAAGCTACCGAAATTTAACTTCAGATTGATTATGTCTATGAAGATTTCTGACTTTCTCATCAATTTTCTCCGGAAGCTCAGTAAGTTGTTATTCCCTGATTTGAAGTGCATTAAGCAGATAAGTTTCCCATTTATATTTCATTGATCCACCAGGTCCTAGGTTTGTTGTTCAGATCGGTGACAAGGTGATTGATTACCATGAAGACTTCCGTCTTTTCATGACAACAAGGAATCCAAACCCGGAGATACCACCTGATGCAGCATCTATCATCTCAGAGGTTAACTTCACCACCACCAGGGCTGGTCTTACTGGTCAGGTAATAATTATTGATTTTAATTCTGATAATTTGTATAAGAGGAGGGGAAACTGCAGTGTAGTGGTCCACCTGCACCCCAATCAGTTATATCGGGAGGAGAGACCTGTGAGTCATAGTGATTCAGATTGCATTTCACCTCCCAGGCACAGGTGACACCAAACAAAAAAAGCAGCAGCAGCACAAATCCATTGAAGATTATTCATTCAGTTGCAGTAATATGTAATATTTCAAGTTCTGTTCTAGTAGTATGTGAAGTATTCCTTCAGGAAAGAAAAACCACCAAGTGTAATATTCAACCTCTCAGCTCTTGTCTTCACATTGTTGCTCATCTTACTGGTCATATAAGAAGCAAATGAAATATGTGTAGAAGGACAAAGACCCTTAAGATAACAAACATTCCATTTTGTGCACAACGTCAAAATAAGAGCCCACCATAATCTCACTGAGCAATGTAGCCAAAAAGGTCATGTGACTGCAAATAAGACTGGTGTGCAATGTGCCAACTTCTGGCCAAATATATGACATTCATGTATACCCTCAAATGATGGACACAAAAGAAGAAGATTTGGATTGTAATTGGGTTCTTCATCTCTGTTCAAACATAGTTCTGAATTTTGTAATGTTCTCTATTCCAGTTGTATTTGTTGATGTTTTTATAGCTTCTGGCTGCCACTATCCAGCATGAGAAGCCTGAGCTAGAGGTGAGGAAGACTGCATTACTCAAACAAGAGGAAGATCTTAAGATTCAGCTAGCTCAATTAGAGGAAAGCCTGCTGGAGGTAAGTACCCATGTTCAATCACTTGATGATGCCACTGGGTTGCACTTGTATGAACTATTCACAATGTCACAATTCCTTCTACTGGAGAGGCCAATTTTTCAGATTCCAGGACCTTGTTTCATTAAATTTTCAGTACTGACAAGTTGTCACTCTGACAGGAACCAGTGTTCTCAGCCAATCAGAACCAAGGATTTCACTCAAATTGTCAGAGGAAGACATCATGAAATGACATTAGAAATGACATTAAATCTGGCATTGTTTAACCTTGCACAAGCAGAAGAAGTTATAACCTTTGTTTAAACAATTCCGAAAATAATCCTAAGTAAGTTATCGAAACATAGTAAATCAGCTTTTGATGAAGATGCTTTGAAGAAATTAGTCTTACCTTAAAACATGAATAGATAATGCTTTGCTCAAACTAGAAAAGCTGCAAGAGGATCTTTACCATATCATACAATCTTATGTTTGATCGTCTGCAGACTCTAGCAAAGGCAGAAGGAAATATCTTAGAGAACAAAGCTCTGTTGGAGTCTTTGAATAAGACCAAAGAAAGCAGTCAGACCATTACCCAGTCTCTGGTAGAATCTGTTCAGCTACAGGAATCATTGGATCAGGTAAGAATTTCAATATCTATATGGTAATTGATGAAGATTTATGATGGTGATGATGATGATGATGAGGAGGATTATGACGATGATGGTATTGGTGGTGGTGATGATGATGAGTACGATGATGATGATGATGATGGAGATGGAGATGATGGTGGTTGTGGTGATGATGATGGTGGTTGTGGTGATGACGGTGATGATGGAGATGGTTATGATGATGGTGGTGGTGGTGATGGTGATGGTGGTGGTGGTGGTGATGGTAATGATGGTGGTGGTGGTGGTGATGATGGTGGTGGTGATGGTGATGATTGTGGTGGTGATGATGGTGGTGGTGGTAGTGATGGTGGTGATGATGATAGTGGTGATAACAATGGTTAATTTTTTTTCCATTTTGAATTTCATAGTGTCTTAATCCTTCTAGCTGTAAAGATCATCTCTCTCTATACTCAGGTTTCTATGTATTTATTTTCTGCTGCAGGAAAGAGCTGCATACTTGCCACTGGCTGAGAATGGTAGTGCCCTCTTCTTCGTGATCTCTGACCTTGCAAAGCTGAATAACATGTATCGCTTCAGCCTCAGTGCCTTCCTGCGTCTGTTCTCAAAGGCATTACAAGGCAGGATGGTAAGATATGCCGGCTTTCCATTTCAAAGAAATCAGTGACAAAGTAAGAAAAAGATAGGTAAATCCTAGAAAATATTGGCCGTCATACCATGCTTCCACACTTTACCAGTCTTCGCTGGGTTCAAGTGTTATAGGGTCCATGGAAGTTACTTCTGTCTTAAGAGCCCCTCACACCTAACCGAATTGCCTGAAATTTGCCTTGCAATGGCTGACGAAAGGCATTTTTTAAGAAATCGTTTTCAATGGTAACATAGTAAATCATATTTACCCTTCGTGTTTGAGTTTGTACACCTTCTGAATTAACAGCTGCAGTTATTCGAATTCGCACAGAAAGTTTGAACATGTTGAACGGCCGCAATTTTCTCAAAGAGGTGAACTGAAAAATCGATATCCTTCGCTTACCGTTCGTTAATAAAATTTGACAATAGTTACTGATCGCATGATTTGACTGAAATTTTATTTGAACTCACGTGCATTTCGTTCATTTTTCCCATTCGTCACCCTTCGTCCGCCTACATTTGGTCAAGTGTGAGGGGGCTTTAACAAGCCGAGCCTCCTAAAGGCTAGACTCATCATAAACACATCGTATACATATGTCTATCCATGTGTGATAATGACATTGAATTTATGATATTTACTCTTTGATCAAATAATAGTTTATGTCATAGGTGTTTGGTTTGGTTTCTTAGCATCGTAGGATGTAAATCAATCAATTCCTTACTTAATCTTACTTATCATAACAACAGTTACACTTGTGATGCCTTTTTTTTATGATGATGACATTTCTTCTGGATGACCCCCCCAAAAAAAAATCATCAAAAAGCAAAAAAAATCAATAATGATCTGCCTTTTCAGCTTCTGATATTCTGAAAATCTTGATGTTCATTGATTTTTATCTCTAAAGGTCACCGCACACCTTACGAATGTTCGTGATCCAATTTTGGAACAAATCGCATTTTGCTCATCTTCTGAGAATATGAATGAAACATATATTATTAGAGGTTGAAAGTAATTGAAAGAATACTAATATAACCATTTTGAAAGATTGCAAGCCTTTATTTTGGAGTAAAGGCCAATTTAATTTCAAATCGTAGCCAATTGTACGACTGCTATGACGTCATTATGACTAGATATTAAATTCGCCTTTATTCTCAGAAGGATGATAGCATAGTCACAAATTTGAATATATGTAATCGCACAAAGATTTGAACATTACACAGTAAGATATTCCATGTGTCTCAATATTAGCATCAAATTATACTACGTGTTATCCCAAAATCGGGTCGCAGACCGATCGTAAGGTGTGCGGTCGCCTTAATATTAGCAATTTCTTCTACAGGATGGTAGCAGTACAGAGATGAGGATTCAGATGCTGATCAAATCTCTTCAAATGCTGGTCTACGAGTATGTATGTCAGTCTCTCTTCAAGGCTGATAGACTTATGTTTGCCCTACACTTGGTTCATGGCATGCATCCTAACCACTTCAAGGAAAATGTAAGTTCTTGATAAGTTTATCCTCACAACATTGCTCTAGCAGTGATGCATTCGGTGTGTTATGAGATGCATTTACCTTGAAATGCAAAAAAAAGTGTAATTGTTAACATTGGTAGTATCAGTTATTAATTAGGAAAACTTATTTTTACTTTGTCTTTGCCCATTTGTCTCTGTGTATCATTTATTCACATGATTAAAGGCAATCGAAACCAAGATCACATATCAGTGACAAATGAAAAACGATGATCTACAAATACAGATAAAGTCCCCCGACAAAGGGTTAGCTCAAATGAAACAAGAAAACACTAGAAGCACATACCTGTGAGATATGGTGCAATCTGTTTTGTATTTAATTTATGTCATGACAATTTTCTTAGAATATATAGATTTGATTTGTATAGATGATGTGTCCTTTTGTGATGAATATCAAAGTCATTTCATTGTGCCAAATATTTTCTCCCAATGTTCATTTAGGAATGGGAAGCATTCTTGGGTCAGATAGTTGCTGATGTACGTGAATCCCAACAGAGCGGTTCAATGCCTTCATGGGTAGATCAGGATAGACACAAAGCTCTAGCTTCATTCATGGTAAGGGCCCTGTTTCATAACACACGTTATCACTATAAAGATATAAACATCTGTTATAAGCTACTGAATGTATGTCATTTCATTGGTCTAAAGCTAATTTGTTTTAGAATTCCAGCATTTTGTATAGACTGTTAAATGGATCCAACAGTATTTTTGGCAGCCTTGGTTATGGTAACAGATGTTCGGTTTTGACCTTTCAGAGATCAATTTTAAAAAGTCATCAATTTTTGTCTCTCCCACCAGAGGTGAAGGCGAGACTTAGGGATCCAAATGTCGTCCGTCCTCCGTCCGTCACAAACCTATAATGACACATAACTCCACAACCGTAAGTTGTATTTCAACCAAACTTGAATGGTTGATGGACTTGGGGGACCTGCATGTTATGCTGTAGTCGGAGGTCACATGATAAGGTCAAAGGTCATTTTCAGGTCAACGTTAAAATTTACATGCAATACTCTCTTATGACACCTAACTCCGCAACCACAAGTCGCATTTTAACCAAACTTGGATGGTAGATGGACTTGGAGGGCCTGCATGTTATGCTGCAGTCGGAGATCACATGGTAAGGTCAACGTTAAAGTGTACGTGCAAGACTCTTAACTCCGCAACCGTAAGTCGCTTTTCAACCAAACTTGGATGGTCGATGGACTTGGGGGACCTGCATGTTATGCTGCAGTCGGAGGTCACATGGTTAGGTCAAAGGTCATATTGAGGTCAAAGTTAAAGTTTACATGCAAGACTCTCTTATGACACCTAACTCCGCAACCGTAAGTTACTTTTCAACAAAACTTGGATGGTAGATGTACTTAGGCGACCTACATGTTATGTTGCAATTGGAGGTCACATGGTAAGGTCAAAGGTCATTTTCCGTTCAACATTAAAGTTTAAGTGCAAGGCTCTTATGACAAGTGTTATTCCATCCCAGTCATTTCGCAATGAATTTTCGATATAATCTCTTGCATGCCCTGGCAAATCATGATATTTTTGGTTATTTTCATAAGTGGGCGAGACACCAAATTGCTTTTGCCTTGTTTATGCCACTGGAAAGTTACTAATTATATCAAGATTTTTGTGATTGGGATAGTTTACTGGATCAGGAAATTCTGGCTGGTCGAGATTGACCATTTATGATGTCCCCTGAAAGGTACACATAATCAGATTTTTGTTATTTATTTATTTGTTTTTTATTGAAGATTTCAATAGCTCATAATGATAATGACAATGATATGTAACATTTGTACACTGTTTGGAAGTGCTGCATGTTATCACACCGGCTTTAACATCCAGGGTAATATGTTGTGGTTGCTTCAACTTTGTCCTGAAGTCACTTTGGCTTGACAGGAGCATTGGCATGAATACCTACTCATTTCCACTTGACACAGTTTTGCCTCTGATCATGTCATCTACATATAAACAGTAGTGTTCATAACAGGTTTTTAGAAATATCTGTTAGTCTCATAACAAATGCCAAATTTGCATTATTTTTAGCTCAGACAATTATTTCCTGTTCATCGTTTTCTCTATTTTCTCACTCTCCATTCAGGCTACCTTCCCATCTGTAGGCCAGAGTTTGAGCCTGACAGACAATGGTCTTTGGGGTCAGTTCAACCGTAGCACTCAGTGTGAGCATGAATTCCCAACATCACTAGAGAAGAAGATAACACCGTTCCAACAGGTGAGATTTTTTATCCTCTGAGGTCTGTTCACAGCTATCATAGAAATTATGAAAGTCTTGTGAATTTGTTTCCCAGTTTGTCTGAAATCAGAGAGATTGTAGGTAAAATCACTAAAATCATAGAAAATCTGGGTCCTGTAGCATAATAGTCAATGTAATAATTTATAGAAATCATCGCGTTGATCAATCCCTATGTCTCGAATTCACAAAGGTGGTTTTGAAAACCCACGGTTGAGTCCATGGTTTATGCAGATTTCCTATATAAATTATGCTTAGTTTAGCACGCATCGGGCGCGTGTATCAAAAATGTCCAATGCTGATTCACGCTTTTGTCACAGTGCGCCAAATTGACGCCTGTTGCTGTGGTTATCCACGCTATTTTATTCTTGAGTCCACTCTTCAAACAGTGGACTCGTGAATAAAATAGCATATCTAACCATGGTAACAGGTGTCAATTTGGCGCACTGTGGCAAAAGCACGCATCAGCATTGGACATTTTTTATGATACGCACTAAATTAAGCGTAATTTATACAGGAAATCTGCATAAACCGTGGATTCAACCATGGGTTTTCAAAACCACCTTTGTGAATTCGGGCCTAAGTGTTACAGGATCCAAGGAAGGAGAAACTTCTGTTGAATGATTCTCATGGAAACGGTATTCATATGTATAGACTTTATTCTTGTCTTGGGGTAAAGAATTAATCTTTGACCTTTTGGTACTTGTTGCTCTCTCTAACAGCTTTTGCTCATCCAAGCCATTCGACCTGACAGGCTGCAAAGTGCAATGACCTTCTTTGCTCAGAGAGGATTGGGTGAGATACATTCTACATTGATGTAATAATGATAATAACTTTTTCTGATGCACACTCTCTGCTAAATTATAACTATTGTGCTACTGCATAGCTCTTGCTGAGCTGATGTTGCAATTTTGCACATTCGTACAATTAAATTCAACAATCGTAATAATTACTTTTCTCCCTTACCTTAATACTGGGGAATGTGATAAATAGCCATAGTTCTCGGGTAGCATCTATTCAATAATTATCAATTTCGATGGTGAAATTTGGAACTCTATATTCAAAGAAAATATCATCAGTACAATTGTGATTATTATTCCCCAAAAATTAATTCACCGTCCAAAGAGATAAACAATAAACAAAACTAAAGTGATCATAACATAACGTAATAGATAAGGATGAAATTAAGACTTCTCATATTCTTGTGAGAAAACAAAGTGCTTAACGCTTGATTGGAAAGTCTTTTGAATGTGGATCCTTATATTCTGTAATGATAAGTGATTTTTTGAAGCATCTGATAAAAGGAATAAAAACTCTGTAAAATTTATTAAAGTTATTATATATGGTCAATGGAACCATTATTTATGCCATTCTCATTTGCCTGACATAAATACAAGTATTATGTATTTTTTCATGACAAACTTTTGTATAATGGAGGAACTTTTTGCCTTTCATTTTAGGAATGAAGGAATTGACCACACCAACCATCAACCTGAAGCGATTGTATCAGGACACCGTTCCTAGTGAACCCGTCCTCATCATCATATCACCTGGAGCTGATCCAACCCAAGAACTGCAGGAAGTTGCTGCAGAGGTCATTGGAGCCGACCACTACCATGAGGTCAGTCATATAGTCCATTTTGATCATTAAAAAAAAAAATGAAGTGACATTTTCCTATGCATGATGTATAGTTTTACAGTGACGCAACATTTGCTCCTGCGACATTTGCTTCGGTCTTGATATCTCAGAGGGCATAGGGTTAGAGTTAGGATTGTAATAGAGTTTTTGTTTCAGAATAATGTAAAGATAAGGATTAGGCAGAGATGCCAAGTTCAAAGACCAGCTATGTGTGAGATTTTCTGTGAATCTGAGTGAGATCACAGACATTGTGTACAATGTATATGAGGATAGGATGTGATAGTTGCGTGAGACAGAGATTTGAGGGGATGAACAAGAGTCCACAATGCTTGAGTCTCACGCATAATGCATGAGACTTGGTAGCTCTGATTAGGGTTTATTTAGTTTCAGAGGTTAGATTTTATGCTTGGCTTTATAACGTGCAGATTTTCCATCGGAGCAATTGTCGTCAGAAAAAATGACATTACTTCTCTTATTATCTTAACTTGTTTCTTACCCACAGGGTCTTGTAATGAAAGGTGCCTGGATGTTTCTTGATGGTAGTGTATGCTTGTAAGGGTGTGTTTATGCTTCCATTGCAAGGACAGAATCAGCGTTTTCAAACGTTGATTCAAAACGCCGATCGTAAATAAGGTTCTGGGAGTGCTGTTTATGCTTAACTTTTCAGAGGCGAAATCACGATCTCCAGCTGGCGTCGCAGGAAAGCGAGGTCAAATTGGGCGCCTTTTTTCGAAAGTTTTTTTTCCGAGTGTTGTTATTACGTGGAGATAACATGGGGCAATGCAACTGTATTTGCCCGCGGATTTTCATCTCACCGGAAGCATGTACCAAATGATGTCATTTAAACACGTTTACTATCGTGGTTCTGTTTATACTTCCCCAGAAAGCCTGATTCGGGTCAAACGACATTTACAAACGTACCTTTTTGTGAGTTTATGATTGGCGTTTTGAAACAGCGTTTAAATGAAAGTAAGCATGGCGCAACCGTGTTTTGGACTAACCACGTTTTGAAACGCTGAATCTGGCCTCAAAAGTGGAAGCACAAACACGGCCTAATATGGATGACCTGAAATGCAGCCATTTGTAAAATTATTGCCAATTCTCCTGTCTTTATTGATTGACAAAGAGCAAATTATAATCTCTGGAGCCAAAGACAAGTACATTCATGAAATATGAAATAAAGAGATGAAATGGATTTCATTCAACCACCGACTTCCATAATGACTTGAATTTATCTTCTGTATAGGTTGCTATGGGTCAAGGTCAAGCTGATATTGCTATGCAGCTTCTTCACGAGTGCTCAAGGAATGGAGAATGGTTGTGTCTTAAGAACCTTCATCTGGTCACTGCGTGGTTACCCGTTCTTGAGAAGGTTAGTGAAATTATTATGAACAGATTTGCAACTTGAATAGCCCGTGAGGAGTTTCAATTGTATGAAATATCATTGTGATGATCTTTTGTTTTAAACATACTGGCCCGAATTCACAAAGGTGGTTTTGAAAACCCACGGTTGAGTCCATGGTTTATGCAGATTACCTGTATAAATTACGCTTATTTTACCCCGTATGATGAAAAATGTCCAATGCTGATGAGCGCTTTTGCCACAGTGCGCCAAATTGATGCCTGTTGCCGTAGTTATCCATGCTATTTTATTAATGAGTCCACTGTTTTGAATAATGAGTCCACTCTTCAAACAGTGGTCTCATGAATGAAATTGCGCATCTAACCATGGTAACAGGCGTCAATTTGGCGTACTGTGACGTAAGCGCATCAGCATTGGACATATTTTTATACGTGGTAAAATAAGCGTAATTTATACAGGAAATCTGCATCTGGACTCAAAACCACCTTTGTGAATTCGAGCCACTATGTAACTTATCCCTCCTGATAGAGGATGGTTCCAAATCTTTCACTGGAAGTGTTTTGTGGATATATATCAAAACTATGGAAAATGAATGCTATGTTATAATAATAACAGTATATTTACCCAGGGTAGCCACTTCAGTTCCAACAAACTGTTCTCCCAGCGGGCCCTGCTATTATTATTACCCGGCTAAGCTAGGCGACCTATTCAGGTGCACACAGCTTTTTGAGGAATTACTTCCTGCCGGTACCCTTTACCTCACCTGGGTCGAGTGCAGCACACTGTGGATGAATTACTTGCTGAAGGAAATGACGCCATGGCTGGGATTAGAACCCATGACACTCTGTTTCAAAGTCCAGAGACTAATCCACTGGGCCACGACGCTCCAGTTCAGTGGATTTTAATGAATGTTTAAAGAAACAAGGCAATGACGGTGCAGTTGGTTAAAGTGCCCTTCAATAAAATCCTTGATCAAGTCATGCCATGATAATGGGACCCTGTACCCTTTAGGTATGCACTTGTCGTACATGTATAAGAAAAAATAAAATGCTTAATGATAGCATAACATTATGCAGGGCCCAAAAGAAGCACCACCAATAAGATATCCTTGATAAAGCAATTGTAATTGGTCCATCAAATGGTGACTTTTGTGATTGATCTCATTGTTCTCATGATTAATTCTCATTACATTCTATCTAGGAAATGAACGCTTTGAGCCCACATGATAACTTTAGACTTTGGTTGACTGCCGAGAGTCATCCTAAATTCCCTACAATCCTTCTACAGTCAAGTCTCAAGATTACGTATGAGGTAAGGTTTTTAGTACCCCTATGCATTAAATCAATGTAAACAAATGTATGCGGCTTTTATGGCAAAGGAAATTGCTCGATTTCAAGCAGAAAGCTTGAAAGAGATGCGTTTCTCTAGCTGTAAACCTAAGATTGTACAACGTATTAGATTGTATAAACTGCTTTCAGCAAGTGGATATTTATTTACTATATTGTTTTTGTATAATTACATTTTGTCATTGAATCTTTATTTACGTTGTATAATTCCCTTTTCGTTCTTTCAATTGGACGTGAATTAATAATACAAATTGAATTTTAACTCTGTTGTTCAGATCACAAGGAAACTCCTTTACTACTCAGTATGCAAAATGATCATGATAACTGCAAAATTCATGATGAAACAACAACGTTCCCATGAAACGTTTTTAATAATTGCCCAAATATTTCACATTTTATTGTATTTATGTATGTAGGCTTATAATACATATTTAGGGAACTTACCAAGCTTATTGACTTTTTTCATTTCTATCATCAGCAGTAGGTGATTGTTTTTAATTCTTTTATGATCAGTTCTCTCTATTTATTGCCTTACCTATCTATAGGCTCCACCAGGTATCAAGAAGAATCTCCTGCGTAGCTACGATTCCTGGACCCCTGAATTCATTGGCAGGGAGAACAACGTAGTCCGAGCCCAGGCTCTCTTTGCCCTGGCTTGGTTCCATGCTATCTGTCAAGAGAGAAGGAACTTCATCCCTCAAGGCTGGACCAAGTTCTATGAGTTCTCCATGTCAGATCTTAGAGCTGGTGCCGATATCATTGATAGACTATGCCATGGAAAAGGTAAGTCTCATTTATATGTGTCTTCTAGCTCCTTTAAGTGCACTTTTTTAACCAAATGTTCAAATAATCTTTTCATTATCTTGTCGGCTTTTCCAAAATTCTCTCACTCTACTATCGACGGCAAGATATACTTGTTTCAGGACAAAATATATGTCCACAAAAGAATACATGGTGTACAACCAAAGTCTCTACACTGAATCTTTCTAATATATTAACAACATTATTGGTTGAATTTCTAATGCAAGAGCCATTCTATATTTCATTAGCTTTATGACATTTATCACTCTTGCGTTTGTTCAAACATCCTTATAGCTGGTGCAGAGATCATCAGCAGAGCTATTATTCATTACTTAATAATGTTTGGTCTGGTAATATTCCATTTTATGGTGCTGAAAATTGTCTTGAATATAGAAATGAAAATATTTGCTGTTTGCTAAGCTGCATTGAGTTATGTATCCCAATGGAAATCTGGAGAGTCATCATATGTCACACTGTATACAAACGATTAATGTGTAATTCTACGCATTGGGCTCAATTTCTAGTGAGATAGTGCTGACTAGAGACTTAGTTACTGGGGCCATGTTTCATAAAGAGTTATAATTATGGCAACTTCTGTGGTAACAGATCTCAGCAGCCAATCATAATCAAAATTTCAATGGTAGTTAACCTTATGAAATAGACCCCATATGTATATTTGTTTTTTTGCACTGCACTGAAGTCATTTTACTAAATCCACTCTTTTTCTTTCTTTCTCCCCTGGGTATTGTACATACAGGCAAAGAAGTCCAGTTTGAGTTTATCTATGGGCTGTTTGAGAACGCCATCTATGGCGGTCGAGTGGACAATCCCTTTGACATGCGTGTACTAAGATCCTACCTAGCCCAGTACTTCAACAAAGATATGCTTGGAGGAAGCAGTTCTCGTAGGTCGAAGAAGCTTCCTGGAGGAAACAGTATACCAGTATCTTCATATTACAAGGTATCCAATGTCCTGATTTTATCCCAGCTGTACTTCTGGGCCCTGTTGCAAGTTACCATTATGGTAACTTGCATGGAATGCTCAATTCTGATTGGCTGTTGATCGTTACCATGGTAGTTACCATTAGGTGGCAAAGTTACCATAATAGTAACTTTTATGGAACGGGTCCTGGTCTTTGAGCTTGCATGAAAACTCTGATTTATTTGCTTTATTTGCAATGGAATTTTAATTATAGATTCTATCAAACGATACCTACAAGAAAATTAAGTGATTTGTAACTTTTTAAAATAAAGTTTCAAGTTTGACATTTGGCATTCTTAAATGCTTTCAAGATGTTTACAACTGGTTCCATCTGGTATCCTTGTAATTTTATATAAAGAATACTTCTGTTTGCAATTATGTGCGGAATGAAAAAATGGTTTTCAAAGAGAGTAAAGGCAAGGTTTCGATCATAGATTGAAAAGTAAGCTCCAAGAATTAGAGTTATCAGATAATTTCCAGAGACAGAACTCTGGATCCAAAGAATCACAACAAAACAGCTCTTTATTCAAAGATGAACTTTGTGGACGGTGTTATAACTCATTAATGTCTATCTTGACCTGACAGGACTTCACTGAGATGGTGTCCAAGTTCCCTGATGACGACAAGCCATCTTTCTTTGGTCTACCAGCCAACATAGAGCGTTCCTCACAGAGGATCATCAGTGGACAGGTCATCTCTCAGCTCAAGATCTTACGTCGGTCTGCTGAAGCAGCAGAGAAGTTTGACACCGAGAAGTGGAACACAGAACTCGGCCCTATACTGAGCCTGTGGAAGAAACTCAACCAGGTATGGTGAATGGGGTTTATTTGGGAAGTGTTTCATGAAAAGTTTTGTCAGCGACATGCACTGACTAATTTCCTCTCAGCTAGTCAGATGTAAAGATTTTGTAGTAATGTATAACAAATATTACATTGTAGGGGAAACATTTGTTGTTTCCTTAATAGTGCCTAGCAGAATATTCAATGAGAAAAAATGATGCAGGACTTTAACATATTTACAAATGATAAATCACTCCAGTTAAAATTCCAAGCCACTTTTAGCAGAAATCCCACTCGGCTTCTTTTCCCTTCTAATCATCAGTTTTTAGCACAAACGGAACAAGAACGCCTCTGGATTTTGTTAAGTTTTCTACATTTTAGGGTAATATGGTAGACAGTGGTTATTTATGCCTTGGTAAGAAATTTGTAGTTCATCGTTCTAGAGTGTGTAATATTTGATTGAGAGAGAAGCATGTTCAATACCTCCAACTGCATGCAAATTATAACCATAGTAGTGGCTTTTGACACTATTTTAAATAGAATAAATGACTGTTACATTCCTGATTAACTTTACTGTAATCATCTCACCCCACTCACAAAGGGATCCAACTTGATCCAGACCAAGGCTCAACCTCCGAGTGACCGTAGCGGTACCCAGGGACCCATTGATTCTTTCATTCAACTAGAGAGGTACAATGCCCTTCAACTGGTCCAGTTTGTCCACTCCACGCTGGCAGCCCTCAGTAAGGTCATTAGAGGGACGTCGTTGCTGACCAGTGAAGTCCAAGCCCTGGCCAGTAATCTACTCAAACAAGAGGTCAGTTGTGTTCTCTATATAAGGAAAGTATGCATGGTTTCAAAAAGATTTATTACTTATTCATAAATATCTGATTAATCTTTCTTTTACTGATTGAATTTCCTAGTTTTATACGGGTTGTGATATAAGAAATATACCAAGCATTTAAATGACGATGGAAATCAAAAGTCAGATAAAGAAAAGTACTTTAGAAATTGTAAAAAGCAATAATATAGGAAGTTATAATTACTGTGACTATCAATGAATCTGCTTAGACATCTACAAGTGTTCAGATATATAACAGTCACATTGGGAACCTCATTAGATGATGGATAGCAAACAACTATTGATTGATAAATGATGATTTTGAGACCATTTCAAAGATTTTCACTAAAAAAATATCTGTCAATTGCATCTGGTTTCTGGGGGAATACAGATTATTGCACTGTCAACAGTTGAGACCTTAGGGGTCTTTCAGTTAATGACATTGCATTTGAATTCTTCATTCCAATGTCCCTCTCCCTACAGACACCCCTATCATGGCAGAGCAAATGGGAGGGTCCAGAGGATCCTGTGTTATACCTGAAGACCATAGTGAGCCGTACCATGGCTATACAGGGGTGGGTTGAGAAAGCTCAGAGGAATAGTCTTCTCTCTGATACCCTCAATCTGTCAGAACTGTTCCATCCAGATACCTTCCTGAATGCACTCAGGCAACAAACAGCAAGGTATGATTATAATAATTATCATAATAGTAATTATGCCTATACAGTCAAACCTGTTTGTCACTTGTCTGTAGTGGCTTTCAAAATTGAATCCCTCTTGAAGGGAATATGTGTTTCGAACCTTTCTTTAAAGACCACCTGTATCTAGTGGTCATCTTTTCTGTCTCCCTTGGGTGGCCTCAGTAGGCAAGATTGTTCATATAACATTTAACCCTTATCAGAAGTCTCTAAGCACTCTTATCAAGAAAAATGCAGCTTAGTTACCATGGCTTGAGCAGAGCTTCCCGTTAAGGCCATCGCACACCTTACGACTGTTCGCGATCCAATTTTTTGAACAAATCGCATTTTGCTCATTTTCTGAAGATGTGAATGGAACATATCATTTTATTTGAGGTTGAAATTAATAGTCTGGTCAGTTAGCGGAATTATGTGGACACGGTGGACAAAAGCGTGATTTTTTCTCCAGACCTTTGTTTATGTATAAGAATTAAGAATGGGGTATGCTCCAAAAAATCTGGCTGCAGGAACAGTGAAAAAATGGGTGAAAATGTCAGAATTTATGAGTTCAGATTTGTCTGGTATATAGACTAGCGCTAGTGCAAAACTCAATAGCAGTGCATTATTTTGCATTGGATTAGTTCTTGAATTCAGACCCTTTTTGAACAGATATTCTGTTTGTCCTCGCATCTCAATGCACCAAATATCTGAATGAAGATGCTAACCAAGCCGAAGGGTGATGGTGGAGGGGGTTGAATGTTGGTGTGTGTGTACATATTTTGGTCTTGGGGTAAAGGTGTGCAAGACACATTTTTTGCATATGTTGGAAATTGTGTTGCCATGGTAACAGTGTATTATTGCAAAAATAAGGTAAAAATCTTGCAGTTAGAACCACTTCCTCTGTTTTTAACCGATTCTCATGAAATTTGGCACACACATTGGTCTTGAGGTGAAGATGTCTAAGACACACTTTTGTGTGTCTTTCAGAAATCTTGTTGCCATGGTAACAACATATTATCTGGTGAAAATTGGGGAAAAAAACCTTACAATTCAAACTGTTTCATCAGTTTTCAATCAATTTTCATGGAATTTGGCGCACACATTGGTATTGAAGTAAAGATGTACAAAGCACTGTGTTTCCAAAATTGTGTTGCCATGGGAACAACATATTATATGGCAAAATTTAGGTAAAAACCTTGCAATTTGAACTACTTCATCAGTTTTGTTTGTTGTTGTTGTTGTTTTGAACCAATTCTCATGAAATAATTATGGCTCACACATTGGCCTTGAGGTAAAGATGTGCAAGAACCTTTTGTCAGAGAATGCATTGCCTTGGTAACCACATTTAGCCAGAAATATGGGGAAAACTCATTGTGGATCAGTCTACTTCTCAGTTTTCAGCCTGTGCTCATAAAAGTTGACACAAATATTCATTTTGGGTAAAGATTCATATTCAGTATTAAAAGGGAATCAAGCCTTGGTCATAATGTTGTGTGCATGGAAAAGGAGAAAAATAAGAATGTGAAAGTTTTAAAGAAATCGGACAAGCAAAATATAGTTATGGCTGCTTTAAAATTAAGATCCCTAAGGCTACTAGTATGTAGAATTCAAATTGGCAACTGGGTAAGTAAATTATGACAAGGGGTGGGGCCGCAAGGACAACTTTCCCATAAGACTAGTAGTTATCAGGATTTTTGGTTTTCTCCTAAATCCCTATTCCATTGGGGCCGTAATATAAACCCAGGTAGTATGTTTTATGTCCTCATGAAAGAAAGATATAATTTGAAGTAAAACTTTTGAAAAAAGAAATTTTAGCTAATTAATTATTCCAGTACATGGAAGAGTGGTCCTTGCCTTCTTTAATCACTGTGACATCACAGTGGTCAATTTGAAGTCTTCATGGGTATAGTGATTACCAATGTTTATAACTTTAATATGTTCACAACTTTGTTATGGTTTGTCTGATATTTTTCAAACTTTGACCTACAAACTTGTCTGATTTTTCATTTTCCTCTAAAAACAAGTGTTTATTTGGGTTTGATTCCCCTTTATAACGTCATATAATAGCGCAGGGTATTAATCACCTTCAATAATATTTATAGGCTTTTGTTGGAGGGGGGGGCAGAGAAGGTCCTTAAAAACTGACAACATAAAAATATAGAAGGTTAAAGGCCATGACCATGAGGAACTTAAACACTCTTAAAAAAACACCCCTTACATTTTTTATTTGGGGGGGGGCTTTAGAAAATTGCCACATAAAGATTAAAATGAAATTATAACGACTAGGAACTTAACCCCCCCCCCCAAAAAAAAAGGAAATCCTTTACACTTCAGCATATTAATTTAAAGCCTCAAACATTCTGCTTTGAAAAAAAAAGTTTCCGGTGTCCAATTAATCAATGTTTTATTTAAAGCATGAAGCAGGGGCTGTCACAGAAATATACTGAAAAAATTAAATGAAAGAAAATATAAGGCTGAAATCTATTGTGCACATAGGTGTATTTTTGATATGGTATGTTACTGAGTCATGGATTTGCAAGTGAATTTCTAAAACAAGTGCAGATATTTTTGTATATATTTATATTTCTATAATAATTAGTTGCATGATTAAAGGTACACTTTAAAATATGTCAGAAAAAATATACTTAGAGAGAGACAGGAAACAGAAGGAGATGGCATGGTGAAGCTCAAAATCAAGAGTGATGTGAAAGTTAAAAAGAAAGAATAGGAACGGAATATGAATATGAATAAAAGACTGAGTAGGAGAATATAAATAAACAATGGTTAATTGGGTACTGTAAACAATTTTTTTTATCATATCAGAATGCATTAAGCTTCAAATGAATGGTCTGAAGTGCAAAGGACTCTTCTTACCTTTGAAGGGGGGGGGCATTTTCTGCTAAAAAGTATTGTCAGCCCCCTATTTTTTCGGGGGGGGGGTTAAGTTCCTAGTCATAATCCTTTAACTGTAATTTTAATGAGGTCATTTTCTAAAGACCCCACCCCCCAAAAAAGAGTAATGTCTAGCTTTAAAAATGCATTGACCCCTGAGGGACAAAGGTGTAGACTGGTTTGAGCATGGGGAAGTAGAACTAAAAGTGATATGGGGAGGGGTGCACATCTTGGGGAGGTGGAACTAAAAAAAAAACTGATGAAGTAGTTCAAATTGCAAGGTTTTTACCTAAATTTTGCCATATAATATGTTGTTCCCATGGCAACACAATTTTGGAAACACACACAAAAAGTGCTTTGTACATCTTTACTTCAATACCAATGTGTGTGCCAAATTCCATGAAAATTGATTGAAAACTGATGAAACAGTTTGAATTGTAAGGTTTTTCCCCCAATTTTCACCAGATAATATGTTGTTACCATGGCAACAAGATTTCTGAAAGACACACAAAAGTGTGTCTTAGACATCTTCACCTCAAGACCAATGTGTGTGCCAAATTTCATGAGAATCGGTTAAAAACAGAGGAAGTGGTTCTAACTGCAAGATTTTTACCTTATTTTTGCAATAATACACTGTTACCATGGCAACACAATTTCCAACACATGCAAAAAATGTGTCTTGCACACCTTTACCCCAAGACCAAAATATGTACACACACACCAACATTCAACCCCCTCCACCGTCACCCTTCGGCTTGGTTAGCATCTTCATTCAGATATTTGGTGCATTGAGATGCGAGGACAAACAGAATATCTGTTCAAAAAGGGTCTGAATTCAAGAACTAATCCAATGCAAAATAATGCACTGCTATTGAGTTTTGCACTAGCGCTAGTCTATATATCAGACAAATCATAAATTCTGACATTTTCACCCATTTTTTCACTGTTCCTGCAGCCAGATTTTTTGGAGCATACCCCATTCTTAATTCTTATACATAAACAAAGGTCTGGAGAAAAAATCATGCTTTTGTCCACCGTGTCCACAAGTAGGGCATTTTTGACGCTAACAGACCAGACTATAATTGAAAGAATAATCTTATAACCATTTTGAAAGATTACAAGCCTTTATTTTGGAGTAAAGGCCAAATTAGCTTCAAATCATAGCCAATCGTACGACTGCTATGACGTCATCACGACTATATATGAAATTCTAAAAAGGATGATTGCATAGTCACAGATTTGATCATACATGTAGGTACTCGTACGATGATTTAGAACATTACATAGTAAGATGTTCCAAGTCTCAATATTAGCATCAAATTCTACAACATTTTATTCTGAAATCGGGTCGCAGACCTGTCGTAAGGTGTGCGGTCGCCTTTAGGCAATCAGCATTTCAAGGAAAAGATCCCTGGTAGGTCCTTATTTACCTCACTTGGGTCAAGTGCAGCAGAATAGGGATGAATTTCTTGCTGAAGGAAATTTACACTCGGAGTAGGATTCGAATCACAATACTAAGGCACCTACAGGGTCCTGATTTTCTATTTCATTATTTCAAACTTTAAGGTTACAACAACTCCAATGCCATAACAGTTAAAAGACAAAAGTTGATGGTATATCCACCTTGGTATATCCACCGTGGAAGAGCCGTGGTATAGTGGTTCTGACTCTCGCCTTGTAAACAGAGGGTTGTGTGTTCGAATCCCACCACGGCCAAGCATCCTTTGGCAAGGCGTTAATCCACACTTTGCCACTCTCAACCCAGGTGCTAAATGGGTAGCCGGTAGGATGCGAAAGATATTGTATATTTGATTTTGCCAGTGCCATTATGCGGCTGCGAGGAATGCTCCCCAGGGAGTGGAAATTGTGCACATTTCGTGCTTGATTGAAATGAATTCAATGACCGGGGTAATAATGTGCTGTAACGCGCTTTGGGCCATTCTGGGAAAAGCGCTTTATAAAAATTGGCTATTATTATTATTATTGGTCAAATTCATGAAAATCATAAAGTAGTTGATCTTCATTGTATTTCAGTTTCCTTCATTTAGCTGACATTGTTTGATGGTTAATTTATAGTGCTTATGAATAACTTTGGAAAGAGTAGTATTTCATTTTTTTATTAAAATTTACGTTAGGGATCTTGCTATGATTATGAAAATGAATGTGAGTCGTACTTTTGATTTGTTTAACAGGGATTCCAAGACTTCAATGGACGGTCTCAAGTTTGCCTGCCGTTGGTCTGGTAATATCTCAGGAGCAAAATACCAAGTCAAGGTCAGTCAGAAACGCATCTTGGAACTTTTTATTCATTTGTAAGATGGCATTTATGCAAGGACCTAAAGTAGATAAATTATCCAGTTGAATGGTGTAATGGGAGCTTTGAATAGTACTCTTGTAAAAGGTGACAAAAGGAAAATATTGTTGCTCGTGCAGCTAGATGTTTGTGGGGTTTTTTTAAGTCTAGTGTATAAATTCTTTATCCTCTATTTGTATTAAGAAGTTTGTTAAAATGTTTTTTTTTCTTCACTGCAGTCTAAAGCAATAACAGAACAATTAATTTTGAATTGAACTGCTAGCATTAACCTTTGATGAGAAGATTTTTTTTTTTTTCAAAGTGAGCTTGCCAGTAAAATCAATATAAGTAACCACCACCCTCCCCCCCCCCAAAAGAAAAAAAAAAATCTTGCTTGAAAACTTTTAAAGGTTTATTGTACTAAGCTTAGTGTTAGGATTTTTACCTTTTATGAAATTTAGGACTTTATTCTCAAGATCTTGACATAAATGTATTTAAGATTTTATGTACTCTGTGAATTGATATATAAACTTTTTTTTTATTGTGTTATGGCTGTACAGATTGGAGGCTTGCACCTTGAGGGTTGTACGTTTGATGGACAGAGACTGTCAGAGAACCAGAGAGACTCACCTAGCGTCTGCTCTGTACCACCATGTAGTGTAGCATGGGTTCTCAAGGTAAATCTAATTATTCTTTGAACTCAACTCAACTTGACTCATATTCCCTTTTTTATTTCTACTCTTTTTCTTGCCACCATTAACATTGATCAACTTAAGATGGCACTCTCCTGCATTTCTTTAACAAATTCATTTATCTTCAAGGAAAAACTGTTCCGATGTAAAACTTTTAATGTTGCATAAAGTTCTCTGATTATTTTTAGCCTCTTATATTTTGTCATACGATTCAGAAGAAAGTATCAATCTTAATGTCATGTTGTTGATGAAAAATAAAATCATGTTGGACTTTAATTCAATTTCACAATATAAATGCATTGAATCCAAAATTGCAAAAGAAAAAAAAGGAGGCTAACTCAACATGATGAGTTGATGTATTAATTTCATTATTTTTTATTTATTTTTACATAGGATACTCCAAGCACCTACCATGCATCAGAGAGCATCTCACTACCAGTCTACTTCACTGAACAGAGAGAAAAGATTGTCACTCATCTTGTACTACCATGTGGAGGAGAGCAAGATCACTGGATACAGACTGGTGCTGCTCTCTTCTTACAGAACCAGTAGGATAAATGTTATCTCATTGTTGACTTGAGAAGGGTTATACTACCAGTCTACTTCACTGAACAGAGAGAAAAGATTGTCACTCATCTTGTACTACCATGCGGAGGAGAGCAAGATCACTGGATACAGACTGGTGCTGCTCTCTTCTTACAGAACCAGTAGGATAAATGTTATCTCATTGTTGACTTGAGAAGGGTTATACTACCAGTCTACTTTATAGAACAGAGAGAGAAGATTGTCACTCATCTTGTATTACCATGTGATGGAGAACATGATCTTCAGAGCCAAAATACAGATCTTACAGAACATATAGCCCATAATTAACTATTTTTTTTATAGAGAGAGGACAATTTACCAGTTCAAAGGCAGACAAATAAATGAGTTTTTCACATTACAGCAAGAGAAATGAATTCGGACTTGTAATGTCGTACCAGTAAAGTGTGACTTTTTTTCTTGGAAGAAAGAAGGGAAAAGAAATACCACCTGTGTGTTCTAGCTACTGGTAACAAAGTAATGTTTTTGCCAAGAAACGCTATATAATGAATGTGTAAATGATATACCAACAATGTGAACCATACTATTCACAGCTGCAGTGAGAATCATTTTCATTAAAAATCAGTGAAAGTGATATTGAAAAATATCTTTCAAAGCAATATTCAAGAGGACAATTTAAATGTCAGCACCAAAAAATATATAGTGTCATCATGGTGATAATATGAGTATGCAATTTACATTTATTTCACATACCCCATTGTAAATTAGTTTTGAAATCAACATTTATAAGCTTTTACTTCTAACTGGTATGTCTTTTGTGTGAATGGTTAGTGGATAAGTTACATCTTGCATCTCATGTAATTGTATGATCTTACATTCATGATATAAAAAGATATCAATTGAATTTACTAATAACGTTGTCAAATCACTTTTTATTTATTTGAGCAGATTTATTTTTATGAAGTGATTTATTCTTAGGTGAGTCAATATAGTTCTCACAAACTACAGATTACAGAGTGTATGTTTAATGATATTCTTTGAAAAAAAAAAATCTGTTTCTTAAAGTTAAGCATGTCGTATATGAACAGGTTTTGTTTGTAAAAACCAATATGAATTTACTAGAATTCACAAACAAATATCTTTATTTAGTCATCCAATATTATTTGTGTAACTTTTTACCAATCACTATATCTTTCTTTTTTTGTATTCAATATTGTTATGCTTATATTTTTTCCTGGAAATTGAATACAATGAAATGAATGAAAATATACATAGATCAATTTGAATTGCTGCAAAGCAATGAATAAATCATTAATTTTTCCCTTGCATAGACTATTTATCTTTAGCTACAGTCCGTCCTAGTTTGATTAAATATGAAACGATACTCATTATGTTGATATGATAATAATACTATTGAATTATTTTGGTCACTTATGTACATTTGTTACATAGTGACCTTCTAAAGTATGTTATTAGAATCATATTCAATATTTGAAAAGTTGTTGTAGATATCAGATGTCTATTTTGTGTGAGTGTATTTAGCCTGTTTCATAAAAGTCAAATTGAAAGATTTATATTAAGGAAAAGGCAAGTTAAAAGTAATTTGGTGAATTTTTCTTTTGAATATACTTAGAGATATGAAATCTATCTGTGAAGTGTTGTACAAACTTAAATATTATATTTCATATTCATACCAAAACATATCTGCCTTTAACATTGATAAAATTAACAGAATGTCTCTAATAGAATATTAAATAGGTGGATTAGATGTGCTGTGTTTGAAAAAAACTTTATTTTGATGACATTATTCTAACATTCCATAGCTATCATGCAACTACTTGCAAAGTTATTGTTTCATTTCAATTCTGAAGTTGTGGAGTGTGTAATAAACTATCACCTTGATAATTATGAAAATTGATATAGTTGATTTAGTCTTTTATTTCATTGTTTTTGTTTCAATTTTTTCAATAAAAATACCCTTTTTTGTCTCGCCCACCAGAGGTGAAGGTGAGACTTAGGGAACCAAATGTCGTCTGTCCGTCTTCCGTCCGTCACGGTTTAAAATCTAATGACACACAACTCCACAACAATAAGTCGCTTTTCAACCAAACTTAGATGGTAGATGGACTTGGGGGACCTGCATGTTATGCTGCAGTCGGAGGTCACATGGTTAGGTCAAAGGTCATTTTCAGGTCAATGTAAAAGTTTACATGCAAGACTCTCTTATGACACCTAACTTCGCAACTGTAAGTCACTTTCCAACAAATCTGCTTAGCCGACCTGCATGTTTTGCTGCAGTGGGAGGTCTCACGGCAAGGTCATTTTCAGGTCTTTACGTGCAAGGCTCTTATATGACAAGTGTTATTCCATCCCAGTCATTTCACAATGAAGTTTCGATATACACTTCTGTTGCGTGCCCTCGCAAATCATGATATTTCTGGTTATTTTCATAAGTGGGCAAGACACAAAATTCGCTTTTGCCTTGTCTTTTCTCATCAAGTTTGGTTTGTAGATAGAATTAGAAGGAATTTAAATGATGTGTGTTCTCGGTCATTTTTCATTATGAAATCTTGTTGAAAAGTCATGTATTTTGATATTTTATTTCCAATTTGTAACCAGCCATTTTTAATCCTTTCATATTATGTAAGTTTTCATATTTGTTTTCATCACCCCCTATATAGCTCTCATTCTCTCTCTGTGGTCCCCCTTTCTCTCCCTCTTTCAATCCGACTCACATATACCTCATCAGTCAATTCTATATGGCAAGATCATCAATGGCCTTAGTAACCTTGCTTTCTTGGCTTGATTTCAAAGGCATGATCAATGAAACAATATAGGTTTACAGGTGTAGATCAGTGACCTTTATTAGACTAGAGAGAGTTCATTTCATGGCATAAAACTTTTTTTATATAAATAATATCAAATATAAGCACCATCCCCACTCCCTCCCCCCACCCCGTTGCACCCACAAATGTAATATCGCCCACAAATGTAACAACACTTTTCCCACAAATGTAATGACACTTTAACCACAAATGTAATAATGCACTATTTACCCACAAATGTAATAATTTTTGATCGCCCAGAAATGTAATTAATTTGAAGGGATTTTTGGCGAATCCGTTCGAAACGAAAATCCTATAGTTATGCGTTAATATAGCACAAGAGTGCAAAGTTTTTTCCAGACCCGGTTATTTCAAAAATTATAATATAAGTCCAAGCTAAGAAACGATAATGATATTCCAGTGGAATAAAAATGAAAATCGAGCTTAGTCTTTTCTCCAAACCTAGCTGAATTCCAAAATTATAAATAACAATACAACATGCTTGAAGCTGCTATGCTTCAAGCATACATTTGCTTATATAGTTTGCCTCTGCATTTTACTCATTATATATATGTATTTTTTTTTTCTTTAATGTATTCATGTCTTCAGTCACTACATATAAGATTGTCACTTGGTTATGTACTTTATGCTATATTATGATTATGTCTCAAGCATTGTTAATTTGTTTTGTATATTATTTCAATAAATGCAGAAAATCCTGAAAAAAAAACAACAACAAAACCGGTATAATGACCCCATAATCTTTTTAATGCTGGATTATATGGACATATAGCGTAGTCTATCAGCCAGACCCACTTTTTTTTCTTCAAAATATCGCTTAAAGTAACAATAAAAAAAAACTCCAGACCAAACAATCCTTCAACCTAAGAACCTGTTTTAAAAAGAGATTTAGAGCATTGTCTTTATTCCAGACCTATAATCATTTACAAAAATTACAAAAAAAATCTTCTAATGTAAGACCCTATCATATTCTTATTCTTGTGGAATAACACGAGTTTTAAAATAAACTCTTTCCTCCAGACCCGGTTATTTAAAAAATGAATTAAAAAACTCCAAATCTAAGACCAATCTTCTAAAGTTACACCCAGTAAAAAATATGTTTTTACCCGGCCCACACCCATTTCTTTTTTTAATGATATACTAAGACCCCTACAAAATATTGTAATAATTGTGAAAATTAGATTACAGCATTTCATCGTTGTAGAAATATATATTCTGCTTAATAAGTATAAGATACAGAATCAATGGATCAAGAATAAATGTAAGGGCTGCATGTGATCAAGGAAAAAAAATGTCTACTGAAATGATGCATGACGGAATAATTTTCCTGGTATCGCTATCGCAATTTGCTCCACACTTTTTAAAGACTGCTATGCACAAATTCTTTAGTATAGCATATTTTTACGTAGAAGACTGTACATTACTCAGTTGAGAGCTAAATTATGACCAAAATGCTATTCGAATATGTAAAGCAAAATTATTCCCTGCATGATATAACAATTACTTTTATTTGGTTGTCTCATCTTTCTTTTAAAAAAAAATGATTGACAGTCAATGATCACTTAAAACAATTCTTAAATCTCATTTTGGGACATGATAAATGTCTTTGTGTTATATTATAATTAATGCATTAATGCACATAAGTAATTTGTTCACGTTAATGAAACAAATTAAAAGTGCTTTATGAATATTTTTTATGATTTTTTAAATTTCTTATTCATTAATTCATTTTTATCTTTATTTATTTAAATTGATAAAACAAATAAAAATTGCTTATGATCTTTTATGTATTTATTTATTCATTTTTTTATACTTACATGTATTTCTTATTTTTTTATTTAGTTATTGTATTTACTGTATAGTTTCTGTTATGTTTTTGGAGATAAAGGAATCGATAATAAGGCAAGAGCACTCAGTAAGTTATGTTTCATTATGCAATCAGAATTGAGCGCCAATGCAGAATGTGCTAAGGTAAGTGGGAAACTTCTATTTCGCACTTCTTTCCAAGAAACCTGCAATAAAACACAGAAATCAATAACCGGTAAGTGATATATGGAAATCAATAAATCAATAATGTTAAATCTCAATATGAATAAAAAAAAAAATGAAATACTCCTACTTGCCTCAATAAAATTAGCGAGACACAGACGTGCATTGCGGTTATATATCCTCAAAAATATATTCCCCACATGAATTACTCCATGTTCATATACTGGCAGAGAGAAATTATACCAATGTGATAATAAGTGAGTTCAAATAAGTAATAATAACACAAATGATATAGGCCCATATGAAAGAAGATGCCAATGATGCTGATGATATTGATAACATTGATAATAATAGTAAATATAAATGAATTTTAGTAATGACAATAATGAAAATGACAATAAATATAAAAATAATATGATAATAAATCAATAGCAATATTAATAATTGGATAAGCATATAAGTGATAGAAAAATAGTAATTGAGAGGATTACATAAAAAAGTTATTGCAAATAAATGAATCCATTCTGATTTTTTTTAATAAACAAATTAGAAAATCTATATGCACAAAACTCAAAATAAAAGTAAGTGATATTCTAAAATTGAAATATGAATTAAATGTAGCAGAAACTCATTCAAACAATGAAATTTATGAAAATTAATTATTTCAATGAATGGAACCTATGATTTAATGTATAAATAGTTGAAGAAATTAAAAATAACTACATGGAAATAGATAAAGCGGTGAATTAAGTTAATAAACAATGAATTGACAAGGGGAATGTGATCGGTAGCGCGATCATCAACAGGCAAATTGTATTGCGCCATCTGGTGTTCGAATTCTGGCATGTATGTTGTGTACGAATATTGAAAAATACTTCGAGAAAAGGGAATTTACGAGGAAAATAAAGTTGACTAATTTACGCTAATCTGGTTCAAAGGCGAAAGAAGGTCAGTAATATGAGAATAATGGGCATTATCGTGATATAGGTAACCACCATTCACTTCATACAGCAGCGCTTTATTCAGTTGCACGCACGGTTCCCTATTTCCACCTCCATTCACTTTGTACACAAATGCGCGTACACAAATCTAGTATGAGTGGTTTCCAAAACCACGATTTGGCCGAATAATGGTATGGTAGTGGATCGTATTACCGAACACTTTTCATGAATTTGATCATATCAAACACATTATTCCAATAAAATTCACCAAACTTTCACCATAAATACACAAATACCTACAAAATATAAATATGCAGAAATTTTGCCGAAATTCTTTTTCATTTTTACGACATCAGCTTCCAATCGGACCCCTCTTCGCAAGTGAAATATTTTGGTCACTTGAAAAGGTATCGTATTACCGAACGTGTGTTTTCTATGGGAAAAATTGGGAAAACAACAAAGTCACTCATGAGCTATTTTGACCATATTTTATTGTTTTGAGGATATAAAGACTTCAAAATTGTGTTTTTGATAATTTTTCATCATTTTTCTATTTAAGTTCCCTTTGGAAGGAAGTTGCAAAGGTTTGAGCGTATTTGATTATTTTTTGACGCATATGATGCGCGCGTTCGGTAATACAAGGCCGGTCGGTAATACAATCACTCACTATACGGTACGTGTAAACCGTAAATTTCTCTTCAAATGCCCATTGCTGTCGTTTCTCTAAACGGGAACCCCTTCTGTGTACATTTCCTGATTTTACGGTAGGCCCGATTATTTTTTTTTTCAGTCCCGTAAACTAGAATTGGTGTCACGCCCAAGCGACAGGCAAAGCAAAGCTAAAACTAAAAGGGAAACCGGCGAGAAGTAACGACTAACGTTAGGGGCACTCCTAGTACCAATGAGGTCCAAACATTGCGTTAGGGGTACTGGAAGGGCACTAGTATTCAACTCGCTTGGATAGTTTCCTCAAATATATAGAAATATAGAATTTACCTGAATTTCAGACCCGTCTTATCTGCTTATTAAGTATTTCCAAGAGCAAATGCTGGTTAGAAAGAAGTCTATTCTTTTTCCATTATTTGTTTCTTCAAGTTCAACCAGTCCAATTGACTGTGTGCGCGGGCGATCGAATTATACGGCGACGGTTTTTGGCACTAGTCCTAGTAGTATTCAATCCGTCGGCACTAGTATTCAACCTAGCAATGAAAGATGGCCCTGTCTCTCAATCTGTCCTTGTCATGCTTGTCCCATCTGACTATGGACTTGACCATTTGATATGTTTGAGATGAGATCATGTCAAACAGGGAATTAATCAAAGTGAGACTGAGAGGCTCTCATAGATCTTGATCTAATTTAGCAATCTTAACCCTTTTGAGATCTGCTTTCTATCCTCACTAGGTTAAATAGTAGTGCCATTCAGTGCAAAAGACCATCGCCACATAATTTGATCCTCCGAGCATACAGTCGACAGATAAAGAAAATACATGTACCGACAACATATTACCCTGGAAATAACAAACATGACAAAGGTATGAAATTAAGATAAATTCCCTATTTCTAAATATTTTTGGGAATATGTCAAAATCTTTGAATTATGCCGGGTTGAATACTAGTGCCCATACGGTATACCCAGTTGTTGTGTGTCCTGACAGGTCGTGTGTCTGGACGATCAATTTTAGAAAGTCATTTGGAAAAATTTGAAACCAAATTTTCACCAATGTTTAGTGCAAAATGTTAGGAAATGTTATAGAGCAAAATAGAAGATGATTAAAACTAATGAGTTTATATTTTTAGTGTAATCCAAAGACGAAAAAGATGACTTAAAAAATATAAAGTGTCCAGACACATGGTAAGGGCAAAGGTAATTTTTAGGTCAACGTTAAAGTTGACTCTTATGACACCAGGGTTGGCGGATTTAAATCACGTTGATTTAAATCGTGATTTAAATCGCGATTTAAATCACCATGATTTTTTTTAAAAAATCATTGATTTAAATCACTTCCATTGAAACATGTACAAATCATGGACAAAGTATTTGTTCAATGCAGTTTTAATTCTTCAAGTCAACTGAAAAAACTTTGAATTAACTTTATATCAATAAAAGATCAACAAAGTCTTCATATCTACTTAAAACAAATTAAAATCAAATTAATAAAATCAGGTAATTCCTTAAAAACTACAGATGTATGTTGTCAATAGGTACTCATTTTTTGTAAATTATGTCGAGTTTTTCTTCTGAAATTTTGTCAGTTATTATTAGTCAATTTCTTTCTTAACATAAAGTTTTCACATAATCCAACTTTTCAGAGAGCAGTTTGTAAAAAAGATATATAATATATAAAAGTCAATGAGAAAAGGTTTGTTGGCAGTTTTCCAGTTTTGATCCTTCGCCTACACAACTACTTCTGTCATGTAAAATAAAAAAATGATACCTGCATGTAATCAACATATTTAACATGCCTCTTATTTCGTATTGTTACATTTATCATACATTTGATGTTTTAAATAACATAATTATAAAAATCACATTAACATAATGTAGTACAGTCATAAGCTTTCTCTTATAAACCTTTTAAGTCACTGCAGCCCATTTTATGTTCAGTGCTACAAATAATGGAAGTTTTGTATCTGCATGTAATAATGGAAAGAGCTCTATAACAACAATTTGCAAAACTCAGAATAAACATTTAACACTGCATTTTAATATTAAGATGCAGGTACTTCAGTTACAATCATTGGCAGTTGTAAGCTGTGTCTCATTTAAAATAAAATACTTCTTTTTGTAATACATATGTTGTAATTTAAGCAGTTTTGCAGTTTTTATCCTTTAAGTTAAAAGTAAGTAGATTCTTTTTCATACTTCATGGATCAAACAGATTTTTTTTGTAGAGAATATGGGAATGAAAATTGTAGATTAATGTAAAAAAAATCACAGTAACAAAATGTAGTATAGTCACCCTTTGACTAAGCTATCTCCTATATTGTTCTCCAAAACTGAGAGTTTTGCATCTATATCTGTAGCAAGAGAAGAGCTTTTTATCAAAAAGATCCTAAACATATACAGTTGTAGTCTCTCTTTGACTATTGTAAAGCTGTGACTAATTGAAAAAAATCATTGATTTGAATTATTTCTCTTACAATATACATGAATACTAGTAATTGGCAAAGGGTTTGTTGGCAGTTTTGATAAGGGATTTTTTCTCTTGGATTTTTTAAATATTTGAATGAAAAATCCCAGAGGGGAATTTTCTCTACTCACTGGGAATTCCCTATGGAATATTCCTTCATAGGCCTATGTATGATAGAATTAAGTTCAGATACATGATTCCTCAAATTTATCTTTAATTGTCCATTTTTACTGGATTTTAATTACAAAATATGTGGTTAAGAACAATATTAGGGGTGAAATGTATAACATCAATATTGATGTCATTGTAAGAGTAAGGGGGGGGGGGGGGATAATTACCCTTTTTTTCGAAGGAACTTTTAAAAAATCAAAAAAATCTGATTTAAATAAAAAAAATCTGATTTAAATCAAATAAATCCGATTTTTTTTATTTTTTTTAAAAAATAAAAAAAATCGCCAACCCTGTATGACACCTAACTCTGCAACGGTAAGTCACTTTTCAACCAAGCTTGGATGGTAGATGGATTATTCGGTACCTGCATGTTATGCTGCAGTCAGAGGTCACATGGTAAGGTCAAAGGTCATTTTCAGGTCAACGGTGAAAATAACATGCAAGACTCTCTTTCTCCGAACAACCATAAGTCACTTTTCAACCATACTTGGATGGTAGATGGACTTGAGGGACCTGCATGCTAGGGTCATTGTCGCCGTGATAATTGTATTTTTTGTCAAATTTCTAAGTGAGCTCTATATATCGCAATGACAGATGATGTGGTGCGTTCGGGGGATACATGTGCTCGGCTGCGCGACCCGCCGAGCATCTCTAGTTTTGAAGGTTCTTTATTCCGAAGGTTCGTAATTCTGAAACACGTATATTGCCTATACCTCGATGTTCGTTAATCCAAAAACGAAATATGGTTCTTTATTCCGAAGGTTCGTTAATTTAAAAAATGAAAACTGGGAAACAGAGGAAGGGCAAGTGTGGTGGTGGTGGGGGGGGGGAGAAACACTGTTGCTGTTCAATTATTATGAGGATGGGAAGGCAAGGGCGGTCAAACAAATTTTCGTTTTGGGGGCAAAGCCAAAAATGGCACTTGTACGTCAAAATGGGCACTTTGGTGATATTTTCACCATGAGATTATCAACTGCGTAAAGTCATTGTGTGTTTTATAAGTAGAGAAAACCCTTTTGGAAGTGACTTCTGATTTGGAAAGATGTATGTTTAGGCATTATTTTTTGCGAGAGAGTATAATGAGCGAGCGGTTTGTAAAAAAATATCAAAGCTGAAGATTTAAAACTTGTTTTTGCGGTCAATTACTGTTAAAATGACATTTTTGGGAGGTGTTGCGAGCATGAATCACAAGCTCAAACCTTAGGGCATTTTAATAAGAAATGAAAATAAAAAAATTCTGAGCAGGTTTCTGCTATCATTAAAAAGATGTGCATCTAACCATGGACCCTAGGGTCCAAGATCTAACTAAAAAATTAACACGAGCGCAAAGCGCGAGGTAAAATATACTGACAAGAAAAGGAACCTGTTAAGGACTGCATTTAGTGACCTCTTTAGGAAACATATTTCACCAATCGAATAATGCGAGTTCATTACTCCAGCCTGAAAATTAATCTAAAATGTATACTTTAAAAAGAATACTTATTTTGAAAAAAAAGTGAATTATTTCACTCTTTTTTTTCACTTTTTTATATCACTTACTATCAGTCTCAAAATTGATGATTTCTCATCAAAATATAGGTTTATGACGGATTGAAGATTCGTAGGCCTAGATCTAAATAATCAGAATCTAGTATTCAACACCACCTCAATACAATTTTATAACAGATTAACAGGCTAATTTTGAGGGGAATAATACATCGAGCCTAAGGGCATATGTCCTTCACATTGTGTGTTAGATAGCCATGGTGTCTCTGTGATGATATTTTTGTAAATATGATAATATTGTCATATTTATTAAGATATCACAGAGTCGTCACAGCTATTTGTGAGATTCCTAGCTATCTGTGTAGTAGGGGTACCCCCCCTAAAAAAATAATAATGTCTTAAAACTAGTAAGCAGTGTCTTGTAGGAGGAATTTTGCTCAGTGTCTTTCACAGCAAGATTCCTGCATCCCTCATTTGTTCTAAAGGGTTCTGAAAGAGGATTAGAAGCAAATATCCACTCAGCATATGCTGATTTCTACTAAAAGACTTGGCCAGACTTTTTTTATTAAGTTAATATGATATTAAAATTAAAATGTTTCTCTCTTACCGCCTAGGAGTCACAATCAGCTGGACATATATTTCCAAGATGAGCTATGAAACGTTCCCTGCGAATCCCTACAACGAGGCATCTTACAATCAATCCAACCTCCCTCCAAGGTACCAGAGACCTCCTCCCTGGATTCCTCCAAAAGAAGTAAGGCATCAGGGTCCGGTTTCATGAAAAATTGTTATAATAACAAATGCACAGTTTCTATGACATGTGCATTATCATGCAATCAAACTGAATGATTTCGGTAGCTTTGAACTGTCATTTGCTAGTTTGTTATTATAATAATTTTGATGATGTTTGAAGGTTTTCATGGTGGTGGTATGAGCAATCGCAGAAGCTGTTTATGGTACACCACAGTAAAGTCCAGGAGGGACTGAGATGAGAAAGTGGATAGAAATTGAGGTGAATTGGAAAGGCAAGAAAGTGGAAGATTGAAAGTAGAGTATTTATTTCGAAATGAGTGTAGACCTTAAAGGGGAATTCAGCCTTGGCCATAAAATGTTGTGTTGGGAATGAGAACAAATAAATCAAACAGAATGGTGAAAGTTTGAAAGAAATCGAACAAGCAATAAGAGAGTCATAGCTGCTTTAAAATCGAGATCACTGATACTATGTAGATTTCAAATTGGCAACTTGGTAAGTAAATTATGACAAGGGGCAAGGACAACTTTCCTATAGGATATGTACTTTATTATCAGGGACTTGTGGTTTTATCGTAAGTACCCATTCATCTGGGGCAGTAATCTAAATATAACCCAGGTAGTATATTGTTTTATGTCCTCATGAAAGAAAAATATAATTTGAAATAAAAATTTGGGGGAAAATGACATTTTAGCAATAATATGTATTGGAGTACATGGAAGAGTAGTCCTTGCCTTACATCACTATGACACACCATATGCGGCCAATTTGAAGTCTCCATGGGTATAGTGATTACCAATATTTACAACTTTTCAAAATAAATAACTTCCTTGTTCTTTGTCCAATATTGTTCAAACTTATCAACTTGTCTGATTTTTCTTTTCCTTATAAAAACAAGCTTTTATTTGGGCTGGCTTGAGTCTGCAAATAGAGAAGTAGCCGGGGGGGGGGGGGGGGGGGGGCACACCAAGTAATTTCCAAACACCCTCTAAACAAGTTTTTCTCTGTATGTGAAATAACCCCCTAAACAAGTTTTTTGCGGGTTTTATTTACACATTTTGGCCCCTAAACAAGTTGTCGCCAAAATATGACCTCGGGGAAAAAACTTGGGGAAAAAACATACCCTAAACATGTTCAGCTAGTCTTTAAAATAAGCTTTTGCGAAAAAACATACCCTAAATACGTTTGACCTTGCGACTGACCATTGACCAGTCTTTCAAAATCACCCTTTTTCGTGAAAATTGTTGTTTTGATACCCTTAACGAGTCCACGTGTGGACTGCGTCCAAAACTGAAAAAACACCCCTCCTAACATGTTTTTTTTTTTGGTCACGCGTGTGTACAGCAATATATTTGTCTGCCCCCCCCCCCCCCGGGTAGTAGCAAGAGCAGGAGAGTAGACTGGAAGTTTCGGGCAGGTTGACTGTCCGTCTTCAGGAGAGCCTCCTGAAGACAGTCAACCTGCCCGATTTTAACACAGCCTAAGTATTTGTACAACCTGCCCAGATTTTGACATAGGTATTTGTATAACAATTTAGAACTTTACACAGTATGATGTTGCATGTCTCAATACTAAATCAAATTTCATGACGTTTTATTCCAAAATGGGGTCGCAGACCAATCGTAAGGTGTTTGGTGGCCTTAATGCTCCCTAATGGCTTTGATGATGTGATGTGTATTATTTTTGTGCAGAGGGTTGGGCACCCAGACTACGACAACAACCTCTCCAAGTTTCTCCTTCGTTCTGTTAAATTCAGAAGATCAAAGTCCAACGAACAGTTGGGGTTCAGTATACGAGGCGGAGCCGACTATGGATGCAGGATATACATATCTGGGGTATGCTAATATGTTCTTTCTCATTAATTTAATTTGTGTGATCCATGATTTTCCCCCCAGTTTTTGTTTTTGGCGGATAATTAGGTCTATAAATATAATAAACCAAGACCTTATGAATGCTTATTTTTTGTAAAGGGGGGAGGGGGTGAAGAATGTAGAATGTTAGTTAAAAAAGAACCAATTGATTTTCCTGTGATTTGTTCTGTATGATATAGTGCTGCCCTCCAAATGTCTTTGCTCATCCCAGAACTTATTTCAGTCTGGTGATATCAGGCATCAAAATGTTCAAGAAGCCTTTATTACTTGAATACCAGTGTGTTTTTTTTTTTTTTGGGGGGGTGAGGTTCATAATATCAAACAGGGCTGATATCAAATGAAATTATACTTTCTAATACAGTTTTCAAAATGATCCCAAATTGTTGAGGTCGTCCATCTTTGATTCATTTTCTCTGTTCTTTATTCAATGTTTTTTTAGGTGATTCCAGAGTCAGTGGCTTACAGAGTTGGTATGAAGCCGGGCGATCTCATTCTTAGTATCAATGGCATCGACTTCTCTAATGTAACATATGATGAGGTGGGTCAATATCCTGCAAAGCTTGAACTAAGAACTCTAAGAACGAGTTCACAGCCTCTGAATATCCACTCCAGTGCATACCTACCATGTCCTGCCTGCTAGGCCATGCACAGTTTTCCTAAATTTACCTTTGAAAATAGAGCAGCACTAACAAGAACATACTAGCATACAGAAACGTAAGAACATAAGACGTAAGAAAAAAAATTATGTTGTAGTTTGCATTATTGGGCCTTTAAAGTACCTTTAGCCATATTTTATGTTTTTTTCTCAAGAAGAAATTCCAACTTGGTGATGATCAGATAATGTGAGATGTTGCAATTTTCTATTTTTATTTCTCTACAATTGGTGCCGCAAATAAAGGTTTAGAGGAACAAGTTACAACTTATCAGATGATATGGGGGCCTCAATATTGATTATTCAGAAGCCCTGTCATTCATTGCCATTTATCAATTCGTTTTGAGGGAGCCGTACCTACAAGGCTTGTGCTTCTTCAAGGCCCCCTAACCAATTTTACTTTGTATTTTTTTTGTATACTTTGTACCTTAGAATATTATTGTAATTTTGTCTGTTTTTAAACATTGTTGAATCATTAAATGAAAATAAAATGAATTATTGTGTATTATTTAATACCTAGGCAATCAAGGTCTTGAAGAATCTTGATGAAGTAGAGGCTAGACTGAAATATTGTCCTCATGGTGAGTAGATGTATATATCTAAGGGGTCATCATGATATTGATGATATTAATGTAGAGGTGTTAGGGCTCTGTGGTTATGTCTCCAGACAAGGTCGGGGTTCGAATCCTAATGCAACACTCGCATAATTTGGCAAGGTGTTTATCTACATTTGTGACTCTCCACCCGGGTGTACTAAAGGGGTATCTGTTAGGAAGAAATTCCTTGAATGCTTGAACCTGATGAGAGTAGCCATGTTCAAACTGGGTTAATAATATAATTTTTTTTTATTAAAGGAGAATGAAACCATTGGAACAAGATAGCTTGTGTGAAAACAGAAAAATCAAAGAAACAGATCAACGAAAGTTTGAGAAAAATCGGACAAATAATGAGAAAGTTATGAGCATTTGAATATTGCGATCACTAATGCTATGGAGATAGCAAATTGGCAATGCGACAAAGATGTGTGATGTCACTTGTGAACAACTCTCCCATTACTTTAGTATATATTTCACTAGAATTGCCTCTTTTATCACATCTATCCATAAATAATGTGTTCTGTTTACATGAGGGCATGTAATACATATTTTTTAAGAATACATCATGGATAAAGAGTTTGTATCATCATAAGAAAAAGCAAAAAGAGACATTTTGAGGGTATTTTATAGTCCACCAAAGGGAAAGTTGTTCATCAATGACATCACACATCCTTGTCGCATTGCCAATGTGAGGATCACCATAGCATTAGTGATTGCAATATTCAAATGCTCATAACTTTCTCACTATTTGTCCGATTTTTCTCAAACTTTCTTTATTCTTATTCTTTGATTTTTCTGTTTCTACACAAGCCTATTTGTTCCAAAGGTTTCATTCCCCTTTAAGAGCCATAAATATTTCATATTATTATTATTGATATGTGCTTTGTATTCACTGGAAAAATACTATACAAATTCAGCTATGGTTAATATTACCATTGATTATTATGAGAAGTTTTGTTGAGTTTTCCAAACTTACAAACTTGTAGCTATCGATCTTTTTCCAACCATTATTCTTCGTAAAAATTTGGTATTTGATTCAGTGCCATCTGTTAAAGAAATGACCCTTTCAGCTCTATGAATTTAGTGATTAAAGGTCAAGTCCACCTCAGAAAAATGTTATTTGAATCAATAGAGAAAAATCAGACAAGCACAATGCTGAAGATTTCATCAAAATCGGATGTAAAATAAGAAAGTTATGATATTCCAAAGTTTCGCTTATTTTTAACAAAACAGTTATATGAACGAGCCAGTTACATCCAAATGAGAGAGTCGATGATGTCACTCACTCACTATTTCTTTTGTTTTTTATTGTTTGAATTATACAATTTTTCAATTTTTTCGAATTTGATGATTAGGACCTCCTTGCCTAAAGCACAAAATGTTAAAATAATATATAAATAAATAATATAAATAAATATTTCATATTTCAAACAATAAAGAACATAAGAAATAGTGAGTGAGTGACATCATCAACTCTCTTATTTGGATGTAACTGGCTCGTTCATGTAACTATTTTGTTAAAAATAAGTGAAACTTTGAAATGTCATAACTTTCTTATTTTACATCCGATTTTGATGAAATTTTCAGTGTTATGCTTGTTGGATTTTTCTCTTTTTATTCAAATCAAGTTTTTGTTGGGGTGGACTTGTCCTTTAAATATCTGAGGCCTACAGACAAGGTCCCATGGCATTTGCTCCACTGTAAATTCTGTACACTAATGGAATGGCCAACTTCATCCTGGATTTAACATTATACCGGTACCCTATCTTAAACCCAACAGAAAACCCTATCGCAACCCTATTACCCTATGGCCCGTATTCTGAAGTCGGGTTTAACTTAAACTCAGGTTTAAAGTTGTGGCTTAAGTATGGAGAGCCAATTGTTACATAAATCACTTTTAACAGTAGAGATATCATACTTCAGCTCATCTGGCTCTGAAATCATTCAAAATTGTCTAGGAAGTAGAAATAGATGATTGTCTTAAAGATCGATGAATAAGGACAGAGCATGGTAAACATAAGAAACATACAACTAGATAAAAATGTTGACACTTTTGGCTTCCCATAATTTTAGCACAGAGTTAGACCATGGTCTAAGTTAAACCTGACTTCAGAATACGGGCCTTAATCTATAATCTTAGAAGAAATAAAGCCTGGAGCAATTGCTGTGTCGCTACAGACAAAATAAATTTTAAGAGCATTCCATGCTTGAGATGCGGTTTTATATAAAATGAAAAACCTGATCAAAAAATTTCAGGTAAAATCATAAAACTTATTGAGAAACTCAAACTTTATGTTATATCCTTAATGTCATAACTGTTGAGGGCACACACATCCATATAATCTAGTAATGGATTGGAATTGTTATACGTACTTTAAAACTTAGAATAGGCGTCAAGGTCCATGAATTCAAATTACTAGTTTTCTTAAACAAATAGTTTTAAAATATCTTCTTTCATCTTTTGTGTGTCTTTTCCTTTTTTCATTTCATCTTCAGGATATTACAAGACTTATGAGAGAACGGGTGAAGTCCCACCTGTTGAGGAACATTGATATACGACACCTTGCCTTATAATTCATCAAGTTGAACGTGACTCACAACAAAACCATTTATGACTATCACCACTGAAATTATTTTTAGATATTGTCTCGGTGTTCAGTGCATTTTTAAAAGTATAGTTTATGAAGAGGTGACACTGCCTACTTGCTATACAGAGTTTGTATATTTGATATAAGTTTGTTTTGGCACAAGTTAAAAGCAGGTTAATGGGAGTTATTTTTTTTGACATTTGAGGACTAAAAAGGTGAATAGTAAATTAATTATAGCGAGATAGATTGTTTATGGTTATACAATGTAATCACTGCAATATTGATTTTGAAGTGCATTATTCATGTTGATTTATTTCATTTGTTTTTTTATAGTTATTTTAGTATTTGATACTTTATCCATTTTTCTTTATTCTATTTATTTAGTTTCTGTATTTTATTTGTTCATTTTTTATTACTTTTTAAATTTATTTATTCATTGATATCTATTTATTTATCTATCTATTTCATTTGATTTTACGATTTTATCATCTTCTTTTTTAGGGGGGGGGGCATGACCATTGTTTAAATATATAGATGAATAAGTGTTCAGAGTGTGAAAGTTTTCTATTTATATACAGTACTAAAGATTAAGTATCTCTTTATTATATTTGGGACAGAGTTATTGTTGGAGACCATTCTATACATAGATATTGTGAATTCTGTCAGGGTGCTGCGTTTACTGCTTTTGTATCTGACAACTTCAGATAATTATTAACGTACCCCCCCTATTGATGGCCAAATTTTGGTCACAATAACTCTGATAATGATAGTTTGTCAGGAGTATCTCATTGTTTCTGCCTACCCTAGGAGGTTGCAGTAGGCAATATGTAGGGGAAGGTGGGGTAAGTTGTGACACTTTTTGCACTTCGCATGTCAGAATTGATATGACTAATATCATTGTAGAAATAAGTACCTTGCCTTTAAATTTGATTCTTGGGAAATATATTTCACCTATATATAACTCTCTACCCCCACACTGAAAGTCATTTTGACCTTTGAAAAAAACGATGTCAAATGGCTCAACTTGCCCCATCTGTGGGGTAAGTTGTGCCACTTTCTGGGGTAAGTTGAGCCACAAAAACCATGTACAAAATGTATGCGGGGAGAACCAGCAGGTCAATTTTTACCTAAGTCTTTTCTTTTGCTAATTCTCTATAAATACTAACATCCTCTATTAAAAAGTAAAAGAACTGTCATGTGAATTTGCTCCATTCTTAAATAGCCATATCAATGGCTATTTAAATTTTTTTATCATTATACATTACCATATGAATTAACATGGCTCAATTTGCCCCATGTTGGCTGGCTAAAATTACCCAATCCAAACTTCATGCGATATTTTCACATCCACACATATCTTATACATCCATCATGTAAAACTATTACACGAATGGGAATCCATACCGGGGCTAATAATAATATTGTTCTTATTTCTTTATCATATTTAAAGACGTGTGTGGGTAAAAAGCACTGATCTATTTCACACCCTTTTTTACCTTTTTGGCTGAAATTTGTATTTTTCCCTCTAAAAAAGTACTTTTTGTTTCAAAGTTGAAAACAATGTGGTGGGGTTATGTAATCGGTCATCAATACATGACACCACCATGTCTGACTCATTCATTATTGGCCTGGGGTGGTGGTTCAACTTGCCCTACTTAGGTTGACTGGCCATTTGTTATGTCTTTTTTGTCTGTTCTGTGCTTACTCGAAAACTGTGATTGATTTACTTCAAACATTGCACATTTATGCAGAATAAGGGACAGTCTTACATGCCTAGGAGACTACATGTACTACCCCCTTGGGGCCTGGGTCGTCGACCCTGTGATCACGCGAGAACTCGGCTCGTCTATTGCATCAGCTACGAAATTGCATAATTGATTGTTTTTTCAATTCTGAGATTTCACTGATTACACTAATTATTTTATACATAACTTAAGCCTGAAATCAGAATTGAGAAATACAGGTCCAAATAATTTTAGCTCTATTGGCCTTATCAAATTTGCAATTTAAAAAATTATTATTTCAAAAATTATTTTTCATTTATTTTATCGTGTTATTAAATTTTGATGTATTTTTGAAATATTTTTTTATTGAGGATTGTTGGAAGCGTTGTGATGATAAATGCATGAAATTAATTGATTTTAATCAGTGATAGTAAAAATAATTATAATGTATTTTGGTTAGAAACAAATTTGCATTTGATTTAGACATGAAATAATATCTGCTAATTATAGAATTATTTATAGTAATACTTTGCAAATTAAAACTACCTGTTTTAATTTGCAAATAATGTAGAGATGCCCACTGCCTTGCATTTTTATGAGTATGTAAAAAATACATTGCTTTGGTAAATGTTTCATATATTTTTGTATTGTCCTTTTTATGTGTAAATTATTGAATTCTACTTATTTCAATTTCGATTGTATTTACATTTTTTACAGTATGTATAAATTATTCAGAAAGAAAAATATATGGTGAAGGTTGTATAGTATGAAGTAATGAAATATGAAATTCATTATGTGATTTCCAATTATGAAGAGCTATGAATTACTTATTGTAACTAGGACATCCGAAAGCTAACACACTTAAAGGACAAGTCCACCCCAACAAAGAGGTGATTTGAATAAAAAGAGACAAATCTATTGAGCATAACACTTAAAATGTCATTAAAATCGGATGTAAAATCAGAAAGTTATGGCATTTTTAAGTTTCGCTTAATTTGACATAATATACGCACAACCAGGAAAGTATGCAAATGAGGGAACTGATGACATCACTCACTCACTTTTTCTTTTGTATTTCATTATATGAAATATTCTAATTTTCTCTTCATTGTCCTGTGAAACAAAGTTTTATTTTTCCCTGAACATGTGGAATTACCACTGTTTAACCATGGACCCTACATTATATGGTTCAGTCAAGTTGGTCCTTGTCAATTCTTTAAAAATTGAAATGTTGTATAATTCAAACAATAACAAACAAAAGAAATAGTGAGGGATATGTCTCTCATTTGCAAGTGACTAAATTGTGCATATTTTGTGAAAAATAGTGAATCTTTACAATGTCATAACTTATTTTACATCCAATTTTGATGAAATTTTCAGCACTACGCTTGTTTGATTTTTCTCTGTTGATTCAAATCAATATTTTTCTGAGGTGGACTTCAAGAAAGACAATAATCCATATTTCTTGCTCTAGCCCCATGTTTTTCATCATATTCACTTGGTCTACTTCTGAGGAAATCTAATACCACATGGGCTGAACCCATTTAGTCTACACTCAATTTGGTCTGCACTATACTTGGGCTAATACCCATTTTAATCTAATTCTCATATAGTCTAATGCCCCCATCTGATCTCGACCGATTGCTTTGCACTTTTTCAAATGAAAATTTGATTCATGAAAAAATTCATATACCATATAGACTGCGTGGTGTTGGATCAAAAGGACATTAGACCAAGTGGGTATTGCCTAACTGGAAATTACATGTAGACAAGATAGTGAATGGGCTACATGGTATATGACAATTAGACCAAATGGAAAGTGGGTGTAGACCAATTGGTTAATTGTATTAATAGGTGTCTGAGATGGCCACTTTCTTAATTCTCAGATTAAATATGCCCATTTGTACCGGTGTTCAATTTGATGAGTATGTTCAGATAAAGCTTATTCAAACAAAATCTGAAACCCTTAGTGGATTGCTTGACAATACTCAATTCGTTCAAATTGGATTTAAAAACCGATTGTAAAAAGAGAGGATAAGAATCGCTTGTTCCAAGGTGCTAATAGCTGGAAGGTGCATGCATTGATTATTGTTATAATTTCATGTCACATAGGATTTTGAACTTGTGTATTTTCATATTTTTCTTTAATTCTATGTTTTGCCTCATTTAAAATATTGGAAACAATTAAGAGCTGAAATCAGCAGATTTAAATATTTTTTACTTTGTTGAACTGTCAACTTTTTCTTGATCTATTCAGCATGTTCTACTTTTGAGAATTCAATCAATATTCTCAAGCTTAAAAAAATGATACAATTTGAACTCTGCAACAATGGAATGAACATTATGTAATTTGCAGCCAAGGGAATATGTATTCTGTCCAATTTAGTAATAAAATTGCATACGTGCATATATTCGTATTTATTCAAAAAGCATTCTATTTGTTGAGTGAAGTTCTCGGGAATCTTCTTTCATGATTTTCAAATTTGAAGAGTTTGTTTTTGGTCAAAAAGACTTCTCATAGTTCCCCTTATTTTCAAAGGCCGACATTTCCAAAGCAACCAAGCTCCATGCTGAAGTTTTTGACGGCGTCTCTGCAACCCCATTTTCCTACAACTTTTTGGCCCTTTCATCTTCTTTACCACAAATAAGCCGTTTTGGAGTCAGTGAATTAGGCTTTGAATTAATTTTAGTTCAAAGTCTCCCCTCAATTTTTATTAAAAAAATGATAAAAAGTTCTTGCCTATGTGGGGATTTGAACCTGCAACCCTGCAATTGTTAAGTGCAATGATTATCCCATTAAGCCACTCTGAAGGGTTGCTTGACTGGTCAATTGCTTTACAGCTTTATGACTTGTGTTAATGAATATTCATGAGGGTTCGTCTTTGACTACTAGTATTACAATACAAATCCTATTTTTATATTGTGAAGGAACAGAGCCGCCATCCTCTGTTGACCCCCAAAACCCATACTGATCCATAATTATAATATTTTGAAGGCAAAACACATATTTTGGTGCAATAATGGATAAATTATACATATGAAGCATGCCAATCAAATTTTCAAAAAACATATATCGTAATAAAAAAAATATTTTGTCACTTTGGTAGTTGGCAGTTTTTAATATCTTGGGAAAAAATCACAAAGTTCTCTGTCCTCCCTCTCTTCCATTGTATATTCTCTCTCTTATATTCTACTCCCTCCATTTCATTCTCACTCACTCTCCCCTTGAACATCATCTTCTTATTTCAGCTGGGGGGGGTATAAATCTGTCATGAAATGCATAACTTATCCAGCAATTTGAACTGGGCTTATGGCAAGCCAGATGTCCATTTCATTTGCATTTAAAGAGATTGAAGATTAAATAGGCTGACTGATGGCACTTAAAATTTTATTTTTATTCCCCTAAAACAGGATTTAATGTATGTTTTACCAGACAAATTTATTTTTATTGACTGTCTGAATCAAAATAAAATACATGCACATTGTAAAATATATAAAACCCCCTCTCATGCATAGAATGGCCAGAATATTTCAGGATATTTTTTTTACAGTAGCTTCCCAATATCCAATTATTAATTTTGTAAAGTTAGTACACAAAGGGTCATTGCAAAGAAAGATAAACAATCGAGACTGGGTATTAGAAAGGAATTGACCATTATAATTTTGAATTTCAATGGTTGAGAAAGATTCAATGTTTTTAGTTGAAAATGTTAGGATACATATCATTCACATAATTGACCCTTTACTAAAAAAGTACATTGTTTGGTCAAGTTGGGTAGTATATTAAGAAAAAAATAAGTTGTGCTTTACAGTGCTGGCACTTTCATACTCCAATCAGCCATAAGCTCATGTATAAAATCAAGTACAGCTTAATGAAAAGGCTCCCAAACCCTTACAACCATCCAATAATGTTTCACGAGCGTTAAAGCATTTCCCATAGACTCAGATGTTAAAGTGGAATTTTAAAAAATATTCATAAAAAATAGGATGAAATTAGAAGGTTGAATGTTTATTACCAGTGGAGAGGATATATATCAGACATTCCATATCTGACCAGAAAAGGGTACGAAGACTAGCTCATTTTAAAAATAAATCCGCATTCATGAAGACATCTCCTGACAGGATCAAATTCATCACTTGAAAACATGAAATAGCCCTAATTCTTCCGCTAGTCTTAGTTCTAAAGTTAAGTGGTATTTATTCCCAATTGGGTATTAAAAGGAAGAGTTACCCTCCCTAGAATCAGTGCTAGATGGAAAATCATATACATACACTTTTGTTGATCAGCAATATCAAATAAGAAATTTGAGAATGTGGTTGGCTTAAATGAATATCTCTTGCCTTCCTGTTATGAGCGACCATAAATCATCAAGGACGTTCCACGCTGGCACTTTATACTCCAATCAACCATAAAGTCATGCATAGATGATAGATCAAAGAACAATACAAGACCGCCCCTTATAAACACCCAATAAGAATCCTATCCAAACACGCAATATGAATCCATTACAACAGGGTGTAATGAAGATTAAAGAGAACTAAATAGTAGCCAAATTTAGTGACCATAACACTTTTCTGATCAAGGTGTACATTCATATTTTTGGGGGTAATTGTTTATGATGTAATCGATGTTTTCACCTTATTAGTCTATGTGTGCACCTTTCTTGTCACTTTCATTTTTATCATATGGCCATTGAATGTCAGTATTTACTCTACTATAAATGTGTTTTTTTAAATGTTGATATTGATCTGATTTTACATAAGTTCACTTGCGGAATTCCAATAGAGGTTCTACGAGGTATCGGATAGAGCGCCCCCTGCTCACGTTTGAGAGACATGGGGAATACAAATTTTTGTACTCCTGAGACACCCTCAAAATGCATCTCGAGCGGGCTTGTCAAGATAACGTGCTATACAGGGCAGGAGAGGTGGTCTTGCACAATTTCCAAAGAACTTTTCTTTCCTTGCTTTCCTTTACTTTTTCTAACTAATATAGATTCAGCAAAGAAATTATTCTGTTTGGGGGGAAAAAGGGAAAGCAAATTAACAGGGCAACAATAGTAAAAACTGACTAGTTTGCCTATTCAAAATAACAACAACCAACAATCATCAACCATCATACAAAGCACTGGAGGCAAACTAAGGTGGGTTTCGATTTTTATTTACATCGTGATCACATACACACAAGTCATCTTCAATTCATAATGGGTTTTTTTTCTTCAAAAATATTCAAATGCAGTACTCTCTAGAACATCAGTTTAGCTAAAGACATGAACAACGTAAGGGATTCACAATTGAAGGGATACTCCAGGCTGAGAATATGATTTGAACAGAAAGACAAATCAGGCAAACAAAACACTGAAAACTTAATCCAAATCGGACAAGGAATAACAAAGTTATGACATTTTATTTAAAGTTTTGCATTATTCTGGTGAAATAGTTCAAGGCTAGCTTCTTGAATATTCAATGAGCAAATTGATGATGTCATATCCCCACTTATTCTTTTGTATCTTATTACATATTAGGTTCTTTCAAATTTTTTCCTACAAAAACTTATAACATTGGATTGAAATCTAAATAAGTGCATTAGATATTCATTGCAGCAACTTATTTCATTATAAGGGCGACGTATCATTCACCTATGTATGAAAAGGGAAGGTGGGGATGTGACACCATCAGCCCACCTACCGGTAATGAATATTCATGATGATGTGCATATCACTGTTTCCACAAAATATTCAGTAACTTCGCTATTTGTTAACCGATTTTGATGAAATTTTCAGCATTTTGCTCTGTGAATTTGACTCTACTTATTTAGATATGAACATTTTCAGCCCAGAGCATCCCTTTAATTGAAGCCAGAAGGTAATCAGCTTGTTGATAGCCACTTGGTATAATACCGACTGGGCCCCATAACTAAAATTTGAAAAATGATTGTAAACTTTACTTTTACGATTGGTTAAACCAAGTGGGATGAGACAAAATTGGATTAACTAGGTGGGATTAAACAAATAGGATTCACAAGGTGGGATTAGACACAAACAGGATTAGTTCAATAGGGATTAGAACAAGTGGGATTAGACCAATTAGGATTAGCCCATTTGGGATTAGACCAAGTGGCAAATCATGGATTAACTCCATGTTAACAAACCTAATGCCCTTTGGCTTTCAACGGACCAAACATGTCTCCAGTGGAGCAATTATCACACATCAGTACGAGTATATATCCTATAACACAGCAGTTTCCTGCAGGAATCATTAATCCTGCATTTATGTATGTATAATATATATTTTTTTTCTCATTCCAAATTGATGAACATGGAATTTATCAGCACATGTAATCTTCATAAACACGATACATGTACAACGCGATTAGAAAAAAGGAGACAAACATTGTGCCCTATCACCAGGAAACGCAAGAGCCTGCACTTCACAAGCGAGAATAAACACAGTGGGGCCCGGTTTCACAAACTCTGATGATGGTAACTGTCCTATCATGGTAGCTACCGTGAAAACCGTGATTTTGATTGGCTGCTAAGCCCTGTTACCATGGTAGTTACTAAGATGGTACAGTCACTATAACTACAAGTTTGGAATGAAACTGGCTCCAAAACAAGGCAAAGGGAGCATGGATGAATCCTGTACAAATGCTTTATGATCGAGGATGTAAGGTTGGGGATATGTCATGAAATATTTGTTTTGGTATTGAACGTGCATTTTGCCAGCTTCTGCATGCATTATGCCGAGTTTATGGCGAGGAGATCTGAAACTGGGAGAAAGTCAATTATGAGAGACAAAGAGATGAAGGTTAATACCTGCACTTGACCCAGGTGAGGTAAATTCGTACCGGCAGGAAGTAATTCCTCAGAAAGCTGTGTGCACCAGAATCGGTAGACTAGCTTAACAAGGGTAATATAGTAGCGCCTTGAGCACCTAGCAAGGTGGATACGTGTGCTATGCAAATCCTATATTATTCATCATTTATCTAGTCTAAACTACAATATATTTTGGCATGTCAAGGATAGCACAAAACTACCTGATTTAAGCTTTTCAAACCCCATAACCCAAGCACCTTCCTGTTTATCATCAGTATAAAGTACTTTGAAACATTATATTAATACCTTTATTCTACCCCAGAGCAATGATTAATCTAAATGACAAATGAAAATAATATTGTTCGAAATAGAAGTCAAAAAGAGAAATCCTCTGAAAATTCATTTTGCCCAATTGATCGTGCGTCCGGAAGATAAAGAGCAGCACCAGATCGACGTTGCTCTGTCCCTTTAATCGTTGGAATGCCAAAACAGAGTAGCAGCTACCCCCATCTTTGTCCTTTGGTATAACACGGCCGGGGATTGAACTCCCAAAATCACCCAAAGACTTCTAAGACAAGCTTGGCTCCAAGCCGCAACTTTGAAATTCCTAGTACCCTCTGTCAATTGCATTCGACGTAATAAATAGGATGTATGAAATGCCCAAACAAGGTCCCTCTAAGAGAATGTCACGCCATTAATCCCCTCATTAAGCTTGCTTGTGCTCTCTTTGCACTTCAGTGAATGACTGATCATTTCCCCAATCACTGAGCATCAAGGTTTATTATTTAGATAAGAGGTAGTAAATCGCCCTTTTCTGAAAATGGAAATCAAGCACCTGTATGGGAAGGGAGGGGAAAGGGGGTACAACACCTAGATTGAGCCAAACTTACCAAAGTGCATTCTAAAACAAGGCTTTCACTACTAACCAGCATCTTTAACGAAGAAGATTTGGATACCATGGGCATGGATTCTTAATACCTTAAATGAAGTCTGACTCTTGGTGATAACATACAATTGCTGAAGAGAATTGCAATCTTTTCTGCAAAACACGTGATCTAAAATCCTTCCCGTTTCCTCAATACTATATCAAATTTAATATATATTTCCTGGATAAATCACATTTTCTCTAGGAAAATCTTTTTTACGTCATTTCAAAATATCATATACACAAATGAACAAGTGCAGAGATGGAGATATTATAAAAAATTAAATTCCTCTGACCCTCCCCCATATATCATTAGATTGAAGGTTGTAATTTCCAAATTACATTGAAATTAGTGACACTGACCCATTTCTGTGCATAACAATGCAACCAAGGATGGGGAGATAAAACGGTGGGACCAAGCTGAGAATTTGATGGATTAAAAAAGAGAGAAAAATAAAGAGTTTTCATGTCCCCCTTGTGCAGTCCTTCACGGCAGGTTAAGACTACATTGGAGTCGATTCGGCAGACTAGGTACCAAACAGGGTTTATTTGGTCAGACTCCGCCTCATGATTGTTCATGGTAACAGTATATAGCGTAATTTCCAACCAGCTCGACTGGTGTGGCGGTAAGACAATGTGCTATCACAAGTTCACTGCAGTCAAGATCATTGACGCAGGTTCAAGTCTCGCCTTGAACAATTTTTCAAAGTTCTCTTTTTTATTAAAAATTTAGGCAAGACCGGAAAAAATAGAAGTCCAAGATTTGTAGGTTGACTGAAAGCAAGCCTACCAACCTGTAAACATACAAAATAGGAGTGATTCATTTACAAAATAGGAGTCACAGCATATTTCCCATAGATGACTGTACATAATATATGGACAAAAAAAGGGGGAATTTTCTTTCCCTATGATATAATGGATATTAAAAATTTCCAAAAAAGGAGTAACTCCTTTTAAAAAGGAGTAGTTGGCAGGCCTGTGAAAGCTTCCAAAACAGTCTGGTGAATCGACAGCAATTTAGTCCTAACCTCCATGGTACATGCGCGACTGGATTTCCTAAAAAAAAGGGCTATGGCATCTTCAAAACAAGCATTTTAACTGACACAATACATGTAGAAGTAGCAGCACACAGCGGCTGGGCTTGACTGGCTTTATGCAACAATACATGGTCGGAAGACCTCAATTTGAAATACAAGTCCATCACATTTTTTTCATCTACAAAAAAAAATATTATAAATCCAAACAGTACACAACACACTCATTGTAATTATTAGGTCCTCAAATTTTAAAGTTCTACAAAGAATTTGATTCCTCACTCTATATAGCACTGACTCTGAATACACAAACATCATATACATAAAATCTATCATCTTCTTTTGTTTATAATACAGATTCATGTACAATTCAGACAGTTATACATGTATTTTAACCCCTCCTGAAAAACAGTATTAATGCAATTAACATATATTACAGTTAATGACAAGCAATAGAATTGTGCATCTTTTTCACACACGAAATACTTGATATTTCTTTCATATTCACCATCGTTACATTGCTTTGAGATATGTATAACCTTATATCTCCTCCCTCGGGAAGCTGGTGCACAAACGCTAGCACCCATTAGCCAGACAAGTATGTTTTTAATCTATGGTTTCCTTTTGTAAATTAACAATTTTTTTTTGGGGGGGGTGTTTCACAAAGATTTAATGTGACTTAGAGTGGCACTAACAGTTGCTTGCACTAAACAAAGCATCACCGCATTGGTCAGATTAAGCGCACGGGACACGCACTACCATCAGATTAAGCATTAAATAACAGGCAAGTTGACATTAAAATGTCAAGTCCACCGTAAAAACTGTTGATTTAAAATCTATAAAGAAAAATTCAACAAGCATTACGCTGAAAATTTCATCAAAATCGGATGTAAAAGAAGTAAGTAATGACATTTTGGAGTTTCGCTAGTTTTCACAAAATAGTCATATGCGCCAATCAGTGAGATGCAAATTAGATGGTTGATGATGTCCCTCACTACCTATTTCTTCTGTTTCTAATTGTTTGAATTATGCAATATTTCCATTTTTACAACTTTGCCAATAAGAACCAACTCCACTGAACCACAAAATGTTAAAAATGGTAATTCCACATATTTAGGGAGGAATAAAAACTCCTTTCACATGACAGTGAGGAGAAAATTAGAATATTTCACATTTCATTTAATAAAATACAAAGAAATAGTGAGTGAGGGATGCCATTAGTTCCCTCATTTGCAAACCGACCAGGATGTGCAGATGTTTTTGTGAAATTAAGTGAAATTTACAAATGTCATAACTTTCTTATTTTACATCTGATTCTTTCTCTTTTTATTCAAATTAACTTTCTGTGGGGGTGGACTTGTCCATTAAGCATGACTCTAATGCTGATTTCATACTGAAGTCGAAGTGGAGTTACTCCAGATTGAGTTGATACGCTTGTACCGCGTACCGACATTACACCCCCTTTCAAACTCGCAAGCTCCGCAGCGGTGTATCCGCTGTCGTTTCCACGGTTTCCAAGCAAGTTCGCGCCATATGTGTGGCACACGGAATGTCCCCATGCGGAAATGAAGTGAAGCGCGTGATAGGGGATACTGCACTTCCTGTGCGAACTAAATCCGTTTGTAACCCTCTTCTCGAATTGGTGGAGTACTCGGCTTTGAATCTGGATCAAAATAATCCTTGACTTTTCACACTGCCCTCCAAAGTGGAGTAACTCCTTCTGGACTCCGCTCCGGAGTAACTCCACTTCGGCTGTCATTACCCTTAGTGAAACCCACCCCCTGGAGTAAATAAAGACAAGCCAACTCTGCTGTTATATTGTACTGTGCTTTTTCATTGGAAAGAGCCCTATATATGACTTAAGATTTAATCGGATGTTGTAAAAAAAACTTGCAACCGATTCAGAAGATTCACAATATGGTGCGCCACAGGTAGGTTGCAGCGGACAGGCCAAAATTTACGATGCCTCATGGGTAGACGTAGAGATCTGCTGCGCGTGCTAGTGCATGCATGCGATTATGCTGTGCTGGCCAATGCAGCTACGCCCGCTTTCATGAAATTATGCTGTTTATCAGGGTCCAGGAGGTGACTGGAGAGAAATTTGCCACATATTTCTTTGCAAAATATTTGCGAATTCTTCTTCCGCTTTTGCCTTTATATGGTTTTAATTTTTGTAGCATCACAGTCACGTACAATAAACTGGCATTGTGTGCTGCCTGCGCCTGCTGCGTGCATGACGACCCTGAAAATAGAGATTGGCCTGTCCGCCGCAATCGATAGATGGCGCACCGTATGGTGAATCTACCAAATTGCTGGTCAATTTTAGGTCTTAAAATCAACCACAAATCTTATTGATTTGCTATAATTATCAAATTTATCTATCACTTGTGATTTTGCAACTGAAATTTGCAATTGATTGCTAAGATTTTCTTGCGACACCCTCTCAAGCCTGTACCCTGAAGTCACGTTTGATTCAAACTCTGTGGTCTAAAGCTGTGGTTTGACTGTGGACAGCGAGTTGTGACTTAAGTCTCTTACAAACGAGGTTAGATGAAGCAGCTCATTTGACTCTCAAATCATTTTTAAATATCTGGGAAGGATTAATCAGACAGCAGTCGTCACCAATCCAGGATTTGGAAAGAGCACAGTAAACATGATTAGCATAAAATGTACACAAAATTTTGACACGTGTGGCTTTCCATAATTCTAGCACAGACTTAGACCAAACGCGACGTCAGAACATTGGCCCTAGCATTGGAAGTTATTGTGTATAAACTTTGTGTACATATGCAGATTATCCCAGTCGTAAAGAAATTTCCAATTTCACTCTTTGCAAAGTATTGAAAATGTCCACAGATTATAATCACCTGTGCTAGGCAGTGGGAAAATTATAATTGCAGTAATCAGATTCATCGTATCAAAGCAATATTTTTCTTTTCAATGCATGACCCTTAATTCAAAGTTTTAAGTGCACCCAACATCAGGAACCCATTTCATAAAACTTGTTACAACACCTAACTTGCGATAGCAGTTTAAAGCTACTGAAATCCTCCAATTTGATTGGCTGATTGTAGACGTGCTAAGGAAATTGCTCATTTGTTATTATGAAACAAATCCCTGGTCATCATAACATAGTGACTGAATAACCTCATGAATAAATGCAACAGGTAAATGTCCGCTTAAACTCAGGACAAGAAAAAAAAATCTGAGTTTAAAAAATGCAGTAGAATGCTTGTAGTATAAAATATATCTATGCTCATAGAAAACAACCAATTAAATAAAGATCTGTTTGCGTGTGCTTAATAGTAGTCAAAATCATATGTCATAATTGACGGGTATAATGCCACACTAAGAAATAATTATGTAAATTATATTCAATACTCAACACACAATTAACAATACACATGATGAAAATAAAGTGTGTGAATGCACTGAAGAAATTGTACAAGCAAGCAAGGACTGAATAAAAACATCTGAAACCTCGAAATGGCGAATACAGTGCTGTTCTGATAACACATCAGCACCCCGTCATACAAAGAGTTACATGTACGAGTGATATAATCAACCTCGAGTATGTTATCAGCGTTTGTTTGGCGTCGCCTGTGCCAGGGAGGCAAAAAGCGAACTGAATCACTGTGACCTGCAGGTCTCTCCTCCCGATATAACTGATTGGGGAAGTGCAGGTGGACCTCTACACCAGGGTTTCCCCCTACTCCTATACGAATCATGCAGTGGGTTCCTAACGTGCAAAGGTGGTGACTTTCCCCTACACGGGGCCTCCATTTAACGTCCTATGCGAGGGATGGAGTGTTTTCCACTGTAACATGCATCTATGCAACAGGGGAGAGACGTTTACACACAACGCACTGGTTTCAGTCATCCGACTGGAGTGGACTCTAACCCATGATCTTTGGTTCGACAGGCAGACGCTTCACCGACTGAGCCAACTTTGTTCTAATGGAAATCCATCAATGTCATAATTTTTTCTTTAGGAAATTTGCAGAATGTCCTTTGAAAACAAAGATAAGCATACTGAATGGTCAAATGAACAATGAACGTATGAATATACAGCATACAGAAATTTTTTTGAACATGTATTATGGATGTTGATGGCTTTCCATAGTTGTGGTTGATTGGATCAATCGTAACTATTTGTAAGACAATGCCCCGACATATTCCTTAGTTAAACCCCCATTACAGAGAGCAAGACCTCTGAAAGACTGCTGTAAGACCATGAAACTTGCTTGATCTTTCAAGGGTCTTTCAGCAAACTTTCAAAGATCTCCGAGCTCTTTCACAATTCCTGATGGATTTTTCAGTGATCTTTGTGGTCCTCATGATTTCCCAAAACAGTCTCTCAGCGGTCTTTCGATGAACTTTTAAAGTTCTCACCAGTCTTTCAATGGTCTTTCGATAGTCTCTCAAAATTTTTACAGAGATCACTGTAAGACTCATGAGAGATCATTGAAAGATCCTTGAAAGACCAGGAAAAGTCCATGGAAAGAATTCTGAAAGATGATCACTTGTTGCATAAGAGATCTCTGGAAGACCATTGAAAGATATCTACAGGACTAGTCCAAGTCCAGTAAGACAAGACGTATCAATCAGTCGTTCAGAGTTCTTTGAGGTGTCTTTCTGAGACTGAGCCATTTCATAGAGATGAACAATTTCAGTGATCTAGGAGACTGCTGTAAGATCTTGCCAATGTTTGGTCTTTCAAAGGTCTCCCCTCTATGGAATGGGGGCCTTAAAGACATCAGTTTCTTGAAAAATACTAATACCTAATCTGTACCCTGTCCGTAGGCTGCATTGTAATGGTCGGGGATGCGAGGAAAACTTAAAGCGGACAGACCAACACTGTGAACGATCTCCCATTGGCTATGTATTATGAATGGTAAATTGCCAATTCGTCTACTGCCAACTCGTCCACTCACTTCATGGTCTACCTTCACTAGTCTAATGCCATTCTGTCCATCAACATTTGTCTTTAACCATTTGGTCCCATCAACACTACTTAATCACCAGTTCGTCTATTACCATTTCGTCTAATAACCAGTTGGTCTAATACCCATTTTCTTTTCATTCATTTTACACAATTAACACTTTGGTTTAATTAGACCAGATGGTTTTATGGACTAAATGGCTACTGGACTAACTGGTTATTAGACGGAATGGCTTACACTAAATGAAAGTAGACCATGTGGTGAGTGGACGAACTGATGGTAGACCAAATGATAGTAGACGAGTTGGCAATTAGATGAGTTGGAAACTTAGCAATGACTGTATAACATTTTTCTACAATTGATCGCATTGACATCAATGTACAATCAATCATGAAAATCAAGCGTTCGATTAATTGCTAACCTTTGTTATGAGACCCAGATCTTGAAGGGGAGGGAGGAAGCTATCTAAGCTCTTTAATAGAGCGTTGTGGCCCAGTAGATTAGTCTTCTGATTTTGAAACAGAGGGTCATGGATTCGAATCCCAGCCATGGCGTAATTTCCTTCGACAAGAAATTTACCCAAATTGGCTGCACTCAACCCAGGTGAGGTGAATGGGTTCCTGGCATGATTAATTCCATGAATGCATGAGCGCTGAAAGGCAGCTAGAGCTAAAGCCGGAGTAATAGTAATAATAATAACATTGCGTCTTGGAATAAAATATTTCTAGATACATCCCTATTATTTAAAGATCGTAACATCTGAGGCAGACATAATAAAATCGGTGTTGTAAGAAACAGGAAAGGAGTGCTGGTCATGCATATGAACAATATAGAATTATCATTGCATTCTGGGAAGATCACAAGGTCAAGAGGTCATATTTGGAGTGAAAACAAATTAGATATTATATCTCCCTTCAAACAAAACTGAAAAAAAAGAAAAAGATTTTAACAGAGAGATAGTGTTGTTTGCTCCAACAATATCACTATGTACAACAAAATGACATATAAAGAATTTTGTGTTATCTGCCGCGATCATGGAAAAAACAATAACATGTATATGCTGTCAAGTGGATAATGTCAAGTGTTCTACCACCCCCACCCCACACCCTAAGCTTGCAAAGACAGACTAGTTTCCTTTGCAGAACAGGGAAGTCTTCCATGAAACAAATACTCGGTGATCTTCACAATTTGTTATAAGCTACTGAATTCCTTCCATCTGATTGGCCAAGAGTAGATACGTCAGTGAAAATCACAGATAAGAAGTTTCATGAAATATGCCCCAGGTGGAACAGAGTCAGCGGTTCTTCTCACACTGAGCGTTTCTCAAAGGATAATGATCGCAAAAATGCAAATGCAGCAGGTAACAAGCCGTCCTGTCCATGTAATTGGCTCTAATACCATTCACGCAGCGTCCACTTTGAGATTAATGCACCGGAATCTCCTCCCCCACAGCTGCTCCTGAAGCCTTTACTCCATCTCAAACGGACACTTGTCTGACTTTGGTTTCGCGCACTTGGCACTGAGTTCATCGTATGATTTTCCTTGAAGCAAGCTAACCAGGACCACCGTCATGTTATCGCATCCAAGCCCGCCCATCGAGCAATCCGGAGCCAGACATCTGTTCATTAGTTCTTCGCATATCTGTTTATCAAACAGGATTAGTATGAAATAAAATTTGGGTACAGGAAAAAATACAGTATACTGGTCCTTAATCCATTTGAAACCTTCAAATGTTCTGTAAAAACAATGGTACAATAGATTCAGAATAAGAGTAATATTTAATAGTCAATTCAATTTCAATTAAATTAAATAATTTTATTAGAGATATATATTTTTGTCCCTAGATATTCCGAAGTGTGTACTGTATATAATAGTCCACCTCAGAACAAATTGTATCTAGATAAATGGCACTACATACTATAGTAATGGCGTTATTTTGTTAAGAGCACACACCGTTTGAAGACACTCAGGGCGCAAGCCCAGCAACAGATATATGCATATTGTTATCCATGAGGGTATGGTTTAAAAACTTCTGAAAGTTTTTCCGAACAAGGTTTTCTGATTGAAAAGTGCAACATACCTGTCCTTCATCCATCTTATTTGCTATCCTGGTTCGTACAAAGTCCACTACTTCCTGATTAGTGAGCACATCCCAGATACCATCGCATGCTAATAATAAGAACTCGCAATCGGAATTGATTTCTGTTTCGGTTACATCGGGTACAGCTGAAAAAAGAAGGATCATATCATATTTCAACGACACTGACTTTAATACATGTAACTGGAGGGAGATATGAAATACTGCAAATGTAATAATCAAAATAATTGTTAATTGTTTGGACTCTTTACATAATAACAATCAGATTCAGAGTTTGGATCCAGGGGTAAACACAACATGACCCATGCAATTTTTCATACAGATTGTTTTGATCTTTTCTGCATTGTGGCTTGTTCCTTGCATTTTCTAAAGCATTTTTAATCAAAAAGAGGAAACCTCACATTTCAATTCTTAGAGAGGAAGGGGATAGGCAGAGCAGAGAGGGAGAAGAGTACGGTAGAAGAGGTGGGAGAAAGAGGAAGTAGAAAGAAGGTAGGGGGAAGATGCAGAATAAGAACAGGGAAGGGGAGATGGGGCAAGAGGAAGAGTGAGAAGAGGCAGGGAGGAGAGGGAAACAGGTGAAATCAGGGAGAGAAAGAGAAGGAGGGAGGGAATATTGAAAGAGAGGGAATAGAGAGGGGAAAGATGATGAGAAGAGGAGGGAGAAAGGTGGAACAACGTGGGGGAGGGGATGAGGAGACAGTGGAACAGGTGGGAAAGAGGAAGAAGTAGGATAAATGGGGAAAGAGTAAGAGGGGAAAGATGAAGAAGAAAAAAACGGGGAGGGAGAGAGGTGAAGTCAGAGAAAGAAAATGGGGGAGATGAGGAGCAGACAGTGGATGAGGGGGAGAAATGTGGCAAGAGGGGAAAGAGAAGAAATGGAGAGGGGAAAGGAGGAAGTGGGAAAAAGAAGAAGAGTGGGGGGGGGCAAGGAAGAGGGGGAAGAGGGAGGGCAAGAGTGGAAGAGGAGGAGGGGATGTGGGGGAGAGGAAGGAAAGAAAAGAAAAGATGAAGAGGGGAATAAGAAAGGGGAAGGGGAAGAGGAGCAGTGGGGAAAGAGAAAGAGGGGAAGAGAGAGAGAGGGAAGGAAGGTGAACGGGGGGAGTGGGGAAAGAGATATAGCAGAAAGAGAAATAGTAGAAAGAGGGGGAAAGGGGGAAGAGGTGGAAGAGGGAAAAGGGGGAGAAAAGGAAAAGGTGAAGAAGGCAAGGCTGGTGAGTGGAGACGATGAAGAGTTGGAGAATGTGAAGAGGTGTAATCAGGGAGGGATGGAGAGCAGGAGTGGAGGAGGAAGAGGAGAGAAACAGGCATTTTCCAAGGTATCTAGGCACAACATATCAACTGCCATGCTCCTGGCCAGAAGATATAACACTTTGTCTGGTATGACTCAGTTAGGATCAGGGCATTGGCCTCCACGAGGGCACCATACCAAATCGACTAATATGGAATCACTACTCACCCGTCACTATCTGTTCCTCTGGTGGTTTCCTTGTATTCCTTTTGAAGACAAAATCTCCTAATGCTCTTGATAATGCAAGGTTTCCTGCATCAGACAAAAAAAAATCATATTTCTTCGGAATAAAGCTTTTATTTTGGGGTAAAACCCTCCCTCAAAAAATCCATGAGTTTTACTAAATAAATTAGTGCATTTTACATCAAAATTGAATATGATCGGGTGCCCTATCTAAATAAAATATCCCCATATTTATGTTTTATTCATATAAAACCCCTTTTCAAGCATGGAATGGACTGATAATTTAAATATATAATCTTTGAGAGTAGCTTTCGTATTTTAAGTCTGTAAAGTATGTGCTCGAAGCCAACTTGTTCCATGGGTTTCATTCTCCTTCAATATAGGAAGGAAAATTGGTTTATCACATTTAGCACAAGACCATATTCCGGTAATTTGTAATGTAGGGCATAACTTTACCTGCAGCTTAATATGTAACAGTTCCAAATTCAAATCATCTTACCATTTACTCTATCAAATTCTACCCATCCACCAGCTGCGATTATTCTCCTACTCTCGTTCTCATTGCCCGGTTTGTGGTCAAACGACAGAGGCTTCGCATGACCACAGATACTCATCACACAACGTGAATCACCTACATTTCCCTGAAGTGGAAAAATATGAAGTAAATCATAATCAATAACAATAACAAAATAACAGTAGTAATAACAAATGCAAAGAACAACATCAAGAAAACCATATTAACAACAATAATAATATCTAGAAGCACAATTGTCTAGTAGTTGTGACTCTCAGCGCTAACTTCCCTCAGCAAGAAATTCACCGCATCATGCTGCACTTAACCCGGGAGAGGTAAATGGGTACCAAAAGAATTTAATCTCCTAATCAATTAGTAAGCACCAAACACCTATATTGGTATACTATTTTTGCAAGGGTAATGTAACATTGCCTTAATAAGAGCCTATACTAATATCATCATTATCATTATCATGAATATATCATGAAATGCACAAATATATCATTCCACGTACAGATATTTTAGCCAGTAGCTCAAGAAAGGATTATACCCTTCACCCCTCCTCCAAAAAAAAAAGAACTCAGGACTTAAAATACAATACTTACACAATAAACTTTATTATTTTTCAACACAGCGACTAGAGCTGTCGTACCGGCTGGTTCATCTTTCATTGTTTCATCTAAAAGAAATGATTTTTTTTTTTAAATAGAAAATGTAGTCAGGATAAATAATTAACAATGTTGCCATTACAATCTTATTACAATTCTAATGGGCCTGATGACACTTGGCATATTACATGTTTCAAGGGGAAATCCCTATTTCTTCTTTTGGTAAAGGTTTCTTCCTACGGGATACTTCATTTTGATCTGAGCATAATCCACAGGTAATCTCACTTGTGAATCATCCGTCATGAATCGCTGTGGATTAATACACTCCTCCTTACATCAACATGGATTATAAAGGCCCATTTACACCAGGCAAATGATTTTCAATTTAAAGGGGGAATGAACTGCGTATGGCCTCTCAATGACTGTGTGTTATAAATACATAGTCTTAAAATGTGCATTTTCAGATATTTACTATAATACTACAGAGAACAAATTGACCTATAATTGCATTCATACAGAGAAACTAAAATGTTTGAGAAAAAAAGTAATTATTTTGCTACTTGCTAACATAATCATTGCGGTATAAATGTACTAAGTAGTTAATTAGCATGTTATCATTCAAGTGAGTCCATATTACTAAACTTTCTTCATTTCCAAGGGTGATCCACACTTTTACAAGCTTTGTTTTTTAGTGGATCCCCCTCATTTCCATTTATGCTCTATATTATACTGTTTTTTATGTTTGTTTTATGAAGTAAGAATGCCCTTCTGTGAAATTGTACTTGATTTGTATTACTTTATATTACTTTGTATTATGTTTTAAATGGAAATGAAATAAAGAATTGAATTGAAAAAACTAGACTACACTAGCATTATGGGTCAGGAAACTGGACAGGTGTGAGTAGTTGAGGACTCGAGATGGCGCTATTGATTCTTATCTGCTTTCAGACCTGTTTACCCTGCTTAAATTACTATTCAAACCAGGGCCCTATCTTACAATGAATTATGATTGATCCAATCAGCCTCAAGTATATTTCCATATACTTGAAGTTGATTGGATCAATCATTACTCTTTATGCATTACTGTACAAGCTGTTATTTTTGCGTACAGAATTTTTCGCGAATCGCGGGGGTCCCGACATTTTCGCTGGGTGTTAAATTTGCCATCGCAAGATGTCCAAAACACTTTCACAGCATTTCAAAGTAGTGAAACTAGTGCAAATCTATTCTCCTGAAAGTCCCATGCTGATGTCTTTTGTACATAACGATGTCCCATTAAAAACAGTTACAAAGTGTGGAAAAAGGTGGCTTAAATTTCACTTTTTTTACCTTTAAGGTCAAGTCCACCTCAGAAAAATGCTGATTTGAATCAATAGAGAAAAATCAGACAAGCGCAATGCTGAAAATTTCATCAAAATCGGATATAAAATAAGAAAGTTATGACATTTCAAAGTTTCGCTTACTTTTAACAAAATAGTTACATGTATATGAACGAGCCAGCCACATCCAAATGAGAGAGTTGATGATGTCACTCACTCACTATTTCTTTTGTTTTTTATTGTTTGAATTATACAATATTTCAATTTTTACGAATATGACGATTAGGACCTCCTTGCCTGAAGCACAAAATGTTAAAATAATGGAATTCCACGTGTTCAGGGAGGAATGAAACTTCATTTCACATGACAATGACGAGAAAATCAAAATATTTCATATTTCATATAATAAAATACAAAAGAAATAATGATGTCATCAGTTCCCTCATTTGCATACCGACCGAGGTGTGCATATAACTGTTTTGTGAAATGAAGCGAAACTTTAAAATGTCATAACTTTCTTATTTTACATCCGATTTAATGAAATTTTCAGTGTTCTGCTTGTTGGATTTTTGTCTTTTTATTCAATTAAAGTTTTTGTTGGGGTGGACTTGCCCTTTTAGATCTGAAAATTCATCATGTCAGTTTGATCTGTAATCTGAAGGGTTAAGCAATCTTTGGAATTGTGTTTTGTTAGATTCCTTTTTAAAAAAGTTGATAAAAGTACAAAAATGTTGAATTTTGTGAAAAGAATCTTACACCTATAAAAGCTCTGGTCACGTGACTTATGAATATTAATGAGTATGCAAATAGCTGCCAATATGTGTGTATAGAGTCAATCAGATGATAATAAAATCAAATTACAGTGAATGTGAGTGAATGAATATGATAAAATTACGTTAGAAAATAAGGCTCTGATTTTTGAGAAATCAAAAAAGTGAAATTCTAAGCTAACTTTTTGAATCACTGTACTTTCTAAATCTTATTTTTTGTATATAATAGAGGTACATATCTCAACTTTTTCACTATATACAAGATGTTTTCAATAGCAAAGCTTTGCAGTTGGGGATATTGGCACTAATAAATGTGTCAATTTTTTGCGTGTTGTTAAATTCGCGGCCAATTGGCAATTTGCGAAAACAGCTTATACAGTATCTTTAAGCAGTTTAGGAATGATCCATCAACGTCGTAATTTTTTCATCAGGAAATTTCCAAAATATCCTTCGTAAACAAAGAGAAGCACACTGAATTTTCAAGAAAAATATGAATTATGAATATAGGGGAGACCGGGGTTAGTTGGAACATGGGGTAAGTTGAAACATTGTAATTTTCTTTAGCGCCTGTAAAGTAAATTTATGCAATTCTGCCCTCAATTTATTGTTATTGATACTACAACTGTTGTATTATTAATAGCAATAAATTGAGGGCAGTATTGCATAAATTTACTCTACAGGTGCTAAAGAAAATTTCAATGTTTCACATTACCCCATGTTCCAACTAACCCCGGTCTTCCCTACAGCATTTAGGAAATATTTTGATCATGTATTTTAGATGTTGGCGTTGTTGGCTTTCCATTGCTATGGTTGATTAGATCAAGTGTAACTCTTTGTAAGATGGGGCCCACAACCACAAACAGAGCTGCAAACTCTATTATTCATCAGTCAGGATGAATTTACCGAGGAAAGAGGGAGATCTTTCTTGATTACACACAATCCCATGAAAAAAAATCAATGTATAAATTAGGAAAATGTTGAAAATCTGTAGCTTATCAATGAAAAATCAGTCAATTTTCTGCAGGTAGTCAGGTAGTCTGACATTATAAAAAAAAATCGACAGAGATTACACAACATACATTACATCTGTAAAGCACAAAATAAATACCTTTTAGCATATCTTCATCTAAGTTTAAGAATGATTCCCTGATTGCTAAGTGGATGTTTCCTGTCTTGTATGTCGGTTGGTTGGTTAGCTTTCGATGCAGATGCTCTCCAGCATATCGTGCTACCTTCGCTCCTGAAGAAAATTAAGGACACAAATCAAGTTGAAAAAGATGAAAATATTGCTCAAACCTGGTAGAGGTTCATTATTAAAGGACAAGTCCACCCCAACAAAAAGTTGATCTAAATAAAAACAGAAAAATTCAATAAGCATATCACTGAAAATGTCATCAAAATCGGATGTAAAATAAGTAAGTTATGACATTTTAAATTTTCGCTTAATTTCACAAAACAGTTATTTACACATCCTGGTCAGTATGCAAATGAGAATTGACTGATGTCACCCACTCACTATTTCTTTTGTATTTTATTATATGAAATATTTTACTTTTCTCCTCATTGTCAAGTGAAACAACAATTAATTCTGTAGAATTACCTTTGTTTAATATTACATGGTTGGTCAAGTTGGTTCTTATTGTCAAATTTGTAAAAAATGAAATATTGTATAGCTCAAACAATAAAAAACAAAAGAAATAGTGAGTGAGAACATCATTGACTGTCTCATTTGCATGTTATGACATTTTAAAATGTCATAACTTTACTGTACATCCAATTTGATGAAATTCTCAGCGTTATGCTAATTTGATTTTTATCTATTTATTCAAATCAACATTTTTTCTGGGATGGACTTGACCTTTAAATTCAAATCCCTCTTTGTCCTAGGCTTTATTACAGTGTTCATTGCTTGTTATCAAGATATGTGCATTTAGAACCATTTGTGAGCAGTTGATGCCGGTTGACACTTGCAGTTGTCAAACTTCAAGTTTGCTTTATTAACATTCCTAAAGAACTTGTACGTGCATTCTTTACTCTATTGTTTACTTTACAGTCTATGCAGAATGTTTGACTTCAAAGTATGTTTGCATTATAATGAAATATGCATGGGATGAACAGCAATATTTCCTCAATGCATTAGAATCATTAACCCCCATTAACAACTTCATCATCAAATCAATTGAGTTGTGAACAATCATTTTCAACACAAGCCTTCCAATTAGGAGGCAATTAGCATATAATCTACACCAATTGTGCGATCATTATTCCGATTTAGCTTTTGAAAATGTGCAAGGGGAATCACCTCATCAAGTAATGTATGGATGTGTAATGAAAGTGGTTATGAATAATATGACTGTACTGGACACTGTACATGTATAGCCTCATATTGTACAAATACAATCTGTTTTGGGGTGTGTCCAAAATATAATTGATTATCAAATTATAAAAGTAACATGCATCGCAATAAAAAATGCGGATAGAATTTGAAATAAAAGGTATGTTCAATGTCCCTCATTCTCGGTCATAAAAGGAAATGTCTTTCAGATCTCGAATCAGAGAAAAAAGGGCGTTTTCTGAAAGATGTAATCAGTATACTGATTTCAATGAAATGCAACATTGCCATCAGACATCAAATCTTGCAAGATCAATTGATTGCATATTTTTTCTTGTCAATTTTTTCAATTCTATGTACTCATACTGATTTAAGTTTATGTATTGATGCCGAATGATCATGTCTTGAGGGCCGTTATAACAGATATGTGTGCTACTAATACATGTACTACTACTACTAATAAATAACAATAAAAATAATCACAAATAATGATTAATATCATCATCATCATCATTATCTACAGTGAAAATGCCTTACCTCCATGTCCATCATAAACTGCAAAGAAAGAAGCATTCTCTCCATCAATACTTAGTATCATTGTGTGTGCATCTTCCATATCTGGTTGAATTGTACATATTAAGGCAAAATAGCAACTAAACTCAATGGAGTGAGGAATGCAGCCCTCCCTCACCTCCCCCTAATTCTATATACACATAGAATAGATTCAAAAAGTCTGAAAATCATCCGAAATGAGCTCTACACTACATGAAAAAAGATGTTTTCTACAGCTAAAAATATGTCGAAAAGTTCTGAATTGAAACTTTAGTCTGAAAAGTAGCACTCTTGCCCCCCAAAACGCAACAATACTTCTAATGAAAGTACCACTATGCAGAAATATTTATAGTCTAGTTGACCTTTAAGAGCTTCGTAAACTATACACCATATTCCAGGGAATAATTTACCTGGTATCATTATTCATAGTGCAATTTGCTCTAACATGCATTTTTAATATGATTGCTGCACAAAATGTCTTTTGTGTACTGTGAATGTTGTAGATAGGTTTTAATATGATTGCTATCAAAAACGACATATCTTTTGTGTACTGTGAAGCAGGTTTTGAATAGGACGTACCAGTATGCACACAAATCGTTTTTTCATCAACACAAACTGCTAATCCAATCTGACTTTCAAAACTATTCCTTGATTCTGTCAATTATATCCACTATATATATTAAAGGGCTGTTGTTGTTATTTTGAATAGGCAAACTAGTCAGTTTTGACTATTTTTTCCTTGTTAATTTGCTTTCCTTTTTTTTCCAAAACAGAATAATTTCTTTGTTGAATCTATCAGTTCAAACAGTAAAGTAAAGAAAAGTTCTTAGGAAATCGTACAAGACCACCTCTCCTACCCTGTAAAGCATGTTATCCTGACAAGCCCGCTTGAGGTGCTTTTCGAAGGTGTCTCAGGAGTACAAAAAAATTGTATTCCCTGTCTCTCAAACGTGAGCAGGGGGGGGGGGGGCACTCTATCCGATACCTCGTAGAACCTCCATATGAATTCCACAAGTGAAATTTATGTCAAATCAGATCAATATCAACGATTTTAAAAAATCTCTTTATAGGTCTGCATGTACAATTTATCTAGGTCTCAGAAGTCAGAATATTGGTTTTGTGAAGAATGAATCAGGAACAGTGGCAACCACTTTGAGGGGATGTTCCAACTTAGCTTGAAAGAAACTTCAAATGTGATACATTTGGCAACATGAATTCCAGTTAAAGCTTTCATGCCATAGCCCTTTGCATAGTGAACAGCAATTATGAGATTTCAATCCCCGAGCTGTCCTTCATAAAAATAGGTAATTGTGAAAAAAAACCTTACCCTATAGGCACAAGAAGATCACTTAAAGGCAGATTCTGAAATTAATCCCATTTTTAGTCTATTCTTACACTTTATAAGGGTATCATGATGAAAATAAAAAGCAGAAAAGATAGTGAATTCCACTGTTCCAACTTCCAGTCAGATCTACAATAGGGCAAGAACAACCCAAAGCCACAATGCCCACAAAGTTGCTATTTACAGTTTTTAATGTGCTCACATTAAACGTGTGCGCAGGCCTGGAGAGGAGATAATATTACATATGATCCATCTATACCGTATCTTTTTTTAGTATTGGTCAAAGCAGGTTGCCCAAATCTAAAGGTATTTTTCTGGGGTAATTGATGAATTTGAAAACAGTAAAGACACAAGATCTACAACTACAGTGAAATCACTCCGCGTGCCTGAAGAGAGGACACAGCCATTTTTTTTTACACTTGACCCATCCAATTATGACATACTTATGTGTATGCTATATTAATACCTATTTAACAATAGATCAATTAAATGTCGGTCTCCCAAATTTACAGCTATATAAAGGTAAAACAAAGTAGTTGCAGCAAAAAATGATTTCACAAGCAAGCTAGTCTTATTAATGCAGATTTAATTATCGCCCTATTATCATAGATCTAGATCTGGTACATTGAAATAAACTTGTCTTTATGAAATCATGAAATCTTAAATGATAACCTATAATTCTGACGATCACTTACACAAAAAGTCATATGTGGGACAGTGAACTAATATTGCTTGGAAAAATACCTGACATCTGATGGAATTCTATGCATATTTTGCTTTATTTCTCACCAATTACACATTTTCTTTCAGAGCTATTCGGCACATATTTTTAATCATTTGATTCTGTTCAAACTCATTTGGAGATTGTTACCACAACTGGCATTAAATACATGTATGACTGGGAGTGTTTAAGAACAAGCCTACCTATTGATGTAGGCCTATACAACCGGATGGTTCATTCGAGCAATCATCATACCACATGATATCTCAGTGGACCTTGACCTTTGGCAAACTACCAATTACTGAGTGACTGACTGACTGCAGATTTCTACCAAAAGCTGTATACACATGAAGGGGTTCCGAAGGAAACAATCGGGAGTCAGTCTAAATGATGGTACTGACTGAGGTTCAATGATGTTATAGTACACAGTAAACTATTTATTCTACCATTCCAATATTTCATATCAAGCAGGTTCTTTCTAAGAAATATTTAGATTTCTGGAAGTAAAGGCCCTTCAGACATTGGATATCAAAAAGCTACATGAATCCCGAGATGTTCACCCCGTTATGCTTTAGAAGGGTTTTAACATGGATGCATATGTACATACAACATGTACCAAAATAAAGCAAACAAAATCTTATCTTTCCTAGGGACCTGATCTTCTCAATTAATGGGCCATTCTTGGTCATGTGTGTGACCAAAATTATGAGAAATCTTGACTTTAATTTGTTATAACTCTCAAAAGTTTATAGATTTAGCATGTGTGTGACACTGAAGTCACACACGTGACCCACTTCTTTTGACCTCTGACCTTGAACATGCATATTGTTGTCAGCATGAAATAATTCCAAATAATAGCTGTTGTTGTCAGATAAACATTGAATTAATATTAACTTTTGAGAGTTATAACTAATTAAAGTCAAGATTTGTCATAATTTTGGTCACATATTTTGCAAAGAATGGCCTTACACATTCTCATTTTGTAGATTCATCAATAAATGTCATATTTTAGATCACATAAACCTTTTTAATGCAACATGTGTTTTATGATGCATCTGGCAATAAAATCAATTATACCAAAATCAATACAGGTGAAGACTCTGCCTGTGGTTGATACCCAACAAATTGCGGTCTTTATAGACAGGTGATTCCTTTACACAGGTTCTGATACAACATAATAAGCTGGGAACCCTTTTATGATACATGTATACCTGTCCATCCATATACCTGTAGGCAGATGGCTGAGCGCTATAGAATCACAAGTTTGACTGAGTACAATACTTGCTTTAAAGATACCAATTGTGGTAACCCGGGGGGGGGGGGGGGGGGCAGTCAAATATATTGCTATACACACGCGTGACCCCCCCAAAAAAAAACGTGTTTAAAGGGGTGTTTTATTTTCAGTTTTGGATGCGGTCCGCATGTGGCCTCCATAAGGGTATCAAAAAAACTGATTTTCAAGAAAAAGGGTGTTTTTGAAAGACTGGTCAATAGTCAATCATGGGGTCAAATGTATTTAGGGTATGTTGTTTTTTCCCCAAAGCTTTTTTTTTTCAAGACTAGCCAAACGTGTTTAGGGTATGTTTTTTCCCCAAGCTTTCCCCGAGGTCATATTTTGGCGACAATTTGTTTAGGGGCCAAAATGTGTCGATATAAAGCCCACAAAAAACTTGTTTAGGTGGGTTATTTTGCATACAGAGAAAAACTCGTTTAGGGGGTGTTTGGAAATTACTTGGTCACACGTGTGTACAACAATTATATTTGACTGCCCCCCCCCCACCGGGTAACAATCTCAAAATGAGTTTGAACAGAATTCAATAAAATTGCCACCCAAGTGTTTGTATTCATAGAGATAAAACATAGTGTGCCAAATGGCTCTGGAAGAAAATGAGTAATTGCTGAGAAAGCAAAATAAGCACGGAATTTAATCAAATGCCGGGTATTTATTTTTTATAACATTTATTTATTTATTTGTTTCTGCATGTCATGATAATTTACATAGTGTAACCATCACAAACTTGATTACATTGAATTTTACATAATAATAATGTATAATTATGATGATTAACATAACATTAACATAACTGATTATAACAAGGTTAATTTTTGCAGACATGCAGTGGTATGACAAAATAAGCAGATGCTTGAGCTGTTGTCAGACCTTTGAATATATGAAATGCATACATAAATATAAAAACAATACTGAAAAGTCAAAACTAATGATTACTCAAAGAAGGGAAAGAATAAGAAAAACAAAACAAAGAAAACTAAATAAACAAATTATTATGTTCCACAACTATTTACAAATATTTACAAGGAGTGTATGAGGCGTAATAATACTTGAAATTATATCAATCCTTAAGTTTAAAATGTACAGTACAACAAAATGTGTCTTGCTAAAGAAATTACATCTTAGAGACAAGTATGCGTTTTACCGCATTTTTGAAGGAATGCACTGATAATATATTCCTAATACTAGTAGGTATCGAATTCCAAACATCAGGTCCATAATGTCTGACAGATTTGTGAGCCAACAGTGTGCGAGGGTTATACAAATGCATATTAGATGCTTGTCTTGTGTGGTAGGTATGGATAGTATTATTTTGTTGAAACATATTGGAAAAGCAGGTAGGTAACATTTTGGCATCAAACCGATACATTTTCGATGCAATATTAATACATTTTCCCACATGTGCATTTCTGTTAAGTGATCATCAGAATTATCGGTTTTGAGCTGAGATTTCATGATTTCACAAAGATAAGTTTACATACCACATCTATAATACCATGGTGACAATTAGCCTTGATTTAACATACTTTCTCATGAAATAATTGTTTGCTGAAACCACTTTCTTTTACCTTTCAAAACCTTTTGAAAATAAAGTTGCAATGATCAACTTTGGCTCGTTTCCAAAAGGAAACAGAGTTACGGTCAGGAAAACAACAACACAACAGTGTTGCAAAATGCAAGATAGAAATCAGTCACATGATGACTTGCACGTAAATTTTGAAACTCTAAGTAAACTACATTCACATGACACGTTCATGGTATTGATGGTAAACCCCACTTCCTTTGATTCAATTGTTGATTAAAGTTATTTAATTTTCATCAAAAAGTTATTCATTTGTTCATCAATAATGGTTGCACAAGATGGTAACAGCAGTTTTAATGATGTAGATTGCATAGGCATAAAGTTTATCCATAAAAACAAGTTTAACTCTTTGCATGCTGAATTTCTCTTGGGGGATTACGAGGACAATTTTTTCCATGTTATTTTCTTTAATTTTAGATTTCCATATTGCACCATCGATGCTTATGATTATTATGTACATGTAGATGTTACCAAGAACTATTGTAATTTATAAGCTTCTCTAATATGTATGTAGAGGAGAAAACAAATTATTACGATTGTTCAATTCAACTGTACGAATGTGCAAAATTGCAACATCAGCGTGCAAAGGGTTAATGATCAGTAATTCTTCCGCTTCAGGTATGCACCCGAACCATGCAAAACTAGTTTGCCTGAAAGCAGTGAATGTTGTTTTCAGTAATTCACAGGGGATCGCACCAAAAAAATTGTAAGAAAGTATTAAAAGAAACAGAGTCAAACATCATAAAACGTTATAAATGCACACGCCAACCAGGGGTGTGAGTGGTCAGAAATAAAACGATCTGGAAAAAGCTGAAGAGTGCTGAAAAAGTCTGAAATACAAAGAGCTCCCATACATTTTGTACAGAGGGAAGCCAAAATAAGCTGAAATTAAGCTGAAAATAAAAACAAAAAAATCTGAAATCAGATAAAAATCTGAACTCTCACACCCCTGACATCGACGTATAAACATATTCTGGTATCACAATAGCTAAAACTGATATCAAATTCATTCATACTACAGAGCGAAGCGAGGTTTCGCGCATGCTTATCATATGACCTTTGACCATGCAATGAATATGGCAAATCTGGCCTGGGTTTTAGAGTGATATCTTTCTCAGGTCCATGGACGGTCTGGAATTGGACCACGTCTGGTGCTTCTCAGAGCAACGCAACCTTAGCATGGACTTTGGCTGGAGCCTTTCAGTAATTCCAAGACTTTATAGTGCAGACCAGCGATTTACTGTGAAAGGGGCATGAAAGAACAAAGTCCATTTGTTGACCTCAAAGGTCTTTATCTGACATGGTAGTGAGTGGATCATTATCTCAAGGACTTAAATGTTAGATGATAAAATAAATTCTACTGTACATACATGTATATATCGAACTTGTAATAATGAATTATTGTATGTAGACATGCTGCACTTTGAAAACAATCTACACTGCAATATGCAAAATAAGCAATGCATTGAATGTGTGTATTTAATTTTCTTTATCATTGAACCCCCCCCTCCCCTAGCCCCTGTAGTGGACGGGGGGGGGGGGGGGGGGTGGAATAATTTGATTTTTGTGAGTCTCCCTCTAAGTCGGGATGGAGGAAATAGCTTGTCTCTCACAAGGGGCCAAACTAGTCTGCTGGGCAAACCCTTCACTCAAGTAAAGGGTCTGAATTGCAGCCTACTCATGCCTTGTGTACTGAAGGCCCTTGAATTGAAACAGAAAGTTTTGTATACTGTGCTAGTCTTTGCCTGGAGACACACTTGTTGATTGAAGTTTCAATCAGGGTCTGTGCCTGCAGACTAGGGCCAATCTGGGCTAGGTGAGGACCAGAAAAGGATGCAGTTCACACAAGGATAGATTTAAACAGGGGCTCAGGGTATTTTTACTCCCAAAATCCATGGAAAATAAGAAAGAGCCCTGGAAAATCCCCATTCACTGCAAGATTATCCAATGTTCCAAATTAACCCGCAGGTTGTAAGAAGTAGCCCCCCCCCCCAATTTTTTTTTCTTTTCAATTTGCCTGAGTTCAGATATCATCAAGGGAACACTCAAGAATCATCAACGTATAATTATAAAGGATACTGATTCGCCATCCCTGCATCGAGGAGGCCCCAACTTTGACGAAATGGTTTGAAGCCGTGGACGTCTCTTTGACGGTGACGGGTTCTGATAACGTCTGACCCATCTCTACCTACAAAAATGACAAAGATGAAAGAAAAAATTAGAAAAACAGGGTTACGTGCTGTTGACATATTCCATTAAATTTGGAGCGTGGTGAAAGCGTAGCACTTCATTCATGCATACAATAAAGACAAACTTTTGCCGTACATTATAATTCAAGTAAATAAACTTCAAACCTGCAGCAGCAAACATATATTGTCATTGTCGTTTGATGCAAACATGTCGGATATAAATAAAGAAAGATGGGTATATAAACATGATTGTCTAAGAACCTGTCAGGGGAGGGGGGGGGGCTTGGGGTGAATCTCAACTACTGTACGTATATTATGACTATGTGCCGCAGCAGTAGAGGGTCAAGACCCAATGGTATTCTAACATACTCAGCAAGCGTCTGTTTCAGCAGACTCGGCATCAAAATACATACATAAACATGCCAACTTATGTTCTGCGAAGGCACACATGTAAAATGTACACATGTAGAGCAAATTATGCAAGAATCAACCATTGAGTTGCAAGAACATTTGATTATCTTCCATCAATCATTACAAGGCATTACTTGTACAATAGAAACCAGATATACAGTATATGCACTAGGAAGTTCATATTCAAAAGACCATTTATAAATTAAAGAGACTATCGGGACTTTCCCAAATTAGAAAGGTGTGTGTAACTTTAAATTTTGCCGATTTAAGTCGAATCTATTAGAAGTCTGGTACCACAGAAATGTGTGGAAATTTTTTACAGTGAAATATCTTCTATTTTGTATTATCTTGTAAGAAAAAAAAATTGCTTCATCTTGAGCAAATACTCAGCTTGCGGATGATAACCAGGGGGAGGGGGGCACTCAAATTATATTTTGATGGGGGTGTGCCTCACAAAACCCTGAAATGGGTGTCTATTAAAGGAACTGACCACAGGGGTAAAATGCACGGTCTCGGGAACTAAATATATACTGGGCGGTGTGAAAAACGGGGTCTACGGAATGGGATCGCAGTACAGTAGGTACAGTGCTCGCTAGCACTGTGCATGCATATAGTGTACATGTACGGGCGCTAGCTGCACATGATGCTACACAGCTAACGGAGGGAGTTGTAAAGCTGTGCGTGCAGCTCTAGCGCTACAGGGGTCTTGCGAGCGGGGCGGCTTTTGAACGGAACTTTTGTCACTCGAAGTATCTTGAGAACTAAGCCTGAGTCGAATCGATTTTAAAATCGGTGTTCGATCGATGTCATCGAACACCGGTGCAGATTTTGCAAAATCGGTGCATCGAAAAAAAAAAAATACGTCGGCCGGCCGATTCGTTTGGTTTACACAATCAATCATCAAAATATCAGTAATGTCCAACTTTACTACTACTTACTTGATTTCTATTGCCCCCAAAATGAAACCGAATGAGTAATTATGATGCTATTCACCATTAATTTGATTGAAGTTTATTTCGATCATAGTTCGAGTCTTACTCGTCTGCTCGTGCCGAGATAATTTATGCACGATCAATGAACTCATGAATGGAAGTCATGGCCATCAATCGTGCATGCGCAGTACTGTTCTTTAATCAAACCAGAAAATGGCCGGAAATTGACGCGATCAACGTAAAATAAATCTTGCTTTCATGAACAATATTAAAATCATGACCATAGAACATTATTTAATCGTAATATTTAACAATAATTTGCATATGATAATCATTAATATGAATTTAGAGCTTGATGTGAAACGTTTGTATTTCGTTTCAATTTTCAATGGCGGACATCTCATGACGATCGACTTGACTTCTTGAGTCGAGCTAGTGCACTTGTCTAAAAAAAATAATCATCACGTCAGGATTGATTCTCGAACATTGTCTACATGCAAAAACTCTGTTCAAGTTCGTAATATCACCATATGATAACATTTTACATGACAAAACAGAGAAAATTGCGTTTGATATTTTTTCCCATCAATTTGAAGCTAGTTTGTGCCCAACTTTGGGCTCTGATTTCATGAATGGGAAAATATGTCATACGTCATCAAACACGCATGCGCATTGTGCTTATTTTCTCGGAGCTCGAGGAGACGTCCAGAGATGGAATAACAATAGAAATAATCCCAATATTAATTCTTCCATATGAACATAACATACTTTGCTGACATCGTCAATATTCTTAGTATGACCATAAAATATTGTTAAATCGTAATAATTTAGATGAATTTAGGGCTCGATTCGAAACATTCGTATTTATTTTGATCGCATGCTCAATTGCGTCTAAAAAACTGGATTGTCATTATCAGGATTAATTCTCGAACATCGTCATAACTCATATTCCACAATCTTTCCTCACAATCGTTATATCAGCATTGAATAGCAATTCAAATGACCATCCAGAGAAAATTACGTATTTATTCCCATAAATTTATTTAGAGCTCATTTTGGATCCAACTACACAATCTCAGGCAAGTTACAGCGCTCTCCGTTGATTGCACTTGTTTGCTGGCGCTGACGTCAAGCACGCCTGTCGTTTCGGGAGAGTGAGTGTACGGAGCTGCGGACGGGGCTGGTGAATGGACTGCGAATGCTAGTCGACCGAAAATCATCCGGATCGACTCTGCGTGATTCATGTCTTTATTATTGTTTCATTTTAAACTTATATGTTGTCATCTGCAAATATCATTTTTGAAGATATTTTGGGAAGAATTCTGCTTTGGTCCCCGGCCTTTTTTGTGTGTTTTGTGATCATGGAAAATACAAACGAACTTTGCTCTGTCATCTGCTTGTGCAACGCTCACCCGGCCAACGCCAGCGCATACCGTCAGTGCGTAGTGCATATATGCAAAGCGCATCGCATATCGATCGACGCAAAAACAAATGACTAAATTTTCCCCGCCTTCAATATTCGATGCATCGATGTTCGATCGAATTAGAGCTGTCGAACACCGGTTTTCAAAATAATCGATATGACTCAGGCTTATTGAGAACTTAGAAATTAGATCTGAATCAAAGCAGCACGTCCCCTTACCACTAATATATCAGAGTGCCCCCCCCCCCCTGGATGGTCAACCTACATTACTTAGGCCATGTTTATGCTTCCACTTTTCAGGCCAGAATCAGCGTTTCCAAACATTAGTCCAAAACACAGTTGCGTCCATGCTTACTTTCATTTAAACGCTGTTTCAAAATGCCGATCGTAAACTCACAAAAAGGTGCGTTTGTAAACGTCATTTGACCAGAATCAGGCTTTCTGGGGAAGTATAAACAGAACGATCGTAAACGTGTTTAAATGACGTCATTTGGTACATGCTTCCGGTGAGATGAAAATCCGCGGGCAAATCGTATTGCTCCATGTTATCTCCACGTAATAATAACACTCGGAAAAAGAACTTTCGAAAAAAGGTGCGCCCAATTTGACCTCGCTTTACGATGCGAAGCCAGCTGGAGATCATAATTTGCTCTGAAACGTTAAGCATAAATAGCACTCCCAGAACCACGTTTACGATCGGCGTTTTGAATCAACGTTTGACAACGCTGATTCTGTCCTCGAATGGAAGCATAAACACACCCTTATACGTACATTACCAGCATATCAGTACGGGTACATATATGTACAGTAATCCATCATCTGATAGACTGTGGTCTTTTTACAAAACTATGACAATTAAATAATCTTTCTTCTCTTTTTTGCCTGATTTGATTTACAGGTCGACAGTACGTATTTAATTCATGCGATTTCTTTTCCTCTGGTTTCTCTATTCAGCAAGCCAGGTTTGATTTCCCCCTTTAATTTAATTGTAAATGTACTTCCTCCACACTCTCTGTATGTCTCTGCCACTTTTAATCAAATTTCACTTGACAAAATGAAGAGCAATCTTCATCAAACAAGTGAAACGAAGCAGTAGCACATGTACTGAACACGCACATTAATCATAATATAGAGAGAATAACATACAAAGACCTCGAAGATGCTTGCATTACATGTACATGTAGGCATGCATGTTTGATAAAAATATCTAATATGGATAAGTACATAATGTATTATTGTAAAGGGATTTTTTTCTCTCAGCCATCCATTTAAAAAATAAAGCGGTAAGAGTATTCAGACGGGGGGGGGGGGGGGGGGGTGGGGGGAGGGGTTTGGTGGCTGTATGCTGTGAGTATTAAACATACCTTTAAAAAAGCAGACGGTACTCCCACATTTTAGAGTGAGAGTATAAAAGTTAAAAATAATGAAGCTGCCTAACTGAGGAAGTAGATTTTACTTTATAATATGGATTCAATACTGTACATAAAAAGGAAGGGAAAAGTTGTCTTCTAAAACCATAAATTGTACAAGCAGCTTTAATTCCTGAGTCTTTTCTAGCTGTCTACCATACATTGTAAATGAACTTGTATTTACATGACATAATTAGGACATTTTCCTCGAATAAATTGATTACGATGTACATTTGCCAAACAAACCGATCAGTAACAGCACAGTGAGCACACTGATCGCATGCAAACACTCATGTTGCATTCATGCCAGAAAAATATTGTTTTGCATAGATATGATACAAAGGAAAATGAAACCCTTGAAACCAGTTAAATACAGAAATTTATATCACAGAAACAAATCAATGATATTTTGTAAATTATTGAACAACAAATAAACAAAATTATAAGCATTGAACGTTAAAATTACTATCAAGGGTATGTTACATGTAGATGCAGCAAACAATTATTGGATGAGAAAGTCTTTAAAAATCAATGTTGTCCCATATTATCATACGGTACATTGTATATCTAGATCTGGTACATTAAATGTAAACAGGTTTATCTTTGTGAAATCGTGAAATCTTAGCTCAAAATCAATACGGTAATTCTTATAATCACTATCACAAAAAGGCATATGTGGGACAGTGTATTAATATTGCTTGGAAATATACCTAACATTTGATGGAATTCCATTTTGTTTTCAATGATGGAGTTCCATTTCTCAGCAATTACACACTATCTTCCAGAGCCACTTATTTTACATACCTGGTACAAACAGTTGGGTGCTAATTTTCTTGGACTCTGTTCGAACTCATTTTGAGATCATTACCACAACTGGTATTTATTTTAATGCCATGGATATCTTCCCATAGTCAGTGCAACCAAGATGTGTGATTTCACACGTGTACAAACAACTTCCCCATTGTATGCTTTTCCCTTACTGTGTGTATCATCCTCTTCATGCATGTAATTATCGTTTCCAAACTTTCCTTAATCTTATTCCTTTATTTTTTCTATTTTCACTCTAGCAAACTTTACAGTTCCAAGGATTTCATTTTCCTCTAACATTTTTTTTATTTATTTATTCATTAATTCATTCATTCATTCAATTACAGGTATATATATATATTTTACTGGGGAGGGGGGCTTGGATAGTTCATACATACGGGTCAATCCATGTCAAATCAACCAATGCTTGTCACCCGACCCTCTTCGATTTTCTTTAAACTCGCACCAAATGTTGCCCCAAGTGTCTGACGGAAAAATCTGAAATATTTTGCCCCAAGGTCAAATGGTTGCTAAGATACGGCCTCCCATAGCAACCAATGCACACACAACAAAATTATTTTAAATAAAATTGCCTATTTTTGATTGACTACTGCAGCAAAGTTTGATTGATTACAGTCTTTATTTTAAGTAAATTGGAAGAACTTTTTGGTCTAAACATGCAGAGTATACTGTAGTGCGGACCTGTCAACCGGATTTCGCACACGAGGTCACCAAAAATGGCGTTAAGCATCCGTGTCAATGATTTCAGAAGCATGTTTGGAGGCTCATAAATCCAAAACTAAATTAGCTTAGAACCAAATATTATGCACATTTATGGACTTTCAGATACTCAACAGAATTACAAAAAATTGACCCAAGAGTATGTGTCGTTTTCCTGTAGGGCGCCCTCAAAGTTGGATTTTTTTCAAAAGATGCCAAGTTCAAGGTCACGGATCACCTCCCGTCCCATCGAGGAAGGGGACCAATTTCTGTGTTTTGATAGACATTTACCCATATTTTCAAGTGTTACTTTGGTCTACTTTGAGCAACATTAAGTATTTGAACTCAAAACTATATCATTTGACCTTGAAATTATTGCAAATATAGCTATTTGTTGCTTCATAAAGTAGCATATTCAAATCGCGCATGTACAATGTACTTTGCAACACATTTCAAAATGGATTTTCTCATAGAGAGAATACCTGATCAGGCTGATATTTGCAGTATTGGTAGTCTTTAATGAGTTCTTGGAGGATCTACAGATTAAGTACCTATTCTCTCATGACAATGACCTTGAAAATACAGCTGAAAATCATAAAAATCAATAAATCATACAATTTTCATTAATAATCAAGTGTTTTTATCCACTTTTAATTGTGTGTTATTCCATCTTAGATTGTAAGTTCATGCTGATAATTGCAAATCATGTTCCTCTTTTGGTCTACTTTAAGCTACATGAAATATTTGAACTCAAAACCATTTCATTTGACCTTGAAATTATTCCAAATATAGCTATTTGTTGCTTTATAAGTAGCATATTCAAATCGCGCGTGTACATTGTACTTTGCAACACATTTCAAAATGGATTTTCTCATAGAGAGAATACCTGATCAGGCTGATATTTTCAGTATCAGTAGTCTGTAATGAGTACTTGGAAAATCTACAGTTTAGGTACCGGTAACTATTCTATCAAGACATGAGTGGGATAAAAACACGTAATTACTAATGAAAATTGTATGATTTATAGATTTTCATGATTATCAGCTGTATTTTCAAGGTCATTGTCACGAGAGAATATGTACTTAATCTGTAGATCCTCCAAGAACACATTACGGACTACTAATCCTGCAAATATCAGCCTGATCAGGTATTCTCTCTATGAGAAAATCCATTTTGAAATGTGTTGCAAAGTACAATGTACACGCGCGATTTGAATATGCTACTTATGAAGCAACAAATAGCTATATTTGGAATAATTTCAAGGTCAAATGATATAGTTTTGAGTTCAAATACTTAATGTTGCTCAAAGTAGACCAAAAGTTGAACATGTCTTTCAAGTTTTGGCTTAAGCTCACCCTTTGTATTGAAATGACACCCATTTGAAAGTCAATGTAAACACCATTTGAATGCCATTTGATTCTGGAAAATTAGCCAATTTACTGTTTGTATTGAATTTTAGGTGTGTTTTCAAGGTCATTACCTACAACAAAAACTATTTCTGAAGATATATTCTTTTGATACTAATTACAGACTATCATCACAGATTCTTTCACAATGTAAAATAGGGAGCGGAATTATTTCATGGCAATACCCCCCCCCCCCCCCTTCCCAACTAACTGATATTTTCCAAGTCTCAAAATGTTCAAACCAGTTTGTGCTACAATGATTTCTGTTATGATTTGTCTTGCTTTTATTTTAAGAATTTTGCTTTTTTGCTGGTGTATTCCTTAATTGTATTTGTATTGATATGCAATTTGTTTGAAGAAAATTAATTATGGTATGTATCTGTGCAATTGTATTGTAACTTCAGGATGATGGTTAAATAAATAAATTGAAATTAAAGTGAACTGAAATAATAAAAATACACTGTTTATCCAGACAGTATTGTGAAGTCTCTAACAGAATCCTTGTATTCACATGTTGTGTGCAGACAAGTCATGATCTAATGGCCCCAGGGTAATGATATACATGTACATGTAATATCTGTACAGAGCTCATATACATCGTTCTGGTGGATTAAGTGCTATTTGACAGCAGAATATTAATACATGTACCTGGCTAGTACCTGCAAAAATCATCTTTCGGATGGAAATGCCATTTCAGCTCAAACAACAAAAATTGTTATCATTTGTTTTATTTTTGTACATGTACATGTATCATGAAAAGAACGGTACTGGAAATAAATATAAAGTTATAACCGGAATCTTCACATACAGTGTACATATGTGACGTTTTTATATTACCTTCTTGGAGCCAGATTCTTGTCACCATCTACTCACTAATTTGCATAATAGGGAAAATATTGCACCGGAGCCGGGGGAATTATTATACACTGTCCCACGTGCGCTTATCTGTGTTGGGGATCTTCAGTCTGAACATTTTTCAGCGTAGATTTCAAGATTTCACAAAGTTCAGTTTATGTAACTGTACCAGATCTAGATCCTCGATGATATACTGACAATTAAGCCTTGTTTTACAGACTTTTTCATGAAATCAGTGTTTACTGCAACTACTGGAATTTCTCTTTAAAGCTCACACAAAAGAATTCAATGTACTGTAGTGTGCACACATTTAGGCCTCTGTTTTTCAGGTACATGTAAGTTTTTTTCTTTTTTTTTTAACCGAGTGGAAGATACACAGGTAAATTGCCAATAAATCCACTGCCAACCTGTCTACTCACCACATGGTCAACCTTCATTTAGTCTTATGCCACTCCATCCACCGACATTTTGTCCAACGTTTGGTCTAATAACTATTTGGTCCAATCATCACTTCGTCTAATCACCAGGTGCCCCATTTCATAAAGGACTTGCAACTGTTGTAACTTTGCCATTATGGCAAATACCATGGTAATCTTGATTATGATTGGCTGCTGAGCCCTGCTACCATGGTAGCAGAGATGCCAACTTTTGGAAATCAGAATTAGGGAGGATTTGCAACCGACACCAAATTATGTGCGCGTAGCGCACATCTCGAGCGCGGAGCGCTTGACCCTTGCGGCCGGGGTCCAGGGCCCTGGAAGCTCTGGGTTTCTAGATGCTCTCTGGTGCAATCTGACCCTTATTTTGGAGCATTTCACATGTTTTTAAAAAAACATTGTTCCCACTTTTTTAACATAAAAAATATCAAATATGCATTTTTACATGGAAAAAAAAATGAGGGGACAATAGAAGAAAAGTACCCGTTCAACAATAATAATAAGGAGGAATTATCAGCTATAGGCAGGTTATGTTCCACTATAAATCCAGTAAAGAAAAGCTCACCTTCTGAGACAATTTCTTGGTCTTCTTTTGTTGATTTTCCGCCATTTCGTGTCAATATCAACCCATCAACACGCCGAAATCACACACCGATATTCCACCGCATGACTTGACAAATCCAGCGGCCGCGAGCGCACACGGCTCACGAAGCTAGCCAGGCCTACCGGCCTGGTGCACAGTGGATTCCCGTTGGGCATATCACATGCACCAGCTTTTCGCTGCTCCTTATTTGTCTGCCAATTTCACACAGAATTTAGTAGCATCAAACGTAATGGAGTTAATACATGCTTGAGTTAGCAGACAATACATGTACCGGGGTACTTCCAATCCAATTTGATCAATGCAAAAAAATCATAATTTCGGGAGGATAAGGATGGTAATCGTAAGGGCGGGAGTTGGGATGAATTTTCGGGAGCCTCCCGATGAAATCGGGAGGGTTGGCATCTATGTGGTAGTTGCCATTATGGCAAAGTTACAACGGTTGCAAGTTCTTTATGAAACGGGCCCCAGCTCATGTATGACCACTTCGTCTTATGACCATTTTGTCTAATAACCAGTTGGTCTAATACCCAATTTCTTTTCATTCATTTTGGCCAATTAACATTCTCTTCCAATAAAAGACTTCATGGTTTATGGACTAAATGGCATTTGGACCAACTGGTTATTAGATGAAATGGTGAGTGAACGAAATGGTAATTAGACCATGTGGATAGTGGAAAAAGTCGATGACAGACCAAATGATACCGGTAGATGAGTTGGTAATTAGATGAATTGACATTAGACCAATGAATAAACCAATACATGCAGTACTTGAACAAGTGCACTTGACGGTCTCTACAATTTTTATTGGCCTGACGACCCCAATATTTCCACTTCACCTTTGCCCAGCTCAGTATCTTGTCAAACTGCATAAACCACATCAGATATTGTATAGACTATGGAGAATCATAAAAGCTTTGCCTCAATATGTACTTTACATAAAACATTGTATGTCATCAATGAACATGAACAACTACACGTAATTGTACTCGATGGGGGGGGGGGTGAGCTGAGTATCTCCTCCAAAAGAATGTTGATGACCGCTTTGTTTTTGTATTTGTCACAATTTTTTTTCCAAGGGATCCTGGTTTGAACAAGGTTTATAGCGATTGATCGCATGATTGCTTGTAAATTGTAGTTAATGCAATCAATCGTCCCCTTTTCGCATCCGAGGGGGGAGGGAGGAGAACCCCCCCCCCCGCCTTACATCCGTCTCTTGCGTAACGAGTGAAAGAAAAATTTTCAAGTTTCCATTGCAGCTACCATACAAAAAAGAGAGAAATTTGACCAATCTTTTACTTGCCCATGCTCTCATTAATACCTTTACCTGCTGAAACCACACATCGCCATATAACCAGTACTGGAACCTAAAAAAAAAAACGAAAGTTCTGCCGCGGTATACCTCTCCTTCTTTCAAAATTCATAGCAAATGGCCGATCGAGACTGGGGTAGAAGGAGAGCTACCGCGACAGAACTTTTTTTTATTTTGAGGTTCCAGTCTGTGCCTAGATGTCAGGATACTGCCACACGATAGACCTTCATCCATATAATCGTGGTAGGTGCATAATTTCTGTTTTCACAATTTTCTTTCCAAGTTATTGTGACCACAATCTACCCTAGTCCCATGAGTATGAGTAAATGCACGGTGAGCTCCTGTGCTCCGGCACGCTTCGTGGGAGCTCCCTGGGTTAGACTATGACTATGGTATGCCAATGCTGTATTGAGCACACAGTTTAAAAAATCATTAATATATCACTTTTGTGACCAAAATTATTAATTTCCATACAGTTGCAATTCAATTTTCATTAGTAACCTAGAATAAATTTTGAACTGACCAGAGCACTCAAAAACTTGAATTTTGGGCATATATTTGTGTACGCCCTCTACTGGCGGAAAGTATTGGCCATATTTAATTAAGAAAAAAATAATTCAAAGAATCAAGTTGTATGATGAATAGGTGTAATGGAAACTGTCAGTGTAAACAAATCAAGCATTTATCCAAAAGAAAAAGAGAAAATAAGCCAAACATTGCCACCCTTATTTTGCCACACATGGAGATATAACTGAGATGAGAACAAGGTTATATCATAACCTTGTTCATTACCTATGGGTGTATCTCTGCCGCCGTGTACAGGAAAATTAAAGGCACGGCGCATTCAACAATGCCATAAATTCACGAAAATTTAATAAGACTTACAGAATGAAGTCCTCCAACGAAACTTAACAAACGATGTGAAGTCGATTCCTCCTAATATGATGAATATCCCTCAAAAAGCGTCATTTAAGCGTTGATCTTTCTTCTCGTTGACAAAATACATTACAAACCAACCTTGCGAGTTCTCAAATTTTTCGTCTAATAAGCGAAAGAGGGCGCGCAATTTATCTTCATATTAAAGACACTACAAGGGAAAGACTAGACACAAAAACTATCTTACACATAAATCGATGCAAAGCGTTACGCGAAGTCGACAAAACGTCCAATCTTTTTACTGTAAAGACTTTGGTGAAACGTTAATTGACAAACGAACAGTAGAACTTGCGTGGCTTCGTTCAAGGTACGTAGAATTTTCCATATTTTTTATTTAATTTGTCATCGTTTTTGATATTTTCCAAAAAGTATTATCGTCAGCAAAAATTATTGGTGTCTCTATTTTATCAAACAATCATTGGAATTGCGCATACAATGAATCATGAATCTAGTTTCAAAATACCGACGAGCTGAATTAAGGATGTGAACTGTATTAGCGCCACCAACGACCTTCCTTTTAGTTCCGATGAAGAGACGTGCGAAGCCACTTTCCAGGCCGAGGTAAGCAATTTTGCTATTTTTTGTGTCCTTTTTAAATTTAAAAAATATGTTAAAAATTGAAATTGGAACGCTTTTCACCAAAAAAGGCCCTGGTGGGTAGCAGAATAGGTTTCGGCTAACATCATTCATGTTATGAAGCAATGTTAACGACAGTCGGACAACTCTAAAATCCATTGCGTAAACAGTAACACGTTGGTTGTGCGAGGTTCATATAGCATACTAACCTCGCAATAGTGTGACTGAGTGAACAAGTACCGGTACATGTACCCAGTTGATGTCACTTGTTCATTGCTACCACCCTGCCTGTGGTGAATCTACAGTTAGGACTATGGTATGCCAATGCTGTACATAGCATACACTTTAAAAAATCATTAAAATATCACTTTTGTGACCAAAATTACTAATTTCCATACAGTTGTAATTTATTTTTCATTAGTAACTTGGAAATAATTTTTTTATTCACCAGAGTGCTCAAAAACTTGAATTTTGGGAATATTTTTGTGTATGCCCTCTATTGGCACGCGTCTGTAACGTTGGCGAAGAACAATAGGAAACAAGATGGCGGCGTAAACATCGGGCAAGTCTCTTCTGCCTTGTCATTATATTTTTCTCATTTTTTTATGAATTCTTGTTTAAAAATAAAATCGATGGCGCAGAAATGTCGGAAATGAAGTTGCATCCTATGTACATGATTTAGGGCTAGATCTTTTAGAAGGAAAGTAGAAGTCTCGGCGACGAAAGTTTCAGGTTTTGGCGGCCTACACGCACATGAATGGATAGGGATACCTGGCTTCATTGAGAGTAACCTTAGTACGTCAGTAAATGATTTTTACTCTCTAGCATGTCTAGAATAGCAGCCGCCTGGCTAATCCTAGTTCCTACCAGCTATCCAAGGTCACAAAGCCGGTAGTAGGGCATGTCTTAGACCAAAAGCTTCGGTCTCTGTTTTGTTGGTTGTTCAGCTTAGCTGAACTCCGTTGGCTTCACTCACCAAATACAGAGACCAAAGTTCTAGCGCGATCTGTTCAGGGGACTCAATGGCCATATGTATATGTACTTAAGATCGGATAAAACAGAGAAGTTAATTTGCGCGACAGCCGAGGTAAGTCACTGTTTTTGTTCCTTCCAACTTCATTTTTCTCTGTTTTTTGGCAATTACTGCCAAGAGGGAATATAAATTTGCATTTTGGTCGCATTAATTTGCAAAATTTTATTCATTATAGACAAAAATTGAAGAGCCCCGACGGGGGGATTTTGCATTGCAAGTTCCCTAATGCCAATGGTGGCTGCACGATAGCGAGCCGTCTGTGTACGAGGAGAAATTCTTTAAAAATGTCAAAAAACTCCTAGGTCAGTAGAGGCGCACGGCCAATATGGGAGACTCTCTCCAATCTCCCAGTTTGGAGACTTGCTTTGCAAAAGGTCAAAGAAACAACAGCAACAAAAGCATATTTTCCACTCAAAATTTTGTCACACTGAGGTCAGAAGCCCATTTGTTTTGTGTGTGATTGACAACAAAAATCCTTATCAAAACAAAAGTAGACGGTGAATTTTTAAAGTAGACAGTGAAAAGATGTAATTTTTCATGAGGAATCTGCTTATCACATTTTTATTTGCCGCCAAGGTAATCCTTTTGCCGCAAATGTAAACAAAGGAAATTGGTCTCCAAAACTGGAGACTGTCTCTGAAATTGGATACCCAAATATTTGACATAAGTCTCTGAAATTGGAGATAATCTCCCACATTGGATACAGTCTCCAATATTGGCTGTGCGCCTCTACTAAAGGTACCGGTAATAACAATTAACATGACAGACGGCTTCCAAGTTCCAGCTGTACCCTATTTTAGGCATGTCTTGTCGTGAAAAATAGGAGCTGGTTCCCAATTTCATAATAATGCCATACACGTCTGACAAAACTCAATTACACACACACTTGCAGCAATGTTTATCATCATTCAGCAGCTGCAGATGTATGCACTGCACTGGGCTGGCACTTCAGAAGAATGCAAACGAGGAGTAGGCCTAGTCGCATTCACACACTCAAACCACACGGACAGCATTCACAGTCACACTCACACAGCCAGACGGATTATGGTAAGAAGGGGTCTGGAAATCAAGAAAAGAAAGATGTTTTTCTCACCTCTCCTAATTCAAAACGTTAATCAGAATGGTCTTGATGTCATGAGATCCATGAATTTCAACGTCCTTCAAAAATGCAGAGTTTTTTTTCCCCCAATTCAATTCTCGTTTGCTAGTTTTCAGTGCGCGAAGCATGAAAATATGGCTTCGTAACGTATTTTTTGTGCTTTAACGTGGCGCCCCCTTCCGTTTTGAGATAGACAACATATTTTGTCTTCAAACTTTGCACTATAATGCTGCATGCTTAAAATTGCTGATTTTTGTATCAGCCAAAGAAATATCCCGGGGAAATATCAGCCAAAGAAATATTTAGTTGCGCCAGGCCCAGAATAAGGCCTAAGAACTAACAAACACAGATTATTGACTGAAGCCCATTTGCACAAATCTGGGGTTTGAACTTTGACCCTACATTGAACCAGAAATAGGACCCCCGGAATGAAATGAAATAAATAAATAAGTCGGGAAATAAGTACACAAATAAATAAATAAATGATAAATAAATGAATTATCAAATAAATAAGTTAATGAACAAATAAACAGATAAATAAATGAATAAATAGATAAATGAATACATAAATAATAATGATAAAATACATGAGTAAAACTTGTATGGCAACTTATATTCCAAAGCCAATAATGAGTAGACTATATACTACACTTTTCTCCTATTGCTTATTATATGTACTCCAACCACCCCCAAAAAAAATTAAATAAAAATAAATAAATAAAATAAAGTTCAAATCTACTGGCCCTATAGAAAAAGTTGATTTAAATCAAGACAAAAACCAAGCAAGCACAAAGCTGAAAATTTCCTCAATTTCGGATGTAAATCATGTAAAATAAGAAAATCATGACATTAAGTTTTTAATCACATTTTCCATAAAACACTTATACAAAACTAAGTTATTAAGCTAACGAGGGAATTGATTATGTCACCCACTGAATATTTATATTGTTTCTTATCGTTTAAATTATATAATATTTCAAGTTTTACAACTATAACAAGGAGGCTCTCAATTTAAGCCACAAAATGTTAAAACAACTATATTTCAACATCTTCATGGCCCGGTTCAGGGGAAATACAACTTTGTTTCACATTTCAATGGGTAGAACATCAAACTTTTCTGGACTTATCCACGGAGGATTATTTTATTGTTACCAGGGGTGCTGAGCAGTGCCCCCAACAACAGATAATCCTCAGTGGATAGGTCCATGCAAAATATTAGATATTTCATCATGAATACAAAATAAACTGGTCCCTATACATACCGACCAGGATGCGCATGAAACTGGTTGTGCGAAACTTTAAGAATAATGTCACAACTTTCTTACTTTACATCCGATTTGGATGAAATTTTATATCCTTGCTTAATTTTCATACTTTTATTTAGAATAAACTTGTTGTTGGGTGGATTAACCTTGGAATTGCAATAGAAAGAGGTCCTTGAAATTAGCTATACTTATTCCTTATTCAAAATGTGAAGTTACACTTATTTTTTTTCTCAAATTGTAAAGTTAGCAATTAACTTATTCAAATTGTGAAGTTAGCTACTTAATCATTCCCTTTTCCTTATTCAAACCACTCATTCCTTATTCGAATGCACTTTACCTTATAAAAATACACCTTTCCTTATTCAAAATAAACTTTTCTTTATTCAAAATACACTTTTCCTCATTTAAAATGCACTTCTCCTTATTCAAATGTGCTTTTTCTTATTCAAAATACACTTTTCATTATTCAAAATACACTTTTCCTTATTTGAAATACACTTTTCATTATTTAAAATGCACTTCATCTTATTCAAAATACTCTTTTCTTTATTCAAAATACAGTTTTCCTCATTTAAAATGCACTTCTCCTTATTCAAATGCGCTTTTTCTTATTCAAAATACACTTTTCATTATTCAAAATACACTTTTCCTTATTCGAAATACACTTTTCCTTATTCAAAATGCACTTTTCCAAATTCAAAATACTCTTCTTTATTCAAAATGCGGCACTTTTCCCTATTCATAATGCGTTTCCTTATTTAACCATGAAAAAGGGTGGGCACAGATTTAAGTAACTGTTGTTAAACTATTTCATTTTACAACCTGAATATCGGACATTAAAAGACAATTTTTTTTTGGGAATCATGAACATGATCTAATCAAACAAGTCGGACCTGTTTTTTTTACACAGCAAAAACTGTGGTGTTAACCGGTGTACATAGAGGACCACATCAGTTATTTTACACCGGTGTTAAATTGGTGGTGTTAGTTTTACACCTATAGGTGTTATTACAACACCTTTGGTTGTTACATTTACACTCTTTGGTGTTATGTTCAATCTTTAGGGTGTAATTTTAACACCTCAGGGTGTGGTCCTCTATTAACATCAATTGGTGTCAGTTTTAACACCACAGTTTTTACTGTGTATACGTATACTTGGAGTCGGATATTTCATGCAGTTTTTGTATTCATGAAAAGAATGTGTATCACGATATTTCAACTTGAAAACTATTTTTTATCGTTTGAGCACTGTTCTCTTAATTCTAAGAACAGACTCAGATTCTGCATCTATAAAAGAACAATTAAGATGTGCATATCAAACATAATGCGAGCGCGAAGAGCAAGCTATTTTTGTTTGTTTATTTATTAGTTGACCCAAAAGGGAACGTTTTGAGTACTCTCCAAGATGAAGGAAAATTTTGGAGAGTATATGGATCTCGCTATATAAATATATATGGTGTGAGCGCGATTTTGACCTTAAACCGAGACATTCTGATCACTGTCGGTATACACAGCAAAAAAGTGTGGTGTTAACCGGTGTACATAGAGGACCACCAATTATTTTACACCGGTGTTAAATTGGTGGTGTTAGTTTTACACCTATAGGTGTTATTACAGCACCTATGGTTGTTATATTTACACTCTTTGGTGTTATGTTCAATCTCTAGGGTGTTATTTTAACACCTCAGTGTGTGGTCCTCTATTAACACCAATTGGTGTCAGTTTTAACACCACAGTTTTTACAGTGTACAAACGCGAGCAGCTGACGACCTCTGACAACCTCAGATTCTAACATGAAGGAAAGCTGTGAAGAGGATAAGGATCTCAATAAAAATATGATGCGAGCGCTAAGCGCGAGCTGAAAATTGTTTGAGATTTAGACCTTAAAAATTAATCGGACATTCTAATCACTGTCGGTCCAGGGAGCTCCTTACGTTTGCATTGCGAATAAATATCACAAAAATTATTTAAAGGACACGTCCACCCTAACAAAAACTTGATTTGAATAAAAAGAGAAAATTCAACAAGCATAACACTGAAAATTTCATCAAAATCGGATGTAAAATAAGAAAGTTATGACATTTTAAAATTTCGCTTCATTTCACAAAACAGTTATATGCTGTATGCACATCTCGGTCGGTATGCAAATGAGGGAACTGATGACATCACCCACTCACTATTTCTTTTGTATTTTATTATACGAAATATGAAATATTTTGATTTTCTCGTCATTGTCATGTGAAATGAAGTTTCATTCCTCCCTGAACACGTGGAATTCCATAATTTTAACATTTGTTGCTTTTGGCAAGGATATATAGTCCTAATCATCAAATTTGTAAAAATTGAAATATTGTATAATTCGGACAATTGAAAACAAAAGAAATAGTGAGTGAGTGACATCATCGACTCTCTCCTTTGGGGTAAGCGATGAATTCCAATGACCGGAGTTAGAAATGAATATTCATTATGAATGACGTATTCTGTTGAATCCCGGGGGTGTTGAATTTCGGGAATTGAAGAGTCATAGCAGTGTCAGCGTTGTAGAGACGTACAAACTATTATGTGGTGCCAAAGAGAACTCGTTTGCATGGAGAACGGTGTAGAGAACTTATGTTGGTTACCAGACTTATTTTAATTTGTCTTCGCGATCTCGGTAGGTAGGTAAAATATTTTAATCTGGGTATACCCTTGAGCTGAGGGTCAAGTTTGAGAGATAGGCCTAAATAGCAGCTAGACTTAGCTGGCTAGCTAGACCTACTATAGGCTACGTACTGCATGAGCCAGAACTAGTCTTAGCCTTATACCTCTGAGCTCAGGCTCTGGCTAAGGCTAAGACTAGTTCTGGCTCAGTAGCCTACTAACTAGGTCTAGCTAGCCAGCCTAGCCAGCTAAGTCTAGCTGCTATTTAGGCCTATCCCCGGGGGGGGGGCACTCGGCCAAAAAAGTGGTGGGGGTGTGCCGCGGGCGAGACAAAAAACGGGGGCCTTGGAGCGGGCTTATTGTAAAAAGGAGGGTCCTCGGAACTGCATGGCTTTGGAACGACAAATGTTTGTGAAAACGGGGGTCCTTGGAACGGATCGCCAGCGTATGCATCCCTACGGAACGGTCATGCGTGCCATATCGAAAACTTGCATACAGTGTACCGGACATATAAAAACATAGCAGACGACGTTTGCAGACCTCGCTATCATCGTATGACTAGTGGTGCAGAATGTTCCATTGCGGCTTTATGGGGGAAATAGCATTACAGAGGGATAAAAGGTCTTCACAAATAATGTTTCAGCGTTGATTCGCAATATCTTATGTCGATTTCATAAATTACCCTTACATTCAAAATCATTTAAAGTGAAATGAATGAGCAAACTTGAATTTCAGACTTACCAATGCAGTGATAAGCTAGGATGCACCCCTCGTATACATAATGGACCCGTCACAACATTCAGAGACATATCCAATTCAGAGAATAAAATTGATTTTTGTTGGCAAAAATAATGGTATCTGATATATTTATATCCATAGTTCGGACTGACAAGGTATATATATTTATATATTCCTAATAAAATGTTCAGCACTGCAATGGAAAGAGCTAGAAAACCGCTGTGACTCGAACAACACACCGACGTACACAAAAGCTCTGTCCGAGCCCTATGTTGAATGCACGTCGAGTGTAGGTTTGCTCTTCGGACATCAGTATCACAAAGAAAATCTCCTCTGATTTGATGATAAAAGTGCACTATTTCCTTATTAACCAATCTCCATGGTTCTTTCATGAGTATTTGCCTTATAATGTGCCCTTTATTATAATCTGGGCGGAAATTCTTGATACCATCACCCAACGATGTGACGACGGATGTAATCCACCCGGGTACTATAAAAATGTCCCCCTAACCCATTATCCCAATACATATTCCTGACTATGGATGGTTTTTAGTGATTTTAATGTAATAAAGTGCCATATTTCCCACCAATTGAATGTAAAAAAAATATGGTCATCTGATAGAAGAAGTTATTAACATTCATTTCAGGGGGGCGGAAATTCTATCTGAATCAACGCTTGTCCTTGATACACATTTGTTTGTGAAAAAGGGGTATGATGCAAGGGAATTCTGCGTGTTATAAGGGTGCGCGCGTGAAGCGAGGACCTTCTGTCCGCTAGTTTTCCATATGTGATGCAGCTAGCGCGGCCTCCGCCGAGGAGCTCTGCGGCCGCTTTTCACCAAAATTGCAGCTCATTCAACGCGATCGGAGCGGCGTAACGAAAAATATGCGAAGCTTTGGAGCGGATTTCTCTCTTCTTTTTTCTCGATAAGAAGAAAATGCTATGCCTTGGAGCGGCTATCTTTGTTCTTTTTCTCAACAAGGCAAAAATGCTATGCCTTGGAACGGAAATTTGAGTGTAAAAATGGGGGTCCCCTCCGCGGCACATACCCACTATGCATTATATACTGAGTGCCCCCCCCCCGGGGGCCTATCTCTCAAACTTGACCCTCAGCTCAAGGGTATACCCAGATTAAAATATTAAATTTTACCTACCTACCAAGATCGAGAAGACAAATTAAAATAAGTCTGGTAATTACCAACATAAGTTCTCTACACCGTTCTCCAAACGAGTTCTCTTTGGCACCACATAATAGTTTGTACGCCCGGGGTTTGTACGTCTCTACAACGCTATCAAATTACGCGCGCTATGACACTGCCATGACTGACTCTTCAATTCCCGAAATTCAACACCCCCGGGATTCAACAGAATACGTCATTCATAATGAATATTCATTTCTAACTCCGGTCATTGGAATTCATCGCTTACCCTTGGATGTAACTGGCTCGTTCATAGAACTATTTTGTTAAAAAATTAGCGAAACTTTGAAATATCATAACTTTCTTATTTTATATCCGATTTTGATGAAATTTTCAGCATTGTGCTTGTCTGATTTTTCTCCATTGGTTCAAATCAACATTTTTCTGAGGTGGACTTGACCTTTAACGATAACAGAAATATGTAATGTGACATAATGTACGTGACTCAGAGACTGGGCTTGAACAAGGTACATTATGGAGTGAATGGAGCAGCCCTGCATGATCCGACAGTTTGTCGTTTTGCCGAAAGGCGTTAGTCCAACATCCTTGCACTTGAGTAACAGATAATTCACCAGCTTTTCCAACATCTCATGCAGACTCCGCATCTTTAATTACACCGACACACAGGTTTACCTAATCAAAACGTCGTCTACCCTGCATGTCTTCTTCTCTCTATTATTTTTCTCTTTCCTTTTGTGTTTCTTTCTTTCATTTTATTTCCTTCCTTCCTTTTCTTTTTCTCTCTCTCTTTTTTCTTCTTTATCTCTTTCTCTTCTTTCCCCTTTCTTTTCTCTTCCTCCCTTTTCCCCACTCTCCCCTTTTCTTCATTTTCCCCGACTACAGCGCAGATTTAATTACCGACGATATTTAGGGGGAGGGGGGGGGGGTGATGTCGCAACCCCCTATGGCGACGGCCCTATAATCTCAACCTCTTTCATTAAAAAAGGAGATAGCCCCCCCCCTAAAAAAGTCAAGTCAAGTAAATCATCGGTTATTTTCAAACCCACCCAAATGTTTATTTGTGAAAATAAAATGAGATGTAACACACTGTTTTTTAGTAAAACCCATCAATGCCACTTGATAATGGACAGCTTATAAGGAAAAGAGAACAAGGAGAGAGCCAGTTTCAAAAAGGAAAAATGAATTTTGAATAAGGAGAGGGCCATGTTGAATAAGGAAGGGCATTTGAATAAGGAAATGGCATTTGAATGAGAAGAACATTTTGAAGAACAAAAGTGACATTTTGAATAAGGAAAGGTGTATGTTGGATAAGGAGAGAGCAATTTTGAGTAAGGAAAAGTGTATTTTTTTGAATAAGGAAAGTGCATTTTGAATAAGGAAAATTGTAATTAGAATAAGAAAAGCTGAAGGAAACTTGTATTTTGAATAAGGAAAGGTGAATTTTGAATAAGGAAAAGTGCACTTTGAATAAGGAGAGAGTAATTCTAAATATAAGGAAAATGGCATTTGAATAAGAAAATGGGCAATTTGAATAAGCTGGGAGGGAGTCATTTTGAATAAGGAGAGAACCATTTTGAATAAGAAGAGATTGGTTTGAATAAGGCAAAAAGAAGCTGCTGTAAACTGCTTATCTAAAAACAGAGCCAATGGAGTAAATAAGAGAGTCAAAAGGGGCCTAAGCTTTCGATCCTAGCAGAATCTTCTTCGGAGGCAAAATGACAAACATATAAGGTTGACCTTACCTTATATGTTTGTCATTTTGCCTCCGAAGAAGATTCTGCTGGGATCGAAAGCTTAGGCCCCTTTTGACTCTCTGGTTTGAATAAGGAATAAGTAGCTAACTCCACGTGTCTACGCATTTCAAAAAATACTTTCTATGGTTGCGGCACTTTAAAATTTATTTTGGGTTTGATGATCTATGTATAAGGTGCGAGAGAGCAAAGGAAGTGTCGGAAATTTTCATTATAGATGGCATGACACGCGCATACGCCTAGAGAAAAATGCCCCGAAATATTAATTCATACAATTTTCATGACCAAAAATAAAAAAAAAGAGAAAAGGAAAAAAAATGAAAAAGAGTGAAAATTGTAAAAATCAATCACGAAATTAGATTAAGCATATATGTCAAAATTTTGCTCACTTGTTTCATACGCTAGCAACTTTATTATCATTGAAATTTTTGCCCCAAATTATCCTGGGTCCCTCAATCTATTTGCTCATTATTACGTCACTGTTTTTTATTATCATGTTTGATTCTTCTTTTTTTGTTAATGTTTTGTTTTCACGTTTCTTTTTTATTATCGTGTTTGATTTTTTTGTGCCTTTAATATTATTTGTATTTTCCTTATGTCAATCATTACATGGCATTGTTATAACCTATTGTATTTCTTCCATGCCCCATTGTCATTGTCGATGTCAATGTCAGCGAGATAGAAGTGAACGAACTTTTTGAAGTCAACAAACTTTTGTAGTTCTTCTAGGATACCTCTTTCAGTATTTGTCCAAAATATTACCAATTAAGTAACTTCATAGGAAACGAAACGACATTTATCTGATCAATATAAAAGTTTCATGACATAAAATAAATTTATAACCTCTATGTAGGCAAAATTCCACTAAAATGATTATTTTTGTTGTTGTTATAAATAAGAATGCGAAAATAATGTCTGTGTAGGCAGACTATGCCTGATGTTTATATTTACTATTATATAAAAAATAATGCGGGTAACCGGCCGGGTGTACGTATTATTCTGCTGCGATGAAATGCACTTACTGCGCCGCGGCCGCCGGTGTTGTGCTGTGTATGGTGTTAACCGTGTTATAACTCTATGGTTTGTATTCTTCTGAACGCACATACCGGTACACAGAATGAAGTAACTTGGACTTGGTTGGACGGACGAGCTTGGTCTGATCTTGGGTCTTGATTGCATTGCTGGGGGAAAAATCTGACAAATTCCTGGTCCCGAGGCGCGGCTCCTATATACATGATATAGGTGAGATAATAAAATAAAGGAGTACCGCATCGGTACGTTTGAATACTAACACGGTAGTCTCCGACCCCGTCTACGTACGGTACACTACACAGACAACAACACAGCTCTAGATCATGTAGATCTATTGTCTTGATCTCTAAGCTCTATTCTACCGGTAGTCTATCAGTATCTAAGGTAAACGGGCATGACGGGGGTGTAGCAAATATAGCATTGAAATGAGTCTGACTCTGTAGTGTAGATATAAAAATCATCATGACCATATTCATAGGCTGTGCATGTGCTGGGACTAGTAATAGTATGAATCGCCCAGATGTGCATGTGAACAACTTGAGACTGAGTGATCTTTTTTTTGGAAAGGTTTGATTATGATTTATCATTTTATGGAAGAATGCGAAATACGCGGCTGCCAGCTATCTAATGTGCGCAGACTTGATGTTGGTCCCCAAGTCTTCGCACAATAGACACCTGGCAGTCCCCTGTTTCGAGGAGTTTGTAAACCTTTTTTTTTTATTTCTCCTGGATCGTACACAGATGGCTCGCGAGCGTGCAGCCGCCATTAGGGGGTAAACAATGCAACGGTGTGGGGCTCATTTTTTTCTTTATTTAAAAAGAACTGGACCAAAATTAAGTTTATTAGATTCTGTTTTGCCTGAAATGCACCAAAACGGGAAAAAATAAACTTATAAGGAAAAAAAAAATACCAGACTTACTTCGGCTGTGGCGTAACTTCCACTTCCGTGGTTTATCTGACTTAATAGCCATTGAGTCCCTGTACAGATTGAAATTCGGTCTCTGTAATTGGTGAGTGGAGCCAACGGATTTCAGCGGAACAACCAATATAACAGAGACCGAAGCTTTCGGTCTATGCGCACATGGGGTGTCCAAATTTTATGGACATTTCAAAAATATTTATTAGGGCTTATACATGTAGGCCGAAATTTGTTTAAAAAATATTCACATTTGAGTAAAAAACCAATTGAAATAACAGCTATATATTTCGCTAGGAAAACTATGTGTTTATGGTCCAATTTGCGAGGGTATAAAAAGACTAAAATATACTTTATAAAGGATGTACTTTTTGCCCCAAAACTACGTGTTTAAGGTCTGATTTGAGCAAGGTGTGTGGGATGGTACTAAATCCGATGAAAGGTAAAGGTAAAGCCGACGTCAGTGACATAACAATTGAGATATCGTTGTACTCGTTTATGGGGTCAATTCAGGGAATTCTTGTCAAGGGCACCGTTTTGTTTCCAATACTTGTTAAGGGTAGGGTTTCATGTGCCAATACTTGTTAAGGGGTGCATTTTCAGAACATGAAAAATGCTTGTCGAGGGTGCTTTTCGAATCTCTGTGGTCACACATGGTATCCACTTGTCAATGGAAGTGGCCCCTTGGAAGATTCAAAACTTATAACAGTTTGGATGTGAAGACTGCGCACATGCACTGTACTCATTGAAAACCAGGGATGATGGAAAAGGGTCAATAATAATAATACATATGATTTATATCTTTAGCTTCTTTTCAATTTTGATTAAATGCTCAAGGCGCTTAGAAGAGAGCAAAACCGAAATAAAGAGAACTTAGAGAAGTACTTTAAAGGGTACTCAAGTAAATTACAAATGAGGAAAAATGCCTGTCTTCCAAACCTAGTAGGCCTACCTGCTGGTGAACAAATGCAATTTTAGGATGCCCATATGAATAATGAATGCCACAACCAACTGTAGACGATACAGTGTGTATTATGGTTGGTAATTCTAAGCTTTGGTATTGAATATTGAACTATTTTTTTTTTCAAAAGTACCAAGAAATTTATTGTAACTACCGTATAACTCGGCTATTTTCAAGTGGGATGATACGATTAAACGGCAGAGATTCATAGGCCCAAATTTACAAAAGTGGTTTCAATTGTACATGTATAGTACATACCGTGCTATGAAACCATGGACTACATGTACATGCAGATTTCTGGTATTATTGCGCTTCAAGTATGAATTTCATGCCCGTTATTTGCCAAAAGCGTGCATGGACTTTTCGTAGTGATATGCGATGAAATACGCCTAATTATGTACATAAAATCTGCATAGTCCATGGTTTTGTACCATGGTACAATTATGTAAACCCACCTTTGTGAATTCGGGCCATCGAGTCAAGAATCTGGAGCAAACAATCTCTAAATCATCTGTTACATTTTTGTTTCACATTGGATGCACAGGTGGTTCCAATTTGTACCCTGTAACTGAAGTCGAAGATAACTAACACATAGCCACCATGATGGGGGATGATGAAGCCCGAGAGGTGACATGCTGCTACTCCTCAGGCAAGGCACCAAGGATAAAGGAAACAGGATTAGATGTCAAAGATGCAGAGCCAGATCAGAAGGTATGTTTTTAACCGCCCTTTCACATGGTTGAAAAATTGTGATTTGAATGATGATTCCAGTGAAAAATAAGGCTAATGACAGATTTTTAGCATGTGTGAAACCAAACTAAAACATGATCAGAATAACATTATGCTAATCACAATCACAAATTCTTCTCCGGAGGTGAATTCCATTCAGGTGACAGTTTCGAATGAGCGTGTGAAAGGTCTGATGATTCTAAAGACAAATTGCCATCATCATTACAATGATGATTCAAGATTCACGTGTGAAAAGGCCCTTAGAGATTTTAGGATAGGAATTTTTTTCTCAGAGGCATCTGAATCAAAATATGAACACTCATTTGAAAATGTAAGATTTGTTTGTGCCTTTGCAAAGGCCAGTTCCTGTGCCTATGAAGTTTGAAAAACATCACTTTCTTTGACATGGTAAAAAGGGGTAGGTCTATTATACTCTATACCAAAGAAACAGCCATCAGGTAAATTTCTGTAACACGTTTTATTAGACTGAGGTGCTGTGGACAAGTTGGTACATCCCTGGACTGTGAACCACAAATTCTGGGGTTCAAATCCCACCGCAGCAGTCATTTAGCAAGGTATTTATGTACATTTGCCACTTTCCACCCAGGTGCAGTAAATGGGTACCCAGTAGGAAGATATTCCTCAAATGCTTGAGTGCCTTAGGAAGCCCAGCTAAAGCTAAAGCTGGGGTATTAATACCATTATCATGTTAAGTAGGGCCCGCTGGAAGAACAGTTTTTGGAACCTGAAGTGACTACCCTGGGTAGATACAACGTAATTGAATTATTATTAGTAGTATTAAATGTCCTATTTGATTCTTCTTTTCTTTTCTCTAACCAGAATCGATTGTCTCGATTCTGCGAGGTATTTGGGAAGATCGCCCTCATCGTCGGTGGATTCATCATCTTCTTGGGAGCGCTGCGGAACACCCTCACGTACTATCTTCAGATGTTATGGGGCGTGTCAGGCGATTTTTGGATGAGGCAATGGGGGAAGGTCTGTGATGTCTTTGAAGAGGACAGATTGAATATCTCATTGGGTAAATTTCATATTAATATTCCTTTACTGAGACTCTTTATAGACCTTCATGTGTATGACATCATAATCTCAAAGCTCCCTCCCTCAGAATATATGAAAATATGCATAAATAAAAGTGTTGTCACAGATGCGCCAGCTGCAGATCACCAATGCATGCAAGGCAATGGCTTCAACCGGCACAATGATGTTGATATATAAAGTCTATCAGACCAAATAAATTAGGTGTCAATGTGTGTAAAAAATTATCAGGCTTTAAAATGTATTTTCAGATTGGTTTTGTTTGATTGAAGAGTCATAATAAAGATGGAGATGATTTAAATATGTGTAGATTATGAAATTAATCTGCAAATTGAATTGCATAGGGAATTCTTGAATGACTGCTAAGAAGAAAGAAAATTGTACATTTTGTATGGTAAAACTTATTGCATGAATTTAGGTAGACGAATGGCACATATTTCTGATTGCTATGCATTTCTTTCCAAACGGAGTTGGATTGTTCTAAGATTTGGCCAGCTCAGGGCAGCGTTTCATCAACAATTTCGTCTGACAACTTTCCTTGATGACGATTGGCTGAGAGGCACTGTTACCATAGTAACTGTTGGATAAAACGTTACTTTTCGGATAAAACGTCTGACAAGTCCTTTCACGAAACACTGCCTTGTACTCGTGTAGAAATCCAAATTTTTTTGGTTGGATTAATATCACACTTTCAATGATTACTCTGAGTTCTCGCTCCTCCTTGTACTGGTTTATCACTCTTTATGATCATCACCATCTTCTGCTCTTTATCCAGCTATGTTTGTGGCCATCATCGTCCAGTATTGGCTCGTATGTGCTTTTTTCCTGATCGTCGATCTCACAAGACCATCGTTCATCATCAAATATAAGATACAGCCAACTCAAAATGACCCTGTAAGTGTATTTAACAGCTACATTGAAGGACAAAAAAGAAAAGTGATTAAAACATATACCGTATTAATTTGGAAATTAAGTAGAAGAGTATAAATCAGTATATGGAATAAAAATGGTGAAATTCATTTGTAAAAATTATGACTGTAAACTATTCCATGTTTGGCTTGTAATTTTCTATTAAGCCTTTTGAATTTTTTTTTTCAAGAAATGTTAATCAGAAAAGATTTCTCTTGAATACATGTAAGTCTGCATTTTGAAGTAAGGCAAAATTTTAACAAATTGCACACTGGGGATAAGGACAAGAATAAGACTATTGTGTACTTGATTTGTTTGTTTTGTTATACATATGTGCTTGCATCCTAATTGCAAGGTCTCTCTTGCATTGATCCTGACAGAGTGAGTAGCTATAAGGCATTCAACACCATGCATTCGCCATTGTAGGACACATATTATAAAAAGTTGATTTGAAAGCAAACTCTTGCTGAAATGTCAGCTACCATGACAACGGTGAAAATTCTGCTTCCTGATTGGCCATTCCATTGAAAGTTGACATTCCAGCAAGAATCGCCATCAAAGCAACTTTTTATGATATGTTGCTATATCCTTGCTTCTTGAAGTAGTTTGAGACCACAGTCAATTTCAAATTTTATGATGAAGTCTCTATCTTGGCCCAGTTTTTTTGTTATCATGATAGTATTGATCTGGGTCCTGTTACACAAAGGTTAGCGATTAATCGTACGCTTAATTTTCACGATTAATTGTACATTGTAGTCAATGGAATCAATCGTAGAAAAATGTTCTTCGATCATTGCTAAGTTTTGTGTTACGGGCCCCTGGCGGGTGTTTCATGAAAGTTGTCAGTTACTGACTAAATTGTCAGTGCTGACAATTTCAGTGAAATCCTTGGTTTTGATTGTTTGAAAGGCACTGGCCTCTGACTGTTACTATGGTATTTGTTGGAGAAAGACAACTTGTCAGTGCTGACAACTTTCATGCAACGGGCCCCAGAATTTGGAAAAACTGGCCTGTGGTCATTCAACATGTATCTCTTATGACCTTTTCTTTATAGATACCAGAAGGTAAACTGCGCAAGGCCGTGCTGACCGTCATCGCCAACCAGACTCTGGTTACATTCCCTATAGCATTTGGTCTGTACCACTTCATGGGATGGAGGGGATGTGGCGTCGGTCCTGCAGATCTACCGTCCTTCCAATGGGTCATGCTTGAGCTCTTTGTGTTCCTCATCGTCGAGGAGATTGGCTTCTACTACTCCCACAGGTCGGCAACTTATAGATTGTGTTTTTATTGTTAAAAACATGGGACAAGAAGTTCTAATGATGGTTTAAATCATAGTTCTGATTTCAACCTCTATTAAGGGTCCAATCCCAGCCTGATGGGTGTTTCATAAAGCTGTTCGTAAAGTTACGGACAACTTTACGCACGACTGGAACATGATCTTAGGTCCTAACTCAATTACATAGGGATATATCACTTGGCATGAGAAAGGGTTACCAGTTGTGCATAAAGTCATTCGTATCTTACAAACAGCTTTATGAAACGCCCACCTGGTGGGTGTTTCATAAAGCTTTTCGTAAGATAAGAACGACTTTAAGAACGACTGGTGATCCTTTCTCTTGGTAAATGGTATACACCATAGGCGATGGTTTAGCGCGTAAGAAAGGATCACCAGTTGTGCATAAAGTCATTCGTATCTTACAAACAGCTTTATGAAACGCCCACCAGGTATTTAGAAAATTATTCTATCTGGTTTCTTATTCTGATCTTATCTGATCGCGCAATGTTCAGCCAATGTTGCACCTTATTTCTGATCACTAGGACAACTGAAATAAATAAGATAAATGATGATATAATTTTCAGAATACTGGCCTAGGATATTAGGCCTAGTTGGAGGCGTGAGAACGTAGCTGGTAGAAAGGGGGTTCGTATTCCGGTGACCCGGGTCCGAATCCCACTTGGTATGCTAGTACGCTTTCGTAAGGCATTTATACTTATTACCAGGTCACTCAGTAGGGGACCTCAGGCCTCCGGTCCTTTGGTTTCATCGCATTCTGTTAAAAAAAATCACAAGCTCCATTTTGACCAATGAGAAGTGGACAAATTTCTGTTGTATTTTTTCTGGCATGCTGAATTAAATGTAAAAAAACAAAAAAACCCTGAAGAATCTGATTTCCCATTTTAAGGTCTTTGTCCCCAAGAAAAAGATGACAAGCAAGGAACAAAAAAAAATAGAGAAAAAAAGGGGAAGGGCATGTGTCCCCAAGACCCTGATAATCATCCTGGCCTTCATATAAAACATATTGGTCACCAAAACTTTAAGAGAGAAAAAAAATCAGGATTGGATAATCATCATTGCATTTTTTTAGGGTACATATACAAGCAATGTAGGAATTGAATGCGTTTTAAATCCGATCTGAAATGTCAGTTTAATTGAAAAAACAAAACTGGGAAAGTCTCTTTCATATCGCAAAGAGCTCAGTGGTGTTCGCGTAAGTTAATCCTGATTATTCCTTTGAACGCTGTGTTTCATCTTCCCTGTATCAATGTACAAGAGAGTGTAATTGAAGTAATTGAAAGAAATTGAATATCATGTCATCAAATTTTCCTCTTCCTCTTTCCTTTTCCTCTTTGTATCTTTTTAATGCAATTCTTTATACTACATGTACCATCACTAATATTGCATTAATTTGTACTTCTGTGCCTGAGTGTAGAACTAACACTATAAAAATGTCAAATTTAACAAGGGTTACATGTAGCATAATGATAACCATTAGAATACCAAGAATTTTGTACAAATGTCAAATAATGAAGAATTCTGTGTGACCTGTGAATTTTCACTCCTCTTATTTGTTTCCTTCTCAAATTCAGATTGTCCCACCATCCAAAGCTTTACAAGTACGTCCACAAGAAGCACCACGAGTGGGTTGCGCCCATCAGCGTGGTGGCCATCTACGCCCATCCCATCGAGCACATCTTCTCCAACACCCTCCCCGTGATCCTCGGCCCCATGATCATGGGCTCCCACGTCGCGACCCTCACCATGTGGACCATGCTGGCCCAGGCCTCGGCCATCAATTCCCACTGCGGGTACCATCTGCCCCTCTTGCCGTCCCCGGAGGCCCATGACTTCCACCATCTAAAGTAAGTAGGGGATTCCCCGGATTCCAAGGCACTGGGGCATTCTGGCCAAATAAAGCACTGGGAACGTGAGCTACAGACCTTATGTATATATAGCGCCCTCTCTCAGAGGGTATAGGAATACATGTAAATGGGGTTGTCAGAAATGCGCCAGCTAGCAACAGATTGCCAATCCATGCAAGGCCATGGCTTTAGCCTCTAAGATAGCGGTGTGATGACGTCAGTGCATAAGATCTATTGGGGAATAAAAGAATGGTTATAAATGGTTTCGACCCCCACCCCAAAGCTTTGTCTGCTTAGAACGTTCCAGTGCCACTGCCCAGATTCTTTCCTTTTCATCATTGACAAACTGGAACAGGGTAATACTTTAAAAGCCTAGTATTGTATTTACTGCATTTAGTAGTCATTGGCTGATTGATAATGAGGATAATGAGATATTAGGTTAATCATAGGGGGAAAATTCACCCTAAACATCCTGTTATTTTCATAAAACCAGAAAAATGATATGTGTAGCTTCATAAAAATCCATAAGAACAGGATTCTGGATTTTCAAAGCAGCTGCAGCCCCACTTTTTATGCAATATAAATTCCATTTGGCAATTCTATGAAATATTTACGTCCGACCCCCTCTATGTGGGACCTTCATTAAATTTTCAGTCTCTGATTTTTTTTGTTCTTCTGACAGTCTGTAATGTTTTCAAAGGACCATGACTTGGTCAGTTTATGGAGTGAAGTAAGACTTGGGGAAAGATGGGGGTTGGATTTTTAAAAAGGTTTATCATTTCATGACGTTGTCCCATTCCTATATTTCAATGGTGCAGTGTGTCTAGAAAGAATATCTTTCTTGTAGGAATGTGTTTGAAGAAAGATTGGAGTCTTCATCAGCTCACTTATTTCATTATATGCTTATCAGTGTTCTAGCTAGACCCATTTTAGTGGTGGTCACTATTCACGGCATTACAATTTCTTCAGGCCGAGCTAGTGGCCTTAAAGCCAAAAGTGAAGAAACATCAATGTAATAACCATTTGACATCAGCAAATCTCTGAAATTAAACTAATATATGTATTTATCAAATCTAAGTATATTTGATGTAAATTATGCAAATAAAACATTTTAAAGATTGAAATGACTGCAAGTGCAATATCTCTTTGCAGGAAGTTTGTTTTGAAACACTTTTCATTTGAAATTAGTGGTGGGTGGAAGCAGAGTTTTTCATGATGAGTGCTGGTCAGAAATCTGTGCCGGTTGGGCCGACCACTGCCACCCACTGTAGCTGTAACATATCGCTGTTCTGAAAATGACCGGGTATGAAATTTTAAAGTACCAAAGTGCAACTGTTTTCCATTCAATTTTGATGAAAATGTTCAGAGTTTTTCTTATTTGATTTTACTCTATTCAGTATTCATGTAAATTTCAGGCTGGATGACTCGTCTAAAACCCAAATAACATAACATAGTTTTCATAGACATTTGATGCAACACATTTCAAGGGGAACTTTATTCTTGCTATCTTCTTTATCATTCTCGTATCCTCTGCTCAGGTTTACCAACAACTATGGGACGCTTGGCATCCTAGACCGCCTCCACGGTACGGACGAGATGTTCCGCAAGACCAAGCCCTACCTGCGTCACTTTCTTCTCCTAGGACTTACCCCAGTCACCCAGACTTACCCCGATGACCCCAAGTGCAGGGATCTACCCTGTGACAAGGATGAATAACCAGGGGTGACCCCCACCTCTTCCCCGGAATCCCCCCCCAACATATATGACCTGCCACCCACCCCTAAACCAACAATAAGTTGCCCAAAATGAATTTTGAGATTTTTATTGAACTTGTAAAGCACACCCAAGCATTTAAAAAAAAAAAAAAAAGAATTGACTACAAATTACTTCTTTACCAAAAAAAATCAACAATAAATCTCAAAAATGAATTTTGAGATTCTTTTATTGAACTTGAAAAGCACACTAAATCTTTTTTTTTAATTAAAAAAAAAATATTTTACTGAAAATAATTATTTTTTACCCCCCCAAAAAATCAAGTTATTCTCAAAAATGAATTTTGAGATTTTTATTGAACTTAAAAAGCACACCGAAGCTTTTTTTAATAAAAAAGAAACTTTTTTTACAAATAAAATGCTTTTTGACCCCCAAAAATCAACAATCAATCTCAAAAATGAGTTTTGACATTTTAATGAACTTGAAAAGCACACCCAAGCTTTTTTTTTAAACAAAGAAAAAAATTGCCCCCAAAAATACTTTTTAACAAAGAAAGATCAACAATAACCCACCAAAATGCTTCATTGAATGTGAAGAAATTCAATGAGAGCTGAAAAGAATTAGGAGAGAAGGTTTTAAGTTGGAGTCCAACTCAAGAATGAAATGTGCACACTGTACATATTCAGTGAAACTTCCAAGAAAATCTGGAAAAAGTGATGTTAGAGAAACTCTTCTTATCTCATATTTTATTAAATTTTACAACTTCAAAATTTACCAGTGTATGGGAGAAGAATCACTCTCTGGCTGCTATTTCCTCAAGCATTTTGCTTACGATAGCTGGCCTTGTTCATAATTACATGTATATCCATGTAAATTATTCTACTATTATGTAATTGTCACACTTTTTAATTCTATCATTTATTTTTGTATTTATTTTTTAACATTCATTATGGTTACTCTGATTCAGTCAAGTATTGAAATTATCAATAAATGCAGAAACACCTGCTACTGATGTAGGCTAATTTTTCATTTTTTTTTTACTTTTTAAAGACCAGATTTTACTAGTTTTATTATTTCCTGAGAACCTTTCATGTTGATTAATTGTTGGTTTTGGGTTGGCTGGTTGCCCCCTTTAGACATTTGTTTAAAATTCCTTTTAATAAAGCAGCAAGAATCTCTTCAGAAACATGACCAAGAAGCCAATGTCCACTGTACAGGGTCTGTAAGAATTTTGGAACCAAGTACAGAGAAACATCTTTAATTATATATCAGAGTTCTTTGCCAGTGATCTTCTGGTTGGTATTAACCCCACCCCTTTGCCATGTACTCGTGGGTCCCGTCTTACAAAGAATTCAGGGGTGTGAGAGTACAGATTTTTATCTGATTTCAGATTTTTTTTTGTTTTGACTTTCATCTGAAATTTCAGCTTATATTTGGCTTTCCTCTGTACAAAAAGTATGGGAGCTCTTTCTATTTCAGACTTTTTCAGTACTCTTCAGCTTTTTTCAGATCTCTTTATTTGTGAACCACTCACACCCCTGAGAATTGCGATTGATCCAATCAATTGTTAATCTATGGAAATCCATCAGTCATAATTTCATTTACACCGTCTTCTTAAATGTCTTTTGTAAACAAAGGAAAACACACCAAATTGTTAAGAAAACAATAGATTTATGAATGTGCATCATACCAAGTAACATTTTGAACAAACATGTATTTTAGATGTTGACGTGGCTGGCTTTCCATAGTTGTGGTTGATCGGATCAATCATAACTCTTTGTAAGACGTGGCCTTGAACTTTTAATGCCAGTGTGAGGGCTTTCTTGCCAGATGAGTGGTAGTGTCAACCTGGAATATTTGAAGATTGGGAGCTTACCCAAGTCTAGAAGCATGTTGAAAAGATGCAACTGCAATGTGTATGACAATCAGTGATGACTCCCAATACAAAACAACTTTGTCAGCAATTTTGTGTTCCAGAGGGTTGTGACCCACTGCATACAACCGTATTGGGTTCCATGACATTGTTCCTCTCTAAATTCCACCCATAATCGAATGACCAACTTCAAGCCTAGATTTAACACCATACCCTACCCTAAAACTAACCCTAACCTAATATGAACCCTATTGCAACCCTGACCCTAACCCTACATCTCAAGACGAAATTCAGCCCGGAGCAATTGTTGCAGGAGCAACTGTCGCGTCAATCTTTATTGACCCATATTTAAAAAAAATATACAAACGCTCTTCACCATGTTGATCACACCAGTAATTCATTAACTTCTTTGTGGCTCCTTAAGCGGTCCATGAGTAGCACCTTTTAACACTGTGACACCTATATATGATACACAAGCTGGTAACACACTCGTTTAGTAGTTACATTGTTCAGTGCACAAAATTTTACATTGTTTTTATTTTCTTTCTGTACGTCTGCTGAGTATGCAGATGGAGCATTAAAGATAAAAATGTAGAAATAGAATTAACTAAAAGATGGTAACCTTAACCCTTTGAACCCTATAGGCCGGAATACCGGCCTGCCAGAAAACATGCAAATACTCGATACCATGTGACTTCAAAAGCATGGATTCTAAATGTCAGGTGATCTTCTAAAATGACGTCATCTTTCTAGTACGTGTAGGAATATTTAGTCGATAATTTCAGTCAATGTCGGCAATGATTTCGAAAGGATTTAGCTTAAAAAATGGCCAAAATATGCCACTTTTTTGTGAGTGCTTGTGTCGTAGGTGCAGTAACACACGCTGTAATACGCGGCGAGTCACGTGCTTACTATGGGGAAGCAATTGGTATATTTCACTTTGGTGAAAACAGTGATTTTGAGCCCAAAACAGACACTAAATTTGATATTTCTGATTGTAGACTAGGTCTACGAGAAGCCAAACAACTTCAGCCGGCTCGGTCCGGGTACTAGCGGGGGGAAGGTGCCGTTGGGTCTCGAATCATGGAGGATTGTGTGAATGTGGTCGAGAAGTCATTTATGTGCAAGTAATTGAGGGTGTATGTCACGGCCGCCCCTAATAATTCAGGGTTCAAAGGGTTAAGTGAGAATAACAGAATAGTTAAAGATTAAAAAAAAAAAGAGTGAGGTCTTCTGGAAACTGAATCCTATATATTCAGATGTTATTTTTTTATGTATGGTCGAGAATAGAGTTCTCAGAAAAATAACATAAGACTTTGGATGATTTTCATTTTTATAAATAATGCATTTTGGGCAAATTATTTGTCACCTAGTAGCCATGTGTCATACATGTGGCAGACCAGCTGTATGCTCAGTGCCATTGCCACTGCCACAAGGTAGATTGTTCAAAATATACCATTCCTAGTATACATTTGCTGAAATTGTGTGAGAGTGATGTCATAAGGTCGGCTACTGTCAAAACTGGGACACAACATAAATGCTGAAATAAGCCTTGGTCTGTTGCTTTTTTTAAAGGTTGTTGCTAGGCAACATGGCTATTTCTTTATTGCTTGAAGTAGATTGATATCTGATGATATCAGAATTTTCTTCTGATCAGAATACCTGGGGGTATGTTTTTTTCAAGAGGGAAGTTGTTTCACCCTCTGGCACAGTATTCCCACTAAAGAGAATGTGATATGACTTGTACCCCCATTTATAGTAGCTTATTCTCTGGGGCTGAACTCTCTGTAGCCTATATTATATTGTGTATTTTGCACTTGTAAAGAAACTTACCTTGGGAGTAAATGTTGAAATAGAAGCATTCCTGGAGGAAATGAAATTGGATACCTTACGAAATAGGAATTTGTGCAATCGTAGCAGGTCATGAAATCTGATACATGCACACACAGAAATATGTCCATCTTGAATAATCTTCACGATACAATTAAGCAATGAAAGTCATTAAGCAAAACTGACTTGTAACTTCAAAGTGGCCTATCAGAATATATTTTGTCTAAACTGGGGACCGTTGCATAAAAATTGCCTTAATAAAACTCTGGCAAATAAACCTAATTTCTGGCAAACAAAATTATGCCATTGAAAATTACACATTATTTATGGCATTATTTATTATGGCAAAAGTTTTATGCAATGGGCCCCTGGTATATGTGTGTACACTATGTTGTTAACTTTGATACATAAATCAGAAATGTACGTTCTAGTGGGTACAAGGACATAATAATCCTGCATTTTAAACTTGTATGGGAGACCAAAACAAAAGGGAGAAGGAAATAGTGCTAAATTTTATTAAGTAGAATAGTGTCATACATTATATACATAGCTTCATGTAATATCTATAGGAAAAGTTTACTTGTTCTTTTATGCAACATAGCATTCGTGGATTTTGTGTGGAATCTTTGGGTAACACATATGCAAAAAAAGGGTTCTGTCGATATCGCTCAAGAATGCCGAAGCTTGATTATAGATATATGTAAATAGATTTTATTGATGAAATGATATGAAAAGATGTCGCTCAAAAATGCAGAAGCATGACTATACACAGCAAAAACTGTGGTGTTAACCGGTGTACATAGAGGACCACACCAGTTATTTTACACCGGTGTTAGATTGGTGGTGTTAGTTTTACATCTATAGGTGTTATTACAACACCTTTGGTTGTTACATTTACACTCTTTGGTGTTATGTTCAATTTCTAGGGTGTAATTCTAACACCTCAGGGTGTGGTCCTCTATTAACACCAATTGGTGTCAGTTTTAACACCACAGTTTTTACAGTGTAGATATATGTAAATAGATTTTATTGATGAAAAGACATTTGCCGTACCTTGGCTCTCAAGATTTTTTATTAAATATTCTATTCGAGACTAATTTTTTGCACATTTACTCCTTGTAACGGTATGATTGTGAAAATGTATGATATAGAATGCTGCACCAAAGTTAAGCAATATCCTTTATAATCAACTTTGTATCAATGGTCTAATCCTTGTGTTATGTAGTTGCTCGATGTGCTATGCAGCTACATTTTTTAGAAAAATAATTTTGTCCAAAATGATTTTCCCTATTCTCAAAATGGACTTCTTTCCCTTTCTCCTGTTTTAATCCATCACGATATTTGCCTTGCCTTGCTGCTGTGATAGTGGATTTTAAGAGTGCACTATTCTTATATTTAATCAGAAATATATGTTATATTCCTGTTATATAGTCCTGCTAGGAATAGTGTAAGTTGTATTTTTAGTGAACAAAAATCATGTATGTCCCTTTTTTCAAATACAAGTAAGTAGCTCATCTAGATGAATAGTTTAGATATTGTATTTGCTTTAACTTTGCATGGATGGTTGCTTTAAATGTGTAATTGGTGGCTCACGTTGAAATATACATGCATATCAATAAATATATATGAAAAATATATCAAAGAGTGAAATGCTAAGAACAATTGTAAAGGATGATTATTTCATTTTGATATGTGAGTTGGGAAATGCTTGGTTTATATCAGTGTATGGTCATATTAGCCCATGAGATATGTACAAGCCTATCAGTCTAGTCAAAGTGAGGATGGTGGGGGTCGGGGGGGGGGGTATTTTATCCTACCTATTGGATTGAACATCAATGAATAAGAAACTATAGTATATTTTCTTGCCACCTGTCGTGATAAGATATAACAAAATATGGGTATATGCACGGAAGATTGACAGGTAAACCCATTATCAGCGCGATAAAAGATTTTTTCTAAAAAGGAAAAAAAAAATTACCCCAAATCCCCTTAAAACAAACCATACTACATTATTACATCCCAGCCAAGATGAAAGTGATGATGATGATGGTGGTGGTGGTGATAATTGATGGATTTTTTTCTAAAGATTTTTTCTAAAAAGGAAAAAAAAAATTACCCCATATCCCCTTAAAACAAACCATACTACATTATTACATCCCATGATGAAAGTGATAATGATGATGGTGGTGATGATGATTGATGGAGGTGGTTATTATAATAATGATGATGGTGACGATGATGACGATGACGTCATTGATGGTGGATGACGAAGACGATAATAAAACAATGATTACAGTGATAGAGTCTCGAACAATCCAGCTCAAAGATAAATGAATAGCCCCATCTTCGTCAAAAACGATTTTCCCCCTAGACCGAATGAAGAGGGGGGGGGGGGGGGGGGGGGTCCATGCGTAAACGATATGAGAATGGTGAACGAAAAGAATTTCGGAAGATGGTAAAGGCCGAAGTGATTGCATCTGGGAGGCATTTTATTCAAATTTTGTTTCAAAACGCTCTACCAATCATATCAAATGCTAGAAATTATTTTTTTTTTCTCTTGGCAACAATAACAACAGCAACAAAATTAGTTGTAGCAAGAACAGCGCTTAAAACTGTAAAGAACGAACATAATTGATTGATTCTTATTCGTATTCTGCTTGTTCAACCAAGGAGTATTTGCTATGATATACTAATCCCATTTTATCCGATCTCGGTAAACCAATTAACAATGTCTTCTCATTTACGGCGCAGAAAATAATCTTCATTAATTTATTCGTGGAGTTACTGCTATATGAGACAGTCTCTACAACCGATGTACTAAGCTATAATCATTAGCTTGGCCCTAAAAGGGTCTCAACATAACCATATTGGAACCTATATACACAATATCTCTAAAATATAAGAAAATAAATTGCAGGAAATATAAAATTGTAACATTTTCCCGCAAAAATTGAGTCGTGTAACATGCAGTTTTCATCAGGTTCTGTAACGCGCTATAACATTATAATGGCCTATTCATAGCTAGTATAAAAGAAGGAATATACAACACAATCTTGTTACTATATGGAAGCAATTTGTTTCATCAGTCTTCATCCCATCACCCTCAAAACGAAGGGCCGCATCTCTATCAGATTTCATTTGTATGGAAACAATTATAACATTGGACTTTATCGAAGCATATTGTAAAAATTTTATAGGTTTAGATCAAGGGCTATACACTTCGTAATTCCGAAACACGTAAATTGCCTATACCTCGATGTTCTTTAATCCGAAAACGTATAAAATGGTTCGTTAATCCGAAAATCTGTGGCGTTATTCCGAAGGTTCGTTAATCCGAAAACGAAATAAGGTTCGTTGTTCCGAAGATTCGTAATTAGTCCGAAAACGAAATGAGGTTAGTTCGAAACAAGGTTAGTTAATCATTTAGTTTTCGGACTAACGAACCTTCGGAATTACGAACCTCATTTCGTTTTCGGACTAATGAAAAATTCGGAATTACGAACCTTCGGAATAACGAACCTTCGGAATATCCGAACCTTCGGAATAACGAAGCTTCGAAATTAGGAATGTATATGAGAGATCAAGTGGGGTCAGATGAGATGAAGGCAAACTGGTCTAAATGTATATTTAATTAGAGTCCTAATCGCCTGTCAAATTAGAACCCACATACTAAGCCCGAGTTGAAGAATCACGGGAAATAGTCAAATAAATTTTAGCAGACTAACGAACACCAATTATAAAAAAAACTCTTACCATTTTTCTCTTCTGGCCTATATTTCAATTTTAATTTTCTTCTCTTCCCGTCTCCTTAATCATTTACTTTCATTTAATCACCTCTCATTGGTGTGCACACTGTAAAAACTGCGGTGTTAAAACTGACACCAATTGGTGTTAATAGAGGACCACACCCTGAGGTGTTAAAATTACACCCTAGATATTAAACATAACACCAAAGAGTGTAAATGTAACAACAAAAGGTTTTGTAATAACACCTATAGGGGTAAAACTAACACCACCAATTTAACATCGGTGTAAAATAACTGGTGTGGTCCTCTATGCACACCGGTTAACATCACGATTTTTGATGTGCAGTTTCTCTTCCTTATAAGGGCATATTATTACATTGTCTTTAAGCGACTAGTCAGTGTTTCCACTTTGAAGGAAATTTCAGAATTCCGGGAATTAAATCTGGATTATTTTCAGCTAATTTTCGGGAAATGAAAAAATAATCCATGAAATTCTGGGAAATCAGAAAATTAGTTAAATAGGCCTATACAATTTAACGCTGCAACTTTCAATATTCATGTTAGATTAAAAAGAATTGTTTGCATCATACGTAGTCCAAATTGTCTGCTTGCGCCCGCGCTCGCTTTTTTGTATTTTGGTTGCTATTTTTAATAGGTGCATTAATTAAAAAAAAAAAACGATTAAATTCCTTGATTTAAGCTTGCTTAGTTATTGTCCAACTTTCGTTAAAAATGAAATTTGAAAATTCCGGAAAATATCTTTATGAATTTTAGTAAATTTGAGATTCAGTATCAGGAAATTTGTTTTGGACCACTGGAAACATGCACTGAAGCAACTTAACCCGTATCCAGGACCCGTTTATGCATAGAAAAGTCAATTTAACGTGAAGATCAAACTCATCAATAATTCATAATGATAAATAATTACCGAGAATTAACCTTCAAATCACGAAAAGCCAAAATGGCTTTCCACTTACTTTACATATTTCTTAGACTGCTAGATTCTGACCCCTGAAATTAAAAAACTTATCAATCAAAGCTAAATCCCGTTTGAAAGTTACATGTAAAGAAACAAGCCATAATCTTGAGGTTTTTTTTTTCTTTTTGAAGACAACTCACGCAGCTGTCCCTCACACAATTTGCAAGTCCGTTAAAAGGTTTATTAATTTAATTTGTTATAATGACTAGAGCTAGGAAAGGGTACATAAATCTGAATTTCATTACCTGGTAATGGATCAAGTGCATAATTATAGAATGGATATGTTTATACTCACTGTATGCACGAAGAGCCCGCAAATGTAAAGTTTGAACGAGAAAATCAAACGTAATGGTAAAAATCTACCTTTAATTGGAAAATCATGCAAATATCATAAACGGAATTTCCTGTAAATTCCAACAACAGTACAAACGATTATGCAACAGTCAATATTACAAGCAAGTGCATTATGTCTCTGTATAAATAGTGAATATTACTAGTATATATATAGTAGCTTGTACCGTTTTCATTTAGTTTTGTTAAGTTTTATTTATTCCTCTGGAACGAATGTTGCTCATTTTGCAGAAGAGCAATGTGAATTTTGTTTACTTGAGATAAAATAAGATGATTACAAGTAAAATACTAAAGGAAAACTCGTGGATCGCACAGAATGGTACTCAAAGGTCATTGAGTCCCACCAGAAAGTGAACTTATTTAAGTTTCAAATTTTGCTATATGTCTTAGATATTTGATAAATATTGTGAAATTAGGTGATGAAATATTACATACAATAAAGTTTATTTCTGGTCTCACGGAACATAGTAGTGCTGTTGTCTACATTCAACACTCAGCATGAAGGAGTGCATCATGTGGTGGGGTTAACTAACTTTTGAGCACGACTGTATGAATGTGTTGTATGTATGTATGTATGGGTGTATGTATGTATGTATATATATATATATATATATATATATATATATATATACATACGTAAAAAGAATACTTAAATTTCATTTTCCTATTTTTGCGCCCCCAATAAGGGAAAGGCAACCGCTTCGAGTCCCTCACCCGGATTCGCCCAAGCCACCTCGCTTCCGGTTACATTTCATTATATATGATATTTGAGTGCTCTCTCTACGTATATATATACAGTGCGTCCCACCAAAAACGAAACCGAGATTTATCGATGATTTATCATAACTTAATCACAAATACAATAGACAAATGACCTACCATTGTAAAGCTTAGAATCTCCTCTTTCATCTGAAATTACTTAGATTATTTCTTATTCACGCATGAGTGAGCAAAAACGATTTGAAGAGGGGATACCAAAAAGTCACTTGGCGGGCTGTATCTGTGTTTCAAAAAGAAAATAAAATTTTTAGAAAGTTCAATATCTGTTCTTTAATTTGATACCTCAATCACAGAAAATGGTCAAGAAATAACAAAGTTCTGGTTATTTGAAATAGGGCTTAAATTTCAATAATTACATAACATGAAGAGGTTTTACAGGCTAGCGTTCAAACTCTCTCGACACTCCGTTTTGTTGACGATCAGCCATGCATTCAGTCTTTTGTTACCGTGCGATAGCTTCTGTGGGAAACCGGTGAAACACGTTTATTTAATGATATTATGGAAATACAAGCATTTTTTGAGGGATCATAACTTTTTTACTTCTTGACCATTTTTGTGATTAAGGTATCAAATAAAAGAGCAGATATTGAACAATTTAGGCAGGTGATTTTCTTTTTGAAATTCAGATACCCCAGCCAAATGAGTTTTTGGTATCCTTTCTTCAAATTGTTTTTGCTCACTCATGCGTGAATGAAGAATAGTCTAAGTAATATCAGATGAACGAGGAGATCCTAAGCTTTACATTGGTAGGTCATTTGTCTATTCTATTTATGATCAAGTTATGATAAATCATCGCTAAATCTCGGTTTCGTTTTATGTGGGACGCACTGTATATATATATATACATACACATAATATATATATACTTAAGAGAGAACACTCAAATATCATATATAATGAAAAGTAACCCGAAGCAAGATGGCATCGGCGAATCCAGGTGAGGGGGCGCGAAGCGGCTGCCCCTCCCTTATTGGGGGCGAAAAAATAGAAAAATATTGAGAAAAGAAGAGAATGGGAGAAGATGATAAAAATACATAAAATAAGAAATAGGAAGATAAATCAGCAGACGAAGAAAAGTTACGAAGGTACCAAATCAGAATAAAAAATCTGCTCGTGCTTCGCATTGCCTGTTTACCATAATTATTTGATGAGATACATGTCCTCTTCAAGTGGATTAAAATGGCGTCTAAGATATCCCATTAAAGAAGAAGATCTGATCACGCCTCGAGCTTTCATCATTTTGTTTATCTTTACACTCATCCTGTTCATGATTGCATGAAGTATTTACATTTCCTGTTTCCTGGTCTTAATCTGCAAAAATTGCGCTCACATTATTTATTCATTGGCATATGTACCCTATTATGATGTCAAAGTCAAAAGTTGAAGAGCAAAACACTCACACAAAAAGGAGGGGGACTCACTCCAAAAAGAAGTAGATTTCGGTAAGGAAGAATTTGACAAGCAAGCAAAAAATGAAAAAAAAATATCAATACAAACTGAAGATGACTTTCTACTTTTAAGCATAGGCCTACCCACCTGATTTCCGGGGGGGGGGGGCGATGCCTGTGGGGAATAATATACGCGACACCCCCAGGCAAATCTTGGGGGAGGGGGGGGGGGTGAAGGCGGTTACATGCATGCAGCCATGAACATGCAACAGGGGGCTAGGGCAAAGTAATGTCATGTTCCCGCTCTCCATTCTCTTTATTTTCATGAATGCATCCCTTGTAACAAAATCAGTTACAGCGAGTTTATCTTACAGATTAATTCAGTAGTCAGACCATTTTTTTTTTCGTTCTTGGAGGACAAAACTTGAATAATACATTGAGTGACTGAGACAGTTTGAGAAAATCAATGCGAGGTCGGATGCAGACGTTTGGTTTGAAATTTTAATCGAATTGAAGCCAATTAATGTCCTTAGGGGTGTCATTGATAATGGTAGTGAATATGAATGTTCGGTTGTACGTCCTTGACAGAGTTTGAATTAAGTTATGGTTGTTTTGGCTAACGCGTTTGCGTTTTAGGGGCTACTGCATGCATGGTAGCGCTTACATTCTAAGTGAAACACTAAAAAAATCACTAAGTAAAATTTTACCCAATATTGGGTAGAAATGGAACATGCATGTTTGCTGTGTATTTTTTATACCCCATATTGGACAAAATACATGTTAAATGGTAAATTTCAACGCAACCTTGCGTAAAATTTACAAAATGTTTGGTATCTTTATACTTAACCAACATGCATGTTTTACCCATGCAATATTTTTTTTAGAGTGAAGCAAACTTTAATCTTTATCAATTCACCTCCCACTCCTTTTCTTTTCTTCTTTCTTCTTTCGTCTTCTTCTTCTTCTTTTCTTCGTTTTCTTCTTCTTCTTATCTCCAATTTCTTTTTCTTCTTTTCCTCCTATTACTCTAATTTTTTTTATAGTGAAGCAAATTTTAATCTTTATCAATTCTCCTCCCACTCCTCTTCTTTTCTTCTTCTTCTTTCTTCTTTCGTCGTCTTCTTCTTCTTTTTCCTCTTTTCTTCCTTTTCTTCTTCATTTTCTTTTTCTTCCTCTTATCTTCTATTTCTTTTTCTTCTTTTCCTCCTATTACTCTCATTTTTTTATAGCGAAGCAAACTTTAATCTTTATTAAATTCTCATCCCACTCCTCTTCTTTTCTTCTTCTTCTTTTTTCGTCGTCTCCTTCTTTTCTTCTTCTTTTTCTTCTTTCCCCTTTTTTTCTTCTTCTTCACCTCCTTTTTACATTTTCGCATTTGATGTAGTTAATATTCATAGATTTGACCCAAAAATCTCTCAAAATAATGTATTATCAAAATCATGTCATGTTAGTGTCTCATTACCAATCAAGTATACTTATAGTCTGATTTTGAAATCCATCAAATTGCTTACTAGTACTTGATTCGTATTTAATCAAAGCTTAAGCATTAACTAGATATCTGAGTTTTGTATTATCAAAATCATATCATGTGAATGTCTCATTACCAATCTGATTTTGAAATCTGTTTTCATGAAATGATAGTCTGATTTTGAAATATATCAAATTGCTTATTTGATACGTACATCAGCAAGGCTTAAACATTAACTAGATTTTTATCTGTAAGGGTACCAAAAATGTACAACTCCGTTATCCCCCCGATATCAATATTTTATATTCTATGGTCATCATTTTTTCAATCATCTTGATCTTAAATAACGATGCCTTTTTTAGACCTTGTATCTTGTAGATGTCATGATTGTGATTCCACGTTTCGAATAGTATAATTAAGCTGATTGAGTGTTGAAATAAGTGACACATTTTTCAAATCGTATCAATATTAGAATTTTTATTGGTCCGAGAGAGGTAGCGTAGAGGTTCACTCTAAATTCCAAGGATTGTATAGGTTGCAATATAAAGATTTGAATATAAAGGTCAAGTCCACCTCAGAAAAACGTTGATTTGAATCAACAGGGGAAAAAAAGCATACACTGAAATTCTCATCAAAATCGGATATAAAATGAGAAGTTATGGCATTTTAGATTTTCGCTTGTTTTTCACAAAACAGTTATATGCACAACGATCAGTGCTATTTATGCAAGTGAGAGTGTCGATGACGTCACTCTCTCACTATTTCTTTTATTTTTATTGTTTGTATTATACAAAATTTCAATTTTTACTGATTTGGCAAAAAATAACCAACTCGACTTAGCTATAAAATGTTAAAAAGATATGAACAATATTACATGTTCAAGAGGAATAAATTTTTGTTTCACTAGACAATGAGGAGAAAAAAATATTTCACGAAATAAAAAATACAGAATTAGTGAATAGGTGATGTCCTTAGTCTCCTCATTTGCATACCGACCATGATAAGCATGTAACTATTTTGTGAAATTAAGAAAAAAATATCATAACTTTCTCATTTTACATCCCATTTCAGTGTTATGCTTTTTGGATTTTTTTTCTTGTTTTTCATCGACTCAACTTTTTGATGGGGGTAGACTTGTCCTTTATAGTTTTTTTGTTAGATTCAAAGGTTAACCTTTAACAGGTGACACATATTGGTGACGGCATGCACAAAAAGTTTCCACCAAACATTCTCAATACTGCTAAACTTTACGATTCAATAGTTTTTAAAAATCAAATTTCGATCAAATTTCCAGCGTTTTAGTAGTGTAGTTCTACTGTTTGATTTAGACGTTACATTTTCGGCCTGGAGTACCCATTTAAATAAATCTTCATAAAAACTCTTCCTTCCTATATCATATACTGATCCACATTGCATTAGAAGATTCAACATGTCTCCGTTTTTTCTGGGAGTTATTTGCAATTTCGAACGCATGAAATAAGATCCAGATAATAATGAAACCTATTTTATAATTACATTATGTAATTATGCATAAGATCCTTTCCTTGTAATCTATCTCAGACATAGACTTCTGCATGGATACGCCCGTGCAAATCTAATCGAGACATTAAAAAAAAAAGCTGATTCAAACGGACTGTATCGTGTTCAAGGGGGAAGGGGACTTTTAAATTGAGGTTTCGGCGACATGTCATTGATGTAAATGAACCGGGGGGGGGGGGGGGGGTTATAGGCGATACGGCCTCTACTTGGCACATAAATTAGTACATTTTTATTTGCCCAGCTATCTTTGGGCTGAAGAGGGCATATCCGGTACATACGTTGAGAAATAATGATAAAATGAAATAGAAATAAATTTTCTGAGAATTACCCCTTTAATATTGTTCCCCTCACAGAAATCTGTCCCTTATTTGGGTAAAGACCCTTCTTAAGTTTTCGCTTTTCAGGGAAATTGGACCCAAGCATGGCGTGTACAAGAAATTTAGACGAATTTTAATGCCCTGCGTGTTCTCCCTATAGTGACTGAGGTATAATGGCAATATGATTTTTAGGCTGCGTTCTTTCTTATACATGACTGGAATCGTATGTAGATCACCGAAAGAGGAATCTTCACGCCTCTTAAGCAGAGCAGTGGCGGTTAATGTGCTCTCTTAACAGTACGGTAAAAATTGAAGACAGAAGAGAGAGAGAGAGAGAGAGTAGGAAAGAAAGATACACATTGTGTGAGGGAATGAGAAAGGAAGAGATGGATGGAGGGTGATAGATAGATAGATAAAGAGAGAAAGAAGAGAACAGAATGAGAGAGAAATGGGAGAAAGAGATGGTCTCGAGGGGGAGAGAGAGAGACAGACAGGGGGGGGGGACATGGGGGTGGACTGGGACACCTCGTTCATTTATTTTCTACTTAACCGAAATGTACTGGTACTCAATCGTGTATTTCCAATAACTGAACCACATGACTTAGAAGAAACAGACAAAAAGATAGATAGATAGGTAGATAGAGAATAGGTAGATAGTTGGGTAGATAGATAGATAAAAAGATAGATATGTAGATAGATAGATAGATAGATAGATAGATATATATAGATAGACAGATAGATAGGTAGATAGATAGATATGTAGATAGAAAGAGAGAAAGAAAGATAGATAGATAGGTAGATAGATATGTAGGTAGATAGATAGGTAGAAAGATAGATAGATGGATAGATAGATATATGGATAGACAGATAGATTGATCGATAGATATGTAGATAGAAAGAAAGATAGATAGGTAGATATATATATATATAGATAGATAGATAGATAGAAAGATAGATAGATAGATAGATAGGTAGACAGATAGGTATATACAGATATATAGATAGGTAGATGGGTGGGGTGTGTCACCTCGTTCTCAAATGTGAGTTTCGAATAACTGAGCCACGCCTAAGGAAATCAAGAGAATAGTTAGCATAATTCATAAGAGTACAAAGATAGCATGTGGGAGGATAGGCGACTGAGGAGGTCGTGGATTTAAACATCATTTAACGGCTTATACCTGCGATTTCTTCACTCTCACGGAATATTTTACGGTATGATACGTAGATGCTCTCAAACCCGGGAGAGTGTATTCCATCAAAATTTAATCATCTTGCGACTTTCATGAAAGTTATTTATTCTAAATATTCGATTTTGCCAGGAGCATAGCATGTATGAGGAGAAAAATATAAGAAATAAATAAAATATACAAAATGTATAGAAAAAAAATGATATCCATATTTAATGTTATTGTTGGAAATAGAAATCGTCGTACATTCATTTTACCCAATTAATCGCGGAGCGGCCCTGCAGTCACTGAGAAGAACCAGATCGACGTTGCTCTATTCCTTAAATCATTGAAAATGTGTGTGTGTGTGGGGGGGGGGGGTGAGTGTGTGTGTGTGTGAGTGTACGGTATGTTGCGTTCTTTTTTTAAATTTCCTTTAATATTGATATCATTATTAATAGAGAACGCCAAATCTATCCAAAAATGGATTTTGTATTAATTTGTCTCACTTTTTTGGCTCGCTCTCATCTTTCCAGATTTTTTAATGGCCCCCTCAAAATGTTTGGCTTACTGATTAATCATTTTATTTGTTTATTTCATTTATTTGTTGGTTTTGTAGCGCTTTCATAGCATAGCGAGATTATAGGAACCGCTTTGCACGCGGCGGCGTCATCAACATTGGAATCTAAACCAAAGGTTAAGTTTTTGAAATATCACAACTCTAGTTCATTTAGGGTCAATGAACGTAGTAGTAGTATTGTACAACGCCCACATCTCGTTGAAAAGAGCATCTTTCTTTCACCTCATGCAAAATCTCGCATCATCGCACTCATGCCTATTCGCTATTTGTATATTATTACATGTATATGAAAGGCGGTTTTTGTGAATACAGTAATTATTTCACGTCCATTTTCAAAGTCGGCACTGCTGCTATATTGAATCGCATAATGCAGGCGAGACTGCCAGAGGCGCTCCACTTGTTATCATAATTATGAATGGTGTTTTTGTGAATAATTACTCATCGTCTCGTCTCGATGAAATTGTCAAAATAGATGATATTGATAAAAATAATAGCAGCGCATGTACTCTCAACAAAAACAGAGAGAAGAACCGATGTGATTAAAAGGCTCACTGATCAGCTCCAATTTAAGTTCCTGAATATGAACAAAGTGAAAATCGAATATTAAAGTATTTGTAAAACTTGCTCTTATTGACGAAATAGTTTTGTCTATGTCCACTAACATCACCTGTCATTATTATGGATTCTGTAAAAAAATATAATGCACAGTTCAATATCTTTAATTTGAAGGCATCTGAAGTTGATATGTCACACCATAGTCGGACGGGTTTGTTTAACTGAGTCACATTTTACCAAGGAGTTGTGACCGAGTGTTGCCGTTCCTTGCGATCATTGATAAAAGCTTATATGAAAATTCCAATTGCATATTAACTAAATAATTCAAATATAAAGACAAAAATACAAAAAAGGGAGATAAAACCGAGTTAAATGATTTCAAAGATATCACTGCCGCGATGGCGACCATTCCTCTTCTTCCTCCTTAAAAAAAGGGATAATTCTATTTTTGTCACTGATTTTCCGGGATTCTGACAAAGAAGGCTCTTGAAGCATAAAGTAAAAAGCGTTGTCACTGCTTATGGTGAAATGAGTTGTTCAATATAAAGAAGAATTTCTCATACGATTTTCAAAGAGCTGTTGTCTGCAGTGGTTTTAAAGTCATTCCTCTCCCGTTCTTACCCCGGGCACCTTCTATAAAAAAAGTAGAACCAATGAGAACTTTATTTTGTTGGATTTCATCTTGGTTACACCGTGATTTAAATCCTTCAAGCAAGAAGGAACAAAATCCGCTGCGACTCTTTTCATTAAATGGATTGGTGGAGATTTTATAACGAATGACCTTTACACCAGTTAGACATATCGCACTGGCTCATATTATCATGAGTGTCACTTTGATATATTGCGAAAGGTGGAATTTCGTGTTGCCCCAAATGTGTTCGTTTGCAGAATGAGTGAGGATAGCGAGCAAAAGAAAAAAAAAAGGTCGTTCTACATAATGTAAAATTGTCATCAATGAATACACATCAGGGTTTGTTGATGTATAGAAACATTTCATATCATTTGAAAAACATCTGCAAAACTGTGAATAATCATACGACGGAACGCAGCGACAAGGAAAAATAAGCACTCTCAGTGGTAACATTGTAACTTGTCATAAAAAACATTTAGCCAACGAGATGTATAAATTATTGCATTCCGAAACTGTTTTGTAAAGGAAAGAAAGAGAGAAAGAAAACAAAGCAGAGAGCAAAACCTCTTATTTTCTCTTGTTTTTAATATTCAAACCCCCTTTGAATTTCAACCCCAAACCCAGATTAAGTTTCTCTATTCTACTCTCTCTCGTATTTTGTCTATTCCTGCCAAGCGCGTCTACTGTTTTCAAAAGGGAACCGCAAGCCTTTAGTATCCCCTAATGACGTTCAATAAAAATACACCCCTAAACCTCTTAAACCAGAATAAAACGACCATTTTCCATTTCGGCGCAAGCAGAGATTAAAGCAAGTGCAATCGAAATTACGCGCAATTCTTAGGTCACGATCGAACGATTATACCTTTAATGCCACGAGGCATCAGCCGTGTTTTCCAAAAATATAACAGGCAATAATAAAGACACTGTCAAAATTCTTGGAAATTATAACCACAGTTTGGGAATAAAATGAGGCTTATTTCAGAAAAAAAGCAAGAAAGAGACTGTAAAAAAAGGATGCGTAATGACAAGAGATGAGCTCAGTACATAAAAAGCAACTAAACAACATAGAACAAAACAGATAACGAAACAAAAGAAAACAAATCTGTGTATTTAGGACATTGCTCTCGTTTATTGTGGCGCAGATAATCTACTATATAGATTGAAGAGCGCCAACCAACCTATACCAAATGGTTTGTAAAAAAAACAAACTCAATTATAATCTAAGGGCCGTCTAAGGGGTGCTTTACAAATCTTCGTTGGATCCGAATCGGATATCCTGGGGCCCGTTGTAGAAAGAGTTGCAATAAATCGCAACTCTAAAACTCATGCGCAACTTCATTTTCAACCAATCAACGGCGCGCATTTGGGACTTGCGATTGATTTTTTTGACTTGCGTTTGATTTTTTGACTTGCGTTTAAACGCAACTCTTTCTGCAACTAACCCCAGGTACATCGCGATGATTATGCCTACATATTTCTTAAAATCAGAGAGAGATGGAGGGAGAGAGAGAGAGGGAGAGAGAGAGAGAATCACTATATTGGGCTGCAAATAGAATAGTAAGGAAGAAAATTAATTGATTTTTAGTTTCGTGTGTTTGCCATGTTTGTGGAAAGCGATCGTTGTCGTTGTATGAATGATCTCTTAAAATGCATCTAAATTATACGATATCGGCGCAAAATACAACAGCACCCAAAGGATAAACTGAGAAATCTAGATTACCGAATAGATATACCAGAATTTGAAAACTAGAATATTGGCACATTTGGAATTATCTTATTATTATTATTAGTAGTAGTAGTAGTATTATTTGTTTGGCGTCACATGTGCCTGGGAGGCGAAAAGCGAACTGAATCACTGTGACCCGCAGGTCTCTCCTCCCGTTATAACTGATTGGGGGGAATGCAGGTGGACCACTACACCGGGGTTTCCCCCTTTAGTCATCGTCAGCAAGAAAACAAAACTGGAAAGAAAATGTTACATTTCTTTAACAAACCCTTTATTTTAATGATAGAAGATAAAGGTTAACGATCTTTAGGACTTTGTTCAAGACTAAATAATTGATCGAGGAAAAACATCAGTGGGTCATTTACTACAGTATAAGACTTGAAAAATCTTTCATTGATTAGTAAGGAGAATAACTGTTATTTCCCCCAACAGTCCTCTCCTGTTTTACAGTAAGAGATTGTTATTAACATGAATAATTATTGAAAAGTGTTGATTCCCTGTCAAAACTCCATTAAAATATGAAGCAACTACACAAAACCAAATCCTCCGTCTTATTCTAAAGTAATATCCTCAGGCGTTTTATCAAGTTGCGAGGAACTTAATGTTTACCAAGTGAATTTCATGATAGGATTACCGAGAGAGAAGGGGTGGGAGGGGTGCATTGGACAAGTAGAACTTGTGGCCAAGTCGCAAAAATACAATTCAAACACTGAAGACAAATGAAACAAATTTGTATTTGTATTACGACTTAAATAATAAGTCACACTTATGGCTTGAAAGACTGGAGTATAAATTGTAAAATATACGAGCTCAAAAATTTCCCCTAAAGTAATTATAATTCAATTTTAAATGGTTGGAAATTAAATACTCTGCTATTAACTATAAACGTGTGTAACCGAAATTTATGACTATTTAATTAGTTATAAATCTAAAAATTTTACAGATTTAGTTATTCAAGGTTATTGATATGATTGTTTAGTGAGCTATCACTTGGAAATATTTTTTGCGGTCTGCAATATTCAGGTTCAAGGTCAGAGGTCAAAAGAAGTGGGTCACGTGTGTGACTTCACACAGAAACATGATTTTGAAAGTTTAATTTTATTTTGAAATTCCTGTGAATTTCAAAATGAAATTAAACTTTCAAAATCATCATTACTAGTTATAAATCTCCATTTTTAAAAAAAGATTTATATCTAATTAAAGTCAAGAAATTCTGTCACACACGGGTGACCAGGAATAGTCCCTGTATACAATGCGTTGAATTTCTACAATTAAAATATTTGCTTTAGTCGAATTATTTTTTTCATAGAAATAGACCATACAAGAAATGTGTTAAATACCTCTTTTTAAGTCGATATTTCCCAAGTCAGTTAGATTTAGGTGTTCCAAAGAGATTCGACAGATAACCCTTACCTAGTTATGCAAACCTTTAGAGCAAGAAGGTCCGCTCGTTCCTTGGATGTAATATCAAGTATATAGATCTTTATTTCTTGCAGCATTGTGACACCTCTCGTCTACCTATTGAGAAAGCCACGAAGGAGAAGATAAAGAAGATGAGAAATAATCACGATAGTATTGATATTTATAATAATAACAACAATGAGTATGAGGATGATGATAATGCTATATGCTGAAGATCATAATGATGATGCTGATGATGATGACGATAATAATAATAATAATAATAATAATAATAATACTGACAATAATAATAATGATGATGATAATAATTAATGATAATGATGGTGATGGTGATGATATTGATAATAATGATAATAATAATTATAATAAGACGATGAAGAAAAATGAGAGTAATATGAGGAGAAGTAGAAGCAGAAGAAGAAGTGGATGAAGGAGGAGGATTAGAATAATACTGATGATAGTACTAATGATAATAATAAAAGCTTGAATAACATTGGACCATATCTTAGATATGATTCGTTTCTGTAATATATACTTATATATAAACCTTCAAATCTTATCCAAGGAATATATATCGGTTTTACTTTTTAACAAAGCTGAAATCCCTTTTCATGTTTACATTTGCATGGTTAAATCGATGAAACAAACGCTTTCCTTATACCTTGGATGCGGAACGAACACGGTATAACATTATACGCATTTGAGAAAGTGTTAGATTTAAGTAAGGCGGAGATTCAAATTTTGCTGGCATTAAAAGATCACAAGAAATGAGATTCGATTTTCCGTCATGAGAAGAAAAATCCATAACCGGGATGGAAGATCACATTCCGCCTACGATGGAGGCTGTGCAGAGGAACGATCAAGAAATGGATGCATCATGATTTTTGAAAATTTCAAGTCAAAATCATAAATCTCCCAACGGATCTCTTCAGCTGCCTAAAGGTTGTTTACCAGGTAGTTGGTGAAAAAAACTTTGAAGGTCAAGTCCACCTCATCAAAATGTTGATTTGAATCAACAGAGAAAAATTTGAAAGCATTATGCTGAAAATTCCTTCAAAATTGGATGTAAAATAAGTTATGACATTTTAAAGTTTCGCTTATTTTTCACAAAATATGCACAATGATATAGTAACATGCAAAAGAGAATCGATGATATCCCTCACTCACTTCTTCTGTTGTGTATTGTTTGAATTCTGCAATATTTCAATTTTTACAGATTTGACAATATGGACCAACTTGACTAAACCATATAATGTTATGCAATGGTAATTCCACATTTTCAGGGAGAAATAACACTCTGTTTCCCAGGAAAATGAGGAGAAAATTAGAATATTCCATATTTCATATATTAAAATACAAAAGAAAAAGGGAGTGAGTGATGTCATCAGTTCCCCCGTTTGCATACCGACCGGGATGTGCATAATTGTGCGAAATTAAGCGAACCTTAAAAATGCCATAACTTTCTTATTTTGCATCCGATTTTGATGAAATGTTCAGTGTTATGCTCATTGGAGTTTTCTCTTTTTATTCAATTCAACTTTTGTTGAGGAACTTGAAGTTTTTTTGGGACATGCACTCATCGGACCAAAATCGCATGAATCGCAAAGCCAACGAGAGACAAAGCCACAAAACAAAATAAATAAAAACACAGAAAAAAATACGGAGAATTGAAGTCCCTTCCATGTAGAGTATAGGCATAAGGGGGAGAATGCTCCTAACCTGGGGACGGAGGGGGGGGGGGGGGGGGGGGAGGTGGAACATTATTTTTTTAAATCTTTTTTTCTCTCTTATCATGTCATATTTTGTTAATGTTTCATATTGTAATTGCTGAAACGCATTAGTATTAGTTTCTAGTATTTTTGAAGTTTGATTATAATTTGTATAATTATATTTGTAATGTATTTATTGTATAATTTATTATTATGTTTCAAATAGTTTGTACAAATCGCTTGTAGAATGTGATTGTGTATTTTGATTTGAGAGAAATATATTATAAAACATCCTTTAAAAAAATGAATGAACAGAACACCATGCAGAACGAAAGAAATATGATTGGTAACGTTGGTAACATGAGAACATGCATTTTATTTTGGCGGGGCAGGGGTGATTTCCATCAAATCCTTTTAATTGCATTCACAAATCATCATACACCACGTACAAAATGGGTATTTCAATGTTAATTTTTCTAAGTTCCACAGGTTTTCTAAGTCTGTTGAATATAAATTTACGAACTCTCTTCGCGTGGACGAACGATATTCGTTCTTAAAAGAGACTCTAACTATACATGATGCTGGATAAATTATCAGATCAATTATTATTAAATAAATAGGCAATCTAATTAAGAATCTAATTCCGCACAGGGTAAAGAAATGCAAAACTGAATTCAATATGGAGAAACCATGTCGTGGAATGAATTAATGTGACAGTATAGTTTCATTTCTAAATCAAGCTGTCAAATTTGGGATTATCATTTGGAAATGTAATTTATATAATCTACTGAATTGCGCCTGCAGTTTGAAACCTGGGGGCCTGTTGCATAAAATAAAACTCTTGCAATACTTATTTGCCAGAGTTTTTCAATGTGTTATTGCCAATGGCATCATCCTGCTTGAGTTTTAGTGTATATGCCAAAGTTTTTTTTCATGGCAAACGTTTTATGCAACAGGCGCGATGGGAGTGGTTAACATTCTGTTGATCGGCTAAAAGCTCATAACCATAAACATTCAATATTGTTCTATTTATGGAAGGAAAAATGGTGTTGTGTGATGGGACAAATGGATTATTTTCGATAAGACTTTGATGTCCCCACGTTGTGTTACTTGAAAATACACCTGTATGTAGTATATCGTCCAGTAGTTGGATTTTTTAAATTCACTTTTCAATATCAGAAACAGCAATGTTTCTGTTACAATATTGTATGTAAAACTCCAGAAAAAATTGGAAATCTGAACTCGATAATCCCTCTTCGGTTTTGGTGAATATTTAGGTGGGATAGAAATGAATAAATCATTTAATTCTCTTAAAAATGATACCATATAGTATATACGGTATAAGTGATATGATTATGGTTCACATGGAGGTGCAGTGCTTTGAAATGTGGGGCAAGGTCAAATTTCAAAAGTTGCAAAATGACACGATATTGAAAGTCACTGTTTTTTTCCGTGGTGATGAGTGAGTTTCTCAGCGGTTTCTTTTGATTTGATTTGATTTATTTATTTCCACATTCCAATAAAATCATATACAAGTGAAATCATTTTTTTTCTTAGCATAACATAAGTAAATGATATAATTAATAACATATACATATGTACAATCTAATTAAAATATATTTATGCCTGATACTTTTTTTTAATTGTTACAAAAAAATAGCAGAAAAAAATATATATACATATATCAACATATGTGGGAGACCTTCATCTTAAGCTTAGAGCTTGAAATTGATGAAGGCCTCAAAGGGAAAGGGGAAGGAAAATCAGACAAACAGTGCAATAAAAGAGACTTATCCTTTACTGCACAAAATAATAGGAAAATTACCAAAAAAGTAAATAGGGAAAGAAAAATTAGAATGAGGAAGTTATAATCATGTTGATAAAAGAGAAAGTGCAAGTGTGCGAGAGTACAAGTGCGGGGGGGGGGGGGTTGTAATATCGGTTGGTACGTAACACACAGAGATTTTAGGTATCATATTTTAACAGCGTATTTCTCTTCAAAACAGCCTTAAATGAATAAAGTGTAGAGCATAACTTAGTGTCAGGTGATAAATTATTCCATAAATCTGCACCGTAATGTCTAATTGATTTGTGTGCTATTATTAGTTTTGTTTGTATGTACCTTATCATGAACATTAACATGGAATCAAACACATCTAGGAACAAGCAAACACACAACAAACAAAAATGCATGCATTTCATACTTATTTAAATAAGTAAACAATAAAAAGTTTGAAAAAGTCTTAAATAAGTAAACAATAGAAAGTTTTAAAAATTGTCCCTGCTCGGGTCAATATATTAAAAAGGGTCCAGCTCGCGCTTCGCGCAAGAATTATTATTTTGGTGGGATACCTATCCTGCTCACCAAAAAAAGGGTGATGAAAGTATCACCACTTTCCGTCATTTATTTAGACCCAATAAAAGTTATCATATTTTGTTCTCAGAAGTAAAGCTTACAAGACAATAGTAATAAACTTCGTTGGTTAAGATTGCTACTTTTTAATTAGACAATATTGTGGATCCGCCATGCATAATTGTCTACGAACTTTCACTGGATACCTGCGAATTATATTTGATGACCGATGAGAAAATTCATGAAGCCTGCGATGTGCCTGATAAGAACCAACCTCCAAGAAGAAGATATCAATTTTGTAAAATTCACCCAGTTTCAGATATTATCCTTTAAAGGATGTGGATACGCTTTATTCATGAGGGGATTGCATGAAGAGACTGGTCCTGGAGATTATGCATCACTTCATTTCGAAGCGGCTGTCAGTCGGACAATCTTCTATCAAACGTGAAAAGTGTCTTGACAAAAAGACAAGTATCTGTTCATTTTTAATTGAAAATTGTTAAATAAAATCCTCTCTCAGTGGAAAAAAAAAATACTGAGCGCCCCGAAATTAGGTAATGATAACAATAATAGCTGGATTTATAAAGCGCTTTTTGCCTGAGGATACAAAGCGCTGCTATTATTACCCCGGCGCTAAGTGCATTATCCTGCCTGGCACCCATTCACCTCACATGGGTCGAGTGCAGCACAGTGTGGAGAAATTTCTTGCTGAAAACACGGCATGGCAAGGATTCGAACCGACGACCCTCTGTTTGAAAGGCGAGAGTCAGAATCACTATAGGCCACGACGCGGCCACTAACCATTTTTTTTACAGAATGTATTCCGTTCATAATACAGGCCAAATATCGTAACATCGTGTTAATATTGCGGTATTTTGTGTACAGATTCCTGTCCGCAAATAGCCTCAAACCACATGTCCATTCACTGAACCCATTCATATTCAAATGGATTACAACTGATCAATAATCACAGCATTTATGTTTTTCGCGGATAGCTGCATAATTACATAGCTATGAGCAATTTAAAGGAATGCAGGAAGTTTCAACCCCTAACCATTCTTCTGTATCATAAATAGCTCTTGTAAAAATTATGGGAATTCTTTAGGAAGCTATACGCTATCGTCTTCTTGCAGGTTGCCGCACATCACATTGCATAGATAAGTAATAATGGCATAAACCTACAAACCTTTATTAAACTGACTGGTTAGCAATATGTAGCACCATACGTGTTTACTGCCAGAAAACACTGCTTATAATGGAGAGTATTTGCTCAAACGAACACCAGATCAAATTATGCCCAAAAGTAAAATAAAATCTTTTAGAAGGGAACGCTGATTCTTCGTTTTAACCAACACACTTTGATTCTACCGCTAATGCTTAAAAAAAAAATCTTGCGAGAGTTTATTTAGTCGTAAACATGGTGAATAAAATATATCGATGATGGATCATAGATCTTTGTAAAAAAAAATAAAAAGCAAATGAATAAATAATGCGTCTCTTCGTATAATACCTGAGCGTGGAAGCGACGTGCGTGATTGGCTGTCGGATGAAGCCAATAAGAAGCGAGAGTGTCTGCCCACGCGAATCAACAATCGAAGTAATTTTTTTGGTATGGAATAGGCGACGAATGTTTATTTTTTGGCGGGAGGAAAGTCTTTTTTTCTCGCGTCACATCTTCTATGCCTCGGCCTCTGACTATCTCCCCTCTTCGTATTACCAAGTCTTGACGATCATAATCTCGGATTGTTTCGACCAAAAAGGAGATATTCTGTTCCCTTTTCGTATTCCATTCATTCATTGCATAAGAATTTGATAAAGTGAAGATATAGATATTTGATTACAAAACTGCATGTGCATTTATTTCAGAGAAACCGCGTAAAATTAGTCAGTCGATTCGACCGTAGCTGATATTTTGTGGTGTTTCGTCCGGAGCCGAGGTAAGATTTTTTTTATTCTAATAATGTTTCCATATTCATTTGGTGCATTTAAAGAATGTGTTTTATCGATAGTTTTCATATAGCAGTAAAAATGAAATAAAATAAGAACCCGATAGTTACCATGGTTACATGTCATGTCAGCATAGTTAATTCGCACCATTAAAGCTTTTGCGCAAAAATGAAAAGATCGTAGTGTTTGTGGGGGGGGGGTAAATAACAAGCCCTTTTCAGTATAAAACAGTGGTCTGTAAACAAATATCGATTGTATAAACATATAAAGACATTGCCTTGGGAAAAATTACTTTTCACTCTAGCCTAATCTTTCGTCATCAATAAAAGATTCAAACTTTGAGTCTCATCAAAATAGAGTGTGATAAGGAAAAACTGGTCAATAGGTTTCCTCCTAGATGAGATATATCAGAGTGGAATACACAAAATCAGCCAATAGGAAAAAAAAAACGAGAACAGCAGAATTTGAATGGTATATATTTTATACAGACAAGAGACACGCACAGGTGGAGAGTAATATGTGGGTAGAACTATTGCAAAAATTGTCATGGGGAATAAAATATCACTGTATATAAAAAGGGGAGATATCAAACATCAGAAAAGAATACTGTATCGCTGCCAAAATACCGGTGTTGATTTTACACCAGCTCGGTAACTATACAGTGCGGTCTCGTCTATCCAATGAAAGTAAAAGTTTTGACAGAATGTTGCACTTGAGTGAGCACTGTCCATTTTTGTAAAGCTCGCAGAAATTTGTTTGCGCAGAAATGCTAGTTTTCACGCTGTGTCAAGGGGAAAGCATTTGTAACAATTTTGCCACCAGAATTGAAATTTCAACACTTAGTAAACACAACCTCTACCCTTTTTGTGCCAGCTGGATCTGAGGACATAACTAAATGTGAATAAAAGTTTATATCAGACAGCATTTTTTTTCAATAAGTTTTTATCATTCAAGTGGGTTTACATTTCATTTTTTATCTAATACTTGTTTCTCCATAACTTTTCAAAGCCTGACAATAATTAACAAAATGAAAATCAAGCCTAAGCCATTTCATGTAAATCACAGCTCAGTGTAAAGCAAATATCGTCACGATGATCTCGGTGTGTGGGGTGTAATGCACTCTTCGAAGTGTTTTGGGCAAGGAAACAAGTTAAAAAGGAAAAAATATCTTCAAATCAATTTTACTAGCTAAATTCAACGTGTACTTCATGCATGATTAAGGTCTACTTTTATTCGCTTAACCATTTCAAAGTTCTGCGCAAATCATTTTTCACTAACTTTTCAAAAGTAAGTGGTGCTCACTCAAGCGGAAATATTTTTCGACAGTTATATCGTCATTTGCTTAAATGGATCTGTACCAATGTTAAAATGTGGAAAAATCTTCAGGATATTACAAATGTATAATTTTACAGGAATTTTTCTAAGTGTAACTTTGTTTTGATACGCACTGTATAGGAATACAGGCCAGATAGGCATTTGAACAACACTAATCAGTGTTTAAGCAATATCGGTTTTAATATGAACTGGTGTTGTTTTTAACACATCTCTCAGGGGCGGATCTAGCTTTCGCCAATAGGGGGGGGGGCGAACAAATCTTACCCATATTTTTCCCGATCGGCCGCTCAAAGTTGATTTTTATTTGTTTCTTTTCAGGGCTAGTCGTATCAGTCACTTCTTAGCTTTGTTTTCACAAAACATAAATAATAATCTCATATAAGCCCTAATTGAATAGTACGAGCGCGAAGCGCGAGCCAATTTAGAGGAAATTTCATTTTTGTTTTGTCCTAAAAATTAAACATCCTGAGCATTGATTGTGATCGTAAACGAGATGTGTATGTAACTAAATAATTACTGTGAGCGCGAATCGCGAGCAGAAATTTTTACTATATGTTCTGGCCTGATGGTCTGTTTGCAGTTACCCATGAAAACGATACATATTTCAACAATGAAATAATGCAAGCGCGACCTGAATTTTTTTTTACATTTTGACCTAAAAAGCGGACATTCTAATTAAGCACTTTTTGTATTTTTAAACAGGATAGGTATATAACTAAACATTTCATGCGAGCGCGAAGCGCGAGCGAAAAAATGTTTTTTATACCTGAAAGCGCAACCCACTATTCATGTTTCGTAAAGCACGAAAAGGATGATCTGCCTACATTTATAATGCGAGCGCGAAGCGCGAGAAGAATTTTTTTTAATATTCTGATATGAAAGTGGAAAGGCATAATTCAAGCACGTTTTGAATAAAGAACAAACTGCGTGTGTGCATGTGTTTTTTTTTAGATTTAGACCTAGAATCTGGGTATTCTAAATAGGGCCTACATTTCTTTAATGATGAAAATCAATGATGCGCGAGCGCGAGCTGAAAAATTATGGCGATCTGAAGAGGGTCAATTTAAGCATTATTTTAAGCATCGTAGGATAATTGTGGATATGGATCGACATTGTACTTCACAAATGATGCGAGCGCGAGTCGATTATTCCTCCTCTTATTCTTTCTTCTTTGGACAACGGTCCATGGCTCGCGATCATCCACCTTATCAACGAGCTGCTCCTACATTGTGTCTGAGCATCTCCCGCTAAGTGTATCAGTCCGAGCTCTGTTGATGTCTTCCGACTGAGTGCGCATCCGCTGTTGCCTTGCACTACCACAAATTGAGTCGTGGTCGACGATGACGCTGTTGACACTTTAGCTAAGAATTGTCCTAGGAGCGGAAGTGGATTGCGACTTCCATACGCGTATACTCTCACGCGACTGGGGGTCAACCAGAGTGGTGAGCACCGGCCTCTCATCCAGCGAAAAGTACGCTCATCATTGATGTCCACTGACGATCCGGAATCAACAAGGGTGTCGATCTTTGCATTGTTCACCATTATCGACCTTTTAGGAAAGGTATACCCCTCCTCTCTTACGCTGAACATCACATCATCATTCGAGTTGAAATTCTCATTCAAACTGCCACTCGTATTCTCTGCCAAGTTTGCACTGTCCTCAACCCCAGCACATTCGTCGTTGTTGACATGGTTGATAGGAGCTTAATTGTCTCGAACTCAAACTACCAGACCTTAGTTTTGAACGGCAAACGCGTCCAAAATGACCAACCCATTTACAGACAAGACACTCACGATTTTGCGTGGAGCATCCTCGATCTCCTGGTCGATGTCCCAATATTCCACAGTTTCCGCTATTGTCATGATTGTTCACACTCTCTGATGATTGCGGTTACCTCACTTGCCTGTCAATGCGATCATGAGGCTGTCTCACTGGTCCTCCTTTAATCACACACGCAGACCTCGAAGTTCCTCCCGAGGCTTCCATCACTCCAGCCTGTCGGTCTGCAGATTCAATTGCTCTTGCTATCGATAGAGACTCCCGGGGGCATTTCATCCAGTTTCAGGTCATCTGTCCTGAGTAGCTTCTTCGAAGTGAGCTAGATGTACATTTATCCACAATTTGGTCACGTATAATGTTCATCGGTATGTTCACCAAATGTACATGATGCTGCCAATACACGCAGTCGAGTGCAATATTCATGGAAAGTCTCTCCATCACTTTGAACTGCTTGTCGAAATGCATGTCTCTCAAATACTACATTCTTCCGGGGCTCAAAATATTTGGTCAGAGCCGTCAGTGTTGTCTCATACTTAGGCTCCTCCTCGTCTACCAGTGTCTCATACAACTCTTGAACATCTGGTCCAGCGCAATGTAGTAGAAGGGCCCGCTTCTGACCATCTGCTGAGACTCCTGATGCTGCTAGGTAGTACTCGAATATCTTTTGGCCAAGCAATCCCTGCCCTAGCCGAACGAACATCAAAGGGTGCTGGCCGAGGGTGCTGGTCCACGCGTCGAGCCATACTTTTTCTGCCTTTTCAGGATTTTATCCTCGTCGCCAATTTTTTTGTATGTGTATTCTAACTCTAATACACACTAGAACACATACTCGGTCTCGATCTCTACTCAATAACTTAGGCATGTCTGCTTGGCTTGGAGTCACATTTACAACTGGCTTTATTCTCTATACTAAACTACAATATATAATTCACTGTACATAGTTACGTAATATTCTGAGGAAGGCAACGTGATAAGAAAGTATAAACAGATGGAGTTGAACAAGGGGTTGTTCATGGTGGGGGTAATACAGCATGGCCATTATTTACACAACTGGTCTGGGTGGAAACATGATGAACGGAGATGGAAACAGTAGTCGAGATAATAGAGGTATGAATTAATAGCATGATAATGAATGGATGGTTTGATGAAGAATGAAATGTACTGTATGAACACAATACTTGGTGCGAACCAAAACACCTCTTTTTATTCGGCCATTGCTGCTCTACATATTGACCAAGTTTCATGTTTTTGGTATATTTGTAAAGAAGAAGAATCATTCTTTTAGATCATGTGTTTGGATTTTTGAAATAATGTTGTAATAAAGGTAAAACTTTTGATATAAAACATGAAACAAAATATTTTTTATGCAACAAAAGTTGTTGTTTTCACACTTCATTTCTGTTTGATTTTTAGATCATGATAAAGCTGAAGATCTTAGCTATAATATGATATAATTTGTATAAGAAGATGTTTTTTTAGATGGGTCGAGTAGCCAGCTTTTCATAGGCCAAGTACATTGAGCATCTCAAAAACAAGAATACTGCACTCTGATTGGTCCGCATAGAGACCACACACCCACGCAAATTCCAATGTTCCCCACACTGGGCCTCTACAAGGTCGCACTCACCATCTCTTCAAATTACCCGCGCCTGTTGTGAAAATATTCAGCCAATAAGAATTATGGATTTTATGTTACTCAGAAATTTTTAAAATCTCGTCTTGCATCTTGATGGAAAAGGCTGGCTGCTGACCCATCTAAAAGATGCCACATATCAAGAGTGATTGTAAGAAAGTAAAGAGTTTGAGCTTTCTGATGATATAAATAATGTTTGTGCCTAAAACACAAAATGTTGCAAAATTTGCAAGTGAAAACAGAGGAAAATATTCTGTTTGATGCATCTTTTCAGGTAAAAAATTCACTTATTTCACCTAAGCCAAAAAAGGGCACTTATAGTTGTCAAAATTGGAATTTTGGTGCTAACGGATATTCTCAGCATGAGATTATTATCTGCATAAAGTAGCTGTGTGTTTTGCAGCAATCAAGTTGAGCAAAGCCATTTCGAAGTGATTTCTGCCTTTAGGATTTATTCATTTTTATTCGTAGCGAGCGATCGGTTTGTTGATAAAAAAATCAAATCTGAAGTTGTAAAACCCGCTTTTTGGTAAATAATATGTTGATTATTGAAGGGCATCCTAGCAAAATGTTGCGAGCGCAAATCGCAAGCTCAAACTTTTGGACATTTCATTAAATAATACTTGGAAATTAAGCATTTCAAGCAGTTTTGTTATCATTAAAAAGTTATTAAACTAAAGAATTGATGCAAGCGCGAAGCGTGTGCTGAAATTTTCAATCTACTGACTAGAAAAGGGACCTGATAAGGACAGCATTTAGTGACTGATTGATAGGATACACATCTCACCAATCGAATAATGCAAGCGCGAAGCGCAATCTGAAAATTTATGATAATCCAACCTTAAAAACTTGATATTTCAAGCACTTTTTGTAACCAAGAACAAGATTATCTCATAATAAAAAATGGATGCGATCGTAAAACGCGAGCCCAAAAATTGTGATATTCCAAAATGAAAACTGGACATTCTAAGCATTTGCTGAACCAATAACAAAATGAGTACCATATTGAACAATAATTAATGCGAGCGCAAAACGTGAGCCGAAAATTGTGATATTCCAACCTGAAAACTGGACATTCTAAGCATTTGTGTCATCAAGGACAGAATGAGTATATTTTGCTAAACAATAATTGATGAGCGAGCCCCAAAATTTGTGATTTTCTAACCTAGAGTGTGTTCTTCAAAAATGGTATTTCATTATAAAAATGGCCCTTTCCATTTTGAAAAAAGTCAATTTTTTCCCTTCGAGGATTTTTTTTTTGGGGGAAGTGCCCCTCCCGGTTCCGCCGCCCCTGTTACAGGGTACCGGATCATGTCCCTTGTTATACACGACACCGTCCAGACAGCGTCCTGTCTCTCTGGTGTAGACAGGAGGCTCCCTTTGGGATACTCTCGTAATCTTGAAACTCACTGATGTGAACGCGGCATTAAGTCCTTCATACAGTCATGATAGTTTACCTCTACGCTAAAGTGCTCCATGATACACAACACGTACGCGCGGGTGTCATATCCGATGAAATACGTTTAATAATAACGATAAAAAACAAATAAAACCACCGAATCATTATTCGGAACGGCCACATAAAACAGACAAACCCCAGGAGACTCAGACATGGATGAATTTATCCTCACACTCTCTCTATTTCCCCTATTTTAGCAGTAACATATCCTTTACGAGCGAAAGAAGGAAAACCAGTGAAAAACTGTCTGGTTTGAAAATGATAAATGAGATTAGGGCCAACGCCTACGCTTCCTCTTTTCCCTTTTGACCAGTAATCAAGTCTTTTCCATTCATTGATGACGTCATTTCTCCCTTTGAACCGCCGAGAAATGTCACATTGGAACATTTAAACCAGGGGATACCGACGTATCTATATGGCAAGCCGTTAATCCAATTTCTTGATAGAAAGAACTTAATTTCTGGATATTTGTGTTGTTAATAAAAATAAATTCCTTCTATTCAATCAAGAATAAAATCTCTGATAGAAGAAAATAAATTAAAGCGAAAACGGCTCGCCATACATACGTCGACATAAACAAAAAAAATCCCGTTGAACAAGAGTTTTGTTAAAACGCACAACACTCAACAAAACAAGCGCATGTCCCTAGTACGCGTATTTCATGGGTTGAAAAATAAAATTATGTTCGACCTTCCGAGTTGAGTAGGATGGGGGGTCAGGTGTCCGGACACTTTATAATTTTGAAGCCTTCTTTTTTGTCTTTGGATTACACTAAAAATATGAATTCAATAGCTGTAATCATCTTCTGTTTTGTTCTCTACAATATTTCCTAACATTTTTTACTAAAAATTGATGAAACTTCACTTGTAAATTTTTCCAAATGACTTTCTAAAATTGATCGTCCGTACACACAACCTGTCCGGACACACAACAACTGGGTATACGATTGCAACTCTACATGCAACCGGCCCCATGTGTGACGACCACTTTTGGTATATATCTGCACTGTGTCTGTAAAGCGCTTAGAAACGTCGTTCCGATGGATTAAGCGCTATATAAAAGCGGATTATTATTATTATTGGTATATTTTGCCAATATTGCAGTGAGTGTTGAAGATGGATTTCTATTAGTGGTTAGAAGAACCGTCAGACCGCGCAAAAGCTTAAATGCTAATGGAATCGACAGTTTCCCCTAATGATAATTCGCATCCGTTCCGAATATGATAAGGTTAGGTAAAAGTTTGGATATCAATTGCTAGGATTTCGTTCATTATATCATCCTTACCCCTCTCCATGCATGATCCTACACTGTTAGAAAATTTATCCTCAAAATAAAAAAAGTTCCTGCAGCAGAGTCTCGAGAACACCTGTAAACTTACCAGATTGCGTAATCTTACATTATATCATGTAAAATTACAGGAAATTGGTATTTGGTGTATGGAGACAATTACAAATTTCCTTTAATAAAACACCATTTTCCCCTTTTTAAACAGACCTGTTCTTTTAAATTGTAGAAAATATACTGTTTTATGAATTTATAGAATGATTTTATTATATCTTTTTGATTTTTTTTTTCTGTGAAATCGTTTTTTTTTTAAAGTTTAGTAAAATGTAAAAAAAAAAAAGAATGCAATCCTCTTGCTTTACGGTATCCTCTTAGGGTAAATTGACAGAGTGGAAGATTGAGATTATATTGCTTGGATTAAAAGTGATCATTCCATAAACACGAGGGAATTGTATGCACATTGTATCACTGGATTTGTTTGATATTTGCTGATAGAAAGACCACTTTTGACCCTAAATTTCAAGTTCTTTAACACTGATTAATACAGTTACCTGTTTTTATATTTTTAGGAATCAAAATAAGAACTTCTGATGCAAATGCAAAAGAATGGAGGAAATACTTGTTTGATATACATTTAAAAAAAGATTTTAGTTCTTTAACATGTATACCTTAAATCAATAAATTGTTTGATTAATAAAGTTCCCTCTTTGCTGTAGGAATCATAACGAGAACTTAATCCAAATACCCCAAAAATTGAGGTAATAATTATTTGATATGTTTTACATTTCTTGTATTATTATTCTTTTACATCTAAATAGATGAATATCCGCGTGCCTATATAGTGTTTTTCATTTAAATATACCTGTCTGAGAATCTACTTTAGGTGGGAGAATTTCCAGTCCCACAAATCAAACTAGGTGATATCAAACTAGAAGACGACCTTACTTGTATATATGATTGTAGATTTTTGGTAAATTTTCTGATAATCCTAAATATCAAGTTCTATAACATTGTTTGATTAATATAATTACCATTTTTTGCTGTGGGAGTCATAATAAGAACTGATCCAAATAGAAAAAAAATGGAGGTCATAATTATTTGGTGTTTTTTTTTTTACATTTCTTGTATTTTAGTTCTTCAACATCTACCTTAGATCAATGCCCATCTTGATTCTTTGAAGGTAGAAATATTTGCTATCTTCCTACAAATGAGCCTCTTTAAATTCCATATCAAACCTTTTGAAATCTATTGTAAAAAGAAAGAAAACCTTTGAGCGTTTGAATTGTTTTATTTTTTTACGGATAAGAATATTAAGCACTTTCAGTTCTTCTAACTTGTACCATAAGAATGAATTCGCTTTGAGTTGTTGGAAGTTTAAGTATTTAAAATCTGTGTACCACATCATGCAATGTTTATACTTTCAAATAAATATCTTGACCACTATCCACACACAGCAAAAACTGTGGTGTTAACCGGTGTACATAGAGGACCACACCAGTTATTTTACACCGGTGTTAAATTGGTGGTGTTAGTTTTACACTTATAGGTGTTATTACAACACCTTTTGTTGTTACATTTACACTATTTGGTGATATGTTTAATCTCTAGGGTGTAATTTTAACACCTCAGGGTGTGGTCCTCTATTAACACCAATTGGTGTCAGTTTTAACACCGCAGTTTTTACAGTGCATAAATCCTTCTACGAGTCGGTGTAGAGTTCTAGGGTAATACAACAGTTGAACTATTTTTGATAGCTATAGATTTTACTCTCTTTCTTGGTGACTTCGATTTACATGTAAATTCGGTGATATCTCCAGATAAAAGGATTGAGACTGTCCTTAGATTTAATACTTAGTACAATGGTTTCTTTAACATCTTATCCATTATTCTAATTGATGTGACTGCTCTAACTTCTCACACTTACAAATTGCACTTTTAAAATCATTATATATTTACGATATTTCAATTTATTCACATCTACTTTAGACAAGATACTATCGAAACGTAGAAAGTAAACCCTTAACGTAAAGAACATTTAGATCAACAGAATTCTTTTGAGAATAATCCATTAGATGATAAACTTTTTTTCAGCGTTCATATGATAATCTATCATCTTCCATTAATAAGGCCCATTTTTCATTTTAAAGAGTCATTAATAGGATCATATTTTTCTGTCGGAATAGGACCCTTTGCAGACTTTTAAAAAGAATCCCGTTTTTTTCAACGTACCATAACGAATCTTTGTTTCTTCCATCAAACTCTTCAATATCTTCTTTAAGAAAACATCCTGTAGTCTTATCATAACAAGTTAACATCTAAGTTAGATCAATATCTTTTCAAACCTAGACTGTTAGAAATGTCAACCTTTCGCACCTAAACACCTTAAATAAAGTTGGAATTATTAATTAGGCACTCTAAGCTTTAAATCTTTCATATAACAGGTGGTATAACCAATATCTATACAATTTTAATCTCTTTATTTTTGTAGTAAATAAAGACAGATTACCTTGTAAATACAAGTTATTTTGTACATCCCTTATACTGCTATTCTAACATTCATGATCTTGGCGAGAAAAGACCATTTTCGAGCTAAGTGAAATAATATATCTTGAAGATAGCTCCGGTCTCTATAGTTCTATAATTCGAAATAAAATTAAGTGGACTTGTAATGTTTTTATCAACTTTCGGTCATAAAAAAGTCCCGTAGATACTCTCTTTTATTTCTAAATTCAATTAAACCTCTCTTCGTCGAAAAAAAATTATCAACAATTTCAGAAAAAAACAAGAAGATTGAAAAATACTCCGTTGCCCTTTTTTTTAGTTGACATATACTCAACAAAAGATGAGTGTGTCAACTAGGAAAGGCAATGAACAATGGTCTACCCCCATCATACAGTCAATTTTGTCATTAAGATAAAAGTGCTAGTCTCCTCTCCTTCAAGTTAGCAATTATCATGTTAATTTTATTCATTGCCTGTTATGCTCTATTTAAAAGCTTTTTAAATGTATAACCTTTTTAACGCAGTTTACGACTTTTCGTGTGTAATCTATTGTGCAAACACAAACTTGTAAACGTGAATTTTCTAGCTCCGGCCGTTTCGTTATGTGTGATTGTTATTAACATGTTTGTTCATCAATAAAGACCTTGTTTTAATTGAACTGAGCTTTCCCCATTAATTTGGATGAGGCAGTGCACACACCTTTCTTTTTCTTTTCTTCCGAAGTCCACTGTCGATTAGAGATAAAAGAGCACTGTCGATTAAATGTCTTGCTCACGAATATGTGCCGTTGACGGGGATTGAACCCCAGACTTTCCAAAAGTCTAGTCAGGCGTCTTAGACCACCCGGCCATGGCACCTCCACCGAGGTGGAGGTAGTGCACACACCTAACTTGCACCCCTATAGCATGGATCTGCCCTCGTATTCTAACTTCATGGATTTATTTTTGGACAGCCGGGCAGAATGGTAGTTGCTGCCTTTCTCGATTGTGAGGGAGGAAGGGAAGGGGAGGGGGTGGTAGACTGAATGAGAGAGCTCTCGTGAGACCCCCACACACAATTTCAACACATTCATGGTGCATCTAGAGAATAGATAGCCAGTCGGACATGGTGGACAAGAGTGTCCTACCTTCACGATAATCAGATAGCATTCTAGGGTAATACACCTATACCGGAAGTTTAGATATGGAATTAGATATAGATTTAGATTTATTCATTTTCCGTTCACAAAGAACAACAAAATCAAAGTATCAATACATAGTCAAATTTAAAGTACAACATCAATCGGAATAATGCATAAGAATTGGAAGGTATAAACAATAAAGGTAAAGCTTGTATGGGAGGCAAGCCACTCTAACTTAGTTTCAATACGTATATTATTACAAAAACTATAGTATAAAGGAGAGACGGAAGACAGTTTTAAGGGAGGCTATACAAAATATCGAAGGTAACAAACGAAAGAGTGACACAAATTAGAATAAATTATAATAGTAATAATAAATAATAACAATATGGTTACAATAATTGTGGTAATAAGAGAGAAACAGAAAGGCAAATGTTGGGAGAGAGGGGGGGGGGGGTGCAGGTACAATTGGAGGTGCAAGGAGGAGCATGGCAGGTGCGGGAACAGGTCGGCAGGCAAGTTGTATCCTGGGAGGTTAAAAAAAGAATAAGTATTTAAGTAGTTTTTGTTGTAGTTTAGGTTATACGGTAGATTGACTTGTTTGTATAAAGTATTGGCAAATAAGCATCTTTTTAAGGTTATGTTTAAAAATAGTGATGCTTGGGGATTCCTTAAAGTCGTTGGGAAAGGAATTCCAATATACGCGACCAGAAAAGTTCAGGAACTACATTTTCATCTTGCCGCGTTAACAATAATTCTTGACGTTGGCTGTTTTGAAGGATTAAGACGTGGTGATATATACCCTGGTTAAGGTAACCATGCAGCAGTATGCTAATATTCTGGCAACGAATTTGTAGCGTCACATCTGACTATATAGATTTACTCCACATCACTGGCCGTATCGAGCAATTTAGATTATCTCCTACTCAGAGTAAATGTTTATATTTACGACGTGCTTAGAAGAAAAGCTGCTCTTTAAAATGGGGGGTTCTCCTATCCTTAAAACCCGCTCAGAGCTTATATCATCTTTCTACCCACAAACAAACGCGCGAAACTCATCGAAAATGTATGAAGTCGTGTAAAGGGTTTACTTAGCGAAAAACAATATTCCCATAATTACCGGAAATACGTCAAGGAGAACAACAAGGAATATTTTTTTTCTGTACATATACTATTAGTTCACATTAATGTAATGCAAATTTTTCATTTGTAGCTTAAAGTAGATTGACACATCAACAAAAAATTGAAAGAAAAGTGTAACACAAGCACTTTTAAATGTATACATGAAATCATAGAAAATCGATTTTTCTTAAAATCTCTCATAGATTGATAACGAGTGAACCAGTACGTTGAATTCAACTTCTTTTTGGCAAGGTTTGATAGGAGATATTCTGAAAAATTGTTTCATGAAACGCCCGTAATTAATTAGTACCCTGTACTCTTTTAATTATTTATTGTCATTAATCACGTTAGATAACTTTGACTATTCATATATTATATTAATTAGCGATTCTCTAAATAGGCAGACATACCACTCTTGCACTGCCCTGAACTCTCTATTACAATTACAATTGCACTTGCATCAGCTTCGATCCATTACTTGATTATTCAAGAATATGAACTTTTCTTAAACCTGACTTTAACTTTAACTTGTATTTCAAATACATGTTTATTGCAAATTTTGTGTGAACCCTTTATACCTGCGTTGGAATTATTTCCTCGTGTTGACATGTTTTCATTATATTTTGTTTTGTTCTATGTATATACATTGTATCTACATGTGTGTAAACCAGTAAAAATAGAATTCCTATATGGAGCTAGAATCTAGATTTGCCTTTAACACGTGTGTAAACTACTCGCCAAGGCACTGACCGCCATGACGTAAAACTCTCACAAAACAACAATCTATTGAGAATCCTCAAACGTCCAAGCGTGCCTAAAGTAAAACAACTCAATCGATTTTTTCCCCAGAATTTACCAGCCTTTGAATCGGAAGTCTTATCTTGATGAACGAATGAGAGACCTACGGAGTAGTCTCAGTTTACATGCGAGTGTGGTCGGTCAGTGAATATTTAGGTTGGAGCTTATCAATCAATAAATGTTCCGAATAAAAGCAGCTTTTTGAAGATGATTCTAACTTTTGTCATTATTCATGTTATTGAAAGATAGACGGAGGGAAATCTTCAAGGTAATTTCAAACTTATCGGGAATTATCATCAATATTCAATAAGCCGACAGACAAGTAGCTTTATATTTGCCTCACTGGTATAAACACTTGACATGCACGCACGCTCTTCACCCCAACATGATTATACGTCACCCTCCCAGCACACATGTTTAGCGTACCTTTGCACACACACACACACACAAGCACACACACACAAGCACCCGAATCCATGCACCCTATATAACCCACCTTAATATGAAGAGAAAGACACAAACTCACCACACCAAACTTCCAAACACACAGGGGCGTCGATCCATTTTTCAGATTGGGGGGGCAAAATCATTAATGTTCCAAAGGCGCTCGATCGTACAAAACACCCCACCCACACACACACACACACACATATATATATATATATCTATATATATATATATACATATATATATATATATATATATATATATACATGTATATATACTGTATATAAATATATATATATATATGACTCATGAGACCCATACACGTATCTCACAAAGAAATTAATGCGAGCGCGAAGCGCGAGCTGATTTTTTTTTAGTATACTGACAGGAAAAGCGTGCCTGTTTAGGACTGTTTGTAGTAACTCATGAGGAGGATACATATCTCACTACACAGATAGTACGAGTGCCGAGAGTGAGCTGAAATTTCCTTATATTCTGATCTGAAAACTTGATATTCTAAGCATTTTTGGTACCAATGATAAGATTTGTATTTAAAAGAACAATAGATGCGAGCGCGAAGCGCGAGCTGAAAAATTTTGATATTTCGATCTGAAAAAATAACAGTTTAGTGGACGTTTTTGATGAACAACAAGATATATATCCAAGAAAAGATGATTGCAAATCGAAGCAGGAGGTCTTTTGAGGCTTAGAACTGAAAGTGGGACATTTACATTCACCTATTTAATCATGAAAAGTATGGGTATTTGCTACAGAAATGATGCGAGCGCGAAGCGCGAGCTGAAAATTTGTATATTTCAATCTGAAAAGCGGACATTTTGAGCACGATTTTAAATAAAGAACGAGTTGTGTATCACCATCTCGCTTGCTGAACATTACAATCTTGTTTTTTTTTTAATGCATATCCGGAATTATTGGGGGGGCAAAATGATATGTTTGCCCCCCCAATATTTTCATTGGTGGGGCGATCGCCCCCCCTGCCCCCCCAGGATCGACGCCTCTGCAAACACACCATACCTGCACCACACTCACCCTCTTAAGCGCGCGGATTACGCTCACACACACCAAATCTCAACCAGGGCCTGTAACACAAAGGTTAGCGATTTATCGTACGCTTGATTTTCACAATTGATTGTACATTGTAGTCAATAGAATCAATCGTAGAAAAATGTTCTACGATCATGGCTAAGTTTTGTGTTACAGACCCCAGATTGCTAGTTACATGCAAGCTATCGTGGTATACCGGATATGTAATATCAAAGAAAACAAAATACATAAATGTAAATATTAATCCCTTCGATTACATCGACATTTAACTCTTCAAATATTTTATACACTCTAAAACACTGTGTAAAATTTAGCCAATATTGGCTAAAAAAGGAACATGTATATTTGCTGGGTAGTTTTTCCCCGTATCGGGCAAAATGCATGTTTTAAGGGCAAACTTTAACGCAGCATTGCGTAAAATTTACAAAATATTTGGTATCTTTTTACCCATCAATCATGCATGTTCCCATTTTACACAATATTGGGTAATTCTTTTTAGAGTGTAATATAATCATGATATTAGTTGTAGATACTACTTATCGAAGGATTATAAGAAGAAAGGGAAAAGGAAATTAAAAGGAAGGGAAAACGAAACATGAAGAAAAGGGATAAAATGTGAAAAAAAGAAATATATATATATATAGTAACAAAATATGCTGAAGATAAATGGTAATGCTTTCAAAGCCAATATAGTTTTTATTTCCTCGAATTTTCGACGGACCTCCGTCTTCTTCAGGAGTATATGTGTGGTATCCTGAAGAAGACGGAGGTCCGTCGAAAATTCGAGGAAATAAAAACTATATTGGCTTTGAAAGCATTACCATTTATCTTCAGCATATTTTGTTACTATAGTATTAGAGAAGCCATTACGTGAAACTTTAAAATATATATATATATATATTCGAGGAAGGGGGGATGTATGAGAAGGGATATGACGAGAGTGTTATCTTCAATGATAAAATTGCGTTGTTTGGTTCACAGATTTAGAATATTTAAAGGAAAAAAAAAATCACCTAATTTTAGTTTTTGCCCCGACCCATTTAGTTCAATCGCATCCCACTGGCAGGTGTCGAACGTTACCAAAGACGAATATAGGCGACTGAAAATAGGCTTTGTTAACCGTTTCCACGTAAAAATTCGATACTAAAGTACCCGCGCAATCGCCTGAATAATGAATCATGCGGTGGTTGTTTTATCACCTTACTCTAAATCACTCTGTATGATGCACTCGAGAAAGAGATATGTGTCGTTTCCACTTCTTATTTTCTTCCTTGCTGCGGCGCTTTTCGGAAGTACAGTGTAGACGTTGAGCACTAGATTATTTTTTATTGAGCTCTGACGCAAGTTCCCTTGTTTTAACATTTTTATTTTTAACCTTTAACGCGTCAGGTATGCTGCGGTGGCAGGGGAGTATTTGTCCTGCCTCCTTATATATCCATGGTCCTCTTGACTATCGTGATATCGATTTTATAGAATTACTATGCCAAATTTATATCAAATATGCCGTATGTTACCCCGTATTCCATCCGTGCATGGTTGAGGCAAACCCACACTTCCATTTATAGATTGAACCCCATCTCTCTTCACTCTAAAAAAAGTTTACCCATTACTGGGTAAAATGGGGACATGCATGTTGGTTGGGTAAAAAGATACCAAATATTTTGTAAATTCTACACAATGTTGCGTTGAAATTTACACTTCGAATATCCATTTTGCCCAATTAAAAAAATTACCCAGCAAACATGCATGTTCCGTTTCTACTAAATATTGGGTAAATTTTTAATCTCTGTTTTTGAAGTGCTTTGTTCGCTCTTTTACTTGTATTAAAAATATTGCATTACAGGCATCAAAAATCCATTTTAACATATAATGCTATTTGAAATTAAAATGAACGTATATTTCGTTTAGACATCCACACAGGACTACATAAAATCATTCACACAACAATAATAAATCAGCGCGAGTGCGTATGCACATATACACCTACATAAAAAACATCGGTCAATATTCGGTTTCATTACCCCAGAACAAAAATGTAAAGATCGCAAAGACTTTATAGCTACTATTTTGATATTGATATTTCTAATTCAATTAGTTTTGTTCTAAATTTACACTATATAAAGACATCGATTAACACACTATAGCACTGTTAGAAAATTTATCCTTAAAATAAAAGAAGTTCCTGCAGCAGAGTCTCAATTAAGAACATCATCAATCTTACCAGATTGCGTTATCTTACATTACATCATGTAAAATTAGAGGAAATTGGTATTTGGTGTATGGAACCTGACACATTTCCTTAAATAAAACACAATTTTCCCCTTTTTAAACAGACCTGTTCTGTTAAAGAGTAGAAAAAATTATGTTTTATGAATTTACAGAATGATTGCGTTATTGCTTTCTGCAAAATCCTTTTTTTCCTGTAAAATCAGGGTTGTTTAAACAGTGTATAAAAATAGATCTTGCATGAAATTTAAATTTTTAGTTGTAACGCTTTATTCATTGTACATTAAAATGATTAGTAGCTAAGTGATAAAATTGCGAAAAAAATGCGAATGCTGAATGGATAAATTAAATTAAACAAGTGAATCACATAAATCACCTTCGATATTATCAAACCAATAGAACCCAATCATGAATGTAAATAAATGAAAAAACGTGCAATTAGCAAATCAATATCAAAAGATATATATATGTGTGTGTGTGTGTGTGTGTGAATGTGTGTGTGAGGGTGCGTGGATGTGTGCGTGTGAGCGAAAAAATGTCGATGCAAAGTCTTAGCAATTTAAATTTACTTTACAAATTCTCTTAAAATTACATTATTTGTAAGTAAGATGTATTGAAACGAGTGGTTCAATTAATCTCGAAACACGACTTGTGATAAGATGATACGCAATAGCGCGTAATGAATCACTAGACAAAATTTAAGTCAAAATCTAAGATTCAGGATCTTTGATTCATTTCCAATAAATTTGATTAGTATACGATCATAATGAACTGTCAAAATGAATTTAAAAAGTGAATGTATGACATGTATGTATAATGAAATCAATCACAAAAATATAAAGAAGAGTTGTTCTTTAATAAATCACTACTTTTCAATATATATACAGTGCGTCCCAGAATAAACGAAACCGAGATTTAGCGATCATTTATCATACCTTAATCATAAACAGAATAGACAAATGACCTACCAATTTAAAGCTTAGAATCTCCTCTTTCATCTGATATTACTTAGTTTATTTCTTATTCACGCATGAGTGAGCAAAAACAATTTGAAGAAAGGATACCAAAAACTCATTTGGCGGGGTTATCTGGGTTTCAAAAAGAAAACCACATTTCTGAAAAGTTCAATATCTGCTCTTTAATTTGGTACCAAAATTACAAAAAATGGTAGAGAAATAAAAAAGTTCTGTTCATTTGAAATAAGGCTTGTATTTTCATAATTTCATGAGATAAACGTGTTTTCACCGGTTTCCCACAGAAGCTTTCACATGGTGAACCAAAGATTTCATGCATGGCTAATCGTCAACAAAACAGAGTGTGGAGAGAGTTTGAAAGCCATCCTGGAGAACCTCTTCATTTTATGAAATTATTGAAATTCAAGCCTTATTTCAAATGACCAGAACTTTGTTATTTCGTGACCATTTTCTGTAATTTAAGTATCACATTAAAGAAGAGGTATTGAACTTTTCAGAAATGTGGTTTTCTTTTTGAAACCCAGATACCCCCCGCCAAATGAGTTTTTTATATCCTTTCTTCAAATTGCATTTGCTCACTCATGCGTGAATGAGAAATAATCTAAGTAATATCAGATGAAAGAGGAGATTCTAAGCTTTAAATTGGTAGGTCATTTGTCTATTTTATTTATGATTAAGTAATGATAAATGATCGCTAAATCTCGGTTTCGTTTTTTCTGGGACGCACTGTATATAAAGTTCTGCAAATCAAGTTTGAAGGGTAATAATTTTCTTAGTGTGCCATCATCATATTTGAATATGGTATCATTTCAAGCATGATTATTCCTCTTTACAATGACGTGTCATGTAACTACTGTTATCATGAAATGTACAGACTTGAAAAATACGCAGCAATTTCATGAATTAAATGTTGCAAATTTGTTGTTTCTAATCGTGAGGTTCCAATTGTTTCGAGGATGGATTTAAATTGAATGACATTGACGTATTGATGCGTGAAAGTCCTCACATGGTGTATTCTCATGGTAGGGATTTGGAAAAAAATGTTAAAAAAAAAAACATTTTACATTTACGAGAGCTTTCACTTCACAAACACTAAATCATGCAAACAGTCGATACGCATCTCTTCAACAACACAAACCACTCATTTTAACCTTAATGACACACTAATGAAGACACCCGAACATTCACTGTCACCTGCATCCTGGGCAGACTTCTAAAGAAATGGAGAAAACAATGCATTTGGAAACATTTCACTTTTGACTGCCCTTTTTCAGAGTAAATGTCCATTTCATGATTACATAATCAAAACACATGATAAATCATTGTAAAGAGGAATAATGAAGCTTCTTAATCATGTTAATGATACCAGATTCACCTTTAAGCCTCAGTAAGAAAAAAATATATTATCCCTCAAACTTGAGTTGCAAAACTTTTTTGAGGGGTTTAGGTGTATCTTTTCTGCAACGATACGTGGCATTAATGAGTGATACGGAATGAAAAAAAATTAATGTTATCATTAGTATTTATCCCTATACAAAATAGCACATGAATTACATCATGACCAAAGCATGAATCTGGTAAATTTCGTAACAAGTATTTGCAATAAAAAGTCAAATGCATTTTATACAGTGCGTATCAAAAAAAAGTTTACACTTAGAAAAAATCCTGTAAAATTATGCATTTGTAATATCGTGCAGATTTTTCCACATTTTAGCATTGGTACAGATCCATTTAAGCAAATGACGTTATAATTGTCGAAAAATATTTCCGCTTGAGTGAGCACCACTTATTTTTGAAAAGTTAGTGAAAAATGATTTGCGCAGAACTTTGAAATAGTTATGCGAATAAAAGTAGACCTTAATCATGAAGAAAACGTGGAATTTAGCGAGTAAAATCTATTTGAAGGTATCTTTTACCTTTTTGTAACTTGTTTCCTTGCACAAAATACTTCAAAGAGTGCATTGCGCCCAACACACCTCCCCCACACACCGAGGCCATTGGGACGATATTTGCTTACACAGAGATGTGATTTACATGAAATGGCTTAGGCTTGATTTATATTTTGTTAATCATTGTCAAGCTTGGGAAAAGTGTGGAGAAACAAGTATCAAATGAAAAATGAAATGTAAACCCACTTTAAATGATAAGAACTTAGTGAAAAATTGCTGGAGATGTCTGATGTAAACTTTTGTTCAGATTCAGTTATGCCCCCTGATCCAGCTGGCACAAATAGGGTAAAGGTTGTGCTTACTAAGTGTTGAAATTTCAATTTGGGTGGCAAAATTGTTACAAAATGCTTGAATGTATCCGTTTTATTTCAAGTGACTAAAAGTGCAAAGGAAATGAAAGAGAATTTTTTCGCAGGGTAAGTTTGATTTCACCCTTTCCCCTTGACACAGTATGAAAATGAGCATTTCTGCGCAAACAGATTTCTGCGAGCTTTACAAAAATGGACATTGCTTACTCAAGCGTAACATTCTGTCAAAATTTTTACTTTCATTGGATAGATGAGACCCAAACCCAAGATTGTATATGAAAAAATTACCCACATGTTGTATATTCTTCAATTCCCAGGGCTTTTTCAAAGTGTAAACTTTTTTTTGATACGCACTGTATACGTTTTTACTTGTTTCATTTCCAGAGGCCCGGCAACGATTTTTTAAGGAGGAGTGCTTGTTTGTTTAAAAAAAGAAAAAGAAATTCCACATTATCGCGTACCCAGGGCAATGTTCATTTAATATTTGAAATTATAACTCTGTTAAATTTCATGTCAAAAAGGGCCGTGACAGATGCCACGATGAATCCATGCATGGACTTAGCCATTTCAGTTTTATTAGTCTGCATCAGATATTAATCAGGTTGAGGTTGATTAACTGCTACTCACATCAACAGAGCATTGTGATACTTTAATGGCACTTGCATTATAGTATTAACTCAAAAGGATACTGCTCGGGGGAATGGTAATATGGAAGATGATTGCCAATAGGAGGGGATGTTTTAAAGTATATCTTTTTTATAGCTTTTTCCCCGTAGCTAAGCTGAGGACAGGTAGTAATTGTAATAGTCTTTTAGGTACGAGGAAGTGATAGTGTCTCAATGACTGAAACCAAAGGCTGGTGTCTTATATATTCCATCTAGAAACAATGCACTAATAATTTACATACCCCAAAAATGAAACAAATAAAAAAAATGATCCAAGTTCAAAGTAGGGGCCGCTGAACGGTTTTGAAATTGAGGCAGGGGAGGGGCTGAATATACAAAAATCACAATCAGATGATGTTTTTTTTAAGTTTTTTGTACACGATTAAAAAAGAAAGTGGGGGGGGGCTCAAGCCAACCCAGCCCCCCCCCCATTCATCGGCCCCTCCAAAGTCCAACAAAACGATAATTGAACTTTTACTGTATTGGGGTATTTTGTTTCATGGAAATATCGAATGGGGGAGCCTTGGAGCAACCCCCCCCCCATTGATCTCGGAGAAGCAAAGTCCGATGAACTTGAAAATTTGCATGATGATAGATCTTTACGCGCTGAAGCTGATGGGGTACGCATTAAACGCATAATGATGACGTCATACAGTGAAATGTCTTTCATGCATATTTTGAATATTGGTATTGCTTCTTGATTCTTCGATATCTCTTGAGAGCTCAATGGTCCACAAAAAATCACAAAGAGATTGATAGGTCACGTTTGATTATAAAGATTACTTCTAAGGATTGCAACGTTGATGTTGATGATGGTAATAATACCCTTTTTTGTAAAATCATAACTCGTTATTAATATAATTATTTACATCATTATTGATTAATAGTACAAATGATGATTATATCAATACTACTACTTCTACTACTACTAAAAATGATGATGATGATGATGATAATATTCATAATTACATTTTATCATTATTATTATCATCAATACCAATACTAATAGAATCATCATTACAATCAATATCATTATCGATGTTTTCTTTACCACATGCATGGTAATTCTTATCATGTGCACTTCATTGTAAACAAGGGTTGTGAGTGAGAGAAAGAGATAGAGAGAAAGGGAGGAAGGCACTGTATTACAAAGCATTGTGCAGATAAATATTTCATTAAACATAAATCCATTAATAATGAAAATAAGAGAAGAAAGGGTATAATATCAGCTTTAATAAAAAAAAAATCGGGGTGGGACTTTCCTTCTTGTCCTTCTTAAAAGAAAAATGCTTTTATATTCATGATTAATATACGTGTTTGCAAAGGAGTATATTATGTAAAATATAATAATGATATTTCTAGTAGGGATATTGGCATGAGATCTGCAAGCAAATGACTGTGAGTAATCCTCTGAAAGTTTTATGTACCAGTGACAATTACATGCTTACCATATATGCTCTTAAAAAGATTTAGCTCCCTGACTAAAACATTTCTCGAAAGGGGGAAGTAATCCTAGACTGAGGGCATACATTCAATATTTTTTTTCTTATAATCTGGCATGGGAGTGTCTCCTATCTGCTACGAAAGTAAATCTGAAACCTATCTCTGAAATAGTAATTATGATCACACTTTTAGATCTTACAGGTGCCAATCGCTACTCAAATTTCTTTTTTTTTAATTTCCTACTACGAGTCTCTCAGAGTTTCTTTTTTATATTCAGAGATTAGTATCACATCGCGGAAATCTGCTACCTTTACATGGAGCAAACAAATAATAAGTTGAATATTTGATATTATGGTTGTTGAGTAATATGTTTCTTCAACCAGGTCGACATAATAACCTTGTTTTGTCGACATGGCGAGATACGGTATCTTGCCATGTTGACTTATAAAACATCATATGTCGACATGGCAAGATATGAAGTGTCCAAGGCCCGGCGCGCGGCGAGAGTCCAAATATCTTGGCAAGATATAATATCTCGCCATGTTGATACATAACTTTTTATTAGTCGACTTGGCAAGATAACGTATCTCGCCATGTTGACATAAGGTTATTATGTCGACATGACAAGATAAGGTATCTCGCCAAGTTTTTATGTTTTACGCTCAATTCTTCCCCATACCGCGTGCATTAAGGGATTTTCACATCGAGTGTTTTTTTCCCTTATTGTTTGTATGTTTCTATATTTGAAAGTGAAGGGACCTATGTTAGGTTTCTCATTGAATTGAATTGATTTTCATACTTCTCAAGATAACAAAATAATAACATAATGTAAGAAATACATTTGATAACATAGAAAAAAAACCCAAAAGATAATGGCAGTAAATAAAGTGAAATATGAAGGAACCTGCATAAAAAGCAGAGCTTGTAATGCCTGCAGTTTCCTCAAATTAATCATGAAGTTCGTAAGGAGGGGGGTGAGCGAAGAATGAAAAAAAAACTATATCAAAGTATACCTTTAAAAAGGTACAAATCAAATACATCATATATATATATTCAGCCATATATTCATACGCCCGACAAAAATTAAGGCACGAAGTCATCAAAAGTACAGTTAGTTGGTGATCTATTGCATAGGAGAAACGTAAAGAAACCTTTTCATTCATGCATACAAATATTTCCAGGCCATTCATAAGCAGTGAATAAATTACATGTTCATGGTAACCGAACTACTCAATCAGTGGGGAAATACAATAATGATACGTTTGTTTATGATACTATTTGGGGTATCTCAAACGGCGCCAAAAGAAACTAGAGTATCCTTAACAAGACAAACTTGGACACATATTTTATATTACAATAAAAATTGCTTTTGGTCGCTACAAAGGGAATGAATTGAGATATAACGCATCGGTCGTAAACATAACCAATCGGGCAATTGAATAGTCTTTCCGGTCATTTGATAAATTTATCTTAAGCACACGCACTTGTTTAGTGTTTCGTTTTTTTTAAACATATCACAGAATAATGAAACAATCTGGACCTTACAGCTCATTTTCTTTTATTTGGGGAAGCTGATAAATGCTAATCAATGCCCAAAAGCTGCTTGAATAGTTTTAGATAGACGTCCCGTTTTTCTTGCATGCATGAAATAGAACTATTTGTATCATCGGAGGATTTGACTGCAAGGTGTTAAATGTATTCCCGAACAGGCATCCGGAGTTCCGGGTGCGGACGTGCAAAAAAAAAAACGGACAACGGAAACAATCTTTCTCTGACGGGGGAGAAGGATTCAACTGATCAGGAAACCTGATCCAGCTTTATCCAGCCTGGAATAAAGTCAACTCTATAATTTTGGAATTTTTATTTTTGAATATAAATATTCCAGTTAGTTGAAATAAACAAAATCATGCAATGATGCCCTGCGGGATCTTGGTCACAAAGCCAGTCTGTTTATGACGAATGTGCCCCCGAACAAAATTTCTCTAACTTCCTCATCTTTTTTAATTTTTCCTTTTTCTTTTTCTTCTTCTTTCTTGTTCTTGTTGTTGTTGTTGTTATTCTCTTTCTTCTTCATATTCTTCTTCTACTTCTTCTACTTCTTCTTCTTCTTCTTCTCCCTATTCTCCTTCTTCTCTCTTCTTCTTTTTCTTGTCAAGCTCCTCCTGATTCTCCTCCCCTCCGTCCCCTTCGAGTAAAACATTACGATTAAAGATGAATTCAGTTCTGGCTGTAAATTTAGATAACGAAGGAAAGTTATCAAGAAGTGATTTTGAATGGCTGTTCATAATACAACTAAAATTGTGTCCCCTGCTAAGCATCGGAATCATGTGAAAAAAATGACTAAAATCTTTCGGATCTTTCATGCACTGTATGGACTATTGAGATATTTTTAACATCCACATCGCAGACGCTTTCTGCAACGTTAAGAACCTATTGAAAATGCCCCTCAAACATGTCAAATCACAATGGATAGATTAGCGGTCATTGGCGAAAGTTGGTGGATCGAGAAAAATGTGAATACGTATGTCATTGTCCAGGGGAGCGTTTCATGAAAGGACTTGTCAGACGTTTTATTCGACAAATCCTGTTTTATCCGACAGCTACCATGGAACAGTGCTTCTGAGCCAATCAAAAGAAAAAAAAGTTGTCAGATCCGACAACTTGTCGGACAAAAATATTGATTGAACGCTACCCAGGACGACACAGCTGTTTTGATTCATCGATTTTTGACAAAGGCTACATTGTTATGAAGATCTTTGGAGAAAAGATTCTTTGCGTTATAGAAAGCGTGTGCGAAGTGATGGCTAAAATACCCCAATCTAGTACGGGACGACGCCCAATTTGATCAAAGTAAAAAATGACATCATGTTTTCTCTCGACTCTAATCATGTAGTTTTCATGGTGCTGTTAGATTTATCTGCCGCGTTTGATACAATAGATCATAACATGGGATTATGAAGAGCGGTTCTTCGAAGTGGACCAATGTTCCATATCATTCTTCTTTGAAATAATTGAAAGGGTTTGAGTTGTCAGTTCACCAAAGGCGCTGTTGTAGACTAAAAAATTTGGTGGGGCTTCTGGGGGCTTGAGAAATTTTCAACGTTGGTTTATCTTGTACCATTTATTTATTTATTTGTTTCTGCATGTCATGATAATGTACATAGTGTAACCATCACAAAATTGATTACATTGAATTTTACACAATAATAATGTATAAATTATGATGATTAACATAACATTAACATAACTGATTATAACAATGTTGCAGACATGCAGTGGTATGACAAAATAAGCAGATGCTTGAGCTGTTGTCAGACCTTTGGATATATGAAATGCATACATAAATATAAAAACAATACTGAAAAGTCAAAACTAATGATTACTCAAAGAAGGGAAAGAAAAACAAAAACAAAACAAAGAAAACTAAATAAACAAATTATTATGTTCCACAACTATTTACAAATATTTACAAGGAGTGTGTGAGGCGTAATAATACTTGAAATTATATCAATCCTTAAGTTTAAAATGTACAGTACAACAAAATGTGTCTTGCTAAAAAAAATTTCATCTTAGAGACTAGTATGCGTTTTACCGCATTTTTGAAGGAATGCACTGATAATATATTCCTAATACTAGTAGGTATTGAATTCCAAACATCAGGTCCATAATGTCTGACAGATTTGTGAGCCAACAGTGTGCGAGGGTTATACCCGGGGGGGGTTATACAAACGCATATTAGATGCTTGTCTTGTGTGGTAGGTATGGATAGTATTATTTTGTTGAAACATATTGGAAAAGCATGTAGGTAACATTTTGGCATTAAACCGGTACATAAAAAGGGAAGTTTGAAGAAAATGGACATCATCAACAGTAAGACATTGCAGCTTTATAAAGAGAGGGCGTGTATGATCACGGTAACCAACTCCAGCACAAATGCGAATTGCTTTCTTTTGCAACAAAAGAATTGGGTTTGTGACACTCGTTGATGTTGCCCAAAGAATATTGCAATATGACACATAAGGTAGAATAAGAGTATTGTACAACATGTAAAGTATTTTATAAGGTACAAGGTACTGTTGCATAAAGGGTCGTTAAACAATGTCGCCTGGGTCTAACCGGCCATATAGACGATTAATAGCCCTTCACTCACATCCGTGCATGAATGAACATTACGCACGATGCGCCCGCAATACCCCCAAAATTACCCCCGACGATCGACGAGTGTCAAGGTTAACCAGTGAGAGTTCTGTGTCTGGAGGAAGAAGGTCAAGTCAAGTACGTGTTCAGCCACAACAAACAGGACCTCTAGACTTTCGCTGGACACCACCTACTACCGAGGGATATTATACACCTTGGAGCTCAGGGGCATTTATTCAGTAAGTGCCTCAATCATACTTAAATAATACATTAGTACTTAACTTTATACAGTATACCTATATTTCGAGAAATTGGTTTACTGATGTGTTTAATGTGATCATTCCAGTTAAGTTGATCATTGATATAGACCCCAAGGAACCTCGTAGATGTCTGTCTTTCCAGCAGAGCATTGTCAAGTTTCAATCTTAAATCATGGTCAGCACATGACTTCCTGCCTTTAAAGTGTACATAATTAGTCTTTTTAACATTCAGTGATAACATATTACTTCGAAACTAATTAGATAATTTCGGAAGTTCGACATTAATGGTGTTTTCTAAGATATCAATATCACGGTGTGATAGGAAAACACTTGTGTCATCAGCAAATAATATATAATTCAATGTGTTTGATACCAAACAAATATCATTAATATAAATCAGAAATAATAATGGACCCAATATAGAACCTTGCGGCACACCGCACCTCATAACTGATATACCAGAATTAGAATAGTTATAGCATGTGTATTGTCTTCTATTTGAAAGATAACTAGTAAACCAATTTAGGGCAACGCCCCTTACTCCCATATGTTGGAGTTTATAAAGCAGTATTGAATGGTCAAGGGTGTCAAATGCCTTGCTCAGGTCCATAAATACACCAATAACGTGCTCACGATTAGCTAGAGAACTAGATACATAGTCATAAAATTTCAACAACGCAAGGTCCGTTGAGTGAGACCTGCGAAATCCAAATTGGTTGGGATTAAGTAGGTGGTTTTTGTCAAGAAAGGCAATCAGTCTGTTATAAACAATTCTTTCTAGTATTTTTGAGCAACTAGGCAAAATTGAGATTGGTCTATAATTATTTATAACGGTCATGCTTTCCCTTTTATGAACAGGAATAACCTTGGCTAGTTTAATAGAGGAAGGGAATACACCAGTTAAAATGGACAGATTACAGATATGCAGTAAAGGAGTTAGTACTGAGCCAATTATTTGTTTTAAGAATTCTGAACTTATTTCATCATGCCCAGAAGACCTACTATTTTCAAGAGACTTAACAATGTTTAATATCTCAAGATGATCAGCTGGCTTAAGGAATATAGATGATTCGGACCTGTCTTGTAAATATTCTTTGTAATTAACTTCTACGGGAGTTATTTTCTTTGCTTGGTCAGGCCCAATGTTCACAAAGTAGCTGTTAAATTCATTTGCAATGTCATTATCAGAAGTAAACTCTTTATCCTTATGGATAACAACATTCCATGTCAAGGACATATACCTCGAGCATTCTCAAACTGTCTAGAATAGTGCAAACTCCGTGATGACCGTATAATAGAAGTTAGCTTATTTTGGTACTTTTTGTATTTTTCAACGTGCTCTTGTGAATGTTTCTTTACACTCTTTTTATATAAGACATTTCTTCTTTTGATAGATTGTAGTATACGTTTTGTAATCCATGGCCGTTTTCCTGTACTTCTATTATTTATTCTAACAAGTGGAATAGTCTCATCCAAATGGTGATGAAAAATTTTACTAAATGATTCATAAGCCTGTTCAACATCATGACATCATGACATTAAAATAGCCCATCGTACGTATCAGGATTATACTACATGGGAGATTATGTACTCTTAAAAATGTTGGGCAACATACTTTCCACACCACAATTGGTTAAAACCTTATTCAATTCTGGATAGTTTTAAGCCAATAATGTGTGCTTGGGTGAGAACTACACAGTATTGGTTGAAAACTACCCAGAGTTGGATGATTTTTTAAACCATTCGTAGTGTGGACAGTATGTTGCCCAACATTAAATTAAATGTTTGTGAGCTAGTTACTGATCTGACCAAGCAAATAGTCCTTCGCCCCTGGCCCTCAAAAGGTTCTTGATATTATGCGAGGGAGCTTAACGACCGAGCAAAAAAGTCATTATTTATTCAAAGAGCTTGAGAATGTTTTTCATAACCCTTTAAACTTCCATCAGTCGAAAACAGCCGTTTTAACATTTTTTGTCCAACTACATATAGGTGGTTTGAATCAAATTGATAAACGGCTGTTTTCGACTCGCCGTACGGCCGCCGTAGAACAAATGTGACCATGGTATAACGTGAAAAGTGACTCAATTAGGACTGTTTTTAGTGATTAATGAAGAGGATACAAGTATCAAAAATTAAATAATGAGAGTGCGAAGCGTGAGTTCAAAATTTCTGATATTCCGACCTGAAAAAAATGAACAGTCTAAGCGCGTTTTTATTTAAATAAACAAGCTGTGTGTCTCAAACAATTAAATACGAGATAAAGGAGCATTTTGACAAATTTTGGTAAGAATTTCCAAAGAGCATAGGTTTCTCATAAATCAAACAATACGAGCGCGCAGCGCGAGCTGAACATTTTGATACACATCAACAATTTGTGTAAATCAAACAAAATAATGAAAGCTTGATGTGCGAGCTAAAAAAATGTGTGCAAATTGATATCAGAACTGGATATATTGTATATGTATATATATTGGTTATATATTAGTGTAATTTAACCCTCTTGAATGGGATTCATTACACAGGCAATGCGAGCGCGAAGCGCGAGCGAAAAATTTTATATAAAGTCTATTTTCCAATTCTTCCCCTCACCTTTTTTTTTTTGCTTCCTTTCAGGGTCGGGCCGGCCCTTACGAGGCTGTAAATTACACATCATTAGTAAAATACCTCTTTCTTACTTTTCTTTCTGTTTTTCGTAGTTTCTATCAAGGTAAAGAGTACACTTTTTCTGCAGGTTGTCAAAAAATAGGGCTCGGCCCCCTCCTGGATCCGCCCCTGCTTTTTACTCAATATTGGGTAAAATTTTACTCAGTTTTCATAGAGTGTATTTTGCGAGGGTGCGTGTAGCGACCGAGCGAGAAAATTTTGAATTCGAAAGCTTTAAAACCTTTAATTTCGGAGTACCTGACGACAATGAACATAAGTCTGCTTGTATATGGCCCACACATTGCATGGGCCTATTTTCTTTTTCAACGATTTTTTTTGTCCGTAGAACCACGCCTGGCTCATCATGAATATTTTAATCTTCCCTACAACCGTCATTTATTTTCATTATTGCTCTGTTTCTTGTTTCTGTCTGCCGGCGGATGTGAATAATAATTAATTCTACTCATAAAGGAAACAGTGAAATAGGTGTGCCTTCCGGATACGATTGAGAATTCAACTGCCTCTTGTGTCTCATGATAACTGATCTGTGATTACTTCCTGAAGAAATACATCTTTTAATTTACCTTTTTAACTGTCGTCCAGTATGGAAGGATAAATGCCGGTAGCAGAATCCTAACACACCCGAGATATATATAGCAGCCATTCCATGTAACAAGGCACACTAGGCTTCAGATTTCAAGTTAAACCAATCAATGAAATATATATATTTTTTGGTTAGGTACATGTCCAACAGGTGTTGATCTGATTTTACACTGCCTTTCACTTATAAATGACCGATACACGATCCTGAAGAGATGTCAAATTTGCGTTAATAAAGTATGTCTTTTTTAAACTTCTTTAATGACACTAATGAAAACGTGTTCTGATGTCTGTAAATACATCATCGTTTTTGTATTATGTCTAATCTTATTTAACTTATCTCTTTGCTTTTTTCAATTCTGTTAACCGAGCTTGTCAATTTGTCAAGTTGAAAACGCCCTCGAAATGTGTCACGTGCGTCACCAAAATACATCCGTATTTTGGTTTACTTAAAAAGTTTTAGGAAGTATAATATGTAGTTAATAAAAAGTAAACCGCACAAGGTACTAAATCAAATCAGCAAAGAAGATTGCCAACTGAAAATCCGGCTTCATTACGAAAAAAACACACACCCTATAAAGCTGTTACGCGAGTCACATTAAGGTATTTTAGGGTATGTCACGCGAGTCACATATCACATAATGAGCAATATTTTAGGGAAAATGATTGGAATTTTTCGGAAGATGTCATTTCTTTAGGCCTAAAACCTGTCATTTAGTAAAATCTTGGTATATGCTATAAAAAGCACATGGGACTAGAATATGTAGTGCCGCATGTGAACTTTAAGTATAGATGTATCAGAACTCGACATTAATTTCCTTTGTTTTAAACAAATGGGATGCAAGTAATCAAAACTATAGTCCAAAATGATACTCTTGTCACGCGAGCCACACTCAGACTGTGTCACACGAGTCACATTTTCAAATGCCAATCGACTCAAAACAATAAGTCAAACGTTGATGAATTTCTAATATAATATTTCCACATGTTTCAAAATATTCTCCAGAAAATTTTATCAGAAAATTTTATCAAAATCTGGACAGTATCTTCTTAGAAAATTACAATTACAGTAAGGTCAGGATTCTTCAATAGACTCGCGTCACGCGAGTCCAACAAACAAATTGAAATACCTCCTACAAAAACTACTGTAAATTCAAACGTTTTTGTTGGACAATATGTATTATCAATAATTCGATTGAAATAAATATGAAAAACAAATCTGCAATATCAGATTTCAAGTAATTAATCTTAAGAAGTTGAAATTTTCAAATTTCAAGCGAGTCACAGAAGAATGGCTAATAGGCCTAAACAAATTCCAAATTCTACGCGAATTAAAGGGGTAGTTGCCTCAAACTATAGCACTAACTGCGTTGCTACTTAAGATGCGTTCAATCGTTTGTTAAAAAGAAAATAATGGTTTTAAAGCTAGAATCACAAACCTGAAACACAAATAACAAAGTCAAAACCTTATGGTTAAAGTAGGCATGCATTCAAGCGATGTTTCATGAGCATCTCGTCGCTTTCCTGCACAAAGGCCGTAGCGCACGCTGCGCGTCGCCTTCTTCCCGCAAAAACGCCGTTAGCGCGGACTGCGCGTCGCCTTCCCGAACAAAGGCCGTTAGCGCGTACTGTTTACTGCACGATAACGGCATTTCGCGGGAAGGCGACTCGCAGTGACTGCTAACGGCCTTTGTGCGGGAAGGCGAACCCTATTGTTTAAAGCCTGGCTACTTGACTCGGATCTAAATGTCAACTTGGAGCGAATGAATAAGGAACCGGAAGGAAGAAGGTTCGTCATAATGCCTATCGGGAAGCAATGCTGCACTTGAGGCAATTGACACGGTATTGTCGATGGTGCTGGCCTCGATGACATGATGGGAGAGTTAATTCCATTACTTTAATTGTGCGTGGTAGAAGTAAGTACTCGTTGTTTCATTTTCTTTATGATTTTTACGGTTTTAAGCTGTTACGGACAACTTAATTAGGCCTGGACGTGAAAGACATCTGAAAATATGATTTAGACATATATATTTCTCAATGCTATAAGAGTATAAACTTGGATGGTAAAGCGGAAAGGACAAATTGATAACATACCTCTCATGCAGCCATGGTAACGCCCATCTTATGTCCCAGTTTCTTTTCTAGTTCTCCTTTTCTCCCACTCTCGGATATATCGCTTCGCTTGTTGTTGAGATGAACATTGAAAGGACTTCCAGGGCACAAGCTAAAAAAAAGAACATACACAGAAATATGAAGAACATGACATTAATGCTCATTTCGCTAAATCACTCGTCAATTATAAAAAATATAGATTTCGACTTGTCCTATCCAACAAATTTTGCACAGCTTTAAATTCGTCATATTCATAGCGATGTCAGTATCTCGGTTAAAAGCAGCTCAACACAAGCGCTTGGTACTTTGCAATGTGTTGATTGGACATTTTGAATAATTTCTTTGCTTTTACGAAAACATTTTCTATAAATAATTCAAAGTATTTGTGGCAATGTTTGCAAACTCGACCTCCGGAGGGAACATGTAAGGTGCTTTTACAAAACATTATGAATATATCGGAGAAAGAGAAGAGAGCGAATGAAATATTTTCACCCCTTTGAGCTGCATGGGTAAATTTGACCATGCATGCATGCGCTCATCTTGATTCGCATACATGTAAATCAAACAAGAAAGAGCACACAATTAATAGGCCGAAGCAGCGCGTGAAGAGCATTGCCCGAAACAATATTCAATGGTTTTAAACTATTTGATATAAGCTACTGACACCCTTCCATCTAATTGGCTCAAAGCAAAATATTCCGTGAAGATCACGAGGTATTTGTTTCATGAAATGCTCTCTCGCAATCCGATCACCCCAGAGAACCTCTGGATTGATTGATGGGTAGTATTCACATCCCTAATGGACTTTTAACCCTTAAATAGGAAACACGAATAAAATGTCACTCGACGTGGAGTATAATCAGTAGAATACAAAATTGGCTTTTGCATTTACAAACATGTATCAATAATGCATGGACTACATTATATCATCTCATTTATGTCAGTGTAGGAAGGGGCATCCATGTTATGTGCGGCCCTTAAGACCCGATTTTCACAAATTTTTTCGTGCGTCCCTATATTTGTGGTCGATAACCTTATTTTTTTTCATTGTCAAAAAATTGTGTGGTGGTCCCCCCTAAAATTTTTGGCTTCCGCCGCCAATGATCATAAGTACACCGTAATCATCTATTCATTGACCAACGTGTTCGTCACTTACCCCCCCTTGAAAGTGAAAACATTTTGTCAGTTTTTTTCGGGGACGCTATAGGATATATATACAGTGCGTCCCAGAAAAAACGAAACCGAGATTTAGCGATCATTTATCATAACTTAATCATAAATAAAATAGACAAATGACCTACCAAGTTAAAGCTTAGAATCTCCTCTTTCATCTGATATTACTTAGATTATTTTCATTCACGCATGAGTGAGCAAATACAATTTGAAGAAAGGATATCAAAAACTCATTTGGCGGGGGTATCTGGATTTCAAAAAGAAAACCACATTCTTGAAAAGTTCAATATCTCCTCTTTAATTTGATACCTAAATTACAGAAAATGGTCAAGAAATAACAAAGTTCTGGTCATTTGAAATAAGGCTTGAATTTCAATAATTTTATAAAATGAAGAGGTTCTCCAGGCTGGCTTTCAAACTCACTCAATACTCCGTTTTGTTGACGATCAGCCATGCATTAAATCTTTTGTTCACCATGCGAAGGCTTCTGTGGGAAACCGGTGAAAACACGTTTATCTCATGAAATTATGGAAATACAAGCCTTATTTCAAATGACCAGAACTTTTTTATTTTTAGACCATTTTCTGTAATTGAGGTACCAAATTAAAGAGCAGATATTGAACTTTTCAGAAATGTGGGTTTTTTTTAAAACCCAGATACCCCCCGCCAAATGAGTTTTTGGTATCCTTTCTTCAAATTGTTTGTGCTCACTCATGCGTGAATAAGAAATAACCTAAGTAATATCAGATGAAAGAGGAGATTCTAAGCTTTAAATTGGTAGGTCATTTGTCTATTCTATCTATGATTAAGTTATGATCAATGATCGCTAAATCTCGGTTTCGTTTATTCTGGGACGCACTGTATATCCTAATTTTTGTTAAAACCGTTTTTTTTTTGCTTGTCAAATATTTTTCGGAGACGACGTGTTCTCAATTTTTGTTTACCCCCTTTTTTCCTTGTCAAATTTTATCTCGGAAAAATGGCCTCCCCCCCTTCGAAAAATCTGCGATCCGCTCCAGGAAATGAAATTAATGTTGTTAAAATATACCAATGAATATAATACCAACAATTTAATCATATTAAAAAATTAATTTGTTTCACACTTATTAAGCTTCACTATTATTTTGAATTGTTTATAAAGTCCCCATTTTTATACATGAAGAATTTGGTTGCAAAAGGGGTTGGGTCTACTTGGGACCATTACGAGAAAAAACACGTTTTTTATTCTCACTAATTGTAATATTTTTATAAGAAACTAGATTTTCATGATGTACTACCCTATCATGTGAACATAAATTGGGTATAAAATAAATCTGTCTTCAATTTTTTCTATATTTTTTTTTTTTTAGAAAAGTATCATTGTGGACCTAACCCCTTTTGCAAGCAAACTGAAATGAATCCAATCTCTTATGAATAAAAAAAGTGATTTTTCTTTGCCATTTTTATTCACGTTTTAATGTTAATTTCAAATATGGAATCATCAGAGCGACTGAAAAATCTATAGGTTTTGAGACAGAAAACATTAAAATTTATGAAAAATAGACCTAACACCTTCTGACAAAAGAGCTCTTCAGAAGAGTTTGGTTGCAAAAGGGGTAAGGTCCACTCCGAGAAAATCATTTTTTTATTCTCCCATTCTGCAATAATTTTGCGAAACTAAATTTTCATGATACCATACCATGTGAACATAAAATTAGTATAAAAGAAATTTACCTGTCTTCATATTTTTTTCAAATATTCTTTAAAAAAAAGAATCTTTGTGGACCTAACCCCTTTTGAAAAAAAGTTACTTTTCTTTGCCGTTTTTGTTCATTTTTTAATGGGAATTTAAGCTTTTTTTTGGTATCATCTTGTAGAGCTACTAAAAATATATACATTGAGACAGAAAAAAATGAAATATGATGAGGGGCATTTTCACGGTAACTGACGTTACACGGCACAATTTTACACACTTTTCATTGTGTGTATGATTATCGCTAAAACTTAAAATGATGGGAGATTGCTTAAAAGTAAACTCCATGCATTTTTTGCTTTAGAGATAATCATACACAAAATGAAAAGTGTGTAAAATTATGCAGTGTGACGTCAGTTACCGTGAAAATGCCCTGAAAAATGGACCTAACCCCTTTTGCAACTGAGCTCTACATATTTAACCTTGCTGATCTTGATTTTTTTAAATAAAAAATACTTATCTTAGGCCTACTTTCTGAGAAAGTATTCAATAAGTTGTATTCAATGAAATAGTATTTCTGCTTGATAATCCATTTGAAACTAAGTTATTTTATGTGTTTTCATATATGTTTTCTTTTTTCTATACCGTCGTAGATCAACGGGATCGTGTTGAAAACAGTGTACCTAATCATGTTATCCTGTATAAGAATGCTTCATATAAATCAATATATTATTCTAAACATATCCTATGCACACATAGGCACAACGCACACACACACACACTCCCATACATACACATAAAGGAATTTCAAAAAGGGGATTTGCACATGGACAAATTTTAAGACACCTTTCAAAGCAAAATAAAGTTGAGACCTACTCTGCTTGAGACGCATCTGACATTTAGTTACATAATGCATTAAATGTTATTGAATTATTGACAGAAAATTGTAGCAAAAACATTATTTTATGTGACGCGACACAAAAATGACATTTTCTCAACAACTGTTCAATTAAATGATGTAAAATTGTTTTAAAATTTAAATGTAATGCTTACTTGGTATCCTATCCTTCTGAATGAAATATTTAATCTAACTAGAGGAAGTGATGCAAAGTTTAGTTTACCCGCCTCAAAGAAATAATGTAAATATTAGATAAAAGAAAGCGAAAGAATAAAATGATTTATTTTTATTGGATACAATGAAGACGATTATTAGCCTCCTTGACCATTCAAGTCGCACTCTACATGCTCTATACTCACGAATGATTAAATCCGAGATTTGCACATATGCAGTGTGTATAAAGAAACCTTAATATCAAATGTTTCTTTCCTGCATTGCCTTTCATTTTGTTGGTATTGAAACCTATCATGAAGCATACCAACCAGAAAGAAAACTGTATAAACAAAAAATCTGGAAATTAAACAGGAGGAATAAAACTGCATATTTTATTTGATCATAAAGGCCTATATCTTGATCGATGTTTGGATGACCAATACAACTAAAATGTGCGGATCCAAGGGGGGGGGGCGAGCCGGCCCCGGCCCTCCATTTTTTGGTAACCAAAAAAAATGTCCTTTTAACTTGAGAGAAATGCTGAAAAACAGAAAAAAGTACGAAGGGGGTATTATACCCATGTTTAATTTACAGCCTTGTAACGGCCGGCCCTATCCAAGGCCTACTTTCAGTGGCACATCATCTGTTCACATGTATTATACTTAAGCAAACCACGCTACCGCAACTGCGCGCTTCAAGACATTCTCCTGCACATGGTTCTCCTGCACTTCATCAAGTTCAACGGCCGATTAGCTCTGCATAGGAGGATTACCATATGTGCACAATTAGGCTGTAAAACAATATTTAAAAAAAACGTTTAAAATTTCCGGTTTTCAGGCCTTTTATATCAACAGATTTCGAGCTCTCATTAATATTATATTGATAAATAACGTAACAGTTTCATGAATTCCTAATAATGAAATTGTCCTTTTTTCAGAATGAAACATCGATATTCATCTCGTACTAAGGAAGATGAATAGGAAAGTAGTCATTTTCATATGATGACAAAATGCCCTTGCAATTTTCCCGGATGCTTGGTCTAATTAATAATTTTTAAAAAATCGGCTCGCGCTTCGCGCTCGCATCATTTGTGAAGTACGATCCATATCTACTTCACAATACGATGCTTGAAATAGTGCTTAAATTGACCCTCTTCAGATCGCCGTCATTTTTTTCAGATCGCGCTTGCGCTTTATTGATTTTCATAATAAAAGAAATGTATCTAACGTCAGAATGCCTAGATTCTAAGTCTAAATCACGCAGTTTGTTCTTTATTCAAAACGTGCTTGAATTTTCCAGTTTCATATCAGAATATACAATGTTTTCTTCTTGCACTTCGTGATCGCAATATCAATATAGGAAGATACCCAAGTAGTCATCCTATTTTGTGATTTACGAAACATGAATAGCGTGTCCCGTTTTAGGTCTGAATCTCTTTTATTTTTCGCTCGCGCTTCGCGCTCGCATGAAATGTTTAGTTATACAGTGCGTCCCAGAATAAACGAAACCGAGATTTAGCGATCATTTATCATAACCTCATCATAAATAGAATAGAAAGGATACCAAAAACTCATTTGGCAGGGGTATCTGGGTTTCAAAAAGAAAACCACATTTTTGAAAAGTTCAATATCTGTTTTTTAATTTGGTACCAAAATTACAGAAAATGGTCAAGGAATAAAAAAGTTCTTGTCTTTTGAAATAAGGCTTGTATTTCCATAATTTCATAAGATAAATGTGTTTTCACCGGTTTCCCACAGAAGCTTTCGCATGGTGAACAAAATATTTAATGCATGGCTGATCGTCAACAAAACTGAGTGTCGAGAGAGTTTGAAAGCCTTATTTCAAATGACCAGAACTTTGTTATTTCGTGACCATTTTATGTAATTTAGGTATCAAATTAAAGAGCAGATATTGAACTTTTCAAAAATGTGATTTTCTTTTTGAAACCCAGATACCCCCCGCCAAATGAGTTTTTGATATACTTTCTTCAAATTGCATTTGCTCACTCATGCGTGAATGAGAAATAATCTAAGGAATATCAGATAAAAGAGGAGATTCTAAGCTTTAAATTGGTAGGTCATTTGTCTATTTTATTTATAATTAGGTAATGATAAATGATCGCTAAATCTCAGTTTCGTTTTTCTGGGACGCACTGTATACCTATTCTGTATATGATTAAAAAAGTGCTAAGAATGTCAAAATTTTTGGTCAAAATGTCATAAATTTTCAGCTCGCGCTTTGCGCTCGCATTATTTGATTGTTGAAATATGTATTGTTTTCATGGGTAACTAATGTTACAACCGATAATGTCGCAGCAACGCATAATGTCGCAGCAACGCATAATGTCGCAATCTTCGACATTATGCCAAGAGCGTCCGACGCATAATGTCGCAGTCAACGCATAATGTCGTAGTTTTTCTAACGCATAATGTCACATGTCGCAACGCATAATGTCGCAGCAAATCGTTAACGCATAATGTCACATGTCGCAACGCATAATGTCACAGCGGTATTTTCTTCAGGACTTGAGCTACAGATAAGATATAAAACATGCTTTTACTTAGTATTTTGAGACACGAAAAAGAGAATGAAATTATTTTGAAATCAGGATTACTCTTTGTATGGATATTTGTCGCTTTATTGCCATTTCGTCTACTGCCTTTTCCCCACTATCGCATGGTCTGATATCATTTCTTTGGAAACTATCAACATAGTCCAATAGTCCAATAACCATTTCGTCTAATTACCATCTCGTCTAATAGCCAGTTGGTCTAATAGCCGTTGTGTTTATTATCATTTAGTCTAATTGTATTTTTTTCAGTTGGTCCAATATCCATTTTGTCCAATATCATTACGTCTATTACCTTTTGGTCTAATAGCCAATTGGTCTAATAACCACTTGGTGTACTCTCATTTTCGTCCATGTTCCATTTGGTCTAACTTCAATTGGGGACAATTACCCCCTGAGGACAATTACCCCCCGAGGACAATTACCCCCTGAGGACAATTACACCCCGGAAAATTACTCCCGGACAACTACCCCCTGTAAAACTACCCCGAGGAGGATTACCCCCTGAGGACAATTACCCCCCCCCGCGACTACCCCCTCGGGCAATTTCCCCCCGGACAATTACCCAGGACAATTACCCCCTGAACAACTACCCCCCGATGACAATTACCCCCGGACAATTACCCCTTAGGAAAGTTACCCCCCCCCCCCCCGAGGACAATTACCCTGCCCCGGGGACAATAACCCCCTAGACAAAGGGAGTGCACAGAGTTAGGGCCTAAATAGTAAAATTACAAGGCGTTCTTGTGTATATTATCTTTGCATATTTTTTTTTGCTTACTGTATTAAAACTAAAGCCACATCTTAATCTGGAATGTGCACCAATTGTTTCATAATTCTTAGCTTCTTGATAGATGAATTGTTTTAAAATAACAGGTTTATAGGTTTTCTTGTCAATAGTAGTGTTGATGGTTTGCGTTACCGACTTTCAATATTTCTACCTGTGAAGGTGTCTTTTTAATGTTTTATCTATTTTCCTGATTTTTTCCTGAAATTAAACCCCAAATGAATCAAGAAAAAATCAGATCAGTTGGAATCAGAGAAATTAGGCATTTGTGATTATTATGTCTAATCGTGTCTTTTCATGAATGTTCAATTGTTCTATGAAAACTTAGTATGTGGGCCAGTTTACACATTTTCTGATGTACATATGCGTAGCTATATAGCGCAAGCCCCCACCCCCATTTTTCATGATGCAGAAGGCATTGCTAAACAAAAAGAAAGAAGGCGGAAAAGGAAGAAAAAATGAAAAAGAAGAAAATGAGAGAGAGGGAGAGAGAAAAAGGGAGAAAGAGCGATATAAGAGAGAAAGTTATTAACATAAGATAAAGTAGAAAATATATTGAAAACCTGTGCCACCGACCCAGACCATTATAATGGTTCACGCCCGGGGGGGGGGGGGGGCACTCAGTATATGATAATGTGCAGCGGAGGGGACCCCTATTTTTACACTCAAATTTCCGTTCCAAGGCATAGCATCTTTGTCTTATTGAGAAAAAGAACAAATAAAGCCGCTCCAAGGCAAAACATGTTCTTCTTATCGAGAAAAAAAGAAGAAAGAAATCCGCTCCAAAGCTTGTCATATTTTTCGTTACGCCGTTCCGGTCACATTGATCTGCTACAATGAGCTGCAGTTTTGGTGAAATGCGGCCGCAGAGCGCTGTCCGACCATCACCTCTGCGCGAGCGCACCCGGCGGACGTTCCAAGGACCCCGTTTTTTGTCTCGCCCGCGGCACACCCCTACCACTTTTTTTGTCGAGTGACCCCTTCCCCCCTGGGGTCACGCTTGATTCGATGCCAGAGAGAAATGGGGGGGGGGGGGATTTTCGGGGGTAATTGTTTGGCGGTAACTGTCTGGGGAATTATTGTCCTCGGGGGCATTTGCTGGGGGGGGGGGGTAATTGTCTGTGAAATAATTGTCCAGGGGATGATTGTCCGGGGGTAATTGTCCGGGGGGTAATTGTTCTCGGAGGCTAAATGTTAAGAGGTGGTTGTCCGGAAGGTGATTTTCTGGGGGTCATTGTCCTAGAAACGGTGATAGGACCTAATGGTGATTGGACCAATGGCAACGATACCAAATGATTGTTAGCCGAAATGGGTTTAGACAAAGTGACAGCGAACCAACTGAAGTTAGACCAAATGGAACATGGACGAAAATGAGAGTACACCAAGTGGTTATTAGACCAAAAGGTAATAGACGTAATGATATTGGACAAATGGATATTGGACCAACTAAAAAAATACAGTTAGTCTAAATGATAATAAACACCGGCTATTAGACCAACTGGCTATTAGACGAGATGGTAATTAGACGAAATGGTTATTGGACTATGTTGATAGTTGACTAACTAATGGTAGACGAAATGATATCAGACCATGCGATAGTGGGGAAAAGGCAGTAGACGAAATGGCAATAAAGCGACAAATATCCATACAAAGAGTAATCCTGATTTCAAAATAATTTCATTCTCTTTTTCGTGTCTCAAAATACTAAGTAAAAGCATGTTTTATATCTTATCTGTAGCTCAAGTCCTGAAGAAAATACCGCTGTGACATTATGCGTTGCGACATGTGACATTATGCGTTAGAAAAACTACGACATTATGCGTTGACTGCGACATTATGCGTCGGACGCTCTTGGCATAATGTCGCAGATTGCGACATTATGCGTTGCTGCGACATTATGCGTTGGTGCGACATTATCGGTTGTAACAACTGCAAACAGTCCATATGAACAGTCTTTTTACAGTTTGTTTTCCATCACACCAGAACTCTATGCCAGAACGTATTTATCAAAAGTTTCTGCTCGCGATTCGCGCTCGCAGTAGTTATTCAGTTACATAGACATCTTGTTCACGATTACAATCATTGCTCAGAGAGTTCAATTTTTAGGACAAAACACATGAAAAAAAAATAGCTCACGTTCGTACTAATCAATTAGGGCTTATATGACATTATTTATGTTTTGTGAGAATAAAGCTAAGAAGTGACTGTTAGGACTACCACTTCAAAAAAATAAATAAAAATCAACTTTGAGCGGCCGAACGGGGAAAAAAGGGTAATTTTTTTCGCCCCCCCCCCCCTATTTGCGAAAGCTGGATCCGCCCCTGACTAAGTTGTCTAAAGATTCATAACGCATGATATTTTGTCGTGTCTGTTACGCGACACAATAAGTGCATGTAAAATTAGTTGTGCCTGTAGCTCGATATTAAATGCCTGTAATAAACTCAACAAGAACTGCTTTAGTTGTCTAAATGCCCATGGCCCTGGCCCTCTTCAGCACTCCCAAGAATTTTCATTTGGGGTGCTTCCTGTATTATTCTCTGTAGAGGCACCCCTGGAATTCTGGTAGGTGTGTCAAATTGGAGAAATGTATTGAAAATGACCGCCATTTTTTGTTGAAACTTTTTTTTGCTTGCTTGTCGAATTGAATTTTCCACTGCCCTGTGAATGACTTTTATATGAACACTATCATTCAATTTGAATCGACACATTAATTACAAAAATGATTATCGAAATTGGATGTTATTCACATAGTTTCCATAACAATCCCTAAATGGATACATAACTCCTTCGCGTTAATTGTTTTCCGACTTCAGGGAAATGTTCTTGAAACATAAATGATGATTACATCTCCCTTGTTGATATTGACGTGGCACAATTTACCGTAGCTACACCGTATCCATCTAGCTAATTTTCCCCAATGCAATTTCAAGGAAAACGTGCTTTAGGTGTTAGTGGTTTTGCATTTCAGTTCAGTTTAGTTTAGTTTAATTCAATTTATTGATTTTCTCCTTATAAGAATGAATACAGGGGAGCGTTGCATGAAAGGACTTGTCGGACGTTTTATCCGACAAGTCCCATTTTATCCGACAGTTACTATAGTAACAGTGCCTCTCAACCAATCAGAATCAAGGAAAGATGTCAGATCTGACAACTTGTCAGACAAAAATGTTGATGAAACGGTCCCCAGACTGTTACTATTCTGTTACTATGGCAACTGTCGGATGAAGCAGAAATTGTCATATAAATCGTCTGACGAGTCCTTTCATGAAACGCTCCCTAGGTCTTACAAATAACACGGGTTCGAGACAATTGGATTCTAAAGAATAGTTTATTAAAATAATATGAGTAGTATTTCCCAGTGAATAACAAAAAGAAATACAATGGTAACAGTATTTAATTTCATTTGGTATTATATCAAATAGTAAGAAAATTCTTTTACTTGTAGGCACCGCCTATGTCAAGTGGATAGAAAGATGACAACATTCAATTTATATTACTGTATAACGAAACATCATTGTCAAATACATTAGAACAGTATCAGTTCTTCAGAAGTTTAGATGAACATGACAAAATGAAAAGGTGAACTGGTCTAGTCCCCGATTTAATTTTTTCCCCAGTAATTTTCTAATTGGATTTAAACAGGAAAAGGAGTCATTTCTGACTATAACCTACTATATTTCACTACACGTATCAATCGCACCCGGTAGTGTAATAGTCATTTTAACTCTTTCGTTTTATAATGCATGCCAACATTAAATACCATTTTAAGAGTGAGTATGCCTTACATTTTAGTACCTCCTATCGTCCCTGGACTTTCATGTTGTTTATTTCCTCTCATTCTCATCACAGGACATCATAACAGAGGACTAGGACATGTAGGACATGATTCGCAGGAAATCATTGGATATGATATCGCATAGATCGTTGTTTGCCCTTGCAGGACACTACAAAGGGCAACACAGTCACCATATAGGACATCTTTGCAGGACACCATATAGGACACATTTGCAGGACAACATATAGGACACCTTTGCAGGACACCATATAGGACACCTTTGCAGGACACCATATATGACACTTTAGAATGACACAATATAGAACACCTTTCCATGACACCATATAGGACACCTTTGCATGACACCATATAGGACATCTTTGCAGGACACCATACGATGGAGGATACGAATTATAAAGGACATAGCCAACGACATATAAGACAATATACAGATGATGTCCTTCGGGAAAACATATTCTAGTTGAACTCTCAAAGGACACAATACGTAGTAAAACCATAAATGAAACTAGATAGGACATCGTCTAATAAGAACACCACTTCTCAACAGAGAGACATATACAACAGTATTCAAGAGTGAGTATCTCATCGATTACATTTTTCTTGTGAAGTAGATGTCCCCGACATCATCAATATAATTTAAAAAGGAAGATTCTCGATTTTCCTTACCCTCTACACAATGGTAAATCTAAAAGTGAAGAGTGAGTGTAAAACAAAATAATGAGAAGGGGGGGGGGTAGAATGATTTGCTTATGTTTGTGGATATGGAGCACGCTTTGAGGAGTGGGTGTATGTGTGCGTGTGTAGAAGAAAAGCCCGTTGAATTTATTGCGAAATACCCGATGACAGTAGTTATTCATTTGACACGGTGATGATGAGAACAATTGACGTCAGATCCGACATGTTTTTCTTTTATTTCGGGTCTGTGACATCAGAACTTTTCTCAAACGATATTTTGTTCACCTAGAAATCAACATGATCTATTTTGAATCTAATGTCATTTATATATCACTTTTGTTTCACGTAAACAGATGCTAGTAAGTGGAGTACTTAACAAGACATTCGGGATTTAACTTCTTCTTTAAACCGAGAGTCGTGACGTAAGGAGTGTGTTTGTACATGTTTCCTTGACAATAAACGACTGCGATGAATCTTGAGCAAAGGAAGCTATAGCGACAGATCGACGGCAGTCTGATCCATGGAGCACGAAAGGAACATTCTGGTGAATGGTGGAGGATGTGAGATAACCGTAAATTATCTATCACCGTCACTTCATTAACTATGTTGATTGGATAAACGAGTTGTTTGTTTTTGTAAGAGGTTTATTCAAATATATGATCAAATTTCCTTGCAAAACGTATTTCCTTGCGAACGTTATAAATGACTTACGTGTGAAAATTAACAAAATTGCAATATGTTTGTTATTTTTGCCTGAGAATAACATCATACTTCAAACACTTTATCGATTGCAGTTCACATCGTTCATCACATCGGGGATTCGTTTTCTTCCGATAACTTCCACAAAGATGGACTATATAGATAATGGCACCATGGACAACTACACCACATCTCCGTTTGCTAATCCGCCCATAAACAAGGCTCTGTACATTGGATTTTTATTCGCTGTCCTTATCATTGGCATGATCGCTAACACCAGTTTGATATGGCTGGTAGCGACTGTCCGGGACCTGCGAACACCCCCGAGTGTGCTCCTAACGAATCAATCGATAGGGGACCTTTGTTTCTTAGCATTCTCAATGATCCCTCAGCTGGTGGTTGCCGTTGTCCCGGGGTATAAACAGAAGCCATGGTTGTGCCATCTTAATCATTTCACATACTTTACTTCATTTGCCGTATCGGCCCTCAGCCTCATGGCCATCAGCATCGAACGGTACTGTGCCATCGTCATTCCGCTGAAGTTCAGGATGGTCCGTAGCTTACGAACGACATCCGCAGTGTGCGGCTTCATCTGGCTTCTTGCGAGTACCTTCGGCGCCTACGCAGTCTCGGCAACGGAGTCTGCGTCCGAGAGATGCACCTATCCATACGAGCAGCTCTCCTTTCGGATTTACTTCATGTTTCAGTTGATTTTCCTGTACGTCGTACCCGTCCTCTGCATGACGGTGTTCTACGGAATCTGCGCGAGACACCTCTTGCGGAAGGAGATTCGCACATCCGGTACCGACAACGCAAGAGTCCGGGTAGCCATCAATCTCATGGTCATCACCTTGGTTTTCTCCCTTTGCTGGTTGCCTCATTACATCTACTATTCATGGTTCCTATTTTTCTTCGATTTCTACGTATTTGGCACAAGGTCTATGTACCTCTTTCGCGCCAGCAGATCAGGGTTGTACTATTTCGCCTCCTGCATCAACCCCATCATCCTCTACGCCATGAGCTCGTCATTCCGGCGTCACTTTGTCCGCAAGATGACGTGCTTTGTGGCGCACCGTGAAGGCCAAGAGAGCAGTCAAAGCGGGCGTACCTATACAGCTCTCACCCAACAACACGTCAGCAACACCCTGAACAGCCACAGGAATATGGTCCTTGGCCATAAGGAAACCCGTGAATCCTGTGAGGTGCAAATGGATAAAATGGACAAGTATTGCCAAAAAGAAGAAGAGCAGGTTCTTCGTTGTCCTAGGTGCATCCTTGAAGATGGTGTCTGATTGTGCCATGACATCAGTATTGGGTGTACTGCAGTTAATCGATTTAGAAGGAAGGATTGATTATCTAAGATATGCGTGACGAGGCATGTATACCACGCCCCTCTCACCATGGACCTATACTCTGAGTAATATGTCCATGCTCTTACCAACTGCTGCCATGCATGATCATGATATAATTTAATATCTGATCTACAGTGTGGGATGTTATATAGAAGGAAACATTTGGATTAATAGAATATGTATGTTCTATCATCACGTACGTAGCATTATGGCGTGTACTATTCTAAGCTCCTTAAGAGCTAGTGTCGAGGTTTTAATATAAATCATGAAGCTAAATAACTTGTGACTCAGAAAGGCACATAATTCAATTGATTTTGGAGGAAGGTGAAAAATCAACAAAGTACTTTCTTGGCCTTGAAAAAAGAAACGGAAAAAAAGTTGATTGCCTATAGAATACAAGGTAAAACCATCAATGATAAGGTGAAAATATTACAGAGATTACGTGAATATTATGATGATGTATTTAAATACCTTAATTGTAATAGTGATTTGGAGTTCGAAAAATATTCATTTCATACAAATATGCAAATCTTAAATGAAAATGAAGCATCGAGTTGTGAAGGTCATATAACCGAAAAGAAATGTGCTGAGGCTCTGTCAAGAATGCAGAATAATAAATCACCAGATAACGACGGCCTAACAGTCGAGTTTTATAAATGTTTTTTGGAGCAAGATAATAGATATGTTAAGTAACAGTTTAAATGAAGGACATAGAAAGCAGCAATTGTCTCCAAGTCAAAACATGGCCATGTTGGCGTTATTGTTTAAAAAATGAAATAAAAACATTATTCATAACTGGAGACCAATATCAATCCTAAATGTCGATTACAAAATTCTTGCACAAGTTCTTGCCAAACGACTACAAAATGTAATAACGGGCATTGTATCTCCCGATCAGCCGAAAATATACGTCTGGTGCAAGATATAATTAATCATTATGAGGGCATAAAAGCCCCGGGCATAATTATGTTTTTGGACTTTGAAAACGCATGTGACAATATAAGTCATGAATGTCTATTTTACTTTTTAAAAAGATTAAATTTTGGAAATTCATTCATTCAGTGGATTCAATCGATGTAAAAGGCCGTGTGTTAAATCATGGCTGGATCTCTGAAATTGTTCAATTAAAAGAGGTGTAAGACAGGGGTGCCCCTCGCATCACTACTTTTTATTATTGCTGCAGAAGTTTTGGTGACGAAAAATTAAACAGAATCATAAAATTGGAGGTCTCAATTTACCGATCTCTTAGATGAATGATGATCAAGTAAAAGTAGAAATATCCCAATTTGCGGATGATACAACTATATTTATGAAAAATAAAAATTTTCTTTCTATTTTGATGGAAGAATTAATACTATTTGGTTCAAATGCTGGGCCAAGGATTAATTTGCACCCGGACAAATAGAATGTACTGAAGAAGCGATAAAATATTTAGGTATATATGTTGGAAAAATGAGAAAGATGTTGAATATAGTAATTGGCAAAATAAACTAGATAAGGTACAAAATATTATTAGAGTATGGAAACTAAGAAATCTAACATTTTTTGGAAAAAAATATCAAATCTCTAAATAAAATGTTATATAATTTTATTTAGAATTCTTCAAATAAGAGTTAAAAGAAATGTCTGTATAAATAAAACAAACGAAGGTGGTCTTGGTGTGGTCCACTTAGAATAAGAAATGGAATCGCTTAAGATTTCGTGGATAGGCAAGTTGTTAGAACAAAGCGAACGTTGTTAGAAATTTCTTTTTAATTATTGGTTATCAAGATTGGTGAAATTACTTTATGTTTTGAATAAAAAATATCAACAAAAGATATAAATTTTCTTTGTACAAAAGCAAATATACCTAGTTTTTACTATGATATTTTTTGTAGCGGGTCTAAGTTAAGATATTTTGGTAATGAAAACATTTTGAATAACAGCAATATAACTTTAAATTAACATATGTTGGTATTTGAGAAATGGAAGCATGCAGGTATAATTAAGGTAAAAAGATGTTATAAGAACTCGTCATTGGTTCGCTCCAAATATTTTGAATAAATCTGTCTATTCTTCCCAGCTTTTATTTGATTTAGAATATGCTCAATTAAAAAAAGTCTGTTCCTGTTTATTGGTTGAGTAAGTTGTTTAAGGAAAATTATCTACTTAAATAAAAAAGTGAACGAATTTTAATTTCATTAAAAAGTGGAGTACAAACAACTCTAGATTTCTTACCTACAAGAAAGATACATTCTTTATTGTGTTCGGAGGTATCGGAAGAACCAGGCATTGTATTTTTCTTGTTTTTGGTCTAATCTTTTCTCATTACCAATTTCCTTTAATTGGAACCATGTATTTTGTTTCAAGTTGCATTTTATTCTTGATAACAGAATAAGACAATTTAGTTTTAAATTTTTGAACAAGATTTTAACTTTAAGAGACAGTTTATTTGAGTGACATGTATTAGAAAGCAACACATGTAACATTTGTGGAGAAGTTGATACCACTTTTAATTTCATACTGTATTGTAATTATGTTCGTTTTTTTCGGAAAATTATAGGAAGGTTGGTTTATTATATTTTCAAGATTGCTATTTCTATAGATGAAAAAAAACATTGATTATAGGTTATGATCTGCAGAATTCCAGCAATGTTATGTGTAATCTATTTTGTGTTATTGCTCAATTTGTTATTTATCGAAATTATATAAAAAGCATATTCAAAGGAAAAAGACACGATGCGAATTCTTTATGGATTGAATTCAAGCTTACTATGATTATTTATTCAGTAAGTTTATGTAAAAAAAGCAGGTTCGGAATTTAAAAAAAAAATTGATATTCAAAAAATTGTTGAATTGAATTGATTAAAAATATATTGTTTGTATATATATATATATATATATATATATATATATGTACATGTTATTGTGAATAAATACCTCGATTAAGACGATAAAAGAAAAAAAATAATTGAATTGATTTTCACGAAGATGCAAAAATAAAAACCCGATATAGGTCTATCCACGAACTCCTGTTACATGTGCCGACTTAGGAAAAATGTGCGATTGTATATCTTGGTTCGGGGCTTTTCGAAATTAGTTGGCAGTGACGTCTATACGTAACTACAATTCTAAACGACAATCCTAAATAGCAAAATGGGCGGACAATGAAAGGAGAAATAAATTTCTCATTAAAATATTTTCAAATTTCTTGCATGGAGACACAGACAAAGAATATCTTGAGAAAGTTTACGAAATTTGCCAAGTGTTGGGGCGTATATATACACAACAAAAAAGTAAGTCCCCCCTAAATCAAATTGCTGTAACCTTTGAAGGGAATTATTTTGAGATATGATATTTCGTAGGTCGTTTTCTACACTCATTAAGCAACTCCTGGAAAAAAAGAATGATCGGTTGAGTCATGCATGAATAATAAAATATTGAATTAAAAATGACAATTTTTGAAAGTCACAAGAGTCGTGTTTCAGATTGTGCAAATACAAAGTTGGGCAGTAGAGGTGAATTTTATGGTGTTGATGCTGTTTTACTATCCATCATTTAGCCACTCCACACACAATTTTGATATCGTATGTTCATGGTTGAGTGGGCACAATATTGCAGGGGCCGCAGAAGCAGGGTGGGGGGGGGGTGGACTGGGGCCCCCACTCTTTTCCAAAAGCATGTACAAAAATGTAAAATTGACCATACGATTGTGATTTTTTTGCATGGTCAGCCCACCCCCCCCCCCACTTTTGGCTCAGCACCTCCCCCACACTTTGAAAACCGTTCCGCGGCCCCTGAATTGTGACATATCTTCATAGGAGTTTTTGGTAGTATCCTCTACAACAAGTAAGGTCTTATTAAAATTTTAAAATGTTGGTGGCTACCCCGATTATAGACCCCTCCCCCATTTTTAGATTCTGGATCCACCCCTGATTTGTCCATAAATTAAACTGATCATGAGATTTTGTTAGGAAAAGAATTCATTAATGCTGTATAAAGAGTATTTATTCCTAAGTTTTCGAATGTGCTCGCTCAACCATGAAAATGTTAAAAGTTCGGAAATTGTGTGGTGATAGAAATTATGGATGATAAAAACAACAGCAATTAAAGTCACATTTGAAACCGAATTTGCCCCAATATTTAACTTATTACCCTTTAAAATGAGTCTGTGACATTGAAAATACCCATTATTTTCATTTTGATGCGTGCTCACTCATTCATGAATAAACAAATCGATTTCATTTTTGCACAGAATTTTGCCCATAGGTTGATAAACATTACTGCCAAACGACATTGCTGCGGTGCTAACTGAAGCATGACGTAAAATACGTTCAAAACATTTACTCAGAGGGAAGCTTATAAAATTACCTACACGCTCATGTAAAAATATATCAAAAACTCGCATTGGTTCGGAAATTATTGATGTTTGTTCAGGGGGGGGGGACTTACTTTTTTTGTTGTGTATATTTCGATGACATTAGTTAAATGCCCCGAACAACTGAAGATGTCTAGGTATACCTGATAGAATGTAGACATCTTAACTTTGACTTGATGTCGTAATGATTGTTTGTTTTCTCTATTTTAATGGTATTCAAGTGAATGGTGCGATGTTGAAGTAGATTACTTTAACGTTATTGTTCTTAAATGGTTCTTGAACCTTATATTTGTTTACGACAGACAAATCACAAGCCCACCCAAAGTTATCCTTTTTTTGAAGAACCTTTTCAAAACAGCCTCACGTGTTAGCGGAATAAGCGAGCTAGGAGAAGCTGACAATCTGTTTCATAGTAAATTCTGGTTGGAAAGTGAACTGGCAGAAGTAACGAGATCTTTAAGTTGATGTGTTTTTGGATTCACCAAAGAATTATGATGACTGTATATACACTATTTAAACAGGTCAAAATTTTGTATGTTATGAGAATGGGCATGTTTGAAATTTAGATTAGCTCTCGTGAAAACGAGGCTTTCTGTTACGTCTTCGGATTAATCCCAATGTTTCACAATGAAAGGAAGCAAAGCAATCAAGCTAACATCTAGAAAGTGTTTTATTATATGTTTTGCATTTTTAAAAATTATAGAATTCGATGCAATGTTTTGTGGATCATTTCTTGAGGAAAATTTTACAATTACAAAATAAGATTTTGAAAATTAATGAGCAGTTGCTTACAGCGAAAATACCGCTGCCATACTTGTGATCCATACCTATGAATTTAATTGAATTGGTCCTGGGTTTAGTCAAATGTAATTACTGAATAATAATAAAAAAGATAATTTAAATTATTTTTACAAGTAGTTAAAGTATTTATTACAAGCTTTTATATGTAGATTTGCTTGCAGAAAGTGTAGTAGTAGTAGACAAGTAGTAATAGCAGCAGCAGCAGCAGCAGTAGTGGTGGTAGTAGTAGTAGTAATAGTTTAGTAGTATTAGCAGAAGTAGTATTGCAATTGTATGATCATGAAGATTACACGTCTATCAAGTTAACTAGTGAAAAAGTGAAATCACAATTATTGTGCCATTTTCCTAGAAGAATGATGTTCTTTGTTTTAAAATCGGATGGTTACATTCAGACGAGAGGACCCTAAATATCAAACACCATAATAATGCTAATAACTACAGTTCGAATCATCATTTTTTTTTAAAAATCGAGAAGAAATGCTATTTCGGTTGAAATCTGGTTCGCAAGTGGGAAGAGGGGGCCGGGGGGGGGGGGGAGCATAGTGTGAGAAGCATAATCATAGATGATTCATTGTACATGTTCTTAAAATCAAAATATGTAACCAAAACCTTTTGATCATGTATTACAATTCATAGTGATTTAAGCAGGATAGCGATTATGTAAAGTTACTTTTCTTTCTATAAAAGGGACCAGCAAAACGATGGCTTTTGCGAAAAAAGCACTTCGCACTTGTCAGAAGAAAAGCATATTTTTATTTTTTAAATCATCGGGTACTTTCATCACCATCGAAACTTGCATCTCTGGAAAGGGAGGGATAGATATGCACTGGAAAACACGTGAGTTATTGGGAGAGAAAGAGAGAGAGAGAGAGAGGGGGGGGGGGGTGAGCAGACAGGAGATATTAATCACTCGATTGATTAAACTTTCATGAGGGATAAGTACCAACACATCATCTTGTAACATATATCATAACGAATCAAACAGCTTCAAAAATTAATCTATATGAAAATGAGCTCGGGGATTACATGATTTTTTTTTGCCTCGTACCCGTCAGCCGCCTTTAGGGCCAAAGAAAAACAGTTTACATTTTCTGAATTCTGGGCCTGCAAATTGAAAGCAATCAATGACGAAATTTTTTAAAAATCATATTGAGGAAAAAATAAAGATGGAAAGCTCTTTGTCTTTACGTACCTTTACTTTAATATATCTGTGGATTTTTTTTCTGGGTTGTGCTGGATTATCTTTCTCATTTTCAGTATTAAAACGATTTAGAACTGCTACATTTAAGTGCTTTGCCCTGGAAAATAAATCTTCATGATTATGATAATATTTGGCGTATATTATAAGCTGAATTCTCTTTGCATTAGATAAAAAAATGTACTCAATGCATATTTTTCATTTTGTTAATGTCATAGAGTTATTACTAATTTTAATGACAGAATATGTATCAGAAAAAGAAATTGGAAAAGAAAATATCGTAATACCTGATGACAGAATGGCGGGATTGTTCGTAAGATTAAGCTGAATTATTATGATGTGGGTGTTTTTAAGAGAAGCTGATGTATGCAAAAATATTTGTTGGATTTAATATATGCTTCTGTCGGTCGATAAATGGCGATTTACATGAAAACGAAATGAATATTTCAGATAATGCTTCACTGCTCGTGGTATCATGCTTGACTAAATCCCGAACTTGAAACCTTGTTTTATCCTTATTTTTCGAGCTCTTGCTAAGTTTCTTCCGTGTTCAATCAAGTAAACTTTTGCGTGTTATTGTTCATCAATTGTGACAAGGTATATATCATTTTAAAGCTTAGATTCTGCTTTTGAAACCTCAATAAAAATCCCACAATTCAATTTTGACGTCTTATCATAGGGGTCTTGGATGACTTGTCACATTTGATTTCCATTGGCTAACTTGTCACATTTGATTTCCATTGGCTACTGATCAACATCACCAAGGAACAAAATATTGTTGGATGACAAAGTAACCACAAAAATAAAAATTACTTAAAGGTCAATTCCACCCCAGAAAAAAATGATTTTAATCAATAGAGTTATATGCACAACTCAGTGACATGCAAATGAGAGAGTCGATGATATCACTATTTTTTAAAACAGTTTTTCATTGTTTGAATTATACAATATTTCAATTTTTACAGATATGACAGTAAGGACCAACTTGACTGAACCGTAAAATGTTAAAACAATGGTGATACCACATGTTCAGGATGGTATAAAACGTTGTTTCACATGACAACGAGGGGGAAATTTTAATGATTCATAACAAACGAAAGAAATAATGAGTGATGTCATCGGTTCCCCATTTGCATACCGACAGAATGTGAATATAGCACTTTTGTGAAATTAGGCGAAACTTAAAAATGTCATAAGTTTCTTACTTTACATCCGACTTTGATGACTTTTTCGTGTTATGACTTTTTCGTGTTATGCTTGTTGGGTTTTTCTTTTCTATTCAAATCAGCTTTTTGTTGGGGTGGACTTGTCCTTTAACTAGGCCTTAGCCTTCTTAAGCCAATGTTTGTTCATTTTGAATGCAAAATTTAGTTGCGATCATTCTGTTTACATTCATGAGAGAGAATCTTTGTTATTTAGACTGCATTCTTTTCATTTTATTCCGATTTCAAATAAATTGCATATTTTTAATTGTAGCTCTTATTGTAATCAATGTTTTCCCCACCTGTTTAACCAAAGAAGTGTTAGATGTGGTTTTGTATATAAGGCAACAATTTCACAATTCCATCCACTTATTTTGTAAGTACACAATTTTATAAATTGATGTTGTCATTGTAAACTTGATAATAATCATCATTATTATCCACACTGCTTTATCTTTCTGAGTAGTAGTGTCATCATATTCACTAAAGTGTCAAAATAATTATTATTCTGATCATTATCATAATCATTTTTACTACTATTACTACTGTTCTCTTCGTATGGGAATTATTCATAATCATTACTATTATTATTTTAATCATTATTATCAATGTCATATATTAATTAAAATCGTATCGTCATCTTTATTGTCGTCATTGTGATCATTACTATCACCATCATCGTCGTCATCATCATCATGTAACGATCATCATCGGCATTGTTAAATTTAACAGAAAATTTATTTTATATGATCTTTAACTTGATGACCCACGCCAATTTATATGAGAATGCTTCATTGTCCACAAGAGCATAGACATTTATTTTATGGCAACTGGTCGATGATGTAAATGTATATCACAAAATATTTAGATACAAAAGAAAAGTGGTCTGTTTTCAATTTTCTTAGCAACATGGGCGAATTATTTTGCCCCATTTCGTTACAATATCACACTTCTGTGTCCAATGTACACTAAACATGCTAAATGCGTTTATGTATACACGTATATTAATGTAAACGAAGGTTTTGTATATAAAACAGGCATTTTGAAATAGATACAACACATGTTTTATCAGTTTACACACAACTTGAACAGTGTACTCACGGTGAGTAGTGAAGAGTGTGCATTTTAATTTGCATTATCATGAATAAATCATTTCAGTTCTAGTAAACAATTCAGCCTTTCTATTGATTCACTTTCATTATCTTTTTTAGACAACACATTTTCGACTGATCTTTCAACTACTCCATTGATTGGCCATTCATCATTTTTTGCATTTTTAAACATGCATGATTATCATGACTTGGGATGCGGGTTGATCATTTAAAAGCACATACATAAGGATATCTTTACTTTTATCCAACGATGCTTGTAGGACTATGCCTGTTCATCTGTCCAAGGGAATAAACTGTATGCTCCACACTATTAGTTTCAATTAGTTACTTGTGGCAAATAGCTGCATTTGGCAAGATACAAAATCCATTACTCAAAGTCGTACACAAAAGCAATATCCTTCCAGTGATTATCAAGTCGATTCTTAAAGGAATTTACAGAAGGTGCTGAAACCACATTTTCTGGTAGACTGTTCTAAGAACTTCTAACTCGATTTGAAAAGGAGATCTTTCTTACATCAAACCTTGCTTCTCAAGTTTCTGGGAATGGTCTCTAGTCCTCCCTTCCTTATTCCATACAAGCAGATATATGCTAGTGTCATAGATACCATGCATAAACTAATAAACATCTCTCATATCTTCTCCGTCTGTGAAGAATAGATGGTAGATGGTTTCAAGTGTTGCTGTCGCTCTGAATAAGTTCGTCAGTCGAGGGATAAGCGTGGTAAATCTTCGCTGCACGCTGTCTAGCCGTTTTTTATCACCTATTCTAAAAGGTGACCAAACCGGATGGCCATGTTCTAATAACGGTCTTATTAGACCCTTAAACATAAGCTTCACTGTATCTTCATCCAAATTTTATACGACAGACCTCATTAAACCCAGCAATTTATTTGATTTAGAGACAGCTTGTGAGATGTGGTCTTTGAAGGTGAGTCGTGCATCAACTAGTACACCTAGGTCCCTCTCGACCTGACTTTCACTAAGAAGTACAGAGTTATCTTCTTTACCCATGTGATATTCAAATGCAGACTGCATACGACCAACTTTCAGAACAGTACACTTGTCTGGGTGGAAGCGAAGTTGCCATTTCTCAGCACAGCTTTCTATCAGTCAGAGGCCATTTGAAATTGCTGACAAGACCCAGGTAGAGCCGAGCGGGCATAAAGCTGTGTATCATCCGCAAAAAGCTTGATATTTGATTGTACTGTTACAGTATTGGGAAGATCATTGATGTATATGCCAAGAACAGACAGGGGCCGAGCACACTACCCTGACGAACACCACTTGAGACTTCACACAGATTCGACTCCTGACCATTGACATAATCACGTTGCCTTCGCCAAAGAAGAAAGACCTTCATCCAAACATGGACATGTCCTCGAATACCATATGCCTCTAGCTTTGTCAGTAATCTTTGATGTGGCGCAGTATCAAAAGCCTTCATAAAATCCATGTAGATGCCGTCATTTGTGCCGCCATCATCTAACACTCGAGTCCATTCATCAAATACTTCCAAAACAAATCCATGTTGATGAGTGATGACAATTCATGGATGAGGAGAAACAAGTACACAGAAATATTAAATGAAAACTTTCCTTATCAAAGATTCAAGTATCTTTACGTCTTGTGAAAAGGCACATAAAATGTGTATCCCGTTTGCGCAATAAAAAGTTATTAGGCTGAAAAAGGGATATAATTCAATGACAGAGATACGCGAAAAGCTTTCAAATTCCATTGGGTTAAGAGTATAGTAAAGGAGATGACTGGAGATGACGCCCCCACGCAACTCATCGCCTCGAATTCTCGACAACCTCGGCGTTGGGCCTTTACAGAGCCTGAGCTGTCTCATTATTATTGAAAGGGTTGAAGGGAAAATGAACGGGGGGGGGGGGCGTGGAAAGGGCATTAATCTGAACATCTTCCAGGGATCCCACACCTATATATTTTCCAACGATTTACTTTCTTCCTTATACTTTTCGAATGACAAGATTTCGGCGATTTTGCATGTCACAAGATATAAAAACCGTAAATGGGTGCCGCAGTGGCGTACCTAGGATTTTCCAAGGGGGGGGGGGGGATTCGTCCGCCAAAAATTTGAGAAGCAAAAAAAAAGGTCTTCAACCGCGAGCAAAGGAAATTTCGCACCCCCCAAAAAAAGGTTTTTAAGTTCAAAGGGGGTCACTTGTAGCTCGTCAGGGATGAGTTTTGACTCGTCGGGGGGGGGGGGGGGGAGGGGGATACGTCCCTTGCATGGTTGTGACTAGTCAAAGGGGCAATCTGCCCCCTGCCCTCTTAGGTACGCAAGTGTTGGGGGTATGAAAGTCGGACAATGAATTAAATTTCGCTCCTCCCTCTGCTAAAATTATGGTTATATGTCACAGAAAATTAAAAACCATTATATTTAGTGAAATTTAAACACAAATTACGTTTTAATACAGTTCTTGACATTTAACTGAGTTTGGTTGGGAATATTCAGAGGCATTTCTCTTGCTCCTTTCGATTGAGAGCGTTAGACAGGTAGTCTCCCCAAAGCCACAGTAAGCCTATAATGTCATTTCCACCCACGTTAAGAAATGATTTTGATGGAAAATAAAAATCGCAACCTTCAACATGTTCAAAGAATATTGAAAATACATCACTAATCCCACACTCTATATCCCCCCTAAATGTACACTGATCGCAATAACATAAGCCTACGGCCAACTTTTTTACGGTTGCTTAAGCGTGATAGTGTTGTTTGTTTGTTCGTTGTGTTCTTAAGATTTTTATTTACATTTTCAGGAGGATAATAGTTAAAATGAGTTATTTTCCGGCCTTACAGGAAATAACAACCTTTTTTTATTTGGTTGGTTAAAACTCAAGAGCATCTTAAGAAAACCGCGAAGATATAAATAAAATGATGATAATAAATGAATAAACAAATAAACAAAAGGGTGTCCACATATGGCGGTAGAAAGAAACATTTGAGTCTGCAGAAACTTTCTAAAGATCCATTGGTGAAGAGTGGAAGGCTCGTATTGGGAGTAATGCTACATCCACGCCGCGCCGGCGAGTGAAACTGACTCCTGAATGACTAAACCTATTATCCCTAAATATTATCAATGACGGTCAGTTTGGATTCAAAGTATAAGAGCAGTTGTTTTGACCATGGAGGACCTTGCGTTGACAAGCTCAGCTTCTTTAAGGTCTCCTCCTTTCTTTCATGACTTTAATATCAGTAACAGGTTATGAACTTTACTTTGTAACACTTAATTTGTTAATGACAAGATGTGTCATCTATACTGACTTATTTTGTTTCTTTAATAATTATGTTATTTTATTATTTCCTTTGTTAAAATTTACCATGTTACTCACTTAATGACCTGTTTGTACCAATGTATATATGTGAAGAAAGGAATTCAATAAACTTGAACTTTAAAAGAGAATGGAGAGACGACGATATGCAAATAGCTTCAAATTTCTAAAGAAGTACATAATGTATATAAAGAATACACAGGTGCACTGTATAGCCTTTGGTGGTGACCTATGATGCCGCCAGTTTCATGCGAAAATTGAAAAGTGATTTGTGTTGAAAATAGATAACTGGGATGTTTCCACTTTTATTTGAGTACAAAAATAGATAGATTGAACATAATATTATGACGAAATATATACATCAGAGGCGTATTGTGTCTTGAAATTGGGCGAAATATTGATTGAAATTGTGGTTTTACAATGTGCTAAAACCCAATAGTTTGACTTTTTTAATCAGCAATTTACAAAATCCCACAAATCCCCACACTACAAAAATATTATTAGTTTGTTGGAATATATTAATTTGTGATGCTCTGTGCCAGAACCGCGTCCAAATGCGCCCAGTCGAGTAATTTGTAATCATATTTCAAGAAATATTGCAACATTTATTTTTGCTTGCCCCTGTAAAAGTGAGCAAAGTGTCTGCTCATGTTATCCTACCACTGAGAGGCAGCGTAAAGTAATTATCATTACAAAAGCATGTTTCCTTTTGTAATTCGCCTCAAGTCTGTAGTTAGGGAGGATTTTTTATTTTCTACAATATGCAAGAAATATGCAATGAAACACATGTAACATATTTTAGCATTGCGGCATCATAGTGGCAATAATTTAAAGGGAAAGTGTTGGATGGTTTTCGGGTTCTCCATAGCTGCGTTTATGCGAACTCAAGCCAGAATCATGATTGGAATCATGATTCAAAACACAAACATAAATCAAAATACCACAGAATCAGGTCTTAAAACTCATTGTTTTGACCTGTGGTACATGCTTTAGGAAACTTTTCAACACCGACTAAATTGTCATCTGCAAATATAGTAACAGTCAAAGAAGCGCTTCTCAGCCAATCAAAACAAAGGATTTCACTGAAATTGTCAGAGCTGACCAAGTAGTAAAGTTTCATGAAACACTCTACTCAACATAGGGAACATGTTAAAGGATGACTGCAGGGGCAAAGATATCTCACACGGGATCTCACACCCAGTTTAGATCTACCGAATCCGGAGGCTGCCGCGGGTCGCTCTTAACGATTCGTTAGATCTAGACGGTCTCGGCACATGGCACAAAGTACGAATCTTAGGGGATCGCGAGGGAAACGGCCCTCGCATGTGTAGCTCCTATTTTGATAAAGCCCCAGTAACATATAGACATGGAACAACACGGCAATGCCGGCATGATCCGGGGAAGTCCGGGATCGTTTTACCCCGGATGAAACGTCGACGAACGTTGATGACGGCACACACGGCATCTTCACAAAGATCTACACGGAACAGCACGTCAGCTACACGGACCTGTACATGTCAGCAATACGGACCAACACGTCAGCTACACGGACCTACATGTCAGCAATACAGACCAACACGTCAGCTACACGGACCTATATGTCAGCAATACGGACCAACACCCTAGCAACACGGACCAACACGTCAGCAACACGGACCAACACGTCAGCTATATTGACAAGCACGGCAAATGAAAATCTGCTCATAAAAATGAGCTGTTTTTTGTTTTATTTATTTCATTCCTTTTCTCATCCTTGTCGCAACAACGTAATTGTTTTCTGACTGAATTACAAAAAGATATAAAAACTTCAAACTTTCATGCCGTGATCGTTCCAGACGATTGTCTAGTGTGACACTAGAGAGAGACAGATCTAAACGGGGTATCAGTAGTTAATAATGCAAATACGAATTGATATTCCAACCTGAAAGGGATGAAGAGGACCTATATCCCCTATATCCCGTGATGCGAGCGCAAAGTTTATATCCGACTTGAAAATGTAACATTTTAAGCAGTATCATAATACAATAAACACGATGCCATCTCATTAATCAAATCGAGCTCGAAGCATGAGCTGTTTCCTACTACATACTGACAGGAAAGGGACATTTTAAGGATTGTTTGTAGGGACACATGAAGAGGAATCATGTGTCCCTTATCAAATAATGGGAGCTTAAGTGCAATCTGGGAATTTCCGCTCTTCAGTTATTAAAAAAAAATCATGAATGGCATGCATATCGCTAAACAAATTATTGAGAACTTGAAACTTCACATTATTCCCCCTTATTTTCGTTTCTCCCCTATGATCTTTCCCCTCTTTTATTTTCTTCTGTTTCTCCCCTTTATTCTGATGTTAGAGCACTACATATACGACCACTGGCGTACCTAGGATTTTCCAAGGGGGGGGGGTGTTACACCCACAAATGTAATAATCGCCCACAAATGTAATAACACCCACAAATGTAATAACACCCACAAATGTAATAACGCCCACAAATGTAATAATGCACTTTACCCACAAATGTAATAATTTTTGATCGCCCACAAATGTAATAACACTTTAACCACAAATGTAATAACGCCCGCAAATGTAATAACACTTTACCCACAAATGTAATAATGCACTTTACCCACAAATGTAATAATGACTTTACCTACAAATGTAATAAATTTGAAGTGATTTTTGGCGAATTTGTTCTAAACTAATATATAGTAATGCGTTCATATAGCACAAAAGTTCAAAGTCTTTTTTCAGACCCGGTTAATGAAATATTACAGTAGAAGTCCAAGTCTTTTTCCAGACCCAGTTTTTCAAAATTATAATAAACGTCCAAAGCCTTTTTACCGAGACCCGGTGGTTTCAAAATTATAATATACGTCCAAAGTCTTTTTTCCAGACCCGGTTAATTCAAAAATTATAATGCAAGTCCAAAGTATTTTTTTCAGACCCGGTCGTTTCAAAAGTTATAATATACGTCGGTGAGGAGTAAAGACAACATTCTAAGCCCAAGCATTTTAAGTGGGTTTAATTTTGAAGATTGGTCTCAGCTGTCGTTTTTTTTCAATATTTCTTTATCTTTTAAATCACCGGGTCTGGAATAAAGACAACGCTCTAAACGTGTGCTTTTCTACATGCATGGTCTTAATTTGGAGGATTGTTGGTTCTTAGATTCGTTGTTGGGGGTTGAGTTTTATTGATTTTTTATTCCTGAAATAATTGTGTCTGGAGGAAAGTCGATCTTCGACAATCAGTCTTCATGTTGTTCCACAGTAATTAGATTATTGGGTATTCGTTTTAGAATATTTGTAAAAACTATTTTATTTTTCAAATAGTAACCAAGTCTGGAGAAAGGATGTCTGCTTTACCCACGCGTTATTACAATGTTTTTTAGGGGTAGTAGTATTATTTAAAAAAAACATATTTTTACTGGGTGAAACTTTGGAAATTTGGTCTTAGATTCGAAGTTTTTCAGTTACTTTTTTTTTAATAGCCGGGTCTGGAGGAAAGAGTACGTTTTAAAACTCGTGTTATTCCACGAGAATAAGAATATTAGGTCTTATGTTAGAAGATTTTTTTCGTAACTGTTTTAGGTCTGGAATAAAGACAACACTCTAAACCTCTTTTAAAACAGGTTCTTAAGGCGCTGTCACACCTTGGCGTTTTAGACAGCGTATGCCCGACGTATGAGGAATTTGGCGAATACGCTGGCGTACGTCGAATACGTTACGGGTAAGTTTTGCATACGTTAAGAGTACGCTAAAACACGCTGGTATACGTCGTCATACGGCGAGGTCGTCGAAAAATTTTGTGCAAGCACAAAATTTTTCGACGTATGCCAGCGTATGGCTCATACGTCCCGCATACGCGGGCCATAAGTTGTAGGCAAGTTACGCGATCGTTGATACACGTTGACACAAGTTACTCGTAAGTTACTCATAAGTCGATGTACGTCGAGATAATGTCCAGCGTACCCTAAAATTTACTTCTAACCTATGAGTAACGTGCTTTGAACGTATGTGTAACTTAACTCCAACGTATATTGACGTATGAAGACGTGCTCCGGACGACCACAAAACTTACTGAACGTGTGTATAACTTACAGCTACCGTATAATGGCGTATTTACAACGTTTATCATGTTTATAGGAATTGGTATATAAAGGTGGGGTTCACAGGAGTTTTCTTCGGGATGGCAGTGGTGTTGATAGGTGATGTATCGTGCGGTTATGATTTGAATAGTCGAGCGGCAGCCTTTTTATAGGCTACGACACGTGTTCGTCAGCAATACGCTGCCGCGCTATGCGTAAGTTAGGCTATCGTAGGGCATAAGTTGTGTACGCCAGCAATACGCTAAGCATTCGTTGGAATACGTTACTTATAAGTTAACGAAGCGTTCGATATAAGTTACTAATACGTTATGTATACGTCCAACTCGTTATGAATACGCTAAGTATACGCCCAGAGTTGGAAAAAAATCAAAGTTCAGCGTATGCCGACGTTTTAGAGAAATTTTGATACGTCGGGCATGTTACAACCGATAATGTCGCACCAACGCATAATGTCGCAGCAACGCATAATGTCGCAATCTGCGACATTATGCCAAGAGCGTCCGACGCATAATGTCGTAGTTTTTCTAACGCATAATGTCACATGTCGCAACGCATAATGTCGCAGCAAATCGTTAACGCATAATGTCACATGTCGCAACGCATAATGTCACAGCGGTATTTTCTTCAGGACTCGAGCTACAGATAAGATATAAAACATGCTTTTACTTAGTATTTTGAGACACGAAAACGAGAATGAAATTATTTTGAAATCAGGATTACTCTTTGTATGGATATTTGTCGCTTTATTGCCATTTCGTCTACTGCCTTTTCCCCACTATCGCATGGTCTGATATCACTTCGTCTACCATTAGTTAGTCAACTATCAACATAGTCCAATAACCATTTCGTCTAATTACCATCTCGTCTAATAGCCAGTTGGTCTAATAGCCGTTGTGTTTATTATCATTTAGTCTAATTGTATTTTTTTCAGTTGGTCCAATATCCATTTTGTCCAATATCATTACGTCTATTATCTTTTTGTCTAATAGCCAATTGGTCTAATAACCACTTGGTGTACTCTCATTTTCGTCCATGTTCCATTTGGTCTAACTTCAGTTGGTTCGCTATCACTTTGTCTAAACCCATTTCGGCTAACAATCATTTGGTATCGTTACAATGGGTCCAATCACCATTAGGTCCTATCACCGGTTCTAGGACAATTACCTCCCTCCAGAAAATCACCTTCCGGACAACCAATTCTTGACATTTAGCCTCCGAGGTAAATTACCCCCCACGGACAATTACCCCCTTACAATCATCCACTGTACAATTATTTCACAGACAATTCCCCCCCCCAGCAAATGCCCCCGAGGACAATGATTCCCCAGACAGTTACCGCCAATTACCCCCGGAAAATCCCCCCCACCTTCTCTCTGGCATCGAATCAAGCGTGACCCCAGGGGGAAGGGGGCACTCGACCAAAAAAGTGGTAGGGGTGTGCCGCGGGCGAGACAAAAAAAGGGGTCCTTGGAACGGATCGCTAGCGTGTCAGTGCTGATGCATCCCTGTGGAACGGACATGCGTGCAGAGGTGATGGTCGGACAGCGCTCTGCGGCCGCATTTCACCAAAATTGCAGCTCATTGTAGCGGATCAATGTGACCGGAACGGCGTAACGAAATATATGACAAGCTTTGGAGCGGCTTTATTTGTTCTTTTTCTCAATGAGACAAAGATGCTATGCCTTGGAACGGAAATTTGAGTGTAAAAATGGGGGTCCCCTCCGCTGCACATTATTATATACTTAGTGCCCCCCGGGCGTGAACCATTATAATGGTCTGGGTCGGTGGCACAGGTTTTCAATATATTTTCTACTTTATCTTATGTTAATAACTTTCTCTCTTATATCGCTCTTTCTCCCTTTTTCTCTCTCCCTCTCTCTCTCATTTTCTTCTTTTTCATTTTTCTTCCTTTTCCGCCTTTTTTTTAGCAATGCCTTCGGCATCATGAAAAATGGGGGTGGGGGCTTGCGCTATATAGCTACGCATATGCACATCGGAAAACTGTGTAAACTGGCCCACATACTAAGTTTTCATAGAACAATTGAACATTCATGAAAAGACACGATTAGACATAATAATCACAAATGCCTAATATTTCTGATTCCAGTTGATCTGATTTTTTCTTGATTCATTTGGGGTTTGATTTCAGGAAAAAATCAGGAAAATAGATAAAACATTAAAAAGACACCTTCACAGGTAGAAATATTGAAAGTCGGTAACGCAAACCATCAACACTACTATTGACAAGAAGAACCTATAAACCTGTTATTTTAAAACAATTCATCTCACAAGAAGCTAAGAATTATGAAACAATGGGTGCACATTCCAGATTAAGATGTGGCTTAAATTTTAATACAGTAAGCAAAAAAAATATGCAAAGATAATATACACAAGAACGCCTTGTAATTTTACTATTTAGGCCCTAACTCTGTGCACTCCCTTTGTCTAGGGGGTTATTGTCCCCGGGGGGGGTTAATTTTCCTAAGGGGTAATTGTCCGGGGTAATTGTCATCGGGGGGTAGTTGTCCGGGAGTAATTGTCATCGGGGGGTAGTTGTTCAGGGGGGTAATTTTCCTAAGGGGTAATTGTCCGGGGGTAATTGTCATCGGGGGGTAGTTGTCCGGGAGTAATTGTCATCAGGGGGTAGTTGTTCATGGGTTAATTGTCCGGGGGTAATTGTCCAGGGGGTAATTGTCCGGGGGGAAATTGCCCTAGGGGGTAGTTGTCCGGGGGGGAATTGTCCTCAGGGGGTAATCGTCCTCGGGGTAGTTTTACAGGGGGTAGTTGTCCGGGAGTTATTGTCTAGGGGGGTAATTGTCCATGGGGGTAATTGTCCGGGGTGTAATTGTCCTCAGGGGGTAATTGTCCTCGGGGGGTAATTGTCCTCAGGAGTTAATTGTCCAGGGGGTAATTGTCCTCGGGTGGGTAAAATTGTCAGGGATTAGTTGTCCGGAAGGGTGATTGTCCGTGGGGTAATTGTCCTAGAACCAATGATTGGACCTATTGGTGATTGGACCCGTGGCAACGATACCAAATGAGTATTAGCCGAAATGGATTTAGACAAAGTGATAGCGAACCAACTGAAGTTAGACCAAATGGAACATGGACGAAAATGAGAGTACACCAAGTGGTTATTAGACCAATTGGCTATTAGACAAAAAATGGATATTGGACCAACTGAAAAAAATACAATTAGACTAAATGATAATAAACACAACGGCTATTAGACCAACTGGCTATTAGACGAGATGGTAATTAGACGAAATGGTTATTGGACTATGTTGATAGTTGACTAACTAATGGTAGACGAAATGATATCAGACCATGCGATAGTGGGGAAAAGGCAGTAGACGAAATGGTAATAAAGCGACAAATATCCATACAAAGAGTAATCCTGATTTCAAAATAATTTCATTCTCTTTTCGTGTCTCAAAATACTAAGTAAAAGCATGTTTTATATCTTATCTGTAGCTCGAGTCCTGAAGAAAATACCGCTGTGACATTATGCGTTGCGACATGTGACATTATGCGTTAACGATTTGCTGCGACATTATGCGTTGCGACATGTGACATTATGCGTTAGAAAAACTACGACATTATGCGTTGACTGCGACATTATGCGTCGGACGCTCTTGGCATAATGTCGCAGATTGCGACATTATGCGTTGCTGCGACATTATGCGTTGGTGCGACATTATCGGTTGTAACAGGGCATACGCTGTCTAAAACGCCAAGGTGTGACACCACCTTAATGTTGAAGGTTTGTTTGGTCTTAAACTTGGATTTTTTAAATTCTTACTATTAGCGTTTTTTTTTTGAAGAAAAAAATGGTCGGGCTGAAAGACTACGCTATGTATCCAGCATTAATAAGATTATGGGGTCTTTATACTGTTTTTAAACTGTTATTCATGATGTTTAAATAACAGGTAACCGGGTCTGGAGTAAAGACTACGCTTGATTCTCAATTTACTCTTAGTGCATATATTCGCAATATACACTGTATAAGTTGAAACAACAACAAAGACATTAATTCCACCAGTTTTAATTAACTGGGTCTGGAGAAAAGACTAAGCTCGATTCCCATTTTTTCCACAGGAATATCATTATCGTATCTTAGTTTGGACTTATATTCTAAATTTTGAAATAACTGGGTCAGGAAAAAGACTTTGGACTTATTAAAATTCTTGAAACAACCGGGTCTGGAAAAAAGACTTTGGATTTATATTATAATTTTTTAAACAACCGGGTCTGGAAAAAAGACTTTGGATTTATATTATAATTTTTTAAACAACGGGGTCTGGAAAAAAGACTTTGGACTTATATCACAATTTTTTTAAACAACCGGGTCTGGAAAAAAAGACTTTGGACTTTTATTATATTTTTTTAAACAACCGGGTCTGGAAAAAAGACTTTGGATTTATATTATAATTTTTGAAAACAACCGGGTCTGGAAGAAAGACTTTGGACTTGTACTTTGATGTTTTATTAACCCGGTCTGAAAAAAAAGACTTTGCACTTTTGTGCTATATGAACGCATTACTATAGGATTTTAGTTTAGAACGGATTCGCCAAAAATCCCTTCAAATTTATTACATTTGTGGGTAAAGTCATTATTACATTTGTGGGCGATCAAAAATTATTACATTTGTGGGTAAAGTGTTATTACATTTGTGGGCGTTATTACATTTGTGGGTAAAGTGTTATTACATTTGTGGGTGCAACAGGGGGGGGGGCAATTTTTTAAAGGATATTTCGTCCGCCAAAAAAAATTGACAAGCAAAAAAAAATAAAAATAGGTCTTCAACCAAAAATCAAGGATTTCTTACCAGAAAAAAATTTGACAAGCAGAAAAAAGGTCTTAAGGTTTACAAGAGTGGGCACACGTCTGTTTTTTAATCAAATTGGGGATCATTTGTGACTCGTCGGAGGGGGGGGGCAGGTATACGTCCCCCTACATGTGTTATGACTCGTCAGGGGGGGAGACAGCCTGCCCCCCCGTTAGGTACGCTAGTGTGTACGACCCTTCTGGCTTCCATTTCAACTTCAGAACACTAGGTAGCTGTATATAGCAGCCCTATTATGGCAGTCATGCATGACTGCAAGATTTTCAGAGAACAAAATCACTTTCAATGTACTTTGCAACACTCTAAAAATTTGAATGTTAAATCAACATTAAGGTTGGAGGAGTGACAACCTTTTCCAAATATCCAACCGTGTTGGGTAGCACCATTTAAAGCGGTAAATGCAACATTAAGAAAATGTTGTTACTCCTCCAAACTTTCAAATGTTTAGTTAGCATTTCTTTTTTTTTTAGAGTGAATGAGCCAGGTACGTTGCTAGATTCTATTGGGTATACCTCAAGTCCATCGGTCAGAAATTACAAAAAAAGACAATACCTAAACCGAATGGACCTATAAAGAAACGGACGGCTGGCGGAAGGGCGCGCGCACATACTCATAGGCGGCGGAAGCGGGGGACCTTTTTTTTTTTTTTTTTTGCTTGTCAATTTATTTTCGGTCCCCTCTAAAATTTTTAGATTGAGAACCTTTTTTTTTTTTGCTTGTCAATTTTTTTTGGGGGGTTGTCCCCTCCTAAAATTTTGGCTTCCGCCGCCAATGCACATACTAATATCAAATCATTATCAGACCAAACTATGAAATGGGGAAATGGAACATGCAGAGTAAATCTGGTCTGAAATATGTGGATATTTTTATAGGTTAGATGGGATTTAGTTTGTGGGCCTTTCTGCTTGGCGGGCCCATTTGGGCATTATCGTGAAATTGGGAACCACCGTTCACTTCATACAGCAGCGCTTTATTCAGTCACACGCACGGTTCCTTATTTCCACCTCCATTCACTTTGTACACAAGTGCGCGAATACAAATCGACGAGTGGTTCCCAAAGCCACGATTTGGCCGAAATTTGCGACGATATTCGTTTCAGAATTCAAAATGGGGCATTGACAAAACAAATTAACTGCATCACGATACGTAAACACCAACGGAATTACATGTGTGTATTTAACATTTAACTTTAGCAATCGTGGAAGCAAAGAGACACTTACACATCAACCATACCACATTAACAAACAATAAAGTACATGGTGGTACACCAACAAACAACATTTGAATACTTACCATGCAAGAAAATGGTGACCAAACTCCGAAAGCAACCCTTCAAGCCGACAAAGTAATCGTCCAGAGTAATACTTCTTTCGGGACTTCTTAAATGCTTCTTAAATGCTATATAGGACCACAATGAAGATGAGGGGTGGCCACATCTGGGTACAATGCCCTTGACAACCAGGCTTTTGCAGGGGCGGATCCAGCATTTCATGGGGGGGTGATTTAAAATTATGCTTGTAGATTTTTTATGGTGTCTGCCTATACCGGGAACCGAAAGGGGGAATAATAAGAAACTAAACATATATGCTTTCATTCTCTTGCGCGGTCTCCCCCACAAAATATTATTCACCGAATTTCTGAGGGAGCAAAATTACAACCGAGCTAAAAGTATGAAATACAAAACATGCTGATTTAAATGAATGATCTCATGAATACGACATGTATCTAATTAAATGTGTAATGAGAAGACGAAGAGCGATAGGGGAGTTTCTGTGTTATTAAATGTAGTCGACTCAAATATTTTGCTCTTTTCCTAAATATATATAATCTCTCCTACTAATACATTTATTTACTTATTCCCTCGGTTTTTTCTTCACCCCTTTCTTTCACTTCTCTTTACCTTGAATTTCCTATTCCCTTCCATTTACTTTCCTTCTCTCTTTTCAGCATTTCTTCTTTTTTTTTTTGGGGGGGGCAAGACCCCCTTGCCTCCTGAATTTGTGCATGTTCAATTGACAATCGAGCTTGGTTCACGAGACCATGGATTCATCTGCTCGCGAAATGCCAAGGATACGGGAGCATTGGCGGCGGAAGCCAATAAATTTAGGGGGTGTCCACCTGAAATTTTGGGATGGAGACATGTAAAAAATAGGACAAGCGCCCCAAAAAATTTTGACAAGCAAAAAAAAAAAAAAAAAAAAAAAAAAAAAAAAAAAAAAGGTCATCAACCTAAATTTTAGGGGGGACAACTGACGTTTCAAGGGGGGGGGGGGCCACGTGAATTTAGGGGGGGACGCAGGAAAAAAAATTGACAAGCAAAAAAAAGAAAAAAGGTTATCAACTACAAATTTAGGGGGGACCGTCCCCCCCTCCTCAAATTTAGGGGGACACGTCCCCCCGCTCCCGCCGCCTATGAGTATGTGCGCGCGCCCTTCCGCCAGCCGTCCGTTTCTTTATAGGCCCATTCGGTTTAGGTATTGTCTTTTTTTGTTATTTCTGACCGATGGACTTGAGGTATACCCAATAGCAAGGGCGCCGGAAGCGGGGGGGGGGGGCAGGGGGGGGGCACTTGCCCCCCAAAATAAAATTTTTGGGGGCAAAACGAGATTTTGCCCCCCCATGTGCCCCCCTGAAAGTAGAAAAATCATAAATTATTTAAGGACAAAAGTAAACGATGAAGGCACTTTTCTGCCTAAAAATTGTCATTTCCATTGTCAAAACTGAAAAAATTTGCCCCTGACGGGGCAATTACATTATCATAGTAAGCCTCGCGTCTTTTGACGAACAGTTCCTCTGTGAAACATACCTTTGATAAGCCACTTTTCCATCTTATTACAGTGTGATGACGTTTAACCTTTGAATGAATACATTTCAGACTAAAACCGAATGTCAAGCTATTTTTTTTTAATATCTAAACCTACAAATTATGAAAAAGATGGATATCTTCTTAGATAAATGATTTGATTTTATATATTTCGATCTAAAAAGTGAAAAAAAATCAAGCACGTTTTGAAATAAAGAGATGGCTGTGTATTGATGCAAAGGGCGAGCGATTTTTTTTATTTTTATACTATGACCTGAAAGTTTTCTTTTTTCCCAATCATTCCCCTCCCTTCCATCATTCAACTTTCATCCCGGTCCTATCTCTCTTATCATACTTATTTTTCGCCTCACTTTCCGCCGCTTCGCCCCCTTGATATACCTATGATGACCCCTCCCACGACAGGAATTTTGTGTAAAAATGGAATATAAGTCTCGTTAATAGAGTGTTTAAAAACAAATTTTGGGAGATGAAACATAGTTAAAGTTCACTGTGAAGGATTAATCATAACTCATGAAAACTATTCTTTATACTGAGTACGCGAACAATGAAAATATTCTTATATTCCAAGTAAATTTGGAATAAAGGGAAAGTGAATTGGCTTAACAAAGGTATGATTTTAATGGGTATAAAACATTCTCGTCTACCTTCTATGCACTAAATTTACTTATAAGTATCCAGAGGCGATTTTCTTTTTTCTTCATTTTTATTAGTTATGAAATTGACAATGGCCATCGATGTCATCAATGTCATCACTCTTTGGCTGGCAAATAGGGCTAGATGCGAGTTCGAGAATAGTTGGGCCGGTATGCCTTTTCTTTTCCTATCCAAGTTCTTAACAAAAACTATCTGTTTATATATATTTCGAAATTCGAGGATACTATAATTTCGATTTTAAATTATGTATTTTTTCCATAATAAAAGAGCACAAATAGTAGGGGGACATTTGATATTATGTACCCCCTTTCCAAAATGGTAGGGGGACGCGTCCCCCCTGTGATTTCCGCCCATGGTGATGGGGGAGATTTTGCATTTTCTAGAATAAAATTGAAAGATTTCGTGCACACGTTTGGTGAATTTTGTGAATTTTGCCCTCTCGATCGACGGCCCCCGGCTGCGTACGGTCATGTTTGTCATCTTAAAGTCTTTAAAAGGCCTATATTACATTGGTTTGAAACAATTGAGTTTGCAATAAGGCTCGTAATTTGCTGGAACTGCGACCCTGATCATGAAGAAACACCAGTCTGGGTAAGAAGGGAGGAAACAGGAGCAAAAAGAACTCCAAGACTGTTTAATTCTCAAGAAATTTATTTTTGAATACTCTTAGAAACGCAACTTTTACACTCAATTTTTACACAAAGTTCTTACCGTGGGGGGGGGGTCCGACACCCTCTCCCGCTCGATCGCTTCCGTATCTCACGCTTTCAAAAATATTGTGCCCCCTTTGGGATTTTGCCCCCCCCAAAACTGAAAGTGTTCCGGCGCGCCTGCCCAATAGAGGATAATCTAGCAACGTACCTGGCTCATTCACTCTAAAAAAAGAAATGCTAACTAAACATTTGAAAGTTTGGAGGAGTGACAACATTTTCTTAATGTTGCATTTACCGCTTTAAATGGTTCTACCCAACACTTGGATTCAGCTTTATACAAGGTTGGATAACCCTACGGGAATTACAAACTCAAAGATCTCGGCATTTCCCTTTCAGTGCAGACCCTTGTTTCAAATATTTGGTTCCAGTTAGATTTTCGTGCCAAAATGGATATTATTAGCTCAATTTGTCAACTTGGTCTGAGCACGCCTTCACCACTTTGAGAATCAAATTGGCCGCCATTTTAATATGCATTTTGTCATATATCTTAACTTGTGAGCTTTAAAAATGAATAAAAAGGTTAGCAATACCCATATTTGTGAGTACCAGTGATTTCATATAAATCGTAAGTTTTATTGTAACTCATCAAATTATGCCGCCATTTTGAATTTCAACGTGGCCGCAATCTTGAAATAGCTTTTGTCCTTCATTTTGACATTTTGAGCCATCAAAATCCTTATAAATGGTGGAAATACCCATGTTAATTGTACTAAAAGTATTATTAGATCACAAATTTTCTTCCAACTCATTAAGCTTGGCTGCCATCTTGAATTTCAGTATGGCAGCTGTTTAGAAGTTCAAAATGGCCGCCGCTTTGAGACGCATTTTATCATATATCTTCAATGTGAGCTACAAGAATTATGAATATTTGTGGCAATACCCATTTTTGTGATACCAATGATTTCATTTAGATCATAACTTTTATTGTAACTCATCGAATTTAGGCCGCCATCTTGAATTTTAACATGGCCGCCATCTTAAAATAGGTTTTGCCCTTATTGTCCTTTTGAGCCATTACAGTCCTTATAAAATGGTGAAAATACCAATATGAGTTTTCCAAAAATTGTATAAAGATCTGCGTGCCAAATTGATTTTATTACCTAACTTTTTCAATTTGGGGGTGCTGATTTAAAAAAAAATTTGCGGTACCATTTTTCTAGCACGTCTTTAGCCGCCAATTTGTAATTGAAAATGGCCGCCATTTTAAAATGCATTTGTCCTATATCTTGAATTGTGAGCTATAGTATAAAAGTGATTAAAAATGATGGGAATAGCCATGTTTGTTATACCAATTAATGATTTCATTCAAATCATAAATTTTATTGAAACTCATCAAATTAGGCCTTCATCTTGAATTTCAACATGGCCGCCATATTGAAATAAGTTTTGCCCACTGTATAATTTTACGGGCTATGAAAATCCTTTAAAATTGGTGGAAATAATGCCCATGTCTGTGATACCAAAAGCGCTAATCATTTCATTCCAACTCATTAAATCTGGCTGCTATCTTAATTGAATTTCAATATGGCCACCATCTTTGATTTCAATATGACCGCCATCTTGAAATAAGTTTTGTCCTTTACGTCTACCTCGATCGTGAGCTTTGAAAATCATTTGAAATGGTGGCATTAATCATGTTTGTAAAGCAAACTTTATACAAATAAGTTCTTTCACTAACTATTACCTTTTGCAGCCATATAGGCCATGAAAACGATTGAAATTGATCATGGCAATATACCTTCAATTTTGTTCCTAAAGCTATCATCATATTTTGAGGCCATCTGAATAAAGTATGAATCATCAATTAATAAGTCAAGAAAAGGGTTAGTATGTGTTTACATTAATATCAGAGAATTTAATCTTTGGATTTGGCTGACCAGAGAAGCTGATAACAATGATCGCCTCTTTCCATGACGGCATGAAAGTCAGAGTCCAAGGGAACGGTGGTGCTACTGATTCATTCTCTGTGAGCAATGTCTATATAATGTCAATGTCTCGCCTCGACCTGCATGGTCTTCTGTTTTCAGCGATTTCCCCTGAATTCCCCTTTGCAGACGACCTTTTACTGGTTTCACACTCTAAGGCAGACTTAACTGACTGATCGCTTTGCAGCTTCATGCGGTTAGACTGTGGGATGGACAAGGAAAATGTCTCTAGTTTTTCATTTCCGTGGGGCGGCAAATACAACCACGGTTCTTGGACATGATAATATGTAAAATATTATGAGTGAATACATGCACAATGTTGCCATCGGTAAATTCTGCTCCTGACTTCAAAATTAAAATAATAATATGCAAAATCGTACCATTGACTCGACTGGAAATTCCACCATTCACCCCGTGTGTTAAGGACTTCCGTGAACGCGCGCAAGCGTGCACAATGCATGTAACCTCGTTCGCGTTTTATTTTTTTTATTCGCTGTACATGATATACGTTATATACAGAATATACGATGGCGGATAAGATGTCGTCGTCTTCGTCGTGTTTTGACAGCGAAAATGACGATTTATCACTAGCAAATATATGCTACATGCACGTCTTACCCAAGGAAAGAGGGCCAGTAAATTCCTTTCAAGTAAAGAGCTTGAACAAATTTATGCCTTTGCTGCATTTGTTGATGTAGACTACCTGGGACTTCAGAATAAAAATAGCTATTCGTGCAGCAGAGAAGTTTGCGATTGACTTGCATGCAACCCGGCCCATCCCAGGGAGCAGTGGCTTAACAGTGCAGGGGGGGGGGGGCAAGCTATCCCCCCTGGCGGAGTTCACCGGGAACTTAAAGGGGAAAAAAGAAAAGGGGAGAATGAAAGGGGAAAAAAGAAAAGGGGGAGAATGAAAGGGAAAGGGGAAAAGAGGAACTGGAAAAGGAAAAAAAGAAGAACAGATAGATTGTCATATGAAAAGGTGATTTTATTTTTTTTTAAATAAGCATACAAAATCATAAACAAATCTTGTTTACCGTGGCGTACAGAACAAGAAAAAAAAAGGAAAAGGAAAGAGAGAAGGGTGAAAAATATGTTATCTTCTTTAACATTATGTCAAAATCTGAAATTGGATTTTTGTAATAAAAATGTATAATTTTTTGCTCACTCGCATTGTTTTTTTTACCCGATACACCATATCGCCCCTCAAAATGTTGCCTCATGACGCCATTGCCTGCCCCCCCTTTTGAGAAGCAAAATACTAAAATTTGTAATGTAAATATGCCATTAAAACAAAGGTGTGCCCCCTCTTTTGAAATTGAAGACCCTTTTTTTCGTGTACGAAATATACTTCATTTGTGGGTGAAAACCTTTATTTTTATTTTTTTTGCTTGTCAATTGGTTGAAATTTTTTTTTTTTTTTTGGGGGGGGGGGGGCTGGTCGAAACTTTCCTCTGAAAAATTAGCCCCCTTTTGGAAAATCATGGATCTGCCCCTGATAAGACCGGAGATTTTTTTGCTCTTGCCCCTCCTGCATGGCCACCGACCCGTTACGCTCCTGCCCAGCCCGACCAGCATTGCAGCAAGATCCGAATGGATCAAACTAACGTTATAGATGTAACGCGTTACATCTTGCTCAGAGCCAGGTCAAACATCGTTCGTATCACCAGCATTCCAGCAATCAAGCTATCGAAGGTGAAAAAGATACAGAGGATGATTTTGAGATGGTGATCCTTGTTATAGCGATCTTTGTCCATGCCAAAATTGTTTCACTTTGTGCTTTTGCATTTCATTCTCTGCAAAAGTGAAGCAGTACAAGCTTTGATGATTTTTGTATAGGTCTAGATTTCTTAATTGAATCGATACATAATGTGACTCATGTGACATGTCATGACTTACTTCACCGCCACATTTACAAGCCTATGAATAGAAGACGAAGTAAGTCATGAGTCACATTATTCATCGACTCAATTAAGAAATCTAGATGTAGACCTATACAAAAATCATCAAAGTTTGCACCGCTTCACTTTTGCAGAGAATGAAATGCAAGAGCACAAAGTGAAAACAAATTACCTTCGATCGCTTTATTGCTCAATGCTGGTGATATATGAACGATGTTTGACCTGGCTCTGGGCAAGATGTAAACGCGGTAGGCCTACAGCTACATCGAACATCTATATTTATTTTGATCCATTCGGATCTTGCTGAAATGCTGGTCGGACGTCGGGCTAGTCTCCCGGGCCGGGCTGCATGCAAGTCAATCGCAAACTTCTCTGCTGCACGAATAGCTATTTTTATTCTGAAGTCCCAGGTAGTCTACATCAACGAATGCAGCAAAGGCTTAAATTTGTTCTAGCTCTTTACTTGAAAGGAATTTACTGGCCCTCTTTCCTTGGGTAAGACGTGCATGTAGCATATATTTGCTAGTGATAAATCGTCATTTTCGCTGTCAAAACACGACGAAGACGACGACATCTTATCCGCCATCGTACATTCTGTATTATAACGTATATCATGTACAGCGAATAAAAAAAAAATAAAACGCGAACGAGGTTACATGCATTGTGCACGCTTGCGCGCGTTCACGGAAGTCCTTAACACACGGGGTGAATGGCGGAATTTCCAGTCGAATCAATGGTACTGTTACGATAATGCAACAAATAACAATCAGAAATTGATGTATAAAGTTTAATTTCCTCTTTTTTTATTACAGGAAATAATTATACATAAATAAAACAAATAATGATCTTACATAAATCTCTTGAAGTGTCCGATGTAAAATCCCGAAGTGATGATGCTATATCCAAGTAATAGTCCAAATGATAAAAATCCCAGTTGACTGGCGAAAATTCACAATGATGGCGATGATGAAACTGAGGTTGAAGTCCGATGAATAATAAGAGTCACTGCAACGAGTTGAAATGTCCGTGAAGACGATGTTGATGATGATTAACAGTCAATTTCAGCAATCCATGGGTTGAAGCGTGTTCATTGAACAGGTTGATGATGTTGATGATCTCGATGAGAACTGATAATTTCTCTCTCAAAATAACTGCAAACAGTTCATTGATGCATAAACTGCTCTGATCTGGTGAAGTGATCTCATATGATGTGATCTCCTGCTCTCATATGATGTGATGGTGTGATCTAATATGATGTGATGATGTGATCGAAAAATCTGCAGCTTTATATCAAATTTCAATCTAATCTAGAAGCTTCTAAAAAATGTCACCACCATAGAAGGTTCTAGCACCTTCTTCCAAAAGAACTTTCTCCTTGGCCTTTTAAATAGGCAAGGCCTGCATAATAAAAAGACATTCTTGAATGTTCTTTACAATTCTTGGCTATCCTTAAAGGGAAATAACTAATAGATGAATGTAATTGCTTTTAAAATTCTTTTACAATTATTCTTATATATAACACCTCCCCCACCGGAGAAAAGAAAGCTTTACCGTAGTAAAGGTTTCTTTAAGATTACTTTTTCTTTTAACTGTTCAAAGTCATCTTGATAAATCATTTACATTTATCGTGTACAAAAATATAGTACTTAACGAACATGTTAAAATAAATGAACATCAAAGATGTTTTCTTCAAATGACACACTTGGTCAAAATCATGAATAATTTCACTTTTTATACTCTTGATAGAGCATCAGCAATTACATTATTCTTTCCCTTTATGTGTACAATTTTCAAAGGGAATGGTTGGAGCATTAGGCTCCATCTATACAGTCTTTGATTCTTTGTTTTGAACTTCTCCAAAAACACAAGAGGATTGTGGTCTGTATAGACTGTAATCTCTCCATTGGTTAGATACACCTCAAACTGCTGAAGGGCTAGTACGAGACTCAGGGCCTCTTTTTCAATAGTTGAGTATTTCTTTTGAAACCGACTGAGTTTCTTAGAGAAGTAGCACACTGGTTTTTCGATGCCTTCTTCATCCTCCTGGAGCAACACTGCTCCCACTCCAACATCACATGCATCAATAGCCACTTTGAACGGCTTTGTGAAGTTTGGAGCTGCCAAAACAGGCTCATTCACCAAAATGGCCTTTAATTTCTCAAACGATCTTTGACATTCGTCAGACCAAACATACTTCACTTTTGCCTTCAGCAGGTTTGTCAGAGGACTAACCACTGTACTGAAATTTGGAACAAATTTCCTGTAGAAGCCACTCATACCTAAGAATCTGAGCAATTCTTTCTTAGTTGTGGGAATTGGGAAGTCTAAGATAGCTTGTATCTTGGCTTCTCTTGGTAGCACTTGCCCTTGACCAACCATATGACCAAGATATGTGACCTTTGCCTTGGCAAATTCACTCTTCATCAGATTCACTACTAGATTGGCTTTGTCCAGCCTGTCAAACAGTGCTCGCAAATGATTCAGATGATCATTCCAAGTATCACTGTATATTAGGATGTCGTCAATGTATACGACACAATTGTCAAGTCCGGCAATCACTTGATTTGTCAACCTTTGGAAGGTTGCTGGTGCATTTTTCATTCCAAAAGGCATGACTTTGCATTGAAACAAGCCTTCAGGTGTAACAAAGGCTGATATCTCTTTGGCTCGGTCAGTCAGTGGCACTTGCCAATATCCTTTAAGCAAGTCTATCTTTGTGATATAGGCAGAATTTCCAACCCTATCAATACAATCTTCTAACCTAGGAATTGGATACGAGTCAGTCTTAGTTACTGCATTTACCTTTCGGTAATCAATGCAAAATCTCTGAGAGCCGTCTGGCTTTGGAACCATTACAATGGGGGAACTCCAACTACTCTGACTCGGTTCAATTATGTCATTATCTAACATAAACTGTATTTCCTTATTCACCATTTCCAACTTGCTTGGATTGAGCCTATAAGGATTCTGTTTGATAGGTCTTACATCACCTACGTCTACATCATGTACAGTTAAAGGTGTACGACCTGGTTTGTCTTTACATATATTCTCATATTCTCTTAACAGGCCAGATATATCATTTCTTTGATCTTCAGGCAGGTGTTTTAATGCCTCATCCATGTTTCCTAACATCTTTGAGTTAGACAACTTTACACCACATGGTTCGTTCTTAGATACATCTGTATAAGACAATTCATTATCTGTCTTTCCATAACATTCTTCTTCATGTACATCTACATGTTTTTCTTCTTCTTTGACCTGTGTTGTACCTATTGGCTGACTAGCCTCTCGCTCAAAGTATTCTTTCAACATGTTTACATGACAAACTCTTTGAGACTTTCTTCGATCAGGGGTACTGATCACATAGTTGACATCATTCAATTTCTTTTTGACTATGTAGGGACCACTAAACCTAGCTTTCAAGGGCTCACCTTGCAAAGGCAACAACACTAATACTTTGTCTCCAGGCTTGAAACTTCGCTCTTTTGCATTTTTGTCAGCATGAGCTTTTATTTTTCCCTGCGACTCTTTCAAGTGTTCCTTAGCCACATCACAAGCTTTTGAGAGCCTTTCTCTAAACTTTGACACATAGTCTAGAAGGTTTACATCATCATTCTGAACCATAAACCTCTCTTTGATAAGCTTTAGGGGACCCCTAACCTCATGACCATAGACCAATTCAAATGGACTGAAACCTGTGGACTCATTCGGGGAATCCCTAGTTGCAAACAGTAGGAATGAGATCCCTTTATCCCAGTCATCGGGATAGTCTTCACAATAAGCCCTAATCATGGTCTTCAAAGTCTGATGATAGCGTTCTAACGCTCCTTGGGACTGTGGGTGATAAGCAGAAGACTTAATCTGCTTTATTCCCAACTCCTTCATAACTTGCTGAAATATTCCTGACATGAAATTTGACCCTTGATCAGATTGAATTTCCTTCGGCAGACCGTACCTAGTGAAAAACTGCAATAACGCCTGCACCACTGTCTTCGCAGTGATACTCCTCAAAGGTATCGCCTCTGGAAACCGTGTAGACAAGTCCATAATCGTCAGGAGAAATCTGTGACCCGACCTCGTTCTGGGTAAGGGTCCGACACAATCAACAAGAACCCTAGTAAAAGGTTCATCAAATGCAGGAATGGGTATCAATGGAGCAGGCTTGATAGAAGGCTGTGCCTTACCAATAATCTGACATGTGTGACATGTCTTACAGAAATGCACAACATCTTTGTGCATCTTAGGCCAATAGAAATGCCTCATAATTCTATCTTCTGTCTTCCGAATACCGACATGACCTGCCATAGGTAACTCATGAGCCATTTTCAGAATATCTGTGCGGTAACAAGGAGGAACTACAACCTGGTGAATTATACACCAATCTTCATCAGCTGGTCTCCGGGGAGGTCTCCATTTCCTCATCAAAATGTCATCTTTGACATAAAAGCACTCAGGAACCTTATCAGCCTCAGCCTCAGAACATGCTTTCTGTGACAAGCTTTTTAATTCTGGGTCTGCCTGTTGTGCCTGTACAAGGGAGGATTTACTAAACAAACTACCATTGTTAGCAACAGAGCCTTCAACACTATCCCCATTCAAATCCTTGAAAAAGGTTTCAGCTAACCAGACATCAGTACTCTCCTCTACATCAGCAGATTCCGCATCATCCTTTTCAGCTCTACGAGTCTGAGACCTAGTAACAACACAATCCGGGAAAATCCCTGGAAAATCTTCCTGCAACAATTCAGTTTCAGCTACCTCAACGGGCTTTTCCGAAACCACTGGAGATGCAACAACTTTATCTCCAGCCAAGTCGTTACCTAACAAGAAATCAACACCTTTCATGGGTAATTCTGGAACGACACCAACAGTCACAGGACCACTAACTAGGTCACACTTTAAGTCGACCTTATGCAAAGGAACCGACATGAAATTTGGGCCAATACCTTGAACTAAGACGTTGGCATTCTCTGAACTCTCCGGAGGAAGAGCCGAATCCCCTGGCACCATCAGGGACTGTGCAGCCCCTGTATCCCTAAGGATCACCACTGACCTACCAGCAGCACCAGTCGAACAAGGGGATACTTCACCATCATGCAAAAAACTTCTAAAAGTTTCATCAACCTGTTTGACTTTATCAGCAAATTCTAGAGAAACACTCTCAACATCTCGATTGGGCTCTGATGGAACAAACTCCATCGAGGGAACACTTGTTTGCTTGACAAAACCCATGTCTTTCTTAGTTTTGGTTGGCATTCCAACCAATTTCCAACATGATTCTTTCAAATGTCCCGATTTATGACAATGAGTACAAATTTTGGAACTACGACTCTCAGACCTTTTGGTTGATTCTGTGCCCCCACTAGCCTGATTCTTGTTAGCGTCTTTGTCCTTGCTTGCATATTTTCCCTCACTAGGTTTATTGTGGGATTCAAATGACCCTTTTCCTTTCTTTTTCCAATAATTCTTGAAAGGAAGCCTAACTCCACTACCTTTATGTGTGACCTCAAATTCATCAGCTACTATGGCTGCTTTACTGACTTCAGTAACTCTATGGTCATCTAAGTGAGATTTAATGCCAAAAGGAAGACTCTTTTTGAATTCTTCTAGGAGGACAACTTCCCTAAGGTGAACAAAATCTTTGTCAACTTTCAGTGATCTGTACCACTTATCGAACATCATTTCCTGTTCCCTAGCAAATTCAACATACGTCTGGCCTGATTGTCTTTGCATGTTCCTAAATTTATGTCTGTACGCTTCTGGTACCAACTCATATGCATTGAGAATTGTTTCTTTTACTGTAGCATAGTCACATGATTGCGTTTCAGAGAGTGAAGAATAGACTTTTGCAGCCTTTCCAACGAAAACACTTTGAAGGAGAAGAGTCCAGTATTCCTCGGGCCAATTCAGTCTCTTGGCCACTTTTTCAAATGACACAAAATATGTATCAACTCCCTCTTCATCAAATTTTGGCACAAGGCGAATATTTTTCGCCACATCAAAGCCTTGGGGAGATTTATCTTTAACAAAGTTAGTATTTGCATGAGCTAACTCCATTTCTTTCAACTTTAACTGGTACTCCAATCTCATTTTCTCCATTTCAATGTTTTCTCTGATTCTTTCCTTTTCAATGTTTATTTTCTCCATTTCAAGGTTTTCTTTGATTCTTTCCTTTTCCAATTCAATGTTTGCCAGTTGGATCTGAGCATCCTCTGACATATTGATAGAAGTTTCAGACTCCTCTGTAAGCTTCATGTGACTAGCTAACAAGTCAATTATCTCTGCCTTCTTTAAACCTGGGGCTAGAGATACACCCAAATGATCACAAACTGTTATCAAATCATCTTTCTTCAGTGACTTCAAATGATCATATGACAATTCTGTCTTTGCAAGAAATTCTTCAACATCAAATGTAGCCATAGTGAATATACACAAATACAAGCACGTAATAACACAGTACAGTATATTCTAGAACTTTCCAAAAATTTCCAAAATGTTTCCAATTCAAATTGGCTTTTGTTTCCTGAAAAACTGTTTTTTTAGTTTCAAATTGCCTTGGCTCGTACAAATTTGGTTTCCGTTTCCCGGACAAGCCCCCAAAATTATTTGTTACGATACTGCAACAAATAACAATCAGAAATTGATGTATAAAGTTTAATTTCCTCTTTTTTTATTACAGGAAATAATTATACATAAATAAAACAAATAATGATCTTACATAAATCTCTTGAAGTGTCCGATGTAAAATCCCGAAGTGATGATGCTATATCCAAGTAATAGTCCAAATGATAAAATCCCAGTTGACTGGCGAAAATTCACAATGATGGCGATGATGAAACTGAGGTTGAAGTCCGATGAATAATAAGAGTCACTGCAACGAGTTGAAATGTCCGTGAAGACGATGTTGATGATGATTAACAGTCAATTTCAGTAATCCATGGGTTGAAGCGTGTTCATTGAACAGGTTGATGATGTTGATGATCTCGATGAGAACTGATAATTTCTCTCTCAAAATAACTGCAAACAGTTCATTGATGCATAAACTGCTCTGATCTGATCTGGTGAAGTGATCTCATATGATGTGATGTGATCTCCTGCTCTCATATGATGTGATGGTGTGATCTAATATGATGTGATGATGTGATTGAAAAATCTGCAGCTTTATATCAAATTTCAATCTAATCTAGAAGCTTCTAAAAAAATGTCACCACCATAGAAGGTTCTAGTCCCTTCTTCCAAAAGAACTTTCTCCTTGGCCTTTTAAATAGGCAAGGCCTGCATAATAAAAAGACATTCTTGAATGTTCTTTACAATTCTTGGCTAACCTTAAAGGGAAATAACTAATAGATGAATGTAATTGCTTTTAAAATTCTTTTACAATTATTCTTATATATAACAGTACGATTTTGCATATTATTATTTTAATTTTGAGGTCAGGAGCAAAATTTACCGATGGCAACATTGTGCATGTATTCACTCAAAATATTTTACATATTATCATGTCCAAGACCCGTGGTTGTATTTGCCGCCCCACGGAAAGTCACAATTTTAGCGACCATCCCACAGTCTAAACAATCGGTCTTGAAAAAAAAACCGCGAATCCTAGTCTCAGCCATCAACAGAGGCTGTCAATGCACCACTACCTATCATAATTATCATTAGCACATAGGTAATACCCCTTGGTCTCATTTGCTCTACGGAGGCCGTACGGCGAGTCGAAAACAGCCGTTTTAACATTGTACGAGCTACATATAGGTGGTTTGTATAAAAATGAATAAAACGGCTGTTCTCGACTCGCCGTACGGCTGCCGTAGAGGAAATGTGACCAAGGTATAAAGGGTGTGGAAAATTCTGCTACCGGGGTAGGCATGAAATCCCGGGATGTTGAAATAACGCAGCGTGTTGAAAAGGCAAGTGTGGCCTTTGGCCGACTGACGAATAGAGTTCACATCTTCTCTGGATGACGATTTGAAGAGCAATGTCGTCGGTACACTTTACAACGCGGTCGATGAGTCTGGCGGCAGACTGGGAAACTTTTCAGTCGATAACGTCGCTTCGATCGATGAAAATGGTTACTTCATGACGCCATTGCCTGCCCCCCCTTTTGAGAAGCAAAATACTAAAATTTGTAATGTAAATATGCCATTAAAACAAAGGTGTGCCCCCTTTTGAAATTGAAGACCCTTTTTTTCGTGTACGAAATATATTTCATTTGTGGGTGAAAACCATTATTTTTATTTTTTTTGCTTGTCAATTGGTTGAATTTTTTTTTTTTTTTTTGGGGGGGGGGGCTGGTCGAAACTTTCCTCTGAAAAATTAGCCCCCTTTTGGAAAATCATGGATCTGCCCCTGATAAGACCGGAGATTTTTTTGCTCTTGCCCCTCCTGCATGGCCACCGACCCGTTACGCTCCTGCCCAGCCCGACCAGCATTGCAGCAAGATCCGAATGGATCAAACTAACGTTATAGATGTAACGCGTTACATCTTGCTCAGAGCCAGGTCAAACATCGTTCGTATCACCAGCATTCCAGCAATCAAGCTATCGAAGGTGAAAAAGATACAGAGGATGATTTTGAGATGGTGATCCTTGTTATAGCGATCTTTGTCCATGCCAAAATTGTTTCACTTTGTGCTTTTGCATTTCATTCTCTGCAAAAGTGAAGCAGTACAAGCTTTGATGATTTTTGTATAGGTCTAGATTCATAGGCGGATCCAGCTTTTGGCGAAAGGGGGGGCGCACTGCCGAGCGGCGCACATATTTTTGCACTTCACCGGCGCCATAAAAGAAAATGTTGAAAAAGAAAAGGGGTAATGCCTGACCCTGTCAAAACACGCACGCACACACACACACACACATGCATATATATATATATATATATATATATATATATATATATGACTCATATCATATAGATATACATGACTCATGAGATAGAGACACATATTTCACCGACAAATTAATGCGAGCGCGAAGCGCGAGCTGAAATTTTTAAAGTATACTGACCTGAAAACAGGAAAAAGGTGCCTGTTTAGGACTGTTTGTAGTAACTCATGAGGAGGATACATATCTCGCTACACAGATAATGCGAGTGCCGATGGCGAGCTGAAATTTACTTATATTCTGACCAGAAAGCTTGATATTCTAAGCATTCTTGGTACCAATGATTAAGACGGGTATCTAAAAGAAATGCGAGCGCGAAGCGCGAGCTTAAAATTTTGATATTTCGATCTGAAAACATTACAGTTTAATGTACGTTTTAATAAAGAACAAGATTATATCCAACAAAAGATTATTGCAAATCGAAGCGGGTGTTCTTTTGAGGTTCAGAACTAAAAACGGGACATTCTATTCACCTATTTAATCATGAAAAGTATGGGGTTTTGCTATAGAAATGATGCGAGTGCGAAGCGCGAGCTGAAAATTTTTATGTTCCAATCTGATAATTTGAGCACGATTTTTAATAAAGAACGAGTTGTGTAGCTCAATCTCGTTTGCTGATTTCTATGTAACATTACCATCTTATTGTTTTTGCACATGCGGAATTATTGGGGGAGGGCAAAACGATCATTCTTGACCGCGGCGCCGATCTAGATTTGTTTAGCAATAGGCCCTTCTTCATTATTCTACCAGCGCTTATTTATTGAAATCAGGCGACGCTGATCATTCTTGACCGGCGCCGATTTCAATTTAGGTGGCGCCGGTTAAGACAAAGGCAGCGCCGATTTGTCTTGACCGGCGCCGATTTAAACAAGTAGTACTGATTATTTTTACCGACGTTACGTAAGATTCAGGCAGCGGCAATCCATAATCGACTGGCGCCGATCTAGAACCAGGAGGCGCCGATTATTCTTGACTGGCGCCGATTTTTAACCAGGTGGTACTGATTATTCTTGACCAGCCCCGATTTAGATATAGGTAGCGCTGATTATCCTTGATCGGCGCCGGTTAAGAACTCAGGCAGCGCCGATTTTTCTTTACCGGCGCCGATTTATAACCAGATGACGCCGATTGTTCTTGTCCAGCGTCGATTTAGATTTAGGTGGCGCTAATTATCCTTGATCGGCGCCGGTTAAGACTCTGGCAGTGCCGATTTTTCTTGACTGGCGCCGATTTATAACTAAATAGCGCTGATTATTCTTGTCCGGCGTCGATTTAGATTAAGGTGGCGCTGATTATTCTTGATTGGCGCCAGTTATATGCAGGTAGCGCACTGCTACCGGCGAAGTTGTTGGGAAAAGGGTAGTTAAAAGAAAAAATAAGGAAGATGATGATTACGCTTTGCTGGGGATAGTCTTTCCTTTACTGTTGCTAATGTTATATCTGTGTATAATTTTTTTTTAAGCAGCGCCTTTTCCCTCTCTTTCCTTTATTTTTAATTTTTCAAGCGGCGCCTTTTCTTTCTTTTACTTTTTTTTATTTTCTTTATTTTGAGCGGCGCCTTCGGCGCCGCTCAAATATTAGGGGGGGCGCGCGCACCCTGCGCACCCCCCCTGGATCCGCCGATGAGATTTCTTAATTGAATCGATACATAATGTGACTCATGTGACATGTCATGACTTACTTCACCGCCACATTTACAAGCCTATGAATAGAAGACGAAGTAAGTCATGAGTCACATTATTCATCGACTCAATTAAGAAATCTAGATGTAGACCTATACAAAAATCATCAAAGTTTGCACCGCTTCACTTTTGCAGAGAATGAAATGCAAGAGCACAAAGTGAAAACAAATTACCTTCGATCGCTTTATTGCTCAATGCTGGTGATATACGAACGATGTTTGACCTGGCTCTGGGCAAGATGTAAACGCGGTAGGCCTACAGCTACATCGAACATCTATATTTATTTTGATCCATTCGGATCTTGCTGAAATGCTGGTCGGACGTCGGGCTGGTCTCCCGGGGCCGGGCTGCATGCAAGTCAATCGCAAACTTCTCTGCTGCACGAATAGCTATTTTTATTCTGAAGTCCCAGGTAGTCTACATCAACGAATGCAACAAAGGCTTAAATTTGTTCTAGCTCTTTACTTGAAAGGAATTTACTGGCCCTCTTTCCTTGGGTAAGACGTGCATGTAGCATATATTTGCTAGTGATAAATCGTCATTTTCGCTGTCAAAACACGACGAAGACGACGACATCTTATCCGCCATCGTACATTCTGTATTATAACGTATATCATGTACAGCGAATAAAAAAAAAATAAAACGCGAACGAGGTTACATGCATTGTGCACGCTTGCGCGCGTTCACGGAAGTCCTTAACACACGGGGTGAATGGCGGAATTTCCAGTCGAATCAATGGTACGATTTTGCATATTATTATTTTAATTTTGAGGTCAGGAGCAAAATTTACCGATGGCAACATTGTGCATGTATTCACTCATAATATTTTACATATTATCATGTCCAAGAACCGTGGTTGTATTTGCCGCCCCACGGAAAGTCACAATTTTAGCGACCATCCCACAGTCTAAACAATCGGTCTTGAAAAAAAAACCGCGAATCCTAGTTTCAGCCATCAACAGAGGCTGTCAATGCACCACTACCTATCATAATTATCATTAGCACATAGGTAATACCCCTTGGTCTCATTTGCTCTACGGAGGCCGTACGGCGAGTCGAAAACAGCCGTTTTAACATTGTACGAGCTACATATAGGTGGTTTGTATAAAAATGAATAAAACGGCTGTTCTCGACTCGCCGTACGGCTGCCGTAGAGCAAATGTGACCAAGGTATAAAGGGTGTGGAAAATTCTGCTACCGGGGTAGGCATGAAATCCCGGGATGTTGAAATAACGCAGCGTGTTGAAAAGGCAAGTGTGGCCTTTGGCCGACTGACGAATAGACTTTAATTGACAAGTCTACAAGCATACGGTCCACCCAGATTGATTTTGTAGACCCTCTGAGACATGGACCACTTTCATGACCGCCGACGCATCCAACAGTTGGAACAGTTAACCAATGTTGTCTTCGGAAGATCTGCATCATCAAGTGGCAGGACGTCTGGTACTCTTCCCGGCATTGAGAGCTTGATCACCAACTGAAATAGACTGGACAAATATATATACCAAAAAGCGAACGGTGACATGATTCCAAAGATACTGTATGGTCAGTTGGAGCAGGGACACTGTAAGCAGGGAATAACCGTCAAAGGATAAAGTGACTAGGCTAGCCTCAAGAACTGCAGTTCATACAAACGTTCATGGGCAGCAGAATGGGGAGGGGGGCTTCAGTTCCTCTTTTTCAAAACCGTATTCAAAAACGTAAGAATGACCATCTGATTATGATTAGTTTGCATGGTCAGGCCCTAGCTATTTTCGGCTCAGCCCCCCCCCCCCCCCTAAGAACTGTTCTGTGGCCTCTGTCTTGGGAAACATCACATGATACAGCTCTTTGGGGGCAGTAAATCACAAGCAGACTTTGAAACCAAAAATGTAGCTGCCATAATTATGCAGCCAAAGGAAGAGAGAAGGAAAATAATCCTTTGGGTTCCTTCCCCTGTGGAGCTGTGGCCCGATTGTGTGCACTGCGAATTGATCTCCAGTCTCATCATGAGGACCCACTTCGGCAGATGACTTGTCTGCCTACTCTTCTGTCGCATCGGCTGAAGATTCAACAAATCCAATCTTGAGCGGAGAGTGCAAGGCCAGTGGACAAAATAATATTTCGATTACTGAAGTTTAATTCATTTGATATATTGAAAGAGATATTGTAAGTATTTTTTTCACTAATATAAGTGATAATTATCCATCATGTGCTCTCATGTAGGTCAAGATATAAAACGAAACATCACTATATATTAATCGCGGCCATAATAAAATTTCAATATGGCAGCAAAAGATGAATTTGTTTTACAAACGTGATTAGGCCCTATTGCCACCATTTTATATGAATTTCATAGCTCACTATATACGATCGAGATAAAGGACAAAACCTACTTCAAGATGGCGGCCATAGTCATTTTGGCAGTGCAACATGAGCGAAGCTTTATAAGTTGAAAACAAATTAAATTTGTGATCTGATTAAATCTTTGGTATTATATTCATGGATATATTTCAACAACATTACTTTCATAGCTCACATGTCGCAATATAACAGACAAAACCCATTTCAAGATGGCAGCCTTATTGAAATCAAAATTCAAGATGGCAGCCAAGCTAGTGAGTGTGAAGGACATTTGCGATCTAATTACACTTTTAGTCCAACTAACATGGGTATTTTCACCATTTATAAGGATTGTAATGGCTCAAAAGATTAAGATAAAAGACAAAACTTAGCTATTTCAATTTGACGAGTTACAATAAAAGTTACGATTTAAATGAAATCATTGGTATCACAAACAGGAGTATTGCCACTATTTTTATTAACTTTTAAAGCTCAGGAAAAGAAGTCAGGATATATGACAAAAGAGATATAATAATATCTATGGACAACTGCATCTTAAAACGGCGGCCATTTTGAATTTCAAAATGGCGGCTGAAAGCGTGCTCAGAATAAGTGGAAACCTAAATGTTTTAAATCAGCACCCCAAATTGCAAAGTTAGCTACAAATGTCATTTTTTAATGAAAATCTAACTGGAGCTAAACCATTTTGTTAGAATATCCTTAAACAATGCTCACACCAACAGTACAAACAAGATATTTTGAAGGTTATTAATCTTAATTCTCCACTTTTTGGAGGAACCAAAACATGTTTTCCATACAAATGTGAATGATGCCAGCCATCAGTTATGCATCAACTTCAGAGCCTGATCACCATTTTCAACACTCTTACAATTATCATCAGCACCAGCAGCATCATTAGTGCTATCACCACCACCACCACCACCGCCATCGTCATCATCATCACCATCATTGCTAATCACCACCACCACCACCACCACCACCATCACCACCATCGTCATCATCATCACCATCACTGCCAATCACCACCACCACCATCACCACCATCGTCATCATCATCACCATCACTGCCAAACACCACCATCACCACCACCATCTTCATCATCATCATCATCATCATCATCATCATCATCAATATCATCAATATCACCGCCAGCACGACCACAATCATCATCATCACCATCACAGCCAATCACCATCACCATCATCATCAATATCATCATCATCATCACCATCATCATCAGCAATATCATCATCATCATCATCATCACCACCTCACTGCCAATCACCACCACCACCATTACCACCACCATCATCATCATCAGCAATATCATCATCATCATCATCACCACCTCACTGCCAATCACCACCACCACCATTACCACCACCATCATCATCATCAGCAATTCCAATCACCACAAGCACCAGCGTAACCACTACTATCCATCATCACCAGTACGAACATCATAATCCTCATCCTCACCATCAACAACATCATCATCATCAACACCAGACCAACAGGAGTTCGTCAAACGGAATAAACCGGTCAGTCATAGTGGATTTAGTTTAAAAGCAATGTGGAATGAGAGCAAACCACTTCAGAGTGATCAGGTTACGCACAAAAGAGATTTTTTCTAAATACAGCGGGACTGACGTCAACGACTTGTCACTTTGCCGACTTAGCATTACACTTAACTGGAAAGTGTAACAATGCCGCTTTTCCCACAAGGGAAAATGTTGATTAATAGTTCACTAAAATCGATCAATCTAGACCATTAGGTTAGCAAGAATAGAACAAAGAAGGAAAGGGTCAACACCCTTCCCATCTCACAAGCAAGAATACGAAAAAAAATGTTTTTTCTGATATGGTTTATGAATGGTAAAGGCAAATGAAATAGTAAAATAATAGCAGTAGGCACGGGTTGTGTGGTTTCCAAAAATGCAAGATTAACTCAAAGATAATTCACAAAGGTCCAAATTTGATATTGAAGGAAAGCCAAGGGAATTAATGCAATAGTACAACAGGCACGACAGTACACATAACAGGCTTTAATCAGTCTTTTATCAAAAGGTAAATACAAATATATTTATTCAAATATCAAATAAACTATACATCATTTACAAAGACATAAAAAGCATCAGTGTATGCATAGTGTGCTTTCCTTGAAATAATTCTAGATACACCAATTTATTTTGTTCCCGGACTTTAAATGAGGTTTCCAGGTTCAACTAAAAAAAGAAATCACTCAATATTACGAAGTTCAACATTGGATATTTCATTTGCACTGAATCTAAGTCTATAAGCGCTATTCCAATTCATCAAATAATAACAAATATTTCTTTTGTCTCCGTTATTATTTTACGGGCACTTTGCAATATGTTTAATACTCTGCTCTTGAGGAAAGCACCCAATATGATATCTTAGAGAAATTACCATGATGTATTGAGCACTATAAAAAAGAATATCTATTAATATATTTGATTCATACAAAAATACACAGTATATTGTCACATTACAAATTCTTAATGGGTCTTCAAAAATAGCACTAAGCAATTGAAAGGAAACATTTACAAAGGGGGGGGATGACTGCTTTCCCCTGCAATATTATCATATAACACAAATGTTTGAAATAATATAATTTATCATTGAATACATGTGGTCAAATCAGAAATCCAGATAGTTGACCAACTTCTAAATAAGTGCAAGTTGGAGGTTATACATCCAGACTCTTTTCGCCACTGGGGTGTAAGACCTTACCTCAATCTCAAAGCGTATACATTTTGAGGTGCCATGACATTTGCTCCGGCAACAATTTTTCCGATGGAAAATCTGCATGTTACGCCAAACATAATACCTAACCTCCAAAACTCGATAAGCCCTAATCCCTTATCTTTACATCACTCTGAACCAAAAACACTACTTTGATCCCAACTCTAACCCTATGCCCTCTGAAATATCAAGACTGGAGCAAATGTATCGTCAGCCACAGGGTTGGATTCAGTTACAAGTTTATTGACCAATAACGTAATTACATTTTTTTTAGTAATTGCAATTGTAATGGATTAATTACATTTTTTTAGTAATTGCAATTGTAATTGAAGTTTTGAAAGGGTAAGTAATTGTCATTGAAAGAAATGCAATTGTTTTTTAATTACTGTCAATAACATTCAGTTACTTTCCAATAAACTTTCTGAATTTATGATTCAATTTAATGACCCTTTTCACGTCAAATGCTTCGGCATCAAATGGAGAGTAGCAAGCAAAATCCGTGCTTTTTAACCTTACCCTTCATCTTGTCAGAATCTCTGTAACTTTATGATGAAATAGGTGGTACTATGTACATAATACAAATTGATTTCATTTCTGACTTTTATAAAAAGTAATTGTAATTGAAAAAATGTAATTTCATTGAAAAGTAATTGTAATTAAACATTTCTTAAATTTTGTAATTGTAACTGTAATTGAAGAAAGTGATTTAGCCCAACCCTGGTCACACATTTCGAGGGCAGCTCAGCTTTATTCTTAGAAATATGGCAGTGGTGGCAAGCTTATTTTGTTTAACAAGTGGAATGCCTCTGGCCGTCTCACCTGCATCACGCGGTTCAATATAGCAGCAGTGCTGACTTTGAATACTACTCTAACTCGCACAAGATGTTCAGTGATACATGGTTACTCTTATGTCCACTTTTTATGAACTAGACCAATAAACTTACAGAGATATGATGGTTATTCAACAAAAAACCCCAACATGGCCAAAGTTCATTGACCTTACATGACCTTTGACCTTGATCATGTGACCTGAAACTCGCACAGGATGTTCAGTGATACTTGATTACTCTTATGTACAAGTTTCATGAATCAGATCCATAAACTTTCAAAGTTTTGATGGTAATTCAACTGATACACCCACTTCGGCCAAAGTTCATTGACCTTTGACCTTGGTCATGTGACCTGAAACGCGCACAGGATGTTCAGTGATATTTGATTACTCATATGTCCAAGTTTAATGAACTAGACTAATAAACTTTCAAAGTTATGATGGTAATTCAACAGATACCCCCGATTTGGCCAAAGTTCATTGACCCTAAATGACCTTTGACCTTAATCATGAGACCTGAAACTTGTACAAAATATTCAGTGATGCTTGATTACTATTATGTCCAAGTTTCATGAATCAGATCCATAAACTTTCAAAGTTATGATGGGAATTCAACAGATATCCCCAATTCGGCCAAAGTTCATTGACCCTAAATGACCTTTGACCTTGGTCATGTGACGTGAAACTCATGCAGGATGTTCAGTGATACTTGATTAACCTTATGTCCAAGTTTCATGAACTAGGTCCATATATTTTCTAAGTTATGATGACATTTCAAAAACTTAACCTCAGGTTAAGATTTCAATGTTGATTCCTCCAACACGGTCTAAGTTCATTGACCCTAAATGACCTTTGACCTTGGTCATGTGACATGAAACTTTAATAGGATGTTCAGTAATACTTGATTAACCTTATGGCCAAGTTTCATGAACTAGGTCCATATACTTTCTAAGTTATGTCATTTCAAAAACTTAACCTCAGGTTAAGATTTGATGTTGACGCCGCCGCCGCCGCCGTCGCCGCCGCCGTCGGAAAAGCGGCGCCTATAGTCTCACTCTGCTTCGCAGGTGAGACAAAAACAGTCTCCTAATTCCTGGAGAGAAATCTTTCTAGAAAAGGGCAGGCTCCTACTAACATCATACCTCTAAAATCATGTTTTTCTGGGCTGTTCTCAAAATCATGAAATTTTGAGATATAGGCAGAGATGTGAGGTTCATCACCAGGACTAACATTGAAACAAGAAAGCAAACTTTCTATCCTTTTGTGACATCATGTGCACTTTTACAGTTACAATGGGCTATTGAAATCAAAATCCTCTTAGGCCTTTGAAAAAACGTGCACTTCTATTGAGAAACCATTGATTGGAATACTTACATGTATATTAGTCAAGGGAGGGGAAAGGGGGTGTTTCACAAAGAATGAGACTGTTGCACGTAATACAATGAAAGACATTGTAATAATGGTCACATCCAACAGAAGAGGGGTGTATCAATCAACAAGATTAAGTGATATTCATAAAAGATAGGCGTTTGCAGTGTTATGCTTAACATTAATCATCAGTTCTCTTATGAAACACCCGCAGTTCCCGACAACATAAATAAATATGGGTCCCTAGGTGTGAAAAATTCTCTATGTAAAAAGTGCGTTAATACATCTTATTTTTTTTCTCGCCTATTCATACACTGATGCTTCTCAACCATTGAAATCTGCATTCAATAAAATATTGCACTTCACAGAGATTATTTACAAAGACCTTTTATAAAGTTTTGAAGTGATGTCAATGAATATGTACATATGCAAGAAACTAATAGGAGCAGTGTGTAAAATTCAGGATACTATCATCAGATGTAACCAAAAATAAAACAAATAATAATAATGCATAAGTTTTACAAGAGATGATATCCAGAAATGAATGTTGTGAAAGATTCTTTTAAAGTATTTGCAATCGTCAAGTGGGGAAAAAATATTTGAGTGCTTTCCACATCTATTTAATATTAAGATCTTTGGATTGTCAATCATGTAATACATGTAATCACTGGATAAATGTAGGTGTTTTTTTTTTATTTTTAAATGCATGCTTCCCAATCAAGGTGGATGGTACCCACTACGGAAGCTTTGATGATTATATGAATGATTCAAACACATCAAGCTTTAATAGAGTCCTTGCTGTTCCCATTAACGGTAATCCTAAGCTCCGTGGCAACAGTAAGATACAAATTTCCATAAAATCAAAATAGAACTTACAACTGAATACCTACAAGATTATGAGGAAATCCTTACGAGGGTGCCCAGAAATTGTATCTGAAATTTACTTTTGTTTTAATGGGAAGATAATCTGTCAAGTGAAATCCTGCGATAATCCCTACTCTTTCTCTTAAAAAAAAAAGAATGAAGCAGTTGTGCCGCATTGCAGGAAAGGATACTGGATAGAGTGTAAATGGCAGCCATGTTTTCCCACACTCAAATGTTTTTACCATTTATAAACACTAGGACCTGGTTGATTAAGCTGTTGGGAAAGGCATGCACGACCTTTCCAAATAATGGAACTTGGCACATCAAGTTAGTTTCTGGACAATTCATTAAAAAAAAAACTTAGGGGACCTCACAGAAAACTCTGGGTTCCTATTTTAGCGTTCCATAATTTAACATTATTTTCAGGTTATAAACACATTCTTGAAAACGCCCACAGGTATTGATGGCACAGCAGTGAAGTATTCACTTGAATCAAAGGTAAATACGACTCGTCAGGCAAAGCATTATGTTCAATGGCTAAATGCATTTCTGATTGTGGAATGGAGCGTTGTGACCCAGTGGAATAGTCTCCGGACTTTGAAACAGAGTGTCGTGGGTTTGATTCCCAGCCAAGGCGTAGTTTCCTTCGGCAAGAAATTTATCCCCATTGTGCTGCACTCGACCCAGGTGAGGTGAATTGGTACCCGGTGCGAAGAAATTCCTTGAATGCTCGAGCGGCTAAAGCCGTGGTGATAACAATAGCAGGGGCCCACTGGGAGAACAGTTTTCAGAGCTGAAGTGGCTACCCTGGGTAAATATGCCGTTATTATTATTGTAAAATATCCATCCAATATTCTGTCAAGATAAAATAACCAATAATTTCATATCCTATAAAATGGTAAAAAGTACCCAAAATATGTGATAGTTGAGGTCAGGCCTGGCTGAGGTGGTAATGTTTCAAAAGCCTTATAAAAAAAAAATCAGCTAACAGGGTTCAAACTAGATGCATCCTGCGACACATGTATTCAAAATTCATGCATTTGCCATTACTAGACCACAAATATAATACACAACTACAAGGAACATCTGTAATGGCCTTGTGACATGAAAACATAATCAGATTATCCTCGCTCCTATATGCATGTATGAGCCAAGTTTAAGATTGGTCCCTTTAATGGTTATTTAGTAATTGCAAGAACAGCAACAACAATCGTTGTCCCTTCAAGACAGAAAATTGAACCAAAATTTAAGTTGATCCACCATACACTTCCTCAGCCATCATGAGCACACAATGCTTCATGTGATAACCTCTGCAACATTCAACTTTGGTACCCTAACCACAGTATGATGAAACAAGTGGAATGCCTCTGGCCGTCTCACCTGCATCACGCGGTTCAATATAGCAGCAGTGCTGACTTTGAATACTACTCTAACTCGCACAAGATGTTCAGTGATACATGGTTACTCTTATGTCCACTTTTTATGAACTAGACCAATAAACTTACAGAGATATGATGGTTATTCAACAAAAAACCCCAACATGGCCAAAGTTCATTGACCTTACATGACCTTTGACCTTGATCATGTGACCTGAAACTCGCACAGGATGTTCAGTGATACTTGATTACTCTTATGTACAAGTTTCATGAATCAGATCCATAAACTTTCAAAGTTTTGATGGTAATTCAACTGATACACCCACTTCGGCCAAAGTTCATTGACCTTTGACCTTGGTCATGTGACCTGAAATGCGCACAGGATGTTCAGTGATATTTGATTACTCATATGTCCAAGTTTAATGAACTAGACTAATAAACTTTCAAAGTTATGATGGTAATTCAACAGATACCCTCGATTTGGCCAAAGTTCATTGACCCTAAATGACCTTTGACCTTAATCATGAGACCTGAAACTTGCACAAAATATTCAGTGATGCTTGATTACTATTATGTCCAAGTTTCATGAATCAGATCCATAAACTTTCAAAGTTATGATGGGAATTCAACAGATATCCCCAATTCGGCCAAAGTTCATTGACCCTAAATGACCTTTGACCTTGGTCATGTGACGTGAAACTCATGCAGGATGTTCAGTGATACTTGATTAACCTTATGTCCAAGTTTCATGAACTAGGTCCATATATTTTCTAAGTTATGATGACATTTCAAAAACTTAACCTCAGGTTAAGATTTCAATGTTGATTCCTCCAACATGGTCTAAGTTCATTGACCCTAAATGACCTTTGACCTTGGTCATGTGACATGAAACTTTAATAGGATGTTCAGTAATACTTGATTAACCTTATGGCCAAGTTTCATGAACTAGGTCCATATACTTTCTAAGTTATGTCATTTCAAAAACTTAACCTCAGGTTAAGATTTGATGTTGACGCCGCCGCCGCCGCCGCCGTCGCCGCCGCCGTCGGAAAAGCGGCGCCTATAGTCTCACTCTGCTTCGCAGGTGAGAAAAAAACCCCCATCACCACACCTACAGTTATTAGTATTCTTGGACCAATTCTGAAGATAATCCCTCCAAATTCTTTGGTTATCGTGTGAACAAAAACAGGATGATGGATGGACGGAATAGATAACCTGAAAACATAGAAGCAAGTGTTGGAGGAGAGTAGGAGGGTTGGGAGGAGCCAAGCACCGAGTAGAGTAAAGTGGAGGGAGGGGGTGAGGGTGATCACTGTGAGTGCGAGGCGGATCCGGCCACTCCCTTACTCGGGAACTAAACTGGATTTCAGACCTGGGGGCCGTTTCATAAAGCTGTTCGTAAGTTAAGAACGACTTTAAAGATAAATTCCAGTTCTGGTAACGATCTCAAAATGACTCAGTTTTTACAGAATCTAATATAATGACCACCCAAGTGTCTGTTTGTATGAATCAAAAATATGTGCCAAAGGATTCTGGAAGAAATTGTGTAATTGCTGAGAAATAAGCAAAATAAGCGCGGTTTCGGTCACTTCCGTCAGGTCTTTATTCCAGCAATAATAATACACTGTCCCACGTGTGCCTATCTGTGTTGGTGATCTTCAGTGTGAACATTTTTGGCGTAGATTTCAAGATTTCACAAAGTTCAGTTTATGTAACTGCACCAGATCTAGATCCTCGATGATGTACTGACAATTAAGCCTGGTTTTACAGACTTTCTCATGAAATCAGTGTTTACTGCAACTACTGGCATTTCTCTTTAAGAACGACTGGTGAACATTTCTTAAACCATCGCCAATGAATATAACATTTACCACTAGAAAGGATCACCAGTCGTTCTTAAAGTCACTCTTAACTTTACATACGAACAGCTTTATGAAACATCCACCGGGATGACTGATCAAGTGCTAAGCTAAGCTAAGCTTGGAGCCCAGAACTAATAGTCAATCAGGACCCTGTAACAGAACACTTAGCAATCAATCATGGGGCTAATTTTGATGATTGATTAGACACACTAATCAATGCAATCAATCAAAGAATTCAACCCTACGATCAATTGCTGAGCTTTATGATACAGGGTCAAGGTAAAGCATTGCGGCTATGATGGTAAAAACAAGCCTCGTGGATCTTTCATACAAGTGGAATGCCTCTGGCCGTCTCACCTGTATCACGCGGTTCAATATAGCAGCAGTGCTGACTTTGAATACTACTCTAACTCGCACAAGATGTTCAGTGATACATGGCTACTCTTATGTCCACTTTTTATGAACTAGACCAATAAACTTACAGAGATATGATGGCTATTCAACAAAAAAAACCAACATGGCAAAGTTCACTGACCTTACATGACCTTTGACAGGATGTTCAGTGATACTTGATTACTCTTATGTACAAGTTTCATGAATCAGATCCATAAACTTTCAAAGTTATGATGGTAATTCAACAGATACATCCAATTCGGAGAAGGTTCATTGACCTTTGACCTTGGTCATGTGACCTGAAACGCGCACAGGATGTTCAGTGATACTTGATTACTCTAATGTCCAAGTTTAATGAACTAGACCAATAAACTTTCAAAGTTATGATGGTAATTCAACAGACACCCCCAATTCGGCTAAAGTTCATTGACCCTAAATGACCTTTGACCTTAATCATTAGACCTGAAACTTGAACAAAATGTTCAGTGATGCTTGATTACTATTATGTCCAAGTTTCATGAATCAGATCCATAAACTTTCAAAGTTATGATGGGAATTCAACAGATATCCCCAATTCGGCCAAAGTTCATTGACCCTAAATGACCTTTGACCTTGGTCATGTGACGTGAAACTCAAGCAGGATGTTCAGTGATACTTGATTAACCTTATGTCCAAGTTTCATGAACTAGGTCCATATATTTTCTAAGTTATGATGACATTTCAAAAACTTAACCTCAGGTTAAGATTTCGATGTTGATTCCTCCAACATGGTCTAAGTTCATTGACCCTAAATGACCTTTGACCTTGGTCATGTGACATGAAACTCTAATAGGATGTTCAGTAATACTTGATTAACCTTATGGCCAAGTTTTATTAACTAGGTCCATATACTTTCTAAGTTATGACGTCATTTCAAAAACTTAACCTCAGGTTAAGATTTGATGTTGACGCCGCCGCCGTCGGAAAAGCGGCGCCTATAGTCTCACTCTGCTTCGCAGGTGAGACAAAAACTGTTCGTAAGAGTGATTTAAGACCGACTGGTGAACTTTCTTATGCGCTAAATAATCACCCATGTACATTTAATGGTGAATATCATTTACCACAAGGATTACCCATCTTAACTTATGAAAAGCTTTATGAAACGGCCCCCAGGTAACATGTAGGTCTCGTCCGAATCACAATGCCGCTCGACCTTCTAACAAAATCGCAAGTTTTGAAAGTAATCATTACTAAATGCATGATAAAATATTACTTTCCCATGACTGAATGTACACAAATAACTTGCAAATCAATGTTCTTCCTCTAGCCACGATGAAATAGAAATTTGTCAAACAAAACAGTTTACATCTATCTTCTATCTTGAAAATGGAAACCATTCAAATATTTCTCCAGGTTTCCATGATGAGGAGAAAAGAATGATATCAAGGCTTCAAGGTAAACCATATAATTTTTGGTTCGACTGGAACAACATTTGTGCAGAATGAGTTGCTTGGGATTATGCACATTTCTTCAATTTGAGTAAGAGTCCTGGAGGCGGTAGAGGGGTTACTTGGCGGCTAGACTGGTTCTAACACTCCCACTGCTTGCACTTAGGACTTTGGTACCCCTTTCTTGCTGCTTGGCTGCCGCCGCCTCTGCCTCGGCCTGTGCCTGGAATTCAGCCACCCTTTCCAGGAACTGGACAAAGAGAGAGGTGAGAAAGAGAGATTTTGAAAGATTAAGATTTGAACACATTCACATGAATCAAAGAAAGCGCATCTACCAAATCCTGAACAAAATAACATTTCTTATTTTTGTGGGGGGAGGGGTTGTTTCACAAATAGTTAAGTGAGACTTTAACAATCTCATGCTCAAACACAATGCGTACATGTTATTTAACACTTAATCTGTCTGATTGGTTCGCGGTAGCATGCGTCCCGTGTGCATGAGATGACCGGTGCAGTGAGCCAGTGATGCATTATATACTGCGTGCACGTGAAAACTCAAGTCCAACTCTAAGCGGATATAGCAAGAAAATATTTGCTATCAATTGCACATTTCTGTTTCTGATAACTTTATTAGCAGAATTGATTTATATTTCTTATTGCAAATAACACACCAGCAATCAAGTGTAAATCAAGACTTAACTGCAAGACTTCTGATTGACTTTGGAACCTAAAATTGATTTGCAATTCATTGTAAGTTTCTTGCAACATCCCCCTAAGTCACAAAAAACCTCTGTGAAACATCCCCTGGATATGTTTCACATAAATCTTTCAAATAATAGCACATTTACAAATGTCTTCTGATTTGGCTCTTCTAACAAGTAACATAATGTTGGTCACTTCTTAGAGAAGCATAATACCATATATATAATCTCTATGTGTAATGAAGGCTTAATTTAATTTTTTGCATGGCTTTTTAGAAAAAAAGCTATGATTTCAGCACAGATTCCACAGATTCAAATCTGTTGGAATTACATCATGAGATGCGTTGTTCCTCAATTTCGGTACAAATCAATTTTGCTAATAAAGTTATCAGAAACAGAAATGTGGAAGCGTCGTGATGTAGCGGTTCTGACTCTCGCCTTGAAATCAATGGGTCGTGTGTTCGAATCCCACCATGGCCTAGCGTCCTTTGGCAAGGCGTTAATCCGCACTTTGCCACTCTCCACCCAGGTGTTAAATGGGTACCCGGTAGGATGTGAAAGCCTATATGTAGTATGCCTAGCAATTGAGTCTTGGAACTCTTGTTGGAATGCTCCCCAGGGAGTGGAGAAGGTGCATACATTGTATGCGGGCATGCAAGGATCCGATGACCGGGGTAATAATATGTCTGTAAAGCGCTTAGAGACGTCGTTCCGATGTATTAAGCGCTATATAAATGCGGAATATTATTATTAATTTCCCATCACTCAAAGTCTTGGATATTAAATGTATTCCAGCGAGAAGATCCTTTGATTGTGAACAAAGATTTCAACTAGGTTAATTGTAACCTAATTTGCAACAGTTAGAACTGCGACAGTAATTTGCATTTGATTGTAATTATTTTCTCGCAACACCCCAAGAGAGAGAAAGGTCGTAAATCAAATGCATCATTGACATACCTCCGGTTTCCTGGTTCCCTTTTTCTCGATGAATTCTTTAAAGGAATGCGAACCATGGAGAGGTGCTAGCTGCTCATCCATGGCAAGGCTCTTCTTCTTGGAATCGGACATCTCCTTATCCTTCAGGGACTGGGGATCTTCCAAGGGCTGTGTGAGGTATTAAGAAGGAAAAACCTCAAAAACCATGGCCTTCTTCAAGCTCAATCCATCATGCTGTGCTTCACACCTCATTATAAACATTGGCTTTATTCAAGCATGCATTATCAATGAAAGGATCGTATATGTAGAAACATTATTCGTCAATACGGTACAAGTTACGAGTATAGAAATCAGTGGATAAGATTGTGATTTAAATTTGTGGGAGGAACAGGTACCTAAAGAATGTTTTAGTACATCACTTTTTCATCAGTTATTTTTCTACTCTTTTGAACAACGATCTGGAAATGATCACTAAAGAGCTCTAAAAAAAATGTAGACACAATGTAAAAGTCATGAAATTTATTGATACAACGTAAATACATGAAATAGGGGCTGCAATAGGCAAAGATATATGCAACATATAATCTCTTCAAATTCATAAACCAGTGTTTCGCAATTTTCTTTTCTTTTTCAAGTCTGACTCATTTTAGAGACCAAGTCAGCAACATCGTGGCAGATGGTTCTGAAGTCCTGCAGTAGAAGCCCAAGAACACAGTGGCAAGATTAAGTTTTGAAATCATTATTATCATAAATATTAGTATTAATATCATCACCACCATCACGATTACATCCAGGGTTGGCAATTTTCAGGAAATTCAGGTATTTCCTGCCCGGATGAGAAATACTGGGAAAAAACTTGTAAATTCTGGGATGTACTCAAGATGTACAGGGAAATGCTAGAATATGCTTGAGCAATACCCGGGCAATACCGGTGCCTAAAAATATTCCAGCATAAATCAAAGTATTTCCCTGCATTTCCCATATTCAAAATTATTGAAGCTGTGGTTTACTTGTATTTGCCACCAATATTTTCTACTCCCGCCAAACTTGTTAAAAGAGGAATCCAACCTAAATAAAAACTTGATTTTAGAGGAAAAGAAAAATCAGACAAGTTGATAGATGAAAGTTTGAACAATTTCAGACTAACAATAAGAAAGTTATGCATTTTTTAAAGTTGTAAATATTGGTAATCACCAGTCCTATGGAGACCTCAAATCGGCCACATGTTTGATTTGATGTCATGTACTCCAATACATAAAATGGCTAAAATGTCATTTTTTTTTCAAACGCTTTACTTCAAATTATATTTTTCTATCATAAAATAAAACATAAAACGATATATTAGTTACCTGGGCTATATTCAGATTACTGCCCCAGGGAATGGGTACTTAGAAGAAAACCACAAATCCCTGATAATAAGGTATTTTGCCTATGTGGGAAATTGTCCTTGCCCTTATCAAAAGTTACTTACACAAATGCAAATTTGAAATCCACACAATCTTAGGGATCTCAATTTTAAAGCAGCCATAACTATCTGATTGCTTGTTCGATTTCTTTCAAACTTTCACCATTCTGGGTTTTATAAAAATAATTTTTCTCATTTCCAACACAACATTTCATGACCAAAGCTGGATTCCCAACCATCATCATGATAATGCACACCACTTCTAAAACTCAAATCCTTGCAGGAAGAAAGCCCTTACCTCCGTTGCCGGTCTTCTTTCCCATGTCCTTGGTTTGAGGTACCATGCTCCGTATTTCATCTTGACCCAGCTAGGAGTGTAATTCCCCGAACCATACTGTATTTCATGCAAAAACAAAAAAAATTGTAAATCTTGGTGACAATAATCTAATTCAATAGACATGCTCAAAATTATTGGAACATATTTTCTGTAGATTCTACATGGATACTTGTAGTAAAGTGGTCCAGTGGAGCTGTCATGATCTACTTGCTAAGTCTCTATAAGACTGTAGATTACAAGGTACAGCGTATGAGGTTCCATCCCGCTGTGGCACTGAGGTCTATTGGCAAGACAATGATCTTGTAGAATCTGCAAACTTGTACAAGGTGAGATAAATGGGTATCTGGCAGGAATTCAATTCTTGAATGAAGTGCTAGAGGACCTCATTCGCATCTCTGCTAACACCAATGTAACAATTGCTATGAGGGTAATATCTGACAGTCAAGATCCCTATACAGTGCGTATCAAAAAAAAGTTTACACTTTGAAAAAGACCTGGGAATTAAAAATTATACAACATGTTGGTATTTGTTTCACTGATTATTTTGGGTTTAGGTCTCATCTTTCCAATAAAAAAATGTTTTGACAGAATGTTACACTCGAGTGAGCACTGTCCATTTTTGAAAAGCTTGCAGAAATCTGTTTGCGCAGAAATGCTTGTTTTCAAGCTGTGTCAAGGGGAAAGGGCGAAATCAAACTTACCCTGCGAAACATTTCTCATACATTTCCCATGCACTTTTAGTCAATTGAAATAAAAACAGATACATTGAAGCATTTTGTGAAAATTTTGCCACCCAAATTGAAATGTTAACATTTAGTAAGCACAAACTGTACCCTTTTTGTGCCAGCTGGATCTGAGGATATTATCTGAACAAAAGTTTATATCAGACATCTCCAGCATTTTTTCACTAGTTTTTTAATCATTTAAAGTGGGTTTACATTTCACTTTTCACAACCGCGTAGCCAGGATTTCATTTTGGAGGGGGCGTTAAATCCACGCGAAGCGTGCCAACACTTACAAAGCGCGCTCCCTAGGGGGTGGGTGCAGGGAGGGGGAGTTTCCCTCTCCTGCGCGAAGCGCAAAGCTTTTGGTGTTTCATTAATTAAAATGAAAAGGAGCAATCTCTCTTGTCTCTATTACCTATATCAGCTCCAATTCAGTTGGCGATTTTGAGCCTTGTTTTCATGAACCTTGTTTTCAAAAGTGATTGTGAACGCACAAAAAAGGAATACAATGGAGGAAATTAAAATACTAATAACCCCGCGCGAAGCGCGAAAGCTAAAGCTTTTTATCAATTTTTTTCATGGAAAGGGTCCCGAGAAAAGGGTATTCTCAAAGATATATTGAATACTTCTCTTGGAAAGATCAGAATTGATTACAAAGATTTTAGCGACAGTACATATCTTTAACTCGCAAAACAGAGGAAAAGAAATATATTTGTCGGGAGGAAGATATTCCTTCCCGCGCAGAGCAATGAAACTCTGAAATTTCAAAGGGCGGACGTTTCATAAAATGCAGGTATCTTGTACCACATCGGCTCTCATTCAATTGATTTTCTAAGATTATTTAACTTCATTACAAGGAAACTAGTGCGCAAAAAGTTGAAACTTCTCTGATTTATTGAAATTATATTAACAAGGATACCTCATTTCTTTGACTTATCCTGAAGCGCTTCATTTTGAATCAAAGACACGTAAGTGTCATTAAAAATTACAAACTGAGGGCGCAAAACAGGACAGGAGATGAATGTGCAGGGAAATGACATGAAATTTAATAGAATTTGATTTTTAAAAAATATTGTACTTTTTTATTCAATACGACACGAATTTTATACCTTCCTCTTTTTAAATTAGGAACCTTTTTCCCCAAAAATTATGGTTGTTTATTAATGAGCTGAAAAGCTGCGGGAGAACTTGACTTTATGGAGGTGACGGCAGAAACTGATATAAAGATTTTTACCCACCCGGAGCCGACCAGAAGTTGCGCGATAAAAAAAGGATAACTTCATATACTTCGGCCTAATTACCTTAATCTAAATCCATGCCCTATATACATTTGAACTTTAATTGGCAAGAAACATAGGGAAAATAGGGTAAGACAAAGGATGGGGGAAACAATGGAGAACTTCAAAATTGTCATTTAACCGCGCGCAGCGCGGAAGCAAAATTCATATAAAAATATAGAGAAAGAATGAAGGAGTTTCTCTTTTGAGAAAAAAAAAGAATAAAAAGGACAAAAAAACCCACAAAGCTACCTTTCTTCCCTTTCCTCCCTTCCCTTTTCCTTTTCTCCTCTCTTTTTCCTTTTTGGGGACGTTTTTTTTGGGGGGACCACCCCCACCGGCTATGCGCCTGACTTTTCATTCAATACTTGTTTCTCCACACTTTTCCCAAGCTTGACAATGATTTACTAAATGAAAATCAAGCCTAAGCCATTTCATTTAAATCACAGCTCAGTGTAAAGCAAAATACGTCTCAATGGCCTCGATGTGTGGGGGAGTGGGGTGGGCGCAATGCACTCTTCGAAGTGTTTTGTGCAAGGAAACAAGTTTTAAAAGGTAAAAGATATCTTCAAATCAATTTTACTAGCTAAATTCCATGTGTTCTTTATGAATAAGGTCTACTTTATTTGCTTAACTATTTAAAAGTTCTGCGCAAATCATTTTTCATTAACTTTTCAAAAGTAAGTGGTGCTCACTCAAGCGGAAATATTTTTTTGACAGTTATATCGTCATTTGCTTACATAGATCTGTACCAATGTTAAAATGTGGAAAAATCTTCAGGATATTACAATTGTGTAATTTTACATGATTTTTTCAAAGTGTAAACCTTTTTTTTGATACGCACTGTATAAAGAACTATTAAACTTTAATTACATGTATAATGCATTCTGTGAGTAAACCCTGATGTGCCAATATCGGATGGATTCTTTCAACTTCGTTGTTCAGACAAGATGGCAATTACAAGAAATTTGCCACAAAATTTGATAAATTGTTTGACAATAATGGCAGACAATATTAAAAGCACTAACTGTGACCTTTTTTTTGGTACTATTTGATGATTGTATGTTGATAAAATTCAGAGAAAAAGATGGGCTTTTTAGCTGCTTAAATGTCCGGACATTGGACCCCCGTCGTACTATTCAACAGCAAGTTAAGACAAGACAATATCAAGGACATACCACAACTGAAATTCCTGTTCCTATTTTTTTCTCCAAATGCTGAATATTCATTGCACCTGTTTGCACTTCTTATCATTTGTTTCAATTTAAAGTGCAACAGTACATGTACAGATAAGTCTAATAAATATAAAGAAAGAAAATTAAATGCTGCACAAAACACAAATTATCCACATAATTTTCGAAAGAGGCAGCACTTGAGGCAATTGGAAATTGTTTATGCAGATGTATGTCCCCCTCATTTCTTCCTTTTCATTCAAAATCTCTAGCATCTTTCAGAAAATTGATTTGACTCACCAATTCTTTCTGTTTCTTCTCCACCTGTTCTAGAGTCTGTGAAGGGGTCTCTTCTTGCGAAACTGTTGCCGACATCCGGAGCTCCGCAGGAACGTTTGTCAGCTCAACGACATGGATTGGCACAGAGAGGGCGGGCTTTGTCTCGTAACCACTCGCAAAGAGACTGTGAATCGTTGACTCTTCCACATTATTGCTGTCCCCGCCCAACCCTGACACCCAGTCGCAGAACTCTTTGGTGATTGCTTTGATGTGTTCATCTTGGGACGGGGAGTCCTGTCGTTTCTGCTTGGCCCTACGATCCTCCTTCTGCTGCTCTTCTTTGCGAGGCAACCATCTGTAGGGGTTCCGGACCTTCTGGCCTTGTGACGACCTGACAACAGCAACAGAAATACATTCAATTTAATCTTTTATTGGTTGCAAACATGAGTGCATATTGCAGGTCGAATTGTATTGATAGATGAAATGGTTGACAACTGCACATTCCATATTTACAAGAAGTGATAATTACAATATCATTAAATGTGATGATCTTTATAATTGCTGAAAGGAGGAAGGATACACATTGATAATTATGCAATATGCATACATGTCAAAAATACTCAAAGTTTTCTGGTACAATCTGAATCACATTAAGAAGGAAATACTGGGAGTCAGCAGCACCTTCCCTTTTTGATGGTTTTCCTTGACAACCACTGTTATACAGATTTCTAACGCAATAGCGATGTGGTAGACCATTCTATAAGAAAGCTTTCAAAGTGAGAACTTTGATACAAACAACACAGTAACAGAGTGGATACCATCATTGGTACAGATTGTTAGGGGCCAAGAGATGGCGTACTTTCACTTGTCCTTTATGACTAGTATTGACTGGAAGCTCTCTCAAATCATTACATGAGGAAGATTGACTTGAGTTAACATATTCATACCACATCAATTAAGTAAAGATATGCAAAGTTTTGATGAGTACCATGAAAGAGTGCCTGCCTCAATTTTCTTATTCTTTACAATCTACATTCTTCGGATCAATTATGTTTTTAAATAGAGTTTATAATAAAATGAATCAAAAAATTCTCTTTTGACAAGATGCTGCTTTTTTGTTTAAAGACAGAGAATCATTAAAAAACACTTCAATGCTGCTATGAGTACATGCCATGCAACATACTAGTATAACCCAGATAGTAAGAGAATATAATGAAAGATTCATTACCCAGCTGATGATTTTGTAGATGATCTATCATCATCAACCTTCTGCGCTACACCAAATGAGTCTGTCATATCCTCTCTGTATTCATCTTCTTCGTCAATATCACTGCCTAGGTTCATCTCTGGATCAAGAATATCTACAACATCCTCAAAAACCTAGTAAGAAAATGAAGAGTAATCAATATCATTTATTCTTGATTTATTTGTCCTTAATTCTAAGCAAGATTGCTCATATTTCAATATATGTGTGATTTATACAGCATATTTACAGCGATTGCATCAGTATTAAGAAAAAATAAGCATGCACTATTAAAGTGAAGCTACAAATAAAAAAAAATCGACCAATCACAATCAGGATTGTGACGATTTTTTGATAATGTTTGTCAGGCAGGCACGGTGGGGAAAGAGACCACACTTTCTGATAGTAATGTGCCATAAAATTTAATATTCAAGGATGGGACATGTCTCTCTTTTCCAAGTGGTGCCCCCCCCCCCCCCGATCCATATATGAATGCACATCCTCCACAGTGGCGCACACAGGGGATGGTCACAGGGGTTCAAACCCCCTTAATTTTTTTTTGATACCCCCCTAATTTTTTTTTTGCTTGTCATTTTTTGGGGTTAGGAAACAACCTAAAATTGGTGGTATAGACCATTTTTTTTTTTGGGGGGGGGGGAGTTGTCAACATTTCATTCAGCATGAACCCCATCCCCCTTTAAAAAATCCTTATGTGTTATCTAGTGTTTTTATGTATTGCTGTCTGTTGTTTGATAAAACCAGGACCCCATTTCAAAAAACATAATTGATATGACATCAACTCTTGCTGGAATGTCAACGGACATGACAACAGTGAAAATTTTCCTTTCTGATTGGCCCTTCCAATGAAAATTATCTTGCCAACTTCTTATGAAATTGGGCCCAGGTTTCATCAAACAACAGACAGCAAGGCTCAGCACCACTTTTGTGTTCAGAGTCAATGAATGGGATACTAGCTGCAAAGGAACATATGCTTTGGACTAATCAAATTCTTTAATTAATAAGTAGTTAGCACAACCAAACACAGGACAAAATAATGAAATCCTCACAATGTCATGAATTGGTCTGCACAACTTTGGATCACTTTTGAGACATGACACGTATAATAATGTTCATCGGCAAAAGTGGTGTTATTTGCCTCCACAATATCTTTAACACCATGACACACATTGCTGACCTTTGTTGCGTCATACATGTATCTCAAAGAAGTTTGGGATTTATAAATCCTAAAATGGACAATACTTACATCTGGGGGCACACTCTCTTCAAGATGAGGATAAAGAGCTAGAGGATGTTGAAGGAGCCCGTATTCCATCTCATCAATATGATCTCTTCGCTGTTGCTGGAGCGGTGTGACGGTGGAGAAAGCAAGCTCCTCTTTGGTGAATCGCCCCTTGTTGACAGCTCTCCTATCTGCAAATTTTCGCTCTGAATCTCCATGAATGTTTGGTTCCAGTGTTTTTGTACCCTGATATTTGATAAGGTTAGAGATTGGAATGAATACATGAAAATAATCATTTAACCTCGCACACAGTAAGATAACAAGACCAAGAAACAGATTTAAAGTAGAAATATATTGAAAATCTTAAAAATGGAGAATCATATACATGTATCAAAATAAAGGAGAAAATAAGGATCACACGATGGTGTACATCATTTATCATGGAGACCGATGAAACTCAGTTAATTGATAGTATAAAGTTCTCTCTCTGAATGCTTCAAACAGGCAGAATTATGTCCGCGAAATTGGGGCGGTGTAGCTAGCACTTGTAGCAGCTGCATGAGCTGGTAGCGAATCGGCATGTACATGACTTGTGATCGTCATGCAAGTTGAATTTTCATCATCATCATCATCGGCGTAATTCCCCCAATTTACCTCCAACTACGTCACTTTGTTGTTCACTTCATCATCATTCTCTTCATCTCAAAATCATCAATTTGAAAATCCAAATCTAGATAAAATTCTGGGTTTTCTTTCATTTTGTGATCAAAGTATTCAGTGACAGTGTGGAAAAAACGTACCCACGCAACAGGTTTTGCATGCAAGTGGAGCTTCATTTGGGAGAGCCAATCACGCCTCTCGTACAGACAGTGACGTCAAATTCGAGTCAATTCAGAGACCGATGCGAGGCATATTTCGGAGAGGCATTACAGTGTTTTTTAATTGGCGATTTTCACCTTTTGTATTATTTTCGGTATTTTTGAATGACCCACTGATAATCCCCACATCATTACCTTTCCATTGATATATAATAAGACTACATTCATAATCAATACATTTCTCCTTTAATGAAAATCAAATTACTACCCTTATCCTCATTATTGTCACTAATTTTATCCTTTCAATTTATAATTCTTATCTTTGACTCACTATTACCTGTAAAAACCAGAGAACAATATATTAAAAGTGTACCAAATCTATTGTTCTCTGGTTTTTACAAGTAATAGTGAGTCAAAGATTTGTGTTTGATTGAAAATTATGTCTCATACAGATAACAAATAAACAGTACGCCTATGTCCATACATTTCCATGAAAAGGAACAAAAAGCTCCAATGTACATTACAAACGTTGTTTACTCTGTATGTAAGCAATATACTGTACCTTGTAAACTGACTGACCATCAACTCGAGGTGGAAGCCCATCTCTGAAGTCGTCAAGACCATCTTGAACAAAAGTCCATTGACCACTCTGCAATGTTTTTGAGAGATCACCTGGCTTTCTACTTTTGAGAAATCTTGTGCGTAACCTTTCTTTGAACCTGGTGATAGAAGAGAGAAAAAAAAATAATTTACAGGGCCTACACCTTTAAAAAAAATTGTTTGGACACAATCTAAGCTGATCTAATTTTCTGTGTTGCTGTTGCCTCTTTTTTTTCATGGAAAAGAATTACAAGTAGGAATCACATACCAGATTAATGGGTGGGTCTGTCAGATCATTTCATTCATAAATTGGCTCTTGGCAGTGGCTGGATGCAGACGTCACGTAACAAGCAAAGTGTACGAGCCCCCTAGTGCTTAACACTATGATAATGTTATCTGTTTTTTGCCACTGTGATAATCACTTTTTCACTGCAACCACCCTGCCTGTGGGGAATCTACATGTAGATCCATCAGTAATACAACACACATTTAAAATGTCATTAAAATCTCACTTTTGTACTAACAAGTACTCAGACCCATACAGATGCAATTTATTTTTCGTAACTTGGGGGTCATTTTTGTATTCACCAGAGAGCTAAAAAAACTTGAATTTTGGGCATGTTTATGTGTAGGCCTCTGGCAGAAAGTATATTCAAGAAAATTATCATTCAACGATCTCTATTTTTAATTTAGAAAAAAAAATCATTAAAGGATTCACTTTACTTAGATTAGAGCCAAGTTATATGTGATCGATCATACCAAAATGAGAGACAAGTCGCAAATCAAAGTTCCTCGGAATTTGACAAACCAATAAAAAAGTCAAAATATTGAAGATTTCTTTTTTCATTTTCTGATCTTCCAAGTTTCATAATTACTCTGTGAAAAAAAGTGAGTGAAATTGATGACGGGAAAGTGATAAAAAAGTAGCTTTTCTGCGAGTGTTTTTTTTTGGTCAGTTAAGAAATTTCTGATACTTGGCACGCTTGACTTGATTGAATTTCGCTTCATACTATGCTCCGCCCCTAGCAACGTACGGCATTGTTGATTGGCTATTCACTTAAACTCTTGTACAACTGGCAGCGGCCGACTGGCTGCTCGCTCGATCGCTTGGTTTAATTATTCAGCTTCAAAAAAAAAAGATCAAAAGCATTGCTTTCAATACGTATTCTGAAATTTAAAAGGGGGGCTTCTTGACATAGTTAACAAACGGGATACAACTTCTAAAGGGTAGACAGCTGGCAGCTGTCTGTTTCGAGGAGTTTTTTAACATTTTTATTTTTTTCTCCTCGTACGTTCAGCGGAATAATCAACATAACAGAGACCGAAGCTTTTGGTCTACTAAATGGTTATTTTTTGGTGATAATGGTACCAGGTGGGGGTGTTAGTGATAGATTGATACCTGATCTAGAGTATTAGCCTTACTATAATCGCGGAATAAAAGTCATGCAGAAACGTAAAGTATTAACACAGTTTGTTTGCGATGATTAATTCACTTAAACATGGACATGTTGAAGATTCTCTCCATCATTTGCAAGTGATCGGGATGTTTTCAAGACAAAAACATTTTCAAAAGGGTTTAAATCCTTAAAAGTACTGTTTGTTCATGAATGTGAGTCAATTGATCTTCAGTACCATAAAAAAAATGACGCGATTCGCATACTGTCCCCAAGCGAAAGACAGTGAAATCAAGATGGCGAAGTAATCACGATGGCAAATTTTTCGTTTTTTTAATGAATTCTTGTTTACACATGAAATCAATATTGTAGAAATGTTGGGAATGAAGTTGTATCCCATGTAATTGATTTAGGGCTAGATCTTTTAGAAGGAAAGTAGAAATCTTGGGGGCGAAAGTTTGAGGTTTTTTAGCGGTAGATGAATGCAATAGTAGAATCCCTGGCTTCGTTGAGAGTAAGCATGTACGTTAGTAAATGGAAATTAGTAATTTTGGTCACAAAAGTGATATTTTAATGATTTTTTAAAGTGTGTGATATGTACAGCATTGGCACACCATAGTCCTACTACTAGTCCTACATAGTCTTGAGGACGCAATGATGATGACTTTTTTAGATATGTAGTATATTTCTTCATCATTGACGTCTTGACACTCTCTCCATAGTGCCTTCAGCGAAGGACCAAAACAAAGATGGATTCCCCCAAAAAATCCATCCTTTTCAACCGAAGTCAGGAACATTCATTTAATTTTATTAATTTAATATATAAATTATTTATGATCACAAAATAAATTTTAATATTTGTTAAATAAGATTTTTTATCTCTAAATTGTTCGTTAAGACGGCATTGCTTTCCGGAAGTACGTCATACATAAGCGGTTCAAGGGTCGACGCTATTGTATTTCCGTTGTTTACATGTGGAACGAGGGGTCTACGCGGCATCAGTTAGGTAAGAAATCTTCATTTTTTTACATTTTTAAATAGTAATATTTAAAACCTTCCTACGCATTAGGCGTAGGAAGGTGTAAGAATTAATAAAATTAAATGAATGTTCCTGACTTCGGTTGAAAAGGATGGATTTTTTGGGGGAATCCATCTTTGTTTTGGTCCTTCGCTGAAGGCACTATGGAGAGAGTGTCAAGACGTCAATGATGAAGAAATATACTACATATCTAAAAAAATCATCATCATTGCGTCCTCAAGACTAAGTCCTACAACTAAGTACGAGTCCTACCTGTAGTGTAGATTCCCCACAGTCCTACCTGTAGATTTCCCACAGGCAGGATGGTTGCAGTGAACAAGTGCGTGACAAGGGACAAATAAGCTTCCAGCTGTTCTAGTTCTACATCCAAGTAAATCCAAGTAGGGCCTAGAACTTAGTGCTCGAAAACTTGAATTTTGGGCATATTTTTGTGTACGCCCTTTATTGGTGAAAAATGATATGGCAAGACAATTGTAGTTTAGCAATCTCTTAAAGAAAAAATAATTTAAAGAATCATATTTAGAGCCAAGTTATGATGAATAGCTATAAGCCTAAACTAAAGACAAAGTCTAATGGAACATGACTTGACTTGACAGTGTCAAAAAATCAAGCATTTGTCCCAAAGAAAAAGAGAAAATAAGCCAAACATTGCATTGCCAACCTTATTTCACCACACGGAGAGGAGTAACAACAGAGAACAAGGTTATATCATAACATAACCTTGTTCATAGAATGAGTGCCTCGCAATACGTGTGTGACTGTGAGTGTGAGTCGCGAGTGGGCGGTAAGGTTAATCAGCTTCGCCATAGGCCTACACCATATTGGATGTATGGGACTACAATATATAGAATGAACTTCCTAAAAATGCTTGTTTTCTCACCATTCTTGATTTTGAATCTTTTTATCACTGAGAGTCTTTACAAGCGCCAAGTCGTATTTTCTTTCCGCCATTTTATAACTTGACTGTTATCCGAATAGGTCCTTTCAAATGGATGAAAATTGAACTGAGGTTCTCCGATTTCAGTGGGACAAATTTACTATTTGGGCAAATCACTCATCTGATCATTTGATATGCGACAAGAGAATGTACATCCTCTTCCTCATCTTTGACAAGGAAAATTCTTTATATCAATCGATTTTTCGAAATATAATCGTGGAAATTATAGAATATGATAGCTTTCAGCATCATAAATAAGCATTAGAGATGATTAGTTTCCTTTCAAATACGTTTAGACACTTCTTTTAATATCAATCCGCCATCAACAGTTGGTTGCTATGGAGATGGGTGACAGGTGGCTCTCGCTCTCTCGTACTGTCGCTCGACGTACTTTGACTGATGGCCCCTCGATGCATGCCCCTTTTGTGTTGTGTTTGATAATTTTGATATATTTAATTTTCCCAATAAAACGTATTTGATACAGGCTTATTTGATATATATTAATTTATAAACAGTATGGACAGAAAGGTTGAAACTACTGCTTCTGCTCATCACCTCTACTCGCCGACTCAAGCCAGCACCTCCTCCTACTCAAGCTGTTTCAACTCATCAATCTCTTCTGGTATTAGTGGTTTACAGTCCTTTTCATGACTACATTCAAGAAAGATTACTCTAAACCATAGGCGGAAGCGGAGATGGGGGAGGGGGGGGGACCTGTCCCCTAAATTTGAGGTGGGGGCGGTCCCCCCTAAATTTTTTTTATTGATAACCCTTTTTTTTTTGCTTGTCAAATTTTTTACCTGCATGTGTCCATCCCAAAATTTCTGGTGGACCCCCCTTAAATTTTTTTGGCTTCCCCGCCAATGATCTCAAATTCCCACTTTCTCGCCTATCCATTTCTTTTTCTTTCTCTATAATACTTCACATGGTGTACCGTACGTAAACCACATCAGCGAACATTGTGATAGGGCTTTAACGCCATCCAAATAAAAAGTGACAGATGAAACCATAATTTATGTACAGTTTTTACTTACCTGTATACATAATTTCTCTAGGTCTATATGGGGTGCCCCGCAAATTTTGAATTTTAAGCTCAGTTTATGGCTATCATTTTATGGAGCTTGGTCGCTACCCTCACTCGCACAAATCATATAAAATGTATATTTCAGGATCTCGTATATTTTACAGCAACATGGCGGTATGCAGACCTTTTTACCCTTTGGGAGGGGGGGGGGCACAAACAATTTTGAAACACCTCAAAAGAGAAGGAGCAAAGCGGCCGAGCTTGTCTTTGGGGCACTTTTGCATATTCTTAAAAGTGCCGCAATCGAATTTTTTTGTGGATTTTGTAAAAATAAAATCTGTAAAAAAAAGTTTTCGAAATTTCAGGGGGGGGGATGAGAACTGCCCCTGCCTCTTATATGCTGCGTATGGCCATGTTTACAATTAAAAAAAATATATAAGCTTTGAGTATTTGACAAAGATTTCGTTAATTGTACTCCCTAAAATCAAGAACACAGAAACAATTCATTGAAATGATTAATATCATTTTTTCATCACCTCTACTGTTCAATTTCCATTCATTGTATTTATTATAAATTTTAAGTTTTATGGGCAAAATGCGGGAAAAATTCGCTTTATGAAATCAAAGATGAATTGAATTCCCGTATTTGGTTGCTTCACCCATTTGCTTATACCGCTGGCGTAAATCCGTGTTGATGGGTGGGGGGATGACTGAAATATTTTGGCATTTTTTTGCAATCATGTTATAGATATGCAAAGAATTGTCATTGATATGTCCACAGTAGCGCACCTTGGGTCACGGCATTGTGGGGGCACTAGCAAATTTTTTTAATCACTGAGTGAGCGCGCGAAGCGCGAGCTGAATTTCTTTTCATATTCACACCTAAAAAGGGACATTATAGTCAAATTTGTGTAATCCTGATAGGTACCTGTTTTGCTAAACAATGCGAGCGCGAAGCGCGAGCTGAAATTTTCGTATATTTTGACCCCAAACAGCGAGATTTTAAGGAATATATTTTAGGAATCCATTAAGAGTATGCATATCTCACCATAGTCATCTAATGCGAGTGCCAAGCGCTTGCTGATTTTATTAGAATTACATCTGAACACATGAAACACTTTTGTAGTCATTGCAATCATGATTGTCATACGCATCTCACGAATCAAAATATTGCGAGCGCGAAGCGCGAGCTGAAAATTTAGATAATTCAGACCTGAAGTGGGGCATTCTAAGGTTTCTTTGTATGAATTAACTAGGACCATACGTATTTCATTAATGATGCGAGCGCGAAGCCCGAGCTGACAATTTTTTATATTCATATCAGAAGGGACATTTTAAGGACTGATTTTAGGAATTCATGAAGAGCAGACATATCTCATCAATCCACTAATGCGAACGTAATCACGGACAGGAAATGTTTCATACTAGACCTTAGCATGGGACAATCACTTTTTGAGTCATGTAAAAGAAGCATATGACACTACATAAAAAAAATGATAACTCAAGTGCTAGGAAATAAATTTGGTTTATATTGACTTGAAAACGGAATGTTTTAGTACAACAGGATTATATATCTCGTTAAACAGACAATGCGAGCACCAGGAACAATGAAGACGTAGGCCCTGGGCAAATTATTTTTCATAAAGTTATGATAAAAATGTTATGATAATGTAACATAATTATGATATAACATTATAATGAATAATATTTTCTTCTTTCCCACTACGTTTCTCTTCCTTTCTGCCTCATTTCTCCCTTCCCCTTTCCCTTTTCCCCCGTTTTTTGTTGTTGGTCAAACGATGGGGGGGGGGGGTGAGGCATGTGCCCCCATGCCCCCCTGTAGTTACGCCACTGTACTGTATGTCCATATGGCAAATACCCCTCCGATATTAATATCGGATATTCCATCTTAATCCCTTCCCCAAAACCCCAACATTGATGAATTGGAAGAAACGGGAGTTTCTCTTCAATGTTATGATAAGGACGTAAGCATTTCGTTTGGAAATGGTGAACTAGCTCTTTATTTGCATTTTATGATTCAATAATATTGTTTTATTTGTTAAGCGGTATTTTAGGAAGAATTTTCACCAATAAAACAATTATCTCTTGTGATTTTTTTGCATTTCTTTCGTAAAGAGTGTGGGGGGGATGTTTGTACAGGCCACCCCCCTCCTCGAAAAGGGGGGGGGGGATATATCCCCCATCCCCCCGGGATTTACGCCAGTGGCTTATACCATAATGGCATTAAGTTAGTGATGTAGCTATAAAAGGGTACAATGCAAAGTATGCACAGTGCATGGGGGTTATATACGCCATTGTAAATTATACGAATTAAAGGGGGGGGGAGAAGGTAAGAAAATCATATCCCATCTATATTCCATTTCCAGAGGAAAGGTACAAAAAAGATTGGGGGGGGGGGGAGGAATGGCTAGGGGAGAAACAAAATGGCGATGTTGAAAAAACAACAGCAAACAAACATAACCTGTTATAACGAACAAATCAATTAAAACAAGCAATACACTTTTTCATCTTTTACTGTTTTAATTGTAAACTTTATAACAGTCTATATACATATTATAACTCTCATAAATTTCCCCAAGTGCAATAATTCGTACATGAACATCATACTTCAAACAATCTTTTTTCTGATCAAAGAAGTGCAAGGTATTGAAAAGTGAATAATACTCACATTGCATTCTGATAAAATATATAGGTCTATAGCGTTGATTTTCAATAAACCCTATTGTTAACACACACTGTAATTTAACTAATGCAAATATAAATATCTCCACAATCGTCCACGCGATATTACCAATAGTTCATTAACCCGACATTATGCCCTATTGTATACAAATGCTTGAAATTCAAAATTTATTTATAATGGAATACGCCTAAATGAGCGAGTACTGTATATCAAATGTATTTACATCATTTTTAACAAGAATATGCAAATAACATGAATAATATATATAATATATGTCTCTATGATAGAACTGATATTTTTGGTATCATTTATTCGAATATTCACTTCATTGCAAAGACGATATAATAGTGTTTGAAAGTTCTTTGTTTTTCGAAGTAATAATTCTATGTGCAAGATATAAATAAGAATGAAGTGAAATGAGCTGTAAAAAGAAAGTCCCATGCCATACCCCAACTAATACAGTCGGAAAAAGTGCAAGATTTCCTTTATATTGACAATTTATTAGCAAATTCAATAGTTATGATATATAAAATAAAAATTATTCATTTTGAAATTGTCATTTGATAACGTACGTTAACCAGATATTGTTTTCATATTGTTTTTGGTGACACGTGCATTTCGGCCTGTATTGCACAATTCCGTATTTTAGACTCTTGCTCAAAACAAACCTCCAAATACGTATAATTCCAATGCTGCTTCTCTTATCAATCTCTTGCAAGAATATTTGCATTGTCTTCGCATAGGTTCTCATTTTGTAGCGTAAACATCTTGGTCGAGGACAAAGATGTTCTAATCTACAAAAAAAAAACGTTTTGCATAGGAAAAACACAAAAATAGATGAAATGTACAATATTTCTATAAATTCTTGCCATTCTAGGTGACATTTCATCCTCAGTTCCATTCCAAAAGAGGCAAAGGTAATCAAAAATAAAGACACATTAGGTTTCTGATAGTGCATTAGTAATCAGCACAACAAGAAATATACGCTCTTTTGGTGAAAGCGCTATTGATCATGATGAATATAATAACTATGATCCAGCAATGATGATGATGATGATAATAATGATAATAATGCTAATCAATAATAATAATAGTAATAATGATAATAATAACAATAATAATGATAAAGATGATGATGATGATAATAACAATAATAAGTAAAATAACAATAATACTAATAATGAGGATAATGATAATAATAATGAAGGTGATGCTTATGAAAAATAAGAAAATCAATGTAATTATCTAATCAATAGATTACTTAATGAGAATGAAAACGTAAATTATTAGAAAGGAACAAAAATATAGAGAAATATTCAAATAACTTTAAATAACTCAAGGAAATAAGTAAAAATAATCATTATTCAAAGTAACTGACGGTTTCATTATCACACAACGAAAATACATATCATTCATATTAGAACAAACATCAAAACGATTGCAAGACATGGTTGAAGGAAAGTGAGATAGTAATAAGAAAATAATGTTCTCGACAAAATGGGGAAATATGTACACACAATGGTTGTTGCGAACTGTTGTTTGTGCACAGTCCATTAAAGGAGAAGTTCAACCTAAAGAAAACTTTGTTGTAAAAATAGCAGAAAAAATAATAAAAAATATTGGTGAAGGTTTGAGGAAAATCCGTTAAAGAGTAAGAAAGTTATTAGAGTTCAAAGTTTCGGATTTGTGACGTCATAAACGAGCTGCTGCCCCATGTGTTATGTAATATAAAATGCATGAATTTCAAATTTTGTATGGTTCCTGATGACTTAATTTTGTTTTCTATTCATGATCGGGTGTGAAATGATTTGTCTATTGATATACAAAAGGTACAGTGAAAACCATTTTCAATTTTCTGAGAAAATGACATTTCATTGATTTTTTACCATTCGCTATGTAAGAATGCTGCTCGCATATGACGTTACAAATCAAATAATTGAAATTCTAATATCTTCGTAATTACTTGATGGATTTTTCTCAAACCTTTGCCAATATTTTTTATTATTTTTTCTGCTATTTTTACAATAAACTTTTTGTCAGGGTGAACTTCCCCTTTAACTGTTAACTATTAGAAATATTATAACAATATCGCCGTTGAGACAGTGTAGTGCATACCCGCTCTTTTCTAACAACTGCTTAAAGTAGGGGAAATAATTCCCTGCAAATTTCTATTTCCATAAGGTTGCACGCTCCCTTTTGGCAATATAATAGCTACATTTTCATGCTAATTATACTTCCCAATATTCATTTTTATCGTGGTAATGTAAACAAGGTTAAGAAGAATGAACCCCGTTTAAATACTAATAAATTAGTCATCCAAAAAGTACGACACATGACAAACTCAATGAAAAATGACGTATCTCAAGGCCTACCCCTACAATAATAAAGGTTTAGATGCGATGGGAAACCGGACTCAAAATCATTGTGCAGTCGCATCGGTTTCAGACCGGTTGAACATGTTGAAGGCCGGATTCGAGTCTGCGGCGTACGTTCGGGTTAGAGTCGGTTTTAGTCGGATTCAAATTTGTGTGCAGTCGGTGCAAGGGAGCTGGGTGTTTGCCGGGTTTGCCGTCAAATTTCGGAGTCCTGAAACGGTTTGGAATTGGTGGAATTTAAACTTTGTCAGACTTTGAAGTCGGTTTGAATTTAGATTAACGGTTTTTAGTCTGGTATGTGGTTGTTTTGGTCATTGTCGAGTATGTATGTGTGTGTATTTGAGTTTTGTCAGTCATGTATCAATCATATACGATTATTTACGTCTGGGACCGACCTTTAACGTCACCATCCGAGAGACGTGACCAGGGCTCGAACCTCTGCATCAGATTTGTAGTCAGACTATATAGAGTCACACTCTTAAACCAAATCAGTCAAATTGACTAGACCAGTAGTCAGCTGGGAGCAACTGATATGGCAATCACTGATATTCACATTTCTGACATATATTGTGGTCAGAAATAACTCTGTTCTAGTAAAATATGACTAGAAAATAGTCAAATGTGACTAGAATAACAGTTGCACCCAGCTGACCCTAATAACTAAGTAATTTTTGTCTGATTAGTTTCTAGAGTGCAGCTTACAGTCAACGTTATTAGGTTTGGTGGAGTCAGTTAACATGATGAAGAAATAGTATGGAGTTCATCGGTGTTGACAGTAAGATTGTCGTTAGAAGTCGGAATGGAGTCGTCGGTGACGTTCAGACGGCTGCAATCGGTTGGGAAGGTGCGTTCAATTTATTCGGTGAAAGATTGGAGTTAATAGTCTGCCTGAGTATGGAGTTCAGAGTCGAACTTAAGTCAGTATTTGGTTTGCTAAAGTCCGGGTGGAGTCGTTATGGACTTCCTTTGCTCAATTAGTTTTTCCGATAATGTGGCTATATTATAACCAGCAAAACGAAACATGTCACGACATTAATTGCACATAATTAACCAAAAGCACCACTAAAAATGTGACTGTTCACGGTCAGAAAAGATGTGAAGAAATCATCTGAGGTTACCCACTTCATAATCGTTAGCTGTCCTATTCAATTATATCTTAATTCTTCATGATTACTATATATTTATGAAAATTGTTTGCCGGGAATATAACCAGCATAGTTTAATCAAGTGCTCTACTAGCCCATCCAAAACCTTTTGGATGAAATACATCGAATGACATTTAACATTCAGTTATCGAGCGAAATGTAAAACAAGTAATCATTTTGTTTAATAGCGTATAAGTCTGAAATCGCATAACCATAGTACATTAATCGTAAAGAGTCAACATCCTCTTTATACGTTGATTTACAATTTGAAAGACATATTCAATTTTAATTGTACGCCATATACTTTCCACAATCGAGATATAATAAAATCAATGATATAGGCCTATTGTTAAACAAGCAATAATTATAAAAGGCCAAACAGTAAACACGATTATAATTAACGGTGCATGAACGTTAATTAAATCAAGGAGAGGGGGGGGGGGGCACTTTCTACAAGTCGTTAAGAGGTGGGGAAACAATAAAGATGTTATTATTATTATTATTATCATTATGTTCATTATTATTATTATTTATTGGATATGCAAATATAGTCTATCACAGTTTCGAGATTTCTATTGTGCTCGCTCCCTATACGCTCGTTTATTTCAGACAGCAGTCACTCTTATTCCATGTATTCTGGCAAATGAATTCTAATTCTCATTGATGTTCTCTGGGGCAACAAGATGCCAGCCCATTTACAAATTTAGAAATGTACATTGTACATTTACAAATGTAGAAATGTACAATGTAAAATTTGTTTGGAATATGGGGTACCCTAGGTTGTTGAGATAATACTCCTTTTGTAGCTTCGCTCGCTAGGAGAAAGCGAAATGTAGTGTATGATGGCTATATTAGAAAGTGCTAGAGTAGAGTAATATTCGGTATATAGACCATGGTGATTAAAAAAACATAAACATACACTTACAGATGGTTAAAGTGATGGGGCAAACTCATTTCCAACATTAGGAAATCTAAGCGGTCACATAATGACAACATTTATTCAATCAAAATGCAAGTAGCATATTTAAAATTAAAGAACATGTTTTTTCCCCATTACTGCATTCTCACGTAATTGTAATCAACGTACACACTTAAAATGTTGGGCAACATACTGTCTACTGTGTTGAGTAATGTATTTTGGTAAATATTTATGGACAATTGTTATCCAATTGAGCAAATTTATAATCCCAATTACTAGTTTATATTAGTTTTTTTTTATTATTTTATAAGTTTTTATTAACCAATAGTTGTGTGGACAGTGTGTTGCCCAGGATTGGTTAAAAGTTTGGCATATTTTGCCCAACTATTTTAAAAGCGTAGTTTGGAAGGGGGAGCGGTGCTCCTATGGTAAAACGAAATGAAACTCGTGTTAATGTTTGGTATGATATAACATTTTTTTGCCGAACAGTTTTTATATTGCACATAACAAAGGGTCTTTACAAAAATAATTATTATGATTTGCTATTGCACCAACTTAGACTGAAATGTATTTGCAAAAACTTGAAGCTTCATAATCTCATAATGAACCAGCCCGATTTCCAAGCCAGGGCCTCTTTGCCTGCAAAACATACACCACCTTATACATAAAAAGCGGCTTGCAGACAAGAAAAATCAAATGGAAACATAATTGGTGACGTTATCAATGTCATGTGAGAGATTCATTGAGTGATTCGCCAACACTTTCATATTAGACCGTTATAAGCTACTAAAATCCTGGAATTTGATTGGACGGCAGTACGTCAATGACAAATAGCTGCGTGATAAAGCTCCAAAACTGATGATTGCTCACATCTCAAGGTTGCACCACAAAATGTGTTTCGAAATACGCCGACACTTTAAGCATGATTTGTTGACATAGTATGAAAAACTGTTGTTAAGGTGGAAGTGTCATGAAATTTGTCAGCACTGACTAAATTGCGAGTTCTGAAAGTTACCATAGTAACTGACAGTTACTATACTAACAGTCAAAGAACAGCGCCCCTGAGCTAACCGTCCCTCCAAAAGAATTTCATGTAATGTGAGAGTTGATAATATAGTATGTGAGACAAATTGCATGAAACACCTCCATGATTTATAATATTAAAAAAAATTATTTATGATTAAAAACGTTATGGTGAATCGAGCTGAATATGTCGAGTCCATCTAAATCAATGTATATACAATGTGACGGCGGATTTGAAATAGGCTATGCGATAAATATAACGTCTTTTCAAAACAAAGTATTAACATAATATCAGGTGAACGAATAATGTCGACTCATTTGTTTGTGATTAATATACATGATAAAATTTTTCGATGAATTACATGAAAATTACCAATTCATCAAATAAGTTATATGATAAACTGCAACTGCATATCGAATTCATTCCACCAATCTTTACAATTATTAGTTCTCCATGAGATCATGGTAAATGCAAGGGGAAAAAATCACATCCTTCGTTGAATCTTCTGAATTCGAGATACAGTTGGCGATATCCGGGCGGCGTGATGAAATCATTGATGAAGATGGTTACCATAGCAACCTTCAGATACTTATATCGATAAACTTACGTATATTCATCTAAATAATATTCACTGTTGCATAATACGACTTCCTTCCAATTATAACATGATGCTCATATAACTCATGTTAAACTGAGATCTTAAAAAAAATATGAGTGTGCGCATACTGCTAGAGAGAGGGTGAAGAGACAGAAAGATTAGAAAGAGTGGGGATGGGGGGGGGGTAAAGATGGGAAGAACAGATTCAGATATCTATTATGAAGCGAAATGAGAGGCAAAGAAAGTGAAAGAATTAGAAACACTAGAAATTATGAATTTGATTTAAGTATGAAACGTATATTCAACATAATTTGACAAAATAATAAACGAATCTTACATAATGCGGCTGAACTACAAGAAGTAGAAAGCATCACATTATCACACACTCCATTGTATCAAATCAAAATCCCATATCTATAAACATATAAAAAAAGACATGGAAGTCAGGTCGAGCTAGTCTTACAAAATACTTGCTATATAAAACGATAAGATAACGTCGTAAAGAAAATACAACATTGTATTTAATATAGTAGGCGATCTCTAAGCGCCAGATGTTTTTCTCCACTCAAAATGATTGAGTGATTTTATCAAGTTCAGAATACATTTTGGGGCTTGACTTTGTTATACAGCAGTTCTTTACACGCTCACCATTTATTGAAAATATCTCCGAGGTAACGGTGTCTGTTCTTTTTTAACACTATCACAAATGAATACGTGGATGAAAATGTTGATGATATAATTGCTCTGATAATTATCATGATAAACGTTTATTGACCGTACACTAGTAGCTGCATTGAATAACCAATTATAATACACTTAAAAAAAAACTCGAATGTTTTAGTGCGGTAAATTGTTGAAACCATTGTAGACATATCTTTTCATTTCGATTCCATCCTTTGGGGAATTATTGTCCGCCCATGGATAAGAAGGCCTTTTGGTTTGCCAGTTAAGCTGCGGAATTTCTGTCAAGGGCTGGTCTCCAACGTCCCCGCCGTTACCGAGAAGCGGCGACGAATTCACTCGATCGATCGAAGCATCTTCATCGTTCTCATCGAGGCTGTTCGTAGCATTGTCTTCGGGGATTTGCAAATCATCATCATCATCGTCGTCGTCGTCATCATCATCGTCATTCTCGTCGTCAGGGTCGTCCTCTCTTGAGTCCTGGGATTGGAAGCTATTGTTTGTTGAGGCTATTCCTGAGGTGCTTTGCGAGTCAGCACTAGCGTCCGGAGAAGGTGCGTCTGGATCTCCTTGAGGAATCGATGGTGGACTGTCCTCATCCTCCATTCGTGAGGCAAAAGCCTTTTCCCTTCTCAGAGGAGCTCTTCCACTCAGCGATGATCTTCGCGATGAATCGTCCACATCATCAACCTCCTTTTCTTTCCTCTCATGACTACCACCGTTGCCACCTTCCCCCTCACCCTCCGTCGAATACTCATCAACCGTATCGAGTTTCCTTGAAGTGGGCGGGTCTTCCACCGATTCGGAAATACCAGAATCACTCAGAGCTGCCCTTTTCCAGGGTAAAGCCACCTCCGGTACGACTTCCGGTGACAGAGACGATGACGACAACCGCCTTTCTTCCTGATTTCGCATCTCCGAAGCCGCAGCCTGCGATAGTCTCCTCCTCATTGATTTCTTTTGAAGTTCGTTGACCGCCAGCACCACATTCTTGACGTTTTTCACTTTTAAGAACTCCGGCATGGAGTAGTCCTCCTCCCGAATGGGAGCGCTCTTGATTGGCTTAATGGAAGGTTGATCGCGATGCTGAGGGCTCTTCTTACCCTTCTTTCCCTTCCGATAGAGGTACGACGGGACTCGGTGAAGGCTATTTTCGTCTTCGGAGGAGTTCGTGGTCTTTCGTGAATGATCGGGGCCATTGCCCCCAGTTCCATTTTGGAACGAGACACTTTTTGGAGCGACCACTGGTTCCTTCTTCTTGAGAATTTCCAGCATCTCATAGCGGAAGGCGGAGATGTCCTGTTTAATCTCGTTCAGATCGTCCTCGGTGACACCCTTCTCTTGTTCACCACGCTTAGAATACTTCAGGTAACGCTTCACCAAGTTTTTCACGACTTTCTGTAAGACAAAACATGGCATAAGGGAAAGATATTACAAACGAAAGGTAGTAGGCCTACTTAAATTAAAATATGTGTCGTTGATGGAATAGTTGATTATGAGGATTCCCCAATCCATTGGGGAATTAAAACAATCGCAGAACCATGTTATGAAATGAAAATCACATTCCTGAGAAGCAAAAATTTACAAAATTCGCTCGGAAAGCCAACCCCTTTCTTCTAGTGTTTCCATATTTCAGTCTTCCATTTATAAGAATTTTCTATATATTGATTAATCGTGGCACATGTATGATTGTTGGGTAAGATATAATAATAATAGTAGAAATATTGATAAAAACATGTAATGAGTACTCCCTTTTAATCCTGCATGTGTCCCTTTTACCCAATTTAACCTTCTTAAACAGTTATATAACGTTGGATCATTATACACACCTGGTAATCGTCATCTTTCTCTTTTTTCTTCTGTGTCTGATCACGCTGAAAACACAAGAAAATATATAAATGAAACTTTGCGACATAATTTGAATGGCAATAAGATTGTCACTGTTATAAACTATGTAAGTTCTCGAAGCGCACACGTCTAAAACATGGAAACTACCATAGTCAACCCGGCGAAACCGACCAAAGGCATGTCATTGGAAATACCGGTTAGCTCGGTCTCGAGTCGAATTCCAAAACGACTAAAGGCATGTCATTGGAATTACCGGACACCTAAAAGCGTTGGTTGGTCTTCAGCCGATTACGGTATTGTAACATAAGGGTTTCATTATCAACATTTCGATATTTTACTACAATTTTAACATTCAAATGTGCAGAAAGTATATTGACTATCAAGTCGTTTCCATAACGGTATAAACAATTCATTGATAAAATGAACTAGAAACAATATATATATACCACTCTGTTGACACTGGCTAGCTTCTTCTGTTTCCACTGGCAGCAGCATATATTTTTCCATAACCATCGGAATAAGAAATAGAATGACTTAGGGCTGGGAATGATGTTGAAGGGGGAGGGGAGGGTGTTGCCTTCCTCGAAGTAACTCATCCAGAGCTTGGCTCGGGCGAACTTCCACTCCATGTCGGCTCGGGTCTACGGGAAGGAAAGGGTAAGAGATGGAGGGTGGCAAAGAAAAAAAAACAATACCGTTTTATTTACCCAGGGTAGCCACTTCAGTATGGAAACTGCTCTACCCGGCAGCGGGCCCTGCATAACATAGTATGTTATTATTATCCTTTTCCAATCTGATTGCTGAGCGCCTAGCAAAAAGGCAGAAGGTCCTGTTTTTATAAGTCTTTGGTATGACTCGGCCAGGGATCGAAGCCATGACCTCCCGTTCATGCGGCGGGCACTCTTCCATTGAGCCACCATGCATGGGAGAGGGAGAGACGAGCATGAGCGGGAGAGAGAAGAAGAAGAGGGGGCGAAGAGCAGTAACAAAAAAAGTGGCAATCCAAATAGAGATGGGAGTACAGGGGGAGGGGAGCCAGAAAAAAATAGAGTATGACGGGAGAAAAATGTGGTAAATGAAAATAATTTTAGTGGAGACGAAAAACGGGAATATAAATGAAAGAGATGTAAAGTGACACCTTTTCTGTCTTGAGGAATTCATCGTTGCAAGTTTATTTCAAGTTGTTTTTTTTAATATCGTTGGTTTTATTATGGAGCGGGTGACTTAGCAAACACTCATTTTGATAATTATTTTCAATTGTCTAATCTATGCAGTTCAGTTATTTGCCAGGTTATATTTTGTAACATGGTTTATAGTCGCACGAAAGTACCAAGTACAAAACAATAACATTTAAATAAAAGAAATGATTATACCTGGATTTTCTGGAATGAGGTGTTCATCATGGCGATGAGGAGGTTGAGAAGGATGACGATGGTGATGACGCTGTATGTACAGAGCATGACGGCGCCGATAAACACAGTGACGTCATGCTGTGTTTCGGGTAGATTGACCACAGATACCTGAAGCTGACCAAAGATTGCCCACATCAGCGCCTCTAGTGATGAGAGCATACTGAGGGGAGAGGGGGGGGGGAGAGTATTAGAACAAATAAGCACGAACGTTTCTGCATTGATATTAATGCAATAATGAAATACCATTATTTCATATCGAAGCAACCTCATATCATGTTTAAAGGGGAAGTTCACCCTGAAGAAAACTTTGTTGCAAAAATAGCAGAAAAAATATTAAAAAATATTGGTGAAGGTTTGAGGAAAATCCGTTAAAGATTAAGAAAGTTATTAGAGTTCAAAGTTTTGGATTTGTGACGTCATAAACGAGCAGCTGCCCCATGTGTTATGTAATATAAAATGCATGAATTTCAAATTTTGCATGGTTCATGACTTAATTTTGTTTTCTATTCATGATCGGGTGTGAAATAATTTGTCTATTGATATACAAAAGGTACAGTTAAAACCATTTTCAATTTTCTGAGAAAATGACATTTTATTGATTTTTTACCATTCGCTAAGTAGGAATGCTGCTCGCATATGACGTCACAAATCAAATAATTGAAATTCTAATAACTTTTTAATTATTTGATGAATTTTTCTCAAACCTTCGGCAATATTTTTTGTTATTTTTTCTGCTATTTTTACAATAAAGTTTTTGTCAGGGTGAACTTCCCCTTTAACTCTAAAGCCGATCTATACAAATTCTTCAAAAATGAACAACTCCGTCCATTAACCCGGTCCATTGATATATCTTTCTCTGATCCGACCTTATCGTGTTGGTGAAAAATGAGTTCGCTAAAAAATACCAGTAAAAGATTGACATTTCAACAACCATCAACAAACTGATTCAAAGATTTTGGCCTAAGGAAAAAGTTTTAATAAATATAAGAAGATAATAAATTTTGTCGACTGGATTAATGAATAAAGTTCAGTTCAGTTCATTTATTTTCATAATCTCAATAAAAACATCAAATACAATCAAAATTTACAGAACAAGTACAAACGAGAGTATTCAAAATTTAAACAATAGCATGAACATAACAATTGAGAGTATGATGGAACTAGCAAAGGCCAAGGGCCTATCACGGGCTAGTCCCCGAAAGGATATCAGTAAAATTATTGAGTTACATGTATGAATTAATATTTTAAAGGAAATAGCAAAAAAATAGACAAACGAACAAGCAAGTAATTCGATATTTTTGAGTTGGTTAAAAAAAAATCATTTAAGTGCATTGTTTTGAGATCGAGAGAGGGGCAGTTTCATATCCTACCCTGGATGCTTTATCAGCACCGTTGAGTTTGGTAGCAGATCTCAATAGACAGTCTTCGCTTCCACAACGGATGACGGGTTCAAGAACAGAATTTACTAGCAAATGCTCTCCTTTACAAAACACAACCAAGCAGTGTTTGTCGGAAATTGGTGAACAGCAGTTTTCATCCTGAACTCCGGACCAACGACATTATTTGAATTTCTTGGTCATCTTCGAATCTTAGGACAAAACTGCTGTTCTGGTTCACCATTTTTTGACAAAGACCTCACAGCTGTTCTTTGTCATTTTACGGGAATTTTCATTTTTTTTTACCATGTTCTTGATCCGTCGTGTAACGCGGATCGTAAACTCAGTATTGACGATTAATGTATAGACGCGTCTGATTATCTGGGACCCGTTGCATAAAACCTATGCCATAAAAACTCTCGCATTTTTTTGGTGTAATTTCAATGGTATAATTTTGTTTGCCAGAGTTTTTTTTTATGGCAAATGTTTCATGCAACGGGTCCCTTGAGCTACGATAGTCCGCCACCAACTCAAGCCAAGATTATAAAAGCGCCCCATCGTGAGTGAAGTTGACAGGATTTGATCGTGTACAGCATTTCATAATTGAACTTACTTTGAGAAGACATTATGGTCCTGCTCTGCGCATGTCACGCCAGTGCACGTATCTAGCCCAGTAGGAGTCTTTCTATACACCCAGTAAAGCTGATTAAGACCCGCAGCGAAGGAGAAGAGGACGAGGATGGCTAGGAAAGCGAACTTGACGATGTCTTCCACCATGCGACCTAGAGATATCTGGAGAGGACCTAGGTGAGAGTTGGCAGTGAACAGGTAGACGAGACGGAGCATGCTGGAATGGGCAAAACATAATGGGACACCCAATTATTTGAAATCCGATTTGAAAACCTTTGCTAAATAGACTAATCTTATTTTTAACTCCCTTTTTTAATGTTTCTCTCTATTCTTAATCATCCCCTCCCTTCTTTCTTTCTTTCTTTCTTTCTTTTTTTCCCCTTTCTTCCTTTTTTTCTTCCCTTCTTTCTTCTTTTCTTTCTCTTTTTTTTTGGCCAATTTCTTCTAAATTCTCCTCTCCCTTTTTAAAATTTTCTTTCTTTGTTTTTTTTTCTTTTTCCCCTTTTTTCTTCCCTTCTTTTCTTTCTTTTAATTTTTTTTAGCGCCGCCAGTTTCTTCTTAATTCCCCTCTTCCTTTTTTTAATTTTCTTTCATTCTTTTCTTGTATTTACGCCTCCAATAAAGGGTGGGGCGGCTACATCGCCCCTAGATCTGTCTATTCTAAAGTAACAAACGATATCATAGATGTACATTTCACCGTCATGTGTAGAAGCCCGCAGCTTAGACCCACACAGTATTGCTTTCGACAATATCAATTCACCCCATTATACGATTATTCTTTTGTAACTCTTTAGTTGCTAGTAATGAAGTTGATGAATTATTTTTTTTACCTTAATACATTTGCTACTGCGAAAGCTGCTTCTGCCAGAAGGGTTGGATCCCACATATCCCAATCATCTCGAGGCATGTCCTTATCACCATACTCTTCGTTCTGTATAATGTGTATCTAAAGAAGGAAAGAATCCATACAACTTCATATAGAAATCGAAGCAACAGTCTCAATTTTTACGATCACAGATATGGAAAATCATCGTAATGTAATATGAACAAAATCAATAAAGCCAAAATGATAACTTTGTTTATTCATTTACAATGATAATGATAATAATAATAATCAGGGGCGCGGAAGCGGGGGGGGGGGTGCCCGGGGTCTTCAGCCCCCACTTTTTCCAAAACCGTGTACAAAAACGAAAAAATGACCATATGATTGAGATTTTTGGCATGGTCAGCCCCCCCCCAACTTTGAAAACCGTTCCGCGGCCCCTGATAATGATAATCTTACTGAATATGGGTGGATACTATGTAGAGTTAACTAATTACTTAACTTCAGTGAAAAGTAGGCAGCATATTAGTCATTTTGACTAGAATCTTTATCAAAGAGTGATTTTTAAAATAATCTATCCAATAACAACTCATTAAGTACATCCTATCTAAACAATGCTATGCTAAATCATTGTCCGTTCCAATATTTCTTATACGGATCTTACACCAGTTTTTTCCTTCCATGTAAGGTTGTCAAATTCCCCAAACCTTTGTTAAAAGAAAGTCTCCTGAATGTACGTCAGTCTGAACGTAGAACTATCAGATATCAATAGATACAATGCAAAAAAGATCCTAAAACATTATGGTGGAAGTATCAACTGCATAACAATTTGCTTAATTATACTTACATTTACGTAGGCCGTTATCCTAAGACCTATTACTGTTATGTAAAGCGAGTTGGTTATGAAGTCGAGTAAATTCCACCAGTCGTGTAAATATTCGATTATTCCTGCATCCCAGAGTTGCTTGATTTCTGCCCAGACGAATCCTGATCAAAAGAAGGGGGGGGGGGGGGTTTAGATATTTTCGGTTTCTGTTGAAGTAATCCCCAAAGGATCTAGCTGAGCAACTTTTGGACACATTTTACGTCTTAACCCTAAAAGGACTGGGGGGGGGCATGATATCCCAACTCGACACTTCGCGCGATATTTTCAAAAAGCAAAACAGGTAGCGCCGTAAAATTTTATGCCTTTTTTGTTAAGTCTCGCTCAACTTTTGAGAACACATTTGCGACATTCACGTATAGCATCGCGACGCTACGCGACTTTTTATGAGACAATGACATGCCGAAAATGACTCATTTTACAAAGTCTATGAGAGATGAAATTCATAAAAGAATGATTTTTTTTTCGTTCTAATTGGTCTGCTTAATTAATTCAGGGTTTCATGTAGTTTTTAAACGGTCTGTAATAATTTCCATTGAATAAATAATGAAAAAACAAAAAGACGAAATTTAAAGAAATACATATGGAAAAAATTGGCTTCCGCAATTTTTCTTTGTGAAAACCTTTGAATTAGTTTACAAAGATGACATCTGGAAAAAAAAGAAAATTTAAAGTGAAATAGGGTGTTAAATATGCAAATAATGGTTTTCACGAATAAATTTGCATATTTTATTCATGATAAATAGAATAAATGATTATTTTTTTATTATACTTGCTTGTAGTTTATGCGCTAAAGACTTGCGTGCCAAATTTTGGCGTGATCGCGCAAACGGCGGCCAAGATCAGAAGGGGGGGGGGGGGGCTGTGTCATCATGGGGCACCCAGTCCTCAATGTTTTTTTAATAATTTTTTTCATACAGGAAACTTGCACAATGTTCCTTCGTATTAAGGCCCCAATTCCACCGTAGGGAGACCTATAAAGGACCTTTGAAAGACCAACAATTGGCAAGGTCTTACAGCAGTCTCCAAGATCACTGAACTTTGTCATCTCTGTAAAATGGCTACGAAAGACCCCTCAAAGAACTCCGAAAAAGTAGTGATTAATACCACTTGTCTTGTTAGGCTTAGACAACAGTCTTCTAGTGATCTTTCAGAATTCTTTCCATGGACTTTGTCTTGTCTTTCAATGATATTTTAATGGTCTCTCAGGAGTCTTTAGTGATTTCCGCAAAAAGAAAATCTTGAGAGACTATCAAAAAGATCATGGAAAGAACTTTGAAAGTTAATCAAGAGTCCACTGAAAGACCACCAATAGACAATTTTCCCGAAAGACCGCTGAAAGACTGTTTTGAACTGTTTCAAAAAGTTTTGAAGATTATGGAGACCACGAAGATCACAGAAATATCAATCAGGAATTATAAAAGACTTCGGAGATCTTTGAAAGTTGATTGAAAGACTTCAGAAAGATCAAGCAAGTTTCATGATCATACAGCGGTATTTCAGAGGTATTGCTCTAAAAAAAGAGGGGCGCTTGGAATCCTCAAGGCATGCAATACATATACATCACATTTAGAATACATTTCGAAAAGAAATTGGGTGATTTCAAGTACGGTGTTGAAATCTGGTGTTGGTGTATTGACATCACCAGCCAAAACACCGTACTTGAAATCAGGCTGGTGTTGGGATTGAGTATGACGTATTTTCGGTAGATCGTGTTGAAGAATGGTGTTGAATGTCGTCTGCTGAACCCAGCATTGCGGCTGGTGTTTACGATCTACGTGCAATTTCCCCATTCTCCAACATCAACCCCCATGGATTGGGAAAATCATGATTTCAACTTCGGTGTTAGTGTTGGCAATCTCAATCTCGTGAACAGGCGGCGAACGCGATGAATCGTCCCCGTAAAATTTTACAGTTAAGATGAGTACAAAATCATTTGAGCTTAATATATTTTGATGAAAAATAATGTTCACTCTTTCGAATTCTTGAATTAATCAAAGCATCGGTATTCTGTGCGATGCGAATTTAATGCATTTTTCTCGGTTTCATTTTCGTCGTCGAAACTTCTCGCGTGACAGAGGCGTGACTTTGTTTTTGTTTTTTAAACAAGTGCACACCAAGTTACCAATAAAGCCTATAGTATTTCTAATTATTTGAAAGCAGGATAAAAGAGCATTACACATTAAATGCCTTGCTCACAGGATCGAACCCTGGACTTTTTATGTATAGCCAGGCGCCTTAGACCACTCGGCCTCGGAACTTCCACGTGGCTTTAAAAAAAACAAGTGCACACCAAGTTAACAACAATGCATGTAGCATTTCCATTTATTTAAAAACGGGATAAAAGAGCATTGTACATTTAATGCTTTGCTCACTGGCATAGGAGCCGCGGATCGAACCCTGGACTTTCCATGTATAGCCAGGCGCCTTAGACCACTCGGCCACGGCACCTCCACCCAGAAGATGAAGAAGAACCCAGAAGACGATGCCGTGGCCGAGTGGTCTAAGGCGCCTGGCTATTCATGAAAAAGTCCGGGTTCGATCCCCTGCCGCGGCATCTATGCCCGTGAGCAAGGCGCTTAATCTACAATGCTCTTTTATCCTGCTTTCAAATAAATGGAATACTACATGCATCATTGGTAACTAGGTGTAAACTTATTTAAAAAAGCTAGGAGTTGGAGCTCCGTTCAGCTGCCTTTTTACGCTCTCAACACTCAACACCGGTTGCAGACTTTTCACAGTTGTGGTTGATCAGTTTAATGTCAACTCCTGTAAGAATGACAAGACCCTCATGCTCACCTGCAATCCACCAGACAATGAGGAGCTCGACTTCCGACGGCGGTGGACCGCGACTGTTGACTCGATTAGTGATCGAAGTGTTATTGTTACCGAATTCGAGCGACGCCATGAGGAGTAAGACGACGAATACCAAGTAGGAGGCACTATGACAAATAAACTGGATGAATGGAAGACGTAATATACGGCCAAGCTTAGTCTTGGGCGCTAGGAGATACAAGAAGGAAAGCAGTGGAAAGGACATGCCTACGACGACGCTGATGGCTACTTTGAGGGTCCAATGCTGCCGCCGCCAACCCGGGAGACCCTGGTACCACTCCTCGGCGAGGAGCTGCTGACAGTTCGGATGGGCAGTAAACTGGGAAGAGAAGAGAGTTCAGAAGATTAAAATATAAATTTGTATTAGATTTGCAACGGGGGGGGGGGGGTTACTTCCATTGACCAGTGGATACAATGCGCGACCATGGGTTCTCGAAAGCACCCTAAACAAGTATTTCCCATATTCTGAAAATGCAACCCCTAACAAGTACTGGCGCGTGAAACCCTATCCTTAACATGTATTAAAAACAAAAAGATACTCTTGGCAAGTATTCCCTGAATTGAACCCCAAAACAAGTACAGCGATATTCTAATTGTAGTATGGCCCCATCTCCCACACCTCACGCAAATCGAGACGTTAACCATTTCGTTGTACTATATAAGATGGCTACGGATGATAAATCTGTGGAATCGTAGAAGGTCTAGAAATAAGTTGACAATTAAGACAAGAGTAGATCGTTGCGATATGTTTCTTTATGAGTTGAGGTTTATCTACCAACCTTCTACAAAATAACTATTTAAAGTTTCTAAATTACAAAGAAAGTCAGTTTCTAAAACTAAAAGGGTAAAGTAGATTTGGTCATGTTTGTATATACATAACTCAAAAAGAAAGCTCTAAAGCTCTAAAAGAAAGCTTAATCCTCGACAATGCCCTATCCTACAACAAAAAGCAAGTCAACCCTGCCCCCCCCCAAAAATTTTTTTGAATATTTACCGCTTTTTGCTTGTATTTGATGGCAAGTCTGAGTCTACTGAGAGGTTCCTCCCCCGATGGCGCGTCTTCGTCTCGGTTGAGGATCGTCGATAGTTCGTGGGACCCTCTCGTCTGGTCTAACAGCTGGGTCGCAAACTCTCGACAGTTCTCGGCCAACTTCTCGTACTCTTCTGCATTCACCAACAAAATTGTGAAAAGGAATATCAACTGAATGGCCGAATATGGTTTAGTTTTTATGATGAATACAATTATGGTGAGATGCCTCGACCTCAAGGTATCGTGGCTAATTTCTGTTTCCTTTTGGCTAGCTTGGTCGGCCTGATCCGAGGTAAGATATGGATTGAAGTCTTATCAAAATTTGTTTTCACAAAAGTTGCCTGATATGACAACTTTCCTCGATTTTGATTGGCTGAGAAGCGCGATTTCCATGTGAATTTTAGATATTTTTTTTATAAAACATCCGAGAAACAATGAAATACCATTAAATATTCATGAAACGCCCCCTGGACGAGTCAAGAGTATGTTTTCAACAGTAGGTTAATTCATTTGGTAAGGTAATTAGTTCGCCAGGTTCGCCTAGTTCACAGACGACTGGTGTTACGGTTGTAAAGAGGTAGAACATACCCTGAGCAACTTAAATCCTTTCCTTTAAAAAAATAACTTATCTATATCTACGCACGCATTATCTTAGTCGTTCAAATATCAAAATGGAGATAGCGAACGCCTGTTGTACATTTACATACTGAATATTCTGTTTCTCGGTTGTTTTTTGTAGTGTCGACCGAAATAAGTGAGAGACCGACCCTGAACACATAAGAGCCTAACAAAAGAGAGAAAGATATAATTGATGCCTACAGACCTTTGAACTCGTTTTCTTTATGACTGAGTTTTCGCAGCTCCCAACTCAGCTCAAAGGCTGTGAGTACTGGATCGTCGCTGGAGAGGGCGATCAGCGAAGAGCTCGCCAGGGCGCGGTAAATATTTAGCCTCGACCGTGAATGCCGCAAACCATCGTGTCGTATACTGGCCTTGCAGTCGTCACAGCCGCACTTCACGTCGTGAGGTTTAGGGATCGAAGCTCCGCGTTCTAAAAGCACCTTGAGAATCTCGTAGTTGTTCCGATGGGCCGCCATGATGACTGGTGAGATATCCGAGTCGTAGTCAGATTCTTGTGTCTCTTGAAGTATCCGGACCTATATTTCGAAATAACGGGGGACAAAAAAGGTGTACAACTTATGATATGAATGAACATGAAATAGCTTGTCATCCGTTTGATCATGTTAAATAGTGACATGAGAACGTGATTTAAAAGACTTGCGCAAAATGAGATAATTTAAACCTTTCTATTCCATAAGCATATTGTTGCTTATAAAAAGAAAGATAGACATGATATTTACTAACACAAAGTAAAACAACGAGTTGCAGGATTTTGTTTTCTACCGTGTTGACACCCCCATGATATACGTGCATCGTAAGACTCTGATCTCAAGAAAGTCTAAGCATGACTCGGCGGCAGAATTAGCCTTACTTCTTTTTCTTAAACTTTGTCTGGGACGTTTTTCGTTTCTTATCCTTCATTTATTTTTGTGCAAAATGTTACCCCGGTTCCATATTAAGAAGCGAGGTTGCCATAACAACAAAGACCAAAGCGAGAATCCTACATTTTTAAAAGCAATTCGTCGTCGTCTGTTCTCAGATGACGATTATTGCGGTCCCATTAATTCCCGAGCTCGATTTCAGTCCAAATGAACGATAAAGAGTATTTGTGGCCAACTAATCATCGCCATGTCTAGATTCTCCATTTGCGGGTGTATATACGTCAGCAATTTCTGGGGAATTATTATTTAGTATCATGAATGATGGAAAAATCGCTCTGTTGACATAAACTCTCCATTGCTAGGGGATATATCGTCGGAAGAAGTAGGCTTTAATCTGTTGCTTCCTTTTATAAAACGTGATGATAAAAGATGATAAATTGAAATAGACAGGGAAAATCGGAGAAAATCTGTGATGCATTGCCCACAGCAATCTGCTCATCACAACGTTTATGCTGTGTGGGCTTAAAGTGTTTTGAATACTTTGGATAAAAATGTGAGGAGAGATCGACAAATGAACAAGAATAAGAGTAGACGAATTTATTATGTCCAAAAATAAATTTATTTTCTTAGTTGTAAAATAATGAAGAACGCAAAGAAAATACTTTGAAATCGGAATCGTTTGTATTTGAAATACGAGATTCTCTGTGTCAATCCAGGCTGGTGATGATAGTTTCCTTTTGACACCGGGGAAAAGAAAGGAGGTGACCTTTCAATTACAAAAATAACAGCTACATGGACCAGGCAAACTACTTCTTTCATCCCTTTTCGCCAATTTTCTTTTCATTTTTGGCCATCTGACATACCATAGCAAGGGGAAAAGAGCGGTCGCACGTGTCAATATTAATACCAAGAAACAAACATTCTTACATGGAGGTCCTTCTTTGGAGGTTTGTAGTTGAGTAGGAGTTCGACGGCCTCCACGACCTCCTCGTCGATGGCGTGAAGAAGAGCGTCGCCCACGTGAACATGGTACCGTAGAAGGAGTTCAATGATCTCGATATTCTCATTTTGAATGGCAATCTGGAGCGCAGTTCTACCCAGAGGATCCTAGAATGAGATGATGATGATGGAGAAGAAAAGAAAAAGAAACGATGATTACATTTTGTTGAAACTGGGTGTGTCGGCTTACTCTTGGAATAAGAGGATAAAAGAACGCAAGGTTTTATCTAACAATTAGACATTGGAATATTTCCCTACAAGCATGCTTGTAGTGATGTTATTTCCTTTAGCCTTCTGAAGTAATATAAATGCTAGGGCCACAAAAATGTGGAGTCTGAAAGCCGCTGAAGCTCGATGGGCTCTAGCCCCCCCCCCCTCATTTTTTTTCCACAGCCATGTACAAATCAAAACGTAAAAATTACCATACGTGATTGTGATTTTTGACATGTTCAGTCCCCAATTTTGCCTCATCTCCCCGTTCAAAACCGTTCCGCGGCCCCTGACATGTAGGTATTATGTATATTCGATATTTCTGTAATTTATAATCTTCGTGGTTATCACAAAACTGTGATAGCCGATTACTTCAATTTTGGCCGATAATGTGAAAGAATGCAATGTTTCGCCTGTCACCATGCTCTAGCTGTATTTCTCTCTCTTTTAACATGGAACCATTTTCCGTTCTCAATTTCCAGTGCATCATCCCCTGTCGCTGGGACAGAACCCGCACATATACTCATCTTTTCGTCACCCCTATAGTGCTCATTTTGTTAAATCGTTTGCAAATAGAACAAAGATGTCACATGTAAGATCCCACCAAAGCAATACGTAAGAAATGACCTTATTTCATTACTGGATTGGGAATCTTTAAAATTAACTTTTAGTCATATTGGGAGATGTTGCATTATAGCCCCATGCTAATTACATCTTTCATTAATATTTAATTTTGTCAGCATCTTTGACTATAGCCTGCCTGTTTTTCTGCGTTAAGTTACCACTTCCAATGCTCATTACTTCTATTTTTTCATTAAAAATATCGACATGTTTAACTACAATTCTTGAATTAAAGCAGTGTTTGGTATATGATTGCCGACGGCGGATATTGATCGACCTACATCCCCCACACCATTCGAAATTCGATCATTTTTAACCTTTTGAATTTGAGATTATTTTTAACTTGCAATCAGGTTGCACATTGAAGCATCTCACCTATAGTTACATGCGATATCCCATTGACCATATCTAGGGGCCTTAGGCCCTTTGCTAGAAAGATGATATTCTCTTCATCAAAGCCATCATATTTAATGTCCTGTTTGCTGGACTACTAGCTGACATCGGAGATGCCTTCGTAACTACGGATACGACTTAAAGTGTGATATCCGAAAAACCTTCTACCTTTATTATTCTGTAATTGATTTCAATCCGATACGAGCGATAATCACAAAACCTCAGGCGTCAAGATGTGATCCAGGATGTCTTGAAATGAATATTGCAATTTGAGACCCTATTTGGCACCGAATTCGAAATTGTTGGTCAATATCAAGCTTTTTTATCGTCAGAAATTCGAAAAAGCTGAGTCCTGTAGACCAAAGCCTGAACACGTGATACCGTTGTTTTTTCCGTAATTTTATCCGAGAATCAATTCTATTTGACGATCTCTGAAAAAATTAGATAGTGTCATGTTTCGATAATTTTTAACCCAAATTTCATGAATTTCTGGCGTAGACCCGTATGAAAAAGATTTCCAGAGGTGTATTATTTGGCATACCGATCGTGTTTGTGTGTTTCCTATCATAAATTGCATAAATAGTGTTGAAAATTTTGTGTTTGCATTTGTATGATTTCAAAGATTTAGGGGTAATGATGCTTTTGGAATAGTTGAAAATCGAAAGGGGATTGGAATTCAATTACAAAGAAGACAACAAGGTTCCGAAATATATCATTTTTATCATTATGTTATTAGAATCATCATAGCAACAGTAATTATATTTATCATCATAATTGATGATCGAAATGAGCATAACAGTTACACTGAAATAATGGTATCCATAATAATGATAATAATAATCATAATAATAACAATAACTAAAAGTACAACCGGGGATTTCAAATACCACGCCTTAGACGACTAAATATGTGAAACATAATATGCTGTTACTATGGCAACGTAATGTTGAGCAATTTTGAATAATGTGTTACTCCAAGATCTGTATGTATTTATGTAATGTCTCACGAACTTTAGATACAATCGATGGAAGTAATGCGCTCCGAAAGATTTCCTCTGGTTTATTACCGTAATATTCCGTTACCATGGCAACCAGACACATTCTGAAAATGTACCTTCCACATCTTAACTCCAAGTCCAATGTTTTTTTTTTCAACAAGTGGAATGCCTCTGGCCGTCTCACCTGCATCACGCGGTTCAATATAGCATCAGTGCTGACTTTGAAAACTACTCTAACTCGCACAAGATGTTCAGTGATACATGGTTACTTTTATGTCCACTTTTTATGAACTAGACCAATAAACTTACAGAGATATGATGGTTATTCAACAAAAAACCCAACATGCCCAAAGTTCATTGACCTTACATGACCTTTGACCTTGATCATGTGACTTGAAACTCGCACAGGATGTTCAGTGATACTTGATTACTCTTGCATGTACTTGATTACTCTTGCATGTCTTGTGTCCAAGATCATGAATCAGATCCATAAACTTTCAAAGTTATGATGGTAATTCAACAGATACACCCAATTCGGCCAAATTTCATTGACCTTTGACCTTGGTCATGTGACATGAAATGCGCACAGATGTTCAGTGATACTTGATTACTCTAATGTCCAAGTCTAACGAACTAGACCAATAAACTTTCAAAGTTATGATGGTAATTCAACAGATACCCCCGATTCGGTCAAAGTTCATTGACCCTAATGACCTTTGACCTTAATCATGAGAGCTGAAACTTGCACAAAATGTTCAGTGATGCTTGATCACTATTATGTCCATGTTTCATGAATCAGATCCATAAACTGTCAAAGTTATGATGGGAATTCAACAGATACCCCCAATTCGGCCAAAGTTCATTGACCCTAAATGACCTTTGACCTTGGTCATGTGACATAAAACTCACGCAGGATGTTCAGTGATACTTGATTAACCTTATGTCTAAGTTTCATGAACTAGGTCCATATATTTTCTAAGTTATGATGACATTTCAAAAACTTTACCTCAGGTTAAGATTTCGATGCTGATTCCTCCAACATGGTCTAAGTTCATTGACCCTAAATGACCTTTGACCTTGGTCATGTGACATGAAACTCTAATAGGATGTTCAGTAATACTTGATTAACCTTATGGCCAAGTTTCATGAACTAGGTTCATTTACTTTCTAAGTTATGATGTTATTTCAAAAATTTAACCTCAGGTTAAGATTTGATGTTGACGCCGCCGCCGCCGCCGTCGCCGTCGCCGCCGCCGTCGGAAAAGCGGCGCCTATAGTCTCACACTGCTATGCAGGTGAGACAAAAAATGATGCGAATTGGGTGGAAACTAGAGGAAGTACCTTTATTTAGATCCACCAGATTTGCAACCGATCAACCGACAGTCCGGTCCCCTAACCATACATTATCCCCCGCTCATTTATCCTTTGCTTAATGATTGTCATTTTATCATCGACATTAATATTGTGATTAACCTTAACACTGCATACAAAGAAACAGGAATCACCATTATCATCATTAGTAAAACATGTGAAACCAGGTATCAACTTCTTGCACCATGTACACCGCAATTTAGTCTGTTAATATAAACCCCAAAAGCATCCAATAGGTTACGGTTACACAAAACATTATCATAATATGACATCTCAAATCACGATTAAATCCCGTGATATTATGAACAAAATAGAACAAATAACGAGAAACCCTCGAACTGTAATCAAGTCTGAGAGTCTGGATTTTATCTGTCATTTAAAAAATAATAGTAAAGGTTATAAAGGCCGGTCCCACTGCACTCATGGATGCAAAGAGGATGTAAAACGGAAAAAATCGTGCCATCCGTTATAAAGCGCTATGCATCCGTTATTGTACTCATTGCATACGCGTGCTACATACCGCTCCATCCATCGAGTGTCCGTCCATCGTAATTTCATCCGCGCAAAAGTTTTGAGACGCACAAAACTTTTAGAACGCATGAACGCAGTGTACGATGTAAATCCGCAACATAATTATACGAGCAACAAACGTTCCATGTCCGTTGTAATTTCCACTCAAGCTGAACAACGAAAAGATAATGTACATGAACCAGGCGCGGATCCAGGATTTCGTAGGGAGGGGGCCCAAATTCGACCTGATTTTGGCGCCCCTGTGTACTTTTCGGAAAAATGGCGGCCCCTCCCCAGGCAATCATAAGTGCTTTAAATGCATGTTAAATTATCTTATTTCATAGGCACATGAATCAGGGGCGGATCCAGCTTTCGCCAATAAAGGGGCCCAATTTTTTTTTTCAGCCATATTTTCCCCGATCGGCCGCTCGAAGATTTTTTTTGGGTTTTTTTCTTTGAAGGGGGTAGTCTTACAAGTCACATCTTAGCTTTATTCTTTAAATCAACATAAATGTATAATATCATAATCCTTATTTTATAATGCCTGTGCGAAGGGCGAGCAATTTTTTTTTTAAATTGCATGAATTTTTTCCTAAAATTGAACTTTCTGAAAAAAATATGTGCCTGCAATAATTACTGCGAACGCGAAGCGCGAGTAGAAATTTGTGATAAACGTTTTGAACTGATCGGAAAGGTAGGCCTATCAGTCCTGTTAAAGACTGCATACAGTTAGCCACGAAAACGTGATATATTTCAACAATCAAATAATGCGAGCGCGAAACGCGAGCTGAAAATTTTTGACATTTCTACATAAAAAATTTAATTATTTTTTTGTAATCATGAACAGGATAGCTATACAGTATTACTTAACAATTGATGCGAGAGCGAAGTCCGGGCGGAAAAATTCTAGATTTGCGAGAATTCTAGAATGCGAGCGCAAAGCGCGAGCAGAAAATGTTTGTATACGTTTTGAACTGATCGAAAGGTGCCTTTTAAGGACTGCTTGCATTTAGCCATGAAGACATTACATATTTCATCAATCAAATAATGCGAACGCGAAGCGCGAGCTGAAAATTTTTGACATTTCTACATAAAGAATGGAAAACTTTAATACAATATACTTATTACAGAAAAAAGCAATTCGAATCTGTACTGATTCCCAATATTTATCACACACAAATCCATTATCCCATAAACTAAAGACTCTTAACAGTATTTGACATAATACACTTCAGAGTTTACTACTTATGTTTAAGTACATAAATAACATGCTCCCACCTTCATTCCACAATTTTTATACTCTTAATACATCTATTCATTCATACCCTACCCGTTACTCTTCAAATTTCCATTTAATCAACCCCAAACTGCTTATTGCGCAGAGATCCATAAGACACCATGGTCCAGATTTGTGGAACTCTCTACCAGCAGAGTCTGTAAAACAATCTTCGTCTCTTCACTCATTTAAGGCTAACGTTAAATCTATGTTATTATCAGAATATTTGAAGTAAAATTTCTGTGTCGTATCCTTTTTATCGTGAATTTATTCCTCCTTCGATTTAGTCATCACCAATATCTTCATCATGACCACCATCATAATCATCATCATCATCAACAACAACAACATCATATCACCGTCACCCTCAGCTTTATCATCTTCATCTTCACACTATGATATTGCATGAATTCATGTTTCGTATTTGAAAATATATGCCCATTCTGCTTTATAAATATTATTAATTCAATTAGTATAAGTTTGGGATTGTCATTTTTTCAAGCAATCTGCTTATGATGACAATCCTTCTCCTGCAAATTGTGAATATCATATAGTTAATAATTTTGTCTGGAATTATTTTTTTAGTACTCTTTATTTATGATTCATGCCAAAAATGCTAATATTATGTTTATTATGTTATGAAAAATGTATTATACGAATGTTATGGATGCAGAAGAAAACAATAAATCAAATCAAATCAATTGATGCGAGCGCGAAGTGCGAGCGGAAAAATTCTAGATTTGTTTCCTAAATCATGAAAAAGATGAATAAAATGGAATCTTCCTATATTAATAATGCGAGCGCAAAGTGCGAGCGTAAAAAAAAAATCGTGATTTCGACCTTGAACGGGATACTCTATTCATGTTTAAATCATGAAAGGGATGAGAAAGGGGATCTTCCTACATTAATAATTCGAGCACAAAGGGCGAGCGGAATTTTTTTATATGTGATCTGAAACTGGATAAGTGAATGAAAATGCGCGCGCGTGTTTCAGATTTAGACCTATAATCTAGGCATTCTACATAATCTTTTATCATGAAAATAAAAGCGAGCGCGAAGCGCGAGCTTAAAATATTTGATATTCCGATCTGATATTTCAAACACTTTATAGGAAACTTGTAAGGTGGATATAAATCGCACTTGATAAAGAGCGGATATGTTTCATTATTACTTTAATTTTGAGACATAGGACCTTGCCATCCTTAGGACATGTTATCATATGAATATGATGACTATATATCTTCCTATTCATCTTGCTAAGCGCGAGATTAAAAAAAGGGACAATTTAATTATTAAATTGATATCTTATTATACATGCATAATGAGGGCGCGGAATCTGATGATATTATGGCCTGAACACTGTACATTCAAGCACCTTTTTATTATGAATAGGATGCATCATTAATTAGTTGATATATTTTTAACCATTAATGCGAGCGCAAATCGCGAGCCGAAATTTTTGATAAACTGTCATGAAAAGGGGATTTTAGGTAGTTTGTTATACAATCAATATTGAGACATACATAACCCGCCAATTAAAAATGCAAGCATAGCGGCGCTAGCTGATGCGTTTTGATAATCAGACCTGAAAAGGGATATTTTGAAAACTTTATGGAATACATGAAAATAATAGGTACCTGATAAATCAAATTCGCGAACGCACAGCGCAATTGGAAAATGTTAATATTCAGACCATAAAACTGACATTTTTACAGAGCACGTTTAAAATTCAATATGTAAATCACAAAAATAATGAAAGTTCGATTTCCAAGGAGAAATATGTTTTGTATACTGACTTCCAAACTTGATATTTAAGCTCCACGTTGAACAAGATATGTGGATCATTTAACAGGCAATGCGAGCGCGAAGCGCGAGCGAAAATTTTATATAGTGACATGAAATATTTTTTCCAAGCCTTCCTCTCATCTTATTTTATTCATTCGTCTTCCTCCTTTTTTTTCTCTCTTTTCTTTTCCTTCCTTTTTCTTTCCTTCCCCTTTTTTTGCTCTACCAATAGGGGGGCGCGGGCGCCTCGGGCCCCCACCTGGATCCGCCTATGCATGAAGAAGAGGCAAATGAATAATGGATTTATAATGATGTGTTCATGAATAAATGTAATATCACTTATAAAAATAATCAATGCGAGCGGGAAACTCGAGCGATTTGTATTTTAACCATTTGATGCTTTCAATTTCGTTAAATTTCTCATCAGAGTAGGCCCTGCTAGAATTATGTGAGCGGGAGCAAGGCGCGGATCCAGGATTTCTTAGGGGGCCCTAATTTCAAGTCAAGTAATAATCGTGCCGAAATATTGACTCCCATTGCCGAATGGGTAATGTCTAGTTCAGTTAATTCTCACAGAAACCTCTCTTGCATTGTAGGCATTCTTCGTTCCTGTGGGTACTCCCATTTTTTTCTACTTTTTGTTTCAGGGTTGAAAAATCTTAGGGGGATGACACCCCTGTATCGCCACGTATGAAAACTGGTTGTGCAATAACTAAATTGCATATTCTGCATGAAAGAAAATCAATATTTATTTTGGGTAAGATATTCTTCAAAAGATATAAATTAACATGCTTTTTATTATATAGTTGAGGTAGACTCCGTAGTCAGCACTCAGCATTTACTAATTGGGAGTGCACTGCCTACTTAGATCTGTGTTTGGATTTATTATATAATCGTTTGTTATTCGCTTGAAATCCATTCAAAACAGTGAGTTGTCTTGTCAATCCTAATCAACAAACATTGGCTCTTCCGCTCTTGCAAAAATCATATAAAGTATCAAAAGGTTATGTATCTTATAATCTTGCTCAAATTTTATATACTCCAAATAGATTTTCAAAAGAAACAGAATGCGTGTAAACGGTGTATATAAATAGAAAATAAAATACTAAAGATAAATATACTGTAAAAAATATTCTTTATTATCAGTGTCTTTATAAATATGAAAACAATGCTCTTAAGTTCGCATCATTTTGGACGATAAGTTCTAATCTCTCTCTTTCATACGATACTAGCGAAACATGAATTCCAAGGTCCCATGTATCTTGTATACATCAACTAGTTCAAGACGTAACAATAAATGTAAATGATAGCAATGCAGTTTAGGCCTGAGTAAATACACAACAAAAAAAGTAAGTCCCCCCTAAATCAAATTGCTGTAACTTTTGAACAGAATTATTTTGAGATATGATATTTCGTAGGTGGTTTTCTACACTCATTAAGCAACTCCTGGTGAAAATGAGATTGATCGGTTGTGTCATGCATGAGTGATTAAAGATTGAATTGAAAATGACTATTTTTGAAAGTCACAAGAATCGATTTTCAGATTGTGCATATGCAAAGTTGGGCAAAAATTGTTTTTAGGTGAATTTCATGGTGTTATGCTGTTTTACTATCCATTTAGCCACTCCACACACAATTTTGATATTGTATGTTCATGGTTGAGTGAGCACAGTGTATTGCAGGGGCCGCGGGGGGGGGGGGGTGCTGGGGGCTTCAGCCCCTCACTTTTTTTCCAAAAGCATGTACACAAATGTAAAAATGATCATACGATTGTGATTTTCTGGATGGTCAGCCCCCTTCCCACTTTCAAAACCGTTCCGCGGCCCCTGTATTGTGACGTATCATCATAGGGTTTATGGTAGTATCCTCTAAAACTTGTTAGATCATGTTAAAATTTGGAAATGTTGATGTCTTCCCCGATTATAGGCCCCTCCCCCATTTCGAAATTCTGGATCCACCACTGACAGACTGATTTGTCCATAAATTAAACTGATCATGAGAAATTGTTAGGGAAGTATGCATTTATGCAGTATAAAGAGTATTCATACCGTAGTTTTCGAATGTGCTCGCTCAACCATGAAAATATTTAAAGTTCGGAACGTGTGTAGTGATAGAAATGATGGATGATAAGACAACAGCAATTAAAGTCAAATTTGAAACCGAATTTGCCCCCAATATTCACTTTATTACCCTTTAAAATGAGTCTTTGACATTGAAAATACAAATTTTCCCACTTTGATGCGTGCTCGCTCATCCATGAATATACAAATCGATTTCATTTTTGCACAGAAAGACTGCCGATAGGTTGATAAACATTACTGCCAAGTGACATTGCTAAAGACAGCCGTGAAAAAAGTTCCACCATATTGAATAAGGGCTTACTTATTCTTAAATATATGCACCTTTAATGTACACAAGTCTATGAGAGAGGAAGTCAAAATTTTAACAAATATGAAATGAGGGTTTGTGTCATGGACGGTTTTTGTTACTTCTGCCAACAAATATTTCATGAAACTTCGCACATGGCTTCAAGGTAACACTATCTAAAAGCCGCGCACACCAAAAGAATCATTCGATACGGCACAGAGTGGGGCTAAGGCCTAGAACTTTCTTCTCATTTGCATAATTTTCGAATATTGTGTGCTCACTGATGCATTAAACATCGGGATTTTCATAAGAATCAAATCAAATGAACTATGCAAGGAGGTTTGTGAAAGATATACATAGTTACAAATTGCATTTTTCTAATAACGTAAAAACGAGCTGATCACATTCCACATGTTCATTCAAGCGTGAATGTGTAATTAAACGCCTTTGAATCATTGAAGCATGTTAATTGGTCATGAACATAAACGAAAAAAGTTGAGAAAAGATAATTTTCAGTTACCAAAATGAAACAATACATGCCTATGATATTTATAAAATCGTATTTTTGTTTTCAATAAATATTCATTGAACCGTGAAACGATGGTTATTGTTGAAGATGCTCTCCCCAAAATAACTGTCATCATATTCTATCATTTTTATTGATAGAAATGTGTACAAAATTCAATTATAGTAATTTTGGACTTGTGTTTATTCAACCGTAAAATTTAGTCAAAAAAGTTGTATCATCTTTTAGAAAGTACCTTTTACAAGCCTTCTGACCATTTTTCATGATGAGAATGTGGAATTAGCTCCAATAAAATGGAATCAAAGTAATCAATTTGGCTTGTGACTTTTGAAAAGTGACATTTTTGCCTTCTGACGGTGCTCACTAAAGCATGACGTAAAATACGTCCATAACATTTACTCAGAGGAAAGCTTATAAAATTACTTACACGCTCATGTAAAAATATATTAAAAACTCGCATTGGTTCGGAAATTATTGATGTTTGTTTAAGGGGGGACTTACTTTTTGTTGTGTATAGTTTCAGTGGAATTCGTTAAAAAATAATAAAACGTGATTTCCCACTGTAGGTTGGAAACGAAAAGGTGTCGTATCATGAACTGTATATAGCTGTCTTTAACGCATTACTACATGAAACAACAATATAGGAACGATAAAAACCATACAGTTATTTCAGTTATTTGAGTATTTGACGATTCGTCAAAAAATAAAACACGCATCCGAAACTTTCACCTTTACAATGAATGTTTCATTTATTCTTTTACATATTGCACACCAAGAAATAAAGGTTCAAAATTGAACCCCGAAAGGTTGATGCAAAATCAGCACCCTATGAGTTAAAAATTTGAACCCCTGATTTGGGGTTCAAAAATTGAACCCTGCGGTTGGGGTTCATTTTTGCACCCTGCGGGTTCAAAACTGCACCCTAAATTTCAAATTGAAACCCTAGGGGTGCAGTTTTGAACCCGCAGGGTGCAAAAATGAACCCCAACCGCAGGGTTCAATTTTTGAACCCCAAATCAGGGGTTCAATTTTTGAACCCATAGGGTGCTGATTTTGCATCAGCCTTTTGGGGTTCAATTCTAAACCTTTATTTCTTAGTGTGTGCAAGTAAACTTCAAAATTTCTGTAAATAATATCTATCAATATATCCATCAGTGTTGTAGACAAGGCTCAAACCTCCAAGGCCAAGGCTTTAATACCCAAGACCAAGGCTTCAATCCCCAAGGCCAAGGCCAAGGCATGGAACCCCAAGGCCTAAAAACCTCAAGGCCAAGGCATTTAAAAACTTTCAATATATGGAACAATGAGCCAACAACAAGGCGGCAGTTCAAATATCAGTACGGCGCGGCGCCCCTACATGTAAGTCGATCATCAATGTGCCCCCCCCCCCGTTCGAACATTAATTCGGCGCCCAGTTCGAACATCATTTTGACATCCCTTCGAACTCAATTTACCTTCCCTAGTTCGAATATCATTTCGCCCCCCTAGCTCGAGTATCAATTTTGCGCCCCCCCCTAGTTTGAACATCAATTCGGCGCCCCCTAGTTTGAGTATCAATTTGGCGCCCCCACTTCGAACATCATTTCGGCGCCCCCCTAGTTCGAACATCAATTCGGCGCCCCCTAGTTTGAGTATCAATTGGCGCCCCCCTAGCTCGAACATCGATTCGGCCCCCCTCCCCAGTTCGAGTATTATTTTTGCGCCCCCAGTTCGAACATTATTTTAACATCCCTTCGAACTTTATTTCGGCGCCCTCCTAGTTCGAATATCAATTCGGCGCCCCTACATGTAGGTCGATCATCACTTCTTCAGCCCCCCCCCCCCCGTTCGATTCGACATCATTTTGGCCGCCGATTCCATCATCATCTATATTCATCGGCCTTCGAACATTCCTCCCTTCGAATTTCGGCGCCCTCCTAGTTCGAATATCGATTCGGCGCCCCTACATGTAGGTCCAACATCAATTTGGCGCCCTTAGTTCGAATACCATTTCGCCACCCCCCCAGCTCGAGTATCAATTTGGCGCCCCCTACATCAACTTGGCGCCCCTACGTCGAACATCAATTCGGCCCCCTCCCTAGTTCGAGTATCAATTTGGCGTCCCACTTCGAACATCATTTCGGCATCCCTAGTTCGAATACCATTTCGCCACCCCCCCCCCCCTAGCTCGAGCATCAATCTGGCGCCCCTAGTTCCAACATTAAATTTGGCGCCCTACGTCGAACATCATTTCGCCCCCCCCCCGTTCAAACATCAATTCTGCCCCAGTTCGAACAGCATTTTGACATTTCTTCGAACATTATTTCAGCGCCCTTTTGGTTCGAACATCATTTTCTTTCCCGTCTTCCTCTACCCTTTTCTTCTCTTCTTTCCCCCTTTCTTTTTTCATCCCTCTTCCTCTTCTTCTTTTTTCTCCTTTTCCCCTCTTCCTCTCTCTTTTTCCCCCTCTTCCTCTTTTTTTCTCCCCCTCCCTCCTTTTCTTCTCTTCCTTCCCCTCTTCCTCTTTCTTTCCCCTTTCTTTTTCCCTTTTTTTTCTTTTCTTTCCCCTCTCTTTTTTTTCTTTCCTCCGTCTTCCCCTTTCTCCTTTTCTTTCCCCTCTTCCTCTTTTTTCTTCCCCTCTCCCCCTCCCTTTTCTTCTCTTTCTTTCCCCTTTTCTTCTCTTCCTTTCCCCTTTTCTTCTCTTCCTTTCCCCTTTTCTTCTCTTCCTTTCCCCCTTTTTTCCCCTTCTCTCTCTTTTTTCCTCTTTTTTCTTCCCTCTTCCTCTCTTTCCTTTTTTCTCCTTTTCCTTTCCCCTCTTCCTCTCTCTTTCCCCCTCTTCCTCTTTTTTCTTCTCCCTCCCCCCCTTTTTCTTCTCTTCCTTCCCCCTCTTCCTCTTTTTTCTCTTTCTTTCCCCTCTTCTTCTCCTTTTTTCTTTCCCTTCTTCTTTTCCCTCTCTTTTTTCTTCTCTCTTTCCTCCCTCTCCCTTTCTTTTCTTCTCTTCCTCCTTTTCTTCCTCTTTTTCCTCTCTCTCTTTTTTTCTCCTTTTCCTTTCCCTCTCTTTTTCCTTTCTTTCTTTCCCTTTTTCTCTCCTTCCCTTCCTTCCCCCTCTTTCCTTTTTCTTCTTTTCTTCCCCCTTTCCTCTCTCTTTTTTCCTCTTCCTCCTTTCCCTCTTCCTCTCTCTTTTCCCCTCTTCTTTTTCCTCTCCTCTCTCTCCTTTCCTTTTTTCTTTCCTCTCTTTTTTTCTTCCCTTCTTCCTTTCTTCTTTTTCTTCTTTTCTTTCCCCTCTTCCCCTCTTTTTCTCTTTCTTTCCTTCTCTCTTTTTTTTTAGCCGAAGGGGGGGGGGGCCGAGGCCCCCTCGGCCCCCCCCATGGATCCGCGCCTGCATGGAACGCCTATCCATCGTCAGTAGCACTGAAGCACAAAAGATGTAAACGTATGCATCTCGTACATGTCGTATATTAAATTATTCAAAACCCTAACCCCTACGGAGCTGTCATCCACTTCCATCCGCTTTCATCTCTACATTCCCTATGAACCTCCGTTTAAACACACTATCCACTCCTTTTTTCGTTATGTTTTCGCAAATTTTGTCCATTTCTGGAGCGGATGAAAATGTAGGGAGTCACCCCCGAAGTTTTGCTTGTCCGTCGTGTCTTTTATGAATACGTTTTATATTCGTCGGCGAGTGGGACCAGGCCTTCAACTTGATCATCGCGAGTTTGATTATATATATAGGGAAGGAAGACCGTTTTCTCTTTGCATCGCGAGAGATTTGAAAGTTGCTTCTAATGAGAAATGCAATAGTTCACCTTCTCGCAACAATCGCTCTCATTTCATTAACAAATAAAAGCGTCTGATCGTGTGACGAAGACCTGAGCGGCAGTGACTGAATCTTCCGAGGAACAATTATTCAAGCTGCATTTGACTTCTTTAAAAACGCCTCTGTATGCCAACAATCTTAAAGATCAGAATAGCAATGAACGTGAAATTCAAATGTCATGTCCCGGTCCATTTGTCAAACAAAATATTTTGTAGAAAAAATGAGAAAAAAAAATCATATAATGTGATAATAATAATAGGCATTTACATAGCGTTATCTATCTAGAAATAATCTATTCCGAGGCGCATGCATTGTCATTATTATTACCCTGGCTTTCGCTCGAGCTGCCTCTCAGCGCTCAGTGCATTCAACAGTTCAAGGAATTAATCCTGCCGGGCACCCATTCACTTCACCTGGGTTGAGTGCAGCACAATGTGGATAAATTTATTGGCGAAGAAAATTACGCCATAGCTGGGATTCGAACCAACGACCCTCTGTTTCAAAGTCAGAAGATTAATCCACTGGGCCACAAGGCTTCGTTGAGCGTTAAATTAAAGGGAAGTCGTATTTATATGGCTGTACGTTGCGGGCGAGGTGTAGTCTCCCTCGAATTCGAACATTTTCACAAAAATCCCCTCATTTTCCTTCCGATCAGTTTACTCGCTTTGCTCCCCGCAATAATTATTTGTATTATATTTCATTGTCCTCTCCTTAGAGAAAAAAAATCTGCGTAAGATCATAAAACCGTGTTAATTCCCGGACGAACACAAACAATGGCATATTTCTATGAAAAGGGGCACTGCAAAACGTAGGTGTTAATTAAACACCAGCCTGGTATCTATATTGGTCCACACCAGAAAGGAGGCGTTGAAACACTGAACACCGGTTATGAATCAAACCGATATTGGTTTAACACTAATTGGTGTTAGCCTAACGCCAAACCGGTGTTGTTCCAACACCTCTCTGGTGTGGACCGATACCAGGCTGGTGTTAAATTGACACCGGCATTTTCCAGTGGGATTACCCATACTTATGAAAAGACACGATTAATAAAGAAAATATACAACATAAAAAAGGTAAAATCAAAATAACGAGTAAATGATTTTTTTTAAATAAAATGATGATGCATTCTGTTTTAAACCCAAAACATCGGTCAGAAAGGGCTTTACAATGCCCACAGGCACGTATGACCCAGGCGTTATACGGATTTAGAATAAATCCAGACTGGTATTGGTTAATAATCAGTCAAACACTTGATATGATTTGAATCCTATTTGAACCCTTTAATTAAAATCTAGAAAGGTCAAATCCCACAAAACAACTTTAAAAAGAGAACAATTCAACGTGCAAAACACTGAAAAATTAATAAATTTTATCATAATAAATCCACAAATCTTAATGATATTTCATATCTATACAGAAAAGGTTTTGTATCATACATATAAAATTCAAGGATAAGACAGGTTATATATTTTGTATTATTTTATTCAAAGATTATGTTAAAAAATATAGGACGAAAATTTAAATATTTAGAAAGAAAAAAAAATGTCTGTGTGACTTAATACGATCATTCTTTTGTTTTCATCGTGTTGTAGGTCCATGGTTTTTAGGATACTTTTTAAATTAACAAGTGGACCTGACCTTGAAACGTTAAATTCCCATCTTTCTGAATTAAATCTAAAGCAAGTGCTTGAGTGGCTATTCACCCTAGCCAATCTAGATTTATTCTAAATCAGTTACTATATCACATGCCCGATCAAAACCACATCATAACCACCACCGTAACCAAATGAAACTGTGTAAAAATGAAAGAAATTATATAAATGTTGTTCAAAACGGTTAACTTCATTTAAATGTAGTATGCAAAGACGACGTTATTATTGTTCTTTTCTCTATGTTAAAATGAGCATATTTATGACCGTGATTAGAATGTAAATGAACAAACAGGTGAAATGAAATTGAAGGATTGAAATGGATATATATATATATAATTTTTCAACAACCTTTGGTTCGCCGGCTCCTTTCACCTAAAAAAAGGGAAAACAAAACAAATATTTAGGGAAAAGGCGGGAGAGTAGAAAGAATGATGGGTGTGTTTTATTTTTAGTTCATATCGTTTGAAATTATATCTTCTGCCATTTAACCACTAACATTGAATAGTGGAAAATGCAAGCCATTGTGAAAAAGAGATCTACCTAACATATATCCAACGTAGAATCATATTAATTTATTCCCGCCTTATAAAAAGAAGGGTGTTTAAAAAGGTTTCTTGGCTATTTCTCAATGTAGTCTCCTTCCCCTCCCCATATCCTACAAAATGGGGTTAAACATGACCAGATTTAAGTCTGTGATAGTTCGAAAAGGTTTATACGTTATTCTCTTGAATTGGAGATTGAAGATAAACTATTTTCTCATATTCAAATTTACAAGCATATTTATCTTTCTTAAAAAAATAAATACATGTATAAACATAACACTCGAAGACAAGGAAACCTAAATTAGCGTAACGATAAGCCATGAAAATATTGAAAGTTTGAAGTGCGAGTTTAACATTCGATCTGCTCTGGTTATTAGCCTAAAAGTCCACCCCCGTTAAGGAAAGGCGGAAGGAAGGAATCGAAATAAATGAAGGGTATAAAAAAGAAGAAAGAAAGAACAAGAACGGAACATGAGGGGAAAAGACGATAGACGAAAGGATAATAAAGGGAGGAGAGAAGGGAAGAGGGGTGGAAAGGAATATAATATATATAGTATATATTTTGGAGGGAATGATGAAAGGTATACAGTATTCCATGCTATGCGGCTGTCCGTTATACAATATATACACTATGACAAAAATGTTGGGTAAAATATCATTTCAACCGGCACGAGGGTAATTATGTGTCCAACAAATTTGGGGCAGTATTTTACCCAATGGTGAAAGCATATTGTCTAGTAAGGTTAAAAAATAAGCAGCTATTACTTTAGAATGGGCATATATTTTTATCACACTGGATAAATAAGAATGACCAAAAGAAATGCCCAATGTTGGTTGGACAGAAGTCATAATTACCCATGGAGCATTTTTACCCAATATTTTTTAGAGTGTATGTGGAAAATGACGTACATTACATATAACACGTAAACCCATCCTCCATGTTATATCACGAGTCCTATAACGTAGATTATTTGGTTTGTAAGAACTTGGACACCTACACTGTAAAAACTGTGGTGTTAAAACTGACACCAATTGGTGTTAATAGAGGACCACACCCTGATGTGTTAAAATAACACCCTAGAGATTGAACATAACACCAAAGAGTGTTAATGTAACAACCATAAGTGTAAAACTAACAGCACCAATTTAACACCAGTGTAAAATAACATGGTGTTGTCCTCCGTGTACATCGGTTAACACCACAGTTTTTGTTGTGTATAAGGTAATGTTATTGGGAATTAATAAACTACAAGTACCGACATCAGAAAAAGGATAGGGAAATAATAAGGAAAAGGGCCGACAATAACACTGCCAATATGAAAAAGCGACCTTTAATAATGATTTTGATGAGGTTAAGAGTGAAATGAAATCCCCCTTCTTCATAAATAAGATATCATATCAATTTACCAGAACGAAGGTAAATACTTGAATGATATAATAAAATATAGCACGTGTCTGTACGCAGGGAAATGAAATGGGAAATGACGTAACAGCCACGCAGCTAATAAGTTTTCGACGAGATATGCTTCGTGTTTTGCAGGAAGAAAGGAGGTGATGAAATCTGAATATAATTTCAAACCACGACAGCCGCAGGCCAAAGACTCATTTGACGCTAGCTTCACAAAATTATTCGGGTATTTTAGCAATAAATTCGCAGACGCTTTTTATAACGCAGAAAATCTATTGTCAAACGATCGTCATATCAAAGCAGCATTTGTCGAAAATCGGTGAATCTAAACAGCCGTGCCGTCCTGGACTCTGGATAAAAAGACATATTAGCAGTTTTTCGTCCAATCCGAATCTTCGGACGATCTGCTGGCTGTCCTGTTCCCTCGACTTCCGACAAAAACCTCTCAGCTGTCCATTGTCATTTGACTTGCATTTTCAAAGGAATTGGTGCGTTGTAGAGAGCGTCAACGCAGTGATTGCGAAAATACACCATTAGAAGATGTATGCAGCGAGCCCTATATACACGCCCCCCCCCACACACACATGCACATCCTCTCTGTCCTGTCTAACCCTTTTATTTTACCGCTTTTAAATTTTCATTGATATGAAATACATAATGCTAATTTACTTTTTAGAAATACATAACATAATTAACATCGATAGAAATGTTTTTAGCTCTGTCATGCAGTGGTGGATCGGGGGGGGGGGCGCCTTATCCGGCCCGTCCCCCCCTTGAGAGCGATTATCTAAATTTGTAATGTAAATATGTCGTTTCTACCGACGTATGCCCCTTTTGTAAGTGAAGACTATTTGTTTTACTTGTCTAATTTTCCGCGGACAAAATGACCTGAAATTTTAGGTGAAAACCTTTTTTTTTTTTGCTTGTCAAATTTTCATCGGGGAAACTAGCCCCCCCCGGAAAATCCTGGATCCACCCCTGTTCTTAAAATATTGTAATACATTAGGGAACAACACATGTCTTCATTTTTTTTAATTCATGTATTACAAATCTTTCAGGAAAGCTTGTCTAGTTAAACTGGACATGCTTGAGATAAAGATTTGCATTGAATGAATAAAAAAACAACAACAATGAATTGAAAACCAAAATGTGTTAGTTCATGATGTAAATAAAAATGACATTTGACAACATAGCTGATAGAATACTTTCATCCCCGAAAAGTGTCTGATATGTATCAATGAAAAAAAATGCGAAAGTTTCAAGCAACCAGCAAAATGCAAAACCACTCTCACATTACAAGCTAGTAAAACTTGATTAACATTTATTTTATGAGTACCAGTATAATCATGAACCTTCGGAAAGTTTTTTAAACCCTGAAGACGGGTGTTAAATTTTATGTTTAGTACGTTTATCACATAATCGGTAACTTCGTAGCTTCTCCGACCTTCTGTTAATTGTGGGGGTACCAGGGGCCCTAAAAACTTTATACGGAGTTGTTAACGACCTTTCTTAACTTGTTACACGAAGTTTTTCCACGCTAGACATCTCTTGATTGATCTATTTATCAAGCAGTTAGAAAGTCGGATTACAACAACAAATATGGAATCAAACATCACCTTAACACAAAGGTTATAGCGATTAATCATACGCTTGATTTTCACGATTGGGTATACATTGTAGTCAATAGAATCAGCGGTAGACAAAAAGTGTTCTACCATCATTGCTAAGCTTTGTGTTACGGGCCCCCAAAATCTGGAGCAGGGTTACGGATGAATGAGAGAGCTGTGGGGTCCGAGTTTTTCTTGTGCTCGATCCCTTATCCTTTCGAGTACGTGCTTGCCCAATCCCATGTCCCACCCCCACCCCTTAACCCCTCTCCTCTCCAAAATCTTCAGAATCTTCAAACGCCCCCCCCCCCATGCAGAGATCGATCATCTTACCCTGCAATTGATATTGATATTGAAGTAAATCTCCGCCTCTTCGAGCGCATGTCGAACACTGGCGTAGTCGCCCCGCTCTACCGCCAACAAGTACTGTTTCTCGGCCGGTGACAGGGGCACTTCTTTCCGGACGATCTGCAGGGGGATGCGGTCACTGAGCGAATCGACATGGTAGAACTTGGGCATGATGATACTCCGCTGTCTGGCAGCATCACTCCGCCTGCAAAGGGAGATAACATAGAAGAGAATGTAATGAGGCTCTCTCTCCGCTTTGATTTTTTTTCTTCTAATTATTCTTTTTTAGTTGTTTTTGTGTTCTTCCTCCTAGTATGTCCCGGACTTTGCTTCTCTACACGTTTAGTAAAATGATATAGCTTGAATAAAACCATACAAGAGCTGAATGATGCTCCACCGTCTTAACGTGATAAGACTGACATTTAAAAAAGTGAGATGGAGAGAGAGAGAGAGAGGGGGGGGGGGGGGCGAGAAAAGAAATCAGCCTCGAGACATTTTAATTTCCAATGATGACATTTGTTTGTCATGTTTGTACCATCGGCTCTTGTTATATTCATAGCAAATAATTACAAACCAACAAACACATGAAACACGAGGGCATTTATTTTTTAGCATGAACACTTAGAACCGTACTTGACTTGTCAAAGGAAGATTTTCTTAATTTGTGGACCAATAACAATTTTTTTTACAACAATATTTATTTTTTTTTTAGATAGCAGGTCATATGATTTAGCTCTCTTTTTCCAGGCAAACGTAACGCCCCCCAAAAAAATTGATGTTTAACACGATCTCTTCTCTTCGTTAAAATTGTTGTTGTTTTGTATCAGCACGTGTCACTGAGTTCTCTTCGCCTCTCCATTAAACGTCTTTAATAAAAAATAATCTTTCTTTCTTTTGTTGTTAAATTATCATTGAGAATACAAACAAATAAACTAATTAATTGATACATAAAGAAGTATGAATAAAAAAACATGTTGTTAATTGAAAGCTGAAAATAATTGAGATCAAATCGTCCCCGGGAACAAAAATAAGTGAAACTGATGTAAATTAAGCCTTGATCATGTCTAACAAATATTACTATTATTATCATATCACAAAACTGCTTTGCAGTCGGTCACTATAACATCCGTGGTTATAGTATTCATATAATTTGTGTGTGTTTGTGTATGTGGGGATGAAAATGGTATATTATTGAAAAAATATATATATATATGACGAACGAAGAAGGCCAAGCTGAATTTGATGGTGTTTTAGATCTTGTGCAAACTTTTAAAATTGCATTAAGAAAATATGTTTATGAAAAGTCGAAGTACACTATAAAAAATATTGGGTAACATTTTAACCAGCACGAGGGTAATTATGTATCCAACCAATTTTTGGACAGTATTTTACCCACTGCGGGAAGCATATTGTCCAGTAAGCTTAAAAAAAGCAGCAGTTACTTGAGAATGGGAAAAATTTGTATCACACTGGATAAATAAAAATACCCAAAAGAATTGCCCAATGTTGGTTGGACATATAATTACCCCCATCATGCCCATGGAGAATTTTTACCCAACATTTTGTCCGAGTGTAAAACCGAAAACCGACGTACGACCACAAACATACACACACATTTATATATAATGTTCTGTTATTTCATTATTATAAATAAAATGGGGCCTCTATACACTGATTCATTATTCGCCATGGAAGCCTCCAGAAAGGGAGTATTTGTTCTTATAAGCATCACTTTGTATCTTGAAGTATTCTTTTGTTTATTGAACACACTGTTATACTACCTCTGACATTACATTAGCTATATATATATATTTTTTTTCTGTATAAGAGCTTGCCATGATAATTATAAACGCCTTGTACGATTGACCATGCATGTGTAATGCAAAAGTCACCTTTAAAGAAAAAAAATAAACATCTTCCAATATAAATATGATAATCATCTTGAATAGGTATTATATTTTCGGCTCGGTTGTTCCATTTATTTATTGAACATTTTTAAGAAAAACAATACTTTCAGACTATTTTTCCTGTGATCTCAGACGACATTGAAATCATGATAATCTTATCACAATTTCTGCGCGAAGGACTGCTCAAAGTTGGTTTAGGACTATAGCTCCTCGAATGACAATGACTCCTATTCGTATGAAGAAGAACATTATGACATTTTTTAAAATAACGTATGTACATGTAGAGAAAAAATTCCATCCAATTTATGATACTATAATTGCAAGAAAACTGTGCGGACTTTAGTTCGAAATGTGAAGGTATTTCTGGCCTATTATTAGATATCAAAATAATCAAAATACCTGTAATTTTCAAAGCAATAACTCATTCTGGTTCCGCAGGGCGTTCGTCTTCAATGTTAAAAATGTCAAATGCTAATGGCAAATAAATTCCTAAAAAGTTTCATGTTCAGCGGCTAATCTGCTGAGCAATAATTTTCTCGAGGACCAAACATTTTCTTAATTTTTGGGTCTGAATTTCCACTCTTCAATGTCTAATTTTCATTTATTCGTAAAAGGGAAGAATTAAACATCACAAAGGAGAAAGGTTAAGACATAAGTTTTAAAGATTTGGATTAAATGAAAATGAAATAAACGGGTGCGAGAGCAATGCGACTATGTCCTGTCATTTTCAAGTATTTTTCACGGCTGGCCTGTTCAATTGAGCGGTTAAGTGCAATTTTGCTGATGGTTTTTGCTCAGTAAAAGTCAATTTATTTTGCCTTGGGGGCCATGTAAACCTGCACAGGCGTGAGGCTGCATGCATATTCTGAAGGGAACCTAGGCTCTGTGGGGGTACGCCAGCCAGAATAAAGAAGTGGGATTTGAGCGGGTAGGCAAGGAAATGTTTGTATGGCACACGGGGTGCAGAGGGCGTTAAGGAAGGCAGTGCAATTTGTGAGAAAGGATGGAGAGAAGAAGAGAGGAGGAGGGCATAAATATAGATTGATCATGAAGATAGAGGTGAAGGGAAGGCAGGGGTGAAAAAAAATCAACCCTTCTATATAATAGCATGTATAGTGGGATAACATTTTCTTGTCAGCACTGTGATGGCATAAACCTACCCCTGTTAGCAGACCTGGGTAAAATGGACATACACAGCAATCCGCGAGAGTACTGCGATACATGATAGTTTTTCAAAGACATTATTGCGTTTTTAGGGCCATGTTAATATTTTCCTCGACCACATTTTACCCACAACTACCTCAGTACTTTGTGATCGAGTGAGCTTGAAAAAAAATGATAAAAATAAAAAGAAGGATTTACATTTTTCTTTCTTTATGAGATAAATGCTTGACTGGAGCATAACACATTTGTCAAGCTGACTGAACATTAATATCGGCAGGCTCGCTTATGTTCTCACACTCAGTCATTTCTCACCCCCCCCCTTTATAGCCCTTTATGTCCTACGAATTGAGAACTTGAAAGAACAGGTCAACAAAAAAATCGGATTCGAAAAATAAGGGGAACAAATCTTATTCGGGGGGGGGGGGTCGACGCTATGGTTTTTCAAGTATTGAAAAAAATCAAAAGGAGAAAAAAAAGGAGGAGTGGGGCGAAAGAGAGGAGTGGGGCGAAAGAAGTAGATCTAGTATAAAGTGAAAATTTGGGGGCATATCAAGCATGCTATTACTCAACATGTTCAATAGAGAAAAAAAAAGTGAGGTTGTCTTGGCCTTTATCAAAATACCAAAATGCCGTGTCAGAACTTGTTCATTGTATATTTTCATAACTAATATTCGCTTAATTATCACACTATTCATGATTCTTACTGATTTTGGATTTCATAAAAAAAAAGATAATGATGTTTTGTTGTATCTGCTCCTTACAAAATTAATGAATCGTAAGAAAGCCTCTAATGATAATTACGCAAAATCATGTGTGCTTACTCGGGTTTTTCGAACTGAGATTTATAAAAGCAACGTTGGTGCTCGAGTACCTGCCCTGGACATCGTCTTGAATTGACGGTTTAATCACCAGGGGAGAATGACAAGAAATAAGATGTTGAAATAATTATGAATGTAATCATTAGCTTTGTTATCATCACCTTCATCCCAGTCAGAGATCCCTGTAATTTTATTTTAATGTCTATCTCTAATTAGGTAATTTTATTCTCCTTATTATAATACACTGAGATTGACTTCTACACACTGGGAACTTCATTATGAGAGAGAGCCATTACCCATGATTCTTCGGTGACATACTGTTCATACTGTGATATCTTCATTGCATGCTTTGACAAAAACCTAATAATAATAATAATAATAATGGGTATTTAGAGGCGCTAAAAACAAAAAGTACCATAGCGCGTACAAAAGTAGGAAACATTTAATATTTGCAATGATTACTATACAATATTCAAGATAAAAGGAAAATATTAATTATTGAGGAAAAAGGTATGTCTTAAGGGATGATTTGAAGCCAAGAACACTGGAAACTTTTCTTATTGAAAGAGGGATAGCATTCCAAGTCTTGGCAGCTGCTACGGCAAACCGTTTTTTCGGCAGAGGAGAGTTTTGACAAGGGAATGCAAAGTCTGCATGTGTCAGTGATTGAACGAAGATTACGAGTGGGTGTGTATAATTTGATGGTATTATTAAGATATTCAGGTGCTAATTGATTTAGAGTTTTGTATACGTATAAACAGACTTTAAACTGAATGCGTTGGAATAGAGGTAACCAGTGGAGTTCCTTAAGTAGGGGTGTAGTATGAGTTCGGGATCCAATGCCAAAAATTAAACGAGCGGCACGATTCTGTATAACTTCAAGTTTTCTTCTATCTCTAGCTGACAAAACAGTAGATAAACTATTACAGTAATCTAACCGAGAAAGGATAAGTGCTCGCACAGCATGGTGACATGTCTTAAGACATGTCACATGTAATGGGACTGCTAATATTTAGATTAATTAAGGTTTCACAGCAAAAAACTTTGGTGTTAGCCGGTGTACATAGAGGACCACACCAGTTATTTTACACCGGTGTTAAATTGGTGGTGTTAGTTTTACACTTATAGGTGTTATTACAACACCTATGGTTGTTACATTTCCACTCTCTGGTGTTATGTTCAATCTCTAGGGTGTGGTTATCTATTAACACCAATTGGTGTCAGTTTTAACACCACAGTTTTACAGTGTTGGGTTCATAGTACGACTGATGACGCAAGTCAACGGTATCTGGAATAACCATTTCGAGGTCACCTTTTCACCTTTGTTATCTATTATGTTCTGTCATTAGGTTCTCAATCTTTAACGTTACATGCAAAAAACAACCAAATCTCCACATGAAATATTTCGTTATATATCTGGGCTTGCTTCAAATTTGATAGACCCAAACCTTGTTTGGCAACTGAAGACATGTTAATTTGTTTTATTTGTTCGTCTGAATAAACTCCATCAATTTCAAACAAAATTAAATCGAATCCGTGATGTAATTTACAACTCTGTTCTACCTTATAATCATAGTAATTATGATTACACGTTTATTTTGAACGACATTATACTAATATAGAAAAAAATCATCATTAGGTTTGTAATTTACACAAATAAACAAGTAAACAAACAGAGAGATTTTCCTTCACTTTCAATGAATCCATAATGATAACGTTAACACACGCATATCAGTAGGTGTGTCATAGTGTTAAAAACTTAAACAACTTCAACTAACATTCTCGTTCCTGGAAAAATAATGTTCACATTGATCAGTGAGGAAGTATACCATAGCCGTAACTACTTCAAAGCACGCGCGCGCCCTTTCTCCGTCTCACTCCCTCTCTCTCACACACACCCACCCTACCACACACGCACAACCACACCCTAAACATATCTGTACATTTTCTCAAATCCCGCACATTTTGCCTTCCCTCCCTCTCTCTCAGCTATTGTCTCTCATATAACCTTTACTTTTTTCTCTCCGTCTCTCCCCTCTCTCTTTTACTGCGCCTCCTTTTCTTCTGTCACTACTCCTGGGGCCCGTCTTACAAAGAGATACGACTGATCCAATCAATCGTAACTCTATGGAAATCCAACAGTGTCATAACTTTCTACAGGAAATTTGTAAAATGTCCTTTGCAAACAAAGAAGAACACACCAAATAGTCAAGAAATCGATGAACTTATAAAAATACATCATTATTTTCAACAAACCTGCATTTCATAAATATGTTGACGTCTGTGGCCATCCGTATTGCGATTGATCGGATCAATCGTAACTCTTTGTAAGACGGGCTCCTGATCTGTGCCAGTACCTATACGCATGTCCATCAATCTAGCCAGTATATTGTTTTGACAAAGGAGCATGAATCCAGGGGAATCTTGTTTAGGTCCTCTATACACACCGAAAAAACTGTGGTATTAAAACTGACACCAGTTGGTGTTAATAGTAAATCACACCCTGATATGTTCAAATTACTACCTAGAGATTGAACATAACACCAAAGAGTGCAATAATTGTAGCAACCAAATGTGTTGTAATAACACCTAGTGGTGTTAAACTAACACTGTCAATTTAACAGCGGTGTAAAATGACTGCTGTGGTCCTCTATGTACACCGATTAAACCCCGGTTTTTGCTGCGCACCTATCAAAATAAACAGGCCCTAAATAAAGAAATGTTTAGGCATAACACACAGTCATATTTATCTGGGGCCCATCTTACAAAGAGTTGCAATGATCCGATCAATCGCAACTATGGAAAGCCAGCAAAGTCAACATATGAAATGCATATTTATTTAAAAAAAATCTAATTCATAAATATGAATGTATATCCATAAAGTCATTGATTTCTTGACAATTTTGTGTGTTTTCTTTTGTTTACAAAGGACATTTTGCAAATTTCGTTTAGTAAAAATATGACACTGATTGATTTCCATAGAGTTACAATTGATTCAATCAATCGTAACTCTTTGTAAGACGGGGCCCTGATACGGCAGGCATTTTACTACTAGACAGTATATCATATCTCCAAGTAAAGTGCATAAAAGGTTAACTGATTTTGATACTTTACATGGTTAAGTTGCATCCTCTATACTTAGCCAATCAATTTTGAGCTGTCATTCAAGATATGATATTATCAAACTCAAATTAGTCTACCCATAGACAAGAATAAATTGTTGATCCCAATGTGGATAGAGAAGTCAATGTAACAGGAAAATTGTGGCGCCAATTTTCGAAAGAAAAAAATCGTTGTTTTTTTTTCGATTTTGAAAGAAATTGAAATAGAATATGCTGGCGAATCATGGAGCTTTGAACTCCATAATCATTTTTATGATTTTTTTTTTTTTTTTAACATTTTTTTATGAAATTTACATTGAAATGGGTGCAAATATTGAAGTCTGGATGTGACGTGTGATTCTTGGCAAACAAGTGCGAGTGAACGAAGCGATCCAACAGCTCGGTATGAGACAATATGAGGTGGGTAACGGTTAGAATATTTAGTTCCTGTCGTATCTAACAACCCAAGCGAATGTCGACATGATACATCAACAAGAAAACAAGCAGTGATTTAAAGGTTAGATTCGTCGAGTCTTGTTTGGCGAGGGCGTGGAAGCTTGCTCAACCGTCAAACCGCCCTTTGCAAACAAGGCCCACTTTCAAAAAGAGCTACGATCAATCGCTGCTTGATTTACAGCCAATGAATGGCGCATATTATGGACTTGGGTTCGATTTTGTCGAGTTGTGCTTAAACGCAAGTCTTTGTGCAACAGGCCCCTGAGCGGATGCTAGCGAAAATAAACATGAAATCGTTTTAGGAACGCAGAAAGTGTAACACGAGGTATAAGGGTGAGGTGAGTGGAGGATTGTGCAGGCGGACTTAAGGGGTTACTAATAGGGGAGATGGGGCAGGGAGTAAAAAAAAATATGTAGCCACACCGACGGAACTGACTCCAATTCGATCAATATTATGTCATTCGAGTAACGCAATAGTTTTGATCGTCATGCCGTTGTGTGCGTTGGTGTGACTGATAAAAAAATGGACGGGAGGTGGAGGGACTGGGACGGAGGAGGGTTGGGGAAGGCCGGATTGAGAGAAAAGAAGGGAGAAGTGAACTATGGAATTGGCAATGAAGGAGGGGTGTAGATTTGGATGGAAGAAAATTCAAAGAGGCTTAGACAGGAAGGGGAAGGGGGGAGGTGATTCTCCTTCCTCCATATTGTTCTGCTATAAATAATGTTCGGTTTCCATGACATTTGCTCCGGTGACAACTGCTCCGATGGAAAATATGCGCATTAAGAAAAAACATAAAATCTAACCTCCAAAATTATATAAAACCTAACCCTTCTCTGTACATTATCAAAAACCAAAAACTTTCACAACCCTCACTCTATACGCCCTGTTATATTAAGACCGGAGCCATTGTCGCGTCAAACAATGTTGATCTATGTTAGATCTGAACGTGGTCTGGGGTGTACGCACAAACACTCCTCATGGGGCATCTACTACCATAGCACAACAAACCGCAATCGCTACTGGCATGTAGCTGTGTTAGCTATTGTGTTTAATGGTATTTGTGGACTGAATAAATCAAATCTGACCTATACAGTGACAAATTGCTAAGAAACGTGAACATGCCAAATGACGTCTGCACAAATTTAGTTACCCCTGCTTGTGGGGAAGATCAAATTATTCTTAGAATGGGAATTAATGGATCTCCCTTCCCCGCAAAACCCCCCAAAACACAAACAAACGTAACATCTGTTGAGTCGTAATGAATATTGAGTAGGGATAATAATCTAAACAAACTTTTCAACCGAGAGTTGGAAACCTCAACGCCAATCTAAGTTAGATGTGAACTTTGTGTAAAGGGAAATCTAGTGAGAAAATGATGTGCCTTCTAAACCAATATGTCATTCACATTACCATCCTGTTGGGTGTTTGATAAAGCTCTTCGTAAGTAAAGAGCGACTTTAAGAACGACTAGTGATCCTTTCTTGTGGTAAATGGTATATTGAATTGGCGATGTTTTAGCACGCAAGAGAGGATCACCAGTCGAAAGTCGCTCTAAACTTACGAACGTTAATGATGATGATAAGAAACAAGATAACCATGGTATGAATTACTCTTATTATAATAATGAATATAATGACGATGATGGTAAAAATGCAAACAGCTACTAAAAAAAATGATGAAATAACAAATATACCGTGATATATAATTTTTACATACTCTATTGTACCTATATGTTGTATCTATCTATCTATCTATCCATCAATCCATCTATATACACTACCCATCTATTCTCCTACCCCTCTCTCCCTCTTCACTCTCGTTCACTTTCATGGTCTCCCTTTTTCTCCCCTCCTTGACCTTTGTCGCACTTCAACCCGCAGCTTATCCTATTTTCTACTTGTTATTTCCTTTCTGATCTCACTATCTATTTTATCTTCTCTTTTCCACACTTATCTCCCTCTAATATCTCCTCGTTCCTTTCCCAGTCAAAGATCAATCCCAAATCGCATTCGTGATCTTGTTATTTCACCGTGGCCTCGATCTTTCACCCAACATCGCGCTTTCTCCGCTAAGTCCCCGTTCACATCTGAAGCTTAAAATCCATCCCATCTCTATCCGAAAACTAAGTACTTTCTATACCAATAAAGCCACATTAATACGCAACGGTGTCAATTCCATACGCTGTTTTCAGCCGAGTTGAGCCCCTTCTCTCACTTACCTCGCACCCTTTCCCCTTCCTTTATAGTCATTTTCTTGTGATTGTGGATGGGAAGGAGAAAGGACAGTCGCGTTTTGAGTTGTTTATACCGGACAAGGCGATCAGTGGTATGTAGAGCACCCACTTCTATAAACCGGAGGGCATTCATGAGTTCGATCCCCGGCCGAATCGAAAGGGACCTACTTGGCTAGCGTCCGACGAATGAAAATGAATAATGTTAATTAAAACATTTTGTTATTCAGAGCCTGATGGGAAAAGAGTTAATATGAGCTGAAATTGGCTATCCTGGGTGAATAAGAATTATTGATATTTCTGTGCGAGTTGTCTATGTGGGTCTTTGAAGGTGTTTAAGTATAATAGTGTAATGTATAATTCATCTTTTTCATTTGAAAGCCTTTTTCGTATATTGCTGAACTATACTCTGGTCTATTTTGACTGTGTAAAAAAAACAAAACCCGGAAAAGCATGGAAAACAAACTAGGCGCCAGGATACTCATTTTAATGTGGCATGCATAGTGAGGTGCGATGGAAATGGATACTTCTTCTAATGGAACAACTAATCAATACACAAACACTCCAGCAAAACTGGCAACAACAACCATCATAAAACATCTCAATATCTGATTCATCCCGTGCTCAGGAGTTCAGCGTTTCACGTCAACTTATGTTAAAGGAAAGCGTGGTCATGCATGCGTGTGGGTAAGTGGACGTTATTTTGAATTGCTTGTCAAACAAGAGTAAGAAAATAAAATGATGTAACCCAGATACGCCGTTCCGGCTATTGATTGTTACAAACCGATGTAGGGGCAAAAGCAACTGCCTTACATCATTTTACAAATCTTTCATCAACCCTTTGAGGGATCCACACTCAACAAGCCCTGCTTTTTAGTGGATCCCTCCATGTACTAATAACTTATTTTAATGGAAAAAAAGAGTTAAAAAGGTCGCCTTGCATATCATTTCATCGAGAATATTATACATTTGGTTCTATTTTCATTATATATATTGTTATTGGTTGATATGAATATCACGTTATTTAGTGTTCACCATGAACACTTATTTACTTTTCTTGTATAGTCATATTGCTTGGAATGTATATTAATTTGTATTGATTTGTATGGTTATCATTCTTTATCTGTGTATTTATTTCCTATGTTGTATCATTGAGTTGAGAAATGAAATAAACTTAGAACTTGAAGAGATGATGACACAATAGGTATATTTTGGAGGGATTCATGTACAAATGATGAGAGAGAGAGAGAGAGAGGGGGGGGGGGGTAAAGTACATATAGGGGAATGAAATATAGTTTTCATATAATCTACTCATTAATCTATCAAGCAAGGCGTGATTTATCATATAGCAAATATTTTTACGTTCAAACCATAATCATCTGAATGTTGTCTTCAACTCCGCCCTATTACATTTTTCCGGAGATGGGAGGGAGTTGGGGGGGGGGGGGGCATGCCGAAAGTGTGCTTCTTGGTTCTTACCGGAAAATTGTTTAATGACTATAACTGGTTAGTTCAATAAACATGATAAAGGTGACGCGCCGGCGGCTCCATTATTCAAAGAAAGTTAACGACACTGTCCTGACCAGGTAGCTTCCGGATATCTGATGGAAAAACGCGGTAAATTTGCAAATCCGCAATCACGGATAATACAGATCGGTGACCCTGACTAAATAATGTGCATCATGATAAATTGAACCACATCAATTTAATAGATTAAAGGCGACATTACGTGCCATCCGCCAATTAAATAAAAAGGAGGAGGAGGGGGGGAAGAAGAAGAGGAGGATGAATAATAATAAGAAGAAGAAAAAGAAGAAGAAAATAAAGAAGAAAAAGAGGAGGAAGAAGAAGAAGATAAAGAAGATAAAGAAGAAAAAGAAGAGTAAGAACAAGAATAAGAATAGAAGGATAATAATAATAAGAAGAAGAAAATAAAGAAGAAGAAAAAGAAGAAGAAGTATAGTATAACAAAAAGTGTTAGTTTTTCTTTATAAAAGATGTCCCATTTCCAATTACCCCAACTATAAAGACTTAAAGCAATCTTTGTTCTATATAGATATCCTTTCAATTAAGAATAATTAATTATCAGTAGGAATAAAATGTTGTTTTGAAATAGGAATTGAAAAATTCAATTTTAATTCGAATCAATGGATATCGTGGCAGCTCAGTGCCAAACCAGTGAAGATAATGGCCCGTATTCTGAAGTCGGGTTTAAGTTAAACTCGGGTTTAAAGTTATGGTTTAAGTATGGATGGCCAATTGTTACATAAATCACTAACAGTATAGAGAGATATCATATTTCAGCTCATTTGGCTCTTAAATCATTCATGATTATCTAGGAAGTATAAATAGATGATTGTTTTCACCATCGATGAATCAGGAAAGAGCAGAGTCAACATAAGAAACGTACAACTTAATACAAATTTTGATACTTTTGGCTTCCCATACTTAAACCACAACTGAGTTTAAGTTAAACCCAACTTCAGGACACGGGCCAATGAGTTTACGTATTACCTGTCTGCCCATACTCAGATCAAACCTCAAATGTGATTTGCATTTGTAAAATGGCGTAATGGATCAACAATGACATTTAAAATCTCATTGAAGTGTTTAACCGTACACGAATTTAAAGAGTGACAAACTTTTTTTTTAAACGGAGTTGATCATGTCGACGCGGCACGGTTTGGCAGGACAGACAGACATAGGTCGCTCCATCGCTGTGTGAAACAGGGCTTGAATACTTATAAAGAGATATATACCCGCGGGCTATTAGACACTTGCCAGAAAGTACAGGGACCGTCATGTCTGACAGTTTAAGAGCGTTTTGTCCTTTACATTGTCAACAAAATAATCCCCTTTACGTCATCCGTTGACGAAATTTAAACAGTTAAAGCATGAAAGTGCAAACACCATCAGCACATATAAATCTAACCGTGCATGGGTCATGTAATCCTGTAAATTGAAAATGAAATTTAATCATAAGTTCTTGGTTTTTGATAATTCCTGTATTTATATAGGATTAAAATAAATTAAAGACAATTATAAGTCATAAAGAAGAACAACACTTACAGAAAGGGAATCATCAAAATGACAATTCAATATACGTTTGCAGCTCAGATCAAAGACACCCTATTTTTTTGTCTGGAATTTATTATTAAAAATAATTGACCAATCAGATATTTCAATTTTGTTTGTCATGTATGTGTTCAAGGCCCAGCCGTGACGTAAGTTTCCTCCGCAAGAAATTGACCCACAATGCACCACCACCTGTGTTCCGTCTAAAGAAAAACCGTGTATGCATGCGAAGTAAAAAGCCTTGCCTGTAGCTACATCCAAGGTTATGTTGGTATCCTTTAGCGCAAAAAAAGACGTTAACCCTAAAGGACGAGGGGGGGGGCATGATGCCCCCGACGCTCCGCACGATATTTCCAAAACGAAAAAAGATAGCGTCGCAAAAATTTATGACTTTTTTCTTTGAAGTCTCGCACAACTTTTAAGACCAAATTTGCGACATATACGGGTATAGCATCGCAACGTCACGGTACTTTTTACGAGACAATGTCATGTCGAAAATTTATTCAATTTATACTTTGTGTACAAAGTCTATGGGAGATGAAATTCATATAAGGGTGACTATTTTTCATTTCAATCGGTCTGCTTGAGCAATTTGGGGTTTAATTTAGTTGTAAAATGGTCTGTAATAATTTCCATCGAAAAAAACAATGAAAAACAAAAGATAAAAAACAAAAAATACATAAGAAACACAATTGGCTTTTGCATTTTTTCTTTGTGGAAACCTTTATATTGGATTGAAAAGATGACATCAGGAAAAAGAGGGAAAACTAAATGAAATTGGGTGTTAAAATGCAAATAACATTTTTAACGAATAAATTTGCACTTTTTACTCATAATAAATAGAAATTAATTATGTTCAGATTTTTTTTATACTGGCTTGTAGTATACCTGCCAAATTTTGGTGCGATCCCAAGAACGGCGGCCGAGATCAGAGGGGGGGGGTCCTCAAAATATCTCAAAAAGCCCAGTCCTTTAAAGGTTAAAGTGCAAGATATATGAGCAATACTAACTATTTATTATTATTATTATCATTATTACAATGTAAGAAATAGCACGTTGTTTAAGCCAGTTACTCTAACAAAAAGTTGTATAAATATTTGCTATTGTCAAAACCTTTTAAACAACTTGCTTAAGAAGTTTAAACACTTGTTTAGAAAGTCTGAACACTTATTTAAACAATAGTTTTTAGAGTGACCGGCTGGAACAACGTGCTTAGAATTTTAAACAGTGACTTTAGAGTTTATTATCAACGTCATCATTATTAAAAAAAATTATTCATACTGCAATGATCGTATTGTACTAACAACTTCCTATAAATCAAAGGATAATAAACAATGATGTACATTCACTGGCGTCCCATACAGCAGATATGGATACCATGCAAGTTGAGATTAATTTCGATTTGAGTGTTTTCGATCAATCGCATCTCCTTGTGAAACGGGAACGTCGCCATATAACTCAATATAGAAACACAATTATAATCAAACTTAGCATTGATGATATCTTACCTATATGAACCTTACAGTAATTGTTTAAAAAATTAAACAAGTGTCTAAATCTTACGCAACAAAGTTTAATTCTCAATAAATTAAGCATAGTTGTTTAAACGGTTAAACAAATACTGTAAGTTTCATATAGTAAACAGCGTTGTACAAAATCTTAAACAGAGTTTTTACTGTGCAGGAAGTTCATATCTACCGCTGATGTGTAATGCAAACGGCGCTCTTCGAAAAAAAACATTCATTTTGTTTCTTTTCTTTTCTTTTACAATTAGGTCGAATTGTGAAAAAAAGCTATTGATTTACCGGCATACTGCACGCAAAATGACATTTCTAATTTCAGAAACATAAGACAAAAATGAATGTAAAGGTAATCCTGGAAGGCAAGTCTCTTGTCATCCGCCTTTGTGGGTGTTGATTATAAATCAACATGCATGCGCCTGTAATCATTTACATTCTCTTAACCAGATCGAAGCATAATTATGTTCCACTCCTTATTAGGTCCCTTTTGCCTTCTTCCTTTGCAATATCTCTCATTCCTATTCTATATCATTCTTCTCTCTTCCAATCTGTTTCCTCGCCTCGATCTCTTTGTCTATTTACTATTTTTTGTTCGTTTCTATACCTTTAAGTATTTATCTTTGTTCATCTATTGCTCTCACATCCTCCGAATCCCCCTGCTATATCGTTATATCTTCAAGGAAGCTTATAAGCACAACTCGTCATCTGTCTGTCTGTCCGCCTGTCCTTTTCTCAATACCACTACTTCTGTTGCTCAACTACTTGATAATCCCTTCACTCCCTGTCTAAAACCTAGAACTATCTTTCGCTGATACTTTTCTTTTTATCTGTCCTCTCTCTCTCTCTGCATTCTTTTCTATTCTCTCTCTCTCTCTCTTTCTCTCATCCGCACCTTACTCTGTCGACTTCTGTTTATTTATCTTCAATCTTTCAAGGTTTGTTACCCCTGTATTAAAAGACGCTCGTTTTCCTCCATCTATCCCATTACGCCGCTTCCCAGGAGAGAAATCCTTCTTCCCCTTTCGTCTGCAAGACATGGATCGTTTTCCAAATAATTCCACAACCGCCATTTCGGTTAATGAGTATTGTGATTAGAATCGACATACCCCCAAAACCGTTCGAGAATCTCTATATCCGAAACGGAACCACGTGTCGTCGGTAACACTCTTTTCTTATTAGACATTCATTAGACCATTTTCTTACGGAAGGAGTTCTTATGCTTGTAAACCTGCTCGCCTAATATACGGCGTAGTCTGATTTAATATGGTGTTTCTAAAGACAAGAATAACATCCCTCTGTTCAATTGTCATTCAATGTTTATAAATCAAGCTAACAAAATGTGACGCCCTTGCTCTAATCAGTGCACGACCCCTCCCAAGACATGTTACATAATCCGGAGGTGATTTCTTTTTAATGGCTTACATGATTTGGTATTGAAATCTCTTTCGACTAGCTATATGTTATTTTGGTTCCATGACATTTGCTCCGGCGACAATTGCTCCGATGAAAATGTACACGTTAAACCAAACATAAAACCTAACCTCCAAACCTAAATAAACCCTAATCCTAATCTTTACATTATTCTGAACCAATTAAAATCCTATTACAGGCCTAACACTAAACCCTCTGTGAAATTAAGACCGACTAGATTTGCCATTATAACCAATATCATCAAGGATAAGTCTGTGACATTTAATTTGCATCTTAAAATCTTTTTTGACTGATGATACAAAGCAATGTAGGTAATAAGCATGATAGGAAGGATGATGGTTCGAATCGTGCCAAGTATTTCATTATGTAATTATGAAAATGTGGATTCGGTACTGTACAATGGTCGAAATAAGTTGTCTAACAATAGAATCGTGGTAATTTCAGACAAATTTTATAAAAGAATTTTTTTTCTACTGGTTGTACTAAACTATTAAAAACGTCAAAACATATTTCGAAAGACTCCAAATGATGATGATGATGATGTTAACGATGGTGGTGATGATGAAGATGGTGGTGGCGGTGGTGATGATGATGATGATAGTAATGATGGTAGCGACGATGTTGATGGTGAAGAAGATGATGGTAATGATGGTTTTGACGATGTTGATGGTGAAGGTGATGGTGAAGATAATGATGACAATGATGATGAAGATGACGGTGATCATAATGATAGTATTAATGATAATGATGATGGTAAAGATGATGATGGTGAAGATACTGATGAGAATGATGATGCTAATGAGGGTGATGATGGTGATGATGTTAATGATGACAACAGGGAAGATGACGGTGATACTGATGAGAGTGATGATGATGATCGATGATGACCGTGGTGATAATGATGATGCTGTTGCTGCTGATGACGAAAAGGTTATAAGACGAAAGGGCAGATCAGTGCAAAAACAAGCAAATTAAAGCCTAAAAGACATCAGGTAATCAAAATCCGGTCCCACGGATAGGAACTAAAGTTATCTTGGTAAAGTTCTCTGGTCAAATAAACCTGGGCTCTAAGACAACAATAACAAAACATGATTATCTGATGTTTGTTCTCGCAATAATCAACTGGCTCTGTATGACTTCTGTCTGTATGTTATGAAATGGATTCCTAAGTCTCCGAACATAAGGGTCTTAATCCTACCTTCTTCCTGTTAAGTGGATCTACTTATCTCACATCCCTCCATCTCTTGACATTAAGATCAGGCTTCTAAACCCTAAGGGGGTGCTCTGTGACTCCTTGAAAGCAATGAGAGCGACCACGTGATCGCTTTAATTAAGTCATGTAGTCTATATTCAAGACTGTTTTTCTTTGTAGGGCAGTAATACACAGTCAGATAAAAAAACAAATAACTCAACAACAACAACAAGAGCAACAACAACAAAACGTGTCGAATTTTCCATTAGGCCTATATAAATTAAAATGCGGATGGGAGAGGTCGTGTTTTTTTACTTGTCCCCAGCATAAGCTCCGGAATCTGCCAACCCAATCACGACTACTTTCTTCCACAAATAAATGTCTTCCAATTAAAACTTATTTGTTCCTCGTTGTTTTATGCTCAGGAAATTCCTGTTTTGATGTTTATTTCCTGTTCATATACAATCAGGTACGTACATTTTATTTCTTATTTTTAAAGCATGAGGCCCCAGAAGTGACTACTATCAACATGAAAATATTTCAAGGAAGTTATGGTAAATTTGTGGGAACTTGAATGAATAATCGACGGAATCCTATTGAAATGTGCTTTATAATCATGTTCAGATGAAAAGATGAAAAACCAGGTATATAATGATGGTTGCAAAATGGTTAAAAAAAACGACAAAATATATATCACTAACCATGATGACACGGTCTTGTGGGTACACAATAATAGCATTGCAGTCTATAAGCGAATAGTAATGGCCAAATCCTGTCGCCTGTGCATTTTTTCGCGAAAACTTGCAAAGTTTGACATTTAAATTTCCGACAATTTATAAGTGTTTAATGACATACTGGTTTACAGAGATCGTATTTTCGTTTTGCCGAATCAGTTAAAAAATCAAACAAATGTCCTTAAACAAATCACACAACAATATACATATAGGATGGATCATCATTTTCGGAAAAAACAACAAAGTACTTTACGGTATCTGATAATCTAAGTTGTCATCAGTATCATAAAAATGTCACAATTAACATAATGTGCAAGATGTAAAACACAATTTGGGCAGTTGATTAAAAATGAAGATTATGAACTTATGATAACGTTTGATAAACTAATTAACTAAAACAGTCGAACAGTTATTAAACCGTTTACATTGTACATATTATACATGTAGTTAATCTCGCTCGATACCGGCTGATGTTACTAAACACGTTGAATATGATTTTTTTTACCTTGGAAATCTAGCGGCTCGTGACGAGTAGAAGCAGCGTCTGGATAAAAGACTATCCCTTTCTTGCCATCGCTCAGGGAAGTCGATAAACACTTGTTGCATTATTAAGAATGCATGGCAGAAATCGGAGAGAAATGCAGAGGTATAATTATGAAAAATACTTACTTTCGAGGGCATTCAATGATCCTTGTGAAATTCATTAGCGCTTTATTCTTGAAAAGTTAGCATTGACGTGGGAAACGCTGCCATTGTAAAAGACTCCTTTATGCAAAATCGCCGATAAAAAGATACAATGTTGTGATATTCTTGAGTTGACGCGGATGAATTGAAAAGATGATTCTCGAGAGCAAGGTAAAAGACGGGAAAATATGATTCTTGCAAATTATTACATTTCAGGCCTTATACAAAATCTAAAATATGCATTTAATGTATTGAACAAAAAAAGGGGGGGGGGACACAATGTTAGATCTAAACATTTTAACTCTTTTATATAATTACAGATTCAGAATGTCAAAGAATATCAAGAAGTTCTTTCCATTTTCCTATATAATTGCATTCAATATGCATCATTATTGATAAAATAGATCTGGTAAAGCTGAAAAATCACTGTCGTTTGATTTTTTGTAACCAGTAATATCTTTAGGGATTATTTTGCGCCCATTCCATCCAACCTATACTCTTCATTGCTATACGATACGTCCTCTATACCAGTTTCGTAATGCAAGCAGGTCATGTTGATTTGGCGTTGACACCCAGAAGCGGAACATTTGCAAAGAAGAATACTCATTACATTTGGAAACGAATAACAGCAAACAAGATTGTGATGCAACTGGAAGCCGTGGTAAAGTTAATAGACTCGGTGCATTATACATGCAGGTGAATTGGACTTTGAATAGCGCATTGTGTGTGTGTGTGTGTGGGGGGGGGGGTGCTTGTTTCGGGTGATTGGGGATGCTGCACCTTAATACATGTCCAATAAGCGACTCTTTTAAAGAATAAATAATTATATTCTATTTTTAACGATACCACGATTACGTTCTTTATCCAGTTTCCTTTTCATGACAAAACTAGACACGAATTTCTGAATACTTATGAAATAATTTACTTCGCTCGCTCGCGGATTTTCTAAAATAATGCACCGCTTTTAATCCTCAGCAAACTCAATTCTTTAACCTGGAATCTAAAGGCGCATTCGTTAGTGTAATTGCTTCATTAAGTGCAACTCTCAAATTTTCATTGGTTCACTACCATACGTCATAAATCGTCATCTTACTCAAATAATAATATGTTTAAATAGGTATATACTGTATATACATGAACTATAATGAAAATCGTTTGTTATCCATAGTACATCAACAAAAATCAATGACAACTGCGATGTAAATGGGAGCATGAAACTCTGAGACAATTCCCCCAGCCCGCTACCCGGACTTCTATGCAATAACTGCCGCAATTTTTTTTCTTTAAAGTTGGATATTGAAACTTATGCGATTAGGTCTCGGATAAGGTATTTATTTCACAAAAATGAAACTCGAGTTGTCAATTCGAGATAGAATTATTTTTTTTTATAGAGGTATAGGGTTTCTGTAATGCAGTGCTATATAGTTCCTGTCTTTTTAGCGATAATGAAGGATCCATACTGACCGCACATTTCTAAGCATATTCCTACTTTGAAATAGTACTTCGAAAAATAGTACGTTCAATTAATCTGAATCGATATTACTCTAATGTATATTACTCTAGAACGATACATAAATAAATGAAAAAAGAAATACGCACATATACATGTATATATATATATATATATATTTATATATATATATATATATATATATATATATATATATATATATATATATATATTTCAATATTTTTCGAGATTGAAGAGCTAGGTTTATATGGAGGGACTGAAGAAGATGGACTTTTCTAAACTTTTGTGTTTTTTACGAGGTCAATTATTAAAATCATTTTCACTGCCATTAAAAAGAATATCAAGTGATACCTGTAAACTTGTCCTGCTTGTAAATTGTAATTTAAATGTAAATTACAATAATACTCATAGAAAAAATGGACAGTTGAAATTAAAATAAAAAAAGTGATTTCCAGTGTCCCTATTTTTTCCATAAATAATCCAAATATTTCAGGTTCGAATGAGTACACACAGAAAATTGATATTCAAGATGGAGTATGTTGATGACAGCTAAATGGGAATAGTGGATTTTCTGATAATCGTGGTAACGACCCGACTTATCCTCATGCATTTTTGAAAACGTGTGTATGATACCAGCGCATACATTCGTATTGCCGAAGCTTCGTTATTCCGAAGGTTCGGATATTCTGAAGGTTCGATATTCCGAAGGTTCGCATTTCCGAAGGTTCGTAATACCGAAGGTTCGTTTGTCCGAAAACGAAATGAGGTTCGTGATTCCGAAGGTTCGTTAATCCAAAAACGAAATTAGGTTCGTAATTCCGAAGGTTTGGTAGTCCGAAAACTAAATGACATACGAACCTTATTTCGTTTTCGGAATAACGAACCTTCGGAATAACGAACCTTCGGAATAACGCCACAAATGTTCGGATTAAAGAACCCTTTTACGTTTTCGGATTAACGAACATCGAGGTATAGGCAATTTACGTGTTTCGGAATTACGGACCTTCGAAATAAAGAACCTTCGGAATTACGAAGTGTAACCTGGTACCAGTACTGTCAAGAATGTCAATGCTCTTGCAAAATCCCTTTTACAGTGTTTACGCATTCGCCGCATCATTTTTATTAACATGCCGATAATATTGGTATTGATTGCTCTGCCTCACCTACTTAACAATTTCTTCCGAAGATGAGAACATAAATCTGAATTTTGATCAATCAAATATAACGAGCATGACTGAAGATTAGTGTGTGGTTATTAAATAAATATATATAATTTATCATGTTTATTGCACGCAAGGCTGGATGATCATAAAGACGGTCGGTTTTTAAAAATCAGTAAAAATTACCAAGCACGTCTAGCGAGATAATTTTCCACATCGCCCATAAAAAGAGTTAGATGATTTCTATGATGAAATGAATAATTTACATTGTCACTCGTATTATCTTTAAATTGAATCCATTAATCAATGTCAACGCATTTGATTGATTTTGTGATGAACGCGGAAACAGAGCTAGAATATAGTTAGTGACCATTCTAAAACGCATTTATTCATTAGCTCCAATCGGTTTTTTTCCCCAGATGAAGACACACAACATGTTTATCTTCGATACGATATTTGTTCAACCAGCCCTCGTTTTCAAATTGAATATCTCAATGTTGTCAATTTCTGACTCTAAATCATAAAAGGCCTAAATTGACATATTATGAAATATACCCGGGAAATATATTAATACTTTTCACTTGATAATGTTTTTTTGGTTTTGCAAAGATATCACTCCATGTGCGTCATCAGAAATGCAAAAAGTTCTTTAATATTCTCTTTTTTTTTAAACCGTGAATCATGCACGTTAGCCATGGTCCATCGTCCTGTAACAATGTTTTATAAAGGACATATATGGCTGTCATTACTAATTATTACATGGTAGATTACATCATAGTCATAAGCATTTATCATAGGATGAATAGGCCTAGATGGAGGATGAAACTGCAAACAACCCCTCCCAAAAATACACACCATCAAAGAAATGTTAACGGTGGATGGTGAAATTGCCACCCACCCCTCCCAAACATACACACCATCAACGAAATGTTAACGGTGGATGGTAAAATTGCCACCCACCCCTCCCAAACATACACACCATCAACGAAATGTTAACGGTGGGTGGTGAAATTGCCACCCACCCCTCCCAAACATACACACCATCAACGAAATGTTAACGGTGGATGGTGAAATTGCCACCCACCCCTCCCAAACATACACACCATCAACGAAGTCTTAACGGTGGATGGTGAAATTGCCACCCACCCCTCCCAAACATACACACCATCTACGAAATGTTAACGGTGGGTGGTGAAATTGCCACCCACCCCTCCGAACATACACACCATCAACGAAATGTTAACGGTGGATGGTGAAATTGCCACCCACCCCTCCCAAACATACACACCATCAACGAAGTCTTAACGGTGGATGGTGAAATTGCCACCCACCCCTCCCAAACATACACACCATCAACGAAATGTTAACGGTGGATGGTGAAATTGCCACCCACCCCTCCCAAACATACACACCATCTACGAAATGTTAACGGTGGGTGGTGAAATTGCCACCCACCCCTCCGAACATACACACCATCAACGAAATGTTAACGGTGGATGGTGAAATTGCCAACCACCCCTCCCAAACATACACACCATCTACGAAATGTTAACGGTGGGTGGTGAAATTGCCACCCACCCCTCCCAAACATACACACCATCAACGAAATGTTAACGGTGGGTGGTGAAATTGCCACCCACCCCTCCCAAACATACACACCATCAACGAAATGTTGATCACCATCAAAGAAATGTTAACGGTGAATGGTGAAATTGCCACCCACCCCTCCCAAACATACACACCATCAACGAAATGTTAACGGTGGGTGGTGAAATTGCCACCCCTCCCAAACATACACACCATCAACGAAATGTTAACGGTGGATGGTGAAATTGCCACCCACCCCTCCCAAACATACACACCATCAACGAAATGTTAACGGTGGATGGTGAAATTGCCACCCACCCCTCCCAAACATACACACCATCAACGAAATGTTAACGGTGGGTGGTGAAATTGCCACCCCTCCCAAACATACACACCATCAACGAAATGTTAACGGTGGATGGTGAAATTGCCACCCACCCCTCCCAAACATACACACCATCAACGAAATGTTAACGGTGGATGGTGAAATTGCCACCCACCCCTCCCAAACATACACACCATCAACGAAATGTTAACGGTGGATGGTGAAATTGCCACCCACCCCTCCCAAACATACACACCATCAACGAAATGTTAACGGTGGATGGTAAAATTGCCACCCACCCCTCCCAAACATACACACCATCAACGAAGTCTTAACGGTGGATGGTGAAATTGCTACCCACCCCTCCGAACATACACACCATCTACGAAATTTTAACGGTGGATGGTGAAATTGCCACCCACCACTCCCAAACATACACACCATCAACGAAATGTTAACGGTGGATGGTGAAATCGCCACCCACCCCTCCCCAAAATACACACCATCAACGAAATGTTAACGGTGGGTGGTGAATTTGCCACCCACCCCTCCCAAACATATACACACCATCAACGAAATGTTAACGGTGGATGGTGAAATCGCCACCCACCCCTCCCAAAAATACACACCATCAACGAAATGTTAACGGTGGATGGTGAATTTGCCACCCACCCCTCCCAAACATACACACCATCAACGAAATGTTAACGGTGGATGGTAAAATTGCCACCCACCCCTCCCAAACATACACACCATCAACGAAATGTTAACGGTGGATGGTGAAATTGCCACCCACCCCTCCCAAACATACACACCATCAAAGAAATGTTAACGGTGGATGGTGAAATTGCCACCCACCCCTCCCAAACATTATACACTATCAAAGAAATGTTAACGGTGGGTGGTGAAATTGTCACCCACCCCTCCGAACATACACACCATCAAAGAAATGTTAACGGTGGATGGTGAAATTGCCACCCACCCCTCCCAAACATACACACCATCAACGAAATGTTAACGGTGGGTGGTGAAATTGCCACCCACCCCTCCCAAACATACACACCATCAACGAAATGTTAACGGTGGATGGTGAATTTGCCACCCACCCCTCCCAAACATATACACACCATCAACGAAATGTTAACGGTGGATGGTGAAATCGCCACCCACCCCTCCCAAAAATACACACCATCAACGAAATGTTAACGGTGGATGGTGAATTTGCCACCCACCCCTCCGAAACATACACACCATCAACGAAATGTTAACGGTGGGTGGTGAAATTGCCACCCACCACTCCCAAACATACACACCATCAACGAAATGTTAACGGTGGGTGGTGAAATTGCCACCCACCACTCCCAAACATACGCACCCTCAACGAAATGTTAATGGTGGATGGTGAAATTGCCACCCACCCCTCCCAAACATACACACCATCAACGAAATGTTAACGGTGGATGGTGAAATTGCCACCCACCCCTCCCAAACATACACACCATCAACGAAGTCTTAACGGTGGATGGTGAAATTGCCACCCACCCCTCCCAAACATACACACCATCAACGAAATGTTAACGGTGGATGGTGAAATTGCCACCCACCCCTCCCAAACATACACACCATCAACGAAATGTTAACGGTGGATGGTGAAATTGCCACCCACCCCTCCCAAACATACACACCATCAACGAAATGTTAACGGTGGATGGTGAAATTGCCACCCACCCCTCCCAAACATACACACCATCAAAGAAATGTTAGTGGTTCATCATCCTTTAACAATGTTTTACAAAGGTTATAGCTGTCATTACTAATTGTTACATGCATGGTAGATTCATTGTCATAATCATTTATCATAGGATGGATAGATGGAGGGTGAAACAGCCACCCACCCCTCCCAAACATACACACCACCAAATAAATGTTAACGGTAGATTAATGTAAACATTAATGACAGCAGCTCTGCGTGCATGTGGGGATAGCGTAATTGAGCATTAAGAGCCTATGAGATGCGAAGTCAAACAACAACAAATGATAATAGCATAATAGTTCCTTTATGGCGCATATCATAATTTCATCATGTCTCCATCATGCGCTTTGATAGGACTTGGATATCATTATTCCTGCATGCTTTAGTATGCTTGGCGGCCTTACAGCGCACATGCAGGCATTGCAAGGAATGTAATTCCTGCCACGTACCCATTTACCTCACCTGGGTTGAGAGCAGCCAAGGGGCAACGTAATGTGGTTCAATCTATTTCTCAAAGAAAACGCGCCATGACCGGGATTCGAACACAATGACCTTCTGGATTTCATACAAACTGCAGAGATTTTCTTCCACAGAAACTCAAACATGTAGAATTAGGCAATTTGTCTTGAGATTTGAAGAAATACTGGTTGGAGATTATTAACCAATCAGAAAATAAAGAATGTAAGCAAAAATAGAACGGAAGCTCTCGACTTGACGACATAATGAAATGGGTTTATCTTGCCAAGTTAACTTGATATAGCCTGAACATGTCGACTTGTCAAATTTATCAAACTTGATCAAACATTTATCCTGTCAGGTTCATTTGTTAAACATTACAGATCACCATCATGATGGTTAATTCTTATACACTCTAAAAAAACATTGGGTAAAAATGCCCCATGAGGGTAATTATGTGTCCAACCCACATTAGGCATTTCTTTTGGGCATATTTATTTATCCAGTGTGATGAAAATTTTGCAAATTCTAAAGTAATTGCTGCTTATTTTTAACCTTACTGGACAATATGCTTCCCGCATCGGGTAAAATACTGCCCCAAATGTGTTGGAGACATAATTACCCCCGTGCTGGTTAAATTTTTACCCAATATTTTTACAGTGTAACCAAATGAAGGAAATTTGAATGATTTTGACAACCTTATGTACTATTCTTTTACAGTTACATGAATATTTTTATAATAGGATTTAAAGTTTTTTTTGAGAAAAATGCCAGCATATTTTAATAAATTGAAAATATATTTATTTTCACATTGATATGGAGAAAAGAAAGTTTGCATAGATTGGTTCAAAAGTGCACATCAAGTAAATTTTTACACATTCGCATAACAATTCAACCTACCGTGCAACCGCCAATATCGTTGATTGAAGAAAAATGCGTGTAAAATAAATGGGGGGGGGGGGTCTCATAACCAACAGTTGATATATAACAACAGTGCGTCCAAGAAAAAGGAAATCGGGATTCCTATGTTTTTTTTCTTCAACGGCAAATGAATTGTGATATTTTATTTACATAATCACATAATAATAATTATTCCTTTTTTATACCTAATTTAAGACAAAAACTTCACGCATTAATGTACAAGACGAGATTTAAAATTTTGTTAATGTCACAACCAGGTTGCACAGAAAAATTGGACATGATTGGTTCGTGATACGACGACCATGCTTATTCGACGATTGGCTCATTAGCATTTCTTTTGTATTCTTTGTTAGGATTCTCTCCCTGATCCCTGAAATGAGTGTGGATTTAGATTCGCACTTTACTTGAGTTTCTGCGCCAATCGTTTCAGATATGCCTCAATATTTATTGTTTGCAATCTGCCATGAGTGAACGATTTGCTAAACTGTTGCTTTAAAATCAGAGATGAGATTCCACCCTTGCTATCAGGAGTATCAAATTTAAAATAAAAACATAAATGATAAATCTATCTCTGAAAATGGGTTTCCTTTTTTTGTGGGACGCATTGTTTATAAAACAATCCAACGACCATGGCGGCAGTGAATACAAACCTCTGGTCCTTTTAACTTCACTGCTCAAGCTTCAAATTGAAAAAAAAAACGCGGAAAAAAAAGCGGACAGATGACTTAAAATCACTCATCTAATTCAAAACACGCTTACTCTAATACTCATTATGCTGATTAGGAAATTGACCTATTGGAGTATCAGCCGTTTGTTAAAGACAGTTCGGGATATACCTCCATAGAAAATTAGAGTGTATCTCGAAAGCTACGTACAATTACAGAGACATCTAACGCATTAGAATTGGTAAATAAAATATATTTAAAGTGCCTTCTAAAAGGCAGTTGAAATAAACAACAGAAAAAGGCCATGCAGAGCAAATTCTGCCTATCCTTTATAGAATAGACCTTAGAATCGTAAAATAAAACGTTGAGTTATTGAAAACTTCCGCGCTGTCCTTCAGCTAAAATAATAAAGCAAGCAGACTTTTGCAAAAGTGAGAAATGTAAGTAGAGCGCAATTATTATAACTAGGAACCCTATAGATAACATTCGATGTCCATCCTCTTATTTACATATAATGCCTGTTAATTTATTGTCAATGCAATTTGATAAAAAAATATGTTTTCAGAGTAGATTGATTCATTGTGATGAGTAGCTAGTTGCAACCTAAAATATAATGTGGTTTCACTGTTAACATATAATTAAAAAAAAAATTATTCGACTAGGCAAATTAAATCCATTTTAATTGTATTAACATTTCCTCCGTATCAAACATCAAAGGGGCATGAACCTATCAGGGTATTGCATCTAACTCATCATGACATCTAATTGCAACGACTGATGCTTTCTGCAGATGTGAGATGATAAAACCCATGTATGATAAATGCAGAGTTCGTCGACATCATTTATTTCTCCGAAGTTCTGCATCTGACCTTTGTATAAAATACATTTTAAGTCTTTTATTCATAATATAACTTGATATCATTATGCGAATTCGATCCGCTTATCTTGGTTTATCTTCAAGTAATATTGTGTAAGATAGAAAAGTCAATGATTTACTATATAATGTCTTGAAAAAAGGGCAAAGAGATACTCCTTTCATTCAACATGTACATTTTATACCCAACCAAAATACGACGAATGAAAGCACCGAGTTATGAAGAACGCCCTTCGCAAAACACAATTTCGTACCGTTTGTTTAAGAACAATATTGCCACGGTTGAGATATGAAACTATGTTAGGAATTGTATGTGTTTGGTAAGTGAAATCAAAATTATATTTGGAAAGTTCAAATGCCCAAACTGAAAGTAAGAGCTTCGAGCTAAAAGTAGCATAATAATAAGCTGTGCTATTTAAGTTATAGGGGTATATCGAAACCGAGTTCTCCCGAATATATTCGGGCCGATTCTACTGAATGCGGCCTAATTCGGATCTCGGATGGTTTCGGCTGATGCGACTGTTCCCGAATCTCTCCCGATTTTTCCCGCATTCGCGGGGGAGAAGATAATACTCCCGAAACCACCCGAATATGTGTATTTGGACGGATTCGCATCTGATTCGGTTCCGGTGTAGATAGGCCTTAAACAGTTAAACGAAAACCCGACCAGAAGCCACATTCGTCTCAAGCATGAAAATTCTCTGAATTTTCTAAAAATATACATTGATAAACTTTGCAGGTTACCGTAATGCTTGGCCAATGAGTCCATTCCCCCACTTTTCTTCTCAATAAAATAACGAATGGTGAGCAGTAATCTAGGTTTACATCCCCGTACAAAATTCAATTACATCTCGAGCAAAACAAAATATGGGAATTCTTTCCTTCATGGCCCCCCCTTTAAGCTCTTCTGGATTCGGGAGGAAATATAAAACCTACACTAAACCAACGCTAGCAGTCATTCCAGGAAGGCATACGTCCTGTTTGAAAATGTCAAAGCTTGGCCGGAGGAAAAATGGAAACGTGAGCTACACATGAAATGCGGGAAAGAGAGCTGAAACATACCTCCACAAGTCATATACGGTAGCATGATTTCCTTGCATTCGGGCGGCGCGGCGCCATTTTCTGTTGTAACGCCACGATTGCAGAGACCCGTTTGTCGGTTTGTCCTTTGGTTTTGTTGCTGCATTTTCTAAAGTCACCACTTGTGGTTTTTTAAGTGTTCCCCACGGGCATACCACTCTCTAAACGTGCATCTACTACCATTACTTGCAGGTTGTTATTTTTTCTTAAAGACCAACCGGTAAACTCTGCACTTATTGAGAATGGAATAATAAGCAAGCTCAAAACACAAAGTTTCTATATTTGTTCTATCAAAAACCTTCTCCCTGGTAGATAGTTCATGTGTTAAGTCTTGCGGTAGTAAACTGCAAGATACCTAATGTTAGATATGTGAACTAAACATCTGTTCAACAGTGACATCTAATTGCAACGACTGATGCTTTCTGCAGATGTGAGATGATAAAACCCATGTATGTTAAATGCAGAGTTCGTCGACATCATTTATTACTCAGAAGTTCTGTACTGACCTTTGTATAAAAGACATTTTAAGTCTTTTATCCATAATATAAATTGATATCATTATGCAAATTCGATCCGCTTATCTTAGTTTATCTTCAAGCAATGTTGTGTAAAAATGGGATAATATTTATTTTAAAGACCAACCTGTAAACTCTGCACTTATTGAGGAAGGAATAAAAAGCAAGCTCAAAACACAAAGTTTCTAGATTTATTCTGTCAAAAACCTTCTAGTTTGTGTGTTAAGTCTTGCGGTAGTAAACTGCAAGATACTTAATGTTAGATATGTGAACTAAACATCTGTTCAACTGTTCCACTGTATATTAATGAAAGTAGCTTTAATGACATTATTGCTCAAGATTTCAGACAAATGCGGTATAGACGCATCTCCTCATCAAGAAAAAATACGTGATGGAAGTTGATGTAACCATATCCATAATGAAATGCAATCCTCACTGTTGGGTAATCGAGCAAGAAAAAAAACCCCGCAAAATGCAAAAAAAAAAATACCTTAAATATTTTGAATAGTTGATTTCTTTTGTTGATATTTTTGGATGAGATACGACGATATTATGACTGTCACAATGAATAAAAAGACAACCTGGATCATATTAATCTTACATGATTATCAAGAGGAATAAAAAAATATGGAATTAAAATATATCGATGCGGTTGAATAAATATCTTAAATCTAACTTTTGATTTTCCACAGTCACAAGCGATTATAGTTCAAACAACGACAGCGTTTCCAGTTTTAGGTAATATTTAATTAAATTCGCCCTACTTTAACCACATCGTACGATTTAAAAATGGCGGTTGGCAGCGAACACAATTGTTCTATGACACTGACAGATTCGTGACATTTTAAGATTGAGGTTGGTGGCGAATAGTGACCTATCGCTGTATTATGATACCCTTTAAACGAGGAGCTATGCTTTAAGATTACTGGGAATGTCGTGGGTATACCGACGGAGAAAACGTGATGATGCAGTCCGGCAGCTCCAGTATCTGGGGAGCTTTTCATCGACATTAAATTATGTTGTTTGACAAGTTGTCAGAGCTGACAACTTCCTTTCGTCCTGTTGGGCTGAAAAGCACTGTACTTGTAATGGTAATGTCGGATGAATTATCATACCCGACGGATAAAATATCTAATGAGTGTTTACATGAGAAGTTCCCCAGACGGCACCTTTGACCGTCTTATTAAAGGCCTGGTCACACCGCCCGAGCGTTGTCGGGGCGGTCGTGAAGCGGTAGGGAAAGAGGGTCGAATTTCGCTCTCAAAATTGGGGAAAAATCGAAAGCACAAATCGAAAACAAAAAACCAACAATGGTAAACGGTAGCGAGCGGTGATGATTTTTTTCTCTCCGCTCCACGACCGTTCCAACAACGCTCGGGCGGTGTGACCAGGCCTTATGCTTTAGTCACATCAACGAAACAGACTCGAAACCGGCGATGGTATGTAGCTTGGAAATAACGTAAATGGCTTTTGTCTGTCTGGGGTCTCTTTCGCCATACTCCCGACCTTTCGTTTGAGGACGCGTACGCTTATTTAGAACGGTAGTTCATTTTGGGAGAGACTTTTGGGCCCGTCGTCATGGTCGTAAAACTCCGTCCTGTAATGCAAATTGTGTGACATGAGATTTTTTTTCGTTTCGCATCTGGAACGGAAACATTCAATTTGCGTTTCGTGCGCAAAATTCTGGTTGCTACTATGGTAACAGCGATATATCTGATTTAGGACGACTTTCCAAATCCAAATTTGGTTCCTCCCAGAGCTCGAGAGGCCGCCCGGGGGACCCACTTCCATTGAATGGTGGATACCAGGCGCGCGCGACCACATGTAAAAAGGGAAAGAGTGGGTATACGTATAGGCCTATGTAGCGTTATGAGGGTGTGAGAAACAATGATTAAAATACTGAAAAGGGATATATTTCCACTACTTGTAGGGTGTCACAACCCAAATACTTGTTGAGAGATGCATTTTCATAATCTGGAAAGACCTTCCCTTGTTTAGGGTGCTTTTCGAAACCCCATGGTCGCGCCTGGTATCCACTCATCAATGGAAGTGTACCCCCCGGCAAACCCCCATTTCTGCGGAAAAGTAAAACATACTGCCCATTACATTGTGTGCTAGAGGCATATCGTTTATGTAGAAGGTGCTGGCAAAAGAAAAAAAACTCCGCAAATTTAGACGGTTTATGGCCTGTTGCATGCTGTGTACATGTCAACGCATGGGAAATGATTCTGCTTGAGAGGTGATCGGACCCATAGAATCAATTGCCAGTGATCCAAAAATAATGCACATTAAATGCAATATCGATTCGATGGACTGTAATGATCTATATCTAAGCCTTAATTCGGTAAGTTTTTCCTTACTCAATATGTACTCGATTTGTTTGAAAAACCACTTTCTTATCCATGTCATAATCTACATTTCGCATGTCTCCAGCCAGCTGGAGTCATAGCCATGATACAGGTACAGTCCCGCCGCGAGCTTAGGCAGGCAAATGGCATGGCATGGCATGCTGGTATCGTATGAAAGAGCTTTGCACACGAAAAGCAAGATCTATAGGGCCTGTAACACAAAGCTTGGCAATGATTGTAAAACAGTTTTCTACGTTTGATTGTATTGACTGTAGTGTGTAATCAATCTAGAAATTCGAGTCTATGATTAATCGTTAACTTTTGAGTTACCCGACTCTAATCTCGCGTTGTAGAGATTTGCGAAAGGTGCCTACTGTGACTGTGCTGCAACACTCTTTATCCCAGTGCACACATTACAATGGAAAACATATCCAGGGAACACTGAGAACTATCTATCATAGCGGAACCTGTACGCGAGACTTCGACACCAGCGTGGATAGGATTCCTGGGTGAAAATGTCACGTAATTCATACCTAAATACCACTGTCACGATTCGCTCCGCGATCAAAACGGTAGACTTACTCGTGGAGTAATCGTAGGGATCGTAATCAGATCAATCCTGGCAATCGTATTGTAAGTAGATAACATCTACTTCCCACTTTCACGATTCGCCCGGGTACCCACGATTGAAACGGTGATCTTGATCGTGTAATAATCATAGTGATCGTATCGGATCGCATCAGATCACTCGTGGCAATCGTACTGAGGAATAATAAGAATTGAACGGTCTAAAACTTTTCGCAATCAGTTACAATGTGCCAATCGTGGTGCTTTTAACGGGTCGCATGACAATGGGAACGAGGTATACTGGATTACCATGACAGCATACGATGTCAGTAATCATGCCAAAATAAATTAATTGGCGAGATTATCGTTTGTAATTCCGTAATCACCAGAAATGTTAAACATATTTTTCAGGTGTCATATATTTGATTTAAAAAAGGGTACCATGCATCATTAGGCCGATTAAACATAAAATGAATTTAATTGTTGAATAGATTCCTTTTTAAAGAAAACATTGCGGAAAACTTAACCAGCATTTAGTAATATTTTCTCAGAATCATGCATATTGTTTATTTCATAAAAACATTTTTTTCCATTCGGTTGATTATTTTCATTTCAAAACGCGTGTTATACATTTCTGAAGCAAGCAACGGCTCTCCATACATATGATAAATATCATTCCAATGTTTTCCCCAAACAGAATACGTAATTTTTATCCCAATAATGTTGGTTACATCACTGGGGAAATGTTGAGTTGCTGACATCTGAAGATGACGTAAAGAGAAAGATAGCTATCAAGGTGAAGGGCACAAATCAAAATGCCGAGAGACATGTTATTCACGCCCTAGATATTCAGCCGAGGTAGGTAAACAAACAAGAGAGGATCCAGAGAGGAAAAGGTGAGTTTAAAAGGGGTGAGAGAGATGATAAAACATGTATAGGGGTGTAGGGGTGCAGTAGTATACTAAGCGAGCAAAATTGTGAACCTTTTTAATATTAAAATGTAATTTTATGATGGATCTTGAGATAGTTATAGTAAGAAAATAATATTATAGATCACTTTTTTCCCCCTTTTTTTCTTGTTCGTGATTCTTTTTTTTTTCTGTGGCCCCAAGCGCCCCCCCCTGTACGCCAGTGTAGTTGTGTGTGTTGTGACAGAGAGAGAGAGGGGTGTAGTTGGATCAGAGGAAGTGAATATAGGAAGTAAGATTGAGGATATGTTGGGGAGGATAAGCTAAAGAGGGGAAGGGGCGGCGGAAATTTTAAGAAAAAACTAAAAAAAGATTCGTTGCATGCTTACGTTGTGTATGTATGATTGATGATTGCATATTGTATTATGCTTTTGAAGTCAAACAGACACATATTTTTCAAATGAGTAAATGGTCGGAAACACGGACCAAAACACTTTTGATAATAACCTAGAGATGAAGAAAAATCGAGCAAAGAACGCCCCACTTATCATTGGGGTACCTATTAACAGTTTGCTTGTACAGTTTGATAGCAAACTCGAAACCTGTCAATGCCATGTGCTTCCTTGCCGATTGAATACACTAATGCCCTATTAGATTAGTTTCTATTTGATTAATAAAAGTCCCAAAGGAGCAAGTCGCTTGGCACAATTGCATATTACAGCTCCCCATCACTTCGAGTGAGCATTAATGAGTCACGACATTTGACGGAAATTTAGCTATAATAGTTAGCCCTTGCAAGTTAACTGTCATATCACACAGAGCACAAATTACATCAATTACAGATATATCTGTATGCTACTTGTCAGTTTCGATAAGTATCTGTTTACCGACGTTCATATGGGGAACTAATTGCACACTCTGAGGGTGATCAGGTTGATTTAAGGCATGTTTGTACTTTTAAGGACTCTCTCAAACCCCCTCAAAACACGGTCACATTGACGCAACCAATCACAAAACGACCGATGATTATTATAAAATTGGTAGTGATGTATTAGGTGATGTCTGCCTAGTATTTAATTTTCACACGTGTGACTAAAGAATGAATATCGGCATTACCAACACTTTGTGCCGACGAAATACCCGACGGAGTATTATGTAGTAATTCTTCTCATTGCATAGAGTTAATCTAAAAATGGGCCTCCGGGTACTCATGCATTTTTAATATTCATAATTGAAACAAGGGTGGCTTGACACAACGGCATGCAATCGTCTGTGGAACGGCGATTGCCCGATGACCATTCACATGGCTGGATGCATTATCCATTGATGTAAACAATGATATCAAGCAACTGATGGTGTGGATAAGCTTCATCGTGGTGATGGATGATATTATAATGATTATTGGCTGCAATTTCGTGTTACAAGGTCAAGAACACACACTAGGCCTATACCTTATACACTATCATTCGGACTGGTATCGGTTTTAATGATGTGACTATAGTACGAACACGCAGTGAAAATCCTTGTTCCCACTATCATGTTTAACGCTACTCGTGGAGTAATCATAGTGGTCGCGTCATATCGTATCAGATCTTGAGATCAGTCGTGACAATCATTTTGATTGTAGAAAAAAATATATACCTAGTTTCCACTGTCACGATTTGCGCCACGTGAAACCACGGTCTTACTCGCGGAGTAATCATAGTGATTGCGTCATAACGTATCAGATCGTGAGGTCAGTCGTGACAATCGTTTCGGTTGTAGAAAACAAATTTAGACGGCTCAAAACCAAAATTGCCGCGATCAGCTATGCAAGGCCAGTCGTAAATGATCGCACAAAAGTGGGAATGCTACAAAAATAGTCGTATGCAGAGGTGCATAGAAGGATTGGATGGAGTCATAATACCAAATGTCCACGTTCACGACTTAATCGTGGAGAAATCGTAGTGATCTTATCAGTTCGTATCAGATCACATCAAATCATTCGTGGCAATCGTATTAATCGTAGAAATTTTTTGAATGGTTAAATTTTTTCCGAGATCTGTTACGAAAGATCAATCGCGGCTTTCGTAAAGGATCGCTCGACGGTGGAAATAGGTATAGGTGAGCTATAGGGCAATCGATATTAACACACGTGACATAAGTTCCATGCAGTAGCGATATATTTTAATCTTAAAGAGCGGCGCAAGATTTGCGAAGCGGGCAGAAGGAATTTATATAAAAAATTCAGACCAATTGATGAACATTGGCAACCATTAAAAAGTGTGGAAACTTAACTACTTATCATGCTTACAATTCAGAGCTTTCTACAATGCAAAGACTCCGGTGTTGTTTTAACACCAGCCCGGAATCTATATATGTCCACACCAGAGAAGTATTGAAACACCCAAGATTTGAATCAAATCGATGCTGTTTTAATACTTATTGGTGTTGTATATTAAACACCTATCTGGAGTTAGACCAAAACGAAACTGATATTGCTTAACACTTCTCTGGTGTGGATATATATGTATAGATTCCGGGCTGGTGTCACCAGAGTTTTTGCAGTCCAGTCGGGCTCTGTCTTACAAAGAGTTGCGAATGACACAGTGTACGTCAACATCCGAACTGCATGTCTGATCATTAATATAGAAGATTATGATGTATATGTTCATACATTCGTTTTCGTGCCCAATAAATTAATATCTGACTAAAGACAAGTTTAATTAAACTTGTCTTTAGTCAGATATTATTTTATTATGCACGGGAAACAATTATAAGAAGAATATGCTAAACTTGACATTTCAGAGTCGTGCTTTGAAGCATTCTTATGTATCATCATATTGAAAACGTAAAAAACAATTATGTTGATTATACATCTCTACAATAATGAATAGAGTCCATTCCCTGTAAGCCTATTATGACGAGAATTACAAAAAATCCCTTTCTGCCAATTTCGTGCACTATTATGCATAATAATGCATTGCATCCAAAACGTCCAATATTAGGCCTGGACATTCCTCATTATTGTATTTGAAGAGAAATACTTTGCACTGGATATTTTTCTATTAATTATACTGAATTATATGAACGAAAAAAGAAACCCGCATGATAGTTTTCACCTTCTGAAGAGAAAATTTCCCTTTAGGAGTCACGTGTCTGTCAATACGTATTTCCTTCCTTTTTACAGTAAGTATAATCTCAGGTCAGTAGATACAGAAGTTAACGGGAAAAAAATTACTTTAAGCCACACTAAAAGCCTCTTCTGGAAGAAATCGTTCTTATCCATTACATCTAACCCTGGATGGTTTAGAGAGAGAGAGAGAAGGAAGAAGTGAGAATTAGAGAGTGAAGCGAAAAAGAAGAAAGGATTCGTAGAGATTATTGTACAGTGAGTGCATGGGGCTATAGACCTTTGAAAGCGTTGAGGTTTAAATGGTATGCATGCGATAGAAAGAAAAAGACACACGCCGGTAGAACGAAAGAGAGAGAGAAATTATTTTGACAACTAAAAAAAGAGAGAGGAAGAGACACAGAAGGGGCAGAGAGGGGGAGATAGAAGAAAGAAAGGGAAAAGGGGAAAGAGAGAAGTAATTATGTTGAACACGACAATGAGAGAGGAAGGGGAAAGAGAGATGGAGATAGATAGATAGATAGATGGGAAGAGAAAGAGAAGGAGAAGAATAACGATCTATAAGAGTAAAAAAAAAAGAAAAGAAAAAGAAGAAAGATATGAAACGACGTTCATGACTCGCGGAGAGAAACCATTACAGAAGCATTGAACGAAATAGGAAATAGATCATTCAGCGCCAAGCAAGCTCAACGATCCGTGAGCCATTGAACGCAATAAATCAGAGAGGTTTGGAGGTATCATAAGAGCGGGAAATCATTGTAATGACTTCGCGACAGTTCGAGCTATTATCAGAAAAAAAAACAGTAGATAATTCATCTCAATCACAAATCGGTATAATAATTCTTTCATTGCTTCGATGAAATAATGAGGGCAATCTCTTTCATAAATTCAGGGGATACTTTGCTTTATTTTGTAGCTTCATGATGCAATCTAAGAAAGATATGAAACTGTTTTTAATCAAAGAAATTCAACGCGAGAGTCTCGAAGTCTATTCGTGATAATAAGGGATCTTGCTAGTATTCTACGATTACATCCGCACGACTGCGTTGGGTTACATGCTCAAATGAACTCGTATTTTAAAGTATATCGACTATTTTTTTCTACATAGGCTTCGATCTGCTGCATGAAAAATCATGGAAATGTCAAATGCACTCTAAGCAAAGAATAAAAAGCACCTTTATTGCCGAAATCTAGTCGGAGATTATTTCTATTCCAATGCTCTTGTGTTCATTTTATTTTGGGAATTTCATCTTCAGTAAAATTTAGGGGGTTACTCCCTAAAAAAATAGTGATTTTCAATCGCTTTTCATTTCTCTTGGTAGTGAAGTTACGGATCACCCAATTTGGAGTAAAACGAGCAGCATACGGTGAATAAAATTACAAAAACCAACTTTTCACACAAATTTTTATTTAAATTGATGGGACAGTGTAGTTTTCATTAAAACGAATTCGCATAATTCTAAATGTAGATTTGAAGATGAAAAAGAGGAGGTAACATTTTGAAGAAAACGTCACAAATATAAATGAGTTCGAACATTAACTTTGCATGACTTGCTGGTATAGAAACGACGTGATATTAAACACGACCTACATCATTTGCCGCAAACGCCGAACAATATTCTTCCATCTTAATTTTCATTTTGCTTGCACGAATATCATGACAGAGTGGAGAAAATGAGGAATAATTTAAGAACTCGATCAATAACTTCGCCAAATTGCAGGAAGGTGTAGGATGCACGCCCATCCTTCCGTTCCGAGATTTGTTCATCGATTTGTTTCCCCGCCATGCAAGACACGAAATATGCTGTAGTATTATGATTATGTACGTACATGTGCGATGCGATCAAGGTTTCGAAACGAATATGATTTCAAAATATTATCATTATGATTGGTACCTTTTTATGAGCATGCAGCGATTTGGTAATGTTGTGATTTGAACCCTATTTCACATGACCCGGATTCTGGTGCATGATATTCATAGGTAGAGTACACCTTATTGAAAATCTCAAACAGCACATAATGATATTTTGTAGTATCGAAATAAATATCTTTTCAATATATTGTATTAAGTGCATTTTTTAATCTATTGTTATTTATTTTCATTTTTATTTATGTATCCATTCACTTTTATTTGATTGATTTTTTTTTTTTTTGGGGGGGGGCTGAATGTAAAGATTGATGAAGATAATGGCAATTGGTAGAAAAGACAATCGAAATGGCATTCCACTAAATGATTTATGTTGCCATAAAAACGGTGGTTGTGTAGTGAACTAATTACGACAATTCTAAAATTGAATCATTTGAAAAACACAATATTGTTAGTTAAAGCGATGAGACGGCTTGAAACAATTATTAAATGTTAACTATACACATGTACGCTGTTCCTCATAACATTTTTTTTTTAAAGAATAGTAATCAAAACGCTGCGCCGTGGCGATGTCGACAAAGGACGTTTTACACATTTTATGTGATAAAATATACGGGCTTATTCCATTAACTATCTTTTTCATTTTTTAAGAATATAATACCGCGGAAAATAAGAAAAGTTATTTATGAAAAAGTACCACTCCATTGGTCATAACGATAAAAGCCCCTTATATTTAATCTAAAACACTTTAAACAGTATCTTTCACTCTGCTTTTATAATTAAGATATAGGGATGAAGTATTTGGATCACGGACAAATCTAAAAGACATTAACATACACTATCTAAATCCAGACTCATTTTAAGTTAGTATTAATATTTCCCCGCCAGTACTGCATTATTCTACAAGCAAAACAATGTTTTTGTATGACCTTATTAAAGTTGTTTCTAATTGTGATGATAAGATATTTGAAAAAAATATTGATTTTTATTTGCTCATCAATCATTTTTTTTGCGTTCACAATATATTATCAAAAATATTTACATTATTTTCAATATACAAAATAATCCATATTGTACACAATATAAATATAATACATAATGAAAAAAAAATGTTGTGGGCATATACTTCACATTTTAATAATAATAACAAAAAACAGTAACAAATGAACGCAGGAGGCCGCCATCGTGAGCGGTTAAATTGTAATTGATGGCGGCCTCATAAAAAAGGGTTCGTGACTAAGATTGGTATACTGAACAAGTGGGTGCAATGCAGGTGCGGGTGCTGTAGGCAGCAGTAGAATTTATTAATATAATGATTATCATTTTTCGGCATTCTTTATTATGTTAACTCTCTCAATTATGAGTAAGGTGGATGTGTGCGTCTGCTGTTTTTTTTTTTTTTTTGTTGGGGGGGAAGGGGGTTGGAATTGGGTTGGTGATGGCTTCTTATCTCATACCCATATGCCCTTAATATGTCACCGCTTTCATCCCTCGGATTTCATTTAATCGCATAGATAGGTCTCACTGACAGACAGTTCGCATTCTATCTTTCATTGTCATGACATGCGTCACGAAAGCTGTACTCATCCCGAAGTGGGCTCCCTCCCCACCTGTTTATATTCGATCATGTTTTCCTTTCGTCACTCCTTTACTTTGTTCCATTTGTAGTACTCGCCTTCCCGATTAACACCTCAGTCACATTTTCTCAACGGCGGCCGTTTTTTCACATTTATTTTTGTACCAGCTACATATAGGTATAGCTTGTTTTCGACTCGCCCTATATACGGTCACCGTAGAGCAGATGTGACTGGGATATATACGAGAGAGTGAAAACGTAGTATTGTATTTTTTGTACTTCTACAATGGAGTCTAATTAGGTTCCATACATGAAACGAAGCCGTTTATCCCGCACCCCACATAATACGTTCGTTCAGTCCCATTTATGGGATTTTGTGTTATAAACAAAAGCCAGGTTCCAAAAACAAACCGTTCAAAAAACAAACCAGGTTCCAACAGTTACGCTTATAAAACTTTCCATATACTAAGCAATCAACTCACACAAAAAATCACTTTATTGTTTACAACAAACAGATTTTGCAATTGCGTGTAGGAATATATTTTGTTCCATTTATTAATCGATTCCGTTTCTTGGTTTTATTTATATCAATACAAGCATAATCTTCAGAGAATGTAATTAGCCATAAATCTAACGTCAAGCTTCGAAGGAAAGCAAATGATGCGTTTCGAGGCATGAATGAATATAGGCAGAAAATAATAAGGCTCATTGGGCTTGACTTACAATGGCATGGAAAGACATTCTTAACAACCAATGTTTGTATGTGGGTATTGGGACCCGTTGCATTAAACTTTTGCATACAAAAATTCTGGCCATTTTTTTTCTATTCATAGCAAAGATAACCCAAATGTTAAAATATTGCCAATTATCAATTTCAACTGCCTATGCTTAAAATATCTTGTTATCTATTGTCACTTATTTTTGGTCCAGTGACTATAGTCGCTGGTCCAGACACTAGACTCGAGGCAGTATTGTGTGTTCCTGAGCACTTGGCTTAATCCCTGTCCCCTCCCCAAATTTTCTTGTAATGTATGTACGATTTCAACGTATTGTTTATTATTATGTAATTCATCTTGAATACAAACTGAATAATAATACATTTATCTTGTTCGTGTGCACGTTTTAATGCAAATAAATATAGAACATTAAAAGTCAACAGAAGTGGCTGTAAGTTCGCCACAAAAATATTGTTTAAGGTTGGTAGAGTTTAACATATTTAAGGTGGAATGTGGCAAGGTGAATAATTTTTCAATCGTTTTGCATCGGAGAAGTAAAACAAAAAATGAAGAGGCTGATCACCTTCATAAGCATTTTCTAGCCATTCACATCCATTTATTGTGGGGCAAAGAATTATTTATGAAGATAGACAGATATTCGTGGTATTTTCATAAATATTTTAGGTAAAGCAAATGGGCTCTTATTTTGGCACTCCATAATTATTTTCTTCGTGAGTTGGGACATCTTTTTATCCATGCAATTTTTTTTACAGGCCGCTTGTATACATGTAACGATAATTTTTTTTTTCGTTTTGAAATATATTTCTATTCATAGCAATGCTAAAATACCATCAATTATCACAGCTGTATATATCTTTTATATTTTGTTTTTAACATACGGATTGAAATACATCGCAGGACGGAGAGCGATTTTAACAGTCAGTTCATACCAGGAGGACATGAATTATGCTGGAAAATGAAGCAGCTGATTTAATACTGAAACGACCCGATTGCATTGTATAATGGCAAGTATAAGTCTTTGACATCAAATCTGCGCCTCGCTATCGACCTACATGGGACCTAGAAATAAGCTACAGACTAGATGACAGGCGAGCATATAATATTATAGTATTTAACTTTCCAAACGAAGCAAGCATAATTCATTCCGCCCTTACAATGCCCCATTTCTTTGACAGCTCCAGGGCGAGTTGACATTTTTGACCGTCGCGAAGACGACCAAGACGGTGGCGCCGTCGGCAAAGGTCACGGCGATTTCGAAAGATCTAGATCACAAGGGAATCCTGATGACAAAATCCCGAGTATTAGCTTAAAAAAACTTGTAATTACATTTTTTTTGTATGCAAATGAAATATACGGGTTTCGTTCATTTTGAAAATGCCTCATGTAGCTTTGTTTAGATGCTATAGTTAATACCTGAATTTTTTTATCAACCCCATTTTTAATTCTCTTCTCATCACATCAAAAATACATGATCACGGAAAATGAACCTCGTTATCAAAAGGTAAGGACATTGCTAAAGGAAATAAAAGTAAATATTTTCTCGTTTTACATGTTTTAGACGACCCCATTTCATCGAAATTTGCTTGAGTATTGCATTGTTCGCATTGTGAAAAAGAGAAATCAAAGCTGACACATTAATAATACCCGTGTCCATGAGACCTAAAATAGCTCTGTCTTCTTTTCTGCATATCATTTTGATTCAATGATGACAAGGCAGATAATGATCAACATGACATTAATCATGTTGAATGTGTCACGCGCGGTTTTTCTCGTAAGCGTGATAAGAGGAATATAGCATCTCACATGATGAAGATTATCACTTCGAGTGATCTAGATAACGCATTTAAAGTTTGAGGTGTTTTAATTTTCTGCTCGTGACATAATTATTCGTCTTATTTAACTTCTTGGTTTTACATTAACTCTGGTGTCCCCTGATTATATTTCGATTTACGATTTTGTTTTCAAAGGGATTTGATTTATTTCGATGAATCACTGCCAAACGTATGAATGCATCACTTGAATCCTTAAATCATAAATACATAAAGCTGCCTTATTCAGAATGCAGATGCGTCGGGCAAGCATTATACTCTTCCATAAATCAAAAATTATTTCAAAATTAACCCATGCTCGCAGACTACGCCGTTAGATTCCAAATGTTAAAGCAATTACACTCGATTACGCTACAAGGCTTCAAAAGAGTTATTCAAATGTAACGTGACATTTTTCTTAATACCATGATCTGACACTCTTTTAAAGATATTGAACATGTTAAATTTTTAAGGAATCCTTACAGAACTATTGACGCTCATTATTGTGAGTCTACTTATTCTGCATAATTACCTGGGGCTAACCTTGATTAGCTTGTCAAATTGTGCCTTTTGATCGGTCGATAAAAAGATTTTGGAAATCTTTATTGGATAAAATATATCGTGATGTAAGACCCAATGATGTAACCTCTTCCCATGATTAATATCTGAGCATGTGCATCTTGGCCTGGGCTAACAACTCCATATTTTATGAAAAAAAATTCTGGCATGACGTGATAATGATGTAAGAAGATATGAGGCAATATAAAGACTACATGTTAACAGGATTTTCATAAAATAAAGAAGAAAAGGTTCACTTGGCGATCTAGGACGAGGGAATGATGGCGTAAAGAAAGACCTTTGAAAAAACCAGACCTTTTAACATTCAAGGCTATTTTCTTGATGCGCTTTCAGATCTATTTTGCGAAATCGGATACGTCTCAGCACGGGACTACACAGTTTGGAACAATAATAATGCTCTAAGGTTTTCTGCAAGAAAATGCCTAGGAGCCCTTGATATTTTATTTTATTCAGAATAAAGGAGACAGTGACAACAGTTAATTTAAGGTACAAGCATCTAAAAAAAAGAAGTAATCGGATTATAGTATCACATTATTTTTTTGCAATTATTGGTTGTATTTGCCATTTTGTTAAAGACGAAATTAAGGAAAAGACTATAACCTTTTATTAAACGGAACATGCTTCGAGGTTCAGACCCCATCATCAGCCTAAAATCATCGAAACATGTTCCGTTTAATAAAATGTAATGTTGTTTTCCTTATTATCGTCTTTAAGTTGATATCGTGTCGTTCTTTTGGAAATGTTTTTTTTTGCTGAGAGAATGTCAAAATATCGTAAAAGATTTAAAATTGACGAGTGAAAGAACCAAAGAGGCGAAAAGGAACATCAAATTTACAACGGCTTATGTTTAATTCCCAAACAAAATTAACATATGAAATTTGGCAGAAAACACTAAAACATGAAACATAAACCTAATTTAGTCTTTTGAAAATAGTTTCTCGAGCATTCTCTCTATCCCAAGTACAAGTATACGTAGTCAGATGGGTGTTTCATAAAGCTGTTCGTATAAGTTAAGAGCAACTTTAAGAACGACTGGTGATCCTTTCGTGTGGTAAATGGTGTACACTAAAATATTAATTGGTAATGGCTTTGTAGCGCATAAGAAAGGTTCGCCAGTCATTCTTAAAGTCGGTCTTAACTTATGAATAGCTTTATGAAACGGCCCCCAGATTAATTATCACTTGCAAATAGAGAATACATCTCTAAAGATAATAGTTATGCATCATTATAATCATCGCTTCGTTGGTTTAAGACGAGAATATAATGGAGTTACGTAATCAACTGTTGGACTCGTCCCGTCGGCGCCATTATTCGTAAAAAAATACTGCCTCTAGCACCTGCATCTAACCGTCCCTGCACACGGCAAAAAAAAATCGTAATTCGAATGATTCCAGTGAAAAATAAGGCTAATGACGAATTTTTAGCACGTGTGAAACCAAACTAGAATCACGAGCGCTAATAACCATAACGAATTCAAAGTTCTTCCCCGGAGGTGTTTCACTCAAATTACGGTACCAATTTTCCGTGTGAAAGGTCAAACGATTCGTAAGACAAATTGCAATCATCATTACAATGATGATTCAAGATTCACGTGTGAAAAGGTCCTGATTTATAAAAAAAATAAAATAAATAAAAAACGGATATAAATGTGCCATCTAATAACAATCATAATCAGTACAGCATTTTATCCTATAACATTGATGAAATTAAGTGCGGCATATTTGGTAGGAAAATGTAAGATCTTTAATCTGTAAACCTTATTATTATTCTGTTCTCATCACATGGTGAAAGTTTATACGTCTTATCCTCAAAGATTATATTGATTAAATGGATATTTTAAGCATTGCTCGAGAATTTAGTTTGATCACAAGCGCTGGTGATAAATTTCTATTATCACCCCGTTCTCCTCACATGGCGAAAATTCACACTTGTCAAATAATAATAATAAAAAAAGAATATTCAAAGCATTGTTCTAGTATTTTGTTTGAACACTACACAGGTGATAAATCGCTATCATCATTCCGTTTGCATCACACGGTAAAAATTCGAAGTTATTATGATAAAAGACTAATGAAAATTGATATTTAAGCATTGCTCTACAATTGGATTCGTTCAAAAACACTGGCCATAAATCGCACAGCTTCGTCGCAATATAACATTTTGTGTCACACGCGGCTCACCTTATTTTTCATAGCATCGATAATTCTCTGATAAAGATATTGGTTTCCGTTAAGCAGAAATTAAAAAGTTGAATGACCAATAAAAACTGATTATAGATTGATTTTATTTAAAAGAATAAAGAAGAACCCATTCAATTATGTAAATCATGTTTGCGTTACACATACTTAAAAATAACATTCTGTTGGTGTAACATGTTTGATGGGTACGCGGAATAAATTAGATTTCCCAATGATGAGAAGTTTTGAATGAGAATAGATATCAAACATCTGAATGTAAAGCTGAATGTTGAAAATGTATTCTCATTGACACGATTAACCGACACAACAACAACAACAACAACAAGTATTTTTCAGGTGCATTCACAGACATCATTATGATTTCGTGGAAAGCGCATTTTCCCAGTTTGCAATATTGACATATGAACAAAACAAATCTCGAGGACTCTAATAGAAAATGTAAGAATATTGAATGTTTGATGAAATATCAATAAGGATTGCAATTAAAAGAAAACAAACATCAAAAGAATATACTCGTTAAATCGTGCAAAATCCCAAAACAGATAGGTCTACATGTATGAGTAAAAACGTTATTAAAAGTAAATTATGAACGATAACGCTTACCCCTTTTTAGTACTCATTTTGATATATCCCGTTCGATATGATGATGATAATCCAATCAATTTGTATCTCAACTGCGAATCAATCAGACGAAGGGCTTGGCTGACCCCCTACCATAACGGTTACCAAGCAAACACGAGCGAGAAATAGATGGAGAGACGCGCAAAGGATAGCGATAGTGAGTTGGGGAGAGAGAGTATCCCCTTCCTCGTCCAGCGTCAACTCAGCTTATGAACGGAAACGAATCCTTAAAAGAAAATGCGAATTCATCTTGAAAGTCACTGAATGTACGTAGCTGCAGCATATTAGGGGAGACACAATACTTGTGATGTAAACGACTACGTCGTAATATGATTTGCATAGACCGTCGTGTTGGGTTACCGCCGTCGGTGGCATGTAGCCACTGCCCAGTGCTTAAGTAGATAAACTCGATCAATTTTACTGGTAGCAAAGCAATGAGATGGGAAGACTTGGAGCGATTAATATCACTCCGTGTGCAACAGATAGACGCGCGCAGTATTGCGATAAACAAGCTATATATGACATTCGGTTTTACACGTTGTGACTGTCAGCTATAGTTTACTACCATCGTGACCATTGAGTAATAATAAAAATATTACGCTAAGTTAGAAATACAAGATTAAGTTCTTTAAAACTCGTTTTGCTATAATTTTGTTAATGTTTAAGTCTCTTATTGCATCATTGTGATATTATTTTACTCAAAATAATTTGGCAATTTCACATCATATATTATTTAGTGGTTTTAATTGTTGCCTTCAACAAAAAAAGATAAAACGCTGTAGTCTCTTCTTTCTACGAGTTGTGATAAATCTCAACGGTGGTAAGCAAGTTACACAGTAACGTAGATTGCCCAGTCCTGCCATTCTCTATCTCGAAAAAAAAATAATAATGAAACCGTGCATGCGTGGAAGTTTTAATCTACCGTGCTCTCTTTACTACCGATGTGATGCATAATTAATTATTTCATTTTAATGACAAAGTGTTTCAAATTTGTACGTCGGATTGGATAGCGCTTTCTCATTGTGATAAGACTCACTCGCATCATTTGGTGAATCAAAATATTACCATTACAATCTCTTGTTTAAAAAAGGCAATCTTTACAGATAATCTCCATCGTATCGTGGATAACAAATACTTTCGTGAATACACGAACTAGCTATAGCTGGCAATATAAAGAGCATTTGCTTTGGAAATTTGATTTGGAACCATTCTACCAATAAGGTGAATCCAAATGAGATGACACTGACATCCCCAGTTCCTGACATCCACTAAATTGTACCTGTAATTTGTTAGTAATAGACCTACCTCTTTTCATAAGGAAATTCCTCATCAGTTTATCAAGTCTATCCTGACAGTCATGCATTAACTATCACTGCTTTTTGGCTAGGCCTATTAGTATTGTCATGATTACGTTAGCACCCCACCCGCCATGTTCCACCCCCATCCCCTCGGAAGTTATTGCCGATCGGTTTTCTTTGTTGCCGTTTTTGTGGGTACCCGTAATCTGTGTGTGTGGTATACACTCTAAAAAAAGAGTAAAAATCAACACAGTATTGGATAGAAAGAGAACATTCATGCTTGCTGGGTATTTTTTTTTATTGCATATTGGGCAAAATGGATTTCTTAATGGTAAATTTTAACGCAACATTGTGTAAAATTTACAATGTATTTGGTATCAGCTTACCCAGCAAACATTGATGTTCATATTTTACCCATTAATGGGTAAACCTTTTTTTAAAAGAGTGTATGGGTATATGGAAGCTTTACACTGTAGCAGTTAGTGAAAACTACAACACCTTGTTTGTAACAAACGTTACGGAAAGCATGCAGGAACAGGAGTGTGTTTGAACCCTCAACCTTACAGTTTCAGGGTCCTGTGAGTGAACCACATTATCACCTTCATTCACTCCCCGTTAGTAATGGGGGAATGAACTACAGTTGATGACTTAGTGGTCTGTGAACTTCTTAAACGGCGGCGGTGGGGGGGGGGGTCTGCCTTCTATTGCCAGGCGCTTGGTGTGTTGTAAGAGAGAAGGGTATAATAATGATAATAATAATAACAATACTGATAATGATACTGATAACAATAATACTTACACTAATAATAATTGTAATAAATTATGTAAAGCATTGGAAAAGAGCTTACGACTGAAGCTGTAAGCTTGTGGAAATATGTGCAAGGCAATAATTGAATATGATTCAGGAATCATGTTCTATATAATATGTTCCTTTATTATTCGTAATGTATTTCCAAACATGCTTTTTAAAATGACAAATTTGTAACCAAATGTGTCTGCTTGGAAGGGTATTCAATACAGTGGCTCCATTTTATACAGAATTAGCGATTTTGGTAGACATGCCATTGAATAGAAGGGAAACTCAATTGGCTCATTTAACCTTCTTTATTTTACATCAAACTACATAATGCATACATACAAATATCATACAATAGAACAAACCGTTCCGAGATTAATTAAATACGTAGCCTGAGATACGAAATGTCACAAAAGTGTGGATTCTTAATGAAAGCAAAGCTGGAATAAAAAACACACGCTCCAATTCTGAAAATAACGATGGTAACGTGCCTCAGAAGTCAATCACAACCAAGGTATCCATGTTCTTTCCATAATGGCAAAGCTACAATAATCGTAGTTTTCAATGTGAAACCATGGAAACGGGTCCTAGGTTATAAAGAAAATCACAAAGGCCGGGTCACATCTAGACACCATCTCCCCTGGCGTTTATCAATGATTAACCTCCTACATTACAGTGTTGTAGTCAAGGCTCAAACCTCCAAGGCCAAGGCCAAGGCCAAGGCTTTAATACCCAAGGCCAAGGCTTCAATAACCAAGGCTGAGGCCAAGGCATGGAAACCCAAGGCCAAGGTGAAGGCCTGAAAACCTCAAGGCCAAGGCCAAGGCCAAGGCATTTCAATTGTACAATATATGGAAAAAAATTAGACAACAATGCTTAGGCGGCATACATGACACACAGGACCAAATGTATAAAAGGTGTGAGCGAGCAAAATTTTCGACCCTTGTACATTTAAACCAAAATAATTTCTTCGGAGGCAAAATTTAATTTAATCTTAAAATTAAAATAAGTTTATAGTTACCTTCGTACATTTAATTATTGTTCTAGGCGATTCACATTGCAATAATTATTATTACCAAGGTGATCTGATCCTGGCATGCCCATTCTTAACATACGTCTTTCTCCTCTACCTGGGACAGGGGAGACAGAATTTTTTTTTGGGGGGGAAGGTCAAAGCCAAAAATGCACTTACAGTATAAGTCAAAATGAGAATTTTGGTGCAAACAGATGTTTTCAAAATGAGATTATCAACTGTGTGAAGAAGTTGTGTGTTTTGTGGAAATTAAGTTCAGCAAAGCTTTTTTAAGTTATTTCTAATTGATAAGACAGATATTTTGATTAAGGCTTTAATTTCCCGCTATAGAAAGCATAGCGAGCAAGTGGTTTTGAAAAAAAAAAAATTGAAGTTGTAAAACTCGATTTTGGGTCAATTATGGTGCTAATCACTGTTAAAAGGGCATCCTTGCGAGATGTTGTAATAAGATGTAATAAGAAATGAAATTTAAATATTTCGAGCTGTTTTTGTAATCATGGAAAAGGTGTGCATCTTACTAAACAAATTAACGCGAGCACAAAACACAAGCTGAAATTTTTACTGACCAGAAAAGGAAGCTGTTCTGGACTGCATTTAGTGACTCATAAATAGGATACATAACTCACCAATCAAATAATGCGAGCGCAAAGCGCGAGCTCAAAAATTTGTAATATTCCGACCTAAAAACTAGACATTCTAAGCATTTTTTTTGGTGTAAATTGAATGCGAACCTTACTTAACAATAATTTATGCAAGCACAATCCAAAATTTGTTGATTTTGAAACCTAAAATTTTGCTCTGTATGCCATGCTTGGCCCCTCAAAATATTTGGCTCATCATGCCATTGATGCCATAGCCCATTTGGAAATGACAAAATTGAAGTTTGTGTTCAAGTTTACCGAATCTTTTCAGAATATCATTAAGACTTAAAACATTATTGTTGGTCAAAGAAAATAATACAAGGAAAACCTAATGGAATAGAAATCAACCTTGTTATCATTCTTTAGAGTAAGCTATTTTTAAAGTATGAAAATTGTTGTCAAAATTGCAGTCAGATCTGTCAGAATTATTCCTGTCATAAAATCACTATAATCAGTGGCGTAACGTGGGTCACGGCATGGGGGGGGGGGGGCACCAGCAAAAACTTGGAATTGCCTAGTGAGCGCGCGAGAGCTTAAAATTTTTGATATTCAAACCTAAAAAGGGACATTACAATCAATCTTTTGTAATCATGATACGTACCTGTCTCGCTAAATAATGCGAGCGCGAAGCGCGAACTGAAATTTTTGTAAATATTGACCCCAAACAGGAAGATTTTAAGGACTATATTTTAGGAATCTTTTATCTATTAAGATTATACACATCTCACCATAGTCATCTAATGGGAGTGCCAATAAGCGCTTGCTGATTTTGTTAGAATCACATCTAAACATGCACATAAAGCACTTGTAATCATGATTAACATACCCATCTTACTAATCAAATCTTTCGAGCGCAAAGCGCGAGCTGAAAATTTAGGAAATTCAGACCTGAAGAGGGGCATTTTAAGGCTTGTTTGTAGGAATTCAAGAAGACCTTACGTAGTTCACTAACCAAATGATGCAAGCGCGAAGCGCGAGCTGAAAATTTTTGATATTCAGATCAGAAAACAGAAAAAGGGACATTTTAAGGACTCATTCTAGGAATTGATGGAGAGCAGACATCTTTCACCAATCCACTACTGCGAAAGTAAGCACGGACAGGAAATGTTTTATATTAAGACCTTAAAATGGGACAATCACTTAAAGTATTCATGAAAAAGAAGCATACTATTGTACATGTAAAAGAATAACTCGAAGTGCGAGGAAATATATTTGGTAGTTTGGTGTATATTGACTTGAAAACGGGAGGTTTTAGTATAACAGGATTATATATCTCGGTAAACAGACAATGGGAGCACCAGGAACAATGAAGACATATGCCCTGAGCAATTTATGTTTCATTTATATGAAAAAATGTTTCTAATGTAATGTAACATAACATAATTATAACATTATAATGAACATTAATGTCTTCTTTCCCACTACGTTTCTCTTCCTTTCTCCCTCTTTTCCTCCTTTTTTTTTAGTCAGCCGATTGGGGGGAGGGCACGTGCCCCCATGCCCCCCCCTGTAGTTACGCCACTGACTATAATCCTTATCATAATTATTATCATTATTATTGATATGGTCATTATCCTTATTAGTCATGATTACATCATATTACCAATAAATAATATTAATTTTCATCACTTCTCTTTGTTTCATAATTATGTGATGATAATTGCAATTGATGGCACTGCTAAGTACACTTACTGCTTCTGCTGCTGCTACTGCTGACTGGTAGTATTTAGTGTCATTAGATATACAGAACAATTGAAACATTTATAATTACTTATATAAAACAAATAAAAGTACAAAATACAAAATGCCTTGAAAAAGCCTTGAAAATGCCTTGAAAATGCCTTGAAATTTCAAGGCTCAAAATCCTCAAGGCCAAGGCCAAGGCCCTCTCAAGGCCAAGGCTTGAATGTTCAAGGCCAAGGCTTTGAAAAAATAGGCCTTAAGGCGCCTTAAGGCCAAGGCCGAGCATCAAGGCACTACAACACTGCTACATTATGAGGGTTCTGGGAACCATATTTCAACAGGGGCTGCTGTTTTGTAAAAATAATCGAAGATAATTTTGGTCGGAAAACTTTAGACATGCAAAACATTTGAAAAAATACGCAAAAAAAAATTATCGCTAAAATCAGGTGAATTTTCATCTAATTTCTATCATATCCCCAGCAACAAATCTTGAGAGGGGGGGGGGGGTGGAGGTTGATTCACCCCCATCACCATCGCTTTCAAGAGCTATGTACTTTATCTAAACAAACAAAAAATCCAGTGCTCCAGTCACAGCAATGAAACCGACACTAGTTACCCAACCGAGGGCCCGCTGTCCGAAATAATGTAGTAGCTTTGATCTGTCTGAGATCGGTTTCTGTGGAGTGTGACTGCATATAACATTATGCGGGTAATTTAGTAATAGATTAAAAAAAAATATTAAGTTCTTTTCTCACGCTCACTAACAAAACATAAACCTACTACTTTCAACGACGAGTCTATACCATGCAATTATTGAAACATTACTGTTTGACAAAAATCAAACGGGAAACCTTTCCTTTTTGCGGCAGTAAATAACCAATGGACTCAGTCAATTGTCATTCCAATTGTTTTAGTTCTTATTAGAAACATTTTGAATAAACCTAATTTCTTATAATAAAATACAAAAGAACAAGTGGGGATATAATCAGCCCACCTAATGAATATTCATAAGGACATGCCTGGTATACTGTTTCACTGGAATAATGCAAATCTTTAAAATTTAAATAACTTCGTTATTTGTTATCCGATTTTGATCAAATTTTCAGCATTTTACTTTCTGAATTTTACTCCATTTATTAAGATATAAATATCACCAGTTTGGACCATCCTTTTATTGATATATTCCGATTTTTGCAGTACCAAACACTTTTCAGTCTTCAGGTCTTATAAAAGTTGGGTACGATAGCTAAATTTCCTCAATTAAAACATTCGAACATCAAGGGAATGGGGAGACTATTATCCCTCTCTCTCTAAACAATATCAACACACAATCAAATGAAGATATGAACATGGCATTCGTTATGAAAGGAGAACATTAAACTAAAGAATGGAAAAATTACATTACATAAAATCATCCTAACTAAAATTTTGACAAAATTTGTCGATATATTTTAAAGGTTAGGCATTGTCTATGGTATGGGGCACCGTTTCATAAAGAAGTATTACTATGGCAACTTTGTCGTTATTGTAACTATTAATCTTGATTATGATTTGCTGCTGTAGTAACGAGCCCGTGTGTCGTATCCAAACCAATCGAACCGTTCATCTTATTCTTGCAGGGAACTAAAGTAAAGTATCACTAAAGTCTAAACAATTAATTTGTAATGTACAAATTCATGCAGGTAGTAATTACACATAAAGGCCTATACATTATATCTTATATTTCATACTCTATCAACTGGGTAATAAAATAAATTATGTATAGCTATTTTTTATGATTATGCAGAATAATGTCGAAATATGAGCGGCCGATAAAACTTTACGCTTGTAAACTCTAACAATTCGCTAACAGAATAGGTGTATGACATAGATTATTACATAAATGTCAAAACTCACCCGCGTACTTTACGAATGTGATTTTGACAGGATGTTTCAATGCAGCAGATGGAATAGCCTTTGACTATAAAACATTACAGCATTACAATCAAGGACAGATCTCACATATCAAGCAGGTGATTCAGTTATCATACATAATATTAACGGCATATCGTGTTTTATTTTGTACGCGGGAGGGTGTGTGTGCGTTGGTATGTAAGGGTGTGTGTGCGTGTGTGTCATTGCATAATATACAAATATTCAATGATGATGAGTGTGCAAGTTGAACCAGTCTATTCAGCGAAGCGGAGTTGAATAGACTGTTTCAACTTGCAGAAATTGTTTGTCACTTTTGACGACGGTTTCCAGATACGCCAATTCTACTGGGCATCGATATTGCTTCGATAAACACTTATTGTGTGCAAAATCACGAGGATTCTCATTAATCTTGTTAAATCTTGGTAAATCTATAATTTTCTGGGGAACTGATTGCAGTAAGGTATTTCATCAACATGTTATAGCTCACATACAATGAACAGCATATATTTTCTGCATATTGGTTTGTCTATTCAAGAAGATGAAGTTCACCTATATACGTTGAGTGCAGCACAGTATGGATAAGATAATTTCTTACAGAAGGAATAAACGAAGCCAAGCGCAAAGTAAGAGTTCGAGAGAAGGGAGTTGTATAACTAACCGCCCTTTCACACGGTAAAAAAAAATTCGTAATTTGAATGATGATTTCAGTGAAAAATAAAGCAAATGACGAATTTTTAGCACGTGTGAAACCAAACTAGAACATTATTAGAATCACGAACGCTAATCACAGTCACGATTTTAATAGCAATCATCATTTACAATCATAGGCGGATCCAGGGGGGGGGGGCGAGGGGCCCGCCCCCCCATTGGCGGAGCAAAAAAAAAGGAAAGAAAGAAAACAGGTAAAAGAGAGGAGAAAAAAGAAGAGGAGGAAGACGAGTGAATGAAAAAAATATAATGAGGGGAAGACTATATAAATTTTTCGCTCGCGATTCGCGCTCGCACTAATAGGTGATTTACACAACTTGTTCAATATGGAGCTTATCAAGTTTGGAAGTCAACATACAAAACATATTTTATCTCGGAAATCGAACTTTCATTATTTTGTGTGATTTACAAATTGATTTTTATAAAGTGCTCTTTAAAAATGTCAGCTTTATGGTCTGAATATTAACACTTTTTGCTCGCGCTGCGATTTTGATTTATTAGGTACTTATCATTTTAGTGCATTCAATAAAGTTTTCAAAATATCCCCTTTTAGGTCTGATTGTCAAAACATATCAGCAAGCGCTGCACGCTTGCATTTTGGTTGGTGAGTTATATGTATCTGTATTGATTACACAACAAACTATCCTTTTCATGACAGTTTATAAAAAATTCCGGTTCGCGATTTGCACTCGCATTTAATTCCGAGCCCTCATTATGCATAAATAAATAAGATATCAAAAATAAAATTGTCCCCTTTGTTTCATCTCGCGCTTAGCAAGAGGAGTAGAAAGATAGTCATCATTTTAAATATGATGACATGTCCTATGTCAAAACTCAAGTAATAATAATGAAAAATATTTAGTTCTTTATTACGTGCGATTCATTTCCACCTCACAATTTTCCTACAAAGTGCTTAAAATATAGAGCTGAAATTGGCCCTTTTTTAGATCAAATGTTTTATGCACGCACTTCGCGCTCGCTTTGATTTTCATAATAAAATATGTATTTAGAATGCCTAGATTCTAGGATTAAATCTGAAACACACGAGTGCATCTGCTCGCACTTTGTGCTCGCATTCTTAATGTAGGAAGATCACCTATTACTCATCCTTTTCATGATTTACAATTCATGAATAGAGTGTCCCGTTTTGTAGGTCTAAATCTCGAATTTTTCCGCTCGCGCTTCGTGCTCGCATCAACTGTTTAGTTATATAGCTATCCTGTTCACGATTACAAATATTCATTAAAATTTTCCATTCTTTATATAGAAATGTCAAAAAAAATTCAACTCGCGCTTCGCGCTCACATTATTTGATTGTTGAAATACTTAACGTCTTCATGGCTAAGTGCAAGCAGTCCTTAACAGGTAGGGCCTACCTTTCGATCAGTTCAAAACGTATATAAAAATTTTCTGCTCGCACTTTGCGCCCGCATTATTAACGTAAGGAAGATCCCCAATAACTCATCCTTTTCATCGTTTACAAAACATTAATTGAGTGTCTCGTTTTAGGTCTAAATCTCGAAATTTTCGGCACGCGCTTCGCGCTCGCATCAATTGTTAAGATATATACCTATTCTGTTTAAGTTACAAAAAGGGCATAGAATTTCCAATCTTTAGTTAAAGTTTCAACAATTTTCAGCTCGCGCCTGGCACTCGCATTAAGGTCTTCATGGCTAATTGCAAGCAGTAGGTAGGCATAGGCTACCTTTTCGATCAGTTCAAAACGTGTATAAAAAAAATCTGCTCGCGCTTCGCGTTCGTAGTATAGTTACATACACATCTTTTTCAGGATAACAAACATTGCCTAGAATGTCCAAATTTTAGGAAAAAATACATAAATGAAAAAAATAATAAGCTGCTCGCGCTCGCATTACATAAATAAGGATTATGATATTATATATGTTGATTTATAAGAATAAAGCTAAGAAGTAACTATTAGGACTACCCCTTCAAAGAAACAAACAAAAATCATGTTCGAGCGACCGATCGGGGAAAATATGGCTGAAAAAAATTCCGCCCCCTCCCCTATCATGCCTATTAGCGAAGTCTGGATCCGCCACTGACAATGATGATTCAAGATTAACTTATGAAAAGGCCCTTGGTTTTCTCGATTCAGATTTTGACCTCGCGTCTGGTGAAAAGGATAATTTGGTTTGCCACTTACCTTACTCAGTTTCTGAAATATCATCTGACCGGTGATTTCTGAAAATAGGGGAGAAAAGAATACGTTTTGTTTCATAGAACGTATGGAATACGATTTAATTACAGTTTAATCGAATCGTTGTTCTCTGTTCTCTGTTCCACGGCAGCACGATAAATCATATTTCAAGTGCACACGTTATCGCTTTAGGCACGATACGTGAGGTTGTTACGTAACAGGCTCGTTTTCCAATACAATGAATAAACCCAATTGTTCGAGTTTTATTCTCATGGTAAGTGGATGAAATTACTTGAGCGGGATATAGTACTGTGGAAAAATAACAATTCATGGAGAGGTTGAAATAAAAAAAGTAGTATATAGTTTTAATTCCTTAGTAATAATAATTATATTTTGTTTGAAGATTGCTTCGTAGCGTAAGCTGGATTGTTTCTGTTTTTGTTTATGGTAACTTCCGTAGGAACTCGGCAGGACAGCTGGTACATAACCAATTTTATAGAAAACACTTTACGTCTAGCATAATCAGTCATAGACCTTATAGACAGATATTACTCATGGGCCTTTTTATCAAAGTGGAGAAAATGGCAGAGTGGGGATTCGAACTCACAACCTTGCGATTATGAGTCCAATGCTCTAACCACTGGACGACACGACCGTATGAATCTTAAACAGATAAAAAACACAAGAAAATATAAATACAGCAATAGTTAATTATAAAAGATATATACAAGTGTTAGAAAAATATACAGAAAGTATAAGGATATGTAACATCAAAAATACATTTTTATCAATAAATACAAAAATACCGACATATCTCAGACCATTATTTTATCGTAATAACTGTTACGTTTGTTATTGGGCTTTTCATAATGCTCAAGACGAATTGTATGCGTATTTTTGAAATGTGAAGAGATACATCAAAGTATACAGAATTACGAAACAAACCTTGTCAATTATTAAATCAAATTTTATACCTCAGATTAAAGAAAATATCTAAATTTCTTATATTGAAATACAAACGTTTTAGACTACATGTGCCGTTAAAGGCGATGTCACACCTTGGCGTTTTAGACAGCGTATGCCCGACGTATGAGGAATTTGGCGAATACGCTGGCGTATGTCGAATACGTTACGGGTAAGTTTTGCATACGTTACGATTACGCTATAACACGCTGGTATACGTCGTCATACGGCGAGGTCGTCGAAAATTTTGTGCAAGCACAAAATTTTTCGACGTATGCCAGCGTATGGCTCATACGTCCCGCATACGCGGGCCATAAGTTGTAGGCAAGTTACGCGATCGTTGATACACGTTGAACACGTTACTCGTAAGTTAATCATAAGTCGATGTACGTCGAGATAATGTCCAGCGTACCCTAAAAATTACTTTTAACTTATGAGTAACGTGCTTTGAACGTATGTGTAACTTAACTCCAACGTATATTGACGTATGAAGACGTGCTCCGGACGACCACAAAACTTACTGAACGTGTTTATAACTTACAGCTACCGTAAAATGGCGTATTGACAACGTTTATAGGAATTGGTATATAAAGGTGGGGTTCACAGGAGTTTTCTTCGGCATGGCGGTGGTGTTGATACGGTGATGTATCGTGCGGTTATGATTTGAATAGTCGAGCGGCAGCCTTTTTATAGGCTACGACACGTGTTCGTCAGCGATACGCTGCCGCGCGCTATGCGTAAGTTAGGCTATCGTAGGGCATAAGTTGTGTACGCCAGTCATACGCTAAGCATTCGTTGGAATACGTTACTTATAAGTTAACGCAGCGTTCGATATAAGTTACTAAGACGTTATGTATACCTCCAACTCGTTATGAATACGCTAAGTATACGCCCAGAGTTGAAAAAAAATTCAAAGTTCAGCGTATGCCGACGTTTTAGAGAAATGTTGATACGTCGGGCATACGCTGTCTAAAACGCCATGGTGTGACACCACCTTAAACAGGTAAATCCAACTGATTTTGATATTTATGTAACTGAGCTAGTAATAATTGTCTTAGTAATTCGAAAATATTTTAACTAACTTTTGAAGTAAGTCGTGGAGATACTATTCAGACATATGATATCTCCAGCTGACTGGTACTTTCGAATCCCTTTGATAAAGACACTAAATGACGCCAATTTGGATTGGTAACAACATCCGGGATGTATTTGTCCACTGCAACGTTATATCATAGAGTAATAGCTCCATGGTTAATATGTCAAGTGTATGTTCTTGTTTACGTGTTGATTCACTGTGCGTGTGTGTGAATGAAGATTACTGAGAGAGAAAAGGGGGAAAAAGGAAAAATAATGGATAGAAGGAAAAAAAGAAGCGATAGAAGAAGAAAGAATAGACAGAAGAAGAGAGGAAGGATAGAAGAAACGGAAGAAAGAAGAGATAAGAGAAGGAGAAGTAGAACAAAGAAACTGAAATTGTAATAAGGAGCAGGATCAGGAGAGGAATGAGGGAGTGAAGAAGAAAAAAGAAAATGAAAGAAAGGAGGATATTAAAAAGAAAAAGAGGATGTCCCCGTGAAGCTGGCGAATCACGGCCATTTTGTAAAGTAGATGTTTGAAATAATGATATTAATGACAATGATATTATGATAATAATAGTAAATATATTAAAAACAAAAACAACAACAATGACAGAAATAGTGATAATAATGAAAATAACAACAATAATATTAATAATAATTATGATCCAGTCCAAACTACAAGTCATGTACAATGCTGCAGTTACATCGGTCAGACCGACACCACACTGTAAAAACTGTGGTGTTAAAACTGACACCAGTTGGTGTTAATAGAGGACCACACCCTGAGGTGTTAACATTACACCCTAAAGATTGAACATAACACCAAAGAGTGTAAATGTAACAACCAAAGGTGTTGAAATAACACCTATAGGTGTAAAACTAACACCACCTATTTAACATCGGTGTAAAATAACTGGTGTGGTCCTATATGTACACCGGTTAACACCACAGTTTTTGCTGTGCATGGATCAAATGTATTACGTCATTTCCAATGTCATACCATCGGTCGGTTATGAGCCAAGGAGTTTCGTTGGCGTGGCTGTACCATAACTCGTATTGCAAGTGCAGTGGCACGTGAGACAAAAAACACTAAACATAAGATGACGAAAAGTTTTATTATTTACATATAATTAAGAACTGGTATGTCGTGAAAATAATAATAATATGTGGCTAGGCAAGTAATACTGCTATAATTTAATTTGTACATTAACGTCATGAACATTGAAGTTAATATATATTTTAGAATTATGTAACCAATCTAATAATGCAACCAGACAAAGGAATGTTCGAAGTACTATACATGTTTTTTATATCCTAAAACGTGAGTCTATATCATGTGATGTAAATTCCATAAGTTATCTCAGGATATTTTAAATGAATTAACCTGTGCAATCGATTATTATCAGACACACTATTTCATACAATCTAATTTTTCAAAGGTAACCAGGAACCAGTAAAGACGTTGAGAATTTATAAATTGGATATTACGTAGGGATTAATCAATAGGACAGCAGCCGATATCACATGTTGCGTCACGAAATTTGAAAAAAAAAATAGAAAATGTATAATTCTGTGTTGATTTTTTTGGTAAAATTTAACTTTTTAAAGAATATTTTGCTCTCATTTTCTCTGCGTCAATACAAAGAACTTCATCATGTTAATATGAGTTTAGACTTCCTATATCTATCTTTTCTCCACCCTACAAATACCATGAATACGGTGCTGAATTAGGCTTAGTGACGCACGTGCTAGGGAAATCGGTCGTTGAACTTTAAAAGATTATAAATAGAGCAATTGTTTAACTTTATTGATAAGCATGCAGGATCTATGGTTTTCCGGTCTCTTTAATAATTCATTTTATATAAATCATGGAATTTCCGGAAAAATGAAGATACAGAAAAGTCCCCTGTAGGCACACGCTCACACTGCAAAAACTCCGTTGTTGATTTAACACCAGCCCGGAATCTACATATGTCCACACCAGAGAGGTAATGAAACAAAACCAGTTTGGAATCAAACCGATTCTGTTTTAATATTAATTGGTGTTGTATAAACACCTATCTGGTGTTAGACCAAAACGAAACTGGTGTTGTTTAACACTTCTCTGGTGTGGACATATATAGATTCCGGGCTGGTGTTAAATCAACACCAGAGTTTATGCAGTGCAGTGCGACCGATGTCGGCACATCGACCTGTATGTATTCTCAGAACGCCTGGTCTGATTTAACTCACCCATGATTTAAGTCAGTGCTAAAACTATATGGCAAACTGAAATCATGAAATTGGTAAAGATTTTATTTAATTCGTATACGCTACTTATGTTTATTTTTATTCATTTTTTATTCATACGTGGTAAAGAAACATGTTTCAGTCATTATTCTCACATAGTTGTTAATGGATGGAGTGCTAAATAAGCTGATAAAATCCACATGACATTGTGTCACGATTGGCTATCCATAGTTAAAGCATAGACCAGAGTTTCAATTAAATCCGAGTTCAGAATGTGGGCTATAATATTGTCTAGCGTATACCTTTTATTTAACTAAAATCCTTAGCCAATAACCAGATGGCATAAATAGACTCTCTTTTGGAAAAGATAATTAACTCCGGTTTAATTCGGTATCATTGACACGGCGTGTCTAAAAATACATCCATGCCTTGAACAATATTGAATCTTGTTCCGCTTAAAAAGCCCGTCTCACACTTTCCTTGCGATCCGAATTTCAAATTAACTGTGATAACATTTGATACGGACACTGCAACTAATAAAATATTACGGATCAGAGTTCAGAATAGTGGTAGGACTACTAAAATCGAAATTTATTCCACTTAGAGCCTCCCTGAATGAATAAAAACAAATTCGATTCCAAATCGTAATGACGTCATCATCCGCTGCGATTTGAAGCCGATTTGGACTTTACTCCGACCATTATGGCTTGCTGCAAAGTAAAATTATTATTTTAGTTTTCCTAACAACATGCCAAACTTTAAATAAAATAATTTTGTTGATGTTTTTTATTATTATTATTAAAAAGTGAAATATATGCTTACACCACTCTTTTTAGTTCTAATAATGTATTATGATTATATTGCATCATTACGAATTATTTTGTATATTGCAAACAATGTGAATACTTTTGATAAATTATTATTGTAAACGCAGAAATAAAAATAAAACAAACAAAAAGACAATATTAATCCAAATAAATCGACAACAAAACAAAAGGGGACATGATGGAGAAACGTTATATGGTTATTCTTCATTCCTGCGAAATCTTGGTCAGACTGGCAGGGAAAATCAGTCAGTTGCTGCAAAATACTTCGTCTAGTCAGACTCACAGTCAGCACTCAGATCCGATCCGTTCTTGGTCACAAATGAACTTATTCCGCGTCATTTTCGCCCAAGAACGGAGTGTGATAAGATTACTGCATGATACCAAAGACATCAAACACAATGCGATCCGTTTTTTTGAATTCTTACCAAAGCGACCCTCAGCCGACAAAGTCCGCTCTGAAAGGAATGGTTACTTGTGATAATTACTTTCGTCATGTTCGGCGGTTTTCATCAACATTTTAATATGCCAATTACTTTTCATAATTGTTTCACATTGTCTCTTTCACGTGATTTAAAATAGGTCTCTATAGGTCATTCAAGGCCTGTCAAAATAACGAGTTTAAATGGCCTGTGGTAATTCTACTTCTATAGTATAGCAAAGTAATTCAACTTTATAAAATGGTTATTGAAAGAGAGAGAGGAAGAGGAAAAAAAAATCCAGCAACAATTATTAATATTGATAATTGTAGTGCTGTCTTTGACGATCAGACCAATAAAACTGGATTTATCTTCTAAATTTTTGATAGAATCAGATCCATTAATAGCATTTTCAACATTAAATTTGACAATCATCCAGCCTCATTCATATATCGGTCGCCTCTTCCTTAACCGTGTTAACTTAATACGAAAGTCCAAACCAACCCCACCCCTGCTTCCCCTTTAACCCATCAGTTCTTCCTTGTTGGGTGCGGAATCAATTATCATTTCGTTTTAGTGGCTCATTACCATTAGTAAAGGAAATTAAGCAACTAAAATAATTCCTACAGTGTTATCATTTGGTAGAAAAGCCCCCCCCTGGGGCTTAACTTTGGTCCTTTAAAATGGGCAACCAAAATAATATACACTGGAAGAATCTTTCACGGATGAAACTCACGGAGAGAGAAAGAAGCTTTCTTCTATTTCCGTGGTGAAACTATATTATGTACATTTCCGATCAGAAAGGTGCAAAGATGCACTACTAAAGATTCCGCCATGATTGACATTTTGGAATTGCTGCAGGTGCAAAGTATGATTTTTTATCGGAGTGTAGATATATCGGCGTACTTAGCTTAGACTTTGCTCAACATTTAATCTAGGAGGGGGCTGCAGTTACTGTTTTTTGCTGTTACGCTAAAACACAAGCGATGCGTCTGATGCTCGAAGACTACGAAATTGTAACTTTACTTTACACATCAACTTCTAAATATGAATAATTGAACTATTCTAAATTATGAAATATTTTCCACTACCGTATCTTGATGATCTACTGTGAATTTATGTTCCATTTTATTTTTTTTCTTCATGGCGGATCCCACCCCCCCCCTACTGAACGCTGGGACTGAACGATGGAATTTCTGCATTTATTTCTATAAAAATGAACCCAACATAATTATTTATCGATTGGACGGCAAGAGCTAAATTTTCTGTCGTTGGTTTATAGTATTAAGCATGATAGTTCTACAGCGAGGAAGTGGGTCGGGTTGTGTTCCGTTCTCCCGATTCGAGGAAAAGGATGTAGACTTCCTTTTTGAGAGAATGTGCAGATGAAATTCATACCCGATCGAATTGCTAGGGCCTACTAATGTGAGCAAAATAATCGATTGATTCTCACACCATCAAATAACACTTTTATTCGATTGAATAACATACTGTACATGATGGTCAATGTTACAAAACAAAGATGTGCCTGTGTGTGTGTGTGGGTGGTCGAACTGCAGAAAGAGAGAAGGGATGAAGGGAGAGAGTGCGTTTGTGTGTGAGAGAGAGAGGGAGAAGGGGTTGGGAAAAATATGACTGGATTAATGTCTGAAAGACAAATGAGGATGAATAACGGGGAAATGGCAGAAAAATGGAGGATTACAGGTGATTGATAAATTCCGTTTTCACCAAGATCTGTTTGTCTCTATTTTCAAACGTGGTAGACGACTTGGAAAGTCTTGCAAGATGGGGAAACCCCCAAAAAATCAATTGGGATCTGCAGATATTGATACATAGTGTGGTAACGAATCTTGTCAACCTGAGGTTTTTTATTTCCGATATTTCATTGTGAGTCGGTGCCTAGTAGGTTGTTAAACTTTCCGTAAGCTCCACTGGAGAATGATGCGCTCCTAGGGGTACTCACGGAATAAGGCATACGGGGATGTGCCGCTGGAATAGGTCGCTTTTTTGGGGAAGAAATCCCTAAACATTGCCCGAATTTTTAGATACTGGCCTTAAACATGGGCCCATGGCCCCAATTTTTAGTTACTGGCCTTAAAAATGGGCCCATATTCTTCTCCAATTTCGGGTGATATTTATTTATTCATTCATTTATATTGTTTTTTTGTTGCATGTCAAATTTTAATGAATTCCTAATAATGAGTACCTTTTTAGCCAAAATGACCCGTAAATATGGGTATGGGTTGTGAACCTATAGCCACACACCCCCATCCAAACCAAATCTAAGTAATCCCGGGGTTAGATTGCTGCTGTCCGATTGGTCAAAATCGGACTATGTGATAATTTTCATATTTTCCCAACATGGAATGTAAAGTTTTGTGTGTTGATCGCTCAAATTTACATTTTTGGTGCATAGAGTCCAAGCGGACGTAAATACGGTATTTATTACGTTGATTTTTTTATTTGAGTACGCGCAAAATGACATCCAATTTTGATGAAATTTTGCTTGTTGGATTTTTCTCTTTCTATTCAAATCAACTCTCTGTTGGGATAAACTTGTCTTTTAAGTTCGATAAGAGATACTTAACATTAAAAATATGCCAAAGAACAAACAAAGATAACAGCTATAACAACAACAGTATAGCATCAGCAGCAAAACGCTAACGCGATATTACTTTTATAAAATTTCGCCAAACCCTGGCTTCGAATCAACCAGTACTACTAACGACGCTCGTTGATTTATCTCTTGATTTCTGCGGTTTTCATCAATAGATTCTAAGAATCAAGAATCTATATTAGTAAAATGAAATGTAACGAAGGAAATCGTTTTCCGAAATTTTGGCGCTTGAGCGTTTCTTTCAGATTCTAAAGACAGTTCGATGTCAACGCGGAGTTTGTGGAGCCGAGCACAATGGCCACTTCCACACGATTTAACTTCAAAACCAGTAAAATCGTAGTAGAGTTGCCATGGTAGCAACTGGAGGATTTAAATGAAAAGAAGAGTCACAGATGAGAGGATGTGACGTGGTGCTTCTCTTCGTCTTGTTTAGACCGCCTGAGATATCTGTTAACATCATGGTCATTAATTTTTTTTAAGGCAGACTCGTTGCTATACTCTTCGGAAGACGAGGGTCTTGATGTATTCCAAAGTGAGCATACTTCAGGCGATTATTACATCAGTATTCTCGGGAAGAATACTTCGAAGCCATAGAAATCTTCTTCTCATCGCTATGGGTACCCTTTTTTAAGCTTTAAGAAAAACGGCATTCATATTTTTAAATCTGGCAATTACGGGAGAACCTTTGATATCTAATGGATATCATACGCCCATTTATACGATTTTATAAGCTTTTTAACAACTACAACTACTGTATGAACGTTCTGGTAAGAAAAGACAACCTGGGTTTGGGTCTCGAGTCTCGAGGTTCTTGAGTCATGGATAGGTCGTGGGGTTTTTGGAGCTACTGCATCAAACTAACTATAATAATCATCCCCCAATTCCTATGCGTTTAGATAGGCTTCTATAGTCATGAATCTGATCATGTCGATCTTTGATTATCTGGTTTCCAATGGTTCCCAGGTAGTAAAACAAATACACATAATCATTGTATGTAGGAAAGATTGGATCTGATGATCGGGATCAGGGGTATCATTTTATAAAGCGCATACAGAGACGTCGTTACCATGTATAAAATCGCTATATATTTTTAGTAAATTATTATTATTTATTATTATTACTAGCATCATTGTAGTCATAATTATTAATTATTAATATCACAATTATTATCATTTAATGTTATTACAACTGTTATTATCATTATAGTCACAACCATTAATATCACAATCATTATTATTTAATGTTATTATAATTATTATTATCATTATTGATATTTTGAATATTCATTATCTTGTACCATGAAAAAAAAACATAGTAGACCTTTAGTCGTCTTAGAGTAAAACGCCAAAGAAAGAGTTTTATTGATACACATGGAATTTATTGATCACGTTGATTGTCTATTCACCGCCTTTCTGTTCATCAGTTGACTTATCTGGGGCCCGTTGCAGAAAGAGTTGCAATCAATCGCAACTCTAAAAATCATGCGCAATTTGATTTTCGACCAATCAACAACGTGCATTCGGGACTTGCGCATGATTTTTTGAGTTGCGATTGATTGCAACTCTTTCTGCAACGGGCCCCAGGACCCTGTTTTACAAAAAATTGAGATGGATCCGATCAACCAAAACTATATGAATGGCCAGCAGCGTCGAAATCTAAAATGAAAATTTGTTGAAAATATTTTCTAGATATAATATATATTCAGACATTCATCGTTCTCTTGAAGATTCAGTGTGATAATCTTTGTTAACTACGGAGATCATGCAAATTTCCTGTAGAAAAAAATGGTATGGATGGATTTCCATACAGTTGGGAGTGATTGGATTAATCGTAATTATTTAAAGACGGGGCATTCGTTAATATCTTTCCCGTTTTCCTAATGGATTTAGACAAAATACCATTTGCTTCTGTTTTATTTTGTTTGAGACTTTTTTTGTTTTTATTGAAAGAATCGAACAAATTTACATCGAGAAAAATAACACGCAAAAACACTATGTCACAAATTTTCTATCAACCATACGTTAATTTGTATTGACGTAAGCTTTGAATTTACAATTCTCATGAAAGAAGAAGAAACCCTTAAAGTAGGAGTGGGCTATACATGGGTCAAAGATACCCTTTTTGTCATTTTAATATGGCAACATTTTTTTATATCCATTTTAATGTATCTCAACATGAACTGACAATATTTTTTTTAAAAAGAAGTATAGCTATACAAAGCTTTTTGCTACTCTTCAACTGGTATCGTCTAATATCGAAGAACAACAAGACGATGATACCTACTTTTTGGCTGAAAAAAGGCTCCAAAAATTGAATTTAAGTAAAATCACCATTAAAACTCTTCAAATAATGGTTAAAAAGTATGATTTTAGGAAAAACAAATTGCCTGCCCCCCCCAAAAAAAAACATAACATATGAATAGACACCAAAACCAAAGAAAAAGACCACCACATAAAGAAGATGTGGCAAAAAATGTGATTTTTTTCCGGGGGGGGGGGGGGGATGGCGGCCATTTTAGATTTTGGCCCGGCACTCTTTTTTTCTCGGACCCGAGATAAAAATATTGTTGTTTCATGTTGAGATAAGGTAAAATGAACACACACAAAAACTGTTGCCACAGTAAAACAAAAAAATCACCCATCCATAGCCCACTTCTACTTACAGTACATTCATTGGTTTGTGTCCAATTATTGGTTTGAGGGCTCCAGAAGAAATCTGTAGAAGTAGAAGCGTCGAAACTTAAACGCACGTCCTTAACCCCCCAAAGCTGTGAAGCAGCTACATAGACATGACAAAGCCACATATAGCCATAGCAGGAGTGATTACATTGAAGACGTTATTATCTTCCTTCTTATCGCGCAAAGCGCAAAAGCTTCGACATTCCTAAGTTTGGAATGGGGATATACAGGCCTGCGTCTCATGTGCCTTCTTTCCCCCAGAATGCCTAATGTTATAAAAAAATTCTTACTCGATACAGGTCTTAATGTGATCAAGAAATAATAAGAGAGTAGTAAGCACTAAAACGACGAGAATTTTTGAAGCTGCAGATTATGATTAAGGTTACAAGGGAAGAACAGAGCACAGTCATGCATGTGCGCTCTGTTTGGGGCGGACTATATCAGATGGGGGGGGGGGTACAAATCGCTGTTAAAAATGCAGGGCACCGTTTCATAAAGCTGTTCGTAAGTTAAGAGCGACTTTAAGAACGACCGGTGATCCTTTCTTGTGGTTAATGGAGGAGGGTGTGTGGGAAGCAATATTTTCTCTTGTCCATTACTTAAATGTGTTGTATCATCGTTATACCGCCCCCAAACTAACATTCCCTCGTCGTACATCCTCAGGGAATTTTCAGTCCTTCTTTGTTTTCCCCCAGTAAATTACAAGGCCACCATGACCTTCTCGCTGCTTGTTTGAGTTGAGAGAATGGATCTGAGACATCTTATCCAAGCTATAATACGTTATTCAATCCTTTTCTTACCAGAAAAAAAAAATGACTGAGAATCTGTAGATGAGTAGTACTAATTATGAAATCAAGTCATTGCATCCACTTGAAAAGTAGGCTACAAAGTACAAAGTCATTATAATAATTATGTTGCGTGATTTCTCAAGAAATGGAGTGGCATACACCCACTTTCACTATTCCCAAACAAAGCCTTTTTTACGAAGTAATTACCACTTAAAGACACCATTTAAATAAAAGTAATTGAAGTCGAATACGACATGGTACACGCAGCCGTCTTCACTTCCTCTTCATTCGTTCTTCACCCATTATGCTTAGAGCAATAACATGCTTCCCATGTACAAAATCTCTTAATTTTGCCGTCCAACAGGAAAATGAAAAAGGAATTATTTTCCTTATCAAACATATAAATATTCAGTGATACACTAAGAGATGGAGCATTTTGATAATCGATCAACCTGGGGGGGGGGGGGGGTTGTAACAGAACGTGTTCCGATTAATTATTTTTCCCGGACCCTGATAACCACGATATCGCAACCAAATCACGTATCCCGACTCACCTCGTGCTTCCGGGAAATACATGAAAAGTCACGATAACAGGTGCACTGACATGGATATTGGGACGGCGGGTGGATGTGGGAATTAAAGACGCGTTTCAAAATATGTCTGTGAATTCGTCGGTATTGACCGCTCCTAAAACCGTTTGTCCAGGCCGGCATATCCGTCCTGTGCATACCCAGATGATGGATAACAGTCCATTGTAGTATCAATCACCAATGAAACCAACTTTATTGCCATATTCACATCTACCGTAGATGTTGATCTCCGTATAGCCAGGTCAATTGAGCAAGGTTAGGGCGATGTTCTTGCATGCAGGTCAGAGCGGCGTTCACGATCGATCTTTAAACCTTAAAATTAATGGTTCATTCATTTGGCCAAGAAACAGATCAATGTGCAGGGTTAGACTCTCAGCTCGGCATTGATGCCATCATGTTGTCAAGACAAAAAACACAACATCTATCTGATTTCGTTTAGGTGTAAAGAGGCCTGTTTTAAGGTGACCAAGCAATGCATACTCAAGACACCGGATGACTTGATAGCTCGACATGTCTTGATGGCACATGCGTTTACAACCTCGTCTTCTGTAACAGTCGGACGGTCGTAACGAAAGGAACCGATCCAAACCGACCGATGGTAATAAACTTGGTCGGTCTGGAGTCGGTTTCACTGAACGTGACTGTAACATTATCTCAAAAACACCAAACACACTATAGCCCTCAACAAGCTTCAATGTTATAACAATGTGATCAAAGTAATATCATCAGGCGCCTATGCCTATATTAGGCTGGTTTCTTGCCTACATTCCTATATTTGTTCACCGTCCTTGTATTTCTAGCTGCATTCAAAAGAGGATTATTGCATCCTGGACTATATAACAAAAAAAAAAAATCAAGATTATAGGCCTTCAACTTCATCCACAATTAGCCATCTACATTAAACAACATACACCGTGCTGCTGGATCTGTGACATAACTATGAATTGGAGCAGACACACGTTATGTTGGCCAAGGGGAAAAAATCAATGAAAAACAGTCGCCAGGAAACTTTCATCCACGTCTCTGACGGAATAAGCAAAAAAACCCACCATCCACCTTCTCATCCACTGCCACATAATGTCATAATCTTGTTGTCTATTATACTGTTGAAATATGAACAGCTCGCGTAAAGCTGAGTGGCCCTGGACATTCTTGAGGACAAAAACAAAATGTGTTTCATCCATCCTCATGTATCTGCGCCATCGACAGAACCTTCAGCTATGCTTTTAATAGTCTGTTTAATGTACTGCGCCCGGTTACATAGAGCTTAGTGATGGATCACAGCGATGATTTTTTACAATTGAAAACTTCAACAAATATCGTAGATATCAGAAACCACGATCAATCTCCGGGTTTTATGTTACGGTTTGCTCACCTGTCGTACTTTCAATCCCTGAGCGGAAGGTTTACTTAATGCCAATGTGTCCTCTCACCATTTTACATAATAACCAGTTGGTCCAATAGCCAATTAGTCCATATACAATTTGGTCTAGTTTGATTTAGCGTTAATTGGGCAACATGGATGAACAGAAAACGAGTATTGGACCAACTGGCTATGAGACGAAATGGTGATAGACGAACTGGTGATCAGACGAAGTGATTATTCGACCTAATTGCTATTGGACTAAAATGGCTGTTAGACGAAATGTTGATGGACGGAATGGCGTTAGCCTAAATAAAGGTAGACCATGTGATGAGTGGACAAATTGGCAATAGACGAATTGGTAATTTACCGAGCGGAATCCCCGAGGGTGATTTGTATACAATGGTGAATGAAGTCACTTATGTTCCTATAAAATCATTACTTGTATACATCATGGTTCACAAAGGAACATTGTTATATTTACAGGATTTGTACATAAAATTATAATCAGATAATAAAGGATGATTAGCCTGTCTGACGACGATTTGAGTGACACGATGACAGAGATAACAATAAAACTAGAATAATATTCAGCTTCACCGTGGAGTTTATTGTGTCTCATGTAAGATAGATATTTATAAAATATGAAACTGGCTTACTAGACGACATCAGTACTTTGATTTCAAAAAGAAGACACTACCATGAAGATAGACAAAGACCCTTTTTCTTGAAACCCCGTTCTTTATTCCCGATGCCGGCACTTTCTACTTCAGTTTCTTTCTCTCTTAAATTATTATACTAGAAAAATCACGGGCGGAGGGGGACAAGCCGTCCTCCAGTAGATGGACATTATCTTACCCCCCCCCCCCACTTTTCACTGAACACATTTTGCTATTAGCACGACAGTGTTGGAGTGAATTTGTGACGTTGTCCACTGCATTCACCTTGACTCTGTGAGCATTATTGGGTCAGTACAAGCTACGTCAATCATTGGATTTGAAATGAATTGAATCACCTCTTGTGCGTTTGGCAAGAAATCCTGGGGGGTCGTTTCACAAAACTCTTCGTAAGTTAAGAGCGACTTTAAGAACTGTTTTAATTTGACGATTTTCCTTTTTTTCAATTGGATCATGTTTATATTTTTGTTTCATATGGAAATAAATACAAGCAAACAAGAACGACTAGTGAACCTCTCTTAATACGCTATCAACCATCGCCAATGAAGATTTTGGTGCACGGTATACCATTTACAAGAAAGGATCACCAGTTGTTCTCAAAGTCGCTCTTAACTTACGAACAGCTTTATGAAACACCCACCAGCTATCGTTAAATTACCTCATGCACTAGCTCCACCCTAAATGTACAATTTGGCGCTATGATTGAGTTCCTTGCGTGGATGTATGATAGAGGACAATGATGATAATATTCAATATTTACCATTCTCAATATCATATCATGCCTGACGGTCAGTATGTTGCATTTCCTGCCCGGGATTTCCTGCATGCTTAAAGCAGCCTTGACAAGGACCTTGGACAAAATAGATATATAAATGATGGTATCGCATTTTGACCAACTGCATGGCGCCTGATCGTGGCCACGCTATGGACTACCGAGTTTTGGCGCCTTCAAAAAAACAAACAAACGGAAACGATCTGTCCCCGTGGGATCACTTGCCCTTGAAAATAATCAGTTAGACCGCTACCAGTCGATTGATGCTTCTATGCCATCACCATGGCAACGAGATAACACACTCGCTGTTCGTTAACGACCTCCAGTGACTAGGTGTATCATCACTGTCTTCAGATGCCTGTTATAGGACCCTCATCTCGGTCGGGAGAAACTACTCAGAGTGTAGATCGGGGGAAATACCAATGATTAGGCGGTAATCTTTTAAATGAATCAGATGAAGTTGTAATGATTGAAGCAGTGCATGGGAGCGCATGATCACAAACTGATCTCGTGCCTCTATTGCAGATAGAGATTGAATCTTACTCCACTCTAAATAAAATATGACCCGATTTTCAACATTATCGCAGACGTGCATTTGACACTCGTATTCGATTATTTATTTATTTTCCACAGGAATTCCCTATAGTTTATACAATTGAGACAGACGTATTCGTCATATGAAAAACATGAAATCCATATTTTATTGTTCGAAACAGAAATCAGTGAATATTTTTTTTCTTCAAAAATTCATTTTGCCCAATTCATCGTGGGTCCGGCAGCCACTGTACAGCGCCAGATCGACGAGGCTCTATGAATGTTGAACGCCAACAGGGTGGCAGCAACTCCCATCTGTTAACGTTTTTTGGTCTCTCGCTGCCGAGGTTTGAACTCCGACATCCCGGTTGTGAGACGGACTCTTCCAATTGAGCCAACAGACCTGTATCATACATCAACATAGTCATAAAATTTTATTTCTAGGAGGCTGGGGGGGGGGGGGAGGGGGTGTGTATGACACTCAGCCCGTCACCAGGGCATTTCTTAATTAAAAAATAATGAAAGTTTAGTGAATATTCAAACATAGACTTTCTTAAAGAAACTGGGGCGTTGAAAATATTCGTTTGTTATGGAACCCCCTTATATGATCGGTATATGACCAATGCAGAATGATAATTAAGTCACAGAGTTCCGCATACATCGAATGAGATCATGATAATGTTATCAAGAAATGTTACAACCGCTGTTTTTTACTCGCGGTACGACCACCGTACGGCAAATGTGACTACGCCATTACTGTTTAATTTGAATCAGAATTGGTCAGTACCCTTGATCTGAGAGTTAACGTGTATACCCTTTTAAGCAGTAAAGACGAGGCTTGTGCTGGCCAGTATAACTCCCACGGTATATTCTAACTTAGAACTGATGTGGCGTGAATCTTTAGATTTCTCATCGTCAAATTTCACCTTTTTAATGCTGATTTACTTTACATCAAATGATAATCGCGGTACGAGTCATCGAAGATTATGGAACCCGCCCTATTCGTCACATCCGCTTTTGACGATCAGACGCCCACAGAAAGAGTCAATACAATGAGTCTTCGTCAAACACATGAAATGAAACCAGCCAGAATGATTCCAACACAAACCAAATTTAAAGATCAAACTAGATACAGTTACAAACATACCCACACCCGTTTTTAACTCATATCTTCCGATGAGAGAGAACGAAAAGCTTATATGATTACAGTATTGTGTTCAATACAATAGAGGGCGCCTTGGTAATTGTCTCGGATTTTTTTTTCTTTTGTCTCTCTCTTTTTTTGTGTTTCCGATACGGTTTAAATGTTTTCAAGAGAGTGCCAGCTTTTGATATGATGGATTGGAGGATGATTCATTGTAAGAAATTTAAAGAAAGATCATCGACAGTTATTCTAATGAAAGGAAGTGCAAATATAATTCTGTAACTGAAACGGAGAGGGGGTTGGAGGGGATGTCGAGATGTGTTGGAATTTCGGTCTAAAAGCATGAAAAGGCAAACAGAAAAATGATGGGTAAAATGATATAAGGGTTTGGGGGGATTCAGATGTGTTTTCGTAAACAGGTATTGTATTGATGAATGCTCCACACTGTAAAAACGGTGGTGTTAAAACTGACTCCAACTGGTGTTAATAGAGGACCACACCCTGAGGTGTTAAAATAACACCCTAGAGATTGAACATAACACCAAAGAGTGTAAATGTAACAACCATAGGTGTTGTAATAATACCTATAGGTGTAAAACTAACACCACCAATTTAACACCAGTGTAAAATAACTGGTGTGGTCCTCTATGTACACCGGTTAACACCACAGTTTTTGCTGTGCAACGTCATCTCTTTTCAATCTTATCTTTATTCTGTTATTTTCTCCTTGAAATTAGACCCTCACTTTCTCTTACATTGCCTTTCACCAGTAGACAGCAGAAAGACCTAGTATAGTGCTAGGTTGCATTGCATAGTTTGAAAAACTGGCGAGTGGCGAAGTACCAAAATCCAAATCTTCATACTTTTCTCATTCATGATGGTCCCTGTCGATATATAAACATTTGGGAGCGTGAACGTGACATGCAAACATGTGACAGTGTTGTTATTTATCCTTGCTTTTCAGCAGAAAATATATCCTGTAAATAATCCATTGAATGATCGTACTTGTCGATGTTTTTAAGGAGGGGGGGGGGGTCGAAATTTGCTGCCCGCCGGCACCTTTTCAAAAGTGTTATATTTTTGGTCGAATTTACGTTAACTTTAGGCTGATTTGACCCTTTTTTAAACGCAAGATGTAATATGAAATTAATAACTGATATTGAGTATAATCCTGCTTCAACCCCTCTCGAGACTTGATTTAAAAAATTCATCAGCCCCCCCCCGGAGAAAAATTACGCGTCATTAAAGCATCGGGTGCGTTTCTCAACACCAACCTCCCTCCCTTCCACTAATTGATATTCGATCAACCATAGCAAATGTTATATTTCTAATTATGTACAATTATTTGAATTTTCTCGGTCTCTTCCACGAATACAGATTATTTTTAAGTACCACGGCAGACACTTGGCCCCGGAAAATATCAGTCTGGCAAAATGTCGAATTGTAATCAAGTATTGTTCAAATGAGAATTAACGACGCCGTGTACTTTCGTATTCTTGGAAGAAAAGATAATCGACACCCACGATTATTCAAAATTGACAAACAAACAAAAACTGACAAAATTGTGATTTAGTGATTTTGATCACTAAAAATGACTTAAGATGAATGTCGCAAACATTGATCGAGGCTTCCCAATGACTAAAAATAAAATAATTTGTAGTGAGGCGAAACATAATGTTTAGAATGTCTTCCCAATGCTTTCCGTTCCCTATATTTTCCCGCTCATCATAAATTTCATCCTTTACCTTACCTTATCACAATTTGAGGAATCTATCGATCGACACACAGACAAATTGCTTCAAAATATCAAATTTCTATTCGTTCCAAGAGAAAATTTTGTGACACTTTCCATTGACGCGTTGAAGTGGAAACACTGAAGCCAATGCCATACGACACTCAAGACCAATGTCAAAAGCCGCCCTCTATGGCAGAAGACCGCGTAGTGATGATTAGAAAGAGTATTACACCATATCTGTAAATAGATCAAGCGGCGTCATACTTGTAAAATTTTTCCATCTAGACGACACACGTGTGAGTAAACAAAAATTCGGATAAACTATGAATCAAATGAGGGGGACTAATGCTTACTACCAGTACCAGTAGACAGAAATATATCTGAGATATCGTATATCTGAAAATCATAGGGTATACATGTTATAGGTTGACCGGCTCATTTGGAAATGAATCTAAATGCATCCAGGCAAAAAAAAAAACCTCGTGCAAGCCCTGAAGAGATCTAATTCATCTCCTGCAACAATAAAACAGGACACAATTCATAAAATGGTGTAATTAAAATTACAAATTTCAGTTACTAAACTCATTCGATTCGATTGGTTTTTTTTTTTTTTAATAGATTTTTTTTCAATAGAAAGTTTGAATAGAAATTGTGCATTTGTTATAGTCTGTATAAAACAGGACCGTGAAATGGCCGTACGCATATTTTTTCCCGGGAGGGGGGAGGGGCAAGACGCGATTTATTATTATTATTTTTTTTTTTGGGGGGGCGACTGAGCTTGTCATGGGGTGGTTTTCCATATTTTCTTAAGTGAAATCGAATGATTTTGGGCACGCCTTTGCTGCAGTTTGCGAAAATTTTCGTTAAAAAAATGTAAGTATTCAAAATTTCGGGGGGGGGGGGGCTGCTCCGGCCATTGACCCTGATGAGTTCCTATGGACAGTGCAGAAATAATTTCATACGTCAGATACGAATTTCCTGCAACCTCGCTATCATTATGTTATAATATCGCTGTGCTTGTTCTTAGTGCTCTTCTCGCTAGGTGAAACCAATTATGTGTATTTATGCGAAAGCGATTTCCTTCTTGAATTTAACAGTCATGCCTTGAACACGACGACACAAAACAAAGAAAAAACGAAAACATATTTATTGCGGATATCAAGATGTTGTTTGTTTCATTGTTTCTTTGAACACGCTAAAAGATGACACAGCACGTTACTTGATTAAAATATCTATGAGTGTAATTGTTTGTGGAAAATTTCATATCGGATTTCGACTTGAATCCAATTCCTTAAATAGTATAATTTCTTTCTTTAAAATAGCATATGAGATTAATGAAATGCCACAAATATCATGAACATGTTGTGACATATTTTATTTTGATATAAAATTCAACACAAAATTAAAGCATGAATATGACATTTCTAATTAGACTGTATGAGATTGAACCCCGTGATTTTGTTTGTCTTATCCTTGGGGAGGGAAGGGGGGGTTCAACGCAGATTAAAAAACAACTTGGTTCTACAGGGATTCAATAATATAATTCACACGGAACTTTCTTGGGTAACGGACATAGGAACTGTCAACCAAGTGAACGTTGAATTCCCAGTGCGCTGGTACATAAAGATCAACAATTTGCACTTGGCCACTTCTATATAACATTTCTTTCCATTGAACCGGTTAGAAAGCTTATAATTTGTTCAATCTTTCCAACAACGATGCTATTCCTTTAAACTAAAAAGATTTGAAAAGAGTGTATTGTTATTGGCATTCACTTTAATTCATAATAGTCGTAGAAAAGGTATAATGGTATAGTTTTACTTTCATTGATATTAATTTCAACACGCGCTTTATTTCAATTCATATATTAATTTTATGCATCCTTACTGTCCATATCATCTGCTATGGCTAGCAATTCAAGCGCAATAAGTTAATTTGGACTCCAGTGTTATCTTTTCTGTGTAAGTCAAAGACCTATTTAGCACGCATGTTGCTGCTTAAAGTTGTAATTTTATTGGCCAAATTGCTCAGCCGGGGAACATGTCATACTTGCGGGCAATAGTTAATGCATTCATGCACGATATGCTATCACTGAAAATTGAATCTTACGGCCTCAGTCACATAATATCATCCAGACCCGAGATAAAACGAGGACAACGCATTATGACAAAGTGCACCCCTACTGGAAAGGACAATGTCCCCACGGTGTGTGACTGGGTGTTTTTTACAGTCTGGAACACAATGTAAAAATCACCATCACACTATTAAACGTGAGCATTTCGACAGTATGAATCACATAAGACGCCGCCATCAATTCAAGCCTAACCGCTCACGATGGCGGTCTCCTGCATTCATTTATTACATTATATATATATATATGTTTACATTTTTAAAAGATTAATTTATACTCACATCCTTATTTGTATTTATTATGTAATAATAACTACATTGTTATATTGTGAATTATTTTGTATATTGTAATTGTAAATATTTTTGTATTGTGTTTTTGAACGCAGAAATAAATGCAAACAAACAAACATATTCATTTTAGTCGGCCATGATTGTGAACAAGCAGTGTACAGTCATACTAACGAAGTGTCCACAGTGTGAGGATATCTTCACACTGTTGAATTCAAGCATTTTAACAGAGTGGATAATATTTTCACACAGTCCATTATGTGAACACACTGTGGCTACAATGTGTGACACTTCACTCTTTCCGACAGGACTGTATATCATTATGAAAAAATAGACAGTATTTATCATTAAATAAATAAAAATACATAATTTGCTGCAACATGGAGACAGTAAGGTTGATTGCAGTGCACATGGTAGAATGAAATTGATTAATAACTGTTTGCTTTATTCATTTCATTTATTCTATTTCTAGGCAAGATAATGACAAACACGACAGATACAAAACAAAAATTACAAGAGATATATAAACCTGAGCACCGGATAATGCCCGAGGATCACCTAAAATAATTTACAATTCTGTCGAGAGGTTCTCTGCATTGGCTGGTGCCTACTTAACACAGAATAGAAATAAGTTTTAAAATGTAATTATAATCATACTTCTAAATATATTATTATTCATCTACCTAGTTAGTTGTTTTTATTTTTCATTATCATGATGATGATTATTATTAATTTGATTAATTTTGGGTTGAATTATGTACAGATTAATTTACCCCCTCCATCATATATTTAAACAAACGAGGCTCCTGACTCGACCAAATAACACCGAATTGGTATCGGGTGCCTGTAATTGAAAACGATTGTCCCAGTTCCTTACGTTGATAGCAACCCATCTTTGACAAATGCGGGCAAATGTGAGACATGAAGCCTTTCTCTTAAGATGGAATTCCACGGATGATCTCTTGATTGTTTCCCGCCTTACACCACCTGTCACTAAAGCCTAAAATTGATTTTGTGTGACATGTTCTATAAATGTGCTTTCGTTCGTTAGCTCTATTCAGCCAAAGAGACGAACACATTTTGGACTATGATCTGTGGTAAATAAAAAAATGTTTTGGGGGAGTTTATTCAGAGAATACCTTTAGCAAATACTTCGTAAACACGAATGGAAGAAAAGGTGAAGGCATTCATCATAAAGCATAATTATGTTCTTCTTAAAGGACAAGTCCGCTCAAACAAGATATTGATTTGAATAAAAAGAGAAAAATCCAACAAGCAAAACACTGAAAATTTCATCAAAATCGGATGTAAAATAAGAAAGTTATGACATTTTAAAGTTTCGCTTTAAATTTCCCAAAACAGTAAATATGCACATCCTGATTGATATGCAAATTAAGGGACTGATGACGTCACCCACTCACTATTTCTTCTTCTTTTTTTCTTTTTTTTTTGCCTCCGACGAAGATTCTGCTAGGATCGAAAGCTTAGGCCCCTTTTGACTCTTTTTTTTAATTATATGAAATATTCTGATTTTCTCTCCCTTGTCATGTGAAATTGAGTTTTGTTCCTTCCTGAGCATGTGGAATTAGCATTGTTTAACTGTATGTGGTTCAGTTATGTTAGTCCTAAATGTCAAATTGGTAAAAATTGAAATATTGTATAATTCAAACAATAAAAAAACAAAAGAAATAGTGAGTGATGGACATCATCGACCCTCTCATTTGCATGTTAATGAGTTGTGCATATTACTGTTCTTTGAAAAATAAGCGAAACTTTAAAATGTCATAACTTTCTTATTTTACACCCGATTTTTATGAAGTTTTCAGCATTATGCTTCTTTGATTTTTCTCTATTGATGCAAATCAAAATTTTTATGGGGAGGACTTGACCTTTAATGACAGACTTATTTTCATTCTGTTTAATCTGACAACGAAGTTTGAATAATATTCATTTCTAATTCACTTCACACTCCAGATGAACCGGAACGTTGACGATATGACAAAAGATTTAAAGGCATGGTCACACCGCCCGAGCGTTGTTGGAGCGGTCGTGGAGCGGTAGGGAAAGAGGGCCGAATAATTTCGCTCACAATATTGGGGAAAAAATCGAAAACATAAATCGGAAAAAAATCGAAATCTAAAATGGTGAACGGTAGCAAGTGGTGATGATTTTTTTTCTCTCCGCTCCACGACCGCTCCAACAACGCTCGGGCGGTGTGACCATGCCTTAAGGGGCGAGCGCTGTGTGACGACAAAGGCTCGCCCCTACAAACCAGTTGCCGGTTCTAACACCACTATTTCCACCCCTTGCCAAAATTATATAAGCTAATTCAAATGGAACTTTTTATTTTCAAAATAAAATATCCATATATTGTGAAGAGAATTTACTCAAAATTTACACACTGCCCTTGCCAACGCCGAAGTCAAATTACGAAATATAAACACGAGTTCAAAAAATTGTTTTTTTTTTACACGAGAACAAATTGTTAAGATATCCTTAATGCTAATGAATTCTTTGCAATGTGGCCAAAGTGCGGGGATAATGACCTGACCATTATTATAAATGTTCTTGCTTGGTTCTAAAGGTCTATCTTATCTTCCTGAGACGAATATTTGCAATGCTCCGGAATCGTGATAATAACTTCACGAAATCTTCTTTTTTTCATCAGTGAGTCCTCTGCTTCTATTAAGAACTTCTTGTGATATTTCATCGTGACTTTGCCCTGGGACTGTACTACTACTTATAATTTCTAGACTTCCCTTGACAACCACAAAAGAACATGAGCACATTCCGAGGCAGTAGTTTAACATCTTAAGTAGATGTACATAAAGAGGGAGTGTTCGCAAGAAAGTGAAGAAGCAAGTTATGATAACATAATATATGTCGCTACGCAGTATTTGCCATTCTGCAGTAAGGCATGGAATGGCACATGCAGGAGAATCGTTGCATCATACTCCTAGATTTTGAAGAGGGGGGAGAGGGAGGGGGGGGGGACATGTTACAACTACCCTACATCACTCGAGTCTTTGTACTACCGTCCAATCAGTATTTGAGCAAAATTTCGAAAAGAAATGATTTATGTCGAACCCATGTAGACAATATCAATTTATAGTATTTAAGAAAGTACAAATTGCTATTCAGTCAGCTCTGGCGATTTTTTTTTCATTATTTTGCTTGCCGCTTATACTTTTACAATTTGATACCCTCACCCTAACTCAAATACAGTGAAATCACATTTATCTAGATTTATGTACACTGTAAAAAAATGAGTGACTGCACTATGAGTGTTGACTTTCTAGTTTAAATTTAAACTAAAAAATCAGCACTCGTAGTGTAGTCACTATACAAGCACTGTAAGTGCTAAATTAGCACTTCATTTTTACAGTGTACATGAATGTGTTGAACGTGAGTAAACGATAAATAGTTGAGGGCATTGAATTAAAGACATTAACAATGTGTTCGTGTGATAGAAACTTACCACGTTCCGTTATCTGGGTAGCAAAGTAGAACGAAAGGTTAAAATGTTCCCCTTTTATTTCCATTGACCAAACATACCGAGAGGAATATGAAATAATGTACAGCTCGGTCATTTATCATCGAGCTTTGCGAGACTAGACATGCTAGACAGTACCCACTTAAGCATAAAATAAGACAAAATAAGTAGCAACACCATCGAAAGCATAATATATTAAAAAAAAACCCAGCAGCAACGCCGACAAGAAAGAAAGGTAGGACGAAACAAGATAGCACACTGCAAAAACACCGGTGTCGACTTAACACCAGCCCGGTATCTAAGTCGTAAAACACCAGGGAAGTTCTGAAAACAACATTATTTGAGAATCAAACCGATATTGCCTCAACACTGATTAGTATTGTTTAAATGCTTATCTGGTGTTAGCTTAATTGGTGCTGTTTTACCACCTCACTGGTGTTTTCTTGCATAGTAACCGTGCTGTTAAATTAACACTGGTATTTTTGCAGTGCATGCAAACCCAGAATATCGCCTCTGGTTCACTTTCTTAAAGATGGGGTAAATCAAAGATTTCGTACTTTGAAGGAGAGGATATTCATATTTCAGAGGGTCTTTCGAGAAGCATTTAATTAAAATACAACATGATATACTGCAGTCGTAAAGATAGTGTTGTTTTGCCACTTCTGCGAAAGCATGACAAACAAGCATGGTGAAAGATACTGTCGGGTGAATTCCAGGATCAATCGAGGCTTCTTTTTGGTAGGCGGAATGCGGATCTCAAGGGGAATAATGGAGGGGGGGGAGGGGAGGGGGCGTTCGGTCTAAAGGCTTGTCGGACGTTCTATCCGACAAGTCATGTTTTATCCGACAGTTAGAATAGAACAGGGCTTCTCAGCCAATAAAATTCAAGGAAAGTTCTAAGATCTACCATATTGTTGGACATATAGGTTGATGATGTAAGCTCTCCTGATTATTATTTTTTCTGGATAATAACTTCTTTTCACACTGAAAAAGAAAAAAAATATCACCGTTGCTTTTGCAGTACAGTGCGATCATTTTGCTGTTGAAGTAAGATTGCATTCCTATATGACTCTCGCCTAAGAAATAAATGATTATCATCACGATTTCTGGTGAAAATCGTACGAAACGTCGTCATAAAGACACACCAAATATCAAATGCTCAAATATTAGTTAATATCGTCAAAAGTTAAATATTAATTTTAAATGATGCAACCACACTCAAGCAACCATATCAACTTGTATGATTAACGCAACTTGGTACTCACCTCAATAACAGATAATGAAAGTTTATATCTCTTAATGTCACTGTTATAAATTCAGCCGTAGGTCTCCTGGCGTAAATCATTCAACGGTTAAAAAAAATGTTGTCCACAGTCGCCTCACACTTCAATACGCAATAATTCAGAATTTGTGATGGATCCCCGCTAGATCTAAATTGCAAGTGCTGTATCAACTACATATAGGACACACATTTTCAATGATTTCAGTTCTGAAAACTAACCAGGGATAAAATGTACACGACGGAATGCGATAATCATGTGGTGATAATTATAGAAGGTCACAACAAATGGATAATAAATCATCGCATGATTGTTTGTCTTATTGGGCACACCCCGTGGTCCTTGTATATTGTAGATACCACCATGATCCTAGCAACGAATCAACATCAAATAACGTTCGAAATTTATATTGCCTTCACATTTTGCAATAATCACATATATGGAATTATGTCACGATTACGATTAGACAAGTATGGATTGCCGTTGCTTTTCAACGGCTTCTTGGAACGATAGCCCACACTGATGCTAAATGTATTCATATTCAGCAAAAACTGTGGTGTTAACCGGTGTACATAGAGGACCACACCAGTTATTTTACACCGGTGTTAAATTGGTGGTGTTAGTTTTACACCTACCGGTGTTATTACAACACCTATGGATGTTACATTCACACTCTTTGATGTTATGTTCAATCTCTAGCATGTCTAGGGTGCTATTTTAACACCTCAGGGTGTGGTCCTCTATTAACAATAATTGGTGTCAGTTTTCACTGTTTTTACAGTGTAATTCTCATAAATCATCCAAAATATTGTTGAGTCAATGATTCATTTTTTTCACTTCCATTAACAAGTAATGCAAAGTAATATGAATCAGACATTTTTAATAAAGTAACATTTTAAAGGGGTATAAAATGAAGCATATTGTATAGTGAAAATTGGAATTGGAAGGGGCTGGCTGGAGTTCTGTGGTCGGCGGCAACAAATGGGATGGGGCTTCAAATAGCATATTTCTGAAAAAAAGATGATGTATGTACTCTGATAGCAACGCACCTGGCTCATTTTATAAGCCTTTGAATGAGATTTTGTCGGATCTGGGCCCTATTTTACGATTGATCCGATCAACTTCCTTTGGCTCCTTCAACCAACAAGCGTTGCTTTTACTTTTGGCTCCCTGATATCCACATCTCTCTCTTTTTTTCTTTGTCATTATTTTAGAACCAAATACAAGAATATATTCTAGTACTTTTTTCTATTGTTATAGTATATACACATTTCATATTTTACAACAATATTTATTTATGCTTATCTATCTATCTGTATTATATAATATAATTGTTTGTATTGAGTTGTTGATGTTTGAAAATATGAAATATTGATGTGAATAAACCTTGAACCTCAATTGTATGGAAACCCATCGATGTCGTATTTTGTTTAAACAGGGAGTTTGCGCTATGTCCTTTGTAGGGAAAGAGAAGCACACTGAACTTTCAATGAAACGATGAATGTATAAATATTCATTACCTATAAAAATATTTTGAACTAACATCCATTATAATTAGTGTTGCCGTTGCTGGGTTTTCCTGGTTGTGGTTGTTGATCGGTCGCAACTCTTTGAGTTACAGGCCCCAGATCTCTTCTGACATGTCTGATGTGATTTCTTCCTCTTGGTTTCCTTCCTTAATTCATCCTGAGTAATTCTAATCATTAAACCAACTTCTTAATCCTTCCTTCTTGGTTACAACTTTGATTTGATTACACTCATTCTTCCTTCTTAATTTTACAACTACAACCTACCTTCTTAATTTACAACTTTTACTTGATTTTTTCCTTCTTAATTTTACAACTACCACCTACCTTTTTAAAGTTTAAGTTTTCACTTCTTAATCCTTCCTTCTTAATTACAACTTTTACTTGATTATACTAATTCTTCCTTCTTAATTTTACAACTACCACCTACCTTCTTAAAGTTTAAGTTTTCACTTCTTAATCCTTCCTTCTTAATTACAACTTTTACTTGATTATACTAATTCTTCCTTCTTAATTTTACAACTACCAACTACCTTCTAAAAAGTCTAAGTTTTCACTTCTTAATCCTTCCTTCTTAATTACAACTTTTACTTGATTCTACTAATTCTTCCTTCTTAATTTTACAACTACCACCTACCTTCTTAAAGTTTAAGTTTTCACTTCTTAATCCTTCCTTCTTAATTACAACTTTTACTTGATTATACTAATTCTTCCTTCTTAATTTTACAACTACCACCTACCTTCTTAAAGTTTAAGTTTTCACTTCTTAATCCTTCCTTCTTAATTACAACTTTTACTTGATTATACTAATTCTTCCTTCTTAATTTTACAACTACCACCTACCTTCTAAAAAGTCTAAGTTTTCACTTCTTAATCCTTCCTTCTTAATTACAACTTTTACTTGATTCTACTAATTCTTCCTTCTTAATTTTACAACTACCACCTACCTTCTTAAAGTTTAAGTTTTCACTTCTTAATCCTTCCTTCTTAATTACAACTTTTACTTGATTCTACTAATTCTTCCTTCTTAATTTTACAACTACCACCTACCTTCTAAAAAGTCTAAGTTTTCACTTCTTAATCCTTCCTTCTTAATTACAACTTTTACTTGATTCTACTAATTCTTCCTTCTTAATTTTACAACTACCACCTACCTTCTTAAAGTTTAAGTTTTCACTTCTTAATCCTTCCTTCTTAATTACAACTTTTACTTGATTCTACTAATTCTTCCTTCTTAATTTTACAACTACCACCTACCTTCTTAAAGTTTACGTTTTCACTTCTTAATCCTTCCTTCTTAATTACAACTTTTACTTGATCATACTAATTCTTCCTTTTTAATTTTACAACTACTACCTACCTTCTAAAAAGTCTAAGTTTTCCCTCTTATTAGTCCCTTCTAAATACTAATTTTTCCTTGAAGATTCTCTCCTTCTTCCTTCTTTATTTTGATGATACTAATTCTTCCTTCTTGGTTTTGTTTTGATACTCCTCTTACAGCATAATTCAGAAACAAATGAAAAATGGGTATGATTATGCAATTTCTTTCGTCCACTTCCTACAGCATATTTGCTTAGCTGCTTGATGCTTTGCAAGGGGATGTGTCTGGATCTGGATCTGGTTGTGTGAGTGTGTGTGTGGGGGGGATGGGTATCAACATACCTCAACATATCTACGCAAAGAGGCATAAACCTAAACTTAATGCACACTACTGCTTGAATATGAAGCCTGTGATCATGGTTATAACACTTTTTTTATACCATACATTTTGTCTTTCTCATTATTACATTTTCTGGGGGGGGGCATTCCCCATGTTTCCCCTTGGTGCCACCAATGCCAACGAAACAGTGTTATAAACAGGTATCTGAAAATATCTTCTTACTTGCCAGAAATTCACAAACAGTTCCCAATGGAACGCTTGTCAAACACAGTGAGTGCATTTTCACTTTAATTCGAATAATATCAAATTATATGGGTATGGGTGTAGTCGCGAGAACATTATATTATTGAATTGCAAGTTCTTTAATGTAATCAGATTGAGCCTTAATCCTGTTTGCATTATCTATACTTAGACTCTAGAAACACAGTTACGAGAATAGGCATGAAAATAACACGGGCTTGTTAAATATAAACCACGAACTTTCAGGTTTGGATAAAAAAAAATGGAAGACGAAGCAGGGGAAGTGGCAATGAAAGTACACGCAAAAAGATAAGCTTAACCCTACATAGGCAGGGGGTAGTCTGCATGCAGGCACAGACCCTCATTGGAACTTTGATCAACAAGTGTGCCTCCACGCAAAGAAGTCAAAGACTAGCACATACAAAACTTGCTGTTCGAGAGAGCCTTCAGTACACAAGGCATGAGTAGGCTGCACATTCAGACCCTTATTTCGAGTGAAGGTTTGCCCAGCAGACTAGGCAGGGGGTCCCCTGACATTTTCCGCAACCATTACGCCCCGCGAAATTTTTAGACCGGGCAGCTCGCTGAAGTTTTACTTTGATGTCTTGCACATTTTGGGGGACCAAATTTACGACACCCGGGAAGGCGGTTGCGAAACTACGTCTGCATGACAGACCCGAACTTGCTCCAAAACGTCATTTTGTGTACAAAGTCAATGCTGATTGAGTTTCTCATCTCTTTCATAAAGATATTATTTTGACTTTCATCAGATCAAACCAGCTGATGTTAGCGTTATGCTAAAAAAAAAACGTTTTGCAATAAGCATGGCGAAAAAAAAATAAAGAATAAAAAAGATAGGAAAATAAAGAAATACATAAGACATTCATAAAACATTGAATACATAGAACATTGATTTTCCAACCGGGTTTTCCCATTTATAATTTATTGTTAGGAATGGTATAAAGAATTTTCATACTCACAAAGTACCATTATAGGAGCATTTGTTTTAGCGAATTTGGGCAAAAGTAATATTTATGCATAAATTAGCATTCATATAAAAAAAAACTCATTATTTCGGAACCGCACACAACTATATTAAGCCAATTTTCGAGGCACTTGCGCCTCTACTGTTTTGAATAGATCTAGTTCCATTTCAATCTTATGATAATAACAATATTCTACACATATTATTCACCTTAAGCATTTATTACGAGGTGGATATGGCGCCTAATAAATTGCATTTGTTATCATTTGCTGATTTATGACGGTTTTTATCAAATGTGTGTTGAATTGATTTCTGGGGGGGGGGGGAATCACATATCTTCAAAAAATATCGCCAATCAAAAGATTATTTTATCTCCTACCCCCAAAAGACAAAGTAGGCAAATGATTGGTGGAATGATACTAGCTGGTAAATGAATATATGTATATCAAAGGCGAAAGCGTAATGTATGCAATCATGGAGGTCTTACACTATATTACACGCACTTTAATTACAGCCCATCCCGTTTAGTGTGTTATCATTTCACCATAAACACACTAATATAGGATATCCATTTCACCGCGGGTAATATTATCGCACTATTGATCAACCAGATGCCGGTTCCCATGAATAAGTCATCAAACAAAAAATTATATTCCCAAAAGGCGTTATAAACCACTATTCAACTTCAGATAAATTATGTGGGGCAAGTTGGCTAATTTGGTGAGATGTAGCGGAAAATAAAATTGGAATCTGACATGTTGATGACAGAATCAAGATATATGTTGAAAATATTACCTAAATAATGATTGCAGTAATTGACGTTTCTCAACGATGTGATTTAAGTCCTTTTGGATATTACTTGTCTTAAAATTTATAAAATTAGGTTAGAAACTGGGAAAAGCAACAGAGGGCAGGCGTTATGGTCATTGTATTAAATAAAGAATTTCATGTTTTGATCAGGCAATTGGTATATTTTTTCATCTTTGCTAGTGACAGTGGCAATGGCAACTGCAATAATAAATGTAACCCTATTAAGCAGGGATTGTGTTTATATTTCGGTAGATCATGCATCAGGGGAGAGGGGGGTGGGGTGAGGAGTAAGAAGAGGGAGGGGGCTTGAAGGGGAAAGAAGAAAAAATATATGGGAGACGAAGAAAGAGAGGGAGACAGAGGGGAATGGGAGAATAGATGTTGGAAGGGAGAGAGAGAGAGTGTGTGTGTGTGTGGGTGGGTGTGTGTGGTAGGTGAGGGGTTTTTTTATTATTTTTTTTTTTACTAGTTCTTTTCAATTTCCCCTTCTCTTGTATTAATATGATTTGCAGGTTTTTTTTCTTTCTGTATCCTATTGTGCCAAAATGTTAATGTTCATTATGCAGATTTGTATATTATTTTGTTTTACGTATGCATGGTATGTGCATGGTTGTATGGGTGTTAAGGTGGGTGTGTGTATAATTATGTAAAGTTATATTGAAGACTGATTTAAAATGGGATACAATAATAATATATTTAGGTTGATTTCTGTTTTCCTGCAAATCATTTAAATAGCCATTTGATATTAATTATTATCAAAACACATAGAGGGTTGGGGACTTTTTTTCAGATATAAAAAGTATAATTTTATGGAGTTTCATTCCGTCCTTATTTGCTTCAGTTCTTGGTAAATATATATATGTACTTTTTTTTGCATATCCTTGTAGATATGAAATTAAGATTTGTACTTTGTATTTTTTTTTGTATTTACCTGCATTTCATGTAATTCATTTGAATGAAATCTAGCTAATAAAAACATGTTGAAAAAAGAGGGTGGGCGTGAGGGTGCGCGCGTGTGTGTGTGTTTGAGAGAGAGAGAGTGTGTGTATGTGTGAGAGATCGAGAGAAGGGGTAAAGATAAATGATAATGGGTATATAAATAAATAGAAAAGGTAAATGGCGCTACAAAGGGCATAATGGTTGACGACTAACGTGAGACAAATTAGGCCTACCCTTTTATGACCTTATATGCATCAGCGACACTGCAACATTGACAACTGCGATTGAAAAACCACAACACATTCATCACGTGATAAAAGACAAGTCAAATATCTTGGAACACTCGTCTTTCAGTGTGACTGGGGGAATCATTTGCAAGAAGTGGGTTAAAAGCATCGAGTTTACACCGAGGTTGATTACATCACATCCATTATGCAAAGGAGCATTGACTCGGGTCTGTGTTTATATACCGATCACGGAAAAAGAATGGGAAATGTATAGCGTGTCATTGACACAGATTTTCAACGAATGGACCAACCTTCTGACAGTTCAGTACTGAACGGGTTAAAGGGCGTTTACACACGAGAATTTTAAATTATCATTATAACGATGAACACAATTCGTCTTTAGAATCATCGTACCATTCACGCGTTCACTCGAAAACTGTGATTTGAATTCGAATTCCTGAGCGAAGGCGGTATTGTGTCCTTGGTGACTTGTCAATCAAAGCACTGCATCGCAGATACAAACTATAATGAGTGCATGCCAATAATTATCTACGAAAGTGTTTAAAAGGTCACGTAAGCTCCGCCCCAAAAATATGTTTTGGAGGGCAAGTTTTTCAGACGTAAAATTCGTACCATAATTGATTATCTGGCCGCCCTTTCACACGGGAATAAAAATTGTAATTTGAATGATGATTCCAGTAAAAATAAGGCTAATGACGAATATTCAGCACGTGTGAAACAAACTAGAACATGATTAGACCCACGAACGCTAATCACAGTCACGTTAACAAAAGCAATCATCATTACAATGATGATTCATTATTCACGAGTGAAAAGGCCCTGGACATGCTGGAATTCACCTCCGGGGTAGAATTTGAATTCGTGATTGTGATTAGCGTTCGTGGTTCTACTTTGGTTTCACACGCGCTAAAATTCGTCATTAGAATTGTTTTTCACTGTAATCATCATTCAAATTACGATTTTGATACCGTGTAAAAGGGCGAAAAGTCTTGTAGGGGTGGATTGGAAGCTTACCATTAGCGCCCCCGAAGTGAGGTGCTCATTCTCCAATGAATTGCTAAACACCTAGCTCCATCAACCTTGGAGGTACACCCTGAATGACGTAAACTACGTTTCCAACCCTTAAAGGGGTAACGCAGGTGGAATGCTACAGCTCGAACAGGGAAATCCGTACTGATCATGGGCGGAAATCTGTCCCGAAAAGTAGGGGGACCACAAGGGCGGATCCAGCCTTCGCCCATAGGGGGGTGGACGAATTTTTTTCGGTCATATGTTAATCCCCGATCAGCCGCTCAGAGATGATTTTTGTTTGTTTCATTGAAGGGGTAGTCCACATGGTCACTTATCAGCTTTAGTCTTATTGATCAACACAAAGATGTAATATCATAATCCTTATTTATAATTATAATGCGAGCACGAAGCGCGAGCAAAATTTCATTTTGGTGGAAATTTTATGTTTTTTTTCCTAGCATTCTTGTCAAAGTTTGTTTTCTTGAAAAAGATATACGTATGCAACTAAATAATTACTACGAATGCGAAGTGCGAGCAGAAATGAACTGATGGAAAAGGTACCTATTAAAGACTGCTTGCAGTTAGCCATGAAGACGTTACATATTTCAACAATCAAATATTGCGAGCGCGAAGCGCGAGCTAAAATATTTTGACATTTTTACCTAAAGAATGGAAATTCTAGGCTCTTTTTTTGAAAATTAAGCATAATATGTACATAATTAAACAATTGATGCGAACGCGAAGCGCGAGAGGGAAATTTTGATATTTAGACCTAAGAACGAGACACTCTATTCATTTTGTGTAAATCATTAAAAGAGTGAGTGATTGGGGGTCTTCCTTACTTTAATAATGCTAGTGCAAAGTGCAGGCAGAATTTTTTTTATACGTTTAATTTGAACTGATCGAAAAGGTACTTGTTAAGAATTGCTTGCACTTAGCCATGAAGACGCTCCATATTTCAAAAATCAAATAACGCTAGTGCGAATCGCAAGCTGAATATTTCTGACATTTCTACAAAAAAAGAATCGAAAATTTTAATCATGTTTTGTAGTCGTGAACAGGGCAGCTATATAACTAATCGAGTGATGCAAGCGAAGCGCGAGCAGAAAAATTCGAGATTTAGACCTAAAAACGGGACACTCTATTCATGTTTTGTAAATCATGAAAATGATGAATAATAGGGAATCTTTCTCCATTATTTATGCGCGCAGAAAAATTTTGATATCGTGATCTGAAACTGGATGATTTAAATAGAAAACAAGTTGAATATCTGAATAATCTTGCGCGTGTTTCAGATTTAGACCTAGAATATAGGCATCCTACAAAGCGCGAGCTTAAAATATTTGATATTCCGATCTGAAAAAAAGTCAATTTCAGCTTTATATTTCAAGCACTTTGAAGGAAAAGTTTGTGGTGGATATGGATTACACTTAATAAAGAGCTGATAATTTTCATTACTATTTGAGTTTTGACATAGGACCGGGGCATCCTTAGGACATGTCATATGAAAATGATGACTATGTTCCTATTCATCTTGCTAAGCGCGAGATGAAACAAATTGACAATTTAATCATTACATTAATACATTATTTATCAATGCCTAATGAGGGCGAGAAATCTGATTATAGTATAGCCTGAAAACTGTACATTTCAAGCACTTTTGTAATTATGCATATAATGCATCAGTTAAAATATTTTTCAACCATTAATGCGAGCGCAAATCGCGAGCCAAAGTCTTTGATAAACTGTACATGAATATCAACATTGGGACATACATAACTCGCCAATCAAAATGCGAGCGAGTAGCGCTATCTGATACGTTTTGACAATCAGACTTGAAAAGGGATATTTGTCAAACTAAATAGAATACACGAAAATAATATAGGTACTTGGTAAATGGAAATTCGCGAGCGCTCAGTACGAGCAGAAAATGTCAATATTCAGACCATAAAGCTGTCATTTTTACAGAGCACTTTATAAAAATCAGTTTGTAAATCACACAAAATAATGAAAGTTCAATTTCCAAGGTGAAATATGTAATATGTATTGACTTCCAATCTTGATATTTAAGCTCCATATTGAATAATCACCTAAACAGTCAATGCGAGCGCGAAGCGCGAGGGAAAAATTTATATAGTTACATGAAAGATTCTGTTTATTTTCCAAGTGTTTCCCTCATCTTATTTTATTCACTATGGAAAATTTGACAAGCAAAAAAAGAAAGAAAAAAAAAATGTTTTCACCCAAAATATAAGGTCATTTAGTCCAAAATATATTATTTCGAATGTGAATGATGTATTTTTCTCCACCATAAAATACCAAAAATAGTAGAGGGACGTTTGATATTGTGTCCCCCCTAATATTCTTGGTAGGGGGGACACGTCCCCCCTGGGATTTCCGCCCATTGTACTGATATACCCAAACCGGTAGTAGGCCTAATATGAAATCCCCATACTTTATAGCAGCCATTCTCAATTACTTTTTTTGAAGCGCCACATTTCATGTTGAGAATCTGTAATGCTCCACTTTCCATTACGCAAACCAGCAATGTATCAGCGGAGGGGGTTCAGAGGCCCCTGGTAGGGGTCGAGGGGGCAGAGCCCCCAGAAGTTTTATGATGCCTTTTAAATTGCACAGAGGGGCTCTAATCAATATCAACAGAAGAAATACAAATGCCAACAAACTACACAATATTAATATTGAAAGAAAAATGACCAGTGACTTTTTCACAACATACCAATGATACCACTAGTTTAGACTGTTCTGCACCAGATCTATTGGCTGAAGCAAGTGGCGTAATGAGTAAAAAAAAAACAAGTGGAATGCCTCTGGCCGTCTCACCTGCATCACGCGGTTCAATATAGCAGCAGTGCTGACTTTGAATACTACTCTAACTCGCACAAGATGTTCAGTGATACTTGATTACTCTAATGTCCAAGTTTAATGAACTAGACCAATAAACTTTCAAAGTTATGATGGTAATTCAACAGATACCCCCGATTCGGCCAAAGTTCATTGACCCTAAATGACCTTTGACCTTAATCATGAGACCTGAAACTTGCACAAAATTTTCAGTGATGCTTGATTACTATTATGTCCAAGTTTCATGAATCAGATCCATAAACTTTCAAAGTTATGATGGGAATTCAACAGATATCCCCAATTCGGCCAAAGTTCATTGACCCTAAATGACCTTTGACCTTGGTCATGTGACATGAAACTTAATAGGATGTTCAGTAATACTTGATTAACCTTATGGCCAAGTTTTATTAACTAGGTCCATATACTTTCTAAGTTATGATGTCATTTCAAAAACTTAACCTCAGGTTAAGATTTGATGTTGACGCCGCCGCCGCCGCCGCCGTCGCCGTCGGAAAAGCGGCGCCTATAGTCTCACTTTGCTTCGCAGGTGAGACAAAAAAATGAGGGGGCTAGATGTGGAAACTGAAGCAAAAATATTGCAACACAAATATCTATATTTCGACATAATATTAAGAAAATAATACAATATTCCACTCTTTCCTGTTCCTTTTCTTTCCCTTTTCCTTTTTTTGGGGGGCCATGAAACACCTGGGGGCCCCAATCGCCACCCCCATCTGTACGCCAGTGGTTGAAGCTATGTTCCCCGATTTTGCAAGGGCTGAAAATTAGGCGTTGCGCTGCACCAACGCCCCAACTGCCCCTCTCTCTCTACAACTCATGTGCAGTATCAGTCATTCAGTTCATGTTAAGCAAGAGTGCATGCAGGCAATCACGACAGACAATGCATCTGAGCATACATGCAACATCGGATTCTAATCGGCTTCGGAAACAAAGTTTCTGCTTGTTATGTCCCAAATTCATAATCTTTTATGATCAGGATGTTCTTTGAATATCATATTTATGCTTAACTCTTAACCAAAACGTATACTCTGGAAATGCAAAAATTTCTCGCCTTTGAAATAGAAATCCTACAAATGGGATTTTCAAATCACTTGTGTGGCACATAAATTTTGTACAGCGTATAGAATAAATAAAAATGAGAACACCATCGATCCTCCATTATATCGGGGTTATCGAGTGCTAAATTGGACAAAATTTGAGGAAATCAATTAGCAATTAAGTGTCAAGTAAAGAGTTTTTATTTTCTCTTTGTATTAAAATGATCACCAAAACCTTATTGCCAGGTTACTGGTAGATACATTTTTTCTCCCTTATTTTTCCTTTATTTTTTATACCGGCTCCCAAGCGCCACTCCGCAAGGCTCGGTGCGCCACAAGTGGCGCGCGCGCCATCATTTGAGAACCCCTACTTTATAGAGTAAAAACGACTAATTTGAGAACTTATCCTACTCCTTTCAAATGTATAATTATATTGTGGAGGAGCCGTGGTGTAGTGGTTCTGACTCTCGCCTTGCAAACAGAGGGTCGTGTGTTCGAATCCAACCGCGGTCTGGCGTCCTTTGGCAATGCGTTAATCCATGCTTTGCCACTCTCGACTTAGGTGCTCATGGGTACCCGGTAGGATGTGAAAGTCATTGTAGCTTGTCCAATACTGTGTGCGCCTCACAGGCGACTGACTGGAATACTCCCCAGGGAGTGGAGGATGTGCACACATTGTGTGCGGGAATGACTGATCGAATCCGATGACCGGGGTAATAATAATATCTGTTAGTCGCTTAGACACGTCGTTAAGATGGATTAAGCGCTATAATTTTATAAAAGCGGATTATATTACAACCCAAACTGGCCCGTTAAACACACACAAAAAAACTGTCACGCTAAAGGACCGCTATATCGTGCAATAATTACATGAATATAATATATATATATTGCCGTTTTTTAAAGATTATTTTCTATAAAAACAAAATTATGTAGATGAAAAAAATGACGCTGTCTGCAACCAGTGTGTTGGCTCAGTCCGTACCACAACCGGGAGGTCATGGGTTCAAACCTCCAGCCGTGTCAGACCAAAGACATAAAAGATTGGAGTTGCTGCTACTCTGTTTGGCGTTCAACAATTCAAGAAATGGAGCTTTGCCGATCTGGCGCTGCACAGTGGCTGCCGGGCCCATGGTAAATAATTGGGCAAAAATAATTGTCGGGGACATTTCTATTTCAGATTTTTATTTCTAATGATTAAATAATTTTTTTTTCAATAACCAAATTAACAATCCTTAATTGTCTTCACCTATAGCGCACACATAAAAATTTCAACGCACCCCCTCTTAAAGTCCCCCTCAGAAATACCCCCTACCCCGGCAACAAAAACAAACTTTTTTAAGAGCTGAGAAATGTGTTTTAGTACTTTTACATTGGTCCTACCATGGTCCTACCGTAGAGTTTTCTATGGGCGAGCATTATTTTTCAAGAGGATGGATGCTCGATGGATATAGAGCGTATACGCATGCATATTATAAAGTACTCAACGGATACATAACGTTTTCCAACGGATGACAAGATTCTTTTACATATTACATCCCCTCTGCATCCGTAAGTGCAGTGGGACCAAGCCTTCACATTTTTAATAAAAATTCTCCTGACTCAGTCTATCCCTTAATGGCCGGCAAACTCCATTTGAATGGGTATAAAGTTAACTGACCTTAATTAATAAGCCATGCATATGACAAAGCCTGTCTCGCGTGTCGTATTCATGATTTTGCTGCCAGTCATCAATTATGTAGCCTAACATGCCTAACACACACCCTACTGATGGCAATCATATGGCGGTGATTGTGTAGAAGCCACCTTGAGAGAAATTAAACTAATCAATCTCATGGATGCAGTAACATTATAACAATGATTCCAGCTTTTAATTTAATTGATGGAACATAATTATTTGTAAAAAATGTATTTCCACAAGTGAAGCCAGTGGATGTTTTCATTCAACGTGCGTAGCGTGACGCATGACAGCGCATCAAGGCTACAGATTGTGAACTTGGCTGAATGTGTAATATAAATTACTATACATTATATATTTCAAAGCAAAACCGGTGAAATACTAAAGCATTTACATTTATACGCTCGATAAGGACGTGATAGTTTGCCTCATTATAGCCGAAATCAATCAAGAAGTTTTTAATTGCTTTAAGTTACACATCTGAATCATTGAACTATTAACAGAAGAAAACAATATTTGCATTTTCTGCAAGAAAGAATGTTGGTATAAGCATATAAGAATCAATATATATTTGTTATGTAATATACAGAATGTCAGTAGGAAGCGTTTTCGCAGAACAATTGTTTTGCGCATGCGCATATTTCAATTTTTTTTAGGACCAACCGTCACGGGGACGAAACGGACGAGGGGGAGGTTATTCTTGCTGTAGGCACAGTATGATCACAGGAGCTATTTTAATCAGTGCTTGTTAGAAGATGATCTGTGTCATGTTTAGTCTGTATCGCGTCACTGCAATCATAAACAACCTGCCAAGAGAACTCAATGACGCAGCTATGATATTCTGATCAAGAGCGTATAATAGTCCCGCATGTCGAACTTGTATTTGTTATGTCACATTCAAGAAACCAATTCCTGATCGATCAAAGACATTACATTACTCATCTGTCATCGGTTGGCTAGAGTATGTTTCGTTGTTTTGACTGTAACATCACGGTTCCCCGCTCCCCCACCCCCAGTCTAAAAAAGGTTAACCCAGTATTCGGTAAAATGGGAATATGCATGTTTGTTGGGTAAACAGATACCAAATATCATTTTAGTAAATTTTACGCAATGTTGCGTTGAAGTTTACCCTTCATACATGTATTCTGTCCAATATTGAGTGGGAAGAATACCCAGCAAACATGCATGTTTTCTTTTCTACCCAATATTGGGTTAATGTTTACTCTCTGCATGTTTTAAGAGTACCTTTACGTTAAAAGGGTAAAAATTCGTGAAAAGTATTCTCATTTTAAGTTAACAACGTCAGGGTCTATTAAAAAAAACCCGATTTGATCAGTTTGTATTGGTAACAGGGAGAATTAAATCAGATACAAATCGTAAATTTATTTAAAATGACATTACCCCTTCCTCTGATGATGAAATGAAAAAAGAATAATCATTGCACCTTCTCAAATTGTGATTATCCACCCATATCTCTCTTCCTTTCTCGTCATCACCCTCTTCTACTTACTATCTGCCCCCCTCCACCCATTCAGTATCTATACTCTCTAGCTCAATTCACCCCCCCCCCCCCTCTTCACCACCTCCCCCTCCCCTGTACCCACTCTTTTCCACCCATGCCTACATAGTTTATTTCTGGCTTTGTGTTCATGCACCGCAATTACCTAATAGTATTCCCATTGTTTCTTTATGACTAACAACATCATAATTATCATTATCATGACCATTTAAACTGAACAGTCGGGTCTGAGAGGTATACAAATTATAGATTTCACTGTCGACGGATTTATCATGAATTAAGAATGTAATTTTGGAAATGGAAGTCCTTGTTATACCACTCCGGAATGAAAAAAAGAAATCCAAGTAGTTTTTTCTAAAAACATTGAGAAAATATTACTCAATAATGTAGTCAAATGTGAACATGCAAATTTGTTGGGTAAAATATATATTAAAATACGAATATTGTCTTTCAATGTTGCATTAATTTGGTTTAACCTTACCTTTCAAACACCCCCCCCCCCCCACACACAAACGCCCCGAAAGTTGAAGCAGATTAAGTTCAGGGAAGTATTATATAGGGAGGCCCGGGTCCGGTAACACAAAGGTTAGCGATTGATCGTACGCAGGGCCCTGGGAGCGATTTTTGTTTTACTAGGGTGCTGATGTAAATTTGAAAGCACCATCCCCCCAATTATAAAAAGGTTTTCATATCAAAATGGAGAACAAATTGGTCCACAGATATTTTAAAAGCAAAAAAAAAAGAAGAACGTTTTTTCACTACAAAATAGAGAACAAATTGGTCCTGAGAAATTTGAAAAGCAAAGGGGGAAAAAAGTTTCATTACAACATTAAGGTCATTTTGCTTACAATTTTCAATTTTTACACATCTTCCCGAATATCTTGGGGTGCTGAGTATGGAGAATGATACAGGCAGCACCCCAAGGATTTTTTTGATTTATTTTCATTTATTTATTTATTTTTATTTTTTTTTTTGGGGGGGAGGAGGTACCCCCGGCACCGCCCGCTTCCAGGGCCATGATCGTACGCTTGATTTTCACGATAAATTGTAATTAGTAGTTAAGATGTTACTAGTATACGATGATTGCTTATTGCTTTATGTTACGGTCCCCAGTGGAGGCTCAGCATCAATGATATCGTATCTGGAATAAAGTCTTCCTCCCATGTCATTTCAGTGTTACCCATTCTATCTAGTCAATATTGTCATCGACCCGCGTATATATATCCTCCTCCCACTTGTTATTAATTGCCCCTTCACAAACTCATCGACCTATATACATATCTAATTGTCAATCGATCAATCCATAATTTTTGTTGTCCAATTTTCTGCAAGCTCGAGCATAATGGCGTCTCAAATATTTCCTATCAATTACTGGGTATTTGTGCATTTGGATGTGAAGGCTAGGACTAGACTTTATCCGGCTCATTTTGCCAACTATAATGTAAAAAAACTTCTTCCAAGAATGTTCAGTTCGATTTATGTGTTAAAAACAATTAGGGTAAAGTATTTCTTTTAATCATATACACTGTGAAAATGAAGTGCTAAATTAGCACTTACGGTGCTTGTATAGTGACTGCACTACGAGTGTTGATTTTCTATTTTTAAATTTGAACTAAAAAAATCAGCACTCGTAGCGCAGTCACTATACAAGCACCGTTAGTGCTAAATTAGTAACTTCATTTTTACAGTGTAAATGATCATTGTCTGAGATAGTACGTACAAAATATGTATAATTAAGTGTAAATTGTAATACAATCTATAGATTGCCCTTTAATAAAAACAGCTTCCCTTTAAAATAAAATAAAATTAATTTCGAAAAGTAGGAGTCAATCTATTGACAGCAAATCATCAATCTAGGATGACATATTGATGAATTTCTCTAAATCGAAATTTACTGAAACCCCTTTGCAAAAATTAATAGGTTTACAGAGAGCAGTCATTTTTTAGCTCGTTGACGCAACACACAGCTAAGACTCTACACGAAAGGTTGTCCCCGTCACACAATCGAAATCGACTGTAATACAAAAGATTTATTCAGTCTGGGGGTAGGTTCGTTCAGACTGGTTGGGACTCTGACAGAGTGCATGGTCCATGAGTAAGCGCTTTTAAAGCTTTCCGAATGAAAAACGAGAGTGCAGGGTTTAAAATATTTTTATACACATGACGTATGACTTTTTGAAAGCTTTAAAAAAAATCATCCATCACTCTGCTTCATTGTGCAATTAATTCTCTAAAATATAGAAAAAAATTAGAGGATGCTTGATCATGATGGATTGATTTCAAGCACTGCAATTACGCCGGTGTTATTTTAACACCAGTCTGGTATCTATAGATATCGGTCCACATCAGAGAGGCGTTGAAACAACACCGATTTGCCATTTAAGCAAGACCAGTTAGTGTTATATCGGTTTGATTCTTAACCGTTGTTGTTCAAGACCTGTCTGGTGTGGACCAATATACTAGTAGAAATCAGACTGGTGTTAGATTAACACCGGCGTTTTTGCGTGTGTACGTTCCGTACTGCACTGGAACATCATCGATAAAAAGAGTATTATGACTGAGTTAGGTCAATGTCGGTTTTTTATATTTAAAAAAATGCACTTTATCCTGTTTTGCATTTGCAGGTTTATTACACAGGTTTTAGTCCTGTTAGTTCATATTTTCAATAAGAAATGATAAATTTCCTTATAAATGCTCCCTTAAATAAAACTAAATATGTATGTGTACGACAGTTGTCCAACGCATGCAGAGTTGTTGTTGCTACTTGCTCTAATGAACATTACCCATGGACATAAAATAAACCCCCAAAATATTCCCCGAGCCCGAACGTTCAGAAAACGAAAATGGCCACCTAAAAATGAAACATTTGAGTATTACAAACGTTTCTTTTGAGGGAATGGAACATGTAGAATTGAGGAAAAAATTCCAAGGAAAAAATGAAAATGATAATAAATTAGAGATATCGCGAGTGATTGAATCAAGCGAACAAATATTTGCTCGGCCATCATGGCCACGGCGAGGTGCCGTGGTCAAGTGGTCTTCGGCGATTCCCGGCACGGCTCTTGACCAAGACAATTTTATATACATTGGTATTTTATCTCCCATCAAAATAATAAATGAAACCTGTATATACGCATCATTGATAGAAACGTGTGCGTTTCCGAAAATAAAACGACATTTAACGGATCTCGATTCTTCATTCCCCCTTCTTTCCCTTGGACCGGGTCGTAGAACTTTGAAAGTTCTAAATAAATAAACCCCAATGTATACGCTTTTTTTGTTCTTTAAGTTATTGTTTCACAAAAAATGTCGAGTCAGAAACTTCCACGCAGGTAAAGAAAATGTTTCACGATGCTCTTCTGAATCATTTAATCACTTTTCTTTGCGCTGCCATTTCGAAATTGCGACTTACTTTGTCTTGCTTGATATACATGTATTTTGTTGGTCACTTTCGCTTTTAAAAGGACAAAAATTATTAAAGAAAATAATCTCGTAAACGAATATCATGGGAGATTCATAATTAACTTTGTAAAAGATATGCCATTAGATATTTCTGAAGCAGAACATAATCATTGTGATTAAGAAAACTAAATCTTCTTCCCTTTCATTTCACCAAACTTCTACAACTGCCATTTGTCCTTATCATGACACAGTCACACATGAACCCGATGCTCAAGAACCGATGATGTGATATTCCATATTACACAATGACCGCGATCCATCTGGAGTCGATTCCGTGTGTGTGACTGCGCCATGTATTGAAACGGAGTTTACCAGCTGGTTATACAAGGTACTGATCTAATTACAAATTAACTAATGGCTACATCTTTTCGTTACATTCGTTCTCCTTATTTGCTCTCATAACATGCTACATAAAGCTTTGTTATTGGACTTACCTTGCAGTTGGCTCTCTGAAAACAAACAAGCCTCCTAGATGCTCCAATCTTGCAAATGAAGCCAATCTATATAATAGCAAGCAAAGTAAGAAGAATTCTAAAGATTACAACGATTCTGTTCGGGGTTTTTTGAGGAAAAGAATTAACGTTAATTTTCAGAAGAGGCTATGGATTGGCTATATCTTACATGTAGATGACTTGAAGGCAGTTGAGGTCGAAAGTTTCTTCAAAAAGTAAATTTTTTTAAAAAGTAAATTTACAAAATAAAATCAAATGCTCTCATGAGCATGGTGACAAAGCTCCTCATCAAACGGCTACGACATAGACATGATAGTGTGCACAACATCTGATGACTGTCGATATATTCAAATGACGAGTCCACCCCACTAAAAAGTGGATTTGAATAAATTGAGAAAAATCCAACAAGCATAATACTGAAAATATCATCAAAATTGGTTGTAAAATAAGAAAGTTATGACATTTTAAAGTTTAACTTAATTTCACAAAACAGTTATATCGACATCCTGGTTGGTACGCACATGAGGAGACTATGACGTCATCCACTCACTATTTCTTTTGTATTATGAATTATGATAAATTCTAATATTCTCCTCATTGTCATGCGAAACAAACTTGTATTCCCCCCTGATCACGAGGAATTGTCATTATTTTAAAAGTCATAACTTTCTTATTTTACATCCGATTTCAATAAAATTTTCAGCGTTATGCTTGTTTGATTTTTTTCCTTATATTCAAATATCAACAATTTCCTGAGGTAAACTTGACCTTTAATTTGAATTATCGTAGGCCAAGTTAAGTAATGTAAAATTCTAGTAAAGAAGGGGTGGTAAAATTGAGAAATCAACGAGCAAAGGCTTTTTAAGTATCATAATATAACATTTCATACAAAATGTATTATAGCTCCATAAAAACTGTCGAAAATCACCTGCCTTTGTAACAAATATCATTGTGCAAATATATTGTTCTAAACATGCTAAATGAAAGAATGTATTATAGCTCGTACCTACGTCCCTTAACAAGACTGACCTCTCGACTGGTTAAGAGTAAAAAGGAGGGGAAAATCGATAAAAAGATAGGGAGGTATGTCCTTCTACGAATGCACATAGTAATCTATATCATCTGTGCCCCCTGAAATATTGTTCATTAATTTTCGCGCTGTGTCATAATGCATGACAAGCTTCATTCTTATTTCTATTATCTGAACAAGAGGAGAAAAACTCTTCATAGTTCATTTCCTTGCTCTGTTGAAAGGCGTGTAGCGAGGTCTCATATTCGGTTTTGATGTTTGTTTTTCAAAATCTGAATTTTTCAACAGAGAAGCTAAGAGGATAATGCGATGTCATACAATTATATATTTCGGGGTAACTCTTGCAGTCAAAGTGTCGAAATAAAAGTTTGGTCTCTGAATATTATGTATTATTTTTTTTATAATGCCTGTGTATAATTGTATTTGGATAGATGTAGTGGGAGGGTGACTAATTCTAAATAATGGTATCGGCTATTTAAAGAAATTAACTTCGCATAGAAAAAAAAACAAGTGTTCTCACGGTTTTCATAATGATCGATGATATAGGATAACGGGATTATATAAGGTAAGAACGTAGAATGTAAAAACATGAATATAAATCACGTCAATGAATCCCTTTTAAAGCGTTAGACATATAATGCAAGAGTATATAGGTCCATAATGAAATCGCTCGTCATTTCGAATTTCACCTTTTTTGGTCGTGTCCTTAGGTGTCGCATTTGCGAGAGTAAATAAAGGTTTGTGTAATATACTAACAGACGAATAGAAAGTGATATATTAAATTCACGATATCTACACCTTCTGATCACACCTTTTAATCCACCCCTCTTTGTTCCCCATTACCAATTTCATCCTAGTTCCGAGTGCTTCGCTTTTCTTTCCATCTTTCTTTCTTGAATCAACCTCTAATCTTATTATCCGAAGGCGAGGATTCCCATTAAGGTGTCCATGTAGATCTTGACACTTCAGACAGTCTCCATTTTCTCTTTCTATAAATGGGACATGGAGAATTTTTTGTTAATCAGTCAGAGTTTGTAAGGGAGGTATATTGAATCCATTAGCAACTGTGATTACTTCAAGACTGAAGATTGCGAACTGTGGCAGACCAACGATATCGTGGGGGAGTCGTGGTCTAGTGGTTAAGACTCTCGTCTTTCAACCTTTAAGGACATGGGTTCGATTCCAAGCCATGGCGTGTTCTCCTTCAGCAAAAAAAATCCCATATTGTTCGCACTCAACCGAGGTGAGGTAAATGGGTACTGGCGGGCAGTGACTTTTTCAAAAAGCTTTAAGTGCAAGATAGGTAGACAGTAGACTACTAGCTTAGCCGGGGTAATATAGGAGCGCCTTGAGCACCTAGCAAGGTGGATACGTGCGCTGTACAAATCATTAAGTATTATCTATTTTCACCAAAGTGCAACCTTATGATAACCATGGTCCATAACAGCTGAGAAATGTTGAGTTAAAGGTGTCAAGACCCAGTCTTATTTTACAAGCATAATCGTGACGATCTGCTTTTATTTCTTGAGGGAAGTCCACGGCAAAACCAAATTAGTTGTCATAACAGAAAGAAAAGAAAAAACTCGAGAGAAGCAACGTTCGACAAAAATCCATCACATAATTTTTTTTTAAATTTTCCCTCAAAATTTTGATTTTGTGACGTCAAATGCGATTGTGTATTATAAAATTCCAAGTTCAAAAATTCGAATTTCTATGGTTGTATTATTATTAAAACTATTTAACCGTAAAAAAATACATAAATTAATGATTCTGATAACATGATTTTTCAGAGAAAATACATTTTATGGAATTTATGCCACATGGCAAGAGTGGGAGACCTCACAAAATCAAAACTTGTAACTATTCATTACAGAATTATTCCTGATGAATGGTCGGCCTCCAGGTGCTCCGTTATTGGATGCGGATAGGGAAAATGGTTTCAATCCTTTCAAAATAAACATTCATTCTGAAAGGGGCTATAGCTTTTCAAACATCTATCATCGAAATATACCGCCTGGATATTTTAAAAGATGCACTTAAACTCCCTTTGGAGTATAAACAGCTATCGCTGTGAATTTGAGTCAAGAATAGATGTGAAAATCCCTCGATCGTTAGATCTATTTTCTTTCCAGATAAGATGCTCAGGTCTAACTATCAGGATATTTTATTCATTTAAATTATCTACCACATGTCTATATCTATGAGTATTTAAATATCATTATGATCAATCTGTTTCTATGCACTCTACAGATACAAGTACCTCAGCTTTGTAATGAACCATTGCTTTTTATTACACTCTTAAAATAGTTGGGCAAAAAATTGCAAACTTTTAACCAACCCTGGAACTATTACTTAAAAATCTGTCCAAATTAGATAATAATTGCCCAGAATATATTTTTACCAACATAAAATACCCAACACAGTGGGCAGTATATTGACCAACATTTTAAGTGTGTACAATTAAGTATTTATTAAGAATATAGCAACGAAATCAACACAAATTTACAAATAAATAAAAATAAGTTAAGACCATAGATACTAGATCTAATTAAGATGTTTACAGTCCATAATTTTTGAGGGGCGTATGGGCGAAATTTCTCCTGAGTTGCAATTTTCGTCATCTTTTCAATAAAAATCTAATTTGTGATAAATCTTATCATAATATATATGTAATATATATATATATAATGTTTTTTTCTCTCGTTTTTTTTTTTTTTTTGGGGGGGTGAAACATTTGGAGATCCATGACCAAAATTGCACACGCCAGTGATGTACGGCTATGCTTTATTCTCCCAAGATGATCACAATGAAATACATTCTTGACGAGACATCCATGTAGACAGCATGGGGCCTTTTCACACGAGAATCGTGAATCATCATTCCAATAATGATTGCTATTGTAATCGTGACTGTGATTAGCGTTTGTGATTCTAATTATTTTCTAGTTTGGTTTCACACGTGCTAAATATTCGTCATTGGCATTATTTTTCACTGGAATCATTATTCAAATTCCGATTTCTTTACCGTGTGAAAAGGGCGGATGGTTATCTTTCAAATTAAGAATAATTCGTTTTCAAAGATCCGATGTACAATAGCATCTATACAATGAAAACAACGAAGGTACGTCGATAAAAAAAACATAAATTCGAATAAAAACACAGCCCAAGATATCGGTATAAAATGATAATAATGGTGATAATAACGCAGTTTTTGTATAGCGCATATCACATTGCATCATAGCGTCCCTCTGCGCTTCCAAAGGACTTGGATATTATTACCCTGGCTTTAGCCCCGCAGCCTTTTACAGCGCGGTGGCATTTCAAGGAATAAATTCCTGCCAGATACCCATTCATCTCACCTGGGTTGAGTGCAGCACAATGTGGATGTATGCTCAAGGCGCTCCTATATCCCGGCTAAGCTAGTCTACCGATTTTGGTGCTCCGCTCACAGCTTTTTGAGGAGTTACTTCCTGCCTGTACCCATTTACCCAACCTGGCTTGAGTGCAGCACAATGGGAAACTTCTTGCTGATGCATGGAAAATGCGCCATGGCTGGGATTCGAACCCACGTCCCTCAGATTGAAAGACGAGAGTCTTAACCACTCGACCACGACGCCCCATCCATGAAACTGAATTTTATTCTGTTTCTCCTGTTATTGTATAATGGAATAAGCGAACCCCTAACTGCATGAACTAGGGACCACTATTGAGACGTCCCTCACTCATCACATTACCAGTGTCACATCTATCCCAACTCTGTTGATAACAATGTCAAAGGGGCCCATTATCAATAAATCTATACATGCCAAACTAGACCTTTACATTGCCATCCGTTGTCATTTGGAATTCCCTTACCACCATACATGAACTGCTGATGCAGTACAGTATATTCTGATAATGTGCCTATATACCCATCATGTTTTATTTCCAATTCGTCCAATTGCCAACTCATCTATTATCATTTGGTCTACCATCAGTTCGTCCACTTACCACTACTTTCATTTATTCTAATTCCACTCCGTCTAGTAATCAGTTGGTCTAATAGCCATTTAGTCCAAATACCATTTGGTCTAATTGGACTAAGTGGTAAATTGTGCAAAATTAATGAAAAATGGATCAAAATAATCAATGATAATTAGATCAAAATAATGATTATGAGACGAAATGGTGATTAGACGAAGTGATGATTGGACCAAATGGTTAATGGACCAAATGGTTGTTGTACAAAATGTTGATGGACGGAATGACATTAGACTAAATAAAATTATATAAGACCATGTGGTGAGTTAGGTGGAAGTAGACGAAAGTGGCAATTTACCCCCATCATTATTTTCATTGCTATTAATATTAAAGTTATCATTATTGTTGTCATTATCATTATTATCATCATTATTGCTAAAGTGACATTTCCATCCATGTAATCATCAAATTAATATTTCGAATTACATCTCAATATTCAAAGCACACTGAAAATCAAAGATCGAATTAGAACAAAATACAAAAGACAATGTCTATGTACTATGAAAGTGCCATTCAAAGATCATTTTTATTCATGCTTCACATTACAACGATTCTATCCCATTTGTTTCGTTGGAATTCACTGCAAAAAAAGGAATTCATATTTCATTTTTCATCTGATTTTCATATTAAGTATGAAAGCCAGCACACTTTATGGGATCTTATTGGAATTATAACAGATATTTGTTCGGAGTGTATACTAAGAAATGTCGCTTTCCAGAATCAGACACCATCCCATTGATGATAAATCAACAATTTCGATCAAGATTTTCAAGATCATCCGGTAACCTTATACCACTGAGCCACCATGCAACGTGGCGGCATGACATTTGCTCCTGCGACAATTGCTCCGGGCTTTATTTCGTCTCAGATGTAGTGTTAGGGTGGTTAGGGTCGCAATGAGGTTTTATGTTAGGTTTAGTGTAGGGTATGGTGTTAAACCCAGGGTTGCAGTTGGTCATTCGATTAGTGTGTGGAATAAGAGCGGAACAATATTGTCGCCGGAGCAAATGTCTTGGAACCTGCAATGTATGTTTAATCAGTATGATTGCGTCCTTGATCAGTATATCTGATAGAACAAAGAGAAGGCCAGGTGTTGCGTAATGTACCTTCGAATATAACCATAAGCTGATAAGAGTTTGTTACTCTCTTCAAAACTTGGAAATAAAAAAAACGAAATAAACCATGTATGGATCAAAGAACATTTTCAGTAAAAATGTTCCGAGGCACCGCATGCCCGTATACGTAATTTAAATATGAGTTGTCGCAAAGAAGAGACCATAATTAATTCTAAATGGGCACATGCGCTTTACCTTAATTGCATAAACTAAAAGAAACTACCATGCACACTTATCGCGCATGTAATGCCCTTACGCAAGGAAACAATAAAAAAATACTTGAAAAATGTTTCTATGGTGATTTTGTTTTGTCTCCGTTGCTGACGTCAAAAAGAATAAAGAAACTCGATGTATTACCACTCTTTGGTAAATCAGAATGTGACACGAGATAATTTATTTTATTATTTCTATATGAATATTGCGGTGACATGAAATACGCGGTTAAGATTTAATTGAATGAAAGGCTCACGAAAAAAATCAAGACTAGTGAGATTTACAGTTAAGTATGGAAAGCCTCATGTTTTGTTCTTAAAGGTAAAAGACAGTTAGTTGCAGCAAACACTTATTCAGTGAGAAAGTCGTTTAGATCGAGGCTAATTGTCAAAATAGTATCATAAATCTAGATCTGGTACATTAATGTTAAATCATCTTTTGATTGAAATCTTATCTCAAAATCGATTATTCTGATGATCAACAACCCAGAAAAATGTGGGAGAGTGTATTATTATTGCTTCGAAAATATCCGCTGATTTGACGGAATTATGTGCTTATACTTTGCTCATTTCTCAGCAATTACGCATTTTCTTCCAGAGCTATTTGGTGCATATTTATTTAAATTAATCTATACATACAAAAACTTTGATGGTAATTTCATTAGATTCTGTTAGAACTCATATTGAGATCGTTACCACTACTGGTATTTATCTTTAAGTAACATGGTAAAAATGGAAGGGTTTTGCGATGCAAACCACTAGCGTACCTACGGGGGGGGGGGGGGCAGTCTGCCCCCCTGACGAGCCATAACCCATGCAAAGGACGTATCCCTGCCCCCTGACGAGGTTGAAAGACCTTTTTTTGCCCCCCTGACGAGTTTGAAGACCTTTTTTCTTTTTTTGCTTGTCAAATTTTTTGGCGGGCTTTGCCCCCCTGTGGAAATTCTTGGTACGCCACTGATGCAAACACATTGTGCAAGTATACAGACTTACCTACTTTTCTTATATAGGCATTTTGTGGACATGTAGCGCAATTGATTATCATGATTGAGGAAGGCATTATAAAATACTTGATTTTCCTTCGCTCACTTCATTTTTGCCAACTTTTCCCAATGCAAATTGAGTTTATAGCAAAATTGGATAATTGTGTCATCATTTTACTTTTAATGATTAAAATCAATAAATTTCATCTGTATTATAATCAGAATAAATTTGCCGATGATTCCTACTGAAAAGAGAAAACGAAAAAACAAAGAAATACATAAGAAATTTAATAGACATTGAATCGATTAGATCAGGATCTTACAGAGTATGCATAAGAATTATTTAAAAAAAGTTGTTTGGGGACATATTTAGTTAATTAGAGCAAACATTTGAAGTAATGCACGAATTAGCATAATTAATTTGGTTAAGCATGAGATTTGTCGATTCGACCTTAAGTTGTAGATTATACCCTGGGTAACATGCCGATTAAATGTCGTGATCGTGCGGGCGACGACCAAGATCATAACAGGAGTGCTGAATCAGCCCCTCCCTCATTCAGTCTTCTCTATAGGCGTCAAGATAGCTCTATAGTTCAGCGTAAAACGACCCCCATCTACACCCATCTCTGCATCCACCGCTACTATTCAACCTACATGACAACAATTCCTTCATTCCTCACATTTTCAATATCTCTCACATTCTAACACAAGGAACCTTATAAAAACAAAGCACGTTCGTCCTTAAATCCCAAGACGTGGTAATAGAATAATCTTATTTCGTTATTTGATGAATAATTGTGTTTGAAATTTTAGTATAATCAGATTTCCGAGGCGCGTTTCGAACTCCCAAATCAATAATAACTCGGCAAAAGGCAAGTGCAGAGAGCGCCACACAAAATCCGATGCCGGCGATGCGAATGTTTTCCAGTAGGTGATGTACTTAAAGATTATTGCTCTATATTGTGGGCGAACACAAGTCCCAATTATTAAATTGTAGAATATTAACCCAAGGTAAAGAAAAAGACAGGCGTTGGCTTTTAACAGGTTTGAACTTTTACACTGTTGTATTCATACTTTAGTGCACAATAAAATGTAGAATTAATCTGAAATTCATATTCAGTGTGCTAAAAAAGAATTTTCATTGTACTGTAACGCTCCCCACTCTCAAATCTCGCCAAATCAATCTTCTCCGTGTGCTCCAATGTAGCTCTCACTGAACTCACGTATACGTCAATCACACACCATTGATTCACGCTAAAATAAGAATCCTTCTGTGATCAGTTTTCATTCACATTAACACAATTTATTTAGTAAGTATTCCATAATCCAATCATGAACAATAATAACTGATTATATAGGTTAATTTACCGATTAATCTGGATTACAATTCTTGTATCTCCCCCGATCTTCTATCTGTTTTCCGTTCGTTTTTCTCTTCCCCCTGCGCCCTCTACGTTAGAACCTTCAGGCGCTACACTACCCTCTTCTTAGAATGAAACGTCCTCGTTTCGAATTAAAACATAACCAAGGTTCAATATTTGCAAAACACATCTAGAGCAATGTTAAATTTACATTAAAAACAACAACAACAACAAAGTTCGCTTTAAAAGATTTCAATAGAAACGCGATGGCATCTTTCGCAGGCGTTTACTACGGCGTGGTAGCATCTGGTTGCCGGTTCTCTGCTCCTTCGCACGAGGTGGTTCCTGGTCAGATGTGGATGTTTCTTTGCTCTTGGATGTAGCGGCCACTTCTGAGTAGAGTCGCTTCTTCCTTCTTGTTCCTATCTCCGCAGTACGATCTGTATCTGTTGGACAGTCATGCTCTTTGCTAGAAATGTCTACTCTAGCTCCAGTTTCCACAGAACTTTCTTCCTGTGATTGAGCATCTTGCTGTGTCTGCGGGTGTTCCTCTGGGGATGCGTCGACTGTGGCTGAAGATAAAGACTTGTCATCGATCTTCTTCAAAGCCCAGTTCGGCACGGGGGCTCCAACATACGTCTTTAAGCGGTTGAAATGAACAACCTTTGGCTTTGATTTAGACGTTTCCTGAATCCGATAGGTCACATCACTGAGAGCATCAATGACAAAGAATGGACCGGTCCAACTCCTCTGTAGCTTGGGAGAAATTCCTTTCTTCCGCCTTTTAGTGTGAAGCCACACCGCATCTCCCTGTTGATAACCTTCCCCTGCCTTGTGAGTGTCATAAGTACGCTTGTTCCGGTCTGTGTTAACCCTCAAGCGCTCTCTTGTCAACTGGTGGGTGTAATTCATGCGGTCCTGCAGTTGCTCTGTGAACTCAGGGTAACTAGATTCTGGAGTCCCAGAGCTTCCAATCAGCAGATCCACTGGAAGTATCATCTGCCTACCCATCATCAGCTCACTAGGAGTGTAACCAGTAGCTTCATGTTGAGACGAGCGGTATGCCATCATGACCAGAGGTAAACATTCATCCCAGTCCTTTTGATGATCAGCAACAGCCTTGGCCAATAAATCCTCCAGGGTCCGGTTGAAACGTTCAACCATTCCGTTACTCTGAGGATGAAATGCTGTAGTTCTGGTCTTTGAACATCCCAAGATCTCACAAACACTTTGGAAAAGAGCTGCCTCGAAATTCCGACCTTGATCAGTATGAAGTTCCAATGGCACACCGTATCTGCAGACAAATTCTTCCACAAAGATTCGTGCAACTGTTGCTGCTTCTTGGTTCGGCATTGCAAAAGACTCAGTCCACTTGGTGAAGTAGTCACAGATTACGAGCACGTATTTGTTGCCTCGATCTGACTGTGGGAGGGGTCCCATGATGTCCATTGATACACGCTCCATTGGAGCACCGACGTTGTATACCTGGAGTGGGGCTCGAGGGCGCCGAGATGGGTTCTTCCTGGACTCACATGTGCGGCAAAGTTTGCACCATAGTTCAACATCCATACTAAGTTGAGGCCAATAGCAACGCCGTCGAATTCTTTCAATTGTCCGTTTGCTACCCATATGACCTGCAACCTTGGATTCATGGCACTCTGCAAAGACTTTCTTGCGCAATGCAACAGGTAGAACCAATTGAAGAGAGATTTCCTTTCCGTTGAGGGATTCCCATCGACGATACAGGACGTCCTCTTTCAACTGTAGCCTTTCCCACTGACTCCAAAGAGACTTTATTTTGGGGCTAAGGGGTGCTACCTCTCGCCATGAGGGACGTGTCCCCTTTTTCTTCCATTGGATGATTTGATCTAACTCGGGGTCCTGGCCCTGTACATCTCTCAAATAGGACTTTGTCCACAAGGGATCTTCCTGTTCATTTGATGGGGCGTCAATGTTACCTTTTGTCAGCTGTACTGCCTCCTGGGTTCCTAAGGTAGCGACATGGATCATTCCAGCTTCAGGACAATCATCTTCGGTATTAGTGCCGACAGATAAGACTTCCTTCAAGTTAGATGTTTTTATGGTGTCGTTTTCTTCCAGTCTTTGACAATGTGAACAGTCCTGACAGGGTCTCCTCGAAAGCGCATCTGCATTTCCATGAATGCGACCTGCCCTGTGTTGAATGTCCATGTCATAGGTACCAAGAAGCTCCAACCACCGTGCTACCTGACCAACAGGATTGCGGAAGTTTAACAGCCACTTCAATGCTCCATGATCTGACCGCACTGTGAATTTCCTTCCATAGAGGTAGTGATGAAATTGTTTCACTCCTTCCACAACAGCAAGTAATTCCTTCCTTGTGACACAATAACGCCTCTCTGCCTTGGACATAGACTTGCTGTAGTATGCTATGACCTTCTCTGTACCATGTTGCACCTGGGTGAGGACTGCTCCGAGTCCGTTTGCACTTGCATCAGTGTCAAGGATAAATGGATCGTCAGCAGTAGGGTATGCAAGGACTGGGGAGTTGGTCAGCTCATGTTTTAGTCTCCTGAAAGCCCCCTCACACTCGTCTGTCCAGTGGAATACTCGTCCCTTCTCTGTAAGCTGGTGGAGCGGTCTTGCAATGTCTCCAAAACCCTTCACAAATTTCCTGTAGTAGGAACATAGTCCAAGGAAACATCTGACATGGTGAACAGTCTGCGGGGTGGGCCATTCCTTGACACTACTGATCTTTTTGGGATCAGCTGAAACTCCTGCTGCTGATACCACGTGACCCAAGAATGCCACTTCTTTCTGTAACAGGACACATTTATTTGGATTAAGTTTTAATCCAAAGCTCTTCAGCCTGTCAAATATGGTGTCCAGTCGGTCGAGCTGCTCCAGTACAGACGAACTGTATACAATGACGTCATCGAGATATACCAGGCAGATGCTGTTAACTCATTGAGTGCTTCGTGCACGCTACGTATCCTACTATAACATGCCACACTCGTGCTCGCACGCCTACTATTGATTGCTTTGTGCTTGCATTGTTTCCTACCCTCGCCTGCTTCGTGCATGACTGCGCACATTCGGAATAACAATCATTGTTACGCCGTTTTGCATTGTATTGCGCATCGCATGCACGCCGTAATTAGCACTATTGTGTGCAGTGTGAACTCTGCTTTCTGACAGATAAACTTACTCACGCGGTTTACATTCGACTTTTTCGAGTATTTCTACATTTTTTACAAGATATGGCTCCGTCTCTGAGAGAGAAGAGACCTAGGTTTTTGATCCATACAAAACACTCCACAAAATGGAACTACTTGATACAACTCATATTTTAGCGGTAAAGATAATAACCAATCCACATAATGAGGACATCATTATAAGGGGTATGAAATTTCCTACAACTTTACTACACAATATTTTGTGGATAAACTAATCGTTAGAGAGTTACAAGCAATTGTAATCATGACTATTGGAAGGAGTGAATACGACTCGCGATCCCAAAATCAATGTGGCACAGGGGGGTTTTGTGGCTGGCACAGGGGATTAGCATCGGATTAGCACTGTGGCATTGGCTTAGTAGTGTGCGTGGCATGTTAAGAGTTAATCAACTCATCCAGGACTTTTGTCATCAGCCTCTCGAATGTTGCAGGGGCATTGCAGAGCCCAAACGGCATCACACGAAACTGATAAAGGCCATACGCTGTGATGAATGCAGTCTTCTCCCGATCTCTTTCTGACATCTCTACTTGCCAGTAACCACTTTGCAGATCGAGAGTTGAGAACCATTGTGATCCAGACAATCTGTCCAATGAATCATCAATACGTGGGAGTGGAAATGCATCTTTGGTGGTCACATCATTCAGCTTCCTGAAGTCAACGCAGAACCGGGTAGAACCATCCTTCTTCTTGACTAACACAATTGGTGAAGCCCACGGGCTTTCAGACGGTTCAATCACACCACGTCTTGTCATATCCTCAATTTGTGCCGATTCTTCATGTCTTTGATGGACAGGTAATCTCCTTGCTCTCTGTCGAATAGGAGGAAATGTCCCCGTTTCAATCTGGTGCTTCACTACATCTGTTCTCCCCAGGTCCTCTTTACCTCTGGAGAAAACCTCCGAGTGCTTGCAAAGGAGCTTACTCAACTTCACCCTCTCGTCCTTGTTAATAAGTTGTGCGCTGTGTTTCCATGTGTCTTGCAAATGTTCTGGTATCTTCATTCCATCAACAGTTATGTACGGAGTTTTGTCAATCTTAGAAGGCTTGTCTCCGGAGACAGTTTCCTGCGTAACTACCTCAGCTTTCTGACATTGACCAACGGTGGTCCCTTTGTAAAACTTGACAGGTTGGTTGGATACATTGATGACTCTCACTGGTATTGTCTTGGCGCCCGGCCTCATCACTGCCGCATCAACTAGAACATTTCCTGAGCCAGTCCACTTAGACGAAGGTTCCAGGATTACGTCAGTGAATGCCAAATTGTCTTCCATTTGACCCTTGATAACTTGTCCAGTGAGGGGTGGTAGGGTGACGGTATCACTCACGGTGACTCTGCAACAAGCAGGCGACCCTTCAAAGCTATGGCAAGGGACCTTTACACCATCTACCCACATTTCCCGACGACCAAAATCAACTTTGCATTTCCAGTCCTCAAGGCAATCAAGACCAAGGATTCCATCTTCTTTTACGTCTGCAAACCAAACTAGTTTCCTGCGTAACTTCCCTCCCAGACACATGTTCAGTTCTCCTTTACCCTTGAAGGGAATACTGTGCACATCGCTCGCAGTAGTCATTTTAACACCTATGTCTCTCTCAAGGAGCTCATCACATCCGATGAGTGAGGCAACACTTGTCTTAATGACAGAAACTGAAGCACCGCAATCTACCAGCATCCGGACTGTGTGGTCACCAATCATGACATCAACAAAAAGACCAATATCTCCTGACCTAGCTGATCTAACAGGCATATATCCAGCTTCCTCGATTCTTGTTCCATTGGGCCTTTTGGGAACTTCTACCGGCTCTCGACCCTTAAAGTCGGTAGGTTCTAGTTTTCCTGTTGCTTGCTGTTTCCTTCTGTCATTGCAGGACAATAAGCCTTGAAGTGTCCTTCGCTCCCGCAATTCCAGCATGTAACTCCTTTGTTTTTTTCTGCAAAGGATTTGGTTCTTGATTGAGATCTGTAACCTTTCGACCTATCCTTGGACATATCTGCCATGTCTTTTCTCAACTGGGTGACAGTCAGCTGCAGTTCTTTCACCAATGTCTCCAGTTGATGTTCAGTTGGCTTTTTTCCTTCCTCGGTCTCTGCATTCAGAGTCCGAACTTCTCTGTACTGTACTCGCATTGCTTCTGTAGTCTTGAGCTCAGAGATCCTCGCCGCAACAACGAGTGCATCGTCGATCGTTTCACACTGGGCTTTCATAACCTCGAAGCGAACTTCAGCATCCTTCAGAGCGTCAACGAAACTGTCCTTAGCTAGTGTCCTTCTTGTATCCTCAGATGCACCAGGATATACCTTCCTGATCAGACACTTTACACTATGAGCCAATTCTGTCAAGGTTTCTTCCACTCCCTGCCTCCTGTTCTTGAGCTTCAAACGGTTTAACTCTGCTTGACCTCTTGATGCATAACGGGTAGTCAAGGCGGCTACTAGAAACTCGTAATTCACTCTCTGCGACGGTGACAGTTCCATTAGAATCTCCTGAGCACCACCACGCAGACTTGCTGCGAGAAATACAGCCTTCTCTCGATTGTTCCATGCGTTAATATCTGCTGCTATTTCAAAATGACTTAAATAGCTCTCAAAAACCTCCTTTCCTGTGAATGTGCCTGGCTCATACACTGGCTTTCTGATTGTCCTTTCAGGTGGGCTCACAGACACAATAGGCCTGCCTACCCTCTGAGGCAAGTATTCATGATCCATGGCCGAGTATTCAGGTTGCCTCCTTTCATTTCTTGTACACTGTGCGTCGAAGTTTAGGTGATCAAATGAACTCAGAATGCGTGCGCGATGCGAATCTAGGACCTCTCCTTCCCGATAGTTCCAATCGCCTTGTGCGTCTGGGCGTTCGCTGCCTTGAGATCGCAATGAGTGTGCACTGTCTGCTATCCACCCATTGTGACTACTACTAACGCTTCTTGCGTTGCGGTAGTCATTGTCGAATGTATGTGCCCTGTGCATGGGGCCTGGGATTGAAGCATCATTGCGTCCTGTCAAAACGCTTCCCGCGTTGCGGCCTTCGTTGCCCAACGAACGCACTGTGTGTGTGTTATCAGGAGTCATAGCCCTACTGCGTGCTCTCAGTACGCCTTGTGCGTTGCAGCCTTCGTCGCTCAACGAACGCACTGTGTGTGCGTTATCAGGGGTCGTCGCCCTATTGCGTTCTCTCGAAACGCATTGTGCGTTGTGGCCTTCGTCGCACAACGAACGCACCGCGTGCGTTTTGTCCGGGATCAGCTCCTCACTGCGTCCTCTCAAAACGCTTCCTCCGTTGCGTCTTTCGTCGCTCAACGAACGCACCACGTGTGCGTCATCAGGGGTCGTCGTCCTATTGCGTTCTCTCAAAACGCATTGTGCGTTGTGGCCTTCGTTGCTCAACGAACGCACTGCGTGCGTTTTGTCCGAGATCAGCTCCTCACTGCGTCCTCTCAAAACGCTTCCTCCATTGCGGCTTTCGTCGCTCAACGAACGCACCACGTGTGCGTCATCAGGTGTCGTTGCCCGATTGCGTTCTCTCAAAACGCCTTGTGCGTTGCTGCCTTCGTCGGTGACCGAACGCACCGCGTGCGTACTGTCCAAGATCAGCTCCTCATCATGCCCACTCACATTGCTTCTTGCATCGTGGCCATCGTTGCTTAACACGCACGCTTCGTGCGTAGTGTCAGGATACATCTCGTTTGGTCCGTCCATAACGCCCTGTACGTCGTAGCTCCTGTTGCCCAACGCCGAACGCAGTATGTGCGCGTTGTTTGAAATCCGTTCCTCACTATGTCCGCTCATAACACCTCGTGCGTTATATTCGTTGCCCAACGAACGCACATGGCGAGCGTCCTCCACCATTAACGCATCATACAATCTGCTACCGACGCGTCGTGCGTTCCCATAGGCTGCGTGCTGTGGAAAGCTTCGCACGTGGTCTGACACGTGGTATTCATCTACCGTGACAAATGACGCTCCTTCCTCCGGTTGAATTGTTCCAAAACCATAAGGGATAATTTCATTAGCATGAATAGGGTGTATTCTCGATTCTGAGATTGATGTGGGTTCTGTGGGTTCCATAATTCGTCTAGAATTATCCCACCGCTGCCACCAATGTAACGCTCCCCACTCTCAAATCTCGCCAAATCAATCTTCTCCGTGTGCTCCAATGTAGCTCTCACTGAACTCACGTATACGTCAATCACACACCATTAATTCACGCTAAAATAAGAATCCTTCTGTGATCAGTTTTCATTCACATTAACACAATTTATTTAGTAAGTATTCCATAATCCAATCATGAACAATAATAACTGATTATATAGGTCAATTTACCGATTAATCTGGATTACAATTCTTGTATCTCCCCGATCTTCTATCTGTTTTCCGTTCGTTTTTCTCTTCCCCCCTGCGCCCTCTACGTTAGAACCTTCAGGCGCTACAGTACATAGAATTGAATGAAAATGCTTGATTACACATTTATATATAAATTTGAAATCAAGTGTGGTAAAGTGTCATGTTAGTCATAGAGGAAAAAGTCCTATTCAGGAAGATGAATAAAAATCCCCATTTTTCATTTTCCAATATTATTTTGAAAAATAAAAGATAGTAAAGGCGTTCTTTACTAATGAAAAACCAACGAGCTTTCAATGGTAGAGTTTCGATAGATTTTAGATAATGTATTTGATTGTTCTAAAAAGAAGAGAAATAAAAATGAACTGTACAAGAACTGTTCGTTCGATTTCGGTGCATACCGACTTTAAAGATCGTAAATGATTTTGAAACGAAGTGCCTATTGTGATTATTACTCTATGCTGTGCAAAGTATTTTTTTAAACAAGATAATCAGATTTTAGAAAAACTAGACGGCAACAATAACCAAATGTTAAAGACATACATTTTTTTAAAAGATTTTAATGAGACCTTCAGTAATGTAATTGCACATTACAATAGTGGAGCCTGGGAGTGGAGCGTTGTGGCCCAGTGGATTAGCCTTCTGACTTTGAAACAGAGGGTCGTGGGTTTGAATCCCAGCCATTGCGTGATTTCCTTTAGCAAGAAATTAATCCACATTCTGCTCCACTCAACCCAGGAGAGGTGAATGGGTACCCGGCAGAATCATTTCTTGAATGCACCGAGCGATTAAAGGCAGCTCGAGCTAATGACGGGGTAATGATAACAATAACAACACACCTCGGAATAGAACATTTCTAGATAGATGGCGCTATATAAATGCCTTTAATTATCATTAATAGGAACTAAACACTGAAAAGCTAAACATGCTATAGCAGATGTATAACTTAATGAGAAGATGGTAACTTTATCATGTAGAATTTGGTTTTCTTGACTGATCTAAACGCGCTGGAAGCCATTCATCGAGCACCAAGGAGATGAGCATACTTATTAAAGGCCTGGTCACACCGCCCGAGCGTTGTTGGAGCGGTCGTGGAGCGGACAGGAAAAAATCATCACCGCTCGCTACCGCCTTTAAGGCATGGTCACACCGCCCGAGCGTTGTTGGAGCGGTCTTAGAGCGGTAGGGAAACAGGGTCGGTTTTCGCTCATAAAATTGGGGAAAAAATCGAAAAAAAAAACAAAAACAAAAAATCGAAATCGAAAATGGTGAATGGTAGCTCCACGACCGCTCTAACAACGCTCGGCATAGGCGGCGGAGCAGAGGATTATCTTTTGTGTTTGGGGGACGCAACAATAGCAGTCCCCCCCCCAACACAAAAGAATCTTCTGCTCCGCCGCCAATGACGCTCGGGCGGTGCGACCATACCTTTAGAGCCTTTTTCAAACCCCTCCAATCGCCACTTAACATTTTCCACCCGTGTCAGAGAGGAAAAATCAATAGAATGCAGGGTACCGAAGACAGAAATATCGTGATGAGGGGTGAGGAATTATCTGTATTTATCCCTTATCTTTCCTCACCCATTTAATCTTCCCACCAACCCCATTCAAGATATTGAAAGGGGTTGTGGTTTACTGGTAGAATTTCCACCCAACCAGTTTGGTATGATGAAGTTGTGGTGAATTAATATCCCTAAATACCTATATTAATTACACCCATGAAAAATTGGTCGAACTTTGCTCCCTAATCAATACATCAGTCACATTTGCTATAAGGCGGCCGTATATACGGCGAGTCGAAAACAGCCGTTTTATTTATATTTATTCAAACCACCTATAATGTCGCTGGTTTACCAAAAAACTTTTTAGAACCGCTGCTTTCGACTCGCCGAATGGCCGCCGTCGAGCAAATATTACCATTAATGTTATTAATGGTACAGTCATGTCATCAAAACCGAATCTTAATCGATCGATAGTACACGTAAAATATTTTGGTTTGTCCGGGTGGGTTTGTCTTGATTCGGTTTCGAAGGTGTGATTTGGCCTAATTCGAATGGATTTGAATGTTCCCGAATCCTTCCTGAATTTTATCTCATTCGCGGAGGGAGAACGGAATACTCCTGAAAACACCCAAATACATGTTCGTATATTTGGATGGATTCGCAGTTGATTCGGTTCCGGTGAAACCCGGGGTGAAAGGAACACCAAAACCGAATAGGTCTCCAGTGCAAGCCATTATCGAGGCCGTAAACCAGGAGAACAATTTAAAAAGAAAAAAAGAGTAATTCCATTTCAGCTGGTGTTTGATGCATTTTCACTAAAAGAATGTCATCTACTGGCATCATTAATTTAAATAGTAATAATATGCTATTTCACATCCGAAATGATACCCGCATGAGACTAATAATTACGTGATATTCTTTTTATTTTTGTGCAATACAGAATTTCCGAATTCTTCTACAAAATTCTTTAGAGGCAAAATATTAGAAAACCCTGATTTAGGGAACATTAAATTCGTTTCCAAAAGAAAAATTTACTTTATTCTGAGTGGGCAATTATTGGCAACCATGCATACATAAAGAAATATCCCCCTTTCGTTGAGATCTATTAAGTTTCAAAGTCTAAATAAAGAATATATTGTAGGGAAAGGAAATACCAAAATATTGGTTCTCCTTCCAACCTATTAAATTAAAAAAGAAATTATGTTGCTATAGCGTCTGCATTAAGGACGCAAAGCAAATACATATTTCGGTAACTACGATCATACATGCTATCAATCTGAATCTGCAGAGTACGACCTCAAAGTAATTTCAATTTCCCGGGGACCTGTACCAGCTACCAAGTTTGATAATGATAGGGGAAAAAAAAGGATAATTCAAGGTATTGGCAAAACTCTTTTACGTCAGAATATGAAAACGCATGACATTAACACACAATTTATGACCTTTTTATCACCAATTTGGCTTATAGAGATGAAAACGCGACGTGATCCACTGACGCCCGAGAATAGATTATTCAGGGTGTTAATGATGGTTATCAGGCTACTAATAGTGTTGATTTTTACAGTGATATTGAAAATTGATTTTAAAAACACGCTTCCATCATTACAATTGCATGCAGTCATCATGTACATTTCCAGAGGAGTTGTCAATATTTTTAATGTAAATATGTCATAGTTACACAAGTGTGCCCCCTTCTGTGAAAATTACAGCAAATATTTTTAATGGGAATATTATGCCTCAAAGTGAGGCATAATGAGGCAAGAGAGGACTTTTTTTACATGGGCAAAATGACCTTCAGTTTTTGGTATTTTTTTCTTTTTTTTTTTTTGCTTGTCAAATTTTCCTCGGGAAAATGTGCCTCCCCTTTTTGGGAAAACCCTGGATCCGCCCCTGAGTCGAATAATAACGAACACATAATGCCCGAGGAGGAAAGTGAATTAAAAAAACAAACAAACAAACAAAAGAGAGAGGGAGAGAGGGGAGACCAGGGGCCGTTTCACAAAGCTGTTCGTAAGTTAAGAGCGACGTTAAGAACGACTGATGATCCTTTCTTGTAGGAAATGGTATACACCAAGGTCTCCATTGGCGATGATTTAGCGCGCAAGAAAGGTTCACCAGTCGTTCTTAAAGTCACTCTTAACTTTATACGAACAGCTTTATGAAAGCCCTCACTGGACTCTGCAAATCTATATTACTCCTATATTTCAATTTAACATAATATATATGACGTTACCTATAGTTGTCCACTATTCTGCCTCCGTATGTCGGTCTGACGGACCCCCAAAAGCGTTACGTTTGGTATTACGTTCTTAAAAGTATGTCAAAATTATTTTTCTTTATTGAAAAGTCATTTTTTTGCTCGCTCTCTTTGCTCACTCGGAATATTTAACAATTTATTTCCGAATACACCAAGTCAGGCCACCTCCCAATGTTGAACTTATAACGCCAATGATAATTATTCTCAAAACATGATGATAATAAACGCCCACGTATATTGATGGTTTTCAGGGAAGAACTTTCTGTCCTTTGGCCTAGATTTTATTGCACAACCTTTGTTTGACGTCAAATTATGCCGAAATTGACTAAAAACTGATGTAAATCATCTCGAAATTAATGCTCGTTGAGACATCAATTAACCTAATAGACCTTTCTTTTGGTGAAGAGAGGGATTCGTGCAACGATGATTGCTGTTTACATTTACACAATGTTTTGCATGAGAAAGTTCACAAATTACGAATGCTTTTTACTATAACTTACAATATCAACAAGCATCTTTTACTCACTTATTTTAGTGTAATGGACAATGTAATGATGTCGACAACACACACAGATACATAATGTGTACAAAATATAGTTGTATAAAACATTATGAAAACGTCGTTTATATTTTAAAAAGGTTTTTGATAAAGTCCCCCCCCCCCCATCCTACGTATTTTTACCGTCCGTTGTGATGTGCGCTGTGCGTAATCTATCGACACCTTCCCTCCGAAACACGCACCCTCTTTTTGAAGTGACTGTGCCCCGTGACCTACAATACACTGGTATACACCTACACACGGATGAAAACACCAGTCAGTATAGCTGTGCACCATGTAATACACACACGTAAGCAACAGATGACTATCACCTGAATTAGATAAACTTGCGTACGTAGATATGAACCCATTATGAGTCGTCAATACAATTTCACCAAACTTTTAAAGTTCAATTTTGTGAGATGATAAATGAATAGATGTGTTTCTCAACGACTGTTTTAGAAACGTATTTTCATTTCTCTTTTTTTTTTTTGGTCACATCATGGGCACTGACGAAAATTGTGACTTTGTAAGTTTTGAGAGCTGTGCTTCGTTTTCTTTTAAGATATATGACCTCAATTTTACGGCATTCTACTTTTACCGATTGGAATGATTGTATTCCTTAGATGCCGGAGCAGACTATTTTGATTATACAAATATGAATGTAAACATGAACACAAATATAAATATAAATAGACATATAAATATAAATACAAGTATAAATATAGATATAAATATATATGTAACTCTCTTTCTCTCTCCCCCTCTCCTTCTCTATTTCTATTGAATCGACTTGACAAGAACATATTCCCCGCTGCCTCGCAGCGTAGAATTACACTTTGAAGCTTCCATTGCTTCATTTCATCACGGGCAGTCTTCCATTCTGCGAGGAAGGTCAATAAAACTTTCGGATCTTCAGTTGTTGTTTTTTCAGAGGAAAAAAAAGTTTCCTTTAAACAGGCAATTTGACCCTCTGTCCAGCCCTTCCGCGACTTTTTAGAAAATGATGTCAACATCCAAACGACCCCTGTTTGTTGGGGGCGGGAACGTATAGGGTTACTTGTCGAATTTCACACATATATTCCCTTCTGATAGACCATGGCCTGAATTATGATATTTCATCAAAATCATTATTATCTTATACTTGAAATGTATTATTGACCGGTGTGTTGGCTTGGTTGGTAGCTCGTCCGTCTTACAACCGGGCTTTACCCTGTTCGGTCAACTCCATGGAGCTCCACAGTTGCAGCCAGGCAATTGGGCAAAATGAATTTTCGGAGCATTTCTGTTTCAGATCTCTATTCCGAACACTTAAAAAAAATGATTTTATTTATTTGTTTTTTATTTGTTTTTATTTTAATTTTTTTTTGCATTTATCTTGGGATAAAATTTAAGCATTCAAGATGTTCGCTTCGACAAATATATTTTCATTGCTTGAATGAAATAACCATTCCTATATATTTGGCGCAAGTACATATTTGTACTTTACACAAATACGCTAAGACATTAAAACATGTTAAAGCATTTTTCTGTGCTAGAATATTCGCAATCGACACACAAATGATAAATGAGAATGAATGAGTAAAATTCAAGAATACTCGATTATCATAAAACCCATCTTCACAACATCAACGACAGCAACGCAAAGACAGGTGATCCTAATCGGCCGAAGGAAAATCCGTGTCCTCGCAAGTCACGTGGTTTCATGGACTCACACGCAACAATGGAATTTTGTTTGGCAGTAGCAGAGGGGACGTCACATATGTTTCACCAAGTAGTATATTAGTGAAAGGTTCAAATGTGACGCGAGTATTAATCCATCAGTTAGCTGCTTGTGTTAATCAACATTCTATTCTAGATAAGGGGATGCATGTGAGCGGCCTACATGGTAGGGATGCTTCTACCATTATGATTGGGAAATTACAGGTTACCGTTTGAGATCGAGAACAGATATATATCTGTTTTTGTCACCTTTCTTCGAATTGCCCCAGTGTAATTACATAAAATAATGGATTTGTTCATTAACATAGATTGTGAACTTTCTTCTTTTATATAAATAAACTTGAAAATTCACATACACCATCAAGTTAATGAAGCCATTGCGACTCTAGAGTGGAATCACTTTTTTTTCATTATGCTGTTTGCGCATTTGCGTGAATGTGTCGTAACATCGTAAACTTTCACCGATTTTGTGACCAATTAGCAGGCGTATAATCTGTAAAACTTGAATATCAATGAATTCAAATATTGTAAATACTGTAAATAAATCGACAATGACAAATAATATTGCTTCTCAAACCATGACGAACATAAAGCCAGATATTAACACCTGCCAGCCTTGACCGGGTCGAGAACAGATTCCTACCAGCGGCCGGCCGAGGGGGGGGGGTGAGGGGAATGGGGGTACAGGCATTATTTCGTTTAGTGAAGGTGCCGTGACCGACTGGTCTAAGGCGCCTGACTCTACATAATAAGTCCGGGGTTCGATCCCCGGCCGCGGCACCTATATGCCCGTGAGCAAGGCATTTAATCGATTATACTCTTTTGTCCTGCATTCAAATAAATGCAAATGCTATATGCATCATTGATAACTAGGTGTGCACTTGCTCAAAAAAAAAGACGCAATATTGGCACGACGGGACAATGAAGCCAACATGGAACCCCTAGCCTTTCTGGCATTTAAAAAAACGGACACTTAAGTTATGTGTGACAATAATGAGAACAAATATACCCTCACATTTCCGGTATACCTATAAAGGATTATGGTTGACAAAACCAATTCAGTTTGACGTAATCACTTGGGGCGCCTCAAAAATATTTTCAGAGGAAGAGAGAGAAGAGGGGGAGGGGGGTGGACAAGACTGCGCGTCGTAACAATGAGTTCAAACTCTACTCAAGTAAATTATAGGGATATCATAAAGACTTGCGTAACCCCCAATTCTCCTTTTCATAATCATCTTTCTTTCTTTCTTCCCCCTTCTCCCTATTCTCCCCACCTTTTCGCTACGTTTACAATCATAGGGATAAGCGATAGCTCCCCTCCCACTTCCCTTACCCCCTTTCCCCTGTATGGCTATCCCCTGTACCTCTAAAAGCACCTGTCAGTTTGAATATTATGTGTTATTTTCAATTGTTATAAAGCCAAACAGTCGTGCCATTGCCAACTCGTATACCATCATTTGGTCTACCATCACTTCGTCCACTATCCACATGCCATTTTGCCCACTCCCCATTGCGTCTTCAGTTGGTCCAATAGCCGGTCCATAAATCATTTGGTCTAATGAGACCAAGTGTTAATTTTGGGAAAATGAATGAAAAAAATGGGTATTAGACCAACTGGTAATGAGCTGAAATGGTCATTGACGAACTAGTGATTAGACGAAGTTATTATTGAGCCACATGGCTATTGGACTAAGTGGCTGTTTCACGAAAAATGTAATGGCATCAGACTAAATGAAGGTAGACCATGTGATGAGTGGACGAGTTGACAATAGACGAATTAGTAATTTTCCGATTACATCTGGAGACTTCTAAATCGAATTAACCTGATTGAGACCACCATTAATACCAATTAAATCGTTCCTGATTAAGATGAATAAGATAGTTAAAATATCAATATCTGCGTTCAAAATCATTTGGATCAAATACTTGTTTTCAGGAAGTCACAAAATAATTTTACTTGTGGTTTATTGCAATAAGAATTTTACATATTATAAACTAACAGTTGACGCATTTATGTAAATCCGTCATTAAGATATCGACTCAGCTCGACATGACCAATTTCATTCACTGTTCGATGTAATTGGGATGCTCAATCTGGAGGACAATGCTTGAAATGAATTACGACGCTTGTTTCATTTCATATCACACCTTTCATCTGGAGAAATACCAATACCATCCTGTATACAGGATGATATTATCCAAGACAAACAAAGTGAAAAGCTGTTCAACTGTTCCAGAATGTGTCAATGCATTTGCAGATAACGATTTTATGGAATGCAAGGATTTGGTTTTATGTACACAATCGATGCTATCGTTGAAATGGGATTCCTTCTTGCACTGCCAAGCACGCTATCTACGCATTAAATATCTCAACGTCATAGCATTCATTTTTCTGTCTTTAAGGGTTTCGGTGTTCTGAAACATTAAAATACATGGGATATTATAAAGATATACAACCCTATATTACCCATTTTGAGATTATATATTCAATGCATAGATCCATTTCAAAATATTTTAAAAAGCAACTAAGTGTTACGATATCCTCGAGGGCCACTTTCATTGACGAGTGGATACCATGCGCGACCAAGAAAAAACGTAAAAAGGATGTCTTTTTCACGATAGGGCACGTTACGTACGTAACGTGATAAGGGTGTCAAAAACACAAAAATAATGAAAAAATGGTATCTATTTCGCTAGGAAAATTACGTGTTTAGGGTCAAATTTGCGGGGATGATAAAACAAAATTAAAATATTTGTAAAGGATGTCCTTTTTGCCCCACCACTTCGTGTTTAGAGTCCGATTTGCGCGAGGTGTAGAAGGTGGGGTCGTACTAAACCAAATAAGGTAAAGCCGACGACAGAAGGACCAATAACAATAAAACATTCCTGTACTTGTTTTGGGGTTCATTTCAGGGAATATTTGCCAAGAGTATCGTTTTGTTTCCAATACTTGTTAAGGGTAGGGTTTCACACGCCAATACTTGTTAAGGGGTGCATTTTCAGAATATGGAAATTACGTGTTTAGGGTGCTTTTCGAGACCCCATGGTCGCGCATGGTATCCACTCGTGAATAGAAGTGCCCCCCCCGGACGATATCATAAAAATAGGAGGAAATGGGATGAATGTTTTCAGTAAATGTAAAAATTTTTAAACTTTGCTCTTGGAAAATTTCCAAATTGAGTCTTTGTAAATATCTTACTCCATCGAAATATTCGCTTAGAAAGTCAATTTGAATGGACGGAATGATAAATGTCCACCGAGCACTTCAAAGATTTTATTTAAATAACTAATTAATTTCCTAGACTCACCAGGTTTATGGGACTATTGAAAAGATTTTCGGATGTGTCCCACGTGACTTTTCTTCCTGCCCATTATATTTGCTTTTCCCTCAATACACATAATTCACCGCATTATCCATCATGTACACTGATTAGATTAATTTCTATCTCTGTGTGACAAGTATGTGGTTTTACCATGCAAGGTATGGGGTTTCCCCCGAAAGATATCGCGTCACAACAATCAATCAATCCAAATCATGAAAAACAAACATGCTCACGCAACCAAAAAAATATGATTTTTATTTTGGAAGAAATGCTTAGAATGACTTAGTTTTTATGTTCGATTTTATACCACCAATTTGGATAAAATTTTGAGGGGCTAGACATGGCGTATGGGGCTAATTTTCTAAAAATCCGCGTGCGAACAAAGCAAGCCAGCAAAATTAAATTGACCGTCTTAATACAAAAACAATCTAATCTTGTATTACATTTTGACATATTTTCAATAAAACAATACTATATTCCATCTCTTTTCCTTTCCTTTTCTGCCTTTTCCCTTTTTTTTTTGGGGGGGGGTGAAAATTTTGGAGGGTAAATGTCCCTCAAAACCCTCCTATGTATACGTCAGAGTAAGTCACCGACCCCGTTATTGCTTAACCTATATAGCAAAAAGAAACTTAATCATCTCTGTCATAAAAAATAATAAATGAATCCGTCGCATTGTCTTCGCTAAATCACTTGTGATGTGTATGTCAATTAGCCGATCTAGCTTTGCTACTTGCTTCTTTTGTTTGCAATCATGCTAGTTAGAGGATGCTAAAATGCCAGTAAAAACGCAAGTGCAGAAAACAAAAGACACATTAAAAATGTTCCCCATTCATCATTCCTCTTACGAAACAAAACACTCTCTGACAAACAGTTAATAGGAAATCACTCAGTCAGTGCCGGAGATTTGATAGTTTCGACTTTATCCTTGGATGATACACTCTCATCAATTTCTATCCGAGCATCTTCTTATTCTGATAAATACCGTATCGCCATCGATAACTGCTTGTCATTTTAGCTCACTCATGGGTCTAAGATTTATTAGGATGATAAATGAAATGATTTCATTGAATATTCGTCAGGTACATATATACCTTCATTTAGTCTAACGCCATTCCGTCCATCAACATATCGTCTACAAACCATTTGGTCAATGATCACTTCGTCTAATCACCAGTTCGTCTATGACCATTTCACGTCATAACCTGTTGGTCAAATGTTCGTTTTATTTTCAACCATTTTACCCAATTATTAACACTTAGTTAAACTAGACCAAATGATATATGGACTAAATGGCTATTGGACCAACTGGTTATTAGACGAAATGGCAATTAGACCATGTGGATATTGGACGAACTGATGTTAGACCAATGACAGAAGACGAGTTGGCAATTGGACCAATTGATATTAAGCCGTAATAAACTACATATAGTTTTACTAAAAGTTCGAATTGTAAAAGAGAAATATCAGTTATTGCTCTAAAAGCAACAGAGGCAAGATTTAGATCCTTTTCCTCCCAATGTAAAAATACATAGGTGAGACTGTGATCCTTTCTCTCCCAATGTAAGTAACTTAGGTGAGACTGTGATCATTTCTCCCCCAATGTAAGAAACATATGTTAGACTGTGATCCTTTCTCTCACAATGTAAGAAACTTAGGTGAGACTGTGATCATTTCTCTCCCAATGTAAGAAACATAGGTTAGACTGTGATCCTTTCTCTCCCAATGTAAGAAACATAGGTGAGACTGTGATCCTTTCTCTCCCAATGTAAGAAACATTATAATGAGACTGCAATCCTTTCTCTCCCAGTGTCAGAAATATAGACGAGACTGTGATCCCTTCTCTCTCAATGTCACACCGGGAGCACATTTGCACCTTTCTCAAGTTTGCACCGTTTACAAATATTGTACAAAGATGCAGAGATACAACTTCATACATATTCACTCTGTGGAAATAAGCGTATGCGCAGAGTAGGTTCCAATGTGTAGCCTACCGTTAAATATTGTTATCACCCGTATCAGACATCTGAGCTGGTCATTTACAAAACCGTATCGCCCTACATTTTCTGAATATCGGGAAGGGTAGGTACCGTATGGGCACTAGTATTCGATCAACCCGGCAGAATTCAAAGATTTTGACATATTCCCGAAAATATTTAGAACTTGGGAATTTATCTTTATTTCATACCTTTGTTGTTTTCAGGGTAATCTGTTGTCTGTATTTTCTTTATCAATCTGTCAACTATATGCGCGTAGGATCGAATTATGTGGCGATGGCCTTTTGCACTGAAATGCACTAGTATTCAACCTAGTGAGGATAGACAGCAAATCTCAAAAGGGCTTAGATTGCTAAATTAGATCTAGATCTATGTAAGTCTCTGGCTTTGATTAATTCCCTTTTTGGTCTCATCTCAAATGGCCTAGTCCATAGTCGGATGGGACGAGGGCAGATTGAGAGACAGGGCCAGCTTTCATCGCTAGGTTGAATACTAGTGCCAAAAATCATCGCCGTAAAATTCGATCGCCCGCGCACACAGTCGACTGGTTGAAGAAAAAAATAACGGAAAAAGAATAATCAGCATTTGCTCTTCGAAATAAGACGGGTCTGAAATTCAGGTAAATTCTGTATTTCTATATATTTGAGGAAACCCTCCAAACGGGTTGAATCTTTGGGTTGAATACTAGTGCACTTACGGTATATTGTTTGTATTTTCCTCGGTCTCATTGCGCGTATTTACTTTGCATGAAGAGACGAAGCAAAATATACCTTTGTATTTTCCCTGGTCTCACATCCGGGAATTTGTGGATGCGTTTGGTTTGGTTTGGTTTTATTTACCGTATAAAAATCACAATAAAATACATTGCACAAGATATTAATATAAATACATAACATGCACATAAAAATATACGGATGGATCACTCTATTCAGAGCCATTGATATAATGGCTCTGTTCTTCCTAGAGGTCCAGTCAAGGTAACATGAGAAAAGATAATAGATTAATGATAACACGTATTTAAAATATTATTAATTAAAAACAAAAAATACAAAAAAGCGAGTGGTAAACAAAATAGTAATTATTAGACACAATTACAAAAAAAAAATATATATATATATATATCCTTACCATTCCTAAACATGTACTTTAAACCTTAATCCCCCCCCTGTCAATCAAACGTTTACAGATCAAAGGTTTCTATCCATTTATCAAGGCCAGTTTTAAATAAAGTGAGTGTGTCGGGTCTGCGAAGATAAAGTGGGAGTTCATTATATATTTTCGATCCACGATAAGAAAATGTCCGCTTACAATAATTAGTCTTTGGTTTTGGCAATACAAGATTTCCAACATTTCTTAGAGAGTAAATACTTTCTTTGTGAACGAGATTACTTTGTAAATATTTCGGAGCTAAATCGCAAAAAATCTTATACAACATTATATACATATGTTTTTTACGCCTAGTTTTCAGGGTTTCCCAATTTAAAAGTTCGTGAATTTGGAATATAGATTTGTGAGTGTAAGGACTTATTCCGAGAATTATGCGCCCAGCCCTATTTTGGAGTTTTTGAAGTTGGTCCAGAAAGATGTTTGGACATGATTGCCATATGGTATCAGCGTAATCAAAATGAGGGAGAATTATGGATTGATAAATTATATTAAGATAGGACTCGTTTAGTGAGTGCCTTAACCTGCCCAAAAAGCTAACCATTTTCCCTATTTTCTTGATTGTTTCGTTTAGGTGGAGGTCCCATTTTAATTTGGAGTCAACGATCATTCCTAAATACTTTGTATGATTTACCTGATTTATAACATGATGACCTATTTTCAAGTTCAAGTTACCTTGTTTATTAAGCATGGTTTTATTTCCAATCAACATAGATACAGTCTTGTCATAATTAATAAATAGCTTGTTTTCGGACATCCATTCTGAAAGAAAAAATAATTCTTGATTAATTACTGATTGAACTGTACTAGGATTTCTATGTGAATAATATATAACTGTATCATCAGCATAAAAATGCAGGTGACAGAATTGAAATACATCGCACAGATCGTTTATGTAGATTAGAAACAAAATGGGGCCCAAAATTGAGCCTTGTGGGACGCCGTGAGTTATTACTAACTCTTCGGAATAACAATTGTTTATGGATGTAAATATCTTTCGATTATGAAGATAATTGTAAAACCATTTGAGCATATGACCATTAACACCTATAGAAGACAATTTCTTTAATAGTATCCGATGATCGACTAAGTCGAATGCCTTACGGAGATCAACAAAGAGAGCTCCTGTATATAATCCCTTGTCAGTTGAATGGAGCCATTCATCTGTTACTTTAGTAAGGGCTGTACATGTGGAGTGCATTGGACGAAAGCCGGATTGGTAATCCGTTAAAATTTTATTTTCCTGGAGAAATCGAATTAGACTCTTTTGAACAATTTTTTCAATAATTTTGGATATACAGGTCAGTAAAGAAATGGGTCTATAATTATTAGCCACAAGTTTATCTCCTTTCTTATGCAAGGGAATTACCTTTGCAATCTTCCATCTGGATGGGAATATCCCTTCATTAATCGATTTGTTAATTAAATAGGTGATAGGTTTAACAATTTCTAGTGCAAATGTTTTTAATAGGAAAGAATCAATCCCGTCTACTCCAATTGATTTCTTGTTCTTAAGACGATTGATTTCCTTTAAAACTTCTGATTCAGTGACAATGGGAACAATAAAACTACTGTTTGCTGTATTATACAATTCTAATCTATTCAATTCCTCATAAGTCATACACTCATGATTTCCAGAAATATCACTGTTCAGTTGATTACCAATGTTTACAAAATGTACATTAAAATCATTAGCCAATTATAAAGAGATACGCGTCATAAGGATCCGCCCACCAACAATATACGTCATAATAAAAGACAACGCTGAATCCGAGCGCTTGCAAGTACGTCATAATGGTAAAGTGCAGAGCCTAGACCGATATTAACATGACACAATAGAACTCTATTTTTAAAAGAAATATCCCCATTATCATGATTTTTGCTCTAGATATCTGATTTGGATGATAATAAAATATTGACTGGCTCTTCTTTCGGGGAACATCAAATATATTGCCCTTAAAAGACCCATATTGCCCTCGTCTAAAGACTCGGGCCAATATGATTCTTTTGCTGGCAATATATTTGATGTTCCCCTCAAGGCCAGTCAATATTATATAAATATGCTCTTTCTGTGACGTTGGTCTGCTCTATTCATAATACAAAAATAACAATAAGGTGCAAATTTGTACCTATTTTTTTTACATTGCATGATACTAATAGCAGCTTTGGCTGGCTTGAGTGAGATATACGGGTGGCATATACCGGGAAATACCGCCTCGATAAATTTTGAGGAAAATGGAAAATAGTTGGAAATGCACGGAAATACTAATTGACTGATGGGGTGTCTAACATAAACACTCTTTGGACCGCCGGATCTATATTTTCCCGAAGCGCGCAGTGCTGAGGGAAAATTATGATCACGATGGAAAAAATAAATCCTTCAGGCGGTCCAAAGAATGTTTATTTTACAAACCCCATCAGTCATTATGTTAAGGTCTAACTTACAATTCATGCAGTAGATCTAGACTCTAACGTTAGACTTATTTATGATATTCAAAGTGACTGATGGAACTGGTACTATTACGTATACGGTGAATGACCTTTTCTAATCAAAATCAAGTTTTCTTTACTTTAGATCTGTTAGAGTCCAGTCCATGACCCAAGGGAGATTGAGAATGCATGTTGAGCCATGATCAAGTGCAGATTCTGATCTAACTTGGAGATGAGCTAAAAACATAAGTCATGACTAGGCCCAGTTCAAATTTAAACTAGAAATTTAAACTAGTGCAGTCACTATACAAGCACTGTAAGTGCTAAATTAGCACTTCATTTTTTACAGTGTATAGGGCCTAGACTCTTCTAGAGATCTAGACCTAATGTTAGATCTATGTCAGACTAGGTTGCGGCTGTACTGTTGGTCCTGATCTGGTGTCGAACCAGGACAGCCCAGGACCAAATCTAGTGTTTAGTTAGCATTATATCTAACAGTACACTATATCTAGATCAACTAGCCCACATAAATTTTATTAGATCTAGCCTAGAGTCTACACTCCTAAAAATGAAATGCTAATTTAGGTCCTGTTGTATAGACCTAGTGACTGCACTTTGAGTGCTGGTTTAGTCATTCAAATTTGTACTAGAAAATCAGCGCTCAAAAAAGTGCAGTCACTAGATCTATAGCCTACAAGGACATTAAGTGCTAAATTAGCACTTAATTAATTTTTTAGATTGTAACGTGTCGTTAGCAAGATAGATTTCTCTAACTTTTTTTAGAGTAAGAATCTAACAGATCTAGACTCTATTCTAAGTAGAGTCTTTGACGATAGGCCTCGTTCGGGCTCCACTCACCAATATAGCCTAGTTAGATATCCAGAATAAATCGCCAGACACTCCGGTGATTCCTGTCTAGGCCTAGACTCTATTGGCAAATCTAGGCTCCATTTTAGTAACTGAAGAAGGCCTAACGTTCGGACGTCGAATTCACAATTCCACTTAATATTGAGTGTTGATCGAATGCAAACGATTGCTACATCAGTTCCACATGATTATATGCGTGTCACTGATAACATCTATTCCATGAGAGGCCGCCATACACGTAGAAAAATATATTTATGGACCGGCTGGTCAATATATTCATCGAAGGTGGACCGGCTGGGAATAATACCAGTGTTGCCAGGTCCGAGCTGAAGAAAATTTCCAAAAGGCACTGTGACTAGAAAAATCCCCAAATTTGAACCTAAATCCCCATATTTTTAAAATCACAATAATTTCTGAAAAAGTGAGGACATTTACCATGATTATTGCCCAAAACTATTTATTATGTGTTGGTTTGTTCAGCAGATTTTTTTTGATGCAAAGTAGATTGCATTGTATCGTACAACTATGCATACAACCAAGTTCAATGACTTGTAATGAATACACGGTTTAATTTCGTAGGAATTACGATGATGTACATTCTAAGATATACAGCATCATATTACTGAAAAATAATCTTAGTGCTTATCATTAAAACATTAAAAAATCCCCCAAAATGCATGAAAAATCTCAAAATTTTGTTTAATTCCCCCAAAAATGTTCCCTTCCCAAAGGCTTCTCAAAATCCCAAAATTTTCAAAATATGGGGATAGAAATCCACAAATGGCAAGACTGAAAATACACTGATTTCGATCATATCACGTGACGCGCTATGGAGCAACCGCGGTTGGCTATCTAATACGACAAAATATACTTCTTGAATATTTCTAGGTTTTGTTCAGGTGCTTCTTAAGCATATTCCATTAAATCCATATACCATGTATATATACCTATAGTGTACTTCCCAGTATTTAAACAAGTTTTTCCAAGTATTCTCCACTTGGACGGGGAATTTCCCGGGCAATTTCCAATCCTGCATGATAGTGTAATGTTCACATGAGTCTCACTGAACCACTATTATGCTGGTAAGAGATAGCCTATACGGCTTGCGTAATTGTTCTTTGTGGTGGATCACCTGATAGAAACATGTGAATCTGAGTGAATAGATTTTATGAAGACGTCGGCAATGATGAAAAAAAATCATACGGGGAAGAAGGAAAGTAAATTAATGAGCAATAAAAGGAGTGGAGCTGAGAGAATAGGAGAGAGAGAGGAAGAGAGGGAGAGTGTGTGTGTGGGTGGGTGTGCGCTTGATATGTTTCCAGAGAGAAGGGGGGGGGGGTGGAGAGATAGTAGGCCTAAGGGCTGATTGAGGGCGACAATGATCACATAAAAAGGAGAAATCATGCTCGTCATGCTCGTGGCCATAATAATGTCGTCCAGCTACCCATTTGTTAAAAGCTGGAGGGGGTCGAAAAAAGTAACCGGGTTTCTTGAAATAGATTCCAGATTAAATACACTCTATAACAGAAAAGGCCGAGGTTCGGTCTAAGGTATAAGCAGTGCGCAAACAGAGAGTGATAATGATCCATTAGCGCGTTTCTCATTTGACATTAACTCTGTAATATATATCAGACCTTTACTACCCACACACAAACCACACAAACGTTAACACTATAAATTAAGGGAAGGCATTGTACACTGTTAGAATAAAAGAAGATTTTACAAAAAAGGAGATTTTACCCCCCCCCAAAAAAAAAATAATAGATAAATAAATATGTCTCTAAAATGTAATGACAGGAAATTTTCTGCGAATTCAACAGGTCTGTCATATTTGTTATGACAAAGGAAACAAATAAGTTTAATACAGGAATATTTGAAAGGTTTCAAATAAATGCAAATTTTCTGTAATTTTCATAATGCATGATTACTGATTAAACATTGCACTAAGATTACAAGTGTTCCGGAAACTCTGCTGCTGGGACTTTTTTGGATTTTTTTTCAGGTGAAATTTTCTAACAGTGTTTAGCATCCTCTGATATTCGAAATCAATTGTCCCAAATTCAACATCTGTGTAACATAACAAATACATATTCATTTTTAGTCATTACTTATAGGCATATTTCATTTATCTATAATGTAGAGATTATTCGATGATGACATTTATATTTTGAAGCAACGAGCAAGTAAGTGGTGCAAATTTTGCCACTTCCCCAAAGAATATCAAATGCCGCAACTTTAACCAAATAATTTATTTGTTAATTTATCTATCACTACCCATGTACATTATAATGGAGACGCACGTATCACACAATTTCAGTGTTGACCTAACACTCGAATTCTTTTTTAGTGGGCAAAAGTATAGATATTGACTTTTGAAGCAATCATCAACGAGTTTCTACTTTGTCCAATGATTGTTTTCTTCTCCACATCACCAAAACATATCGAGCAGAGCTACCATAATAATTCTCTCCTCGCTCCTCTTCAGTTTGCTTATTCACCACCACCATAACTGTTCCCATTTTGAACTCTTGACTAGTCGATCATCGTATCGAACGCCAAATTATAGTCTCATTTTGGCACTGCAATATTGGTCTTTGGTGGGAGCTTAATAATGAATTACCAATTTTAGCGTGTTGGATAATAGCCGATGGTATCCCAGTGCGCCGCCAATGGTCCGTGTTATTACGTTATTCGTACGCACTGCACAACGCGAAGGAATTATAAATAAATTTTTAAAAATCGTTATATCCTAATGCCCAAGTAATTACTGGGCATGATGACAAGCAACAAGTGTAGTGTCTACACTTAGTAAGGTCTATTATTACGTGAGAGATACACGGAGAGTAATATCAGGCGTATAAACTGATACAGTGAAATCTAGTTAAAGTATTCCGCTGATCAGATTTAAAGCGTCCGCTCCAAGTAATTTTCTTATATTCAGTTGTAAAAAAAGAGACATTTTGGACTTAAATTTCTTACAATATAACATAAAAAGCAACCTAAGAGAGTTTTGCCTCATTTCAAATTTGCAACCCCCCCCCCCCCCGCTTTTTCAAACGGGGGAAAATAACTGCTTTTTGTTACACATGCAATGTGAATCATTCATGTATAAAGGACAGTTAGATGGTACATTAAGCAAAGGTTTCTTTTGAATTAAAATGATTTGAGAACTTAGTAATGAATAATAACAGAATTTTATCAAAACAGTTTTACTCAAACTTAAGAGAGGCACATTAGTATGGCTAGGTAAGTAATCCTGTTTACTTAAAATGTCACGTGAAAAATCTGTCTTAAAACCTTAAAAACAAAGTTAACAAGACTTGAAAAAAAATCAATGCAACTCCAACTTCTACGTGTTCATCCAAAATGGTGTTGTTAAATCTACACCAAGACAATCAAAGATGGAAAAGGGCGATACATGAAGCATTTTTACAGTTTGTTAAACGTATGGTGCTAGTTCAGCACCCTTTGATGTAACTCTGGTTGTTAGGCCCTCTGGACATCTTTTGGTGCAATGTTCAAACACCTTGGTGTATTAAACACCCGATGGTGTTGTATTGTAACATCGCCCCGACGGGCATTGATTTTATCATTGTAAATTTTAGAATGTGCAGTCTTAGATATGTGACTGGATAGAAATATACTTCAGTCAAAATATACGTGTAGATTGAAGAAATAATGGCGAATATCGAACATTTTGTGACTTATTATACATAAATATAAGAAGCAAATGTATAAAATTGCAACAGATTATCGAAATCAAACATTTCCAGCCTTTCCAAAGAGAGCGACTCCCTTTAAACTAAAACCCAGAAAGGAGCTGCAAAAAAACGACCCTAACCAATTGGTGAACGCCAAAATATCATTGGGCATGTCGGGGGCTATCACCACGAACACACACGCGGCAGCTGTTCCTTTCATAACGTATTGATAATGTATTCAACGACCAAATACTACAACCCTGAATAAACAAAGAGAAACTTTTGAATATTTAATTATTACCCGGTAAATATAATGTTTGCTGACGCAGAAGGGTGAAAGAAAATAGGCTTGGTTGTATTATTCTTTGGAAGAAAAAAAAATCCGATGGAAATTGCTCCGACATTCCAGTAAAATCATTCTGAATAATTATTATAGGCAGACTGAGGGTGGCTTCCCTGACGACACGGTTACACCCACACCGAATTCTCCCGAAAAAAATTTGGACTGATTCTATCCGAATTCGGATGATATCGGTGGTTTCCATGATGCCCTTCGTCAAAAGACCGAAGAGAAAGATAGGAAATAACGAAAATTAACATACATATAATTAAAAAGTTGTATTTTTTGGTTTTGATACGCACTGTATAATGAAACTACCTCCTGACATTGATTACACCGAACCTTCACAAATATTACTATAATAGTCAAGTAGAAGAATGCCATTACCATGGCAAAAGTTTGATGTCATTTTCTTGACAAACAAGAGCAGGTTGTGTAATAAGATCAAACTTGCAGGTTTACTCGAATAATGTCGAAAGTATATTTTTTCGTGATTATTTTTTCCCCCACGCTAGTCTGAGATGTATAGAACTAGTGTGCAATCATAGCGATTTTCTATACATACGCACAGTGCATTTAGTGTATTTCCGATTTAAAAAAACACCTATGGGACACAGGGAGTAGCCCCCCCCCCCCCCCCCCGCATAACACATGCCGCCCGTTGCTCAACAATATGTCCTAAGTCATTTGCAACTGTTAGTCTTCCCTTATTAGACGAAACCTTCGCCTTGATCAATTCACCAACCTCCATCATAGACAATCACCTGCACTATTATTCTATATTTCTTTAAAATATCTCTTTATTCTCCGATTTAACTGCAAATTCTCTGGTGCTTTTCTCCCCCTGATCGGTGTCTTTTTTCCTTCTGAATAGTAGGGATCAATGATAATTTCTCTCCTCTCATCTCTTAATCATTGAGTGTCAGTCTATTCTTTCTTTCCACCTGCCCAGGCTCTCTCATAATGCCGCTCTCACACGCTGATTATGACTAGCTATCCTTCCGTTTCTTATGTTTGCGTATACGGGAGAGATGGGGTGGGACAAGGGGCGCGTGCCGCTCTCGGGGGTAGGAAAGTAAAACTTGGAGAGTGATAAAAAAAATTCAACATAGCCAAACGAGCAACCAAAAATTAAGAGTGCATTTTCAGCGCTAGTCCCTAAATTCAAAACGCTAGAGATTTGACGCCGGCAAGCCGCTTGCCCGGATGCGGCGTTTTTTTTTGTATCGCCTGCATAGCAGAGCGAGACAATAGGCACAGCTTCAACATTAAATCTTAACATAAGGTTAAGTTTTTTAAATGACATCATAACTGAAAAAGTATATAGACCTAGTTCGTGAAACTTGGTCATAATGGTAATTAAGTATTAATAAGCATCCTGCCTTGGTGTCAGGTCACATGACCACGGTCAAAGTTCAGTTAGGGTCAATGAACTAAAAACATTTTTGGGGAATCAATATCGAAATATTCACCTAAGCTTAAGTTTTTGAAATGTCATCATGACTTCGAAAGTACATAGACCTAGTTCGTGAAACTTACACATAAGGATAAGGAAGAATTACTGAACATCCTACCTGAGTTTCAGGGCACATGATCAAGGTCAAAGGTTATAGGGTCAATGAACTTTGGCCATGTAGGGGGTATTTGTTGAATTGAGCTTATTCATGAAACATAGACATATAAAATGATTGTTTTGCATACATCTTAGATCATATGATCATGGTCAAGGTAATTTTGAGTCAATGGACATAATATTTTGATTGTCATATGAATGTTTACTTGTGTGGATAATAATTCAATAGCTGTTATCAAAGTCAGCACTGCTGCTATATCGAATTGCGTATAATGCAGGCGAGACTGCCTAATGCGTTCCACTTGTTTTTTTTTTCCAGAGACGCCTCGAGCAAGGATAGTAACATCTTAGATTTCAGTCAGAGAGGAGAATGAAAAATCTCATCAGCAATCATTATTTTTATATGAATTTTCCACATTATTCATTATTCCTTTATTGGAATCATATTAAATGGAGAAAATTTAATAATCACCGACGTGCTCTATTTTGTATAATCCTAAGAAAGCGACAAGGATATGTTTCGAGTGTCATCTGCCTTTACTTCGACAAGCAAAATGTCCCCCCAAAAAAAATTTAAAAAAGACCAGACAGGCCGCCTACATGCAAATTCAGCGCAATACAACAGAAAAAATATCCCCAAACTTCCCCTCTCAATCCTGTTTGACATCATTATTAAGAGTCACAACTAAACTTAAGCTGAAAATACAATTCCTCGTTTCAATAAACAGTATATAACTACACCTCTTTTTCTGTGTGAAATGGGTTTAGCTGACTTATCTCTTTACCGGTACAAAATGTATATTTCGATATATTGCATGTGTCTTCACTCTGAGATGCCGAAGTGTATTATCAGAAATTTCATACATTGTATCTGTGTTTTTGCTCGAGATTTACATAATGCAATATATTTGAAATCCTTTATATTCGATTCACTGCACAAAAGATCGAGAACTAACAGTATTGTTTTTTTTCCATCTGCGTATATACTGAATCCAAATTGAATAAAATTTTCGTCATAAATGCAATTACCCCCCTCCAAAAAAAAGAGACAACATCAGGGTTCCGTTGCATAAAAATTTCTTTGTTTTTACCGAAGTTTTTGCCCTGTGTTAAAGTCAATGCCAGAAATCAGACTAACCTTAGTTTTCAGTTTTTACCAGAGTTTTCGCAGATAAAAAGTTTTATGCAACAGGCCCCAGGTAGAAAAATCGGTATATCTGATTAAAATAGAGATTGATTATTAAAAGTTTATGCTTGTTTTTCTTTTCGCACTGCCAACGAAAAATTATTAAATAAACACATTTTTATTAAAGATATTTTTTATCTTTTTCAATGTCGTAGTAATTAATCTCGGAGTTTTCGAGCAGGAATTATAATCAATTTTAGATTTCAATGATTTTTCTCTTTTTTTCTAAAAAATGCGTTCATATCTTATGTAGATTATAAGCTTTTTTTTATAGACATGATCATTTTTCGTTTAGTAATATAAATGAAAGTTACGACTGAAAAACTTGAAAAGTGGCATTATAATCTCTCGTAAAAGTCAGCATCCGAAGTTACTCCAAAAGCTTGCCTTGAACGTGCATGGTAACCGTTGCTTAGAAACCATTTTTTGCATTAGTCATCTTCCTCTTATTGCAAACACTTTCTCTCTATTACTCTCCTCTGCCGCTCTCTCCCTCTTTCCCTCTCTCCCCTTATTCCCTCCCGCTCCTTCTCTTCCGATTTTTCCTTCCAAAGCATTTTGGTTTTTCCACAATGGTGGCGCCATGGGTAACCTCCCACTCAATAGAAAGGCGACTTAGAATGCTCAGCACTGCACGTATGAGCTTTCCCGCCATTAAGATGGTTACGTCATCATCTGTCCAAATCGCGCCTATAAATAAAACGTTTTCATTACAAGGGAGCGAGGTCCAAGATGCTTGTCGCAGACGGCTGACGGGGCGGCAAGGCGTTTACGGCGATCAGGCATGGCAATTAGGACCTACCCACGTGGTAATAATGGACGGAGAATTGATCCTAAGTAATTACTGCAGACGGGGTTAGGAACAAAAAGCCAGGAATTAGCGCGCCTAGATCAATTTTCCAATTAATGATGAACTGGATGAGTATTACCGGAGCGAATAAAGATTATGCAGTCGTCATTGTTTTGGGAAGAAATGGATCAAATCATCATTTGCCGAATATTGTCCCTCAGAGCAGTAACCACCGTTTAGACATTTGTTTTCGCAATTCACTTCTATGTAATTCTCTTCGAGCGAAGCCTTTCGATCTCTAGCTCTCAACTTTCACGTCTCTTGCCTCCTTTCCCTGCACCTCTTTCAAAAGTATTTACCTTCTTTTTATTGTAACCATGACTGTAAACTTTTTCTTCTTCTTATAATTTCATTTGTCGCTTTCCTTCCTATTCTTCTCTTCCCCATGCCCTTTCATTATTGGTGTTCACCATCTTTCCCAATCTATTCTCCTCTGTTTAACCATTCTTTAATTTCCGTTTCCAAGATTCTATTTGACAATCTCTGCGAATCTGTCATTTTGGGATATAATTTCTGTTGTCTGTCGCCTCAAGAACACAATGTACCTGCTTCCTCTCATAAAATCTTAATTTCCTTTCGATTTGGTTTTTTAAAGGGCACTCGTGGGAATTTCAAAGTAATATAGTCTTATAGAATTAGTCCTATAATGTAGGCCTCATCTGAAAGCGGTAATAATATTAGGGAGTTTTAGAATCACGCGTCGACAAGCTGACTGCTTCGCAAACAAGCCATTATAAAAATTGTAAGTGTCAACACTGAAGAAGTGCCACTTTTAATTTAACACCAGCCTGGTATCAAAATCGGAAAACACCAGAGAGGCGTTGAAAGAACACCGGTTTGGCGATTGGCTAAGATCAATTTGGCATTTAAAGAGAAATTCCAGTAGTTGCAGTAAACGCTGATTTCATGAGAAAGTCTGTAAAACCAGGCTTAATTGTCAGAAAATCATCGAGGATCTAGATCTGGTACAGTTACATAAACTGAACTTTGTGAAATCTTGAAATCTACGCTGAAAAACGTTCACACTTAAGATCACCAACACAGATAGGCACACGTGGGACAGTGTATTATTATTGCTGGAATAAAGACCCGACGGAAGTGACCGAATCTGCGCTTATTTTGCTTATTTCTCAGCAATTACACAATTTCTCCCAGAATCCTTTGGCACATATTTTTTTATTCATGCAAACAGACACTTGGGTGGTCATTATATTAGATTCTGTAAAAAGTCATTTTGAGATCGTTACCAAAACTGGAATTTATCTTTAAGCAACACCAATAATAGTGTCAAACCAATATCGGTATGATTCTAAACTACATGTCGTTGTTTCAACACCCCTCTGCAGTGGACCGATATAGATACCATGGTGTTAACAACGGCGCGCCGGTGTTGATTTAACGCCGCGGCGTTTTTGCAGTGTAGTTTATACCGCTCTATAATCGGACTCTTCGTTGAACACAACAGGAAGAAGGGGTGGGGCTGCCCAAATAAACACATTAAAATTTTCGCTCAAGAGAAGGACAGTCGGTTGAGCTAAAATCTTGGAAATACTTCAGTTAATTTGTTTCCGGTTACAGACATGGTACGTTTGGGTATACCTTAGCTGGAATCGCGTACATTCTTGCTCAAATTTATTCAGGATTCATTTAGCAAAAAATAAATTGTTACGACATCAAGACATTATTTGAAAAATAGTTGTATCAAACAGTTCTTGAAAGCCAGGGGAGGGGGGGGGGGTGGCTTATCGCACTCGAAGGATCCCAAAAACTTTACATCATTGTCACTATCTTTACCAAGAAATCCTTTTATCTCCATATTTTTATATCAGATTCGGCAATGATACAACATTTTGTTTGTATCATATTCCAATACCAGACACTGTAAATAATTCCTCACTCAGTTTCATTCATTCATGTCATGTATAAATTACTATCTTGAGTTTGCGAAAACTCATTATAATCATGGGTTTGAATAGATACCCGTAGATGTAATATCAATACAGACAGCCCTTGACTAATTTGAAGCTCTTGTTACATAATAATGTCTCAAATTTCATTTTTTACGGATAAATGATAATTGCTGACCTCCCCAGTGCCGTTCATCAATCTTTAGATATATTCAGATTCAAGAAAATTACGCAAAATGCATGCATGTACATAATTATGAAATGTTGGCTGAACTTTGCATAGACTTAGTCATTCATTGGTACACACAAAATACTGGCAGTAACTAGTTTATCTGAAATTAGTATTGTAGAGTATTATAAAAAAAAAAAAAAAACTTGTTGCTTCGCTATATAAATAGCAAAAACTGTGGTGTTAACCGGTGTACATAGAGGACCACACCAGTTATTTTACACCGGTGTTGAATTGGTGGCGTTAGTTTTACACCTATAGGTGTTATTACAACACCTTTTTGTAATTACATTTACACTCTTCGGTGTTACGTTTAATCTCTGGGGTGTAATTTTAACACCTCAAGGTGTGGTCCTTTATTAACACCAATTGGTGTCAGTTTTAACACCGCAGTTTTTACAGTGTAGATGTAGAATGTGAGAATATGGGCACTAAAAGAATTTGCAACAAAGGTATTATGAATTCACGTCCAAGATTCTCAAAATATTGTCATGCTGCGTTTATGCTATTCTAAACAAACTTACTCGGTATTTATTACAAAAGATTCACTTGCAGGCATAGTTGTGGTTATTGAGGGCAAGCATTGTTTTCTATAAAATAACTCCAGAAGTTGAGTAAATGCTTGATAATGTCATGTTTTAAAAATACCACTGAAACACATATTTTACGTACTATTTTACCCAACAAACATACATGTACATGTTCCGATATTTTTTTCTTAAATCTAATCAGAGAACCATGCGTTAATAAACTGGAAATACAAAGTAGGGCCTATAATTTAATGCGCTTAATCGTTTTGTAGGCGGGTAATAACTATGTTGCTTATGTTGCTGCTGCTGAGTTTACTCCACTCAGAAAATGTCTGTTGCTGATTGAATCACTATTGACGACATTCACAATTCATGTTCAGTCAAACTAAACCGTTCTGACAGCATTGAACGAAGATGATAACCATTCAACAGTCATTATTTTGACTGGGTACACATCTCGTGGACAGCCTCCGGTTATCTCTACATGCAGTTCGAGAAGAAAATGATAACCCCTCTCCCATCAGTCAACGGGAAAGCAATTGAGTTTAAAGGTAATGTGCAGTATTATGTCGACGTCGCACCAACGACATAACGACATCCATCCCCTGGACGATCGATTACGTTTATGTCAAATGACACATCATTCGGCTTTGATTGGTTATGACATTTGACCGTGGCAACAGAGCCGAAAACTTCGAAAAAACGTATGATAGATTTATAAATAAATGTTAGAAATTATACATGTACAAGAGCTTTGGCAACTCTTTTTATTTGAATATACATGTATTTACATATATATATATATATATATATATAAATTATATACCCTTTGGAAACATTAGTGAGGCCGAAAATATAAATATATATAAACAGAATGAAATCTTGACACAGTGTTAACACTCAACCACAGAAGGAGGCATATCTGTCTTTCCCTTTTCATTCTAAATTAAGTTGTTTTGTTTCACTTGTAAAAATAAGAGTTGGAATTGAAAACATCTATACAGGTCGAATGGTATATTATCTACATGTATATAGCCCCAATTATAATCATTGTCTAAAACTGCTACTCCTGCAGGTTTACCATTTGTGTTAGTTTTATTCTGCTCCATCTTAAAAGAGCCTGAAAATACTTTTAAAAAAAGAGAGAACAAAAAACGAAAAACGCGTATCAGATAGAATCAGATTGAATGCATAATTATCATGTGAGTATTATGAGGAAAGGTTGATTATTACAAAGCATTGGCATTACCTTTAAAATGAAAATTGTCTACGTTGTCCATCATGGCTGTTTGCACGTGAGTTATAACTTTCACATTGAATACATTCGCGATCTCACTAAGCACTTGACACAGGCTGGTGTATGCACTGTTTGGCGCCAAATCTCGGCTTTTCCGAGTCGCATTATTTTTCTTGTATGAATCTGGATATTAAAGGGTTACCTTTCACAATCCATCTTTTTATTTTAGTTAGTGGTGAAATAAAATGATTGATGTTAGCAAAGTACGTATATTCGTGGTATTGTTCTCCATCATCGGAAATCATATGATCATTTTTACGATCAATGTACAACATTTAAGTGCATACATGTAAAAGAAACCATGCAGATAGAAAGAAACCAAGTGCGACAGTTCCAGATTGAGAAGCTCTTAATAGACACACGTCGGGTAAAGTCACAATAGATAGCTGAATAGATGAAAAGTCTATTCAGCAAGTATACTAGGTGAAAGTAGCCCCTCTTATTGCCAAAATAAGCTGAAATGGGATGAAATAGGTACGAGCTGTCATAAGAGAATTGGGGAGGAGTCAAGAACAGAGAAATTATATTGTCATAATTATGCCCTTCCGTGTTTGTTCAAAATATTTTCTAGCTGCGATGTATATTCATGCATTCATTGTTTTCTTGAAAATTCACTGCGGTTCTCTTCGCATACAAAGGACATTGTGCAAACTTTTGGTCGAAAAAAATAATGGCACTGATGGATTTCCATAGAGCTATGATTAATCGGATCGATCGTAACTCTTTGTAAGACGGGGCCCAGATCTTTGGCATATGATGGGAATTTTCAAGACATTTACTCTGTTCCCGAATCTCCCTAATATTTAGGGCAAAAATGATGCATTATACAGAGGTCTGACTTGTCGACAGTCTAACCCTCCATCGTTTCCATGATCAATCAATCTTACAGTTAGGTGGGTCTAAGGTTGATTCGTTAAGTTTTGTTTAAAGATTTACAAGACAAACGCATGCATTTTCACTACTTTTTCCATTTAGTTAAATTGAAAAAATAAGACTTTAAACGTACTATGACCACGGACCTTTACTGTCGGAGTATAGGTCCATGATTTAATATAATATAGTCTCAAACGTACATGACTCCCCTGGTATTAGCAGTGATGCTGGGGTGGTCTACACATACAGGGGCGTATCAGCAGATCAGAGTTTAAGTGTTTTATTGGCATACTATAGTATATAGTATATAGAGAGGCATATTATTGGTGATCCAAGGAATCCTCGGGGTCATCTGGTAAGCAATTAACACATGCGCAATTAATGAGATGAGTGATAACATCCAGATGTTATACCACCATCTAGGCCAATGATGACCGGAACATACGGTGCTTCTATGTCCCAATTATCCACTTTGATTGCACAGCAGCTCTTCAAATTGCTTGAGAAGGGGTCACTTAAATTGGGCCAAGGATTATAATGCGAGATGTTGGTTTGCAAGGACATCGACTTTACAGTTGCAAAATATATAATAAGACAAGACGAATCCATTTTCCTTCCTTATACGTAAACCTGCATAGGCAGTTGCTCAATGTATAAACCTAATAAACTTACGACTTGCACTTGAAAAACACTTGGTAATTTTTTAATCAGTATTGGGTAGAAAGGGAGCATGCATGTTTGCCGGGTATTTTTTTGTTTTACTCCATATTGGGTAAAAATGCATGATTTAAGGGTAAATTTCAACGCAACATTGCGTAGAATTTACAAAATATTTGGTATCTCAATACCCAACCAACATTCATGTTCCCATGCATTTTACCCAATATAGGGTAAACCTTTTCTTAGAGTGTATGTACACCATTACCCTATAGGTACCACCTGCGTACACTCAGCAGAGAAAGAGAACATGGCCTACATCCGAAAGAACGCGATGTTAAAGTTGGAAGGCATTTCTATTGATGGATACACTCCAAATTCCAAGGATTTAAAATAAATCCAGATCGGATGAGAATAGTGACCAGCCGAATATTAGATTTAGATTTAACCTAGAATTTAAATAAAAAATCTAAAGGATTTGAATTTAAATCTTTTGAGATTTAAAGGTTAATCCTTGAGATTGAAAATAGATTAAAAATTCTGCCGGTCACTATTTACAGCCGATCTAGATTTATTTTACATCCTTGTAATTAGAGTGACCGATTTAATAAAGGCGTCTCACGCCTGTGCGTGATTATTTTTGCACACAGGTTATTGCTGGGTATTTCTAGTATTTCACAAAATCAATAGTGGAGTCGAAATTTGTGTGCTGTAGCTCAGTTGACAGAGCGATCGTCTTGCAATTCGGCAAACCCGGTTTCGAATCCCAGTCGGTGTACTACACGTGTCCAGCTATGCAGTAAGTCGTTGATCCTCATCATGAGGTCCATCGGAGAGGACTTTACGTCATCAGTACTCTTGATTGATTACTAACAAGCATTCATGCCTTCTTGGCAGACGTCAAGATATATAACTATTATCACCATCACCGCCAATATACACTAAATTCTGCAAAACCCGGAAAGTTATTATAGTTGATACTTGAGATTTCGTATGCCTGAAAAAAAAATCATTACTAGGAATAATTACTAAAGAATTCGCTGGAAAGGAAGAGGAAGGGGGTCACTGGATTTAAAGGTCAAGTCCACCTCAGAAAAATGTTGATTTGAATCAATAGAGAAAAGACAATAGACAAATAGACAAGCACAATGCTGAAAATTTCATCAAAATCGGATGTACAATAAGAAAGTTATGACATTTCAAAGTTTAGCTTATTTTTAGCAAAATAGTTATGAACGAGCCAGTTACATCCAAATAAGAGAGTTGATGATGTCACTCACTCACTATATCTTTCGTTTTTTATTGTTTGAATTATACAATATTTCAATTTTTATCAATTTGACGATTAGGATCTCCTTGCCTGAAGCACAAAATGTTAAAATAATGGAATTCCATGTTCAGGGTAGAATTAAACTTCATTTCACATGACAATGACGAGAAAATAAAAATATTTCATATTTCATATAATAAAATACAAAAGAAATAGTGAGTGAGTGATGTCATCAGTTCCTCATTTGCATACCGACCGAGATGTGCATATAACTGTTTTGTGAAATGAAGCGAAACTTTAAAATGACATAACTTTCTTATTTTACATCCGATTTTGATGAAATTTTCAGTGTTATGCTTGTTGAATTTTTCTCTTTTTATTCAAATCAAGTTTTTGTTGGGGTGGACTTGTCCTTTAAAAAAGAAAGAAGGGTAATTCGCATGGCACAAAGCTATGTCTTAATTCGTTCCAAATAATCATATGAATAAGAATGTTTATTGTTTGGAACATATCAAAGACATACATGCTATTATAGCATCATAATGAAAGTTTGGGTAGGTTATATCAGTCCTTGCTTCATTTATACGATAGGGCAGCTGACTTCTGGCCATGATACCAGTACTTAAGTAGTAAACCAGAAATGAGGGCTATTTCGGACCACGTAATGTACCAGCATCCTTAACAACAAGGACTAATATACCCTTAGGCCTATTTCTTGATTCCGTTTAACAGAAAATTTATTGCAAATTTGCAAGAGCTGTTGAATAGCAGTTGAACCGGACAAACCCACCACATGCACTCTTAATCGTCTTTGCCATGGAAGCCTTCAGAAGTCACATGAACTGGACTTCTTGTTATACAATAAAATCATACGTATATTCATTCGAAATATTTTCACAATCACGTACGATTATAACTTCATACTTCGCACATCAAAAGTATGTTCACATTTTGTACCGTTTATTATTATACGATATCATATATATATATCATGTATATCATGATACTATATATATAGTATCATCTTAGCCTATAATTTTGTATGAAAGAATAATAATTAGGCATGTCATCATAAGACTTGAACCAGACCATGATGACATAAGAGTTAAACACCAAACTCAAACAAATCTAATCATCATTGAACGAGTTAGCTGTATCGCTTTGTTTAGTTCTAGAAGATATATAAATATCAATTATGACAACTCAGCGCATATTAAATCTAAACAAAACCCAACGACTGGTCCATAATTGGCAAAAGCGAAGTTGATGAATAATTTTGCAAAATATATGTATTGTATGAAGCAAAAGTGACAGCATAAGAGTCGAAGATGATAAACTTTATTCTGTCACTAATTATGACGACATCTTTCATACTTTTATCTTAGTACAATGGTAAATACATATTTTGAATTGAAAGCAACCCTTTGAAAATTAAAAGAGTTGGGTGTGGTATTTTTTTCCAAAGTTCAAGGTCACTTAATTGTTCCAAAAAAATCTTTACCTACCTTTTCGAGAGTTTTCGGTCGATTTCGAGTGTGTATCCAACGATCAATTTTCCCACTTCAAGGTGAATTTATATTAATCCAGCTTTGTTTGTCGATGTATGGTGTATGTATCCCAATATAGCATTTTAAAATGATGTCCAAGTAGTAATATTTCCTTTAACGTTGAACACTAAAATAATTCCAAGTGATGAAAATCGAGGTAATCCGAGTAAAGAAAGGCGAGTCAGCTTTTAATAAAAGCTTTCAAATCAAAATCCGATGTTCTCAGAAGGAAATCTCAACAAGAATCCCATGCGTTTTCTTCCTTTACTCTAGTGCTTCATTAGCACAATGAAGCGGAATGCATTAGCGAAAGATGGCAAAACCCCTCTCTCGGTGGGGTACAGGTAAAAAAAAATGACGACCAATAATCATAATAGACGCTCATGATTGGAAAGCATGGAGCATATATGTGTTCCTGTCAATTAAACAGAAAGCGAAAAGGTTTAATATCATCTGCGCCTCACAATCGGCGCGGTGGCAATCCGTTTCCGTGACGATCCCATGTATACAATGGTCTTGTCAATAGCGTCATTTTTTCAAAGGTTGATCATCACCGCTTCCACGCGTTACAACCGTCCCGCGGAAAGCGAGCAGAGCGGTGATGGAGTGATGGTTCAAACAGATGAAGTCGGGAGGGAGATTGGGGGAGAAGAGAAATGCATACTGGGGGCGGTATTACCCACAACACCCGTTTCAGCTTCGTCAAACGGTAACGATGCAACCTTTGCTCGGGAGCTAGAAAACAACGGGCATGACATCGGTGAAAGCTTTTGGTCATCAACTCCTGACATGCTCTTAGAGAAGACGATTACAAAAAGCCCACTTAATAATTATTATTCACCATTCATAGCCACGCAGGAAACCGCCCGTGCACTTCGATACCCACAATGATAATCACTAATTGGCGTGGATTGAATCTGGTCACGACGAGTCCATAAAAAACATGTTGAATGTCCGAGGTACTAAAAGGCATTAACAAAAGCAATTATAATTTCACCCGTGTTGATCTACATACTGAAAGTGAATTCTCTCATTAATGATTTCATTACTGTTTTGCATTATCATTGGGATATGTTGCGTTCTTGACAGGCTAAGTACAATTATATAGAGCAATTCGTTTTGGGTGTAGGGTACATGGACTCAAATGTTCCAAGCAAAAATTAATTTGTGCACTGACATCCCGGACTGCCATAGAAACATTACACAGCAAAAACTGTGGTGTTAATCGGTGTACTTAAAGGACCACACCAGTTATTTTACACTGGTGTTAAATTGGTGGCGCTAGTTTTACACCTATAGGTGTTATCACAACACCTATGGTTGTTACATTTACACTCTTTGGTGTCATGTTCAATATCTAGGGTGGTATTTTAACACCTCAGGATGTGGTCCTCTATTAACACCAATTGGTGTCAGTTTTAACACCACAGTTTTTACAGTGTACTGTCTCATTTCAAAACCTATTAAAAACCATTTTGTTCTTGGTAAAATGGGGGTGATTCTTTTTTAATTCATTGCTAATAAAGCATGGATGCCTGTAAGCAAGCAATCAGAGGACTGACGGCTTAAGTCCTCTCCGAAGGACCTGATAATGCGGATTTAAATGCCTTACCAAAGGACGCACAAACGCACTAAAAGGGAATCGAACCCGGGTCACCGAAATCAGAAACCCCCGCTCTATCGCACCTCTTTCGAAGGCCTGAGTTATGACTGCCATTAGTTCCTAAAGGCGGGTCTGTTTTTTTTTTCATTTGGTCCAATGACGATTCGTCCAATTGCCAAACTCGTCTACTATCATTTTGTCTAATATCCACATGGTCTAATTGCTATTTCTTCCACTAAAAATTTCGTCTAATAAGCAGTTGGTCCAATTTGGTCCATATACCATTTGGTCTAATTAGAATAAGTGTATACCTGGGCAATATGAATGAAAATAAAATAAATATTAGCACACCGGGTTATGGGACGAAATTGATAGACGAAATGGTGATTAGATGAAGTGATGATTGGACCAAATGGTTATTGGACCAAATGGTTGTTAGACGAAATATTGATTGACGGAATGGCATTAGACTAAAGAAGTGAGACCATGTTGTGAGTGGGTGAGTTGGAAGTAGACGAATTGGCAGTTTACCGGTTAATCTACAGGTAAATGCGAGATGGGCTGACTTGCAAACGAAACTATTCATGGGGCAATTTTTTTTTACCTTGAAATTGAATAATGTTCAATTATCGTGAGCCAAGTCAATATATTGGCGAAATGCATCTCATTGAACATCACTTACTTTACGTTTCAAACATTCGTTTCAGACCTGTCCCACTTTTTGCATTACTTCCCTCATTACTTGAAAGGACTGATGCTGAGAAAACCATACAAGGAATAACTAAAATGACATTCTATGTAGATTATTTTGATATTATTCACGACAGAATAAAAGACGACAGAGATTAAAATACAACGAGGGCTGTTATTACTATTGTATCGGTAAATAACACTGAAAACTTTTAGGATACTGAAATTAGCATGGAAATCAGAATTATTTAGGTCTTTTTAACACGGTTAAAAATTTTCCCTATTTTTTTCTCTTTTCGCCTTATTTTCAAAGGCCTGGTCACACCGCCCGAGCGTTGTTGGAGCAGTCGTGGAGCGGAGAGAAAAAAATCATCACCACTCGTTACTGTTCACCATTTTCGATTTCGATTGTTTTTTTTTTGGTTTTAGATTTTTGTTTTCGAGTTTTTCCCCAATTTTGTGAGCGAAATTCGACCCTTTTTCCTTACCGCTCCAACAACGCTCGGGCGGTGTGACCAGGCCTTAGGGACCAGTTTTCATCTGTAAGAACATCAACGTTTTCACTTTACAGTTTGTTTTTACTGCAGTACTTTGTCATTACTACCAGGGACGTCACCAGGTAAAAATGGCAATTAAAAAGATGAGACATCTTTTTAATGTGGAGGCGCGATAGATCAGTCGGTAGAACGATGAATTCGTATTCCGGTGATCCGGGTTTGATTCCCACTTGGTGCGCTAGTGCCCTTTGGTAAGGCATTTATCCTCATTGCCAGGTCCTTCAGAGAGGACCTTAAGCCGTCGGTCCTCTGGTTGCTTGCTTACAAGCATTCATGCTTTCTTAGCAATCAGGTAAAAAAAAATCCCAATTAATCATAAATCAATCAAATATCACATAAGACAACGAAGAGGTGACGTCGCCTTTATCTCTAAATGTAATGAATTATAAAGGTAATATGGAGTGTCACGACTCACGCCCCCATTGTTTTATACCTTAAGTTATTCTTTGTCCTTTTCTTCCTCTTTTTCTTCTTCCCCTCACTCCCTCTAGGCCTCTACATTATTTTAGTGCCGCCCCTACTGAGTCCTAGGGTTAGGATTAGTACCGATTGCGAAAGTAATACTTTCGTCCATGGAAAAATTTGACAAGCAAAAAAAAAGGCCTTCACTTTTGAAAGGGGGAGGCACACTTCTGTGTTAACAGCATTTTTACATTACAAATTTTAATTGTGCCTCTCAAAAGGGTGAGGGCACGGGCCGGCTGTGCCCCCCCCCCCCCCCGGATCTGCCAGTGGTAAACTGTGCTACGTATTAGGTATCCCAACAGATCTGCATCAGACGGTGCATGTGCTTTAAAAGCTACATGACTATACCCGATGAAACGGCAACTCATCACCTCACCTTCAGATGAGAAATTATCGATGGAAATTCTCGAGGGGGGGGGGGTGAAAAATAAGAATGCGACCAATTTGATACATTTCATGGAGGCTTTTTTTATCATTCTAAATCTGTGGCGTTGTTCAAGGTGATTTCACGATTTGAGAAACCGTACAACGTAAGAAAAATCACTGAGCTCAGGCTCAGAAATTTTAGTTGCGCCAATGACCATGAAGCTTCAATCCCATGTGGCATAACTGACAAGCTCTATAAATCATACCAGTAGCCACGAGTCCGCGGTACTTGCAAAGCTGACCGAGGTGATATTTTCATAACATTATACCAAAAGATATATATAAAATTAATGATAATGATTATGTGCTATTTTTCATCACTGGCATCTCGCCCCCACCTCTCTCTCTCTATTTATTCACCCCCTCCCCCTCTCTCTATTCCCCCTTTCTCACGACTTCAAACTGTAAGTAGTGTTTAAAAAAATAAGGAAAAAAATACATAATCATTTGTATTTTTTAATAACAGGATATTGACAGGTCAAATCAAAAGTGAAAAAGGGTTTTATTACAAGAATGTTTTAAGGTTTCATATACCCCATATCAATTTTTTTATCATTTCCGCAATAAAAGATTTGTTCTCGAGACTCGACTGCAAGAACTTTTTTTTTAAGAGAAAGTTGATCATGACAAAAAGTGTATTGTAATAATGCATTAAAAAATAGTGGTGAAGGTTTGAGGAAAAACCATCAAAGATAAAAAATGAAAAGTATAATATACTAAGTTTCACGGGTGGAAATTCATCTGTTCCGCAGTAGTAACACTTCCCTGCATGAAAAGACACATTTTTACTGAAATGTGCATATATGTTACCATATTAAGAATTTAAGGCTCAAAAATAATTTTACTCTAAGACATAAAAATGGGGTTTTCATGCATTAAAAATGTCCTATTTCAAACCGTGATTTGAAATTCTCCAGCATGGTTCCTATCTTCGTCTTATTCAACCCTAATCTTTCTTTTTAGTTTTAATAAAATATTTTTTAGCGCTCGCGAGCGTTATCAATATCTCCGCCCTGGGAAGCGGTCCGTAACGCGTTCAGTCAGCCCTTCTCCCGTTCACATGGTTATTGCTTCGATCCCCTCGCCACCCTACTGATGAAAATTCATTATCTAAGAAAAAATCTTATAGAAAAGTTATCATCACCATTATTTTCTTTTGCTGTTTTACATTCTGCATTACATATTCACATCAAAAAGCACACAATACAATAAAAGCGGACAATTATTGTTAAAATGTATTTCGCGAAACAAATCTCAACCATAATACTTGTACATTCTGAAGTTGCACTTGAATTAGAATAGAATCCTAGAACTCTAGCATGAAGTGGTCATAAGGACTTTTTGAACAAACAAGCCAATGACGGCATTGGTGAAGAGAATACATAATAAGATATAAAGAACATAATTATGATGGAAGCAATGGAGATTAATTTCATTTATGAAAAGTGTTAGGTATGATATCGGGGAAGCAACCGCAATGTTGAATGCTTCGCAGTGGTTATTCAACCGATCCATGTCCCTGGGAAGCGGGGTCGCTGAAGCACCCCCAAGATTTTCCACACAGTAAAAACGCTGTTTAAGATTTTATACAACGTTGTTTACTATATGAACATTACAGTATTTGTTTAACCCTTTAAACAATCATGTTTAATTTATTGATGATTAGATATTGAAAATTAAACTTTGTTGCTTAAGATTTAAACACTTGATTAAACTGTTTAAACAATTACTGTAAGGTTCATAAAATTATAGTAAACAGCGTTGTATATTTTTTTTACTGTTCAATAGACAGCACCCCCTTAAATTATGGTAGGTGTGTTTAATTGGAGAAATGTATTGAAAATTACCACAATTTTTTTTTTGCTTTTCAAATTTCTTTGGACCAAACGATCTTCATTTTGTGGCGAAACCTTCTTTTTTGCTTGTCAAATTCACTTCAGCATGCACCCTCAACACAAAAATTGTTCCCAAGGCCCTGCACTTGTTTTCATATTTTCTCATTCCTGTCTTCTGTCAACATAAGTATTATTTATTTTTACAGGAAAATATATATAAATGGAAGCCTGAAAGAAGTGTCCTGTTTTATATACAATAGCCATCAACAACACTTACGAAAACCTGCTTATTCTGGAGTGTTTGAAATGTCCCCCCCCCCCACCATCGAACAAATTGACTATTCTATCATGTCTATTATGGCTACAAAGGCGTATAAATTACCATATTTAACGGTGAAACAGTAATTGTTTGACTCAGTGTATATCAGATTCAGCCGACATCCTCATAATACATTGTAGTAAGTTAGAGCTAACAAGCATCATCCTTTTCAGTGTCCTTTAAAATATTACATTCCAATTTTCAGAGGACGATGAAAATGATATTCTTCTTCTTCATCTTCTTCATCATCATCTTCTTCTTTTTCTGTGTGTTCTTCTTCTTCTTTTTCTTTCTCTTAATTGTCTTTTACTTCTTTTCTTTTCTTCTTCTTCTTCTTCGTCTTTATATTATCATTATCATTGTTACTATTATTACTATTCATATTATTATCATCATTATTATCATTATTATTGTTATTATCATTGTTATCATTATCATCATCATCATTATTATCAAGCCTTGTTTATACAGGGTAGCCTCATCAGTGACGCACACTGTTCTCCCAGAGGGCCCTGTTACATGACTTGTAAACACACACAGATACAAAAATCAAAGGACAACCAAAACTACAAAGATACAAAAGAATAAATTTTGCCGAGTTGTGTCTTAAATCTTGCATTGGTTAAGGTTTAAGGGTTCTCCAATATGTTTGAAATGAAGGACTGAAATGTTGCTACCTTTCTTACTGCAAACTACAAGAGCACAGTAAGAGGGCTACCAAGCATGGTGCACCTCAAGTAAAAAAAAAAGAAGAGTGTTCAAGGGCGGCGAAATAATATTTTGATGGAAGGGGGGGGATATGACCTCAAGTGTAGTCCCTCCTGAATCACAATAGAAATATAAAGTTACCCATACCTCTCTTTTTTGTCATAATTTTGTCTCTTTTATTTTCCCTCTTTTGTTCCCCTTATTCTTCTTTTTCTCCTGTTTTTTCTAGCGTTTGGTTTTAATTAATTTGGTCGTAAGGGGCAGATGTCGATATCAGCCGATTTTTTTTATATTATACTACTAATTATTTATATGCCCTTTCTTGTGTTGCTTTTTAATCTGCTAGGAAATAAAAAAAACAAAAACAAATGAAAACTTATGGGGAATTTGTCTTTTATATCCAAATATAGCTCCTTTTTCTCCCCAAAGAAATGTGTGTAAATTTGTTATGTATGTTTTCGTCGGGTAGATGCGCCATCAAAATAAGCCTGAATTCTAATTTCGGAAGGATAATAACAGGATGCAAAAAGTGACTATCCTCAGAGGTATTCGTAATTTCGGATAGGCTATATACAGAAAATAAGAGTTTGCGAAACGATTCTGGCAGACAAAGAGTTAATTTTGTTACTGACACGTGCCTCGGAATAGAATCTTTCTAGATAGATGGCGCTATATAAATGCCTATTATTATTAATTGAACGGTAAGCCAATTATGTCGAGACAGATGATGATTCTTTTTTTATGCAATTATGTTACACACGTCCATGTATGGGGGCCTGCGATTTTCAGCGTGCCCCATTTCACGTCTATAGAAAATTTCAGTTTACAATAATTTTTTTTGAGGGGGGGGGGGTTGACAAAAAATCAATAGGAAACGAGATTTTTGATAATCATCTATGAATATCCAGAATATGGAAATAAACAATTTTGAATAGATTGGAGCATTTTAATATAAGACAAAAGATATATGTGATTTTTTTTGTACATGTCGCAGGATAAAGTAAATATGAGAAAACTAGTAATTCTTTGTGAAGAATTGTATGTGTATAGGTAAAAGGAAAAATATCATTGGAATTCATATTTTTCTGGTGTGAACAGGGGGTGTTACAACCGATAATGTCGCAGCAACGCATAATGTCGCAGATTGCGACAAAGAGTAATCCTGATTTCCAAATCATTTCATTCTCTTTCTCGTGTCTCAAAATACTTAGTTAAAGCATATTTTATATATTATATGTAGCTCGAGTCCTGAAGATAATACCGCTGTGACATTATGCGTTGCGACATGTGACATTATGCGTTGACAATTTGCTGCGACAATATGCGTTGCGACATGTGACGTTATGCGTTAGAAAAACTACGACATTATGCGTTGCTGCGACATTATGCGTTGGTGCGACATATTCAGTTGTAACAGGGGGCAGGTATAATGATATTATGGGTAAATGCGCCGCACTTTACACATTATGGGTAAATGCGCGGCCCTTAAGAGAATTCTTACATGCCTTGGCAGCAGTTCCAAAGCACAATTTTTTTTGCCTTGTGCATGACATTCATTTATCCTTCTCATCGCCCCCAAAAGGAATTAATTCGATCAACGATGAAATTGACAGGATGCGGAAGAAAGGGACAAAACTAATTCTGGGGGAGTGAGTGGGAGAGCGCAGGGGGGGGGGTCCATGATTAATGGGGACTTATAGAAAGTCATTCCCTTTTATTGTTCACCATTTATGGTTTCTTTCCTTTTTCTTCTGTATTAGGCGCTGATAGAAGGAGAGGATGAGAGAGAAAGAGAGGGGGTGAGAGAGAGAAGGGGAGAAGCTAAACGGAGAGAGATGAACAAAAGAGAGTCCAAGGATAATAATTTTCCAGACCTGTAAGTTTCTTCACATCTACCGTAGATAGCAAACACATGGTCCAAACTCCATTGCTATGTTTTCGCAAAACAATTTGTCTATGAAAGGCCAATCTGTCTTGCCTTTTTTTCTTCTTCTTGCCTCTTAATCTTAATCTCCCATCCCCCCTTCCCTCTCTTAACCCTTACACTTATGTCTCTAAAAAAACACTTGTTTCTCTCTCTTCCTTTTTAAGGTACGACCCTTTCCATTTTCCCCCTTATAATTATATTCCTCTTGAATTCTCTTATCTTTTCAATTTTCTATTATTTTTTTAACCACCTGACTGGAGTTGTGAAAGGCATGGGTTTGATCCCCAGCGAGGAACTTACTGGCAAGGTATTTTATTTAATTTGATCTTTATGCTATTATAATACTAGAAGTATAATGCACATAATATATAGGCCTGTGTCTTATAGATTATGCTTTACTGTTTCATTGCTATGTGTGCATAAGTTTTGGGTGAATGGTGAGCTTCGACCCCCCGAAAAACAAATGAATGAATGAATGAATAAATAAATAAATAAATGATAATAATAATAATAGCAGCATATTTACCCAGGGTAGCCACTTCAGTTCCGAAAACTGTTCTCCCAGCGGGCCCTGCTATTATTACCCCGGCTTTAGGACGGCTACCTTGATCGGGCACTCGAGCATTCGAGGAATTTCTTCCTACCGGGTACCCATTCATCTCACCTGGATCGAGTGCACCATAATGTGGATAAATTTTCTTGCTGAAGGAAATTGCGCCATGGCTGGGATTCGAACCCACGACCCTCTGTTTCAAAGTCCGAAGACAAATCCACTGGGCCACAACGCTCCACCAAATTACCAAATTACCAAATAAATAAATAAATAAAATAAATAAATAAATATATAGATAAATAAATAAATGAATAAATAAATAAATGAATGAATGAATTAATGAATTAATAAATAATAATGATCATTAATTGTTCATTTTCAATATCATTTCAAAATCAGTTTTAGAACTAATTTTTTTTATTTGAAAAGAAACTAGTTTTTGCCCCCATCGCTATTTTTTTCAAGAAAATTCCTCCCTATACATCATATTCTGCCCCCCCCCCCATGAGACATAATTAGGCTCACTATGCCACTGGCTATGTTCAAAGTATATAGCATAATTATGTACTGTATGCGTTAACACGGTAAAGAAAGGAAGTGTGGGTCTTGTACCTTGAGTAATGTGCCCAATTATGTTTCAACTTACCCTTAACAAACTTTACTTTCAAGAGAGCAGGAGGTTTGTTAACAATTCACAGGGACCAACCATCGTCTTCGTAATTTCCCCGAAGAAATTTTGTGATAATGTTTGAAGCAATAGCGCTCTATCAACGCATTATGCATGACAAAGCGTTATTAGCAGCGCATCGTATATTAAACAAACCCATTAACATTATCTTTTTATTTATTTACCTTTTTAAATTTCAGATTGCTGCCTACATCAATTTTCAAAAATGTTTTGAAAGTAAACATAACTTAATTCATTCTTGATTAGCTGCCTGAAAACCCTCTGTACTAGTGATTTAATTGGTTTTATACCGAAAATGCCGAAACAAATTATACGTCTAGCTTTTATCACCAACTGCTTGTCAGACGTTCTCAGGGTGAGGATGAATCAGTATAATTCCTGACCAATTCTGAGACCCGGTTGCCATGGAAACACCATCGTGACCAAGTGGCAAAAAATATTAATGTTGATTCAAAGTATACAGACGCAATCTGAAGTATACCAATACCCAATATGCAGTCAGTTTGCTGATAATATTAACGATTTGGATTCTCCTGTGCAGAGGAACGGGAATATCATATTACAATACAATATGAGATAATAGTGGGGGGGGGGGCAGTCTGTCCATACATGTATTTTGATCGATTATCATAATGGTCATGACTATTGTCACAATCCTCTACGTCATCGCATCATCTCCACAATATATTTTTGTTGGTGGTTGGTTATCATCATGTGAGGAGATTACATGTGGTTTCTGGCTGGGGGGGGGGACCGTTTCTCATAGGCAAGGCTGCCGAACAAACGTCGACGAGGATATATCCCTATACCCCACCCTCAGATCACCGACCATTGATATCAAAGTTATTTGGAATGTAAAATATTACAGATCTATCCGGTCGCTGTCATGACAAATATACTTGAATTTATAGTTGCATTTTTTGTCCCCATCCGGATAGACCAGACTTTGGTCAGTTAATAATAGACGAGATTACCAAATAAGTTACAAATAACAATTTCACTATGTTGGAGATTCCAGTGATAACAGGAAAAATTAAAGAATTCCAGCTCAAATTGTTTTCAACCTCACCGGAATTGTTGGTAAAAACCGATTAAAAAATGCCCCTAAACGAGGGAGTCTCGATTTTTGATGGATCAAAACTTCAGATCAACTTGAGGGGGGGGGGGGGTAACGTGGATGCGAGTGAAAAAAATTCACAAACACATCAAATTTCCTTGCTTTGTGCCTCTTTTTTAAAAAATTAATATGATGGCTATTTTTTTTACTCCGTTCTCTATATAAATTTTGACAGCTATAAATATACGAGCACTGGAGCATATCTCGTCTTAAACAGAAATGCATAAAAACTACCCTCTGCCCCCCTTTTTTCAAAGAGGCAAATATACACCAACATTGTTGCCCCCAACATACACACACACACACCCTCACACACCCACCGGCACAGCCATACGAAGGCTCGTTGCGAAGCGAGAACATGCTGAGGCAGTGACTCGGTGTAATAATTGTTAACAATTAGAAATGCTGGCGCTATTTTGGTTTGAAGAAAGTACACTATAAATCACGTTTCTAAAGCCCCAGTCACATATAAACACGGATCCTCACGGATCAACACGGCAATGCCGGCATGATCCGGGGAGGTCCGGGATAGTTTTGCCCCGGATGACTGTAAACACGGTATCAACACGGCAGCTTCACACGGATCTACACGGACCATGCCGGCAGAGCATGTCGTCAACACGGACCGACACGTCAGCAACACGGACCTACACGTCAGCTACACGGACCAACACGTCAGCAACACGGACCAACACGTCAGCTACACGGACCAACACGTCAGCTATACGGACCAACACGTCAGCTACAAGGACCAACACGTCAGCTACACGGACCAACACGTCAGCTCAAGGACCAACACGAAAGCTATATTGACCAGCACGGCAAACGAAAATCTGTTCATAACAATGAGCTGATATTTATTTAATTATTTATCTATTTGTTCATTTTTTTCTCATCCTTGTCGCAACATTATCATGTTGTGTTTAAAAAAGATATCAAAACTCCCTTAACCAGTAAAAACGCTGTCTTTTAAACAACACAGTTTACTGTTTTAACAGTAGTTGTTAAGTACTTTAAATCTTGAACGACAAATGTAATTTCGATTTGATTTGATCTCACTTCATTGAAATCACGATAAAGGAAAGAAATTTACAAAGTCTATAGAAAACATAATAACTATTAAGATTATGACGCATAACTGTCGATGCAGGGCAGTAGTATAAAACTTAATGTACAATTTCGATGTAACAGGTACATAACATATACATATAAAATATTTTTAAAAAAATGAAATGTGAAATAATAATAACAAACAAAGTTGGGGGTAAATAGAAAAAAAGAGGAAAAAAATATTCATACATGCACTAAGTTTACAAATATTAGGTTGGGGCCAATCTCCAAAGCGTAAGAAAATATCCTGAATCATTTAATCATCCATTTAAATAAATTAAGCATGTTTGTGTCAACTGTTTAACAACTACTTAAAAGTTCATAAAGTAAATAGCGTTGTAATGATTTGATGGGGAAAAAAGAACACGGACTGCCAAGGATACTCCAGGCAGCCACACGGACCTACACGACAGCTACACGGACCTACACGGCAGCTACACGGCAGCCACACGGACCTACACGGACCATCCCGGATGGCTTTGCCAACCCGGCAGTCCACGGATGACGCCGGATGTTTTTGACATTCAAAAACTGCCGTGTTGGCCTCCCGGACGTTCAAGGACCAACACGGACCACCCCGGACCTCCAAGGATGCCCAAGGCGCCAACACGGATCTCTCCCCGGACCACCCCGGATTAGATCCGGGATGGTCCGGGGTGGTCCGGGCTCTATATGTGACTGGGGCTTAACCTTCAAATGTGCCGCTTTCCAAATATATACATGGGTATACAGGGTGTTTCTAAAAACAGGTATAACCGACGATCAAGGTCAGCCATGAATGCATGATTTATAAACCATCAACTTTAAATGACACATTGTTTACGTCATGGGTGACCGAGTAAGGGCATACTTTTCCAAGCTTTGGGTTTGAATGTAATTTGTTGGTTTCATTAAGGCTTTGCCCTGTAAATTTCAATGAAATTCTATCCCCTATACCAGGGGTCCTCAATCCGGCCCGCGAGACGCTGCTGGGTTTTTTTAATCACTTTTAAGTCACAATATGAAACATAGCTCAATATGATTACATTGTGTATCCATGTAGACCTAACCGTCAGGGACGTCGATCAATTTTTCAGAAAGGCGCTTGATCGTGCAAAACACCCACCCACCCACACACGCACACACCCACACCCTCACACACACATATACATATATATATGACTCATGAGACCCAGATAAGTATCTCACCAACAAATTAATGAAGCGCGAAGCGCGAGCTGATTTTTTTTAGTATACTGACAGGAAGAGCGTGCCTGTTTAGGACTGTTTGTAGTAACTCATGAGAAGGATACATATCTCACTACACAGATAGTACGAGTGCCGAGAGTGAGCTGAAATTTCTTTATATTCTGACCTGAAAACTTGATATTCTAAGCATTTTTGCTACCAATGATTAAGATTTGTATCTGAAAGAACAATAGATGCGAGCGCGAAGCGCGAGCTGAAAATTTTGATATTTTGATCTGAAAAAAATGACAGTTTAATGGACGCTTTTGATGAAGAACAAGATGTATATCCAAGAAAAGGTGATCGTAAATCGAAGCAGGAGTTCTTTTGAGGCTTAGAACTGAAAATGGGACATTTACATTCACCTATTTAATCATGAAAAGTATGGGTTTTAACGAAGCGCGAGCTGAAAAATTGTATATTCCAATCTGAAAAGCGGACATTTTGAGCACGATTTTAAATAAAGAACGAGTTGTGTATCCCCATCTCGCTTGCTGAACATTACAATCTTGTTTTTTTTAATGCATATCCGGAATTACATTTTCATTGGTGGGGCGATCGCCCCCTGCCCCCCCCCCCCCCCCCCCAGGATCGACGCCTCTGGTCTGCTAAACGTGATAAAAGTAATGACAGTCAAATAAATTTTAAACAAACAAAGTTTAGTGGAGTCTTTTCTCTTTGTTCGATCTACTTTCGTATTAAATATGATTAAATCTACTTTGACTACAAAAAATACCAGGTATGTATCGGTACAATCTAGATTCCTTTAACAAAGTACTACAATTTTGTTATCATTAATATCGACTCTCGCTGTATTTTTAAATCATTTTTAATTTTGCCTGCGTTCCATATGAAACTGTTATAAATTTGTTGGATTAAATGCTCCCAAAATAAGGGCAAGATTGCACAACAGCGCATCTAGGACCCTGACCGCACGGGTCTTTGCGCTTCGCGCACATTTTTTTTCTAAGTATCCACATCACCCTGGCCCTTTAAGGTTTACTTGGAGTCTCATCTGGCCCTTCAAAGAAAAAATTTGAGAACCCCTGCCCTGTCCTAACCATTTTCCGAGTGAATGCTTCTGACATGTTTGTGTAGCACATCCTTCGTGACTGGCAGGCACATGTTTAGTATGGGATAGGTGTTCTTCGTCACAGTCCCACATTTAGAAGAGCAATGCAAAATATGAAGCGTCGACAGGGAAGATAGGTCCTAATGTGAAAACGTTGAAGGTGTTGGTGTAAAAAGTAAAGATGGCTGGCCTAATTTCCACTTGGTCTCTATTTCAAGTAGACATTATTGTCAGATCTAAGATTTGAACATTCTAAGCATTTTTTGTTTTCATGATCAAGATGTGTATCCATATCTGGAAACAAAATTTATGCGAGCGCTAAGCGCGAGCTGATTTTTTTTCTTTTTTACAATGACCTGAAAAGTTCCACTTTTCAGACTGTTTGCAGTGACTCATGTGAAGGATACATATTTCACCTACCAAATAATGCGAGCGCTAAGCATCAGCTTGAAATCGTTCATATTCCGACTGGAAGAACTTGACATTCTTAGCAAAATTAAAGATCAAGATGGGTATGTCTCTAAACAATCAATCCAGGGGCGTAGATAGCGGGGGGATGGGGGGATGCATCCCCCCAGAATTTTAGGTGGGGGGGGGGATGGTGTGTACAATCATCCCCCCAGGTTTCTGTGGGGGAAGAAGCAAAACTATACAGTAATAAAGCAATGAATGCTAGTTAAAATCAATCAATAATCAGTAATAATCATAACGTACAGCAATGACAAACATGATCAAAATTGGACTTTTATTCAGAGTCAATCATCTTATATGCATTTACAACTTGCAAGTTTTAAGTAATAACAACTGTCTTGCGTCGTCATATACATTTAAGGATCGTTATTCAGAGTTTCACCAAGTACATTTCCTTATAATAATTATGTATTTGCAAAGGAGATAAGTTCAAAATATTTCATTACAGATTTAAGAAAGTGTCGCTTAATCACTCCCTTTCAGAGCAATTGCTTTCATAACACATTAACACTGTTCAAACGAATTAATAAGAAATTACCTATACACATACACTGACCCTTTTCCCTGCTGGCCATGTCCTTAACCCCTACTTTGCAAAGGAAAGGTGAAAATTTTCAGTCTCTAAGGAGCGAATTAGTAAATGAATGATTTTGGAATGAAAGTGCAAATTTTGGATGGCCTCAGTGATATCCGAGTTTTTTTTCACTCAATATTTTTGGCGCAATGTATTTTGGAATTACTTATACCAGTGATTTCTGTACGTGCGCAGTCTTCTAGGTTTGAAGGTTATAAACTGTTACATTTCCTTACCTATGTTTTTATCATAATCATCATAACAAGGTACATAATAAGAAATGAATCGAAATTATAACAAGTTACTATCTATACAGTTTACTTCCGACAAACCGGTGAGGTTTATTTCATTTCCCTACTTAATTCAATCAAGCCTTTGTAATCATGGTAATTTTAAACAGAGTGTGCTTATCATTTTAGTGTCCGCATATCTGCACGTGGATAAGAAATATAATGTTGAGCTTTTTTTATTTTACCCCTATTACTATAATTGTAATTGATATGTTTTAGTTATTTGGCTGTTTATTTGTTTATTCCTTTAGTTGTTGATTCATTCGTTTGATCATTAACAATATCGCTACTTTTAAAAGAGTATACTACTATACTAGTAAAATAAGGAATACTAGTTATTCTAGATCATGTTTAGCAGGACTGTCATGACCAAGATGATAACTAGACATCCGACAAATGACATTTCTCTTATGATCATCTTTACTCATTGTCATTAATCAAACAAAAGATTACTGCCATGAAAAATGTGCAAGGAAGTTTGTTTATTACTGGATGCCCTGTTTATTGCTGAAAGCAAAGTGATTAAAAGACACACGAGATAATCCATGAGGCAGATCGTGTTATTTTGTTATCTTTAACTCGTCTGCTTTGGCCCATGATATTTTGTTTTTATCGAGTACGTTATCTCCTTCATTCTTTATATTTATATATTAATTATATATATATATATATATATATATATATATATATATATATATATATATATATATATATATATATATATATATATATATATATATATATATATATATATATATATATATATATATATATATCTATAAATATATATAATAATATATATATATATATATATATATATATATATATATATATAATATATATATATATATATATATATATATATATATATATATAAAGTATGACCCAGCTAGGGATCATCCCCCCCAGGTCTAAGGACCTGTCTACGCCACTGAATCAATCTGAGTGCTATATAACCGCGAGCTGAAATCTTTATACACAGACCCGAAAATGGCCATATTTAGAACTATTTGCAGTGACTCATGCAGAGGAACAAATCTCACCAACGATATAATTTGAGCGCGAAGCGTGAAGTGATTTTTTTATCTCGACCTGAAACACTTGACAATTTTGAACACTGTTTGTAAACATTATTAGGATTATTTTGATAATTCGACCTGAAAACTAATTAAGCACATTTTAATAACAATATATAAAAAAAAATAATCATAAGAGCGAAGAGCAAGCTGAAGACTCGGGGACAAATACTCTTTGCAATCATGAAAAGAATGTATTTTCCTAAATAAATGATGCAATCGCAAAGCCAAAATTTCCTATGGGTAAACTTAGCGTAAAAAAATGAATCACTATAGCTGAGCACTGGTATCTCAAACAAATACAACCAGGAACGTGTTAAGAATTGTTTCTAACATATGTGACTGCGAACGCGTAGCGCAAGCTCCATTTTTTTCAGCACTTTTTTAAATTCATGATGGTGGGTGTCTCGGTGAATTAAAAAAAGAGTTAAAACTCGAACCGCGGGAAGAATTGGAAACAGGATACTTTTAGTCCCTCATTATCATCTAAAGCAGAATCTAATTTTAAAAAATCATTCAATTTTCTTCCCCCTCCTGATTTTTCCATCCTTTACTCCCCTTCGCCCTTCTTTTACTTAGTTTTTTTTTGCACCTCCATGCACTCGGGGAGTGCTGGGGTCAGGCGCGGCATCTTCGCCCCGGGCCCTCGGCAACAGACAGGCCATGTGAATTTAGCTGACTAGTTTCAAGCGTATACTATACTCATGATGTGCTTGAAATTAGTGAGCTACGTTCACTTATTTTTTGTCTGCTTAATTTCGGTAACGAACAGCGCAGTCTGAATTAGAGGTGACGGCTGACTGTATTTCCATATTTGGTAAAAGAACTTGTCATTCGTACTTTAATAATGTGGGAGTTACTGTAAAAGAGAACAAGTGGTGGTCTGTATTTTAATCGGCGAAAAACTAAGAGCATTCGTTTAATTTGACTCGAGTTTTGACTTTTCCTTAGTTTACCTTTGTCCCACACGATTAATTTACTGTGGTGCTAACGGTCCTAGGCAGGCTCTTACGCCGGGGGAGCCGGCGCGACCGAGCGAGGCCGAGAGCCTGCCTCTTGTTCACTGCAGCTGTAAGTGTAACCACCCTGCCTGTCACTCATTCAATGAACAAGGTTATGATATAACTTTGTTCTCAGTTACATCTCCATGTGTGGCAAAATAAGGGTGGCCATGTTTGGCTTATTTTCTCTTTTTCTATAGGACTCTTTTAGGAGGCTTGGACAAATGCTTGATTTTCTTAAACTTTCAGTTTTCATTTACAGCTATTCATCATATAGGCCCTAAGTTGGCTCTAGAGTCTAGTCTTATGTAAATTTGATTTTTTGAATTATTTTATCTTAATTGAAAATAGAGATTGAAAAATTTCTTGCCATATTACTTTCCACCAATAGAGCCTTAGAGCCAAAATATGCCCCAAAATCAAGTTTTCGAGCGTTCTGGTGAATAAAAAAATGATTCCCAAGTTGAAGTTACTAATTAATGAAAAAAAAATTGCAACTGAATGGAAATTAGTAATTTTGGTCACAAAAGTGATATTTTAATGATTTTTTTCAAAGTGTGTGCTATGTACAGCATTGGCATACCATAGTCCTACCTGTAGATTCACCACAGTCAGGGTGGTGCAGTGGTAGCAGTGAACAAGTGCTGCCTGTCATGCTTGTGGAATCTAGATCTAACGTTTCATGCACTCATTCAATGAACAAAGTTATGATTAGACAGGAATAACTGTCGTTTCTGGGGATTTATGTAGCAATTTCTGACATTTTACTATCATCCGCATCCCCGGCCCCATTCACTGACGGTAGTGTGTAGCTATCACAGCCGGTTCCATAAGACATTCTCGTATCTGTCACCGTATTAAATTGGCGAGATCAAAAGCATAATTTCTACAATCAAACTTTTTATAAAATAAAAAAGACATGCATGGGAAAATAATATTGTACTGCACAAAATTATTAGGCCAAGAGAATGAAAGTTTTAGATTTGCGTCCACCGCCCGCATACTCCAAAACTGCCTGCCTGAAAATTTCATTATTTGAAAAAAATTTCATTATTTCCGTGAAAATGACTCTCCATCCTGAAATTACAATTTCCAAATCATCGCAGGGCAGTAAAAGGTTTTTTTACACACTTGGAGTAAAGTGCCCAAATATCGGACACTTGTCTTAAGCATAATTGGACCAAAACAAAAATACCATCAGTGAATTATTTAAAAATCTCATTTATTCTGTAGTAAATATATTGAATATTAATGTCATAAAAAAATAGAATTAAAAAAAATTATGGTAAATAAAAATTATTTACTTTCCACCGAAAGCTTGTTTTTTGCCAAATATCGGACGCGTAAATTTTTTGTCGCGATCATTTTCGGCGATCAAATCGCGCTCTAAAACGCAAAATAATTGTCTGATTGTTGAAAAAACAACTTATTTCTGCTTTGCAAATGCCGATTTTCATTATGAATATTAATAATTTTGAAATGGAAATCGGTAAATGATAATCATTTACTTCCCAAACAGACCTCTTTCGTATCTAAAAATCAGATGTTGTTGCTCAGCTTCTACTGAAGTAGATCGTAGTAATGAATAATGAAAAAAGCCTCATGTCATTTGAAAAATGCAAAGACGATCTTGTCTTGTACATCCCCATCTTGAAAATATCGAGTTTCGTGAGATTTGACTTCCGGGTTTTATTTTCTCTCTCATCGCCATTCGAAGAAACATCAAATTTCTTTCTTTGCGAACATGATTTCGAGTTCGAAAAGTTGTTTTGATGCTGGAAATACGAAATGGGTAAGCAAAATTGTGTTTTTTGAAGTGATTTTATGTTTGCATAATTCATGAATATTTTCAATTTTTGTTCGGCCTTTATTCATCTTTTATTTATTTATTTTGTAGAATTCGTGCGAAATAAGTATTATGACCCCTAATAAGAGCAACACTGCAAGTAAACTTCAAGAATTTTGTTTGATAAATGATTTTTTGTTAGAATGTGTCTGAATGTCTAGAATATGGTATTGTTTATGGAAGTTGTATTTTTGAATGGCACAGAAAGCTCCTTTCATGGATTTAAATTAGAAATAGGTTTACATGTATGAGATATGTTTCATGATATTCGATATTTGATTTGATTGTGGACCTTTGTTATGGTGTTAATAATTATTATTATAAGATAAGACAATAATGAGGCAATAGTGACGATGATACATTAATAATAATGAGACAATAAATATTGAGACAATAATAATAAATATTGTTACAAAAAATTATTATTATAAAATAATTATAATGATAACGATTATAATGAAAGTAATTATAATTGTAATAATTACTGAGACAGTCAGCGGCGTAACAGGGGTTGGTGGCCAGAGCCAAAAATTTCCCGGTCATATCATGGTATGTACAGGCGTAATGAGGCAACTATTTTATGAGGGCCAGATATTGCGTATCGGGCAGAATTTATCTTTAAAAAAAATTGCGAGTGAGCCAAGCGAGCAAAATTTTTGACCTTTTTAATGTAAAAATCAAATTTTGTGATAGATTTTGACATAATATCCAGAAAATGATATATTTCACTCTTCTTTTTTTCCATTCCTTTTTTGTGGTCTGTACGCCACTGTGAACAGGATTCTTTGCAGCAGTAGTGTGAAGAGTAAAAAAATATGAGGGGCGCAGTATGACACATGTGCTATAAAGCTGCTTAATATAAGTCCCAAGTGAGCGAAGCAAGCGAGAAAAAAATTACCTTTTCATGAGAATCTAACTTTGAGATATTTTTGAAATTTTATTCAGTAAATAAAATGATATCCTGCACTTTTTCTTTCCTCCTTTTTTGTTCTTGTTTGTAGAACTTTTGGGGGCCAATGGCCCAACCCTACCATACTCATATACGGCAGTGCTGTGTGGTTGGAGTCTGGGGCGGAGCCCCCGGAACTTTGTGATATCAAAGGCATTTAAACCTCGCAGATTTTCCCTTATATTCAGCAAATAACACATTTCATTATACGTTGTCTCCTATAATTTCTTTTATTTCCTCTCGGGTGTGGAACAAAGACCTCCACCCCCACCCTCCCGCGCATGTACGCCAGTGATTGAACGAGGGCGTTATAGAGTCATTTGATGGTTATAGATGAAGAGCCCTTACTCCGTAGCTTATTTGCATAAAATTTAATTTAGCAAGCTTATCGCACAATGTTGTATGCAGTCCATCTTTCTTCCCGCTCTTTATTTTCAATCCTTGGCAGCCTGGTCGTGTTATCATCTTTTTTTTCTTGTCCCTTTTCTTTGTTTTCTAATTTAGCTTTTGACTAATTCCATTCTACCTTCATTTCCCGCTATTGTTTGCCATTTTGTCATCTTTTATTTTTTCCCCATCATGCTATTGCATTACATCTAAGCCTTTTTCGGAATGATTTGTTCTTTGTCAAATGTTCTTCTTTCGTACCTTTTGTGGCTTATTTTTCCTTTTCCATTAAAAAAAATCTTTGTTTTATTTTCCCTTTTCTTTTCTTTTTCCTCCTTTCCTTTTCCCCTTTCCTCCCCTTTACCTTTCTTTCTCCCTCCCTTTTTTCCTTTTTCCCGTTTTTATTTTATTTCCCAGTGAAATCCCCCCCCCGCTTCCCGCCTGTTATGCCACTGGAGACAGTAATATTGATAAGACATCAATAATAATTATTATTATAAAAGTTATTGTAATTATGATTATAAAAATAATCATAATTATAGTAATTACAATTAAAGGTCTTATGATTATTTCAATAATATTTATTATTATGAATTATTATGACAACAATTATACTTATAATGATAATAATAATTATGATTATAATTATAATAGTAATTGGGACAACAAAAATGAAACGATGATGAGACAATAATAATATTAACAATATTATTGAGACCACAATAACAATAAGATAATAGACAATTGAAATCAATTTGTCTTTATTTTTTTCTAAAAATCCTAGAAGATTATCATTTTAATTCTCTTTCTTTGATTTCAAATTATATTCATTGAAAATTTAATTTCTAATGTTCAAGCAAAAAAATCCATATCAAGTCATGTTTACCCTGTGCACAAACCTACCACAGGGCAATTACCCCCGAAATAGGGTTACATGTAGGTGTAGATGTTTGGATAGGGGTACAGTGTAGTTGTCCCGGGGGGGGGGGGTAATTGTCCAGGGGTAGTTGCCCTTGCACCAAAGAAATCATATGCCAATATGCCAAATCAATCTGAGTACTTTAAGATTTAAATAAAAAGCTTGTACAATTCCCCTTAAGCTATGTATTATAAGTTTGCCATGCCCAAAAGAAAGAGAATAATAAGATTTTGTCCACAAAAAGATGTTGAGCCTCATTGTAAGCATATCAAACATGCTGGAACAGCCTTTCCTAATTTTCACCTGAAGTGTTTAAACCATTATTTGTATAGTTAAGAGGTGATTTTTCTTAAATTTTCGAATTTTAGACCCTTGATTTTCAGCCCAAAATTTGGTTCCATCATCTCATGGTTCTTGGATACTAGACAATACCAGTTGACCAGTTATAAGCAGCTTCATATAGCTATATTGCTTTATTCCTCTAAATTGGGGTTGACGGATATTTGTGAAATACATCTTATCAAATAAAATAAAATGTCATTTATCATAGGGGCTGTACGGTATACAATGTAGTTTACATACTACTGTCCACTGCATGAATGCATTGTCCACCATGACATATATAACAAGTAAATATAAACTACAGTCAGTACAGTGTCATAGTTCAAGTGAGCTCCTGAGTTTTAGAATGAATTGTGACTTATGAATTTGATTGCTTGTTACAGTTAGCTAATGTACATGATGTAACCGGATGAAAAACAAAAATTGCACATACAGCATCATGTACTATATGTACAAGTATGTCGTACATCACATTTTTAGCCATATCTTCTTCGCTTGTTTTTACCTGGTGGTCTAACCCTATGTTCATGGGTTAAGGTAACTACCAAGGTAACGCTGATCAACGGCCAATGAGAATCAAGGATTCCATGCAAGTTACCATTGGATGGCAAAGTTACCATAATCAGAATAGCCACAGTGTATTTAGTGCCATAATATGGGGTTGAATATTATACAGATATTGACTAATGGGGTGTGTAATATAAACATTCTTTGGACCGCCGGATTTGTATTTTCCCGAGGGGTTATATTTTCCCGAAGCGCGCAGCGCTGAGGGAAAATATGATTACGAGGGAAAATATGAATCCTTCAGGTGGTCCAAAGAATGTTTTTTTTACACATCCCATCAGTCAATATCTGTTATATTAGATAGCTTCTAATGATGAAAATAAAGTTAGGCCTAACGATGCGTGCAGCATGTTTATGAAATTCACAGTGATTGATTGAACTGGTATAGATCTAACGTTAGATCTTGATCTATAGATATCTTAGTAACGTTAGCCTAACGCAGTGAATGACCCTTTTCTATTCAAATCAACTTTGTTTAGGCCTAGCCCTAGATCTAAATCCAAGTTCGAGCCCAGACCAGGTCCAGGACCCAAGGCAGGCCGATAATGCATGGTAAATCTAATCCACAAGAGGGCGCCATACACGTAGAAAAATATATTCACGGACCGGTTGGTCAATATATTCATCGAAGGTGGACCGGCTGGGAAAATACATTGATTTTGATCATATCACGTGACGCGCTATGGACCAATCGCGCTTGGCTATCTGTCTTGGCTATCTAATATGATGCAATGTTTCCTCTCTCCACCCCTTGAATGAGCATAATTGACAAAACATGTCTTCAAAACATACATCTTCAATTTCCCAATAGTTCATTTCTATGACACTATAGGTTATATACAGACATAATGCATGGACATACATGTATGCAGTGCAGTATGTACAATACAATGTATACTGTATAGCCCCTACGGATAAATTTTTTTAATTTAATATTATATATTTCACAAATATCAGTAAAACCCAAAGTAGAGCTATACTTGCTATTGTTGAGCTCGTTTCGTCCAATATCCGAGAACCACAAGACTGTGAAACTTAATTTTGGGCTGAAAAAAGGGTCTAAAAATGTGTAAATTTAGGGAAAATCACCTTTTAACTCTACAAATAATGGTTTTATGTACTAATTTCAGGTAGAACAAATTGCCTGCCCCCCAAAAAAAAAACATATGAATAGACACCAAAACCAGAAAAAAAGACCAACAAATAAAGAAGTTGTGGCCAAAACTGTGATTTTTAGCGGTTTTGGCGGCCATTTTGGATTTTGGCCCTGCACACGTTTTTCTCAGACCCGAGACAAAAATTATTGTCATTTGATGTTGAGATACACTACAAGGAATAAATACAAACTGTTGCCATATTAAAATGACAAAAAAGTATTTTTGACCCATGTATAGCCCACTCCTATTGTAAACTTTAAATCATCCATTTGTTTATATCAAAATGAAATGTTTGCTCATCATTTTACAGGTAGCTACCATTCTGGCAGATTACAAGTTGCACTGAAGAAATATCTCTTTCAAACAAGAAAAATATGGAAGATAGCGAACTTGATAGGTAAGTAATTTTGCCTTGTGCAAAAAAACTTTATTCAGTTTTTGAGTGAGACTAAAGGCGCCGCTTTTCCTACGGCGGCGGCGTCAACACCAAATCTTAACCGAAGGTTAAGTTTTTGAAATGACAGCATAACTTAGAAAGTATATGGACCTAGTTCATGAAACTTGGCCATAAGGTTAATCAAGTATTACTGAACATCTTGCCTGAGTTTTATGTCACATGACCAAGGTCAAAGGTCATTTAGGGTTGGCCGAATGGGGGGTATCTGTTGAATTACCATCATAACTTTGAAAGTTTATGGATCTGATTCATGAAACTTGGACATGATAGTAATCAAGTATCACTGAACACCCTGTGCGAGTTTAAAGTCACATGATCAAGATCAAAGGTCATGTGTGGTCAATGAACTTTTGCCACGTTGGGGCTATTTGTTGAATTACCATTATATCTCTGTAAGTGTATTGGTGAAGTTCATAAAACGTGGAAATAAGAGTAACCAAGTACCACTGAACATCTTGTGCAAGTTTTAGTTGTTTTCAAAGTCAGCACTGCTGCTATATTGAATCGCTTGATGCAGGTGAGACCGCCAGAGGCATTCCATTTGTTTATATATTTTTTCCTCCTCTACCTTCTTCCTCCTCCTTCTCTTCCTCCTCTTCTTTCTCCTTTTCTTCCTCTTCCCCTCCTCTTTCTCTTCTTCCTCCCCCTCCTCCTTCTTTTTCCTCCTTCTCCTTCCTCTTCCTCCTCTTCTCCCCCTCCCCATCTCCATGATCACTGAAATTTGTCATCTCTGTGGAATGGCTCAGAAAGACGTCTCAAAGAACTCTGAAAAAGTGATTGGCTTTTTACCCATAGAGATCTTTCAATGGTCTTTCAGAGATCTTTCATGCAAGAAATGATCTTTCAGAATTCTTTCCATGGACTTTGCCAGGTGTTTCAATGATCTGTCAATGATCTTTGATGAGTCTTACAGTGATATCCGCGAAAATCTTGAGAGACTGTCGAAAGATCATGGAAAGACTAATAAGAACTTTGAATGCTAATCGAAAGACCACTGAAAGAGTGCTGAAAGACCATCAAAAGACCATTTTCCTGTAAGACCGCTGAAAGACTGTTTTGAACCATTTCAAAAAGTTTTGGAGACCATGAAGACATCTGAAAGATCCATCAGGAATCATGAAAGACCTCAGAGATCTTTGAAAGTTCGTTAAAAGACCTTTGGAAGATCAAGCAAATTTATTGATCTTACAGCAGTCTTTCAGAGGTGTTGCTCTCTTTTGAATGGGGGTTTTAGCTTAATCACATTACTTGACGTAAAAAGCAATTTTAGGCATTTTTTTCAGACTATTAAAGTGTTAGCAGATTTTAAAGAATATGCAAATTTCTGATTGAATAAATCTTGTACTCAGTTCAAACATTGTCTTCCCCTTGTTCTATAAATCTCTTCATCAAAACAGTACTGGGTCAAAAAGGGCTCCCTGAATCCTCATTAACTTTGAAATACAATATCTTAAAATTCCCTTGCACATTCACTGCTATATCAATGGAATGCATCATTTTTTTAGACTTGCTGCCCAAGAATTGCTTCAGGAGGCAGGAAGGGGAAAAGAAAGAGCGTCAACTATGGGAGCTTATGGCTGGTAAGTTGATGACACTAGCAAGCAAAGAAATATTTTGAAATATTCTCTTACCTATTTTCTTTACTATCCAAAGCAGAAACAGTTGGTATACTGTGCATCCCAGAGAAAAAAACACCGTAATGCAGTGAAATGTTTTGCTGTCATGGTCATAAATTTGCTTCATGTGATTTATCCCATTTAATAAGTATTTGTCTCTTCTTTCATTTAAAGGCCTTCTCAACATTTGTAATGTACGCATGACTGAGTTAAAACAATAGAAAGTGGTGTAACCAAATTTTTATTTGCACGAGAAAATTACAATTTTGAGAGAGTATGTTTGGAATACAAAGTTCATAACTCAAATGTCTATATTTTCTGCTTCCATATGAGGCCTTATGCATAAAATACATGTATGAATGACGCATGGTCGAGATAAAGTTAAATCATGCTTGATTTCTACATATTCAACGATTCATTGAAAACAAGTAGCCAACAATAAGCTAATGGTGAATGCTGTTCGGGCCACCAGGGTGGAAAGTCCTTTCTTGTCATTTATTAGACTCCCAACTGATCGAAGGCTAATTCGTTTGTTTTTCCCTCTCAATTTATTTCTCTTTTGTAAGTGCTTATTCTATCTACTTCTTGATATTTAATTGTAATACATATTTGAAATTTGTTACAGGCCACCTATAATTGTGTTAACATTGTTGTTACAATTCAGAATTTCTGCTATTGTAATAATGTTTTGTATTTTAATCATTTTATCCAGTACTTTGTAAATCATTTTGTATCTGTTTGCTCGAAAAAAAAAAACCCATTATATAATGTTTTGAGTTTTCTCTGGCTGGAGTCTATGGCAATGAGAATAGAATTTCACAATGGTAATAATTTTGATGCTTTTACCTCAAACTCCTCTCAAGTCCTTTCATTTCACAGGGGCGACAAACATGTTTGAAGTGGGTGGGGTGGAGCAGAAAATGGGTACATCACTTTTTTACAAATGTAGAGAAAGCCTCTTTTGGCTCAGAAGGTTGGTTGTTTTTAAGTGGGTCACCCCTCCCCCTCACCCAGCGTTCCGCTCCCCCTGCCTCGTCTAATCATTTGAAGTAATATGTTTTACTAGTTAGAAAGAATCCAAACATTACATTCAATATCATACTTACTGTGCATTCACTGTTAGCCCATTGTTAGCTGCTTTGCTAGAATTGCTTGTTTTTCAATTATGTCAAATAGGTACAAATCAAGTATGTTTTCGTGCAACTTTTTCTCGACCATCCTTCAATCATATTTTACGCACAGGAAAAATGGATATGTAAGTTATGAAATTTTTTCTGAATAGATGCAGTAAAAGCAAGAAAAACTCACTTGATAATGTAAGTTTCTCAGTCATGCATGCATTATGAACATTGAGTTAGGCTTCAAATTAAAGAGGGGAAGCATATCTTTTCATGTCTGTATATCTCATTAAGCAAATTTATGATTATCATGGCAAAAAAATACACTGAATTATGGTTTCATTTTTTCTGGGGTGCTTTGTAAAATCCAAACAATAGGCCTATCCCAAAAATAGCCAATGGAAATGTGAGGACATAGCGATGCATTCCCACAAATAAGGGCTTTATAGGATTTCTTCTTGTAACCTCATCATAAGATTATATAATAAAAAATAGGCCTGTGATTACTGGTTACAGAAAACGTGACAACAATCATTCTCTTTTTGTTTCAGTCCATCTAATAAAATTTACTTTTTTCTTCTTTTTATCTCATAACATGAATGACCTTCTGCACGTGTTAAAAGATATTTCTTCATGTAAATTCAATCTTGTCACATGTTCCAAGGGACTTTTCGTATAAGCCTTTCGTAATGAGGGAAATTTATTGTCCTATGAAAAAGGACTCATGAAGTTTTTGTCGGAATAGCAAGAACAGTAGTTTCCTAATTTCTCCTCATTAGTTTTCCTAACATCAGAGCAAAGGATACACTTGCAATTTATTGCCCACTCATTTAATTTCTATATGAACTTCGTAGGTTTGGTCATTTATATTATGAGTTACATGTAGATGGCTTATTCTCCATTCTATAATCTGTATGTTACTGAGCGAAAAACCTTTACTTGTATTTCCTTGCACATGAACTTTTATTTCCAGTTCGTCTAATGCCAACTCATCTACTATCATTTGGTCTACCATCAGTTCGTCCACTATTCACATGGTCTAAATGCTGATTTATCCACTCACCATTTCGTCTAATAACCAAATGGTCCAATAGCCATTTCGTCCATATACCATTTGGTCTGATTGGACTAATGAAATGGACATTAGACCAACTGGTTACAGGACAAAATGGTCATAGGCGAAATGGGGATTGGATAGAGTGATGACTGGACCAAATGGTTATTGGACCGAATGGTTGTTAGACGAAATGTTGATGGACAGAATAGCATTAGACTAAATGAAAGTAGACCATGTGGTGAGTCAGTGGACGAGTTGGCAGTAGAAGAATCAGCAATGTGCTGTACATGCCAAGAACATTAAGCGACCACTTTCAGGTGACAAATTATGAGAGAGTTTTGGGCATATCTAGATGGAAATTGAAGGCTCTTTGCTCTTAAAGCAATGTATACACTCTAACTGAAAATGTGGATACAAGATCAGAAAAAAAGACAAATGTGCCCCCTTCCCACTTTACACTGCTATGAATTGAAATCATCCATATTGTGACAATATGATTTGTTCAAAGCTGTACACAAGGCAGAAAATTATATGATTTAAACAGATAAAGAAAAGTCAGACAAACACAATACTGAAAATTTGATCAAGATCGGACAAGGAATAACGAAGAAATGGCATCCTAACCCTTAAAGGACTGGGCTATTTGAGATGCATATCGGGGGGGGGGGGGGGCATCTTATCTCGGCCGCCGTTCGCACGATTTTGCCGAAATTTGGCATTCACATTCCTTACCACAATATCTACAAGATAGTATAGGGTTTTAGGGTTAAATATTTGCAACATTCCAGTGAAATAGTCCTAGGCATGACTTCAGGAATATTCAGTGAGCAAACTGATGATGTCATATCCCTACTTGTTCTTTTGTATTTCATTATATGAAATTAGGCAGTCAGTCGGCAAGCCCTAAAAAAGTGGCTTTGTTTATCCAAGTGACATCCATGACTAGAGTGTTTTGCATTGTTGATGAGCTTGGTGCGAACCAAAACATCTCTTTTTATTTGGCCATTGCTGCTCTGAATATTGACAAAATTTCGTGTTTTTGTCATCTTTATAAAGAAGAAAAATCATTCTTTCAGGTCATGTGTTTGGATTTAAAAAGAAATGTTGTAATATATATAGGAGAAACTTTTGATCTAATGTACATGTAGGTAATATAGGAGCGCCTTGAGCACCTAGCAAGGTGGATACTTGCGCTATGCAAATCCTATATTATTATTATTATTATTATCATCTAAAACATGACACAAAATAATTATTTTCATGCAGCAAAAGTTGTTGTTTTTACCCTGAATTTTTGTTTGAGCACAAATAATTTTTATATATAGCTGAAGATCTAAGCTTTAATATATAATTTTTATAAGAAGAGGTATTTTAGATGGGTCAGCAGCCAGCTTTTCATAGGCCAAGTACATTCAGCAGCTCAAAACAAGAATACTGCGCTCTGATTGGTCATACACAGTAAAAACGCTGTTTAAGATTTTATACAACGCATTACGCTGTTTACTATATGAACCTTACAGTATTTGTTTAACCATTTAATCAACCATGTTTAATTTATTGAAGATTAGATATTGAAAATTGACTTTCTTGCTTAAGATTTAAACACTTGTTTAAGTAAACAGCGGTGTATAATTTTTGTTTTACAGTGTAGAGACCACAAACCCACACCAATTCCAATTGGGCCTCTGAAGGTCAAACTCACCATGTGGTAATCTCTTCAAATAACCCGCGCCTGTTGTTTTGAAAACATTATTCAGCTAATCAGAACTCTAGATTTTATGTTACTCAGAAATTTCAGAAATCTCGTCTTGCATCTTGGTGGAAAAGGCTGGCTGCTGACCCATCTAAAAGGTTTTACACATAGGAGTGACATTGCATGAAAGTAGAGAGTTTGAGCTTTTAATAATGTGCCCAAAACACAAAATTTTGCACAATTTGCAAAAGAAAACAGAGGAAGAAAACTCTGTTGAGTCCTCTTTTCAGGCCTGAAGTTCACCTATTTATCAAAATATTTTATTCAAAAGAAATAACCAATATAAAAGAGTAACATTTATTCTTTCATATGGTACAAAAAGTAATCAATTTTACTCAAGGAGAAAATGGTTAAATTCTTTGAGAAAAAAAGTCTCACAATTCACAAGATTTTGTAGGGATATGAATTCAGCCACGAGAGGACTTAGATAAATCTTGCTCATTTGCTCATAGGGGTTTGCAGACTGTTTATTCAAATTTTTATCTTGAAGAACTAGAAAAACTGGAATGACAACTGATTTAGTGCATTAGATAATTATTGCTGCAACTTATTTCATTATTCATACAATGTAAGAAAAAATGAAAATGATAATATACTGATTTATATAGCGCAGAAACTCTGCATATATTCTACTTCGCTGCAATTAAGAGTTTGTGAAATGCTTGCAAAAAAAAATTAGAAAAAGGAGAAAAGGAAATGTAGGGGAATCATTTGAACAGGTTTTTAGTTTAAGTTTTAATGTTTCTACTGATGGACAGGATCTTATTAAAGAAATAATTATGATCTCATGTATAAGAATAGGGAAAGTGATGTGACACCATGAGCTCTCCTAATGAATATTCATGAAGACATGTACATAACTGTTTTCACAATATACATGTATTGCTAAACTTTAAAATTCAATAACTTTTTATCAGATTTTGACGAAATTTTGGTCATTTTGCTCTGAATTTTGCTTTATTTAGATATAAATATTTTCAGCCCAGAGTACAACCCTTTAATCTCTTTTCTTTCCCTCTCTTGTTCTTTCAACAGGAAGAAGAGACAGACGAGCACCAACAAAGTATTCTTGAAAAACACATTGAGAGGGGTCATCTCAGGCAACAGACACCGATCAAGTTCTCGTGTGGAGAAGCGACTCAAAGATAGTTTAAAGAGAACAGAGTTGGATGTTGAGTGTAAAGAGGAGAATAAATTGCAAATGCATCACAGGGGGTTATACTGTGAGCGGCTAGAAGAAGCCTCGCAAGAGAAGAACAAAACGACACTAGATCATTCCTCGAGAAAGGATGATCCTCATTCACGGAAAGCTCATAGCGAGAGAACATCGACAACTGGTGTAAAGGAAAAGAATCCCAGATGTCAGAGAGGAGTTTCAAATCTGAATTCTCCATCTTCACATGCCAAAGGAAAAGACTGAACAAATCTGGAAAGTTGTGCTGAGAAATGTCGAAAACTGGTATAAAGTGAAACGATCCTATATGCCAGAGAAGAATTTTCTTCATGTTCACTTCGCAAAGGAAAAGATCGAAGAATCTTGAATCTTATGGCAAGAAAACATAAAAAACTGGTTTAGAGGAAAACAATCTGAGATGCAAAAGAAGAGTTTCTACTGTAAATTTTTCATGTTCATATTCCAAGGAAAAGACTGAAGAATCTTGAATCTCGTGGTGAGAAATGATGAAAACTGGTATAGAGTAAAATAATCCCAGATGTCAGAGAATAATTTGTAATTTGTATCACCAATGAATATTAGGATCACCGGTTGTTCTTAAAGTTGCTAAATATTAAATTACAAAGGGCCCGTTTTTTTTTATATAAAACTTGGTGAACTAACAGATTTGCATTAACAGTAAAAGCTATTGAAATCTTTCTATCTGATTGCCTTATAGTAATTGTTTATAGAAACTGATCATTATTTAATAATGAAATACGTCTTCATGAAACAAGACTCTGGGAATCTGTCAAGTAGCAAGAAAATCACATGAGGTATGGTCATATCATCACAGACTTTTGGACAGCATCAAGATATGCATGCCAGTTAACCACCATTTCTCATTTCCCCTTCAAATTCTTCATAGGCCAATATAAACTGGTTTCCAAAAGAAACTGATCAAACTTTACAAGTGCACTGCACAAATTGCACTCTGTCAAAATGGAAAAAAAAAATGAACACAGGCTAGCCTCGATAATATTTATTATATTAAGAGATTGGTTCAATCACATTATAGCCCCTTCACATCAATTGGTTTCAGATCCAAAATCACACTCAAAACTGGCAAAAGAAAGACCAATGAAATTTTGATGGGTTTCCCAGTTTATTACACATGTGTTTCAATTGGCCCAAGAAGTTACAGGAAGTTAACGTTAAAATTTTAAATGACTGGAGCAATTACACAGCCACACACCAACCCCCTGGAGAAGTCCCCATTAAAAATTAGCGGGGAATAATCAGAACACGGTGTGTGTCTGTAGGTGGTTTCACACCGCCTCGAAGTTCGTCAGTTCCAGGTATTCTCTGATCGGGAAACTTACCCCGATCAGAAAATACCAGGTATTTTGGTAATGTGAATTTCCCCGAAAGAAAATACCCGCTAAATAGTAGGTACTTGGCGAAATTACGAGAACTTTCGCGGGGATTTTTCCAAGGTCGCAGGTATTCCCCGAAAGAAAATACCCGCTAAATAATAGTAGGTACTTGGCGAAATTACGAGAATATTTTTAGGCTAAAAAAATACCAATTATTTATTTAATGATTTCCCGATCAGAGAATACCTGGAACTGACGAACTTCGAGGCGGTCTGAAACCACGACACTTCGCGCAAATCGTACTCTAGTCTATACACGTAGTGTTGACCGTGGGGCAAAAAGAACATCCTTAAATTTTATACCCTCGCAAATCTGACCCTAAACACGTAGCTTTCCTAGCGAAATAAATATCCTTTTTTTATTGTTTTAGTGTTATGACACCCGTATTACGTACGTACGTAACGTGCCCTATCTTGAAAAGGGGGATTCCTTGAAAAAGACATCCTTTTTACGTGGTTTTTTTTTTTTTTTTGGTCGCGCATGGTATCCACTCGTCAATGTAAGTGCCCCCCCCCCCGGGGACCGAGACATCCCCAAGGGATCTGTGTGTGGCTGTATAAGTGTTCCAGTCATAATTTTTAACTTGATTTTCGTGTATGTTAATTATTAGTATGATATTGACAAAATATGTTAAAACCAATGATATTTTATTTCTTCACCTTTTAAAACTCTCCAAAGATACCAATTACCTGATCTGAAATTTCACTCTAGTCACACATACTGATATTCATGTTAGTAAAGTGTTTATCAGTCCCATGATATATTATTTCTTCCAATCTTAATTTACAGTATGCAAACAGATAACAGAAATTAATCTTATCAGTTGATAAATGAAACATTAAACATTTATGCTCATGAATAGGTATCTGTTCAGGCATTTTGATGTTGAGTATATAATAACTCATTATTAGAAAATGGTCATCGATGTCATCAATGTCAACTATTTGGCTGGCATATACATATAGGCGGATCCAGGGGGGGGCTCCCCCCACCCCTATTGGTGGAGCAAAAAAAAAGAAAAAGGAAAGAAAAAAGGGGAAAGGAGGGAAAAGAGAGGTAAAAAAGAAGAGAAGGAAAACGAGAGAATAAAATAAGATGAGGGAAAGACTTCATTAGGAATTAATGAATGATATTGATATCATAATTAAATTGTCCCTTTTGTTTCATCTCGCACTTAACAAGAGGAATAGGAAGATAGTCATAATTTTCATATACATGTCCTCAGGATGTCCCGGTCCTAAGTAATAATAATTGAAAATATCAGCTCTTTATTAATTGTGATCCATATCCGGTTACACTTCGTAATTCCGAAGGTTCTTTATTCCGAAGGTCCGTAATTCCGAAACACGTAAATTGCCTATACCCCGATGTTCGTTAATCCGAAAACGTAAAAGGGTTCGTTAATCCGAACATTTGTGGCGTTATTCCGAAGGTTCGATAATCCGAAAACGAATTAAGGTTCGATGTTCCGAAGATTCGTTTGTCCGAAAACGAAATAAGGTTCGTTAATCATTACGTTTTCGGACTAACGAACCTTCAAAATTACGAATCTCATTTCGTTTTCGGATAAACGGACCTTCGGAATTACGAACCTCACTTTGTTTTCGCACTTTTCGGACTAACGAACCTTCAGAATTACGAACCTCATTTCGTTTTCGGACTTACGAACCTTCGGAATTACGAACCTTCGGAAATACGAACCTTCGGAACATCCGAACCCTCGGAATAACGAAGCTTCGGAATTACGAATGTATGCGTCCATATCCACCTCACAATTTTCCTACAAAGTGCTTGAAAATTAGAGCTGAAATTGACTCGTTTTTTTTAGATAGGAATATCAAATAGTGTAAGCTCGCTCTGATTTTCATGATAAAAGATTTAGAACATGTAGAATGCTGCCTTGATTATAGGTCTAAATATGAAACGCGCTCGCATGTTTGTTCAGATAGTTAACTTGTTTTCTACTACATCATCATTATTCAGTTTCAGATCACAATATGAAAAAATTTCTGCTCGCGCTTTGTGCTCGCATTATTAATGTAGGAAGATCCCCCATTACTCATTTTTTTTTTGATTTGCAATCCATGGATAAAGTCGGGATAAAGTGTCCCGTTTTTAGATCTAAAGGCCTGGTCACACCGCCCGAGCGTTGTTGGAGCGGTCGTGGAGCGGTAGGGAAAGAGGGTCGAATTTCGCTCTCAAAATTGGGGGAAAAAATCGAAAAAAAAAAAAAAACACAATCGAAATCGAAAATGGTGAACGGTAGCGAGCGGTGATGATTTTTTTCTCTCCGCTCCACGACCGCTCCAACAACGCTCGGGCGGTGTGACCATGCCTTAAAGGCATGCTAGCAAAGCATTCTTCGAAACTGGTTTCCTGAACCGGTTTCCAGGAAACTAGTTTTAGAAAACGTAATGAGAACGGCCTCTTGTATTTCTATTCTCCCCTTAACCCTAAGAAGACTGGGGGGGGGGGGGGGCTGATTCAATTTTTTTTTACTGCGTCGCTCTCTGACTTTTTACTTTCAAGTCTTGCACAACTTTTGAGACCAAAATTGTGACACCGGGTACGTGGTTCCGAAGTTACGCAACATTTTGTAAGTGCATGCAGACCCCAAATTACTCAAAAACATGAATTTGTGTACAAATCCAATGCAAATAGTGTTTTTAGCCAAAATCCATAAAATGTATCATTATTTTTTCCTTTTGCTGCTTAAAATCAATTCATTTTAACTTGTTTGTAGTCAAAATAAAGTCCCCGACAATATCCATTGAAAAAAACATAAAAAAAGAAAAAAAAACAACAAAGAAATGCATAAGAAATTTAGAAAACAAGAGAATGCATAAGAAAATAAATGTGATGTTGAAATTTTTGAAAAATAAATTTGATCAGATGTAAAGTATCAGATCTTAAGTATGTGGAACAAAAATTAGCATTTTAGGGGCATTGTTTATTAATTAGAACAAACTTATGGTTTAACGCATAAATTAGCATAATTAATGAGCAATGAGATTTTTCGCAGAATTTGATATTACAGTTTTGTTTATAATGCCATGGGTAACGCGCGTGTCAATTTTTGTCTCGATCGCGCGATAGACGGCCAATCAATAGGGGGACTGAATCAGCCCCCCCCCCCCCCCCCAGTCTTCTTGGACGTCGAAATAGCCCAGTCTATTTAGGGTTAGAGCAAAAAAATATTCGTCATGGAATATGTAAAAATAAAAATTTGTCAATTTCTTGTGAAAGATGCACAAAAGAGAAAGCTGGGGGGAAGGGGGTAGAGGGAGAGAGATTTGAAAATCAATTTTGACATTTTTAAAATAAGAAAATCCACAGAGTCCTCATAATTGCCCAATTTCAGATTTTCTTTTTTAATTTTCAGCTCGCGACTCCCATTCAAATTATTGTTCTAGTCCTAACATGACATATCTAGTGTTATGGGAATAAAGCTAACAGATACTTGAAATTTCAGTTTGAAGACCCCCCCCCCCCGTACAGATGTGGGCATGTGGCCATGAAGCCCACCCCCCCCCCCCCCCAAAAAAAAAAGGAAAAGGTGAGATCAGATCAAGTTTTTAAACATGACAGTGTTGTAGTGCCTTGATGCTCGGCCTTGGCCTTAAAGGGAACCAAAACCCAAGAAGAGAAGCAATCTGTAGCAAAGAGTAAAATGAGAGGAACAATTAAAAAAAGTTTCATCAAAATAGGTTATGAAATAAGCAAGTTATGGGAGTTTGAAAACTCTTGTTGTACTTTCTATGGGGATCCTCTAATTGACAAACGTGCTTCAAAATGGCTGATTTTGTGGACAACCCTATAAGTTGTCTTATACACAATTTTTCAGATTTTCCTCATCTTTCAAATTGCATCTTGCCTCCTTCTGAGCACGACATATGCCATGGGAAATATAATTCACACCACATATGTCAAGGTCAGGAGGAGATAATGTGAAATATGTAAAATAAAGGGGAAAATCTGAAAATTTGTGTACAAACAAATGGAGAGTTGTCCACAAAATCAGCCATTTTGAAGCACGTTTGCCAATTTGAGGATCCCCATAGAAAGTACAAGACTTTTTAAATGTCTATAACTTGCTTATTTCATAACCGATTTTGATGAAACTTTATTTTAATTTTTCCTCTCATTTTACTCTTTGCTATAGATTGCTTCTCTCCTTGGGTTTTGGTTCCCTTTAAGGCCTTTACTTTTTTAAAGCCTTGGCTTTGGAGCCTTGAAATTTCAAGGCATTTTCAAGGCTTTTTTAAGGCATTTTGTACTTTCATTTGTTTTTATATAAGTAATTATACATGTTTTAATTTTTCTGTATATTTAATTACACTAATGGTCAATTCTACCAGTCAACAATAGCAGTAGCAACAGCAGTAGTAAGTGTACTAGCAGTGCAATCAATATTGTAATTATCACCATCATCAAGAATTATCACCACATTATCATGATTATGTTACAAAGAAAACAGCAGTGATGAGAAAAAATATTATTCATGTGTCGTAATCATTAAAGTTTCTATTAAAGTTTATTCTTTGTGGTGGAACTTCCTCTTTCTCTCTCGCTCTCTTTTTTTGGGGGGGGGGGCGGGGCCGGGGTTCTGATATTTTAAACAGGCGAGAAAGGGAATGGGAAGAGAGAGAGAAAGGAGATGGGGGACCCGGGGGGGCAATTACATTGACGAGTGGATACCATGCGCGACCCAAAAAATACGTAAAAAGGATGTCTTTTTCACGATAGGGCACGTTACGTACGTAACGTGATAAGAGTGTCAAAAACACAAAAATAATGAAAAAAGGGTCTTTTTCTTGAGGAAAACTACGTGTTTAGGGTCGAATTTGCGGGGATGATAAAACAAAATTAAAATGTTTTATAAAGGATGTCCTTTTTGCCCCAACACTTCGTGTTTAGAGTCCGATTTGCGCGAGGTGTAGAAGGTGGGGTCGTACTAAACCCCAAACCAAATAAGGTAAACCCGACGACCGAAGGACCCGTAACAATAAAACATTCCTGTACTTGTTTAGGGCTCATTTCAGGGAATATTTGCCAAGAGTATCGTTTTGTTTCCAATACTTGTTAAGGGTAGGGTTTCACACGCCCATACTTGTTAAGGGGTGCATTTTCAGAATATGGAAATTACGTGTTTATGGTGCTTTTCGAGACCCCATGGTCGCGCATGGTATCCACTCTTGAATGGAAGTGGCCCCCGGGATGGGGGATAAACATGTGAGAGCGTAAGAAAGAACGGGGGTGACACATTAACCGGTTAGGCAGAATATACTGCATGTTGATAGGCAGTACATTTTTTCTAAATTGTATATAATTTTGTTTTGGGTCTAGTGTCTGAGATTGACAAAACAAAGTAAAAAAAAAATCTTTTTAATCGAATGGTTTGACAGTGAATTTCATTTCACTACAGTTTCAGTGAAATAAACAGCGTATTTGTTTTTGTGTCAATATGGTTTAATAGAGAACTCTATTTTACTGTATCAAGAAATAATTAAGATTTACCCTCCCCCAATTAAGGGTATGGTGTGCGCCCCATTTATTTTATATCCTTTTGAATACTAACATCAATTTGTTAGTATTCTTTATTCCGGTTTTTGAGGTAAAAAAGAGTGGAAGATAAAGAAATAATTGAAATTTGAAAAATGACTAATTTTCAGGTCAGCATCTGAAAATTTCAACTTGCGCTTTGTGCCCTCTTGCCCCCTCCTGAAAAATTCCATGTAGGAAAAAAATGTCCCTTGTTTAAATCGAAAATGCCCCTTGTTTAAATCGAAAATGCCCTTTTTTTAATGAAATATGCCCTTTAAAAAAAAAAAAGATTTATTAAAACAGAATACATTTTAGGTTTTAGGTTAGAAAATCACAAAATTTTGGATCGCGCTTGCATCTATTATTGTTTAGCATGGCACTAATCCTGTTCATGGTTACAAAATGTTTAACATTTCCAGATTAGAATATCACAAATTTTGGCTCGTGTTCTGCACTCGCATCAATCGTTAAGTAAGGTATTCATTCTGTTTTCATTTACAAAAAAAATATATCTTAGAATATCCAGTTTTCAGGTTGTAATATCACAAAATCTTTGAGCTCGCGCTTTGCGCTCGCATTATTTTGATTGGTGAGTTATGTATCCTATTTATGGGTCACTAAATGCAGTCCTTAGCAGCTTTCTTTTCTGGTCAGTATATTAAAAATTATAGTTAAATACCAACTATTTCATGATTACAAAAAACGGCTCGAAATATTTAATTTTCATGTCTTATTACACTGAATGTCCATAAGTTCGAGCTCGTGATTCGCGCTGGCAACATCTCGCAAGGGTGCCCGTTTAACAGTGATTAGCGCCATAATTGACCCAAAATCAAGTTTTACAACTTCAGAATCAATTTTTTTTCAAACCTGCTTTCTCACGGAAAAGTAAATCAAAATATCTATATTATCAATAAGAAACCACTTAAAGGTCAAGTCCACCCCAGTTTGACAGTGGGGTCAAAGCCAAAAAGGGCACTTATATGTCAAAATGGACATTTTGGTGCAAACAGATATTTTCATAATGAGATTATCAACTGCGTGAAGTAATAGTGTGTTTTGTATAAATTAAGTTAGTAAAGGCCTTTCTTAACCCTATCTAGGCCGGGGTATTTTGGGAGTTCATATGGCCGGGGGGGGGGGGCCTCCCAGGCCCCCCCTTAAGATCTCGGCCGTCGACCGCGCGATTGCGCCGAAAATTGGCACGCGGGTTGCCTGGGACATAATCTACAAGATTGTATAGTAATTTTTTTCATGCAAATTGCTATTAAGTGATTATGCTAATTTATGCGTAATTAGTATGCGAAATCATTCTTTTTCCTCTAACTCCCTAAATAAAGCTCCAAATGTACTAATTTTTGGTAAAGAAACTCTTTATGGTGTTTTTAGCAAGTGTACATGAAAAAAATTGCGATATCAAATCATTTTCTTATGTATTATATTGTTTTTTGCAATTTCTTATGTATTTCTTTGTTTTTTGACCTTTTGTTTTTCATTGTTTTTTCAATGAAATTTGTTGGGGACTCTTCTGTGATCATAAAAAGCATAAAATAAATACATTTAGACCAGCAAAACTAAAAATAATCATGCATTTATGAATTTTGGTTGAAAACACAATTTGCATTGACTTTGTACACAAAATCACGTTTTTGAGCAATTTTTGGTCTGACATGCACTTACATAATGTTGCGTAATTTCGGAACCACGTACCCGGGTGACGCAAAATTGGTCTCAAAAGTTGCGCAAGACTTGAAAGTAAAAAGTCAGCGAGCGGCGCGGTCAAAAAATTTTGCGCGGCAGAAATATCGCGCGATTTGTTGAGGGGGGGGGGCCTCCGAGGCCCCCCCCCCGGCCTAGATAGGGTTAAAGGACAAGTCCACCTCAACAAAAAGTTGATTTGAATCGATAGAGAAAAATCAAACAAACATAACGCTGCAAATTTCATCGAAATCGGATGTAAAATAAGAAAGTTATGACATTTGTAAGTTTCGCTTATTTTTAACAAAAAACAGTTAAATGCACAACTCAGCGATATGCAAATGAGAGAGTCGATGACGTCCATCACTCACTATTTCTTTTGTTTTTTATTGTTTGAATAATACAATACTTCAATTTTTACAGATTTGAAAATAAGGATCAACTTAACTTAAACATAAACTGTTAAAATAATGGTAATTCCACATGATCAGGGAGAAATAAATATTTGTTGCACTTGACAAGGAGAAAAATAGAATATTTCAAACACAAAAGAAATAGTGAGTGGGTGACGTCATCAGTCTGCCAATTTGCATACCGACCAGGATGTGCATAGTACTATTTTGTGAATTTAAACGAAACTTTAAAATGTCATAACTTTCTTATTTTACATCCGATTTTGATGAAATTTTCAGTGTTTTGCTTGTTGGATTTTTCTACTTTCTTTCAAATCAACTTTTTGTTGAGGTGGACTTGTCCTTTAAGAAAGGCCTTTACTAACTTAATTTATACAAAACACACTATTACTTCACGCAGTTGATAATCTCATTATGAAAATATCTGTTTGCACCAAAATGTCCATTTCGACATATAAGTGCCCTTTTTGGCTTTGACCCCACTCCCAAACAAATTGTGTTCTGCCGCCCCTGTCACGGGGAATGGAGAAAGGCTTAGGTTGAAAATGGGCATGTCAGGATCAGATGACAGTGGTAATAATTATTATAATGCAAATCGCCGAGAAAAATAATGCATTAAATGTACAAAGGTAACTTTATTATTACTTTAATATTATGTATTAATCTATCATGAAACTATTTTTGTTTTACTTGTACAAGGGTAAAAATTTTGCTCGCTCGCTCACACCTTTTATACAGTTTGCCCTGTGTGCCATGTCTGCCGCCGCGTAAGTATTGTTGGCTCATTGTTCCATAAATCATTTGAAATGCCTTGGCCTTGGCCTTGAGGTTTTCAGGCCTTGGCTTTGGGTTTCCACGCATTGGTCTTTAGCATTGACGCCTTATTTGGCCTTGGGTATTAAAGCCTTGGCCTTGTCGGTTTAAGCCATGATTACATCACTGGTGTCAAAATCTATCCCCGACAAATTGATTTGTGTATTAAAAAAGTCAACTTTGTGCTTGCTCTCTTCGCTAGCAGCATATAAATACGCAATGTTTGACCCCTTAAAACTCGTTATGGCAATGATACCCCCCCCCCAAAAAAAAAAAAATCCTTCGCAGAGAACAAAATTATGTCAGTCATCCCTACCAACCAGGGGTGTGAGTGGTCACAAATGAAAAGATCTGAAAAAAGCTGAAAGTATTGAAAAAGTCTGAAATAGAAGGAGCTCCCATAATTTTTGTACAGAAGAAAGCCAAATATAAGCTTAAGTTCAGCTGAAAATCAAAACAAAAAAAATCTGAAATCAGATAGAAATCTGAACTCTCACACCCCTGCCACCAACCATGAACACCGATCGAGACCCATTTGTTGGCAGAAGTTCAGGGGTTGAGTCCCCCCCCCCCCCCCCCGGAAATAAATTTTAAAAAATCGACCTTAGGGCAAATGTACTCTATTCACGTCGCCAATGGCGAAATCAGCCATAAACTTTGAGGGGTTAGATATGGCATATCTGGCAAAAATAAAATATTTAAAACAAAGTTGCATACCAGCGAAGCGAGCATAACTTGACAATTTCAATAAAAAAATCGAATTTTGTGATTATCATATTTCACCATTCTTTTTCCTTTTCTGGGTCATGAAAAATTGGGGGGGGGGGGGGCATCATCGGTACGCCTGTGCAAGTGCTCTAAAATTAACGCTTTTACTATTCAATTTCCAAAATTGTCTTACTTGGTCGCTACACGCTCCCTCGCAAAATAAAGAGTACAACGGTGACGTCTCAAGGAAAAAAAATCGTTAAATACGCAAATACATGTAATATTTTTTTTATACTGGCTTGCAGTTTATGTTGAAAAGCATGTGCATGCCAAATTTCCCAAAGATCAGAAGGGGCGGGTGCATCACCCCCAAACAGTCCCTAAATACATCTCAAAAAGCCCGAGCCTCAAATGGTTAAAGGTCTATCCTGTCTCTAGCTTCACGAGACCACTCCTTCCAGTCTTTTCCATCTTCTTCGCTCATACTAGCCTCTAATCTTGGAGGAGACTGCAGCTACAGTCTCGACGGTCGACTTGTATCATTTTTCGCCAAAGAGCAGATAGTCTTATTCATCAGACAAAGATAGCTGCAACCTTCCCGCTCACGACATCCACATCCGAAGCTCTTTTTCAGTTTCACCATCCTTCCTCCACATGTGCCCCATCCAGCTCAAACCACTCGCTCTTCACTTCTACAAGTTTCTTTCAAACCAAACCGTTCCATGAAGCTCACTCAAGTTCTATCAGACAGCAATTTGTACTAATTACAATTTTGGTAAATCCTTTATATAATGCATTTGGTGGCATTTCTAGTATAAACAATATGACCAGAGTGCTAAGACTGAAACGCATCAACGTTTTTGTTTTTTTTTAAAAAGACATGCGTTGTGTAAAAGGAAATTTGTGAAGATTCACCCCCCCCCCCCTTGAAGCCATCTTACACACTACATGCACATTTCTGGAAACTTCAATCTTGACATCAAACTGGAATCGTAAGTGTTAACTGGCCGAACCCCATGAGAAGACAACGCTGTGCGATATACCAACTCCCTTTGTGGTACGATGATTTACATATTTATGATCTAGTAGGGTAATTGAAATTTCAATAAAAAGTTTACAATGCTACGACACGACTTCATATTCTAACTTTTCCTAAATTCTCATTCTAAAATTCAACATGAAAGACGCACATAAAAACACTAAAAATTACTCATACAATTTGTTTTTTATTTTTATTTCTGCTACAGCATCAATAGATTCAATACCGTAGTTGAAATATGAATGGCGTGGCGAATCGAAAATAATTAACTGGTTAGCCCACTTCACTTCCTCTGGAAGGCCCTATGGCATCATAAAGAAACATAACATAATGGAGAAAATCTTATATAAACCCTGAATAAGTTATGGGCAATGTGGTGTAAACAGACGCGAATCACAAGACAGTTTAAAGACACTTGGATTAGAATTATGCAACAAATTCTTGCCAAATTTTATGACACAGATGTAACGGTTAAAAAAAAACCCAATAAAATGTGAAGTCTATTTGATGAAATTGCCTTTGTACCTTTCTGATATTTAGCAGGTCATGAATCTTGGAGATGTTTCACCATCTTCCATACTGTAATGTCAAAGAGAGCTGAAATTGAAATTTAAACTCTGGATTCTTTAATAGTGAAATTAATATCTTGAACGTGTATATATAACTGGCAAAAGGCTGATATGTAAGAGGACTCCTAAAATGTGTCTTTAACTGCTTATCAAAGTTTGATCACTATTTTTAAATGATGGAATGATTTCACTGTTACCAACATAAAAACATGGTCAGTGGAGACTAAAATATCAATACTGATTTTGGTAATATATTCTAGAAATCAAAGTAATGCTAAGAATATGTAAATGGGTAGAACGTAACATTAAATGGTATTTTTTTCTTTTGTATACATTGACTGACCATCTGTTATAGATGCATTTAAAAAGGTATTTCATATCTCATAATGTGATAGTTCTTAGTAGTGTTAAGTTGCATCGAATGTTGATTGTCATTGATACTCAAAGAATATGAAATAATATATTCTGGATTACAGGGATTCAAAATAAATCAAGATCAGTTGTAGATAGTGACCAGTTGAACTCTTGAATTCATTTGATTCTAAAGATTTTTCTTTTTTAAACTGAAATTTCAACCCAAATCCCGTCTTCGGCCGGTCACTAGCAAAAAAATTAAAGCATCAGAAGAGGAAAAAATCTGTCGCAAAGCACTGTTAATTATCCCCTTTCCCCGAATTGTCCAGGAAATCACAACATTCAATGATTTCTTTGAGCATAACTACGGATGCTTATTTACACTGAACCAAAATGAAATTGAACTGAATTTTTAAAGGCTATGTTCCTAGCTTGTTATGCCATATAATGCTTCAGGCTACTATTTCTTCTTGGTAGCCTTCTGAGCAGACTTGGTCATCTTGCCGCCGGTCGCCTCTGCCTTCTCGACGGATTTTACCACACCTACGGCGACGGTCTGCTTCATATCACGGACAGCAAAACGACCAAGAGGAGGAAATTCTGTGTAGGACTCGACAACCATCTTCTTGGATGGAACCAATTTAGCAATAGCGGCATCACCAGACTTGACAAACTTGGGGTTTTCCTCTAGTACCTTGCCTGATCGACGGTCAATCTTCTGAAGGAGTTCAGCGAACTTGCAGGCAATATGAGCAGTATGGCAATCCAAAACCGGCGAGTAGCCAGGGTGGATCTGCCCAGGGTGGTTCATGATGATGACCTGAATGGGGCAAAAAACATGTATTTTGGTCAATGTACCAGCATGATGACAAAGTAGTTCACAGTCTCGCCTGATTTTGTGATCAATAAAGTGTTCTATCTGATCTTTTGACCCCATCATTCTCATGGGCTCTCATGTGGTATTACCTGAGGATCATATGTGCAAAGTATGAACAGAATTGATGCAGAAATAAGTTAGAGCGAGGTGAATAAAAACTTGAAAAAGGATGGACATGACCTCATATCATTTGATATTTCATCTCATCATCCTCATGGACACACATGTCGAATTACCCAAGAACCACATGTACCAAGTGTAAAAATATTTGATGCAAAAATAAACGGGCAAATAAAACAAAAACTTTGACATTTTTGTAACAGACCAAAAGGAAAAGCAATCACTAGGTCTCTGCCGAACTATGTTCTTCATTAAATATCATTTTTCATATTCAATAACCTCTCAGTCACAAGTTTCATTCCAAGTAATTTTTTTTCTTTTATTAACAAGTTATCAATTCTTATCCAAGATAACTGCTCTGATCCTTATCCAATATCATAGCTGTTAACCGTGATATCCAAATACATGTACTGAATACTTGAAAATTATTTTCGAAAATTCAAAATCCTTAGATTTGGTGTTTTTTTTCTTCCAAATTTGACATAAGTTTATTGATCCCTAAATGGCCCCTAACATTTGCCCAGTGAAATGACATTCATGCATTAGACGATACTTGATTGATACCCATTATATGGGCTTCATGACAGGGATACATACTACCACAATGATCTTAAAAAAAATCTTTTTATTATTATTATTATTTGTTTTGGCGTCACCTGTGCCTGGGAGGCGAAAAGCGAACTGAATCACTGTGACCCGCAGGTCTCTCCTCCCGATATAACTGATTGGGGGGAATGCAGGTGGACCACTACACTGGGGTTTCCCCCTACTCTTATACGAATAGTGCAATGGGTTCTTAACGTGCAAAGGTGGTGACTCTCCTCTACACGGGGCCTCCATTTAACGTCCTATCCGAGGGACGGAGTGTTTTCCATTGTAACATAGCCTGCATCTATGAAACATGGGAGACGTTGGTTGCGTATTTGATATTGAAAGCACATGGCACAAGTACAAGGCCTCTCAATTTTTAGATGGGCTATGAAAAGATGTTTCAAGTTCTTACAAATGGATGAAGTTGATGGTAGTATACCTTCGTAGATCGAAAGTGATGTGTCATTATCAAATTAATCCAAAAGTCAAAATGAACATATTTCTGGATAATCATCCACATACCTGTGCGTTGAATGATTGGGCTTCTTTTGGAGGGTTGTTCTTGCTGTCTCCACAGACCATACCTCTCTTGATTTCCTTTACTGAGACGTTCTTGACATTGAAACCAACATTGTCACCTGGCAGAGCCTCTGCAATTGATTCATGATGCATCTCAATAGATTTTACCTCAGTGGAAATATTAGCAGGGGCGAAAGTAGCAACAAGGCCAGGTGTCATTTTTCCTGTCTCAACACGACCCACTGGAACCGTTCCAATGCCTAATGATAGAGAGAGAAAAAAACACATGTACATGGGGTTTGGGGTCTCGTGGTTACAATTTCATTATCTTGGCATCTCTTCAAAGATGTCCCTGTTCATATTTAGATTTAACCCTATCCAAGCCTGGGGAGGGGAGGGGCAAAAACAACCCTCCCCCAAAATTTTTTTTGCGATGAATTCGCTGCCCGAATTATCTCGACCGCGCCGCTCACTAACCTCTTATTTTACTTTGCGTCTCGCACAACTTTAAAGACCAAGTTCATGACGTGGGGGTTCGCGGGTCCAATGTAAGGTACGTGTAATTTTTTTCTAAGAGCATGTCAGACAAAAAAAATTGCTCTATAACATGATTTCATGGACAACTCCAATGCAATTCTGTATGTCAAAATTCATAAAAGCATAACTTTTTATTTTACTGATTAAAAGCAATAGATTTCATGTTATTCATGACTGAAAGTGTTTCTGAAGAAGATTTCCTTTGAAAAAACAATAAAGAGTAAAAAACAAATACATAAGAAATAAATACATAGGAAAAAAAAAATTGATGTTGCCATCTTTTTTTTAAATATACATTTAATAATCATGCCAGGAAGAATGTCTACAACAAAATGAAGCAGTTTTGAGGCTACTTTTAAAGATTTACAGCCAAATTTAGATTTTATGCATAATTAATATAATAAATCAAAGATAAATGTGAATCAGTATGGTACAACTGACAATTGAATTGCGGACATATGTGTGATGTGCTTGCAAATTTTCATCATGATCGCACAATCAACAGCCGAAATCTGAGGGAGGGGATTGTTTTATTTACTCATAAGTCTTTTTTTTTAGTAGGGTGGCTCCATCAGTAATTGCTATACTGTTGTCCTTAGAGGCCCTACAACAAAAATACAAACATAACTTGGGTATAAAAAGCGTACAATTTGTTGAAATGAACAAACTGTAAAGAAAACTATTAAACGCCAAAATAAAAGACTAAATGAGGATTCGGCATTTCTTAACAAATTAGGTAGATTGTTCCAAATGAATGCACCAGCAAAAGAACAACCATGTTCGAACTCTTGGCAAAATCAAACCTGTGCTTTGTGCACTAGGAGCATGAGTACTATGTACAGATTTTAAAAAATATTTGATTATTTTTATGGTAGGTGGAGCTCGAGCATATGGCACTCGTGGGCCACTGAGTTGTTATTGCTCTGCAATAATTTCGCCCCCCGAAAGAATGATTTTGGGCGATTTTGAGGGCACTTTAAGCATTTCCGGGGCGAAATCGCCCGCCGCCCCCATGTATTTTTTTTGCTGCTTGGGCTTTGCAATTTCAAAATAGCCAGGGCTAGGGTTAAATGGTTTTTCTTCCATGAATATCAAAATTCACTGGTCACTGATCTTGGTCGTTGAATGCTTGATCATGATGAAAACTGGAACGCACAGCACCCATGACGTAATCACAATTCAATTGTCAGTTGCACCAAAATTTTTAAGGCATTGCCCAACCCATGCTAACGATCTCCTTTATTTTGTGCATATGTGACCAAATAAAACCAACATGATCAATGAACAATGAAATGCAATTTTAACTTCTTCACACCAAATGAGTGAGAGAGAGACACACACACACACAGATGTCTGTCCTTTGTGTGGTGTTTGCTCTGCTTTAACCCTATCTAGGCCGGGGTATTTTGGGAGTTCCTATGGCGGGGGGGGGGGGCCTCCCAGGCCCCTCCCTAAGATCTCAGCCGTCGACCGCGCGATCGCCCCGAAAATTGGCACGCGGGTTGTCTGGGACATAATCTACAAGATTGTATATTAATTTATTTCATGCGAATCACTATGAAGTGATTATGCTAATATATGCGTAATTAGTATGCGAAATCATACTTGTTCCTCTAACTCCCTAAATAAAGCTCCAAATGTACTAATTTTTGGTATAGAAACTCTTTGTGGTGTCCTTAGCAAGAGTACATGAAAAAATTGTGATATCAACTCATTTTCTTATGTATTATATTGTTTTTTGCAATTTCTTATGTATTTCTTTGTTTTTTGACCTTTTGTTTTTCATTGTTTTTTCAATGAAATTTGTTGAGGACTCTTCTGTGATCATAAAAATCATAAAATGAATACATTTAGACTAGCAAAACTAAAAATAATCATACATTTATGAATTTTGGTTGAAAACACAATTTGCATTGACTTTGTACACGAAATCACATTTTTGAGCCATTTTCGGTCTGACATGCACTTACATAATGTTGCGTAATTTCGGAACCACGTACCCGGGTGACGCAAAATTGGCCTCAAAAGTTGCGCAAGACTTGAAAGTAAAAACTCAGCGAGCGGCGCGGTCAAAAAATTTCGCACGGCGAAAATATCGCGGGATTTGTTGAGGGGGGGCCTCCGAGGCCCCCCCCCGGCCTAGATAGGGTTAACCATTGGTGATAAAGAGCAGGGATGTAGGGACAGTGATTTTCTGCGATCGCGGAAAACGGACGGAATTCACGGAATCGGCTGTTTGAAATGGAAAGTGGCTTTTCAAACGGAAAATCACGGAAAACACGTTTTTTCTCAAAATGCACAAAAAAGCAACAGAAATTAATCCCAAATCCTCAACAAAATACTATTATCAACTTTGCAACAATCATGACAATCAAAACATCGTAACTACACTCGAGTCTCTCCATCACTCGCGTCCGCATAGAAGGCAGAATCCGGCCGTGTGTTGCTGCCCTCTACGTTTGGTCATAATACAATGATCACGGTGATTCATCAAATCAAAATGGCGGATATTCGGAAGTCGTCGACTGCTCAAAACGATGTCCGAAAAGTCCCCAAATCAACGATAAAATCCCATTTAACAATAAAATAATGATAATAATATGAAAGGTGAGAATATATTCATGATTATGTTTCCCTAAATATTTTTTGAGCTCGAATCTCTTCGATTAAAATGGATTTTAAAGCGATGTTAGTACATTGGTAGATGCAAATTTTGAGCAGCGCTAGTATTTGACATCGCTACTCATTGCGTATTGGTTTTCTATGTAAACGAAATTGTCAATTTTTCTTGTACACAAAGTCTATGGGGAAACGGAATTTCCGTTATCAGACATGCTGAAACGGAATTTTAGATTTTCTGAAACGGAAAAGGCAATTTTTAAAAAAGGAAAATCACTGTCCCCTAGGGATGAGTAAAAGAAAGCATGGACAAAATATAAGACAATGTTCGAGACCCTGCCACTTATATGAAAAGCGAACGGTTCTTGATATCATTTAGTATTTGGTGAATTTCATTGTCTGCAAGGGTCTTCGAGGAAGTTAACGGGTTGATGAGCTTCACCCATTTAATTTCAGCTGCACAGCATGACGCGTGGCTGCTAGGAACTTTGGCTGACAGGTTACATCTCGCAAGTGTCAAGTTTTCCAAGATACATACCTCCAATCTTGTAAACATCTTGGAGAGGAAGACGAAGAGGCTTATCTGTCGGCCTCTTCGGTGGTAGAATGGAATCGAGGGCCTCGAACAATGTCGTTCCACTAGCATTGCCTTCCTTGCGTTCTACATTCCAGCCCTTGAACCACTTCATCTGTAAGCATGGTGAAATAATCAACAGAATTGGCATGTTTAACCTTATTTAATTGGAGGGGCTGGGGGTTCCTTTTAGTCAAATCTGTTAAAAATGAAATAATGTATAGTTCATACACTAAATTTCTTTTTAAAAAGTGACACCATTAACTCCCTTGCATGCGTAACTTTTTTGAGAAAAAATGTATTGAAATTTCAAAATGTTGTAACTTCTGCACTTTACATGTCCGAATTTGATATTTCGGTGTAGTGCTTGTTCCATTTTCTATATAAATTCTTATAAACACTTTTCTCTGGAGTGGACTTGAACTATAACAAGTGGAATACCCCTGGTAGTAGTCTCACATGGATTATGCAATTCACCATACAGCTGTGTTGAATTTGTGACATGAAGTTTTATTTTCTTTTTCTATAATTGAAATGAGTGAAGGTCACAAAGAGCTAATGTTGTGGATGCCCTTCTGACTGGTCCCAATGTCAATCTTAAAGGGGAAGTTCACCCTGACAAAAAGTTTATTGTAAAAATAGCAGAAAAAATAAAAAATATTGCCGAAGGTTTGAGAAAAATTCATCAAATAATTAAAAAGTTATTAGAATTTCAATTATTTGATTTGTGACGTCATATGCGAGCAGCATTCCTACATAGCGAATGGTAAAATATCAATGAAATGTCATTTTCTCAGAAAATTGAAAATGGTTTTCACTGTAATTTTTGTATATCAATAACAAATCATCTCATACCCGATCATGAAAAGAAAACAAAATTAAGTCATCAGGAACGATACAAAATTTGAAATTCATACATTTTATATTACATAACACATGGGGCAGCTGCTCGTTTATGACGTCACAAATCCAAAATTTTGAACTCTAATAACTCTCTGACTCTTAACGGATTTTCCTCAAACCTTCACCAATATTTTTTACTATTTTTTCTGCTATTTTCACAACAAAGTTTTCTTCAGGGTGAACTTCCCCTTTAATTTTATCTCAATACCAAAGCACTTCATTCAGAACGAGAAAAAACATGGATCCATGGCAATTTTCTAAGCAGTTTGACTCACCCTTTCTGATTTCTCAAGCATGTTATCACCGTGCCATCCCGAAATTGGGACAAATGCAATAGCCTTTGGATTGTAGCCAACTTTCTTGGTGTATGTTGAGACTTCTTTCACAATTTCGGTGAAACGTGCTTCAGAGAATGGGGGTTCGGTACTATCCATTTTGTTCACGGCTACAATGAGCTGCTTGACACCCAAGGTGTAGCAGAGGAGGGCATGCTCACGTGTCTGCCCATTCTTGGAGATACCAGCCTCAAACTCACCAGTACCAGCAGCAACAATCAAAACGGCACAGTCGGCCTGATAAGGAGTAAAAAAAGGGGAAAAATATCTCACATTAAATGGCTTTGATCATCAGAAAAAATTTATACAAGTCAGCATATGTCAATGAAAACCCAACTACAATGACTGGACTGCCTCAATTCTTAGTAGTGATGAATGTGGACATTTCTGTCTTCCTATATTTAGATTATATAAATAGGTTTTAAAAAAAAAGGAAATTCAAGAGTTAACTCGTCGTACATTTGCAGGAAAAATGACTCATTGACCGAGCTATAAATAATCAAGACCATTCCATCAACAGTATCTGGTATGCATATCATTTAGTAGACAAGTTAAGCATTACAGTAGAAAATACAAAAGCAATTTTGAGTCTCGCCCACTAATGAAAATAACCAGAGATATTGTGATTTGCGGGGGCACGCAAGAGAATTGTATCAAAACTTCATTTTGAAATGACTGGGATGGAAAAACACTTGTCATAAGAGCCTTGCACGTAAACTTCAATGTTAACCTGAAAATGACCTTTGACCTTAACATGTGACCTCCAACTACAGCATAACATGCAGGTTGCCCAAGTACATCTACCATCCCAGTTCTGTTGAAAAGTGACTTACCTTAGCGGAGTTAAGTGTCATAAGAGAGTCTTGCATGTAAACTTTAACGTTGACCTGAAATTGACCTTTGACCTTACCATGTGTCCTCTGACTGCAGCATAACATGCACATCCCCCAAGCCTAACATCCAAGTTTGGTTGAAAAGTGACTTACGGTTGCAGAGTTGGGTGTCACAAGAGTCTTGCATGTAAACTTGAACGTTGACCTGAAAATGACCTTTGACCTTATCATGTGACCTCCAACTGCAGCATAACATGCAGGTCCTCAAAGTCCATCTACCATTCGAGTTTGGTTGAAATGCGATTTACGGTTGCGGAGTTAGGCATCATAAGAGAGCCTTGCATGTTAACTTGAACGTTGACCTAAAAAAATGACCTTTGATCTTATCATGTGACCTCTGACTGCAGCCGAAAAAGAAGATCCCGAAGTCCATCCACCATCCAAATTTGGTTGAAAAGTAACTTACTGTTGCAGAGTTGGGTGTCATAAGAGAGTCTTGCATGAAAACTTTAACCTTGACCTGAAAATTACATTTGACCTTACCATTTGACCTCCGACTGCAGCCTAACATGCAGGTCCCCAAAGGCCATCTACCATCCAAGTTTGGTTGAAAAGCGACTTACGGTTGTGGAGTTATGTGTCATTACAGGTTTGTGACGGACATTTGGATCCAAAAATTGTGTGAGTCTGAAAAATATCTTGATTTTGTTGTAATAACTTTTTTTCATTTCGAAGCAAGTACCGGTACATGGAATCTAGATATATAATATATAATTTTACTGATCATAGGAAAACATTTTTTTCTTTTACCTGCGAGGTTCCTGTGATCATGTTCTTGATGAAATCACGATGACCAGGTGCATCAATGACTGTGACATAGTACTTGGTTGTTTCAAACTTCCAGAGAGCAATGTCGATGGTGATACCACGTTCACGTTCTGCCTTCAGCTTATCGAGAACCCAGGCATACTTGAAAGATCCCTTTCCCATCTGGTTCAAGAAACAAATTTAAGAAAATAAATTGTTGAAGTAATTTATCATTAAAAACCATCTTAAAGCCCATCTTTGGATTTGGTAAATTCCCAAAGGCTAAAATTGCATGTCACTTTGACCTGATCATATCGATGTGAAGGACATGATTTAAAATGGTTTAAATACATTTAAAGGGATTGCTCCAGGCTGAAGATATTTATACTTCAATAAAAAAAGTAAAATTCACAGAGCAAAATGCTGAAAATTTGATCCAAATCGGTTTACAAATAACAAAGTTATTGCATTTTAAAGATTTGCATTATTCCAGTGAAACAGTTCTGGGCATGTCTTCATGAGCATTCATTAGGTGAGTTGATGCATTTTCCCACTTGTTTTTTGCATTTTATTATATCAAATTAGGTTTATTTGTACCAAGAACTAAAACAAATGACTTGACAACTGATAAAGTGCATTATTTATTTCTTCCTGCAACTTATTTTATAATGGAGACACATAATTTACACATGTATGAAAAAAGGAACAATTATGATTTATGTAATAACATAACAAGGAATGTGGGGATGTGACATCATCAACCCACCTACTGAATATTCATGACATGCATATAACAGTTTTCATAAAATATTGTTTAACTGTAAAATTCAATGACTTTCGTGAATCCGGTTTGTATGAAATTTTCTGCATATTTTTGTCTATACAACACCTTCAAGTATTAAATGTGTTGAAAAATTGCAAAATAAATTCTGTAGTATTCTAATATCCAATTACTAAGCTTGTAAAGTGCTAAAAAAAAGTATAAAAAAGGTGGCTTTTGATACCAAATTTTTTTAATTATTAGCAGCTGGAAAAATGCTTAAATTTGAATTACGGGTGAAAATCAAGGTACAAATTCTGATCTTAATTTTGTCATTCCATTAAAATGATTTTAAACAATAGAATATGGAGTTCAGTTTTTCATCAGCCTGGCATGCTCAACTGCAACTCCTCTCTAAAAACATGTTATCCACCAGGGAAAAAATTAATATTTATTTTCCGGGGCTATTTTTGAGCTCACTAGCCCAAATATCCTAATTTGTGTTAAAGTTTCACATTGGACCCTATATGAATTTCAGGGGCTCCATTTTCAGTTTTCCAGGGCTCTTTAGGGCATTTCGGGGGCAAAATCGCCCCGAGCCCCCGTGTATTTTTTCCCTGTTGTCTACAATTTTCTGCTACATCAGAGAGGCATCATCATTCTAGGCTAAGGTCTCTGATTCAATTTGTTACTTATTTCTTGGGTTTGCAATCGCGTGTGCCATCATTATACAGATCGAGAGTAGAATAGAAAACACACCTCAGCAGCTTCCTTCTCGAACTTTTCGATGGCACGTTTGTCGATTCCACCGCACTTGTAGATGAGATGACCGGTAGTTGTAGATTTCCCCGAGTCGACGTGGCCGACAACCACAATGTTGATGTGAGTCTTTTCTTTCACCATGATGAATAGTTTTTGTTACAGATGACACTTAGAATGAGTTGTCCAAAGCTGTGATGTTACAAAAAAATAGGGGATGACATTTTAGTCCTGATTGATAAGGGCACACACAAGCTAAAATTGCTATTACACCAGATGATATTAATTGCAAACATTACATATACCGCATCAAATAATAAATGTGTAGAAATATAAGGAATAAAAACTTTTTTAGCTGCAAACTTCATGCAGATACCTCAACATGGCAATCAGTAATATTGTACATGCAACGATTGCGGCCTGGCCAACAGGGGTATAAATGGATGATACTATAGAATCAAGTTCTTGAAGAATGACACCATTTTAAAGAAAATTCTGTGAAAAAGTAGAACAGTGCTGGCAAAAAACAATTTGGAAGGGGCGAGGCCTAAATATACCTAGTCATCATCTGATGAAAATTGGCAATCGGCAAGTCCCAATTTCCTTTTCTTAATAATGCATACTGAGTCGATTCTAGTGCCAAAATTCTATATTTCAATTGGCATGGTAAATAAATATGTTTAAATACCGAAGCATGCCATTTTTGACCTGCTTCAAATTCTTTAAAGGACAAGTCCACCCCAACAAAAAGTTGATATGAATAAAAAAAAGAAAATTCCAACAAGCATAACACTGAAAATTTCATAAAAATTGAATGTAGAATAACAAATTTATGACATTTTAAAGTCCGCTTAATTTCACAAAACAGTTCTATGCACATCCTGGCTGGTATGCAAATGAGGAGACTATGACGTCATCCACTCACTATTTCTTTTGCATTTTATCATATGAAATATTCTATTTTCTCCTCATTGTCTGGCACAATTAAAACAGTAAAAAAACAAAGAAATAGTGAGTGATGAACATCGACCAACTCACCTAGTTGTGTTTATCACTGTTTTGTGAAAAATAAGCGAAACTTTGAAATCAGATGTAAAATAAGAAAAGCTATGACATTTCAAAGTTTCGCTTCATTTCACAAAACAGTTATATACACATCTCAGTTGGTATGCAAATGAGCGAAGTGATGACATCACTCACTCCCCATTTCTTTTGTATTTTATTATAAGAACTATTTTGATTTTCTCGTCATTGTCATGTGAAATGAAGTTTCATTCCTCCCTGAAAACATGGAATTCCATTATTTTAACATTTTGTGCTTCAGGCAAGGAGGTCCTAATCATCAAATTCGTAAATATTGGAATATTGTATAATTCAAACAATGAAATGTCATAACTTACTGATTTTACATTCGATTTTGATGCAATTTTCAGCATTGTGCTTGTCTGGTTTTTCTCCATTGATTCAAATCAACATTTTTTCTGAGGTGGACTTGACCTTAAAGGGGAATCCAGCCTTGGCCATAAAATGTTATGTTGGGAAGGAGAAAAATAAATTAAACAGAATGGTAAAAGTTTGAAAGAAATCGGACAAGCAATGAGAAAGTTATAGGTGCTTTAATATTGAGATCACTAATACTATGTAGATTTCAAATTGGCAACTGTGTAAGTAAATTATGACAAGGGGCAAGGACAACTTTCCCATAGGCCATGTACTTTATTATCAGGGATTTGTGGTTTTCTCCTAAGTACCCATTCCCCTGGGGCAGTAATCTAAATATAACCCAGGTAGTATATTGTAGTATGTCCTCATGAAAGAAAAATATAATTTGAAATAAAACTTTTGAGAAAAATGACATTTTAGCCATAATATGTATTGGAGTACATGGAAGAGTAGTCCTTGCCTTACATCACTATGACATCCCAAATGCGGCCAATTTGAAGTCTCCATGAGTATAGTGATTACCAATATTTACAACTTTTAAAAATTCATAACTTTCTTGTTGTTTGTCCAATATTGTTCAAACTTTCACCTATCAACTTGTCTGATTTTTCTTTTCCTATAAAAATAAGTTTTGATTTGGGTTGGATTCCCTTTAAAGGCTTAGGGACCATTATGGCCCCCAACCTCATCAACTTCCCCGCTTAATTACAGCTACTGCGTTTTATTCCAGCCAACTTCCTGAAAATTGTTATAGGCACAGATTTGCACATATCTTGTGACAAAAAATTCATGAAATTTTGTCAAACCATTACGCTACTTCTTTCGACTTCGTGTGAATATCAAAGCAATGAATTTCTGATTGTGCACAAACGTACAAACCAAGATAAATTTACATTTTATTCTAATTCAGTAATGTAAACCTTTTTTGGGGGGAGGCTTACTTTACATCTACCTTCTTTTATATCTTATATTTCTTCCTAATTCAACCTTTTCAGGGGTTTATCTTAATTATTCAGTACATCAAATGATGGCCAGTAACATTTACTTTCTTACCCCCTCCCCTCCTGGTTCTCATTATTCCTACACCTTTCCTCTCATTCTATACCCCACAATTTTTTCACACATCTTTGGCTCTTTCACTCATCTCCTTGTCTTGATGATTTCAAATATTAAAGGGGAGTCCAGTCTTGGGCCATTAAGTGTTGTGTTGGAAAGGAAAAAATAAACAAGACAGAATGGTGAAAGTTTGAAAGAAATCAAACAAGTGATAAAAAAGTTATGGCTGCTTTAAAATTTGATATCACAAAGACTGTAGATTTCAAATTGGCAACTGTGTAATTTGATTGTGACGAGGGGCAAGACCAACTTTCCCATAGGCCATGTACTTGATTATCGGGGATTTGTGGTTTTCTCCTTAAGTACCCATTCCCATGGGGCTGAAATCCAAATATATTACTCAGGTAGTATATTTGCTTCATGTCCTCATGAAAGAAAATATATTTTGCAGTAGAACTGTTTTAATGACATTTTAGTCATTTTGATAGCATACATGGAAGAGTAGTCCTTGCCTTACATCACTATGACATCACATATCCAGCCAATATTAAGCCTCCATGGGTATAGTGATCTACCAATATTTACAACATTTAAAATTCATAACTCTCTTATTGTTTGTCTGATAATGTTCAAACTTTCTCTTATCCACTTGTCTGATTTTGCTTTGTCCTTCTAAAACAAATTCTTATTTTGGTTAGCTTCCTCTTAATAGGAACCTGTAGACTGTTACATGTACAAGCTCCTTTTTTTAAGCAAGTTCTTTCACACTAATTTTGTCATAGTTATAATCTGCAAATCTAATGCTATACTGAATACTTCACCATCATCTGGTACATGTATTATCTTCAAACTGTACTCTTGTCTTCTTATTGCATCAATATGTCTACCAGACCAGCATCGCACATTAAGCCATTTAGTAAAACTTGGATGAAAAATGTAAGGTTCAAATTCTCCTGTATTAAGGGAGAATTCACCCTGACAAAAAACAACAACTATTGTTCGGGCAGAAAAAATGAAAATATTGGTAAAGGTCTGAGGATAAATCCAAAGAAAACAAAAACAATTTTAATTTTAAGATCCATGACATATTTCAGCAGCTTCCTTATACACACATCATTTAGTAGAGACAATTTTTTTTCACAAAAAATATTGTACCTTCAGTATACATGTATCAACACTTTCATCAACTTTGGTCACACCTACTCCTAATATTTTTTACAATGAAATTTACAAGTGTATTGTATGAACTCACAAATTTAAGTAATATGTGTATTGTATGAACTAACAAATTTAAGTAATTCATGTCTAAAAACTTTATTTAATCTTTGAATTTTCTAGAAACTATGTTTATCCCATGTTTGGGCCTACAACAAAAAATCTTTAAAGTAAACTTCCAAAGCTAAGCCAACTTTGGAAGTGATTGTTGATGCCATTTTCCACTATTTTTTTTTCAAATTCATATTCCTCTTTAACTAAACAAAGTATGATTTCTGACAAGCACCCCCTCCTCCCTCCAAAAACAGTAATGAGCCATTTATAAAAGGGGTGGTAATCTCATTGGAGATATCCCTCTTCCATTTTAAAAATTGCTGCTACATATCACCCTAGTTAGAGAATAAAAACAGTCTACTTCAATTCTGTTACAATCATTAAAGATTGGGGATCGACCTGAATTCAGTAGAATTATGAACTGTAAGATTGAAGGTCAAGCAGAATGTCTGGATCAAAAACTGAGGCCCAGACGCGATCAAAAAAAAAAAAAAAAAGATGCGAGCGCAGAGATCAGCAAACCAATACTAAGGACAGGTGAGATCTTTGTTCGACATGCTTTTCAGCTGAGTTCACGCACGCAGAAAATCCGGCATGTATGACTAATACGTCTTAAAAAAAAACTCTCCAAGGCCAAGTCTTCTTACCCTTTTTTTACAGATCACAAATCCAAAGAGAAGAAAGCCCAACCTGTAATTACTAAATGCAGGAAAACACTTATTCGTATTCTTATTAAAAAGTTGTTCGAAAATGGCATGCCGTTCTTCGTACATCGGTCATTGCGAAATCCTTCAAGTCGACATTTTGTCTTGATACTGGACAGCTGCTTAAGCCTATGGAAGGGAGAATGAATGTTCCCCGCGGCAAAAACCACACTAAACTAACGTTTTATCACGGGAAATACATTACAATTCAATTTTTAATCCAAAGACAAAACTAACCTTACAAATTCCTGAGTAACTGATAATGAAAGAAAAAATTCCTCGAGAGAAATCCAAACAGATATCCGGGAGAGAACGCGACCACGTGTACAGTTTTAACGCATAGTGCGTATCGGTATGCTATGCGAAATCTTACATTGTGTACACGTAGCTCGCTCGTTCGCTTGGCCAGCCGGATCGGCACATCTGCCTCCTCTCATCTCAGTATCGTGTCACGTGACACGTCTAGTCTTCTCAAACTGACCGTTCATCGCCAACGCGTTCAGCTGAGGTTTATCAATTATCAACAACGCTTTTTCCATTTCCATACGTCGAAAAACTATCAATCTATAATATTCATATAAATTTGTTGCAACGTTAATCTTAATAACCTAGCTTATTAATATTCGATTAAATCTGGACCTCAAAGGAAGTCATATCCACATGATCCAGAAGAAAATGTTGGGTTAATGTAGATTGCCTGACACATAAACTTGATGTTTTTGGACTCATCCTAATCGGACTCGCTGAAGTTTGACGCATAATAGTTCGATTTATTCATTTCTTTATTTTCTGCATTGTGAAGAGAGAAGATCGATCACCTTTTCGAGAAGATTCCCGCTTTTGTTAAATCACCTGACTTCGGACAGCCACGAATACAATAAGATGTTACGTCAGGTCTATTCAAGCCGATTCAAAAGGCTTTTAATAGACTTCTATAGAATACTCAAGTAGGGCCTGCTTTCGACGAGATCAAATGATCAAATTGTTTCTATTAAAAGCGAGCAATCTCTTTAAACTTAATCAATTAATCATCAGTGGAAACGAAACGTTACCAATGGCAATGATACATGTAGGTAAATATTGTGATTAGTTACCATTACGGTACACGTTTATTGTATAAAAACTATATAATCCCACCAAAAATCATAATTTCCAGATTAAAAAAGACAAAACGCTATAACCTAAGAAAAAAATCTATGGGACATACCGGTAGTTGGTAAGTTTAAAAGCAATAACAAGACGTTTACAAAATGGGGGAAAAAACGATTAAAGGGGAATGAAACCTTTGGAACAAATAGGCTTATGTAGAAACAGAAAAATCAAAGAATAAGAATAAAGAAAGTTTGAGAAAAATCGGACAAATAATGAGAAAGTTATGAGCATTTGAACATTGCAATCACTAATGCTATGGAGATCCTCCTATTGGCAATGCAACAAGGATGTGTGATGTCACTGATGAACAACTTTCCCTTTGGTGGACTATAAAATACCCTCAAAATGTCTCTTTTTGCTTTTTCTTATGATGATACAAACTCTTTATCCATGATGTATTCTTAAAAAATATGTATTACATGCCCTCATTTAGAAAGAACACATGATCTATGGATAGATGTGATAAAAGAGGCAATTCAAGTGAAATATATACTAAAGTAATGGGAGAGTTGTTCACAAGTGACATCACACATCTTTGTCGCATTGCCAATTTGCTATATCCATAGCATTAGTGATTGCAATATTCAAATGCTCATAACTTTCTCATTATTTGTCCGATTTTTCTCAAACTTTCATTGATCTGTTTCTTTGATTTTTCTGTTTTCACACAAGCTATCTTGTTCCAATGGTTTCATTCTCCTTTAAAGGAAAACTAAAGTTCACCCCAACAAAGTCGATTTGAAGAGAGAAATCCAAGAAGCATAACACTGAAAATCCCGTCAAAATCTGATGTAAAATAAGTTTAACGCATTTTTTTGTTTTTGCTTATTTCACATACATGTAACAGTTCAGGCCTATATGCACATCTTGTTCGTCATATAAATGAGACCAATGATATCGCTCACTACAGGAATTTTATTTTATATCAATTACATGGAATACGAAATATTCTAATTTTTCGTCATTGTCCAGTGAAACAAGTTTTATTCCCCACTGAACATGAGGTATTTACCATCGTTAACATTTTATGGTTCAGTTACATGTACATGTAAGTTGGTCCTTACTAAGGCCAAATGGTAAAAAAATGAAATATTGTATAATTCAAACAAAAAACGAAAGAAATAGTGAGTGATAGACATCATCGACCTCTCTCATTTGCACGTTGCCAACAAGTTGTCCATACGTTAACTGTTTTGTGATAATAAGCTTAAAGGGATGGTCTGGGCTGAAACGTATTTATATCTTCATACATAGAGTAGAACTCACTGAGCAAAATGCCGAAAATTTCATCAAAATCGGATAACAAATAATAAAGTTATTGAAGTTTAAAATTCAGCAATATTTTGTAAAAACAGTCGTCATGAATATTCATTAGGTGGGCTGATGCCTGATGATGCCACATCTCCACACTTTCCGTTTTCTTATGTTATTACAGTACATAAAATCCTATTTTTCTATTATTTCATACTTGTGTGAAAAATATGTCTCCCTTATGAGAAAAGTTGCAGCAATAAATATCTAATGCACTAAATTATTTCATGTGCCAATTTTTCTAGTTCTTGGAGGAAAAATGTTTAATAACCCTCATTTCATATAATAAAATACAAAAGAACAAGTGGAGGATGTGACATCATCAGTCCACCTCATGAATTTTCAAGACAACTGTTTTCACAAAATATTGCTAAACTTTAAAATTGATGAAATTTTCGGCATTTTGCTCAGTGAATTCTTACTCTATCAAGCTATACATACTTTCAGCCCTGACCATCCCTTTAAGTTTTAGATGTAAGAACAATTTTTTTTTACATCCAATTTTTATGACATTTTCAGCATGCTTGTTTGATTTTTCTCTGTTGATTCCAATCAACATGTTTCTATGGTAAACTTTACGCTTAACAAATTCTCGAGTAGGCCTAAAATTGTACAAACATTTCTAATTCTAACCAAATGATATTTAAGTTGATTAAACACCAATTCCACGAGATACATCAAAACCAGGGTTAATCGTCAGCATCCTTTGATCTAGAAATTTGGAACAGTTTATTTTAACTTTGTGAAATTGTAAAATATAATTTCTACATAAGCAGAAAGCTGAAAAAAATCACTGAAGATCGCTAAAATCAACATCATAAAGCATTATGTGGGCGAGTATCTTCCTTGCTTTGAAGAAAAAATTTTGATGGAATAGTGGAATACCAAGTTTACTTGTTAATTTCTCAGCAATTTCGGAATCCTTTGGCAAACTTCTTTTAATACTGACAATGCAATTGGGTGGCTATTTCATTTGTCTTTGAAACAAACTCCAAAACACATTTTGATATCGTTATACTTACTTACACATGGCATTTATATTTTGAAGACAGTTTATGAGCATTTGAATGTTGAGATTGTCTTATTGGAAATGCAAACTCCACAAGAACTGCCTGTTTTTTTTTACAACTCTCTCTCCCTCCTGGAGTCTGCACAATGAAGGAAATACCCCTACATGTAGATGATAGATATATGATCGATCTTCTGATAAAACCCACTATTTTCTCATATTATTTTCATCATTGTTGCTCATTGTATTCCTCTCACAAAAAAGTCCAAATTGAGAACATTGTGATGTTTCAATCTGTCAAGTCAACACCCGTGCATACATGTACTACAGGCAAAAAGGGAGTACAATGAAGGTGCAGTTAACTCAACTTTAACAGTGAAATAACACAATTTTCCTTGTTCTCAGTTACATCTCTATGTGTGGCAAAATAATGGTGGCAATGTTTGGCTTAATTTCTCTTTTTATATGGGACAAATGCTTGATTTTCTTACGCTGTCAGTTTTTATTACAGCTATTCATCATATATCTTGCCTCTTATGTAAATTTCATACTTTAAATTATTTTTGTCTTAATTAAAAAGATTGAAAAATGAAAATCTTGCCATATTACTTTCCACCAATAGAGGGCGTACACAAAAATATGACCAAAATTCAATTAAAGTGGTGAATACAAAAATTATTCCCAAGTTACTAATGAAAAATAAATTGCAACTGTATGGGAATTAGTAATTTTGGTCTCAAAAGTGATATTTTAATGATTTTTCAAAGCATGTGCTATGTACAGCATTGGCATACCATAGTCCTACCTGTAGATTCTCCACAGGCAGGATGGTTGCAGTGAACAAGTGAGTAGAGCCTGAGTATTCCAACCTGGGTTGGAAAGTAATCTTATACCCTTTTCATAAACTTATCCTCCAATTAGCCGCCTAAGAGTAATGCAGATAATTCAATAAAAATTGCGTTCATAAACTCCGAAAATAAGCCGCATTATTTTTACGAGCGCCCGTCCTGAAAAAGGCGGATAATCGCCATGACAACTGGACACGCCCCCTCCGATGCGGTTGTGTTGGAAAAGGGTGACCTTGTGACCGCACCATGGCAATTATCCGCATTATTTGGAAATGCGTTCATAAACTAAAAATCTTGTCCCGATGCTGCTATTATGCGGATAATAGCAGCATCAGAGTAATGCGGATAACTCTTGTCCTCCTCCAATTTTACGACCAAATTATGCTGCTATTAGCCGCCTAATTCATTTTAATGGGGTTTATGAAAGGGGTATTACAGATACTGACCAGTGATATTTCACTTCACCTTTGCTCACTTGGACATTGAAGGTCGTTCCCAGACATTAAAGGAAACCAAAACCCAAGGAGAAATGCAATCTTATTGCAATGAGTAAAATGAGAGAAACAAATAAAAAAAAGTTTCATCAAAATCGGTTATGAAATAAGCAAGTTATAGATAGACATTTAAAAATTCTTGCTGTACTTTCTATCGGAATCCTCAAATTGACAAACGTGCTTCAAAATGGCTGATTTTGTGGACAACTCTCCATTTGTTTTGTACACATATTTTCAGATTTTCCCCTTTATTTTACACATTTCACATTATCTCCTCCTGACCTTGACATATGTGTACTCAGTCATGTCAGTAGGAGGCAAGATGCAATTTAAAAGATAATGAGTAATGAGAAAAATCTGAATTGTGTATAAAACAAATGGAGAGTTGTCCACAAAATCAGCCATTTTGAAGCACTTTTGCCAATTTGAGGATACCATAGAAAGTACAAGAGTTTTTAAACTCCCATAACTTGCTTATTTCATAACCGATTTTGATGCAACTTTTTTTAAATTGCTCCTTTCATTTTACTCCTTGCTATAGATTGCTTCTCTTCTTGGGTTTTGGTTCCCTTTAATAATTGCATACATGACTGATGTTATAACCCAATTTTACACACACAAACACACACCCTCATTCATCTATTTTTTTTTTCTGTAACCACAGCATGATGAATCTTTCATTACGGGGTCGGGGGCTTAATATTAATAATAAAACACAATTCAAAGTAACAATACAAAACATGAAATATAGTGCAAAGTCAGAAAAATCCATCCTTGGGCCTTCGCTTTACATAGAAATTGAACATGTTGAACAAATTGACGCTATATAATCAGAAGGTAAAGTAGTAAGCACACATAATCCTCGTGACAAAAGAAGTTCCACTTCTAGGAAACCGGGAGTCATAATGAATCAGACAGTACTGTAGACTGTAGCCTGTACTACAGTGCACTGTCAATGACTGTGCGACTGTGTTCGGGCTGCGTCACACTTCACAGCCACAGGATTGTTGAAATTCCATCTTCTCCATTCAAATTTCTTTTCGACACAAAATTTTGACAAAATCTATTTTACAACCCTCCAGGAAGCAGTGTATCATTCCGATCCCATTCTACTTCTTTATCGACTTTGGAATTGGAACCCAAAAATATCGCCGGTACGGTATGTAAAAATTGTCAATCGGAGTTGAAAGCTTTCCTGTGGATGATGAAGTGAAGAAAGCGACCGGCGTCACTCACAGTCTTGACAGTGGGGTAGTTATTGGAGATATGGATAGCCACAAAAAATAAATGAAATATAACAATTCATCAATTCCTAATTCATGTATTCAATCAAATCGATTAACCAACCTATCACTCATTTTTTTTTCAAATAGCGATTAAACCTAAAATAACTTCATCCACTCATCTGTCAATCATCCAAATCACGCAGCATGAACACCATCTCCGCGCCGGTCGGAAGATCCAACTCCAAGAATAGATAATTAATGGCCAAACAACCACAGATCAAAAAAAACATAAATAATACATGCACATAAAGGATACCTAGTTTGAAATATAAACAAATATTAAAAAATTACCAAAAATAAGGTCAATATGCTTACATAATTATGATCTTAAACGGCGAGAAGCCGGCGCACGTGCTCTCTCTACTGTGGCGGTGGAATAAAGGACTTGCAATATGGCGGCGATGCTGCGGCGTGTTGCAAGATTTCCGCGACCTCGACCGCTTTCAGCTAGCTTGCGGGTGTGGCAATTACATACTTGCGTATATGTGTGTGTGCGTGCGTGTGAGGGAGTGGGTTGTGTGTGTGTATGCATGGTGTACGTTTCTGGGCATGCGCATACGACCCACTGGTGTTGACCGATGGCCCGAATAAATTTGCATACTGTCGAGGCCAACGTCCAAACTGACGTCATCATATCGCGGGTGGTGGCTAGTCTGCAGACACAGACCTATTATTTGCGAATATTGAATTGAGTCTTGTACTCGGGGGCGGCGGAGCGAAGTTGAAAGTGGGGGGGGGGGGCACAGGGGAAAGAAGGGTACATTTTCTTTCTAAAAGAGCATAGCTGTATATTATGCCAAAAATTTTCACTGGAGGGGGGGGGGGACCATGGAAAGACTAGAAAGCGAGGGAGAAAAGCAACTGCAGAGGTTATCAAACTGATTGATTTTTGTGCATACTTTGGTGAATTTTGTGAAAATCTGCAGCAAATCACCAAATTAACTGCCCCTTGATTGAAACCCGGGCTTGTATTTCTTAGCTCCTAAAATGCGAATAGTAAAATAGTGGTTATTTTTCAATATAGAATTTGCCAACACTAAACTGACTACATAAATTCAACAAAAAATAGGATGTGAATAAATATCAATACACATGCAAGTGCACATAAATGATCAAAAATTATTGTAAGATTATAACTGAAAAAGAGTAAAAGAAAGAGAAGGGGAGAGGGAGAGAGAAAGGAGAGAGAGAAAAAAGTCAATAAATGTTGAGGTCAAATGTATTTGGAAAGCAATATTGTGGGGGGGGTTCATTTATTATTCAAAGCTATGGAAACTTTGGGGTAACTTTAAAGGACAAGTCCACCCCAACAAAAATTTGATTTGAATAAAAAGAGAAAAATTCAACAAGCATAACACTGAAAATTTTATCAAAATCGGATGTAAAATAAGAAAGTTATGACTTTTTAAATTTTCGCTTCATTTCACAAACCAGTGATATGCACATCTCGGTCGGTATGCAAATGAGGGAACTTATTACATCACTCACTCACTATTTCTTTTTATTTTATTATATGAAATATTTTGATTTTCTCGTCATTGTCATGTGAAATGAAGTTTCATTCCTCCATGAACACGTAGAATTCCATTATTTTAACATTTTGTACTTCAAGCAAAGAGGTCCTAATCATCAAATTCGTAAAAATTGAAATATTGTATAATTCAAACAATAAAAAACAAAAGAAATAGTGAGTGAGTGACGTCATCAACTCTCTCATTTGGATGTAAAAGACTCGTTCATAATTATGTTGAAAATAAGCGAAACTTTGAAATGTCATAACTTTCTTATTTTACATCCGATTTTGATGAAATTTTCAGCATTGTGCTTGTCTGATCTTTCTCTATTGATTCAAATCAACATTTTTCTGAGGTGGACTTGACCTTTAAGCTGCCTTCTCTCATGTCTATAATGAATTCCAGAATTAGTGCCAATAAATGTAAATATCTTGTTCGCAAAAGAAAAAAAAGGTTCTTATCAAGGGAGTGATAAAAAAATCTGAATGTCTTGCTGGGTACTGGACTGTGGAGGTGTTTGTAGTGAAAAAAAATTGTTTGTCAATTCTTTTGCATTGTATAAATTCAACCATAAATTGTCCTAGTTGAAATAGATTGTCGACTTTCGACATTTAATTGGCATAGAAAATTTGATTAGTGTGAGACTAAAAACATTCTTTGTTATACGGATGATTTTGTTTTGAAGCAAGTTAAGTCTGTCAAGATGAACTTTAGGAGAATTTCCCCCAAGCTATATACCGTAATGACAGGCGCGCCGGAACACTTTCATTATTTTTTTTGGGGGGAGGGGGGCAAAATCCCGAAGGGAGCACATTATTTTTGACAGCGTGAGATACCGAAGCGATGGAGTGGGAGAGGGGGGTGTGGGACCGGCCCCACGGCAAGGGCTTTGTGTAAAAATGGAGTATAAAAGTTGCGTTTCTAATAGCATTCAAAAAATAAATTTCTTGAGAATTAAACATAGAATTCACTACTCATATTTTATGAGAACCTATATGAAATCTACGCGCAAAACAATCGCTTTGTAACGTGGCTTTTAAATGTCTGATCAATTGAATTACGTATTACTCTTATATTGACTCAAAATACCAGAAATTACATTTTTTTTTTTCAATATCCTTTCAGAAACATTTATTTATGTACAGTTACATACACGGACGACGCGAGAGAGCGCAATTATCATAAGTTTCAAGTAATTCCCGTCAGAACAAGGAGTGTATTAAGCAGAAGAAGCGTAACCACAGAAACAACATAAATTCTAACATGTCTAATGAATGTCTTTTCAAATTCAAAATGTCAAATTGTTCTGACGTGGCAGACGTCGACAAGCACTTAAATCCCCATTCTATGCAAATCATTTCTGACATCGGCATAATTGGAGATAGTCCCCGATTATCCATCCATGCTTGAGCAATACGTTTTATACTTTGTAACTGGAGGAAAAAGAAATATGACAAGCTTAATCGTCTAACAATTTAAAACCTTTCTGAAAATCATTAAAGTTTAAAACATTACTCGATTTATGTGTTTCCCTTTGCATGTTTTGTATGGCTGGGAAGCACTTTTGGATGACTCCTTCAAAATCTTATTTTTTCTTTACATATTTCTTGGGGAAAATGTGACCATAACTATAGGAAATGATGAATATCAAATTTCAGGAAATATTCATTTGTAAATAGTCATGAACTGTTTAACAAACTACCGCAGTTCATAATGTAACATTATTTAAGAAGAAAACAATAACATTCCAATAGCGGATATGGATAGAGGAAGAAGTGAAATTGATAGGGGAGGAAGTGGACAGTTGATAGTTGAGTATTTTTTTTTGTTTAATGAGCGTATAGTCCTGAACATGCTGAAAAAGACAGTAAACCAGAAAAGGTTGAAGGGTTGAAGAGGCTTGAGTAGTTGATAGACGAGTACTCCTGCTCTGCACTCCATTCGCCGACTCAAGCTATAGGTGGCGGAAGCGGGGGGGGGGGGGGCGGGCTGGGACAGGTCCCCCCAAAAAATTGAGGTGGAGGGACGATCCCCCCTAAGTTTTTAGTTGATAACCTTTTTTGTTTTTTTTCGCTTGTCAATTTTGTTTCCTGCGCCCCCTAAATTCTGGTGGGCCCCACTTAAAATGTTTCTTATCCCCCCCAAACACTTAGGTTGATGACCTTTTTTTTTCTTTTTTTTTTGCTTGTCAATTTTTTTTACATGTGTCCATCATAAAATTTCAGGTAGACCCCCTCTAATTTTTGGGGCTTCCGCCTCCAATGGCTAGCATCTTATCATTTATTTTATCCAATAATCCAACTACTCAGCCTCTTTAACTCTTTAACCTTTTCTGCTTGCAGTCATTTTCAGAACTACACTCATTTCCAAGAAATATTACTCTAGGACCTACTCTCAATCTTCCAATTGCTCGCCTATCAATTTTACTCCTTCGGATGAAGTAAAATTGACCCGGGTGGGCCACTTACATTGACGAGTGGATATGCGCGACCAAAAAACACGTAAAAAGGATGTCCTTTTCACGATAGGGCACGTTACGTACGTAACTTGATAAGGGTGTCAAAAACACAAAAATGATGAAAAAAGGGTATCTATTTCGCTAGGAAAATTACGTGTTTAAGGTCGAATTTGCGGGGATGATAAAACAAAATTATTTTTTTTTTAGAAAGGATGTCCTTTTTCCCCCAACACTCCTATTTGCGCGAGGTGTAGAAGGTGGGGTCGTACTAAACCAAATAAGGTAAAGCCGACGACCGAAGGACCCGTAACAAACTAACAATAAAACATTCCTGTACTTGTTTTGGGGTTCATTTCAGGGAATATTAAATTTTTGCCAAGAGTATCACACGCCAATACTTGTTAAGGGGTGCATTTTCAGAATATGGAAATTACGTGTTTAGGGTGCTTTTCGAGACCCCATGGTCGCGCATGGTATCCACTCGTGAATGGAAGTGCCCCCCCCCCCCGGGAAAATTGATAGGCGAGAAATTGGAAGATTGAGAGTAGGTCCTAGATTAATATATGTGACGACACCGAGATTTATATGGTTTCTGGGCTTTATACAGCTATGACATAGCTATATGAGCGTTTCTGGGCGACCGCGCGTTTGTTAGCCGACACAGCCAGCATGCATATCGCATTTGGTGAACCACTTTCAATTTGCCATTTGGTTTTAGTCTGAAATGTATTCATTAAGAGGTTAAACGCTATTACACTTAGTCCAGGATAGAAGAGGCATAACCTTGTTTTTTTATATATACAATATTTTTTGATGGTTTCTTGTCAATTCGAGGGTGCTGATTACGAATCTGGATGATGCCATTCGTGTAACCTTGAGCATTTTCCGCAAATTGGCAAAATCCAATATGGCCGCCAAAATATGCAAATTACCCATGAAAATCATAAAATTGTCCGCACATTGGCTGTGAAATGCATGAAATTGTGTGGCAGGAGTGAAATACAATCTTAAAAAATAATTTTTGACAAAATATTTATTTTCCTGATATTCAAAATGGCCGCCATAGGCCATTGTATACACTATCATGTACAATATGAATAGGGAAAACTAATTTTCACAAAAATGAGCACTAAACTGCAAAAAATCGCGATGTATGAACGAAGTAATATATGCAAGTCATCATTATTAACGAGATATATCATTTATGATGTCATATATGTGAACATTGCTGTATTTTGATAGCCGCCACTGGCCCAAACAGTATTGCGTACAATGGCAATGGGGGCCAAAAAATTCACAAGAGTAATCACTAAAACATTATGAAAGATTTCTGCCTATATGAGACAGAAAATCGTGTACAACTCTTAAACGCACACACAGGTCACGGAGTGACCCTGAGTGCAAACAGCTGACTGTGTTACAACTTAGGGTTGATACATTTTCACAATAGGGGTGATCAAACTCACTGGAGGGACTTTAATTCACTTATAACAAAGAAATGTGTACTACAGTACTCCTGTTGAATGCTCTGATGAAAATTATATGAGTTTCACATTCATTTGAACGGGAGGACAAGATTATTGTATATATCGAGTGCATTATGCATAAATCATACTACCATTGCGACCCCTGCCTAGCCGATGGTTCAGGCATGACGATCCTGAGTGACGTCACCGATAGAGACCTCAAATGCCAGGAGAGCCTATTCGACAACTAGCTTCATCTAAAAAACACGTATTGAAGATAACATCCAATGGGGAAATGGCTTTCATTTTCATGAAATATACATTCCATTCTTCAATAAATCTTTAACCCCGTCGTTAACTGCCCATTTATTCTCGAGCAATGGGGGAATGAATACAGAGTGTCTCAAAATTTGTGTGAAAAAAGGTGCATTTTCCATAGAACTTCTGCCAAAAAGCAATGCGTAAGGGAAAGATTAGCCCCAAAACACGAATAGATGAGTTAATCAAATGGGATGAATCATGAAAATCAGTGAAATATAGTTTATCCTGTCCTCATTACTGAATACCCCGACTTGATACGATTAATTTTTTCCCCTCTCCATCAACTTTTAAGAAAAAGGGTGCATATTTTCTTAAAAATATCATGTGTTATATCGACGGACGCCCGTGCGTACGAGCAGGAGGAAGTCAAATGTCTCGTATTTTTCATAATGGCTTATTATGAAGATTAAACAGGTGGAATACTGACTATAAACATAATTATTAACGAAATATATTATTAATATGCCATGTATGTGGTGAATGTTGTATTTTGATATTCAAAATGGCTGCCAAATACCCTAAAAATATTATGCACAATGAGAAATGGGAGAAAAGAAATCACAAGACTGAGCGCTAAAATGCATATATATGTGATAAATTAATTGGATACTGTCTAAAAACGTATTTTCTAACGAAATATATCATTCAGGTTTCAAGTTTGTGTTAAATACTGTATTTCGACTTTCAAAATGGCCGCCATCGACATGAACTGTATTATGTACAATGCAAAGTGGGAAACCAATATTCACAGGAGTGAGCACCATAAATGCACGAAATAGTGATCTATGAGTAAAATATTGTCTGAAAGCATAATTTCTATTAAGATATATCATTTATTCTGCCAGTTAGGTGAGAAATACGGTTATTTTAAAGTCAAAATGGCCGCTACAGTCCCTTACGGTATTATGCACAATATGAATGGGAACAAATCATTTCAACAGAATTTGGCTTTGCTTGGTCAAATGGTGATGTATGAGTGGAATGTTGTTTGAAAACATGATTTATAACAAAATATGTTATATTTTATGTAATGTAGGTGATAAATGCTGTATTTCAACATTCAAAATGACTGCCATATGCCCTTTTTGTGAACATTATTTGTCTCCACCCAAATTGTATATTATACGATAAGTGCCTATGGTGGCCATTTTTAATTTAAAAATGTAGCATTTATCACTTTAATTACACAACATTATGATAATATCTCGTTAGAAACTATGGTTTTAGACAATAATTCACACTTACATCACAATTCACAATTATATGCAATATTTAGAGTCAAGCAAAACCAAATTCTGTCAAAATTATATGTCCCATGTTACAATGTACACAATAATTTTAGGACCTATGGCAGCCATTTTGGATTTCAAAGTACAGCATTTATTACCTCCACCATGTCCACGACCAATATGTGATGTTTTTAGTTAGAAATTATGTTTAAGACAATATCTCTACTCGTACATCACAGTTATATGCATTTTATGATTCTCACTCTTGTGAAAATTAGTTTCCCTGTTTGCATGTTACATAATTTAGTTATCGGGCTTGTAGAGGTTATTTTGAATGTCAAAATACATTATTTATCACCTATATGGAAGAAGAAATGTGATGATTAAAAAAAATGTTTTCAAATAACGTTTTACTCATACAACAGGATTATATGGATGTCATAGTCAAGCATATCCAAATTCTTACAATATTATATGTCCCAATTCACATTGAAGATAACACTGTTAGGGCCTATCGGGGCCATTTTGAATTTCATAATACAGTATTTATCTCCTGCATGACAAAAGAAATGATATGTCTTGCTATAAAACATGTTGTCAGACAATATTTTACTCATAGATCACAATTATATGCATTTTACGTTTCTTACTCGTGTGAAAATTAGTTTCTCCATTCGCATTGTACATGATAAATATAGGGGCTTTGGCGGCCATTTTGAATTTCAAAATACAACATTTATCACATGAATGGCATATTTACAATGATGTTTTTAGTCAGTATTCCACTCGTTTGTATTAATAATATGCATTTTAATGCTCAATCTTGTCATGTTTTGGCCCCGGCCATATATTGTGGGGCCATTGTACATAAAACTTTTTGGGCCAGTGGCGGCTATTTTTTATATTAAAATACAGCAATGTTCCCATTTTTGACATAATAAATAATATATCTCATTAGTAATGATGATTTACATATATTACTTCGTTCATACATCGCGATTTTTGCAGTTTAGTGCTCATTTTTGTGAAAATTAGTTTTCCCTATTCATATTGTACATGATAGTGTATACAATGGCCTATGGCGGCCATTTTGAATATCAGGAAAATAGATATTTTGTCAAAAAATATTTTTTAAGATTGTTTTTCACTCCTGCCACACAATTTCATGCATTTCACAGCCAATGTGCGGACAATTTAATGATTTTCATGTGTAATTTGCATATTTTGGCGGCCATATTGGATTTTGCCAATTTGCGGAAAATGCTCAAGGTTACACGAGTGGCATCATCCAGATTCGTAATCAGCACCCTCGAATTGACAAGAAACCATCAAAAAATATTGTATATATAAAAAAACAAGGTTTGGTCAATTTTCTATGTGGCCTATCCTGGACTAACTGTAATAAGATTGAAAAGGGGCTTATCGGAGGTATGTTTCACAGAGGGACATGTTCGTCAAAAGGCGCGAGGCTTAAGATATGTAATTGCCCCGTCAGAGGCGATTTTTTTTTCATTTTTGACAATGGAAATGACAATTTCTAGACAGAAAAGTGCCTTCATCGTTTACTTTCGTCCTTGAATAATTTAAGGCCTGGTCACACCACCCGAGCGTTGTTGGAGCGGTCGTGGAGCAGTAGGGAGAGGGTCGAATTTCGCTCTCAAAATTGAGGAAACTAACCGAAAACAAAAATAAAAAAAAAAAAAAAAACAATCGAAATGGAAAATGGTGAACGGTAGCGAGTAGTGATTATTTTTTCCCCATTTTTAGGGGGGGGGGGAAATCTCGTTTTGTCCCGCAATTTTTTTGGTGGGTGGGGGGGGCAAGTGCCCCCCCCCTCTTCCGGCGCCCTTGCGTAATGAAGGTATGCCAGGCTATAGGATTGAATATAACATTAAGAAACTTGAAGATGGGAAATAATATCTTAATTTGATATTGTTCCGATATTTCTGGAAATATTTCACAAAATGCTAACAATGTAAAACTTCCAAGATAAGTTTCTAAAAATTTAGTGGAGGTGGCTTTCTCAAGATGCCGTCAATGATTAAGTCACCGGGGATGTTATTAACAGGGGCCGCAGATCGATTTTCAAAGTGGGGGGGGGGCTGACCATGCAAAGAATCACAATCTTATGGTAATTTTTATGTTTTTGTACACGTTTTGGAAAAAAAAGTGTGGGGGAGCCCCCCCCCCCGCTTCCGCGGCCCCTGCAGAATAGCTACAAATATCATAAATTTGGTGTTATTGACACCATAGTGAGATATCTATGTTCATCAATTTTGTTTTACTTTATGGAGACAAATGATAAAAGAAAAATCAAAGTTGCAAATCGTTGAAATCATTTAAGTTATATGGTGACTTCATATTGGCTATATTGATACTCTTTCATCTGCTTGAATACTTAAAATGGCTGTTGTTTGTTTTGGTTTTTGGTATTGTTTTTTTTTTTTTTTAGAAATATACCGGAGAGTAAGGGTATAAGCGGATCGATTATATAGCATCATCATCATGAAAAACAAAATCGCATGCTATATTTTGAAGAATAAAAAAGAGGGATTAAAAATTAGAGGCGTATGATACTGAATGATGAAAAAAAAGCTTCTTTGTCAAGGTCGCATGTTTATTAAAGGGGGTTATACTCTAGGCTAAAAATGATTATGATTCGAATTAGCAGAAAGTAAAAACTGAAAATTTCATCAATCAGACAAGCAAAATCAAAGTTAAGAAATTTAATGATTTTGCATTACTATAATTGGTGAAACAATACCGTTTTCGTGAACTTAAGCAATTAGCAAGCAGATGATGATATATCCCCATCTATTCTTTTGTTTTTTATGATATGATATCATATAACGATTCAAACTTTATCCACCAAAAAGCAAAAAAAAGAGAATGGTTTGACAAAATCCAACTTATTTGTTGGAAGGGAGGTACACGCTTGACTGTGAAATATGAAATAGTTATGATTTCATTTATTAACATGAATACGAAAAAAATAGGGGCTTGACACACCACTAAGCCCATCTTCATGACGGGATGCTATACCTGCCTTTTTTATTTACAACACAATGCTAGCTTTATGATCTTCACTATTTCAGATTTTGAAGAAAATGTCAGCGTTTTTATTGTTGATTTTTACCCTATCGATATAGTTTCAGTACAAATTCGTTCGTACTAGGAAGTTATAGAAAACATCCTGTGTTGCTATTTAATTCACCTGCCATATTAATTCATAGAAGGGTTAATTTATAAGGAGGTCAGAATGAGTCACTCTGATCTACAGGGCTCGGGAAACATTGAAACATTCCTTTGTCGTTTCGTGGAATTAATTCACATTGTCATGTTTGTGGTAACCTGTATAATAAATACCTGTAGGTGGATACGGCTCACTCGCCAACAAAGATAAAAGCACAAACCCAACCACTCATCCGCGGCTGAAGCGAGGAGAGAGAGAGAGATAGACAGACCCACCACTCAAGAGTCCCCCCCCCCCTCATTTCTTTCTTTTCGTTGTTTCCCTTCTTTTCTTCTTAGCACCCTACTCTATTGGAGGCTAAGTGCATTATTGCACAGGGAAGATTAGTGGTCTCCCTTTCTTTGTCTCTTTATAGGGGCAGTGAACCGAACTATTGAACCAGAAACGTTTTGGTGGACAAAAACGAAAATGCTGCCTGGTAGTATTGTTACACACGCAAAACTATGTCTGAATATCGACGTGAATCACTTTGAACATCTTTGAAAAGGGCACAATCATACTTATGGAAATTCTACTTGCTTGGAATACTGAATTCAACCATGGATAAACCAGAGACCAGCTAGGGCCTGTTGCACGAATTAACTATTTGCAAAAAAAAAAAAAAAAAAAAAAAAACGTGGCAACGCAGTAAAAATAAACTAAAAATGGCCACAGATTTTCTTTCATGCAGCAGGCCCCGGGTTCCTGATTTATGCGAATAGAATAGAAAAAATAGAGTAAATAATAATGATAATAACAAAATCAGACGTACGACAGTGGAAGTTGCATCTGCGTCAAAAGTCTAAAATGTAATCTTATTAGTGTATGTCCTATATAATTTTTAACTCGCCCCAAACCAACGGGGGAAAATAATCGTTATGAGATGATGGGACACACTCATTGTTTATTTGATTTGGTTGAACATTATAGGGCTGAAATAAACAATGAACTCTTCAAAGAAAAGAAATTAAAATGAAATCATTTCCCAAATTTAAAAAAAATGGAGGGTGGATGGATGGATGTGTCACATCGCTTATTGCACATGCTGTTGCATGCAGACATTTATTCTGTACACATACAACAGCATCGAAATACAAACTGGGGTAACTTTCTTAACAATAGAAATATATTACATCAAATTTGATGGAATTTCCATTCGAACCAATATCCTGTAACTACAAATCATCGTGTCAGATGCTGGTCACTCTCGCATCATGTAAATTTCGTCACCCTTTTTTCACTATATAGAGTAGAAGAGCTATAAATTTGGAGACTCAAAAAATGTAAATTCAGTGTCGAATTATTTCTAATATTATACGCCAACGGGCAAACTTGAATGCATACCTATAGATAAAGACAAACCAAGTAAGCAGCCAACCAACAATAAAACGATCATAATTTGATCAAGTCATAACAATATCATTTACAATGGGGGGGGGGGGGCTCACATGACATGTTATAATGAATATAATTCTAGTATAGTCTAAATTTTGACGCAAAGTAAAACAAAAGAAAATAATGATTAACTAAGACATTTTTTTCAAAAAACTGTTTATCTTTATTATCATCATAATTTTTATTTAGCAATTTAATTTCTGGTGGAGACCCCCTACCCATCCATACACCAGTGGCAGTGCAGGAGGACGGTTACACTTCGTAATTCCGGGGGGCGTTTCATGAAAGGACTTGTCGGACGTTTTATCCGACGAGTCCCATTTTATCCGACAGTTACCATAGGAACAGTGCCCCTCAGACAATCAAAATCATGGAAAGATGTCAGATCTGACAACTTGTCGGATGAAAATATTGATGATGAAACGCACACCCGAAGATTCTTAATTCCGAAACACGTAAGTTGCTTATACCTCGATGTTCGTTAATCCGAAAATGTAAAAGGGTTCGTTAATCCGAACATTTGTGGTGTTATTCCGAAGGTTCGATAATCCGAAAACGAAGTAAGGGTCGGTGTTCCGAAGGTTCGTTAATCCGAAAAAGAAATAAGGTTCGTTGTTCCGAAGGTTCGTTAGTCCGAAAACGAAATAAGGTTCGTTAATCATTACGTTTTCGGACTACGAACCTTCGGAATTACGAACCTCATTTCGTTTTTGGATTAACGAACCTTCGGAATTACGAACCTCACTTTGTTTTCGGACTATTAAACGAACCTTCGTAATTACGAACCTCATTTCGTTTTCGGACTAACGAACCGTCGGGATTACGAATGTATGCGCAGGAAGACGATGTCGCAAGCAAGGATAAATGTTATCTATAAATATCATATTTATTTCGGAAAGAGAACAAAGAAAAATAAGAAAAAGAGAATAAGAGGAGAAAAGAAGAGGAAAGATGGGAGAAAGTAAACTAAACAAATAACAGAAAAGGGAATGATTGGAAATACGAACATTTCCGGTTACTTTATAACATCAAATGTGTTGCTTGTGCTTTCTGCTAGCATTGCCCGATGAGTAAGATTATTATGTGATCAAGAAGATTACATGGGGTCATGGGGATTAAAATCCCGAGCTTAAAATATCCTGTTTTCAAATCAATATCCCGCCAGAAAAGATTATGCACGCATTTTGGATTGACATTTCTTTGTTTAGTGACCTACTCAATCTTTTCATGTTTTCAAAAAAAATTGCTGAATGTTAAACAGTTTCAGCTCGCACTTTGCACTCGAATAGATCGTTTATTGATATACACTACCTTTACTTTTGATACGTACCTAATTAGAATGTCTAAATTTCATGTCGGAATATATTAGTTAAGCCTGCGTGCGCTTTGCTTTCGTTTTTTTTTTAGATATATATTTTGTTATTAAATACCTGCTTTGAATGTAAAGTTTGCATGTCGGAATATTTGATTTTTTAGATCGCGCTTGCATTTATTATTGTTGTTGAGAAACACATCTTGTTCTTTATTAACAGCGTGCATATAATCTCCACTTTTTCATGTCGGAATGGCCACAATTTTGAGCTCGCTCTTCATGCAGGCTCACATTAACTTTTTTTAGGATACACCATATAGATCCTACTATAACCTATTGATACACTATCTTGTTCTGTTTAAAACGCGCTCAGTAAGTTTTCACGTTGGAATATAAAAAGCTTCAGCTCGCGCGTCGCGCTTGCATTTTTTTTAGAAACATATCTTGCTGTTAATCAAAAACGTGCTTATAATGTCCATTTTTATGTCGGAGTATCAAAACTTTTAGCTCGCGTTTCGTGTTCGCATTAATCGTTTATAGTAAGAAATGCATCCTGTTCATTAATTGCATAAAGAATCGTACCCTTTTACATATCCGCTTAAAGATTCCCAGTAAAAAAAGTCTTTCAAATATCACTTTTAAGTCAGTAGGCCTGTAATTTAAATAAGCTCGCGCTTCGCGCTCACATTAATCCCATGTTTAGTTAAATAATGTATTTAGAATGTTCAAAAACAATAAAAATGACAGCTGCCATTTGCTCTCGCTTTATTTACGTAAAACTTTATGAGATATTTTGAAAACAAAGCTATAAGACGTACTAAAAAGTCAGTCTATAGGACTACCCCAAAATAAAACAACAAATATCGGGAAAAATATGGCTAACCCCCTCCATTAGTGAAACTTGGATCCGAAGGAGAAGTCCGCACTTACAATAAGTTGTTTTTAACAAGAGCAGAAAAATCGAGAAATACATTGATGAAGGTTGCTATCTCGGCTCTCGCGACCATTGTGACTGGCTTCCGGAAAGACAGTCCTCGCGTAGAAACTTGATACATAATAGCAATAGATTCCGTGAAATCAAGTGCAGAACAAAACGTTACAGAAAGAGTGCCCTGCCCTTTCTAGTGAGACTATTGAACAATAATTCATAGTAATTAGTCACTTGATGAGTCGTATTAATGTGCAATATAAATGGATATGACACATGTTTCAATGAATTTGATAATTTAATAAATTGTAGAAATTTTGTTTTGTATTTTTGTTAAATATACATTATAATCACTTTTCTGTATACCCATCTCCAATCCAGTATCCTATTCTAGACGATAATACCCATTCTCAATTCAATTTACATTCAAATGCTCTCGGAAATCAAATGTACAGCCGTCTTTTTGTTTTTCTTCCTTGTAAACTACACTACCAGTCGCACTTCTTTGGGGGCCTGTTTGCCTGTTTCAGCCAGAGAGCAATAGTGTTAGCTGTTGTTCTCTGGTTGGGGGAGGTAGACAGGTATCGGGGAGGTGTGACTGTACTGTATGTAAAGTGTATGTGCAATGTAAATGGAATTGAAACATTTTCGATGAAATTAATCATTTAGTAATTTGTAAATATCATTGTTGTAAGTTATCATAACAAATAAATTTTCTGTATATATCCAGTTTTAATCCAGAATCATTTCAATTTGCATGTAAGTACTCTTATTTTGATATGGAAATCAAATGTATAACCGATTTCTAAATTTATATCCATCCGCTTTAATTTTATTTAATGAGGTAATTTCGAGTTTATAATGAATCTTCACCATGTACCCCAATCAAGCCTAAATTTGTCTTAATATAAACTTCTTTCAGAAATTTGGATGTACGTTTCAGTTTTTAAAGTTTTTAAATTGTTGATGCATTATTTTCATATTTGTTTGAAATTAATCTTATTATTTTAAATTACTAGAATTTTCGAGAATAACTCAATATGCACTCCGTGAAACCTTTTTTTCCTGCAATTTTTCCATAGCTTTCTACACGATATTCATGTTTTTGCAATTTATTTCTCAAAACACTATTCCTTATACCAACAAATTCAACTTCAAGTAAAATTCTATAATAGAAAGTTTATACGCATTGGTCTATCATTTTCCAAAGTTTACTAGAATATTAATTGGTTATTGGACATTTCTTTCAAAAAACATTTTTTACTTTCACTGTTCATGTTGCGATTATGATTTACATCAAATATTTCACTGTTTATGGTTATATATTATGTTTTTACTTCGTAAATCTTTCTCAATTCAGCCACTGGCTGCGATGAAATGATAATAAAATCTTCAATTTAATTCAAGGTTGATAAAAATCTGTCAATGAACATGAAGAATGACGGAGTTACGAGTTTTTTTTTTAGTATTTAGTTTTTGCTTTGTGACGTCACAGGCGAGCTCATCCGCAATATTTTCGTGTGATAAGTCCATAAAATGCGATTTTCTCCCGAAAAGGAGTAACTTCACTTGCTTATGGGGGAAAATTATCTCAGAAACATATATAGCCACGTCTCTCAGAAAAAAATAATTTATCGGAGCCTCATTATCTATGGACTTTTTGCATTATGAGGTCTCCAATTAAAATCATGCAAAAAATGCATAACCCTTTTTATTTGATGGATTTTCATTAAAAAATCACAAAAAATCTCTCTATTGTTTCCGCATTTATCAATACAAACTTATCATCGGAGTGAACTTCCCGTTTTAAAAGCTATGACATTTGTGGTGAAAATAGAATATCATGGGGGGATTTAACTTTTTTTCACAGCATGATTATAGCAAGGTGAGATAGGATATCTGGTATATCCTATTTTATGCATATATCTGAATTATCTGTGATACGATTTTTCCTCCAACATGATATATTTCTCTTCATTTGGATGTATATTGCTTGGGAAACGTGTCATGATTCTCATGATTCCTACAATCGTTCATTATCATGATATTAGCACCCATTTTCAGCGGAAATAGAGGATTGCAGCATAATGCCTCTTTCAGCTTGAAGTGATATGTAATATGGGAATATATCCCCACAGGGATGTCACCCTTTTACTATAAATACAATTTCTGTGAATTCAAATCATTTTCTTAAAGGGATGGTCTGGTCTGAAAATATCTGTATCTAAATTAATATATCTAAAAATGAAACGATTATGATTTTATGTAATAACATAAGAAAAAGGAAAGTGGGGATGTGACATCATCACCCAATCTAATGAATATTTATGACGATGTGCATGTAACTGTTTTCACAAAATATTGATAAACTATAAAATTCAATAACTTCGTTATATCCAATTTTGATGACATTTTCAGCATTTTGCTTGTGAATTTTACTCTATATAGAGTAAAACAAAATGCTGAAAATGTCATCAAAATTGGATAACAAATAACAAAGTTATTGAATTTTAACAATACTTTGTGAAAAAGTTACATGCACACCGTCATAAACAGAGTTAGGTGGACTGACGATGTCACAATTATCCCCACTTTCCCTTTTCTCATGTTATTACATGATATCATAATTGTTTCATTTTTTCATACATGTGTAAAAGATTTGTCTCCATTATGATGAAATAAGTTGAGGCAATAAAATCCAATGCACTTAATCAGTTGCCAATCCGATTGCTTTAGTTCTTTGGTAAAAAATCTGAATAAGCCTAATTTTATATAATGAAATACAAAAGAACAAGTGGGGGTATGATCATCAGCCCACCTAATGAATATTTATTAAGACATGCCTATCTTTAAAATACAATAACTTCATTATTTGTCATCCGATTTTGATCCAATTTTCAGCATTTTGTTCTGTGAATTTTACTCTGTTGAGATATAAATATCTCCAGCCTTGACCATCCCTTTACCTGTATAGGGGTTCCTAATGGGTAATACCACGGACCCGAGTAGTCCAGATGAATTTTGTCTAAGTTAAGCAGTGATTCTTCAACAGGATATGGTTTCGTCCGCAGCTTCACCTTTACAGTTCAGAATCTAGTAAGTTATTCTCAAGACTGTTTTTCGAAGGAAGCGATTATGTCCTGTTGATGGTCCTTTTTTAACACTAGCAATGACAGGTTTCCTGTCAAACAAGTTTATGATTCGCGTTATCTTAAAGTAGACCTAAACAAAGTCCACTTGGTGAATTTCCTTCATAGTTTATCGACCAGTCTCGTTTTCAATATAGTTGTCAGTGTTAAAAAATGTCCGGGCTTTTTTTTTTTGCTTTCTGGGGTATAGACCTATACCCGAATCTTTTGTGTTTATTATCGAATCATTTTTTATTGCCTGATTGATTTCAATGTACTATTATGTTGTTTGTTTTTAGAGTTTTTAGAGATGAGAAATAAATGAATTTGAAATCCTCAATTTTGTTCCTTCTTCCCCGGCCTTTTCATAATCGTGCCTTTTCCCGATAAAAATATATACAATTCCCCCGCCCCCAATTCCTTGCTGCCAACTAGAGATAATACGACAAGCAAAACGGTTTGCTGCTGTCAGGACCCCCCCCCCCAAATGTGATTGTTGACTATTATAGGCTATAGCCTATGGTTCTTTTTTGTACACGGTTAGGGGGAGGGCGTTTCGCGTAAAAATAGTCAATGACGATTCAGTTTTCAGAGGTGACTTTCAAGCAGTGAGAAGTGTTAGCGTGCATGGGATCAAAGTTCTTCTCCTCTGTTGGAAGTATTGTACCCGGGATTGTACCCTTTTTTTGCCATGGGCATTGGAAGGGTCCTTTTATATCGGCATGAACGAACATTCTATTGTTCGTTTCAACACACTGTTGTAAGTTGATGGTCTTGGTATTGCACCATCCGCCGACAGTGTGGTGTAAAGACAGACAATGATCTTTTATTTCCTTGTTCAATTACTTTAGCTGACCACGCGGAGATTAAAAAAAAAATGGTGAATCAAAGCCGCCAGCCATGCCAGCAGAAACTATGTTTGTCATGTTCTTTGTTGTGTGTCAATCCCTGACAGACAAAAGATTCCGGTAAGACCGTGCAGGCACAGGGAATTTATTAAGGGAAACATGCATGCTTTTTTAATGGTAATTAGCACCTATACTGAAGGCCCTCTCGCTCAGAAAACACCAATCCATATTGCGCGGATTTTATGTGCTAGTCTTTGCATGGAGACTCACTTGTTGATCAAAGTTTCAATCAGGGTCTGTTCATGTAGACTAGGTTTGCACAGCAGACTAATCCCACCAGCAGCTATGGCACTAGCTTGAATCTTTAAATGGAAATAATCAATTTGTTTCTGAGATGCCCCAATCCGTGCATAAAAAAAAAAAATAAAACTTTGAAAACAATCAAGATGAATAATTTTTCATTAAGGGAGAAAAAAAATATGCACTAAGTTTGTTGACCTCAAATGACCTTTGACCTCGGATCAATATTAAGAAATTTGTTATTAGTTTCATATCTTTTGTGATATTAAATGACAATCTCATATCAGTTTCATTTAATTTGATCTATAGTATTTTGAAAACAATGAACAAAATCTTTATTTCTAAAGAGGGTTAATTGAACTGAAATAAATTTTAAGCTTGAACCAGCAATCTGCATTCATACTTATCAAATTAACGCCGCAAACAGCACCACGTTTTTACTACTGTTATGCAGAAATAAATGAGACATAACCTAATGATAATCAGATTAAAATAATAATGCTAATAACAACAATAATGTAATAATCATTATTAATATTGATTCTCATCATCTGCAAAAAGATAAGAATATCCAATAGGCATCGTTCCATGAACAATGTATATCCCTGGTGTAAAGCATTTGCAGTGTACATGTTCTGCCATTGTATATCATTCAGCCACTAATACAGTGAATCAACTTTTACATGAAATTCATTGAAATTATGCCTTGTCTGACTATCTTAGCATAATATTTTGCTTGAAACTTGCTGACAAACACAATCAAGCATCATCTGCCATGGTAATCCTTTCATTTCCTGTACATAAATATCAGAAAATTGCTACTTTTTGAAAATTCCCAACATTTCTTGAAAATTGCCGAAAATTCCCCAAATTCCCAATAAATTCCCGCTTATTCCCATGGAAAGTTTCCACCGCGAAAATTCCCGGGAATTTTGCAACACTAGGCGTGAGACTCCAAAGTTTTGTTAATATAAAAAATGATGACATGCATGTAGGCATGATGGGCGGGATGAAAATGAAGGAAATCTGTGTCACAAGTTCTTTTCCATTTTTATTTTTAGAGCAAATATGTCAATTTTTCATCCAATAATCATGATAAATCATCATTTAACATAAAAGGTATAAAAATTGGTTTGTTCCTCAGGGAAAAGGTAAAAAATTTCAATGTTATCATTCCTAACGAATCCTCTATAACATACAAACGATGTTTCACGTGATGCACAAAAGAAGCAACGCCTGCAATCAGCTCCCCCATGCAGCATGTTCATACTTAACCCAGGGAGCTCCGGCCCCGCTCCCTGGGTTAGTTCATATTGGTCAGTATATGTGCATATTAATATTTTGTGAAAATAAGCGATAAAAGAGGTATCTTCAAATTTCACAATCTACTTCTTATTCAGATAGATTTCCTGCGATACTCTAACTGCTCGCAGCAACTTTATATTTTGGAGAATCGAATTTTATTAATCATTCTGATTTCCGCAAACAAACATCATTCAAAGTACACTAGCGTAACGGGGGGGGGGGGGGGGGGGGGTAATAACCAAATTCATTTTCCAGTATACTCTTGAACACGACGAACTTAACGTAAATTTCGGTCACCAACATGATTGCGCCCCCACATGACGACAGCTCGAAAACCTGGTATGACGTTGCCTGGTTTCTTGCCATAGTAATGTAGTCTGCTGGCAAACCCTTCACTCGAAACAAGGGTCTGAATGTGCAGCCTACTCATGCCTTGTGTACTGAAGGCTCTCTCGCTCAGGAACGGCAAGTTTTGTATGTGCTAGTCTTCGCGTGGAGGCACACTTGTTGATCAAAGTTCCAATGAGGGTCTGTGCCTGCAGACTAATAGTAATGTGCGAAGTTTCTCATTCGCCAAACGAACACGTTTTATGATCTTAATGAAAGTGACGAAAAACTAAAGGTTCATCGAATTTGCTTTCACTTAAATCTGTTTACACTCGAGCCATTCTAAAATACTGTCTTCTCTGCTAAATTGTTTACATGTTTAGGCCTAGCCCCCACCCCCCCAAAAAAAAAAATGGCGAAGAAGATTTAAAAAAAGAAAGAAAGAAGATAAAAAAAGAAAGGAGATGGAAGGGAAAAGGGTGATTTTCTGTAAACTATACAATGTCAACATCTTTCCCAAAAATAAAAGAAATAAAAAATCAAAATTATCGCTCACTCGCGACCCCCCCCCCCCCCATAGCAATTGCCTTCTAAAATATATCGGTTCAGTACGCGACTGCTTGTACTGGAAATGCCATGCATATTTAAACCTTGAGAAATGTATTATAGCAACATGCTAAACTGGATATTAACATGACAAAATAGACAATTACTTTACGACGAATTCGGTTGATATCTCTTAAGACTTATACCATGGTCACATTTGTTCTACGGCGGCCGTACGGCGAGTCAAAAACAGCCTTTTTAACATTTTTATACCAGTTAAATATAGATGGTTTGAATAAAAATGAATAAAACGGCTGTTTTCGACTCGCCGTACGGCCGCCGTAGAACAAATGTGACCATGGTGTTAGTAGCAGAATGTTCCAGAAAAACTTGCAAAATGTGGATAAGGAAAGCCCAGAATCGTAAAAAAAATGAGAGACAGTGTCATGGTAGAGAAGGGGAAAGATCACTAATGAGAATCGTTATGGAGATTTGGAGTTCCCATTATGTAACCAAGGCAGACAAAGAGAGGTTAGTTTGAATTTCATGTATCTTAAAGTCGAATTACACGGTGTGTATGCATAAGTGAATCCGGGGACCCCCCGCCCCTACCCTCCCCTGGTCCATCAAATAATGATACATCCATAGAGATGTATTACTAGCTTGCATTATTGGATATATCCGACTATGTGATGTGATAAAAGATAGTGTCCACTTTCTCTCTCTCTCTCTCTTTCTAATAAAATCCGACAACAAAATATATTTCAAAAACGTAACAAAAAAGTAACTATAGATTTTATACTAGTATTTTTTTTGTTTTGTAATAGTATTTATTAAATCACTCAGTTCAAAATCATACAAGTACTAGTATAAAAAAAACACTGTCCACAATGTCAATAATTCATAATACCATGAAAACTTGTACAAAAATGCAAAATATAACATTTAATTCATCTATAGCAAAATATATACTTAGTCTGAGGAAAAAAATACAGATATAACAAAAATTAATTTATAGCGACAAAATGAATGAACGAAACGAAATGAATATTAAAGTAACATACATACCCTCCCATCCCACCCCCTATCCCATCTAAGCCCAGGAAGCACGGCCTGCTTCCCTTTCCTATTGTCAGTTGTTAAGTGACAGAAAGGACATTTAGTTTTTAGCGTGACTTTTGCGAGAAAGCAAAAGGAAAGAGTGCTAGAGAAGGAGACTGAGGAGAGAAAAGAGAACGAAAGATATATAGAGAGGGAGGGGGGTGAAGAGAGAGAGATATAGAAATATAAGTAGAGATAGGGAGAGGAGAGGGAGGGGGGAGAGAGAGGTGAGGGGGAAAAGAGAGAAGAAGAAGAGAAAAAGAAGAAGAATAGACATGATAGAGAGAGGGGGATAGAGAAGAGAGGGGGGGGGGGGCGATGTGAGAAGACTTGATGAGGAGAGATGTCATCGTGTATTATCTAAAAGGCGCCTGGCATTCATCTCGACTGTCATCAAGTCTCTTCATCGCCCATCTCCATAGGCCCTTTTCATCTCATCTCGGGTCGTCCCTGCCCCGTCCGCCCAGGGGCCTATAATCCCAGGAGAAACCGTCGTTCATTCCCTGCACTTTCTGGAGTACCTGACAAAGAGGTGACGCTTGAAAGTACACCTAAAACGAAAATACAATATAGCATCATGTACTTGGACCCTCTTCCCCCTTTCTTTCAGTTACCAAATTCATCTCATGTATTATTTTTTTTCCATTAAATTCTCTTATAGCATGCTTAATGGCGTCATCTTTTCTATCACTTGATCAGGAGGCGCGTTAGCTCAGTCGGTAGAGCGGGGTATTCGTATTCCAGTGACCCGGGTTCGATTCCCACTTGGTGTGCTTGTGCCCTTTGGTAAGGAATTAATCTTCAGTACCAGGTCCTTCGGAGAGGACCTTAAGCCGTCGGTCCTCTCGTTGCTTACTTACAAGCATTCATGCTTTCTTAGCAATCAGGTAAAAAATCACCACCAATCACCAATCAAACTATCACTGTTGTTTGTAAAGAGAAGCTTGATGGAGTGCTATCACTCTTTTCAGAGTTCCCTTCTAAAGCAGGCATTTGCATGGCTCGAATGGGGCTTCACTGCTTTTTGGTAATGGATATCTAAAAAATTAATAATAATGAATTTATGTGTTTTCAAAATCTAATTTGGATATGTTGCTTATATATCTATCAACAATAATACCACATGCAGTATAGGGTAGATATGCGTCACTTATATCCTGTGCACCAACACTGCAATCTCTGATATACAGTATGTCACTCTCCAATTCCAGCGTGCACTGCAAAAACTCCGGTGTTGATTTAACACCAGCCCGGAATCTATGTCCACAGCAGAGAAGTATTGAAACAACACCAGTTTGGAATCAAACTGATAATTGGTGTTGTATAAACACCCCGGGGGGGGGGGGCCACTTCCATTCACAAGTGGATACCATGCGCGACCATGGGGTCTCGAAAAGCACCCTAAACACGTAATTTCCATATTCTGAAAATGCACCCCTTAACAAGTATTGGCGTGTGAAACCCTACCCTTAACAAGTTTTGGAAACAAAACGATATACTCTTGGCAAATATTCCCTGAAATGAACCCCTAAACAAGTACAGGAATGTTTTATTGTTACGGGTCCTTCGGTCGTCGGCTTTACCTTATTTGGTTTAGTACGACCCCATCTTCTACACCTCGCGCAAATCGGACTCTAAACACGAAGTGTTGGGGCAAAAAGGACATCCTTTATAAAACATTTGAATTTTGTTTTATCATCCCCGCAAATTCGACCCTAAACACGTAATTTTCCTAGCGAAATAGATACCCTTTTTTCATTATTTTTGTGTTTTTGACACCCTTATCACGTTACGTACGTAACGTGCCCTATCGTGAAAAAGACATCCTTTTTACGTGTTTTTTTTTTGGTCGCGCATGGTATCCTTTCTCGTGTTAGACCAAAACGAAACTGGTGCTAGCCTAACGACAACCCGGTGTTGTTTCAACACCTTTCAGGTGTGGAACGATATAAATACCAGGCTGGTGTTAAATCAAATCAACACCGGCGTTTTTGCGGTGTAGACTCTTTCCCCATACCTTTCTCTTTTTCACACCCTTCCCTAAACAAAGTGCTGTAAAATCATCACACCTTCGTCACCACAATCCATTTATTTGTTTTTGAAGCTCTACCGTGTCGAAATAGATGACCGCTCTCACTGCAGGTACAATAAGCCTTAAAGGGGTACACCGGGTTAAAAATGATTATCTGAATATACATGAATAGAGTATTATTTACTGAGCAAAATGCTGAAAATTTCATCAAAATCTGATAAGAAAAAAAAACGACATTATTGAATTTTTAAAGTCTATCAATATTTTGTGAAAACAATTATGCACATATCGTCTTGAATATAAATTAAGTGGATTGATGGTAGGTATTCTGATTGTCACAAGCCTAAAATTTAGGTTACACTTCGTAATTCCGAAACACGTAAATTGCCTATACCTCGATGTTCGTTCATCCGAAAACGTAAAAGGGCTCGTTAATCCGAACATTTGTGGCGTTATTCCGAAGGTTCGTTAATCCGAAAACGAAATAAGATTAGTTGTTCCGATTGTTCGTTAATCCGAAAACGAAATAAGGTTCGTTGTTCCGAAGGTGCGATAGTCCGAAAACGAAATAAGATTCGTTTAGCATTTAGTTTTCGGACTAACGAACCTTCGGAATTACGAACCTCATTTCGCTTTCGGACTAACAAACATAGGCTTGTCAATATTTTTTCCTGTGTCCCCCCCCAAATTTTTGGAAGATAACCTAATTTTTTTTGCTTGTCCAAAAATTTTGGTGCCCCCCCTAAAATGTTTGGCTTCCGCCGCCAATGCTAACGAACCTTCGGAATAATGAAGCTTCGGAATTACGAATGTATGCGAAAATTTTAATCCATGCACACTTCTATGGAATGCTAGGCTTTATCATATTTCTTCCTTCTTCGTGGAACGTGTACCAGTTAAGTAGAGATGTTGTGGCTCAGTGGCTAGGTCTCAGGACTTTGAACCAAAGGTCCAAAGGTCCGGCATTTAAATCCCACCGCAGCACTCGCATCCTTTGGCGGGGCATTTATCTACATTTACCACTCTTCGCCCAGGTGTATCAATTTAGTACAAAGTAGGAAAGAAGTCCTTGAAGGTTAGCCGGGGTGCGAGCAATTATACTATGCAGCGCTAAGAAACATTTGTATTAAGCGTTATATAAATGTTGCATTATGATTATTACTATTATTAGTAGTAATTCATTAAAATTCATAGTAATTATTGTTTATTTTTACATTCTTCCCATTTTGTAACTTTATGAATTTTTGTCAACTTTTAGCGGCAGGATAAGAATAGTTTTAATTGGTGAATAAGTTGACAACTGGCAATTCATAAAAAATGTAATCTGAGTGACCCGAGGTTTAAATATTAAAATCCATGGCTAGCTAACAGAATCACCCAGAATGTCACATCCCCACTCTCCTTGTTTCTGATATTCTGAAATCATCATCATATAATATATTCATTCACGTTTGTTTGATTAACGGTCTCCCTCTAATGAAATAATTTACTGCAATGAATATCTTATGCATTAAATCAGTTTTCAATCAATATTTTTCATTCTTTGGAGGTCAAAGTTTGCATTAACATAATTTTATTTGATAAAATACAAAATAACAAGAAGGGAAATTATATCAGTTTGCTAATGAAATTTTCATTATTTGTTGATTTCAGTTTTACAGTTGTTTAATATTATCAAAGTAAAACACTACAAGACATAGCATCAAATATTTATAATATAACTTCATAAAATAAAATATTTTGTAAACACATGGAAAATAAAACTACCTCGGGTTATTTTGTATTTAAGAGTATTTTTTCCATTGTTATTTTATCTTATTTTTCTTTATCTGTTCAATATGTATTATCTTTAGCCTAGAGCAGTGGCGTAACTACGGGGGGGGGGCATGAGGGGCACGTGCCCTTCCCCCCGAATCGGCTGGCCAAAAAAAAAAAACGGGGGAAAAGGAGAAAAAGAATGAGAAACGTAGTAGGGAAGAAGAAATTATTGTGTTTTATATATTGTATTTGATATATTATGTTATATTGTATTATAATTAAACATTATATCATATTACATAAGATTTTTTTTCATCTCTTTATGAACATAATTGGCTTAGGGCGTATACAGAGGGCTAATGTATTCATCATTCCTGGTGCTCGCATTGTCTGTGTAATGGGATATACATAATCCTGTTGTACTAAAGCATCCCGTTTTCAATTCAATATACACCAAATATATTTTCTCTCATTTCGAGTATTTATTGTTTTATATAGTGACATGTGTTTTTTCATGACTATTTCATGATTGCCCCATTTTAAGGTCTGAATATCAAACATTTTCTGTGCGTGCTTACGTTCGCATTGGTGGACAGGTGAGATGTCTGCTCTTTATATAAAAAAATCAGTTCGCGCTTCGCGCTCGCATCATTTGGTTAGTGAAATACGTATTTTCTTAGTGAATTCATACAAACAAGCCTTAGAATGCCCCTCTTCAGATCTGAATTTCAAAAATGTTCAGCTCGTGCTTCGTGCTCGCAATATTTGATTAGTCAGATATGTATCATGTTCATAATTACAATGACTACAAAAGGTGTTTCATGGGTTAGGTGTAATTCTAACAAAATCAGCATTATTTGATTTGTGAGAGAGGTACGTATCATGATTACAAAAATTTGCTTATGATCCTTTCTTAGGTCTGAATGTAGCAAAAGTTCAGCATGCGCTTCGCGCTCGCATTGTTTGATAAGTGAGATACATATCCGTTTAATGGCCCCTGGATCCGCCTATGCAGTAAACAGTTAATTCCATGTAAAGTGTCATTACATTATATTACATCATTGTAGATCTTGACCTGGTACAGTACGTAAAGTATATTTGGAGGTGCATGTACAACATAATGGCCTTCTTACCGCTTGTATAGCGGCAGATCCATTTTCATTATAGATAACTAAATACATCAGCGTCGAGAGTGATATGAAGGGCACGAAACACTACTCTGAATCATGAAAAGATTTTTTTTAAAGATGTACAAAACGACTAGAGTGTTAATGTTTGATAATATAGAGCCTCGAATCCAGCCTTTTCTGAACGATTATCTCCATCATCCTTATCAATTCTTCTTCATCCGTCGCCCTAGTTGCCATGGCAACAGTGTTGTTGGTAGGAGGAAACAATTCTAGCATGTCAGAGTATTATCCGGAGATGGAGATCATTATCCAGTTAACAAGTAATCAGAAGATGCTTCATAAATTACATCTATCCATGATTCGAATTGCGTCAAACAAGATGGGCAAAGGATTTACTCCCTACCCTTTCACCACACTGAATAAAATAATAGCTATCTCGGGGACGTTTCACAAAAATTTAAGTATGACTTAGAGTTGCACTAAGTTGCGTGCGCTACAAAAGGCATGACCGCACATGAGATCGTGTAAAGAGGACGTGCACTACTGCATATACACTCTTTAAAAAATGTTTGGCAACATACTGTCCACACAACAATTGTTTAAACTATCCAATTCTGGGTAGTTTTAAACCAATATTGTGTGCTTTGTCTGAAAACTACACAGTATTGGTTAAAAATTACAGAGTTGGACATTTTTCTAACAAATTGTTGTGTGGACAGTATGTTGCCCAACATCTAAAGAGTGTATTGACCAATACGATTGCACGTTGCATATCATGTACGCGTCGGCATTTTAAAAGTGCGACTCTAAGTCAGAATTAAATCTTTGTGAAACATCCCCGGAACAATTGTTAGGAAACTCACCACATTAGGAGTCTGTTTGAAGAATATTTCGGAGCAAAACAAAAGAAATATGGGTGTGTAATATTGTCTGGTTTCTTAGTCGTGTATATACTGTATATATTTTATTAGTTTAAAAAGATCCATGCGTTTGCATGCAATTTTACTTTAATGACAATATCATACAGATTATTATGTCAATTATATCAATCTGGCACGTTGGTTCCGACCCCCACCCTACCCGGACGCATATAATTATTGTTGGTAATGATTCAAGTTTCATATAATTTCAACCCCCATTGCATTGTAAATAATGATTGGGACGAAGAAAACTTGAAAAAGGGGTAATACGACACCACGCTCCTAGACTGCACAACCATCATTCACATCAAATGAATACTCTGTGACGACAGATAAACATTCCGAGGTACATCGGCATCCATGTGTACCTCCCGTTTCACTGGCGCGGCGGCGGCATCCTTTGCACAAATTTGGCATCACCTCTGGCGGGATTCTTAGCCAGAAACAGGGTTACGTGACATTATTCGGCTAATTCGGAATAGAAAGCATGTGAACATGGTAAAAAGCAAATGCTGCACAATAGAGGAGAAGTGGAGGTTTCTTCATTACCTGCAAAAGTCAACCGAGGCTTGTTTTTACCCTCCAAGTTCATCGAGAGATTAGAATTAAGGACATAACAGGTAATCAAAGCCATGATGAAGCCGAGCTTCATAAATTGGAGAATCGTGTTATTTTTGTTCCACAAGTAAGCATGGGAAATCTAGCCAGTGGGCCTTATTTAGTTGGCTTGAGAGTCGGGATAGAAGGAATGGATGTTGAAACTCTAAACATTGACGGATTAAACAAGTGAATGGTACATTGGGATTTGGGTTCTGCGCATGCCCGGAGGCGAGTGAAGATTGTTATGTGGATCCGTGTTTCGATGGTTGGATGAACGAGAAATGAGGTCTAAAGTATTAGGGGCGGCGGAGTGAGGTGGAAAGTGGGGAGGGGGGGGGGGGGGGGGGCAAAAGGGCACATTTTCTTTCACAAAGGGGCACTATCTTAAAACAGAGGAAATGAATTACTTATTTACCCCCACTCACATGACTCATGAAACTTAAGGCACGTAGGATTCTCACAATTTTTTTTTCATAAGTACTTAGATTATTAGGGGCACTGATTCGAGAAAGTGCACTCATACAAGAAGAAGCAGGTAAGGGCCATTCGTTAACACATAAAACTGGTCCTCATGTGAAAGGGGCACAGAATACGTTCGTGAAGGGCACTTTTTTTTTGGTAAAAAAGGGCACTTACAAAACGGCGATGTGGCACTTGCTCACACACGTCATGAAACGGGTCCTCCTCAGGGGAAAAGGACAAAATACACGTTCGTGAGGGGGTAATTTTTGGTAAAATTTGGCACTTATATACGAGAAAATGCCATTTATTAACATATAAAACGGGTCCTTCTGGGTTGAAAAGCTATATAGGGCACAGTACGCGTTAGGGAGGGGACATTTTTCTTGCGTAAAATACAGTAGGGCACTTAGTGCTTCAAATTGTGTGTGTGTGTGGGGGGGGGGGGGGCACTGTGCCCCCGGCTCACAGGACTCCTCATTTTGATTATGATTATGGGTCGGAGTGTATATTTTAACACTACCAGCCACTCTAGTATGGTACACTGTAAAAATTGTGGTGTTAAAACTGACACCAATTGGTGTTAATAGAGGACCACACCCTGAGGTGTTAAAATTACACCCTAAAGATTGAACATAACACCAAAGAGTGTAAATGTAACAACCAAAGGTGTTGTAATAACACCTATAGCTGTAAAACTAACACCACCAATTTAACACCGGTGTAAAATAATGGTCCTCTATGTATATACACCGGTTAACACCACAATTTTTGCTGTGTATAAAGCGATTATAAACTTTCAAGAGAGGGGATGGGCATGGAGATGGAATGGGGCAAGATAAAATGAGGGGGCAGCAGCCGGCAGCTGGAGGGGGGGGGGTATAAGGAATGTGGCAAATATATCATCCAACATAAAGAGTGCTGTGCTGGCTCTAGAGCCAAAGAGTCGTTGGAGGTTGTGCCGGGGTTCAAGTCACGGCAGAGTCATATAATGAGGTAAAACGTTGGGGAAATAATATCCAAGTTTAGGCCTACCAGGCTTTTGAGTAAGTATAGCGAGAATCATTTGTCCGAGGTTGGACTGGCATTACTATTTTATAGTAATAGTAACGATAGTAATTTTACCAGTACAACCGAGGATGAATGATTCCCTCTATCATGTCTATACTTTCGAAATAAAGGGCTGATATATTTATTCATATTCTATACATTTAATAAGTTAGATAAGTTAGATAATATTCTTGTACACGTAGTTCATTTCTAATCTGAACCAATAAAGATAATGCGCTGCGCTGCCTGGCTACTTTTCCTTATAGAGCCCGTCTCACACTACAGTTCGGTTTCGACGCGATTTCTCAAGAAAGCGCATTATGCATTAGATATGAAAGTTCCAAGAAGTAAAAAAAAATCTTGAAGTTTGTCATATTGTTAGGAAAACTTAAATTATTATTTTTTTACTTTGCGGCAAGCCCTATGGTCAGAGTCCAAATCGGCTTCAAGTCGCAGCGGATGATGAAGTCATTACGATTTGGAATTGAATGTGTTTTATTCAGGGAGGCTCAAACTGGAATGAATTTCGATTTCAGTACTACCACTATGATCATGACTATTCTGAACTCTGAGCCGTAATATCTTATTAGTTGGAATTTCCATAATGTTATCACAATTAATTTGAAATTCGGATTGCAACGAATCGCATAGTGCATGTGAGACGGGCTTAAAAGCCCCCTCACACCTGACCGAATGTAGGCGGACGAAAGGGTGGCTATTGGTGAAATAAACGAAATGCACGCGAATTCAACGAAATTCAAATAAAATTTCCGTCAGATCATGCGATCAGTAACTATTGTCAACTTTTATCAACGAATGGTAAGCAAAGGAGAAATATGACATTCAGAGGATATCGATTTTTCGGTTGACCTCTTTGAGAAAATTGCTTCCGAAGGCGAGCGAAGGGTTGATATAACCCAATAAGACGAAGGAACAGTCACCAATGGTTTGATATGGCTTGCGATTAGAAACGAAGACGAGGGAACCCAGTCAGCAAAGTATCTGGGGCCCGTGTGGGTTATATATGGGCTCATCCCAACGACCAAAATAATGGCTTGCTATCTTTCAAAATGGTTATCTAAAGCCCCTTTCACAATTGTCGTACGACCATTTTCGACCTTTTGGTCGTGCGACAGGCTGCAACAGGCATCAATCGCTAGTCATCTCATAAGATCGCACAGAGGCTTTCACAGTTGCAACAGCTGTCGTACAACAAAAACAACCAGTAAACCCCGTTGCACGAGTAAGTCGCATATGCTCTTATTGTGCTCGTGCGATCACATGCGAGTGTTGCACGAGGGATTGCGAGTGGAACGGTCGCATAAATGCGAATGAAACGGTAGTGCAATGTTGTAAGCCGTTGCGATCGGTCTTGCAACAGTCTTATGGCCCATATATTATCGCACCCAGTCGCAAGACAGGTCTCTGTACATGTAGGTCGCTAGCACATGTGCAAGTGTTGTACGACCTCCAGTCGAGTAAATGCGACTACTTAGTTGTGCCACCTCTCGCACCAAGTCGTACAACGTTGAACAACACTCGCACGATGATCGCCCGACCGATGGTACGATCCCGGGTACGGCCTGATGCGAGTGAATCGATCGTATTTGATCGCGTTCGGATTTTGAACATGTTCAAAGTTCAGTTGTGACCAGTCACGACCACCTCGAGTTCGTGCGACCGTCTACAACGACTGCGAGTGCTCGCAAGACACCAAGAGATCGATCGTGCAACAACAAGAAAAAACTGTTGCAGGCGGTCGTAAACTGGTCGGACGTCAATTGTGAAAGGGGCTGAACGGTCGCATACATGCGAATTCAACGGTAGTGGAATGTTGTAAGCCGTAATTTCGATCGGTCTTGCAACAGTCTTATATTATCGCACCCAGTCGCAAGACTGGTCTCTGTAGGTCTCTAGCACATGTGCAAGTGTGGTACGACCTCTATTTGACTAAATACGACTATACATAGTTGTGCCACCTCTCGCACCAAGTCGTACGACGTTGAACAACACTCACACGATGATCGCCCGACCGATGGTACGACCTGATGCGAGTGAATCAATAGTATTTGATCGCGTTTGGATTTTGAACATGTTCAAAGTTCAGGTGCGACCAGTCAAGACCACCTCCGACCACTTCGAGTTCGTGCGATCGTCTACAACGACTGCGAGTGCTCGCAAGACATCAAGGGATCGATCGTGCAACAACAAGAAAAAACTGCTTTAGTATTCTTTCAATTAATTCTAACCTCGAATAAAATATGTTCCATTCGCTCATCTATACACATGATAAATTTTGCTATCTTTATTTGAAGGTTGTCTACTGAAATGTTGCCCCATTTCTTGCTGAAGAAGTGGTTTCATATTTGAGACAAAAAATACCAAAAACAAATAAAATCAAACAAGAACAATTAAGAGGGGATCAGACCCTGAATTTTACCTGACATTTTGTTATATAACTTAAAACAAAAATATCATATTCTACATGGCATCTTTCACATAAATTATATTATTTCATTTGCAATATGACATGTACTAATGCCCTTTTTAATCACATATATTGGCGAATTGAGCTTACGACAATACGAACGAATATTTATTATATTCATTTGAATGATAGTGGGGTATTGTACTAACCCCTTTTGCATATTCATTAAGGTAGATTTTCTGTGTTAACCATTGTTTTAAACACACTCTGCATTTTTTAAATGATATTTTTATGATTAATGTTCTTTTCTTTTATTGCTTTTAACTATAAATGAATTTCTATTTTTACATGAAGGTTTTGTCCTGAAATTTTGTCCTATTTCTTGCAGGAGAAGCTGTTTCATATTTGAAACAAAACCCCCCCCCAAAAAAAAAAAAATGAATAAATAGAGGATCCAACCGTGACTTTTGCCTGACAGTTTGTTATATAATTTATACAGAAATATCATATTTGAGGCCTATATTGCATCTTTTATTCATTTGCAATGTGACATGTTCTCACGCTTCTTTCTATTCATAATAACATATATTGGCGAATTGAGCTTACGTAAATTGAGCTTACTATGAAAAACTATATTTATTAGAATGATAGTGGGGCATTGTGGCCCAGTGGATTAGTCTCTGGACTTTGAAACAGAGGGTCGTGGGTTCAAATTCCAGCCATGTCGTAGTTTCGTTCAGCAAGAAATTTCACGTCGTGCTGCACTAAATGGGTAGGGGAACCTGGTAGGAATTAATTACTTGAAATGCATGTGCGCTGTAATAATTTACAGCCGCAAAGCTAAAGCCAAGTTGATAATACCGCCTCTCTTCCATGCCCCCCCCCCCCCTCTCTCTTCGTGTTGGTACTTTATATTTCTGGAACGCCCTCTGTTGACGATGCACTTTCTTGACTATACAACTCGCCCTGCCCATGGAAATAAAATTCTTTTCCGTGGCCCTGCCGTGTCGGTTGCACCGGGCCTAATCACGACTGGCAGGCAAAAGATTCATTCGAGCCAACCCTCAATTTCAATTTTTAAATTTGATATTGCTGATTACTATAGAACTATTTTTTACTGGCAGAAAAATTAGGGCCATTTTACTCTCTCAAGTGACGAATTTGATCCCGTCAGGGGCAGTCTTCATAAATGCCGATTTATTTCTAAAATAAGCCGGTCGGGGTACAGATATGGAATGTCAGACATGTATCTATCCACTAGTAGTAAACATTCAACCCTCGAATTTACTCCTTATGTTTTAATGTTTTTTTTTTTGAAAAGTGCCACTTTAACACACGAGTCTATGGGAAATGAATAAGGCCTGTGAAAACCTGTCGAGTGCTCTTCAAGAAAATCATCGAGAGCAGACAGGCGTGGGTATTCTGAGAGACAATAACTATCGCCACTACTAGTCCAGGATAGGCCCCATAGAAACTTGACCAAACCTTGTTTTTTTATATATACAATATTTTTTGATGGTTTCTTGTCATTTCGAGGGTGCTGATTACGAATCTGGATGATGCCACTCGTGTAACCTTGAGCATTTTCCGCAAATTGGCAAAATCCAATATGGCCGCCAAAATATGCAAATTACCCATAAAAATCCTAAAATTGTCCGCACATTGGCTATGAAATGCATGGAAGCGTGTGGCAGGAGTAAAATACACTCTGAAAAAATAATTTTTGACAAAATATTTATTTTCCTGATATTCAAAATGGCCGCCATAGTCCATTGTATACTCTATTATGTACAATATGAATAGGGAAAACTAATTTTTACAAAAATGAGCACTAAACCGCAAAAAATCGCGATATATGAAATATATGTGACTAAAAACATAATTGTTAACGAAATATATTATTAATATGCCATGTATGTGATGAATGTTGTATTTAGATATTCAAAATGGCTGCCAAAGGCCCTAAAAGCATTATCCACAATGAGAAAGTGGGGCAAAGAAATCACAAGAGTGATCACTAAAATGCATATTATATGTGATAAATTCATGGGATACTGTTTAAAAACGTATTTTCTAACGAAATACATCATTCAGGTTTAAAGTTTGTGTTAAATACTGTATTTTTACTTTCAAAATGGCCGCCAGAGACATTAACAGTCTTATGCACAATGCAAAGTGGGAAACCAATATTCACAAGAGTGAGCACCATAAATGCAGATATTAGTGATCTATGAGTAAAATATTGTCTGAAAGCATGATTTCTATTAAGAGATATCATTTATTCTGCCAGTTAGGTGATAAATACTGTTATTGGAAAGTCAAAATGGCCGCTACAGGCCCTACGATATTATACACAATGTGAATGGGAACAAATTATTTCAGCATAATTTGGCTTTGCTTGGCCAATTGGGGATGTATGAGTGAAATATCGTCTTTAAACATGATTTATAACAAAATATATGATATCTTATGTAATTTATGTGATGAATGCTGTATTTTGACATTCAAAATGGCCGCCATAATCCCTATATTTATCATGTACAATGCGAATGGAGAAACTAATTTTCACAAGAGTGAGAATCATGAAATGCATATGACTGTGATATACGAGTAAAAATATTGTCTTAAACATGATTTCTAACTAAATACATCACATATTGGTTGTGGAGGTTATGAATGCTGTACTTTGAAATCCAAAATGGCTGCAATAGGTCCTAAAAATATTATGTACATTGTAACATTAGACATATAATTTTGACAGAATTTGGCTTTGTTTGACTATAAATATTGCCTATTATTGTGAATTCTGATGCAAGGGTGAAATATTGTCTAACACCATGGTTTCTAACGAGATATATCATAATGTTGTGTATTTAAGGTGATAAACACTGCATTTTTAAATTGAAAATGGCCAACATAAGCCCTTATCGTATAATATACAATTTTAGTGTAGACAAATAATGTTCACAAAAAGGGCATATGGCAGCCATTTTGTATGTTGAAATACAGTATTTATCACATAAATTACATAAGAGATGATATATTTTGTCATAAATCATGTTTTCAGACGATATTTCACTCATACATCACCATTTGGCCAAGCAAAGCCAAATTCTGATGAAATAATTTGTTCCCATTCACATTGTGCATAATATCTTAAGGGCCTGTAGCGGCCATTTTGATTTTCCAATAACAGTATTTATCACCTAACTGGCAGAATAAATGATATCTCTTAATAGAAATCATGCTTTCAGACAATATTTTACTCATAGATCACTAATATCTGCATTTATGGTGCTCACTCTTGTGAATATTGGTTTCCCACTTTGCATTGTGCATAAGACTGTTAATGTCTCTGGCGGCCATTTTGAAAGTAAAAATACAGTATTTAACACAAACTTTAAACCTGAATGATGTATTTCGTTAGAAAATACGTTTTTAAACAGTATCCCATGAATTTATCACATATAATATGCATTTTAGTGATCACTCTTGTGATTTCTTTGCCCCACTTTCTCATTGTGGATAATGCTTTTAGGGCCTTTGGCAGCCATTTTGAATATCTAAATACAACATTCATCACATACATGGCATATTAATAATATATTTCGTTAGCAATTATGTTTTAGTCACTATATTCCACTCGTTTAATCTTAATAATATGCATTTTAGTGATCACTCTTGTGAATTTTTTGGCCCCCATTGCCATTGTACGTAATACTGTTTGGGCCAGTGGCGGCCATTTTAGATATCAAAATACAGAAATATTCCCATTTATGATATAATAAATGGTATATCTCTTTAGTAATAATGATTTGCATATATCACTTCGTTTATACATCGCGATTTCTTTGCGGTTTAGTGCTCACTTTTGTGAAAGCTAGTTTTCCATATTCATATCGTACATAATATAGTATACAATGGACTATGGCGGCCATTTTAAATATGAGGAAAAAAAATATTTTGTCAAAAATTGTTTTTTCAGGGAGTATCTCACTCCTGCCACACAATTTCATGCATTTCGTAGCTAATGTGCGGACAATTTTAGGATTTTTATGGGTAATTTGCATATTTTTGCGGCCATATTGGATTTTGCCAATTTGCGGAAAATGCTCAAGGTTACACGAGTGGCATCATTCAGATTCGTAATCAGCACCCTCGAATTGACAAGAAACCATCAAAAAATATTGTATATATAAAAAAACAAGGTTACGCCTCTTCTATCCTGGACTATACTAATCTCCAAGTCAAGTCAACAAAAAGACCTCTTCCAACGAGACCACTAAATGATCTCTGTCTTGGAGACTACCCTCCTGATTTTACACCTTCTTGGCATTGTTCTATCTCTTAACTGGTTCGTGTGATTGTTTATCGACACATTTTGGTGTCGTTTGTTTCAGAATTTATGTTTGTCTCCACCGTAAATTCTCATCTTTTCCTTTTCTTTTTTCCTTCTCACTTTCCTCTTCTCTCTCTCCCTCCACTCTTCCTCTTTTTCACTTGCGCGCGCACACACACACACACCCTCACGCCTCTCACACACGAGCGCACCCATGACCCCCGCACACATTCAGCACAGATAAGTTATCAAGTGTCTTTGTAGGACCTGTAATTATTTCTTCTAATATTCATATCTTTTTGTAGAAAATGAGTGTATGCCATGTAGATAACTTCGGGCCTGAACCTTTGTTGAGAATTCATTATGAAATTTGTTTCAACGCCATTGTTTCCGTATGATTAAATGCACTTACAGGTAGAACTATGAAATTTCATTTATCTGTAAGTTTATATTATGGGGGGGGGGGCGGTCTGGGACTGGGTGGCATTATTTTTTTATTTCTTAATTATACGTGTATTTGTTGCTCATTATACCACATTCTTTCAGTGATTATTTATTTTCCCCACCCTCTTTCTCTGTTTCCCCTTTTTTCTTTTAATATTGGAGGGGGTCCGTCGGGATTCCCCTGCTGCCCTGTCATTTCTGGCTTTGTGCCAGTCACTAATCTGAATACTACAGAGTACAGATCAGTGGCGCCATTATGTCATGTACGTAATACGCCTAACATATCTTGACTCATGAATACAATCATTTGTCAGCGAGCCTTATAAAAATTATAGCATATGAGGTATAAACAATGGTTGAAGGCAAGTTTGCTATTCTTCTAATTCATCATTGAATGATTAGGGAAATCATTGCTCGTCAAAAAATGAAGCACTATTTTACGTTTTACAAATTAGATTTAGACTTCCCGAATCCATCAGAGATTGATGAATGTCGCTTCCGGAGACACGTGACCATGCGCACGTTTGTTTGTGGTGAGATGTATCTCGTTTAAGACATCGATTTACTCAAAGAACGGAAAGGCAATACCTGAAATTAGCACGTGAAACATAATTTATGTATGGTCGGTACAAGACGAAAACAGTAATTGAAAAATGAAATTAGAATGATAAATCAACGTCCCGCGAATGTTCATTGATACCCCAATTGTCAGGTAACGGGCGACTTTGCACGTCGCGCGTTAACTCTGACCACATTTCAAATTGGTTAATAAGAATGATGCTTTACCTAATCATATTGATTAAAACGGTCAAATAAACACAAGTGCTCGTCGGTGTTCGATTGCTATGATTGGATTATGTGACGTGGGCACTGGCGTAAATCCTTGCGTCACACCTGTTGTTTAGGGGGATGATCTATTGTTCCACCCCCCCCCCCCGAACGATAGGTGTGACGCAAGGATTTACGCAAGTGGACGTGGGTCATATTGAAGTACATTAAAATTGATGTTCGTTTTCTCATAAATCAATATAAAGCGCTGACCTGTAAACCATTGCATCTACCAGAAAACTCTGGTGCTGCCCTATTTTACCTTTAATATACAACACTCTCTCTGCAACGATTTGACATCACGGCCCAGACATCTGGAATGATTTGCCCAATGATATAAAACTCACTGCATCTATCTTTTCTTTTAAAACTTCATTGAAAAGACATCTTTTATCGAATTATTCTTAGTATCACACCTGCACGTTCACCCACTTGCACACACACGCACTCTTCATTTCTTCTTTTTTCTTCTTTCTCCTTTTCTACTGATTTGTGACGTAACATTTTCTTCCAGACCCGGACCTATAAAATATTAGGTTTTCATGTAGCGCTCTTCCCCCTTTCGCTGTTATTGCTCAAGCATTTTTTTTGCTTATGTTGTGTGCCACTGCATTTGTTTTTTTTCATTTCTTTGTCTTATCCTTATTGTATTCATGTCTAAATTTTGTTATGATACTACTATAAATCTGTCACATTACAATGTACTTTCATGTCATATTACGATTATGTTTCATGTATTGTAAAATTTATTTTGACATTAAAATAAATGCAGAAACTCCTGCAAAAAACCCCGCTCCCTCTACCTGTATTTCTCAGAAACCACCACCATGATTATGTGGAAAGAACTACATCTTATTTGGGAATGTTTAAAATTCCATTTTAAACATAATTCAGAGATTATCTGTCTGACATAATGACTTCTGAAATTTCAAATTTTCCTGCTCATACATGCAACCGCGTAACCAGGATTTAAGTTTGGAGGGGACGGTAAGTGCACGCAAAGCGTGCCAACACCATAGAGTTGTATTTAACTCTATGGCCAACACTTACAGAGCGCGCGAAGCGCGCTCCCTAGGGGGAGGGTGCATGGAGGGGGAGTCCCCCCCCTCCCGCGTGGAGCGCGAAGTTTTAGATATCTCATCAAATTTCAATCGAAATAAGATGTCTCTTGAGTCCCTAATACTCTTATCAAAACGAATTCAATTGACTTGCTGTGATTAAAAGCAAAACCTGCTTTCAAAGATAATATGAAGAAAATATAGCTCAAAATTTGAAAGGGATGATGAAAGCTAGAAGAGGGACCATTCCTTTCCCATGCACGTGAAGCACGGATACTTCTGTGACTTATTTTGGTAGAAAAAAAGATGTGTAAACTTTGCTCATAATATTAAGCGCTTCCTTTTTTATGATTAAGAAACTTCAGTGATATTCAAAATTTTAAATCAATGGCGCAAAACCAAAACAGGATCGGAGAAGGATGTGCAGCGATATAGAATAAAGTTTTATCGTACCTACTTTTGCATATCTCATAGCACGGCGCGAATGAATGATTTCCCCTTTAAGCAGAAGCTTTGCCAACAAATTGCTTGCTGAAAAACGGAAAAAATAGCATTTGGGGACTCGGGGAGTGACGGTTTAAAAATTTAACCGCTCTGAACAGAAGAGCCGAAATTTTGTGTCAGTGCAATTTAAGAAAAAATACTTTTCATACTATCCATGTATACTATATCATTTCTGGCAATAATGCGATTCCCATGGCCGGGAAAGGGGAAAAACGGAGTAGAAAAGGTGTCGGAAACAAAGGGGAAAGGCAATTCTGATATTTTTCCCGCGCGGAGCGCGGAAGCAAAATTTTGTATGAAGAGAGAAAAGAACATCTAATATAGGTGTTTATTCTTTTGACATGTTTGACAAAAAAGAAAAAAAAAAAAAACTAAAAAAGCTATAATATACCCTTCTTCCATTTTCTCCCTTCGCTTTTTCCTTTTCTCCCTTTTCCCCTTTTTTTTTTTTTTTTTTTGGGGGGGGGGGGGGGGCGACCGCCCCCGGCGCCCCCTGGCTACGCGCCTGCATACATGAACACCATGAATTTCTATTTATTCCTATTTTATTTATTTTTTTTTTCACTGGTCATGATGGTAGGCTGCGTGTCCCTCTTCAGCCACAGAATGTCCATCTGAGGGGTCAGTAAATAGTGAATTAATCTCGCGTTGTTAAAGGGGAATCCAGCCTTGGCCATAAAATGTTGTGTTGGGAAGGAGAAAAATAAATAAAACAGAATGGTGAAAGTTTGAAAGAAAAAAAAAGCAATAAGAAAGTTGGATTCCCCTTTAAGGCGTGACCATGCTCTTACGAATTTTATTTGGAAAGGGTCTTTTCATGGATGTCCGTTCGATTTTCGAAATATATATCGAAAAGAGTCGTTTTCATGACGTACTTGACGTCAAGAACATGCTGTTTATTATGAGCTGTATTTTTCATGGTCCTAATATGTACGTTCTATTCTTGAACTAGTTAGAATTTTGGCCTACTTTAATTTGTAAAGATATGAGTGCATAATACTAAATTGTATATTTTTATTGCGTAAAATAGGAGTCATATTTTAGGTCATATTGTACCCATGCAGTCAAAATGAATGGGTGAGGTAAAGTTAAAATACCGCTAAACAGAGGACAATTCAATGTTTACTATCTGATTCATGACCATTTTCATTCGGTCGTGTGCTTTTATCAAAGTATTATTCACTGTTTTTTTAATTGGATTTAATGGCTTTGATGATATTTCTTATTAACTAATTCATGATCGTCTTTTCGTGCATTTAATGCAATTTATTTTGTCAACTGTTCCTCGCAAACATTGATGGAATACATAATAGTTTAAGGCATTCCTGTATTTTTGTGTTGCATGCATAGCTGAGCGAGACTATTATAATAGGGGACGCTTTTCCGTTGGCGGCGGCGTCGTCAACATCAAATCTTAACCAATTAAAGGTCAAGTTTTTGAAATGTCATCATAACTTAAAAAGTATTTGAGCCTAGTTCATGAAAATTGGACATAATGGTAATCAAGTGTTAATGCACATCCTGCCAGAGTCAGGTCACGTGACAAAGGTCATTTAGGGATAATGAACTTACATGTAGATTATGTTGAAATGCCGTCATAACTTCGAAAGTATACATGGTATATGAACTTTGTTCATATTTGGACATAAGGATAATCAAATTTTACTAAATATCCTGCTTGAGTTTCAGATCACATGATTAAGGTCAATGTCACTTATGGTCAGTAAACTCTGGCAATGTTGGGAGTACATTTATTGATTTCCATCATATCTTTGAACGTTTATGGATCTGGTTCATGAAACCTGGGGTCCGTTGCATAAAACTTTTTACCTGAGAAAACTCAGGTTGTTTTTACCGGAGATTTTGCCCTGTGTTAAAGTCAATGGCAGAAATCAGACTAACCTTAGTGTTCAGTTTTTACCAGAGATTTCTCAGGTAAAAAGTTTTATGCAACAGTGCCCTGGTCATCATTTGTAAGTTACAGGTCACGTGATCAAGGTCAAATGTCATTTAGGGTTAATGAACTTAGATTATGTTGGGGAATCAAAATAGAATCTTAACCAAGGTTAAGTTTTTTAAATGTCATAACTCTGAAAGTATATCTAGTTAATGAAACTTAGACATAAAGGGTACGGTATAATCAAGCATCATTAAACATCCTTTGTGAGTTTTAGATCACAAAAAGTCATGACCAAGGTCGATGAACTTTGGCCTTGTTGGGGTTAGTTGTTGAATTGTCATCATAGATTTGAAACTTTATGGATCTAGTTCATGAAATGTGGACATACGGGTAATCAAGTACCACTGATCGTCTTGCACAAGTCTTCGGTCACACGATCAATGTCGAATGCAAACGGGTCGAATGTCATTTAGAGTCAATGAACCATGGACCTATCCATGAATGAACATAGTACTTTATCGTCCGATGAATGTGTTTTTGTTAATTAATATTCTTTAGTCATTCTTAAACCCAGGATTGCTGCTATAGTGAATAGCGTAATGCAGGCGAGACTGCTGCAGAGGCCCTGCGCCTGTTGTTGAAAAGGAATACCTTCTCTTCTGTTTCTCAGAGCTTTCTTAAAGTGAATCCATTGGCTTAAGTATTGACTTGCTATGATTGTACAAGTTAATACTTGGTTTATATTTGGTTGAAAATGAAATGAAATCTATTTTTTTTAGGGAAGGGGGTAGGGAGGGGCCTCCTTTCCCCTTTTTTTTGTTTGCTGATATCCGAAGAAATCGAATAACGGTCTGTATCCACCAGAATACCTCACATTATTATGCAGTCCAAGGTCCGCCTATGTTTTCTTCAATGATCATGATGATCGTCGACCAGGAAATCCACACCCAAACTTATTATCTCACCCAGCCCTCCACATTACATCAATGTCAAATGATTCGCACGACATGTTGCATTGTGGGACTTCGAAATTTCCCGCGAGAAATCAAGAAGCCGAAATGTATTCCGGGGAAAGCGCCCTCTATATGTCTGGCTAGTCCCAAGTGAGAACACGAAATCCTAAACCAGAAAGATGGATTATGGTCGGGCGCCTTTGATTAATCTCATAATCCGTTTCGAAGTGAGAATAGGATTACGCACATTCGTGTAAAATTCTTCATTTTGAATTAGAAAAAAAATACAAAGGAAAGACGGGGGGGGGGGGGATCGTACTCCATCCCTTTATGCTAATGAAATCACCGGTGATAGCAATCCTTTTACTTTATCGGTGTACTGTTGGAGTAAACTCTGTTTGTTCAAATCATAGGAAGGGATTATATATCAAATTACGGAAATGACCATGAAAATGGGACGGTGTGTTCATTATCAAAGTCGATTCGCTCATGCTCATTCTTGAAAAAACTACGGTGCATTTAATCGCTTGAATAACTTTGATATGAAATATTCCAAAAAATTCCTTTTATTTTGCTGAGTAATCTGCACCAAATATTAGAAGGGAAATCTCACCCTAACAAAAAGTTTGTTGTAAAAATACCACAAAGTTTGGTAAAGGTTTGAAGAAAATCCATCAAAAATTTAGAAGTTATTAGTATTTGAGTTTTTAAAGAATATTTTATCGTCATATGTCAACAGTTGCCCATATGTCATGTATGTTTTATAACAAAATGCACAAAATTTATACGACTAAAGTATATTTCTATCAGGAGCGGGTGCAAAATGATGTAATGAAGGTACAATAAAAACCATTTTAATATTTTATTTTGAGAAAATGGTATTTCGTTATAGCTTTTCGTCACGGTGAACTTCCCCTTAAAAATGAAACAGTAGAAAAAATATTGAAACAGTTGTCTTGTATTTCTGCTCATTCAGGGGATGGTATTGTTTTTCTTTAAATCATGCCGATTCGAGGGAACTCAATTCTCATGTTTACTGGACTTAACATAAATTTCGATATCCGTCTAGACGTAGTGTAATCTCCACGCTTTTCAATAAATTCCTTAAATCTCCCTTCCTACATGTCATGCATGTCATGGTCTTATAGTCAGATAGTTCATTGACCATGTTCATCGCATGTTTCGAGTATGGCGACAAAACTGCTAAAAGTTTGCCGCCAAACGCAGAATATTTCAGATCCGATGTGAAAAATGAGGATTTCTCTTGTTACTTGAGAAGGAGGCGGGAAGAGGAAGGACGAGGAATGCAGAGGAGGAGGGGGAAGGGTAAGTAAAGCATGCGCAATCAACACTATCAAGATCTTCATTGGAATGGAACCTCGGCGGAGTCATGGAATTCTAAAGCTGCAACTCAGTAGTCTTGACTATTAAGAATTATCTGATCATGGTGACGGGTAAGATTCTTCGAGATTTCATTATTTTCATATATTTGAGGGGGGGCGGATATCCTTTGGCATTACTGTTGTTCTTGGAAGATGAAGCCCCCCCCCCCGCTCATCACGTTGATGTGGAAAATATACTTGTTGTCTGTCCTCCCCCTCCTCTTCTTTCTTGATCAGTTTGAGTGGTAACATTGAGGGTGTGATTGCGCCCTTATGATGCGTGATGCAGAGACTTGAAGCAATGGATTCCTTCATACCCGAAGAAGACCTAGACATGGCTAAAATTTGTACTGCATTTTGTATGCAGAATTTTCATTTACTGCTGTTGTTTAAATATCTGAAACGAGCCAACCAGCCCGTTATTAGCTTCTCAAAATTTCGTATTTCATTGCCATTCCTCTATCCTCCATCGCAAGCACTTTTAAAGAGGAAGCCATTGGGTGGCTGGGACTGAAATCGAAACCAGAAGACACTTGCCGGTGAACGAATCTCAAGTCTCCACTTCAGGATCCTTAAAGCAGGACTTAAAAGCACAAAACGAAATGAAATGATAAAAAGATGCAATATAGATTGAAAATGAGAAGATGAAAATGCGATATGAAGATTAAGGCGAAGAGTGTTGGAAAGTGAAAGATCCGAAAGACGCCATTTCCTAGACGAAGATACTGAATAGGGTGACTCTGTTTTCGAAGTTTTGCACCTGCAGACGGGAAGGGTATCGGACCATTCCCAACGGGGAGATGAAGAGCTAGATAATGGCTGTTGGGGCACGACCCATTCCATCAGCTACGTGTGGAGTTTAACCTCTGTACTTTTTTTCAGTTGCCCAAGAAAAAAAGACCATTGTGCTCCGAAAAGCAGAATTAAAAAAGGGTCATTGACATCATGATTAACTAAAAAGCTTATAAAAAAAGATGCGTTTTAATTGAAAAATGTATCATCTAGAGTTACACGATCGATCCAAATATCAGATTTCGTTTTACTTTCATCTAAACCAGGTTGACATTAAGATGGACCTTTTACTTTAAGTCAAGTCCTTTCATGATCGTCAGTCGAAGTCAAAAACAAATTACGAATGTCTGCTGATTAATATGGCTGCTTTGAATACAGAGCGATTTGAGGATATCCAACCTATACTATTTGATGAATGAGACGTGCCCTCGTTATCCGGTTATCTCAATATTTGGTTATTAATATTGGGTGTGCTTAATCTACATAGACCCACAATTAACTCGAAGAGGCCCTCCGACGATTGCCCTTTTATGAGTACCATTCATTAACTAATTTGAATAATGCACTTTCCTCGGGGTTACGTCCCATTGCTCTATAAAATTGGTATGCACTCATTCACGAAACTACAGTTGTGGATGTACAATCCAGGCTTTCGCAATAGGGAGTTTTCGCTTTTACCAACGGGGAAACTCTCTCTGCAACGCATCAATTCCTTTGAAAATGCAATTTAAAATCACAATGGAGAGCTGAGAGACTCTTGTTGGTGGACTAGGACAGCAGATCATCCGTAGATTTGCCGCGGAAGAACAATTGCAAAGATGTCGTTGTCCAGAGTCAAGAGATTCAGATGTTGTCCCCAGTGCAACAACTTTCGACAAAAGCCTCTCAGATTGTGATTTGACAAAGGAATTGGTTCGTTGTAGAGAGTTTCCCCGTATAGTCAATGCGAAAAGTCTGGATATCAATTATCTTTGTGACTTCCAAGCTAGGAAGGGGGGGGGGGTGGACACAGTTTGGACCAACCATAACATCTCTTGAATGAACCGCTGTTTGTAAGACACCCCCACTGGCGGCCTATTAAATGGATTTTTTTTTTTTTTAAATATCTATTACACGTTAATGGCATTAGGTGCAATTCAAAGGAGATCTCCGCCATTAGGCCTTTAATATTTTGATTACTTAGCAGGGCCTCGGAACAGTTTCCAAAGTGGGGGGGGGGGGGCTGACAATGCAGAAATCACAAATTGTCATTTTTTACGTCTTTGTACATGGTTTTGGAAAAGTGGGGGAGCTGAACGCCCAGCCCCCCCCCCCCCGCTTCCATGGCCCTGCTTAGAAGATGCAAGATTTGAGATGAACATTGATATACTAGTAGTGATTATTGGGAGAGGGGGAGGTACCAGACTAGTAATGATTTCCTTTGTCTTTGGAAATATGAGCGAGAATTGGAAATTAAGAAATTCGTAAGAGAACATTTTTTTTAAGAAAAAAAAAACAGGAATTACCATTTTGTAAATTGCCCCCTCTGTCGGAGCATGCAAGCTAGGCCACTAGCCAATGGCATTTCTCTGTCGGCAAGAGGATCGAAGTGGGTCTGCAAATTGGGGAAAATACGAAAAGTGATATTTACGAGGCCGTATCACATTGCAAGCCCTAGCCTTATCCGGTACATGGTAATTTTGTTTAATGTAATGGTTCAACTGATTGGGATATTCAGTGCACGTCTGGCTTTTCATTTCTGTATCAGGTCACAAATGCTTAACAATTCACCAGGGTGGAAAGTAGTCTACAAATGTAGACCCACATCTGCAGTGTGTGTACCTCAGCTGATTCAACGAGTCTGCATAGCAGACTAGGTCTGCTGAGGCTGCAGAAGTGGAATGGCTCGCTTCGCTCGCCCTTTCAGGCTGGTTTGCTTCGCAAACCAGTAGCAGATCCCACCTCACGAGCCATTCAGAGTCTGCATAGCAGACTAGGTGGAAAGTAGGTAGGACAAACGGAGAAAGAGGGAGATATGCAAAGAACAATGAAGCAGGAAGAAGGGAGCGGGATGAAATGGCATGAGAACATGCGGTAGATCGAATGAAATTAAAGTTTTTACTGCTTTTATCTTTTTAATATGCAAGGAAATGCTCCAAAATTATAGAAACACGACACAGGGTGTGAAATTAGGCACGCTGTGTTCTTTCTTACTTTTCGGGATGGCCTTAGGGTCCCTAGGTATTATTGAGTGGTCGTTTCTAGGTCGGTTTTTATCAATCAATTCCAGTATGGACTCTCTATTTTCTCCTCATTCATCCTTACATTGAAGAGTATTTTTGTCAAAGGTAACCCTTTCCCATTCCTATTCGTCGGCTTACTTCAACATTATTTCGGGTACTGTGAAAGTAGTGTCGATTCACGATCAGCAGCGCGATTGTCTTGGAACACATGTTAACGGATCATGGTCTTGCAATTGCTGTCCACGATCTAGCGACCCAGAATAATAATATATTTGCCTCGGCTAGAGGCAATGTAAGGACATACCGAGACACCAAGAGATGCTCGATGTCTCCAAAGTCAACGTTTCGATGTCAGGGCTGACATGATTTAAAAAAGAACCCTTGTATACATGATAGACCTACTTGTGTTCCCTAATTAGTAAAGTTACACTCTACAACCAACCGAAATTTTGAAATAAAGAATGAGAAAGCATAGGCTTGCATGATGTACTTGCATGATGCAAGGAATCGCCTTTGGAGTGCCTTCCATTCCTTCAATAGTCGATCAATACCGCCAATTCTGCCGCGTGTACGTGTGTGCGTGTGTGAGCATGATGTGCGCCCCTCTCTTGGTTCGCGACGCGCATTAAGGTTCTGGCATTTCACCGGATATGTTTCTTGGTCACCTAATGAAAGTATTTGTCTCCGAATTTGCATACATTGTTTAGAAACTTTAAACCTTAAGTGATTGTGGCCGCTTCAAATTTCAAAAGACCAATCGATACTTAACAAATTTGTCCCTTGTGTTATATGATTGTCTTAGCTTTTCCCACAAAGAAGGCTGGTAGAGTAGCGGTGGGAAAAATCGATGCTCTTCCCTTTTCAGATTTCATTTTTGGTGAGTTATAATGTAATATATTTTCAAAAGTTACTTGGGATTTGAGAAATTCTAGAAGCAGATTGCCCTCGAGTTCGTTCTGTCCTCTAAAATCACCTGTAATAGGAACTCGAAGGAAAACGCAAAGAAAACCACAATGAAATAATCGAAAGCTCCCGATGTCCTCTTGGTTGTCCGAATTTGATACTGAACACAAGAAATTATTAAGAGATTTCAACTCATTAATAACAGCAAAAGAACAATAACGGAAATAAGAAACAATTGATTTTTTTTTCAAAATAATAAATGAATAATAGTAACCAGAATGCGTACATGGTACAGTTTTTAAACAGAACACAATTAATACCGAGCTCCGAATAACATCAGCATCAGGTTTTATGTTTTAAAAAAGGTGAGATTCGAAAATCGCATGACATTTAAAATGACTTGTTCCTTTGTCCAATTAAAAAAACCTTAATACGTCACGTATTTGCCAGCAACAAAGCCGTTGCATCTTGGCAAACTTACAGATTGAGTATTAATTATTGTCCACCCTTGATTTTGTTCAAATCTCTTCCGCATCGGCCATCAAGACAGTGGTCGTCATACATAAAAAAAAATCACTCCTTGAATGTAAATTCATTGCAGTGAATACTTTGTGATGGAAATGACCAGTGCATCTTTCTTAAATAAAAGTTCCACGACGGAGAAAAATCGACTTTATAAACATTGCTGAGTGCTTTTCATACTCCTTTATGATCAGCACTCAATATCGACTGATATATGATTGAAGCAATAGGCATCTGTTAGTGATAAGGCATTGCGTTTTGAAACCAATAAAATTACTGCAGCCATGAGTCAATGCAATAATGAATAAAATCCGATTTGACTCAAATGGTTATTTTAATAGAACGATAGTGTGACATTATTAAATAGACATAGTGCAAACCAGTTTCGTTTAGAAAGGATATTGCAGCCGACAGGTAGGCTTACCTGCTTTAACCCAAACATTTCTACGAAGTATAGCAAAATGCTTACAAACACAGCGATCGAGAACTTTATGTTTTTTTTAAGTGTTCAAATCCTGCTGGACTCAAAGCATGTAAATATTCACCTTTGACGTCCATGGGGGAGGGAGATGTGCCACATATAAAACCAAATAATTCGACACGACTATTGCACCTCAAGTCTATTCATGCAATACTTGTTTTTCAAATATAGATGATGATTACTTAACTTTCACAAGAGGTATACGATATGAGAGTGCGTAAGACCGACGAAATAAGTTATTTGTTATTTTTCAGTCCCGACTGCAGAGGCCTGTTGCATAAAACTTTTTACCTGAGAAAACTCTGGTAAAACTGAAAACTAAGGTTAGTCTGATTTCTGCCATTGACTTTAACACAGGACAAAAACTCCGGTAAAAACAACCTGAGTTTTCTTTGGTAAAAAGTCTTATGCAACACCTCCCAGGAGTTATCCGTTTGGTATTGCTTGGCTATAGCTCAGTCACATTTTGCTCTACGGCGGCTATACGGCGAGTCGAAAACGGCTGTTTTGACTCGCCGTACGGCCGCCGCGGCGTAGAGCAAATGTGACTAAGGTATTAGTACCAGCAGGGGTTTTGATATCGGGGATATCTAATGCGATGGCTAAAATCAGAATACTAAAATGTAACTGATTTTTAACACATTTTGTCAACGCTATAACCCATTTTGAATTCAATTCAAAGCTACATTCGAAGAAAACATGAGAAGAACCCCTCCGAACCAGAGAGTAAAACTGCAGTTGCAATCCACTCGAGTCTCAGGATGTTGTTTCGCCGATTTTTTCCTCAACTATTGATTCTGTAACGGTCTCATCTTTCCGACCTCATCGATTCTTTCATAGATATTCCCAAGGGCCGCCAAAGCAGTCTCGGATGACGCAGAAACAGACAAGAAGGGAAGAGCAAGTCAATAGTATCACTTTTCTTCAACCCAAAATTCCTCTTTCACTTCGAGGGCTCCTCACAATTAAACGGTGACATATCCCAGAGACCTGCAGGCAAAACTGCATTTTTTTAATCAATTGCCACCAAAGAAGTCTATCGAATGGCGGGAAAGGGACTTTGCCAAAATTCATTTTGATATACTGACAGCAAAGCCCGATTGCCCATGTAAGACATTCGAGTACCGCATGAAGTCTCTGGGCGGCGCAAGGGGGGGGGGGTGGCGCCCATTTGATTTTTGTAGTCCGTGTAAGAGATACATTAGAGTACGATATAAAGGCACTGGGTTGGAGAGGGGGCGCCCATTTGTTTTTCGCAGTGAACAGAAGGGAAGAAAATAGCAGACAGTGGGGTTAGGCTGAGCGACTGGTGAACCGTTCTTATATATGCGGTAAATAATCACCAATGACCATAATGGTGAACATCAATTACCGCAAGAATGGATCACCAGTCGTTCCTAAAATCGCTCTTAAATTACTAACAGATTCATGAAACGCCCAGGATTTTTGATATAACTGCCCTCGTCTTGATTCTAGAGAGCCCTACATGTCTTAAGTGTCAGTGGCGTAACAGGCGGGGGGGGGGGGGGGGCAGGGGGTGGGCAGAGGGCAAGCTGCCCCCCTGGCGGATTTCACTGGGAAAAAGAAAAAAATACAAAAAGTACCAAATATCTTAAAATACTAATACACAGCATGAATAGCAGGAGAGGGATATAAAGTCAAAAAGATATGACTCAATAGCGGGAAAGTAGGAGAAAGAGGAAAAAAGAAACGGGAAATAAAGGTAGAGCTCAAAACTAGATTGGAAAATCAGAATATGAAGAAAAGGGACAAGAAAAAAAAAGAAAAACTTAATAACACGTCCGGGCTGCCGAGGACTGAATAATATAAAGAACGTTAAGAAAGGTGGATGGCGTCTATTATTTTTCTTGCTATAACGCTCGCCGCAATTAGGGCAAAAAATCCTTAGCCAAAGGTTAGCCGAGGGCTAGTTATATTCCCCTATATTATGTTATAACCAAAGTAAAGCTGTACGCCGGCTAGATTTACCGTAAAAAGCCCCTCAATGTTTACTTGGCTAAATTTCCAAAGCTACTATTACATAATTAGAATTTGATTTCAAAATCTTTCTATAAAAGGCAAAATTTTTCTTGCTCGCTGGCGACTTTTACAAATTTTTCTACATTCGCTATATGTTGTGCTGCCTCAACATTTTTCGTTTGTTATCCACAACTGCGTTAAAGTTAGTATATGTGGTGTATGTACCCTGATTTGATAAAAAAATGGTCATCTGCAATGTTTTAAAATATCACGAGGTTCCGGGGGCTCCGCCCCGGACCAGTGGCTTAACCAAGGGGGGGGGGGGCACAGGGAGCATTTGCCCCCAGAGAGTTGCCCCTCCGAAATTTTGAAGAAAAAAAATGTATAGTAAATGTTATCATAAGCATCCTACTAAAGCTGCAAAGTGCTTTAAAACAACATTTTTGTACTTTAAATTTGAAAATTGTCTCATCAATTCAAAGTTAGCTCCCAACAATTTGGTCACTAACATCGATCTTTCCGGTCATAACATAAAATTTAAAATGTCGCTCGCGCTACGCGCTCGCAGATACTGTTGACTGAGATATGTAAAATGTACGTTCACATGGGGCTTAAAAATCCAATGTTCAAGTCAATATGCCTCTAGCTATTAGACATGTTAGAGGTTTCATTATTCGTTTTAGCGAGATACACATCCTGCGTATTCATAATTTTAAATGAAATATTTTCAGCGAATTAGATAGCTATCCAGGTCATGATTACAAAAAGTGCTTATAACGTCCAGCTATCATCTCAGGATATCAAAAATTTTCAGCTCGCGCTTCGCGCTCGCATTATTCATTTGAAGAGATATAATCTTCATGACCAAATGCAAAAAGCTAGTCCTTAACAAGTCAGTAGGGACTTCATTTGAAGTAAATTAGCTCTTGCATAGCACCGGCCCAAAAAGTTCTACAACCGAGTACAAAAAAGATGAAAGTAAAGGAAAGGAAGATGAACAGTATAAAGATATGATGTTATTTTCTGACTACTACGTCAAAATTAATCTCAAAGCTAGATTCTAGTGTAAATGTGATTTTCTTTTTTCTCGCTCGCTCGCTCGGGACTTATCATTAAGCAACTTTTTTTCTGCGCACACATGCATGTTGTGCTCCCCTCTTTTGTGTACTTATCACGCATTGAGATTCGCCCAAATGCTCGGGGTAGAATCATAAAATATCCTGTTCATGATATGACCGGGAATTTTTTTGGCTCTTGCTAGCCCTGGCCACCGACCCCTGTTACGCCCCTGCTGAGTGTAGTTTGTTAGGAAGTGAAATTATGAATTATGTGTATCAATATGGAGATGGAAATACTAGTTTGAACTGATTTTTATATTTAAAGTATGGCACATGAGACCCCACAAAATGAAAAAAAGTAATTACTGAATAACTGAATACTATGATAAACTTATTGATAAAAGAAACGGACAAGGGTCGAGGAGCATGACCAAACACACTGAATATGCGTTCGTGTTTAAAATGTATCAGGGTGCAACGTTTCAGGCAAGGGTGAATAGGTAATGTACGTGGACCGGGGGGGGGGGGTGCGTGTGTGTGTGTGTGTCAAGTTTGTAGAAGGTCCGCCTCTTGGTAGAATTTTGAAAGCCGCATAAAATGACGAAGCTTGTTGTCATTCTTAGAGAGCAACGCGCAGATACCATTCAGAAGATCAACATGCAATAGGTATTTAAATGGAAGTCGAGTAGAAAGTTTGACAACTATACCCCTGACTTTTAAGGAAATAAATTGCTGGTTTCTTTGAAATTCGGATAGCGTTGAACTTAACATCATCTCTCTGCGCATTTTGAATCTATTGTCCAAATGGTCTTTGGACAGCGGCAAATTAGCTCAAGTAAGGCAGCGTGTTTTTGTTCCAGATAAATCTAGGTCTGATACCAAAGACGGAGCTTGTAGTCATGTCCTCTTGATAGATAACAACGAACCAAAAACAATAAATACATAAATGAGGCGATAGCGACAATGAGACTCCTCGATTATTCATCATCGGCGGGCCTGTCGTGCAGCGAGATTAGAAGAGTGGTGATCGCGTTTCCGGGGGACAACGAGATCCCGACAGGTAGACGGACCTTTAATTAAACCCTCGATGACATGATAGTTTACCAGTCTGACAATTCATACAAACAGACACATTTTGTTTCAGAAGATCAGATAGCCAGTTCAGTCAAAATAAGGTTAGGATTTTCATGCTGAATATTGAACGGTTTCACGGAATTCTCACCCGATTCTTGTAATAGAATCATAAGAGGGGGGGGGGGGGGGTCAACATTTAATTTTTTAAGTATAAGAGACAAAATGAGGAACTTAAGTCACTCCCTGGAATGTAACAAGAACAAAACAACAAAGCAAAATGTGAAAGAAAGTGGGATATAAAATGGGAATTATTCACAAGGAAAGACACGCAATGCATCTATAGAGTGCAATTAAATGATTTATTCAACCGTTTGCATTGTGATTTAATGAAGATGACCTAGAAACACAGTTAAGCACAAAACCGTCCCTTCAACCAAACCAAAGTAACAGAGACGGAGACACACTTAAAAACAAAAGAAAAAAATATATGAAGACCCATTTCTCGTACTTGTCGATTCGAAAATAATTGCCAGGCCGAGCTCCATATTTCCACATGACAGTGCATGGTGTTTAATGCTCCGAAGAAAAATAATCAGAGAGCGCTGCCAATCAACGGCTTCCATTCCCTTCGCTCGCGTCTAGCTCATATCCAAGGGATCCCGATTAGAGTGAACTCTCTCACATTGTATTTCATTATCCCTTCCTTCGCCTGCCGAAAACAAAATAGGCAAAAACGTTTGTATCTTTAATTGTAACAGTTTTGAATTGTATTAATTTATTTGGTATTATGCAATCACACTCTAAAATATATATGCTTATCATAATTATTTACCCGTTTTGATAATGATAATCACGACAATCAAAGACATTTAATTTGCTCATCAATGAATGATATATTTCTTATGTTTGATAGCTTTTATTGTGTTTGATCAATTTAGACATTTTTTGGCATACTTTATCAGTACCCTTTCCCCACCCTGTAAGCATGTAGCAAAATTATTGCTTAACGCGAATTTTCAAAATTTTGTCCGTGAGGGCGCCTGGGACTTTATGACAGTGCCGTATACGACACGAGGGCATTTTATAGCAATTATTTAGCAGACGCTTCCCATAACGCATCTTTTTATCAAACGCCCTTCATAATTATAAAAGCAACCTTTGTCGAAAATCGGTAACTCAAAACAGCAGTGTCGTCCTGGACTATGGACAAACGTCACAACAATTTTTTTTGTCTGGTCCAAATCTTAAGACGATGTGATGTTCTTGTCCACCAACTTTCGATATAGTGACATCTAATCTGGCCATTGTGATATGACGGACATTTTCAATAGATTCTGAATGTCGCAGAAGGCACCTGCAAAGTGGATGCTAAATACGCTACTGTTACACAGCAAAAACTGTGGTGTTAATCGGTGTATACATAGAGGACCACACCAGTTATTTTACACCGCGGTGTTAAATTTGTGGTGTTAGTTTTATACCTATAGGTGTAACAACACCTATGGTTGTTACATTTACACTCTTTGGTGTTATGTTCAATCTCTAGGGTGTTATTTTAACACCTCAGGGTTTGGTCCTCTATTAACACCAATTGGTGTCAATTTTAACACCACAGTTTTTACGGTGTAGGTCGTTGAGAGCACCAGCTTTTCCACATCTCTCCGTCAAAAAATAGAAAGAATACTAAGAGCAGTTAAACAAGACCGGGCCACCCCCCCCTCTCCCCCATTTGGATACACTGATTAACAAGAACCTCTAGTATCCGAAGACCAGCCAGCGTGCTTGGTTTAAAAACAAAATGGCAATGGCGCTAAAGCTTTATCATAATATGGGCTTGTTTTTACGGAATGATGGGAAACTTTTCTTATAGCTCTCCCTCTGTTTCCCCTCTCTCTCTTTAGGCTAGAAAATAAGGCAACTAATTTAACATTGATTGATGCCCGCCTCCTTTGTATCGGAATGGCATGCCAGAAAGGTGATATTTTTTTAGCCATGGTACCTATGGTCGGTAAAACAATAAAAAACAGATAAGGTTCGAAAAGTGAAGATGCATAGAGCTGGATGGAAAAAAAATCATTTGTTTTGGTGATTTTTCCTCATTAAACGGAAAAACAAAGACTTGAAATATATTGACTTGTGTTGAGGCGCAGAAATCGAAGATAATTTATTTTTAGGACAAATTTTCGGGAGTTTTGATTTGTTTGTTTGTTCTTGAGCCGAAAAATTGGAATTCTGTTTTCGTTTAGAAGATAATTTAAAGTTTAATTATGTTTTAAAAAAGGTTAATGTGTAATGATGTGGAATATTTATTTTTATTGAGTCGTTTTGTGAATCCAGAGCCTTTGTTTTTTATATATAATATTTATAAACTATAAATTTTTCAGTGGAAGTCCAAACAGAAATAAGATACGGATATGACAAAATCTATGAACATGTTAGACCTGACATTTTAGCGTAAACTAGCCAAAGAATGATAATTTTTTTGGCTTCCCCCGCATTATGCTCCATGATATAATGCAATTTGTTTCATCATGACTTTATTCAAGTCCAAGACAATGATATAATATGTACATAAAGAGACCTAATATTCATGGACAAATATTTTGGAATTATGGTAATTCATGCCACTATTTGATAGAGATATCTTACCATCGATCCATCTGATGCTCGTTTTGTATTTTCTCTTTTTTTGAGAGAAAGAGAGAGTTGGTTTAAGGGTTTCTTTCTGTACAATAATTATCATGAATCTATCGATCATAAACGAAAATAAATTTGAAACGGGAATAATCCAGAAATTGCATGCTTAGGTGAAAAGTAGAAAGCAGTAGACCAAGAGATTACTATGATAATAAGCTCTGATGTGGTTTTGTAAAATCATTAATTTGAACTGCGAGTGACATGAACAGAGAAAAGGTTAGCTGACAATATCTAAATAAAATACACTTTAAAAAAAATGAAATATCAAAGATTGTCTGATTTATCTCGTAAATAATTCTCCTTGCTTTTTTTGAAAAATAGATTTATGTCGTATTTATATCATACTTGTTTTGCTACATTGTGGTGGCTTTATATTTCTATTGAAACTATAGAATATTTTGGAATAATCAATACTTTTATGATTTTGTGCACATCGAATTGTTCTCAAAACAGGAGGCCGTTTTATAAAGCTGTTCGTAAGTCACAACTGGCGACTGTTTCTTGTGCTAAAATGATGTACCCCGATGTAGCCGACCTAGAGCCTAAGACATGTTCCGGTGGTGAATGAAGTCGAAGGTTACTTTGTGAATAGCTTTCGAAGACACAAGACCCAAAGTCACTCATGCAAATGAAAATTAGTTTATATCCTGATTTTGGTTCTTGTTTAAGCAGGTTTGATAGTTTCATTCATGTGGATATGGAAATGTACATATGATATGAATATACATCTGCCGTAGATATGAACTAATTTCGCATCTCTTTATTGCAGGAGACAATAACATTTGAAACGTTAAATCACTGAACCGTCTGAAAATAATCTCGTGCAAAGATCGAAATAACGAACTTCAACCCCTCTCATTCTTTTTAAATAATTAGTTCTGACTTCAATTTTCTATATAATTCGTACAAAATATAATCTCATTCTGATATAGAATTGTGATTGGAGCATTTGGTTGTAAATGCATTGTACTTGATTCATTTAAATCACCATACTCCCCCAAGCACGCCTCTGTTTCACTTTGAAATGTATTATGGTATCCCGGTCACGTACTGCAAGTTCTATCGCAATGTAGACAGCATGCCTATTTAAATCTGAGAAATGCAGTATCGCACATCGCGATGGTTATCAATCTTAATGCTCGTTGTGAAAGGGTCACCCTTGTGGGGTCACAACACTCTTTCAACCTTTCAAAACATTCATAAAATGGAAAATCGTTCCGTTGTTCATTACGTCCGAAGCCTTCAGTGATGAAAGTGAATGGCATTGCTGGGGGCTCTCCGGAGCTGTCAATAAAAAGAGATGTGTTTGCATCCATTTACAACAATTGGCTTCTCATTCACTCGCCTGGAAAAGGAGGCCCATCAATGATGATCGACCTTTAAAGGACATTCTGTCATCCATTCCATTTTCATGTTTTCTCAAACATTCAGACAGCTGCCCCATTCATTCTTTTTGTGTAGCCTTCAGCTGTCAAGAAAAATAAGTCAACATGTTGTGTTTGCGAAGAAATTAAGTTGGCAAACCCACACATTTTGATTATGAGCGATACAGGTCACATATCTATTATTACTTGAGTTGACCAGTCAAAAAGTATTTGATGAGTTTGATTCGTATATATTACCAAAAAATGTACAATGCCTTATATACATAGATATATATATATATGTTTTTAAAGCCTTGATCATAGTACCTTTGTCGATATGTAAGTCAGTTGTATGATTTAGTCATGTTTGTAAGTTAAGATCTTGTCCAGTACAAGGGGCGATCATTTTTCAGGTACCAGGTTTTTTTGGGGTCATCTTAGACTTAAGAATCTGGATAATAGAAGATCAAAATAGTAGAGTGAGAGAAACCAAATAAGACTGGGTAGAGATAGAAAGAGACAAAGGGATGAAGAGAGAAAGGAAACGAAGGAAAGGCGCCTCCCAGCAATATAGTTCTCGCTTCCACGACGCTCGACGAATTCAAGTAAATTCAAGTAACACAGTAAATGTATTGAAAATGTCGGTGAAAATATCGGAGGTCTTTATCGTTGTCAAAAGTCAACCAGAACAGCGGTTTCGTCCTAAGTTTTGGCGTTGACGAAAAAATTCAAATGTGTCATTAGTCCAGAGTCCAGGACGAAACTGCTTTATTGATTCACCAATTTTCGATAAGGACTTCTTGACTCTTCATTATCATGAAGGGCATTTGATGATACATTTTGTATGTACTTGAATCCACCATGCATCTTTGAAAATGAAAAATCCTCATTATCAGCATTATATCCAGAACCGATCACCAATACGAGGCCATCAGTATCCATTCACAATACAGAAAATGCAATTCAAGCCGCTTACTGGAGATGGACATGGCCTCGAGACAATACAGAATTTCGAAATTGATAACAGTTTGTGCTCAGACAGGACATCGTGAAATGTTATATAAAAGGAAGATACAAGAACGTATAAGATTAGGAAGATATATAGCTGAAGATTCCATGCCCATGCATGATGAGTATTACAGCTTTCGACAGTTCTCTTTTTTTTTTTTTTTTTTGTCAGCGTCGCTTGACATTTAGTTTATTTCTGGAATATTACCATGATTGATGATGCTTCTCTTTGGTTTCCTCAAACGATAATCATACTCGAGTCTTATCAAATCTTCAAGATCCAGAATCTATATTGGTTTTCGTCTTCCTATTAAGGAAATCAGTTATACGAATATCTATGCGTCAAAAAGATAATCATGCACAGTGTTTGCTAAACCGAGTGGCGTACTGGTGTGGTTTTGTTTTGGGAGGGGAAATAAATTCAATGGCGAACCATTGTGGAGCGTTGTGGCCGAGTGGATTAGTCTCCGAACTTTGAAACAGAGGGTCGTGGGTTCGAATCCTGCAGTCTAAAAAAATGAAGTGCTAATTTAGCTCTTAAAGAGCGTGTATAGTGACTGCACTTCGGAGTGCTGATTTGTCTAGTTCAAATTTGAACTAGACAAATCAGCACTCCGAAGTGCAGTCACTATACACGTTAAGAGCTGAATTAGCACTTCATTTTTTAGAGCGTAACCATGGTGTAATTTCCTTTGGCAAGACATTGATTGCACATTGTGCCGCACTTGACCCAGGTGACGTGAATGGGTACCCGGTAGAAAAAAAAACCTCGAATGCTCGAGCGCCCGATCAAGGTAGCCGTGCTAGAGCAGGGGTAATAATAATTGCAGGGCCTGCTGGGAGAACAGTTTTCGGAACTGAAGTGGCTACCCTGGGTAAATATGCCGTTATTATTATTATTATAACCCAGACATATTATATTAGTAAATCTAAAATACATGGATTTGTAACCAGTTGATCTCTGGATTTGATTTGAGTTTCAGTCCCAAATGAATAAAGTTCCAATCTTTAAAATTAGAAAAATGGCATGTAAATCGAACTAGATTTACAAAATATCCATGAAATCGTTAAATCATTGTGATTGTTTTTTCAATTTGATATCAATGAAAATTATATAATTTTTCAAGCCAATTCTACTTCTACATTATGCTATACATATGAAATAGTTCACTTATTTGCAGATAATACAGTCATATGTTTAAGCACACCTAAAGTGTTGGGCAACATGCTGTCCACTGTGTTGGGTAATGCATGTTGGTAATATTCTGGGCAATTTATTATCATCCAGTTGAGCAATTTCATCACCCATTATTAGTTTTTACTACCCAAGTTTGGCAGAGTCTAATCAATAGTTATTTGGACAGTATGTTGCCCATGGCTGGTTTAAAAGTATATATATATATATATATATATATATATATATATATATATATATATATATATATATATATATATATATATATATATATATATATATGTATACAGTATTTTTTATGGGGGTGTTTAATCGGTTGAATTTTTGAGAAGCGGTACACAGCACCTAGTATTCAGCTATTCATTTTTATTCATATGATATATTCATATTCACGTTCATTGTTCATGTTGATATTCGTGACAGGTATAAACTCTACATCAAACATGGCAGAGAACTTGACCTAAGATTAAACATCCCGGTTTAGGAACATGAAGAACTGCGGGGTCGACAAGCCTCTCCGTTCCTTGCTTTTGTGTCAATAGCACAGAAAATGTATCTGGGACTTTTCAGTCTAGAAATCGGTTTTCAAGTGCAGAAACAGTAGTCGTTAGGGTGACAGGCTTATGCAGCGGTGCTTTAAATTCTCGAAAGTTGCCTAAGATGTCTTAACTGTCTTAGATAGCCGTTATTTCTTTCTTTCTTCCATTCGTTTTTACTCTCTCTTTCTCTCCCTTTCTTTCATAATTTCGTTCTTTCATATTTCTTTTAAAGACAGGAACTTTCTTACTGATATCTTATGCCATTTCGTATTTACTCAATCGTTTTGTTTTTAAAGATTGTAAACAAATTCAAAACTTTACGTAGGACAATGGAATTAGTAACTCGATCGTGAAAGATAATTGCGATAGATCGAGACGATGTATTCCACACACAAACAAGAAGATTATGGATAAACACGGGTAGTATGAATGCCATAAATCTCCATTTCATTTTATTTAGCGGCAAAAATGAGAATATCATCTGACTGGTAGAAATCTGCATCACCGGACCTAAACATGTTGAATGATTCAAATTACCGTTTCTGATAGGAAGTTATATAGTAATGAGCTATCATCTACACCTTTCCTCGGGTAACTGATATATCCTTTGTCTTCCGACGCTTTTAGTAGCTTCCGCCTAGAATGTATCCGTTTTCATGAAAGTGTTTTCTCTTGTTTCCCCTTTTCTTTTCATGTATGGTTACGACTTACAGATAACATACATGGTATACCAAGAAATAAGCGTTTACCGATTCGGGTTCTCTTGTAAAATGAATAATACGTAGGATTATCATTACCATTAAAGGAAATAAGATACCATACCATGCATACTGGCATTAATTAAACAGCCCTCTTATTGTGATTACAAGTAGAGGAATGTGCATCTTTCATGTTTTCTCTTCAACCTCCTTCTCCTAAGGCTATCCAGGCAGAAAATATTTACTGTACTGTTGTAAGTTTACTGTAATCTCTTGTTTAAGTTGTCTCTTAATTGTGTCCTATTTTATAAGTTATAATGGTTTGGTTGTATTTACCTTATACAAATCACAACAAAATACATTGCACACATCAACACTTACTGATGGATTACTATATTCAGAGCCATTGATATAATGCCTCTGTTCTTCTTAGATAATAATAATGATAATAATATTATTATTAAATAATGATGATGATAATAACAATATTGATAATACTACTAATAATAATAATGATAACAATAATCCTGAAAATAATAATAATAACAATAATAATAGAATAAAAAAATAATGAGCATGGTGAGTGTGAAAAAGCATCACCTTTCGCGCATGCGTATTATCCTTGATGAAACTATTTAGTGAAAATTTGGGAAGCTTCTGAAAAATCATGACGTTCTTTTCCCATGTTCATATCAAGTTTTGAATATGTTTTCAGTGTAAAACTTTTTTATTCTTCCCCTTTTTAAAAACAATCAAAATCTGCTTATTGTCTTTTAAAACAGACACACTTAAAATGTTGGGCAACATACTGTGTTGGGTAATGGTTGTTGGTAAAAAATATATATATACATTCTGGGCAATTATTATCCAATTGAGCAAATTTGTTACCCAATTATTATTTTTTATTACCCGGTTTGGGTGGATTTTAACCAATAGTTTTGTAGACAGTATGTTGCCCAGGGTTGGTTAAAAGTTGGGCATCTTTTGCCCAACTATTTTAATCTCCCTTTATTCTTGTTTTACGTAAACGCTCGTTATCGTATAAGAATAACCTTCATTATTTTTATCTTTAGCTTATTTCATCTTTTATTGGTAAATAAATCCAGTTCTTAATTGGTGTTGGTCAAGAAAGAATAAAATACAGGTGACGCCAAACAATATAATAATAATATTTTTGGAATGAATATAAATATTTATGGTGACAATGAAGTAACGTAGTTTATTCCTTCCCCATCCCCCTCAATCTTCTCCGTCTTAGTTCCTTCCTTCCTTCCTTCCTTCCTCCCTCCCTCCCTTCCTTCCTTCCTTCCTTCCTTCCTTCCTTTCTTTCTTTCTTTCTTTCTTTCTTTCCTTCCTTCCTTCCTACCTTCTTTCTTTCCTTCCTGCTTCCTTCTTCCTTCCTCCCTCGCTCGCTCCCTCCCTCCTTCCCTTCCTTCCTTCCTTCCTTCCTCCCTTCGTTCCTTCCTTCCTTCCTTCCTTCCTTCCTGCCTACCTTTTTTTTTCTTCCGTTTTTTTTAAATCTTCTTTCTGTCTGCCCTTCCTTCCGTCATTTCTTCTTTTTCTTTCTTTTTGTCTTTTTTTACCTTCTTTCAATCTCGCTAACAGGAATAATCACAATGTCTCACCATTTTTTTAACTCTGGGATAATGAGACATTTTCAAATAAACAACTGTGTCTGATCGTGATTGCTCCATAAACGAGCCAAAAGGAGATCTTTTTCAGTTGAAAAAGCACATTTCCGTGCTTTAAAAAAAGAAATGAAAAGGAAGCAACTCCCACGATATGACATTGTATGACGTCGTATAAGTCCCTCACAATCACTCTCTTCGAAATGAGAAACAAAACGTAATATTTGCTCATTTTTCTTTATGATTATAGAATGTCTTTCTCTATTAACCTTCTAACTGATCACGCATTCTCTGTTGGATCCCCTCCGAAATGAGTTCTAAATTACAGTAATTAGCCTTGAGGAAACACACTTCATTAGCAAGCAATCTTGGTGGGCTCCCGGGGTTATCTTCACTGATTAAAGTCCCAATCACTTCCTTTTTATATCATAGAAGTAGCATCAAGCATCACGATGAAGCATTTTATTTTGTTAGAATTGTTAAAATACAAAGTCTAGCAGTCCTAACTTGGAAAAAGCTAATCATATAGCGTAGACCTCGCCTCACCACATAATATTCGGATTCAAATAGTAATAGTAATAAAAATAATAATAATTGTAATAATAATTGTAATCATAATAATGGTAATTACAGGATTTTTATAGCACACATATCCACCTTGTCATGTGCTCAAGGCGCCCCTATAATACCCGGGCTAAGCTAGTCTACCGATTCCGGGGCTCATATTTTTTTTTAGGAATAACTTCATGCTGATGCCTATTTACTTCACCTGGGTTGAGTGCAGCATAATGTGGGTGAATTTCTTGCCGAAGGAGAACACGTCATGGCCGGGATTCCAGCCTGCGTCCCTCAGATTGAAAGACGAGAGTCTTAACCACCATTTTAAGTAACGTTATTGTGAGTATTTGCCCAAGACCGACAGTACTTATAATTTGAGAAATACATGCAATGACACCTTCATGATTTGACTCCTCAAAATGGCGCCCTACCAATTATCTTAGTGGTGACCCAACTTTAAAAATGATGCTGATAATTTTTTAGTGAGAATTTCCAATTTTGGAACTGATATTTTTGCTCCTTTGATTGTTGAAGAAGAAAATGCCGACCGATTTTAAATCCATGCTCGTGACCATGTTTACGACCCCCTTTATGGGCCCCGGTGGGTGTTTCATAAAGCTGTTCGTAAGTTAAGAACGACTTTAAGAACGACTGGTGATCCTTTCTTGTGGTAAACACTATATTTATTGAAGATGGTTTAGCGCGTGAGAAAGGGTTACCAGTCGTTCTTAAAGTCGCTCTTAACTTAAGAACAGCTTTATGAAACGGCTCCCATAGGTTCATTTGGAATTTGGTCCCAGATCCACCGCTGCTGTGTGCTTACTTATTTTGCTGCAATATCATTCCCGATGTTGCCCGAGTAGAAACCGTCGACTGACCTTATCCAAATGTATATGAACTATAAAGATATGAAATCATCGACTTGGATTTGAAGGGGGTGATATAAAAGTATAACGAAGATGTAGGATACTAACAAAGTAGCCACGGAGTATGTAGTTTATCGAACCCAACTAGCCTCACAGACGTCTTCCCCTTTTTTTCATCATCTGCCTTTTCTTTTCTTGGTAGTTCCCCTTTTCGTCAATCAAAGATGTGCATGGACAGTTCATATGCCTCCCCCCTAGACTACACCATTAAATATTGTGGTAAAGGCAGTCATCTTAATAATACTACACGAATAATAACCGGGATGCTTCCCCGCACCGGGCGTGCTGTTATTATGTCTATTATATTACCATTTTCTCTAATTATTCATGGGCGCCACTGTACGGACGACGATCGCAATTAAACCGAAGTTATCGAGTTTCGGATTAATCCGCAGTTCGGCATCGTCCACGGATTTGAGCAGGATTACATCTGAAGAAAGAAGGAAAGGAGCACGGTCAGCCAATTAGAAACCACAAACGGACAGTGGACTTCCTCCCAATTTGACACGACAGCGTCAAATTTGTCACCACCTTCGCATCAAATTATTACGAATTTATGCAAGCTGCAAGATGCAAGCAGAAAATTTGATAAGCTGATGATATTTGCTGTGAAGTTTTTCCCACACCGTCTGTAATATTGTAATATTAGATGCAACAGGAGATGTTAAAATGCATGTATCAGTGGCCGCGGAACGGTTTTGGTAGGGGGGGGGGGTGACCTCACAAAAAACACAATCATATTTTCAGGGGCGGCGGAGCGAAGTTAAAAGTGGGGGCACTTTCTGTCGAAAAGGGCACATCTTAAAACAATCTGCCCCACTCGCATGGCTCATGAAACTTAAGGCACGTATGAGTACTGTTACAAGTTTTTTCCTTCATAAGTAGTAACATATGACAATGAAAATATTGTTTTCATGTTTCTTACCAATGATGCTGTTTCTTTATGGGAATTTGCCAAAGTATTGAAATCGCTGGCTGTTTCTGTCGACATTTTTTGGGGGGCAATGTCTGTTAGGTCCAGGGAATTTCTCTCTCTCGTTTCAGTTCCTCTGCTGTTCGGGGCCCGTGTCATAAAGAGTACAACTTTGCCATTATGGCAACTACCATTGCAACAGGGCTCAGCAGTCAATTAAAATCAAGGCTACCATGGTAGTTGCCATAATGGCAAAGTTACAACAGTTGCAACTCTTTATGACATGGGCCCCAGAAATACGTCAAGTAATCAGAAGAGACTCACTTCTGTTTATTTGACGCATTTCTGATAGAGGTCCTACGTGTGGCATGCACGGAACATTTTACTGAGTTGCGCGTAGTGAAAACGGGTCCTTCTCAGGTGAAAATGGCACAGTACACTTTCGTGATGGGCACTTTTCTGGAGGTAAAAACGGGCACTGAGTCGAGAAAGGGCACTTTCAAGAAGGGGAAAGAGGCACTTTTCAGGTGAAAGGGGTACATAACACTTACCCCCCTCTCCAAAATGTGTTGCTTCCAACGAATTACTGCAAGATATTTCGCACTCGTATCAGTGCCAATTTTTGTACCACTGATGCAAGTGCGGGACAGGCCGTAATGAAATACATTGCAGTGATTTTGTTGGGAGAGTGCATCCTGTACAAGGCAGGCTTGTTTATTTCTGTTTCAGATCTACTATAGTCTCTGCTACCCGTTACCTTTTTCTCCATGGCTACACGAAATCTCCCACTTCCCTGGTTAAATAGTCATCGAACGCTATTTTCGACGTTCTGCGATTGTTGTAATGACTGATAGCGAGAGCAGAAGATCATGAGGTATACGACTTCATATTTCTACCCCCTTTCTCCACACCCCCTTCCAAAATCATCAGTGATAATCATCACAGTTTACTCCGAGTTTTTCTTCTTGTTCTCTAAACCACTTGGGGCAAAGGGTTAAAATTCAGAACAGCATCCCGGAGTATCCTACAGCTAAATACAACCTCCCCCGATTCACCCACGCTCCAAAGCCCAGTTAAGGTTTCCAATGTTTAACCCATCCCGTCTCAGAAAAGCATCTGGATTGTACAGATGCACGACGGGATATATAGGGATGTTAGACCGAAACATAAATCACGGAATGGAGGATTTTAGAGAGATAGAATCGAGATAAGTTGAGTAAAGTACATTGTATCTGGTTGCAGGGTTGATTTACATTGTAACGATCTCAAAGGCCACCTGCATAATATGATTCCGAATGATGTTATACTCCAGCCCGGGCGATCTCTTCATTGGTATAAGATATGCCATTGGGGGACTGTTTTTTTTTAGAATTCGGAAATGCAGTATTTACCCATTTCCTGAAAACTGTCTGCAAGATAAAACATAGAGACTCAAGTCTACATATTTGATCGTCTTCAATATGCTCAATAATTTGATTTGAATAGGGGTATGATTGAGGTTGACACTTGGCCTTTAGAAATGAATTTATCAAAAAGCATATTATTTTGCTTCCAATTAACCTGCATGTTAAAGGAGAATAAAACCTTTGGAACAAGATAGCTTGTGTGAAAACAAAAAAAAATCAACGAAAGTTTGAGAAAAGTCGGAAAAATAATGGGGAAGTTACGAGCATTTGAATATTACGATCACTAATGCTATGGAGATCCTCAAATTGACAATGTGACAAATATGTGTGATGTCAGTTGTGAACAAATCTCCCCATTACTTTAGTATATTTTTCTCTTAAATTGCCTCTTTTATCATATCTATCAGTAGTTCATGTGTTCTTTCTAGAGGAGGGCATGTAATACAGATTTTTAAAGGATACATCATGGATAAAGAGTTTGTATCACATTAAGAAAAAGCAAAAAGAGACATTTTGAGGGTATTTTATAGTCCATCAAAGGGAAAGTTGTTCACATCTGACATCACACATCCTTGTAGCATTGCAAATGGGAGGATCTCCATAGCATTAGTGATTGCGATATCCAAATGCTCATAACTTCCTCATTATTTGTCTGATTTTTCTCAAACTTTCTTTGTTCTTATTCTTTGATTTTTCTGTTTCGACACGCGCCCCAAAAGGGGATACTTCTCCCTTCCTTTCAAAACTTGTTCACAATCAACAACACCATCCACTCTTATCCCACACGAAACTGACAAATTTCATTTGACCAATCCAAAACCATTAATATTACACAAATCAATTACACATTACGGTGCAGATTTATTGAATAATTTATCATCTGACATTAAGTTATGCTCTACACTTTATTCATTCAAGGCTGTTTTAAAGAGAAATACACTGTTAAAATATAATACCTAGAATATATGTGTGTTTCGTACCAACCGATTTTACAACCCCCCGTACTTTTATCATCATGACTTCAACTTTCTCTTTGAATTTTTCTTTTCCTACCTACTTTTTTGGTAATATTCCTATTATTTTGTGCAATAAAAGATGAATCTCATTTATTGCATTGTTTGTCTGGTTTTTCCAAAGGTAAATATCTTTTATTGCACTGTTTGTCTGGTTTTTCCTTCCGCTTTCCTTTTGATGCCTTTATCAATTTCAAGCCCTAAGCTTAAGTATCATGTCGATATATGTCAGCATTAATAACTTGTTGGATAATCAATGAATGTTGGTTACTTGTCAAAATGTTGAGCTTAGAAGAAGATCGAGGGTTCCCCCTGAACGTTGCAGTCTTTATAGTGTTCTCGGTGCTGATTTGGTGATTTGGTGCTGTTTGATGACGAAAAATCTTTTCTTATTTTGTATGATTAAAACCAATCAGATTATTCCATAATTTGCACGTCGGTTTTCATGTATCAATGTGGCAGAAACACTGAATTAGATTTTGAAATATTGTTGAGGGACCAAGGAAAACGGGTTCAGGATCGTCGTATTTTTTCTATCAGTCTATTGCATAATCCGTTCAGCTGTATCCCCGGGTATAGCTCTTTGGGTATAGCGTATTAATCAATAGCCGACAAAATATAGTCTCCTCTCAGTCACTGCAATCTTAGAGCATTGCCATAACCTTAACAAAAAAGTCTTTTCCAAAGGAAAGACTGGTTTTCAGAACATTGGTTTTCAGAACATGAAACGTGTTCCGGAAGGATTATAAGATTATAGATTATGTCGCGCCCAAAACGCACTAGCGGTCATATTAACCCGGTTTTCGTGATGGTTTTGACGTTTTATAAGAGAAAATATTACAAAAGAGTTAGAAATTTCATGAAATCCAAAATGAATTAATACTTGTACACAAGGGAGATACTACGATTTTACTGTAGGATTGCTATAAGGGGTCATGACAAAATACATCCAGCAAATGGAATATCACGTTTGTTAATTCATCGTACATTTTGTGTCATGCTAGTATTAGTAAGGGTTAAAAAGCCGTTTCTGTCATTATTAGACATCCATTTTTCTGCCCCGGCTACCAATGCTTGGCCCCGTTGCATGAAAGTTACCATTATGGTAACTACCGTGGTAAGGATGATCAACAGCCAATCAGAATCGATGATTTCAGAGAAGTTACCATTGGATGGCAAAGTTACCATAATGGAAAGTTTTATGCAACGGGGTCCCGGTTTGCTTGACGTTTCTTTTAAATTGATTGCTATAGAATTTATCATAAAACTTAGTTCAAGCTTCAGCTTGTTATAAACGCAATTTAAAAGCAATAGATGTTTAAATTTTAATCTCATTAATTACAATGTCAGAAATGATAGATTCTACTTTAAGATGCATCAAACACGATAAGACACGCCACCATATTTCCGTCTCTTCTGTAATTCCTGACCGAAATTGATATCATATTATGTTATACGCGAGTCACTTAGAAATATTGCACCTGTCGAATGTAATCATAAATACTGAATGAATGATATCGAGATACTTTATGATGAAATATATTTCGTTGAAATTACTCTTAACCTTAATCCCATCTACTTTGCAGTGCGGTGGTCTAAAACGCAGTCCAAACTCTCTGGCAATGAAAATTGAAATAATAAGTCGTGTGTGGGCGAATGTGAGCGGATGTGCGTGGGTGTGTGCGTAATTGTGTGTAACTGTGGAGCGTTGTGGCCCAGTGGATTAGTCTTCGGACTTTGAAACAGAGGGTCGTGGGTTCGAATCCCAGCCATGGCGTAATTTCATTCAGCAAGAAACTGATCCACAATGTGCTGCACTCATCCCAGGTGAGGTAAATGGGTACCGGTAGGAAGTAATTCCTTAAAAAGTTGTGTGCGCTATGAACGCCTAGCTTAGCCGGGTAATATAGGAGCGCCTTGAGCACCTAACAAGGTGGATATGTGCGCAATATAAATACCCTACATTATTATTGTTATTAATTGAGTTTTGTCATGCATGTATCAATTAGATATGATTATTTAAGTCGGACCAACCTTTAACGTCACCATCCGAAAGACGTGACCGGAGCTGGAACCTCGAACTTATGCATCAATTTGTCACTTCTCCACATATTATCTTGTATTACATAGTGTGTGTGTATTTGAGTTTTGTCAGACGTGTATCAATCAGATATGATTATTTACGTCTGGGACCGACCTTTAACGTCACCATCCGAGAGGCGTGACCAGGGCTCGAACCTCGAACCTCTGCATCAATTTGTAACTTCCCCACAGCTTGGATTACAGGCGCACGCCACAACGCCCAGTTATACACATATAATATACACCCCTATACACACATATATACACACATATATATGTGTATATGCTAGTCTTGTTGGAAGGCCCACTTGTTGATCAAAGCTTCAATCCGGGCCTGTGCCTGCAGACTAATCTCTCCAGTCTACTGGTGTTATGCGACCTTTAAAAACGATATGGTGTATAACAGTTACTGAATTGATGTTTTTCATATTGTTTCTGTACGTTAAACCCATTATTATTCATGTATATCTGTCCTTGGCCAAGGACTTATTAAAGATTATCCTCTGGCAAAAACTTGTTTACTGAAAAAATAATTTAGAATTATAACTATCAGGAAATAGGAAGATATAGCCCCGGGGATATAACTTGCGATCGCATGTTTTTCGCTTCCTGGATGTTTTACGCAATTATGATATGACTTTTTGATGAATATTTTTAATCAAGACGAAATGTTATTTGGCTCTGATCGTCTGATTTTTTGTAGAGTTGCCAGTAAGAATATAATAATGATAATTAGCATTCAACTTCGGTAGAAAAGTGTTTTTTTAGAGAGAAATAGATTCTTTTATAAAAATGAATCGTTTAAAGTTGAATAAAACTGAACAAGGAATAAGAAAGTTTGGACGGTTAAAATATAGAATCATTACATCTGTACGATCTCCGATTCTCCATTTTGAATTTTGTTTGGTAATTGTTACTCATAAGCGCCTTTGCCTCATGGGAACTAGTCAAAACATCATAGATATCAAGATTTTAGAAGTATTCATTTAGAGAAAAGAAGGACATTGTTCAGAGGCAAAGCTGACATTTAAGCCATTTCTTTTTTCTAGCCACGGGAGTTTTCTTTACTCAAAGACAACATCACAGTGACATTAACTTCTTCGGTGAATTCAGGATTCCCAAATGTAAATAGAGATTGCATCTTTTTAGGAGTTAATATTTTTCATATTGCTTGTTACCTGTTATATGTTCGCTTTCAACAATATTTGCTTCCCTTTTCAAGTAGCCGGTAGGGTTTTCCTTCAAAGTATTATTTCTTCTATATAGGCTTAATAAGAGTGTGTGTGTGTTTGTGCTGGCGAGTACGGGTGTGAGTGTGGGTGTGCGTGTGAGTGTGAGGGATAGATTGAGAGAAAGAGAGGGGTGTGGTGTGCGTGTCTTAACCTAAATGAGGAGACTAAACTGATTGGTGCTGTTTGAGGGTTTAGGTGGTGTCGAAAGAATTTATGATGGAGTTAAAGAAAACTGGGAAAGTCGGAAAAAAAGGAATAATATATTGCGTGTCTGTTTATGCACACGGGACGCTGGCCCGTTAGATTGGGATGATAGGGCGAGTGGTGTGTATAATTAGTCATGTTAGTGAAATCGTATGAGAGAGAGTGCATGGGAGTTAGTAACACCTTGTGATACGACCTATACGAGCTGAATTTTTAGTTAGATAATTGCCTACCGGATCACTTTGAGCTCATCACTAATCCCCAATAGCAATCAATGCCATTCACGAATAATCTTTATTGGAGGTAATGCAAGGCCTTCATCCGATTCGACATGAAATGAAAAAGGTGTTAATGTTGCATCCTTGGGACTTTTTATGACAGGATTTTAATCAAGCAATCTTTTATTTCTCGAATGGGCATGATAAACCGCGAGCTGTTGGGAGACAGCAGAGTGTTTTGATGGTGAAAAAGGGAAGTGACATAACAATGAAATGATTGTTAATTAAGTAACCAGACAGAGAAGGGGAGGGGGGGTGGCATAAGAAATGTGGAATGATAATGACGTGATTATCATCACGGCCCCATTCTGCTACCCTGTACCACGTTTACAACCTTTTTGATCTACAGTCGTCGCAAGGTGGTCGTAACTGATCGTATCCCTCTTATAATCGTACTATCATCAGAATTTACTGGTTTCACTGTCCCAGGCGTATAACCAAATATTATTTTCATGAATATTTCTACATATTTCAAAATCATAAGATTGCAGCACTTACAATCGTCTTACTAAAGATCGCAGTATCCTACGTACGGTGATCGCACGATAACTGTACAATTTCCGTGAATGGTACCTTTCAGGAACTGTATAATCTTCCTGCAACTCCTGAACATTATCCACGGTATCTGTACGAATACGTCCTCTTAATAGCCTCTACACAGCTTAATCTAAAACCCTGATTCTACTATACCAATAAATGAATTCGCATGACGATCGTGGAAAATGTAATCTGCCACCTACGATGTACCTTAAATAGAAAAAAAAAATCATCATTGATAATTCCATCGTCGGATTACCGTAGCAGTTGTAGGAAAGCATTTCTTCTACTTTACCTACATTAATTCGAACATTTTGTGATAACCATGTCGATGATGAATCTTTTTACCCCTTTCCTGAAACTCTCTTGGCTCCTTATACATTCATGGTGCTCCTAGCATCCTACATTAAGGTAACCGAAAAAAAGTGAAGTCATTAAATGGCGGCTTACTCCTATAGGAATGCCTGATGGCCTGTTTTGGCTGAATATCTGTCTGGCGGCGGCTTTGAATTTTTTTTTCTCGCAAAAGATGCAATAGCTACATGCCTGTGAAGTGTTCCATTTACAAATTGAGGCAGTTACACGTACGCCAGGTGAGGTTTTTAGAGCATTCTGGAACCACCATGGTGCTACATCTCTGAGATGGTTTCCCAATGGATGTTGGATATAATGACTTTTGCAATATATATTTGCACATACACGACTAGATGTTTTCGAAACCTTCCATAAAACATATAAACCAGAATCTTTCATTTACCAATATCACTCGGTGTTTTCGAAACCCTAAAAGAGCTACTCGCGTATCGCGTTTAACTATAGCTCAGTGCACCATACGCAGTTTTCAAGTCATGCATGCACATGTACAAAATATCTAAATGTATGGAAACACGTAAAGCTTTATATTTTAGTCTCCTTTCCCCTCAATGAATCTTTTCCTCTTTCCCAATCTTTCATCTCCTTTTCATCTCCCTTCCTCTCTTTGTATATTCTCTTTACATTTTGTATTACTCTGCTCCTTTTTTCACTTCTTCGCATCTCCAACATGTCCAATGCGTTGTCCCATGAATCACTCAACTTCATGTACTTACTTAACATGTTTTTCTCAACTTCTGTCAACTCCACTTAAAATCATATGCCTGTAATTTTCAAGCAGTATATTATGTTCCCTAAACCGGTATTTTTTCGTTTGTTTATTTTGCTATGAATTACGTCTTAGAAAAAGTCTTGGCGACGTCTCCACTATAGTGGGATGGTTAGAAGTAATATTAGAGAAATAAAACATGATATAAGATACTTAATAATCTAGCCTTTAATCTAAATAATGCACTTCAGACGCATAAGCTTGCCACAAGCACTCATGTAAGAGGTTGACGAGTATGAGCAAAACAAAAAATAATGATAACAATAATAGGCGAACAGGATCTGAAAAATCAAAACTGATATCCTATATATTTTTCAATCAGCTTTTGTGTTAAAAATTCGTTTGCTATTTATGTTTTTCAAGTGAGAAAGGAGTGTTAGGGATTGACTATCTGACCACACTTTAATGACCATCGAGGAGGTAACGAACCTTATGGGCTCCTGAAAAATCATGAAAATTGCTCTTTAACGATTCACTGTAATTTCCCTATTGCCTCATAATAACGATCAATTTCAAATGACTACCCTTTAATGAAGGTCATCATACGTACAAGGTTGATAAAGATTTGAGGGCTTTGCATGAAACAAATGTCAATAACAGGAAAATACAAAAGAACGTGTGAAAATGGGCAAATTGCTCTTAACCTTACACTGATTTAAGCAATACAAGGTTTGTTTCTTGGCGTGGTGTTCGTAATTTTTATGGTAATCTATACATGCAGGTAAAAATTATCAATTACAAGAATTGGACGTCTTATTAGATATGCATATGAAAATACCTCTCGCACATAAACATGATTTGATGACTACGGTATAATGAAATTCCCACACATCTAAACGGAGTATCAAGGGAGGATCGTTACATATTCTTTAAAAAAAATGATTCCATATATATACCTACATATATATATATATATATATATATATGTATGTGTGGGTGTGTGTGTGTATGAAACAAGCAATAAATATTGTCGATAGTCGTATTTAGGGTCAATGTAAAGTTGATTTACAGGATGCTAGCATAATTCGAGATTCCATTCCTAACGTAATATTTCATTTATTTTGTTTTTATATATTCGCACCTAAATAATATGCTATTTATCCAATTCTAATTCTTATCTTCAGCGCACTGATGAAAAACTGTTGATATTTTTTTTTGCCTGAATAAATAACGTATTCTTCTTAGATTAACCCCCAACTTATTTTCATTAGATAGATTTTGAAACATTGGCTAAAATTTGTTACAATCAATTTCGCCCAAAACCAACCTCAAAATTTCCCTCCCTTTTAACATTGTGTCTATAGTGATACGCTATCTTCGAACGCCAGCACAATCTCGAGCTTATATTTCAGTTGCACCTGTTTATCACGTAATATGTCATTCGTGGTACATTAACGCTCATAAAATCAGAATAGAATCCCGAATTCCAGTTCTTGCTCGGGAAGCCCATGGACCTACCCATAGAAAGCCAAAACCAAACTTAATTGAGTTAGTTTATTAACATAAAAAGTGGTTAAATTCTTTTTCCGATAATTGTGGAATTGATTAGTTTTCGTCTGCATAATGTTGGTTAAGATAATTTATGCTATAGTCAATTCAGGTGAATTTTCATGACTTCAGTTTGAATTCTGCCAATGAGCTTAAAGGTTTCCGTTAACTTTGTGAGCAGCTGATTTAAAAAATTCTCAAACCAAGATGAAAAATGTGTACAAGTGCATGTATTAGAACTAATAAACCCTGAAAACAACCATTATTGAGAATGAAAAGCTAAAACTACAAGGCAAACCCTGATTTTGTAAATAGGCGTCTTATAGACGTTTAAAAAGTACACATAAGTGTATGGGATGAAATTAAGATGGTGTTTATGGTCCTTTTATATTTCAATTTTTGAAGCACTAAATAATTATTTTCGAACGCAATTTTTTCTGGGCTTCATTTTTGTAACATATCACAGACACAGATGACAAGTGTGACCTTCTAGCTCAGATTTTTTAAAAGTCAAACCAATGTTAACCAATCACTTTAATTTTGTTTACCCTCCTTACATTTTTGTGGTTTGATATTTAATTTTTAGAAATTGTAACCATGGTCCTTGGGAAGCGGGGTGCTGGATGTATTATTGTCCATAGGCAGCACCCCCTGGAATTTTGGAAGGTGTGACGAAATGGAGGAAATTTTAGTTTAAAAAAACCTACATTTTGTACAGTGTAGCGAAAACCTTTTTCTTTTGTTTGTTTGTTTGTTTGTGTTTTTTTTTTCTTGTCAAATCTCTCTACTCCAAAATGACCTTCATTCTGTAGTGAAACATTTTTATTTTTTGCTTCTCAAATTTTCATCAGCACCCACAGTCAAAAAATCGTTCCAATGGCCCTGATTGTGACGTGTGGTTGACTCACGATAAAAGAAATGATGGAAGGGGGGGGGGGAGTTACTTTGGCTTTGCGCCGAACTATAAAAAAATCTGATTAGAAAATTGCAGTTGCAGGGGAAAGAAGGTCATACAAATTATCCGATATGTGTACGATTCCCCTAATTCTACACTGTAAAAACTGTGGTGTTAAAACTGACACCAATTGGTGTTAATAGAGGACCACACCCTGAGGTGTTAAAATAACACCCTAGAGATTGAACATAACAGCAGAGAGTGTAAATGTAACAACCATAGGTGTTGTAATGACCATACACCTATAGGTGTAAAGCTAACACCACCAATTTAACACCGGTGTATAATAACTGGTGTGGTCCTCTATGTACACCGGTTAACACCACAGTTTTTGCTGTGTACTTGTTGCGAAAAATACAAATTCATAAGGGATGGTATTAGATTAACGAGCTGGGTATAGTCTTCATTTTCTCCTTCCCGTTTCCTTGTCAATCTCTCTTCCCATAGGACCATCCTTCAATTTCTAGAGTTTAATGTCCTTTATCGAATATTTTATCCTTTATTACTTTAATGATGTGCTTTTGCTTTCTGCTAATTCATTTTGTCTCATATTCCCCTTTGTGTAATTTTTCAGTAGCTCAGGTTGCTATGGAATTAAGAGCCCGTTAATACTACGTAATAAACAAACAAAAATACATTAAAGCAATTATTTGACTCAGTATTTGTTACAACCAAGGCAACCTTGCCATGTAATATTTAGAATAGAACGCATGAACTCACTCACTGATCACACTGACTTGTCCCCCCAAAATGATACCGACTCCTTTTTTCGTTTCTTCCCATACAGAGCGGAAATATCATGTCACTAATGTCCAGAATTGGACATTCGCTTAACATAGTTAGCACAGATATGATGGAGACCTATTTTCGATATTTTGATGTATAAAGTCAGTGACATGGACATTCTTGCGGTTACTCCCCTACTGTAAATGAGATATTCCCTAACCTCCATATCCCGTTTCTTTAAGATGTCTCTAGCTTCATAATGTAACTTCATAGATCGAAGCAGACACCTAAAGTATTTTAATCAACATATTTTCTATAAACTCGTTATGAATATGGTACAAAAAGTCTTGTTTTGTTATTTGTTATTTTAAGTGCTTGTTAGTAAGTTATCAGAGGACGAATCTGTAAGTGATGTGCTCTGACCTTGTTTGCGCACAGTTCACCATAACACTTCCACTATCATGGTTTATACAAACACACAAGCATAACGATACAGTATAGCAAATATTATATTTTCTTTTCCCCGTAAATATATATATATGTATATATATATATATGTATACTCTAAATTCCAAGGATTTAAAATAAATCTAGATCGGCTGTGAATAGTGAACAGCCGAATTTATTTCAAACCTTAAGGATTAACTTTAAATCTCAAAAAATTTAAATTCAAATCTTTTCGATTTATATTTAAATCAACAGGTTTAAATCTGACTCTAATATTCACATCCGATCTGGATTTCTTTTTAATGATTGGAAGCCTTAGTAATATATCCACAAAATGCTGATTTTCTTCCCCCAAAACTCAGCTTTTCGATTTTGCACCTTTGTTTCACGATTGGAACTCGGGATGGGGTTAACATGTATGATTTTAAATTTATGTAACTTCAAAAAGTACGTTCAAGCAGATAAAACCAGGGATATGCATATCCCTGATAAAACTCCCCCAAAAAGTTCTGTTCTATTTTTTGAAATAAAAGCCTTCTTTACGATACCATCGTGAACGTCTTGAACCCATTAACCTATAAGGGTAAGCGTTTCATGAACACGGAGGCAGGAAGGCGACTGGCGCCGGATATGCGACTCTTATTTCTCTTTCCCCTATAAGTTTTAATGAAACGACGACCAAAGGGACTGTCCCCACTATTGACTGTCACCCATCTCTATACCTTGACCATGTTGACAACCTACATGACTTGTATATGTGTGACACGGCAGTGCGAACCGGCTGGTCCGCTTTCAACTTTCGCGGTGGTGTCGTAAAACGGTTCAAAAGAACTCTCTCCGCATTCATCAAGATTACTTTGGCATTGATGAGCGGCGCTGCGTTATCACTTGAACGATTTATGACACTTTCGCTGGGTTCTCAAGAACTTAATCGCTGGATTTTCAAAACAAAAACATCGATTATGAAATAGATGAGAAGAAATCCATGATGGATTGACTACGGCTGATGTATAAGACTCAAAACGAAGACGCTGTGAAGTGTTTCGTTGAGTCATTGATCTTCATTTATGATTTTGCTTAGCTTGTTTTTAATTAATGACACAGAATCTAATCACTTTCATCAATCCTATTCAAATGAAGGTAGACATTTCTCAGATTTTCTATACTTGATATCAAAACGGTATATTTAAGTCCAATGTAGAACCAATCGACTTATGTGCCATGAATATTTCGATTTTGATGATAAGAATCGTATTTTTTCAAGGAGTGGGCTAAGAATGGAAGAATTTTCAATTTATTAATCACGTATAAATGGACATGTATGAAGGAAATTAAAGTATACATAGTTAGGACGCTTAAAATACGATGCAATAGTTTTGAACCATACCATGTTTATGCGGGTGGGGGGGGTATTGTCCCCAACAAATATATCATCTAATAGGCTGTACCTCCTAGCGTATCAATGCAGGGATATTGTGTAATTTCCGATGGGTAGAGGTATAAGCCCACTCTCAGACGTAAAGACTCATCATAACTTCTTACGTCAGCAAGTAAATAATATAACACCATTTGGACACAACGACTCGTCCCATTATTTAGATATCATGTGCGATCATTCAGACCCAACAGATTGTGCATAAGTTAGAAACGACGTGTTGAATACGTTGCTTCTCAATGATGATAACTCTCAGGTCTGAATGAAGGTTAGATGATGATTGTTCAATTTGTTATCTACGTTAGATATGAAACCGTTCATTATTGCAGAAGCATTTTGTTATCAGAACTGAAGAAAACCTTTAATTGCTATATTAAGCATATTCAAATCTCTACACCCAGGTATATCCAAGCATCAAAGTATCTTCACTAAAAATAATGATAATAATGACCCCTCCCCTTAAATCTTTATAATAACCAGTTGTCCAAGTTGAAATGGTCATACTAATGACGGTTATTTACGATCTTCTATAAATCAGTGAACATTTTGATGTGCTCATTTTGATCTACGACCTTTCTCTAAGGCAAACGGGTAACACCAGTCTATATTGTAGTGGAGCACCTTTAGTAATTTCAAAGTGAACAAGATTGATGGTATAATGGAGGTTTCCTTTACTTGGCGTTTTTTTTTTTTAATTCTTTATTGTGCCTTTATTTCTCTTCTTTCAATTTTCTTCCTGTTTTCTTCTCTTCTCTTATATTCGTTTTTTTATTGAAACATAAAGCGGTTGATCATGTACCCGCCGTCCGTGGTGTTATCAAATCAGCGAGATTATCCTGTCAATTAGCTTGACCCCCATCGTGGTTTATATGCCTTCAAAGATAAACACATCAAAGGCAAATTGATATTCAATGCCATCCAGATATGCCGTTTAGATACCAGTTTCAGCTCATTACTTCGAAGGCTCGCTATTGCAAAGGTTCGAAACTCCAAAGGTGCGATCATCCGTCTGTTCAATAGCACGAAGGATCGTCATTACGAATGTTTGTTGTTCAGAAAAAGCAATACCCTGAACACGATTCAAAATTTCGAAGGCTGGATGATGTGAGGTTCGGTGGCTGTATTCCATAAATAAGGCGAATTAATAAGAAGAATCGAATAAGGAAAGTATTATCAGACTATCGAATCGGCTTCGGAAGCATGAATCTCTTTTTTTCATTTTAGAATTGATAAACTTCTTTAAAAACCCTTATATTGCTGGATTAACAAACCTGCAGACTGCCCGCAGCACAACAAATCCTATTTTCTTTTCGAATCAACAAATCTTTAGGATAAAGATCCTTCGTGATAATGCCACAAATGTTCAGATTTTCATTTTTTACCTAAAAAACAACTTTGTATATGCAAATGACAAAGAAACTTTGTAACATACAGAAGCTTCAGAATAATGTACGATTGGTGATAATAGAGAGCAATTTTTTCTAAGATCGTGGAGTTTATGCAGCTCAGCTATAATTTAAACATAGATGCATACCTGATAAAAATAATATACAAAGCGGAAAAATTAAGAGACAAAAACAAATCGACTATCTATTTTACCTATTACCATTCGAACGTGTGGAAAATACGACCAGTGTTTTTTTAAAAGGTCGGGCAAGAAAAAATCTGTAAGGTCCTCTTTCTATCAGAAAGATCACTAATTTTAAAAGATCGCTTGTGTAAACTAAACTGTAAGTGGATCAAACCAGTCATTCCTATATTTATGATCGGATATCCAGTAAAATATTATTTGGAAATTAAAATGCATTTTTAATCAAATACATTTTTTTTATTAGCTTGGCGATAAATTTCTGTTTGTTCATCTCTTTTTCATCTCTTTGTTCTCCCTGTTATTATTGAAACTGGACAAAATATCAAACTATTGTGAATAGTTCCGATGTGCGCCTTTTCACTTCCGGCTAGGTCAAGTGAGCTTCCGTTGGGGTCAAGGACATGAATTAACAGTTGTCGTAAATTCACGCGTTGGTGCCAACACTCGGCAAATTCGGCTCTTTGATATTTGCCTCATTCGCGCCATCAAATAATATTCCAATTTAGGCCTATTCACTTAAGTTAGTTTATACACTCTACCTATAAATGCATTTGCAAGGCCAGAAGAAATTCATTGAATTTGTAATACTATTTGTAATCCTAATGACTTCATTTGTTCATTTTTCTTTATGGAGCCAGAAAAGCAAGTCAGTTAATAAATATTTAGGAAGGGATTTTGATTTTATGCACCCATCTATAAGAATAATCTGGTAAATTTCATACACTATTTGCAGCCTCTTTCTCAAATTATCCCCCTTTTATGGTAGCTATGGAGGAATTCCCAAACTCAAGCAACAAACCACACGTATGAACAAAAATATGTACTTATTCTTTTTTGTCTAGTTCATCGTAGAGATAATTGGGTGAATAGGAATACTTGTAAATTGTCAAATTCTCGCATTTAATTAATAACATATAGTGAGTAAGAGTAACTAATGACTTTTGCAAAATATCCTTATTTTTGCATATTAAAAATAATGGAACAGATCAGCAAACATAAGATTCGAGGAATTCTTGTAATTTTTTAATTATTTATTCATTCATTCATTTAATTATTTATTTCATCATTATTTTTTCTGAGGGGGGGGAGGTGGATGGTTATGGCTCACTGTATTATGATATGAATAATACACCTGGGTCCCGTAGCACAAAAGATTGATCGTACGTATGATTTTCACGATAAATTGTACATTGTAGTCAATGGAATCAATCGTAGAAAAATGTTCTACGGTCATTGCTACGTTTTGTGTTACTGGCCCCAGATGTGTATTTCAGAAATCTGTTCCTATGAGCGACTTTAAGAACGGCTGGTGAATCTTTCATACGTGCTAAAAAAGTCATCACCAATGACCATTTAATGGTGAATATCATTAACCACAAGAAACGATCACCAGCCATTCTTAAAGTCACAATCAGCTGTATGAAACGGCCTCCAGCATATAGGACAATGGGAGAAATGATGTCACGTTCTCGTATACTTGACTCATTTACCCGGGAGCTCGGAACATGAAATCCTTTTCATTTTCTTCGTCAAATTAATGGGTGGGAAATATTCCCTTTACTAGACTTCAACACGAACACGGATCACTAAATTGAAGTCAAGTGAAGCGATAACAGTGGAAAGTGAGAATAAAACGTTGTCTTCTGTTGACATGAAAGAGCATGCTTGGTGTAGCTGCTGTAAGAGTAAGAGTTTACGCAATCACTGCCTAGACGCTCTCTACAAGGCACCAATTCTTTTTAAAAATGCAAGTCAAATCAGAATGAACAGCTGAGAGGCTTTTGTCGAAAGTTGGTGGACCGGGAAAGCAGCATCATCCCATGAGTCTAATCAACGACATTATTTGCAATTGTACGTCCGGTTCAAATCTTTGGATGGTCTGCTGTCCCGATCAAGTTTCGACAAAAGCCTCTCAGCCAACCATAAGGGTGATTGACTTGCACTTTCAAGGAATTATTGCGTTGTCGAGAGCGCAAACTCTCTCTCTTCCAAAACCGGGTTTACCCAATATTTTGGTTAAAAGTCGTATAGCTGATGGGTGAAAATGATACAAATCTCTCTTAAAGATGCTACATTTAACGGAAAGTTGTGATTTTTTTTTTCATTTTTCTTCAATTTCTACGTCATTTACATAAGATGTTATTCAACAAAAAGGCACGTTTCCCACCCCCCTAAATATTGGTTATTTCTTCCCCTCTTACTGGGTAGAAGAATTCTAGCAAATTTCTCTTCATGCTCATTATTCATCAATTTTGCTTGATATTATTGTCCGTCAAGTAGTAAAACTATGAGTTTGTTTTGGTATGAACAGGGAAGCGAGTCTCCCACTTCCCTGGCATAACATGTTCGGCATTTCATCAGCACCCCGCTATTTTGTTCAAATGTCTCGATTCCCATTGCTACTATCAGCTCTCCAAATTGCCTTTTAAAATGTGGCTGACACCCCCTTCATTGTGCTCGTTCCACCACGCGATGACAACATGCGGTGCCTTTGGCTTTCCATAATTCAGTTTGTGGGACCTCATAGTGCTGCCGTATGTTCTGTAATTGAATTTACGCATGGCGTTCCGGCAACTTGTCAATACACTTACAAACTAATTTGTCTTCTCCGTTTATTCTTCCTGATGTTTGGCCATCTTTCTTCTCGTGGCAATGTTTCTTCGACTATTGATTTGCCGAATCGAATATAAAAGTTGCATCGTTCTTATTGTATTTGTTAGTTTAACCTGGCTTCTTTTAAAGTTTTACACTTTTTTTTGTTGGTATTCCACAGTTCCAGGGACCGACCAACCCAAAGAGAACAGTTGCTCCACAAAGGGCACTGGCACCGATCCCACTTTATTTATTTTAATATATAATGCTCTCTCGTGCAACCTGCCATTATACATGCTATGTGACTTGTCTCAAGTTCCTATTTTATCCTTTACTTGTGACGGCAACCATCAAGGAGTGGCTTCAAGTGCATAGAAAATAAGGAGAAAATATGATCATCACTTTTTGACTTGTCCTTGACATATCAAATCCCCTTTTCCTTTCTCCACCTTTTTTTCGTAAGAAAGTTTACGCGTTAGTTTCAGAAATGAATGTAATGATGGAAATGATTGTAATGTAAGATGAGTAATTCTAACAACTAATAGTAATAACAACTTGCAATATATTGACTGGGTCAATGAATTCAGATTTCAAACAAATCAGTGAATGCCCCCTGCAGATGCAAAATGATTATACAAAAATAATTATACATGACCATACAACATTTAGAATTTCGTAAACTTGGATGACGTAAGGGCTGTAGTCCATTTGCTTGCTAATTTCTTGGTTGCCACCTTTCAGAGCAGTAAATGAAATGGAGCTATTTATTTTCTGCTTTAATGAGTTCATCATATTATCAACTCTTTGTTATTGAAGTGAATGCATTATGTAATATTAGCAATTCACATTTATACTTTAAAAGGAAGTCCACCCTGACATTGAGGCTGATTTTGATTTTTTTAAATCCGGAAAAAAGAGAAAGCACATGGCGCAGTTAATAAGGTTTGGCGAATATTCATTTATGTTTTTTTCTCAAAATATGATAATGTGACGTCACCTGTAAGCAGCGCCTTGCTATTTGAAATAAAATATTGTAATAGATATTCGCTGTATGACATGGTACATTATTTCATACAATAATTTCCAAGAAATACGTACATATTTAGTTCCCATGAACAATAAAATAAATCAATGGAACTTATTCTACATGATATTATGAATTAACATGTGACGTCAGAAAAATAAAAGCTTTGAATATTACATATTTTTTCTTTGATCGATTTTCGTTAAACGATTTGATAATTTGATAATTTTTCTTGATTTTTCTGTTCTTATTAAATAATCTTAACGTCATGGTATAATTCTGAGGGTTGTGTTAATGGAAATGCAGGGAGGTATTTGTAAGGGCAGATCATTCTGGATCGTTTTGATGCACACTTCAATTGAAGTTTCTGTTTATGATTCCTGTTTAAACGGTAACTCCCGTAGGAACTCGGCAGGACAGCATTTTGCTGGTAAACGCCAAGCTGCTATATAGACCTAGGAAACAGTTTACGTCTAGTTTAATCAGTCACAGTGGCTGACAGCATAGACGACATAACACTCTCGGGCCTTTTTATCAAAGTGGAGACAATGGCAGAGTGGGGATTCGAACCCACAACCTTGCGATGATGAGTCCAATGCTCTAACCACTGGACCACACGACCCGTGTAAATTCACTTTTGGTTGTGCTTTCTGGTTATGACCAGTTGAATTTGGGAATCGATTTAAAATTCAACAGACAATTTTCATATCTGAAAAGTATTTGAATTCAAATCCCAAGAATTCAACGCTAGAGGTTTAGATCTAGACTCAGTGATGTCTGAACTATTGGCTGACATGGATTTATTTTATCGATGAATTCAGATCGTGGGTGGTCGTGGAATAAGCATTTTCGAAGATATTTGAAGGCATCGAACTTTAATCAACTTATCCCCTAATATACGTATTTAACAATTCATATCTCCCGAGATTTATGCCTCCGGAAACAAAAATAGATGTACTTGATATTTCTTACTTAGCGTAGAATTTGAGAACCAGGGTTAATCTCCATTTGATTAACTTTCTGTTAAAGTTAGGGGGCGCTGGCATCATCCGGCGCCATGTACATCTAACAGACAATTCATAATCTCATTTTGTGATATTATAGAAAATGGACAGAATGTAGCTTGGGGACGGCATTCCAATTAAATCTTCATTCAGACTGGATGGTATTGTGCATATTTTGAGAATTCATTACTGCGAGCAGTGTGCGTGTATCGGAAAGGAGGCAAATTGGTTGTATACTATGTTCAATATTCGAAAATGATATTAATAGGCCTACATGAATGCAAAACGAAAATATGAATGACGAAATGGGTAGTTGGATAAATTATGCAAATTATTTTTTTCTTTTATAAAGGTGAAATCGTCTTAAGGACTTTGGATAGGGCTAGAAGAGTGAAGGGATCGAAAAAAGAGAGGTGAGTGCCCGGACCGACTGCGGTATACTCTCAATTCGTATTGCAGAAATTGATTTTCTCAATGATAGGTATAAACGTTTTATTTCATGTTATTGATGAAACCATTCCATCTTTCTGCATATCTTTGGTTAGTTCTTTAGCAATAGGAAAGAGACCACAAAGTCGGAAGTGTTGACGAGATAACGATTTATCACCAATAATACTTTTTTTTCAAATGATTTTCGAGAATCTCGAGGATTTGGCATTGAAGATTGACAATAAGCGACTTTAAATGCTTCAATCCTTGTTTATACTTGAAGATTTCATTTCTATCCATCTCATCATCGCTCCCTCTTGATTCATTGCAAGTCGAAGATCCATTCGTTATCCAGGAAATCCCATCGTTTATCGGTGAGTTTGGAGCGCGCATCCGACGGATTTCTGTAGTAGGTATCATAAAATGACATTTTAATTTAGCTCTCGGATGAAATGCCAACGTGAATGGATGATATTTGCACGTTTATTTTCGTTAGATGGATGGGAGCTGTGAGTGTGGATTACCTCATTCATTTCTTAAAACAAACTGAAACACACACACACGATGAAAACAGTGACAACACTGTTTTTAAAACCTGATTTTGCAGGGGAAAAAAAAGATTTTGCAAAAAGCAATAACAGAATCATTCTGTAAATTATGTAAAGGGTAAGGATTTTTTCTGCAATTTAACAGAACAGGTCTGTTAAAAGGGGGAAAAGGGTGTTTTTTTAAAGGAAATTTGTAAGATTCCATACACCAAATACCAATTTCCTGTTTACATGATATAATATAAGATTACCCCATCTGGTAAGATTACAGGTGTTCTCGAGACTCTGCTGCAGAAACTTCTTTTATTTTAAGAATAAAATTTTCTAACAGTGAAGACGGACATTTGAGGGGCCTTGGGACTGTTTTGAAAGTGGGGATGGGTGGGAGGGGGCTGAAAATGAACAGCAAAAATTACAACCTGATAGTCAATATTACGCTTCGTACGTTGTTACAGAAAAAAAGTTGGAGCGTTTCAGCCCAAATGTCCACTCCCCGATCCCGCGGTCCCTGTTGCATTGGAAGAAAAGGGACTCTACCTTTGGGCGTATACCTCCTGTTCAACGGTTATCTGGCTGCTATAGGTTGGCGACACATATTCTGCGGATTATCATTGAAATTTTCATAGTTTTTATCGTGAAATTCGACAAAATTCAAGTTTTTGTTGTTGTTGTTGTTGATTGGTTTTCAATGGCGCTCCCATTAAAAAAGGAATATAGGCGCCAATCATCAGTTGACTAATGAATGCTGTTAAATTTACGTGAAATTGAATGTATGGAATAGGACCTCTCGCTTTCCCTTTTCCTTCTCCCTGCACAACAATAACAACAACTTGTACCAGTTAATGCTAGCCACCTTCTAAATAGCTAATAAAAATTTTGAGTTTTTTCTATAGATTATTACATTAATGCATTCCGGAAGAATAGTTATATGTGAAGTGTACCATATTGGTTACGGGCACGTTGTTTTACGTCATCCATAGAAAAGGTGAACAACCGATATGCCTTAACATCATCCATCGTTCTTTCCACATACACCAATCGTAACATCGATTCTTTATTCACGTGAAGACGTTGGAAAGAGGTTTATTTTTGTTTATTTTGAAATAATAAATGCACTCGTGTAGCGACCGATCACGTAGAAATGGAGAACTTCAATTTCAATTTTCCCCGAAAGGATTTGGGTGATATACTGAACTAGTTCCTCTCTCGTAACAGATCATCACAAATCATGCCTCATTAGACGGCTCGTTCGTTTTTAGTATTATTAACTGTTGGGGGGTCCTTTAAAGGGGATGGGGATGCAGATATTCTCTGGCAGAGCGGTAATGTTTGGACATACATACACTGTTAAAAAAACCCCTGATTTTACAGAAAAATAAAAGAAGATTTTGCAGAAAGCAATACCAGAATCGTTCTTTAAATTCATGAAACAGGAATTTTTCTGCAATTTAACAGAACAGGTCTGTTAGAAAAAGGGGAAAAGAGTGTTTTATTTAAGGAAATTTGTAAGATTACACACACCAAATACCAATTTCCTGTAAGATTACGCAATCTGGTAAGATTACAGGTGTTCTCGAGACTCTGCTGCAGGAACTTCTTTTAGTTTAAGGATAAATTTTCTATACCATTCATCTACTCCAATAATAAGTTCAGTATGAAGTGATAAATTCTTTGAAATAATCTAATTTTAATTTGCGTTTGAGTATTCATATGTTACAACAAAACTTTGTCTTGCAGTGCCAAAGTGACTGGACTAACATTTACTATCGGAGGCAGGATAAAAGCAATAATAGCAATTATTTCCTTTTTTTTGGGGGGGAGGGGCTCTGAAGCGCCTGGAGCATCTAATCTAGATGGAAATTGAGCTATACAATCATTATTAAGAAAGGAAATTGAAAATGAGATATTAAGAATGTTAAAGGGTATCTAGGTTATAAATAAAACCATGGGCGGAAATCCCGGGGGGGGGGGGGCAGGGGGGACGCTTCCCCCATCCCAAAATAGCAGAGGGGGGTGGGACAAAATATCAAATGTCCCCTACTGTTTTTTGCCTTTTATGATGGAAAGAAATACATCATTCAAAATCGAAATAAAACATGTATTTTGGATGAGATAACCTTACTTTTGGGGTGAAAATCTTTTTTTTTTTTGCTTGCAAAATTTTCCAGCTCCTGGTCCCCCTACTTTTAGGGAGAGATTTCCGCCCTTGAATAAAACCACAAGAATAGTGAACAAGAGAAAATGGCTTCTACATATCGTATGTATAAATAGGGTGAGAGAGTGTATAATCATTTTTGTTGCTCCTAGCGATAATAAATGCGAATTATTTCTAGTCAAAGTAGTCAAAAGAGGATGGAAACTTCTGGACAGGCAGCAAGGATATACATATCGATAGTTACCGGTCAAACCTTAGATGACCCCGTCGATATCCCTCCCTCCGTCGGGCTTCTTTTTAAACCTATGCGGATGGTGCATTATTTGTATCATTAAAACACTTCAAAAGTTCCTTTAGTATTGGAGCGGTTATATCAATGATTTAATATAAAAAAGCACTTAACTCAATTATGGTTTTGATATTTTGATGCAAAGCTAAATAATATACGGGTAAGCACCAGAGGGTAAAGTGAGCCGACTTTGTTTTTTTTTTCTTAGAAAATTACAACGAGAGCATGTTCCATTATTTTATCCCTAATTCATGAATAGACGAGATATTGTTCTACTCCATTTTCATTAAAGAGAAGAGGATAATACTAAAACTCGGTCTTTTTTGGGGGGAATATAATTGTAACAAAAATGAAATAGCAAGAAAAAAATCGGGTTACATAATTGACCTAAAGGCTAAGCAGGCATTTCGGAGAAAATCGAATAAGGCTTTCTTAATAGATATTAGGTTTTCCTATCAATGGTAAGGCCATGCTGTAGGCTATGCTGTAGAAGTAAAGAGAAATTTGATGATCGGAAAAAACAATACATACTTCATTCAGGGTATGACCCCCCATTTTCGCCATCATCGCTCTTTTAGGATGGGAGCAAATTTATAAACAACACAAAACTCACGCATTTCGTCAACATACTAAGACGCTCATGTTTGTTTATAATAAAAAGAATGATTCCATAGAATAGTAGGACTATCTAGTTCTGTTCTTATTCTTGCTTTTATTTTGGAAATACAATCATAGTCGGGTAAAAATCTTAGGTACTTGTACTGCTGCCGTGACGTCAACGATGGTACTTATATACATGTTTTCATTTCAACAATCAAGGAAATTAATGCTATAATAATGGTCTTAGCTATTTCAGAGGTTTTCACCTCCGGATAGGATGATTATAGTGCGAATTCTTCTCAGATGCATTACAGATCCCGCAAGGATTGCGCTGCTTGGAGTGTCATGAAACATATCGCAATCCATTAACATTGACTACTAAACATGCTAACAGACACCACCTTTGCCTTTTTACTCGATAATCATGACAGTTTTAAAGAAATACTTCCGTGATCTACCTCACGTAAGAGAAATCTATCTATCTAAAAAACTGTTTTAGTCTCAAGCTTTTAAGTCTCCGTTCAGACCCCTATCGATTAAATGCATTTTTCATCTCCTCTCGTTAAAGTAAAGCGGCCCTTCTTAAGTTTGTCGTTTGACGAGAAAAGTTACAGTTAGACTTTTAAACTAATTCTTTTCACATTTAAGGTACCATAACACTTCCCTAGAAAGATATATGGTGCACTTTTCCCGATTACGATGTTCTGTTTTTTGTTGTTGTTTTTAAGTACTCAAAATGACTGGGCTATTTCAGTCGTTGTTTCAACTCCGACCGAATCTATATTTTTTCAAGTTTATCTCTTTATGTGCAATTTCCTCTTGCAATAAAAAACAAAACAAAACAAAGCCACCAAACGCCTCCACGGGAATAGGTTTACTATATCTTACATCCCCCATTAAGCTATGACGGTGGGGAACACATTCTTTCACTTGAGTCTTGGCCACGTTTAATTACGTTTCTAAATTAAGAAACAATCCATTTTGGATCCATCACACTATAAATCTCTTTTTCAATTACTTTCTGCTTGTTCTGCGTTTGTCTTTCATGTCTATAGAGCTCTACAAAATGGCGTTTTAATTAAATATGATTAATAGGGGATGAGGAGGAATCTCTTGCCTTGTTTTTGAGGAATGTTCGTTTGCCTGTCTTACCGGTTTTCTATCCATCACAAACCACAGTCAATAGTGTTTAACTTTTATTACATTAAATGGAAATTCAGAAAATCGGTCTTGTACGAATTTACCGCTTAAAACGAGTAAACCAAAATTATGACCTTTTAGCACGAGTGATGTTATCATTGTCATAATTCTGTCGATTAGGAGATATTTAACTCATCCTGTGCTGTTGTTTAATGCGTTTGGCTTTGGATTTTCTTCTAACTGGTATATTTAATGTCATCATTTTTCAAAAAAATAATAAATATATCAAAAGAAAATTGTAATACACAAGAAATATGAACTCTGCTTCAAGAAAAAAAATGAAATTAAAATGCATTAAAATATCACAAAGATATCACAAAATCTGATCTATCATGTTTGGACCAGTAATTAATCTCAGAAAGGATAGTCTTAGATTTAAAACCATATTGATGCGCTTTTGGCTCTTTAATAGTTCAACTATGTTACTCAACCCTGCCCTACACCCCACAAGGAAAGACTATAATCTCTTTACTCTATCATATATACACTCTTAAAATAGTGGGACAAAATGCCCAACTTTTAACCAACCCTGCATGGGCAACATACTGTCCACACGACTATTGGTTAAAATCTGCCCAAAATGGGTAATAAAAAATAATAATTGGTTAATGAATTTGTTAAATTGGATAATTGCCCAGAATATATGTATATACTTTTTACCAAAATACATTACCCAACACAGTGAACAGTATATTGCCCAACTTTATAAGTGTGTAATGAGCGAACATGGCCCTTTTGCATTTGCGATTTGCGCTACTTATTGGAACCAAAATTGATTTTTTTTCTACCTGAAAAAAATGAATTCAGGTTAAATGGTACAAAGTTACATAAAAAACCGCCTCCCCATCGATTATCGTTTGGAATAACATAATAACTTAGATTCGTCTGGAGTTTCGTTGATATGTCTATATATCGTAGACAGATGATCAGACAGCAAAACATTTTGGGTATTCTTTTTTTAAAGGTAAATCGTACCGGAGAACCCTAATGTCAAATCGGTATTAACCTAAAAGAGAAGAGATTAGTATTTTAATGATGGGTATTTTCTCGGAATTTCTGGTATAATTTCGAATCTAGTCTGGAAATTGGCACGAGTTCTCGACGAATTTGGAATGTCGCATTTTGTGGCATATTTTCGTGCCATTATTATTTGTGGGTGGCTAGGAATTCCTGTTTCATACAGGATTTACAAGTCTGGGCAAGAAGTATTTCATTTCATTGACTGCGAAAATGATCGCCAAATTTTCTCTTGAAAAGGAAAAAAACCTTTAGAATGTGTTCCTGTTGAGTGTCTGGCTTTTACCATTCTCAAATGAGAAAAGATAACGATAACAGGCCATGTTGGAAAATTTGTTCTCATGCTTCGGCAAACAGTCAAGAAGATTATTTGCATTAACATGAAGAAAATGTCATCACTTTGAAATAATGATAATCACGACCTGAAAGCATGACATCGGTGGAACAAATCAAAGCAAAATAGCGTGACAGCTGCGAATTACCGCGGTCATGCCGCACTTTGGAGTTTTAGGCCCGATTTCACTTCAGGGCATTGTCTAACTCTGCGTTAAACTTATGGGATGCCAAAAAAAAATTAAAGTTGCGTTTAGATTGCATGTTTCCTTATCCTTACTTTATGAGGAAGAAAATTATTTCAGTAGTTGTTCCCGGTCAGGTGTGAATGATTTGAGTGTCAAAATGGAACTCGTGCTGTGAGAGGTACCTTTACAAATGGCTTTCCATAGTTAAACCACAACTTTAGACCAGAGTTTTGAATACGGGATATAGTATTAAAAAATATATTTGTGTGTTGTAATGTGGCGAGCAAAATGACTAACAGATTCATAATGCACAAATTATTGTTTTGTTATTATTATTAGTTCATGAGATTATGTCTGTATGAATCTCAAAATAAACTGTTAAAAACTGACCATGTTTAAACCTGCTAAAAAGCAAATAGCCCTTTCAAATGACGACGTAAGAAATAAAATTAAAAATTTAGAAAAAAACCTTTGTTCGTCTTTAATGGATTTTGTCCGAAATTTGCTGGACGGTTGCCTTCCCCCCCCCTTTCACTAGTAAAAATAAATCATGATGCCGGGTTTCCTTTTGATATCAGGATAAAAGTATATTTCCTCGCATGTCCTTACCAGCAGCTATGGTCATGATGATGCCGCTGATGGTTTCATATAGAGATAGACAGAAAAATAGATAGAGACATATAGAGAGACGGAGAGGGAGAGGCGGAGAGAGAGGGAGAGAGTGTGCGTGTGTGGGGGGGGGTGTGAATGGCAGAGAGAAAGGGGGAATAAGATAAAAATTGGTGTTTTTCTTTCTTCCATCTACTTCATTGATTCATTTGGGGGTTTGTTCTCTCCAGTATCTCTCGTATTCTTTCATTTTTCTTTCTTTCTTGATATCGTCACACTCCCTCTACCTAATTCTCTACCTTAATCACGATATCTCCCCCTCTCTCTCTCCTTTCCTCTCTCCATGCCATTCACATGCACCATTTTCTTAGTTCTTGCTTCTTTGTGTCTTATTTTATTCAAAGTTCTTTTTTAGAATAATGAAAAATAAAACCCGGTTCTTAATGGAAATGTTTGATTGTATAGCACTGTCATAGGAGGAAACGACAACCACGACCATGGCAACGAGAATACCTTTGAAATTATATTCTAACAGTACTTCTATTGAAAATGAATTTTTCGTACCGATATATGCTTACATCAAAATTGTTTTCGTTATTCAATATATTTTTTCCTGCAATTTCCTCGTTGCTTCAATTCCTTGAGGGGAAGTTAAAGCCGGATGTGTGCGTCTTATCATTTTTAGATGAGTCATAAACAACCTCTTAACACCTGCAAAACGGCATCTCTGCGTTTATTTTCTCTCTTTTTCGTATCTCAAACACTGAAGTAAAAAAGAAAAAGAGAAAAGGCGTCTTCTGGGAGCAGGGGAGGCATGGGAGGACAGGATGTAGGTCCTCAAGCAAAAAGAGTCAATATTTACCTGGAGAAGATCTCATCATGTTTACACGACGTTTTTAGAGGGGCCATAATTTCTTTCTGCGGCCCTGGCCTATATGAAGACACCCCCATAGCAAGTAGAATTCCCCGAGCGTCTATTTTGTTACACCTATACCCCCAACCGGAGCCATCGATCAAGCCGGCTTCATTTAGATTCACGTAGGTCCATGCAAGTACAAGGGTTTAAAGAAAATATCTCGTTTTAAATAAGGTAAAATGTTTTCCTGGCAGCACACACTAATTTTTAAGGATTTGAAATAAATCCCGATCGGCAGTGTATTTTGACCAAAAATTTGATTTAGTATTGAATATTTGATTTATTTTTAGAAATAAAATGCAGATTTTATCAAAATATTACGCTGGTCAATATTCAAAGCCCACCTTGATTTATTCTTAAATCTTTGAAATGAAGAGATCATTTATCTTCTACAATATGGACATAAATCACACAAAAGAGGGTGACACAAAATGTATTTATGGGTGTGGTCCGTCTGCAGAATATCCTTAAAGGTTGATTTGTCTTGTTTCCTCTATCTTTTTTTTTACCTTTCAGTACCACGGATCATATCATGTGACGAAACTTGCTTTTATAAGAAGAATGTCCACTCAGCAAAACCCACTAGATATCTTGAAGAGATGATTAGATGTGAATAGAAGAAAAAAGCAGTTTCTTGGCATATATTTCTTGGTGCAATGACCGGTCACCATCTGTCAGTTTGTAGTCGTCACAATTTATAGAAATATCGCTCTATTGGTACCTGAGAGGACATGTTTGATTTTGAAAAAAAAAACCTATTCAAATTATTACGACTTAAACCATCAATATCACGGAACAAATCCACTCTACTACCATTGCTAATGGGGAATATCCACTCTACATGATGGTATCTTTAAATATCAGAACGGTATATTTTGATCAAGAAAGCAAATAGCACAAGGTAAACACACAAACCATGTGTAACAGTGTCTTGTCTTTCTGCAATTTCAAATATAAATATAATACAAGCTCTCTGACAAAAAAGAATATTTGCAAATTGATGTTATCGATGGGAATCTATTTTCGTCCTTCATTCTACAAGGAAAGCGAAATTAGATAAAGTTAAAGATCGAACGGTTTCTTAAGAAAACACAGCACGCCATGACAATCACGTGGAGTTTGCATGACGAGCGCGGCGACCCTGAAGATATCACAAAGTCAAATATTGACTTTTGAACGGGGAAGTAAAGAGGTGTTCAAGAGGGTTGAATTTCACTCCTAAAAAGGAAGGAAAAAGTGAAACCTTGAAGAAACTAAATGATCGATCAGCGATGTATTTCCGTTAGTTTGAACATGGTTTGTCATAAATTGTGATTTCTTGTAAAGTACGCCGGCGGCAGGTAGAAAAAATCTACAACAAGAATAGGGGGCCGAATGACGATGCAGTATCTAGCAAGGGATTTTTATAAACAGGTCGTGCATGATTTTACACAAAGTTATCTACCTTAGATATTAAAATACCTCGCTCTAATGAACACCCCTCGACGTGTCTTATCTTAGTAAAAGAACAATCACCGTGGATTTTAAAAAGGTAAATTTGCTCTCGACTTTGATAAAAAAAACATGCAAATATGATTTCCCAACCGACACAAAGAAAAGTTGAGAAGTGACCTTGCAATACCAGGGGCCCGTTGCAGAAAAAGTTGCGTTTAAACGCAAGTCAAAAAATCAATCGCAAGTCCCAAATGCGCGCTGTTGATTGGTTGAAAATCAAGTTGTGCATGATTTTTAGAGTTGCGATTGATTGCAACTCTTTCTGCAACGGGCCCCAGTAGTTTCATATCTTTCGTAGATAGCATTCGTCCGAAGCTCTTCATAGCCCAAATAAGTATTCGGCATTACATGTAATTAATTGGAAAATTGTAATTGTTTTCAATTCTGATTCTTGAAAACAATGTCTGACTATGTGTGTGTGAGGGTGTGTGTGTGTGTGTGTGAAATTCCAGCTAAGGCATGGCGGCTTGTCATTTTTTAAATCCCACCTACACCCGACAAAAGATATTATAATTGGTATAGTGTGGAAAATCTGTCTATCTAGTAGTTAAGGCACTGTCGTTCTAAGCTGGGGGCCCCGGTTCGATTTCCGGCAGAGACATTTTTTCGGCATCATCAATTTTTACAAAAGGATAGATAGCTCTGGGGAACCTTGATTTAAGCTACGCCTACCATTGTTCTCTTCTTCCATTTCTTTCACAATATATATAATAATTATCATTTTGATTTTTTTTCAATAATCATTTCAAATTAATTGAAATAATCCTGTCTGCTCCCAAGTTTTTTTTTATAGAAATATCCTTTTGCAACCGTGCTAACTTCTAAGTTGTTCCTATGTCAAACAAGGTGCCTGTTTAAAATAGTCTATTTTTAAATTCAGTGAACGACTTGAACGAATTATCGTTCATTTTGATCTCAATCATTATACACTATCCGCATCAGGTAAAGTGAAAATGAGATATGTTATATATTTTTCAATACAAATTTTATAATTTGTCAGTCAATTATATTATTGTTGCTTCAATCCTACGCTACCAGGGGAAATTGGGTTATCTCATTCACAAGAACAAAACTTTAAAAAAGTCCTCACTATAGAAATACCATTTCATTCATTGTAATTGTAAGATCATACGTTTCAGATGACGACAGGACATCAAAAGACGAATTTGTTGCTGCCGGACAAATTTGTGAGAGGTATAGGCGGAAATTTAATACTATTCAGATGATGTTTAATCTTCTCGTAATAACGCCCCTGCTGTGCGTTAGACGACCTAAATTCTTTAAAAAAAACACAAAAAGATATAGGTTTTGACCCATTAATACCCGTATTGACAGACTTTATAATGAATTATCCCCGCTGTGCAATATTTTGAATACACGAAAATTTGCTGAAAGCAATTTCAACTCGACCTATAAATCGATGCATTTCTTTTACTTTATTGAAGTCACGGAAGTGAAACTATTAAGTATGTTTTATCAAGGGCATCACAAGCCCCTCCCTGTGAAGGATATTGTTTCCGCCACGCGTTTACTTTCAAGGTTGCAGCTTTTAAGTAATTTCTATTTCATGTTGTTTCTGACATATCGCATTTATCATCGAATTTCCTTTAATGCGTAGCATGATGGATCGCATGTTCGTTATTGATCGAAATGTTTTAACGACCGAGGCGTTACTTTCCTACCATAGTCAATATTTTTATTGCTCTTTCATTTCAGCTATAGAGTTCGCTTGACTATGTTGGGGTTTCTTATCATGATGTGTGGCGGGTGTCAGCTATAGTTTCTTAAAGTCAATATTCTGAGATGAAATGCAAGGTTTGCATTAAGATCTTCGTTTGCTTTTGGGATTATTGTTTCAAATTTCATCGCATGAACCTGGGAAGTTATGACGTAGATTTGACTACAACCGGAAACCTCTAAATCTGACTGGTATCGTTCGCTCTAATTCATCTTCTCCGACCTTATACCATTAAAGTGTTATTCGTTATTATCTTCCAATCCTATATTTCTTCCAGTATTTGTCCATGTTTCTAAGTATTTATTTCCGTTCTATTGCTATAGTCTTTCCTCTTCTCCCTTATTTCTTTTGAGATTTGTCCTTAACACACGTTAGGAGCATTCGTGAATATTTATTGGTTTAGGATATCTTACATTCCTTTTGACTTTTCACCTTTCTTGACTCGACTACAAAGAAAGTTCAATATATCCAATTCCTGTAAAATATGCCTAACATCTAATGTGTCCATCTCCTTGTTTCTTGGCTAAATAATCAAACCGCCCGCCTTCTTTTGTGTTTCATGTTGTGGCTATACTTGAGAAAAAAATCTCGCAGCCCAGTTTCTATTTCGAGGAAATGTGTTAAGAGTACATGACTTGTTTCCATGTTTCGCGAGCAGCAAACATTTTCCAGGAAATGGTTCATCGGAGCGAATGATCCCTTAGGCATCGGACAATTTGGAAAATTTACGAGGAGAGAGGGGGAGAAAACAAAGAAAGGAGGCCAGGAGGGATGTAGACAGAAACAAACACAGATACTGAAAGAAAGAAAGATAAAGGGTTTGTATGTCTGTTGTGGGTGTGTATGTGTGTGTGTGAATGATACATGACTGTACACACACACTTACACTCACATATATATAGAGAGAGAGAGGGAGAGAGAGAAGGGGAGGGGGAGAAAAGAGAGAAGGGGGGGGGGGTAATGGAGGGGAATTCATAGTAGCACTGTCTTTCCAACTTGTTGATCCCTGATTACATTATCTGAATAAGCTGGTATTAAAAAAACTTTGATGACCTACTGTATGTTCTAAACGTCATGACTCAACACAAGCACAATAAAGACGCTCACAAAGTTGTACGGAGCTCAAGCTTATTTTGTTTAACAAGAAGCAAGGCTGATGAGACTAATATTTTTTTTTAATAATTGGAATCCTACTAAATACCACACACCCCAAACATGTCAACAGTTCGAGATTTCGTTGAAACAATACCGCTGTAATTAACGCGAGTGGTATTCGTTTTTGAAAGGTGATATTATGCAATGTCTAGCCTATCGCCAATAGCTGGATAACAAACTTAGAGCATGAAGCTACAAACATGACAAACACAGCTCCATGCTCAGAGAAAAAGTCTTCTGCATATTTCTCGTGAGTGAGGTATGTCTCCTTTTTCTTCGCCATCAATTTTATGAAGATGGACTACGTGAAATCCTATCCTTTTGGCATTGAAAAGAAACTATTCACTCCGGAAACCCCTTCTTGTCAAATTAATGTTACTAAAAGCCACCTCTTCTTCGCCTACTTCCAAATGCCCTCTGTCTCTCCTTACAGATGCTCTTCGCACGAAATGTTTGGTGACATCATACCTGTCATATTACAGGGTATAGATCTTTGGAGATACAAGCACTTGCCAGAAGGGATAATAGATGGAACTTTGGAACTATTAGAATGAAAAAAAGATGGAGTGAAAGACAAAAGGAGAATGATCGAAAGGATTCGCACATACTCTAAAACATGAATGCGCAAAGTGTCCCCAATATTGACCAAAAAGGAGGTCATGCAAGTCTGTTTAATTGAATTAAGATATTGCTGCGGAGCTTGGATGTACGGGGTAGCCTCTCTCAAAACCACAAAGAAATGGCAAGCAAAACAAAGATAAAAGAATGATGGGGGACCTGCCCCCCCCCCCTCCCCTTGATCCGTGCATGTATTTTAATGCGAAAAATCACTCAAGATTTCAAAAAATGCGCACAACATAATAGTTTGCAGCTAACTGAAGGTATTTATTATAGTTGTAGTTTGTGTATCGCCTATCTTGCTGAGCAAGGTATAAAGTAAAATAAATGTAGCATAACGTTGTTTTTGCTATACTTTATTTCTTATTGGCTGCGGAAAACGAAATGTAGCCTAAACCGGACAAAACCATTAAGATTTGAGGTAACATCTACTTGATGAGAAGGAAAAATTACTGATTTTACCATGCCGAGGTTATTGCCTGCTATTTCGACACTGCAGCATTGGCTATCTTGCCAAGTCGACCAATTAAAAGATAACCGTCGATATGACAATATTTCTTTTGCTTACCAAGTTATTAATCGAGAAGGCAAGTCACGTTATCTTGCTAAAGTCGACCTCAGCAAAGTTATATGTCTACTTGATAGATGCGTTATGTTGCCAAGTCGACCTCAACAAAATTATATGTCGACTTGACGAGATACGTGCATGGTGGTCGTAGTGGTACGAAACGGGTATTGACTTTTAAGAACGTCCTCTTTAAAGGTAAAAAGCAGAAGGCAGTAGTTGCAGCAAACAATGAGAAAATCTTTTGAATCAAGGTTAATTGTCAAAATATTACCATACGTTAACAGAGATGCTTAGTGTAAATTCTTCTTTGTAAAATCATGAAATATTAGCTCAAAATCGAGAATTCTGATGATCACTGGCACAAAAAGGCATATGAGGGACAGTGTATCAACATTGCTTCGAAAAATACCCGACATTTGATGGAATTCCGTGCTTATTCTTCTCATTAGTCAGCAATTACGCATTTCTTCCAGAGCTATTTGACACGTATTTTTTCTTATACATACAAACATTTTGGTGGTAATTTCATTGGATTCTGTTTGAACTCATTTTGAGATCGTTACCACAACTTGTATTTATCTTTAAACGCTGCCCGTCTTATGAAAGGATCCATCAAATTTCCTCACGCTTAGTTAGCTGGCGTAGGTCTCGCATTATGAGAGTAATATTATCCCATCTATCTTGCCTGGATGAAACCACTGATCAAAAGACTTGCGAGAAGATGATGGGACTTTAATTCTTTATTACCCGGTAGGCTTCAGATGTCGCACTTTGTATTTCCACCCCGGGATTTCCACTGGCTATGAAGGGGAGGCAAAATGCCCTGATTTAGTGTCTTTTGTGAAAGTGCTCCTTATCACGCTCCTCAAATAATAGGAGCTCTCGCCAAAAACACATCGTGTTTTGTTGAGAATTTGTCAAGAAAGAAATCTAAAGGCATAAATTATATATCACATGCATGTAAATGGTAATCGTCTTATTATTCTGTGCGAAAAGCAGAATACGTTCCTCTTGCATACTCATGTAAAAGCAAGGTACTGTTGTTTGCCGTCACATGTACAGACCCAACATCAAAGTGATATTTGCGGCAACTGCAAAACTGGGTAAATTTACCAACAACGTGCAGTTGTCAAAATGTACCTTTTAAATAGTCTCTGCACATTTCAGTAACTGCGCCGTGTTGATAATTTATCGAAATGTGACATCTCAAGGGGCCTAGTCCCAACCCCTACCCAGGCTCCAACCCCACCTCTACATAAGTGAGTTTACTATAGCAGATTATTATTGTTACAAGCGACATAGCATGTACAGGATCAGAAATCAAAGAGGGTTGCAAAGGGAGTCCATAGGGTTTGATCTCTTCATATTAGCTACAAAATGCTTCAATCACTCTCTCGCTACCGACCAAATACGGCCGATTGCTTATTCGCAATTTGATCAGAGTGAGAAATCTTTCCATGCAGTCGTTGCATCGGGAGGAACTTAAAATATAGCAAATCACGAGTCCATGCTTCAACCCTGTTTTGTCCTAACTTCCCATCGCTTTCTCCACGCTTCATCTGTAACTCTCTTGTCCTAAATTGTGGACGCTTCATTCTAGGGTACGTCCCTCCGGCCCTCCATCGACCGGGGACACCGGCGTGCTCATCCAGGCGGTAAATGGCTGCCTCTTCTTCTCTTCTTCATCTATTCTGTGTCGTTCACTCCTCTCTATTTTTTTTAATTTTATATATAGTCTTAGGCCTGGGTGACCTTGTCCTGACTATATACATCTTGAATGTGATTATATAATGTTTACCTTGTGCAAATTGAAATTACTCTTGAACAGGTATTCTCCAATAATCTAGGAATTTAACTGTCATGGTTGCAATGAATGGATGGATGAAGAAAAAAAAATAAATGAAAGAGAGGTTAAGTAATCTCAGGTGGAAAAAAAATGGTTGTGCCCACTCCACCATCTCTCTTCTGAATTATACCCACTCCTTCCAGTCTAATTCCTTTGTAGGGGAAAATGGGTATTTATTCACCTCACCTGTATTTATTCACCTCACCTGGGTCGAGTGCAGGATAACAGTAGGAATAACACAGACTTGGACCACGATCCTTTATTTCAAAAGCCACACTTAGAACCGCAGGGCCATGGTGTCATTACGTTCTATCAAGCCACGGTGGTTTTGAACGTGATTGAGGGGATTTGAGTGTATGTCATACCTATGTCCGTTAGATAAAGTAATACGTAAGTGAAAACACCCTTGACCAAGACCGATTTACGCAATGTATGCTTCACAAACATGCATGTTAACTTTTTACCGAATATTGGATACATTTCTGCTCTAATGTCTTTTTTTCCTATTCTCTGAAGAAGGATTTCCTTTAATGTCCCTTTGAGTAATTTTGTTTTCCTAAAATGAGAAAACATCGAACTCAAAATGATTGCCATGCATGCAAAGATGTGAGCTAATGGCCTACAAGAAAAACTAGATGGGCACTGTGGTTATACGTTATGATTATGACAGAGGGTGACCAGAGACAGAAAAAAAGGAAGAGAGAGAGAGAGAGCAAGACAGACAAACTTAAAAAAATTCTGAGAGAAAGATAGGGAAGGAAAAAAAGAAGAGTCAGAGAAAGAGATACTGAAACACCCTAATGGTGATGATTATTTTAGACACAAATCGATGAAACCTGCTTTTCCCCGAGTTGGAATGTCACTTCATTTCTTTCTCTCCGATGAAGAATTTCGAATTGGGAGTTACAGATGGAGGTCAGATACATGCAAAAGAAATTCAAGAATCATCTAAATGCATGTAGGATCTCATGTTTTTAGATAATGTAAAAGGAAAAAGGAAGCAGGCCAGTAGGAAGAAAGGGGGGGGGGGAATAGACATTTGAGCTTGAACATAGTTGACGGCCGATGATCAATGAATTTTATCGAATTCTGCCCATTCTTTTCTGCCTTAGAACGTTGAGGTTGGGGGAAAACCAGAACGCGACCTGGAGAGAAGCAAGGCGAGGTTGTTGCAGTGAATGGTCAACCAACCAATTGTCAGCATTTTTGGTCGTGTACTCAACAAAAAAGTAAGTCCCCCTCATCACAATACTGTAACCTTCGAAAGGTTGTTTTAATTTCAGTCGTCGTTTTTCACGCTCGTTGTTTTAGCAACTTCTGCGAATTAAAGATACAGAGATTACTTTTACAGTCACAAGAGTCATTTTCTTGTCGCTTTAGTAAGAGATTGGGTTTGTGATTGTGTGTGGGTGTGTCTTTTATGGTGCTTATATTGCTGTTTTATCCATCACTTAGCCACTCCACATGAAAATTTGATAACATGATTTCATGAGCACAATTTCAGTGACGTATCGTCTTAGTGTAAAAAAAACATGAAATGTAAGTGTCACCACCTGAATTTCTCGGAACCAATATCCCCCTCCCCGGGATCCGCCACTATTGTTTTTTTTTAAACATAACTTCATTTCGAATTGATAAGTGCCGGACTCCGACCCTCCCTTCTTCTCTCTTCATGCTATGCTCAACCTTGCGAAAAATGGTGGCGTGGTGGTATACAGCCTTCTTCATACTAATGATTCTTCTCTCTACCCCCGGGGGCCACTTCTATTCACGAGTGGATACCATGCGCGACCATGGGGTCTCGAAAAGCACCCTAAACACGTAATTTCCATATTCTGAAAATGCACCCCTTAACAAGTATTGGCGTGTGAAACCCTACCCTTAACAAGTATTGGAAACAAAACAATACTCTTGGCAAATATTCCCTGAAATGAACCCCTTAACAAGTACAGGAATGTTTTATTGTTACGGGTCCTTCGGTCGTCGGCTTTACCTTATTTGGTTTAGTACGACCCCACCTTCTACACCTCGCGCAAATCGGACTCTAAACACAAAGTTATGGGGCAAAAAGGACATCCTTTATAAAACTTTTTAATTTTGTTTTATTATCCCCGCAAATTCGACCCTAAACACGTAATTTTCCTAGCGAAATAGATACCCTTTTTTCATTATTTTTGTGTTTTTGACACCCTTATCACGTTACGTACGTAACGTGCCCTATCGTGAAAAAGACATCCTTTTTACGTGTTTTTTTGGTCGCGCATGGTATCCACTCGCCAATGTAAGTGGCCCCCCGGGCTCTACCCCCTCCTGCCCTTCTACTTTCCTCATTGCCTTCCCTTTTTACTCCATTCTACCATATACACCCGTTCGTCTTCCCACTTTATGTCCCCTTGTCCAAAACAACCGCAGTGCGAATACTCGAGCCGTGTCGATTTCATTGGGGATTGGTAGGCCTTAGAGTGTGACACCCTTGACCTCGCCAAGAACACTCCTCCGAGACTTTCATCGTGGAGAATGTGGATGTCAGCGAAAAAAATATATATAAGGGGGAGGGGGTGACGATTACGGTCGACGATATCAGTGAGAGAGTACATAAATGCTTTTTTAAAGGCTAAGAAATGAAATAATTTGGGGAATATTAGGGTCTTTAGGAATAGATTAGAGGGAACGTTCGTCGTCGAGAACGTGGATGTCAGCGAACAAACAGCGATCACGGTCGACGATGTCAGTGAGGGGTGAGCAGACAGACAGAGAGAGAGGGAGAGAGGGAGAGAGAGGGGGGGGGTGAAAAATAGAAGAAATTGGGACAATACCTAAAGGAATAGGCGGGAGGACAGAGTAAATATTAAAGAGGAAATCGGAAAGATGGAGAATATGAGAGGGGAGGAGCGAGGAAGAGAGTGAGAGGAGGAGGCGGAGAGAGAGAGTGGCAATGATGGGGAGATTGTGTAAGAGAGCGGGACGGATGGAGAGAGAGAGGGAGAGAGAGAGGGAGAGAGCATGCTGGATGGGGAATGCAACAGCCAGGAATATAGAAGAAGGGTTGTGAGACAAAGAAAAAGAAAATCCAACTGACAATGTGGAAATTCCCGGGCGTGGGACCCCTTGGCGGGAAACCCTCTTCAGGGAAGTGGCAAAAGTGATGTCAATCGTCTGTTCTTCACACGAAGAGGGGTGCCTTTGAGCACATATTGAGAATCTTGATTAGCTCTTCCAAGGCAAAGTTGCGTGTTGTCACCCAACAAAGTCCTCCAAACAGCACGCCAGCATGCTTCCATGTACGAGTTTAGAAAAAAAAATGAGGGTGAAAAGGAAAAGAAGACTCGCCAACTTTATGATCGATCGACCCGGGGGAAAGATTCGTGAAGGAGGCCCTGGTCACTAATGCCTCCAAGTCAGATTGTATCGTTTTCTGATGTTAGTGCACTTCCATCTTATCTTTATGACGAATCGGCATAATCGGACAATAAAACTAAAAAGCTATGACTACGTTTTCAGGGCTCCGTCTTACAGAGTTGCGATTGATCCGATCAGCTATAACTCCGGACGGCCAGCAACACCAACATCTAAAATGTATGCTTAAAATATTTCCCGGATACTTATGATGTACAGTGCGTCCCAGAAAAAATGAAACTGAGATTAAGCGATGATTTATCATAACCTATTCACATATACAATAGACAAATGACCTACCAATGTAAAGCTTAGAATCTCCTCTTTCGTCTGAAATTACTTAGATTATTTCTCATTCATGCATGGGTGAGCAAAAACAATTTGAAGGAAGGGTACCAAAAACTCATTTGGCGGGGGGTATGTGAATGTTAAAAAGAAAATCACATGCCTTAAAAGTTCAATATCTGTTCTTTTATTTGATACCTTAATCACAATAAATGGTCAAGAAGTAAAAAAAAGTTATGTTCCCTCGAAACAATGGTTGTATTTCCATAATTTCATTACATAAACGTGTTTTTACCGGTTTCCCACAGAAGCTATCGCATGGTTTACAAAAGACTTAATGCATGGCTGATCGTCAACAAAACGGAGTGTCGAGTGAGTTTGAACGCTAGCCTGTAAAATCTCTTCACTTTAGGAAATTATTGAAACTCATGCCTCATTTAAATAACCAGAACTTTGTTATTTCTTGACCATTTTCTGTAATTGAGGTATCAAATTAAAGAACAGATACTGAACTTTTTAAAAATGTGGTTTTCTTTTTGAAGCCAAGATACAGCCCGCCAAATGAGTTTTTGGCATCCTTTCTTCAAATTGCTTTATCAGATTAAATAGGATATTCTAAGCTTTACAATGGTAGGTCATTTGTCTATTGTATTTGTGATTAAGTTATGATAAATCATCGATAAATCTGGGTTTCGTTTTTTGTTAGACGCACTGTATATGGATGCATTCACCATTCTCTATAAGATTCAGTGTGATTCTCCTTGTCTGCCGAGGGGACAGAAACAAAATCTCCTGTAGAAAAAATATGGTATGGCTGGATTTTCCTTACACATGAGATTGATTAGATAACTTTTTGTAAGACAGGGGTCACAATATTTTCATATCTCTACGTAATACATGCTTAAAACCACGGTCGATGTTTGTGGCAGGTTCCTGTTGAAGAAAGAGATGTATTCGAACGCAATTAAAGATTCATTTCAAATTCAAACACAACTTCACTTTCAACCAATGACATACGCGAATCAGGGAATCGTGTAAATGACTTGTGATCATAGGAGGCGGAGCGGGGGGGGGGACGTGTCCCCCCTAAAATTTTTGTTCATAACCTTTTTTTCGCTTGCTTGCTTGTCAACAAATTTTTGGTGGTTGATAACCTTTTTTTTTCTTGTCAAATGTATTTTTCGGTGGTCCCCCCTAAAATTTTTGGCTTCCGCCGCCAATGCTTGTGATTGATTGTTACGAGTTTCGATTAAACGCAACTATTTTTGCGACGGGTACCTGGTAATACATACGTTCACAACCCTGTTTTATGTCAGGGAATGGAAAATATTGGTCACACCCAACGAATCATGAAAATTTCCACGTTAAAATTGGATAGTACATGGACCATTTTAAAAAGATGAACGTCGTCATCATTCCGAAATTTTGAATGATATTATATTTGTGATATTGAAATTGAAAAAAATGAAATTGAATTGATACATTTAATAGTATGATAATGACCAGTTCCTTTGGAATCAGAAATCGTCATCATCTGATAGTAAGAAATTTTACCTTTTTTTTCTTTTTTAAAGTCTACTGGGGCCGTTACCTTTCTATATTTAGGCATCAATGTAGGAACTTTGGTCGTAAATTATTTATTGATCTCCGTGCAATATGAAAAGATGACCGATTTGAAGCATTTTTCAAATTGTGAGAAGTTCCCTACCCCATACACCCCCTCTCTGAGTGCGTCTCACCTACCCAATTCATTACTAGATTATATGAATATGTATTCTCTAGAAGCGGCGTGGTGAGAAATAATATGTTTTATTTGATAAGTAATATGATTGCATCGGGAAATGTATCGTTATCGGGTGATGGCTGCTAATTTGGAGGTGCCGTGGCCGAGTGGTCTAAGGCGCCTGGTTATACATGAAAAAGTCCGGGGTTCGATCCCCGGCGCGGCAGCTATGCCCGTGAGCAGGGCGTTTAATCTACAATGCTCTTTATCTTGCTTTCAAATAAATAGAAATGCTATATGCATTAATGGTAACTAGGTGTGAACATGTTTTTTTTTATATTGTTCGGAGCCAATTATATTAAATTGCTCATTACAGTTGTCAATTTTATCACTGCACTTTTTCCTACACGAAATGTTCCTCTCAATGCCCCAAAACTATTGTCGACAAGAGGGTACTTTTCGTAATTATATCAGTGTGTTAAAAATCAAATTATGGCCTGAGACCATTCAAAAAGCTCAAATGGTTTGATAAATAACACGAGTGCATAATTGTGCGTGGTCTAATTAACCTCCTTTTGGCAATTGCATATTACTCTCGGGGAGAAAAGAAGGAAGTTTGTGGGGAAAATGATGGAAAGGGCCTGACGGTTGAGAAGCCCGAGGTTGTAATTTCCCAGCTGGTAAGCTTCCCAGTATTAATTACAGGTAATTGATCATTTTTTTGATCGAGTGACTCTATAAGAAAGGTCATTTTGTACCAATCTCTTTTTTATTATATATTATCTCGAAATTTCCTAGGATGACTGTTGTAAACTAAAAGTTCACGATTATTCGTTTTTCCTCATTTTACTTTGTAAATAGAGAAAACAAGAAAGAAGAAAGGCAGGTCCAATTATTTATCCCTTTTGCACCCATCAACAGAGTCGACATAAAGAGCAACACAAAACTTATATATATATATATATATATACATGTATATATATATATATATATATATATATATATATATATATATATATATATATATATATATATATATATATATATACATATATATATATATATATATATATATATGTATATATATATATACATATATATATATATATTATATATTATAGGACTATATATAATCTTCCATTACATGTAAATCGCACACATTCAAGCTCAATCATTACACAAACAAACACTTCTTTCTATTTCATAACATATTTTCATTTCGCATTTCAGACTCATTAGAAAAAAGTAAAAATCTTCATGATAACCTTGTTATTTTGTGAATATAAGAAAAAAGATTTAAAAAACCTAGTTGATATGGCCGGTTAGAGAACGAATAAACGAATAAGTAAAAAAAAAAGATAGAAAAAGAGAGAGAAAGAAGACAAAAATTGAAATTGGTAAAATAAATAGAACGACAGAAAGAGAGAGGGGTGAAGGGAAATGGAACATTTGTTTTTTTTTGAAAGATTAAGAATAAAACTTACAAAAGGAACAGAAAGGTTATTGTATACTTTTTGTTCCCACTACCCCTGTATTTCATGAAAAGACACGCAATATTTTCCTTCAAATCAGTGTCCTTTTGAACTTTTAAAGAAATATGGGGGCGACGAAGAAAAACATTGATATTCAATGAATAATTATGTCAACATAACTGTTTCCACTTCACCACGCGCGGATGTGACTGCAACAACTCAAATATTTTGTCAAAATCGCTCTCATGAATACGAAGGCTTGCGGTGGCGTAATAAACCATAAATTTTTAGGGGGCTAGATATGGTGTATCGGGCAAATATTTGTCAAAAAATCGACATTTTTATTACAAAATTTGTGAGAGATTTTTACATGATTTTCACAAAAGAATTTAACATGTCACCCTTCTCTCTTTTTTGGGGGGGGGGGGTTGCAAGCGCCCAAAGCAACCCCCCCCACCCAACCCCACTGCCTGCGTGGAATGATTGAGTCAGAAAAGGTTTTAGCGGCACTAAATGCGGAGTATAGTATTTGAAGATGTAAATAGGAGAAACTGTTTTTCCTGATTAGACGATTGGCACAATGATCAAACCATGAAGCAGTACCATCATTGCCACTATTAAAATGTCTTTGTCTCTTAATATTCTAGTGTATTGTTCCTATTTTCGTTTCAGCTTTCATCCAGCACCCCATACCTTATGCCCCCTTTCCTTCTCATGTTATTATTTTTTGCCGAATGTTGCATCTATTTTAAATTTTCTGTCTCCCACTGGCGTAAAGGGGGGGGGGGGCAGGGGAGCCATGCAGGGCCCCCTATTTATCCCCTTTAAATGAAAATGGGATTTGCCAGAATGATACAGAGAGAGACATACAACTAGATAGAGGGACGTAGAGGGAGAGTGTGTGAGAGAGAGAGGGAGAGGGGAGAGGAGAGGGAGAGACATTAGAGAAGACAGAGAGGAAAGTTGCGCACGAATTGCAAACTGCATCCGTCAATGTTTAATCAAACATGTCGGCTTACAAAACGTGACCTTCCCTTTTTCAAGCTTCAACGCTCAGCAAATGATAAATTTACGGAATCGCCGGAGCGGAAAATATTCTTCATATTCCGACGGAAAAGCGTACACCTGTGCATACTTACCTACATTCTCTATCTGGTGATTTTTTTTAAATTTTTACTCTCATGCATCACTGATCATATTCTGATTTTGTGAAGTTAACGATTGGTCTTATATCTAGCAGTTCCGTCTTTAAATTATCCGAAGACTGCATCTTCCAAAATAATGCCCCAGTTTCTTACGTACTTCAATAACAAATGTGTTATTCCTGCCTCTTGCAAATTGGTAAATTTTCTAGGTCGAATCTGTTATTTCATTTCATTTGCATCGTATAACAAGCTATGACTGAGGTTCAATGTCAAAAGGCTTTCAAATGTTGTGAATATTTGAAAATTTTCCTTTCATCAGTCCCAGGCCAGCATTTCTCAGAATAAAAAAGAGAGATGTAAACAAAATTATATTTTCCAGGAATCGCGGGTTCAAAGACTACAAGACAATAATACAGAATAAATCCGTTTCCGTTGAAATTTATATAAAAAATGTCTTCAGCCATGTTTACGACGGTGAAGATTTATTCGAACATGGTGATGATGACAGCTACTAAAAGAGAAATATAATTGATTACTGGTACGAGAGAAAAGTCAATACAAAACAACAAGGTTAGGGGCAATTGTATTACCCTTGAATAATACCATAAAGTAATATGAAAACGATTTAAAATGAAAAAGTAGAAACTTTTCTTATTGAAAGGAAGATTGACCTACCATTTTTGTCTTGTGTTGTTGTAAGAGGAACTCAATTCTAACCCAGACCTTTGTACTCTCCAGAGTTAATGAAATTATACGACCAGTAACCCATATGACTGTATGAAAAGCCGTCTTGGGAAATCAACATCGGAATTTTGAGGGTGGTTATTTTCAAAAAAATGAGGTGTGCTATAACTTTCATTCAGTGCATATGGTTACACAATCTTGCGATAGATATTTCTGGGTCAAGCCTCATTCAGAGATCCAGCCGTTGGATGCGACTACCCAGTCTACCTTTCGACAGCCACCTTCATAATCATTTTCATCCTTGTGATATGTCCGTGTAAGCGATCGTGTTTCAGAGGAGAAAACTGTTGAAGGAGATTAAAAGTCGTAGCCTATTATGCAGATGTAAATGTTATTACCCATCAATTTCCCAAAGACTGCATTTGAAATCCCATATTGACTAATATTGTTTTCAAATAGCATCAGTTAAAAAAAGACTTATGGGTAGTATTCAAACATAAATGCATGTATTATAATTATGCACACTGTATATATTGTAAACAAGCAATTTCGATTAAGAGATGTGAAGTTTATTACTGGGACTATTGTCATATTTATAAAATCATTACTCCCCTCCCCCATTATATATAATATCATTATTATCTATCTATTATTCATATATTATCTCGGTCGGCACTTGATAGTTTATTCATTAGGAAATGGTAAATTAGTTACATGCAAGTTTACCATCAGTTCGATTAAGCACTAACCTCTAAGATAATTATTTTAATCACTGGTAAAGGGAAATAGAAAGGGGACAAGAAGCTAGGCTTATCGCGAGAGAAGAAATAGAAAGAACGCGTAGTCGGAAGAGGACTGAGAGCAGAGTGTGAGAAGGGGGGGGGTTAAATAATTGTGAAGACTGATCTACCTGCAGACTATAATGCCCACATATACTACCCTTTTCTATGTTTCAAGACATGTCTGAACATCTCTTTTAATCTCCAATTTAGGTTATGTGTCTAGTATATTTGATTACGCTAACCGAATTCTCTGCATTAATGTCTTTTGATCTCATTACAAACTCTCTACCTTTTACGTTTTAACTCGTTCCCCCTTTCTTTCTCTCCATCTCCCTTTCTTCCATTTCCATATCTGTCTCATTTTATTTGTCTCTCAGTAATTCTAGGTCTAAAAGCTCGAATGACCTTTTTCACACGATCAACATTCATTCACATTCGTAAAAAAAAATGAATAAAATAGCCCTGCAGCCGTTTTAATACCTCCGCCCTACATATATCCTCATCCCAAACTAATCATATCTTCACAATGCTTTTTCACCTGGCTCGGTTCGTGGCTTTATTGATCCGCAAAACACGTACGCATTATAGGGCTTGGGCTCTATATGCTCTCATAGACTATATCGACGATAGTATTATTATTGACAGGCGCATTAGGTGCTTGGATGCATAGCACTTTATAAATTGATACACGTATTACTTATAAACATATCATACAGTGTCATGCTCGATGCAAGATTAAGCAAGCTACATTAGCTCGCATTTTTTATGATGACCAGAAAACATTTTAAGGTTTCTGGGCCATTTTCCCCCTGGCTGCCATTCGTAAACGCAAATGATTTCTGATGAATACTCCGCCTGCATTGTGAGATGTATGCGGGAGTGTGTGAGGGAGTGTGTGTGTGTGAATTCGTGCGACCTGCCTTCCACGGATTCTGACCAATTTGTATTTTTGGCCAAGAGGACCGCATATAACGGTCAAACGGAACGATAGGCTCATATTCCACCGCGCATTGACACAGCGCTTCCGCTATCCTTCCGTCAAATGGACCACGCCGTCGCCAAGTGAGAAAAAAGTACTTTTAGTAAAGCGGATAAGCCGAACAATATTGTGCAAATTATGACTAAAGCATGAAACTTTCACAGGTATTAGTATATGCCGTAAGATTTATTTTAAAGATGGAAGGTACTTTTAAATATGCCATTTTCGTCCGTTGCCATGGCAACGGATTAATTTCTCAAAAATGACATACATTCCCATGTAAATGATATAGATGACCAAAATGATAATTTTCGAGCTCGCAATTGAATATATATAAAATTTAGAAATATTCAAGATCAACAAGATAGTTCCAATTGGTCCGTTGCCATGGCAACGGATTGTTTTTCCCCAGAAAAATTAAAATTTTGATTAAAAAAACGTTGTAGAATGTGAGTTGGAGATATATTTATATTTCAATAAATAGAGTAAAATTCACAGAGCAAAATGCAAAGAATTTGATCAAAATCGGATAACAAATAACGAAGTAATTGAATTTTAAAGATTTGCATTATTCTGGTGAAACAGTTCTAGGCATGAATTCATGAATATTCATTAGGCGGGCTGATGATGTCATATCCCACTTGTTCTTTTGGATTTTATTGTATGAAATAAGGTTTATTAAAAAAAATTCTACCAAGAACTAAAGCAATTTGATTGACAACTGATTAAGTGCATTAATTATTTATTGCCGCAACTAATTTCATCATAATGGAGACACATCATTTACACGTGTATGAAAAAAATTAAGCAATCATAATTTCATTTAATAACATTAAAAAAGGGAAAGTGGGTATATGACATCATCGGCCCACTTATTGCATATTTATGACGAAATGCATATAACTATTTTCACAAAATATTGATAAAATTTAAAATTCAATAAGTTCGTTAATCCTTATCCGATTTTGATGAGGTTTTTGCATTTTGCTTTGTGAATTTTCCTCTATTTATTTATATATAAATATTTTCAGCTCAGACCTTCCCTTTAACCAGATTTGCCGTAACAGCCCCCATTTAATACCAAATCAACCATTTTGGCACAGTCATCTATGCATTATTTTTAATAGCAACATGCTCATCGTTTGCGGTAAAGCATCTCAATAGGAAATCGTCTTACCTACTCGGCAATTGTGAATTCCTCCTGCTTATATTCTTATTCATTACTTGGCATAAATTGATGTTATTTCTCTATTCAACCCAAGTTCAGTATCATATTTGATTGATAATCCGATTTGCCAGGAGATTGTGCCATGGCCTTTATTTGTTCTGTATTCCTTACTTCCATATTTCTTTCGAACAAGTACTAAAAAGAATATAAATATAGCAAATATTGCAAAGGATATAATCAGCATCTGAACTATTGTAGTTGCCAGTTGGAGAAGAAAGAGGAATTCAAAGGCAATAAAAACATTTATTTTTAAGAAAACCCCACTTTGCTCGCGAACGTATACAGCGAATTTGAGATTTCGCCATTGTTCGTATAAGGTCAGATTGCTAAACGTTCGTATAAAGTCTGCAACAAAGTCTGTACAGAGTTTTCATTGTTGCAATATATTTTCCCTCGTTCAAAGGCAGTTGGTAAATAATTGCTTATGCATTGCCAAACAAGACATTTCTGAAGGGTTTGCAACTATCGTCAGGAATGATGACGAATCAAAAATTCGCAACGTTCTCAAACAACCGTCTCTCTCCGTGAGATTTACACCCCCTTACAGTAAAGTCCCTTGGCGACCTTCTGGCTGATTAAATATCAAGTTACATTTGATTTCAAAGTTGCGATTGATATGACAACGTTTCCTTTGCCGGACGCCATAATTCATGAGATATCACAAACATGCATTGAGAGTCGGACAAACATTTTTAGTCGTCATGAATCTTCTATCCTGTTTTTTTTTTCTCGACATAATTTTTGGAAATCTTTTTACATCGGCGTTTTTATTTCTCATTGCCAGTTCGCATAAAAAATAAAAACGAAGCTACTTGAACAATTGTTCATAATGGATGTCAGTTGTAACATAAAAATGTTTTAAAAAGCAAAAAGAAAATGATTTTTTCCCAGAGAACATTGGGGATTCGGTATCATTCACATACTAATATACTGACTGCTGAAGTTAACGCCAATAGAGAAAAGCATTTGTGCTCCAAGTTCGCACTTTTTATAACTTATGTTTGTCGCATGACACCGTTCCTGGCGTCCAGCTTACAGTTAGGATCCGGCTGCATCTTCCGAGGTTCTCTTCATAAGCTCGACATGTAAATGAAACCAACGATGCTGCAGGTACATTTCCGTTGTAACCTTGAATTTTTGGCTTAACTATGTCCATATTAATTTCTTAATCATTTGAGTTTCGAACGTCTGCGTCATTTCACAAACGGGATGTTGCCTGGAAATCGTTGTTGCTTAAGTTCATGTTAATCTTCCTATTCTATTTTCCTTGTAAAAAATCTTTTTATCGAAAGTTAATTATGAGTGGATGTTTGTTTTAAAAAAATGGTTTATTGCTCATTGTTTGGTACGACATCCAATGCACTACATTCCTTGTGGGGGGAAATCTTAAAAAAAAGTGTAGGTTACTATACTATTAAAATATTAAGCACTCATGAAAAAAAGTGCTCTCTCTCTCGTAATAAGAATGTATTGGTCTGGCGACTTACTTCGTTGAGCAACGTCCGTCGACAGTGGTCAAATTCCCCCTTACGATGCCTTGACTTTTAAAAGTTTTACGGAAACCTTTTTAATTCGCCATTATCTTGAAACAAGTAGGTTGAATTAGATTCCAAGAGTATGCATAGAAAAATGTTTGATTATCAACGTAATCGTAGATTTAGAAAGATAACACTTAAAATGGTTTCGTGGTCGTTTTTTTTGTATTAGAGTACATTTAGCTGTAAGCCAATTATCGTTAACAGTGATGTAATTTTGGTGCGTAGCCCTTTTGTCTACAGCACCGTTACAATTAAAAGGGAGCTCAGAAAACTTTGGCTAGATTTTTCGTCGTGAAATCGGATAGAAAATTAGATCCTTTTGGCCTATTGTTTGTTCTTTAAAGAGTATAAATCGTTCGATTGTTTTACGATCGTAAAACGATCCTAGTACAAATTAAGGGGTTAAGGTGATTATCGTGATCATTACAATTCAAACAAGAATTTATTCAAATATGTTTACGCTTCCATTAAATTTCTATAATCTGCACAAAGTTGTTTTTTTATTATCCATAGGCTGTTATAATTAAGTCATCAGTGGGAAAAAAATATTTCTTTACAAGTTGATCGATTTTTAATAAAAATAACATTCCACTCACTTTTACCATTTTCTCCGCTTGATCGCTTGTGAACGCTTACCAAAAAATCTGAGTTGAATTGTAAGAAACACACAATGATTTTTTCTAATACTCCTTTTTACTTTTTGATATAGTGTGTAGTCAGTGCTTGTAAAACCCGATCATGTTGAGTCCTTGATAGTAATACATTTTTTTGCATTATACAAAAAAGGTCTGCTTTTACCACGCGTTTTCAACGCAGTGATTTATAGAGCGCCACCTTGTATCCATTTGAAAACAGTTTGCAATAATGTCTCCAGCCTTCCCAGGACTCGTTTCTGTGAAACTTGGCCAAGTAGATTAATGATCCATTTATGTTGTATACGCACCATCACCATTGCCAGGGGAAAGTAAGTATTTTCCACTTATCTCCATTTTCGTGCATACCAAAATTTTGTGGAAGTGAGCTCAGAGGGAATGCGTTCTTTCAGAATAATTCCATCTAAGAAAACGCCGCTTACGTCTCCTAGCAACGGAGTTTATGTAGAATTATCTGAATCTCATTACGCTGCACCTAAAGTAGCGAACAATCCGGTAAGATTATAATTATGATCATAACGACGCAGACGATGCCGGCTTGAAATAGGTCGGATAAAGTTCAAAGGCAATTGAGAAGCATCTTGAAGAGATATAATCGGTTATCTGTTCTTGTGAGTATGGTAGTGCCAAGGAGAAAATTCCTGCTCGAAAAAAAGTAAATAAGTAACGGATTCCATATCATCTGTTTGTATTACACTTGATAATCTGCAGCGATACGGGAACGTATACAATCACCTGTTTGGTGATCGCGAGCATGATGGTTAAGCTATTAAATGGGATTATTCAGATCGAGACGCTATCTCGTTTGGAACTGAATATATGACATCGATCATGTACAAATGATTGCAATGATAAGATACATTGCAAACTAAAAACCCGTTAGAATAATAAGCAAAGTTGGCGGGTTCTCGCTTTCTTATTCAATTATATTGCTGGACCTAAATTAGCATATATGAAGTCGTGTTTTGATAAACAAGATTTTATCATACAATTAAAGTGCTCCAGGAAAAAAATGGTATTAACAACTACAGACTATACTTTCAGTTTATATAAAAAAGACTGAAAATGCTATAGATTGAAATAATAAAATAATGTTAAAAACATAGAAAACTGCGTTAATGGCAGCATGATAAATCAATACAGACGCAAGCACACATTGGAAATTTAGATACAACTTCAACGAACATATTACAACTCCAATGAGCTTTATAGCTTCTCGTTTTTTTTTTCTTGTTAAGATTTTATTGCTACGGTAATGTTTTGTTGGACGTATGATATCCCGGTATGATATACGCTGGTGTACAGTTAAATGGCAGACGCATGAGCATACTGAGCTGCTGAGTCTCATTATACGAGTATGAGAGACAAGCTTTGTAAATATAGCAGATTCATTTTACAATGAAATCAATTTCTTCATGTCACTCAGCTGCCGTGAGAACTACAGGGAAAGAGTAATAAATACGGGTTTGGCATTGCATGATAAATAAACCAAGTGAGACCTGGAAAGGAGAAGAAGATAAAAAAAGAGGGATAAAGAAATGGAGATGCGATGATGAAGAATAGAGTAGAGAGGATACATTTAGAAAATTTGTTATACGGAATAGAGTTGCTTTATTACACACAAAAAAAGAGGAGGGGTTCGGATAAATGGAAAGGTGAAGGAGATACCATTATGCAAACGAATGAGAAAGAGATGGCAGTGATAACGAGAGAGGGGGAGTAGAGAGAAACAGGGAAAAGAAGGGATTCTTTCATTATTTTAAATACAACATGCTGAGTATTCAAAAATGTTTTGGAGCAATGATCAAATAGACGTTAGAGAGAGAGAGAGAGAGGGGGAGAGAAAATGCAAGCCAGTCATACCGACGTGAGGAAAGGATGACCAGGAGAGTGGTAGAGTGATTGCGAAACAAAGACATGGTAGAGGAGAGAGAGAGAAGCGGGGGAAAGTGATTATTTCAATATTTTAGCTACAACATGCAGCAGGTATACTCAAAGGAATGATTCGGAGCAATGATCAAATAGGCGTTAGAAAGAGAGAGAGAGAGAGGGAGGAAGGAACACTTCATAAGCCATGGAAGACTGTGATACATGAGAGTTATTCACTGGACACCGCCTACTTTGTTGTGTTTCAACCAATCGTAGCGCAGGTAGGCACGTGATACTCTATTCATTGTGGCTGATGGGGGAGGAGATGTAAAGCGCACAAGCGGTTTGTAACTGGAGAAAGGCTGAGCTTATCTCAATGTAGCTGGTTGCTCTCAGTAGCGGCAACGGATATTTAAGGCGAATGAAGAATTCATACCGGATCATTATGAATGGAAATATCGAACAATTGAAGATGAGAAATTAGTTGACGGAGCCAGAGGAGGAATACTTTCTTTCACAATGTCCGTGTCTTCATGCGGTTCGTAACGGAGAAAAGAAAATATGGATAGTATTTTCGATAATGGGTCGTACGACTCAACCTGCGACGAATTCTTTGCGAATGTGTCTTTGGACGCCGCCGATCTCATCTCGTACTCCGATGCTCAGGTCGTCATCACCACAGTACTTTTACCAATCGTTCTCGTTGTCGGTCTGATCAACAACATCGCCTTCATCTACGTGGTTGTCCGAGTGCAATGTATGAAAACGATTACCAACGCATGCCTTGTCAACCTTGCAATGTCAGATCTCCTTTTCCTGGCAATAGCCATCGGGGATAAGATATGGGCGTATGTTCACTCGCCCATCACCCCCGATCATTCACACCTGGGACTCATCGGCTGTATCTTTACAGAGATCAGTGTAAATACCACGTATTTTGCCTCTCTATTTTTCGTAACGCTCGTTGCTCTGGAGCGTTTCTACGCAGTATGCCGTCCACAGAAAGAGCGCGGATCGGCCGCCATGAGAACGTTTCGTTGGTTGCTTATCGGTTCCTGGGCAACAGCCGGACTCCTCTCGGCAACCTTCATACCAGCCTACAGTAAGATACGTAATTTCTGTGCCTTGTGGCCCGACGTAGAGCCTTATAACACATGGCCAACGAAGTTCCAGTGGTGTGAACCTATTCAAGATTGGACTAAGATCTACACGGACAGCGTACGTGCCATTCCCTTCTTCATCGCGTTTTTTATCAACGTCTTTCTCTTTGTTGGCATCGTCAGGGGCCTGAATCAGGCCGTGGAGAGGGCGAAGATCATGGGGAAACGAGATAAGAACGTCAAATTACGTAATCAAATCACATGGATGCTAATTGTCAATGGATTGGTGTTCTTCCTCTGCCTCGCCCCATTCGAAATCATTTCAATCATGAAGGCAATGGGAAGCTTCAAATCCACCACTATGTTGGAGCAGGTGGCCATGCACTTTGCTCAGATCCTTGCCTACCTTAACTCTCTAATCAACCCCGTGATTTACATGGCCATGAGTACCCGATACCGCGCTGCCTTCATCAACGGCCTTCTGCCTGCACAGTGCCGACAACGATGGCAGAGTTTGGGCTTACAAAGCAGCACGGCACACATCAGTATGACTAATTCAAATGTTCACCACGAACATGTGAACGGTAACTACGGTTGACGGTTCCACAAATCAATCTACCTGTTGACTACCACGACTCTCGCTAAAGACGGTACGTTTCTTTTCTTTTTAAGACGTCACAAGTTTTTTCCATAGGATGTCAGAATAATTGATTGTCCAATAGAGTGTTCTGAAAAGCAAAACAAGTACTTACCATCATTATTTGGCATTTCTATGGATTTTTGTGCATGGTAATTGAATCAATACATTCCTCACGCGACGGCAATGTAACCATGGTACCGAAAAATAAAATTCAACTCATTTTATCCTTCTACAAAGGCATAGAATGAATAGACTTTGTATGAACATGATATTAGACGGACTGCAAAGGGATGCGCCTTTCCTCAAAGCCCATTAAAAATCAAAGCCTATAGAAATGAATAGGACACTCTGACTCGCCATTACTGAGGTGATCTGCACATATACCTTGCTATTATACTAAGAAGATGAGATAAGGTTTCACATATTGAAATTATCATTAAGGTTGCTCGAGAACGTACATCAATGGCTACAGACGATGGAAGTGAATTTCTGGATGAACCCGGTGAAAGTTATCTCACGCGTATCAGTTTATAACAAATTACTAAAAGTATTTATCTTGTGTCTATTGTGTTCACAATTGACTATACCACTCTCAACACCGAATTGTTTCCAATTCGAGCTTAGACTTGACCTCGACGCGAATGAACCCATTTGATTAGATGGCCTATTACCGCGGCGTGGGTTGTCGTTAAAGTTGTGATATCCCTAGCACTTTATGACCAGCGCATAGCTACAGGCAGAAAGATTGTCATTAGACTCCTTTAGAAAGGGGCTTGTTTTATAAAGCAAAAAAGTGAGAACAAACTCTTCAGAATCTTCAGAAAACAGGAAAACTCTACAAGGTCTCCGTTTCGACAATTAAATGATTCCACAACAACCTGCGATCCAACAATTACGGTGTGTGGGTGGTAGAATTAATTTCATTTACCGGATGTTAGCGAGAAAAAAGAGAAATTCTTGAATAGGCGTAAAGCAGCCTAGTGGACTGTTCACTGCATCCATCTATCTTGATCAATACTCTGCAGGGTTTCGCGTATCAACCAGGTAGCGTAAATGGATCACGCTTTCCTTTTAGTTCCTCAACACCCGTCGGGAGACTGGTAAATTGCGACTTTCCGGAGCAGCAGCGAGATTTGGATGTTCCATTTTCAGATTAGCCTTGTCACATGTCATCTGGGTAAATAAAACATCCTTGTCGTCCATGTGTCTCTCTCTTGCGGTCAGGACCGGAAGCGACATAGGGAGAGGGAAAACACATGCACTGAGGTAGGAAAAAAAAGCGCCAGTTCGTGTCGACAGAATAATGCCGAAGCGTCACCCATTTCAGCAAAAGCGTCAGTAAAAGGGCGCAAGGAGAAAGAAGGAGTTAGCAAAGCACTTGTATTAAGAGCTGTCATTTGTTTCTTTATGCCACAGAGGTGATATTTGTGTCTGTGTCAGCACAAAATTGTTTTTCTGTCTGTCATCCAGATCCGGTTGTGCAATCGACCATCCAATATTGTTAAACATCCTCAGATTAATGGCCTATTCATAATATGTCGTAAAAGTGAAATATTGAAACGTTCATTATTTATTTCCTTTACAGAAATTAAATGTAGTATTGGAGAGTTTTTTTCTTTTGGATTGGCACCAAATCACCATTAACATTTGACTGTCTTAATGCTGATGTTTTATCATCTCCATGATGGCCTATTAAAGTCTTTCGATTCGTCGGTAATGCTTGTTAACATTTACCGATATGGGGGGTAGATACCTACAGACCTATCAGCAGTAGATATGAACATGTTATCCTGTATGAGTGATATTTTCAGATCGGTTGTTTTCCGGGGGAGGGGTGTTTCACAAAGAGTAAAGTGTGACTTAGAGCGGGCAATCAACTCCCCTATAGTGTGCGGTATATAACGCATCGCCGCATTGGTCAGATCATGCGTAGGAGACGCGCGCTTCCTCGTATCAATCAATCAGATTATGCAATAAATATAGCGTGTGCGCGTTGGCGTTAAGCATGCCACTTATTAACACTTGACTCTTTGTAAAAATCCCCCTCCCCTCTTCTAGGCTTAGCTGAAAAGAAAAATCATGAAAAACTCGAATGGAATATGGATTTCTTACAATATTTTCATGTTTAAAAGTGCAGCACATTTGGTAAATGCACAACTGTACTATCACTGTCTACGAATGATGACTAGTATAGTTGTCGTTTGCAGTATGTAGTGCGTTAAAAAGAGGTTTTATAGATAAAGAGGTCTGATATTCAGTCATTCAATGTGTACTTTCTAATCCTCCTAGATGATGAAAGAGTTACGTACTAGCTTTTCATTAATGACTTGTATATCTGTCACCTCACGTTACTAAACAATTGATGTTGAAGACAGCAGAAGCGAATTCTACCTTTGGGGAGTTATGCAGAAGCGAACTGATGCTTCAGTGATTTATGTAAGTGGGCATGATCACTATGAATAGCTCTTTGATAGATTTACCAATTACAATTTATCCCCTAAGTTATGAACACCTGGACAAATGGACACTTGACCTGTTGTCTTTGAGATTAATCATGTTAGTCATGTCTGATATCGGTAAAGAAACAGTCACTTTTCAATTTCTGGTATAAAATCTAGATCTAATATTTGAATATTATCCTTCTAATTAAGATTATTGTTATTTTGATGAAAAAGCAGAGCATGGGAGTAAAGTCACTAAACTCAAGAAACAATTAGGAGTAAACCCTTGTAACATTCTTGATTTGCCATGATTGCACATGTCTTTCAATATCTTAAAATAAGGGCCTGTACGTTAAAGAATGGAAGCATGCTTTATGTTGCATCTGTGTGCAAAGGTTATAAGGAAACGTGGTTACCGATGCAAGAAACATTGAATATTCAGATCTAAATTGTCCAGGCATTGAATAGATTATGAAGTTGTTTTAATCTTGCCATAAGTGAACACACGGTCAGAATACAAGACAGTAAAACAAAAATCATACATTAAGACAATCCATTTCTTTTTAAGTTACTTAGTAGATCTTCAACATGCTAAAGAGATTTGTCAGCAAATGACACCGGCATTTCATGAAACTGGGGCACGTTTTGCAGTACCCGTCACCTCTTAAGGATAGGCAATTTCAGGACTTTATTTCTACACTATATCATACCAAACACGTAAAAAATGCACGAACATGCACCGCGAAGCATTTTGCAAAGTAGCCAATTCTTCAAAGAGTCTACATGAGCGACAGCCGTGGACATGCAGCATGACATGAAAACTAATGGCACAATTTACATCATCTCCTGGGGTTTGGCGGGGAACCAGGGCCATATAAACATAATTCATAAAACATTCACCTTGTGCATCAAAAAAGCATGTCAAGGCGTTTCAGGAGGGGTAATTGGGGTCATGCTTTATTTTCTTCTTTCGCCTTGCCGAGGCGGAGAAAGAGGTTGGTAGGGGGAAAAAACAGGCGGTCACTATCATAGGCAGTGAAATTCACAAGTTCCATGCCTTGCATCCCCGATGGTCGAAAAACAAATCCAATTTCAGTTATTGATTGGTGCAATTACTAGTTGAGGTGCTGGGCTTTGCAAAATAGGGGTTGATTACAAAGATTGAAGAGAGGACATCAGTACATAATAGGGGTATGGGATGAGATTGAGGATTAAAACGATGCAAGAGGGTAACAAAACATTGTATCAGGGACACAAGGATAAGGAGTAGAATAATTGAGCATGTTTCGGACGAACCTGTGCATTGTCATTTTTTGCCGGAAGAAAAGCTTCGTGTTCAATTTAGAATAGGGAAGACGTTAAGTAAATGTTCAAAAAATTCAATTTGCGAAAAACCAAACAGTTAAACCGTTCACTGAACTGATTTATAGTTGTAAACGATTTTAAATTTGGGAGGGGGTGATTATACCTTATGGGATCTGTTTGGTGACATCTACGCTGTCCAACAAATCAGGATCATGAGGCTCTAAAATCTGAGTAGAAATGTGTTCACTGATCACGATAACCCGAATCATTGTTAAGGCTGGAATCGTCAATCCATCGAATTATAGTGATGAGAGCGTGAAATTTAAAACCATTTCTGCCTTCCATGAGCGTTTAAACGGAAACAATCTGTCGAACTGTCCAAACTGTCCAAACCCGTCCCTAGCAAGATATCCATCGAACAAAAGAAAAGAAATGAATAAAAACAAATTTGACCCCAATATGTCATAGTTCCGGGCGACGTTGCACGCCTTGAATATCCGGGTGACGATGGTCGCCAAAGAGAGATTCGGTCGGTCTTCGACGACCGCAGGTGATTGCGATCAGATGAAGTCCCGAAGGGACATCGTACCTTTTCCCCTCTTATGTCGGAAAGCATCTCGATAACAGTCTCGGTGTTGATATCCCCTCACGAGCCAGATATATTAGCTGTTTGTTCATAAATGAGTAAGCGGTGCTCCGGGCTTTCTTCAACCTCCTTTGCGCTGTAAGCCTGACCGGAAAATTAATGGGATGGCTTGAAATAGCGGATGATGTTGAAAAGAAAAACAAAGGCACAAAAACAAAAGCAAGGGCGGTCACGTATTGCTTTAAACTCGTTATATGCAAACAAATTTCATCACGTAGGAGGAATTATAAAATTACAGAGGTCTTTTACCGAATGTTGGGTAGTTGAATTGTAATGGCATTGCTTAAACCCGTCGTTCATCACCTAAATTGCCTGTAGAATTGCATTTTGATATTGTGGTTAGTGCTTTGGAATTTGTAGCAAACTAGGACATGCACAAAAAGCCTCCGTGTTAGTTATAAGAGAAACCAAAGAATCGTTCTTCGTTTTCAACGGATGGCCTACGCTCTTTTGAAGCATTAGCACAATTATAGTAATTCGAATAATGGTGTTGCCCGAAGTGGTCCCGGGACGGTAGGACCAAACACATAGCTTGTTACTAACAGCTTATATATTATTCCAAACCTCCAGGCCATACTCCATGTATTACTGTATGTACACGAAGTTGGTGATCATCGAGCCTACCTATCAATCTCATTAAGGATTAAAAGAACTGAAGCTTGCGAAAAGGGTTTATGAATCTAGGGCAATTCTGAATTAATCATGTCTCCAGACACATGCTAAAGAAGAAAGAGATTTATAAGATCTTATAATTCGCACCAAATCCTTGTGATTATGTCAATGATATCAATGATCACATCTATGACAATAATCATTACGGTTGAAGAGATGAAGAAGATGATACTTATGTTAATACTCATCATAAAATACTCAAAATAATTCAGACAAATTAAAAGTCGAACTGAATGCGTAAAACGATTATTTTGTTGTCTGCTAGAGTCTTAGGAATCTCCTTGGGAATATCAGCCAGCATAAACAGTCTTACAGCTGGATGATTAAAAACATCTGATGGATTAAAAAAAAAAGACTTATACGTAACTAGAAACCTCTTACATTTTTCAAAAACATGCATATTATCTACGAACCTTAACAAAAGTCAGTCAATGAGACTAGCGTCTTTCATACCGTTTTTCCCTAAGACGCGGGTCTGATTTCAGTATACATGACATTTTACATTCTTTATGAGAAGTTTTGTTTTTAATTGACCCTGTTTTCTCTCTTCTTTGTTTAGGAACAATTTGAAAAGGTTAACATAAGCAATATTTACCCAAGTTTTGAATTTATTTAGAAAGATTTTTAAAAAGTCAAAATAATACATGTGAAAGTACAACATAAAAAACGGGAGGATAACCCAAATCAGTAGTTCTATAGTCATGGTGCTACTGGTCTACCGAGGGGGCCGTAAGCTCGAAACATGTGATCATGTATATTAAACTACATATCATACAATAGAATTCAGAGCAAGAACTTAGTTTGAATGTATGACTCATTTATTTATATTTTCAAGGGAATATCTCTTTCATTATCATTGCTATTAATCGGAAATCAGTTGAACTATTGGGAAATATGAAGCTGTGCGTTTACATTCAGTGTTAAATACATATATGCCTAGACCTCACACAGTCCCCTAATGAAACTTCACCTCAACTGCCAAACGGTTGTCATTACTATAGATCATGTCTAGTTTAAGGCATGTTTTCACCATCCTATGTTATTGTTTACAGTATCGGAAATTCATTCCTCTCTGGAATTTATGACCAGTCGCTTTCCCCAGCTTCTTACTGTGCACAGATGTTCGCATTCCTCTTCTCAAACCTTGGCAAGGGTTGTCTTTTTAAGAAAAACAAGTCGTAACGGTATAGTGTTACATTGGAGTCTAATCTATCCATAATGAACGTGGGTTGTGTCAAAGTTTTATTGCTCGTTGATACACAACTGTAAGTTAGTGAGGGACTCATATCATATAGCATGGCATCAAGTCCTTTACATTATCAAGGTGTTCAATGATCCTGGTCTCCAATCCAGATATTGTCTTGTAATAACTTGCTCACGAGTACATTGCCGACGGTCAGAAATATTACGGAATGTTTCCAAACATTCCTGATCTTCAATAGAGATCAAAATGTTCGCGATATGTACTAGGAATTTCAGTAAATGACATTGGTTTATGGAAGATAGGAAGTTCCCCCGTTTAAGTTGCTGTTTCCAAGATGTTGACACCATTCTGAAGGGAAACTGAACCTACTCCCACTGCAGAAAAAAACTTAACAATATGCGAGTCCCTTCGTCTCTGATCTACGAGTGACTATATGTATCCATGCCTTGTGAAGTGAAACACTAGTGTTCAGCACAAAGTGCTAAATATGCAGTTGTGTTCGTCAAAGCATTAGCTCTGATATGATGATAAAAATGCAGTGGCCTCTGATATCTCCCTTCATAATGACATGTTAACCACCCCTGGGTATACAGAGTTTCTTCCTAATGGGTTTACCAAAAGCTTAAATGTTTGAAGTCAGGATCGATATCATGATTCATGTAAGATATTAATGTTTTGAAATCTATATTACTATTTTTCGGAGTATGCTTTGCACAAGCGATCCAAATCAAGATTGGCTTGTCCATTATATCGGTGTAATGTACGATAGATTACCATGACATTAAGCCCTCCATACATATCAAATGGTAGAATTTTAGTAGTTTCTTTGCTTGTAACTCGTCACTGTGAGGATTTGAGCCTATTTTTTTTTAACTCAAATATCTTAATTGCAGATATTTATCATATAAATTCATTCAAATGTTCGATTTTGAATTGCTGCAATTGATTTTTGAAGTTGTTCCTTATGGTTACTTCGAAAGAAATGTTAGCAACTCTCAGGGTTTATCATGAAAAGACCACCTTCAATTGTAACAGTGTTATGGTTAGATTGGTATCAAATTCTATTACATTTCGATGTAAATTATTCCAATCTAGTATTGAATCTGTTGACTATTTGTATCTCAATGTTGTACGGGGTAGGCGTAGAATCTCTTCATATTCATCTCTATTATCATTCTAAACATGATATTTGAATTTTATATTTTATTTCACTGCGTAGTGGTGATCGATATAATCACAGATACATTTGTTCTTTTAATTTCTCGCTTCTCGTTCAACGATTCCAATCGATCGCATCCCCGGGGAAAACGGGATGATAAAATTATATCGGGAAGTCGTCTGCTGTGATCGCTTTGTAATATAGCTATAGGATTGCATGGCTTGTCATCACCATGGTAACGGCAAAAACCACCAGAGGGAGTTTATGCAGTCCACGAGCAATATTTGTTGCCTCCTGACATGTCAAAAGGTGACAAATACAGCATCCTATAACTCGGTGCTCTCTGCGAGCATCAATAAAACATGTGCAAGAAAAGGTGATAAAAAACCGACATGGTGGACCGAGAGGGGGATCAAATGAAAATCTCGACAGGTATACATGCATTTTGTGAGCTAAGGGACGCTTTGATAGCGAAAAAAAATAAAGTCTGACACAATGATCTCTACGTTTGATTTGCGATACCAAATTGACCATGATCGGTCGTTTTGGGTGCAAGATACGTCGCTTGGACTACGTTGCTGCTCTTAACTTGGCCAACATGAGCGTCGTATGCTTGTCAAATTGAGTCCTTTCAAAACACTTAAATGTGAAATCTGAACGTAAAGAAAAAAAAGGTCTATTCCAAGTGAAGACGAACAGCCATTTTTCTATAAACTTCACACGGAAGCCAATGTTGTTTACGTCAGCGTGCAATGAGGAGGTGTGATCGTAGAGACCTGCTTGATTGAAAATGGCATGCACTTCGAAGGTGAAAATTATATGCAAGATGAAAGCATGGATCGTTTTAATTCAATGAGTGCAGACAAACAGTGAGTAGCGCTTTAATGGAGTGGAGGGATCGTGGCAATGGATGCACACAGAGGAGCTCGTGTGTCCAATTTGAGGAATGATTAGCGATTGTTTCCCCCCTTCGCGTTGGGTTAAGAGATGTAATGATGAGATAACGAGCATTGCCAAAGGCAAGAACAAGGTTTCTCGTGCGAGGAGGCAACAGCGAGGTGAATCAAGATTTCGTTCTGCTGCTGAAGCTGTCGTTTCAGTTCTTTTAAGTAAAACAATGTAAGATATTAACCATGAAAAAAAGAGTTATTTATTTATATTATTCACTGTAAATTTTTTCACATTGTATTTCGGAAAATATGTATATTATTACATAACATGATACTCATCGTATACACTACATTAATAGGAACAAATTCTTGAACATAGTTTCGAATTGTGTATTCTAAAATATTTTTGTTCAATTATCATATCGGTCAAGCACCTTCAATGTTCATAGTTATTGTTTGCTGATTCTTGGGCCTTTTGTTTTATGTATTTTTGATATTTGTTTTCTACCCTGAATTTGACTATAATTAATACCTTATTATAACGGCTGTTAAAGTCAGATCGAAAGGAAACACATGTGAAAAACGAAGAAGACTGGTAAACATTACTCTGAAAGATGTGCGCATAATATATATGTGTGCACATTATGCGAAGTTTCCACATTCATATTCATATTTGAGAAAGCAGTGTCCAAACAAGAATGGAATTCCTTAAAAGTTGTTGAAATAATGTTTATTTTCTATAAACCCTTACTTTATTAATTTTCTCTCAGTATGAACTATTGCACTGTATCGGGGATACCTTGTGTGTATTACTAAGTGTGTTCAATTTGGATGGATATTCCGATTCTGGAGTATTTGTGTGCGTGTGTGTGTATGGATAATTCGACCCGATCAATTAGATCATCCGTCGCTTAATTTGATGGAACTAACAATGAGCTTAAGTATCTATCCGAAACAAGTGAGAGATAAGACGTTTATCCTTGTCAGTAAACAACGAGACCAGAAATCTTTCTAGTTAGAAAAAGGTGTAAATTGAGTTTATTGTGATTTTTCTTTTCATTTGGATAGTACTTTGGGCTATAGCCTTATAACCATTTTGGCGTGATAACGTGTTATATATTCTTTCAAAATATCGCCAAGTGCGTTGATGAGATCACCTATCGGAAGGATAGTAAATCGTAATAAATTTGCTATGGTACAGACACCTTATTAATGTTCAGGGTAGTTAGGCCTTTGTTCTGTTTCTCATTCACATCCTGATGTGTTCTGTTTATATTTTCTTTTGTGTTAACACTTCTTCTTCCCCCTTGATTATGAACATAATTATGTATTGTGGAATTAAGCTATGAAAAAGCGTGAAAACATTGAACAAGTAGTGTTGTGTTTAGTGGCATTTATTAACGTTACATTTCAGATGTGACGTGTAAACTGATTTCGTATAGTGGTAATATTAACAAATTACCTTTGGCAAATATGTGAGCAACTATGAGTGTGGTAGTAGCACTTGAATATGTAGTATTAGTAGTGGTCCCTTCAAATCTATCAAAATGATAGAAGTCACTGGTTTGTTAACCAATTTCTTTAGTATAAAAAATGGAGAGAGAAAGAGATGTGAGAGAAAGGGAGATAGAGAAATGTAAGGAAAGATATTGTAGAAGGGGGATTTGAGTGATATTTTTTGGAAGAAAGCTAAGCTTTGATACATATATGAAAACAATTATATCTTACGGGAATGAGAGAGGAAGGCGAAGAAACGACGATTGAGGGGGGAAATACACACGTAAGAAAAGGGAGAGCAGACTGCAAAATAAGCAAATGCGAACGAAGAGCGGACGTGGCGCCAAATTCATCTTTAAAATCAGACTAAGTACTACTTAACCATCGAGACATGTCTCTAACATGTGTAATGATGATTCATGTGATTCCTGAAGCATATCTGCAAACTGATGCATTGTCATTGTCGGAAATAAAGGTCTGTGACTGATGGCCGTACTGCACAGAGAACAGATTATATGTGTTCTAATGGTTACATCCCACGCAGTTTTATAACGGTCAGATGGGCATGATGGGGAAACAATGTCAGAAAAAACACGTATTAACTATTTATAACAGTCACCAACATGACCGTCATGGCTGCTAAATATGGCTATTATTTTTGTTAACGAAAATTACCATCGTGGTAAAATTATGCACTTTACCTATAAACATGTCGGACGGTTGATAATACCGTACTGTGATAAACTTATCTTTGGAAAATTGAAGTAAAATACATGTCCACATTTTCAAGATTGAATTCCTCAAATGTCCAGTTCTCAGTCCGCCACTGCAATCGATGTGAAATCACTCTGGAGTCAATTTCATCTACGATAATTAATCGTATACAACTAGGACATCATAAAGAAAGGAAACCTCAAACTTGTCGTTCCCCTTATGCAACCATTACATCCTTGCAAGGTATCCATGCTCCAAAATAGACTTTGCTGTCTCTCGGGCCAATGACAATGGAATCCTTGTCACCAGTAAGACACATGTTCATGGCACACAATTCCTAGAAATCCCCTATAGTGCATTATAGAGATAAATATATAAAACTTTATTCAGTCCCAGCAGCAAAATGCACGCGGATTAAATAAAAGGTAATGTTAAAGTGGTGCCTACGTGACGCAGAACCTCGCTCATTTATTTTCTTCCGTCTTCCCTCTTTCAGGAAGTTGATATCTGAATTATTAAAGGCATCGTGTAGTGGTTCGAAACACTGCAAAATCGTCAACAAATGTGTGTTACAGTACTGTTTGTGACAGAAGTGTGGGAAATGAGAAATCCATCACGCTGATTGTGAATGTTGTGGCGAGGATTGAAATTTTGGGAAAGGCAAGTAACGATATCTGAACACTTATAGAAAAGTGTTCATATTCACACAAAACATCATTTTATGTTTTGAAATTGAACTGTCACAATATTTGAAAGGATTTTAAAATGATAAAACTCAGAGGTATACGTGTACATGTAAGACATTTGTAAGACAGCTTAATTCCATTCATATCCAGGAGTTTCTTTCCAAACGATGTTCATCTCCACATCAGATATACCTTTAATTCAGTTTTTTCTTTATCAAAAGTAGGATAAAACATGAAAAGAGTGTGACAAGAAAATTGAATCTGGGAGAGATGAAAGGGGCATAATATCAATGCTAATAGCAAATTTCAGATGCTATGAGGACGGAATGTCAGAGTTGGTTGTCGCGAGCATGCATTATTATCCCTAGCACGTCTTAACATGTACTTGATGAAGCCCCACGTGAAATGAAATTGGACGTGTGTAACTTTGGTAGATGGCTGCATCGAGTTTTCCTGAGCGACTTCTCATCTTTCAGCCGATTTCGAGATGCACACAATGTTCACATCTAAATTTGATTGTTGAGTTTGGAGACAAGGTATGACGGGAAAGGAGTGGAAGGAGATGGAGATAGAACTTGAGAGTGACGAGATGGAGTGGTGGTGAGAGTGACAGAGAGGGGGGTGTCAAGCGAAAGAGCAGTGGGGGAGTGGGAGAGAGATTGAAAGAGGGAAGGGATGCGGAGGATATGCAGCAACTATAACAGCCGAATTGAAATCTATATTGTCTTCAAATGTATGAGATTAAAATTGAGTATATGGAGAACATGATATGGAAGTACTGAGTATTGATGATGAACAATGCCATGATCCTGAAATTGAGTATTGATTTTGTGAGCAATTGTGCGCCTTTCACTTTATTTGCAGAAGGGCGTATTGTAGGTCCATGGTTCAGGTAAAAGGATCGATCAGGTAATTGAAGGGATGAAACGTGGAAACGTGTAGAGTGAGATCCAATATGAGAGACATTTATGAGTGAGGGTTTTTTCTAATCAAATGATAATTTAATAGCTTTGTTGTAGAAAGATCAACTGGAAAAGAGAAGCAATTATGTCATGTAAGTGGGCTAATGGGACAGGCGGTAAAAGGTGTGTAGGGTAAATAGTATAGGTAGGTGAGAGGTGAGTGTGTGCGTGTGTATGTGTGAGTGAGTGTGTATGACGGTATGTATGAGTGGATATGTGTGGGTGTACACGTGTCTATGAATGCACTGCATGATGGGCATTGTGGGCAGAAAGAAAGAAAGATGAGAGGGAAAGAAGAAGTGAAAAGTCGGACATCAGTCATCGTGCTACAAGGAATGGATATCTGATGATGTGCGATGTTTGCATGATTATGCGTGATGCAGTAATGATATTGAGGTAAAATGTAGAATAGGAGAGATGAAAATAAGGTTGCGTGACAAGATGTAGAAGGAAACGTGAAACAGAAGATGTGACCAAGGGCACCAATTACCCGAACGCACACACACACACACACGCACAGGCAGAGAGAAAAGAGCGAACATTCACCGTTACAAGAAAGTGTAAAATGAGAACAGCTGTACAGTTAGGTAAACAGAATATAAGGGAAATGGAATATGATACGGCATGAAGGAGAGTGAAGGACTGGAACGGAAGCGAAAGTAATAAAATATCACGGTAAAGAAGTAGAAAAAAATGCAAAACCTGTAAGATGATAATGGTTAGAGAACTTAAGATGGATGAGACGTGGAAAAAGGTGGAGGTAACTTTAATACCAAGGGAAGGGGATATTGATTTAAAAAAAATAATAATAATCAGGCGAAGAGAGACCGATACTGAGAGGAGCAGTAGAAGAAGAATGAGCGGAAAGTGGTTTTGGAAATGAAAGTTAAACAAGTAAGAGTAAAGATAATCTATTTGAGATGAAACAAATGGGAAGAAACAGGGTCAGAGAGTCACCCAATAGTAAACGGATCCATTCCAGACATACGTGAGACGAATGCTTTTTGGCCGTATTACCCTAACCATGCTGGTCTTGTCTCGTATTTTTTCTCACTTCATGTACATTGAATGATAGCTTCGGGTGGTGAACCGCGTCTCAAATAGAGTTGATATTTTGTGCTTTGTGTAAAACGATAGAAAAATATTTTAGCTCTATGCTCTGAGGGAACAACCATGGTAAGTTGTGCAAAATTTATTGATTTTTTTATTATCAAGGGCAATTAAATTAGGTTTCTAGATTTAGATTGGGATATCAATAACTAAAAAAATGCAATGGAAATCATGATGCACTTACCCTTGATAATTATTTCTGATGAAACGCTTTGGTCCAAAGTAATTACTCTAATCAATTTCCCTTAGACGCGGGGTATAGAAGACAATAATCTAATTGGCGATGATAAAGATTCGATGATAAGGTATTTATATTAGTTATTTTCAACTTCATCGTCTTTTCCCTAAATTCTGCTTTACAATATTAGTCTGTTTGCTACCAAGGCACAATTTTAGGGTCTTACTAAATTCTGAGTGTACCTCACGAACAGTAGCACTTGTTTTTTTTTAATTCCCTTTTTTAAGAATTTCAGGAGATTTAAAACAAAGTTTAGTATCATCACAAGTTTCCAATGACACGATAGCGTGAGATGTTAATAAATTATTTGATGGCTAGAACTCTGATACTCTAAGTGGAGCGTTGGGTGTTTCCAGTATAATGAAGTTGATTCTTGACCTCCGTCCGCTTCCTCCGTTTAAGTGTTCTTTTGTTCTCTAGCTTTTGACTCTAGCAAATATTATTTCAGCATACACTCTACTAAATAGGTTTGTTACACTAGCCGCACAGACATTACAGAGTAACAGAATCCCATGGAAGCTGTATATCATTTTAGAATGCACTTAATCAAATGAACCCGCGTCCCCCATTTCCTAATTTCCTGTTCAAAATGAAAGCGATGTAGATTTTGGTTACAGTTGACTGATATTCCATCACAACTTATTTCAACCCTAGATAGATGTGGGAAGAATATGCTATGGTAAAAGGATTTCATTTTGATATCCCCGTGAGGATTAATTTAAGAGTTCTTTCGTGCGATGCGGCTCGCAATTTGGCGCTAAGATGTTTGATAATCTAGATTCGTGAGGAACGGCGCTAATGTTTGATTTATGTAATCCAACCAGCTAGGATGCAGGACGCCAAAATGTACACAACGTTCATTTTTCACCCATAAAGTCTACATGGTAATGGCGTCCACTTTGATCCTCTAACTTGTCTAAGAAACATTGACTTGGGTCCCTGTTTATTTTCCACAGAACGAGCGAGTACGTATTCGGCTGAGGAAATCTCATTTGATGGGGAAAAGACCCTCCATCCAAACATAATGTTCATTCTCTGTGTGAATTGTGGTGAGACTGATTTGGTATATCAACCGGAAGTTGGAGAAAATCAATATCTTAGGCAGCTTTTTGAAGAGCAATGCAGCGTATTGCACCTGTTAAACGTTTGTTATCCATTGTTAGCTAAATGGTCGAACATTTGACAATATCAGAGAGTAGCGCGTGAAATGGAAATTTGAAATCGGGATTCATGGATCAATAATTACACGTTGTTTTTACTACATGTACTTTAACACCTGTGGCCAAAAAGGAGCTCTGTAAAACATGTGTAGATATTGGTTAATTTGTGAGCCTTAAATTGTCTCTTTGCAAAGTAAAGAGGTCGTGCTTTGTGCCGTAGATATAGCAGTCTTAATAGAAAGAGCGAGGGAAGAAAAACAGAGAAATGTGACATATATAAAATTATATGCACTCTTAGAATGTTGGGCAACATACTGTCCACACACAAATTGGTTAAAAATGTATATATGGCTAGTTTTCAACCAATACTGTGTAGTTTCACCCAAGGCACATATTGGTTTAAAAACTACCAAGAATTGGATAAAGTTTTAATCACTTGTTGTGTGGACAGTATGTTGCACAACATTTTAAGAGTGCATATAATTTTATAAAAGTCACCTTTCTCCGATTGTATATATATATATATATATATATAGCATGAGAGGGGGGTCTACGCTTCATTTTTCCAAGAGTTTTGTGGTGATTAGGCTTATCTGTGCTGGAATTTGTCGGGAGTGTTGGATGCGTGAAGAATGTTGTCTCTGCGTGTACTGTTCGCGTGGGCGTAATGGTTTGTTTGTGGCTGTTCTTGGGTGAGTTTGCGCGTGTGTGCGGAAGTTTGTGTGTATGTGTGTAGCATGCTTGTACGCATTATGTTGATTGTGTCTGTTGAAATATTGAGCATCTAACGTTGAAAGGGTGTGTGTTGTGTCAGTGCGAGAGTTTTTCGGGTGGGGTGCAAGTGGTCGGGTGTGTGGGTTTCCGTTGTGGCGTGGGTGACACTGTTCATATGTGTGAGACAAAGTAAAAAATCACGCAGTCAACATTACACCATTTAAGAGATTTCCATCCCATTGAAGTGAGAAAAGACGTGGGAGTGAGTTGGAGTGTGTGTGTGTGTGTGTGTAAGGATTTTTGTATGTATTGTAGTACAAACACAGAGTCCACCTAATACAGTGCAGTTTGTGTCTTTTTTTCAATAAAATCTCTACAATAATGACAAGAAGCTTTTAGAAAAAAATAATTTCGAGCACTTTGTAATTGACATATTTTATCATTCAAAATGAAGTAATTTTGGAAAATGTGTGTTTTCTTCTGTTTGAGATACTTAATCAACCGGATTCACGTCTTCATTTTATCAACCAAGGAGAAGATGCAATCATATTCGACTTGTTTTATCTCGATTTTTTTTTTATGAAACACAAACCAAACTATTTTATTTTTGCCATCAGCCAATAACTCGTAATTGACTGATTCGTTGTATGAAAGAGAATCGGTAGTTATTATTTAAGTAGTGATTCCTCCCAAACACACTCGCATACGCACCTCAAAACAAACGCACATAAATGTTCTTAAATACTCGATTGCGGAATTGACATCATTAAGTAATTGGTTTGAAGATTTCAAATTGTATAGGATTTTTTATTCATGTTTTAGTCATTTCTGTATACTTATTTCACAACCTTCCTCCTCTCTATTGCAATCTCTGTCATATTGTGAATAACATGCACTATTATCATGAATTATTACATAAACGCTATGAAAATTTACGAATATTGACATTTACTACAACATTATAATAAGGTATTCATTTTCCAAGTGTGTTAATTTACATTGATTTGGTAAAATACTGTAAAAACTGAGATGTTAAAACTGACACCAGTTGGTGTTAATAGAGGACCACACCCTGAGGTGTTGAAATGACACCCTAGAGATGGAACATAACACCAAAGAGTGTCAATGTAACAACCAAAGGTGTTGTAATAACACATATACGTGTTAAACAAACACTGTCAATTAAACATCATTGCAGAATGACTGGTGTGGTCCTCTATGTACACCGGTTTACACCACAGTTTTTTTTTTTTTTGCTGTGAAAGTTCACAATAGACCACCGACATGAATGTCATTATTGGTGCGAGTATTGGATTTCTTCGTTTTCTATTGTTTTATCTGTTCTCGACCATCGTGTTTAATGGCTGGGATGATTGAGTGATCAGTTAATGTATAATTATTCGTTTGAAATAGGGATACCGGTTTAATGAATTTTATTTAAGTGATAATTATGAATGGTTGATAAGTCATAACCGTCGTTACTCAGTTTATTAAATGATTGGCATTTCGAATTATTTTCACATTCGCATTATACTTTGTCATGTTCACCAACTTCAGTTTGTATATTCGTTCTTGTTATTATGAAGGAATCATTTTCGTTTCAATCTTGTTCAAGAATAGTGAATAAACGTGCGTATATCACAAGCATTACTTCTATTTGTTTTCAATATTGTCATTTTTTGTTGTGAGCATTCGAAAGTTTGAAAATGAAAGGTGAGAGAAAAGACAGAAGCAAAGACAAAAGTATGAAAATATAAATAAATGAGAATTGTGTGGACAATGTTTTATTTTGGTAATGTTCTGCCATATCATTGAAAATAAAAGCTGCAACATATAAATAATCTTTAAATTTTCCCTCATACTGTCAATTAGCATAATTAGCCTTTCAGTCCTTGGGAATGTAGAATTACTTCTTTCCATAAAGGCATACCTATTAGATTCGGACGAATAAGCCCACCAGACTATTCTCATTTCCAAATGGTAGCTATCTTTCCCCGAGCACTAATTGGATTAGAAACATTTGCCTAATATGATGATTTCTGAAATATTCAAATTTCCTCTGTCAAAGGCATGGAAGGCTCAACAGATCGCTGTAGTCATGTTGCCTTCGGTGTCCCCGTTTAAAATCTTTAATTCAAAGTATATCTATGGAAAAGGATAACACTTAATATTATTAAATTTGATGCCCTCAAAAGATGTAATCATTTTCACACTGCTATATTTTTTAAGCCTTATTTTGACAAAATTCTTGAAAATTGCCTTTCGTATTTACCATTATTATTTTTTTTTCTTTCTTACAGAAAAGGATGTTGAAGGTTTTGTTGGAAAATTTGTTGAAGATTATACTTTGAAGGTTTTTTTTTATCTAGAACAAATTTCCTTTTGAATTACCTTTCCTTGTGGGAGCATACTAATTTGTATAGCACCGATTTCATTCCTTTTCTAACATCGTCCAATTTTTCCTCCTTGAATTATCCCTAACCTAGTAAGGCTTGCACCATTTATAATTTATGCTTTCATGCAATTTCTGAATTGTCACTCCAAGTAGAGGCTTCCCATGTCTTGGAATTTATACGTAATAATAAAAATAATAATATACAAATTCATAAAGCGCTATAAATCTCACACTGTTTAGTATGTATCTCGATTGATTGATCATTTGGTTTTCTAATGATTTGCCATACGTATGTTCTGATCTAATGAAATTCTATGTTACATCTACCGTAACATTAATTACCATTCCCTTTTCCGTGTATAGCTCTTGATTTGGTTCATGTTACAGACCTTTTCTTTTAATGTGTGCTTGTTTTTTATCGATTATTTGATTTTCTAGTGCTTTGCCATACTTTCCCTTTCTTTAGTTTTACTTATTTTTTTACACCTTGGTAAATTAAACTACCTTCCCAATTCCTTGTGGAATCTTAAATTCAATTGATATCTAAGAAGTCATTTCCTTGAACATATTTGGGCATGAATCTTGATCGTTTGATTTTCTTATTATATGTTATATACTTACTTTTTTGTTTTTGTTTCTGTTTTTGTTATACCGGCACATAAAAATAAACAATTTCCTACAACAATTCTTTTTAAACTCTGAAACTTCAGGTATTGACCTACGTGCACTCTTTTCTCTAATTTGATAAATGAATAATTGCTGGTTTGGCTCCTTTTATATACTTTCTTGTTGTAATTTGATAAATCATTTTTTATTTCTCTCTTCAGATTAAAATGAAGGTTAATCTATTTAGAAGTATGGTTATAAATAAATGTTTACATTTATTTCTGTTTTATGTTCTTCTACATAGGCACCAGCCAATGTAGATCACCTCTCGATAGGACTTAAATTATTTTGGTGATCCCCAGACTTTTTTTATTGTAATGTTTCTACCGTATCTGTCATGTTTGCTAATATAATGCCTGGAAATAAATAAATAGATGAATAAATAAATAAATAGATAAATAAATGCACCGTGCAGCCAAACATTATTTTACATTAGACGAGTTTAAGAGTGAAGTTCATATTTCACATTTTATTTAACGAAGAAAAGTAAAATCAGTGAATGACGGCACACTCAATGACCTATGTTGTAAATACAGCTTGTTTGTAAAATTAATCCAAGTTTGACTCAATTGCTTCCTGGCTATAAGCAGTGAACTGGTATTGAACCCATGGATGACGCGTCTATATAACGATTGAAATATCTTCAAACCTTAATTCGATGTCCTAGTTCAGTACCAAGTTTCTAACAAGAAACAAGATGAAGAGGGGAGGTCTATAACTAACTCACGTCACATCATGTGATGCGGAAAAGTGAGTTTCGAAAAGGGGTGGGTAAAGTAATATGATGTTAATCCAGCATTTTAGGAAGATGGGGACGAAGGAAGAAAGCCGGACGGTGCAGCGAAAAAGGAGGGAATGGGCAGAAAGTGACATTTATCAAAGAATTTATAAACAAAAATCACACCCCGAACAATGGATGGCCGTTGAATAAGAAAAAACCTATAGCTTTGTAGATGAATGGGTCAATAATTGTTGAATCAGTGGACTAAGCATGATGAGTCTTGATGATAACACAAGAATATAATTCATAAATCAAACAGGTGAAATATTGTCACTTTTCAGAGCTCTTAGTGGTATTTTAGTTTTTTTCCTGTGGAGATTTAGAGAGGGGAAGAGAGAGAGAGAGTGGGTGGGGAGGGGGTCCGTGGGATCAATGTGGCGAGGGCTGATTGAGAAGATAAAAAGGGGGGCAATTATTCACATATTAGCCATATCGTTATGGCAATGGTGATTTTTGACAGATTGATTTATGTACACATTTTAATCATCAGCGCTAGCGTTCTAATATCTATCTAGTCCTATTTGCGTGTTTTTTCCTAAATAAAAAAACAAACAAACTTGTGAGTCTGTGATAGGACTTTGTGGCTTACTGGTATAGTGCTCACCCGATTAACGAAAAGGGCTTGGGTTCGGTTCCAGGTCCAGTCTTTCCATCAAATTTGTGAAGCTGGAACTTTCTACCTTCGGGCTTGGCACTCAGCAATACTATGAGGGTATGGCGAAAATATCAGGTGTGAGTTGCAGGAATGACAATTGTAAATGGAATGCAGTATCGTTATGTTCATTTAATATTCACTATTTTTTTGTTTCTATTCATTTATTAAAGTAATCATTCAGTTTAAAAAAAGATCCAAAGATTAGCGAAAAGCTCCTCATGTTGCCTAAATAATTTAGAGATTTTTTTTATTTTGAAGGGGGGGTCCAGGATTCGGGTGTTGGAAAGGGCAAGAAGTTAATCACATCTGTTTAACAAAATCTTATTGATAAGCAAACACTTGAAAAGGCCCCTCAAAATATATATATCAAGATCCTCAATACTTAATACTTCCTTGTTATTGTGTACCACTATCTGCATCCTCAATACTTAATACTTCCTTGTTATTGTGTACCACTATCTGCATGATTACTGGCCCTTTAGCCTCCTTGGCGCATGGATGTTGTGAGTAGTTGACACTTAATAAGCCAAGGGATAATAGCTTACCAAGCCCTACTAATGACAGGAACGGCTCCACACTACCTAAAACCATGTTAAATTATCTAATTCTGGATGGCAAACATCATTAATCTACCAACGGTTGCCGGATTTGAAAGCAAATATCAATCGTCTATCGAATCGCCCCGTTAGATTTCCCGAGAGATGTATTAAGATACGGCTGACAGAGAGGCACTGACGTGCAGTATAGGGGAGACAATCAACATCACCAGTGAGTATTAGGATTTATTATGAAATTGAAATGATACTAACTAGTCAGATTCATAGGCTATATAAGCTCTATCTTTTACTTGATTTAAAGTTTTCTTCTGCATTCATATTCGTTTTTTTTATAACATGATAAGACATAATATATAAATTACTTTTTGGGGCATAAATCATTCTTTTTTATTAAATATACTAAAAATATGATTCCAAAGACATGATCTAGTATCATTTTTTTAACATCCACAATGTTCAGGAGAAAGATTGTCAGTATTAAGAGATTAATTGAAAAAAAGGTTAAAAGGTTGTTTAAAAAGGTAACATGTTTGACCTAATATCCGTTTTGCTTTGTATTTTATTTATCATCAGTTTTATCATTACCACAAATTAGCATCATTTTCATTGCCATAATCATCATCATCTTCATCGTATTATACCACTAGTGTACTAACATTACTAGTATTCTCCAGAAGTGTGATTAGGGGAAAGACGGGAAAAAAATGACCGACACACTTTAAGGACAATTCCATCCCAACATCACTGGTTTGTGAAAAATAAGCGAAAATTTTTAATTTCATTACTTTCTAATATTGACATCCGATTTTGATGAAATTTTCAGCATTATGCTAGTTTGATTTTTCTATATTTATTCAAGTCAACAATTGATAGTGACAACTATTTCTAAATGTTGAATTACATTACCACTTGGAATGGCTCGACTCGACATTTAGATTGTTGGATTCAGCTATATTAAATATTTGATTTGGAAAAAGGCTTTACTTCTCCAGCCATATGGGTCGTGTGGTCCACTGGTTAAAGCATTGGACTCATTATAGCAAGGTTTTTAGTTCGAATCCCCACTCTGCCATTGTCTCAACTTTGATAAAAAAAAGACCCGAGATTAGTATAGTAATATAAATGCAGCCACTATGACTGATTAACCTAGACATAAATATTTCCTAGGTAATTTGTTATTATGTAACAGCTTGGCGTGTACCGGCAAAAGCTGTCCTGTTGAGTTCTTACGGGAGTTACTATAAATTGTGAGTGTAACTTTCAGTATTTAGAATAGGCAGTCACTGGTGATGTTAGGGAGAAAGCTCAGAAAAGTCAAGAGAGAAGTTTATGGTGTTAAAAAAACCCCGATAACTTTGGAGAAACAAACAATATTGTACATCTGAACCACAGTATGTAACTAAAATAGGTTGAAACCCTCTAATGCAGAGATATGAATTGTTCCTACACATGTCACTGCAAACCAAATGAGATAACACGGTGGCTAGGAATGCTCTGGTAATAACAACTACCACAAACGCGATCCATCTTCCTGTCGACTTTCAAGAGGCAATTTCCAGTTTTGCTCAACGTTAATATAAGACGAGGAAATTGCGTTTACAACGAGATTACACATGTTATACGTTACAATTTTATTTCAGCTGGGAGGCTGAGGGTCGACAACATCTATCATTACATCATCAGCTAACTGCTCCCTGTTTTAAGTTTGGAAAAAAGTGGCGAACCGAAGACGAGCTTGAATAGTACATTTGGGTACCAAAGAGTGCGCAATACCGGTTTTGAACAGTTCTTACATTTTCCTTTTTTAGTTTAAAATGCATTTTCGTCACTGCTTAAAAAGGAGGCTTCATGAAGATGAGGACATCGAGCTTATTCTCGTCACTAATATAAATTTATCTCTAATTCATATTGGAATAGGGAGGGGATCCCAATCTTACACAGGCGCTATAGAAGGCATTGCAACTGTTCTGAGTGAGTAGGTTTGATAGTTGACAACAAACACCTTATATTGTTATGTTACATGGCAAGTGAATTATCGTTAGGTGTTCAGTCTTGCGGCCCAATCGACCATTTCGTAGTTACTTCATGGGCTATTTTTGTCAAATGGCCTTTCATTATTTTATTTCATTATGATAGGTAGATTCCAAAGAAAGATACACTGTAAAAACTGCGGTGTTAAAACTGACACCAATTGGTGTTAATAGAGGACCACACCCTGAAGTGTTAAAATAACACCCTAGAGATTAAACATAACACCAAAGAGTGTAAATGTAACGACAAAAGGTGTTGTAATAACACCTATAGGTGTAAAACTAACACCACCAATTTAACACCGGTGTAAAATAACCGGTGTGGTCCTCTATATACACCTGGGGAGCGTTTCATCAACATATTTTGTCCGTCAAGTTGTCAGATCTGACAACTTTCCCTGATTCTGATTGGCTGACAGGTACTGTTGCTATGGTAATTGTCGGATAAAACAAGACTTGTCGGATAAAATCCTTTCATGAAACGCTCCCCGGTTAACAGTTTTGGCTGTGTATGTAAGCATGCCTTGCATAGCAGGATGAAGAAATTGAATAGACCACGTGACTAGAATAACACAATGAAAACACAAAATGAAGGTAGTTGTTACATTTCTACTTTGAATGCATTAGCATTTTGTTAAAACTATGTAATACTGAAATACCAGTCGGTAGTAGACGTATTGTTCTTTCTTGTGTATCTTACGAAAAACACAATTCAGAAGAACATAATAAATAATCAAGACATTAAAGTTGGTGCTTATCTCATTAGATATTAAAACACCGTTTCACTTTTAATAGTACCAATGACCTTTTTCTGATCATGCGCAAACCGGAACTACGAAATGGCAAGTACCACTGGATTGACGTACCCAGGTGAGGTGAATGGGCACCCGGCATGATTAATCCCTTTCACGAACTGAGCACCGGTGATGGTAGCTCGAGCTAAAGCCGGGGTAATAATAGCAAACGCTGTGTATCCTTAGGCAAAAAATGCTATAAAAATCCAGGTATTATTACTGTTATCATGTTATTGTTATGATCATTATCATGTTATTATTATTATCATTATTCCTTATACGGAGCGCTATTATTATATGATATTGTAATTGTTTTTCAAATTCTGGCTTGTTTCTTCTTTCTAGAAATACTAAATAAGAATAATAATGATAGTGAGTGGATGTCTCTTCTCCCACCCCATACTGACACCCTTGTTAATGCTATTGTGATTATTGTAAAACAATAAAAAAAAAATGATGAAACGTCAGCGTTTTGCTTCTTTAATTTGAGTCATCCATCAAAATCCTGTTAGTTTTAACCCAGTTCACACCGTTGGGCGATGTCTTGTGAATATATTTTCTGCTCAAAACAACGTGTAAGTATATATGTTCAATATTAATGACAGTTGATGATATCAAAACAAAAATAACCTCAAGCGAAGTTTCTCAAGAAATCTGTCATTACTGGTCAATACCCCCATTATTACAAATCATGAATCGCATGCCTCGATTGGCACGCGAGTGATGGTCAGCGCAAAATATTCCGTTTTCCTCTTCTCCCGAGCGTTTTCTAAAAGGGAAGTAAAACAAACCTCGGTTCGCTTCCATGCATATTTTTTCGCCATCGGGTATGGGTCCGATGTCTCTGGATCGGTCATTCATAGGATTGTGCTCGGGGAATACCGGGTTTCATCAATTGACAGCATACCGTAAGCCGATAGGCTGTTATGGACTGCAAATTTCTGCACGTTGGTTCAAAACAAATCGAGGAGGCTATTCATCTACATATTATTCCCTCTATCTACATGTACTTCCTTATATTGATCAGTCTGACATAAGATTAACCTTTCACCGATTGTAGTATTATGTCGGAAGGACTTCAGCACGACCTCAGAACACTGTGGATTGTTTCATGAAACTCAGAAACACTCTTCTGTACATGGCAAACTTGCTTTGATCAAGAGAGTATTACTCAAGGTTCGACTGGGTTGCCGGGTTACCCAATATTAAGCCTAGAAATACAATGTATTTAGAACTTATGAAACCATAAAGCATGTTCGTGAAATAGTTGATAAGTGAAAAATTTTGAAGAGGAATATTACATGTTTAGAATAAGTTGGGTTTAAGTTCGTGGAGTAGGTATCACAAAAGAAAAATGCGTGAAGGAAGCAAGTATATGGGTGTGGTAGATGGTCCTATCCGAACTTTTCGCATCTACTACGGAGAAACTCTCTACAACGCGCCAATTCCTTTAAATAAGCAAAGTCAAATCACAATGGAGAGCTGAGAGGCTTTTATCAACAGTTGGTGGACCGGGACAGCACCGGAATATCTTGACTCTGGACAACGACATATGTGCAATTTGTCATTTGGTGCAAATCTTCGGACGATCTGGTGTCCCAGTCTTCCAACTTTCGACAGAATCCTCTCAGTTCTCCAGTGGATTTGACTGGCATTTTCAAAGGAAATGAAATTGGAATTGAATGGTCTACGTTGTAAATGCGAAAACTTCCTAATAACTTGCCATTCGCCGAATGCATATTCTAACCGGATGTTCCGTGCGCCGACCCCCCCCCCCCCGCCCGCTTCCCCTCCAAAATAATAACAAAGCAAAATAGAATAGAATGTAAATAAACAATGAATGACATTGATACTAAAAAAATGTGCAAATTTCGACATGCTTTTATGGGTGTGATATCAGGTTATTCTAGCTCTGTCTATACCGTTAGATGCTAATGAAATTAAAAGAGTGTTGGGAACGAGAAAGAGAGGGAATTAGAGAGGCAAAATGAAAGCTGTTAGAAAGATGGATCGAGGGGAGATGAGTAAAGACCAATCAGTTTGATTAATAAGTACACTGCAAACATAACGGTGTTGACTGCTCACTCGTCCCCAGACACCGTCCTGTCTTTAGATTATGTTACCTGCTTAAAACTACGTTTTTATTGAATTACGATGTTTATCAATAAGCATCCTTCCACCACCACCACCTTTCAGTCTTCTATTTGTTTTATGTTTTACTTCAACTATTCCTCTTAGTATACATAGTATGTCAAGTTGCATTATATTTTTGTAATCATTTCAAGTTTTGATGTTTTTAAATCTGAACACTCTATGTATATATATATATTTGTAAATTGTACGCATTTCAGCCTTTTGGCTGCAAAGTGCAATAATTTTGAATAAAACCTTTTCAATTTCAATTTCAATAATTAACACCAGCCCAGTATCTAATTATGTCCACACCAGAGAAGTATTGAACCAACAACATTTTGAAATAAAAAAAGAAAGGAAAGAAAATAAAAGAAAGAAAGATAATAGAACTGAAGACAGTGAGAGATAAACGCTGTCCAAATCTGTTTAGGAATTGTATTTTTTTTGCATATTAAGAAAGATGTTTACAAAAAGTGATCTGTTACGATTGAGACAATTGGAGACCGATTGAGAGAAAGAAACAGAAAGACCGTTATGCAAATGCAGACAAAGATTGATAAATAAAGAGCGTGAGAGAGAAAGAGAGAGGGACGGAGAGAGAGAGTGGGTGAGAGAGAGAGAGAGACAGACAGACAGACAGACAGGGAGAGGAGAAATATATGGTTTGCAGTCGGAGAGTAAGAAGAAAATTCCCGATGATCGAATTCAAGAGGTATTAGTGAGGTTGATATATTATTTTGCTTACATTTAAAATGTGTCTCCTTTGAGAGTATATTACCATTTAAGGAGATAAAAAGAACGTCAGCACAGCGACAAGGGTACTCGAAGATCAAATATGGCAAGGACGAAAGAATGCAGGGAATTTATTTCATAATATTATCTTATAATCCAATTCTCTCAGGAAATCATGAAGGCGGAGTTTTATTTCATCAAGTTTAGACACTAAGAGAAGAAATTTTTTAAATCTATTATATATTTTTTTTCCAGTCACGTTGGGGAAAACGAGTTAGACATTATGTGAAGACGAACACAAGGCTGCATGTATGATACATAATATGTATACATACATATATAGCCGAGGTTACTTGCATGTATGATTTTTGCAACTGATGAATATATGGAATAATGATGACATTGATAATAATTAACAATAATCGCCATATAGGCCAAGAGCATTAGGGCAAAACAGGGTTAAGAAAGGGAAGTTCTGGTAAAAGGGCCGATATTTTCAGGATAGGTCTAGGAAAATGTTTAGGATAGCATACTAAAAGTCCTCATAAATCCTCCTTGGGAGTTTACCGAAATCCAAGATGGTGTTCAAAATGGCCACCATTCACAGAAAATGGACATAACTCACTCCTTGTTCACACTAAATGTACGATTTCAATGCATATTAAAAAGGGTTAAAAATACAAAGTAGGTGATATAAGAATTGTGGATTCTTATAGGCTTTGTCATCCATTTTGGAAGCTATCTTGGGTTTTTTTTATTTTCACTCTAACCTGTATCACTACATCTTTCCACCCCGTTAAACCATGAAATATGCACCGAAATCCGATGTTTAGCGTGAATAATGAGTAAGTTATTTCCATTCTCTGTGACTAGCGGCCATTTTGGACGCCATCTTGGATTACGGAAAACCCGCAAGGAGGATTTATGAGGAATTTTTAGGACATTAGTCTGAACACATTCCTGGACCTATCATGGAAAAGAGGTCAACTTGTTACCAGAAATTTCTAATTTAAACCTAATGTTCTTGGCCTAATAAAAAAAATGTACACGATAATAGTGATGATATTGATTATAAATATAATTAGGGAATAGTCAAAGGAACGAGTTATAAAGTTGAGGGAGCGGGTTCCCAGTACTCATAACTATAAGTTAAGGGAACATTCGAGGTTTAATTAAGTCCAGGAAAGCGAACGAGAAATATAATTTCATGTCATTTCGGGGTTACCTTACGCCTTGGCTGGTATGGCTGAGATAGGGCGCCTTGTCAATAGTTACATGGTCTTTGCTATCTTAACAGGCTAGGTGCCCGTCTTACAAAGAGGTGCGATTGATTCGATCAAACTCAACTATATGGGAATTCATCATTTGCCATAATCCTTTGTAAAACGAGAGAAAAAAAAAACTTGTCAAGAGAACAATGAATGCATGATTATCTAGAAATATTTTTGAACAAACATTCATTTTAGATGTTGGCGTTACTGTTTTCCCATAGTTGTAGTAGATTGCATCAATCGCAACTCTTCGTAAGTCGGGGCCCCTGTTAATCGAAAGCACTGTGAAAGGAAACATCGCAACTGATACTTATCGGGATTAAATGTTCTTCGTCAGGTGTCGAGTACCAAATCCCTGTGTTTTGTATGTCTACTTGACTCGTTGTAAGCGTTTGAGGTGGCATTTCAAAAACCGATTTGGCCCCGCTGCCTCGATTTCTTTATCAATAATGGATGAGATAAAAGGTATGCATTGGGAATATCGTGAACATGGACGGAAGCAGAGAGATAACAGAGTGAAGACTTTGGAGTTGGATGAAAATTTGAATCAAATGCTTACCTTGCATCTATTATTGATAAAGAAATTGAGGCTGCGAATCGGCCATGGTGGTTCATGATCCGAGATTCATGGGTTCATCTGACCACTCAAACATCTATATTTTAAAAAATAGATCTTTTGCATTCTAGCCATGCAACCCTGACGTGATAGAATGGAGAATTCTGCTTGGGTTCGGCGGCCCGTGTTGAACTCGTGTTTGTTTATCATGTTTACTGCTGTGATTCACCAACTTTTGGCCAAAACTGTCTGGTTGTTCTTTGTCATAACGGACAATTGACAATACATTTTCTCTGTTCATGAATCGTCCGTAATCATGGGTAAATAGTATGGAAACGACGCCGACAACAACTCAGCACTTTTGCTTTAAGCAACCCGAAAAACATCCGCACACGTGAAATGTTCCTCCACCATAATATGCATAATGGACATCGTGCATTTACCCAGCCTGCCAAATGTGGACTGCACGAGAGGTCTGGGAGAAATTAAGAAGTTATGATGTTTACTAGCTATGCACCTGCATGTACCTCTTACGGGTCAATATCATTTTTCAAGGATTAGCCCTCAAATCCCTTCCCGATCGGGTTTAACGGAAATTTAGCTTGACGCGACGCAATCAAATACTGTACCTCATTGACAGTATAATGTATGCACTGCTGTCACCAACCGTCGCAGTATTGCGACCTCACTTTTCTTAAGATTTTTTTTCTCCAGGACTCAACATCAGCGTGGTAATACGAAACGTGTTTGATGTTTCGTACCTCGAAGTCCGTTGTTACAAGACAGTGTTCTTGTTGTATTATCAACTTGAATAATGTTGCAGGTGAATTAAACTCGATCGCATTTTTGTTTTGTACGTGGGGACTATGTATAGGAAACCAAGTATTAATACAAATATGATAAGTGTTGTGTGCAATTATTTGTCTCTTATGGGTGAGTATGGCGATGTGAATAGGTATTGTATACAGAGGAATTTACCTGGTCGACTTGTTTCAGGCGTGTAACGTAGAACTATACAGTGCGTATCAAAAAAAGTTTACACTTTGAAAAAGCCCTGGGAATTGAAAAATATACAACATGTGGGTATTTTTTTCACATATAATTATGGGTTTGGGTCTCATCTATCCAATGAAGGTAAAAGTTTTGACAGAATGTTACACTTGAGAGAGCACTGTCCAATTTCGTAAAGCTCGCAGAAATCTATTTGCGCAGAAATGCTTGTTTTCACGCTGTGTCAAGGGGAAAGGGCTAAATCAAACTTACCCTGCGAAGCATTTCTCATAAATTTCCCGAGCACTTTTAGCCAATTGAAATAAAACGGATACATTCAAGCATTTTGTAACAATTTTGCCGCCCAAATTTTAGATTTCAACACTTAGTAAACACACCCTTTACCCTTTTTGTGCCAGCTGGATCTGAGGACATAACTGAATCTGAACAAAAGTTTATATCAGACATCTCCAGCATTTTTCACTAAGTTTTTATCATTTAAAGTTGATATACATTTCATTTTCATTTAATACTTGTTTCTCCACACTTTTCCCAAGCTTGGCAATGATTAACAAAATGAAAATCAAGCCTAAGCCATTTCATGTAAATCACAGCTCAGTGTAAAGCAAATATCGTCAGATGGACTCGGTGTGTTGGGGAGTGGGATGGGGCGCAATGCACTCTTCGAAGTGTTTTGGGCAAGGAAACAAGTTTAAAAAGGTCAAAGATATCTTCATATTAATTTTACTTGCTAATTTCCACGTGTTCTTCATGATTAAGATCTACTTTTATTCGCATAACTATTTCAAAGTTCTGCGCAAATCACTTTTTACCAACTTTTCAAAAGTAAGTGGTGCTCACTCAAGTGGAAATATTTTTCGACAGTTATATCGTCATTTGCTTAAATGGATCTGTACCAATGCTAAAATGTGGAAAATCGTCGGAATATTACAAATACATAATTTTACAGGATTTTTTCTAAGTGTAAACTTTTTTTTGATACGCACTGTATAGGTCTAGTGCGCGTATTTATAGTGTATTGTTCGAGGAAGAGAGCAGATGACGGATGAGGTGAAGAAACATATTGACAGGTTGGTATACAAGTACGTGTTTGTGGGTGTGTGTGTGTGTGTGAGAGAGAGAGAGAAAGAAAGAGAGAGAAAGAAATATATACGTTTGATAGTTACCTATACTAAGCCTACTCGGCCCACCATTACACTTTTTTTTCAAAAAAGCAATCTACTTTCCCCAATTTTAAGACCTCGAAAAAGAAATTGGATCCTCGGCGTCTTATCATGAAATGAAATCGGAGATTGTCGTGATTGTCGTGATATTATTGGCAGATGTAGTCTAAATATGCCCATAATAAAGGGCAGATAAACGATTCAGGAGATGGAAACACGAAACATAAAAGAAGGACCGGAAGAGACTGTCATGATTGTCCTCAAGCAGCATACGATAATCCAGTCATAAGTTGCTGAGTATGACACCAGTCATTATTTTTTCCTTCGGGATATTAGTCAATTCTTTATAGCTGAAATCAATGGTATGGATGGCATACTCACTGGTGGCAGTTGATCGTATATGGCTCTTTCTCGAATCTGCCTGACGAACTTTTGAGATAGTTTGATTCGTAGATTCCTAAACAACGTATATACTAAGTATTTAAGGTTATTATTAAAATAAAGGCCATCATGATGACTAAAAAATAAATTATATTCTATTACGCTCCTCTTCATGAAAACGTATGGAATTTCATAAGAATAAATATTTTTTTTAATTTTTCATTTCAAGAGAGTGAAATCATAACAACAACAGAAGCCGAGAACGGGAAAGTTATTCACATATCCATGTTCTTCGTGAAAAGTTTAAGAAGAAAGATATTCAATTTACCTTACGGAATGGCAAGTTCCATCGCAAGCGGACATTGATCGAAGCAATCAAAGTCTGATAGGTATTAAGCACTGAAAATATGGATATAGAATCAGACAGTTTTGGCATTTTAGGGTTTTCTTTATGCATTTATACTTCATTATCGGTTTGCAAATGAGAGAGCTGTTAATTGTATAACACACCTTTCTTTACAAAAAAAATATTGCATAAATTATAAACTTGAAGATAAAGAACTCCTGTTACAAAGTGAAGTTAATTGGGATGCTGATTTTACCCTTTACCAAAAAATATTTTTAAAACCAATTTCTTCAATATTGAAGATAAGTTGAAATATAAATGTATTGTGACATTTATTAGAATAGTGTGTGTGCTTCCCAATCGGTTATAAATTTCCTCTTTTGCAAACTGCCCATGGTAGTTTAATTATCAATGCATTATGCATTTTTTCCTTCCCAACTTTCCCCCGCACGCATCACTAATGTTAGAATAAAATTTTCATCTAGCATTATAAAAAATAACGAAGTGCATTGCACCTGTATTATACATATGTATATGAAACATTAATGAGATTGTAAAGTTTTGCTCGTCATACAATCATGTATTTAATTGGCGTCTGGGTATAAGACAGCTGTGTTTGGTGGGTGGGAAGAGACGCTATAGGTGGTGGGGATATGGAGGAATGTCTAGTCAAGGGGCGGGAGTAAATTTTACAGAAAATGTTGGATCCTGGAAGATGAGATATTTCCCTGGTTGATATATCGGGCAAACACTTTTTTTATTCCAATAGTATGCTATCTAACATAGATGTGAACCTCGCAGGCGTGTTGTTGCAACACCATAGATCAAGCGCGCATCCTTAATTCGCGCTCAATGATCAATGCATTAACCTATTAATCCGTGGTTTCTCCATTTTCTGGATGGAATAAACGATCGTGAAGCTAAAGTCATCAAGCATTATTACTGTTGTTTGGGCAGATCGGCCGACTCACCGACGTAAAACTATAATATTTAAAGCAACGACAGCACATTATCACTGATAGATGTATGGTAGGTGTCGTTACCTGTAACCTTCTATTTCTGTTTCTGTTTTATGGTAACTCCCGTACAGAACTCGTCAGGACAGCATTTTTGCTGGTAAACGCCAAGCTGGTAAATAATCAATTACCTAGGAAATATTCTACGTCTAGGGTAATCAGTCATAGTGGTTGACCTTTTCATCAAAGTGAAGACAATGGCAGAGTGGGGATTCGAACTCACAACCTTTTCGATTATGAGTCCAGTGTTCTAACCACCAAGTTGATTGTTTGCTTTATATCTAAATCATTTTATGATCATGATTGACGAGCGGAATACCAATGTAGTGGGTGACATAAACTGAAATTATTCCAGATAATACAGTATTTTTATATTTCGACTGCGGAAATTAATACTTATAATGGACAAGAAATTTTCATTTATCTTTGTGATAGAATGGCAATGATTATAAAAGAGACAAGGTCAAATGGCATGGGATTGAACCCCAGACTTTCATGTGACAAATCAGTCGCCGTAGACCAATGAGCCACGGCACAGTATATCTTCTAAGAACCGAATATGCTCCAATGGGTTAAATTGTGATATATTAACTACTTTTGAGGAAGGCTATTTTGTAATATTCTGTCGACATTTTTGTTTAATTTGTAGAAACTCTTGTTGATATCCTCCTAAAAGTACATGTAGATCGATTTCAGACACCTGGTGCTTTCTCAATGCTCTGACGGAAGAGAGGAACATTACATTTAACAACACAAATGCACACATTTTATAGCCACATTTTTATCACTGTTTGTATAATGTTTGCCACGTAACAAAGGCAAAAGCTTTATATTCAAACATGTTATACCTCTTTACCTCTGTTTTATATTCCAAGGGATTCATCAAAGAAATATTTTCCACTTGAGCGTATACTTTTTTTAAAATCATCGTTCCAAGAAAATAATCACGATCAGGGTCCTGTCACACAAAAAATATTGATTGTAAATTGTAGTCAATGTAATCAATCCTATTAAAAATGTTCTACGATCATTGCTTTAAATTTTGTGGTACGGGCCCCAGATAGGTAATCTATAAATATAAATAAATATTAGTCTCAAGGAGTGAAAAAAGAGATGACCAAGAAAATGATCAAACACCATTCTCTGTAATTTATATTTGTCAATTAATGGGGCGTTGTGGTCCAGTGGTTAAGACTCTCGTCTTTCAATCTGAGGGACGTGGGTTCGATTCCCAGCCGTGGCGTGCTTTTCTTCAGCAGGAGATTCACCCACATTGCACTGCACACAAACCAGGTGAGGTAAATGGGTATCCGGTTGGAAGAAATAATATCATTATCATTTTAAGCAGCGCCCGCTGGGAGAACAGTTTTCAGAACTAAAGTGGCTACCCTAGGTAAAGTATGACCTTATCATTATTATTATTATCATCATCATTATTATTGTTGTTGTTGTTGTTGTTATTATTATTATTATTGTTGTTGTTGTTGTTGTTGTTATAGGAAAACGATCATAACTATACGGCCAGGTTATCTTGGCCCCGTCTTACAAACAGTTGCGGTTGATCCGATCGAATACAACTATGGACGGCCAGCAACTTCATTATCTGAAATGTATGTTTGTTCAAAATATTTTTACTAGATAATGTAGATGCATAAATTCATCATTCTCTTGAAAATCAAGTGTGATTCTGTTTGTTCACTAAGGAGAACGTGCAGATTTTCTGTTTAAAAAAGGGTATGGATGGATTTTCCATAGAGTTGAGATTTGATCAATCGTAACTTTTTGTAAGACAGGGCCATGTTCTTAACGAAAATGAACACAGCGCGGTACTAAAACGAAATAAACCCCATAAAACTAGAGGTATGCACATATCAGACGAGCCTATATGATTCACAGCAAAATAACAAATAAAGGGGGATGGGAGGGGGACATTGCTACATTGTGCTTTAAATCAAATTGTTCTGATTGTTCTACATGAAACATGTTAACATAAACCTGATATATACGACTACCTCTACTACGTCTTCAATTACAACTACTGTACATGGCAAAACCGCCAGTGTTAATTTAACACCAACCTGGTATGGATATCGAAAACATCAGATAGGTGCTGAAACAGCGGAAACAACGCCGATTTGGTGTTAGGCTAACACCAGATAGGCATTTAAGCAACACCAATTAGTGTTAAAGCAATATTGGATTGATCCTAAACTGATGTTGTTTCAATACTTCTCTGATGTTTTCCAATATAGATATAAGGCTGGCATTAAGTTAACACCAATGTTTTGCAGTGTACTATTACTTCTCCTACCACCATTACTACTACTACTACTACTACTACTACTACTTCTACTACTACTTCTACTTCTACTTCTACTACAACTACTACTACTCCTACTACTACTATACTAATATATACTACTACTACTACGTTACTTCTGCTATTGATACTACTACTATACTACTACTACTACTACTACTACTGCTGCTACTATTAGTACTACGTTACTTCTGCTATTGATACTACTTCTTATACTGTTTCTTCTATTTTCATTACTACATATACCAATACACAATTCATCCACTTTTACTGATAACGTTTACTCCCAGATTCATGTGTACAAGCAAACTACTGCTTCGAATAACACCTCTATATTATTTGTATAGCAGTGGAATAACCACAAAGGAGTAGCGGTCTTTAACTGACCGTCCTGGTTGATGAGGAAAAATGAAAAACTGAATAAGTAATTCATGACCACTGAAGCTTTATGCGTCTCAAAGCACCCGTATTGGCACGACCCCTTTCCATCACAACACTCCCGAAACAGCGTGCGTGATCAATCTCATGTCACTGCATCAGAATAAGAGCTAGGAACGCTGGCGTGAACAAGGGGGGTATTTAGGGGGACATATGCCCTATAAAAAATGACAGTATAACCTTTCAGTCGACTCATATAGAAAAGTTAAGTGACTGTCTGTCCCCCATGTAGTCCGGCAGATTCGATGCTCTCGTCCTCCCCTATAATCAACTGAAGTGGGGGGGGGGGCACGAGGGGTAGTTGAAAGCGTTTCCAGTGTTGCTTATCAGGAATTTCTCAATAAGGTAACCAATTTTTCGGTTCCTCAATATCTAGCTCTATATTAACATCCCGTATATATTTTTTTAATGAATGGAAAAATAGATTCGGCAACCGTTTTAAAATTTCATAATTAAGTATTTATCTTGTGCGTTGCGTCTCATGACGGCTATGAAACCAACCTACATTGGTACACTCGACTTTCTCCACGATTTCGACCCCCTTCCTCTGAAAGACCCACTCTGTACTATTAGTTAAAGGATTAGTACTATACGACGGGGATATTTACCCCTGGTGCACCGCAGCTGGGGCTACCAGCGTTACCACAATCCATCATTCATTAATGAATATCAACACCTGCAGAGACTAGAAGATTAGAAAATATTGCATCCATTCTCGTGAAATTTGGATTAGGTTGGAGTGGTGAACACTTAGTAACGAGGTAAATCGAACATTGCTTTTATGGCGGCCATGACGTATGTCGCGGTTTTGAGAACACTTTCCGAGCGATTAATTTGTCAACTTGATAAATGAGATGGATTTTCTAAAATAACTGTTTTTAGCAGATACCTATTGTTCAGGTTTATGCAAATGCGCTGACCAACCTGGTTAACAAAAGCTCACTGTACAATCTATGTCAGTTCGGTCCTTAAACATGTTAAAGAACTGCTTTTATTGAGTTTATGTAGATAGTAGAGAGGTAGATACCACATGCTCCATAATGAGGTTTGATGCCATTTTAAAGGTCGTTGGTTTAAAACGACACTTTCAGACACTTAGAATAAACATGTAAGAATGAATAGATTCAAATAAAATTGAAATATATTTCATTTTGCATTAACAAAATCTGGACAGGTTATAAATTATAAAATCCAAATTTACTCCTAAAAACACAGTAAATAGACATTACAAATTGAACAGCAACGTTAAACAGGATGATATTGTGTAATTGGTTGCATAAAAAAGGGTCTGCCATTATGATAATATGTTGACCCAGAAATCTATGAGTATATTATGAACAAATGCTTTATATCAGGCGCAGTTGCAAACTAAAAAAAATTAAAGAAAACAGACATTTTGATTTATGACGTAAGGATTTTAACGATGTCAATTTTGTCCAACAGGCATTTTCTATATCTTTATCTAAAAGTAATCATTGATTTGGACGTATAAAAATATTGTTTTATATCCATAAATCAAGTCGATGAGAAACAACATGATGAAAACTCGAACTAAAGATTTATATCAACACCTGATCAAAGAATGTCCGAGTTGTTATTTCTTTCGAAATTGTAACTTCTCTATTATGACTAACGAACCTCTTCTACCATTATGACTAGCGAACCTCCTTCACTATTATGACTGGCGACGGCCTCTTCTACTATAATGACTAGCGAACCTATTCTACCATGACTGGAGACCCTCTTCTACTATAATCCAAAATTCATGTTTTATTGTCCGAAATAGAAACCTGGGAATAGAAATATTCCGAAAATTCATATCGCCCGATTTTATTGATCGTGGACCCGGCAGCCACTGTGCAGCGCCAGATCGATGAAGCTTTATCCCTCAAATCGTTGAACACCAAAAAGGGAAGCAGCAACTCCCATCTTTTTTACGTCTTTGGTCTGACGCAACCGGGGTTTTTAACTCCCGACCTCTCGATTGTGAAACGGACGCTCTACAACTGAGCTAACGAGTGAACCTCTTCTACTATTATGAATGGCGACCCTTATGAACCTCTTTCCATTTTATGATTAGCGACCCTCTTCTTTGATTATGACTAGCGACCCTCTTATTTGATTATGACTAGCGAGCCTTGTCGTTGATGACTTCTATGACTAGCGACTGGATCACCCCCACCCCATCCAGAGCGCTATGTGACGTATAACCTTTTCTATAAAAAATTGTAGGTCCATTTTATAGTCATCGAAAGCAAAGATGGGTAAAAAAAAAAGGATGATGAAATTACAGTCGTGAAAGAGAGAAAGAGAGGGGGTGGTGAACAGAGTTTGAAATGAGGGGTGCAGAGCAGATGCTAGCTCATAAACCTTTTATTAAACGTCTGCAATAAACCGCTGAATATCGTATACAAATCGAACACCGAAATAATTGCGCTGAACAAGATTACAGACGATGAAGCAGAGATGAATTATTCATCTCAATCGCGATCATCGAGATTCCGACTTTCACCCGATCTTATGGAGAATGTAAAAATTCCGATGAAGAATACTCCAATGCTCACGCGCATTAATCTAAAAGGATCCCCCAAACCGTGTGATGTTTAAAAACATGAAAGCGACTTAACCTGCTTAAGTCGCTTATTAACCCGGCCTTTTAGTCGTATAAGGTGGAATTTTCGAGGGATATTATCTGCAATTCAAAATGCAGGTGCACGCATGCGCTTTCAATGTGCATTTGAACCGCACAAGATAATTCGGAACTTGTATAGGCGATATACCCAACGTCGATGAAAGGAGTCTAGTGTTGTAAGTACGGAAAGTAGATTTCTAAGGATTCCTCAAAGAGTATTATATCGACATTACCTGACAGTTGACCGAATCTAAGCAACGATGGTCACATATTTACATTGTTTTAATGTTATAAAATATTATCTGATAATCTGAATTACGCGTTACTTTAAAACGTCTGCTACATTCACAGAAATTTAGATTTGACTTTATTTTCTAAACTGTAACTTCAGGCAAATATCAATATAAAAAGTAAGTCTAAGGTGGTGTAATATCAGTGTCTTTATTGAGCTAAAAGAATGAATTGCGAAAAAGCAAATGAACCGATATCGTATAAATCTCATTTATACAGAGGATTATGAGACATGAACATTGTCAATTATTGCTACATGACCGGTGTAATTGCAGTGCGCTTCCCTAGAACGAGACTCTTCGGAAAAAGAAAGTGTTCAATGAGACTTAGAACATGAGCCCGTGATTGACTATCGGAAGGCGATAAAACAAACGAAACGTGATGCCTTCCTGAAGATAACTATCGTGCATCGTGGCGAAGCAAGCGATAGCATAGCCGCCAGACCTCGTGTGAATTTCACTTGACTTTGAAGTCGCGGGGAAATTGCGACGGTGACGTCTGCTCTCGAGGCGAACGGAATTACGGGTTTGCCTTCTGCATGCAACAATACATCTTCGCATAGAGAGAAAATGTTTCGAAAGCCAATTAAATTATTCCGCTGATGTGCTATGTCATTAAAAAGTTTAGTTTCGGTAATTCTTTTTTCGATTTGTTCTGTTCTGACGCCATTTACCGTCAAATAGATTAGTTCACACCTTTGGGGAATGCCACACTCGTACCTGTGAGTCCGACACTAAACCTATCAAATCCATTCCGTTATTTCCATTGCAATCACGCTTGCAGTCAATTGCAGCAAATGAAAAGGATGATTTGAAGTACTAGATCAGCCTGGTGAATGAAGTAAACCAAACATCCAGATTTACTAAACTAAAAATAAAAGCCGAATTTTGTATAACATCTAAATGGTTGATATCCAGACTACGCATTCTCCATTGCAATTCAAGACTATTTGCCACTTACTTTTTCATAAGGTGCTATTTATATTCAGGAGACCATAAACCGGCTTGGAAATTAATGGTTCGTTAAATTAATGGTTAGACGAGGGTGTGACATACAATAAGCAAGCATTAAAAAACCCAACAATTTAGCCGCTATATAATTGATGATTGGACATGACTGGTGAAATATTAACGCTGTTTATGACCAATTCAATATCAAATAGGTAATGTAGAGGGATTGGCTCGTTATTAAAATCCTGCCAATATTGATATAAATGGTGCAATAACCATAGTCTAATGCGATTAATACGCTCATTAAGCCGACGAGCAAATTCGAGACAATGCTTTATAAGCAGAAAATTAGTATACCTATAACTATTCAACAAAATGGGGATGAGTGAAAACCGGATTAACAAAAAGACACTTATCTGTCACGATGAAAATGAATAAGCAAGTTCTGTTACTCTAGAATGATGATTTCACTGACCCGCTTTCGAAATTATTCATCATTTTTGCGATCGATAAATAAATAGATACGCTATAATCATCATGATACTTAATTCAACAAATCATACTGAATTTTCAAAAGCTTCAGCAGTATATCAAATAGGAAAATTCAATCATAAATCTGCAGACTTGTTGTTTTGTAGACATTCAATACGGTTTCGTTTCTTATCATGACTGTCTACTGTATATTTCAAGACCGGAAATGCACTCGGATGTAATGATAAACCATATGCAAATGAACTATAATAAATAATGATAATAATAAATGTAAGACCTGTATAGAGCATCTATCCACCTTGTTACATGTGTTTGTATAAGTTGTTTCTCTTTTTTTTTATACGAAATACTCTTTTGTTTTTGTTTATTTGCTTATATTCCTTGCATTGTATATTTTTTTGTATCAGTATATTTTGTACTTCTTGTTTTGAACAAAATATTGGCAATTGCCAGTGAAGTTCTAATAAATTCAATTCGATTCATGTATGTGCTCACTGCGTTCCTATATTACCCCGGCTAAGCTAGTCTACCGATTCCGCTTTGCACAGCTTTTTTAAGGAATTACTTCCTACCTGTTCCCATTTACCTCGAATGGGTTGAGTGCAGCACGATGTGGGTAAATTTCTTGCTGAAGAAGATCATGGCTTGGAATCGAACCCACGTCCCTCAGATTGAAAGACGAGACTCTTTACCTCTAGACCAGGGCTCTGTAATACAAAGGTTTGCGATGGATTGCAATATGAAAGAACCGCACTGATTGGTCCCTGGTATTTTAAACCAAATGCGCGTGTAACATTGATATTGATTGGTCAGTTCATTTAGCGATTGATCGCTAATCTTTGTGTTACGGAGCCCAGGACGCCCCCACTCCGTTGATAAAAAGACTGATCAAACATATTTTACTACTTAAAACAGAACATCGTCAAAACTAGCGAATACAATCATTGTAATTGCGGTACCGTTTCTTATGCTCCTTTTCAGTTTATTGTCCATTTGATATTAAGGTCGTTCGCTGGTCAGAATCGATGTTAGCATACTTTATCTGAACATCGAATTGGGACTTGATAATTTTGAAATTTGTTTGTTCTTGCAGCCCTTATTTCCGTAGAGCTTTTTGACGGCGCGCTCATCGAATGAACAAGATAAAAATGTGAACATGGATATTGGTTTACAGGTCGTCATATCCAGACTCTTCCAAACAAACAAAACGAGAGAAATAAATAACGACACTTGAAGATGAAAATGTTTTCATCTTCTCGCCTGTGCAGAGTCAGTAATTATTTGATCCGCCTGGGCTTTTTTCTTCTAAAGTGACGTTGGTGTGACATCGGAAACCAATAAGTTTATTGAAGTGGTGACGAGTTTGAGAGTTTAATAGCAATCGAGTATTCTTCTTCAGCTTATTGGTACTTGCTGTTATTAGGCGATGCTTCAACATCAATTTATGGCGAACATGAACTCGTCTAACACCATTTCGTTGCCTCTTTTCCCGCTCGTTCGTTCCATTTTTTTTCTAACTTTATTCATTCTGTATACGGACTCTCTCCCCTATCTTTCTATCCTTCTCTCCTTCCATCTTGATGTGAAACGGTACCATCTTCCTATAATGCAAAGTTATGCACTGCGTTTCTTGGGATGTAATGTTTGCTTCGCTCTTTCACATCAGTAAACAAATTATATTTTTTGTTTTAAAAATCATCATATTCTTCTTCCTCTTCTTCTCTTTCTCCTCCTCTATGTTCTTCCTCTTCTTTTATTTGTGTATATTCTTATTTTTCTTCTTCTTTTTCTTCTTATTTTTTCTTCTTTTTATTCTTCTTTTTCTCCTTTTCCTTCTTCTTCTTCTCCTCCTCCTTCCTTATCTTGTTCTTATTCTTCTTTGACGAATAAGCTCTTGTTCTCATTCACTTTTCGCACGCACGCGCTCTCCTCTCTTCCCTACTCTCCTCGTCCCATTCGGATTCTCCGATTGTCAAATCTTCACACATCTCCCATCCTTTGGCCCAATCTCTCAAGCGCCCGAAGAGGCACAATACCTTTATTACCCTCTTGCATCTCCCTCATCCCCCTATCTCCCAACTCCATCGCATCATGTTCATCACCTCATCATGAACAGATTGCCAGGGATGTTGCGAGCCCCGTGGAGGGCATCCGCGCTGATGTTGTGCAAAAGATGCCCTCCGGCTGATTCCTTCTCCATCAAGCTGTACTCACTCCCATCTCCCGTACCAATCAACTACCTTCAGGGGTAGAGGGGATTCATGTATCTTTCCAACATAATCTCGGGAAATCCTAAGGCTTGACTCTTCAAGGAGAGAGAGAGGGGGGAGACAAGGGGAACCTGAAGATAAAATGATACATTATGTGTCAACAGAACGAGTTTCATTCAGAGAAGTTAGAGATGGGAGGAAGAAATTGAGAAAGAGAGTACGAATATCATTATAAAAGGAAGGGAGATATAGAGATAAGAGATGGGGAGAAGAAGAGGGAGAAAAATGTAGATAGAAAGAGAAAGAGGGGGGTCATGATGGATCCAGGGTGGAACGACTCGTCGACTTTCTTCGCTTTAATTAAAAAAATGTACTTGCATAGTGTTCAGAGCGCATTCACCAAAAGAAAACAAATAAATAATGTAATATCCTTTTTTATTCACTTTCAAAAATATTTTTTTCGTCAAGGTTTATAGTTGTGAGTTATGAGTTGCAAGAAACAACCGTCTGCAAATATGAATGTTATGCTTTGTATCTTTGCTTGCCATCTACATTTACTAATTGGTGTGTGTTTGGCGGGAGGGGTGATCGTGTGTGTGTTTGTGTTTTAGGAGCGAGTGAAAATTGAATTAACAATAATCATGTCATCGTCCTTATACATTTCTAAAGAGACCCGCACCTGATATTCCATGTTGCTTGTAAATATAGATCGGGAATGGAGTGATTAACTAACCGTTTCATCGATAATTAATCTTTTTCGTGTAAACAATGCAGCTCATCAGCATTATTTTTTGTGTGTGTCTTTGTCTGTGCATTCTTCATTTTTCGTTATATGAATATCTTTTAAGAAGGTTTAAGATATCAGAATTCAATCATTCCATCATATGATTATTTGAAATCAGTTCAGGATCGAATCTTGGCAGAAATCTGTTCTCCTTCCGATATACATGATGTAGTTTCCATGGTACCCGTGACAATAATGCAAATCAAATTAGGTGGAAGATTTCGTTAAACTTATTTTATCAATAAATATTTTTGGCATTTTGGCATTTAATATTTTTTTTTTGTTCATGCAAGCCTTATCAAATCAGGTGTAGCTTCACTGCCCCCAATTAGTTCATGCTGGCAGTGAAGTAAACGGCAATATCCCCCTAGGCGTGAACTCAAGATCTGTTCAAGTTCTTTCTGGAATAGAGAGGAGTGGTATGATGGGACGGAAAAGCGGCGAACATAAGAAGGAGGAACTGTGGTGTAGTGGTTGTGAGTCTCGTCTGTTAGCAGAGGGTCGTGTATTCGAATCCCATCGCGGTCTAGCGTCCTTTGGCTAGGCGTTATCCACACATTGCCACTCTCGACCCAGGTGCTAAATGGGTACCCGGTAGGATGTGAAAGTCGTTGTAGCTTGTTTAGTACTGTGTTGCGCCTCACCGGCGAATTCTTCTTCTTCTTCTTCCTCCGTTGATCCCGGAGATATACAGCTGGTTGCTGCATTGTTGAATAAATGGTTAGAAGAGCACAAAGCACTTCCTCCCTCTGAGTTGAATAGGTATCGGTCATACAATATAATTAAACGTTCAAGAGAGAGAAGTGGGAAAGGAGGTACGAGAGATGTAGATTTTGTGCAGGAAGAGTTTAGTGGTAAGCTTGTCTTGTTTAGAAGAAAATAGTTTTGGATGGACAGGTAATAAATGGACTTAGCATAGTCTTCACTGCAATCTTGGCAGAATAAGGAGCAGATCGATGCAGGAAGGCCCAATTTTCTCACTTCCACTTGGAGTTCATCACGTTCATGACATAGGCGACAAGTTGGAGAAGTAATATTCTTTATGAAAACTATAGCCTGCACTGAGTTGGATAGGTCTGACTCATTAGCTGTGACCTGATGACAACAGCTCGTCTTAGAAACTGGGAGCTACTGGAGCTGGGGTATAGTGCGCTTGACGCTGGTATATCTATGTTCCTCCACAAGGAAAGAGTAGATTTTGTCAGTACCTCATCTTTAACCTTGTTCGTAACTGCCCTATTTGAGGTCTTGAGCAGAAGAGAGTGAAGGTCATGGAGATTATATTTGTCCAAGATTAGCTGCCATGACTTGATGGTGTTGGCAGTCTTGGCTACAGCATGTAAAAGAGTCCTATAGTGTGATCAAATCTGGTGTGGGGCAGATCCAATGCTTGTCCAATCAAGAGGAGATACTCAAGATTAACTTGAGCACGAAGAGGAAGGAGCCCAGTGAGAAGAAAACAAATTCATCTGCTACTGTTCTAGGGAGACCAAGGATTTGCTTTAACAGCTGATGTTGTGCCTGATCAAGTCATTTCTCAATCCCTTTTGTAAGGTGTATGCTGCTGCTCCATGTTAGACCGAAACCAAAGTGGTGTAATTTAACACTTCTCCGGTGTGGACATATATAGATTCCGGACTGGTGTTAAATCAACACTGGTGTTTTTTGCAGAGTACCAGTCCAGAATGATTTCATACCAAAAACAATTACCCAAAGTATAAACCACTTTTAAGTCAGTTTTATTTACAATTCTTGTTTCGCCTGCATAGCAGAGCAAGGCTATAGGAACCGCTTTACCGAAGGCGGCGTCGACAACATTGAAATCTTAATCAATCTCAAGTTCTTGAAATGTCACCATAACTCAGGAAGAATAGACCTAGTTCATGAAACTGAAAAATAAAGATAATCAAGCATCACTGGTTATCTGGCATGAGTTTCAGGCCACATGAACCAGTGCAAAGGTCATTTAGGGCCAATGAACTTTGACAAACATGACAAAGTTTTGGTATCAATATTTAAATTTCACCAAGGTTATTTGTTTATGTCATCATAACCTAGGAAATGTATATACCTGATAATGAAAATTTGCCACATAAAGGGCAATCAAGTATCACTGATCGTTTTGCATGAGTTTTAAGGCACATGAGTTATGATCTAATGTCATAAAGGATCAATGAACTTGACCATGATGGCCGCGATTTTCTAAAATGTCATCAAAATTTTGAAAGTTTTTTAATCTAGTTCATGAAATTTGGAAATACATGCAATGGTAATCAAGTATCATTGATCGTTTCAAATTTAATGGTTTTTTTTCATGTTATCCATCTTAGTTGTTTTAGAAGTCGGCACTTCTGCCATATTAAATCGTGTAAAGCACGCGATACTGCCAAAGGTGTTCCATATTTTAATCATTCTCTCTTTAAAGAACATGTCCACCCCAACAAAAAGCTGATTTGAATAAAAAGAGAAAAATCCAACAAGCATAGCATTAAAAAATTCATCAAAATCGGGTGTAAAATAAGAAAGTTATGACATTCTAAAATTTAGCTATATTTCACAAAACAATTATAAAATTATACACATCCGGGTCGGTATGCAAATGAGGGAACTGATGACATCACTCACTCTCTATTTCGTTTGTATCTTATTATATAGAATGAAATATTCTAATTTTCTCCTCTTTGTCCTGTAAAACAAAGTTGTATTTCTCCCTGAACATGTTGAATTATCATTGCTTAACATTTTATGGTTCAGTCAAGTTGGTACTCGTTGTCAAATCTGCAAAAATAATGTATAATGAATATACATAATATAATTTGAACAAAGAAAAATTAAAGAAAGAGTCAGTGAGTGACATCATCAATTCTCTCATTTGCATGTGACTAAAATTGTGCATATAGCTATTTTGTGAGAAATAAGTGATACTTTAAAATGCCATAACCTTATTTACATCCGATTTTGATGGAATTTTCAGCATGATGCTTGTCTGATTTTCCCTATTGATTCAAATCAACATTTTTCTGAGGTGGACTTGACCTTTAAAAGAAGAACTTTATTTCCGCCTGCAAGCTTGCTATGTTGCCTGAACGAAATCTATCTTTTAAAAGAGATACCATTTATTTTGTCTAAAAACATCGATCGCAGGGACCATTGATATGCGATTTACTGGAACCGATGATCGTGAACTTGAAACCAAATCGTCACACTAGTAAATCCCAATCTACACCAAGTCCTTAGATCAAGGGTGTATACGCTGTAAGATTGTACGACTTTCCAAAGACTGTTTAGCATATACGTGATGGCGCATTCTTTGCCAAGATGAAGGTAACAGTTAATTTAAAAAAAAAAAGCTCGGAGCGCTTCTCAGAAATGTTTTTTTAAATCATCCATACACTTAAAATGTCAGGCAGCATACCGTCCACTTTGCTGGGTAATGTAAGTTGGTAAAAAAGGTATGTATAAAAAGACTGGACATTTATTCTTTTACCCGATTCTTAGTCGTTATTTCCTACTTTGGGCAGATTTTAACCAATAGTTATGTGGACAGTATGTTGCCCACACTGTTAAAAAAACCCTGATTTTACTGGAAAAAAGAAAGAAGATTTTGCAAAAAACAATAGCACAATCATTTTGTAAATTCATAAAACATGATTTTTTTTTCTGCAATTTAACAGAACAGGTCTGTTTAAAAGGGGGAAAGGTGTTTATTAAAGGAAATTTGTAAGATTTCATACACCAAATACCAATTTCCTGAAATATTACTCAATCTGGTGAGATTACAGGTCTTCTCAAGACTCTGTTGCAGGAACTTCTTTTTTTTTAAGGATACATTTTCTAACAGGGCAAGGTTGTTGAAAAGTTGGGCGTTTTTTCCCCAACCATTTTAAGAGTGCACCTCTATGGTTTGAATACATTGTTGGAACATTTTACTCTTCAGAACCTGATGACGCTTCCATTTTATAAAGGTAAACACAGAAAAAATGGAAGAAAAGGGTTACTTAATGCAAGTTAGGTTTTAAAGGAGAATGAAACCTTAAGAACAAGATAGCTGGTGTGAAAACAGAAAAAATCATTCCCCTTTAAGAATCAACTTAGCAGACTTCTTAAATGGTCATTTTTTTCTTGTAGTTACACACGAGGAGCAGCCTATAAGTAAATCCTGTTTTTCTGAATAATATAAATTGTTATTTTCTCTGTCAGAAGGATAACTATGATCTTATTTTTTCAATAATGTTTCATCAGGAACGTTATTACGTCAACGTGATAACTACCAACTGAAATTCATTCATTGTATATTGGAATTTATATGGGAACGATGCTCGCTCGCAGTGACTTTAACAACAACAAAAAATTGTCAAACTTTCATGTATCAGTTTTCTCGATTTTTTTTTTAAATCATGATACAACACTTATTGGATTCAGCATTTTGGAAAAGGTTGTCACTTCTCCTGCCTTTCAATCGCTGATTTAACATTTTCAGTCTTTGGCGTTTAATACACACATTGCGGGAGCAAATAATATGAAAGGAAATCAATATTTAAATGCCTTTTTCGAATATCTAATTAAATTCCACCTTCCTTCCAACATAATATGTGAAACACGCCAATGGAGGAACTAAACATCCTATTCGGAAGGTCAATGTGACACAGTAAGAACACATAGGGCCCTACCCTGAATTTTGGTTTCATTTCGGAGTCTGGTCAAAAGTTGTGCAATAGCTATGGAGAGCCAACTGTGACTTAACTGTCTGAGGATACAGGTTCGGGTTATAAGTATGGTGAAAGAACAGAGTGGACTTGAGAAAAAATCGAATGTAACAAAAATTGGACACGTTCGGCTCTCATAAAAGTCCTAAGTTCCAGACCTTAGAATACGGGATGTAATCACTGCAAGAAAACGTCCAGGTTAACGTAGTTTTTGTCTCTGTGGAGCGTTGTGGCCATGGCGTAATGTCTTTAGCAAGAAATTCATCCACATTGTGCTTCACTCAACCCAGGTGAGGTGAATGGGTACCCGGTAGGAAGAAATTCCTTGAATGCTTGAGCGCCTAGGCAGCCCAGTTAAAGCCGAGGTAATGATAATAGCAGGGCCCGCTGGGAGAACAGTTTCAAAACTAAAGTGGCTTCCCTTGGTAAATTTACCTATAATTATATTATTGATAAATTGGTTTAAATGTAGGCCTAAGGATGACCATCTCTTTACACTCTGTCACACTCAATTCTTTTCTTTGGCACGGTAGAAGTACTGCTTGGGATGTATGTAGAACATGCACAGCTCCAAGAGGGGACAGGGATTTTATATCCAAATAGCGTCATGGGAAATTCAAAATGAGTCATATTTATGTTTGCTCATGCGCAGAGCGACTATTCGAATGTATTTCCTGTTCTCTTGTTAACTGTCCTCCTAGTTACCGACCTGTATAAGCTCCATTTTTGCAAAATAATGTTCCCTTTAAATCACTATCACATGTTCATTTCACTCTCTAATTTCTTTATATTGTCCGCTAATAGGGTATTTTATAACAAATTGAAAAGACAAGTACCCAGCTATTTCCATATTTTTTTTACATTCTATGCGGAAATTTATAAGGTTATGCAAATAAAGGAAAACAAATGGAACCTTGCTTTCATTTTTTTTAAAGATCGATATATAAAAGCGTTTCTATATCGGGGGCAAAGGCTTTACGAGCTTTCCTCCTACGCCAAAACACAATATTGATATAAAATACAGAATCTGGAATTGCAAACCTTTTATCGGATTCGCACGATTTATGAAATATCCATTTTGTTAGGTGGTAAATCTACATAATGGGCATGAAATACAAGCAGGATTAGCAACTGTCTATAAGATTGAAGTTTATTATGTTTCCTGCCAGCAAGCCTTTACAAAGGTATTTTCATTTTTTTATAATTTATTGTTAACTATATACATATCATAACGACCGTACGTCTGTATAACGTCAAATGGATTGAATTTACTATGTTATAGGGGCCATTCGGCAAATCATAACGGTATTAAAAACAAGCAATATTACATTTGCATCCTTCTTCTTCTTAAGAGCAATAAGTTCTGGGGCCCATTTCATAAAGGTACAGCGTCAGCGTGCAGTCCCAAAACAGCGTCAAATTCTCACTTCCAGCGTCAAATTTGATATTTGACGCCGCAGCGCACGGGCCGGCTGTGCCCCCCCCCCCCCCGATCCGCCAGTGTTTTCTACCTAAACTTGTGACTTGAATTGAAAAAAAAGTGGAGAGGAAGGGGATTTCCCCCCTAATCATCCTCGCACATGATTATTCAAATAATTCACTGGAAAGTCAAGTCAAAGTCAATCCAAAGTTGCTAGCAAAGCAAATATAAGCTGCTATTCTACCAGAGTTGCTATGATAGCATCTTGTTATATATGATAGCAACTCTTAATGAAATGGGCCCCTGGTCTTCTGGCATGTCTGGCGGTGGTCTGCAAAGTTAGCTCATGTAATCACGTCACGGCTCGCTGTCACGTTTTGAGTACTGATGTAAACAAGCGTCCTAAGCAATGCTAAATGTAGGGTCTGAACTTTGCTATTTTCCACACCGTTAAATCACGAAAAGTCACAGTTTCCACAAAATTGGCATGGGTCTTTACGCACTTTATCCAACAGTTTTTTTTTTTTACTTTTTTGAAATTGCAAGCGGTTGTTAGGAAGACAAATTATGACGTCACATACCAAATTTACCTACACTAAGATCACAAAGTCGCACCCTTTATATAAACTTTCCTTTAGTCATTTCAATCTCTAAGGATTGGTAACCTTTGATGCAGTTCAATCATCGATCGTAATCTACCATTTGTGTTTCGGTAAATTTTTGTATTTTCACAAAACGAGCAAAATTTCAGCGATGCTCCGTGGAACCCTTATGGTTTCAAGATTGTGCTCAGCTGTCGGCCAAAAGCCTTGCGAGGGTGTTTCTGTAAGTTCGCAATGACAATTTACATTAGTATGTTAACGTTACGTGATGATTCGTATTTTGCTTGTAGCCATAGGCGGCGGAAGCGGGGGGGGGGGGGACGTGTCCCCCCTAAATTTTAGGTGGGGGGACATTTTTTTTTTTTTTTTGCTTGTCAAAAACTCCTATGATTTAGGTTGATAACCTTTTTTGAGGCGCTTGTCAATTTTTTTTACCTGTGTCTATCCCAAAATTTCCGGTGGACACCCCCTAAATTTTTTGGCTTCCGCCGCCAATGCTTGTAGCATTTCACCGAATTAGTGGGTCACATATGCCAGCACTTCGTATATTAGGGGGATATTTTTTTACGAATGTACTCAAAACGTGTTACTGATAGCGCGTCGTAACGTGATTAAGTGAGTAAACATTGGAAGCCAGTGGCGGAGCCAGTAATTATTAGTACAGTTATTATTACGAATTGAAAAGACTTTAAATTTTTGGTGAAAACTTTTTTATTTTTTCCCTTGTTTTACTTGTGCCCCAGCTCCCATTTGGAAAATTCTTGATCCGCCCCTCCAAAAAGCTTGCATGTTATTTAACTTAGGTCGTATCATACATGATATGAAGTAAATTATCTTCTTGTAAAAGCACTCTATCATTTCTAAGGAGAAAAAAATATGAAAGTATTGAAGAGAGTATTCTTCATATCTAACGTCGCATTATCACCATGGAAACTATCGGTGTGCATCACCTTTGCTGATTTTATCATTTATCAAATCAAATCCTGAAGTACATTATTTATGTACATATGAGAAATATGATACAAAAAGTGTCTTCCATTATTTCAGAGTAACATCTTCTATTCCTTTGATTGGCAGCTCTGCGTTTGTTCTTAGCAAGGACAAGCTACTATAGCATTTGGTGAGTACATGTACTAAGATCACAGAAGGAAAACATTGAATTTGTTTTGTTCATTCGGAATTATTAATGGTTGACATTGTAGAGAAGAGCAATGACAGTTGAGTGTGGGTCAATTCATCTTACTTCATTCGCCTTCATATTTATGTGTTCAGCGTAACGACAAAAAAGCTGTAAAAACAGGTATACCATGCGATTTCATGTTGAATAATTTATTCAAGTAAATGAATACACAATTTTCTTGTGTTCTTGCCTAATTTAAACTCCAATCATGGGAATCACGTGACCCCCTCCAGTCTGTAAAGACCATTAATATCAGATGAGTTATTTGAGATGAGATATTTTCTTTTGTTCTTGGCTAATTTAAATCATGGGAATCACGTGCCCCCCCCCCTCCAGTCTGTAATGACCATTAATATCAGATGAGTGAAAGAAGATACATGTCTCTATGAAAAGAACGATATCAAAATACAAAGTATACTTCCAACACCACCCCCCCCCCACACACACACACATAGTGGCGGACCGTGACCCGGAGGAGACAAAGCATTGGGGGAGGGGGGCGCAGCATTGTTCACAAACAATGCAGTGCCCCCCCCCCCCCTCCCCCTCCAATGCTTTGTCTCCTCCGGGTCACGGTCCGCTACTGCCCCCACAAAAAGACAAATTAATAAAATGAATACAGAAAAATCTTGCCTCAGATTAGATTTTGTCTAGAATTAAAAAGAAAATTAATAAGTCACCTTCCCGAATGCTATGCATGGAATATTGAACGATGCAGCTGCTGGCATTTTATTCATGGTTTGGTTTTAGAGTACTGCAGAAAAAACGACTTCCAGACAGGTCTTTATTGTCTGGAAAGCAAAAAAGGGCATCTTTGTTGTCTCTTCACTTTTAGATTCAGTCCGGCAGAAAACGACCTCCAGACAGATCTTTTTTTCTGGAGGGCAGTATTTTCTATCAAACTGTATTTTTCACAGCACCCAAATTCTAGAATTCTCTAGACAGAGTAAGAAAAAAGGTAGCTAATCTATATCTATTTAAATTACTCATAAAAAATTCTTTTGAATTCAGAGATCTTGTGAACTTATCCACGACAGTACATGTATACCGGACATGGTGGCTCAGTGGTAGAGCGCCCGCCTCATGGACGGGAGGTCGTGGGTTCGATCCCCGGCCGAGTCATACCAAAGACTTATAAAAATGGGACCTTCTGCCTTCTTGCTTGGCGCTCAGCATTTAGAATGGAGAAGGGTAATAATAACATATTATGTTATGCAGGGCCCGCTGGAAGAACAGCTTACAGCTGAGAGTGGCTACCCTGGGTAAATAAGAGTTATTATTATTATTATTATCGATTATTTCAAGGTCAATATACAATTTTGTATATAGTGCATATACATTCCTGTGATACCGACTATTCATATCTATATAAATGTATAGAATTTTACTAATCATTTTGCTAAATATTAACCTTGCATAAAAACTCGATAGGGGTCTACATGTTACAAGCTTTGCTTTTCATTAGGCCCCTCCACTTGTTTTTTTTTTTCCATTTTATTGGTACGTCTCAAAAGTTTTGATTTTGTATTTATAATGTAATGTACTTTGAGGATTTGTGAAACATGAATACATTATGGATAAGTAATTGCTTCTACTCGTGTGGATTTTTTTAATCGTTCTACACAATTACGTGCAAATTAGACACGTATTAAAACATTCTACTTAGCCGTGAATTCTGTCATATGATATGCGATTTACCACTCAATATTCTCAAGCATAAGGGTTCAAAATGAACATTTTAAACAGGAACGAAAAGTATTACAATGATGTAATACCAAAGAAATATTACACTCAGGAACGAAAATTATTACAATGATGTTTTTTGTGGTGGAAGGTAATTAGGTAGCTAAATGTGTTTGAACACTCATGAAACTTTGAATGTTTGATATTGGCTCGGGATTCTATTTTGGTTTGACGGCAGTAATCCCCCGGCGTAGTAATCCCCTCCCCCCCCCCCCCCCCCCCCGCTCTGGAGGAACATTCCCAAGCCCCCTCCCTAAAGTTCATATAAAATAAAGACTTTTCTTACGGTGACATTATTGGAGTCTAGCTTTAATTTTCAATATCAAATCATCGAATATTATTTATCACCTACCTTATGACAATGATTTTTTTTTTCATTCATGCACGCCAGGTCTATGGTACATTAATTTGACACTTCTAAGCTAGTGAACGACTAGCTGGGCTTCTATGGAAGCCCGTCGCACGCAAAGGGTTAATGAAGATGTCGTGCACGATATCCTTAACGCAACCCCACAAAAATATATCCGTGACTCTTTCACTATTTCATTTATTGGGTGTAGATGTTATTTTTTTCACAATCCAAGAAACACACAAGATAATCCAGATTCTCCTTGAACGGAATAGGCGTCATCTATTGACAACGCGTGTGTGTATTATGCTAATGAATTTACGCGTCGCAATTACCACTTCTTTCATTTTTTTCTCAAATCATGAAATGGTACTAATAATATGAGCAATAATGATATTAAAAAGAACAATCATTTTTTTGTAATTGGTATACATAAAAAAAATATCACAGCTTTTGATATGAATAAAAATACCAATTAGTTTTTATCACTTTATCCATTTCCAGATAACATGAACCAAATCTTATCGCTTTAGGTCTACTCTTATACAAATATTACGACCAAGTATTATAGGATGAAAGATAAATCTCTGTGCAAAAAACACTGCTCGGTAAATTAACGCAAAAGTGTGTATAGCTTACGAGATGTTGTATGAATCTTACCTCTGTATTTGGTTTTTTTATATACCTCATAATTTTAACAAACAATTTCTATTGTTCCCTTTTTGATCAAGTAAGGGACAATTCTGAAATTATCACATCTTAGATTCTCGTTTGCATTTGTATTAACCAGTATGAAAGAAATGTGTGTTAAAAAGCTCAAGGGAGGATAATAATTGTAATCGGGCTATGTAAAAGGAATAGTTAGGGGGGATTATCGGAACTACAATTTTTTTTCTAGACAGAAAACGGGAAATATTTGATAGATCTGGAAGAGGGAGCAAGACAAATCATCGAAACAGTTGGGTAGAGAGAGATATTTTTTTTACAAGAATTTGTTCTTGGATTTGGACATGATTGTCCTGTTAAAATGCGTACACGTCTTTCATTTGGATTATTGGTTTCCTAGACAGTTCCAAGGGAAAATAGCAATCAATATTGTGAATGCGTTAAGTTGACATTCGAGAAAGAAATAGCGAGAAGGGGAAGGCCACACGGTAATTTGATGAATTCAATTCCCTGTTCAATATTATACCCGCCTCCTAGTGTTGTACTGCTTGCGCTCCCCCGCCTCTCCAACCACGGAAGATTGCTTCATCAAGACTTTCATTTCTTCCTTTCGCAGCACGAGCCTAAGTTAAATGTCTAAAACATTTCTGATTACTAGCATACGCCAACAATTCAAACTGATTTAATTTGGAACCTGTCAATTCTGGAAGTTCACCGACCGTCCTCACAAAATGCCCACCAACGGTTAATAGACCCGGGTCCGGTCTTACCAAGAGTTACGATTGATCCAATCGACCACGGCTATTGAAAGCCAGAAACGTCAACATGTTGTTCAAAATATTTTCGCGATAATTATGATGGATATTCATACATTCATTGTGTTTTGCAAGGTCCGCTGGGAGACCAAATTCAAAAGCGAATTGGGATTCAATATGTGTATTAAACGTTAACATATCGTTTTAAGAATCATATCTTTAAAAATTAATCAAATTGTCATGACTGTAAATAGAATATTGGGTAAAACTTTTGGCCATCACGACTAATTAGGTGTCCAACCAATTCGGGGCAGTATTTTACCAAATGCGGGAAGCATATTATCCAGTAAGGTTTAAAATTAAGCGGCAATTACTTTAGAATGCGAAAACTTTACATCACACCAGATATACAGAAATGCTCAAAAGAAATACCTAATGTTGGTTGGACACATAATTACCCTCATGGAGCATATTTATCAAATATTTTTCAGAGTGTTTAACCTGGTAAACTTTTGTCATTCTTGTTCATATTATTAACCCAATCAAAGGGTTGCATGAAGCGATTTATTGTGTATTATATAACGGTGAAATAGTTGGTCCTGGTTGAATTAAGAGAAAAGTCGCGCTGTAAGGTCGGGGCGACCAAAAAAAAAAGAACAGATGGCATGTTTGGAATTCATCAATAAGACGTCAAACACACCATATTTCTGAATAATCTTTCATCACTTTCAAAATATCCTTTAAGGCCTTGCTGTTTTTATGGAAGTAAAAGAGTTAAATGAATACAAAAATAGCATCACTGACTTCAGTCCTTTCCAGGGACAATGAATGTATACAGATGCAGCGTGGGAGTTGCATCGGTTATAGACGTGTTTATGATGGAACAGGCATTACCTTCAATGATTATGTTTGATAAAGTTGAGTGGCATATCCCAAAGTGTTTTCCCGACAAAAGCCCAACATTTACTCAATATTCTGATAATGTGTATCAAGGATTTAGATCAATTATAAAAAAAAACAACTATTATTTTCCAGTTCCTTATAATATTTCATATTGGATCTAGGATTGATCTAATTTAATTCAACATGAGTGATGTAAGTATCTACACCCACACACCCTCACCAATATAGTTATATGTATATACACATATATATATATACATATATATATATATATATATATATATATATATATATATATATATATATATATATATATATATATATATGTGTGTGTGTGTGTGTGTGTGTGTGTGTGTGAGGGTGTGTGTGTGTGTGCATGCGTGAGTGTGTGAGTGTGTGAGGGTGTGTGTGTGTGTATACTAGGCCCGAGATGGGTTAGCCAAGTCAAACCAAACAGTGATAGCAAATATCATCAAAACAAATACAGATTAAATAAATGAAAATAGAAAACTAGATATTCGGAAAAAGATATGGCAGGTGTGATAATATGGTCGGTGTTGTTCGGATGGCAGAGGGGAGCGTATTGCAAAGTCTAGATCCAGCTATACTTAAACGTTTTTCCGCTATGGAGAGGTTTGTTCTCGGAATAACAGGTTTGGTGGTATTCAGGGAACGTAGATTTCGAGCAGGTGTGTAATGAGCAATTGTGTTTACAAGATATGAAGGACCAGTAATATTGACCAATTTATAAATGTACAGACAAAGTTTGAACATGACACGTTGAGAAAAAGGGAGCTAATGGAGTTCTCTAATCAAAGGAGGCGTATGTACCTGTACATTGTGACCAACTGAAAACACTAAACGTGCGGCACGATTCTGAACACTTTGAAGTTTTTTCTGCTCTTTAACACAAAGACCTGAAAAAGACTATTACAATGGTCAAGTCGAAAATGTACAACTGCATCATGGCAAGTTTTTTCATTGATAAATCTTCTAATGCGCCACAGATTCTTAAGATGGAAATCACAGGTACGTACAGTATTACTGACATGAGATGAAAGTGTAAAGCACGAGTCAATACATATGCCAAGATTCTTAACTTTAGAGGATAGTGCAATTTCATTATCACATACTTTACGTTGGATAGATTTTCATTTTATTGGCTTTGCCGACAAATTACAGTGAATTCAGTTTTAGAAACATTTCATTTGAGGACGTTTGAAGTCATCCACATGCATGTTTATCTCTGCAATACATAGGGAAATTCCTTCTAACACTTTTTGCATACTTGATAGTGAACGATGATCAAATGCATCATATAGTTGAATATCATCGGCATAGATAAGATAGGAAAGATTACGAATGATAGTTGAGACAGGAGTGATATAAACATTGAAGAGTATGGGGCCCATAACAGACCGTTGGGGGACAACGTATTCGCAAGTCCAAGGAGCTGAAACTTGCTCTGATATTTTAACACGGGATGTCCAGGCAGTGAGATATGAGTGCATCCATTGTAGAGCAACATTTGAAACTTTGAAATTTGATTCAAGTCGTTTTACCAAGATCTTGTGGTCAACCATGTCAAAGGCTGCACTCAAATCTAGAAGCACGAGGAAAACCGCCATTCGTTGGTCGAAATGAGATAATGTGTCATTTTGAAACTGAAGAAGAGCAGTTTCAGTACTAAAATTCATTCGATAGGCTGATTGCATATGATCATATAAGTTGCTTGTGGTGAGGTATTCAACCAATTGAGACCCTGCAGCTTCCTCAATAACTTAGACTACTAACTGGTCTATGATTTTTAAGATCTTGATAATCTAGTGTAGTTTTCTTTAGCACAGGTGTGACTATAAGGCCTGTTGACATGCTACTGGAAAAACTCCTGATTGTAAAGAGGCATTGGCCACCTAGGTGAGAGCCGAGATGTGATATGAAACATATTTCTTTAAATGCCACGTTGGTTCAACGTCCAACGAGCAAGAAGCATTAGACATTTTAGACATTTCAAATTTTCTTCAAAGATAACATCAAAGGCAGGGAAAGAGCATATATTGTCACTCTGAGGGCATTGATCAAGTTCTTGATTATTGGTACTGTCTAGGCTCTCACGAATCCTAACAATCTTCTCAACAAAGAGTTCTCTGAATCTTGTCACCAAGGACACAAGAGAACAATTCTTGCTTGGACATGTTGGAAGGGGTTTCTTGTCCCTGTAAGGAAGACTATTGAGAGTGGAGAAGACAGTTTTAGCATCAGCATCAGTGAGTCTTTCATCTAAAATAGTAGAGCGGATAAGCTCCAAAAATCACAAGAATTGTGCAAATTTTGACTAAAGCATGAAACTTTCACAAGTATTAGTATATGCCATAAGATTTATTTTAAAGATGGGAGGTAAATTTAAAAATGCCATTTTCGGCCGTTGCCATGGCAACTGAATAATTTCTCAAAAATGACATACATTCCCATGTAAATGGTAAATGAACATGATATAGATGAATAAAATGATAATTTTCAAGCTTCCAATTGAATATATATAAAATTTAAAAACATTCAAAATCAACAAGATAGTTCCAATTGGTCCGTTGCCATGGCAACGGCTTGTTTTTCCCCAGAAAAATAAAAATTCTGATTAAAAAAACGTTGTAGAATATGATTTATCTTTAATTTCCCCTAATTTTACAGTGTTAAACAAAGATATTTTGGTTGCTAGATGTATAAATTATATCTCAAGCCATTGCCATGGCAACCAAATAACAACTAATTTACAAAAATAACATGGTTGACAAGACAATGGGCAGGTGGAAAAATCAACTGGAATTGACTTAATCTGTATGCTTTAGTTTTGACCCCCTCATTTGAACCAAAAATACAGAAAGTGTTCTGCAGGAGTTCTTTATAAAGATAAAACTTTATGTTGCCTTGGTAACGCTTGGCTTAAATAAAAAAAAAACAATGTTGCAAAGATCCCGTTGCCATGGCAACAGCTTATTTCCCTCTAGAAAGGTAAAAAATATTGATAAAAATGTAGAATACATGTATGATCATCTTTCCATTTTCAATAGTTTTTGAGGTACTAATATAGATATGCTTGTGACTAAATTTATAAATATAACATCTTAAGTCATTGCCATGGCAACCAGATAACATCTAATTAAAAACAACAACAACAGGGATGACAAGGTTGTGGAAAGGTGAAAAGTACAATAAAAATTAACTTATATGTACATGCATAAGGTTTGACCTACTCAATTAATTTAGGGGAAATAATACAGTGAGTGTTATGCATGAACTAATTGGAATGATACAAATTGATGTTGCCTTGGTAATACTTGAATTAAATAAAAAGAAACAATGTTGCAAAGAACCGTTGCCATGGCAACGGCTTACTTCCCTCTAGAAAGGTAAAAAAAATTGATAAAAATGTAGAATACATGTATGATCATCATTCCATTTTCAAAAAATTTAAGGTACTAATCGTGATATGTTTGTGACTTAATTTATATACATATAAAACATTTTAAGTCATTGCCATGGCAACCAGATAACATTCAATTTAAGAAACAACAACAACAGGGATGATAAGGTTATGGATAGGTGAAAAATACAATGAAAATAACTTTTATGCATAAGGTTTGACCTACTCAATTAATTTAGGGTAAATAATAAAGTGAGTGCTCTGCATGAACTAATTACAATGTCCAACATTGATGTTGCCTTAGTAATACTTGAATTCAACGATAAATATCAATGTTGCAAATGACCTGTTGCCATAGCAACGGCTCAATTACCCAAGCAAAGTACTAGTTTTGATTAGAAAAATGACTATAGACTCTGATTTTTTTCTTTCATTTTTCCTAATTTTGTGATAAGAATTGATATGTTTGCTGTTAACATACAAATAATATCTGAAGCCATTGTCATGGCAACCAAATCACATTTAATTTAAAAAAAAAACATGGTTGACAACACAATGGACAGGTGGAAAATACAATTAGAATTAATCTGTGTATGCTTAAGTTTTGAACCCCTCATTTGAACATAAAGTACAGAATGAGTTCTGCAGGAGTTCTTTAGAAAGATAAAAAATTATGTTGCCTTGCTTACGCTTGAATTAAATTCTTTTTAAAATGTTGCAAATGGCTCGTTGCCATGGCAACAGCTTATTTCCCTGTAGAAAGGTAAAATATTGATAAGAATGTAAAATACAGACATGTATGATCATCTTTCCATTTTCAATTATTTTAAGGTACTGATCAAGATATGTTTGTGACTAGATTTATAAATATAACATCTTAAGCCATTGCCATGGCAACCAGATAACATCTATTTTTTTTCAAAAACAACATGGATGGCAAGGGTATGGAGACTATGGACAGGTGAAAAATTCACTTAATGTGCATGCATAAGGTTTGACCTCAATCTAGGGGAAACCGCATACATTCGTAATTCCGAAGCTTCGTAATTCCGAAGGTTCGGTTATTCCGAAGGTTCGTATTTCCGAAGGTTCGTAATTCCGAAGGTTCGTAATTCCGAAGGTTCGTCAATCCGAAAACGAAATAAGGTTCGTAATTCCGAAGGTTCGTTAATCCGAAAACGAAATAAGGTTCGTAATTCCGAAGGTTCGTTAATCCGAAAACGAAATAAGGTTCGTAATTCCGAAGGTTCGTTAATCCGAAAACGAAATAAGGTTCGTTAATCCGAAAATTAAATAAGGTTCGTATTTCCGAAAATGAAAATAATTCATTTTGGTAACAAAAACGATGTTGTCATTACAAGATTACACGATATTATGCAATGATAGTAATAACGATCGATGATGTGTGTTGGGGCCAAAGCATGTATTTCATTAAGAATGGCGCCCTGATCAAGCATAGGCTAATTTCGATTTTATCTGAGCAATTGCTGCCTATAAGCAAATGGTTTAATTAAAGATGCAGGGGATCAAGTGTGTTGGAAGCGTGCGAGCAACCTCTAGATAATAGGATTTGTATTGGAGGGGATGTCATTTTTAATAACAGCTTCTGCTGGTAATAAAAATAAAAATAATACTAATAATGATCCTTGTGAGATGTTGAAAGCGCGAATCGCAAGCTGAAACTAGTAGACATTTCATGTAACAAGACGTGAAGTGAGCATTCGGAGCATTTTTTGTAATCGTGAGAAAGATGTGTATCTTTCTAAAGAATTAATGCGAGGGCGAGTTGTAATTTGTTTATATACTGACCTGGGGCCCGTTGCATGAAACTTTTTACCTGAGAAAACTCAGGTTGTTTTTACAGGAGTTTTTGCCCTGTGCTAAAGTAATTGGCGGAAATCAGACTAACCTTAGTTTTCAGTTTTTACCAGAGTTTTCTCAGGTAAAAAGTTTTATGCAACAGGCTTCAGAAAGTAATCTTTTAAGGACTGCATTTAGTGACTCATGAATAGAATATATATCTCACGAACTAAATAATGAGAGCGCGAACCGCAAGCTTAAAATTTGTGATATTCCAACCTGAAAACTGGACATTTCATACTTCTTTTTTGTAACCAGGAATAGAATGAGTTCCTCAATAAACAATACTTGATGCGAGCGAGAAACGTGAGCCAAATTTTTCCGATTTTCCAACCTGAAAACTGGACATTCTATAGCATTCTTGTAAAAAAAATAATAATAGCTGGGAGAATAGTTTTCAGAACTGAAGTGGCTTCCCTGGGTAAATGATATCTTTATCAATATCATCATTCTAGGCCCACATGAAATTTCCAAAAGTTTGAGCACGTGATTCGCTCGCAACATCTCACAAGGATGCCCTTTTCACAGTATTGACCAAAAAGGTGAATTTTACATCTTCAGATTTGACTTTTTCCCCCAAACCGCTTGCTCTCTACGCTCGCAGAAATGAAACGTAAATATATAACTTTAGCATGTTTAGTGATCACTTAAAAAATTGTGCTCAATTTAGTTACTACAAAAACACACAACCTCTTTACACAGATGATAATCTAATGGTGAAAATATCCGTTTGCACCAAATTGCCCCTATTGGCCCCTTTTTTTTTTACTTTGCCCCCCCCCAAAAAAAAAAAATACGTTCCGCCGCCATTGGCTAAAACACGCATCGTCTTCATGGCTAACTGCAAAAAGTTCTTAAAATGTCCCCTTTAGATCAGAGCTTATATATTTAAAAATTCTGTTCGCGCTTCTTGCTAGCAGTTATTATCTAAATTTAGTTACATAGGCATCTCGCTTTGAAGATCACAAACATATTGCCCATCATATTAACAAAAATATAGCTCGCGCTCGCATTATTTAAAAAGGGTTTATCATGTTATTACATATTTACTTTATTTTATAAGGATAAAGCTAATTATTGACTGTTAGGACTACCCTTTCAAAGAAACAAACAAAAATCAACTTTAAACTGCCGATCAAGGAAAATATGGCTTAAAAAAAATTTCCCCCCCCCCCTCTATTTGACGAAAGTTGGATCCGCCGGGAGGGAGGCAGGGGGCATCAAAAATGGAATAAAAAACAGGGGAATTAATATTTTCCAAAATGGGAAAGTTCCTTTTTCAAAAATAAATATGCCGTTTTTCATGTTTTTTCGAAATAAAATACTCTTTTTAAAGTATACAAGTTAAGTTAAGTTTTCAGGCTGGAATATTGAAAAATTTCAGCTCGCACTTCGCACTCTCATTCGATTGGTGAAATATGCATCCTAAAGAGGTCACTAAATGCTTTCTTTAACAGGTTCCTTTTCTGGTCAGTATGTTTAAGCTCGCGTTTTGCGCTCGTGTTAATTCTTTAGTTAGATGCACATCTTTTTAATGACAGCAGAAATCTGCTCGGATTTTTAAAAACTAATTTTCATTTTTTATTGAAATAACCTAAAGTTTAGCTTGTGATTCACGCTCGCAACACCTCGCAATAATGCCATTTTAAGAATAACTGACCACAAAAAACGTTATACAACTTCACCTTTGAATTTGTTTTACCAAGCCGCTCGCTCATTATACTCTCTCCCGAAAAATAAAGCCTAAATATACATTTTGCCATAATAAGAAGTCACTTCAAAAAAGTTATTCTCTACTTAATCACTATCAAACAGACAATGACTTCAAGCAGATGATAATCTTAAGGTGAAAATATCACCACAGTCCCAATTTTGACGTATGAGTTTCATTTTTTGGCTTTACCCCCAACGAAAATTCGTTCGGCCGCCCTTGCCTTCCCATCCTCATATGATAATTGAACGGCAACAGTGTCCCCCGCCCCCCTCCCCTTGCCTCTGCCTCTGCTTTCCCGGTTTTCATTTTTCGGATTAACGAACCTTATTTTGTTTTCGGATTAACGAACCTTATTTTGTTTTCGGATTAACGAACCTTATTTCGTTTTCGGATTAACGAACCTTCGGAAAAACGAACCTTATTTTGTTTTCGGATTAACGAACCTTATTTCGTTTTCGGATTAACGAACCTTCGGAAAAACGAACCTTATTTCGTTTTCGGATCAACGAACCTTCGGAATAACGAACCTTTTTTCGTTTTCGGATTAACGAACCTTCGGAACAACGAACCTTATTTCGTTTTCGGATTAACGAACCTTCGGAACAACGAACCTTATTTCGTTTTCGGATTATCGAACCTTCGGAATAACGAATCGTCGGAATTACGCCACAAATGTTCGGATTAACGAACCCTTTTTCGTTTTCGGATTAACGAACATCGAGGTATAGGCAATTTACGTGTTTCGGAATTACGAACCTTCGGAATAAAGAACCTTCGGAATTACGAAGCTTCGGAAATACGAAGTGTAACCAGGGGAACCAATACAATGAGTGTTCTGCATGAACTAATTAGAATGATAAACATTGATGGTGCCTTGGTAATACTTGAATTCAATGATAAATATCAACGTTGCAAATGATCTGTTGCCATAGCAACTGCTCATTTTCCCAAGAAAAGAATCAGTTTTGATTAGAAAAACTGTAGTGGTCTGATTTGTCCAAGACCTTGAGACGGCTTCCAAAAATGGAGTTTGAAATTGCTGTTGATATATAAATGGACATAGCTCACTTCATATCCGTCTGGGATATGATTTCGTGTCTAGACCATGGTTTCAATGGTCAAGTAATACATTATGATAAGTTACACGGACAGTCAGTTGTCCTGTATATTAAAAGAAATCCAAGATGGCTTTGAAAATGGAGTCTAAAATTGCTGTTGCTGCATTAAAAAACGTAGTTTGTTTAATATCCTGGAATAAGTTTATGCCATAGTGAAATGTGTCAAACTATACACAAGGACAAGTTACAAGAACAGTTAGTGGTCAATTATGTCCAAAAATCCAAGGTGGCTTCCAAAAATGGAATATAGAATAGCCCCTGTTACTAACAAATGGACATATTTTGTGTAATATCTGCCAAGTGCATATTATTTTGATATCTAAATCATGGTTTTAAAATTCAGTAAAAACATCATGTACATTGGAACAAGTTACAAGGTCACAAGGACAGTCAGTGATCCAGTATGTTCCAACATCCAAGATGGCTTCAAACAGTCTATTGAATTGGAGCCTGTTGCTTAAAAATTGACATAGTTCATTCAAATCCACCAATGAAAACTGATTTTGGTGTTCACACTTTGGTTTCAAGTTTTAAAAGATACGTTTAGACTTGTTACAATGACATCCAGTTGTCCATTTTGCCTAAAAATCCAAGAGGGTTTTCCGAAATGGCATCCAAAATGACTTCTATCACTCAAAAATTATCAGAGTTCATAAAACCTGTAAGAAACAATTTTGGTGTCTACACTGTGGTATGAAGGGTCCACTATTACATTAGGACAAGTAACAAGGATGGTTAGTTTTCAATTTTGTCCAAAATCCAAGGTAGATTCTCACAAGTGGATATCATATCAAACAATCAAACAATCTTTGAATTTTTGGACACAATACTGACGCCTGACTGTCTATTCAACTGGACACAATGTACAGTATTAGTTGACCCTTGAAACACTTGTGTAGACACCAAAATCATATCCCCAATGTGTATTATTAATGAACTATATGTCCATTTTGAAGTAACAACAGTCAATTTAGACCCCATTTTGGAGGCCATCTTGGATTTTTAACATATCATTCCATTGATAGTCCTTGTAACTTGTTCTAATGCATTAAAAATGGTTTATGATAATGGTTGAGACATCAAAATCATATTCCCCAGACAGGTATTGAACAAAATATGTCCTAATTTATTATTTGACTCTTGTAACTATGGTTTAGACACTAGAATCACATCTCACAGGCGGATGTAGAATGAGCTACGTCAAATTTTATTAAAAACAGTCAATTTTAGACCCCATTTTCGTAAGTCACCTTGCGTTTTTTTTTACATACCAGACCAATGACTGTCCTTGTAACTTGTCTTAATGCATTACACGACCCTTAAAACTATGGTTTAGACAGCAACATAATATTCCCCAGACAGATATTGATCAACCAATGTTTATTTGTAAGTAACATTAGACATGGTTTTACAAATTTTTTTTGTAAGCCATCTTGGAAATGTGGACATACAGTCAAACCTGTGTTAGTGACCACCTGTCTATAGTGGCCACCTGCCTATAGTGACCACTAAAACCGATTCCCATGGAGGCAGATTGTGTGTATAAGAACCTGTCTATAGCAGCCACCTGTCTATAAAGGCCACATTTTGTGTTTCCCTTGGGTGGTCACTATAGACAGGTTTCACTGCCTAGACCACTGACTGTCCGTGTAGCTTGTCCTTATGTATTGACCCTTGACATAACAAATCATATTCCCCAGACAGATATTGAAAAAACTATGTCCTAATTTATTATTTGACTCTTGAAGCTATGGTTTCAACACCAAAATCATATCTCACAAGTGAATATAAAAGGAGCTATTCCATTTTCAAGTATCAGCAACCGTTTTAGAATAGTTTTTGGAAGCCATATTGGATTTTTGAACACACCTGACTGTCATTGTAACTTGTCCTAATATTGTTAGACTCTTGAAATCAATGATTTAGACACCAATATATTATCCTCTAGGCCAATATGAAATGAGCTATGTACGCTTTAGGTATCAGCAACCATTCTAGATTCAATTTTTCGGAGCCATCTTGGATTTTTGGACATTCCAAACCACTGGCTGTCCCTGTATTTGGCCAAATGTACTATTTGATCCTTAAAACCAATGAATAGAAACCAAATTAAAGCCATTTTATCAAGTAATGGACAAATTGTGGATTTTAAGCTCACGGCAGCCAGTGAGGGGCACCATCTTGGAACACCCTTGAGTGCTTAAATTATGATTAACCTTTCAACCAGTAAGGGTATTTTTTATCGTATTTGACCAGTCTACTTTTCATGTAAAATAACCAGTGAATAGATTAAACTTCGTGTTGAATAGATTCATACGTTACTTTAAAAATTATCACAGTATTACAAAATTTTCTTCGTCAAAATCAGCAGTGTAATTTTGAGGGGGCCAGATATGACGTATCGAGCAAAATTTACTTTAAAATGTTCTCACCGAGCCAGCGACAGAGCAAAAAATTTCTTTTTTTTTTCATTTTGGGTACATTATTCGTAAAATAATATTTCATCCATCTCTCTTTCACTTTCTCTTTATTTTTTTTAGTAATGATTTTTTTTTTGGGGGGGGAGAAGGGTTGACTTTTGTGGGATTTTTTAAATTTTTGGCAATATTCAGGAATTAAAAAAAAAAGTTGGGAATTTAAAAAAAGTAACAATTTTCTGATATTTATATGCAGGAAATAGGCGCATCCTGGCAGATGATGCTTAATAGTGCTTTGCTATCATATTTCAAGCCAAGTATGCTAAAACAGTCAGACAAGGCATGATTTCAATGATCTCCATGTTAAAGATGATTTACTGTATTTACCTTGATTTGGATATCAAGACCATGTCGACTCCTTACATAGACCTAAGATTTTGAGTTATCAACCCCTATAATCCCCTTATATATTGATATGATGAACAGCTTTAAAACACATATCACCCCAAGACGCTTTCTTCAAAATGGCCGCCTGCGAATACTTTGAACAAAATTGTCCAACATCGAGTTTCGGGCATTTATTTGAGCCCACAAAACTCTGATACGATTTTTGTAGGTCTTATTTCGATGCCATGTATAATGAAACAAGATTGTGCTTATCATTTAGCATTTTTATGTTCAGCACCCCCCTAAAAAGGGGGAAAAAATAAATAAACATATTTTTATCAAAATTTGTACTTTTCTGGAGCTATTTGCAACATTGATATTCATCATTGTGTTCAAGCATTACCAAAGCATAAGTATTTTTGTCAACCTAATGAAACAATGCATAACACTTAAAGTAACTCTTGTTCAAAATTACATGTAAAAGAGCAGGTCCAATCTTGCGCATATTAAGTTAATTTTATTGTATTTTCTGTCTGTCCATTATTTTGTCAGCTATAGTTTTTTGGGGTAAATTAAATGTTATGTTAATGCAATATTAATGCCTCAATATGTTATTTATACATTTAACAAAAAAAATGTACGCGTATCTTTGGCACCTTAACTTTAGTGGAAATAAATGAAATATAAGATTCTACAAGGTATTTTTTAAAATCAAAGATGGTCTTTTCTGGAGGAAAAATTATCCGTTACCATGGCAACCGAACACACATTTGCAAACATTGATATCATTAAGTTCAACTATTACCAAGGCAGCATCAGTTTTATCATGCTATTGTACTCATGCGGAACACTCACTGTAATTTTTGTTCAAAACTTAATGACTGGTCAAACATTATGTAGATTAAGTAAAATTTTATTTTACATTCCACCTGACCATTATCATTTCAACAGTGTAATTTTTTGTATTTATAAATTACATCTCAATGGCTGAAGATGTTATCTACATATTAACAACAAGCATATATATGCTTAGCACCCTAAAATTGGGTGAAATGAAAGAAAAATAAGATTTTACCATGTGTTTGTTTATCAAAGCTGCTGATACTTTTCTGGGGGGGGGGAGGGAGACATTTGGATTACTAATATTTATCATTAAATTCAAGTATTACCAAGGCAACATCAATTTATTATTCAAATGAACTCATGCAGAATATTTAGTGTTTTTTGTTCAAAATTAAATGACTGGCCAAACCTTTCACAAATTGAGTTATATTGTATTTTCCACCTGTCCTTGACATTGTCATCCAAATTAATATTTTTGTAAATTAGATATTATTTGGTTGTCATGTCAGTAGCTTTAGATGTTATTTAAACATTTTGCATCAAACATATCGATGTTTAACACACTAAGATTAGGGGAAATGCAAGAAAAATAAGATTCTATAGTCCTTTTTTAAATAAAAATTGGTACTAAATGATCCGTTGCTATGGCAACAGACCATTAGCAACATTGATCTCTATCCTTGAATTCAAGTATTACCAAGGCAACATCAATCTGCATCATTCCAATTAGTTCATGCAGAACACTCACTGTATTATTTCCCCTAAATTAATTGATTAGGTCAAACCTTATGCATGTATATATAAGTTAATTTTTATTGTACTTTTCACCTATCCATAACCTTGTCATCCCTGTTGTTTCTTTTTTTTAATTAGATGTTATCTGGTTGCCATGGCAATGACTTAAAATGTTATATTTATAAATTTAGTCACAAACATATCTCGATTAGTACTTTAAAAATTATTGAAAATGGAATGATGATCATACATGTATTCTACATTTTTATCAATTTTTTTTACCTTTCTAGAGGGAAATAAGCCGTTGCCATGGCAACGGGTTCTTTGCAACATTGTTTCTTTTTATTTAATTCAAGTATTACCAAGGCAACATCGATCTGTATCATTCCAATTAGTTCATGCAGAACACTCACTGTATTATTTCCCCTAAATTAATTGAGTAGGTCAAACCTTATGCATGTACATATAAGTTAATTTTTATTGTACTTTTCAACTTTCCATAACCTTGTCATCCCTGTTGTTGTTGTTTTTAATTAGATGTTATCTGGTTGCCATGGCAATGACTTAAGATGTTATATTTATAAATTTAGTCACAAGCATATCCCGATTAGTACCTCAAAAATGATTGAAAATGGAATGATGATCATACATGTATTCGACATTTTTATCAATATTTTTACCTTTCTAGAGGGAAATAAGCTGTTGCCATGGCAACGGGATCTTTGCAACATTGTTTCTTTTTATTTAATTCAAGTATTACCAAGGCAACATCAATCTGTATCATTCCAATTAGTTCATGCAGAACACTCACTGTATTATTTCCCCTAAATCAATTGAATAGGTCAAACCTTATGCATGTACATATAAGTTAATTTTTATTGTACTTTTCAACTTTCCATAACCTTGTCATCCCTGTTGTTGTTGTTGTTGTTTTTAATTAGCTGTTGTCTGGTTGCCATGGCAATGACTTAAGATGTTATATTTATAAATTTAGTCACAAGCATATCTCGATTAGTACCTCAAAAATGATTGAAAATGGACTGATGTCATTTTTGAGAAATTATTCAGTTGCCATGGCAACGGCCGAAAATGGCATTTTTTAATTTACCTCCCATCTTTAAAATAAATCTTATGGCATATACTAATACTTGTGAAAGTTTCATGCTTTAGTCATAATTTGCACAATTGTTCGGCTAATCCGCTCTACTAAAATGACTTTTTAGCATGTATTATTGCATCATTGACAAACTTATTTGCTGCAATATAATATTGCACGGCTTTCAGCTGTCCGATGTTTCTTCCATCTTTTGTCTTCATCGAAAGAGAACACTTGAAGGGGTACATCTACACGCCACATTACACCGATGAGTATGCAAAATGTTCATCATTTTTCTCTCGTCTGTCTTTGAAGGGAATTTGAACGAAAATTCGCAAACCTCGTACTAATATCGCAAAATTTTGCTAAAGATTTTAGATACGGACAGAACTCTGCTCAATCTCTTCAAAGTCTTTCTTTCGTCGCTTTACTTATTTTTTGAGATGATTAACGCATTCCATGTGTCATTCATAATTAATTTCTACATCAATTCATATCATCGTCAACACCGGGCTAGTTACAATGGAAGTACACGGGGGGATATCGCCGTGCAAATGCGTTCTTAATCTGTACATCTCGTTGCCATGGTTACTCAAGAGTGTAATAAATGGGGTCCTCCTGGCTGAATCAATCAATGAAGATAATTCAAGAAAATAACGAGGCGGGAGGAGAGATGTACGGCGATGGAGGGCAAACAGCCGTCATTGTATATTATTTCATGATGAACAGTATTGCGATAGCTAGTCAGAGAAATTTACATGAACATCATTAGGTGACTTCACTCAAAAATAAAAGTGGGCAAAAATACTCCATGAGTGTAATCATATGTTCAACCAACATTGGGCATTTCTTTTGGGCATTTTTATTTATCATGTTTATCCAGTGTGATGAAAATTTTCCCCATTATCTTTAAAGTAATTGCTGCTTATTATTTAACCTCACTGGACAATATGCTTCCCGCATTGGGCAAAAATACTGCCTCAACATTTTTGGACAAATAATTACCCTCGTTCTGGTTAAAATTTTACCCAATATTTTTTCATAGTGTAATGGAACTCTGCTGGAAGAAACACAGTGCCTTCACAGTGTGTTGTCGCGGTGGACTTTGTGAAAAACTGATCCACACACCAAAAACCGTGTGGTGATATTTTCACACTGTGGGTTATTTTGAGTAATTACAGTTTGCTCACAAAGTGGATTGCGCGAAGAAGTGATCGACATTGCGAAAATGCCCAATATGAAAAGTGTGATTATTATTTCACACTATGTGAATACTTTCGCAGTGTGGAAAGTGCTAAACTTTAACCGTGTTGTGATAATTTTACACTGTGAGCGTTCACAGTGTGCTCACAAAGTACTGTGTGAGAAAGTGATCAACACTCTTAAAATGCTAATATTCTAAACTTCAACCGTAAGATGATTTTTATACATTGTGGATTTATCGACACTGTGAAGGTTCGCAGTATGACGACCTCGCTCAAATTTAAGAGTGTGATGATAAGTTTACACTGTGGATACCTATACAATGTGAGCATTCACGGTGTGCTCACAAAGTGGACCATGCGAAGAAGCGATTCACACTGTTAAAATACTTTTAAAAAATGACCTTGCGATGATATCATTACACTGTGCATTCTTCCTTGTTGTGTAGGTCACGCTCATTGAAATTCAACACTGTGGATACCTTTAATGTGAGAGCGTTCGCAGTGTGCTCACAAAATGGACTGTGTGAGAAAGTGATTCACACTGATAGAATGTTAAAATTTAAACGTACGATGATATTTGTACACTGTGGTTGTATTCACAGCGTAAGGGTTCGCAGTGTGTCGACCACGCTCAAATTTAACAGTGTGGTGATAGTTTCACACTGTGGATACCTCTACAGTGTGTTCAATTGCAGCGTGCTCAAACGGCCTGACACTGTTTATTGACAGTGCGGCGACAGTTTCACACCATGGATACTACTACTGTGTTGAAGTTCCCAGTTTTTTTACAAAGTGGTCGTGTTAACAAGCGACACACACTTTAAAATGCTCAAACTTAACATAATATTGATAATATGATTCCATGCTGTGTTCTGATTATTGAACATACAGTGGGACACTTATTGCTTCTTACTCATGTTACGAAATTTAAATAACCAAACAGAAGAAGAATTCTAAATTAGATTCCAAGACACGGGGTGTACCGTGGGTGAAATTTGATATTGTTGAGTCTGATGAGCTTCGTTTATGACAAATTCAAATACCTGTTCTCACTTCTATTAACTACAATGGGTTATACATACGATACCGGCTGTGCACAAAGTCTATTATAAAGCATAGGTTTGAGATTGATTTAATCGTGCTTTAAAATAGCCAATTAGGGACACTATAAAGATGAATTGTATTCGAGTATGATCGAAGATGTTAATCTTTCAGATTTCCGTTGGCCCTTTCTTAACGGCTTATTCTTATCTTAAGCACCCTCTCGCGATAATGCACTTGCCTGAAGATTGGTTATCAGAAAGCAACAGGCAAATATTGAATTTAAATGTTTTACCAATTACATCTTTTATCAAAATGAATACAAAAAAATCACGATCGAGCACGCCGAAAAAAGAATTCATGGAAAATCGCATACGGTATCCTGTATAACAAGTTTCTATTTCATATTCTCCACATCATAACTGTGTTGGCGCATATATATTCATAAATATAATCCACCAAGGAGTATACTGGAATAGTGATAAAATGGCAATTTAACAAAGGTATAGAAGAAACAAATGTTAAGGCGAAACGCTATATAGGTTCCGAGTGAACTTAAGGGTTTTATTTCGTTGTACATGTATATTGACAACAAGTAAAATATATTTCAAATACTATGTTAATACTACCCAAATTTAAAGGATATCTAAACCTACATGTACACTGTTAGAAAAAAAAAGGTTTTACAGAAGGAAAATTAAAAAACACATTTTACAGAAAGAAATAATTCTGTAAACTGTTATTCTAACAGGAAAGATTTTGTTACAATTTTACATAGCATGTCTTTCTTTAAAGGAGAAAACAGTTTTATCACAATGAATTTGTAAGGTTACATACGGCAAATACCAGTTTTCTGTAATTTTACACAAATGCATGTAAGATTGCACAGTGCAGTAATGTTGCAGGTGTTCTTGAGACTCTGCTGGAGGATTTTTTTTTTAGTGTAGCTGGTTCATCTGTCTATAGACATACTCCGTGTCAGCATGACTACATTAGCTATATTAAACAATTCACATAGCAAATGACATTGATTACAATTTCGCTATGAAGTTCATCGTCGGGAGACTGCTTAAAAGCGAAAATATAGTCAGAGACTTTGGAGCTACGAATAACTTTGATTTAGAGAACACTGGAAACACAATGGAATTATATTTTCCTCCAAAATTAATTCCTTCAGAAACCCAAGACACATCTTCCCCATCTCTCATGGCGTGTCGGGTTTCCTCATTTCCGGCAAAGACAAATAGGTGCACCAGTTAGAGCCGTCAAAGTTATTCCTTCGATATTGAAGCCGAAATGGGATAACAAGAATAGATAAATACAACACCCAAAGACTAAACTTGGTAATGAAGGACTGTTTCGCGACGCAAGCTCTCCATCTCAAAATTGAAACCTGGCTAATACAATTTATAGTGATTGTTCTTAATGTCAATAACGCAAAACTGGAGGCATCTGTTTGTATTCCAGATAATAGTCACGCGATAAATAACGGAATTCGATATAGCCAAAGGATACGATCGAAATAAACGTAAGGCAGAGTTATGTATATTTTTCTATTTTTTGCCTTGTTAGCCCCATTTTTTTTTTGGGGGGGGGGTTATACGTTGATGTATTTGCCCAATGCGCGTAAATGCTTTTATGTTTGTTACAACGATTGATTGATTTCGCAGTTATAGATTTTGTGCCTACACGTATTTTTTTATTCGATATCCGTAGGTGAACAGCAAAAATATTTGAAATAATAGATTTTTCCAGGGGGTGGGGGTTGAAATAAGCATCGCTTAGGCATACTTTTCAAGTTTTCAATAACCGGAAAGATTGTTTAAAGAAAATTGACAATGCCAATAGAAAGTATTTTCAAATCCCACTACTGGGAAAGGGGTGGATGCTGGAGTTATGGCGGAGTTTTGAGAATAAATGAAAGCGTTACTATTTTCTAATGAAAAACAAAGTAGATAATAAAATTGACACTTTTTGTGAAAATGCGATAAATAATAACCCTACATTGTGGGTAAAGGGCGTTATTACGTTTGTGGGTGAATTTATTACATTTGTGGGTAAAGTGTTATTACATTTGTGGGTTTGTTGTTACATTTGTGGGTGTTTTTTTTACGTTTGTGGGTGTAACACCCCACCCCCACCCTTTCCCCTGACTCATACCTCTACACATGATTGCAAAGTTTATTTGTGATTGCGAGAAATTTCTCCTGAAGCATGCTCCGGATCCTTTGAATTACATTTAAAAATAGTAACAAATAAACCAAAAGAATGATCTGCTCGTGATCTGTCCCTTAAACATTATCTCTTGTTTGTATACCTACTCCCTCCCCCTCACCCTCCCCATTCCAGCAATAGAAATCCTTCCTGTGTAGGCCTATACAGCGTGTTAAAAAAAAGACCCTCTGACACAGGGTTGAATTAATTTAAAAAATGCGGTAGTATTCTCTTTTAAATGTACCATAATAGAAAGGTCATTTCTTGTTCTACATTCTATGAAAAGTCCATTGGTCTCGCTTTAGCGGTTTTGAATTCTCTGATCAGGTTCATGATATCATAAGTTTGAGCATATTCAGAAGGGCAAAAAACATCCAGAATGAAATTTGTTTGATGATTGATAGGGGTATCAGCGCACAAACCTGAAAGAAAATGAAAATGATAGATGAGTACTGAAAACTGTACTATGAAGGCAAACAACAAGTGTATCGCACTTAGCGATAATGATCATAACCAGTATAAACTTGATTTTTATTATTCAAACAAGTACATCTACATTGAATTAACTTAACAGGTAGAGCGTTGTGGCCCAGTGGATTAGTCTTCTGACTTTGAAGCAGAGGGTCGTGGGTTCGAATCCCAGCCAAGGCGTAATTTACTTCAGCAAGAAATTTATCCACACTGTGCTGCACTCAACCCGGGTGAGGTGAATGCGTACCCGGTAGAAAGAAATTCCTTGAAAGGTTTGAGCGCCTAGAGAGAGCCCAACTACAAAGCCGGGGTAATAATAATAACAGAGCCCGCTGGGAGAACAGTTTTCAGAAATGAAGTGGCTTCCCTTGGTAAATATACCTATAGTATTATTATCATCATTTAACCTCAATAACCTAATAACAAAACTAATAATGAAAATGAAATGCATTTGTTGGAATTAGGCATGAAACAATCATGACACCTTTTTGTCTCTATGAGCATACATTTTTCATCATCAAAGTTGAAATGGACAGTCAAGCACTGATGTTGGCCTTCTGAACATGCTCAAGGGTGTCATTTCATGAGCCTTGTTAGATCATTTATATTTTCCTGGTCAGATTTTGGGTGACAATGCTCGACGATGCACAACATGCAAACATGCTGCGTGCAAACTTGGAATGAGATGAAAAGCTAGATTGTCGCACATTGTGTATTCAAAACTACTGAAGCGAAACCAATGATATGTTTATAGGAGTTGGAACATGAAATGAGCTCCATATTTCTAAACATTTAATTGAAAACAATATTCAATTATGGAATATATTCAGCCATAAGATGGACATTTTGGGGTGATGCGCTGTTAGTCTACGCAATGAATATTATTAAAAATAGCATTTTACCATTGTCAATATATTCATGTATACCAAGTTGAAATTTACTTTTTCAAACTTTGTTAAAGGTCAAACACATCAGAAAGTTTATTTCAATAAGAAGTAGATGAAGCAAGCAGGCCACTAATTTCATCGAAATCAAATGAGAAATAGAACAGTTATGAGATTTTGAACTTAATTTTTTTTCACAAAATACTAGATATGTAAATGAAAGACGCGATGTTGTCACGCACTCATAATTCATTTTTTTGTTTATGAACGTTAAATATGGAATATTTAAACCAGTTCAAGCATAAAAGTGTTCTCTATAGGTTACAACAACATAACAGCATGAGCAGCGCAATAACAAGTGTCCGCGAAAAAGTCACGCCACCAATAAGTAATGAGGAAAAAATGAAATGATAAATATATAATTCCCCAAAAATATTGAGCGTCAAGCCCTCCCTCTTTAGCTTCTTTCTTTAAAGTGTTTTTGTTTAAATATAATATATAAAATTGAGAAAAGCTTTAAAATAATTTCATGGTCACGATTCATGTGTTCAAATTCAACCATTAGAAAAATTTTGGAAAATCCTGTGTAATAACTTTCCACTTTTACAAGGCACATTAATGATTTTCGCGTCCAGGTTTCACGAAGGGAACAATTAAAAAACATAACCTAAGATCGTGGCAGGGGATGAAAGAAGAGGGATGAATAATGCCTTTTACTTATATATTGTTATGTAGTATGAATATAACTTCCTGTTATCCTTTCAGTCATTCACCCTCACTTGTTTACAAACTCCCCCAATGTTATCTAAGAATTTCCAAACCCCCCAATACCATTTAACTGCTAAGCCTTGACCATAAAAAGACCAACCCTCAGTGACATCAGCTAACTTCATGGAAGAAGTATGACTCACACTCCAGCCCCAGTCACTTGCACAGAGCATCACCACACCCCTTATACCAGAGAAAGTTTGATAGACAGTTACCTGTAGACCAATCAGAACAAGTTTAGATCACTCCCACCTAAAAAAAGTTACACCCCAAAACAAATGATATAAATAAGACTTCTTGATTATTAGAGAGACAATAGAGAAGACCAACGATAGAATACCAGACCCACACTCATCCAGATAGACTGACTGATTTCAAGACTTAGACGTCCATCCAGTATTAATTTAACTTCACTTCGAATCTCAATCTGATACTTCAAATTATTGTATATTCATCGTCTCCTGTTACATCCGAATCTTCATGTACTTCGAACTGTAGCTGAATATTGATAATTAAATACTTTGTGATTTTGAACTGTGAATTTTTCTACAAGTTTCGTCATTCCGCTTCCCCTCAAATATAATCACTGATCCGATCTCAACATAACAATAACAATATTCAGATAGATAGATAAACAGATAGATAGATAGATGAATTAATTGATTATTAAATGATTTATTTAATGAAAATGTCTACATCATGGCGGCCAAGCCGACTTGTGATGCATTTATTTGAATTAACGTCGATCAATGCATCAAAAATCAAGTATATTAAATAATAGTTATAATTATCATTGAGCGCGAATATCGAGGAATGAAAATGTCAAAAGTAAATCAAAATAAAGTAGTATGAATTAATTAATAAAATCGAAGATGAATATCATAATTCAGATGCAACAATAATTGCAATTAACTAATAGTATTTTTCTAAAAGCAGAAATTAAAGTGATTGAATTTAAATTAAATTGGAGGAATAATTAATTGATAAATAAATTATAATAAATGTTAAGAACTGCAATGAGATTTTAGGGAAAAATCAGCTATTAACGTGAAAAGAATTTGTTTATACCAAAAATGGAATCGCGGTATTATTGGCGAAAGAATGAAGATGGTCAGTCACATCTAATGAAGATGTGAACTTAGGATTTAACTGGCTGAGCTTAAAGGGTAATAAAACCTTTGGAACAAAAAGGCATGTGTCGAAACAGGAAAATCAAAGAATAAGAACAAAAAAAGTTTGAGAAAAATCGGACAAATAAAATATTGCAATCACTAATGCTATGGAGATCCTCCCGTTGGCAATGCGACAAGAATGTATGATGTCACATGTGAATAACTTTCCCTTTGATGGACTCTAAAATAACCCCAAAATGTCTCTTTTTGCTTTTTCTTATGGTGATACAATCTCTTCATCCATGATGTATTTTTTAAATCTGTATTACATGCCCTCCTATAGAAAGAACACATGATCTTCTGATAAATATGATATAGAGGCAGTTTAAGTGAAATATATACTAAAGTAATGGGGAGAGTTGTTCACAAGTGACATCACAAATCTTTGTTGCATTGACAATGTAAGGATCTTCATAGCATTAGTTATCGCAATATTCAAATGCTCATAACTTTCTCATTATTTGTCCGAAGTTTCTCAAACTTTTGTTGATCAGTTTCTTTGATTTCTCCGTTTTCACACAAGCTATCTTGTTCCAAGGATTTCATTCTCCTTTAAATGAATTGTGAGACAGTGTGGAATGCATTCGTCCCCCGTCAATACGGTTTGAACTTCAGTGTGAGTGTGTGTTTGAAAGATGGTGTGATATGGGAATGGAATTAAGGGGGAGGGGAGAGGGCGGGTTTGTCGAGTATGCCCATTAACATTGGGTGCGTCGTGGTCTAGTGGTTCTGACACTCGCCTTTGAAACAGAGGGTTGTGGGTTCCAAATTCCAGCCATGGCGTGTTTTCCTTCAGCAAGAAAATTATCCCCACTGATGTGCTGCGCTTGACCCAGGTGAGGTGAATGGGTACCCGTCAGGAGTAATTCCTTGCATATACACTGAGCGCCGGTGATGGTAGCTCGAGCTCAAGCCGGGGTAATAATAGCAGCGCTTTGTATCCTCAGGCAAAAAAGCGCTTTATAAATCAAGCTATTATTATCATTATTATTAACAAGGGCATAGGCTGGTTTGAGCCTGGGGAGGTGATATGGGGGTGCACGTCTTGTGGAGGTGGAACGTTAAAAGCAGTAGAACGGTTGAAAATTTTGTTTTGCTCGCCAGTGTCGGAACTACTCTGCCTCAGCGGGAGGGTACAAATGCATCCAGTGCAATCCACCCCCCCCCCCCCCCCAGCCTACGCCCTTGAGGCGTAAAAAAGTAATGGTTGGGAATAATCAGAATATGCTTAGTCGTATAATCATTGTGAATTGATACGATATGTTAGTTCTTGTGCACACCCCCACACCGGCACGCGCCCACACACATTATTAAGACACAAAGACCCAACGGGAGAGTCGCGAAAGATGGTCATCATCGACTCAATCAACATCAATAAGAAGCGAACATTCAATACACATTCATTAGCTGAAGTAGAAATAATGTTAGTGAGCAAGCATGTTGAATGTGCTTGATTTTAACTTTATTAAGAGGGGAGTCCGATTGTATTCCCGATGGTCTTGCAGCATTTCTACATTCTCTCCTTTTATTTTGACAGGACTGGGTGGACAAAATGATCGATGCTCTTGCCATGCCTATCAGGGTTTTTTCGCATTTTAGACATGGACGAATTCTATATACGACATAGAAATCCTATTGTCAATAGCCCCTCATGACAAAGCAGTCTTTGTCAAAAATCAGTGGATCAAAACAGAAGTTTCTTCCTGAACACTGGACAGACGACATATTTGCAATCCGTCGAAGATTTTGAATTGATTTTCAATTGATTTTTAATTTTGTAGAATATGTCTCCGTTGCGATTGCAAAAACTCACTAATGACCTGTAAACGGACGCAATTATCAAACGTGAGAATATCACAGAAAGAGAGATTGGTTGGGGAAAGGAGAATGGGAGAGGAGTTGAAAAAAATAGAGGGTTATGACATTGCTCTCATTTTTGGGAAAGATGAAGCAAGTACTATATAAAGAATTGGGAGAGGCAAAATTTGCAGTGCATTTAAAGGTGCATGATCCCTGATTCAGAGGGCGCCGTTGGACATACGTAATTTATATACGCGTCTCGGACTGCGCCAGCTACCCCCTGACACCGACGCTTTACGACGCGTCCGCAATGCCGAAGCTCTGACGATGATCACTTTGTGTACGCTTCGGCTGCAGCTGTTGGAAGCTCTTTGGCAGGTTGGCACCGCCTCCTTCTAATGTGTGAAGTGACGTCAGCAGATGTTTTGGCCAATCCCAATGTAGTCAAAAGCAACATAGTGTATGTGCAGTGTGAATGTTAAAACGTGTTGCAGCGAGTATAAAACCGTACAACATCACCTGGGATGATGCACCTTTTAGACAAATCCGACTCCGTCCTCTATTTCTTTCGCACCCCCCCCCCCCCCCCCCCTCTCTCTCTTTCTCTCCCTGGCTTACTCATCATATTGTATTCACTGATGAATGATTAACGCTGCTCTAATGTAGTCAGATTGATAATTCAAGCTCACTTAATACCTATTTACCATTTTTCCCCACTTAAAGGAACTAATATCAGAACTAAATTAAGATCAAAGGCTCGATATTAGCCAGAAAATATTTCTTTTCCACCGTGACGTCAACTAAGATCCATGTCATACAAAATATATCTTTTGATTTATATGCTGTTACCTGTGTCATTACAGCAAAAGCTCCATAAAGCACACGTCCGCAACTCATTACCATACATGCCACCAATTTGCAAAAGGCCATTCAACTAAAAAACAATAGTTCACTCCAAAGATTTTTATTCGAATGTTGCTGCAATGTTCACTGAAAGTATATATGAGGAATTCTCTAAAACCGGTTAAATCGAAATAATTTCAAAGTAGGTGTAGATCTGATAGAATGATTGATATAAACTGAACTTTTCGAAATTTTGAAATCTAAGATGAAAAATTATGTGCGGCCGTGGGTTATTACTTTGTTTGGGAAAAAGGACTTGATATTTCGACGGAATCGCATTCCTTGTTTTGCTGCTAGCAATTACAGAATTTCTTCAAAAATCTTTTGGCTTTTTTGTTGTTGTTTTTATTGGTTTTTTCTTAATTTTTTACTTGAATGACCATTGTATTTTGTATGAGCTTGCGCTTAATCCGCCCCTAATTTTGTTGTCCCCAGGAACCACTTCCTCAGTAAACGTCTAAAAAGGTAGAATTGACCATCAAATCAAACTCCCACTTCCCTTGTTCAACCATGGGTGGAACGTCCATGGCTCAACGTTTGGCTCAGTTCCGCGGCCTCTGCTGCGAGGCACACGGATGGTTTGGTATTCCCATCTTTAAATGACAAGTCCACCCAAAAAGCAAGTTGATTTGAACAAAAAGAGAAAAATCCAACCAGCATAACACTGAATATTTCATCAAAATCGGATGTAAAATAAGAAAGTTATGACATTTTTCAAGTTTCGCTTAATTTCACAAAACATTTATATGCACATCCTGGCTGGTATGCAAATGAGGAGACTATGACGTCATCCACTCTTTATTTCTTTTTTATTTTATTATATGAAATATTATAATTTTCTCCTCATTGTCAAGTGAAACGATTAATTCCTCCCTCAACATTTGGAATTAGCATTGTTTAATACTATATGGTTCAGTCAAGTTGGCCCTTATTGTCAAATCTATAAAAAATGAAATATTGTATGATTCAAACAATAAAAAACAAAAGAAATAGTGTGTGATGGACATCATCGACTTACTGTGCATGTCACTGTTTTGTGAGAAATAAGCAAAACTTTAAAATGTCATAACTTTCTTATTTTACATCCGATTTTGACGAAATTTTCAGCACTATGCCCGCTTGATTTTCTTTATTAATTCAATTCAGCATTTACCTCAAAGTAGAGGGAGAAACGAACGTCAAAATTTCAACGAGTGCATTTGCAGCAACATCATTTGCCCATGACCCCCCCCCCCCCTGCCTTCATGATTATGTGTACAAAATGGATGGCCCAGGGTAGAGCTATTTATACTCTAATAAATAGAGAGTTAATTTCACAAGTGTAGTAATCTTTATCATTCATTCAAATACAATTCATACTTACATGATGCAAAATGCTGGAAATTTGATGAAAATTGGATAACAAATTTACGAATTTATTGAATTCTAAAGATTTGCATTATTCCGGTGAAACAGTTCTACGCATGTCTTCATGAATATTCATTAGGTGGGTGAACCGATGAGGTAATATTTCCACTTGTTAACTTGTATTCTATTATATGAAATTTTTTTTTTTTCAAAATTTTCTACCAAAAACTAAAACAATTGGTTTGACAATTGGTTAAGTGCATAAGTTATTTATTGTCGCAACTTATTTCATCATAATGGAGACACATCATTTATACCTGTATGCAAAAATTAAACAATTATGATTTCCTGTAATAACTTAAGAAAAAGGTAAGAGGGGATGTGACATCATCAGCCCACATAACTGTTTTCACAAAATATTAATAAACTTTAAAATTCAATAACTTCGTTATTTGTTACCCGATTTCGATGAAATTTTCAGCATTTTGCTTTGTGAATTTTACTCTATTTATTTGTATTTAAATACTTTCAGCCAGGACCATCCTTTTAGCGCGGAAAGCTTAAGACAATAATGTTATAGCGACCTATCGAGGACCCCCCCCCAAAAAAAAAAAAAAACATGTTCTTTTCAGAACTCTTCACGACTATAAAAGGATACTTATGCCAGTGTTTAACCTATAAAACTATACTTACTGAGCTGCTGCGGAGCTGGATGGGGGACTTAGGATCTTCATCCACCACCTATTTCAGTAAACGTCTATAAAAGGTGAAAATTACCATTAATTACTTGTTCAACCATGGGTTGTAGGTCCATGATTCAACTCTTAATTTCGGCTAAGCCCCCCCCCCCCTCCCCTCCATCTAAATCGTTCCGCGGCCATTACTGCGACAGGTGGATAATTACGCGAATGGTTTGGTATTTCCCTTGATTACAGAGACTACTTTAGATTGAACTTCTCAGAGTATAACCATGGAGCTACTACAGTAGCTCCAAGGTACAACGACCGATTATTAAAAAGGATTGTTTCTGTTTTTTCATTGTTCGTGAGACACCTCCTTCTTACGTCAGGAACGGCAAAAGGGGTTTCCCCTTAAAGCGTTTGGGATTCCTTTTCTTATTTAAGACTACAACGTCCCTGGGATGGTGTTTCCTATGTAAAACTTACAATAAAACAGAGAAAGTAACTTCGATGCATTTTCGGGGCTATTACGGATGGTGTGGGAGTGCAAAACCGCTATAACTGTTCAAAAATAATCAGTACCGTGGATATCCGCATCACTTATGATGTTGGTGTTTTTCCTCCCTTTTTAATCGTCATTTAAACCCTGGATGATAGCTAGGTGTTACGTTCAACTAGTGCTTGCTGATTAACAAATACTGATAAACATCTTTCAAGGAAATTGCAGTTGGTCATAAACATATTGCTATTTTGATATTTCTACTTTTTTTGGGGGGGGTCTTACATTGCTCACAGTTGTACTTGCTTGTGAGACTAAAGCATGAACGCTAATGCTCAAACATGGGGACAAAATGAACTTAAAGTATAAGTCCACCCCAACAAAAATTTGATTTGACTAGAAAGAGAAAAACCTAACAAGCATTACACTGAAAGTTTTATCAAAATCGGATGTAAAATAAGAAAGTTATGACATTTTAAAGTTTCGCATAATTTCACAAAACAGTTACATGCACATCCCGGTCGGTATATGTAAATGAGGGAACTGATGACATCACCCACTCACTATTTCGTTTGTATTTTATTATATAAAATATGAAATATTCTATTTTTCTCCTCATTGTCCTGTGAAACAAAGTTTTATTTCTCCCTGAACATGTTGAATTACCATTGCTTAACATTTATGGGTCAATCAAGTCGGTCATTATTGTCATATCTGCAAAAAGTGATATAATGTATAATTGGAACAATAAAAAACAAAAGAAATACTGTAGTGAGTGTGCATATAACTATTTTGTGAACTATAACCGAATGTTTGAAATGTCATAACTTTCTTATTACCATCCGATTTTGTTGAAATCTTGTCTGATTTTTCTCTATTGATTCAAATCAACATGTTTATGAGGTGGCCGGACTTGCCTTTTAACTGGAGAAAGAGAGGGAAATACGAGAGAATAAACGGGTTCACGTGTACGTGCACAGACGGGAGGACAAGTCAACGATGTGATGTCAGTAAGAGGGGAGGGAGAGAGAGAGAGAGAGAGAGAGTGTGATGATGGGTGTTAGTGCGGTGAGGTGCGAGTGTGGGCGTGTGTGATAGTGTATGTTGGAAATATGTGATATATCTATGTATGTGTGTGTTATACTGATGTTGTGATACGGGCCTGCACACTGAGAATGAACGGTTGAAAAAAAATAAGAAAAAAGTATTTAAAAAAATGCAAAAGTGAATAATTGGCGAGGGAGTAAGGAGCAAGTGAGCTATGAGACAAAGGAGAGAGGATGAACATGAAAGAGAGTACAATAGAGAGAAAGAGCGAAAGGGAAAGAGATGTGGAGAGAGAGAGATTGCGATAGGGAATGAGGGAAAAGAAATGACAAAAAGGGCGAATATTTAAAAGGAATTTGATCGATTGTGTTACATGAAGTGCGATGATGCTGAAACCCATTCGCTGGTGTGCTTTGGAGCGAAAGAATCAAACCGTTCTAAGCGGTTCCATTCGAATTACTTAATGGGAAATTAAAATAGCTGCTCTGCAAACAGAAAATATGCACTAAAGTATATTCCTGGGGCCACTTAATAACAAGCACGCACTCTGTGGGCGTGAGATTAGCAAATATAATATTTTTTCATTACAGACGGCTCCCAAATTGTACAATATTTGCCCAACACATTACGCGTTCATTACCATGATGGCAAAATTCACAACATAAAAAAAAAACAATATCAAGACTGAGGATCCAACATGGTATAAAAATGATCGCTAATTGAAGGCCCTATTGCATTAGATGATAGATTAATTACTCAAAGTATTATTGATATCGTACTTTTCAATGTTTGAAATACAATGAAAATTAAATGAAATGCAAGTCAGTGATAATATGAGGATAAAATAAATGAGCAAAATTAATCAGCGTAGATATCTACATTGGTACTAGATTAGCTGCAGAAGATTGCGAAGTGATTTTCAGAATTTCAGGTTTACTCGATTATTCAGAATTTGCCGAAATTAGTAAAACAAAAACACAATTAGGAAAATGAAATTGATATTCGGTACAATTCTGTAATATATATGTATATATATATATTAGGATGTCACCTCACTTGCTATCATCGCTGTAGTATCAGAAACATTTCATACCCGTCATCGTACTTTTTAATAAACAGGTAAAGCCGGTGGGGATTGACCGATGGAAATCGAGGAAATGTTTAGCCTTTCCCGGGGTTTAATCATGACGCCGTGCAAAGAACACATACTTTGGGCTTGATTGGAACAGCTGCCTTATATATACGACGAGATCACCAAATATTTACCAATGCCTCGATGTGTGGGCAAGATAGGATCAATTCATCAGTTTACCATGCCTCTTGCAACAGAGAGCTTATTGGAATCCGACCAACGAACGCCGGTGTATACTGGGGTGAGGATGTTTCCCTGACGGCATTTTCAGGGGCAATAAACAGGTAATATGGGGGCCAGTAATACAAACTGGAAAAATGCCCTCTCCAAGAATGTTTTGTGTTTTGTTTTAGTCAAAGAGCGCGTTTGATAGTTTATTTGCGATGTTGTTAATTTCGTTTCTGCGTCGCTTTGCGGGAAAGCCCTAATACTTTAGACCACATCTCGAAATTGAAGAATAAGATAATAAATAGTACTTCTTACATGTATTGAGAACATGCTTTCATAATGTATCAAACGTACGTTTTATCTTCTCAGGTATCTGTACTATCACGTGAGCCGTTGATGCTGATTAAACTAGGTCGATCTGATTAGGTTACACAACCATCATGACCGATTAAATAATCGGTTAAAAAAGTATAAGCCCCCACCCCGTATATTTCTCTATCTTTCTCTATCCCACACGTGGGCGGAAATATGTTCTTCAATACTGGATACGATTTGCCACCATCCATTAAGCGGATATTGACCAGCAACTTATTTTGAGTGACACTTTATGTCAATACAATTTATGGGATACATGTTTTTATTAGCTAACAGTGGGAGTGATAATGACAAAACGTCACTTATCATAAAGGAAACGCGACTCAATATACAATGACAAATTTGAAAAGGGTGCAATTTATGATTATTTTTAGCACATAATCAAAACAAGTACTAATAAAAATTTATCATATTGACGCAAAATAATGAACAAGGAAGAGTTCAGGAGCCTCATTTTAACATGATGATAGTAAATAAACCAGTGTTACCTCACTTTAAATTATTCGTTTGAATAATAAATATTAAATACGATTTTACTGGTTATACTATTAGTCGTAAAGTTTTGTGCGTCGTCCATTAAAATTTTGAATGGCATTATGCCGACTGCCATTCACATGACGTCAAAATCATGTAGATAAAAAATTGTAATATTTAATAGCAGTGATAAGTGACACACTTAGCTATAATCAAGAGCCCGGTTTTAATGCGTATGAATGATATAACCGCTCCCAACTGTGGAAAGCCAGTGATACCGTCCAGAATTATTATACATGTCCTATATATGATTTAGTCCTGTATAGTGATAGGTTCAAATAGCATCATGTGACCGAATATTCCAATATTCTGATATCATCAGAAGCGTCGACCCTGGGGGGGGGGGGGTGGGGGCAGGGGGGGCGATTGCTCCTCCAATGAAAATATTGGGGCATATTGTTTTGCCCCCCCCCCCCATAATTCCGGTTGTGCAAAAATAAAACAAGATTGTAATGTTCAGCAAGCGAATTTGAGATACGCAACTCGTTCTTTACTTCAAATCGTGCTCACAATGTCCGCATTTCATAATCGAATACAAAAAATTTTTATGCTCGCGCTTTACGCTCGCATCCTTTATGTAGAAAAAATCCATACTTTTCATGATTGATTAGGTGAATAGAATGTCCCGTTCTCAGTTTTAAACCTTAAAAGAACTCCCGCTTGGATTTGCAATAATATTTCGTTGGAAATATATATCTTTTACTTTATAAAAAAAGGTCCATGAAACTGTCATTTTTTCAGATCGAAATATCAAAATTTTCAGCTTGTGCTTCGCGCTCGCACCTATTGTTCTTTTATATGCCAATCTTAATCATTGGTACCAAAAATGCTTAGAATATCAAGCTTTCAGGTCAGAATATAAAAAAAATTCAGCTTGCTCTCGGCACTCGCATTATCTGTGTAGTGAGATATGTATCCTCCTCATGAGTTACTACAAACAGTCCTAAACAGGTACCCTTTTCTTATTTTAAGGTCAGTATACAAAAAAGCAACAAATAATTAACCCCAAAACGGGTTTACAACGTCAGCTTTGAAAATCTTTTCCAAACCGCTCGCTCGTTATACACGTTATACGAAAAAATAAAGCCTATACATGTATCTTGTCATAACCAGGATTCACTTCAAAAAGGCTGTGCTCTTCTTTACTCTACTTCAGCAACGGTTTTTCTCCCCCCCCCCCCTCCCCTTCACTACGCTTACCTACCCTTCTGGTTTTCCCGGCGCGTCGCCCCCATTTATTTCATTTTTTTGATTAAAGAACCTTCGTAATAAAGAACCTTGTTTTGTTTTCGGATTAACGAACCTTCGGAACAACAAACCTTATTCTGTTTTCGGATTATCGAACCTTCCGAACAACGACCCTTATCTCGTTTTCGGATTATCGAACATTCGGAACAACGAACCTTATTTCGTTTTCGGACTAACGAACCTTTGGAATAACGAACATTATTTCGTTTTCGGACTAACGAACCTTATTTCGTTTTCGGACTGACGCACCTTCGGACTAACGAGCCTTCGGAATAACGCCACAAAAGTTCGGATTAACGAACCCTTTTTCGTTTTTAGGATTCACGAATATGGAGGTACATGTATATGCAATTTACGTGTTTCAAAATTATTCACCATTGCAATAACGAACTTTCGGAATAACGAATTTTCGGAATTACGAAGTGTAACCGATATATTTCTTTATTTTCATGTCCTAAAAACATGCATTACTCGCGCATTGCCATTGCTTTGGAACATTAACGTCACGTTTACTGGTTGTTTTTTTAAGTACAGTTATTCGAGTCAATGGGGGAGGGGGGGGGCCATGCAAAAAAAAAGTCACAATTAGTTTACCATGTATCTGTAGGCTTTTGTACACGTTGATTGAAAATATTGTTGGGAGGGGGCTTCAGCATCCTCCCTCGGACCCTTCGCAGACCCTACATCCTAGAGATTGGTTGTATAGCGCCTTGAGATTTCGACCCGATATGAGGACAGCATTGCTGCAATGAAGTCGTATCAGCAGCGAATGGGGACTTTCACGAATGGTCAGTCAAGATGAAGCATTTTGAGGAAGCTGATTCAGATACCATGGTTGCCAGCAGTTTGATCATGATTCTTTTCTCTCGTCTTTTTATTTATTTTTTTACTTATTCATTTTTTTTTCTACTTCATATGGTAATAAAGGTATAAATTGCTCATCGGAATCTTTTTTACCTTTAAACGGGGTGTGCACATTATTCACTCCCTGTGGAATATTTGCTAGATTTGATGCATTTTACTTACTATCGGCACCCCTTTGATACCACTTTTTATACCCCAGGCAGTCCTCACTCTACATGTGGAATGGTTCTTTCTTCTTTCAAAGTGATATTTTCCCCGACATCACGCACGAATGAAATGAAGCCATCCTTGCACAGAGCCATTTTCTCCTCCCATTCATGCCATTACTGCGACATAATCACGATTAGCAGACGGTCCATTAGTGATTTGACTGTTGCAGCGTCATTCGGTGAATAATGACATATCAAATGGCATGGAGAAAGATGATAGAGGGGTAACATCGGGGCCGGGCCCAAAGCTCGTTGCCCCCCCCCCAAAAAAAAAAAGCGACATGGAACAAGAGCGTAAGGGACATGGGGGAGGGGGTAAGAGGTAAAAGTACGAAAAACTTTGAAGTCATTGCGTCTCCATGCTTGTGCATCTATATTTCCTGAAGAACCTTGTCATGCTCGTTTAATGAGAAAACAAATCCATTATGTCTGTCTGAGTGTAAAGAGGTAAGTATGAAGTTTTAGTTATAGCAGTACCTGGAATACTCAATCTGCGCATGCAAGAATGCTACCATATTTCCCACCATCCTGGATTCATGAGAACACTTGGACGTGTCGGCAATGTAGTTGGAAAATCCAAGAGTGCAAATATTTATAAACTTTGCGTCCCAGAAAAAAAGGAAATCGGCATTTCCATGTCTTCATTGTTTGAAGTCTAATGAATTATGATATTTAATTTACATAATCACATAATTATATTATTCCTCTTTATTTCGATACCTAATATATGAGCGGGGGGGGGGGGGGTACTCACAAAATAAGGCATACGGGGATGTGCCGCTGGAATGGGTCGCTCTTTTGGATGAAATCCCATAACATGGGGTATGGTTTTATGCTGGAAAATACCTAAACATGGCCCCAAGTTTTAGATACTGGCGTTAAACATGAGTCCGTGGCCTCATTTTTTTTTTTTTTTTTTGGGGGGGGGGAGATTTCCGCCCCTGAATAATGGGTACCTTTTTAGCCAAAATGGCCCGTAAATATGGGTATGGGTTTTTAACCTTCAGTCGCACACCATCGTCCAAACCAAATCTAAGTACCCCCCCCCTGAATTTGAGATGAACATTTCAGGAATTAACATGATTATAAATGAGCAAGACGAGTTTGAAATTTTGATGTCAAAACCAGGTTGGACAAGATTGTATGCGACGATCGTGTTTATTCGATGATTGGCTCATTAGCATTTCTTTTGTATTCTTTGTTAAGATTCTCTCACTGATCCCTGAAATGAGAGTGGATTCAGATTCACCGGCACTTGAGTTTCTGCGCAAATCGTTTCAGATATATCTCAATATATTGTTTGTTAGTTGGTTTGCTGTTGGTTTTAAATTAGAGATGAGATTCCAATCTTGCCATGAGTATTAAATTTATGGTAAAACCATATTTAATAATTGTGACATCTATTCCTGAAAACGGGTTTCCTCTTTTGTGAGACACACTGTGCATATATTCAATTTAATTCAAATAAACATTTATTTTCCTCCATTTTACAAAGTTACTTCATTATTGTACACAAGAATACACTTCAAGTCAATTTCTATAAAGAATATAAATATAAACAACTTATGTGTAAAGAGGAAGGCGTATGTCCCTAGAAGCATATGCTTGTGGCGGGATACGCCTGTGGACAAAAATATATACAATACACAAAATACAATACAAAGATAAGAAGGGCTAGGAAAGGAGAAGAGAAGTAGAAAAGAAAACGGGAAGAAAACGAGAGAGGGAGAAGTGAGCAGGAAGGCTGGCGGGCATGAGTTACCGAGTACCGAGCAAATAGAGCGTACAACAATGTATGGTGGAGAGAGGGAGAGATAAAAAAAATAATAATGCCGCAACATTTGCACATTATTCATGTTAACTTAAGATCAAAAGGAATGTAAGGTATTAGGATATTCAAGCATAGGATGATAAAATTGATTTTTTAATCTTAAATTTTAAGCTAGTTGCTGACAAGGATTTTTTTATGTAGTCTGGAAGATCATTCCATATTTTCGGGCCAGAATAACGGATGTTGTGTTGAAAGATAATCTTTTCGTGTTTAGGAATATATATTTGGTTATTTCTTCGGATATGAAAATTATGTATATTTGATACATGCGTAAAGAAATCACGAAAGTTTTCTGGAATTTGAGAATTTAAACACCTGTACATAAAATTACATTGCTGAAGTTTATTGATGTCGTTAAATTTCAGCAGTTTCTGGGAATGAAATAAAGATTTCGTGTCTGTTGGTGGTATGATGTCGTTCACAGAAATTATACGCACAGTTTTATTTTTAAGGGAACATAATTTCTTAAGATGGGTTTGGTATGTGTTAGCCCAGACCAAATTACAATAATAAAAATATGGCAAGATTAGAGAGCAATATAATGTACGTAGGACCGGTTTTGGAAGATAAAAGCTTAGGCGATATATAATTCCGATATTTTTCGCTACCTTGTTTTCAATTTCATTTATGTGATGTGACCATGTTAAATTACTGTCAATGATAATACCAAGAAATTTTGTATTTTCAACTCTGGGAATAATTTGGTTATTAAGCCTAACTTCAACATGATTAAAACCTATATGCCTTGTAGAGTTACGGAAAATAATGTAATTGCATTTTTTGTAATTGATTGTGAGTTTGTTTGCACTGAACCATTTACAGACATTACTCAATTCGGTATTAACAGTTTCACACAAGTGGTAAAGATTTTTATCAGAATAAACTATGTTTGTATCGTCAGCGTACATGATAAAGGAAAGAAGGTTTGATGAACGATATATGTCATTGATAAATAAAATAAATAAGAGCGGGCCTAGTAATGACCCTTGTGGAACTCCACATGTAATTGTCCTATATTCGGATTGAACAGAGTTATATTAAGTACATTGCTTACGATTTAAGAGGTAGCTAGAGAAAAGATCAAGGGCAGTCCCACGAATACCATAGTTATTTAGTTTAGTTAAAAGTATAGTATATATTGTAGGGTTTCTTTTTTTGTAATGCTAGAATTGAGATTCATACGCTGATTTGTTTTCCATTAGTTCTGGTTATGAATTCATATGATCCCGAAACATGTTGCTACCTTGAAGTTCCAGATGCAGGCATGCAGCTCAATCCGCCGCAGCATGCTAATACACTGTAAAAAAATGAAGTGCTAATGTAGCTCTTACCATGCGTACAGTTACTGTGCTTGTATAGTGACTGAACTACGAGTGCTGATTTTCTAGTTCAATTTTAAACTAGAAAATCAGCACTCGTGAAGTCACTATGCAAGCACTGTAAGTGCTAAATTAGCACTTAATTTTTTACATTGTAGACGAAAATGATACCATTAGCTTGATTAGCGAGGTTAACAAAAGTTCATATTTATTTCAGGCACATGCATCATGGCGTTTATCCATAAAATAACGTTGAACGCATCAATCCCAAGGTTGCGTTTCACACTATAAGTATAAAATGTCATGTAAGAGCGTGTTCCGTCGTCCATTTTGCCAGAGACGTGTCCCTTTCTTAATTTCCTTCATGATCTTTTCGAAAAGTACTATGATATTAATAAGAAATATATGTGTTTTAGTTCATTTATTTCGATAGGCCTAATACTGCTTTAATTGTAGTTGATCGTATTTCATAGTGATGTGAAGGCCAGGTCTGAGCAAATGGAAAATTGGCAATTCGCCTAAAGTGGTAGAGAATTGTGCTGATTGATTATTATAAAATGTTCAATATCCTGTTTAATCGCAGGCGTGTTTATGTGATCGCAGATAACGATAAAATCGGAAAAGCGCTCCGCTTGGCAGAGGCAGACTATACGAATAACTTCATTGCCCCATAAAGCATTCAATGGCAATTTCATTAGCACCGGAAGCAGGCGACAGAAGGGGGCCATGTACAGTTAAAGTTTCGTAATTATCTGCCAAATATGGTTGTTTAGCACACATTGTCACTTGAAAAGCAAAATTTCTATGCGAAACAAACGAAAAAAAACATCGCAGCAGCGATTTATATCGTGTCCCTTTTTCGATTCCTGCTGATACTATTTATTGGGACTATTCATGCTAGTAGAGTTCTCCGGAAATATGGTTAGAGGTCGTATAGATCTAGACCGCATGAACGTGTTGATGAAAGGGAGCGCGGCGATCATTTTTAATGACAATGATTATCACATTTTATGGGTATAAATGCGTAACTTTGTGAAAAAGGATGGGAAGAGGCTGTTTTTCCTCTTCTTTTGTTTTTCTTTTCTTTCGGGGTAGGGTGTTTTCAAAGAGGAATTGCTCATCAAATAATTGTTTAAGGTTGTGAGCTTTGCAACGTGGGATAGAAAAACATATTTTTTTCACGAGAGGATTTACCCCCCTACACACACACACACCGATTAGCAAGCTATCTCAATTATTCTGAAAAAAAATCAAGAAAAACTGCAATATTGTTTAGCGATCATGATCGTGACAATTATAAAAAAAAAATTCTAATCAGACATTTTCTTTAAAAATCTTTTATTTCCAATATTTTTTGTCCACGTGTGTGAACGCAAATATTTTAATATTCAATTCAAGAATTTATTTCCAAATTCATCAAAAAGAACACAATAAGAATGAAATTATATACAGACAAATAAACTTCTCCCCAAATATACAATATTCAATTATATAACAGGACATCAGCAATACAAAAATTTGTTAAAAGTAAAATGAAAATCGGCACATTGTTTACAACAGAGTGCAAACAAAATAAATGTCATGCACTACACAGTGCGTCCCAGAAAAAACGAAACCGAGATTTAGCGATCATTTATCATTACTTAATCATAAATAAAATAGGCAAATGACCTACCAATGTAAAGCTTAGAATCTCTTCTTTCATCTGATATTACTTAGATTATTTTTCATTCACGCATGAGTGAGCAAATACAATTTGAAGGAAGGATATCAAAAACTCATTTGGCGGGGGGTATCTGGGTTTCAAAAGGAAAACCTCACTTTTGAAAAGTTCAATATCTCCTCTTTAATTTGATACCTAAATTACAGAAAATGGTCAAGAAATAACAAAGTTCTGGTCATTTGAAATAAGGCTTGAATTTCAATAATTTCATAAAATGAAGAGGTTCTCCAGGCTGGCTTTCAAACTCACTCGACACTCCGTTTTGTTGACGATCAGCCATGCATTAAATCTTTTGTTCACCGTGCGAAAGCTTCTGTAGGAAACCGGTGAAAACTCATTTATCTCATGAAAAAATTCGAGTGATAGAGTGAAGATACAATTTCATCACCCTTTATCAACCTTTGACTGTCAATTATTATAAGCAAGGTCCTATAATGATTTAAAAAAAAAACTCATATAGAAATAACATGCTGATGGTTTTCCGAATTCCTTCTTTTCTTATACAGCGTGTACATTATGTAATCCCACTTTTATTGTTATTGGATAAAATGTTAAGTGGCATTCTGGATAGAATTTTTGTGGTTATGGACGTTACTCATCATTGCTCATGGTGGCATTCGCCATAATGGTGATGAGGTTGTGGTGGTGGTGTTTTTTTTTTTTTTTAGTAATCCTGATTTTCATGGTGATGGTCGTAGCCATGGTAATGCTAGCGGTTACAGTGACAGTCGTTGTGGTGGTGGTAGAAGTGGTGTCGGTGATTGACCCACATTTTGCTGCATTCAACCCAGGTGAGGTAAACGGTTACCGGCAGGAACTAATTCCTCAAAATGACGTGCTCACCGGAATCGGTAGACTAGCTTAGCAGGGGTAATATAGGAGCGCCTTGAACACCTATACAAATCCGATATTTGGTGATGGCCGAAGTGCTGGTGGTGTAGTAGTCATGGCAGTGGTGATGATGGTGTTGGTAGTAAGTGAGAGTTGTGGTGAAGATGGTGGTGGTGGTGTTGGTGGTGGCAGTCGGTGTGCTGGTAGTGGACGGTTGTTTGTTATTGGTATATAGTGATGACGATTGGGGCTTCTGCTGTTGGTGGTAGTGGTGGTGCACGGCGGTGTTGGTAGTGGTGGTGGTGGTGATGCTGATAGTGGTGTTCATTTTATATTTTATTGTATCATTTTCCTGCCAATCTTTTGAAAGGGACTCTTGAGTAGACATTGGGCTATCTGCATTATTTGTTCGCCTGCAGAATACGAGCTAGATAGGGCAGCTAGAGACTTCCCCGATGTTCAACAGGTCCTATACAACTTCGGATTTAAAGAGAGAGAGAGGGGGGGGGGGGGGGTAAGTGAACAGGGGAAAAGTAGACTGAAATATAGACCCAAAATTGTATCTTGTTAAACAAAATGAAGTTATATAAGCTAAATTAAACTCAAATTGTCATTATATACGTGAAACATTATACGTACCCCCCCCCCCCCCGGTTTCACCTATGTTAACCAAAGCGTGAAAGAAATTCGGAAACTGTGTGATATTGAATTTTGCGTCCTTTGTGTAATGCCGCCCTTTCACACGGTAAGAAATCGTAATTTGAATGATGATTCCCCGGGAGGGCACTCGACCAAAAAAGTGGTATGGGGTGTGTGCCGCGGGCTAGACAAAAAAGGGGGCCTTGGAGCGGGCTTATTGTAAAAAGGAGGGTCCTCGGAACGGGCTTCGGAACTACAAATGTTTGTGAAAACGGGGGTCCTTGAAACGGATCGCAAGCGTGTGAGTACGTGGTTATGCATCCCTATGGAACGGGCATGCGTGCATGATACAGCTAGCGCAGCCTCCGCCGGGTGCGCTCGCGCAGAGGCGATGGTCGGACAGCGCTCTGCGGCCGCTCATTGTAGCAGATCAATGCGACCGGAACGGCGTAACGAAAAATATGCGAAGCTTTGGAGCGGATTTTTTTTTTCTTCTTTTTTTTCTCAATAAGAAGAAAATGCTATGCCTTGGAGCGGCTTTCTTTGTTCTTTTTCTCAATAAGACAAAATGCTATGCCTTGGAACGGAAATTTGATGGGGTCCCCTCCGCGGCACATACCCACTATGCATTATATACTGAGTGCCCCCCCCGGGATGAATCCAGTGAAAAAAGGCTAATAATAGCAATCATCATTACAATGTTGATTCAAGATTCACGTGTGAAAAGGCCCATGTTTTCCTTGAAATGCAGTGAGCCGTTAAATGGCCCCGAAATTTCTATTGTATGATTTAGTTCATTGTGGACGATTGCATTAACGTTTTTCAAGGAGAGAGACAAAGAAAGAAAGGGGGAATGAAAAAACAGTGAAAAGAAATGGTAAGCTGGTGCGTTCAAAATAATGCAAGACAGTCATGTACAGTGGCAAGAGGGAGGGGGGGGGGGACAAGGAAAGTTCATATCCTATCCAAGAGGATATCGATTTTAATTCCACTCAAGGAGTTTGATTTGAGCTCTCTTATGAAGTATTCATTGCAGGCTTTCTTGCCGCTTGAGTCTTTCTGTCGGCTTGTGTTGCCCGACGGAACGTAAAACGCGGCGCGTTGGATCCGAACGGAACGTGTGCTGTACGTGACCGGCGTGCAATGCCGTGCATGGCTGGAGAATGTTGGGCAAACCGTTCGACTGATGTTTCTCCCACCCCCAGGAGATGTCATCACAGGTATAGAGCACTGGGATACGCTGATGGCGGTTCATGCAAACATACAGACAACTGAACATAATATTACGTTTTAAAGGTGGGGATCAACTTCTTGCTGTCGTAACACCAAGGAATTGAATCGACTCCAGACCGATCAAAGTCGCTACGTCATGTCCAGTTACAGTACCATTGGTTAGTTTGAGTTGTTCTCAGTAACGTTACTATGGCATAATTCTGATCTGAACAATTGAATGTGAAAACTGTGATTTTATTTTCATCATTTTCATTTTTATTTTCATTATTTTCATCATTCTTTATCTAAAAATCTGGTTAATATTTGAACTAGGTGTGAGTGATATCGAACTGCAGGGTTGTAGAAAGAGAGGTGGTGATTGGGGAACTCACTGATGAATAGCGTCCTTTGGTTCTGTGCAAGGACCTTTCGTTTTGGAAGATAGATGATCGACTACTGTTGACCACTGTAGCTGTGCCGTCAGATGATAATTGCTCCTTCCTCCTCTCAGTAAATAAATCAGTTTATAAGGACAGAATGTACTTATTTGGAAAAATACCACTTGACCAAAACTCAAAGCTGATTTACGCCGAAAACAGTTGAAAGAACCCTGAGGACCGATGGAGTCTAAGGCCCGTATTCTGAAGTCGGGTTTAAGTTAAGCTCAGGTTTAAAGTTGTGGTTTAAGTATGGGAAGCCAAAAGTATCAAATTTGTTATTAAGTTGTATGTTTCTTATGTTTACTGTGCTCTTTCCTGATTCATCGATGGTGAAGCCAATAATCTTTTTATACTTCCTAGACAATTATGAATGATTTGAGAGCCAAATGAGCTGAAGTATGATATCTCTACTGTTAGTGATTTATGTAACAATTGGCTCGCCATATTTAAACCACAACTTTAAACCTGAGTTTAAGTTAAACCCGACTTCAGAATACGGGCCTAAGAGTCATGTGGTCCAGTGGTTAGAGCAGTGGACTCGCAATCCCAAGGTTGTGAGTTCGAATCCCATTCTGCCACTTTGATAAAAAGGCCTGAGAGTATAATCTGTCGTATATAAGGTCAGCCATTATGAATGATTAACCTAGACGTAAAAAAAAATCCTAGGTAATTGGTTATATACCAGCTTGGCGTTTACCAGTTGTCCTGCCGATCTCCTACGGGAGCTACCAGAAACAGAGTTGACCATGCACAGGTGGTTTCATTACCGTGTTTTCGCTCCACGACGCACGACGGATTCAAGAACATAGAAAGTGTATTGTCAAATGCCTTTCATGAAAAAGACCAACCAAGAAGTCTTTGTTGAAAAAAAAATGTCCAATCAAAACAAGAGTTTCGTACTGGACTCTGAACAAACGACATAATTTGCACTTGAAGAATTTAGTTGCAAAAGAGGTTAGGTCCACTTTGGACCATTCCGAGAAAAAAAAATAGGTCCACACAGATTTTTTTGGGGGGAAGAGATTAAAAAAAAAAAGTTTCGTATTTTCACTTACTGCAATATTCTTATGAGAAACTAAATTGTCATGATGCACTACCCTGTCATGTGAACATAAAATTGGGTATAAAAGAAAACTACCTGTCTTCAATTTTTTTCTATGATTCTTTTGAAAATTATCATTGTGGAACTAACCCCTATTGCAGGTAAACTGAAAGAAATCCAATCTATTTTTATTTATTTTTTTTCTCTTTTTCCACTTTTATTAATGTTTTCATGTGAATTTCAAATTTTCTTTGTTTTCGTATGAGCGACTAAAAATTTGGAGGTTTTGAGACAGAAAACAATAAAATTTATGAACAATGGACCTAACCCCTTTTGGCAAATGAGCTCTTCATAAGAGTTTGTTTGCAAAAGGGATTAGGGCCACTCAAAGAAACTCCTTTTGGTTATTCTCCCATATGGCAATATTTCTTATGCGAAACTAAATTTTCATGATACCCTACCATGAGAACATATAAAATTGGGTATAAAAGAAATCTGCCAGTTTATATTTTTTTAAATATATCTTTTCCAAAAAAAAATCTTTGTGGAACTAGCCCCTTTTGCAACTAATTTTAAATGGACCTAACCCCTTTTGAAAAAAGTGATCTTTCTTTGCCATTTTAGTTAACTTTTTGATAGCAATTTCAACTTTTCTTTGGAATCGTGTTATAGAGCTACTAAACATCTGTACGTTAAGACAAAAAAAAATCAAATTTGATTTTAAAAAATGGACTTAACCCCTTTTGCAAGTGAGCTCTTCAATTGTTCGTGAGCTCCGAAATTTCTGTTCCGATTCACCAATTTTCGACAAAGACCTCCCAGCTGTACTTTGTCATTTGACGGGCATTTTCAATGTATTCACTGTGCTCTCCTTGAATACTCCACTGGTCGCTGAGTGTAAACTCCCTGATATTGTTTAATATAAAGAAATATATATTCGAGTAAAGCCATTGTATTTCTTCAAGACATCTTGTGCAGTCAATCTCTTGCAGGCTGAATAAATTTAATATACGATGTATATTATGTATGCTCATGTATAATTATGGTGGATGAACCTGCCACGTCTGCAGATGTTAATCGGGTTGCTTAAATCTCAAATGCTGTGATGTTACTGGTGTTCTCTCCACACTATTACGGATGAATCAAGAACAGAGAAAATGTTGAATGCCTGTTATGGCAAAGAACAACCACAAGGTTTGGGTCAAAAATTGGTAACTCAGAACAGAAGCTTACTCCTTGACTCAGCACAAGCGACCCATTTTTGCAATTTTTCGTCAGCTCCGAAACTAAGGACCAAACTGCTGTTCCGATTGAACAAATCTCGACAAAGACCTCCGAGCTGTTCGTTGTCGTTTGATGGGTATTGTGCAAAACATTTGCTGTGTTCTGGAATTCGTCAGACGTCGAAGCGGGAAAACTTCATATTGTCTTTATGGCATAGACCGAGTTGAGGGTTAAAGGCGGAACACACTTAGAAAGAACAGGGTTGTTTAATTAGGCGAATAGGAAAGGTACAGTACAGCTGAGCGCAAGCGTCCATCAGCTCGTCAACCACACATTTGTAGACCCACTGGCCCGTATTCTGAACTCAGGTTTAAATTAAACCCTGTTGTGGTTTAACTATGGAGAGGCAATTGGAACACAAATCCCAAACATTACTCATCCATTTTATAAACTCATTTGACACTAGAATTGTTCATAATGTTCTGGGAATAACGGAAGTATTTTTCTTCATTATGAAATAATAATAATAATTTGCCAGCAAAACAACGACATATAAGACGGCCATGCCGACGTCAACGCTTTTTTTCGGAGAATCTCTAGACTACAGTTTCTGTTCATGAATATTCTTGAGGCATAGTCTGACTAAAGAAATTCCATATTATATCGGTATTCTCACTGCCCTCTCGCGTCGGGTGCACAAATACTGATTTAAAAAAAAAATCGCGTCCACGATGCGGACGACGCCGTCGTGTTGACACAATTATGAAACTTGCTATCGTCACACCCATTTTACCATTTTCAGTCATGAGAAATATTTCAAAATTCATTCAACACTCATAATTCTGTCTCCCCCCATCCCTCCCCCCCCCCCTCTCTCTCTCTCTCTATCATATTCGCCACACCTTGTCACCTTTCCTGTACCCCTCTACCACAGGCGTATATTTATGGGGGCTTCATCTCCCCTCTCCCCTAAAAAATGAAATATCAGCCGGATCGGAGCAATTCTTCTGTATTAATTCTTCGTAACAAATACATTACAAGGATCTAAACTGTTATACAAATCAATCATGTATTGAAGAAACATCGAAATCGTTATTCTTGATGCTGGTATGCAAATCTACTTCTACTTCGATGTTAATTCTGGTAACATTTGTCTTGTCTTTTGCAGAAAGGGCTATTTCCAAACAAGACGATGCAAGATTTCATCATAATTATTTCTTGGACGACTGAATGAAGTACTTTCTTGTTGTGGTTGATAGATTTGAAGCAGAGGGACGGGAAGGCTTTGGACAACAGTTAAGGTAAATGTCAAAATAAATTCAGATTTCGATAATGATATGAACTGTAGGTATATATAATATACATATATATATATATATATATATACGTGTGTGTGTGTGTGCGTGTGTGCGTGTATGTAGGTTGTATGTATGTATATGTACGCTTGCCGTGCTTATTCTATTCGATAATGATTGATTCAGTACCATTAAAAGATCCCGTTCGCTTGAAATACAAAATACCTGTGAAAACAAATGAATCTTCGGTCATCATCACCAAAATGAAAGGTGAACATAAAAAATGGAATAATCCCAAAAGATGAACGAATTTCCACGATATCTCTAAATATCGTATGATATAATTCACATTTCTGCACCGAAAAAGGCATGCAAATTTATCCGCGCTCGCTGCGTTCGCTCGTAATATTTGAGATGGAAATGATCCTGATTTGAAAGATCATTTGTTTACTCATCCTCTAAGTTATGGAATAGCTTCCCTGAAAACATCAGACAGTGTTTGACCTCTGAAACTTTCAAATATTACCTCAAAACATTTCTCTTCAATTCTTCTTGATTTCTTTTATCATTTCCTAAAAAGCGCCTTGAGCATTCTACAGAGTGGATTTGGCGCGATCTAATTATTTTAATTAGTCTAATTATTATTATTATTATTTTGGAAGCGAAAATTAGACTGACAGAATACTTGCCACATCCCTTACTCCTTCCACCGGCTTGTCTCAACTCTGTCCGTGTCCCTCTTTCCCTCCCTCCCTCCCTCGCCCCCCCCCCCCCCTACATCGCCCCGTTCCTCTCATCGTTTGTGCCCACGTCACGTAAACATTTGGGTTAGCCTTGGGTAACCTGTTAGTTCATGTAATTTACTCCTTGACAAAAAGACTTAGAAAATGCTTCATGAGATATTTATCACACGCCCTAAGTAATTGATGTGCCAAGTCGATCAATTTCCGCACGTAATCCAGCTATAACATTCTGTGGTAGAAAGTTCTCATTTTGATCTAAACGCGTGCCATGCATCACTTATGTAGCTTTTTTCCAGTGCCTGCTCTAAAACGCTAGACTAAAATGTTGACGACAACAGTGTCGCTAAACATCAACTATTTCATTAATTCATAACCACCCCACCCCCTCATCTCAACCCTTACCAATGCCCTACATTTTGTAATTCAAAAAGAAGTCTAAAGATTATAATATTTTATCAAGCGCGGCTTGTTTCGAAGAATGGAAATGTGGCACGCACCCAAAGTACGTTTTGTAACATGGCCAATAGTTCGACAAGCTTGCGGAAAGTTTTTTTCTTCTTCTTCTTCAAGAATTTCGAACCTTTGAAACAAAATAGCTTGTGCGAAAACAGAAAAATCAAAGAAACAGATCAAGGAAAATTTGAGAAAAATTGAATAAATAATAAGAAAGTTATGAGCATTTGAACTTTAGATCATTATTGCAATGTAGGTCATCCAATTGGCAATGCGACAAAGATGTGTGATGTCACATGTAAACAACTTTCCAATTACTTTTGTATATATTTCATTAAAACTGCCCTTTGTATCACTTCTATCAGTAGATCATGTATTCTTAAAAGGAGGGCATGTAATAAAGATTTTTAAAGAATAAATTAAAAAGAGTTTGTATATCACCATAAGAAAAGAGCAAAAAGAGACATTTTGGGGCATTTTATAGTCCTTCACAGGGAAAGTTGTTCACATGTGACATCACCATAGAGATATATACTTAATAACGCGCAATTAGTATACATGGACATCACACATCTTTGTCGCACTGCCAATGAGAGGATCTCCATAGCATTAGTGATCGAAATATTCTCATGCTCTTAACTTTCTCATTATTTGTCTGATTTTTATCACACTTTCTTTGATCTTATTCTTTGTTTTTTTTTCTCTTTCCACACAAGCCCACTTGTTCCAAAGGTTTCATTCTCCTTTTAAGCCGAGCAGTGTCAATGATTACTTGCAAGAATAGAGAGCTTTGGGTTTTTTTCCTCACTCGCAAAACTCGATGTTAAACGCCTGTAGGCATATTTTTGCAATATTTAAAAGAACATCTTTAAAACCAACATCAAAAGTACTTCGGATGATCTATGGAGGTCGATAAAGACGTTGTCACAAGAAATCATCGTTACGTTTCAGGAAATTGCGATGGATGATTCTTCCACATTCTTAATTGAATCTTGAGCATTTAAATTCCAACGAGTGACGACGATTATTAAAGAAGAAAGATCAGGTCTTGCAAGAATTTGCTCACGGGTGCTTTTAGTGCTCTTTTATTCTAACTGAATAAAGCAGAAGGTTTGAACTTTTTCTTGAATGGTACCTTCTATTTGATTGATACATTTTTCTTTTTTTTGTTTAATTTCAATCAAAATATTGATTCAATGTATGACGTATGAAAGGTATTTTGGTGCAAAGTAGCTTTTCTATAATCACCCTCCCTTCTTCATTTCTTTTTCTACTATTTCCGTTTCATCATCATCTTCTTTTTCGTATTCCTTCTCTTATGTTTTATGATTATTTGACTTGAATTAAATTGAAAAATCATTATTGTTTGTTCTTCCTCTTCGAATTATTATTCTTCCTTCTCCTTTTCTCTTTGTTCTTGTTTTTATTCATGTTTTTGTTGTTCTTCTTCTTTTCCTTCTTCTACTTCTCCTTCTCACTCCTCCTCTTCTTCTCCTCCTATTCTTCTTCTTCTCCTCCTCCTCCCATTCTCCTTCTTCTCCACCTCCTCCTCCTTTTCTTCTTCTTTTCGTTCCAATCGTATTCCGAATAGTTTGCAGCCATGACTTGCACACTCTGACCGAGCATTAATGTGCGACACTCAATGTATAAAAACAACAACAACGTAGAATCAAGTGATAAGAAGATTCAGAGTCCGTTACATAATGCTTGTATACGATTGAGTATTCAAAATATTCAATGTTCTACCTAATTTCCATACTGTCACAATTTGCGCCACGATTCAAACGGCGTACTTCATCGTGGAGTAATCGTAGTGATCTTATCAGATCGTAACAGATCATATCAGATCAGTCGTGGCAATCGTATTGATCGTAGAATTTTTTGGAATGATAAACTTTTTGCGATTAGTTACGAAAGGCCGATCGTGGCTTTCATAAAGGATCGCATGACAATGGGAACGAGGTATAATTAAACAGAAAAACAAGCACAACAATTAATCGCTATAATCCTTGCGCTACTCGGCAGTATAGTGTCGTACGTGTATTATGAAAAGAGCTGATCCCTAATCACATGGTCAGTGCACACGTGCTTTTAGCCAGATACATCGGCTCACATTCATCGTTATGGAACGATACTTTGCAAAAAGTATTGTATCGGCCTACAACACTTTTATTCAATCTCTTTTTTTCGTAATTGTCAGATATATCATCGAAATGTTTGTCATTGACGTTGATTTTCGCTTTAAACACAGTGATAAAGGTCTGGAAAGTAGTACACTAATAGTTCAATCATCTCGCATTTTATGATATATGCCAATTAAACTATTAACATATCACCCTACATCGATCTTTCCTTGAATTAATTATTTTTTCCCAAAAATATGCATCAGTCCTTGATTAATGTGTTTGATAGGGATCGGTGCAACTTGGAACTGTTTAATTCTAATACTTCAAAAGCTTTAGAAAACAACATTTATCAAACGAAAATAGTAATAATATCTCACGTTTTCCCGTTTCAACACTTTTTAGAAATACTATAAGACTTTTCTCCCCAAGGACTATTAGAAGAATGGGAAGAGGCCAATTTCTAATTCGGGATATTTAATGTTTTCTCTCTTTTCTTTATCTCCTTTATAAACTTTGAAAAAACATTATCGGCGTATTTTTAATGACTGCATGCTTTCCACCATTATGAATCAATCCATGTAGGTGTAATCGATATATAATGTCAATTCTGAATAGAATCTTCTCGATGTAATAATAGTGATTGTCCTCTGGGTATTATATAGGAATCGACTTTCTTTTTGTTTAACCCCCTTCCCAATTTCTAATTCGGGATGTTTTATTATTTCTCTGTTTTGTTCATTTCCGTTTTAAAGATTAAAAAGTCATTATCGGCTTAATGTTGACGACTGCTTCCCGCCCACAGTTAACGAATATTCCTTTACACTTTGCTTTTTGAAAGTATGTTCATTTGTTCAATCGAACACCCTTTATATTTTGCATAATGGATGAAATGCCGTTTTGATAAATGCGCATCATTTTTTTTTTGGTTCCCGATATTTTTTTAATCTGATTTTCCTCTATCTACGACTGAGAAACCGCGTTTTACTGCTTTCAACTCGTTCGCATTAACATTCATAACCATATAGCAACGTTGTGAACTTTATTGTGAATCAATCCATGTAGGTCTAGTCGAGATCTAATGTCAATTCTAAATAGAATCTTCTCGATGTATCAATAGTAGTGTCCTTCGGATACTGTAGGAATCGTATTTCTTTTGTTTAACCCCCGTTCCATATCTTAACATACTACTTTTCTCTCATATCATTAATCTATGATATTTTGAGAGAACATAATGAATAATACATGATTGAATTTCCACTAGAATAGCCAACTCAGAGGTCATATCAAATTAGAGCTCGCTCAATGCAACATTCTCTCTTTTTAATGGTATATACAGTGCGTATCAAAAAAAAGTTTACACTTTGAAAAAAATCCTGTAAAATTATACATCTGTAATATCCTGAAGATTGTTCCACATTTTAACATTGGTACAGGTCCAATAAAGCAAATGACGATATAATTGTCGAAAAATATTTCCGCTTGAGTGAGCACCACTTACTTTTGAAAAGTTAGTGAAAAATGATTTGCGCAGAAATTTGAAATAGTTATGCGAATAAAAGTAGACCTTAATCATGAAGAACAAATGGAAATTAGCTAGTAAAATTGATTTGAAGTTATCTTCTACATTGTTTGACTTGTTTCCTTGCCCAAAACACTTCGAAGAGTGCATTTCGCCCCACCCCACTATCCCACACACCGAGGCCATCGTGACGATATTTGCTTTACATTGAGCTGTGATTTGCCTGGAATGGCTTAAGCTTGATTTTCATTTTGTTAATCATTGCTAAGCTTGGGAAAAGTGTGGAGAAACAAGTATTAAATGAAGAATGAAATGTAAATCAACTTTCAATGATAAAAACTGAGTAAAAAATGCTGGAGATGTCTGATATAAACTTTTATTCAGATTCAGTTATGTCCTCAGATCCAGCTGGCACAAATAGGGAAAAGGTTGTACTTATTAAGTGTTGAAATTTCAATTTGGGTGGCAGAATTGTCACAAAATGCTTGAATTTATCCGTTTTATTCCAATTGACTAAAAGTGCAAGGGAAATGTATAATAAATCTTTCGTAGTGTAAGTTTGATTTCGTCCTTTCCCCTTGACACAGCATGAAAACGAGCATTTCTGCGCAAACAGATTTCTGCGAGCTTTACTGAAATGGACAGTGCTCACTCAAGTGTAACATTCTGACAAAAATTTTACTTTCATTGGATAGATGAGACCCAAACCCAAGATTATATGTGAAAAAATTACCCGCATGTTGTATATTTTTTAATTCTTAGGGCTTTTTCAAAGTGTAAACTTTTTTTTGATACGCACTGTAGAACCACAGTTTGATTTATATTAATAGAGAAAATTAGCAAGCATAGCTATAAAGATCTAATCAAATCGGATGTAAATTAAGAAAGTTATTGCAGACTCGCTTATTTTTCACAAAACAATTATATGCACAACTCAGTGATATGTAAATTAGAAAGTCGATAATGTCACTCACTCACGATTTTTTTTGTTTTGTTTTATTTTTATTTGAATAATACAACAGTCCAATCACACAGACTAGATAATGAGGGTCCTCTTGATATAATGGTGATTCCACATGTTCAGGCAGAAATAAAACTGTGTTCACATGACAAAGGGGAACAAGAAGTATTTCATCTTTGTGAAACACCCCACGCCCCCCCCCCTCGAACATCATTAGAATATAGAAACCTCTTGATCTAATCCTTATACTCCACGTTAGCTTTACCCCCAGGGATGATGCATGGTGGGATCAACAATGGCATCAGTTGATAGAGTGATATGACAAATTAGAAATACCTCATAAGATAGGAGCAGTGTTAGTGGTTTGGCGCTTCGTGTGATATTATCCCAGGCACACTTGCGCAGCTGACGTCCGGGCTCCCATTAACGTTGATATCAACCAGTCATGGGGGGAGGGGTTAAGATTGATTAGACATAATGTTCGATCACATGATGATCAATCAATTCCAAGACATATTAAATCAAGGGCTATAAGCTTTGCTTTTGCCTTTCGGGGACAAGGATGGTTAAACGAAAGGCTCAAAATGACTTTAAGTGCAACCAAGTTATTGTTTTTTTCTCTCCAAGTGGTTTAACTATTCTTCAGGTTATGGAGAGAATCATTATTTCCATTATCGATGGGCAAGCATAAGTGAAGTTCCGAATAAATTACCTTCTTCGATGTGCATTTTAGTCACTTATTATCACAAGTAACAATTAATGAAAAGTAAAACTAGATTTAACCCTCAAAGGACTGGGGGCATGACCCCCCCCCCTCGCCGCTTCGCGCGACATTTCCTAAACGCAAACTTGGGTGTTAAATTTTCAAATAATGTTTTTTAGCGAATGAATTTGGTTATTTTATTCATAATAATTTAAAAAAAAAATCATAATTTTCAGCTTTTTCATATACTGGCTTGTCGTTTATGTGCAAAAGTATGTGCGTGCAAAATTTAGGCGCGATCCCGCGAACTGCGGTCGAGATCAGAAAGGGGGGGGGGCATCATCCCCCGACCTCAATACATCTCAAATTGCCCAGTCCTTTCAAGGTTACAACGAGCATTGGCTAAGTAATATTTTTTCATGTTCACAACTCCCTTTCATTGATGCACTATTCAAGCTTTTTGGGATCGGCCTGCTGCCCCCTAAACAAATAATACAGCAATGAATAAGGAAACATAAATAAAATGAAATAAATGAATAACTCCCCCCCCAAAAAAAAAAATAATAATAATAATAAAAATAAATAAAAAATAAGAAATGAAAATACGTACAAATGGAAAAAGATAACTTCCCCAACAAATAAACATCTTTATTTACAGAGGTAGTACATGCATGTTATAAAAAAATAAAATAAAGTGAAATAAATAAATACATGAATATCAATCAACCTTTTATTCATGACATCATACGCTCAAAAATGTCTCAGAATCTATTTAGTTTCCCAATCTCAGTCCTTAGTTTTCTGTTCATCTTTACGCATTATAAGCTCTTTGCAAAGATTTTAAGAACCAGTGTGATGTAAATGCATAAAATCAATAGGTTCCATGACATTTGCACTGGCGAAGATGGAAAATATTCATTAAGCCAAACACAAAACCTAACCCCCAAAACTAAATAAACCATCATCATTATCTTTACATTATTCTGAACCAAAAAATTATATCAAAACCTAAATCTAGATATTAAGACTAGAGCAATTACTGTTGCACACTGTAAAAACTGTGGTGTTAAAACTGACACCAATTGGTGTTAATAGAGGACCACACCCTGAGGTGTTGAAATTGCACCCTAGAGATTGAACATAACACCAAAGAGTGTAAATGTAACAACCAAAGGTGTTGTAATAACACCTATAGGTGTAAAAATAACACCATCAATTTAACACCGGTGTAAAATAACTGGTGTGGTCCTCTATGTACACCGGTTAACACCACAGTTTTTGTTGTGCAGGAGCACATGTCATGTCACCGTATTTCCATTGCTCTTTAGAAGACTTTTAGATCTGGCGGCGGTTGGTGTGTGGACGTTGGTGGGACTGGTGTCCCCGACACCGCAGCTTTTACCGTTTGGGCTCTCGCCAAGTGTGGCGTGTTTACAATGCCCGCGATGGGATAGATGAATTGTCTATTTACACAGTTTATAAACAGAGGATATTAGATGACTCACGTGGGACTAGAGGAAGGCAGGGGAAGAGAGAAAGAGAGAGAGGGGGGGGGGGTGAATTCCCAATTCGTCCACTGCCAACTCGTCCACTCACCATATGGTCTACCTTCATTTAGTCTAATGCCATTCCGTCCATTAACATTTCGTCTAGCAATCATTTGTTCCAATCATCACTTCGTCTATTAAAATATCCAGTTGGTCTAATATCCATGGTATATGGACTAAATGGCTAATGGACCAACTGGTTATTTGACGGAATGGCATTACACTAATTGAAATTAGACCATGTGAGTGGACGAACTGATGGTAGACCATATGATAGTAGACGAGTTGGCTATTGGACGAACTAGCATTAAACAAATTGGAAATAAACCGAGAGAGAAGAGGGGGAAGAAGGAGAAAAGAGGGGGTGATGAAAAGAGATCGACTTTTTGGTGGACACAGAGGGCGCCTGTATTCCAAATAACAGCGGGTGAAATTAGCATCGATATAAAAAGAACTAGCTAGTAAATTAATGATGTATGAGCTTACTGATTTTGTTTTGTCTGTGTAGGATACAGAAAAAGGTATTAGTCAAACCTGTAGAAACGGAAAGTTTTGTGTTTTTTTCATCCTTAATTTGATAGAATAAGAAATTACATCATGTAGAATGCTGGAACATTTAAAAACAGGGGGGGGGGAATAGATAAGAACAATATACGAACATCCCTTCAACAGAGCAAAGCTGCACTAAGTTGAAAACCAGAATTTGGAGAGAAGACGAAATAAGTGTGTGGTTTCTGCAACAACCTTCGTGTTTCATTATTGCAGGTGCGACAATCTTAATCAAAAACTAGATCTTGTACATGGAATACCCATACTCATTCTTATTTCAATTAGAAGACACGAAATGATTACTCTTCCCACATCTGATTCATTCGAACATCTCTTTTTTTTGGAATTAAGCGTTATCAAGTGTGAAAACGAGTCCTGGAATCTTGAACAGTAATTATCTGGTATTCGATTTTCCTTCTCACGCCTCCATCGACAATATGTCATTTAAATTAACATCGCCATCACTGGCTTTTGGAGATGTGATGCTCATCAACCTGTGGCAAGGTATGAATAAGACATTTCGGTTTTCTCCTCATGTGTGTGTGTGTGTGTGTGTGGGAGGGGGTATTTGTAGTGTCATTTTCATAATCGAAAAATACCAGGGCTCCATTTCATAAAGACTTGTTATACAATATTTCTATAACAAATTTAGTATCAGCCAATCAGATCAAAGGATTTCAGTGGCTTATAACTGTTATTGTAAATTGTGAACACAATCGAATACATTTGCTCTTTTAAAACGATACATTTTAATGATTATGATGATGGTAATTATTGTTACTTCGTTTGTTATAACGAAATTAACATCACTTGGTATAGCTGTACAATCGTGACAATGAATAAATAAACTGCAGAAATTTATGAAATGTACAGGAAAATTCAGCCTGTTTGCATCAAAAATATTTTCCACGAATACAGCGTCGATTTTGTCTATCATCTGAAAATAATCGTTAGGTTAAAGTAAATACAGTATCAAGTTTAAACACAAGAATACTTCTTTTCGTTTCAAATATCCCGAAGACAGCAAACACCAGCTGAGAGTCCAAACGAAATTCGATACAGAGATCCTCAAATAAACTCCCATCTCCCCTCGGAGTATTTATTCTCGAAGCTTTTTACAGACATCGATCTCGTGAGCTAACAGTCCTGTTATTATTGCATAGAAATTTCTTTACTCTTTTTCCTCCGTTGCAAACTATCATTTGACTTGAAGCCGTCTCATTCTCAGATGCGACCTGGAATAGGTTGACCCGAAGGTGGGATATGTAATTTCAAAGAATTACATTTGACCTGGTTCATAAACACCAGATATTATGTTGCATAGTCGTTTTTATTGTAACATCAAATATAATGGATATGCGTGTTTTTTTTCTTTATTACAATGGAAGTTGAAATCAGTCGTGTTGTGGGGGAAGGGGGGGGGCAGGATTAACGATTACTGACAATATAAGCAATTATTATGATCCTTTCAAGTTACGTTCAGCCTCTCTTTTAAAGGACAACAGAGAGTTGATTTGAATAAATAGAGAAAAAAATCAAACAAGCAATACACTGAAAATATGAACAAAATCGGATGTAAAATGAGAAAGATATGACAGTTTAAAGTTTCGCTTAATTTCACAAAACAGTTGTATGCACATCCTGGTTAGCATGCAAATGAGGAGAGTGGTGACATCATGCACTCACTATTTCTTTTGTATTTCATTATATGAAATATGAAATATTCTAATATGCTCCTAATTGTCAAGTGAATCAATGGTTAGTTCCTCCCTGAACGTTAGGAATTAGCATTGCTTATTACTATATGATTCAGTCAAGTTGGTCCTTATTGTCAAATCTGTAAGAATTGAAATATTGTATAATTCAAACAATAAAAAACAAAAGAAATAGTGAGTGAGGGACATCGTCGACTGTGTCATTTCCATGTCAATGAGTTGTGAATATCACGGTCTTGTGAAAAACCGTGAGCATAACTTTAAAATGCCCAACTTTCTTTCTTTGCATCCAATTTTGATGAAATTTTCAGTGTTATGCTAGTTTGATTTTTCTATATTTATTCAAATCAACATTTTGCTGGGGTTGACGTGACCTTTAACAATGCAGTATATGGTATTCAGATGATGAGCTTTACTGTAAGAACAGCTCATCATCCGAAGACCCTACTGCATCGTTTGCTAATGAGAAGAAGTGTTTGTAGGAATGTGGAGCTAAGTTGGAACCCTTCATGATTTCTTCCCCAAGATTATAGCTTGTACTACCTCTGTACATTATGTTTGTTTGTTTGTTGAGACAGTTATCTTTTTACCATTCGTACGTGCCTTCTTAATATAAAACCCAAGCGTAGAATCTAGAAAATTATCACTTCAATGAACGCGTACACCCATTGAGTGTACGACCATGCTCTGATGGAAAGTATTTTCTAAAATGATACTTTAAAGTCTTTATGATTTTTAAATATTTTTAGCTCCCGACCTCCCGGTTTTGAGACGGACGCTCTTCCAACTTTTATTATGTTTAATCCTCGATGTTACAATGTTTTACACCCAGTTTATATGCAATAGATTAATCCATTTCCAATAAGTCTCTCAAAATGAGAGCAAAGGAGTGATTCAACAAAATAAAAGACCGAATTAATATGCTTTCTTTAAAAGGCGTACTACTACTGCGTTGTCTGCAATCCCACCAACATTAATGTGTATGGTTTGACATATCACTTGACCCCTTTCGAGGACTTTGCTTTACTTCAACCAACATAGAAATATTCTAACGAAGCATTTGCAAATTCTCGAGTTATGAGAGTGGGGAAGAGTGCATGGTGCATATATGAAATAGGAATGCGACTTCTAAGGCTTGGGAAGCGTCATTTTATTGAGCAACATTTCAAAGGATAAGTCCAGTCCGAACGGGCTATCCTGCTCTCGAGTGGCTCTTGAAGTAGACGATGACATGGATTTTTTGAAGGACGGTCAAGAGAGAACGAAGTTGCCTTCTGGCGCTCTTGTTTTAGTCATGACGATGAAGATGCTTGAATAAAGACATGGTTAAGACGCTCTTAAAGGAAAAGAGGTGCTTCCCCCAGAGGAGCAGATTGAAACATAATTTTGGCAGACGAGGGTGAAGTTGAATAGGTACGGGAACAAAAGCCGCTGCAGGGTCACAGAGAAAAGTAGCCCTCTTGGCATGCCTGAGCTTTCCTGCCAAATGATGCCGGCAAATAAAGACTGGCTAGAATGCATTAAACACTGTTCAAGACACAAGGAGTCGTTCTTGGCTAAGTAGAGTGGGTATTGTTTAAATAACACTCAACAGTGAGGGCCTTAGTAATGATGTATGACAATACCAAGTATATATTTTCAGAGAACTTAAAATGACACTTCAGCAAAGATAACAAAACAAAACTATTAACATTGGAATGATTACTTATCAAATTACATCAGAAATCAATCACAAAGTTTAGCCGTGTTGAATAATAATAATAATTGGCATTTATATAGCGCCATCTAGAAATATTCTATTCCGAGGTGCGTTGTTATTATTATTATTACCCAGGCTTTAGCTCGCGCTGCCTTTCAGCGCTCATTGCATTCAAGGTACCCTTTCACCTTACCTGGGTTGAGTGCAGCACAATGTGGATAAATTTCTCGCTGAAGGAAATTACGCCATAGCTGGGATTCGAAGCCACGACCCTCTGTTTCAAAGTTAGAAGACTAATCCACTGGGCCACAACGCTCCAAAATTAATCTAGCTTCACATGAGATGTAACTTCTGAAGGTTCCCATGGCGAAGAAGAGTGAGTGGGTTTCACGGTTCACACAGAACATGGTGTGAAACCCACTCCACTCTTCTTCGCACGAATGACAAATAAGCCAATGTGATAAACAAAATAGGCTTACTGAATGCTTTGCTTTAAGCTTTTGATTAATGATCCCTGTGACAAACTTAAAGAGAAATGCCAGTAGTTGCAGTAAATGCTGATTTCATGAGAAAGTCTGTATAACCAGGCTTAATTGTCAGAATATCATCGAGGATTTACATGTGGTACAGTTACATATTTGAACTTTGTGAAATCTTGAAATCTACGCTGAAAAACGTTCACACTGAAGATCACCAACACAGATAGGCACACGTGGGACAGTGTATTATTATTGCTGGAATAAAGACCCGACGGAAGTGACCGAATCCGCGCTTATTTTGCTTATTTCTCAGCAATTACACAATTTCTCCCAGAATCCTTTGGCACATATTTTTTATTCATACAAACAGACACTTGGGTGGTCATTATATTAGATTCTGTAAAAAGTCATTTTGAGATCGTTACCAAAACTGGAATTTATCTTTGAGGGTAAGAAATTCCAGGCATGTGTGGGAAGAAACACCCACATGCACTTAGAAATAGCCGAGATAATTGGACTGTTTCAAATATAGGGCTTATCGAATTTTCACTAATGACCAAGAAAAAAAAGAAGTTATCTTTTGTTTATTTATTCCTTTTAGAAGAAAAAATGATGTTGGTACTTGTTATTTGATAAGTCTTTGAATTTTCTTTATGACCTTGCACCTTTCATCACAGGTCATACAGTATTAATGTTTGGTCACGTGGCAGGCTTCAACAAATTAGGATCCATGTTACAACCTTACATTGAATCGTGATTGGAGGGATTCCATAAATACGATGTGCATGCATTGCAACATTCAGGGTGAGGTAAAAAGGAGAAAGGTAACAATGCCTTTCCTCCATTAGCCCCTCGCGTTCGATCCCTCTAGAGAATATTGTATTCTGTTCAGCCGATGACTTATTGATACTGCATTCAATTGGAAAACGTTGGCACTAGCTTATGGAATCTGGTAGACTTTACCTGAGTCTATAATACGGACGTTCTCCCGATACCTTATCTGACTGAGATATGAAATCATTGTTTTGTCATCAATGGCTCATTGAAAGTTTAACTATCGCCGTTACATTTATCATACATTGCCCTTGCACTTTTGGTCAATTGGAATAAAACGGATACATTCAAGCAACAATTTCGCCACTTAATTTGAAATTTCAACACTTAGTAAGCACAACCTTTATCCTTTTTGTGCCAGCTGGCTCTGAGGACATATTTGAATCTGAACAAAAGTTTATATCAGACATCTCCACATTTTTTTTCACTATATTTTTTTCATTTAAAGTGGGTTTACATTTAAGTTTTCATTTAATACTTGTTTATCCCCCTTTTTCCAAGCTTGACAATGATTAACAAAATGAAAATCAAGCCTAAGCCATTTCATGTAAATCACAGCTCAGTGTAAAGCAAATATCGTCACGATTGCCTCGGTGTGTGGGGGAGTGGGGTGGGGTGCAATGTACTCTTCGAAGTGTTTTGGGCAAGGAAACAAGTTTAAAAGGGTAAAAGATATCTTCAAATCAATTTTTCTAGCTAAATTCTCCGTGTTCTTCATGATTAAGGTCTACTTTTATTCGCATAACTATTTCAAAGTTCTGCGCAAATCGTTTTTCACTAACTTTTCAAAAGTAAGTGGTGCTCACTAAAGCGGAAATATTTTTCGACAGTTATATCGTCATTTGCTTATATGGATCTGTACCAACGTTAAAATGTGGAAAAAATCTTCAGGATATTACAAATGTATAATTTTACAGGATGTTTTCTAAGTGTTAACTCTTTTTTTTTGACACGCACTGTATACTCGTTCAACATTGTATCGCTTATCCTCACCCCCACTCCCGCTCTCTTCATTCTTCAGTCTCAATTTCGCTCTTTCCTCCACGAATAAAGGTTCACATGAAAGAAATGTATATAATTATTGTAAAGCGGAACTATATAACGAACGAATGAATAGAGCGACGTAAGGTAGTCGAGTAGGTCGACACGAAAGAGTATGGCATACTGCATTATGATAAGCCTCCTTAAGCAGTTAATGCTTCTGAAACTCCTTTCCAAGTTATACGAAACTGAATTAGAGGGATAGAGTTACGAACAGAGGCGAGAGATCCCTTAATGGTATTGCTAATCACATGATGGATTCAGCCGTGTTTGGCATACATGCATACATTCAACTGACATGACTGAGCTTAAAGCAGCTGAGGGAACGTATGATGAAAGGATCCTTTTTGAAAGGATCCTTTTAAGAAAAAAAACACACACACTCACAACGAACAGGAAAGAAATCTTGGGTTGTGTTGTAGCCATACTCCATACCTGTGGCTGCTCTGCAGTAATACGGGAAAGACATTCACAAGTATTTCATATTGAAATAGCTCAAAGTGATCTAGCTTCTCCCACCAAAAAATAGAAATGTATTAATATGATTGTATTAACGAACAAAAACACAATACAAAATGATTTTAAAAAAATAATTTGATGATAAAGGAGTATATCATTCAGTTATGTTATCAAGATGTCTAACACTGTTTTGATCTTTTTTTATCTGTCGAATGTATGATAAAAAATATGCAGATCATTTTCACAAAACTGATAACCGTATTCATTCAATATCTGAAAAACCTTCGAAATCCCAAAAAGAGAGCTAACGAAAAGAAATGACATTTTAAAAAAATTGTTTAGTGGCAGATTTAGACAAAGTATTCCGGAAAATTAACATCACATTATAACATTTTTTTTACTTTCTTTCCCCTTCTTTTACCTGGTTGTAGAAATTTAAGGGGTAGAGTGCCCCCCCCCCCATTAACTGTGAAATTGATCTTGGGGTAATAATTTATACATACTTATCATGCTTATATATCATCTGAGAGAGAAAAAAGTAAACATATCAGTTATAATATTCCTCTCACGCCTCTTAATTTGATGATTATTTAAGCGTTTCGTGTCAAAAGTGCAAAATTACACCTCAAGCGACAAAACTAATCGAGCGCCAGAAAACAGTGGCGCATAAAGACTATAATACGCTTCCCCCGGGGACATTGCAATTATAACCTTCCTAATCACCGAGAAAAAAATGGAATCTGGACTAATGAAACTCGTGTTGACAACGGTTTGTCAGTGATTAAAATGCTACATGAATGACACGGTCCAATGTCTGTTTTGCCACGTTTGCTAATGGTTTCTCGCCCGTTTTAGCATACCTTTCCTCGATTGGGAGAGCAGCGAGATTGCGCTAATGTTGCCAGGTGCTCAGATCAGATGTATCAATCACAGTCCGCGTTTGCAAGTGCGATTAATGATTAATGATGCGGATTCGATAATGCTTTATATGAGCGGGAATTTATTTATGGATGCGGGGCAACGTTCAGTATTAAAAAAATCAGTTCCCATGTTTAATAATGAGATAAGAATCCCTTTAAACAACGATTTCTAGATAGATAGTTCGCAATTACCAGCCCTCGTCATCATCTATTGTTTCAAAACTCTTTATCATTTTCATTTATCAAAATGAAATTAATGTAATCCTGTGGATTAATAATAATAATAATAATGACAATAATAATAGCCAATTTTTATAGAGCGCTTTTCCCAGAATGGCTCAAAGCGCGTTACAGCATATTATTACCCCGGCCAATGAACTCATTTCAATCCTGCACGAAAAGTGCACAATTTCCACTCCCGGGGAGCATTCCTTGCATTCATCGCAGCCTCATTATGGCGCTGGCAAAATCAAACATACAATATCTTTCGCATCCTACCGGGTACCCATTTAGCACCTGGGTCGAGAGTGGCAAAGTGTGGATTAACGCCATGCATGCATGCCAAAGGGCGCTAGACCGCGGTGGGATTCGAACACACGATACTCTGTTTACAAGGCGAGAGTCTGAACCACTACACCACGGCTCTTCCAAAAGTGGATTAATAATTTATCTATGCGACAGATGTTAACACTTCCCTGGTAGAGATATATATTTTTTTTAATCTCAGCAACTTTTTCCAAACCAATACGGGGTAAGTGGTTTGGAAATTATTTCGATATGTTTGGATTAATAACAATATGCCTATATATTAATCATTTATCGTATATGTTACAGATTTACAAAACACTCACTTATCATTTTAACTGTCCATGCTTGGACGCTCCATAGTTGAAGAGCTCGTGCATCATTAATTTCTTTAAATGTTCAAGCTAACATTTCAGTCGTTTGTGTTTAATATTCTTATAGGACCATCAAATTCTCATAACCAATCTTGTCGGTCACTTTTTAGAATGCTTAATATGTTATGTCTTTCGAATCAATTCAAAGCAAGTGCCTCCTTTTATGTAAAGAACTGAGACGGATAGTTAAATGGTTATGTTAGTTTTAACACTTCAAAGACGTTTGCAATTTAGCACGCATATTATGAACATAATAGATCGTGGGGTTTTGCGTGTACCTTGTGAGATTACTCCCCCTCCCCCCCCTCCTTATCCCTCTCCCTCTCTTCCCTCTCTTATTCTCTCTCTCTCTCTATTCCCCCCTCTTCATTTGTTCGTCATGTATCTGAAAGGTTAATTTGACGTTTGGTAGTAATACCACCCTCCCCCTCCCCCCCCCCAAATTTCGGCGAAAATGACACCTTCTCTTTCGTGAACACCATAAAAAAAATGTTTGCCTAACAAAATGGTTCAATTTACTGCCCTCACCCCAACAAAAATATGAAATCCTTATTCCGCCCTTGTAGGCTGACAGGAGAATGAAAAGTAGCAGCAGACGTCAGTTATAGATTTCGTGTCGGTGCAGGAACGCCCTTATGCAATGCCTTTATGCGTGCAACTAAGGGCGTTTCTGCGCGCATGAAATCCGTGAAAGTATGGTGCTAGAGGCGTTCCTACAACTCGACGTATTCAGCACATGGCTAAAACATCTAAACATTTGAAATATCAACAAAAGCAGTTTTATATGCACTGCTAGATAGTCACATCGTCTCTTGAAAAAAAAGGACTGATGGAGTGATGATTATTAAATATCAACAGAAACACAGCAACAAAGATGCCCTATTTCAATGAAAAAAAATCAATTTGAAAAAATATAAACAAAATAATTTCATATCTACTGCTGACAGCAACATACATTCTTCAGTGGAAGGTGGTTTGGTGTGAGGATGGCGATGAAACTTTCATATCCATTACATCATCAATAGAAACACAGTCACAAAAAAGCCCAATTTCAATGAAATAAAACTAATTTGGAAAAAATATATGTATTCATATCTACTGTTGACAGCAACAGCCATTCTCAAAATGAAGGTGGTTTAGGGCGATGACGATGAAACTTTCATATCCATTACATCATCAACAGAAACACAGTCACAAAGATGCCCAATTTCAATGAAAAAATCAATTTGAAAAAATATAAACAAAATATTTTCATATCTACTGATGACAGCAACATTCATTCTTCAAAGTAAGGTGGTTTGTGTGGGTATGGCGATGATAATTTCATATTCATTACATCATCAACAGAAACACAGTCACAAAGATGCCCTATTTCATTGGAAAAAATCAATTTGAAAAGATATAAACAAAATATTTTCATATCTACTGCTGACAGCAACATTCATTCTTCAATGGAAGGTGGTTTGGTGTGAGGATGTCGATAAAACTTTCATATCCATTACATCATCAACAGAAACACAGTCACAAAAAAGCTCAATTTCAATGAAAAAAATCAATTCGAAAAAAAATATAAACGAAATGTTTTCATATCTACTGCTGACAGCAACATCCATTCTTAAAACGAAGGTGGTTAAGGGTGATGACGGTGAAACTTTCATATTCATTATATCATCAACAGAAATGCACAAATAATAATGAATGTTTATGAAAAAGGGGCATTGCTTAACCCTTCAGCAATTTGGTGGATTCGCAATAAGGTGCGCCATCTATCGGTTGCAGCGTACAGGCCGAAATTCGCAATGCCGCATGGGAAAAATTCGACATCTGTAGAGCGCGCTAACTAGTACGACTAAAGTGCATGTCTGCGTGCTATCAACCAGCACTGGCCGGCGCAGCTCGACCGAATATGCTGTCTATTAGGGTCCAAGGACGTGGGTGAGAAGTTTGTCCGCATATTTCTTTGCGAAATTTAGACCGTTAATGATGCATTTATGTCATATGGTTGCCATTTTTGAAGCATACAGGCTCATGCTAGCACTGTGCGCTGCCTGCGCCTGCGCGCGATGTCGACAAGATAGAATTTGTTCGCTGCAACCGATAGATTGCGCGCCATATTTTGAATCCATCGAATTACAGTATTTTTTTAAAGGTCAAGTCCACCCCAGAAAAATGTTGATTTGAATAAACAGAGAAAAATCAAATTAGCATAACGTTGAAAGTTTCATCAAAATCGGATGTAAAATCAGAAAGTTGTGGCATTTCAAAGTTTCGCTTATTTTTCACAAAACAGTAATGAGTCGATGATGTCCATTACTCACCATTTCTTTTGTTTTTTAGTGTTTGAATTATACAATATTTCATTTATTACAGATTCGACAATGATAACCAACTTGACTGAACCATATGCTAATTCCATAATGTTCAGGGAGGAATTTTATTATTTTTTTTACTTGTCAATGAGGAGAAATCTATAATATTTCATATTTCATATATATATTAAAATACAAAAGAAATAGTAAGTGGATGACGTCATCCGTCTCATCATTTGCATACCGATCAGGATGTGCATTATTGTTATGTGAAAAACTTTTTAAATGTCGAAACTTACGTATCTTACATCCGATTTTGATGATATTTTCAATGTTATGCTATTTGGATTTTTTTCTCTTTTTATTCAAATCACCTTTTTGTTGGGGTGGACTTGTCCTTTGAATGTATTAAGTTGTTTCATATCAGTGCTCGAAAAATGCACATGAATTAAAGACAAATAAACAAGATTGTTCGAAATGACAAGGTGAGTGCATGTGATTTTTTTTCATATGATCTAAGACAGGGATTCTCAAATGGTGGCGCGCGCGCCACTTGTGGCGCACCGAGTCTTCCAGAGTGGCGCGTGGGAGCCGGTATAGAAAAAAAAATGAAAATAAAAGGTTGATCTACTGTTAATCTGGAATTGAGTTTTGATCATTATATTTCAAAGGGAAAATAAAAACTCAGCTATCTAAATGCTATTTGACTTCCTCTTATTTTGTGTAATCTAGCATTCGATAACCCCTATTATCATGATTATGGAAGATCTATTTAATGTATTCATTTACGATTGGTACAAAGACTAGGTACATAATATGTGAACATACATTTGTGAACAGTGCTTCTTTAATAACAATTATAATCATAATTACGTTTTATTTACTCAGGGTAGCCATTTCGGTTAGGGAAATGCAGCGGGCCCTGCATTTCCATGTACTACCCTTCTCAAATCTAAATGCTGAGCGCCAACAGGAGGTTCCATTCTTCTTATATATATTTTTTGCATGACTCTTTTGGGGTTCGAACCCGCGGCCTCCCGTTTAGGAGGCTGACGCTCTACCACTGATCAACATACCCGGTTTGCTTTCCAAACACGTCACTCATCAAGAACAAAATGATACAGAAACATGATAATTAACACTAATTTTAGCAAGTCACTTATCATTTTTTAAAATAAATTGTGTAGTATGTTGGTATTTTTATATCTTCTGTTGATTGAGGACCCATGTCGGCCATTTAAAAGGCTGTCTTCTTAAGCCCTTAAGGTGGTCTTGCACCCCGCCCATATTTCACTGTTCGCGTGTTGGATAGTGGAGCAGTCCACATTCTTAACAAGAAATTAGACTCTTCAACAAAATTAATTGAGAATGGCTGATCTAAGACAAATAAGTTTTTTTTTCATTTAATCGAATGCACAGTATGATAATAAACATCTGTTAGCATAAATTAAAGCAGTTTCATTTTCAACTGTTTTTATAGAATATTATTAAGCAGATTGATAAGAAGTATTAATTCTATCATGTCTTACATTACGATAGTACTGAGGGTCACCTGCAGCCATGAATAATTACGCCTATATGCGGGTGTTGGTGTGTGTAAAGGTATGTGTGTACATAATAACTTCATATCTAACTCCGATAGTAATGTGCCACAAAAAGGGTCAATCGTTACATAAAAATATATTACGATGGATTTCAGGCCTTCAATGCCATGATTTGTAATCAGCATTATTATGTATTTTTTTATTAAAAAGTGAGATGAAATAATCAATGTGCGTCAGTCATTCAATCACAATTTACATCTCTCTCCCTCATTCAGTAGGTAGTAGTAAAGATAAAATACACTCAGCAAAAAAAGTTCTCGGACACTTATAAAAGTTATAATATTCCATATAGATATTTGATTGAATGCAAATTATTGTATGTAAACATGTCCAGACAATATTCCTCTTCCAGTATGACATGACATTTTCATGTCAACAGTCATGCATGAGTGGTTAAATGCTTTAAATAATAGCAATGTCAGTAAAAGAAAATTGCAAGAAATGGCCATTGGCTAATGATCATGGCCATCATGTAGGCATACTTCCAACAATTTCAACAGGCGTTTATCATTTGAATTGAATGCTTAGGAATGCATCATGAGATGGATCATTAGGACACCCACTTTCAAGATGAAGCTTTCCAACCAAGAGCGTGCAAGAGCAATAGGAATGTTGCAGGCTGGGCAATCATTTAGACAAGTGGCTCGATATTTCTAAATTTCACCAACAACAATTTCAAATTTGAACCAGCGGTATTTGGCTACTAATGAAGTTAGATACCGCCCTAGGACTGGTCGAACTAGGGCCACCACCTTTGCAGAAGATAGGAGGATAAGGATAATTTTCTTTTGCTTATGCCAAGATACTGAAATTTGACAATTTTTTTTAATCGACTAACTTTGACTTAAAATTCCAGTGGAATAGTGATGCATCCAAGGTGGATAACTTTCTCTTCACTATTAGAGTGGCATTTGACTTTAAGTTTGCTTTTATCGTTTAATGGATATTTATGCCACACAAACTTTCACAACTGAAAGAATGATTGATTGTTTGCTTGCAATTTTCTTTTACTGACATTGCTATTGTTTAATGCCTGTAACCAGCCATGCACTGACTGATCCATTTCTTGCAATTTTCTTTTACTGACACTGATATTGTTTAAAGCATTTAACCACCCATGCATGACTGTTCACATGAAAATGTCATGTCATACTGGAAGAAGAATAATGTCTGGTTATGTTGACATACAATAAGTCGCCTGTAATCAAATATCTATATGGAATATTTTAACTTATATAAGTGTCCAAGAACTTTTTTTGCTGAGTGTATTTGTGGCTCCTTGCTGTAGTACAAATACCTTTATCCTCGTATTGGCCTGGGAAGTTAGAACTAACACAAGTCAATGAGCAAAACTGACTTTTCAATACATTGATGTAAATTAGAATTTAATTCCACCAAATTTTCAGGACCATAGCTTTTTGTTCAAGAAAAAGAGATAATTATTTGTCCATTTTGTCTAAATTGCATGATATTCAGATTTCTACGATATTCATAATTGTCATACTGATTTCACTCAAAATAAAATAAGGAAGACAGATATCATTTTAAGATCCTATTTTGAACTACTTAATTCCATCTTTTCATATCTGTACAACAATATGGACCTTTTGTCCCTTATAATGGCGTACTCATATTACGATATCTTGGGCTTATGTTGATCTTGAAGCAGACACCCGATACCTGATATCATTTGTCATCAAGGGCAATCCTAAGACTCGCTCGAAAAACTCTCATGAATAATTGGAGACTAGATGAATAGGTTCCGCCCCCATACACATCCCCCGCACCCCATTGCTCAAACCGATTCTCTCGATTTATGAGGGTTCTTCGTCTAGTATATATATTAAAAGCCATGGTTGATCTACATTGTCATGATCGTGAAGTACTTGAGTAATCTGCGTTACAATTGTTAAAGTTCGAATTTTGTTTTACTACTCTAAAATGGCTTGTGCCATTACATCGGACCCGCGTGTCGGGTCGGACAGCCGCGCTTATCTGACCATTCGGGAAAAGGGCCCCCTAAATTCCCGAAACGTCTGGATCAGTTTACCCCAACATTCGATAATTTTGATATGATTTTCACAAAACCTCGGGTAAACTGGACCAGACCTTTCGGGAATTTAGGAGCCCTTTCCTCAAATGGTCGTGTTACGAGATTGCCCTACCCGACGCGATAACCCGATGTGATGGCACAAGCCCTAAAATTTACCAACGTCTTTGTGCTAAAAATGTTGCTTGTGCAATACCCCTTCTTTATCAGAGTAAGTCAACCCAAAGCAACGATAAGCTTACAGGTCACAAGAAACGGTGTTCATGCCATTACATGCCTAGGGCAGACACATTGCATTTAAGTACTTATATAAGAAGACCGACCTGTGTTAATGCGCATCATGATTTCCCATGGCATTTATCCCTTTATACAGGACCTCAGTCTTTGCTGCCATGTTGCCCTTCTTAAATCGTTTCCAGAAGGAAATTATATAGTATTGTCTGGAGATACATTGGCTACACACTTAGAATGTTTGGCAACATACTGTCCACTGTGTTTGGGTAATGTTTGTTAGTATATATATATATATAAGTCTCAATTAAAAGACGAAAGCTAAAGCAAATAATGGTGTCCTGCGTCATCTGTTGAGTTGGCCTCGCCTCATCTCATTATGTTTAATATTCACAACTCAACAGCGATAGGTAGAAACTTATCATCACACAATATATATATATATACACTGCACTACGAGTGCTGATTTTCTAATTCAAATTAAAACTAGAAAGTCAGCACTCGTAGTGCATTCACTATACCAGCACTTTAAGTGCTAAAATAACACTTCATTTTTTACAGTGTGTATATGTATATAAATATATATATAGAGAGAGAGAGAGAGATTCTGGGCAATTATTATCCAATTGAGCAAATTTACTACCCAATTATTAGTTTTTATTACCAAATTTTGACAGATTTTAACCAATAGATATGTGGACAGTATGTTGCCCAGGGTTCGTTAAAATTTGGGCATTTTTTCTGCTAACTATTATAAGAGTATTTCAGAAACCATGATGGAGTACACGCATTCCATTATTGGAAAAGAATCACTTTACATGGAGTATATTTCATTTGATAAACACAATGTTTTCACATTGGATTCAATAGTAAATTTAAAATTCAATTTGATAATTGGAAATCATAAGCTATAGATGAGTAGTTGAACACAAGATAGCATTTTTATGGTTCTTTAACTAGATTTTTATGGAGGAATGTCATGAATATGGTTCCTTCTACGGCCTGAGTTTAAAGTAGTAGCAGTAGTAGAATTAGTAGTAGTAGTAGTAGAAGTAGTAGTAGTAGTAGTAGAAGTAGTAGTAGTAGTAGTAGAAGTAGTAGTAGTAGTAGTTGTAGTAGTAGTAGTAGTTGTTGTTGTTGTAGTAGTAGTAGTAGTAGTAAAAGTAAAGAAGCAGCAGGAGAAGAAGAAGTAGCAGCAGAAGTATTATCAATATAGTGTTTGTGATAGTAATAGTCACTATTCGTATAGAAGTATATACCAATCTGCGGGCTAATAACAAAATGTACTTCACAAAGTAAGTTTACGTTAAATATTACCATGAATCCAACAGATCTAGATTCATGCTAATAGTAGTTACAGTTAATCTTATATTTAATAGGCTTTCTCATCATGTTATTTTTGCTGAAACTACATTCCCTTACCTTTAAGAGTGGAGCAACAATTTAATCATAAACTTCCTACCAAACCTAGTACGAAAAATGTCAATCTAATATTCCTCTACCATTACTTTGGTTGTACCTTCTTCAAGAAAAAAAATCTATACTGAAGCCAAGGCAGGTTGATGGATGTAATGAAAGAGTAAGTTTTATCATGTTTCCTTTCTGTTTTTTTCCGCCTACGCTCTTTTTGCTAGTATCATGGTCAAAACTGAATTCATCGCAAACACCGCCTTCATCAGTTACCATATACACGTGTTTAAAAGCGATTAGGATGACGGTCGGACTGAACGATGCCCTCGGGAAAAAGAAATTTTGATCTATTCGGTTCGTAGATGAATAATGTTTTACTAACATTGAGGACTCTGTCTTAGACGAAGAAAGAGGATGTAGTGGTTCATTATATTATTTTGTCATTGCTAGAGAATGATGTCAAATGACGATATGGTCGGCGAATCTAACTTACCGCTTTTTGTTTCTCTTTTCCTTGACGCTATTTTTATGAGTAAACACATTTTTATTGGATTTCATTTCAAAATAAATATCGATACACCCATATCAACAAATCAAACAAGAAGGAAAACAACCTCATACAATCATAGTATATATATATATATATATATATATATATATTATGAAAACTGATACTTGCATACATGCACACATATTCTCATTCTCCAACTCTCTCCCATATTTTTTTTAAAAACAAGTTCACACCTAGTTACCAATAATGCATATAGCATTTCCATTGATTTGAAAGCAGGATAAAAGAGCATTGTAGATTAAATGCCTTGCTCACGGGCATAGCTGCTGCGGCCAGGGATCGAACCCCAGACTTTTTCATGTATAGCCAGGCGCCTGAGACCACTCGGCCACGGCACCTCCATATACCCTCTCACGCACCCCCCCCCCACACACACACACTACAGAGAGTCACATTAATATTGCATATTACGGCCCGCTTACTCACGGTTTATTTTCTTTACGTTTGCACATATTCGACACTTTCAGTCCTTCAGATGACACCATTACCTCCCACACCAAGAAGTATCAAACACCACAACTACTTTGATGCATAAATAATGTTTTTCATTATGACGTATTCTCATTATTTTGTTGTATACCAGATATTGTACAGAAATATTGTGCTAACTATGAATTTAAAGTTGGGTATGATGCATAAAAAAACATGGGAGACGAAGACCAGTGTGAGACAAGAGCCTGTTAACAGTGGCGTACGGAAGGGGAGCTTGGGGCGCTTGCACAAAGCTCCCCTCTCGAAATTTTTCACGCCAAAAAGAAAAAAAAATGAAAGAAAGAAAAATGAAATCTGATGAATAATTTGTCAAAATCTGAAATTGAAAGATTTGATAGTAGATTTAGCTTTTTGTTGTTGTTTTTAGAGCTATCTGAATTGTCAGAAAGATCTAACGACGCGACGTTTATCAAAAAACGAATTTATATTTCTTCAAATGCTTTCACGGATTGTTTGCTTTGTTTCAATATAATGGGAAAAAACGTCGAAAGGTAATATTAGTTCGATTTAACAAAACTATATTGAACCCCCCCCCCCCCTTACAGGAAGTGATTAGGAATCGAAGTGCGGCACTCGTCCATCAGGAAGTTGAAATTTCATTTTGCTGTTTGCAAAAGGTTTTTATATTAACTATATAATGATCAACTGCTGGAAAATAGTTGTCTCATTATCCATATCTATTTCAGTAGAATCAGTCAACCTACAAATACGGGAATGACATTATGGCGATTGTACGATAAAACTACATCAAATCGTTTTTTTTCACAATGTTCCAAAATTCATATTTAGATTTTTTTAAAATAGTAATAACACTGATCTGCTTTAATAATTGATTACTGTTGTTTACACAAATAATTATGTCGCCGCCATCATGATCATCCTGTTCACATTTATATTAGGATTAATAAGTATCAATAAACATCAACACGCGTCATTAAGCGTTTGCTGATGAATGGGAATCCGACCTATCTTGCCTTATCCAAGACGTTTGTAATGCCGCGCGTTAGTTTACAAGCAGCTTTGTGAAAACGCCACTTATTCGAGGTTACGATACATTTATCGAATCATGGCCAGCTTTCAATGATATTACGATGAAATGAAACGACTTCCTTAGTAAACAGGTATTACCTATACTTTAATAACAACATTTCCCTGGCGAGCTTGAGCTCTTAGAACCAATATCCGAAGAAAGGCATATTGCATCTTTTTATGCTGGGTGAATCCCACGGATGCAAGGCTGTTATGAAATAACGGTTCTTCAATAAAGTTGGGAAGAAGCGTGTGAGGCAAAGCGACTTCATAAAAGATAAACAGTGAACGAAATTGCCTGAATTCACCAAGGAGGTTTGGAGATATGAGACAATGTTTGATGGCGTTTCTTCGAAAAATTGTCAACATCTCTCTGACGTTTATCGTAGCAATATATAGAACTCAAGGTCATGGTCATTGCCGGGGGTTTGTTTGACGCATGCGCTCTAGCCCGGAAACAGGTACCGTACCTGAGTACGTATTTAACTCTATGACCTGAACTTACTTTACCAATAGTTGTTTCACATGAACTTAATGTTGGACTCTCCAGTGGCGCCACGGGGGGGGGTGTCAGGAGGTGACCGCCTCTCTCCCATGATGTTTAATAGGGCCTAATGAACAAAGAAACAAAGGGGAGAACAGCAAAACACTCTAGATCCAACCCCTGTATGACTTCTATTCCCCCTTTTTTTCCTTATCAGCTTTCTCTGTTTCTTCCTTTCTCTTATTGTTCCCCTTCTTCTTATTCTTCTTCTTTTTCTTCTTCTTATTTTTTTTTCTATTTTTTCTTTTTCTTCTTCTTCCTTCTCTTTTTCATCTGATCTCTGTCAGTTCTTCGTATCGCCAATTTACCCCTCAGAGGCAGTCATGGAGAAAAGTGTGAAAAGCGTTCACACCCAGCTTCGTGTGTATCAATTTCGCCAATCTCGAAATAGAATACCTTGGGGCGGTTTACGAGAACATTCAATTCATTATTGAGGACTCTGTCTTAGAATTGAAAATGAGAATCCATTTTACAGTTTATTGCACATAACCGGCCGAAGACATATTAAAGGTATTGCAGAAGAACATTAAGGAAGAAGTCGTCGAATATTGCCAAAAGATTATATTTCTTCTCATTCTGCAAAATTGAATCATCTGCTGATTTTCTTTTCAGAATGTATTTCGGTGCGTGTGTACTCGACCATATTGAGATTGCCTTTGCGGTTTGCCTGATTTTGTAAATGATGTCAAAACAAATCATAGCATTATCATCTTTTGTTTTTGAAGGTGTAGGTTTCTTGAAGTCATCTGTATATTTAAGCATAATTATGTAATAGTAAGATTCTTCTCTTCAGTCCCAAATTCATGCCTTTCGGAAAGTTTAAGTCTACCCAAGAGAAAGGTTTTTTTGAATACATAGAAAAAATCTAACTAGCATAACGCTGACAATTTCATCAAAATCGGATGTAAGATAAGAAAATTTTGACATATTAAAGTTTCGTTTATTTTTCACAAAACAGTGATATGCACAATTCAGAGACATACAAATGAGACAATCGATGATGTCCCTCACTCACTATTTCTTTTGTTTTTATTGTTTGAATTATACAATATTTCATTTTTTACAGATTTGACAATAGGGACCAACTTTTCTGAACCATATAGTATTAAACAATGCTAATTCCACATGCTCAGGGAGAAATTAATAATTGTTTCACTTGACAATGAGGAGGGAAAAATATACTATTTCATAATAATAACATGTACAAAAGAAATAGTGAGTGGATGACGTCATCGGTCTCCTCATTTGCATATATACCGACCAGGATGTGCATATAAATGTTTTGTGAAGTTATCATAACTTTCTTATTTTACATCCAATTTTGATGAAATAATCGGTGTTATGCTTGTTAGATTTTTTCTCTTTTCATTCAAATCATTAAATAGTCAAATCGTTAAACAGTTTGTATTTTGTATTTTTGACGTTGATTGTTTTTTTGATGATATATTTTATAGTTATCTTGACATGCATTTTAAACTGCAGGGTGCCTTTGTAAAGCAGTTTTAAGAACTGAACAGGCCTACCCTGCAGTATAAAATAAATAAAACAAAATAAATAAATAAATAAAATCAATTTTTTGTTGGGGTGGACTTGTCTTTTAATCTACATGTATTTATGTGCACAGCTCTCTTTCATTATTACGCACTCATTTTAGACACTTGATTTGTATATTATAGTAATTTTCAGATTCGACTCTACACTTACAAATGACTTCATCTTTCTCCTGCATGGAAGGGCATCTTAATTAGCCATTTGGTGGAATAAGCTCATGTGCATTCAAGTTTCTAATTTTAGAAATCCGCTCATCTCCATGACCTGAGAAGGTTATTGATTCCCCGTATAAAGCCGAAGAAGCCGTTCGGCATTTTCCGGGATTTGAGCGCTAAGACGTCAGAAATGTGTTTCAAATTGCTTTTTCAAAGAGGCCGGCCGAACTCTTTGAGGATGTTGCGGATGGGAAGGATCAACGTTTCTTCCCAAATTGTCATTCACTTTGGTATTGTAAAGTGCGATAGTAGTAGTAGTAGTATTAGTGGTAGTAGTAGTGGTACAAGTAGTAGTAGTCTAGTAGTAATAGTAGTAGTAGTAGTAGTAGTAGTAGTAGTAGTAGTAGTATTAGTAGTAGCAGTAGCAGTAGTAGTAGTAGTAGTAGTAGTAGTATAGTAGTAGTAGTAGTAGTAGTAGTAGTAGTAGTAGTAGTAGTAGTAGCAGTAGCAGTATTAGTAGTAGTAGTAGTAGTAGTAGTAGTAGTAGTAGTAGTAGTAGTAGTAGTAGTAGTAGTAGTAGTAGTAGTAGTAGTAGTAGCAGTAGCAGCAGTAGTAGTAGTAGTAGTAGTAGTAGTAGTAGTAATAGTAGTAGTAGTATATAGTATAGTACTAGTACTAGTAGCAGTACTCGTAGTACTTATACTACTACTATATAAGTGGTAGTATATTGTTATCTTTTAACTGATTGCTAAGAAATCATGAATACTTGTAAACAATTAACCAGAGGACTGTCGAATTAAGGTCCTGTCCGATGGCGCTGATAATAAGGATTAATGCCTTACCAAAGGGCGCTAGCGCTCCGAGTGGGAATCGACCCCGGGTCACCATAATCCGAAACCCCGCTCTACCGACTGAGCTATCGCGCCTCTTCATAAAGTATTTGATGTTTATTACGCTTTGCTTTTTATAAGCGATTTCAGACAAATATGAATCTGTTAGGTTGAGGTGGTTCTATGAAGTAAAAAAAAAAAAAGAATGAAAGAGCAATTCTTTATCGTGCATGTTGTAAGAGCATGGATGATGATGGGGGTTACTTACTTGCTTTTGATAAAACAAAAACGAACTCAGGACGTACATGTCCTCTTTGACAAATGGTTCTGATTTTTATCTCTTCTATTACTACTACTACTTCTTCTTCTTTTCTACTGCTACTACTGCTACTACTACTACTATACTACTCCCCAACTCCTACTTATACACAACCACATACATTTCCCCCTTTTCGAGTGTAAAGATTTATTGCTTGAAAATTATTCGAATGCTATTACGACAAGTAGTTTCAAAGCCCTTGAATAAGTATTGCAGAAAAAGATTTCTTAGAAATAAAACGTACATACATTTCCCCCTTTTCGAGTGTAGAGATTTATTGCTTGAAAATTATTCGAATGCTATTACAAGAAAAGTAATTTAAGAGCCCTTGAATAAGTATTGCAGAAAAAGACTTCTTAGAAATAAAGCGACTTACATTCATTAAGCGTATCAGAAAGTGAGATCAATCATTTCATATCAAATTCTCAGATTCATCGCCGCGAAATGGGAAACCGTGATATGCCTGAAGGCATGACTACAATCGGTTTATTTCCAATTCGTCTAATGCCAATTCGTCTAATTGTCAACTCGTCTACTACAATTTGGTTTATCATCAGTTCGTCTACTCACAACATGATCTACTTTCATTTAGTCTAATGCCATTCCGTCTAATATCCATTTTGTCCAATAGCCATTTAGTCCATAGGTCTAATTAAACTTAAGTATTAATTGTGCAAAATGAATGAGTAGAAAATGGGTATAGACCAACTGGTTATTAGACGAAATGGGGATTAGACGAAATGATGATTGGACCAAATGGTTATCAGACCGAATGGTTGTTTGACGAAAATGTGGTTTGACGGAATAGCATTAGACTAAATGAAAGTAGCCCATGTGGTGAGTGGACGAGCTGGCAGTGGATGAATTAGCAATTTACCACTCCTATCACTGTCTATCCAAACATTTCGCAAATGTCAAGATCCCATCGCAGTGAAGGTCTGCGATTATGTCATCACAAGTCATAATAACTAAGTAATGCGCCATTATAGGGTCAGGGCGACCCCCACCCCCATGATTTTCAAATAAAACGAAAATGAAACTAAGGAAAACAAATGAAAATCCAATTGCAATTGCTCTAAATAATTTGAAATGCTTCGATTTTTGGGTTTTTTTGCCCATTTGATCCGTGGGCCCGGCAGACACTGTGCATCGCTAGATCGACGTAGCTTTATCTCTTAAATCGTTGAACGCCAAGCAGGGGAGCGTTTCATCAATATTTCCATCCGACAAGTTGTCAGATCTGACATCTTTCCACGATTTTGATTGGCTGAGAGGCACTGTTCCTATGGTAACTGTCGGATAAAATGGGACTTGTCGGATAAAACGTCCGACAAGTCCTTTCATGAAACGCCCCCCAGGTTACACTGAAAAATATTGGGTAATTACATGTATGTGTCAAACAAACATTGGGCATTTCTTTTGGTCATTTTTATTCATCCCGTGTGATGAAAATTTTGCCCATTCTAAAGTAATTGCTGCTTATTTTTTAACCTTAATGGACAATATGCTTCCCGCATTGGGTAAAATACTGTCCCAAACTGGTTGGACACATTATTACCCTTGTGGTGGTAAAACATTTTCTCAATATTTTTACAGCAACTCCCACATATCAATATCTTTTGGCCTGACGCTGCCAGGGTTTGAAATCCCGACCTCCCGGTTGCGAGACGGACGCTCTATACCAACATACCGGAAATCAAGATAATAAGGAAAATAAAAACGAGAAACAAGAGGAATGGATGAAATAAGACAGAATAAAGAAGTTTATTGAAAATACGACCGAGAGTTACATTGTATGCATCTGTATAATTTCTGTGAATAAAACATGACGTCACAATTATGTCGCCTTGTATCCCTCGACCAATACATCATCCCTGCAATGACCATGATACCATGGATCTATGTTGGAACTCCACAAGTGACATGCAGACTGTCGCACAAAAAAATATGATGAAATGTTGTTGCCATGGTGATGTCTATTATTGAAGGATTAATATTCCGGGAGGAACGAGGGCGTTTTTTTTTCCTTCGTCCTCGCATGCAGACCGAGGTTATTATCACGTTGGAACGTCCTAAATTACTGTCAATTATGACATTATGACAAGATACATAATAATAAAAAGAAAAACGGTTCATTCCTTCCTAATCATGTAGGCTTACTTTTTATCAACATTCTGAAGTCTACTTCGGTTATTAGTCAAAGTTACTTTAGTTCGCATTCGTTCTCATTGTTTATACCTTTTAATTCTTATGCATTATTCCGATTGATGTTGTACTTTTTACTTTTATTTTTTTTTGTGCTTTGTGATCGGAAAATGAATAAATCTAAATCTACTTTCTCTCGAGGCAAACTAAGTTATTGAAAGCGAAAAATATCATTGTTTTTGTCCTAAACACTGGAAACTTCAAGTTTAAATAACCTCATAACAAAAATGTAGGTGTACAAACAGGTTATCAAGATACGCCATAAATCATTTTAAATTACATGTATTGTTCAAGTTCATTCCATTAAAATGCAAAATACGGTTTCATTATTGTATAAAAATAAAGTTGGAATTGTTATGGGTAAATCATTATGAAAGTATTTTTACATTTATTTTCAGCCACGCCGCTGTGACCACGCGCAACTTTGAAAACAGGCGTTGTGTGTCCTGAATTCTTCGTTGTCCAAGTACCACCATAAAAAACAGCTTTTACAAATAGATTCAAAGGGAAATTTATTACACTAATGATCGTTCAAATGATGTCTTTAGCGTTTATTAGTAACAAGCAGTCCAGACCGAGAGCTTGCTTTAAATGTCAGAATTGACGATTACCGGTCCATATTTTCGGGTTCAATGCACGGTTTATCTTCGGGATTTTTTTTTCACTAATCATTTCTTGGTAGGGTCCATGATTACACCAACAACCTCTTTTATAAGATTGTTTTTCAAATCTTTTTGGTTCTTTTCGCTTGCACTCTCTTCATTGTATTGTTTTCGTCTTATCCTTACTTTGATGACGATGTGAAAATGGTAACGATGAGGATATTCCTTTGAAAATGGCAATTGATATTGATAATTCTAATAAGAGCAATGGTAATTACAATATGTTCCAGACTTATTTGCCATTTTTTTAATTTTTATTTTACACCGGTGCTAAATTGACAGTGCTAGTTTAACACCTCGGTAGGGTGTAATTTCAACACCTCATGGTGTGGTCCTCTGTTGACTCCAACTAGTGTTAGTTTTAACACTACAGTTTTAAAGTTTATAGGACAATGTATTCTACTAAATTTGGAATCATGGTCACTAGTGAGAGTTTAAAAGATAGATTAAAATAATTACAGTAAACACTGATGTCATTGCTAGTATAATCTGATATGATGTAGTTACATTAAATATACATTGTGAAATCATGAAATCTAAGCAGAGAAAAGGTGTCATTTTATTGGATTCTATATTAACGAATTCACTTGGGAATCATTACGAAAAATAGCATTTATCTTTCAGGCCAAACCTGAATATAACAAAAAATGGGACAAATTTTGCATCATTTTCGATGTGTTAAAAGAATTACAGTCCAAAAGTTGAACAAAAGTTAGAATATCACTACTTAACCATTTATATTTAGACGTAATTTGACTAATCCAAACAGACAGTGTGGAGACTAGAACCGTTGGTTCTGTGTACGAATAACCCAATTGAGCAGCTTGTTGCGAAGATTACAAAACCCCTCAAGAATGACCAAGAAACATCTTACACCCCAAGCAATCTTAAATGAAGCAATCGCTCAAAATCATTGTTCGATTTTCCAATTCTCATTTCGAGTGCCCTAAGCCTAGCTTCAACATTCTACAAAAGCGCTGATGTCTGAAACAGAGATTACCCCTTTTCGCCGCTTCTGGAAACATCTTCAAGATAAAGATTGGAAGATCTGATAACCCACAAAACTGAATCTTTTTCCTTTTTGAATAAAGAGAAATAACTTATGAAAGCGTATTAGCTACTTCGTTATCTTAAATAATGAAATACAACATGCTTTCATATCCTGTAGATATATAACCAAAAAGCATGCAATTCGAGGTAATGATAGTGAGAACTCGGCCACAAGAAGATGAAAAGGTGATAATATAGACGATTATGTTGCATTTTTACCGTTTTATAAATCATTGTGGATAATCGGCTCGGTGTGAAAATGGCAGAGGTAAAAAGGGCAGAGGTAAAAATGGCAGAGGTAAAAATGGCAAAGGTAAAAATGGCAGAGCTAAAAATGGCAAAGGTAAACATGGCAGAGGTAAAATGGCTGAGGTAAAATGATAACATTTGAGTTGGTATTTCTTATTTTTTTCTGAACTTAGATGCACGACCTTTTCATGTCAAATCGCTCTTCTAATATTCGAATTTGAAGAAAACTTTGGATCCCAAATATTGTACTTAATTGCTAACAGGGGAAATTCACACTGACTTAAAGTTTAATAAAAAATTATATTGGTGAAATTTTTATGGAATCCATTTTACATGTTAATTGGAACTTCATTTGCGAGCAGTTTTCCCCATATATGGTGCAATAAAAAATATCAATGAAACGTCAATTTAAAAGAAAAAAAAGATAATAGTTTGAATTGTACCTAGGTATATTTACATACAAATCATTTAACATCTGCTCCTGAAAGACTTTTTTTAGCAATCATGAACCACTGATTAAAAATTTAAAAAGTAATACGAGGCAGCTAATCGTATATAACGTCACAGATCAATAACTCAAACTTCTAATAACTTTTTTAATCTTTGATGGGTTTTCCGTAAACCTTCACCAATATTTTGTCTGCTATTTTTACAGTAAACCATTTGTCAAGGTGAATTTCCCCTTCAAAACGGGTCGATAGAATGGTACCTAAGAAAAGCCTATAAATTTGAAATAAAATCCTTGATTCGCTACACATTTCCAAATTCATGCGGTAACTGTTACCATAGAAACTAGTTTAGGAACCTGCCATCCACTGGACTAGCTGCAATGAGGAATTGCTCTGAAAAATTAAACACTAATTGCTATTATTATATCATTTACGTATCATATCAAAGTCTATTCAGATCCATTATGATGTTGAAATATGAAAAAAATACTTTTATTACAGAAAGTTTTGTTATGTTTCTGTTATCAAAGTAATGCAAGTGGTTCGAAGAAATCCCGAACTTGTCTTTTCAGTGTGTTAATGGTAGCGCACATTTGGTGTTTACATTAAAAATCGTTTTGGTATGTATGTGATTAAGTGCTGTTCTACTCTACGAAATGGCCAAGGTAAATCCTTTCATCACTCACTAATTGAAATCATTTTGGCATGAAAATGTTTGAGTTTAATCATATCAACGATAAAGTATAGAGCTGACCTAAAATGAATAAAAAATCTAAAAAATATATTTTCAGTTCATAATGCTCATTCCGTCGATAGGATTCCATTCAAGGCCAATAATTATGACTGATATTAACTGAAACGGCTCTGTCTTTTCCTTGTTGATGTAGCATGAAATGATCTTTACCTCAGTCGTTTTTACCTCTGCCATTGTTACCTCTGCCATTTTTGCCTCTGCCATTTTTGCCTCTGCCATTATTACCTCTGCCATTTTTACCTCTGCCATTTTTACCTGGCACCGCAACCTTTACCTCAGTCGTTTTTAACTCTGCCATTTTTACCTCTGCCATTGTTACCTCTGCCATTTTTACCTCTGCCATTTTTACCTCTGCCATTTTTACCTCTGCCATTTTTACCTCTGCCATTTTTACCTGGCACCGCAACCCCCCCCCCCCCCCCTTCTCTCTTCTTTCTCATTCACTTTCCCCACCACAATTTTTACATTTCACATACACTCTCTTTCTATATTTCTTTATTGTCTATTTTTCTCTCGGTCTGTATCCTCTTTCTCCCTCCATAATTCTCTACAAACGTATTCCGCCAACCAAAGCACACATGAACAAGAACACCTTATAGTCGATTTGACAGTCCCGTAGGCTCAAAGATGCAGGGGATTAAAGTGATTGGTTAACATTGGTTTCACTTTTAAACAATCTGAGCGAGAAGGTCACACTTGTCACCTGTGTCTGTGATATGTTACAAAAATGAAGCCCAGAAAAAAATTGCGTTCGAAAATAATTTAGTGCTTAAAAAAATAGAAATGTAAAGTGACCGGAAACACCATCTTAATTTCATCCCATACACTTATGTATACTATTTAGGCGTCTTATAGACGCCTATTTACAAAATCGGGGTTTGCCATGTAGTTTTAGCTTTTCATTCTCTGTTTTCCAATCCAAGATGATGCCATTTTGAAAAATTGACTTCTCAGTCCTTTTTCCCAGAATCATGAATAATATCTCTTTTCGTGAGTTATTTGTTATGTTGATTCCATTTCTGTTAATAATTTTGTAATATAGGATCATCTTCAGATCAAATCCAACATGTTCAAGATGACCGCTAAACACCATATTGAAAAAACTACTCCCCGAGACTGTTGAATTTTGAAGAAGTACTCTCCCTAATAGCGTAAATGTTGTCCTGTCTATAGGTTACGATTATGTATCGCAGCTCATGTAAGGGGATTTCAGTAAGAATGATTATTTTCTTTTAATCACTGCATTTTTAGTTCGTTCGAGGTCAAGTCATATCTATGGTTGATTTTGTCATTAACCGCTCACTTAAACCATTCAAGGTTTGTGGCTATGATCTATTTCCTTTTTTATGTCTAACCATACTTTTCTAGGGAAAGGACTTCAAAGTATTATTTTAATTAAAAGGTGATTTCCCCGTATTTGTCAGAAAATTGGTTAACTTATTACCTTTATTCATAATTACTTGAAAACCAAAATTAACCAAATTTAACTTTAAAGTAAACCAATCAAAGAGCCTGTATGTCTTGTACAACTGCAAATAGCAAATTTTCAAATCAGTGGAAACATGAATCAGTTCCCATTTGGTGAAAATGAGACTTTCTTATTCAACTACTCAGAAAAGGGGAAATGGGAACGTGGCATCATCAGCTGACTAAATATTGGTTTCTTCAATTCAATTAAATATGATGGAGCGTGTTTTGCCGGCATGCGAAATATTAAGAAGAGGTCAATAATAAATATTTATGTGCATGATGTCTCATTAATAAGCCGACGCCTCTAGGACTTGGTAAAATTTGGAGAAATCTGAGAAGGCGAGTTAGGTCCGACGCCAGTAATTCTTTGACTAGATTTAAAATATGCAGTTGCACGAAACGCAATACGGACGCACGGACAATCGTACGGACGCCCACGCGACTGATATTACCGCCAGAGTATTGAATAATGTTTTCCCTTGCAATTCAGTTTTCACCGTTATAGGTTGCACAGGCCAATCAACAACAAGAAGTCAAACGATATTCATTCGAGCCAATTCGCATATATACAGTGCGTATCAAAAAAAAATTACACTTATAAAAAGTCCTGTAAAATTATACATTTGTAATATCCTGAAGATTTTTTGACATTTTAACATTGGTACAGATCCATTTAAGCAAATGACGATATAACTGTCGAAAAATATTTCCGCTTGAGTGAGCACCACTTACTTTTGAAAAGTTAGTGAAAAATGATTTGCGCAGAACTTTGATATAGTTATGTGAATAAAAGTAGACCTTAATCATGAGGAACACATGGAATTTAGCTAGTGAAATTGATTTGAAGATATCTTTTACCTTTTGTTAGCTTTTTTCCTTGCCAAAGAACACTTCGAAGTGTGCCATTGCACCCCACCCCACTCCCCCACACACTGAGGCCATCGTGACGATATTTGCTTTACACTGAGCTGTGATTTTCATGAAATGGCTTGGGCCGCTGATTTTCATTTTGTCAATCATTGTCAAGCTTGGGAAAAGTGTAGAGAAACAAGTATTAAATGAAAAATGAAATGTAAACCCACTTGAAATGATAAAAACTTATTGAAAACATGTTGGAGATGTCTGATATAAGTTTTTGTTTAGATTTAGTTATATCCTGAGATCAAGATGGCACAAAAAGGGTAAGGTTGTGCTTAATGAGTGTTAAAATTTAATTTAGGTTTGCAAAATTGTTACAGAATGCTTGCATGTATCTGTTTTACTTCAATTGACTCAAAGTGCAAGGAAAATGTATGAGAAATGTTTCGCAGGATAAGTTTGATTTCGCCCTGTCCCCTTGGCACAGCGTGAAAACAAGCTTTTCTGCGCAAAAAAAAATTCTGCGAGCTTTACAAACATGGACAGTGCTCATTAAGTGTAACATTCTGTCAAAATTTTTACTTTCATTGGATAGATGAGACCCAAACCCAAGAATATATGTGAAAAAATTACCAACAATAATTTATATTTTTTAATTCCCAGGGCTTTTTCAAAGTGTAAACTTTTTTTGGATACGCACTGTATATATATATATATATATATATATATATATATATATATATATATATATAGAGCTGATTGACAGAAACTATGAATATGATTGTCCCTCTAACGATGACTCTATGGAGGGTGAATACTGAACTTCTTTTTTTTTTCAAATTGGGAAGAAATGTCACCAACTTTTGAACTATATATGACTGGTAGAAGGATTAGGGCTATTTTACTGTTTCAGATCTATGATGAATTAGATCCCATGAGATGTCTTCATAAATAATGATAATACCAACATGCTTATATAGCGAATATCATTGCCAAATGCGTCCCTATGCGCTTAATTGGATATTATTACCCTGGATTTAGCCTCGCAGCCTTTTACAGCGCGATGTAATTTCAAGGAATAAATCCTGCCAGGTACCCATTTACCTCACCTGGGTCGAGTGCAGCACAATGTGGATGAATTTCTTGCTGAAGGAAATTACACCATGGCTGGGATTCGAACCCACGACCCTCTCTTTCAAAGTCCACTGGGACACATTGCTCCAAATGCCGATTCATTTTTAGGATGAGTCGGTCGAATGACCCTTTTCTGGTTAGATTACGGATTGTCAGATATATATCCTATCCACTGGTAATATAACATTTAACTCCGAATTTCATCCTTATTTTTTTTATGATTTTTTTTAAGTGCCAGGTTAATACACGTCCTATGGGAAATGTTTTGTGCTCGTGAGACCTATATGGCCATTATTCTCGCTCACACATTCATCACAGCTATTATTATGACATGATTGTATGAGGGCGTTTTCTCTTTCTTGGGGAAAGTAGAACTAATGCAAATGGGTTTTGAAATAGCTCCTTCACCTTTCGCATTTGTTTTTTAGTTTGTGTGCTCTTGTTTTGTTTATATTTTGTTTGATGTTTTTTGTTTTATAATGTAAAAACATTTTATTCAGATTGTTGTATCCTTTTAAACTTTAAGAATAATCGAAGAGTTATAAAATACATTACCCGGATTATCCTAATTTGAAGAGATAAGAGTGATTTTCAAAGCATATGTCTTCTCATGATTCGATTTTTTTTTATATAGTTATATTGGTTGTATAAAAGATAGTCAATCAATTATGTAAAACATTTCTTTTGTGAAAAAACCTGGCGATGTACAATTCATGAAGTTATTAAGTTTCTATCTACTTATCCCTCGGTTATTTTGAATTTTGAATAAAGGCATAAATGTTTTAACAGGGAGAGAGAGGGAGAGCAATACATTACGATACCTTTGTGTGTCCTTTTCTGTTTCTGAAAGCCGGAGCATTGTAACATTTTACGATACTTCTTGTCGAGTATTGGTCTAGTAGAATTTATAAATCTTAGAAAAAAAGATGGTTACTGTTTTGTTTTATCTTTCTTCACGATGTTTAATTGTTGTTTAATATTTTATTGCATCCTCTCTCGGTTATTATTTCCTTTATTACGGCCTTTTATCGATAAATATTACGTAGCGGCAGCAAAAATTTACGCCTGGTAATTATTTCACATCGCATCCTTGTGGAGAGGATCCAAACTAAATTTAAATAGGATGAGAAAATTGAGGTTCCGACATCATTTGACTTCTTAGTTTTAAGTTTCATCCATGTAATTTAATAATTTTGTGTGAAATAATTATTCCCTTTATTTGTTATTTTGAGTGAAACTAAAGGAAAGAAAATTCTTTAGATCAGGCAAATATCTAATTTTATATCGAGAAAATTCCGTGTGAATGAAGTTATTATAAGAGTAAGGGAAGGAACAGCCGGTGTGGTCTTTTTTTATGGGGGGTGTTTTGTGTTTCTAGTAAACTAATCCAATCTAGAGGTTGTGTTTTTTTTTTACATTTTGAATGGCAATAAAAAATGTCTTCGTCCAACATGCCGGGCATGCCGACAAAGTCATTACTCTGGACTGTCAGCTTTTACACGCACCGAGTTTGCACTGGCTAACTGTAAGTTTAGTCTGTTAAGTAGCATTTTTTTAATCAATATGACCATTGCATGTAGTTTCCAAACTAAAATGGGATTAAGATAATTATCTTGACTTCGTCTCTATTATATAACTCTCTACTAGAATATTTGAAAGATATGTCACCTGACACATATGCTCTACCCTAGTCAAATTGTGACAAGACTTACAACGCAATACCCCCCCCACACACACACACACACACACAACCTTATACACCTGAAATGATGGGTCTACGAAACAGAGAAGTTAAAGAAGAAAATTCCCGACGTAAGAATAATACAACATGCATTGGCACTATATTAAAACAGTGTTAATTGACAGTGATAATACTGCAGTATATCACCTGTGAAGAGTTGGAACAGTATTGCAATTGTGTCTAGTTAGATCAAGTTAGGAAACATTAATGCAGTATAATTGCAGAAAATAAAAGTATTATCGAAGGACAAGGTATTGAATTCGAATCCTTTTATTTCAACCTTTCCTGTACAATAATGACTAGGATCTCGGATTGACCTATCGGAAGAAAGTCTTCTGTATTAACTTTTGACAGTTTGACAGGAAATGTCTTCTCCCGACAACGTAATACCTTAATATCGCATCCTAGAAGGGTTACATTAATGTACTGCCTTGGCTCACATGAATTCCCAACCCTCATAGGTCGATGATGATCGATGGGGTAATCCAATTGGGATTCTTTTTCAATCAATTCTCAAGGTCGAGATAGCCCCGACCCGGAGAATTCAATGCTCACCTTGAATTTGAATTGTGAAGATAGAGAAAGAGAGTGAGAGAGCAAGAGAGCGTGAGAAAGGGGAGGAGTGTGTGTGAGAGAGATGGGGTATGACAAGAGTGACGGGGTCAAGAAGAATTGAGGGTTTTTTAATAAAAAAAAATGGGAGGCAAATGGAATTTCATGCGATCCGCCTGGCCAGCAAAGCGGTCTAGGCGAAAATGCAAGAGAAGGAGAATACAATGACCTTTCATCAATTACTTGGAGGGTTCAGTTTATTGACAGTACTACAACTCTGTCCCCAAATCGCAAACTACTTCCATTAAAGTTTGGTAATATCAATTCTGTATTTTGTTAAACATTGTTGCCTGAGGTAATTCTCTTTTTTTCTTCTTTTTTTGTAGTTGGTTGGTCCGATCGAAAGAGGGCGTAAAACGAATATTCTCCTCATGGACCTCCTGTTCACCCTCTTGATACATTGCAATATTGTTTTAAGAAGTCCCTCGTAGGTATATGGATCCATGTTTGCATGGCGACAGGTAGACAGGAATATATCGTCTTGGAATAATTTTTCTTTAGACCAAGGATGTGGTGGGAGAATAAAGAGACGGGCGAAGACACAGGAAACGCTAGAAGCAATGCGGGAAATGATACAATTGTCTTCAGGCGGAGGCAAAGAGTGAGAGAGAGAAATGGGTTGGAAGCAGGAAGATGTGGAGGTTGTGGGAGAGAACAACAAAACAGCGTCAAGGACAGAGAAAAAACAAGAAATATGAAAGAATGGAGGGGAAGTACAAAAATGATGAAGAAGAGCAAGATAACAGCAACAACAAGAATGGGGAGATAAAAACAGGGATGAAAAAAAACGAAGAGGAAGATAAAAGAAGAACAAGAGAAGGAGAGGATAGAAGAAGAGGAAGATCGGGAAGAGGAAGAAGAAGAAAATGAAGAAGTAGAAGAAAAAAAGAAAGAAATGAAAGAAAGAAAGAAAGAAAGAAAGAGAAAGAAAGAAAGAAAGAAAGAAAGAAGGAAGGAAAGAAAGGAAGAGACAAGAGAAGGAGGACTAGAAGTAGAGAAGGAGCAGAAAGAAAAGAGGAAGAAAAAAAAAGAAGAAGAAAGAAGAAAAAAATGCTGAAGAAATGAGAAGAGCAAGAATAGAAGATGTAACCTCGTCAGGTGAGACTGACAAGGCAATTAGATGTCGGAAGTGCGTGTTGATGCGGAGCTAGTTTTCCAACAAATTCGCAAACATCTTTCACACTTGATCTCATCCGACCTTGGTTTGCAGCGCCGTTCGATAAAGTCAACGTTGTCATCACCTTTTATTTCATGAAAATGTAATTTCAAATTGCATTGAACCCTCCCAACTATATAGCTTTTTCCTCGCCCTGAAGAACTGGGTCTTTTTAATTCGAATACGCTGTCGTTCCTTCGTGATTATCATCATAAATCGTAACTGTGGGCCACAGTATATGAGGGGCCAAACAGGGCATTAATATGACAAATATTCAACCATACATCTATATATTCGAGATTTGTCCAATACTTGTATATTTTTAACCAATCAGAACGCAGGAAACTATAATACATCTATATCCCTCTGTCCCGAACCAGGTCGTATGGATACGTGGATGTAAAATGTGGGCGGAATAGTGGCATAAAAAAGTATAGTTGTGATCTGATTGGTTAAAACTATACATGTATTTGCTAGACTGGCATGGATGCATTGACATGATTGATGTATACATGTATAGTTTGGCGGAATAATGGCAGTTTTGGCCCGCTTACTATACAACCATCTGACCATGCGACTAAACAAGCTTGGGTTGGGTCAGTGGGATAGATGTATAGATGTATAGTTTCCTGCGTTCTGATTGGTTAAAACTATACAAATATTGGACAAATCTCAGATAGATGTGTGGTTGCATAGTTCGAATATTAATGGCATGTTTGTCCCCCATAACAGTACAGTATCGCAGCAGAATCAAATTACGATACGTATACAGGACAATCATAGAAATGTTATTTTTTTCATAATGAATGATTGAACGAGTCCTAAAACGGCGTTGCATTGTGTTATGAGATTGTAGGGGATACAAAACAGATGTAGAGTATTAGAAATTGACTCTTAAAATTGATTGATAATATTAACAGACTAATAATCATTATGACGCTATTCAAATTCAATTGTCATGTTTTCAAAACATGAAATACTTTACTTTTTCAAATAAATCATACCATTAAACAATATCATTAATATGGTCCTGGGACCGTCAGATGGTCGTTAGCTCCACATTTCCCTCGAATGCAACTTGATATTTTTCTTTTGATTGGTCGCCCTGCTATTTTCTGCAGGCCCCTACAAGAAACCTTATCGGGTATGAAAACACCGCTTAACAATTCTTAGACGATATTAGTGGAAAAATATTTATACACAGCCAACATAGAAAAAAAAGGTCGAATCATTCTATAGAAGTGATCGTGTGATAGAATTCTGCCTACAGTCGGAAGTAAAAAAAAAGTTCCGTCAAGTTATTACGTTTCATCATAAGCTGTACATGTCTAGCATTTAAAGTGATATCGGATACCAGTGAATGGGGGCTCCTAAAGTGTTGGACTCTAAATTTTTATTCAATTTTAGCTTATTCTTTCAATCGGGGATACATGTGGATTTTAATTGGTTTTACAGCATCCTTTTTTCAACAAATTATATATTCATCAAATGAAATTATTTCAGATGTGGTCAAGTGATATTATCGACATACTTAGCTAGACATGCATGGGACATCCCCAACTCTCGGATGTCCCGGTTATTTGGTTAAAATTTCCCCTTTTGTAGGTCCATATACACACATACACCCACACACACACACACCCTCTCACGCAAGCACACACATCATCACGCCATCACATGGTCCACCCACTTTTTATACGCTACTAGACCTAGACCCCTTCACGCATAATTTTGTCCCCAAATAAAACATTGAATTCCCTGCGTACACGCACTTCAGAGAATATGCCTTTTTTCCTGCAACATAGATGAACAGGTTCAGAGCCCTGACAAGTTTCAATTATTGCCCCCAAGACGATACATAATATTCCTTACAATAGTCATGTTAATCAACGACAACGAATTTTTAAATCTCTCAGGAAAATTATTAAAAATACGAGGAATATATGTATATGTGAGAATAAATGAGATAGACCTGGGGCCGTTTCATAAAGCTGTTCGTAAGTTAAGAGTGACTTTAAGAACGACCGGTGATCCTTTCTTACGCGCTAAACCATCGCCAATGAATATACCATTTACCATAAGAAAGAATTACCAGTTGTTCTTAAAGTCGCTCTTATCTTACGAACAGCTTTATGAACACACAACACTTTAAGAACAGGTGCCTATTTTTTATTTTGCAATAAATTGACATGATCTCTGTATTCAGTTCTTGCATGTAATTGACATGAAAACTGATAAAAAGTGAACACATTTTATTTTCAACATTCCATGACAACAACATGTTTATATTCCGCTCATGTGGTACGGTGAAACTTTTCTCAAAATTTGTCAAATTGCACATAACATTGGCCACAGACTGCGCAACTGCTCCAATCTGGCCGATGCAATTTTTTTTTCGTTTATTTATTTTTTTTCTATCTTTTTACACTGAGAGCTTTCTGCTTTGCATACGAGAGCAACAAAAGAAAATTCAACATTTTTAACTGATGTATTTATCAATTTCTGAACCAATCTCAAAAAGGAGAAAGTCCAATTTCAGCTTAGTATACTTGGAAAGAATTTTTTAATGGTATTCATTATTCATTAGAGTTTATGCTTCATGGAATTGATTGCAAGTGATGTCAAGAAAAAAATGTTAAAGAAAATGAAATTGATCGTAATTCTATTTTTAATTTATTTTTTGATCGAAATCTTCATCTGTTTTTACATCGTTATCCCAACCTTACAACTGATTTCTAACCCTGTATTCAATAAGGACAATTTCGTTCACGACAAACGTTAGATATTTAATTATAGGGATTCTGATTTCAGCCGTTTTTATACAGCATGTCAAGGGGTTGGTTCTTTCACGGCAATGCAAGAGAGCGTGGCGACCGAGCGATAAATTTGCTATTCTTTCCACTAGAATTTTCTTTCCCAATGATACCTTCTTCTTGTATACATTGTTTAAAATGTATTTTTTTATCAAGCATAATGAAGAAAGCGAAAGGATGATTTGCGTTTATCAATGGAATTATGTTGAACAGAATATGTGCATGTATTGTGCTCCTAATGTTGGAGATGAAACTTGCACATGAGCACTCTTGTTTATTCCAGCATGGTTTTTTTTACTACCGTTTCATCATTACTATATTGATGAGTGCTTTTCAATGCTATATGATAGGCAACGTGGATTCAAACCAAATCAAATCGATTTGAATTCTGTCTAGCCCCATCTACTTCATACATGTATGTGTTTATTTCTTTGTGCACATGACTCTAATTGGATGATTAATATCTTCATCAACCGCAAACTACTTGCACTTTCATTCCCCAAGCATATTTATCGCTTGGCCTTTTCTAACTGCAGTAATTACTACTAGACAATAATGTCATTTCAGATTAATCAAATTACTTAAGTGCATGGAAATTACAGGGTAATATTAAGTCTAGCTTTTATCATCTTAATGACAGGTTTTTATAGAATGAAATACAGCTCCTAGGAGATGCAATTGAGCTGTTGAAATGCATTTGTTACCATGGTTACTGAGCTGACATTCCTACTCATGAAAATAATGTTTACATGTATTTTCTTCCATTAAGAGAAGACTTAAATTTCGCTTGATATAATTTTCAAAGTGAAATAAATCCTTATATTAAATTCGGTCATTTTGCTTGAAGGGAAACTTCAGGCTGAAGATATTTATACGTAAAAAACAATTGAGTAAACTTCACAAAGCCGAATGCGTGAAATTTCATATAAATCGGATAACAAATAACGAAGTTATTGAATTTTAAAGACTTGCATTATTCCGGTGAAACAGTTCCAGGCATGTCTGCATGAATATTCATGAGGTGGGCTGATGATGTCACATCCCGACTTTCCTTTTCTTATCTTATTACATGAAACCATAATTGTTCATTTGTTCATAAATGTGTATTGTGTTTCCATTATGATTAAATAAGTTGCAGCAATAAATTCACTTAATCAGTTGTTAATCTAATTGTTTTAGTTCTTGGTAGAACGTTTTTTGAATAAACCTAATTTCATAAAATTCACAGATCAAAATGCTGAAAATTCGATAAAATACATAAGATCAAGTGGGGATATGACATCATCAGCCCACCTAATAAATATTCATGAAGACATCCCTAGAACTGTTTCACCGGAATAATGCCATTCTTTAAAATCTTTGTTATTTGGTATCCAATTTTGATCAATTTTGCTTTGTGAATTTCACTTTATTTACTGATATATTCATATCTTCAACCTGGAGCATCCCTTTAAGAACTAATGTCAAACTACATATTCGCAAGTCTGAACTCTTATAATTTTCGTAAACACTTTATAGGAACCGTTTGCCGGTAGAATAGCTGCGCACTGTTTCAGGTATAATAATTTTGTTTGCTGGGGGAAGGGGGTTGCTCAACTAATCAAAACCCGCAAAGAACCCCACCCTTCTTTTTTCTACTTTAACATCTCTACATATTCCCCGATGACTCGCGTTGACTTTCAATCTATTGCTCAATATTCGAGGTGCAACCCTCATAAGAGTCGTTTCGTTATTCGATCGGACGCAAAATGAAGATTCACTCCGGGGGAGCGTTTCATCAATATTTTCATCCGACAAGTTGTCAGATCTGACATCTTTCCATGATTTTGATTGGCTGAGAGGCACTGTTCCTATGGTAACTGTCGGATAAAATGGGACTTGTCGGATAAACCGTCCGACAAGTCCTTTCATGAAACGCCCCCCCCCCCCCCCGACATGCCAGAGACTCTACTGGCAAAAGTATGACTTCCTCCGTGTTTATTCCAGTTTCATAAGGAGGTTGAGTAAGAATGAATTCAATATAGGATAAAAGGAACATGCCTAGTTTTAGGGTGTGGGATATTGAGTTTTATCGGAAAATTGCACATAACATAGTTTTACCCAGTAAGCCTTCATGATATCTCCCATATCATAAGGAATTTATACTTATTTTAGAGAAAGGGCACGCCTTCATCTGTGAAAGGGACTATACGTACATGATTATGATTGCAGAAAAGGAAAAGAAAATTCTCGAAGAAGACAAATTCAAAAGAACGTGCATCGATTCTCCCGAACGGTCCCGCGGGAATCATTCCGTGGGTGAAAATTGGCTGGGAAAATTGCCACAATATACATAATATAGAGACGCATTCAAAATTATTACAGATGACCAAATATCATATCCTTGTTTTGCACACCAATAACGATTATGACAACGACGTCATCTTGGAAACCAGTTCGTCTGCGTGCCACTGTACGGTACAGTCAATGAACCTGGGGACGATGACCGTCGTTAATGAGTAACATAATTCGAAATCGGGCGTGCCTTTGTCTTGGGCAAGTGATCAAGCACAGAGTGATGTTTGTAACTGAGATACACACCTTAATTAAGCGCCACGAGCAGGTGAATCTGTGCCCTATATAAGGAGCCAGCATTATCATTCCTAGCTGACACCGGTGTATGTGGCAAGCTCGATAATACAAGTAACATTTAGATGTTTTCTATAATGTAGTGCATACACTGTAAAAAAAAATATTGGGTAAATCTAACCAGCACGACGGTAATTATGTGTCCAACCAATTTGGGGCAGTATTTTACCCAATGCGGGAAGCCTATTGTCCAGTAAGGTCAAGAAAATAAGCAGCAATTATTTAAGAGTGGGAAAATCTCTCATCAAACTGGATAAATAAAAATGCCCCAAAAAATGCCCAATGTTGGTTGGACGCATAATTACCCTCATGGAGCATTTTACCCAATATTTTTAGAGTGTATAATAAAGTGTTTTGAAAGATGCGTTAAATTTAGATATTCATTTTGATATGAATAAAGGAATTGAGTAATTTTAATTAATTTGGTGTAATTGTGTGTATGTTATACGACAACCATGATCGTAAAAGGCAATGGATCTTTGTTGATTTAGTTTGATTTGATTTGATTTATTTCTTTACCAACAATATTCACATGTTTACAGGGTATAAAACAAATTGCATAACAGTTACACATGTATAAAAATACGGTGGTAAATGGGACCAGAAAATATCCCAAGTGCTAATCGAGCCTGGCCCCACAAATATTACAAAATGCACATTTAAGAACGAAAAACAAAACAAAACAAACATTTAGGTTGCAATATATTCCTTGTAAAGGGTTATCATCAACAATTTTTAAGTATCTTAAATTGTAAATTGTAAATTTATGAAGACAAATAACTTTTAGATTATTCCTAAAACTTTTTCTTGATTTCTTCAATTTGATTTGAACTAGTACTTTATTCCAGAAATTGCTACCTAGAAAAGAAAGTGAAAAGTGGCCTTGAGTTGTTTTTAGTCTGGGAAGATTTACTTGTTGGCATTTCTTCTGTCTAGTAGGATAATTGTGCCCAATTAGGTTACAATAATCTGCTAAGGAGTGAGGTAGGTTATCAGTACGCAGATCATACATGAAAGTACATACATGTACTGATAGATTATGCAAATCATAAACATTAAGAATCTTAAAATCATTAAATAAAGGGCGAGAATGAGCTTGCCAGTGACTAAAGGTAATTGCTCTTACTGCCATTTTGGGTAGTAAGATATATATATATAGATAGATATATATTCAGGCCGCTCTTGTATTTACTCCCCCACACCTCAATGCCATAAGTGAGATGTGGCTCTATAAAAGCTTTGTATAACAATATCAAAGTAAATTTTGGTACAAAATGTCGTAACCGAAACAAAATTCATATTTTCTTACGTATACTTGAGTTAATCGTTCGTATATATGACCTTTCCATGACAGATGCTTATCAATTGTTATACCTATAAAAGTTGCTTAATCAACTTCTTCCAATTCCTCTCCATCTAGTGTAATATTACCAAGAAACTTAATATCCCTATTCTACTGCTAATTAACATAAATTTTGTTTTCAGATAGTTGATGATAAGCTTATTAGCAACAAACCACTTTTGCACTTTATTCATATTAGTATTTATTTCATTGGTATCGATCTCATCCTCTCCAATTGGAAAGGTGTTGAAAAGATTAGAGTCGTCAGCAAATAATTTATAAAAAAAATTGAAACGGATGGAAGATCATTTATGTATAATAAAAACAACATAGGCCCTAATACTGAGCCTTTAGGGACACCACATCTTATTTCACTTTCTTTGAATATATTTCCCCATGTTGAACAAACTGATATCTGCAAGCAAGAGTTTGTATGTAGTTTTGAAAATCTACCTGAAGTAGATTTAATTTAGTTGAGACTGGGGCCTAATTTAAAAAAACTTGATTTTTTTTTATTTTTGTTTAGTGATTTAGATTTGCTTGACAATATTGCTCTACTTTTAAAATAACGTGTACCACTGATACAGTATGATAAGGTTGGGGGGGTTAGGGGGTGTTTTAAATCCATCTAACAATATTTCCTCCTCCTCCCCTTCCGGGTAGCGATAGTAATCTTTATTTTGCTTGTGATAGAAATTTGCACCAGACGGTTACTGACGTTTTTCTTTGGGGACTTCTTATTTTAACAGTATGTTCACCAAGACCAATTGGCAGTTCCCTCATTTATAGACTGGTTCACATGCAAAGTGCAAAATAAATGGAGTTAACTTACTGCCGGTTAATCGGTTCTTGTCCATGCAATGACACGGATAGCTGATTACAGACTGCATGTATTTTCCACAGTGTGCGAAAATTTTGCAAAATATTGTGGGGGAAAATAACCCCAAAAAAGGCCATTAAAAAGACTACTTGAATCTGTGAAATTAGTAAGTCGAAAATGTTTTATGCATGTTTTTATTACTTATTTAATGGTAATTACCATAATATCCATTGAAATTGTTTTGACCTTGTGGGCAAAAAAGCGTATCATTTATTATTATTTTTTTTTTTGCTGAGTGGCTGATATTCGGTTGGCAAGCAATATCCATCGAGTAACACGCGGTATGTTGATGTGCGCACAAAAAAGTGTTGGTCTTTCCTTTTGGTAAATGTTTAAAAATGTCATAAAAAGCAACTTTGACTACAACGCAAGCCGTAAAAAGGTACGCTTTTAAAAGAAACCCTCCCCCAATATACAAAATTACTTTAAAAGACCTCCTCTTGAAAATCTGTGCACAATTTTACTAATAATGAATATATTTTTACCTCAAAGACATTGAGAGAGAAAATCAGGCCCTAAAGAGCATGACGGACACAGCGAAAGTGAGTTTGGCGAATCATATAGTAAGGATTATGAAAGATTAATTTCCATGGGTTGTAGAATTAATCGAACTGCGGTTACCTTAGAGTGTGAAAGTGGTAGAACAATCGATACTCATCGATATGTGGGGAAATTTAGGGATCATGAAGGAACAGCCTTGATGGAATCTTTTTTTGTGTTTAAATGAACAGAATGCGACATGTATAGTTAATAATAATAATAATAGAGGATACTTTTAAGCGCATAATTACTGGTCTAGTTCTCTATGCGCTTTACAAATTATGAATAAACAGAACATATATATATATATATATATATATATATATATATAATATATATATATATATATATATATATATATATATATATATATATACACAAGAATAAGTAAATGATTCACAATTATTACAATACATGTATAAGCAGGGGTACATAACCAAGTCCAGATCTGGACGTTTGTGAGTGCTTTCCTCTCTGCATCCACCTTTCAAAAACATGGGTGCAGAGATGAAACGATGACACACATCCAAATCCAGACTAAAAACCATATTATTATTAAAGCCTTGAAAATAGGTATGTTTTTAGGGCTCTCTCGAAACTATCAAAACTTCCAATTCCTCTTAATTGGTTAGAGGAATTGGAAGTTATTGGAAGTTAGTTAGAGGGAGTTTTTGTTAGTGGTTATTTTCCCTCCTCAATCTTGCCAATCTCTCTCTTTTCCCTATCTCTTAACATATCTATCTATCTATCAATCTATGTATCTATCTATCTATCTTCATTGATTGAAGCAAAATGTGGTCTTGGTTTATGAAATCCTCAGTGTAATCCTCATTTTCGGTTGTGTGTAAAGCTATTATAAAATCTATTTGGCGATAAGAACTTGTTAGTAATTTAATAATCTAAACCTATAACTCAAGCCCGGATAAGCAGAGTTGTGGGGATTGATTAACTATAATAAAACTTAGTAGAACTCTGAAAAAGAAGATGAGGGAAGATTGAAATTGAAAAAAGAGAACCACTGCTTCTAACATCGTGTGTTGAGCTTGTGAGATTGTCTCTCGTTTCAAGTCTTCACCTCCTTTGATTTCACCAAGAACACCATTGAGGCAAAAATACAATTTTTAATTGAGAGGTGGGGTTAAATAGTTTGCTTGTAAAATGTTTGAGAGAGAAAGTGTAACTGAATTGTTATCGATTGAATAAATTTGTTTTACCGGATCTCTGAAACGGCATTTTATATCCGCCTGTTTTTTTATGTTTCTTTTATAAAGATAGATTTACTGATTTAAGTTTTAGACTACTGCTTTGTATAACTTCTAAGTTCTACACAGTTAGAAAAAAAGAAAAGATTTTACAGAAGAATTTTTAAAGATTTTACAGAAAGAAAAAACCCTAATCATTGTGTAATTGTTATAACAGGAAAGATTTTTTTTACAAAGCAGGTATGTTTTTTGAAAAGGTTAGTCTTATTACAATAAAGTTAAAAGGCTACATAAACCAAATACCAATTTTCTGTAATTTTACGGAAATGCATATAAGATTACACAGCGCTGAAAGATTACAGGTGTTCTAGAGACTCTACTGCATTATTTTTTTTGTAGGAATTTTTCTAGCAGTGTAGCAGGATGTTAGACAAGCGGTGCCAGGATATTTCGATGAGACTGGAGGCACGACGACGTCATTTTTCTCTCAAGTAGAGATTTTCCTTCTTTTCTCACCCCCCCCCCCCCCTTGGAACCACCCTTGGCATGTTTCTTTCATCGTCCCTGATGTTTTTTTTTTCTTTCTTTTTTTAGGTTGAGGTGCCCTCTCATATTTTTCCCGACGGGTGGAGGAGGGGGGGGCAAGATTCCACATTCATCTCACCTTTTTTTGGAAATGGGTAAGAATTTTCAAGCATAAAAAAATTGTGTTTAATTTAGTATCAACATAATTATACCATAATATTCACCTCAATACATTAATTTGTAGATGGATTTATTCCGAAGTTGTCGCATATTACAATGGCACAGTCACGATCCTTTAAGGGGCGACTGCGTGAAATAGTCAACTTTTTTGTACGATCAACCAATTTTATCTCGAATTTCTAACTTATATCAGGGACTGCTGAAGCCCTGATAATATGAGAGCATTACGACTTGTCATATAAACTAAACATAGATACCGAAACCATCTAAGGAGTGATGGCCCATACATGGCCGGACGTCAATTTGCCATAGACTTTGCTCAATTGCGTGGGATTTGTCTTCAATGTGTGAGGTTATATGAGGAATTACACGAAGACGGCACATCCAAGGATTTGTGTTTTAAATATTTACGAAATCAGATCCGATTCTTTCGATGGGGAGATGAGGAAGAGAATAATATCGGACTTCGATTAGGGGGCCCCATACCTGCTTCCCTCGAGTTCGTGTTTATCAAGATAAAGTGTTGAATTGCTTTTGCAACCACTAATACGAATATCCTTTCCGTAACGTACAGAATCTATTGTCAAAAGCCCTTCATGGCAAAGCATTCTTTGTCGAAATTCGGTGATTGAAAACAGCAGTGTCGCTCGTGATGTTTGAAAACGACATGTTAGGAAGTTTTTCGCATTTAATTACTACGGGGAAATTCTCTACAACGCACCGATTACTTGGAAAATGCCATCAAAATCACGATGGAGATCTGAGAGCATTGTCTAGAAATTTGGCGGACCTGGGGCCTGTTGCAGAAAGAGTTGCAATCAATCACAACTCTAAAAATCAAACGTAACTCATTTTCTACCAATCAACAGCGCGCATTTGGGACTTGATTGATTTTTGGGCTTGCGTTTAAACGCAACTCTTTCTGCAACAGGTCCCAGTACGGCAGATCATCCAAAGATTTGCACCGGACGAACATTAATGCAACTATGTCGTTGTCCAGATTCAAGAGATTCCGACGCTATCCCGGTCCACCAACTTTCAACAAAAGCCTCTCAGCTCTCCATTGTGATTGACTAGCATTTTCTAAGGAATCGCTGCGGTGTAGAGAGTTTCCCCCGTAGTTAATGCGAGAAGTTCGGATATCACGACCTCTGACCAGATGAGCACTACTCCAACATGGGTTCCTCTGACCCTTCTCCCGACCTGAATCCGAACGAAACAGCCTATACATCTCTACGAGGATATTAACCTGGGAAGCGGGGGTGCTGGGGATGCTATTCACTCCAAGATTTTCCTAGCGGGTGCTGCGTGTATTCTTTTCCAGAGGCAGCACCCCATGGAGTTCCGGTAGGTGTGACAAAATGGAGTAAAAATGACACACAGCTTTATAAAAAACATTTTCTTTTTTTCTTCTCTTTGGAGGGTCAAATTTATCTGGACCAAAATAACCTTTATTTTATAGTGAAACCTTTTTTCTGCTTGTCAAATTTCTTTGGATCAAAATAACCATCTTTATGTGAAACCCTTTTTTTGGGGGGGGGGTCTTTGAAAGAAAATTGTTCACAGGGCCCTGGTTATAAGGTCGATATAAGGGGAAAGCACACATTGCCGGTTGCTGTTTACCCCGATGTTGGATACGATCCCTTATTCATTTTATTGCAGAGTTTGGTCAAATCTGAATACACGTGGGCTACAACATAGTGCGTATTAATGCTTTTTCAGGCAAGCACGATTCTTTTCACACGGTACCAAATTAAAATCTTAATTTGAATGATGATTCCAGTGAAAAATCATTCTTATGACAAATTTTAGCACATGGTGAAACCAAACTAGAATCACGAACGCTAATTAATGTTCATCATTGACCTACAACTAGTAGGTCCATGATTACAATCACAAATTCAAGTTCTACTCCGGAGGTGAATTTCAATTAAGTTTCACTCAAATTACGGTACGAATTTTACGTCTGAAAGGGTTGAAAGGGTTGACCATCAAAAGGGGGTGGACCTTTCAAGCACTTCCGGAGACAAATTGTCATGCAGTCATCGTAGTTTCTTTTTTTTTGCGATGCAGTGCTTTGATTCGGTTTGGTTGACAAGTCTACAAGGACACAATACTTCCTATGCTCAGGAATTCGAATTCAAATCACAGCTTTCGAGTGAACATGAGAATGGTAAATGATTCTTAAGATGAATTGCAATTATCATCACAATAATGATTTTAATTCTCGTGTCAAAAGGCCCAAACAATTGGTAGTTTCAATGGGCATTCATTCTATGCAAAGACTTGCGACCTCTCTATTACAGTGGTGGAAAGGAATAATGCCTACCAACTCGTTTGTAAGATTCCGAAGATGAATATTGGGGTCATGTACAAGCTGTTTGGGTTGAACACATCATGGAAGGTCACGAATTACAGTCCTGTTCACGTAGACATGATGAATTATACGAATTTTAAGTGAACCTCGTGATTAGAAATGACTGGTTCCAATTTGAGACGTTGTCAAAATCGAAAAATCGGTAAGTATCTGTTTTATATCATAGCTATTCATAAAGCTATTCTCACCCTCCGTGCTAGTAAAACAGGGGCTCTCTTTTTTACACCACGAGTTCTGCAACGATGAGATTAACGAACAAACCATCTGCGCATGCGTCCTCAAGTTCTTTCGACCGTTTTGTGATGAATCCTGAAAAGCACTACATGAATATCAAATTCGGTCACGTCAGACCCGTCGGAAGGAATGGATAATTCCAACACGATTTTTTGTCATAGGCTTTTATATTGATCTGAAAACGGGACATTTTATTAAGGACATTTTGTAATTGTTATCAGAAATATATCTCCCATGACATATTTCGTTAAAAAAATGATAATGCTGGCGCGAAGTTGACTTGAGACTTATGGATATTTTGGGACATGAAAAGGCCATTTTAAGGAATATTTTGAAGGATCATGATACGAAAGTGAAAAATGCAAGCCGGGAGTGCAAGAGGACATATTTTCATACACTGAACCGAAAACAGGATATTTATTGAGCACAATTTTTAATCGTGAAAGTAATTCGTATCTATAATGCGACCGCGAAGCGCCTTCTGAATTCTATAATATAATGAAATAAATTCCCGGAACATGTCTTTTTGAAGAAATAATTCAAGCATGAAGAGCGAGCTGAAATTTGTGAATTATTGACCTGATACAAAAACAAAAAAATATTTTGTTATACACATTTTTTAATCGCTAACATTATTATCTTCGGGACATTTAAAAAAATGAGAGCGCTAATCGCAAATCGATTTATTTGATATATCGACAAGAAAAGGAGACATATTAAGTTTGTTCTCAGAAATTAATGAACAGGATGCGGGTCGAGCGTGAGCTCTTTTTGTAAATAGTGATCACAAAACCGATAATTTCAAAAACAGTTTGTAATCCTGAACATGGTACATAATACCGGGACATATCTGATTGAACAAAATATTGCAAGCGTAAAGCACGAGGTTTGGTATATGGACTTGAAAACAATAAAGCATTTTTATTGCAAGCATTGTGCAATTTTGTATAGCGGAGAGGGCATGTGGCTATTATGTGGACTTCCTAATAATAAATGTTAGCTATATTTATACAAGCAAGCTGAGCAACCAAGTAAGTACATTTACTTCTTTCAACTTAATATAATATAAAGCCTTGGTACTTGAATTGAAGTGAAAAAAAATACTTAAAGCCTAAAATACGGAATACAATTTGGTTGGCTGTTTTCATGCGAGGGAGGGTAGCGACCGAGCAAAAAAACTTTCCCACATTTCGGAACTTCATATTTTTTCTAGCATTGGGAATTGTCATGAAAAGCATGTGCCATAGCCTTAAAAAAGGGATATTCCCGTTACCTGTATGCGAGTGAGTGAAGCGATCAAGCATTCAAGCAAGAACATTTGTAAACTCGATTAGTAAGTCTTATTATTATGTCTTACTATTAATCACTCATTGTAATGTGTTTCGTACTAACATCGTCATCATCATAATCAAAACCATCATCATCATCATTATTGTCACTGCGTCACCATCATCACTACTATCAGCATCATCATTACCTCCACAACCACCATCAGCAGAGGGAGGCATGCATCTATTCTCCCAGCCATCTGTCATGTCTGTGTTTATAGTGAGAAAGTCTTGCGAATGGTCTAAAAGGTGAAAGTCTCCTTAATCACCTCCATTTAGCCCCAGTTGCTATAATGAGCAATTAGTCAGATGAGTTAAGAAAATTGAGGCAATAATTTCTCACCAGTCGATGGCCTACATCCATGATCATATCAATTTACACTTTGACTAAATTCTTGCATGTGAGGACATTGACCCAAGAGAGAAACAAATTTTCCTTTTTTACAGAAGACTACTGGAGAAAACTACTTGAAAAATATAATTCATTGTCAATTCTATTACCCAACACGGTGGACAGGATGTTTCTCAACATTTTGAATGTGTACCATTGATTAGAAAATTGCATTAGGCCTACTCAATGATTTCCTTCCTTGTATGAATAATTGATTTTATTTTGTCTGGTTATCTCACTGTTATTTGTCAACCCATCCTTGGGACATTTTTTTTATTATTTTCATATTTCTCTTTTGGTTGCCATGCATCTTTGATATTTCTCAGCTCCTTGAAATTACTCAGAGCAAGGATTATACTGAGACTTCAAAAGCTTAATATTTTAAGTTCCACAGTCTTCTCTATTAGCTCCATCGTGTTCTTTGTCTTTTTCCTTTGTTTTCTTGTTTTCTTCATTATTTTTTTCGATCAGCGGATTACTCTTTTTTTTTTAAAGAGCAACCCACATTGACCACAAACGTGATAATGCTTTGGAGATAAAAAAGTAATTCCTGTATAATTTCCTTATTTATTTGTTAAGAGTAACAAACTGATGGGATTTTCCCCTGGAGTTCGCGTTTGAATACATTCAATTCCCGCCTGCACAATGGGAAAAATGGTCATATGCGCCGCTTTTCCGACGGCGCGGCGGCGGTGGCAGCACCATCACATTCAAACCTCCCCGAGGAAATGTTTCTTTTTTTTATAATCTTTTTGATTAAACCTGGAACAATTATAAATCCTTATCATGTTAAAAGACACATTAAAAAGAAAATGGATATGAGGGCAATTTCGCGTGTCATAAATATTTTGGCATGCTTTTGTGGTCACATACTAGGTAATAAGATCAAATGCCATTTTGGGTCAATGAACTCTGACCATGTAGGGGTGTCAACATCAATTCCTTTACCAAGGTTAGGAATTTGGATTATCAAGAAAATGTTGAAATTACACGGGTCACATTTTAGTTCACTTTACAAAATAAATTTTGTACTTATATATTAAAATCAATTAATCAAATTATACTAAACAAATTTGGATGAGCTCCATTGATGATGTATGAAATAAAATGCCAACGGCAGGGTTGACTCTGTGACACTGAAATATCAAATAATTCATTTTATTATTTACCTTTTTGAATATGCAATGCAGGTCATGAAGGAGTAATGCCATTCTTGACCAGCATTTGAGCAATGATAAACTTTCTATACAAGCTCCGTGGAATATAATAGCTAATAAGCTTAATCGTTTTTCAATTATAGAATAAAATATTCAAAACCTCAACTTCATTAATCCCCTGATTAGGAATCATATTATTTATGATATCAAATAACCATTTTACACAAGTTTCATCTAATGTAATAAAATACTTTTGAAATAACAAACAAGACAAAAAGTGTTATCTTTTAATTGATCTGAAGTAAGTTTTATGGAATAACAATTTTAAATATTAAAATGATTAAAATATGTTTTCATTTCAACACTGTAGAAAATATTGGGTAAAATTCTAACCAACACAAAGGTAATTACGTGTCCAACCAATTAAGGGCAGTATTCTACCCAATGTGGTAAGTATATTGTCCAGTAAGGTTAATAAAAAAAGCAGCAATTACTTTAGAATGGGCAAAATTTTTATCACACTGGATAAATAAAAATGCCCAAAAAGGAATGTCCAATGTTGGTTGGACACGTAATTACCCTCATGGAGCATTTTTACCCATTACATTTTAGAGTGAAGACATGGTCCAATTTAATTGACTTTATTCACGTTAAATGATCAGCAATACCAACCTTATATCCAAGTTTCATGGGAAAAGGTTGTAATACCATGAGTAATTTTAAAGATGTGAAATTTCAAGAATTTAACTTTGCTTAAGTTTTTAATGTTGACGTTGCCACCACCGCCGTCAGAAAGACGGTACCTACGTCTGGCACATTATTTTGTTTACTACACATAATTTATATATTATTCCAATAGAAATGCGGTATGTGGATAAATATACTTATAATGATTTATTATAATATATGTTTATGTCAAAAGGTGTATTACATGAAAAGTTGGTTACACTTCGTAATTCCGAAGATTCCTTATTCCGAGGTTCGTAATTCCGAAACACGTAAATTGCCCATACCTCGATGTTCGTTAATCCGGAAACGTAAAAGGGTTCGTTAATCCGAACATTTGTGGCGTTATCCCGAAGGTTCGTTAGTCCGAAAACGAAATAAGGTTCGTTTATCATTTCGTTTTCGGACTAACGAACCTCCGGAATTGTGAACCTCATTTCGTTTTCGGATTAACGAACCTTCGGAATTACGAACCTCACTTCGTTTTCGGACTAACGAACCTTCGGAATTACGAACCTCATTTCATTTTCGGAATGACGAGCCTTCGGAATATCCGAACCTTCGGAATAAAGAAGCTTCGGTATTATTACGAATGTATGTGGAAAAAACATCTATCGTGATATTGATGCAACACCGCAATAACACTAATCAGTTGTGAGCCTCCTAATTTTACAAATGTTTCTTTCCTAAGGTCTTCTTGTATTCCTCTCACCACGTCACTGAATGGAGCCTATACACTGTGTTTGTAGTACTCCTTAGATATACTTGTACAAAATAAAAATTTGAAATTGTATTAATCATTATATACCCTTCTTCCTATGGGAATATTATTCACTCTTCTACTCATACATAGCTGTGTTTATTCTAGGAGAAGTACACAAGGAAAATCCTATGGGGTAATTTTGTTAATGGTGTAAAATTTGACCACTCGTTTAACCTCCCACTCAATTTTATTTGAAGAACCACTGGAGGATCAATATATGGGACCGAAGGGAAGAGAAGAGAGAGAGAGAGAACAAAAAATGCGAGACAGTAGGTGAGAGGGAGAGTTCAGTATGAAACGTACATGTATATAGGCATTGCACTCTACTTTTAATGAGAAGAGGGGCAAGACGAGAGTACCAGGGTGTGTTTCACAAAGATTGAAGTATGACTTAGAGTCGCACTTTAATACCGAGTTACGTACGATATGAAAGGGTTGACCGCATTCGTCAGCTCGTGTCATAAAGGTAACGGGAATATCAACATTATCAATAAGATCGCGCGTTGCATATCATGTATGCGTCGGCATTTAAGTGCGACTTAAGTCATACTTAAATCTTTGTGACCCCGCCCTGGTGGGTGTTTCATAAAGCTGTTCGTAAGTTAAGAGTGACTTTAAGAACAACTGGTGATCCTTTCTTCTGGTAAATGATATCCAGCATTAAATGTTCATTGGCTATTATTTAGAACGTAAGAAAGGATAAACCAGTCGTTCTTAAAGTCGCTCTTAACTTACGAACAGCTTTATGAAACGGCCCCCAGGAGTATACTGTCATCTAGAGGAACATTATAAATTATAATTATAAATTGTTTGCTTTATACTGCCGATATATGACTGATGATGGTGGTTTTAGAATTCCGGGAATTGCAGATTATGCGTTGATATGAACCAGAATATGTGACACTTACACCATGTACACTTAACAACAAAAATGACGTGGTCTGAAAATAATATCTTGAACTAACTCATGGCCACTATTTATAAGGGCTGCTAGTCACAGCGTGCAAGTTTCCATACCCAAAGGTCTGGTAGTCAGGTTTGAAAGGGGTCAGCATCCCCTCTCCAAACATTGTTCCTAGGCCCACGGGGGACACTCGTGAGAAGAAGAGTCGCATTTAAAACAAAATCCGTCAAGAAGATCATATTCATATTTTCGACATGAAATCGTAAATTACCCCACGACCACTGCATAGTTTATGAAACATATATATTAAATGAAACAAATTTCATTATGACACAATAAAAGCAATGAAAGAAAAATCCATGTACATCGAACATACAGCGTATTAACAAACTCAAAAAAGATGGATAAATTTCATACAATCTGCATGGCTTAATATACGATTATTTCATGAGGATTTAAAAAGGTGTTTAAAAAACGATGTTCAACCTTCAAGCAACAGCGTTTGAAACTTAACATTAGTGATTTTTTTTTCTACGTAATCTGGTTGATGCTCAAAGGCGGAAAGCAATGTTATGCTAATCTTTTTTTCAGCATTTCATTCGAGTTTACAGTTACCATAAAAAATAATGAACTTCGATGCACCTGTGCCCCCCCCCCCCTCAATTAATAAAATCGCTGTCTCGCTCTCAATCTTTTATGGCTAACTTGAAATTGATAAAGCTCCGGCGGAACATTGTTCAAACATGAATTCATGTTGATGATGCGCTGTAGCAAGCCGGTTAGATTGAATGTCGTTTGTCATAGTCGAATTACATGCGGCGATATGTTGGAGGGCTTTTAGGGAGAATATTGAAATGCCCAACAAAGGAATTTTCTTCTATTGGATTTCAGAATACAGTTTATAGCAATCCTTGAGTAAAGATTATGTAATCCATTAAAGGGACCCCTGAACAACAAGGGACCTGTAATAGACTTCTGTTCAGTCTGCACCTTTAAACCTTTTTGTTACACTCTTAAAAAGGTTCGGCAAGAAATGTCAAATTTTTAACCCAGCCTGGACAATATTATGATATTGTCCACACAAATATTGGTTAAGATCTGTTCAAATTGGGTAATAATAAAACTAATAAATGGGTAATAAATTTGTTCAGTTGGATAATAATTGCCCAATATATATATATATATTTCGTTTGGGGTTAATTTTATGGGTCGGTGTTCGTTTTTTCTACGTATTTGTGGTAGAATACTATAGGATTCACAGTTGGATATTCAATTGGGTATGTTTTGCAAGACTAGAGAGAAATTACTTTCTGGGCAAGGAACCGTGAACTCTTCAGGGCTCAAGCTGTTGAATGTGGCCGTTTAATATTACCTTTAAATTGTTAAATGAAATATCATTCGACAATTTTTAATGGTAGTAGACATGGAATATTACATCATTTGGAAAAAAATGAAATATGAATTGAAATTGAATGATGCATGGGGATAAGATCACCAAAGAATTTGACAGAAATGCGAATATGATCATAATGAACACCTTTTAGACGGGGAATCATTTTTTAAAAAACATTCATTACGCCTTTTCAACTTGAACAAAATAATGATACACCTTGAAGTTATCCTATGAACTTTATGACACCTAAGCTGAGCATGCACTTCCCCCTTTTCTCGTGAACTTTTATTTGAGATGGTTTGGGCAACATAAAGACTTTTAGTAATGTATGAAATTACATCCGTATGGCTTGCTGTAAAAGAAATCGATCAACTATAATTGCATTCGACTACAAAACGTTTTGACACGTGTCTTTGCAGTTCATGTAGAGTCGTGAGGATAGCCAAATTTTGTTCGTTGCTTTTTCCAATTAAATTGTTATGACATCTATATTTTTGGAAGAATGGTCTTCTTTCCCTGCAGCTTTTATTTATTTCTTGTTTTATTTGATTACTTTTTTGTTTTGGTGCCCCCATTAAATCTGCATTCGTTTTGATATTGTACCATTCGCATCACTTTAGCTAACAATTATTTTCTGAAGTAAATGAAGCAAAATTTCCTTCATATAGACTGATTTTTAAAAGTAATTTCTGAGTTTAATTTCCAAATTAAAGCTTTCCGACTTGACCCACCCCCTTCTCTTTCTCTCCCTTTTTTCTTCACTATATTAACCCACTCTTTCTCTCATCTCCCCTCTCTCTCTTACACACACACACACACTCTCTCTCTCTCACTTTCGCTCACTTTCCTTCCTAAGACACTCCGTGCCTCACTCCCATATCTATCCTCACCGCCACGTCAAGTCTAAAGTACTCATCTCGAGGCTTCCCTCTCACGTCCCTGCTTCATGGAAGGGTTACCATGGAAATGCACAGAATGTATGCATCCCCAATCCGGGTCAAAATGATTTTTTGCTGAGTGATATAGCAAATTTGTCAAGACATCGAAGAAACCCACGTCCGTGTAGATGACAGAGGTTTAATAGCGTAAATGCAAGTAACCTAAAAGTATGCACTTTCATTTTCGCAAAATGAGAAGAATAGATGGGGCTGGGCGGTGAGAGGATTCCAGATGCCTTTAGCCATGTTTAAAGTATATCTTCTATCCAAAGTACTTGTACCTGCCTATGTCAATGTACTCTCAATAATGTAAGAGCTTCGATCGAGTAAGGACGATTTTTTTCCCGAGAGTTTACCTGTTTCTGCTCATGAAGTGAGCAGTGGCAGAGTGCTTCAGTTCGAGCGGGGAGACAAAGTGGGAGATGTCATTCAAAAGCCCAGTGTCGTGAAAATATACAATGATATTTTATCTTTATATAAAAAAAGATAAAATGTCATAAAACATGTAAGGGCGAAAATGTGCGCTCCTTTAAAAGAAAATTACAAATTTTCGATACAGGGGGGGGTCGTGGAAATTTTGGGGGGAGGCAGAGCACCCTCCCTTCCTCAAGGCCCAACTCTCATCTGAACGCCAGTGCTTTCCTGGAGATATTAGTTCTGCCCCCGTAATGATCATCAAACATTTCAAGGTTTCCATGACATTACATACTTATTTTCTCAGTGACTGTGTAAATAGGGGAAAGAGGCCTTAAAGTAGATGGCATTTCTGAATAAAAAGAGGGCTGTATACATTCATATACACTCATCTTTAGATCATCGTCCTAATTAATTATTTCTATTTTTTATTATCATTATTATTTATTTGACCTTAAAAAAGACAAATCGTGCAAAAAGCAAATATAAATCAATTTAAATTATCAAAAAAAGTTGAGTTTTCAAAATCACACACAAAAAAAAATCAATGGTTATCCATCGGCATGACGGGCAAGGATTCTCACAAGGAAAGATGCTTTTGCTAGAGGCATGCGAACTCAAACAAACATCCACTGAGAAAATGCTGCACAATCTCATAATTTTCTCATTTTTGCAGTTTCTTGATATTTATCACCTCTCTAATATTGATCACTTGCAAGATAACAGGCAGTGTTTATCAAATGCAGCATTTTGTTTCGACCATCATGATCAGGTGAAAAGCTGGTAAGATGCTAGAAATTACAATGGCGATCGGTGTTGTGTATTAAACTAGCCCCCATCCCCCTCCTCCCATCTGAGATCTAATGATGATGTTAAGTTAGCGTATCGAACGTGTTATCTCAGAGCCTGCGCGACTACAAGAAAAGCGTGTGAGTAAGGGTGGGTGTGTGAGTCCATATTATGCTGATTAGTGGTGTGGGTGGGGTGTGTGTGGGTGGATGTTTGTGTGCGCGAGGGTGGGCGTGCGTGTGTTTGAGGGAGGGGGTAGGAGTGTTTGTTTTATGGTGTTTGAAGACAGGAACGTGATGAGATTATCTTTGTAGGTTTGCATGATGGAGTTTATATAGCTCTGTCGGTAGAGCGGGGGATTCGTATTCCGGTGACCCGGGTTCGATTCCCATTTGGTGCGCTAGTGCCCTTTGGTAAGGCATTAATCCTCAGTACCAGGTCCTTCGGAGAGGACCTTAAGCCGTCGGTCCTCTGGTTGCTTGCTTACAAGCATTCTTGCTTTCTTAGCAATCAGGTAAAAAAAACACCACCACCAACCTTGATAGGGTAGTAACCTGCCCGAAACGTCGAGTAATCTCTCTTCACTTTAGCCTGCTACTACTCAAAACCATCGCTACTCAAGCCATTTTTTCAGCTCATCTCATCTAGTTTACAGTCCTTTTCAGGACTTCACTCACTTTCAAGAAAAGAATACCTCTAATTTCCTCTTTTGCATCCTTGTCTTTCCATTTCAACTTTTTCTGCCTGTATTTCGTTTCCCTTCTTCATATTATGGTGAACCATAAACCTCCCCGTTGGGAATGTGGTGATAAAAACAGAAGTTAAAAAAAGAAAAGATGTGAAATGAAAAGGTGAAATCGTGTAATATAAGCACTCATTTGCAATAGCGTATAAGATGAAATCTGGAAATTATTAAACAAGTATATTCACTGCGGTTGTGTTATCAGAAAGTTGGGATTGATTTTTTTCCCCTCGAGCACCGAATTGGACCCTTCATTGACATCCTGCCCATGGCGAGAATTTTAATCTGATTTTTACTTTATAATCAAAAACCTCTTTTGTGGTGGAGCTGAAATTGACATTGATAATTGAATATAATAAGAAGAATACCACCCTCTCTTATTTTAGATCTATATCTCACAGGTCTAATTTCAAATACTATGCTCACGTCAGTCATAGTTACCCAGGTGCCTGTGGGGCTTTCATCCATTCATTTTCTTCCCTTTTTTCACCTCTATACCCTAATACATATTTTATTAAGTCTTTGGTCACTTTTAATTTACCAGTTAACCTTTGATACAAGTGAATTACCTGTTTGAAAATCACACGATGATTTGCATTATTTGTTTGTTCTTAAATTTTTGCATTTTATTATTGGGTTATTGCAGACAGGGGGAGTCAGGTATATAAGAGCAAGAAGACATAATAACACTGGAAATTTAGAGTATACCCGGGTTCCCGTCGTACAAAGAGTTGAGTTTGATCCAATCAACCTTAACTAAATGGAAATCCATCAATGTCATCTTTTTTTCCTACAGGAAATTTGCACAAATACTGAAATGTCAAGACAGCCATGAAAGCGATGAATGTATGAATATATATCACATCCTAAAAACTTTTTTAACAAATATGCATTTGTGATGGTGGCGTTGCTGGCTTTCCATAGTTATTGTTGATAGGATCAATCGCAACTACTTGTGAGACAGGGCACGGATCTCCACATGTTATTTTTCATCAATTACTTCTTTTTGTTTTGTTTTCTTACTCTTCTTCATTCTTCAGTTTCTACTCCCCTTTTCCGTAATTTGTCGTGGTCTAATGGAAATGGTCTTCAAAATAAAGATGACAAGGTTCGGAGTTCGACTCCCGCCTCAACACTAACGCCTTTGGCAAGGCGTTGGTCTATTTCTGTCACACCCAGGTAAGCAAAATAGACACACATTTTATTCATAATTACCCATTTGCATTTCATTTATCATTGGAAAGTGTGGAACTGTGTTAATCATGATAAAAAGTAGGGTAATTCTGCCCGACAACCTTAATTCTGTTTGGTAACCTCCATCACTCACACTGCATGAATTCTATTTACTGCATATTTTCTTGTAGATATTTTGATTCCTGTATTTAGACATGACTCAATCCATTTTGAATATTCGACCTCGACTTATTCCATATGAAAAAAATATAGGCTACATGATACCGATGTTGTGAAAGGCTCTCCGTTTTACAGATACACGCGCAAAATTGAAGTCCCATTATTGAATCGTTCTCTTAACCTACTTTTCAAATCACGATGTCACGATGTATCAATTCTCTAAAGTATCGATGAGGATTTGAGTATGATACATTTACTCACGAGATGTCATTTGAAATGAGGTTGGTGATAAAACATATCGTGCAAGCCTTATGTAATTTCATCACCATGATCATTGGTCTAGAAATTACTGGACCATTGCATACATTTCAAGGTAATATGTTTATCTGTTGTGTCATAGCTGAACCAGTGACAAAATGATCATTATTTTGCGTCGTATTTATAGTTGTTCTAGCTCTTACCTTGTATATACAGACAGTACTAGCCAGACAGTATTGTGGTCCAATCCTATATACAGCTGCTTTATCACCCTTTGGCAAAGGCATCAGTGTATACTTTGTCACTCTCCATTCGGGTGTCAAAGGGAAATCAGACCTGTCGAGCAAGTGGGCTTGTGTGGAAAGAGAAAAATCAAAGAATAAGATCGAGAGTTTGAGAAAAATCGAACAAATAACGAGAAAGTTATGAGCACTTGAATATTGCGATCACTTCTGCTATGGAGATCCTCTCATTTTCAGTGCGATAAAGATGTGAATAACTTTCCCTGTGATGGACTATGAAAAAACCCCGAAATGTATTTTATTTTTTATTTATTAATTTTTTTTTTGCTTTTTATGGTGATACAAACTCTTTATCCATAATGTATTCCTTAAAAAATTATGTATTACTCCTGTAGAAAGAATACATGATCTACTAATAGATGTGATAAAAGAAGCAGTTTAAGTGAAATATATAGAAAAGTCGTAATGGGAAAGTTGTTTACATGTGACATCACACATCTTTGTCGCATTGCCAACTGGAGGATCTACATTATAATAATGATCTAAACTTCAAATGCTCATAACTTTCTTATTATTTGTTCAACTTTTCTCAAACTTTCTTTGAACTGTTTCTTCGATTTCTCTGTTTTCACACAAGCTATCTTGTTTCAAATGTTTCATTTTCCGTTAAGTAGGTACCCGGTAGAATATCGTTGGCTTAGCGATGAAAGTATATTTAGTGTTCATAGCAGGAGTATTCCCAAGGGCGTAGAGATTGTGCATACGTAATCGACATTTTGTATATAAAAAGAATCGTCTGTTTACAGACCTCTTTACAGAAGTATGTTTATCCCGTGGCACCCAGTTGTATAATTTTTAGTCCTATGTAATGATGTGGTCTAACCCCAATACGAAATGTGCCTGTTCCTAATTGCCAATTTTTTAAATATTTTTATGTTTTTCCTTGAACTGATGGGGCACAAATGGTGATAATGGTGATAAGTGGTACCGCAAGGACTCCCCCACCGATACTTTCTTCTTCTTTTTTTCAAATCGTGAAAAAGAGGGGGATATGAAAAACAGGGATGATATCTCACACAGTGTTCTGACATGCTTGATTTTCCCCCGAGACTAATACCCTTTTCATAAACCTATCCTCCAATTAGCCGCCTAAGAGTAATGCGGATAATTCAATAAAAATTGCGTTCACAAACTCCGAAAATAAGGCGCATTATTTTTACGAGCGCTCGTCCTGAAAAAGGCGAATAATCGTCCTGACAACTGGACACGCCCCCTCCGATGCGGTTGTGTTGGAAAAGGGTGACCTTGTGACCGCACCATGGCAATTATCCGCATTATTTGGAAATGCGTTCTAATTATACCCCTTTCATAAACCCAATTATGCGGCTAATAGCAGCATAATTTGGTCGTAAAATTGGAGGAGGACAAGAGTTATCCGCATTATTTTGATGCTGCTATTATCCGCATAATAGCAGCATCGGGACAAGATTTTGAGTTTATAAACGCATTTCCAAATAATGCGGATAATTGCCATGGTGCGGTCACAAGGTCACCCTTTTCCAACACAACCGCATCGGAGGGGGCGTGTCCAGTTGTCATGACGATTATCCGCCTTTTTCAGGACGGGCGCTCGTAAAAGTAATGCGGCTTATTTTCGGAGTTTGTGAACGCAATTTTTATTGAATTATTCGCATTATGAAAAGGGTAAAATCTTATCCCGATGCTGCTATTATGCGGATAATAGCAGCATCAAAATAATGCGGATTACTCTTGTCCTCCTCCAATTTTACGACCAAATTATGCTGCTATTAGCCGCATAATAAAAAATAGCAGCATAATTGGGTTTATGAAAGGGGTATAACAGGTCTTTCCTTCTCTCTGTCTCTCTCCCTCTCTCTCACCCTCTCTCTCTCTCTCTCTCATTGCTTCCGTTATCACGGTATTAGAGTTGTTTCGGTCCACCGTTTAAGGCAACAAGAGCGAGATGCTTCGCTATTGTGCCTCAAAATTTGCTTTAGAATCATATTTCATTTTACAAATTGTTGTTTCTGCTGTTTTATCTATTTCTTCATAGTTTTTTTATCTGCTTGATCTAATTTCTCGAGTGGCTTGGGCATGGAAGAAATGATACAATAATCACCCGTTTGAAAGATATGAAGTGTCATCAAGTTTGTGTCTCTCTTAATGAGATGTTGGACGCTAACGTACAATATTGTGGAGTGGTTAGCTCATTCCTTGTTGGCTGGTTTGCACTATGGAAATAGTTTTTTTTCCTTTTAAAGCGGGCGAACTTATCAGCATCTATCAAATAGCTATTACTGTAAATTACTTTTAACCACATTCAATTACTTTCCAATAAACTCACTTAATTTATGATTTAATTTTATGACATTTTTCATGTCAACTTCTTCAGCCTCAAAGAGGGTAACAGGCAGAATCTGTGCTCTTTAACCTAAACTTTCATCTTTTCAGTTTCTCTGTAACTTAAAATTTTGTTGAAATAGGCGGTAATATGTACAGAATAAAAATTGGTTTGAGTTATGACTTTTCTAGAAAGTAATTGAAACTGTAATTGTAATTGACAAAGGTAATTTGTAATTGTAATTGGAAAAAAAAATGTAATTCAATTAAAAAGTCAGTGTAAATGAACATTTCTTCAATTACGTAATTGTAATTGAAGAAAGTGATTGGGCCCAACCCTGAATACAGAGAATTTAGGCCTAGAATTTCATTTGTGTAGAGAATCTAAGATGTTTTGGGAGGAAGTGTGTCTGTTTTGCTCCTTCGTTACACAATCGGTGCAATTTTGAGTGGATGAATTATTATTTAACTTAATTGTACTCTATTACAAGACCACACTGATAAGAATGATGCATTATGGGTAATGAATATGAATAGTTGAGGACTTTAGGTTGGGCTACCAAGGCTGCTGGTTTGTATGCCCTTTAAAAGATTTTCACGCCTTGTCTCTCCCCCCCCCCCTCTTTACATTTAGTCATATAACATTATATATATATATATACATGTATATATATATACACACATATATTTCTTCTTTCCATGCATTTGCCTTTAGGATATCGTATATTTCTCATTCTCAAATCGCGTTAAAAAATAGAAAGCATCGAATTTGATACAATGAAAAGAGATGCAATTTTCTCATACCAAATTAACAACATGCAGTGTCTCCATTATTCTCCGGGTTAAGGAAAATGCAGAGCCATGTTATCAGTTGATTTCTACAGTGGGAAAAGTGAATTTTCTATTTTCAGACCAAAATTCATTCTCATTGCCGTCGATCCGCTGGAGTTAGAAGTCAGACTAAAATGAATTTAGTTATTTCGTATATTTTCTCGAATTTTTGTATAATCTACCAAGGGGATTACCTCATAATTATAAAGTATCAAGTAATTCTGTGTCCTTTGATTGCCGGTTTTTTTTTTGTACGGCATAGGATGCATACAGCATGTACAACCAACAACTCCAGTCATCCAAACCACTTTTATCATCATTGGTAAATCCCGTTTAGTCTCTGCTTCCTCATGTTTCTTTCACCAAATCTTCGTAATCATCACGTTCATAATTTGAAACCAACTTCATTATATACTTAATGATACTATCCACAAGGTAGTTATTGCACAAAGTTCACATTTATTAAATATGATGAAAAATGTGTTGGGACACATCGAAAGACTTTTGGGATAACCACGGCAACTACCATTAAAAAGGTCGATTTTATTTGGGGCTAAGTACCAAGAAGTTCTAAAAAACAATGAGGGTCCACCATTATACAGGTCAATTTGCTTACGAAATTACAGGGATATAATTCAGACATCATGAGTGAGTCTAGCGCACGGGGAAAATATGCAGATTCCCCGTGGTAGGGTTGTTATTTCAATCTAAAATAATGCCAATATTTATCATGCTCTTTCAGTCTCCAAAGAAATAAATTTGTGTCCTTTCCGAAACTCTACTGTGTTGACCATCTGTCTCAATGGGACAGCTATCAGTCAACAAACTGTTCCTCAGTTATTGGTTTATTGTTAAATTTCTTTGTTCTTTGAATCTACTGAAGTATATTTTTATCAATTTAAGAAGGATGCATTTCTTATTATTATTTTATAATATTTTACTGATTTGTGATAATTAATATATATACCAAAGTCTATCTAGAATTATTACAATATCGCATCTTGCGTGCCTCAAGATGAGTAAACGAGCTTTCCAAACCTTTCTGAATCTCAGTACGAGAGACTACACTGTTAGAAAATTTCTCCTTAAAAAAACCCCCCAAAATCCTGCAGCAGAGTCTCGAGAACACCTGTATCTTACTGAACTGTGTAATCGTACACGCATTTGTGTAAAATCACGGAAAATTGTTATTTGGTGTATGTAACTTACTTAAATTTATTGTAATAAAACTGTTTCCCCCCTGTTTTAAAATAGACATTTTCTGTAAAATTATTTAAAATGTAGAAAATCTTTCCTGTCATAACAATTTACAGAATGATTTGATTATTTCTTTCTGTAAAATTTTGTTTTTGTTTTTTTCTTCTGTTTTTTCTAACAGAGTAGACAAAAGATCAAATTGTTTACTTTACTCGCCTAAAAATTCTTAGAATACTGGACTAACCTTTTAAAGGACAAGTCCATCCCAACAAAAAGCTGATTTGAATAAAAAGAGAAAATTCGACAAGCACAACACTGAAAATTTCATCAAAATCGGATGTAAAATAAGAAAGTTATGACATTTTAAAGATTCGATTAAGTTTACAAAATAGTTACATGCACATCCTGGTAAGTATGAGGGGACTGATAGCATCACTCGCTCACTATTTCTTTTGTATTATAGTACATGAAATATTCTTATTTTCCCCTCATTGTCCTGTGAAACAAAGTTTTATTTTGCCCTGAACATGTGGAATTACCATTGTTCAACATTTTACGGTCCAGTCAAGTTGGTCCTTACTGTCAATATTAGTAAAAATTGAAATATTGTATAATTCAAAGAATAAAAAAACAAAAAGATAGTGAAGGACATCATCGATTCTGTCATGTTATCAAATTGTGCATACAACTATTTTGTGAAAAATAAGCAAAACTTTAAAATGTCATACCTTTCTTAGAGCTCATCCGATTTTGATGAAATTTTCGGCTTTATGCTTCTCAAATTTTTCTCTTTTGATTCATATCAACATTGATTCTGAGCTGGACTTGACATTTAAATATGACAATAACTAGGCATCATAAAGAGCAAATAAACGTGTCACAAGTACAAGATCCACAATATAAAATCAGTTAATATAAGATTTAACAAATACTACAACGTTAAATGTGAGTTCAAATTTGAAAGTAGTTGATATTATGGGATATTTTTCTCTGTTGACCAAACCAAAGGCTTTAATTGAATTAGGACATTGTTTCTTCCTTTTTCTTCTCCTTTGTTTTTATTTCTCCGAAAAAAATTAGAGAAGGAGATAAAGATGTATTCAGTACCCAATTTATTTTCCGACAGCAATTTCCATCTCATTACACGATTGCAAAGAAGCTCGAAAAGTGATTCCTCGTTCAAATTGTTTCTTGTGTGAACCGATGGCGATTATTTTCGTAGCATTATGTGGTGGTATGATAGATCAACACAACCATGTTTTGCCTGCGTCTTCAAGTTTAATAATCAAAATACCAAACCAGACTATCCTTGAGAACATAGCCACAGCACACCCATGACTTTTCGTGTAGAAAAACGAAATAGATTTGAAAGATTGCGGAGAATGTGGTCTCTAAGAAAAATATTGTGCACACCAGATACGAATGTGAAAACAACAATCAAAACCATTATTATAAATGTCCATCGTACAAACATTCACGTTATTTCTATCTCTAACAAATAAACATTTTATGTCATTTCAACTTATTTCTATGTTCTTTCAATGTTTATATAATTTTTTTCAAAATCTAACGTTGTATAATGGACGGAATAGATGAGGGCACATTAATAATTGCTTTTAAAAAGATGGAAAGGGATTCCTTTCAAGACAAATCGACGAACCTCCTTAAAATGGGAGACCTTTAGTTTGACAACCACATCGATAAATCCTCAACTAAAAAGGTTTGGCTATTTGTGTAGCTACGCAACGCCCCCATAATATCTACATTCGAGTCCTTTTCAAAGTCGTTTATTTACAAATTGATCGGCATACTGTTCACAGTAGCTACCCGCCAGTAGAACTATCAAATAATAATTACATATTGATACAAAAATATAATATATATAATATTACATGATTAATATCAAATTTCAATTTCAAAATAATTTAATCATTTCATAAAGCTAGTCATACCTACAAGCACAATTCATTTTTTTTTAAGTTGAAGCATCATTCGCTATATTTTTAGAAATTCAGAAATACGTAGAATTTTATTTTATTATATCTTGATTTGGAAACTCAGACTCATATCTGTAAAGGACAAAGGTAGCTAAATGTGTATGTTTTTTTCGTTAAACACAGATAAAACAGCTACACGGCAATACAATTGCACAGGATATAGTGAGTTTGATAGCCTTAAGGCGACCGCACACCTTACGATTGGTCTGCGACCCGATTTCAGAATAAAATGTAGTAGAATTTGATGCTAATATTGAGACTTGGGATATCTTACTGTGTATAATGTTCGAAATCATCATAGTAATACCTATGTTCAAATCTGTGACTATGCTACCATCCTTCTTAGAATAAAAGCGGATTTAATATCTAGTAATGACGTCATAGCAGTCGCACGATTGGCTACGATTTGAAACTAATTTGCCGTTTACTCTAAAATAAAGGCTTGCAATCTGTCAAAATTGTTATATTAGTATTCTTTCAATTAATTTTAACCTCAAATAAAATGATATGTTCCATTCACATTTTCAGAAAATGAGCAAAATGCGATTTGTTCCAAAATCGGAGAGCGAACAGTCAGTCGTAAGTTGCGCGGTGGCCTTTACACTTTTATTAACTATCATTATACCAGCCTCAAACCTGTGCGTACTTCTAACGTAGATGGGGTGGTCCTACTTATAAATACAGAGTGTTTTCCACGTGCAAAATGTGATTTACTGATCAAATTAAAAATATAGGTCGCAGTGAGTTATAGAAATTACATCTTTTTTAGTTCTTTAATCTGAACATCGAAATATAGTCAAATATTGAGAGTAAATGACATCACTTTCTTCAAGCCGTTTGTTTCAAAATTAATGTATGTATATTTCTTTCCTTCTATGCAATATTATCATTGTTCGAGGCGACATTAGATTTTGAAATCATGTTTTCCATAGCCACCTTAGCTTCCTTGGACAGTCCGCCATTTTGCTTTCCTTGGTTGATATTCTTTTCGCTATAGTATCACACAATATAGAAATGGGAAAAGGTTATTAATAAATCAAACGCAGAATCAACATTTCTAACAAATGAAATGTTACAGCCATACACAGTTCGGGAAATTACGTAGTTCTACCTTGCGTAATGAAATGAAATAAAACAAGTGGAATGCCTCTGGCCGTCTCACCTGCATCACGCGGTTCAATATAGCAGCAGTGCTGACTTTGCATACTACTCTAACTCGCACAAGATGTTCAGTGATACATGGTTACTCTTATGTCCTCTTTTTATGAACTAGACCAATAAACTTACAGAGATATGATGGTTATTCAACAAAAAACCCCAACATGGCCAAAGTTCATTGACCTTACATGACCTTTGACCTTGATCATGTGACCTGAAACTGGAACAGGATGTTCAGTGATACTTGATTACTCTTATGTACAAGTTTCATGAATCAGATCCATAAACTTTCAAAGTTATGATGGTAATTCAACAGATACACCCAATTCGGCTAAAGTTCATTGACCTTTGACCTTGGACATGTGACCTGAAACACGCACAGGATGTTCAGTGATACTTGGTTACTCTAATGTCCAAGTTTAACGAACTAGACCAATAAACTTTCAAAGTTATGATGGTAATTAAACAGATACCCCCGATTCGGCCAAAGTTCATTGACCCTAAATGACCTTTGACCTTAATCATGAGACCTGAAACTTGCACAAAATGTTCAGTGATGATTGATTACTATTACGTCCAAGTTTCATGAATCAGATCCATAAACTTTCAAAGTTATGATGGGAATTCAACAGATATCGCCAATTCGGCCAAAGTTCATTGACCCTAAATGACCTTTGACCTTGATCATGTGACCTGAAACTTGCACAAAATGTTCAGTGATGCTTGATTACTATTATGTCCAAGTTTCATGAATCAGATCCATAAACTTTCAAAGTTATGATGGGCATTCAACAGATATCCCCAATTCATCCAAAGTTCATTGACCCTAAATGACCTTTGACCTTGGTCATGTGACGTGAAACTCGTGCAGGATGTTCATTGATACTTGATTAACCTTATGTCCAAGTTTCATGAACTAGGTCCATATATTTTCTAAGTTATGATGACATTTCAAAAACTTAACCTCAGGTTAAGATTTCGATGTTGATTCCTCCAACATGGTCTAAGTTCATTGACCCTAAATGACCTTTGACCTTGGTCATGTGACATGAAACTCTAATAGGATGTTCAGTAATACTTGATTAACCTTATGGCCAAGTTTTATTAACTAGGTCCATATACTTTCTAAGTTATGATGTCATTTCAAAAACTTAACCTCAGGTTAAGATTTGATGTTGACGCCGCCGCCGCCGCCGCCGTCGCCGTCGCCGTCGGAAAAGCGGCGCCTATAGTCTCACTTTGCTTCGCAGGTGAGACAATAAAAACAATGAAGTATGTGTTTGATTAATTATATTCATTTCCGTGAGGTAAAAAAAGACTTCTTCTTTTTTGTAATTTGAGGATGGCTGAAAACTTACACAAGCTGGATTAAGTTGAATGGCAAGCAAGTTTTGTATATGAAATATATGGGGGTCACGAGTGCTTTCTGATCTAAAGAACAGATTATGAATACTGATAATGGTTATGTGATGATAACTATTAACTTCAAGATAATAATCATAATAATGGTAAAAAGTAATACTAATAACCACAAAGTGATAATGAAGAATTTCAATGCTGATCACAGGCTATTATCAAATGGAGATTTTTATTTAACGAGGGAAATTAAGAGGGATTTGCCAGTACTACGATATCGATTGTTTATATCGTTCGTTCTTTCATTTGTGTATGATTCATATCCACCAGGGGCCCGTTGCATAAAACTTTTTACCAGAGAAAACTCAGGTTGTTTTTACCGGAGTTTTTGCCCTGTGTTAAAGTCAATGGCAGATATCAGACTAACCTTAGTTTTCAGTTTTTACCAGAGTTTTCTCAGGTAAAAATTTTATGCAAAGGGCCCCTGAAATATACAACTTATATCGTTCGTTCTTTCAGGTGTATAATTTTTTTAATATATTTTGTAATTGCCATTTGAAGTTTCAGTGTGACTATATTCACAGGATAAAGCTATTTTCATATCTTGTACTATTGTTGTTGAACCACTACTGAGAGCGATTCATAAAAGTTCGAGTCCAATTACAGTACTCAATGTGAACATCATTATTTACCTGTCTTTCACGAGGCACTGTATTTCGTTATGCTGTAGTGGTCCGTCAGGCTGTTGTTGATAGGAAATAATATTCGTTAAAAATACTGACACCATAAATAAATGTTTTTCAGCAGAGAACACATCATAAAATTTTGTATTATGATGATAAGATAACCGCATTTGATTCGAATTTGTATTATTTTATCAATGATTTAGTGAATTATGAAATCAACCATTAATTTTCCATCAATAAAAACAGCATAAAATTTCACCAATTTCGCAGCAATTTTACATGGTCAGAATGCTCCCATATTACGTACTTTCGTTTTAAAATCCAAATAAATGCAGTAGGTTTACCGTAAGCTAGAACATATTGGAGGCACCATTTTTGCACTTTTTTTCGACAATGAAGAAAATAATGTTAGGGAATTTATTTGGTCAAATTATTACTTATTAATAAACCGACAACGTCAATATGGCACTGAAAAGTGGATGCTAGGCCCATAATCAATACGGGCAAAATTAAATTTCGGAGTATATTTGTTTCATATTTTATTTTGAACAATAGAATATGTATTTATTCAAACGCTATAGGATTATGTACAATTCTTCCGTTTAGTGTTTTACAACGCATGCTTTAATCTGCATGGTCTGATGGACAATTTGAAACCAATACCAAAATACTTTTTGCATTAAAGTTGTTAAAAACTTTCCCTACGAAATCAATCTTGTCTCATTGCAGCGCTGTGTGCGCATGCATGGTAACGTGTATAGGAAAAAGAAAAATTTCCGAAGATGGCTTGTGCAGATTTTATTCCCCTATATTTTGTTTTCAATATTGCAAAAGTAAGGTGGAGTACAAACAAAAGGATAAGCTATACTTCATACTATTTAACAGGAAACACCAGAATATTTAAGACATCCGACGATACCTCTATAGATATACATGTATGTATTTTAATTTTCTGGCAAACAAAAATGAGAGATTTTCTGGGAAAGGGTTATATTGTAAGAGTTATGGGTAGATTAACTTCTTATATTTCTATAGACAGAAATTTTAGGACTCTATTATATTATGAAACTCTTTAGATTTGGAATGATACTTACGCTTAGTTTCTTCTTGGTAGATTCCTGATTAGTACTTAATCCATTGTTAAGATGGTTAGTTTCATCCACGCTTGACGTTTTTACCGGGTTGTCATGGCAATCCTATAAGTGGATAAAATATAATAATCTATAGAGTGTGGTTCATTGTGGTTGCACATGATCAATCGATCAAGATTATTCTTTTTAAAAAACAAAGAAGCAACTTTTCGTGCCGGTTTAGAAAATCGTTTCTTATTCGGATTTGTATGTTCTTTTAGTAAATTAGTCTGAAGGTTCATTCTAAAACATGTTATATACGAAAATGTATGCTTCATTGATTGTTACGTTGATGAAGTAATGATAAATTGATACGTTTCTCTGTTTGCTTTTTTCTGGAACGCACTGATAAACAAAAAAGTGCTTTAGAATGATACTGCGGAATCGTTATCTTAGGATCAAACTCCAGCCTTATTTGCTGCTTCCTATGTATAATTTGTTGTTTACAACATTGTTTTTTAATAATAATAATGATAACGGTATATTCACCCATGGTAGCTACTTCCGTTCCTAAAACTGTTCTCCCAGCGGGTCCCATGCAGTTATTATTACCCGGTTAATAAAGGCTACCTCTTTAGGTGCACACAGCTTTTTGAGGAATTACTAATTCCTGACGGTACCCATTTGCCTCACCTGGGTCGAGTGCAGCATACTGTGGATGAATTCCTTGCTGTAGGAAATTACGCCATAACTGGGATTTGAACACACGACCCTCTGTTTCAAAGTCCGGAGACTAATCCACTGGGCCACGACGCTCCGCTTTTTGTGTTGTCGTTATTGTTGTTTTCTATTTATGATGATTCAATGATTTCGCAGCTGATGAATTAATCTGGTTTATTTTTGTAACTTTATCGCATATATTTGCAATACGCATTTTTCCTTTAAAAAAACGCAGAAAGCTTAAAAATGATGCAGAAATGGTCGCACCTTATTTCGGATCATTTTTAACCGGAACGGGGCGTGATGCCAATTATTAACAGACTCGGTCACAAATTGATCTGAACCGGAATTGTTACAATATGCATATCATCGTTATTTTTACCATGCCGTGTGAGTCGTTACTGCCTTTCCTGCAAAGCGCCACCGTGTCATTTGTCTTGTTTTTAGAAGATGATCCTGAAGTCGACCTAGATTTTCCCGAAATATTCCTGCTACCACCCTTCCCGCTGGCAGTATTGGAGACGGACGAAAGGGCTGTAGAACTGATCATTCCCGCCTTGGTCTTGCCGTATCGACGCTCGTATGCTTTTCTCACCTGAAAATACACACAAATACATTTTTTTTAATTGTACCCATTTTTTTTGTATTACTATAGCAGTTAGCTAATCCCACTTTACGTCAATCCCAATTCACAAAACTACCATGTGTTTCCCTGTACCCCGATGACATCTGATAATAAGAATTATGAAAAAAAATCTTGTAATCGACAGTGCCAAAATCATATTCATACATCAAAAAAAAATACTTGCCCTTTCCTATGGATCTAGTTCATGAAACTTAGACATAAGAGCAATTAAGTATCCTCGAACATCCTATGCGAGTTTCAGGTCACATGACCAAGGTCAAAGTTCACTTAGGGTCAACGAGCTTTGACCATGTTGGGGGTACTTGTAAAATCGTCATCATAACTTTGACATTTTATGGATCTAGTTCATGAAACTTGGACATAAGAGCAATTAAGTATCCCTGGACATCCTGTGCAAGTTCGATCAGGTCACATGACCAAGGTCAAACGTCATTTAGGGTCAATGGACTTTGATGTAGGGGGTATTTGTGGAATCGTCATCATAATTTTCAAGTTTATAGATCTAGTTCATGAAACCTGGGACATAAGAGTAACCATGTATCCCTGAATATCTTGTGCTCTTGTTTTTGGTCACATGACCAATATCAAAGGTCATTTAGGGTCAATGAACTTTGGCCGTGTTGGGGGCATTCTTTGAATTGGCATCATAACTTTGAAAGTTTATGGATCTAGTTCATTAAACATAGACATAAGGGTAACCAAATATGAATGATTCTTTTTCACCTATCTTAGGTCACATGATGGTCATGGCCAAATGTCATGTTGGGTCAGTCGACATAGCATTTTATTATCATATGAGTGTTTTCTTTTGTGAATAATTATTTAATAACTGTTTTCAAAGTCTGCACTGCTGCTATGTCGGATCGCGTAATGCAGGCGAGACTGCCAGTGGCGTTCCACTTGTTTTAAAATGTAATCATCTATCCAGCTACGTACTCTCGTGAAATCTATACCACTCACGACACAGGTGCTAAATGGGTACCCGGCACGATGTGAAGGTAATTGTAGCTTGTCCAGTACTGTGTGCGCCTCACCGGCGACCGACTGGAATACTCCCCAGGGAGTGGAGGATGTGCACACATTGTGTGTGGGAATGACTGATTGAATCCGATGACCGGTGTCATAATATATCATCTATAAGGCACTTAGACACGTCGTTCCGATGTATAAAGCACTATATAAAAGCGGATTGTTTTCATTATTATGTTCACGACGATGCAGATTTCGTAAATTTCGAATATTTCCGTATGATCAACCCAACCCCTCATTTATTCATTCATCTGACAACGAAAAGACTTACGGTTCGATGATACACTTTCCAACTATTAATTAACGATATGAATCAATTCTACAGTTTGATCACAAAAAATAATACAATTGCTTTAAAAGCTCACCTCCATGTTCAGAATACAATGGGCGATGAAGAAGAATAGCCCCTGAAAATAAAGAACAAAAACGAAACATTTGATGGTCATATGGCCAGTCTTCGATGTAATTTCATCATTTTGATTAGAAATATTTCCATTGTTGGCTCTCATACCATGGTTTGACGACACTATATGCGAGTAGAATCGTCATTGTTGTAACTTTATGATTCAATAAATTTGCAGATCTTATAAAATAGAAGAAACTGCAATTTGTTATGACAATTGGAACCCTACAAATAATTTATTTGACAGGGGAGGATTCAGCATGTTTAATAAATACGTATTAAGAAGCAGAAGGGTAGCACCCCCTCACCTCTTTCTAGATACGCCGATAGTGATTGTGGCAGCATATTTATAGTAAATAAGCTGCTGGGGGCGAGCATTATACAAACGAAAAGCAAACAATGTCTTTATTGGATTATTAAATTGTAGGTTTGTCAAAGCTGTAATGATTATTTTGCTGATCACAATACATGATATTGGGAGATATTGCTGTATCACTATGCATATTTTAAGCCCACCCCAAAGAAAAATAATTATCACAATAATTAAAAAAATAATAAATAAACAGTCAAGTAAAAATTAGAAATAAATGAAATAATGATAATAAATAAATACAGCAAATAGATAACAAAAAATGAATAAAATAGAAATAAAACATACGTATGTGAGGTAGGGAGAATACTGTAGATCACTTACGAAATATAAGTCTACAAGGGGTTTGGGGGAGGGGTCATTCACACTATCAATGAATATACATGTACACCCAGGTATTACCATCTATTTAAATTTGAAAACACACCTGAAATGAGTTGAGAATGGCAAAAAGATAAGTGAAGACGAGAGTTCGAGCATTTACTGACAAGAATCCAAACACCCACGTGAGACCAAGCAGAGGTAACAAGATGGCGGCCGCTTTTAATCCAGCCCTAGACAATGAGAAAGGATTTTAACAAATATCAGGATACGGTGCTTTATATTCAACTTTGATTATATCAGACTAGATTCAGTCAGAGCCTGGAACTCGAACTGCTACAACTAAAACTTAGCAACATATTATCAGTGATTAGCCAGTGACAGTTTTGCAATATAAGTTACAGAAGAAACAGTTAAGGAATAGAATAACAAAATGTTTTAAGTCGAAATCTAAATTCTCAACATGCAAGAACGGAATATCTAAACTTGGCACTAACTTCATTTTGCTCAAATGCTGACAAATGATTAGACTCTCCTTTGCGAATATTTTTTGATAGAGTATAATAATTCCCTACAACAGTGCTTTCTCAAATACTCTGTTGGATCTTAAAGGTGAGGATTGTAAATTAAATCCCCGTGATATTTTGGAAGCACAGAAAATTAAACATGTTACAAATTATATTCTAAATGTATTTGATTGGCCTACAACTTTCACAAACTGGTAACAAACTTACTTGACTTGTGATGTGTTGCTTGAGACCCTGCTCTTATACTTGGCCGACATTGACCTCATCATCACATGAAGTACCATAATCAAGAAAGCCGTGTTCACCTTCAAAGAATTTTTTTATAAATAAATCTTAAATAACACCATCACGAAGGAAGAGCCATCGTAGCATTTATGGTTTCATATCGCAATGCAACATCAATAGTAAGATCACAGTGGAACGCCAAACGAGCCAGCTTTTATTGTTTTGAAAGTTTAACACTATTTTTCGATTAACCAATAGTTTTTTTAGAAATATTATATCGTTGCGCTCGATCATTATTATTGATCTCTTGAAAAATGAGGGTTATCATAAAGTATATAACACACAACACAGCTATAGATTTCTCAATCAACATGATTCAGAAAATAAAAAACAATACGCATATTTGTTAGGACATACACGAGAGTAAAAGAAAGACCGTTCATGATATTCAAGATAATATGCTTTTGAGCCAAAAATAATGGCCTGGTCACACGTTCACCCTTTTCAAATCAATAGATTTTTATCAAATCCAAATGATCGCAATTTTCTGCAACAGTGATAAGTAGAATTTGTACTGAATTTGATGTACAATATTGAGATTTGGTTAACCTCAATTACCATCTTGCTATTATGTTAGCTCCAATTACCAAATGTTTTGTTTATATGTGATGTACTATTACATGTAATTGTACCAGACAGTGATATTTGGTAATAAATTCAATTCAATCCACTCCAGCTATCAACAAATGATAGCCATCATGGTTTTGAAACACTGTATCGTGTGGGTTATGAACTCACCACTATCACAATGGCTACCGTTGGTATGAAGGAAATAAGCATGGCTCTGGTAGACATCCAACATCTAGAAGAAGTAACAGAAAAAATGAGAATAAATTATTCATAAAACTCATTATATCAATTATTTTTTTTGCTAATAGGTTCATTAGTGACTGAAATAATCGCTAGAGGGTATTTATTTTTCTCGCAATCTATTATGGTCAACAAGGAAATTCGTGATCACTCTCGCAAAAAGTGTTCACTAGATTGTTGGCTACTTGTAATTTTGTTTGCCCCTTCCCCTTCACTTGTGCGCGTTGATATATGGCGCCTAACAAATTGCATATATTATTATTATTATTTTATCATTATTAATTATTATCATTATTATTGTAATTATTATTATTATTATCATTGATATTAGTTTCTAATCACCCAAATAATTAATTGATTATGCAGTAGCCAAATAATGGTAACGATGATGATGGTGATGGTGGCAGTGATGGTGGTGGCGATGGTGGTGGTGGCGGTGGTGGTGGTGGTGGTGGTATGAGTATGATGATGACGGCAGGTAACGTTGATGAATGTTATGATGCTCTTGGTACCAATGTTTGGGGTTGTGATGCATCTTTGCAGCATCGGATCCATGTCATGCTTCAGTCATCACATTAGACATTGTTTATGTTTTAAAAGCATACTTTTTACATTGTGTACAAATAAATCGAAATTGATATGGACAGAAATTATATAAAATTGGATTTCTTACACATTTCCCACTGCGTATTCTTTGTAGAAGACACCAGCTGACACTCCGGCAACAATGAAAGGAATTCCTGTAAAAAGAAGAACACCAATAATTTTCATTGCTATAGATAGTAGGGAAACACATGTGAGGTGTTATAAACATAAAGCAAACAGTCACATCATTTTCAGAAAATAAACGTTTGTATAAAAGAAATCTTCTTCTTACTTTACCCGATTGATGCAGAATAAATTCAGGTATGTTTCATTTCTTTCTGTCCTTTTTTTTCTTTTGGACATGCTTTTTTTTTATTTCAAATTTGTGTAATTTTATCTCTGTAATACTATATTTATTTGCTTCAAGCGTTCACTTTCAATAGCCAATTGGTGCTGTTTATGATCCCCCACTGATACATGTATGTATTGAATATTGTATTATATTAATTTGTATGATTGTTTTTTTTAAGTGGAAATGAATTAAATTGAATTGAAATTCACATTAAAACATAAAATGCTAATTTAGCTCTTAATGTCCTTAAATAGTGCCTGACTGCACTTTGAGTGTAGATTTTCTAGTTCAAATTTGAATGACTAAATCAGCACTCAATTACTGCAGTCACTATACATGGACATTAACTGCTTCATTTTTTAGAGTGTTCAAGTTATGTATGAATTGGCTATGTGGGTGCCAGGCGCCACTCATCCCGAGTCGAATCATGTTTATAACTGAATTTTATATAGCTAATTATGTAATTATGTATATTTTGTAATATGGTTTATAGTATAATTGGTATCATCGCCTCATTATAGTCACTAGCCCCCTTTTTCTACTATGACTCTCGCCAAATCAGGCAAAGGAACACTGTAAAAACTGTGGTGTTAAAACTGACACAGGTTGGCGTCTCTTGAGGACCGCACTCTGAGGTGTTAAAATTATACCCAAGAGATTGGGCATAACACCAGAGAGTGTAAATGTTACAGCCATAAGTGTTGTAATGACACCTATAGGTGTTAAACTAACACTGTCAATTTAACACCAGAGTAAAATATCTGGTTTGTCCTCTATGTACACTGGTTAACACCACAGTTTTTGTTGTGAATCTCGATTCGACGACACTGAAAAATTCCCCAATGTACAACAGTGCAGCTATACTTCAGGTATTGGTACACTGTAAAAACTGTTAAAACTGAAACCAATTGGTGTTAATAGAGGACCACACCCTGAGGTGTTAAAATTACACCCTAGAGATTGAACATAACACCAAAGAGTGTAAACAAAGCAACCAAAGGTGTTGTACTAACACTTGTGGGTGTAAAACTAACACCACCAATTTAACACCAGTGTAAAATAACTGGTGTGGTCCTGTATGTACACCGGTTAACACCACAGTGCTTGCTGTGTATTGTTATCCACAGATTCTGGTGTCAGCAAATTGCAGCACCCACAACCACACCCCACCCCCAACCCCTATCCCCGTTTAAAGATCAATAAAGAATTATTGAAAGACAGCTTCGTGAAACGGGGTTCCTACTTACCCCATCCCGCTAATAGGTATTTCTTGACATTGCTTCCTGATCCAAATACCTTGACGAGCATGACGTAGAGGTGAACGCCCTCTAGCAGCATCCAGCAGAACATGGCCGTGATGGAGTAGTGGAAAGTGATAGCGACCGCTTTACATAACCACTACCAAAGACAAACAAAAATACAGTGCGTATCAAAAAAAGTTTACACTTAGAAAGAAATCCTGTAAAATTACACATTTGTAATATCCTGAAGATTTTTCCACATTTTAACATTGACACAGATCCATTTAAGCAATTGACGATATAACTGTCGAAAAATATTTCCGCTTAAGTGAACACCACTTTTGAAGTTAGTGAAAAATGATTTGAGCAGAATTTAGTTATGCGAATAAAAGTAGACCTTAATCATGGAGAACACGTGATTTTAGCAAGTAAAATTGATTTGAAGATATCTTTTACCTTTTGAACTTGTTTCCTTGCCCCAAATTCCCCCACACACTGAGGCCATCGTGACGATATTTGCTTTACACTGAGCTGTGATTTACATGACATGGCTTAGGCTTGATTTTCATTTTGTTTATCATTGTCAAGCTTGGGAAAAGTGTGGAAAAACGAGCAATAAAAGAAAAATGAATTGGAAACCCACTTTCAATGATAGAAACTTAGTGAAAAATGCTGGAGAAGTCTGATGTAAACTTTTGTTCAGATTCAGTTATGTCCTCAGATCCAGCTGGCACAGAAAGGTTAAAATTTGGGTGGCAATTTTTTTTACAAAATGCTTGAATGTATCCGTTTTATTTCAAGTAAATAAAAGTGAAAGGAAATGTATGAGAGATATTTCACAGGGTAAGTTTGATTTCGCCATTCCCCTTGACACAGCGTGAAAACGAGCATTTTTGCGCAGATTTCTGCGAGCTTTACAACAATGGACAGTGCTCACTCAAGTGTAACATTCTGTAAAACTTTTACTTATTGGATAGATGAAACCCAAACCCAAGATTATATGTGAAAAAATTACCCACATGTTGTATATTTTTTATTCCTAGGGCTTTTTCAAAGTGTAAACTTTTTTTGAAACGCACTGTATATCTTCATGAGTTTATTACTCGATAAAAATGTTCAGACTTGGTGCTATGTTGAAACATAATAATACAGAAGTTTTAACGATACATCAGTAATCGTTTTTGTTTAAATCTTGTTCACGTTTTCTCTTAAAAGTGCGTAATATGACAAAATACAAGTGAGAAACATAAAACACCGATCATAAGTAAATGATTAGCGTCGATGAAAATTTACTAAATGAATCATAAATTACCTCCTTCTGATGCTTTTATGCGAGCAGTGCTATTGAGCGTTTAATTCTTACTTTAATGACAGTGTAGTATGCATTGCAACGCACTTTCCCGTTTATATCCCAAATGTAAATGAAGAAAATTCGAATCAATACCTGTGACCTATGATGTAAGTCGCCAATGGGAATGCAAAATTAAATCTTAAGTAAATACATAGCAAGAAAAAACATATGGAATAAAATTCAGAATAACTATTTTTTTTCTGACAGCTCACCATAATATCGGTTCGTTCCATCCCTACAAGGAAGATAAACTGTGAAACAGCAATAGCCACTCCTAGATTCTCGTGTACGCGAATCCTGTCCGATTTCAATCTGTAATGATTTGAATTTAAAAATATTTGTCACTCAGCAGTTGTCTTTTAAAGCAGTTACGAACTTGAAAACATTTACCTTTTAAAATATATCGTCCACGGAGAGGTGTACAAACATTTGGGAGTCAAATCCCTTTTTTCCGGTAAGTTTTAAGCTTTTTATACCAAAACATATCAAATGAATTATAGATGGTTAGAATTTTCTGTAATTTGCATACGTTCTTGATAATATAGATTATCTAAACATTTTATTTGTAATAAAGGAGACTTTTTGTTCAATTACAGATCAATCGTTAGTCACGAGCAAAATATGACATTGCAAGAAAATTGAGTCGCAGTTGAACGCGAATCAACTGCATTGCGTCAATCAAATGACTTGCACTAGATTTTGAATTGAACGTAAACTTCTTGCAACGTCCCCTCAGTCCAGTAAAAAACCTATTCATGGTTTTTCTACCTACCTGAAGAATTCGTATACTGCTACGGATGTTACACATCCTACGATAGACATGGACCCACCGATCTGAGAAAGAATAGACAGTGCAGTCCCATGGCCGTTCGACAGGCTATCCTGAAAAGTTCAAATTATCACCGTATTGATTTCTATTCATTATTTTGCCACGAGTCCCAATGCATTTGATGTACACGAGTTTTAGGTTGTCACATCTAGCATTGTTCTAGCATGACTAATTTCCTGGATAGCTAGCATAAATTTTCACGCTCTTTAATTGGCGTAATTGAAATATTTCTATGTGGTAAAAATGAACAAAATACATGTATCTTATAATCTTCGAATCCCCAAATACTAATATTGTAAGTCTTCAATGCCTTTTCGAAGATTGCTGCAGATGGACAGTATCTCATATTGAATGGAAAAACAAATCATGCATTTGACATGATGATTTTGTTTTCGTATAATTCTCCTCCCCAAACTTTTGATTTCGACAACTTTTGCATCAAAGTCTCAGGATATGTCAAAGAAAATACAATCGTTCTTTAACATGTACATGTATTTAAGTTGATCATTCTTTTTCATTCATTTTGCTTCACATACTGATGTGGTGACCCCTTTGCATCCCCTCCCCCTCTGATCTGTCCTGGGCCCATCTTACAAAGAATTGCAATTGATCCGACCAACCAAAACTATGGACGGCCTGCAACATCAACATCTAAACATTCATGTTTGTTTAAAATATTCTCTAGATATGATGTATATTCGTAAATTCATCATTCACTTGAATATCCAGTGTGATTCTTTTTGTTTACTAAGGAAATTGTGCAAAAATCCTGTAGAAAAATTTATATGGTATGGATGGATTTCCATACAGTTGAGATTGATTGGATCAACCGTAACTCTTTGTAAGACAGGGCCCTGGCCTTACCTGAACACCATGGACATCCATGATGACTGCAAAATTTGTGAGATGATTGCAGTGACACGTTGTATGGGTTCTATTGCTGGCGTAGACTTCACAGCCAGTAGTCTTCCATATGTCAGACTGTACTCCAGAACTATTTCCGTTTCATGATCGAATAAAACAGATATACGCTTATAGCAAATGTACAAATGCACAAATCTTGTGAACTTGTGTGTGACTGTCAGTCAATGTCAATTAGATGATTGAGGTAATAACAATTGCAATATAAATCGCTAAGAAACAAAGTGTAATGAGTGCTATATAAATGTAACTATTATTTTATTAATTATTTCTTAAAGATATGGCGATAATAATTATGTGATCATTGTAAATGCAATTTCAAACGCGATTTTCGGGTTTTTTAAAGAAATGATTTCAAGTACAACAAGGAAATTGATATAGATACTGCCTTTAAAATTGTAATTACAAGAAAATCAATTGTGATAAACCAGAGACCGCAGAACGGTAATGGATGGGGACCAAACATGCAAAAAATCCATAAATAAGATGGTTCGATTTTGTACACGATTATTGAGCACCCCACCCCCGATTCTGCAGTCCATGGAAAGTCGGAATCAGAGAACGCTCTCTGTAAAACTTACTTTTGATCGAGATCAAGAAATACACAACTCGGGTTCAAATTGGCGCCAAGCTACGAAGAGAGAATAATCAGATGGAACCTGTATTAGTACTGGTCGCCTATAGATTGATGGGGTGTTTATATGAATTTTTTCGGTTTCATTTTAAGTGATTATCGTGATGGGTGTTTCTAATGTCTTTTTCATTTGAATCATGAAATATGCTTTCAAGAGCAAAAATATAGTCTGTCATTTCGAATTATGAAGTTGGCCATGACAGTGAGCCTTTAGAAAGTAGCGTGTAATATATTTTGGTAAAAAAATGAGTAAAAAGATGAAATGCTTGGTTTACATAATAACTGCATGAATTTTTGAAAATCTTTACGATAGTTCTCAATAATATTCCGATCAATGAACTTATACATCGATAGCGTACTGCTACCACTCTTATTTAAGGAAAATTTTATCATTATTTCTATTTCTTGTTTTTTCTTTTTTGAACGGGATTACCTCTTGATGTTTGTAGATCCCTACTACAGGTTCAGTCAGTTCCCCAAAGAAAACCTCGTCCACACCTAAGATCTTGGTAGCCATCACATCAGTATTGATTCTTGAAATTAAAAACAAAAATCAAAGACATATTTATAGATTTCAGAATAAGTTAAAGTATTCAGTAGAGGTAAATTTCAGAGTACAGAGACTGCCTGAAGAAACAGTGGTCAACAAACCAAAATAATTTGTAGATATTGTATAACATGGGGGTTTTCATAGATTTCTCAAATATGATTAAAACTTAATTATCATCGGGCTCAGTGTTAGAGCATGAGTTTTTTTTTTAAATGAGACAATATGCCTTCTAGCTTGCTAATAAAATAACATATTATGCATAACATGTTATTTAAGGCCCGCTGGTAGAGCAATCGCTTAACTGCAGTTGCTACTTCTGTGTAAATTTAACGTTGTCAATACTTAGTCATTTATCAAAGGTCTTGGTCTGATAAGAAGAATAAATCAAGATTGTTTTCTAAAGGAATGCTATTTTTCTAATCACATGTTCTGCAAAATTAAAGTTAGCCATACGAATATTTTACACGGGATCCAAAACCTAACTGAAAGAGTCGTGATAGTGGCCTACCTTGATATGCTTTCATCTTCTAAGGCAGAATATAATGAGGCAAGCGATGGGTATCTAGCTCTGTATATAGCTAACTGATCTGAATCTGAAAAGAAATTACACGTAGAAAATGAACCCATGTGAATAAGAATTAGGAAAATAATTCACCAATGTTTTAAATATCTGAATCAAACTATAATAATAAATAGTAATCGTAGCTTAATCATACTTTATTAATATTTTTGTTATTCATGATTTCAAAAGATAAATATGACAATTCGGTCGCAGCGTGGTAATTGTTGACGATCAATGAATAGAATCAAGTTGTTCAGTCTTGAACTATACTAAATATTGAATCATAGTAAAGTTTCTGTTTGTTTTAAATAATATGGCACACTGAATCAAAGCACATGATTGTATCTGTTGGAAAACCCAGTGACGACCCATGTTCAGAATATCGTAAGAAGACATCTTTTCCGCGGGTCATGCAAAATGGATAGGCGAGGAAGCAAGGCGACCAAGCTCGTTTCAAGGACATTTTAGAATGCTTTTATTATTTGATATATAAGGTTCTGGTACACAGTTTTTGGAGAATTTTGTAAAAAAAAATCCAAGTTGAAAATACCCCCTCCGCCCCGCTGCGCGCGGACATAACCATGTGACTTACCATCGCTTTGCTGATTGGCTATCTGGAAGACCTCCGGAGGGAGGGAGAGACTACCGCCTGATCGTGCGAACGTTCTCTTCTCGCGTTCATCGTCCACAGAGTCCGCTACGAAGACGACATCGAACTCTGTAGATAATGAAGTGGCAAAACATAAGATTAGAAGGCACTGTCCATAGTCACACTGAACAGCATCAGCCAGAGGAAAGGGAGAGGGTTTCATCAACACTTGTTGTCTGACAAGTTGTGCAGATCTGACAGAATGATGTTCTTGATTTTTGATTGGCTGAGACCTGTCAGATAACACAGACTCTGTCGGATAGAATATCTGACAAACCCTTTCATGAAATTCCCCACCAAACTCCTCGAACCTTCCACGGTTTCTATGTATGATTCAGTGCAACACACTGATAATAATGTAGTCTTATCATTATGTTCTGCGAAAGGGGAAGCACAAAACGTGATTAGATGGTCGGATTGATGCACGTTGCTCTGGTTACCTTTTCGAATGTTTTGGGAATTTTCAATATATATGATTATGGAGCCAGAAAATTGTCGATCATTGCCCTTGCATGGTGTTAGTTTCCGAGTGCTAATTAAACCGATCGATTCGTTCAACTCAAAAAGTGATCAGAGTAAATCTACAGTTATTTTCAGTGATCGACGACGCTCCGATTCCTTGCTAGAATACATGAATATTCAAACAGTCAAATACACTACGAAATCGATTATTTTATCAAAGTATATTAATACTGATTATTAGTATATCTCGAACTAGACCAACTTGAAAGAAAGGTTCTTGATCAGACTTGACAGAGAGTCAGGTTTGGAAACCAATCAGTATTACCTATATTTGTCTTATTGAATGACAGGCTCTGGTTGGCAGCATTGGGTGCAGAATCCTTTTCCTGATCCAATCGACTCCGAGCCCTCCGAGCCTGAGCCATGCTGAGGGCCATGTTTTCTGAAGACGCAACCACTGACGTCAGCTGCTGAGTCACGATGTCGGTATCGTCCGAGGTCTTCCACGCCCCAAGGTTCGCATCATCAAGAATATGGTCCACGGTGTCAACAAATGCCTTGGGTAAGTTATAGAGAATTCAATTACATCATCGATTCATTCATTACAGATATGAATTATGAGCGTATGTCATGTAGGCATAAGGTGACAGCAACCAATTCTGAGGAAAACTATAATACAAATAAAGAATACCTTGCAAACAATCATTAAGGAGGTTTGATTTCCGATTAGAAATGCAGCAATCGAAAATCTTTTCGAAATTTTCCAATCTTTTATAAGTTTTCCGTCCACTCCCGTGATTATTTCTCCCTGTATCAAATTTGAGACATTTTTTCCCCTTGAATCTCACACATTTTTCACGATTATCATGAATTCACAAATTAAATAATTCTTACGTTTGTTAGATCATCAATGTCCTTGTCAGTCAGATTTTTGGCGATCTCCGCCGATAGATCTGCCACTGCACTTAGAGCCTTCGTGGTGATCATTATGTCTTGGGGTACGATATGGAGCTCATTGGCGTCAGATGACTGATTCTTCTTCGTCGATGACGTCAAATTCGAAAGAAGGGAGGCCAGGCCAATGACATCGTCGACGGTGATGTTTGGTCTTTGTTCAAGCTCATCGAGCTGTAGAAATGAATCACTTTATACAATTTACAAGTTTTGTTCATCTTCAATTTGAATTACATTTCTATATAATTTTTTTACGGCACTTGGTGTCAACCATTATTACCATCCCAAATTTCGGGGCATCTATACATTCTGGATATTTGTACGTGCCCATAATTAGAATATTTCTTTAAAATGATATCGTTTTTTAATGCAGGGTTGCACCAGATGAATCTAGGAACAGAGCGGTGAGGTGTTGCAAAGTTTGGTTTTTAAAGCTCATTCATACTCGTGTCGAGATAATATGAGAATGCTGAAACATTCTTGGATGACAAAAAACGAAGGTAAGAGTCAAAACACAATTTAAAGAATATTATATATTATGATTTATGCTACATAGGGCAGTCAAAAAAACGATCTTTAGAACCAAATGAATGCTATCCTGACTATTTGGGAACACAGACGTGATTTAGAGTTTAATTGTCGCAGTAAAGAATATAGGAATCCCAGAACACTAAAGCTCGTATTCTGAATTAGGGTTTAAATTAACCCCTGCTTTGAAGTTGCGATTTAACTATGGAGAGCCAATGGAAGCACAAATCCCTAACAGCACACATTCAATTCATCAACTCATATGACACACAAATTGTTCATAATTGTGTGGAAATGATAACAAGTATTTTTCTTCTTTATGAAAGCAAAAGGAAACTAAATAGTAAACACAGGATATATACAATATAAACATAATTTTTTGAATTTCTGGCTCTTATATAATTTCAGCACAGCGTTAGACCGTACGTGGTCTAAGTTAATCCGACTTCAGAATACGGGCCTAAGGATCGGGGACAGTGGCGTGGAAACACACAATGTTCCAACCTGTGACCTTTTTAGAAGTTGAAACTCGCACATGTCATCATGCTTGCTTCAAAGAGGTGCTACCGTTTTTTGGAGCGTTGTGGCCCAGTGGATTAGTCTTCGGACTTTGAAACAGAGGGTTGTGAGTTCGAATCCCAGCCATGGTGTCATTTCCTTCGTCAAGAAATTCATCCACATTGTGCTGCACTCGACCAGATATGATATTATGATACTAAGCATCAAAGCGCAGTTGAGTATTGCACATAGTAACTGCGCTATATATAAATGGACATATTATTATCATGATTATTACCGTCCTGATGGTCCTACCTTTTCGGTGACCATCAAGAAATTAGGATTAACACATAGTGACAGGTCAGGTGTATCCCAGGACGAAAGAGTTGGTGTGACATCGGTAAGAGCCGAACATACACGGGTAGCAAGCCCTGGATTGATCGAAACAAAATTGGAAAGCTTATGTAGTAGACAGAAACTACTTCTAGTCGGTGTATTGACATCCTTTAGTAATTACTTCGTGAGGCTTAGATTATGGATTTTAGTGACGCAGCAGGTAAACCCTGGACCCAATAGCACCATTGAACGGTGATCAGTAATATCAACTGTTATAAATGCCAGCAATAAACAAAAGTATTTTATTTATGTTGATTAATTTTGGTTTTGAGGGTATTTCGACGTTAATTTTAACATTAATCGATCAATTACACGTAATGATTGTATTATAGTGTATAATTTTTTGTGTATCATCCAAGTCAAAATAAGAAAATTCAAATGTTCATATTATATCATTTAAAAAATAACAATATCTGATACGTCGTTTTGAATATATATCTCTGTATATTGAACCAATCACTAGCATTGTTTTCTCAAATCCCGCTTCAAATAACACTAAGCCTCGGTTTTACCGTGGTCTTACTAGACCGAGGTGAACTTTCCGTTACAACCGATTACAAGTTAATTTGCAGTAGTTAGACTGCATGGTCCTCTCTAATAGATGACGGCCTGAGAAAGCTATCTGAATTTTATCATTAAATAAAAGGTAGGTGATACCTGTTAGACCAAAGCTTAAAGCAAGGTGCTATGTTTGTTGGACTTTTCGCTTTTTATTCAAATCAACTTTTTGCTAGGGTGGACTTGTCCTTTAAATCAACACCGGCGTTTTTTTTTTTTTTTTGCTGGGTAGCTTACCAGTTGTTCCCTGTGGACAGGCGGTCACAGCCGTTTTACCAACAGTCGTTCTATTCCAGTACAGACGACTAATCGAATCTCGCCCTTCCTCGCAGTCTGGGATGTTCTCACTCACAACTAAATAATGAGAGAAAATCATTTCACCAAAATCAAATGATTTAACAAAACGATAATTTTATCTTTTTGTTCCCCAAAATACACGTAGACTGTGCATCAAACGTTGACCCCCCCCCCGGCCCCCCCCCCCGGAAAGATATTTGCACACGGCCTTGATTCAGTATAAGGAATTTTTAAAGTTATTGTTGGGGGGTTAGTTCGAGAATGGAAAATTAGAACTGAACAACAAACACATTTGTCTTTAAAGTAAATGAGAGCAAAATAATGAATTAATTACCAACAGCAATACGTACATTGACTTGTTTCGGAAGAAGATATCATAAGCCCATCATATACAACAGGAAAATAGTATTGTACCTAGATGTAAATATATACAAGTATGCCGAGGCCGAAGGGGGCCTATTTAATAAAAACTAATCACTAAAAATTATAAAATAAGATCAAATTGATTGAATTTTTTCTGGTTTATACCTATTTCACAACTCTTCCCATAGTAGCCTGATAAGCAGACACAGGTGAAACTGTCGATACCATCAACACATGCCCCTCCGTTTATACATGGTGATTCTGCACAGTCATCGATGTCTGTCAAAGAAAAATAAGCAGACAACATTAAATTCGCAAGATTTTATATTGAACAACATTTAATGCGCTAAGCTTGAAGAAATAATAAGGCTTTACACAATTACTGCTTAACAGATTGACAATCCCCCTCCACACACACTCGCACACATACACCCCACCTACGCACGAAAGACAAAGTGAAAGTATGCGATAATTAATTTTTGGCGGGATTTTAAAAAAAAATGTTATCAGTGAAGACTATCAAGATCATATCTAAATTAATATTACACGTGTTTAACATGACAGTTTAAATTGAAATATTTCTTTAAAGTACTTGACTTGACATGACATGATTCCGGTATATCATTATTATCTACTTATTGAGTATGTTTCAAATCTTTTTTAATAAACAAACTTGTTATAGTGTATCAGAGTAGAGAAAAGGTGCAAGGTCTTCTTACCGACTTCACAAAGTGGTCCTTGATACCCATCTGCACAATCGCAGCGAAATGAACCTTCTGTGTTGATACATGTACTTCCGTGCATACATCTTCCTAGTATATCACATTCGTTGACGTCTAAATGATAAAGGAATTAATTGCATGATACGATCGTTTAGTTTTAATACCACCGTCCAGCCAAAAAATTGTGCCACTACAGGGCTCACAAATTCATTATTTTTCTAATAAAAGAATAGGTTATATTCACATCGTTGTCGTGTATACATTATATATTATGACTATATTATTTGTATCGTGGATTATTTTGTATATTGTACATGTAAATAAATTTCATATTGTGTATTGTATTATTTTGAACGCAGAAATTAAAGCACACAAACATTCTACAAGTCAGGTTTTCGATTTAAATATTGAATTGCCAAAGGTCAATCCACAGGGGTATAATTTACCGGGGTATACGCAGGTATATACGAGACAAAATCACTTTGTCAATGCACAATGGTTCTTCTCTAATATAAAGAAGTTGTATAAATATACTGACCTTCATTGCAAAGTGCTCCCTGGAAACCTCCAGCACAGACACATGCAAAACCACCGTACGTGTTAATACAGGATCCTCCATTTCGACAGGGATCTGATATACACTCGTTGATATCTTGGAGGGAAACGTAGCAAATCAGGAAAATTGAAGAGAGAAGAGAAAGAAAAACGAAGGACATCACCATTGACAAATGGTAACTTTAAACAGAGATTTAATTTGAATGATATAGAAATCTGCCTCTGTGGTTTTCATTGATATTACAAAGCTCCGTCGTGAAAAAAAGTGTAAATGATCCGCAGAGTTAGATACCAATAGGTTGATCCAATTAAACCGGGAATGCTGAGAAACATACTGTAATCCACCAGATCTTTTGAAATATAGCAGGATATGTAAATAGAAGACACTTTTGTTATCCTTCGAGTTGACATGTATCATGTACATCATAAGACTGATGAAAGTGTTGCAGTGAAATAATGAATTATATGAGTCGTTTATGACTTAAGCTAGTGCTGTTTTAAGTTGTTGCTACACCTTGGCATGCTGACTTTAACATTAATGCTTACACTCAGTTATGGGGGGGGGGGATTTGTCGTGAACTTTTTTTGGACGATAGGAGACTTATGATAAAAATTTGAATTAAATTATGTGAGAAACTTGACCAAAAAAATGCAGGCGGGAACAGACATCTGGAGCATTGATATGATTTTTTTTACAAAAGCCATAAGATATTTATTAATCTCACCGATTGCACAATTTTTGCCAGTGAAGTTCCGCCCACATTCACACGAGTAGCTACCAAAGATGTTGATACAATGAGCTTTGTTCAGACACGGGGTTGTCAAGGTACACTCATCTACGTCTAAAGTTAAAATTTAAAAAAGGGAAATAGGGTGTGGGCTATTTGTGTCCACAGTTTTTAGTAAACTTGTTTGAAAAATAGCAGAATATGAATATATGTATGTCAAGGAAATGCATCATGATGGAGAAACTATAAGAAACTTATGGAGATGTCTACCCCAAAAGTGGTATGAACTTTGTTCGTGTAAGGCCTCACGTATCCGGATACCATATTAATGTAATAATAATCATAATAATAATACAATTCTGTTTTTTTTATAATCCACAATTTCCGTCCATCAACTTTAAATGACTGACAGTATCATGCAGCTGACGAATTTTTACTTTACCTTTACCTTTCGGTCTTATTCTTATTACAATAATAGTATTACATTGTAATCATGGTAAAGGACGTACAAGTGCTTCCATTGTCCATGTTTTCAGTGTGATATTACACTAAGAACACTTGCTTACATAGCGCTCACACGCCATGCTTTGTTGGGAATAGAACTCAAGCACCCAAAATGTTCAATTAATCTGAGCTACATATTTTTTTCCAAAAAATAAGTGAAATTAATGAGGTTTCTCTGCCTCCATACCTACCTTGTGTGCAAGTGTCTCCCTGAAATCCATGGGCGCATGCGCAGCTGTACCCTCCATCTTCATTGATACATGTGGCGCCATTCTCACAAGGGGTGTGAATTGCACATTCATCAACATCTAGTGTGTGAAAAAATAAACATTGATTAAGCACTTGGATCCCTCTTAATATTGTCAAAGACACTGTCATTATTATCACCGCAACTTTACTTGGCGAAATATTACTTTAAACGGGTACTACATGATGATTTGTAAATATGACAGATCAAACAGACAACACATTGTAAATTATACTGTTATAAAACATTGCATTTATTTCGGCATTTCGGTCAAGAAAATTATATGAATATCGCGTGGACATGAATTGAGCAATCTGGGGCCCGATTCATAAAACTTGTTATAATGACAAACTTCAATAACAGTTAAAATTAAGCTACTGAAATCATTGAGAGTCTGATTGGCTTATAGTAAATTTGTTTTAGAAATTTTGCATTTGTTATTGTAGCATCACTTTGTGAACGGAGCCTGATTTTGTATTCTATCGCATGAAATGATAATTACATCTAGTCCCATTTCTGCTCACAAAATGTAAAAATAGGACTGATGCAAGATTCCTGAAAATCAGAACGAAAAGTAATGACTGGGATAAAAAGAGCCTGATTTTGCCTCCACATACTGACCGCTTTCGCAGGTTTTTCCAGTCATAGTGTCTGGACAGGTACAGGAAAAGTCACCGTGTAAGTTCAGACAAGTTCCTCCATTATGGCAGGGTGTGTCTATACATTCATTCACGTCTGTGGGATATGATAAAAAAAAAGTCATACAAGCTTTGATTCTTCCAGTTTGATATTAAACCGTAGAAGCTTAAAGATTTGTTTTTTTTTATAATTGACATTGTTTAAAGGAAAACAAGGTTAAATCATTTTAAAAGCAATCCAACATTTTCAGCATTTAGGTCAGGCTGTATAGTCAAAAATGAGACTGAACTTTCCAGGTTGTTTATTATCATGGGCGGCGATAAATAGGAAATAGGGGTGAGGGACACGTTCCCACCGCCCCCTTCCGTCTCGAATTTCGAAATTTGTACAGTGCCTGTGAGAGAGGATTGTTTCTTCCCCCTTATGGTTGCAATAAATCGCCACGCAAGATAATGATGTAACCTGAGGACATATATGCTCTTTCGTCGTGAAATTCGAGATTACAAGCACTCCTTTGAAGAATCGAAATGGTATACACACCTTCTTCGCAAAGTGCGCCGGCAAACAGGTCACTGCACTGGCAATGATAAGAACCGTGAAAATTGGAACAGGTTCCTCCGTTTCTGCAGGGGTTGTTTTCACACTCATTTACGTCATCACCACAGTGTCGCCCGGTGTAAGAATGGGGGCATTCGCAATGATATGAACCAACACTGTTAGAACAATTCCCTTCGTTTAAACAGGGGTTGGTTTCACACTCGTTAACGTCTTCGTCGCAGTGCTGACCCCTGTATGAGGGCGTGCACGTACAGGCGTAAGAACCAACGCTGTTAGAGCAAGATCCCCCGTTAAGACATGGGCTGCTATCGCATTCATCAATGTCGATCTCGCAGTTTTGTCCTGTGTAATAAGGTGTACACTCACAGGTGTAGGATCCAAATGTGTTTGTACAGATACCTCCATTGTTGCAAGGTAGGGCTTGGCACTCGTCTGCATCATCTTCGCAGAGTTGTCCTGTGAATTGGGGATTGCACTCGCATCGATATGAACCAACAAGATTGACGCATGTACCATAGTTAAAACAGGGATCGACATCACATTCATTGACGTCATCGAGACAGTTATTACCGTAGTAAGATGGTGGGCAAGTGCACGTATACGAACCAAAGATGTTAGTACAACTCCCACCGTTCTGGCAGGGACTGGTGAGGCATTCATCGACATCCACTTCACAGTTCTTCCCAGTAAACGACAACGGACATTCGCATCGGTAGGATCCGATCGTATTGATGCAACTACCTCCATTCAGGCATGGCTCAAGCTCGCACTCATCTGCATCCTTGTTGCAAGTCTTCCCCGTGTAGGCTTCCGAGCAATGGCAGTAGTAGGACCCTGGAGTGTTAACACAGGTTGCCCAGTTCAGACATGGCGCTAAGAAGCACTCGTTGACATCGCTGTCACAGTTCTTTCCTTCAAAGCCATCTGCGCAAAGGCAGAGGTATGAACCGAAACTATTAGAGCAAGTTCCATTTACACAGGGATTGCTAGAACACTCATCAACATCTTCCTGGCAGTGCGTCCCCGTGAAGGACGCAAGACACTGACATCTGTAGGACCCCTCAGCGTTTATGCATTGACCACCGTTCTGGCATATGGCAGGAGACTGTGAACATTCGTTTATATCTGTAATGCAAGCAGGTGCATCAAACAAATCGTAAAGACTTGAGAAAAATCTTACAAGGAAACGTTGTACCTTTCTGAATATTAAGATTGTACTAGCCATTTAGTCATTACTGCTTCCTTTTTAGTTATGCATATGAAGTTCTTCCATAACAAGTACATCATCATGCAAATGCCCCCACGAACACTAACAGAAGTTACTCTAACGCTGGCATGTGAAATATATGAAGCCAAATGTAAAAAAAATATCGAAAACAATTTTATAAAACAATTCTATAACTGGAAATCAGTTTTCAATTAGAAAGATATTTCAACAAGAATAAAGATACAATGCCATTATCTAGTTTATTTAATGTTCATATGATTCATCTAATATTCACCAAGCATGTTCTAGTGGCAATGTGGCCGTTACAAGTACGTGTATATTCGTGTATATTCGTGTATATTCGTTCTGTTAAGCAAACTGGAGACCTTTAAATCCAAACTGAAATCTTATCTTTTCTAACAGTATTAGTTATTGGCACTTTGACACTCATCCTAACTTTCTCATTCTTTCTTTTCTTGTGCGCCTCGGAATAGAATATTTATAGATAGATGGCGCTATATAAATGCCTATTATTATTATTATTATGTCGAATTGTCCAGTTATCAAAATTTGTAATAATTTCCAAACTCAAACTGAGATTGTGTAATGATAATTGAGGTCAATTTCAATTCGATCTTGTATTTGAATATATCTCAGCTCTTAATCCATTTCACATGGTCCACTTGGCCTTGATTTAGTTGGCATGGTGTTCACATATATGAGACTCACCTAATTGGCACTCATTTGGTTGACAGAAGAGTTATGATAGCTTGTTGACGGTCAATGAACTTTTTCCTCGGATAAACGTAGAACCCTACTTAAACCCCCAAGATCCCACACATAATAAAATTTAGTAAATATTACCATATTAAATACGAAGCAAGTTATTATTTCAATATCAAAATTATTCAATTTAGAATGTTGATTTTCTTTCAAGGAGCTTGTTTCGTATAATATACCTTGATCGCACGTGAGGCCCGTAAATCCCAGATCACAGTAGCATGAAAAGCTGCCATGCTTGTTGGTGCAAGTCCCACCATTTTGGCAAGGATTTGCATCGCATTCATTGACATCTAGAAAATAAGAAATAAAAGACAAGACGAATTACTATTTCTAAATATGTTAAATATGTCTGAATGGAGATAAAATGTTCTATCGAGCATGCCCATTCATATCGAAATTTGGAAGCATCTTGATCAGGATTAATTTATATGCGTAATGTGATAGAAAAAAATTATAATGATAATATTATAATTATTATTACAGTTATTAAGTGTTTTACACATTGTAGGTCGTTGTTACTTTTAAAGGCCCTACAAATCGAAAAAATGTAAGATACAAATTACTAATTATCATACATGTATTATGTGCATGTAATTATCGGACATGTACTATCTATGGAGCGTTGTGGCCCAGTGGATTAGTCTTCTGACTTTGAAACAGACGGTCGTAGGTTCGAATCCCAGCCATGACGTAATTTCCTTCAGCAAGAAAATTATCCACATTGTGCTGCTCTCGGCAGGATTAATGCATGAGCGCTGAAAGGCAGCACGAGCTAAAGCTGTGGTAATAATAATATCAACGCGCCTCGGAATATAATAGTTCTAGATAGATGGCGCAATATAAATGCCTTTTATTTTTTTCATTATCATAGAAGGATCTCGAATTTGTACAAATTACGCCTGTTGGTATTAAATTAAAGAATTGCCATTAGTTTTTCAATATGAAAAAAGCTTTGAGAAATGCACCAGTAGATAATATGTTACCTTGTTCACATGTGTCTCCCTCAAATCCCGCTGCACATTGACATGAAAAGCTGCCTTGCTGATTTGTGCAAGACCCACCATTCTGACAAGGGTACTCATCGCATTCATTGATATCTAGAAGAGAAAATAATATTGAAAATATAGCAACTAATAAAAAAGAGTGGGAATATAACAAAGGAAACCATGCCTACCTGCTGTATAATATGCAACATTTCATGTCCAATTCGGACCATAATCGCTGATATCTTGATTATATAATATTACCTTGTTCACATGTTTCTCCCTCAAACCCTCCAGCACACTGGCATGAAAAGCTGCCTTGCTCGTTCGTACAAGATGCTCCATTTTGACAAGGGTACTCATCGCATTCGTTGATATCTGAAAAATATTTGAACATGGAAAATATGGATTCGTATTGAGGAAACGAACTAATATTTTTGATACAAATTAAATATTGTATCCAAAAATCTTATGTCAATCAAATCCAACAATATCTCGATCAGTATACTTTTACTTAAGATATTGTTTATGATCACCTAATTATAACATTGATAATGATAATTATAATGATAACGGTGGTATAATAATAATGGGTATGAAAATAATCATGGAAATTATTTTAACCGGAAAGCGTTCTAGGCAGATTTAAAAGTAGATTATACCTTGTTCACAAATATGCTGATATGCTGATTTGTCCAGTTCAAATTTAAACTAGACAAATCAGCACTCCGAAGTGCAGTCACTATACACGCTCTTTAAGAGCTAAATTAGCACTTCATTTTTAGAGTGTACTTCAATGAATATTTATGATCACCTAATTGTAACTTTACAACACTAATGATAACGCTAATGACAATGGCGGTGTGATAATAATGAGTATGAGACTAATCATGAAAATTATTTTTAACATGAATGTGTTCTAGGCAGATTTAAGAGTAGATTATACCTTGTTCACAAGTATCTCCCTCATATCCCGCTGCACACTGGCATGAAAAGCTGCCTTGCTCGTTCGTACAAGATGCTCCATTTTGACAAGGATACTCATCGCATTCATTGATATCTAGAAGAGAAAAGAATTTTGAAAATAAAGTCACCATTAAAAAAATCGAGTGGGAATACATCTTTTAAAAAACTATATCATGCTTATGTACTGTATAAAATGCAATATTTCATCACCAGTTCTGACCACAATCGCTGATATCTTAATATTACCTTGTTCACAAGTATCTCCCTCATATCCCGCTGCACACTGGCATGAAAAACTGCCTTGCTCGTTCGTACAAGATGCTCCATTCTGACAAGGGTACTCATCGCATTCATTGATATCTAAAAGGCAAGAATAGAAAAGGCGCAGTCAGTTTCTTCTCGAATTATTCATCATATATCTTGACCAAAGCTTGTCGACATTTTCTTTGTTTTTACTTTCCACCAAAATTGGCCTTACATAAATATGCCCCTAAATACATTTTTGAGCACTTTGGTGAGTAAAAAAAAATCTCCCAAGATTATGATAAAAACATGGATCATCACTGAATGGAATTGAGCATTTGAGTTTGCAAAAGGGATATTTTAATGACTTTTTGTCATGTGTATTGAAGTTTGCATAAACTCAATACAGACAGGTTGCTTGCAGACTGCAAGTGTACCCATTCGTTCATAAGGTTCATAAGGTAGTGTTTATTCTCCTAATAAATAAATAAATGGAAATTTCAATTTTTACATGGTATTGAACACACTGGAAAATGCCTGTGGTAGGCACGAACATATTATATTGACAGGTACAACAAATAATCTGACAGACATAAGAATCAGAGCAGACTTGCAGGAACAAGGAGAAAAATCAAGTTAAAAACTAACCTTAAAAAAAGAGTGAAGGGGGAATATATCATGTATTCTGCTTACCCGTTTCACATAATTCTCCTGTAAAACCTCCGGCACACTGACATTCAAAAGACCCATCGGTGTTGATACAAATGCCACCGTTTGAGCAAACATCTGATCTACTACATTCGTCGATATCTGTCAATGTGGTGGCAAATAATTGAAGAGAAATTGATAGAATATTCTTTAAAATGTTGTAAACATATGACATCAGCTTTGGCAGGAGTTTTATTAATTAATTTTTATATCATTATTATCTCAAAATGCATCTCTATATACATCAGGTCCCCTAATGTTAGATTTCATTTTGGTCAAACATTTTTAGATATCACTTTGGACAAACTGTTTTGGCATACAGCGTATAGTATGAACACAATTATGAAATACTTAAGCAGGTATATAATAGAAATAAGATTTTACCTGTTTCGCACAAGACACCTGTAAATCCTGAACTGCATACACATTCGAAACTCCCCACATGATCGATGCAGTCTTGCGCATTGTCACTGCATGGGCTGATGGGTGCGCACTCGTTGATCTCTGTCTCGCACTGCGCACCCGTATATGCCACCGAGCATGTGCACTGGTAAGTGGGAGGGGTCAGTTGTAGATTGTTTGAACAGAAACCGCCATACAGGCAAGGATAAGATGTGCAAGGTAAGACTCCTAAAACAAAAATAGATCATAATCTTTACATTTCAGCGTTTCTCATGTATTTTCAATTTCTTTTTGATGTACTCATGAACAAATATCATTTTAACACAAACTTTGTAAAAAAATACTCATAATTATCTAATTATTATCATTCTAACGACTTACTTGCAGAACCTCTGATCGAGAACACGAAGGTTGTGCTTTGACTGCTTCCAAAGACAATGATCAATGTGTTGGAGGTCGAAAACAACTTAGGTGGCGGTGTTGCATCGGGACAAACCGTCATCAAAATACCAGAGGGGGAGACTTCTCCATCATAAACCTGTTAAAAAAAATAATAATGTTCAGTGGTGTATCTGTTTTCATACAATAGTTTTAGGAGTTCAGGTTTGGGGCATGATCAGGGCCGTTTTTGAAAGGGGGTGCTGAACATTGATAAAATTACAATGTCATTATAAATTTTTGTGCATAATTATATTTATTGAAAAAGTAGGAACTAAACCCCATTAGAATATTACAATTGAGTATATAACACTAAAATGTAAATGTCGTATTTCAGATAAGAGGTATCTGTGCCCTTGCTCTTCTATTTCCCTTTTCTTTAAGTCCTATTCATATGTTCATTTCTAAATCAATGGGCTGATCCACTACTGATAAAGACGGCTAATAATAATTATGATGGTAATTTACAGACCTCTATCGCTGTATCATCGCACGAATCACTAGTCAGTTGGAAATCGTTGAATTCTGCTTCCACGTAATGTCCTTCAGGTGCTTCAAGTGACCAGCTGCAGGCCGGTTGAGACGGGGAAGCGGCTGGATAGAGAGGGGACTCGATAGTGATGGTCTCGTCGGCTTCAAGGGGGAACGAGACGGCGGAACATACTCCTGACATAGCAGAATAAAGAAAATCATCAAATTTTCTTTTGATGCTTCTGCCAAATTTTGGGCAAACAGACCTTTGAACGACGTTTTACTTTCATTGCTACCAACAATATATTATTTTAACACGGGTCCTATGTTTATACTGTATTACTAATAATTATGAATCCGACTTTAGAGCACGTGAAATTAAGGTGGGCATAACTCAGAGACTTCCAGAAAAGAACAAAATCACTTTCAATGGGTTCCTATGGAGGACAGAAAGGGGGCGTGGGAGCCATAGAAACCTCCTCCGTAAAACAAAAACAAAAATCTCGACTAAGGAAAAATAAGTGTGAAATTACTATTATTTTTCTGTATTTTTTGTCAAGATCAATCATAAAATAAGGTATATTTATTAAGATGTTCAAAAATTTGGCTCGCTCGCGAGTGCATGTTTACAATTTTCCTCATACGCAATGTCTGACCCCTCATTTTTTTTTACTCATTACGCCATGATTATTCATGAAATGAGCCAGGTTCGTTGCTTGTAAGTACATACATTTTGTTAGGAATACTTGAAACCCATCGGTAAAAAAAACAGACACATAAAACATCACTCAACGCAATGGTCTATCGAAAGCAGATCATATTCACCAATATAAATATCATATTTTTTTGTATCCTCTTAACCCATATATACTAGCAGATGGTTGGATTGTTAGACCATCTAAATAAACACCACCATGGCTGAACCCATTTAGCCTCTTGTCAGTTACTGGTTGGTCCTACCAGAGCGTATTAACTTTATCAAGGTCCGAACCATTATCTTTCCACAATGTCTACATGATAAAACTCTATTATACATAATTATAGGCCTATATAACAGCAATTATCCAACTGAGACAATACAATTCTATAATTGAACGTTTCCAATCGCAAACGTTTTTTTTTTTCTTTCTTTCATTCACCCTTTTCTACTTTATCATCATCTTCTTCTTGGGTTCAAAGCACTGTTCACAGCGGTTTGCCTCCGAAGCAGAATACAATCGGGGCCTATAATTTTTGAAGTCAGCCAATTCCCTTTCAGTGAGAAGGTGTGCGTGGCTGTTGTATTGTAGGCAAGCACATTCACTAGATTGCAGATTGTTGTAACTCCACCATTAAAAGCGAATATGTCAACTCCAAAAAAATATGGTCCTTGTTGTACGGTCGTTAACACTATTTCAATAAGGTGTGTATTGCTATAGTAGGCAAGCACGGTTCAAAAGATATTACAGATTGTTGTAGCCCACTGAAAACTCTGTAATATTTAAGGGGCTCTGAATTCATTCATCTCCAGGGGCCCTCAACGTCTTCTTATTTTCCCCCGTGTGCTTTCATCTTTACAATCTTCATATTCTTTGATATCTTCTTTGGATTAATTTGTTTATTCATTTTATCAAAATAATAAATATACCCCCCCCCCTTCGTCTTTTCTTCCTTTTCGTTATTTTTTTTATCTTTCATACACTCCTTCATCTTCTAATAATTCTTTTTTCTTATGAGGGAGAGAGAACTGTACTTCCATGCAATAACTTGTATCATCTGTTGTTTTGCTTTGATTTACATAATGTCACATCTTTATTTCCTTTTTTCCTTTGTTTTTTGTGATGGTTATTATCTTTGAATAGTTTCAAATAAATTTCATTTACTTGTAAATATTTGTATTATATGTGATTGAATACTAATAAAACACATAATTAAAAAAAAACATTTGATATATCCAAAGACGAAATATACAGACCTGTGTATTGCAGCTCAAATCCTGAAAATCCTTGCGTGTTGTCCGAGTGAAATACAACGGCTAACTCGTGTCCTGATGACAATATATCTTCTGGGGGAGTAGTCCCGCAGAATTGACCGAGGGATTGAGCATTGGTATTTCCGCCGTCAAAAATCTAGAAATATCATAAATACAAACTTATCTTTCATTTCTCATCCATTATAGAAAATCTTTAGTGTGGTTATTCTATTTCAAAATGTCATTCATCGAACCTTTGTCGTGTAATTATCCACCAATTCTGCTTTATTATATTCACTTCGTAGTTAACTGTAACAAGAAGGTCCTATTCTCTCAACAATAAATCTAGTCCTTGCTGAACTTAAGCATGATTTCAACGAAATCAGCATTTAAGTATTTTATTTGCAGTTTTGCTATGTTTGTGAAAACTGTATATTGTCTTCAAATTTAGCATCCCCCTACCCCAGTCGCTATCCTTTAGTATGGATCCGCCATGATTACATTGCAATGAAACAGAATTTTCTGAATGTATGTAATAAATTTGTATATGATTTGTATCATTGTTTTTATTATGTTCGTTTCATATTGTAATATCACTCTGTGATTTTTTCTATTTTTCCCAAGCGTGAATGATCAAGCGTAAAAAATGATCCTTAATAGACACAAAAATGTAATGAAATGAAATGAATAAATGAATGAATTAATTAATTAATTAATGTTTAGACCTCAATGTAGTCGAAGCATATGCTCCCTGGTGGTTCCAAGTCGAAATGGTTGAATTGAAGAGAAATCCGTGAGCCGAGTGAAAGTCGAATGACCCATCGGCAATCTTCGTTATTTGGATAGGCCACGAGGCCGAAGTTGGCCGACCGAATGATTCCCGACCATGCTTCGAGATCGTCTGTGGTGTCTGTCGCAAAGCATTGCTCACTCCCTGCATAAGGATAAATGTGGTCATGGTATTTGGTCATCATGACAGAACGAAGGACTTTTGATCTCAGTGAAATCTTGTTCTCGATTTTCAAAACCAATCAGATAACATTATCATATTCATTTGATTCTTTCCCATGCAAGAAACGTTCATTTTCCGGTAAAGATATTTTGGATAAAATAATTTAAAAAAAACTTAAAATTGTCATAATAAGGATCTGTTTATCTTGAATTCACATCTTCTGTGATCAAAATGTAAACTAGAAATGGGTCAGAGTTTGAAATTATAAGGGAATGCATCATGTAACCAATACAAGCGGAAAAGAAAGACGGTTACTCATGCATGCATTTTGACCCTGTCCCACTTTTTTGGATGGGGCGACCGCTCCTGCCCCCATTTCTGGCGCCCTTGATGTAATTGATCTCACACATACACACCTAGCAGATAAGGGGTCAGTTGCTTCAAATCAATTGGTATAATAGGTGGTATAATAATTAATCAAATCAATAGTATATACATGATAGACTTTTAATATATAGCGATTGCATAATGGTGTACCTATACATTTATTATCTTGGTAAATTGATACATTAAAAATAGGCTTTAAATTATTTTAGCAGTAAATATCTTGTATGATTTGTATGACTTCATGCCCCCATTTTAATAAAATATCGTCATCAAGAGCAAACTGATGGGTGGTAGCAGGGGGAGAAAAATAGTAATAAAAAATAACTATAGTGGATGATTTATATCTACAATCTCCTGTAACATTAAAACTATTAACATTAACATTTGGATAGCATGCATAAAGTACAAACAATGCTATCATTTCATTTTATAAAATGAAAGAATTGTGCAATAGCTATACCCGCCGGTATTGCTTCAATCAACTTTTTTCATAATAGATACATGCAGAATGTGCATTCTATCATTACCTTTCAGTTATAATTATAATAAAAATGATAATATGCGACATTTATATAGGGTTTATAAATATTTCTAAGCGCTGCACATATGATAAATACATATATTTCACAATGTGTATTATCAATTATAAATTGTATGAATATTGTTGATTTATTAATTGATGCCGAAGCCCGGAAAAAAAAACCTAGTATTGATGTAATATTCAAACCTAACTGAAATGAATTATACATGAATACAGTTTTACTGAATTTTATTTACCTGCTAAGTGACAGCTTGAGAGAAATAGAGATATCAACACGAGCGTTAGATACTGCCGGGCAAGCATCACCCAATCTGGATAAAGGAGGATAAATCCTACAAAATTACGAGGCACTTTTATAAAAAAATGATTCAGCAAAACGGAGAATGAGGTAATCGTCGTCGTGCAGATGGTGATAAATATCATTACTATGATTATGATTTTATTCACGATGATTTACGAATGGCCCCAAAAATAAATATTAAATCAATGTTGTCAGTTTTATAGAAACAAACCTACGTTCTTAAAAATGTTGGGCAACATAATGTCCGCACAACAATTGGTATTTTGGGTAAAAACTACGCAGTATTGGTTAAAACATACCCAGAATTGATTTAAAAAAAATCATCAGTTGTTGTGTGGACAGTATGTTGCCCAACATTTTAAGAGTTTAAACAGCTTTACTGGTTTTTATACATGTAGTATAATCACTCGCCGTATCGTCCCATTTCTAATTCTGACAATATCAATGAAGTGAATTTTTACTGACTTAATGGTAAAAAAAAAGGTGGACAGTATCAACCTCTCTTTTATATCGAAATTGCGGCTGCATCGAATTGATTCAGAACATAATGCCTCAATAACAAAGAAAGTTCATTTACCAAGAATAAATTGTAAGTGTATTAATGGAACGATATATAGACCTAATTATTGCAAGTGATAATCGCAATGATTATGACGACGACAAAATGAGAGTGATGACATTTCCGTAAAATTATGTAGATGTTAATTTTCTATGAATCTGGACATCACGGGTGTTATCTAAAATGATTATTATCATGAGCATGTAGAATGATATAAATTAAACGGCGTTTATGTGAGAATATGCAATTCTAACATGAAAATGGTATTGATATATATTTGCCTCTGAACACGGTGTTCGATTGAAGAAAAAAAGGTATATAATTATGATCTATAAAGACCACATCCTAAATTATATGCTATATCTACACATCACATGAAAAACTTACCCCGTTCCTGCAATTTCTATTTTTATTTTGATCGTTGATGTCGTTCAGTGAAATAATTTCCAAAATAATACTCTTAAATCACTTCTTTTTTCCTGCGTGTTGAGAAGAAATATCCCCGACCGATTACTCCGACCGCCGTTGGCCAATTTCACTTTTTAAATGTAGTGAAAAAACAAAATCCAATCTAACGTCCTCCCACTATTAATAGGTTCACGGTACATACAAAAGATCCTTAGTGACATTATATTATGTATAGGCTCAAATCATGGAGATAGCTATTCTCAAATGAACTGGTGATTACAGGGGATATTAATTGTTTTTAATTCGACAACATCGAGGAATATCGACGTCAATTCGACACCACTTACCAGGTGACGTGGGTGCTCCACCAGGGGACGGTTTCCTGTTCATTCCCGCCCTCGCTCTATCATCATCGGCGACGCCTTCGTCCATCATTTTGTTGACGGGGGAAGGCAACAAATACAAAAACTTTCAAAATTGGGCCGAGGTAATGATACTAATCCATCTCTCTAGCTTCTCTCCCTCTTTTATTATTATTTTTTTTGTTTTGTTAGCCCAAATTTATGAATCCAATTTCCGATATACTTAAATTCCAATAGCTTGTTCGATACGTGATGGATTGCTTATCGGCGATTGCTTGTTTGGCATCCGGGCGTTTCAGAGAAATCAGCAAACGCCTGTGGGTGATTAATCGGTTCGCGCCAAAATGAAGTATTGCTAAGATGTCGTCTGGAGAAATCCACTAAACTGGCGGCCTTCCTTATTGGTCGACATTGATTGGACGAATCTTCGCACCAAGGTTTCTTTATTAATTCATATCAAGCAGACTGTTTGGTGCTTTCATATCTCATAAGTGTCTGTTGTTGTTGTTTCTTACTGGTATGACAGTCAGGTCAAGGCCTAAAAGTGTGTTTTCTCTCTCTACCTCTCTCTCTCTTGTATGTTTTGCTCTATCTGTTTATTATGGTAAATAAAGAGAGAAGGTAAAAAATATCGAACTTTGATTGGTTTGAAGAGACTGTTTGAACTCGCCTTCTTGGTCATCTTGACGTAGATTTCTCACAATACTGTTGACAATTTGTCTATGAATGCGTCTATTTGCACGAGTGTGGGGCAGGTGATTTTCTCTTATATTGTCCATAGTGTTTACCACTTATTCGAACACCTGAGCGTTCACACTTATCAGAAGCAGCTCTTGAAGATTCTTCAAACTGAGTGAAAAGAAGTCATTTTCTCATTTCATCATTATCATTACCATCATCATCATCATCATCATCATCATTATCATCATATCATCATTACCATTGCCATCATCATCACCATTGTCATCATCACCACCACCCCCCCCCCCAACTCGCCTAGTAGTCATCCATTCATTGGCTTGTGACTCGATGATATGTTTTGTGTTTCATCTTTTTCATTTCTGTAGGCATACCGTCTATGAAATAGAGATTTCAAGAAACTTTCATAATTCCGATGACAAAATATAAATTTGATAAGCTCGGAGTTATTTGACTTAACAACTAACTTATTCAGTATTCTTAAAATTTGAGTTTTAAAATGATGATTATTCTTGTACCCACATTGTGTAAAATAGCAGGTGGTTTACCCAAATCAACACTCTAAAATTCGAATGTTAAATCAACATTTGAAAGGTTGGAGGAGTGACTACCATTTCCAAATGTTACATCCAACCTTCTGTAAAGCTGAATCCAACATTCTATGTGTGGGTAGAACCATTCAAAGTGGTAAATGCAACCTATAGAAAATGTTGTCACTCCTCCAACCTTTCAAATGTTAAGTTAACATTTCTTTCTTTTTAGAGTGAAAACAAGGCCCTAAGAAAATGATTTAATTGATTTCGGCTATCAGAGTCGCTTCACTCTAAAAGCATTGAGTAAGATTTTACCCAATATTGGGTAGAAAAGGAAACATGCACGTTAGCTGGGGTTTTTTGTTACTCCATATTGGGCCAAATGCATTGGGGTAAATTTCAACGTAACATTGCGTAAAATTTACAAAATATTACGTATCTTTTTACCCAACCAACATGCATGTTACCATTTTATCCAATATTGGGTACAGAAAGCAGAGTATTATATACATATATAAATTTAAATATATATATACACACACACACAGCAAAAACTGTGTGAACCGGTATACATAGAGGACCACACCGGTTATTTTACACCGGTGTTAAATTGGTGGTGTTAGTTTTACACCTATAGGTGTTATTACAACACCTTTTGTTGATACATTTACACTCTTTAGTGTTATGTTTAATCTCTAGGGTGTAATTTTAACACCTTAGGGTGTGGTCCTCTATTAACACAAATTGGTGTCAATTTTAACACCGCAGTGTTTACAGTGTTTATATATATATATATATATATATATATATACCACGACAATATTTCGAATATTATTGGAACAATTATGTTGTAGATAGCCCTGGAAACCCCATCAAGGTACATGTCATCCACGTGATACAAGTGCTTATAAAAAAAAATACCTTAAATGACTCTTCTGTCACTGACCTGATTTATTTTCTGAAACACCCAATGTACATAGGCCTTTATGTAATGTAATTAAACAGACAATGTTCATCGTACTGACCTTTGTATCTGCATGATATAAGTTATTATCTTATGAATATTAATAATCTCATGAATGTCTATGATATTTCGAAAACAACAACTTCAGTTAAAACTCGATTTGAGTATGTATGCCAAATCCCGCTTTCCCCGAGTACACCTTCCGAAGAAAAAAAATCGTTTATCATTTTATTCAATAAAATAAATGTATTGTTTTCATTCTGTGTATTTAATTAAATGTTTTGAGCATGCGTAGAAGTTTTTATATCTGGATCCACTGACACGATATTCACTTTCGTCGTCATTTTTAAAGGCTCACAATACTAGCAATCATCAAAAAGTAGCTACCGGTATAACACAATTTTGAAACCTTCTCAGCTATACACTATACACGTAGAAAATATTGGGTAAAATTGTATCCACCACGAGGGTATCTGCCTTCAACCAATTTCGGGCAATATTTTACCCATTGCGGGAAGAAAATTGTCCAATAAGGTTAAAAAATAAGCAGCGATTACTTTAGAATGGGCAATTTTTTTACCACACTGGATAAATGAAAATGCCCAAAAGAAATGTCCAATGTCGGTTGGACACATAATCACCCTCATGGAGCATTTTTACCCAATAGTTTTTTACAGTGTAAAAGGCCTTAACTGAAATCAATAATGCGATAACAATGGGGAAATAGAGATTTTTCTCAATCACGTCTTTTAACAAAACATCACTCCCATTTTTTCACCTAATTATACACTCATTTTCCAGCTTAATTTAAGGTAAGGCTATTATCCTTTTCGATTGGGACGTGATAGGAATGGATTATGAATACAATGTATCGGAATTACAGCTTGAACAGTTAAACACTCTTATTGGACACAATTTGTACGGCGGATCGGGTTATTGACTATGTCCAAACTACATCTTTATCCAGATTGTATTTGAGCTGCTTCAGTTTTGAATACCGTACTTGTCATTGTTTTCAAAAAATTCCTACACTAAAAGATGCTTCTGGGTATTAAAGATGGACACTTAACATATCCCTCTGTAAACAACTACTCCGGGTGGTGTTTTTTTTTACCTAATTGCTAAGAAAGCATAAACGCTTGTAAGCAAACAATCAAAGGACCGACAGCTTAACGTCCTCTCCGAGGGACCTGGTAATGAGAATTAATGCCTTACCAAAGGGCACTAGCGCATCAAATGGTAATCGAAACCCCCGCTCTATACTGACTGATGAGCTATCGCGCCTCCTCCTCCTCCTTTAACCAAGGATGAAACTCCTGGATCTTCCTAGATGGTTGGTAGCAAAATAAAACTGAATTGCTGAATAGATGGGGCAGGAAGTCGAAGTGAGTGTAAGGTATAGATTATTAACAGCATTTGGAGGATTGAAAGGGGCGGAAACTGCGTCTTGGAGCGGGAGAGTGGCGCAGCACCTGCTCCAGTGGCGAGGTGGCGTCCTGTTGTCATGGGAACAAATTGGTGTTGCTTTCAGGTGAGAGAAAGATGCAGGGTTGAATGGGGAATAAAGCTACTGAAGGAAAACACTGATAACTGAAGAATGATTAGTGGGTAGAGTTTAATGATAATATAGATACTGAAAATCGAAGAGGATGATGCGGAATACTTTAGCCGTTTCCATTGTAATGCGATAAGAGATTTTTTTTAAAGAAAATAATAAGAATAAATATCGGCTAGGTCTGCGTTGAAGACGAAGAAGGGGATAAAGGGGGAGCGGAAGAAGAACTAGTGGAGATAAAGAAAGAAAGAAAATATGTAACATAAAAGAAGTAAAAGACGAAGTGATATGATGAAAGCGAGAATAAAAGGCACAAATGCACCTGCCAGTGTTTATACATGTAGAGTCAGTGACGATGAAAAATGCATCTTTTCAAAATGCGTCATTCAATGGATTTTTAAGAAACGTAGAACAATAAAGGTGGTGAAAATGAAGAGGGCCATCAGGATTAATCCAATAAATAATAAATTACATAAGATAGTTCAAGGTCCTGAGAAATCAAGAAATTGCTAGGCAGGTATTTTTATCGCTCTCTGACCAACCAACATGTACACTGTTAGAAAATTTATACTTAAAAAAAACATAATTCCCGCAGCAGAGTCTCGAGAACTTTTAAATCTTACTGCACTGTGTAATCTTACATATACTTGTGTAAAATTACAGAAAATTTTTATTTGGTGTATGTAACCGTACAAATTCATTGTAATAAAAAAAAATTAAAGACCTGTTGTTTAAAATTGTGGAAAATGTTTCCTGTTATAACAATTTATAGAATGATTTGGTTATTTCTTTCTGTAAAACCTGTTTGTTTGTTTTGTTTTTGTTTTTTTTTACTTCTGTAAAATATTCTGTTTTTTCTAACAGTGTACAATAAATCAGACACAACACCCCTCAATGCACTATGCATAGAGAATCATCATATTGGATCGCTCAGAATGGGAGATTCCAGAGATAGTCCACGAATTAGGGCTAATATCGCACGAACCGTAGATATGATTGGCAATATTGGCTTAAAAGAACGAGCAATTACCTGCAGAGATTCAACAACTCGTCATCTTGTTTTATGACTCACTAAACCAAGTCGACCTGTCGATTTCCAGCAACTCGTTTTCTCTTAATTCGCCAAGAGGCGACCGTCCCTATATAAAGTGTTATAGAAAGGAAAGAGAGAAGAAACAAAAAGGAAAAGAGGAATAAAAAGTGAAGATAGAGATGGGCAGTATAGGCCTATTTTTTAGAAAAAGTTACGTCACCTTTATTTCGTCTTGCCCCACCCATATCATTCATGCTGCATAAATTGGGAGAATGCGCTATTGAAGTGAACTATTATAGACCAATCGTTGTTTTAGAAGCAAACACAAATAAATTTCATGATTTATAGTAAAACGTCGGGCAGAGCATACTGATTGAAGAGAGTTCATGATCGCCCGTGAATTAGGGGTAATATCACGAACAATCCCTTTTTTCATTTAATTTAAAACTTTGTATCTATAATGGTTGAAGATATAATAATAAAGCATGTTCTTGTTTTTAAGGCATCTAGGATACACAGGTAGAAGAGTTGCCTCTATTGGCAAAATCAAACGATTTTGCTCGGCATTACCGATTTTTTTTTCTTTATTATCATTATTATTATTATTCTTTATTTGTAGTTTATGGGGGTAGGGGGGTTAAGTGTAACTAAGGGTCTGGCTTTAAGTTGTGTGATGTTTTTTTATTAATGTAACTTCCTCATTAATCAGTTTAATTGAAGAGTATGGAGAATCTTAACTAATTAGTTAATATACATATTATATATTAGTTTATATACAGATTTATTTCCGTAATTTAGATATTTGCTGTTGTACCCGGATTCTGTTCTGTATTTATCCCTTCGTGATTATAAGTTGTTAAAGAAATGTGAGCAGATTAATTCTAAGTTTACATTTGAAATTCATATATATTCCTTTTCTCACCATGTTAAAATGTTTATGTGTAAACTTGAAACAATTAAGTTTTAATGATGTCATGTTATATATATATATTTTTACATGTGATATGAGGGAGGAAGAAATAAATATGATTTAAAATAAAAGAGAAAAAAATCAACAAAAACGGGTAAGCTGAATCACTCAGAAGACAGACCTGCCAGATGGAGAAAGAGGGGGGTGTCACTTTGAACCCGAAACTGAATTATAAAGAAAAGGGAGACTTCATTGATGCAATGAAACAAGATACTAGTATATTGCACTAATGTATCACTTGTGATCTACTTTAAAGGCCACCCCTCCCAGAAAATTGCGGGAGTAGGTATCTCGCATCGACCATTCACACCGGCATTCAAACTATTCCAAATAATTTAAACAATTGCGTTGTTTACTATGTGAATCGCACAATAGCTGTAACATTTTAAACAAGTGTTTAAAATCTTAAACAACAAAGTTTAATCATCAATGATATATGCTTGCAAGATCTTGAACACTTGTTTAAACTGTTTAAACAACTACTGTGTGATTCACACAGTAAACAGCATTGTTTAAATTATTTTCCCGGGGGGGGGCCTCTTACATTGACGAGTGGATACCATGCGCGACCAAAAAAACACGTAAAAAGGATGTCTTTTTCACGATAGGGCACGTTACGTACGTAACGTGATAAGGGTGTCAAAAACACAAAAATAATGAAAAAAGGGTATCTATTTCGCTAGGAAAATTACGTGTTTAGGGTCGAATTTGCGGGGATGATAAAACAAAGATAAAATGTTTTATAAAGGATGTCTTTTTTGCCCCAACACTTCGTGTTTAGGGTCCGATTTGCGCGAGGTGTAGAAGGTGGGGTCGTACTAAACCAAATAAGGTAAAGCCGACGACCGAAGGACCCGTAACAATAAAACATTCCTTTACTTGTTTAGGGGTTCATTTCAGGGAACATTTGCCAAGAGTATCGTTTTGTTTCCAATACTTGTTAAGGGTAGGGTTTCAAACGCCAATACTTGTTAAGGGGTGCATTTTCAGAAAATGAAAATTACGTGTTTAGGGTGCTTTTCGAGACCCCATGGTCGCGCATGGTATCCACTCGTGAATGGAAGTGGCCCCCCCCCCCCCCGGGATTATTTTTAACAGTGTATACTCCCAAAGTTTTGCCTGCATGTCCAATTTATTGTTTATACACTACCCTGAATCTATTATAACGGTTGAAAAACAAAGACAAACAAAACATCAGAAGTATATGCAACGAAGAGGGGGAGGGGTGCCGTACACTTTGACCAGTTCAAACACGGCATGTTCATCCTCAACTCGCAATGAGTTTTGAGCCAAAAATGCAGGGGCGGATCCAGCATTTTCCAACGGGGCCGGGGGCATTTTGTTCACAAAATTGTTGACAAACAAAACAAAAGTTGGTCTTCTTACCTGAATGTTGGTGATTTATGTCACGACAAATTTGATAGTCAAAAAATAAACAAGAAGTAAAAACAGAAACAACAACAAATCCTCGCTTGCGTATGCACGACATTTTCCATTGTTTATGACTCTGAAAGGGGGGACGGGCCCGATATGCCCCTATACCTGGATGCGGATTTTTTTTTTATTAAATGTTCTATTGTTTTTCTCTCAAATCAAATTTCATACAATGCAGTTTACAAAATAACAATTGTAAATAATAATTCGAACAGATTTCTTAAACTCGTATACATTATGCACATCATGAAATAATATTCTAAGACACTGCATCGTACCACTACCAGATGAGTTTAACAAACAAATATCAGAGAAAAAAGCTTATAAAGTATATGCGTTGTACCTGCCCCCTCCTTACCCACCCCCTTCCCTTTGCAAACCCCCACACTTCACACCCTCAAACACTCACACACTTCAAACGCCCTTGCATACGGTGCCCGCGTTCCGTTTGAAACAAGAAAAAAAAATAATGAACGAACGTAATCTCGTGAGCTCTGTCGCATCTATACTCTTGTAAGGAAATTTTCCCATTTCCTTATATGGTTTGATAATTTACCCCGCGTTACTGCTAAAATTTTCTCTTCACGTTCATTTTCTAATACCTTCTCTCTAATTTCGTTGGGACATGGTGGTCTTTTTTTAGTCCTGCTGTAAACAAAGATCAGATATTATTAAAAGAATAATGTGATTAATTATCTGTTCCTACTCTATATTATCATGCTTAAAACCAATGTGTATATCCACCAATGCACCTGGCATTTTTTCTATTTCATACATATTGAATAAGTTACCACTATCTATCCATACGTCTCTCGTCTTTTCACATGAACAAAAAAAAATATGCTCGTAAGTTTCTTCAGTATTCCCACAAAATGAACATTCACTATCTGATAGAATTTTGAATAAATGTAGATATTTCTTCGTGTATATTAATTCATAAAGCATTTTAAATTGAAACTCTCTAAGCCTACTGCTTAGAGTACATTTTCTGGGTCTTGAAAATATAGCACAGATATCATTTTCGGAGAAATTATATGTCTTCTCTATATTATTAAACGCATAAGATTTTTCCAATTTAATACTTTAAAGTGCCTTGTATATTTTCTTGGATGTCACGTTTGGTAAACTGTTAATCTTACCATTAAATATAAGTTCTAGATTTAGACCAGTGTCTTCACAGTTGTCTTTTTTTCTTCAAAAGGTGTTTCCATGTTGCTGAAATACTTTCAAAAACTTTATAAACTTTATTTATTTCATTTCCACCTAACCCCATTTTCAGAAAGTCTGTAGGAGATTTGATAATACCTTCCTTGTGAACAATAAAATGATGCAATTTATATATATTTTTAAGAAATAATTTTTCATCAAATAGCATTTGCCCGTTTAGTCGAATCAATTTATTGTTAAAAAATATCTCATTTCTTTTAGATGTTATTTTTTTTAAGAAATGCGTGGCATATCGAGTATTTAAGTTAAAGTCCACCCCAACAAAATCTTGATTTGAATAAAATGAGAAAAATTCAACAAGCATAACACTGAAAATGTCATCAAAATCGGATGTAAAATAAGAAAGTTATGGCATTTTAAAGTTTCGCTTCATTTCACAAAACAGTTATATGCACATCTCGGTCGGTATGCAAATGAGGAACTGATGACATCACTCACTCACTATTTCTTTTGTATTTTATTATATGAAATATGAACTATTTTTATTTTCTCGTCATTGTCATGTGAAATGAAGGTTCATTCCTCCCTGAACACGTGGAATTCCATTATTTTAACAGTTTGTGCTTCAGGCAAGGAGGTCCTAATCGTCAAATTCGTAAAAATTGAAATATTGTATAATTCAAACAATAAAAAAAACAAAAGAAATAGTGAGTGAGTGACATCATCGACTCTCTCATTTGGATGTAACTGGCTCGTTCATATAAATATTTTGTTAAAAATAAGCGAAACTTTGAAATGTCATAACTTTTTTATTTTACATCCGATTTTGATGAAATTTTCAGCATTGTGCTTGTCTGATTTTTCTCTATTGATTCAAATCAACATTTTTCTGAGGTGGACTTGACCTTTAATAGGTCAAGGTTAGGAAACCCGAACAACATAAGTTGATTTGAATGGAAAGAATGGCAAAAGTAAACTTAAATATAAAATTCATAAAAATCGGATGTAGCCTGTACATATTTTAGTGTAATCGTGGATGTATCAGGGGATAAGAGAAGAGAATCTTCACACCATTGAAAGTAGGGGACAGTCTATATCACGTTAATTGAAGCTATAATGTTCATCTTTTTAATGCTGTAATCAGTTGAAAGTTTGAAATGCCACGCGACTTCTTATTTGACTTTCCTGAGCTGGATTTTTTCAATAGGATGAGGATGCTGGAGCTCCATTGTTACAAGCAAAAATATGATATCGAAAGTATAAAGGTATTTTGAAGTTACGGTATACAGAAATCCAGCTTACTAACTAGTTTTGTGACGCATAATGCTAAAGATGAAATTTCTGATCTTTTTGCTGTAATACCCAAAGTATATGGAATATTGAAAACCAAATTTCTTTGCATTCGTTCGTTGACCAATATAAATAATAATCTTGAATCTTACAAGAAAAATACATTTTTTTGGAGAGTTTTTTTTCCTTCTTCAATGGGTTTTCGGCGACACAATACATGTCTTGTGGGCGCTAGATTCAAAGAGCGGCTCCACTGTTACAAGTCTCTTTTTCTTTGTTGTAATTACGAGGATAATTTAGAGGTGAGTTTAAAATGCAGGCGTAAGCCTCTATATTCATATTAATACTATGCCTTCGCTTTAAGTTGACTGGATGAATCTGGATCATGTTCTGACTCCTGATGGCCGATGGGCCGGCGTCGAACTTGCGCTGCCACTGCACTGCCTATCCCACATACCGGTACGAGGCCAGTATTATTACCTTTGCAGGCGATTACTAGTATTACGCACGCTTACCGTGCTACAAGCGTTCGAATTTAATACATGGAGATAAATCCCTAAGTAGTCTAGCACATTGTTTGTGCGAGGTTAGGCTTTTGTCTTTACTCTTAATATGCTTGATGCTTGTGAATGCAGGTTGAAGTTTATTTTTTTATTTTTCTAAGTTAATTCTCTTCTCTGTTTATTCATTCTTTATCTTTCTTCATTTTAAGTTTTGTTTGTTCTTTTTTCTTTTTTTCTTAAGCTATATTCAGTAGAGGCGCTGGTCAGAAAATTGGGGATTTGGGATCGTCCCAGTTTACAGGGACTGTCTCAGTTTATAAGGATTTCTTCACACAAGAAATCTAGGAAAGTTCATTCACCTGTCAAGTGCCGACACCAATCAAGTGTGCTAGTCAATGCAAACATATCAGGTTTCATAACAAGATTATTGGAAGACGGTAATTCATGAAAAATAGACGTTGAACTGGGGGGAATTGAGGTCACTGAATCTATTTTTAGCACTCTCAATTTCCGTAATTGCCGTCTTTGTCCCGTAGGGGGAAGTGAAAAAAAAAGTCCCCATAAACAAAGACAGTCTCAATTTATCAAGACATGATTCGTCTTGGTTTATGAGGATATCCTTGTTTTCTGGGACACTCCCAATTTGTGTTCGTGTAGGCTCCACTCCACTTCACTATGCTTCACCTACCTGATCACTTCGGGACGGTGAACCATTTCGGATATACCGAGTGACAAGTGGGATCAAATGGTGGTTAATTGTAAAAATTATAGAAAAAAATATAACGAGAAAGAAAATTAGTTTTATTTCTTGCTATTCACCCTTATTTCACTCCTTGTCCATCCTCCGGTTATTCTCAAAATTGGTGTTTTTGGGCCAATAACTTTTTCCTAGCACATATTTCTATTATTCATAATTCACAGCCGAAAAACATCGCATGCGATGTTTTGAAATCGGCCGTGAATAATACGTGTCAGGAAAAAGATATTGGCCCAAAATCACAAATTTTGAGGATAATCGGAGGATGGGCACTACAGGCAGCAAGACACCCCCCCCCCCCCCCGCATAGAATGGGCAAACCAATAAATGGACCCTTGTCTCTATCTTTTTTTCATTCTTATTTTTTTTCTTTTTACTTTGTTTTTATTCTATATTTCGTTCTTTCAAATTTTACTCTTTTTCTTTCTTTACTATCTATCTACTTTCTATATTTTGTGCATGTGTCAAAAAATAAAAATTAATTGCGTATATAATTACTATTTTGCGCAATGTGCAGAAAGTGGTGTACACGCAGAGTGCATGATATTCTCTTGACACAAGGAATGCTTCCATAGTTCCATTGCTTTGACTGCTAATATGAAGTACATTATGATTAGTTATGTCCTCTTTTTTAAAGAACGCATTGAGAAGATTATCAGAATACCAAGTTGCAAGAGCATCTTCCTATATCAATGAGATAAGATAAGAATGGAGATAAGAACGTTTTCAGAATACCACCCCCAATGTCTACTTTGACAGAATATTTTTCAGAGAGTATAAATATTTACTTGGTTATTGTATCTAATCAATGGTATGACTTTTCCCTAAAAGAAAATGGAATTTTGAGGGAAATAGATTAAACATTGTTTAATACTATGGTTCAGTCAAGTTGGTCCTTATTCTCAAACAATAAAAGACAAAAGAGAGTGAGAGACATCATCTGTCTAATTTGCATGTCACTGAGTTGTGCATATCACTGTTTTGTGAAAAATAAGCAAAACTTTAAAATGTCATAACTTTCTCATTTTAAATCCAATTTTGATGAAACTTTCAGATTTATGCTTGTTTGAATTTTCTCTATTTTATTGAAATCAACATTTTTCTGTGGTGGACTTGACCTTTGATATCAATGAGTTTACACCGGTATTTGTGCTTAATTCATGCAGGCCTATGCTCCAAATTATGGTTGAAATTCCCTAACCACTTCTGTATTACCTTGTCAGATCACCTCAGCTCACCTGCGGACTAACTGACAATCAAGTTGATACATGACACTCCCAGCAGAATAAGGTGAGTGGTATTCAATGGCAAATGAACCCACCCCCCAAAAAAAAAATAAATAAATATGTTCTGATTGACAAAGAAATCGCTGGACTGCCATAAATTAATATCAAGCTCATCACTGGCCTTTATCTGTTTCAAAGCAGAATAGAAGTTCAATAAACAATTGCATGTAGATGTATGTCATTACTTAATTACTTAATGAATTTATTTTTGCTCAATTTAGACTGATGCCCACACATTTGGACCACTGTGAAGCCCCTACCACCAGTACAACTCATCCATGGTACATGTAACTAGACTGCGGCCGTCAGATCAGGGGCCCTTTTCATTAAGAGTTACAACTGATGTAACTTACAGTTGAATTCTATTTAAAACATGCCCCTGATCAGCTCAGCTCAGCGTAGCATCCAGATCGATCAGAACAAGACAAGGTAAGTAAATATGGCATGTAAAAGTATCACATCCTTTTTGTACATTACATGGACGCTACAAAGGCGCCCGATCATTTTAGTTTAACTATTGAATTTACCAATTGAAGAAGTATGTGACCAGCCGCCTCAAAACCAACAATAAGTTACCCAAAATGATTTCTTTTATTTTCATTGAGGTTGAAAAAGCATATCCTAAGCTCTAATATGATATATAACTTGTCAAATTGATCAACAATAACCTACATGTACACATTTGAAGTTCTGGGTTTTACTTGAGCATGATATGTGCTCACCATAAAATCTTGGTGAGACTTTCAAGAAGTCTGCAAAAAGAAAAACCCTTGTATCTGTTTTTGTCTCACCTGCGAAGCAAAGTGAGACTATAGGCGCCGCTTTTCCGACGGCGGCGGCGTCAACATCAAATCTTAACCTGAGGTTAAGTTTTTGAAATGATGTCATAACTTAGAAAGTATATGGACCTAGTTAATAAAACTTGGCCATAAGGTTAATCAAGTATTACTGAACATCCTATTAGACTTTCATGTCACATGACCAAGGTCAAAGGTCATTTAGGGTCAATGAACTTAGACCATGTTGGAGGATTCAACATCGAAATCTTAACCTGAGGTTAAGTTTTTGAAATGTCATCATAACTTAGAAAATATATGGACCTAGTTCATGAAACTTGGACATAAGGTTAATCAAGTATCACTGAACATCCTGCTTGAGTTTCACGTCACATGACCAAGGTCAAAGGTCATTTAGGGTCAATGAACTTTGGCCGAATTGGGGATATCTGTTGAATTCCCATCATAACTTTGAAAGTTTATTGGTCTAGTTCGTTAAACTTGGACATTAGAGTAATGAAGTATCACTGAACATCCTGTGCGCGTTTTAGGTCACATGACCAAGGTCAAAGGTCAATGAACTTTGGCCGAATTGGGTGTATCTGTTGAATTACCATCATAACTTTGAAAGTTTATGGATCTGATTCATGAAACTTGTACATAAGAGTAATCAAGTATCACTGAACATCCTGTTTGAGTTTCAGGTCACATGATCAAGGTCAAAGGTCATTTAGGGTCAATGAACTTTGGCCGAATCGGGGGTATCTGTTGAATTACCATCATAACTTTGAAAGTTTATTGGTCTAGTTCGTTAAACTTGGACATTAGAGTAATCAAGTATCACTGAACATCCTGTGCGCGTTTCAGGTCACATGACCAAGGTCAAAGGTCAATGAACTTTGGCCGAATTGGGTGTATCTGTTGAATAACCATAATATCTCTGTAAGTTTATTGGTCTAGTTCATAAAAAGTGGACATAAGAGTAACCATGTATCACTGAACATCTTGTGCGAGTTAGAGTAGTATTCAAAGTCAGCACTGCTGCTATATTGAACTGCGTGATGCAGGTGAGACGGCCAGAGGCATTCCACTTGTTTTATTTTCTTTACAACTTAAAGTTTTGACAGCATGAAAAAGAAGAATCACTCCTTGAGATCAGCATATTTTCAAATTTTTGCTTTTTGAAGACCAAATTACTAATTTGGCTGTTTACAGAGAACCTTCCCTGGCTACTTGTTGTGGGTTTTGGGGTGGCTGGTCATGTATGATTATATATATGGCTTTTGTTTCAGCTTTGGCTCTTTCTTCCTGTCTAACTTATCCTGGATAAAGTGAAGCTAATGGCCTTGTCACATTGTACCGTATAAGCGTAACTTTTTATGCTACCCGCAGGTCACCTGTATTGACAGTATCTCGCGCGTATCTTGCATGCATGTTTGTTGCTCAGCACCTTTGTTAGTCACCATGGTGATATCACCAGGCAACCGACCCACATGCAAGTTACTTGCAGACCATAGAGAGTATACATACCATGTTGCAGACTTGACGCAGGTTGGCAGTAGATTACACGCTGGACACGTATGCCACCCGCAACTTACACAGAAGCTTACACGCACCACCTCGCCAGCAAACCACGCACAATGCACACAAGTCGACAGTAAATTGCTCGCGCCCCGCACGCAGAACTTGTGAAAATTCTTTTTTGCCCGCAGAAATTTTGTTGTGTGCTGGAAAATACTTGTCTGCAACTCACCTGCAAGGTTTGCATGGAACGAAGTGACGGGGCCTTTTCAGTAAAGCTGCGCAAGATACAGTCATCAACCAATGTGATATGTTGGGGCATAAGGGGCAATACAGGCATCAATTTTGTTTACTACTTATAATAATAATGATAATAGTGGTGTATTTACCCTGAGTAGCCACTTCAGTTCCGAAAACTGTTCTCGCAGCGGGCCCTGCTATTATTACCCAGCTTTAGCTGGGCTGCCTAGGCACTCTTTACTCTTATCCTTGGATAATACCACATGTGTGTCCATAGGGATGATTGGGTCAAATGTCATGTAGGGGTCAAGAAATTATAATGCATACGTTGTTGATCACAAAATCAGGCGAGACTTGTGGTTTGTGAACCACCTTGTTTATTTCATGGCATGACAGAGAACTGTATTTTATTTCTCTACATTTCTACTTTTTTCTGCTTTTCTTTCTGCAGCAAGCACAGAGTGCTATCCACAAGAAGAGCAAAATCTTAAATCAAGGGTCCATCTGACAGAAGCAGCCCAACAGGAAGCAGGGAACATGGAGCTTGATCATAATGAAGTCATCATTATGGAGGAGGAACTCGGGTCAAAGGTCTAGCTAGACATTGCCCAGAAATATGCTACCAGATCCAATGGTAAGTTGTGCAGTTTTTATGATTGCATTTGATAACAAGTTATGTATTAGAATGCTTTTTTATGTATGCATAATTGGGTAATATGGATGAGCTTATGCCGTGTCATCCGTCGTCAGTCATCCATCCACAATTTCAAAATGCTTCTTCTTTGTCATTTCAAGTCCAATTTTGATTCTGTTTGCTTTTAATATATGATAGCATTAAATATGCTAATTTATGCACATTTTTCAAAAATGCTTCTTTATTTTTGGGACCGATTTTGATTTTTTTTTTTTGCTTCCATCTGGTAGAGCCTCATGAGGTTCACAAAACTTCTACACAGGTGGGTTGACCTCTGTGCTTTGGCACCTGGTTTTTCACTGTCTTACTCTTGGTACCAATGGTCTTTACCCTATCATTGCAATGCAGCTTGATATCTGTAAAGTTTCTACCATTCATTTCGGATGCTGCTACTAGGCAGATTTCCACAGCTGTATCACAATGTAAAGATGAGTCGTCAACAATGCAAGTTGAGAGGAGATCAAGCTATCAGCTTCATATTCAGCGAATGGTGGATGCGCTTACAGCCATCCAACAAAGAAGCATCTATCTATATTGTCCCTTGACTTAGTACTTTGCCTTGCTCCAATGTACCAGTTAGCAATCCAATGAACTATTCCAGTTCGTCACAATTAGGAACTCAGTGAGGAAGTGCGTGAACCTACTTTGCCAGTGTACCCTCTGTGCTCCCTCATCCATTCCTCCAGGTGTTTTTATCTGCTGCAACAGGAACTGTTCAGTGGCCTGGTCAGAGAAATTTCCAGCCCAGAATGAATCATTATGGCAGATGGTGACGTAGCCCCTTGTGAATTGCGTACATTCAGTTACTGGCATGGTTTGCTGTAGGGCTTCCATCTGTTTCAAATATTCAAATAGATTCAAATAAACTCAAGAGCCACTTCTCAGATATATACTGCAACCAAAGCTTTCCTGTTCTGCTGCCTGGTCAAGGAGTGGAGAATGATCTTACTTAACCGGAGGACACACTCTTTCTTAGCTACATCTGGTGATGTCTTGTCCTGGTTTAGAAGTGCCCCATAAAGTTTTTTCTAGGTAACCCTTGTCTAGGCTCTCTAAGGTGCTTGGTGTACTCATTGACTCAAGAATGAGAGCAGCTGCAGTGAGAATATGAGCACAGAGAGAACAGGTATTAAGTGCATGACCAGATTGCATATGTACGACAGACCTTTGGTATACACTGTTTCCCACAGGTGGATGCCGTTTTGTATTTCAGGAAGGGCTTAGGCAATTTTATTGCTATTTTATGTTCTAAAATTGTTTACTAAGTTTACTAAGAGTTCCTCGTGTCTCAAAACATACCTAGACATTCAAATTTTTGTTAAGGATTATCTAAATGTGAAGTTATATAAAAAAGAAATTCAAGATTTAAAAAGCGCGCGCGCGCCCTCTCCCGTTCAGGCTTACTACCCATGAACACCGCGCAATTAGCGTCCATCTTCCTCTTTTGCTTTCGGCAAGCCTACGGATCAGACGTGCTCAGATAAGTCTCCCAAATTTCAAATCTTTTTGATCTTTGGTATACTCTTTTTGCTTATCTTTTGTGCATTCTCCCTTTAAATTCAATCTCCCCATTTGTGTGTTAGATTGTGTTCAGGATTTACACCCGGCGCGACTTTTTAGCGTGTTTTTTGTGACACTTAAATTGTTTTCCTAACGTTTGGGTTCTTCACGCTGAAACACGTTCCTCGGCGGTGGGTCCTTCGTACCCCCCCTCGTCGCGCCGCTTCGCTAGCGCGTTCGCGAGGCACCGGGTTTAATCTGCCTACGTGGCAGCAAACCTTCTCCTGCCACGGTCATTGTTCTTCACAACTCGTCGGAAAAACAGGAGGTAGCATATGAGCGTCAAACCCGCTCGGCCCTTCGCCTGACGGCGTACCTCGGGGCCCTAATGGCTCTCAGAGCCCAATCGGCTGAGTTGGGAGTGTCGGACGGTGACGCGGTCGCCTTAGATGAAGCGTTACTTTCTCTGATTGGCGACTTATGGATGCAATTATCCTTTTCTGCGTCCCTCGTAACCAATGCCCGGCGGGAGAGGGCGCTTAGCAAACTCGGCATCCCGCCCAAGGAAATCGCTAACTTCCTCCCAGGCATCCCCCAAAGCAACAAGTTCCTCTTCGGGGGCGCAGCGGCCTCCCTCCTCAAGGAGGAGGTCGACGGTCGCAAGCAGGCGTCAGAGCTTATTAAGGAGCTCAGACCCAAGCGCCCGGCGGCTCCCACGACGAGGAAGCCTCCAGCTCCGAGGGCGCAAGCCCACCCCCGCTCTGCTGCTGCCCGGAGACGCCGGGCTCCAGCACCGCCGCCTCGTGACTTTCAAGTCTCTCGAGACCAGCGAGAAGTCAGAGGCAGGGGCAGGGGAAGAGGGGGGCGACCCAATTCGAAGGCGCCGCCCAAACCGAAGCAGTCGGTTTGACATGCTGCCCCGAGCGCTGGGCAAGGTAGGCGGGCGTCTCCGCCATTTTCTCCCGGCTTGGGAGGAAATCACGGAAGACGCATATATCTTATCAGTCGTGCGAGACGGCTTCTTTATAGAAACAGAAGCCTTCCCGCACGGCGCGATTCGCATCGCCTCACCGCCTTCCTCCACCCTCCACCATCAGTACATTGCGGCCGAAATCGCCGCACTGGTGGAGAAGGACGCGATAGAGAGGGTGACAGACAACCCCAATCTTTGTCTATCCCCGATCTTCGTCATTCCCAAGCGCTCGGGCAAATTGAGAATGATTCTCAACATGAAGAGAATCAATACATTCATTCCGACCGAACATTTCCGGATGGAAACGTTAGCCACGATCCTCCCCTCACTGGAGGCGGCGGACCTGGCAGTGTCCCTGGATTTACGCGACGCGTACTTCCACATTCCCATCCACCCAGCTTCACGAGACCTGCTGGGTTTTCAATTCGACGGCGTGACTTACCGATTCCGGGCCCTCCCGTTCGGGCTAAGACCGGCGCCCCGAGTGTTTACACGCATAGTCACCACCGTGGCAGCCTATTTGAGAAACCAAGGCCTGCGACTCTTCGTCTATCTAGACGACTGGCTTCTTGTCGCGGACTCAGAGGCAAAGTTACAAGCTCACCTCTCCTTGCTACTACGGGTGACTCAGAACCTCGGGTTCATAATCAACTGGGAGAAATCGGAGCTCACTCCTTCCCGCGTCCCCACGTATTTGGGCGCGAGGATAGATATACCAAACCAGCTCGCACGGCCCAGCCCAGAGAGGGTGCGGTCGATCACGTCTCTCGCCCGCTCCCTAAGGGGGCGCAGTCACGTGAAAGCCCGCGTCTGGCTTCAATTACTAGGCTATATGGCCAGCTTAGTAGACATAATGCAAGATTGTCGTCTCTATATGAGGCCCTTCCAAAGACACCTTCTCCGCTACTACAGCCCCGGAGTAGACTCACTGCATTCTCGGATTCCCTTACCACTGGCTATCCGTCGCAGTTTAGCGCCCTGGACTCGCCCAGCATTCGTGGCTCAGGGAAAGCCACTACAGACTCCCCTCCCGTCAGCCTCATTGACCACCGACGCCTCGCTCTCCGGTTGGGGAGGCCACTGCGAGGGGGAGATGGTGTCCGGAGATTGGGCTTATCCAGGCGCCCTCCCTCACATCAATGTGTTGGAAATGCAAGCGGTGTCCAACGCACTTCGCCACTTTCAGCACAAGCTAATCGGGCGGACAGTGCTGGTCCGCACGGACAACAGGTCTGTGGCAGCCTACATAAACAGACAAGGGGGCACACGGTCGAATTCTCTCGACGCGTTGGCCGCGGGTCTCTGGAAGTGGTGTCGTGCAACGAAGATTGTCCCGATCGCCTCGTACATACCGGGCAGGGACAACCTCATAGCCGACTTCCTCTCTCGGGGGCGGTGCCTCCCCTCCGAGTGGGCACTAGACCCAGAGATCTTCAGGTCGATTCTCCACCGCTGGGGACTGCTGGACATCGACCTGTTCGCAACAGCGCTGAATCGGAAGCTCCCAGTCTTCTGCTCTCGAGTAAACGAGATGGAAGCGTCACATCTCGATGCTTTCTCAATGAACTGGGGACGTCAGAGGTGCTATGCCTTCCCGCCTTTCTCCCTGATCCCGCAGGTCCTCCGGAAGGTGAAGGCGGACAGGGCGTGGGTACTTCTCATAGCACCCAACTGGCCGGGAAGGGCGTGGTTCCCCCAACTACTGGAATTATTAGTGGGGGATCCTCTCACTCTACCTCCGACAAGTCAGCTAGTTTCCCAGCCCCTCTCGGGAATCAGGCATCCGCGGCCGGAGTCACTACACTTGACTGCGTGGCCGCTCTCGGGGAGGATGCCCGGGCCCTAGGTCTGTCGGATCGGGCAGCCAAGTTTGTCTCGGAAAGCAGGCGTGCTTCCACGTTGGGCTTATACAACTCCAGACCTGGCATCTTTTCTGAGTGGTGCAATCAACGCTCACTCGATCCTCGCTCTGCTTCGATTGCGTCGATCGCAGATTTTCTGGTTGACCTTTTTGATAAAGGCAAAGCGATCGCAACTATCAGGGGCTATCGGTCCGCGATTGCAGCGACTCACCGCGGTTTCGCGGATGGCTCTTCTGTATCCAACTCGTCAGTCATTACGGATTTATTAAAATCCTTTTTCGTGAAGCGGCCACCAGTCAAATCTTTAGCCCCGTCGTGGAGTTTGCCTGCAGTTCTCAAGGCCCTTGCAAAACCGCCCTTTGAGCCCCTAGCGGAGGCTTCTCTCCATAACTTAGCCATCAAAACAGCGTTTTTAATGGCTATCGCTTCGGGCCAAAGGCGAAGTTCTCTCCATGCCCTGTGTGTTTCCCCGGGACACATTCGCTGGGAGAGACGGGGTGTTAGGTTAATTCCGACCCCCTCGTTCATCGCAAAGAATCAAACTATGTCGTCTGGTTCAGTTGAAATATTCCTGGCCCCTCTGTCTAGTTTTTCATCTATTTCAGAGGATAGATTGTGGTGTCCCGTGAGGGCGTTGAAGTGGTACTTGGATCGCACCAAATCGTCTAGGAGTTCAGATCAATTATTCGTAATTTCACGTGAACCCTTCTCAGCAGCATCCCGCGACACCATCTCTAGATGGATTGTTGAGGCCATCAACTCAGCGGGCGCGGGTGCTTTGTTGTCGGATACAACCAGGCCTAAGGCCCATGACACTAGGGGCATTAGTTCGTCATGGGCCCTTTTCCAGGGCATTCCCCTCGAGGATATCTTGAGAGCCGCCTTTTGGCGCTCATCTAACTCCTTCACTTCGTTCTACTTGAAGGACATTCCGTCCAGTGAGGCGAGATTTGCTGCTTCGGCGCTTAAAGCAGCTGCGGCTTTTTCCCCCTCTCCCTAATTTTCGTGGTTCCTTTGGTGTTTAAATTTTTAGGCTTACATTTGAAAACATGCCTCCCTACGGGTTGAGTCCGTGCTGGTCTAGCAAATCAAGTAGATGTATGGAGTTATTGAAGTAAATTATGAAAATACTTACCTGATTTTCTTATTTACGAGATAACTCATACATCTACTTGATACCCTCCCACCGACCCTCCGCCTTGCGTAGCAACATGTTTCAACGTATGGGCTTGCAAAAGTTGAGGAAGATGGACGCTAATTGCGCGGTGTTCATGGGTAGTAAGCCTGAACGGGAGAGGGCGCGCGCGCGCTTTTTAAATCCTTGGGAGTTCTATTCGGGTATGGCAGTCCAGAAGGCTGAATAGTTCAGCTTGCGCAAGCTAGTCGCACGCTTCCCGCAAGCTTGGAAATTTCTGTAGGGGAAGCCTCCGCGTGGGAGAAAGCGCCCAGAATTCGATATCTGTCTCAAACGCGTGAGGGCAGAAATCTGCAGAATTCTGATAGAGAGCTGTGGTAAAAAGTTACTAGCGGTCCGAAGGGGACCAGGAACGACGGAGAGTAGGGATTTAGGAAGAAAACCACTCGTAAGGCAGACAAGGGTCGAGAAAGCGACTGAGTGCCATCCTGTTAATAAGGAATGCCGCGGACATGTTGCCTATGTAGAATAGAGCAGTCTGGTCAAAACAGCTCAACCGGGCGTGTCAGGGATACAGCGCGGTACACATCACGACAAAAGTGTGTTAGACCGAGTGATCGAGAGAGAACTCAGGATCCCCTTTCTCCCATACTGATTGAAGCACCCATCTGAGGGTGCAGTGCCCGCGGTGGAAGAGGTGGCTTGGCTCAAGCCACCATCGCCGAGAGAGCCCGTGAGGCTAGGCTGCGATGGCTGTCCGCTGGGCGGGGGAATCCCTAGCAGCAGCAAGTGTACGCCAGAGGGAGCTGGCGAAAAAAAATCTGTCACGATATTACGTGTAAACGACCATCAAGAGATGCTCTAAACGAACAGACATCGCCAGATATGATACCTCAACCGTTACATTCCCAACGGAATCGAATGAGGTAGCAACGGCCCTGTCCTATCAAGTTAGGGACGGAAACTGGCTAAGAGTGTCGAAGTCCTCGCTTGAAGAAACAAGCGAAGAAGACTTGAGGAAGTAATCACAAAATTTCCATCAGTCTGCGGTGAGAACCAGTTGTTTATGAAAACAGTCACAAGGCCTGTTTCTCAGGTGATCGTAAGAGCGAGCACCGCCGGCGCCGGTTGCGGCAGCGTGGAACAGTCCGATATCGGTAAGATAAGGAGCTCCAAAAAGCTGCGGGGGGGCGGCAAAAATGACGCCCTAAGCAGCGGGGGATGAGAATCTAAATTTCTAAAAGAAGAACTCCAGTGAAGTAAATCACTTACATGGAGAGGCTCATCCACAGTCGGCCCGAGAGAAGGCGGGTCGTAGTGATCGTGGTTAGGAAGGCATAAGCATACATCCATCCACTGTTACATCATCCTCGGTCGTGCGGTGACCCTGGCCACATGCCTTGCATGGAAGGAGGATGAAAGCAGCATGCGGGGCGACTCGAGTGTGCCGTGAAAAAATTTCTAAGAAAGAAGCCGATTCGACTAACGGGCACGGTAAAGACATCCACCGTAGACCACTCCGCACAAGGAGGGAGCGGCGGAGACGCCCGCAAGATTGACCCACATAGAGGGCAGTCTATAAGATAGACAGTTAGAGCTCGACCGATGGTCTGGCGGTGTACAGTTTGGTGTGAACTCGCCGACCCGGTACGGTGGGTGTGCCCAGAAAGTAGGCATAGAATACCGACAGAGAATCCTGGGGCTTTAAACAAGTTTGAACGCACGTACATAGCCAACAATCTCATGAGATGTAAGGCGGTTACTTTCCTCCGAGATGATGTTTACCCAACCGGGAAAGACTCGGGGAACAGCTGTGAATGTCAACAGGAGGGATATCTAGCATATGAAAAGCTGATTCCTTCCACGTATTCGGTGCGGGTGCTGCCGGCGGTGTCCGGGGGGACGACCGGTGATGGCAGCTCGGGCAGGGTTCGTACGAGCCGCCCGAATACGAGACAAATAGGTTAACATAACCATAATGCACCGGGTGGTGAAGGCATAGCGATTATTAAGCACAGGAGAACTTTTAATCGCCGTGACATTCAGATCCGATATACATACTCATAAGCTCGGAGAGCTATGAGATAGTGAGACATACCGCTGAGCGGTGATGGTGCTCATATCAGAGTCGCCCTCTCTTCAGCGGTGATCGCTGGAGAACGGGTGTCTGTACTATAGCCCTGACTCTGGCGTTGCAAGGGTAGGAGCTAAGTAAGACAGGGCACCCTTACTTTCTAATAGAAAGTGAGGTTCAGGCCAGAAAAGCGACGGTCCCGTCGCCTGGGCGGACGGTCCGCGGACGTGATAGGTTGTCCTCTCAAAGCAGCCAAACATTCTCACGAGAGAAGTGCGGCATGCGGTATGTAAGAGATTCATACCTCCAATCTACGGGCCCGCTTAGGGGGAAGAATGGAGAGAGTTACCGCTGAAGGAGTCGTCGCCGTATGTGAGCTTGACGTAGAGGGCGAATTCGGGAGTACCTGCATAATAATCGCCCCCCCCCCCTGCCTCTGCCTTCTCGCTAGCCTCGAGAGGCTTGAAAATTTCGAGACGGCGGCGCCGGAGCCTGGCGCTTCCGGGCAGCAGCAGAGCGGGGGTGGGTTTACACCCACGGAGCTGGCGGCTTCCTCGTCGTAGGAGCCGCCTCGTCTAGAGCGACCCCGTCACTCTCCGAGACCCCCAATTCGGCCGAATGAGCTCGGAGCGCCTGAAGAGGCGGGGCGAGAAAATATGGACTCCCTTGCTTCATCAATACCCCCGCTCGGAGGGTAGATGTGAGGTAGATACTTGTCAAGCAGCGCCTGAGCGCTTACTGAAAAGTCGCCCGCGGGATAGGGGTTGTCCTCGTAAAGGGAGTCTCGCTCTATGGACTGAACCGGGAGGTTGTCCAGTAAGCGCCGGGGTGGCCCCGCGTGTCGGCTGGGACACGTGCTCTGAGATCGACGAAAATGCTGGAAAGCACACGCGATCTTGGGGCACCCGGTTAGTCGGTGCACTGGCTGGCGATTTAACAGAATCGCTCGAGGATTTCCCGGGTGTCTGGTGGTTATTGCCCACTTGTCTCGCTTGATGCTCAGGGGCATCAGCGGGGTGAGTAGACGTCGAGGGTGGGGTGAACCCGCACTACTCGAAAGCAGAATGTAGCAGCATGAATAGCTGTGACATCTGACCACCGACACAAGGGTCTGAAGGAGGGACGCCCATGGCAACAGGGCTGGCCGACCTCACCTTCGACCTCTTCTTCTTCGCGGCCTCCGCCGGTGTGGCCGGGGCAGAAGAAGGCACAAGAGGCACGGGTGATTTCTTACGATTTGCCGCCCCTGGCAGGGCGGCCGTCAACAACGAAACTTCACCCGAATCTGACGGGGTCAGATTGTGGTCACAGTCTGATGTGTGACGCCTCTCGCGGTAGCAGAATGTAGCAGCATGAATAGCTGTAACATCTGACCACCGACACAAGGGTCTGAAGGAGGAACGCCCATGGCAGCAGGGCTGGCCAACCTCTCCTTCGACCTCTTCTTCTTCTCTTTCTGCGGGCTCCGCCGGCGTGGCCGGGGCAGAAGAAGGCATGAGAGGCACGGGTGATTTCTTACGATTTGCCGCCCCTGGCAGGGCGGCCGCCGACAATGAAACTTCACCCGAATCTGACGGGGTCAGATTGTGGTCACAGCCCGATGTGTGACGCCTCTCGCGGTAGCAGAATATAGCAGCATAACATGTATGACTGTAACATCTGGCCACCGATAAGAGGGTCTGAAGGAGGAATGCCCATGGCAACAGGGCTGGCCGACCTCTCCTTCGACCTCTTCTTCTTCTTATTTTGCGGGCTCCGCCGGCGTGGCCGGAGCAGAAGAAGGCACAAGAGGCACGGGTGATCTCTTACGATTTGCCGCCCCTGGCAGGGCGGCCGCCAACAACGAAACTTCACCCGAATCTGACGGGGTCAGATTGTGGTCACGATCAGATTGTGGTTACAGTCTGTGTGACGCCTCTCGCGGTCAGGGGCTGGGCGATCTCTCCCGATGCTGTCAACGGAGGACGACTTATACGGCAGAGATCCTGACCTGTGCCGGGGGGAGAGAACCGCACTCTCCCTCCGGACTTCTGGTGACCCGGTAGCCGGTGGGTCGCATAGCCCTATGGGTGCTGCGGCGGCAGGACCTAGTTTAGGCTTGGAAGCCTTGGCTACCACTTTTTCCTTTGTCCGAGACCGTGGCACCACAGTCTCGGCCTTCCTTCTCTTAGCATCCGACCGCAAATTCGGAATGCTGATCGACGCACCCTCATACTCACCGCCGCTGGGCGCTCACCGCGGCGTCCCTCCTGCTCGCCTGGAGGCGGCCGACTTCTGTAACTTGCAATCGGGACGGTCCCCGTGGAGGGCACCAGGTCCTCTGGGGCTGTGTTAGTCCCATTCAAAGATACCTCTCTCTACCCTGAAAAAGGAAAAACAAGAATTTTTCTTTTTTTTTTTTTTTTTTTTTTACAAAGATCTCGCTTAGATTAAAAGTGGAGACCGGAGTGGTCTTTCCCTCCTCCTAAAAGGAGTTTGTTTGAGCAAACAGAACAAAACAAGAGGGGAGGGGTAGGGAGGAAGAAGAACCTAAGAATAGTTTAGGTATCTGCCTGTAAGAAAATAAAAAGGAGGTCGGAGACTTTGAAAAAAGAAACTCCTACAAGGTTCCCCTACTATATTCTCTTTTATTGTGCCCGAAGGAAAAATTCGAAACAAAAATTCAAAAATGAATGCAAGTTCAGAAGAGAACGAAGTTTCCACCTGCGAAGAAACACAAAAACAAGCATTTCAGAGCAGGAAGAAAGGGGATTGAGAGACAAATAATTCCTAGATAAGAGAAATTTTACGATAATTTCCAAGAGAAAAAAAAAGTAACCTCCTGTGGAAAGGTAAAGAAATTCAGAACAGGAGGAAGGAGGAACGTCTCTAGTAACGATTCCAAGAGGAAGAACGACACAGTAAATCCTCAAAGGGAATCGTAGAGCCCGCCTGTCGAAATAAAAAAATATATAAGACTAGGAGGGAAGAGGGAATTGAACGAAGAAAACAATTCCGGGACAGGTCAAAAAAATTTCTAACAGGAAGGAGACCCCACCTGTAAAGAACAAAATTTTTTTTTTTTTTTTTTTTTTAGGGGGGATTGAATAACCAAACAATCATCAGGTATAATTGCGTAAGCCGAATTAAACAATCCCCGAAGCGTCTGTGAATAAAATATTAATCAAGAATTTTATTCAGAACAGAAAGGAAAAGGAATTGAGCTTTAGGATCCGCCTGTGAATAAAATATCAATCAAGAAATTTATTCAGAACAGAAGGAAAAGGAATTGAGCTTTAAGATCCGCCTGTGAATAAAATATCAATCAAGAAATTTATTCAGAACAGAAGGAAAAAGGAATTGAGCTTAAAGATCCGCCTGTGAATAAAATATCAATTAAGAAATTTATTCAGAACAGAAAAGAAAGAGAATTGAAGAATTAATCAATCAATAATCAATCGAAAATCTTAATAAATCAATTCCAGAAAGCAAGGAAGGAAAAGAGTTGAAGATCCCAACCTGCAAAAAGAAATAACAAAAACACCCTCGACAACAAAGTGTAGAGGCTGTCTAGAATTTAATTCAAAAACGGCACCAAAAGCCACCACGCTTTGAACGTGAAGAACAATAACCATGACAGGTGGTGAAGGCTTGCTGCCACGTAGGCAGGCCAAGCCCGGTGCCTCGCGAACGCGCTAGCGATGCGGCGCGACGAGAACTCAAACGTTAGGAAAACAATTTAAGTGTCATCAAAAACACGTCTAAAAAGTCACGCCAAGTGTAAATTCTGAACACAATCTTACACACAAATGGAAAGATTGAAATTAAAAGGGAGAATGCACCACAGATAAGCGAAAATAATATACCAAAGCTCAAAAAGATTTGAGCTCTTAGGAGACTTATCTGAGCACGTCTTGACAGGTGGAAGTTCAGTTTATGAGGCACCTTATGAATATGACTGTACATCTCTACCCACCACGAATGGTACATCACGAATCATGCATAAATGCAGAGTTACCAATCACAGAATAGAAAAAATTTGTGGGGCAAAAATGAAAAAAAAAATCTTCTGCCGTTGCTAGTAGGCAGGCTACACTTTTCCATTTGATATTACCATAAGGGCCAACTTACATTGCATGTATTATTAAATACACTAATTGTATCATTTGTGCAGGAATATTATATATTTCACTAGGGGGAAAAATCTTAGGCCCCAGAGAGACAACACACAAGGAGGGAGATCATCCAAGCAAAGCAGTTTCTTATGAAGCACGCTCCAGCCCTTTACCAAGCCTCAAACATCCTCCATGCGCAGGCAGAGAATGGCACCAATTACCATGTAATCAGAAGATTTTGTTACATCCTTGCCGGCAAGAATGTCGTTGATGATAACAGGTATGTAGAGTTTAAACGTAAAAGGATAGTTACGATTGAGGAATGGGTGGGAGGGGGAAGGTGGGGTTCTCCATGATGGACGATGTATTATGATTTCATCTTCCTGTTTCAAATCGGTGACGTGATTGCCTTATTGTTTCCTGTGTCCCTCGTTCTTCCCACATTACTCCTGTGCTTCATAAACTCCACTGGCTTCCTATTACTTCTTGTATCACTTACAAAATTCTTCTTCTTGCTTTCAAGTCGTATCATGGTCTAGCTCCTTCATACCTTTCTGAACTCCTTCCTCGATATTCGACTTCTACGTCCTGCTTCTCAATCTCTTCTTTATCGATCTCATACTTTTTACAAACAATATGGTTCTTTCTCTTATGCAGCTTCATTTCTTTGGAACAATCTCCCCCTACAAATTTGCAATGCTAACTGTGTTAACACATTTAAAGTTATGCTTAAAACTAATATTTTTAAATCTTAAATTGTTCATATCATTTGTTTGTTGGCCAATTAAATGGTATTCCTTTATTCATGATCTGATGAGAACTAGTTGTAAATTGTAATAGTTTTTTTATGCATTTTTGAGTGCATGTATCTCTATTTCACTTCATATTTCCTCGCTCTTAACCGCCTCAAGGCAATTTGCAAATTTGCAGTATATAGCATGATTATTATTAGTGTAAATCAGTGACAGATTCCCCCCCCCCCCTCCCCACCTTTCCCCCTGGAATAATGATGTGAAAATGGATGAAAATAACAAAAGAAATGTGGGTACAATGTACTTTTTCCCCTGAAGGGATGACTTCTTTTTTATTGTTGGGAGGGGGATTGTGACTCTTTTGTGAGAGAACTTTGGAAGTAAAAGTGGCCCCCCTCGTGGTCATTAAACCTACTCAAATTAACTATTACCTTGATTTATTCCTAGGCACACATCTTTTATGAATAGTTGATGTTTCAATCTCCAATGGCAGTTTACCTTTAATACCTTTCATCCAGGAAACCCTGAGATGCACTTTAGGAGGACAGGAGGTCATGGCATTTGTAACAACAACCCAAATGCATTTCATCTTTTAGCAGCATGTAAGTATTACTTCATGTTGTAAATTACTTCGCAGTAAATCAAATAAAAAGTAAAACCAGACAATTGAAATTGACAAAGGCATCATGTCTTCCTCGCTTTGAAACCTCATAGCAGCAGGTCCAAGCTATTTCCAATTTTGCATGTATAATAATCCAAAGTCTTCACAATAAATCAAATAAAATGTAAAACCAGACAATTGAAATTGACAAAGGCATCATGTCTTCCTCGCTTTGAATCCTCCTAGCAGAGGTCCAAGCTATTTCCAATTTTGCATGTATAATAATCCAAAGTCTCTGTGTACTACATATCAGATTGTGACCTGGAGGCACATGTTTCATTAAACTGTTGAACACAAAGTTCTGCAAGTCTAACAATGTGTTCTTGTGTTGAATGAGGTCCCGGGGGCACGCTTCCGTTTTACACCCCTGGCGAGGGCAATCTCCGTAAAAATAGCTACAATGCGACTAGTGAAGAGTCTACACACGTTGCTGGTCTACACACACAACTGGGCGTTGTGGCGTGTGCCTGTAATCCAAGCTGTGGGGAAGTCACAAATTGATGCAGAGGTTCGAGGTTCAAGCCCTGGTCACGTCTTTCGGATGGTGACGTTAAAGGTTGGTCCCAGACGTAAATAATCATTTCTGATTGATACACGTCTGACAAAACTCAAACACACACACACATAGATATGCACATAACAGTACCACTGCACCGCATGCAATCTACACAGCCACTGAGCACCGAGTTCAGTGGCTACACGGCCACGGTACTTCATGTACAGAGAGCAGTCATATGAATTAAGTCCAAACATATTTTGCAGTGCGTTTGTATCCCGATAAAGGAGGTGAAAAACCTACAATTCGGGCAATAGCCAAAATTAATTTAGTAAGTAGTAATAATAATGATAAGACAAGAATAATAACAATAGTACAAAACGAAGGAGAATCTACAGCATCATATACAAGTCCAGTTGTTTTAAATTGTTTCAAAATGATTGGTACACCTGGCCCCGAATATACCATCTTCAAACTACAGTACTTTACATCAAACAAAGTTAAAAAAAAAACAAATGAATACATAAGAATTTCCTGCCAACAACTGAAAACATAAATTTTATTTCAACTTATATTCATCAAACTTGTAAGAATCTTAATCTTACATTACTAATGCATCAACAAACATTGTCTTATTTATACCCTGTAATGATTGCTTTTCTTTCATCTAAAAGGTCTATTTAACATCCTACTCATATAATAATGCAGTGTCATACCAACAATGGTGACGGAATATGTTGTATGTTCTTCTTGTTATTCAAGTTCCATGACAGTGAGAGGGCAAATTACCAGCAATTCGGCAAAGGCAAATGATCAAGGCAAACGTTCATGTTGAACATGTTCTGCAGATTTCTTCGGTGCGGACTTTTACATCGCGCGCCCAGCTGATAATGTCCACAAATGTAGACTCTTCACTAGTCGCTTTTTAGCTATTTTTGCGGAGATTGCCTTCGCAAGGGTGTAAAACGGAAACGTGGGGGGGTGGGAGGGGCACTCACATATATTGGTGGTACGGGGACGTGCCGCTTTGATGACCCCCTTGACAAAACTTCAGTTCAGAAGCCTTCCAGCTTGCAAGACCTCCATTATGAGACATCTCAGTTCCCCAGCCCTGCCAAAATTGTCAAGCGCAAGCACCACACAGCTTCGCAACTCCCTACATATAACTAGTGGCCACTCCATGCATGGCGAGTGCATGCACAGCATTATGGTGCATCCCGTTGCGTAGACCGTTTCTCACATTACGTGGTATTAATCTAGTTATCGAAATCCCATATTTTACCCTTTTAGTCAGTTCCTTAGACCCCTATTTCAGAGTTTCATGAGGCACACCCCCATCAAAAAATAATATGAGTGCGCCCCCCAATGTGAGGTATCCTCCTTTTTCCCTGGCCTTGCACAAAATTGGGAATGAATTAAAGCTAAATGATACATTCTTCAGCTGGCTTCTTTATATTTTTTCATTTACAAAGTTTGGATCTCGGCTTGAGCAATAGAGAATAATGGTAAAATGATTGAAAAATGAATTTTCATCCGAGAGCATGTACCACTCGTGCATAAAAGTTGTGTGCAAAATTCTTGGCTAACTTACAGTTTTATAAAGCAACCCCTCCCCTTGGTTTTACACACATCTCGCCTGAACAAAGTTTGGCAGAGACATAGTGATCACTTTTCCTGTTGGTCTGTTTTAGATTGAAGCAGAGCTACAAATTCATACTTTATATCATCTAAACTTTGAAGCAGAATGGAAATGCAATAAACAATCGATTTGAGCTACTAATTCATACATTATATCATCTAAGCTTTGAAGCAGAATGGGAATGCAGTAAACAATCGATTTGAGCTACAAATTCATACTTTATATCATCTAAACATTGAAGGAGAATGGAAATGCAATAAACAATCGATTTGAGCTACAAATTCATACTTTGTATCATCTAAACATTAAAGCAGATTAGGAATGCAGTAAACAATCAATTTGAGCCATTTTGGGGATTAATTTATATATTTGTTTTGTTCAGTTCAGACTGATGCCCAGAGATTTGAACCGCTGTGAAGTGCCTACCACCAGTACCAATTTCATCTGCCCATCACCCTGACGACTAGACGGCGGCAGCTCCGGACATCAGATCGGGGCCTTTTTCTTAAAGAGTTACAAGTAACATTGCCATTATGGCAACTACCATGATAATAAGGCTCAGCAGCCAATCATAATCAAGATTTCCATGGAAGTTACAATAATGGCAAAGTTACGATAGCTGTGGATCTTTAAGAAATGGGCCCCTGAGCAAAACTTGGATGGAAAGCAACCAGATCGGTTAGAACGAGACATGGTAAGCAAAAATTATACATTTAAAAATATCACATACATAGTCAATATATATATATACAAACAAAATCATACATTTGTTCCAATTGAGGACTTGTCTTGTCATGTAACATAGCCAGAATGGTTGCGAAAAATGTCGGGAGGGGTTCCAAGATTCGACCCCCCATCCCCTGCCGTTTAAGGGTTAAAATAAATATTGTGTTCTACAGATTCTAAAGACAGGGGCCTCGTATCATTTGTATATTATGAATAGAGCTGCCCACAAAATAGGGTGTATATCACTATGTACCCTAATCTATTTATGTTTGTAAAAGCCCGCCGCCCTGACTTTCAACATCCTATTTGCACCACTTTACCTTCAGGGAGCTAATATTCAGCAAGGGTGCTCTGAAAAGCTCTGAAAATATTTCATCATTCTTCTGGGAGGAATGAATTATCTAATTTGAAGCACAAATTTGCAAGTTTAAAACAAAATTTTTTTGAGAATGCCCTACATAAAAACTGCAAAAAAAAATTGTGATATTTTTTTTAAATAAAGTTAAAGACAAAAATGCTCTGAATAGGATGCAACTAGAAAACTTACTAGCACTACGTTCTTACATATTTGATCACCTTTGGCCCTCAAACTGTAATATGTGAATGGCTATTTTATTTTCGTGTGACTTTAAGATTTATCTACTTTTGCAATATAGCTTTTGCTTTCAGGAGCTTATTAAAAATGCTGAAAAAATATCAAATTGGTTGCTAGGAGAGTCTGTAAAATAACATCCATTTGACCTTGGGGATAATATTTCACATGACTACCATACTTTTCCATATTTTCATCAACTTGAAAAAGAAAATCCACTATTTTTTGATAGAAATTAATGTGGACATAACAAATTCGTAGCACAACGACAAAGATCCACTAACTTTCTTTGTGTACAATAAAGAAGTGGAAGAAGGGCCGTTTGTGGATTATAGCCAAAGCACTCACTCCTACTGTGGATAACAGAAACGAAAGCTACATCCAATAGATGTGGAAGCACAATAAATAACATGTCTGGAGAGAGTTTTCTGACACATATCAATGCCGTATGTATAAAAGATTGTAAATGCAACAAACTGCGAAGAGGGAAATGCATCTATTTTTTTTTTCATTTTACATTTGCAGTGATGTCATTCAGTGTACAACATGGATCCACCCCCTATCTGGTGTTTAAACATCTTCCAAGCAGAAATCAGAGAGCAGGTCTACGAGAGACAAGGACATGACACCAATCTTCAAGGCTTCATCTACACGGAATGTCCGGTGTGAACAGTTATTGGTCTTTGCATGAAGTATGATTAACATAAGACTGGCTTTGACACCAGACTCTTCATATTAGCCCTCCATCTGGTGTTAATGATGTGTTCATGATAGAGATAGTATACAAGGATTTGCTCTTGACGCCAGTCATGATCTACACTCAGTGTCTGGTGTTAGCCTTATTTTAACTGGGCTTTTTCAGATCATGTTTTTAATGGTAGAGTGTAGATGTTTGCAGTTATGTGTTTTGCTATGTGGATCATTACTCTCATAAATATCTAGAATATGGTTAAACCTTTATAGTTATTTTTTTGGGGGGGGTCATCAGACTAAATGAACTAATTATTTCAGTTATTGAAAACATATTTAGTATCATATGACTCGGATATATACTTTCACTACTGATGAACCCATTCTGATATTTTCATATGTATTTACAATAACTTTGTCTAGCTTTAAGGAGCAGGTCCAAGCTATTATTTTGCTGATAGTTCAGAGATATTTGTGGAGTTAATAGTTTACAACTTTATCTTAATGAAGTTTTGTTTTTTGTGTGTTTATATTTTGCTGACTTTTCTGCAAAGGTATTCCACAGTTTTTTTTTCATCGAGTTTTATCTCTAGTCTTTCACCCTGAATTGTAGAACTGGGGTGGGGGTGGATAGGGTTGGGCTGACTATTCTGCAAAAGTGAATCCAAAGGTTTTCCAGAGTTTTTCCCAATTGAGTTTTATCTCTGTTTTTTTACCCTGGATCTACTTGTCGTAGAAGTAGTCAGGGGGGGGGGTAGGGGTGATGGGGGTTGGTTGTCTCAGTGCGAAAATTCCAAATGGCAAAAAAAACTTTGCGGCAACATTGCCTGATTTTTATCTTCAAACTCATGTAGATGTATGCATATGGTAGTGATGACAATTTGAATAGATGTTAGGGTCATGGGTTTAAAGTTTGAAGGTCACATAGGTATTTAAAAACAGTAATATCTTGTCAGGGGTCAAACCGTCAAAGGTCACAGAAGTATCAAGATATTAAAAGTTGGGTATGTAATATATTCTAGATTTTGAAATAGCGAAGACATAAATTTTGATGGTGTGCAGGCGAGAAACCTACCTGTTTCTATCAAATTTTGCATGGTCCAACTAGTAGGGGAAGGCGGGGTAAGTTGAGCATAGGGGCAAGTTGAGCCACCAGCCCCAGGCCAATAATGAATGTGTCAGATATTGCGGTGGTGTCATGTATTGATGACCCATAGCATAACCCCTAACCCCACCACATTGTTTTCAACTTTGAAACAAAAAGTAGTTTTTTATAGAGGGAAAAACATGAATTTCAGCCAAAAAAGTAAAAAAGAGTGTGAAATAGATAATTGCTTTATAAACACACACGTCTTTAAATATAATAAAGACATGATAACAACATTATTAGACCAGGTATGGATCTTCATTTTTGTCATAGTCTTTTGTATGATGGATGCATAATAAATGTGTGGATACAAAATTATCGCACTAAGTTCGGACTGGGGTAAGTTGAGCCAAACAGCATGGGGCAAGTTGAGCCATGGTAATTCCTATGGTAATGTATCATAAAAAACAAACAAACCTTAAAAATCGATTGAAATGCAGGCTGAAAGGAGCAAAGTTACATGACTGCTCTTTTCCTTTTAAAGGATGTTAGTATTTATAGAGAATTAGCAAGTGAAAAGACTTTAAACAAAAAATTGACATGCTGGTTCTCCCCTCATACATTTTGTACATAGTTTTTGTGGCTCAACTTACCCCAGAAGGTGGCTCAAACTTACCCCATATATGGGGCAAGTTGATCCATTTGACATCGCTTTTTTCAAAGGTCACGATGACTTTCAGTGTGGGGAAAGAAAGTTATATATAGGTGGAAAATATTTCAGAAGAATTAAATTTCAAGGCAAGGTACTTATTTCGACAAGATTATTAATCATATGAATTCTAACATGCAAAAAGCAAAAACTGTCAAAACTTACCCCGCCTTCCCTTATATATTTATGGTTACACTGATGTGGGTTTTTGTAGTAGGCCTATACATTGTTTGAAAAGTGCTTTTCTAAATCTGAAATCATTTTAGATTAATGAAAAGATTATGAAACTGGCAAAACAATTCTTGGAAGTGTTTCACAAATAGTTAAAACTGACTAAATATCCTGCTTACATCTGTAATTATTCATATATGCATAATAATTTGCAGTCTCATTGATTCATTCATGTATGCAGTAGAGCGTATCCTCCGATTGTGATTCAACCAATGTGGTTATCTGCTATTTTCCACACACAAGTGGAAATTTAAGAGCAATTTTTAGTCACACTTAAATCTTTGGGAAACACCTCTTTGATTTGTCTCTTATGTCACATGTTCTCAGGGAATGCAGTGATCAAAACACAGAAACTGTTTTGGTTTGTTACTTTTCTAGTAAAAATTAATTGAATTTACTTTTGAAAAACGAAATTCATTTTTTTGCTGTGTACGTTTTCTATGACAATATGGAATTTATATTTTAGATCAAATTTAAAACAGAGTAACAGGTTTTCAGAAACAAAAAAAATATGAATTTGTAAAACTGAAAATCACTGCCCCTAATGTCATGTCAGATAGCTTGGACCTGCCCTATACATGTAGTGTAAGATTGTACTATATACTTGCTTTGTATTCACAATCTTGTTTTTCTTTCTTTAAAATAAAATGTAAGACCGGCAGCCAAGAAGATTCGTTCAAGTTGGAGGACCAGAGCAGCTGACCTCATTGATGGAGTAGGCCCTAGACCTCACAAATATGGTTTCCTGTCTGATTTGAGCTGGGATCTTCCTGCCAGAATCACACAATATGTGATGTCACTGCCAAGATCTATTTTTCAGTGTACAGAGGAGGGCACTTGACAATGCTGTGCATGGTATACTACATCTATAATGTAAGTGCTTTATCAATGATTTCAATGATATTTTGTCTAGCCTAGAGTATGTGAGACAATGCAATCAGTTTTCCAGCAATTATAATTGAGGGTAATAATTAGTTTGGAAATATTGGGCAGCAATATCCAAATTCATGACATTCTATTCAATGTTTGGAAAGATATTCTTTTTACAAAAATTTATCAAAACAGTACCATTCCTGAAGGCAAGTTTGAAAAATTTATAGAGATTTCCCCCCCCCAAAAAAAAAAAACTCTACAATACAATACTTGCATTATCTGTTGATCCAGTGATTGCTGTCTTACTTTATACATCTATCTGTACTATCTGCTCTAGCTGCTGATCTAAATTCATCTTTGTTTCACATTGTCACAACATAATATCTGCCATGACTGATATAATAATGGAATATTGATAAGGAATAAGGAAATTGATATACAGACTATTTTATCATTATTTTTTAATGCATCGCAGAGCCATGATAGAGCAGTGTGAATTATTTTGCAAATATATTCCCTATTTCTGTACATATTCAATATTACATATTAAATATTCAAATTTTTTGGTCTGATCCCATTCACCATGGACCTAATTTTTTTTTCAAAAATGCCGAGTGTGTGTCCATTATGTAAACACAGAATGCGAGAGATTTAGCCAGACCTGTGTTGGATGATAATGATATTGTGATGAAGGTGGCTTCTCAATATCGGTTCGTCCGCCAAAACGAAAAAAGACCAAAAGCAAATTGGCTTCTGTACTCAACATCAGATAAAAAGTTGAACCCATCTTTTATGAGGATTGTGTGCTTCAATGGTTTTCCCACAATGTGTGAAGGTAAAAAATATTCCTTCAATCACTGCAATACAAGTTAGTCTGGAATCTAGTTTTAGAAGTGCAATGTCAAATTTTTATTTCCATCTTGCCAGCAAGTGCTATTTACTTTTCAAGAGCCTTGCCTTCTGTAGTGTTTCTGGTTGACCCCTATTGATATTTTGTAGTGTGCCTTTTACACGTTTTTCAAATTTATTTGATGGAGCTGTCTAGCCAAGATGGCTTTGGGGCTAGTGGCAGTGATCAAGGTTGATCAAGAACCAGTTTGCACTCCACAGAAGAGAAGAGAGGAACTGTTTACCTATGTTTGAAGAGAGCGCTGCTGACCTCTGGAGTAATGTTTCAGTTGCATGTGACATTTTTGCATTTGGTGTTCGGTAGTGTTTTGATAATCCTCAAGTACTATCTTACGAAGAGGAAAAGTGTTCTTTTTAACACATGTGTTGGTGTCCATTGCTCTTCAAAACATCATGCAAGTTGCATATTTTCAGTTAGTAATTCAAATGGTGGCATCCGTGGGGGCGTTTCATCATTATTTTTGTCCGACAAGTTGTCAGATCTGACAACTTTCCTGGATTCTGATTGGTTGAGAAGCACTGTTACTATAGTAAATGTTGGATAAAACAGGACTTGTCGGATAAAACGTCTGACAAGTCCTTTCATGAAACGCTCCCCAGATGAGTGGTCTGTGTCTTGATTGTTTTTCTAATACATGATGCCTTACAGGTGGTCTGAATGATGATGATCATTGTAACATTTGGTAGACATAACAGCACTCTGATCTGCACGGTTCTTGCGAGCTAAGCTTATTACTATCTGTTATTCATCCACATTGAGTGGGGCAGTGATCCACCAGATTATCAACCTTCCAATCTTTCCATTTTCCAGTCTTTCCATGGTTATTTTATCATTGCATCATCTGGTAGATTTCTCTCCTGGAACATTCAGTCATATCCTGTGTGAAATGGGAATTGCATTTATTCACGTGACTGAATTTAAACAGGGTTGCTGTATTTTGGAAGGTTTGATGGAACAATTTCTCTCTCCTGTGCTTTGAAGACTTTAATCAGTCCAAACCGGAGCTGCTATTTGGTTTAACTTTAAGTCAGGTTTTACCTTCTTTGGTCTTAGCGGAATGTGACATACGGGAAGGAGCCAGACTGGGATGACTCTTCGACACTTCTGACCATGGTGCCATCACCCTGCAGGGACTGGAGCGAATGATTCTTTGAGACTTGACCATGGTATGGTATTCAGTTAAAGTGGATTGGCGTACCTTGAAGAGCCTCAGCAGGATTTTGAAATAGATCTATAATTGTGGCCAGGACGAAGGGGCACTCTAGCCTATAAGTATCCCAGTTTTGAAAGTTCATGTTTGAAGTTAAGGAGTGTAATTAGATGTCTTCTTATCATAGATTGTTACAACGGTTTCCAACATCCAGTCTAGTATGAGTTTTGGATATTCTGTTCATTGCCTTCTGTGAAATTTGACATATTTTCTTCTAGAAGATTGTGACAGTTGTCATTAACCTTCTGCCTAAACCAATGGATTCCTACATCTAGTCTGGAACAAGCTGAGGAAATTTTCATTTGGTGGTGTATCTGAAATTCTGTAATTTTCTACTTGCTGAAGAAAGTGCCTCCATTCTGGAAGTAGTTTTGTAATTTTTTTGGGGTGATGTCTCAGGTGTTTGACATTGCGCTTCACTACTAGATAACATGCATTGTACTGTGATGATTGATGGTGCATTGTGGGATATAGAGTGCACTTCCTCAGGATGAACCTATCTTGAGGGTTCGACCTGTTAGATCTAGATTCGCATATATCTTATCATTCTGAATGCAATAGCTCTATCTCTCAAATTTCTGTGGAATGAAGTAATGGATGCATACGCAAATCAAATCATTTGGTTCCTGTATGATGGTGAATAAATGAAGGGGAAACAATATAAAAAAAGGAAAGAAATGAAAAGAAACCATCAATTTTTTTTTCCTTTTGATTTATTTCTTAATGTTAAAAAAATGCAGTGTTCATTGAAGTTCATAGAAACACATTTGCATATGTACAGAAAAACAGTGCATTTATTTGCAAAATTCTTCTTTCCCATCTGCTCAGGCTACTGCTCATTTGAAATGAATCCCCCCCCCCAAAAAAAAAAAAGAACAAAAATGAAAAATACAATGAAATGATGCAAAAGACTATTGATCAAAAATACTATTGACAATTATTAGTAATACAGTATGATGAAATTATTGAGAACATTTTAATATCAGTCATGTTGAAATGTGAAATAAAGGAAGATTGGCAGATTTGGGGAGCATTTCATGGAGAGACTTGTCAGTGACTATCACCGACTAATTTGCTATTGACCAATCAGATGCAGTGATTTACAAAGCTCATAACATCTGTTGGTGAAAGTCACTGATAAAAATCATGAAATGCTGCCCGCGATGAATGGTACAGGGAGGCATGGAGTGAGACCAAAATTTAGTGGATTAACTGGTAAACATGTAGAAAGAAGAGGGGGAGAGAGGGAAGGAGGGGGTGGTGATTAGGAAGGGGGTAGATTAAAGGAAATAAGGTAGTTTTGTTCATGGGTGGAAAAAGAAAAAAAAGATGGGGGGGTAGGGAGAAGGGGAGGGAGGGAAAAAAGGCATTGTCTCATATACACTTGGCTACACAAAGTATCATTGAAGTTGTAAATAAAGCACCTGCGTTAAGGATGTGGTATGTCATGCATGGCAGTGTCCAGTGCCCTGCCCTGTACACTTAAAAATAGGACCATTGGTAATGACATCACATATTGTGTGATTTTGAATCGGAGGCCCTAGATCGGATCAGACTGCTGGCCATTTTGTGAGGGTTAATGGTGTTCTCCATTGAATCGAGAGGTCAGTTGCGATGGCAACCTCTATACTTGAATGGATCTTGGCTGTCGGTCATTTTTTTTTTTCTTTTAAATATATATAAAAATACATATTCAATACAAAATAAATTCATTAGAAAATGGAAAAAAATCTTGCTTTTTTTTGTCATTCTTTATTCGCATACCTGTATACTGTGACTTGCCTCACCCTTTTTTGTATCCATTATGATCCTTTTTATTAGTTATGATCTCCCTTACCTACCGTAATCTCCCCTACCTACCGTAAAGTGACACTTGCTCCTGCATCAATTGCTCCCACACAAATTTGTTTAGGTTATGATAGGATGTTGTTTTGAGGGTTAATGTTGTAGTGATGTGCTCGTTTTTGGTAGGAGCACTTATTGCAGGAGCAAATGCGTCATCCAATGACATAAGCAACCATTTTTTTGGGGGGGGGGTTATTTATATAGCCCTACACAATTTTAAATGGAGTCAATTACACCCCCTCCCTTTCTGAAATATAGATCTTTAAGAAGCAAGTTAACTGCTTCCACATAAAACACATTTTTCTAATTTATTGAAATTTCATAAAGTTGCTTCTTTTTGTCATGGGACAGCAAAAGTGTCACAAAACCCTGTTTTGGAAGCCAAACAGTGACATCGTTCCTAAAATTCCAGGTTTAAAGGTTTCTCATGGGTACTGTACAATGTGTAGAAGGAAGTCCGCCGTTGATCATGATCGTACAATTTTCATTTGAAAAAAAATCATACTTTTAAATTTGAGAAGCAATTCCAAGATAAAATTTATATTTCTGTATTTTCATGGTAGTTGCAATTTTGCGAATGGTCGACTTTCAAAAAAATTGGTGAAATGCAAAACCAAGATATTTTCAGCTATAGAGTACTTTCAAGAACAATGTCACAATTGGGCTTTGAAAAGGGGATGTTTTATCTTGTTTGATATTTTTAAGAGTGAACTTCATAAAATGAAAATAATATTGCTCAATCATAAATTTAATTTTGGTTAGATTTGGTCAAACAATATTTTCAGTCAATGTGCTGTATGTATTGTCACACATTTGATTTGCATCATGGCATTTACACTTCAAATTGGTGATAGTAAAGGTTATTCATATACATTGAATAAAGTAAAATTTTCACATGTTTCATACTTCTTATATAAGGGATATTGGGATTGATAATAATTGGTTAGTTCTAATCTTTTAGCAGAAGTGATTATAGGTTTAATATGTAAACATTTGACGAAGTTCACTCTATTTCCAAGGATTGTGTGTACAGAGTGTCTCACAAAAAAGAAAACCCATTTTCGACCTAAATATCACAATCAGTGAATATGCTTTGACCATAAATTTTTATTTTTTTACATCTATGTGTGACCTAGCAGAGCTGGTCAAGTAGGAGTTTTAAGAGGGTTATTATTTTTCCCTTTTAAATTGAATTTTTCAAACTTGTAAGAATTATATTTTTGCACTTATTCCCAAATTTGAAACAAAAATAAGATTTTAGGCTTTGAAATAGGGTTTTAAAAAGATGAAAAATATGTTTCTGATTTTTTCTCCCCAGTTGGCGTTGGCAGCTCTTGACTTAGTGATATTACAAGATGTACAAAAAACAACAAATTGATTTCATGGTGTCAATGAAAAATCATGAATCATTTGCCAATGTTGAAAAAAAATATTCCCAATAAACTGAAAACCTCTTCTATGGGACACTCTGTACATATGTACATGTATATTTAAAAGGGGCTTTCAAAATTGGTCGTACGACTGTTGCAAGCATTGCTATTGTACGCAAAATATATGGTTACAATTATGATCGCACAACCAAATGTGAAAGTACCTTCAGAAAAAAGAAAAGAGATGGAGAGAGAAAAGAAAAGAGGGATAAGAGAGAAAGAAAGAGAGAGAGAGGGGTGATAATGGGACAAGTTTTTAGATGAAACCGGGTACAAGAATAAACACAAGTAGCCAAAAAGAGGTGTAACACGATCATTTACTGTCCAGCGCCCCGTTGCATAAATGTTACTATTTTAGTAAATCTGTCGACCAATGGTAACTTCCCTGAAATCCTTGATTTTGATTGGCTGTGTAGCATCGTTACCATGGCAGTTAAGATTGTATGGCAAAGTTACGATAATAGTAAGTTACTCAGTAACATATATGCAACGGTGCCCAGGTGGGTGTTTCATAAAGCTCTTTGCAAATTTATACACAACTTTATGCATGACTAGAACATGTTCTTAGGTGCTATGTCAGCTATAAAGGGATATATCATACAGCACAAGAAAAGGGTCACCAGTCAGACATAGAGTCAGCCGGAACTCACGAACGGATTTATGAAACACTCTCCTGGCAAAGCAACGAATTCTAAAATCTAGCCCAAATGTCATTCGCAGATGACCTTATATTTCGGACTATGTAAGTGTATTTCAGAAATAGGTCTACCACAATGCATTCTTAACCAAGGTGAAAATTTCATCATAATCTCATGTAAAATAAGAAACCGATGGCATTTCATAGTTTCATTTAATTCTGGTCAGTATGCAAATGAGGGAACAGACCGGGAAGATGCCACCAACTCACACTTTCTTTTGTATGTTATCATAATGATAACCGAATTAGAATGATTCTAATTCTGCTATGGCTTCTTATTTTCTTGATTATGATGTGGAACAAGGTTTTGATTCCTCTTTCAATATATAGGGTTGTCCTTATTGCAATATAGTCAATCATATTAAATGAAGATGCTTTGTAACTACCAAATCTGCAAAAATTGAAATGTCTTTGTTTCATCTAGTAAAATACAAAATAAATAATGTGTGACATCGACTCTCCATTTACATATGACCCCCCCCCCCCCCCTCTTCTTTGTCTTTCTCAAACTGATAATTTTCTAACTTTTTTACTTCACATCTGATTTGAAAAAAAAATGATTTTGATTGTTTTATAATTCAACTCCACTTTTTTACTTGCCCTCAAAAGCATATCAGAAGAAGCTTTCCTAACAGTCAAATGGCTGACTGGACTTTCACTTATGTTATTCTCCATTCACTGAATTCCAAAATGTAACCCATTCAATAAAGTGGCCTGAAGAATTGTTTTCCTTAGAGAGGGGGCAAGTGTATGGGTCATAGATGTGTTGTACTATACTTGCTCCCCAATTAATTTGTGGACCACTAATGACAAAATGTATGACAAACGAAAACCCTAACCCCCCCCCCCCCCCAAAAAAAAAAGGGGGAGAGGTTAAAACATCAAAACACTAAGGAATGGACACTGCTGGTCCAAAAATTGATAAATCAATCAATCTTAGCTTGAACCTATCATAAAAAAATGTATTGCATTATGCCAAATTTATTACGTAGCGCTTCTCTTTTTATAGGCGCTGCAGACTGTACCCATTTACTCTCTACCTTGGTAGAGAGGGCCAAATTTAGAAGAGGAAGGTGGGTTGTCATCAGCGTCCAAAACAGGAACAAAATGTGGAAGCTTACGCTTTATTCTGAAAATGTTATTTAAATTCACCAAACTATGCAAAATTAGCCTTAAATTTCACTCTTGAAAATGCAAGTTTCATGATTAGCTTGGTTGCTTTGTTCCCTTGCTTCGGACTTTAAAAAACATCTTCCTTTAAAAATTAAAGCCTATAAAGACTTTCAATCTGTATTTTTACTAAAATCCAAAATGAAGCCTTGAATAATGACATAGAAGAATAAAAAAACGAATATCGTCTTCTCATTTAGTCTATCAGAGACTTTATATTACAGTATGAACAAGTTGTTCGTAAACTTGTCAGAATGATAGGCTTAAACAACAAGCATTTTCAAGTATGAAATCAGATCTGACAATTTGTCGGACAAAAATGTTGATCATCATTTAGATCTCCTAGCTGCTCCGTTCTTCGCTGACCGATATGCCGTATGGATGGAGATGTGTACTCGAACGTAGGCATTTATCCCACCTCCAATTGTGGCTCAGGGTGTAACGCATTTGGCAGTAGAAGTCTTGGTCGACACCAGGTTAATTCTTGCCCTGATCGATGGAAATAAACAGGAAAAGAAAATAGTAACGTGAAGCATATTCAAACATGTACCGTTTCTCTTCTATGTCAATCAAGAAATTACTGGTTCCCCATGTGAGGATTTACTGTGTGCACGTGCAAAAAAAAGAATTAACAAAATGAGAATTGACAAGAAAATAATTAACTAAATATAAGAGAACTGGGGAGCGTTTCATGAAAGGACTTGTCGGACGTTTTATCCGACAAGTCCCATTTTATCCGACAGTTACTATAGTAACAGAGCCTCTCAGCCAATCAGAATCAAGGAAAAAGATGTCAGATCTGACAATTTTTCAGACAAAAATGTTAACGGTCCCTAGGTCCCCAATACATTTCCCTTCTCTGAAAGGCATGAATTCAGTATTCTTTTTAATAACTTCAAGAATCTTTTCCTAATCCTTTCATCTGATTGGTTGAAAGTTGAAACTGTGCCGTGGCATTAGTTTTATGCTGCTCCTGAAATATTAATCCTGCTGCCTCCGCTAGGAAGGGCGATTTAGAGAAAAAAGGGATGTGATCCCAGAGATTTTTTTACATCGATTATCACTATTCTGGCAAATGAGCAACTGTCAAAAGGTATTTTACAGAGGCAGATGAAATCGGTCGGAATACCTTTCATACCTAAATAAATGAATGTATTCATACTATTCACTGCGTTATTCCATATTTCCAGGCTGGTGGTATCCATCTTGAAACACCTACATGTAGGCCTACTTAACCTCCACAACAGTCAGCAAAGGTTTTTTTTTATGATAGGGTTACTGTTCTAATTTCCTCTACTCAGTGGCGTACCTAGGATTTTCCACAGGGGGGCTAAACCGGTCAAAACTTTGACAAGCAAAAAAAAAAAAAAAAAAAAAAAAGCAGGCCGGGGGGCGGCAAAATATAGGTATTCAAGCTCGTCAGGGGGGCAAAATAGGTATTCAAGCTCGTCAGGGGGGGGGCAAAATAGGTTTTCAAGCTCGTCAAGGGGGAACAGGGATATGTCTTTTGCATGGGTTGTGGCTCGTCAGGGGGGCAGACTGCCCCCTCTGCCCCCCCCCCCCCTTAGGTACGCTAGTGCCTCTATTAATTTAGTTCTACCTCCTCAAAATGTGCACATCCCAATGCACAAAACAGCCTACGCCCTTAAGTTAGACTTTGTTTTATTCTTACATGATAAACTACATGTATGTGCAAGTGCGAGCACAAATTATCGGCCATTTCATGTATGATTAAGACCTGTAAATTTAAAACATTCTGAGCCATTATTACTAGTAATCTAAAACCTGAACATTTTGAGAACTTTTTTTTAAGGAAAAGTTTTTTATCTTGATATATATAATATGTAAGCCCGGGTAACAAGACAATCGCTCCTAAGCGAAATTTTGCTCCGGTTTTATAGTTTCCCAGAGGGCATAGGGATATAGAGTTAGGATTGAAGTAGAGTTTTTGGTTCAGAATGATGTAAAGATTAAAGGAGAATGAAACCATTGGAAGAAGATAGCTTGTGTGAAAACAGAAAAATCAAAGAAACAGGTCAACAAAAGTTTGAGAAAAATCGGACAAATAATGAGAAAGTTACGAGCATTTAAATATTGCGATTACTAATGCTATGGAAATAGCAAATTGGCAATGCGACAAAGATGTGTGATGTCACTTGTGAACAACTCTCCCCATTACTGTAGTATATATTTCACTTAAATTGCCTCTTTTATCACATCTATCCATAGATCATAATTCTTTCTACATGAGGGCATGTAATACATATCTTTTTAAGAATACATCATGGATAAAGAGTTTGTATCATCATAAGAAAAAGCAAAAAGAGACATTTTGAGGGTATTTTTTAGTCCACCAAAGGGAAAGTTGTTCATCAGTGACATCACACATCCTTGTCGCATTTCCAATGGGAGGATCTCCATAGCATTAGTGATTGCAATATTCAAATGCTCATAACTTTCTCATCAATTGTCCGATTTTTCTCAACATTTCTTTATTCTTATTCTTTGATTTTTCTGTTTCTAAACAAGCACATTTTATTTTGTTCCAAAGGTTTCATTCCCCTTTAATATTAGGGTTTATTTAGTTTTGGAGGTTAGATTTTCTGTTTGTGCATTGCTTAATGTGAAGATTTTCCAATGGAGCAATGATCGCCGGAGCAAATGTCATGGAACCAAAGCGCGAGTTGAATTTTTGATATTCAAAGGGAAACCTTTGAGCACTGTTTGAAAGTTGGGAAGAGAATTCGAATCTCACCAGTGGTGTAGACATGGAGACTAGACGCTCCCTCGCATGCAGGCGCAAATCAATGGGGGGGAGGGTGTAAGGGGGCCTTGCCCTCCCCCTCCCTCAAAAATGGGAGGAATTAAGAGGGGGAAAGAAAAAGAAAAGAGAGAGAGGAAAAGGGGGAAAGAAGAGTAAAAATAAAAGAGTGGAAGAGGGGGAGAAAAGAAAAAAGAGAGAGGAAAACGGGAAGAGAAGAAAAAGAGATAGAGGGGACAGGAAGAAAAGAAAGAAAGAGAGAAAAGGTGGAAGAAAAGAAAAAAGAGAGCAAGAGGAGAGAAAGGAAGAGAAGACAAAAGAGAGGAAAAGTGGGAGAGGGAAGAAAAGAAGAAAAAAGGAAGAGGGGAAAAGGAAGAGAAGAAACAAAAGAGAGGAAGAGGGGAAATGAAGAAAAGAAAAGCGAAAGAGGGTGAGAGGGAGAGAAGGAAAAAAGAAAAAGGAGAGGGGAAAATAAAAAAAAGGAAAAGGAGAGGGGAAAGAGAAAGAGGGGGAAATATCTGATAAATGGGCGGAAGCGCGCATTTGATATTGATGTTCGAGCTATGGGGGAGCCGAATCGATGTTCGAACTGGGGGAGGGGCGACAAATTGATGTTCAAACTGGGGGCCGAATCGATGTTCGAACTGGGGGAGGGGCGCCAAATTGATGTTTGAACTAGCTGGGGGTGCCGAATTGATGTTCGGTCAGGGGGCGCCGAATTGATGTTCAAACTAGGGGCGCCAAATTGATGTTTGAACTGGGGGACCGAATGGATGTTCAAACTATAGGGGCGCCAAATTGATATTTGAACTAGGGGGCGACTTGATGTTCAAACAGGGGGCGCCAAATTGATGTTTGAACTAGGGGGCCGAATTGATGTTCGAACTAGGGGGTGCCAAATCGATGTTTGAACTAGGGGTGGGCGCCGAATTAATGTTCGAACTAGAGGGCTCTTAACTGATGTTCGAATTAGGGGGGTGTGCCAAATGGATGTTCGAACTAGGGGGCGCCAAATTGATGTTCGAAATAGGAGAGCGCCGAAATGATGTTCGAACTAGAAGAGCGCCAATTTGATTTTGATCATATGCGACAAATTCATGTTTTTAAGAGGGAGAGGACAAAGTCATATACATGGGAGCGCCAAATTTATGTTCAACCGAGGGCCCCAAATTGACCTTAAACTAAGTTAGGCGCCATGCAAATTTATGTTCGACCGGGGCAAAACATTGCTCGTATTGCCTGTTTATAGTGAGATACAGGCCTTGCTCCAATAAAATTCAGCACGTGCTTCGCGCTCGCATCAATTGCATAGTTAGCGCATCCTGTCCTGACAGTTTTATGCGAAGAAGAAGCGCGAGCTGAAAATTTTTGATATTCAAACCTGACAACTGGAAATGTCCTTTTTTCATTTCATCATCATAGAAATTGTCAGCTCGCGCTTCGTGCTCGCATTCATTAAAAGTTAGATATGCATCTTGTTCATCATAACAACTACTTAAGTTTTCAGCAATAAGAAAATCAGATCGCACTCCGCGTTCACATTATTAATTTAGGCTTTGTGAGATACCTCGTGTTTTTTAAAATAAATCTTCGATTTTCTTTAATTTCGGCCTCCCCCACTAATCTTCTCTATATTTGTGCACCCTACAAAAGTTCAGCCCCCCCCCGTGCACCCCTGCTGAATAAATACCAGCTACATTACTGATGAGGAGATCGAGTCGATTGCCTTCGAGATTGCATTATTCCCATTATTCTAAAACGACTAGTGAAGAAATGACAGCTCCCACTCACACAATTCTAGCAGGGCCAAATCTGGTGAGAAGGTAAACGAAATTGAAACCCTCAAATGCTTAAAACAGAAAACAGAAAATCGCTCGCGCTTCTCTCTCGCATTAATTCTATTTTTAAAGTGATATCATATACATGGATTTTTTTTCTTCATGAGCACATAAAAAACTGGCCTTCAATTTCCGTTTTCATGTGATGATGAAATAAGATAATTCAACATGCATTTGAAGGCACTTATGTTTGCTTAGCGGGGAGGGAGGGGGTACCATTTTTCGAAAAGTACACAGGGGCGCCAAAATCAGGTCAAATTTGGGCCCCTCGCATGATATTAGAAATAGTTATTTAAGAGGGGAGGGGGACTAGCTGCTTGGTCAGTATATGAGGCTATCCACAATAGGCCATTGTCATTGTATTGAATAAAGCAACGTCGACAATTTCTTAAGCCCCAAGAAGCCCACCCCCCCAAAAAAAAAAACTGTTAGTTTATGTACTTAAACCGCGCCTGGGTTTAAGTACATAAAACATCTCTCGCTCCGCGTTCGCATCATTTTATTTGGACTTTTGAAATAGATCATCCTTAACTTAAAGCTAAGATGGTAATAAACCCGTTAGTCTTTAGTAAGGGTACACCCCCCAAAAAAAAAAAAATCTCCCGATCGGGAAAATATGGATGAAAATATCCCCCCCCCCCCATTGGTGAAAGCTAGATCCGCCCCTCGTAAAGAAATTACAGCTCCCGCTCAAAAGGAAAATCAAATCTTTAAGGTTTGAATCAAAAGCAATAGCAATTCAATTACGAAATTTAGAATGCACTTCTTATGCATGGATGTCTGTAAATTGTTCTATATTTTGAAGCTTTATAGCCAATGAAATTTTGAATTGGAAATATTGATAAATCTTTCACTTAATACGAAATAAAATAGTCCGGGAAAGTGTACATTATAATATATTTTAGAAGACTAAATAGTGTGCATCCATGAAAGTCACCGGGACTAGTTTTTTTTTTGGGGGGGGCCGGGGTGTCATCAATTGAATCAAAGGCCTTATATATCTAATCAATTGATGCAAGGACGAGGGGTGAGCTGATTTTTTTTTATATATACTTACCTGAAAGTTGACTATTTGTAAGAATTCATGAACAGTAATGCGTACGCGAAGCGCGAGCTGATTTTTTTTTGTATCTTCATCGAAAAAGGGACATTTTAATGATTGCATGATTGTGGAAATCAATGAAGTGGATTTGTGTTTCCCTTATCAATTCAGTGCGTGGTGAAAAGCTTTGACAATTAAACTGGAAAACAATATGTATTCAAGAACTATTTGTAAGATTAAAGAAGAAAAGCGTATCAAAAGCCGCAGCTACAGATGAAAAGTTTTGCAAAGAGAATATTTTAAGAACTATTTGTTGTAATTCTAGAAGAGAATAAGAATACATCACTAATCAAAAGTTTACTAATATTCAGCCCTGGATAAATGTATTGGTAACTACAGTTATAGGACGGGGTACTAATCACCTTCGGCGGTATTCATTTTTGTGCCTCCCTTTGCCAGTTCTCTTAATTTTTTGTTTTCCTTTTCTTTATTTTTGTCCCTTTCTCTTTTTGAGTCCCCCCCCCCAGCTGCGCCCGGGACAGGTGCCTCCCCCGTAATTTACCCCCCCCCCCTCCTTGATAAGTCACTTCAGGGAGTTGTCCATTCCCATTCTCTCTTGAAAAAGATGTGCCTAGCCAGGAGGCTTTAATGCTTTGACTTGGCTTGTATAGCCAACGTGTATTTCGTTAAGCCATTTTATCCTATATGCAATGTTCCTTAACTTATAACACTGTTTTGTATTTCACTTACCTGGTTATCTCTAAAAGTGATGTTTGAAATCACTTAAGTTTCCATGATTCCCTCTCATATCGAGCAATGTCAAGGAAAGAAAATCTGTAGGATGCCCTTTTTTGGAAACACCTATCGGCTGTATAATTCTGCAGTCATTTGGACATCATTCCTTCCGAATTTACACCGTTGCTGTTGTTGAATGTCATATTGCATTCCTGTCGGTAAAATGCAATTCACTCTTATCTGAACCGTTCCACTGTCGCCTGCCACTGTTCAAACTTTCCCGCCATTGTGTACGCTCGTTTTTTTCACCCCAGTGCATCACAATGGGCCTATACTATAGGATGGACTTTCGCCGTTGCCATGTCAATGGATTGTAGTGACGGTCCAGTTAATTGGGGCGGCTTTATCCCCCCCCCCCTCTTTTTTTCCTAACACCATGTTTAAAAACGTAAAAGTGAGAATCTGAATGTAAAGTTTTACATGGTCAGCCCCCCGGCCCCCCCCCTTCAAAACCTATGACGTCCCGCGGCCCCTGTCGATCGTATTTGTTTCAATCGAATTCAATGCCGCCACCTCCCCCCCCCCCCGAAAAAAAAAAAAATTGGGGTCACGTAGACATGACGTATGAGATGGGGCAAAAATTAGTTAAAGCTGTATGAACGAGCAAAAAAAAAAATACTTTTTTGAAACAGAAATTTAATTTTACGGTAGATTTCTGTTTTCTATTCAGAAAGTATCATATTTCTCCTTCAGTTTCCCCTAATTTCGATCTTTCCGAATTTTTCTTCCTTTTGGTAGTAAAATTATTTTGTGGGGGGCGGTCATGGCCCCCAAAGCCCCCCCCCCCCCCTCCCCTTCATCTGTAGGCCGGTGCAATAGACAAAAACCCATTGATATGTCGGTAAATCGATGCTCAGTCGTTTCTGGCTTAATTGTAACAATAATTATCAAGTGCCGGTTTTATCATATAATCATATTACCATCGTCATTGACCTGGGGCCCGTTGCAGAAAGACAATCAATTGCAACTCTAAAAATCAATCGCATTTTGATTTTCAACCAATCAACAGTGCGCATTTGGGAATTGCGATTGAACATCTTTCATTAGCAAGCATCATCGAATCTTTCATCATCATCACCATCACCACCGCCACATTTAATCATCACATTTATGATCACCTTCCTTCTTCATTATCAATCAACTATGCAGCATCATAACATAATAGTAGAAAATCAATTTATTGTCATTTCTATCGATTGCATTTGGCACTTTTCAATGTTAATTCAATTTATGTTTTATCTCTCACCAATGTATAATTATACTATCTCTGTTGATGTTTTGCTTGTAAATTTAACTTTTCAGCCTGGATGCGAGCTGCCTGTTTGATTTTTGTTCAATAAACCATGCCAATTCAATGCGTAATCATCTTCAATATTAACTTCGTCATCATCATCTTCATGATCATCCCCACCATCATCACCTCTATTATAGTGGACGAAATAATTATAAGATCTTGTCAGTAGATGGCGCCATGCAAGACGTGATACCAGTGTACCTTTATATAGAGGTACTCTATATAAAGGTACTCTACGTTATACCAGTGTTCCTATATTAATACAGGAACACTATGTTGTTCATCAGATTTTCAACTTGCACAATGTGCGGATTCAGTGGAGTGTTTAATAAGGATTCAGGGGGAGCAGAACGGTTTTGAAAGTGGGGACCTGAGCCGAAAGTGTGTGTGGGGGGGGGGCTGACTATGCACAAATCATAATCAGATGGTCATTTGACGTTTTTGTACCCATTTTTTTAAGTGGGGGCTAAAGCTCCGGCCCCCTCCCCCTGTTGCCATCCGGCCCCTGGGATTTGTCATCTGACGAGATTCCTTCATTTCGATTGGCTGTGAAACACAGGCATCTCTCTGCAGAGGCGTCTATCCAGGGGGAGCAGATATGGGGTATATATATTTCGATTTGCCCCAAATAAATTTGACAACTTGAAAAGTTCATATGGTATGCAAACACGTTTTAAAAAGATTTGGAAAGCAACAAATAAACCATTAAACTTGGCATAAAAATACTATTATACATATAAATTTGTCAACATTTTATATATATTTGCAACAAAAAATCTGGGCATTTTATTCATTCTTGCCCCCCCCCCCCTTAATCCAAAACGTGGATCGATACCCCTGTCTCCCTGAAATTGTTAAATGTCAGACAGGTAGTCAACCATTACGAATTAAGTTCATTAACCCCACACTATCACCATCACCACCCCTAAATAGCACTACTCTACCATTACCAGTACCAGGACAAAGTTTATCAACCCCAATACTATTATCACCGTCACCACCCCTACCACTATACAATTTATTGACAACAATACCTTCAGCAGGATGAAGTACTAGTACTACAGGGGGGCAAATTTTCGAAGATAAAAAAATTGACAAGCAAAATAAAAGGTCTTCAACTACAAATAAAGGATATCTCGCACCTGAAAAATTTTACAAGCCAGAAAAAAGGGCTTCACTTTTAAAAAAAGGGGGGCACACCTCTGTTTTCATGGCATATTTACACTACTTTAATTTTGCCCCCCCCCTGGATCTGCGCCTGCTCTACCATCATCATCATCATCATTTTGAAATGTCATTATCAACACCACAACTATCACTGTCAACATACTGTCACTGTCACCATCCCTAGTTCCCTACCGATATCACATCCCGGGGGGGGGGCCACTTACATTGACGAGTGGATACCATGCGCGACCAAAAAAACACGTAAAAAGGATGTCCTTTTCACGATAGGGCACGTTACGTACGTAACGTGATAAGGGTGTCAAAACACAAAAATAAGGAAAAAAGGGTATCTATTTCGCTAGGAAAATTACGTGTATAGGGTCTAATTTGCGGGGATGATAAAACAAAATTAAAATGTTTTATAAAGGATGTCCTTTTTGCCCCAACACTAGTAGAGTCCGATTTGTGCGAGGTATAAGGTGGGGTCGCCGTACTAAACCAAATAAGGTAAAGCCGACGACCGAAGGACCCGTAACAATAAAACATTCCTGTACTTGTTTAGGGATTCATTTCAGGGAATATTTGCCAAGAGTATCTATCGTTTTGTTTCCAATACTTGTTAAGGGTAGGGTTTCACACGCCAATACTTGTTAAGGGTGCATTTTCAGAATATGGAAATTACGTGTTTAGGGTGCTTTTCGAGACCCCATGGTCGCGCATGGTATCCACTCGTGAATGGAAGTGCCCCTTCCCCCCGGTATCACATTCATCATTAACACTCCTCTACCATTATCACCAACATGATAAATGCAATCAGAGACACCACCATCAATGTCACCATCCATACCAATATAAAGTACAACTACCATTGCAATCACTCAAAGAAAGTTCATCACCACCACTACCACTCTCAAAGCCATCTTCCCTACCACTTATATGCAACGTTTATCAGCAACACTACCCTACCATTATCATCACCTGAAATACTACTATCACTGTCACAACCCTACCACTATACAATCTAATAACAGCACTACTACCGTGACCAACATCAGGATAACAACACCAATACCACCGTCACCGCCCTACCACTCATACACAAAGTTTATCAGCAACACTACCCTACCATTATATCATTATTAGGATAGTCCACAGTCAACACCACTACCACTATCACTGCTATAACCTCTACCACTCATAAAGTTTATCTGCAAAACAACCCCACCATATCATCATTAGGATAGTCCATCAATCAACACCACTACTACTACTATCACTGCTAACAACATCTAGAAATAAAGTTTATCTGGAACACTAACTTACCATATCATCACTAGGATTGTCCATCAACAACACTTCCTTTTTTTTTCCTGTGTGAATATAATATTGTGTGCCCCCCCCCACTTTTGAACAATCCTGGATCTGCCCCCTGCTCCTACCACTGTTTATCAGCAACCACTACCATTTCATCACCAGGTTAAGGGCCATTGTCAACAACACTACCAATGTTATCCACCATCCCTATGTGACATGGAATCACGCTAGGGTGACTCATTTTCTCTTGTCTCATTTTTTTTTTTTAGATTTTGGTGTTGTGGCAATTTCACATTTCACTTCCCAAGATTCTTGTCAGCCCGAGGGAACCATTGCAATGTTCGGCCTTGAACCCAGAGAAACAAACTTTATTGAGTGTCATATTTTATCACCGGATTTCACAATAAAATGTCTAAAACATGGCAGAACTTGAATGCGTGAAAAAGGTTCCTTTCCTGGTAGGGTTCACTGACTTTTGTGCACCACTGTCGATGCTTTTACAAATTTAAAGGAAAATATTCTATTTGAAATTATACTTGAAAAGATTGCAATATCTACATAAGAACTTCACTTTCTAATCATCTTAAATGCCCGAATTCAAAACAAAATAGAGACCTAAACGAGGGGGTACAATACAAACCATAGAATATGCAGATTTGGGGTATAATAAAGGCTTCTTTCGAAGGGGGCTAAATATGCGCAAAATCATGCTGAATTACCCAAGCAGAATCATAAATGAGACCTGCATTGTCCTTGGTTTATTATCTCTTGGTTCACAACCTCTCTTTATGAATTCGGGCCATTGATCATCCAACCACCCACCAAATTTACATAATCCACAGCATCCAATGACAATCATATTAATCTACATATATCAAATTAAAGTGCAAGAAAACTGGGGCCGATTGCACGAAAGGGTCTTTGCAAGGACCATCTTTCGTGTCGCCCATCTTTCGTGTCGTCCATCTTTTATGGTGCGCCATGTGAAACTCATTTTAAATAAATCATCTGCAAACATATTTCATTCGTCCGTTAAAATAAACAAAATATGTATTTATAAAATGATGTGATATATCATGAAATTGTATAAAATTTGATTTAAAAGCAAGCTAACGAATCTTATTCTTTATCATAAATTTCAGAAACACCCCGCTTATAGTGTATGATAACAGATGGGCGACACGAAAGACGGTCCTTGGAAGGACCCTTTCGTGCAATCGGCCCCTGAAATACACAGGAATAAAAGCATTTTGATACTCCTATACATACAAGAAAGGTACAAGCTTTTTGTGTAACGATACATACTAAATACAAGTTTCTTTATTCAACATACAATCCAGTGCTTATTTCCATTGTTCTGTATCAATAGAAGACAATGTTAGGGAAAAGGTAAGGGTCCAGTGCATGCATGTATGAGGTAAATTTATAAGACAGGAGAGAGCTATATATTTACAGTGCGTCCAAGAAAAAAACAAAACCGAGATTTATTGATGGTTTGTCATAACTTAATTACAAATACATTTAGACAAATGACCTATCATTGTAAAGCTGCGAATCTCCTCTTTCACATGAAATAACTTGTGTGAGCAAAAACAAATTAAAGAAAGGACACCAAAAGGTCACTTGGTGGGCGATATCTGAGTTTAAAAAAGAAAGTCACATTTTTAAAAAGTTCAATATCTGCTCTTTAATTTGATAGCTCAATTACAGAAAATGGTCAAGTATTAAAGTTCTGTTTATTTGGAATAAGGCTTGAATTCCAATAATTTCATTAAATGAAGAGGTTTTACTGGATAGCTTTCAGACTTACTTGACACTCTCGTTTTGTTGACGATCAACCATGCATAAAGTCTTTTGTTAACCATGTGTGGTGAGAAACCACTAAAAACATATATGTTTCATGAAATTATGAAAATACAGGCATTGTTTTGAAGAAACATAGCTTTATTATTTCTTGACCCCTTTCTGCGATTTAGCTATCAAATTAAAGAGCAGATACTGAACTTTTTAGGCATGTGATTTTCTTTTTGAAATTTTGATACCCCCCACCAAATGACTTTTTGCTATCCTTTCTTCAAATTGTTTTTACTCACTCATGCATGGATGAGAAATCTTGTATGTTATACCATCTGAAAGAGATTCTAAGCTTTACAATGATGGGTCCTTTGTCTATTGTATTTGTGATTAAGTTATGATAAATCATTGCTAAACCTCGGTTTCGTTTTTTGTGGGATGCACTGTATATTAAACCAGGGTGGTGTCTAATGAAGTTATTTGCAAGCTACCAGTAATACATTCACAATACAATGAGTATCGTCATAGAAGTCGTAGAAGTATCGATTGACTTTGAACATTGAACAAAACAGAGCATGTCTTTAATACAAAGAACAGTCTAATGGCATGTTGAAAAGAAATGCCTTTCAGGAAAGTGTTTCATCAACATTTTCATTCCACAAGTCGTCAGATCTGACATTTTTTCTTGATTTTGATTGGCTGAGAAGCGCTGTTACTATAAAACTGTTGGAGAAAACATCCGACACGTCCTTTCATGAAACGCTCACCTGGAAATCATTGCTTTCTTAATACAGGCAGTAATTTCTTGACCTAGGTTAATATTGAATCTTTAAAAAAATCACTGAAATTCTTAATTCAAATACCTTGAAACATCCAGGTGTATTTTGTTTGATTCAACAAAATGTAATAAATATCGTAGAACTTGAACAAAACACATGTAGATGTAGACAGTGTATACATATCACTACATTTACATCACCTGTACAAAGCAGATGCCAATGTTATAGCACCCATTTAATGATAGTACTACAAACTGCAGCCTATAATTCAATTTTAAAAAAGGCCATACTTATCACTGTTTGGGGAAAATTAGTTAGAATAATAAGATGCAACAAAACCAAGCTCCAAAGAGCATTTTTGTATACCCAATTCTATCAATTGGTATACAAGTAAATGTGAATCCATTACACCTCCAATATCATAAAAAATTTGCAACATCTTTGTTCTTGTGTTTTATAGATCATGTTGGCATCATGTTACAAATTAAACAAATCCCAAATTTACCAAACAATATATAAATTCGAAAATGCATAGATATGACATGCTTTACTTACACGTAGTTTCCCCTCCAGGAAAATACAATGAAACTGCTCCATACTTGGAGAAACATATCCCGCCTACCATTTACAGTATGGGCCCACAACTTGTTTGTGTTCAACTTTACAATGATCACTGGCCCGTAACACAAAGTTTTGCAATGATGGTAGATATTTTCTACGACTGATTCCATTGACTACAATGTTCAATCGATCGTGAAAATCAATCGCTAACCTTTGTGTTACGGGTCGGGACCGCATGTTACAACTAAATGCACTTATTTAATTATTAATTCATAAATCTATTTTTAGTAGGGTGGCTCCATCAATAATTGATATACTGTTGAAAATTTCAAAAACTTTTTTGGTACAACAACCAGTCTTAACAATGTTCTATCTACAATGTTTGGGTGAATTTGAAATTGATCAGGGCAAAAAATATTTTCATGGAAACGATGTCTTTATCAGAAAGGAAAGCATAAAAATAAAATATAAAAAACAATGTAAATCACATTCAAGTTTTTAAACAATTTGTGTTGAAACTTTTAAAAGCTTTTTTCATGGTAAGCTTGATTTCACCCATGCCCTTATATTGACTCATATTACTTCCAATACAATATTTACAACTGTACAGAGATAATAGGATTGGTGACTCAAACATAGCGACCAAGATGTACATGTTGTGATATAGAACATCTTCATCATCAGCGTCCATACCTTTAATGAAAAGATGAAAAGAAAAAAATCATATAAATTAGATAAGTTCAGCATTATAATATGCTTGGAGTAAAAAAAAATGCAAGTATATTTGAAAACAAACAGAAAATTGCCATACGTTCAATATTAACAGTAATCACAACAAAAAGGTGTATTACAAATACCAGTGTTATAAGGTACCAATGTTAGGTGAGAGATATTCCTCCATTTTTTTTTTACATTATTTTCAAACTACCCTATTGATACACACTTCTTTTATTAGTTTTAATTGGATAACTTGACTGAATTGATTTAAATAAATTGAAAGAAAAATTTGGGTAGGATGTCCATCACACTCAACAGCAGAAATAATCCACTTGTTACATGTAGGTAAATACATGTATATCTGGTATTCCATTCTGAGCCTTCCAATATCATATAAATGAATAATTTCACTAGCTATATTTTTGCAAATTTCAAAGATAACTCCATCCCCATATAACACAATATCCTGTTGCTGGAGGGGGGGAGGGGCCCTAGGGGGTACATATACTCATAAACTTACTTTTGAAATTCCCATTCTCTGTTGTCCAGAGGACACACTTGCCTAGTCTTCAACCATCTTGATATGCAGTGAAAATGGAAGGCATGCTGACAAAAGGAAATAAAAACAAAACAAATCAGAATAAATACCAGGCATCTTGAAAAGGCAGTTAGTCACATTGTCTAGGATTCCAAACAGAAGTCACTGATTTGGCTGCTCACTTAATTATAAAATTTTGCAATATCTAAGTTCAGACAGGAATGATAAAAAGCCATAAGGGTACCATCAACTGCTAATAATTCTTTCAACAAGCATGATCTGTCACTGCACTGGACTACCTACTCAGTCTGCCCACTAATTGCCTATCAGATTGACTTGCCATCTGTGATTGACACATCAATATAACCTATGGAAATCCTGCAACACCACTAAATGTATTGTATGTCAATTCAAAAGTATTTTTGTTAATATAATTTTTATTGATCTTCATGCCCTCCTCTATTTTCAAAGGTATAGCAGATATTAAAAGCCATAAGAATTACTGTTTCCCATTGTTAGGGGTTTGGGGTTCTGTTTAGTTTTGTTTATTTAAGAAATGTGCACTACCGTCTGGCAGCTGATCTCTGAATGCTGAAACTTTCCTTTCCACAGTGCTTTGAGCAGAGTCCTGGGTCCCGTTGCATAAAAGTCACTATTATGGTATCTTTACCATCCAATGGTAACTACTGATCAAAAGCCAATAAAAATCAAGGATTTCATGAAAGTTACCACTGGATGGCAAAGACACCAATACCATAATGTTAACTTTTATGCAACGGGCCCCAAGTGGATTGGGCATTTTAGAAATACTTAATATAATCATTAATATTAGACAGATACAATCTTTGCACTCTGGATCTAACTTCATGGATTGTTCATGACATGGGGCTCTGGAGACAAGTGTTCAATCACAAATCTAGGTTTGTCTGTAGGCTACCCATAGCAAACCTCAGGGCAGGTTTTCTGAAAAAATCATGTTACGTATGTGTAATCTTTCTGTGTTCTATCATAACAAATTTAAAAGCAGTATTCATAATCTGTTTGAACTGAGCAGACCAACACACACATCAAAAGCATGCAATGTAACAACATATGCGCTGGCAGAGATGACATGGTTTCTAGATCACCAGCCAAGAGGATTACGAGTAGGGGAGACCGGGGTTAGTTGGAACATGGGGTAAGTTGAAACATTGTAATTTTCTCTAATGCCTGTAAAATAAATTTATGCAATACTGCCCTAAATTTATTGCAGTAATAATTAAACACTGTTGTATTATTAATAGCAATAAATTGAGGGTAGTATTGCATAAATTTATTTCACTGGCTTTTAAGAAAATTACAATGTTTCAACTTACCCCATGTTCCAACTAACCCCGGTCTCCCCTATCATGGGTCTGTCCTTATCAGGGTGACCAGACGTCCCGTATTTTCCGGGATTGTCCCGTATTTTTCTCCTTTGTCCCGGCGTCCCGACAAACCCTTCCCGGGACGCCTGTTTGTCCCGTATTTCAGAATATTGAACAAAATGTAGTTTATAGATTCAAAAGTGACGAATTTTTATTAAATAATTAACCAACAGATGATAAAGCAGAGACAACAATTAAATCGATAACTGTAAATTTTGCAAGTTCTGCGGTGATTTTCTTGCTAACCCATAACATTGCAAACGAAGTTGCCTCGACTGGCCTCCTGCCTGTGTGTGGCAGCTGGCTACTAGATAGGCATGTAGGATACGAGCAAATTCTCAATGGTGCAAACAATCTCACTTGATAAACAATTTTTCAAACTAAAATAATCACAAAATCGGCGGGAAATTCTAATAATTATGTTATGGATTCTTTAATTTTGGAGATGTAATCGGAGGAACAAATTATTGAGTTTTCATAACTAGATCTAGTTGTTTCAGCTTTCGTTTTGAGTCTTGGTGTGTACAATGCCGCGATGTTTCATCTAATTTTTAAGTTTGACAATATGTTTCACTTTGAAATTTCATTCATTTCTAAAACATTTTACTTTTTAATTTTTTTTGAATACACACAACAAAAAAGTAAGTCCCCCCTAAATCAAATTGCTGTATAACTTTTGAACCGAATTATTTTGAGATATGATATTTCATGGGTGTTTTTTTATACTCATTAAGCTAGCAACCCCTGGGGAAAATGAGATTGATCAGTTGAGTCATGCATGAGTAATTAAAGATTGAATTAAAAATGTCCATTTTTGAAAGTCACAAGAGTCGCTTTTCAGATTGTGCAAATACAAAGTTATGCAAAAATTGTTTTTAGGTGAATTTTATGGTGTTATGCTGTTTTACTATCCATCATTTAACCACTTCAGACCAAATTTTGATATCGTATGTTCATGGTTGAGTGAGGACGATGTATTGCAGAGGCTTCAGCCCCCCACTTTTTTCCATAAGCAAGTACAAAAATGTAATACGATTGTGATTTTGGCATGGTCAGCCCCCCCCCCCCCACTTTGAAAACTGCTCTGCGGCCCCTGTATTGTGACGTATTATCATAGGGTTTTTTTGGTAGTATCTTCTACAACTTGTTAAATCATGTTAAAATTTGAAAATGTTGATGGCTCCCCCATTTAAAATTCTGGATCCACCACTGATCTGTCCATACATTCAACTGACCCTGAGAAATTGTTAGGAAAAGAATACATTTATGCAATATAAAGAGTATTCATTCCTAAGTTTTCGAATGTGCTCGCTCAACCATGAAAATGGTTAAAGTTCGGAAAGTGTTTGTGATAGAAATGATGAAAATGATAAAAACAACGGCAATTAAAGACACATTTGAAACCAAATTTGCCCCAAATATACTCTTTATTACCCTTTAAAATGAGTCTGTGACATTGAAAATACCAATTTTCTCTCTTTGATGCGTGCTCACTCATCCATAAATAAACAAATCGATTTCACCTTTACACAGAATTCTGCCCATAGATTGATAAACATTACTGCCAAACGACATTGCTAAAGACAGCCTTGAAAAAAAAGTTCCACCATATTGAATAAGGGGTTACGTATGTTTAAACATATGCACCCATAATGTAACCAAGTCTATGAGAGAGGAAGTCAAAATTTAAACAAATATGAAATTAGGGTTTGTTTCATGGACGGTTTTTGTTACTTCTGCCAACAGTTATTTCATGAAACTTCCCACATGGCTTCAGAGTAACATTATCTAAAAGGCGCGCACACCAAAATAACCATTCCATACGGTACAGAGTGGGGCCAAGGCCTTGAACTTTCTTCTCATTTGCATAATTTTCGAATATTGTGTGCTCACTGAAGCATTAAACGTAGGGATTTTCATAAAAATCAAATCATATGAACTGTGCAAGGAGTTTTGTGACAGATATCCATAGTTACAAATTGCATTTTTTCCAATAACATAAAACAGAGCTAATCACATTCCACATGTTCATTCAAGCGTAAATGTTTAATTTGACACCTTTGAATCATTGAAGCATGTTAATTAGTCATGAACATAACGAAAAAGTTGAGAAAAGATCATTTTCAGTTACCAAAATTAAGCAATACTTGCCTATTGGAAAATCGCATTTTTTGTTTCCAATAAATGTTCATTGAACCATGAAAAGATGAATATTGTTGAAGATAGTCTTCCCCAAAATAACTGTCATCATATTCTAGCATTTTTATTGATAGAAATGTGTAAAAATCCAATTATAGCAAAAGTGAACTTGAGTTTATTCAGCCGTGAAATTTAGCTAAAAAAGTTGTATCGTCTTTTAGAAAGTATCTTTTACAAGCCTTCTAACTATTTTTCATGATGAGAATGTGGAATTAGTTCCAATAAAATGGAATCAAAGTCATGATATTTTGCTTGTGACTTTTGAAAAGTGACATTTTTGCCTTCTGACGGTTCTCACTTAAGCATGACGTAAGATCGTCCACAACATTTACTCAGAGGGTAGCTTATAAAATTACCTATATACACGCTCATGTAAAAATATATCAAAAACTCGCATTGGTTCGAAAATGATTGATGTTTGTTTAGGGGGGGGGCTTACTTTTTTGTTGTGTATACATTAAAAAAAAACACCAAATAACATTATGATTTTTGTTAGATAATTTGATTTTTTGTTTGCTTTGAAGTTTGAAATTTTTTCCTCATTCTTTTCTACCCTATCCTTCCTGCTTGTCATTTTTTGTTCCATCTATCTTTATTTCCTATCTGTCTCTCCTGAGCATCTCTTTCTCTCTCTGTTTATTTTTATTTATTTCCTTCTTTCTCGTACTTTCCTTCTTTATCAAATTTCCAGTTTTTATTTTCTTCATTCTTTCTTTCCTTAAAATTTCCATGGCTTCCTTTTCCCTTCCTCTCCTGTTTCTTTTCGTTCTATCTCTCCTTTCATTATTTTCTCTTATTTCGTTCTCTCATCCCTTCATTCTTCCCTCCCTATCTTTCTTATTTTCTTTATTTCATTTTTTCCTTCTAATTCTTTTCCCTTATACATTCTTTCTTTCCCTTCCTCCCTCTCTCCCTTCCTGTTTTCTTCTTTCTTCCAAAGAATGAAGGAAACATATTCTTTCCTTCATTCTTTCTTTCCTCCTCCCTTTATTTACATTTTCCCTTTATTTCTCTCCTTTATTTTGTCTTTCACACATTTATTCATCTTCCTTTACTTTCTTGTTCTTTATTTATTTCTTTCTTTCTTTCTATATTCATTAGAAAGAATGACGGAAACCTTTTTTAATCTCTTTTATCCTTACTTTCATCCTTCTTTTATTCTAACTTTCTGTTATTTTTTTCATTTTTCCTTCATTTTCTTTCCTTCTCAATTCATCTATTTTCTTTCTCTCCTTCATTCTTTCATTCACCCTCCCTTCCAATATTTATATTGGAATTACATTTTATTTCACAAGTCTAACGCTGTGTGTGGCTTTCTTTTTTGAAATAATTATGTTTGTCGATTGTCCCGTATTTCATTTTGTGAAATCTGGTCACCCTGGTCCTTATGATTGGAACTGTCTGTGGCTACTTACATTACACACACCCCACGCTACTGTACATTCTTCTGAAGTTGCTGATGCCTGGTTGGCTTGACATTCTATACCTAGGGTGAAAAAAAAAGAAATTATGAAATATACTCGGACAAGTTTATACACAAGTATGAGGCAACCACAACAGAAGCAGCAACAATAAGGTTCAACAACAACTAACTAAATACAATAAGTAATAGGAATTCACATCTACATGAATCTATTAAATATGCATGAACCAAAGAGCTCCCTGTAAATATTATGAGCAAATCACCTATCAATCAATGGTTTATTCCCCATTGGTTTAATCTCTATTTGTCTTAATTACCAACTCGTCTACTATCATTTGGTCTATCATCAATTCACCCACTACCCACATGGTCGAATTGCCATTTCATCAACTCACCATTTCGTCTAATAACCAGTGAGTCTAATAGCCATTTAGTCCATAAACCAATTGGTCTATTTGGATAATACGTATTAATTGGGCAAAATGAATGAAAAGAAAATGGGTATTAGACCAACTGGTTATTAGACAAAATGGTCATAGACGAACTAGTGATTAGATGAAGTGATTATTGGACCAAATCATCCAAATGGTTATTGGACCTAATGGATGTGAGACGAAATTTTGATGGACGAAATGGCATTAAACTAAATAAAGGAAGACCATGTGATGAGAGGTCGAGTTGACAATAGACGAATCGGAAGTTTACCCAATCAATCCCCTTGTTTCTTTCTTATTCATTTGAAGTAAATCACATGTATCAAGAACAGCCCCACATGATGTATTTGAAGCCTATTAGAAGGAATAGGTATACATATTGTGAATGATTATGCAATACTGCAACTTTAAACTTTAGATTAAATTAAATTTAAAAAAAATGAAAATCATGAAGTATACTTACATAAGTCCATGATATGATTTCTGCAGATTGCACAGTTATCTACCACAATATCCCAGGCCCATAATGCAACAGCATTCCACTGAAAAGAGACATTAAAAGTCATATAATAGCAGGCCTGTTTAGCAGCATAGTTGGCATAGCAGTAAGAATGAATTGCTTGCAGCGTGTTTTGTAATTTATTGAAGTATATAAATAGGGGAGAGTGGGGTAAATACGGCCCCCTTTTTCATAATCCCAATCACATCTTTTCCACGCATAGCAGTAGAAACATGATTATGTCTAATACTAGGTCTACAGTAGACCTACATTATCCAGTAGAAATGTGAGAACTAATCTCATTTGCATAATAATGAGCATTAAATATTGCTGTCAGGGCGCCTTCTTTGCCCCATTGAAATTGGGCAAATGAGGCCGCTTGATTAAAAGCTTTTTTTTGTTTCTAGCCTATATCAAAGTAAAAAAAGTTAGTTTGATACAATCACTGAACATTCAGTGACCCCCGTTTTCACAAACATTTGTAGTTCCGAAGCCCGTTCTGAGGACTCTCCTTTTTACAATAAGCCCGCCCCAAGGCCCTTGGTTTTTTGTCTCGTTTTTTTTTATATGGACGCTTGCGTCGCGTAACGTGGGTGAAGAACAATAGAAAACAAGATGGCGGCGTAAACATCGGGCAAGTCTCTTCCTTCTTTTCATGATATTTTTGTCAATTTTTTAGTGAATTCTTGTCTAAAAATAAAATCCATGGCATAGAAATTTCGGAAATGAAGTTGTATCCCATGTATGGTTGGAACTACCCCTTATCGACCACCTAATCTTCTAAGCATCGTATCTGCGAAAATATTCATCAATTTTACCCAGTTTTTGTCTCATTTGTGCAGAAAATTAAGCAGATCAGATTCCCATGTTTCGCACGGCGACTCCGATTCAATCCGCGTATATATCGACGAACAACGAATACGACGATTTTACATTTGCTCATTTGCACCCATCTTTTGAAACCGACCACCCGCGATACACTAAGTTTACGGCCGATTCTTGTCACGGTGGCGAAGAATTTTTAACTCTTCCAAATCAGTTCTATGATGTCAACATGCTAAATGATCGTCTCACTACTTCCATTGCGAGCTCCGGTACATGATTCGACGATTGACGACGGAAATTTGTTCTAAAGCCGTTTCCTATCGGATTTCTTGGTTTTTCAGCGGGGTTTGGGTCTGGTCAATACAATTTTGATTAATTCTACTAAATTTATACTTTTTGTTGCTTCCTTTTTTCTCGTAAAATCGATTTTTACCGTTTCTATGGACACTGCGCCTACTCTCCCGCGCGTATCGTTTGTAATACGCAATAATTTTAACGCGCGCAAGGTGGTCGGTTTCAAAAGAGGTTGTCGATATAAGGTAGTCTCACCATACATAATTTAGGGCTAGGTCTTTTAGAGAGAAAGTAGAAATCTCGGGGGCGAAAGTTTCAGGTTTTGGCTGCCTACACTCACATGTATAGAATAGAAGCGCTGGCTTCGTATGAGAGTAAGTTACGTTAGTAAAATATTTTTTCTCTCTAGAAGCCTCCTGGCTACGTACGGTACCAATTTTTAATATTTTATTAAAATGAGTTAATGACTGCCCGAGGCCAAGTTTTTTTTTTAAGAAAATCCTATATTTTCTTTCATTTTTCAATGAGAAATTTGGTACACCTACTCTTAATAATATAAGGAACATGGCATTATCGTGATATAGGTAACCACCATTTACTTCATACAGCAGCGCTTTATTCAGTCGCACGCACGGTTCCCTATTTCCACCTCCATTCACTTTGTACACAAATGCGCGTACACAAATCTATGAGTGGTTTCCAAAACCACGATTTGGCCAGGAACATTATTAACTAAAAGATTTTGTAAAATAAGAAGAAATTCATGTTTAATCTTAACTCAAGTCAAATTGTAGCAGACTTGAGGCCCACCATCATACGTATTGCAGCGCGTGGGCACCGCGTAGACAATCATCGGCGCCCGTGCCGTGGCGCTGGCATAGGGATCGCACTGCATGCATATTGCATGAGCTCGCTGTGCTACGCGATCTAACTGAAAATTAATAATGGAGAGTCACACACACGAAAAAATCTTTAGATCTGATTTCACATGCATTCATTCTACAAGAATACTGAGTAGATGCGATGATGTATAAATGTAACATACCTTCTTCACTTCAAATCGTCTCTTCTCGCTTTTAGCACTGCTCGAAGAAGAGCTTGTTGATGGAGGGTCGACGTCCATAGCGGTAGCCATTACGAGTACTCTGTCTCTGATCGACTGAATAGCGATTCGATCGCAGTATATATCGTTAACGTCATGTTCTAAAAATAGATTATATGCAAGTAGGCCCTATTATATAAAAATGCTTCCCAACAGGATTTGTAAACTTTTTAATTTCATTCTTACATTATAATCAGCCTAAGTCGTGATATTCCTTCGTTGTCAACAAGGAATAGGAGCAGGTCATCGGTTATTATCATAGTGATCTATTGAAAAAAAACCATAATAGGGCGCCTCGATGACCCACGCAGCCTACAGCTATATTTTTTTTTCACTAACTATAGTAGTCTATAGTTCTTGGGAGCCAAAAGTGTTTTCTGGGAAAGTTTAATTGGCTGTAACTGTGTAAAAGAGAGTTGTGTAGTAATTTATAGTGTCTAGAATCTTCAGCCAAATCCTGATTCTTTGACAAAACTCTAAACCCCATGTTTTTTTTCCTCCCATGCAGAGTATTTTTATCTCAGCATAGTACAGCACATTTTTATGGTGGAAATCAAGGACATATCGCTCAGAAAATGCATTTGGTGTTAGTATAAGAATCAGGGGCCATTTCAAAACTCGCAACTCCAATGAATTTGCCATTATTGTAACTTCCATGAAAACCTTGATTGTGATTGGCTAATGGGCTCCAGAAAATTTACCTAGTCTTAACCCCTTTGAAGGCTCCAGGGTACCGTAAAGGGGCTTTCACAATTGCTTGTGCGATCGTTTGTGATCATTTGGTCACAATATTTGTTGAACACAATCGCAACGGTTGTAAGCAGTTGCATCACCAGTTGCGAAAGGGGCTTACACAAAGGATAGTGATTAATCGTATGCTACTCTGACAGAATCAGGATGTCAAATGGAGCAAATATATTATATCACTAGCAAAATTTATTCAGTCTTCTGAAGTATTCAATGAACACTGAGATTTGGGGGATTTTTATTTACTACCCAGTCAGCATCTTTAAATAAAAAGAATATTGCATTATTCAACATTTTGTAATCATAAACAGAAAACTGTATTATTCTAAATTTTGGAGTTTGACTGGAAGTTCTGAAGAATCTGTTGATGTGCATGAGACAGCACTATATCATAGATGTACCATAAGAACTATATTTTTCATCACAATCTGACCATATACATGTAGATAACCCCAAATTCGAGCTTCATCAGAATCAACCATGAAGATCCTTTCCATTTCTGTATATTCAATGACACAGTCAATGTATCCAATGATATTCTGCAGTATCAAACTGTTTAAAAGCAGCATTAATTATTTCTTCAGTTTGCTGCATAATCACCTGCAGCTCTCTTCAACTCTTTCTTCCTCCCCCCCCCCCCCCCCCCTCCCCCTCTCTCACCCTCCCTCTCTCTCACTACCTCTCTCAAATTATTTGATACAAATAAAGAGACTCTACACACAATCAAATCAATAATGAATAATACAGACATATTATAATTTTCCTTTTCTCTTGTATTATTTATAAAATCTTTTAGAAAATCCAATGACAGGTGATTGACAACCACGATCAACGATATATAAAAGTTATACTTTGACAATTTTAACACATACAATTTACAATGAATGATCATAACTACCACTTAATACACATTTTATAATAATAGATTTTCTAATATGCATGCTTTCATTTAAAAAAATGACCCAAAATTGTCATAATTTCATCAAACAAGCAACATGGTGTTTGTTTTATTCCAATAAAAGTTTTCAACATTTATTCAAATTAATAACTTGGCATCCATAAGAATAAATGAAAATTTTCAAGGGTTTATGCAATGAGATGTGTATGCTGCTAGGTCAGTGTACTAAAACAAATCTTCATCATTCTTGATTTGATGTAATATAATTTGATGAAGTCAGTTATTCAAACACAAACCATAAGCATTTTTAATTTTATTATGCATTTCTTTAGCATAATCAAATAGACAAGAAATATCCCTGAGATCAGAATGTCATGCCAAGTGATGTGATTAATATCATTTTAAAAAATTATTATATGAGGAATGACTTGAAATTCGTTTTCATAATCCATATCATGACAAACATTTGAATTATAACCCTTAATAAATAATGGGTTCAAATATTCTCTCACAGATGAAAAGGAAATCAGGGAAGTATTTCAAGAAAACAAACAGGGCTTTTTACAGATAACTGTTATAAGCTACTGAAAAGATTGCATCGGATTGGTTCAGAGCAAATTGACAATCACTGACATGGTGCCCTTTAAAACACTACCTTGGGTGGTAAGCAAGCAAGCAAGCAGACAAGCATGATGAAAGATAACATTTAACAAACTTTTACACAAGATAAAATCTCTATATTTGTAAAAAGAATTTTACTTAAGTCTTTACTTTATGATAAGATCTCAAGTCTTTAACAAAAATATACACACATGCACTTTGAAAGCATGACCAAATGAATATAATTGATAATCATGATTTATCCAGACGACTGGAATAAAAGAAGAAAATGATGCAATCATTTTACAAAACATAACACTATATTATATAGTTGCGCTCAAAAGTTAGTGAACCCCATGAAAAAATGCACTCCTTCACGCTTAGTGATGAATGTAAACAACAACACTACAATGTCCAGCAGCCCAGAGGAGCAAAATCAATTGAATGTAATACTTTATCACCTTAATTCACAATTAAATATCTAAAATATGGCAAAACATGAACACTTTAAATATGTTGATTTTTGGGTGGGGTTCACTTACTTTTGAGCACCACTATGACTTTATTTTAGAAAACAAATTATAAAAAAAATCTGAGAAAATGGAAGACTTGTTGAACAAGTTCCATACTGAATACTGGAATTGCCTTATCACACACTTGCACATCATCGCCATCAAATAGCATTACCATAATAAATGTTTCTATCCAGTAACTACTAGGCCTAGTAACTACAGAACATGCCTCTAATATTGGTCGCATTCATTCTTATACATTTACAAAGTGTAACACCAAATATATTGTAATTTTTTTTATGATTTTCTGTTAAATGCAATATTATACAGATCCCGCAAAGTTTTTCATGTAGAATGCACAGATAACTTTAACTCACAATTATCAATAAAAGGAACTCCTTGTTTTTGTTTTGTTTTATTTCTCTACTTTCATTTAGAATTACCGTAAAAAAATTGAATTATAAATGTAAAGAATTATTAATTTAAATACCATGTTTTGATGAAAGCGGTATAAAATGATGGACCTACTTAGGTTATAACTCAGATTGGCAAATTTGATTGACACTAAGGCTATAGGACTGACATGTATACTCAATCAAACAGGATAACTTTAATGAGAAATGACAGAATGATTAGTCCTACAGAATTCTTTAAACCGCAACTGCATAAACATAATACTAGGCATATTTTTCAAATACAGCAAAGTGCATGTGAGGCATAATAGCTTAAAGATAAAGTAGCAGTCCTAAATGTGATTTTGAGAAAATAAGAAACTGCCTCAGAGCAATTATTAAGAGAGGTTTTTCCTAATGCACCAAAAAAGCAGAGTTGGCAGTAAGGCACTAGAACCCCCACATGACAACTAACTGGCTCAATTCTTATGAGAGTCACCTCCACTATACACAGAGAAACACGCATGGGACTGCTTCAAATGTTTGGACAGACCATTGATTTCAGCTGCTATTTGAGGGCGGTTGAAAAGCAATCCTTCGCAGAGGACCAATTTAACACAATATTCTGTCCTACGAATCATTGAAAGAGATTGATAATTCAATTCTTTAGTTCAAAATAATTATCTTGTCTTTCCAACTATCGTATTTTCTCTTTAAACATTTCCATCATCAAGCTCGTTCACTCTTTTGCCCGTGAGATGAGGTCTGGCACATTCTCTATCTTGAAGTCAAGGAGCATCTGTCCATATGCTTTACCCTAAATAAAAATTAAAATTAAAAAAATTAAGAATCAATGGCTGTCAGATTACATTCTCAGGATAAACATGTATGCTACCATCTGAATGACTTTAATAACAATATGCCTGAAAATTGATTGGAGTATACAATCATCTCTCTAATGGATAATTTCATCAAAAAGTCTGAAAAATATGAGATCCTAAAATCAGTTTTACGTCGATTATGGTTATGCTTTCACTTCTGAGGGTGTTCCAGAGACTCGGGTTTGAGTAAAAATCACACTTGAATTCCAAGTTGCAATAGGTCATATCATGTAGAAGAGTTTTACGCTTCACCATGCATTTGGTGGTGGAAATGACTGTTGGATAGTCGAATGAAAGAGATGGTATTGTGAGATGAGAAAGAAGGAGATGAAAGTGATATGATATAACGAAAGCCTCTTTTACGCTTCCTGTACTGACATACAAACATTCAAATAAAAAGTGTTCAGATCATGATCAAGCGATGCGCGCTACTGCGTAGTCATCGATAAAATTACATGTAAATTATCTTGTAAGTGCTGGCACTTATGCAGTGTTCTTAGTTGGACATAAATTTCTGTGAATCACCCACCCCCCTCCATCACCTGATCCTTATACATGTATTTAATACTTACCTGGGGATCACTTCTTAAGGATGCAACACCTCCACCTCCAAGCGACTTCTTGAGCACAAAGTTAAGGGCATCCAGACCAGGTAGCTCGTACCTGTCAAAACAAAATAAAAAAGTCAATTTAATGAAGTTCATTGAACATGTTACAAAAAGCAAAATATACATTTTTAGACCGCCACATTCAGGACCACTCATTTTCTCAGAAAATCAAAATTTATCTCTTTTCTGAGCATTTAGAGGCATTTTCTCAAATATCATAATTAATTACCAGACATCACTTTACATGGGAATTTATGAAATTCATAACATATGGCATAGGTGGGAGTACTTACTCCTGTTTCTTTTTACTTGGTTTTTTGCGAACTGCATTAATGTGTTTCTCTCTTTTTTTTCTGATGTTATATCTTGCTAGGAACATGTCATGAACTTGTCACTGAAGCTTTGATCAAATCATCATTAAAAGGAAAGAAAAGCCAGTTTTTTATGAAGATGCCATGCATTAATTCACAATGTGGTGTATACTGTAATCAGACTCACCTGCAATTAACCTGTATATTTCATTCTACTTCGAGGAAAGTCCTATTTGAACTAAACATTTATAACAGAACTCTTACAGAAAGTACATCTTCATCATCAGTGACCCAAAAATTCAAATAATAGATTAAAAATTTTCTGGAAAAACAAATCAAATGCACAATTAAAGTGAATGGAATAACAATTATTGAAAAAAATATATACTCATTGAAAGAGTAGACCATATGGATTCTTGACTGTTACAGTCAAATTTACACTTATAATTTTGTAAATTGATTCGTTGTAGTCAAGACTGATGAATGATGAATATGAATTCCATATAAAAATTGCAATTGAAGGCCAGTTAGAGTGAAGCACCACCTGTGTTAAGGTACATGTACAAGAATTAAAAAGAAAATTATGAAATTCTTGCTTGCCTGGTGACCAATTCTTCTCCTTCTTCTGTTGGTTCAAAGACATGCTGGAAGTACTCCTGAATGGCTTGAGCCGTGAGCGCTTTCTTCAAGTAAGGCAAGTAGGATGGATGTCTAGCAATCACACCTACAAAAAAAATATTTAAAAAGTTGATAGTATTTTAACACAAAGTCTGAGAGGCTTATGGTTAATCATGTCGTTCGTCCTGGAAAGGACTGTTGGGTGGAGGAAAGTTGGAGATGAAATCTGAGAGGCAAGAATAAGATGGAAGAGACGAGGGGTATTCTTTTGTGAGATATCAAAGGTGAAGTTCTTTGAAGGACTGTAAACAAGGTGAGATGTTATGATTTAATGACAATAATCATAATAAAATAATATTGGATTTATACAGCGCAAATATCCACCTTCTTAGGTGCTCAAGATGCTCTGATATTACCCCAGGCCCTAGTGTTCACAGCTTTTTTTAAGGAATTACTTCCTGCCAGTACCCATTTACCTAACCTGGGTTGAGTGTAGCACATTGAGGGTATATTTCTTGCTAAAGGAAAAAACGCCATGGCTGGGAATTGGGCCCCACGTCCCTCAGATGGAAAGACAAGCGTCTTAACCACAAGACCACGATGCCCACACATTTCATAGTGAATCGTGACACTCAAAGCCAAGCAGTCTCATGTGCATTACACAATTAAACACCTGTATGTACATGTATATGAAGAAGCAGTATTAACTTTGTGATATTGAAATACATACATCAAACATTCCCTTGTTTTTTATTCAAAATTATGATCGGTAATCTTCTCATTTTTCAGTCCTGGTCGTTTCTGGTGGTCAGCAATCACCATGAGAAAACTTGCTCGTGTGAACAGCTCTTTCACACTGATAAGCAGTGCCAAACATGCTAACAAACAGTACAATCTTATGACTCATGCAAATGAAACAGATTGATCCACGAGAAGCAGAGGAGAGAATTGGCAATTGGAAAAAATGTAATGAAGAAATTACTCAATTTTTAGTGTATAATATCAATAATATCGCAAAAAGTAATCTTCAACAGAACAAGAATTCCTTGCATCACAAATAATTGGGTAAATTCATATTTCATTGCCCATTGTATTGGATCCAATACCTCCAGTAATTTCATGGAGGAACTAATAACCAATAACATTTAAGTTGATAACTAATCACTGACCTTTGACCTCAAAAGGCCTAAAGGGTTCATACTGTTTGAGTAAGGTATACTCGGACCATATTTAAATAGCACATTATTTTCTTACACTCACCAATATTGGCAGAATTGGCTTTGTCTCCGCTGCGAGTGTATGCCAGTTGACCAACATCAAACGTATGTTCTCCTGTCTCGAGGTCACCAATGGCAGCGGGCTCTGGGTCGGAGGAGCTTCCTGCTTCTGCTCCTTGATTGGACAACACAGTGAACTCTTCTTCTGTACCATCTACGTCAACTTTTACCTGCAGATTTCAAGCAAAGAGGAATGAAATCATTGCTGTCATGGAAAACTAACCTTTTCAAAAGATTTGTTTAATCCTAATTGATTACATATAAGGGTGTTTATATATCACTTTTACTTTCTGTAGAATGTCCACCCTCACATGAAGTTAGTTTTAATAGAAAGCAATGGCTACAGAAAAATCCACAGAAGCCTATTAATAACAAAATATGTGAAAGCTAAGGAACTAGGGGAAAACTTGGAAAGGAACTCTCTGAATGTTTAATCAATGTAATTGTTAGACCCTTGGGATGATAGGAAAAGGATCATGTAGATGCTAGAAATAAAGTTATGAATAAATATGACGCAGGAAAGTTGCAAAGACTGTTCCCCCACCCCCATCTCTACCAATTTCAATAAAATCCTTGATTTTGTTTGGATGACGAGCCCTGGGAGTGATTCACAAAGATTTAAGTATGACTTAGAGTCGCACTTAAATGCCACGTTGCGCGCGTTATAAAAGGCATGAGCGTATTGGTCAGGGGCCTTTTGCAGAAAGAGTTGCGTTTAAAGGATACACACAAAGAAAATTCACGAAAGTGATGATTATAGACAAATTATATATGAATGGAAAGGTCTTGTCTTTTTATACACAAATATGTCACTAAAAAGTCTTACAGATGTTGTGGAAATGCAAGAAATGACATTAATAGAGACCCTTCTCAGCCCCCAGCCGCCCCCAGGCAGACATTCACGCGATCGAAAACAGTCGAGAATAATGACGTCACATGATCGACTACACACTATCTCTCTGTGCATAATACACTGATACACCTTCCTGGTCTCTATTTTTCTTCGAATTTACCGTTTTCTTCATGTGTTGTGATATCCGATTTCGACATCTTCAGACTATAAGAGAACCAGAACTGTGTTACTTTGTCCATTTTTATTGAATTATGAACTGGAAAGACCGATTTTGTCCACTCGACAGTCTTCGTTGTGTTGCTCTGATTCCAAGCTGTACGGTCCCATTCACTTGCTGCCGATGCAGGTTACGCTGTTTGATCCAGTCAAAAGTCAAGGTAAGCATGTTTGGAAACTGTAGTCTGTACTTGTTCTGACGATGCATTCAGGTCAGATGACAGATACAGATCTGATATAATTTTAGAATCATGCATTTTGGCATGACTACTATTAAAATTAAAAAGTCTTTATTTTAGAAATAATGTTTTTGCACAATTCCAGCAGATTTTTCTTCACAAAGACTTCAGTCAGATTTCTAAATAAACTGGTCAGGACTCAGGCGATTAAATTATTTAGGAGCACTGGCATGGACCATGGCTGAAAATATGCTGTTTCAGAGGAATGTTTGGCATTATCGTAGTTTTTGTCACCAGTCCATTCACTGCCGTTTATTTCGTCAACGGCGGTGATCCACTCCCATTGACTTTGTACACAACGAGCGCACAAACACCAAATTTCACGATAAGGCCGAATGTTTTCACGATAAGGCCAAATGTTTAAGTTTTTATTATACACAGGTCTAGTACCCAATGCGTTTATGCTCAGGAGGGCCCTGTATCGTATACATCCAGATACACAGAATTATATCACCATAATGCCGATGTCATGAAGCAAGACAAATTTTCAGCAGTGGTTACCCTGATCATGCTGATTCCTGGCCAAAACTAGAGTCTGGTGTTTCTTTCTGATTAGAGTGCTTCTACATATGAATGCGTAGTGCCTTCAACATAAAACAATGAAGATAAATGCACTCTTTGTAATGACACAGAGTACCGTACCTCAAGTGATTCACTACCGCTAAGTGGTAAGTAGAGTGGGGCCTACACAAACATCACTTGAGCGTTGAGGTAGAGCACCAGTGTTCTGAGTGGAATTTTTCAGGTGTCTAAACCTACTATTATTTGTTGTTGACCGGGAATTACATGCCACCGCACGTCGTCAATCATCAAGATAATGAAATTCATACTTTGATTTGATTATTTAAATTATTTCTTTATTTTTTCTCTCTTCTACACACAGATCTGCACACTTGCTGACTCTGGTGACTTCTGGTCTCTGCTCGCTACTTCAATCTGGGAGATTCCATCATGTCTTCTTACTGATTTGGATATAGCCATTTTTTTTTCACTCTTTCCAGGAGCTACGATGCAAGTTTTGGACTGATAATGATGCAACAGAAAATTTATCTTTATCGATCTTGGAAACGATTTTGAGCACAGTTTTGGAGAGAACTAAAAAAATTGACTTGGACAGGAATACAGCTTGTCGAAAATAAGAACACACAACTTAAAACGAAAAAAACAATTTTAATGTTATTAGGGCATTTTGCAAGAAATTTTCTAATCAATCACACGTCCCAAATCAAGGGTAAGTCCTTTGATTAAAGACAAACATGTACATGTAGTTGAACTGCTATTGCAACTCAACCTTATTACGCTTGAATTTGAATTTAAGACTTACGCTTGATTTGCAATGGAACATAAGTTTCTTGCAGTGCCCCATATTTGTGTTTTGTTATCAGATATCTAACGTGCTGATTTTTCTCGAAAGGTATAATATATTTGTCCTTTTAAACGGTATTTGAATATGGGTACGCCTTTTATTTGTTTTCCACAATATTTATTGCATGTACATGTATGAACAGAAGTGAAATATTTATTGTGAAGCACTGAATGTTGTGTGCTGTTGTGTGATGGTTCATCATTTTGTTTTGTTCTAAGACTGTAAGCCTGGTGGGTGTGAGGAAGTGGCCTGGATGAAAGAAAAGTGAACATGTGCCCAATTACAGATTTGCATATTTTAAGACAATTTTGTTTCTGGATAAATATTGCTATGCATTCCCTACATTAAGAGTAAAGGAGAAGTCCACACAATCAAAAATTCATTTGAATTTAAAGAAAAATAAGATATTGCAGGAAATTTCATAAAAACTTTGATTCAAATTAATATAATTACTACTCTAACATTGAGAAATTTTGCCTAATTTATAAAACGATGATATGCTCATCTGTGTCGATGTGCAAATTACACTAACCGTTATGTCACACGCACTAAGTTCTTTTGTATTTTGTTGTTTGATATATTTACATGACATGTAGATTTGATATTTAATTTTCTATTTATTTTCTGAAAAATTTTCAGAGGGATTTTAATTCCTCCAAATAACATTTAGAGTTACAGTTCCGTAAATGTAACCTATTGTGTTCGGATGAAGAAATTCCTATACTCAAATCTGCAAAGAATTAAAAAACAAAATGCCACAAAAAAATTAGAAACGAATGTGATGTGACAACACTAATTTGCATATCATTGTTTTGTGACTGTTTTGAGTAAAAACAGCAAGGGAAATTACTCTATTCAAATAATTTTTAGTTGATGTGGACTTGACTTTTAACTCATCCTGTACCCCTCCCATCCCAAATAAGAGTAGAATCTAATCAAGAACTTGAAAATCAAAAGCAGCAATTAAATAAGATTTGATAAATACAGGTCTGAATGGGATTTCACAAGAAAAAAAAGCTGGGGGGGCGAGAAGGAATAAAAAAAAATAACCAAGGTAATCCGAGTTTTGAACCAGGGTCCTCGCACACGACAAAACGATGGCCAACACGTTTGGCCACAGACCACTCCCTACATTGTGGTGTGCTTTTAAGATATATCAAACAAAGTCCGCTCGCCGCTGTGGGCTAATCATGTTTCGGCAATTCAACTGCAATTTCAATCATTTCGCGATGGATATTGCCATGTTATTTTGTGGTTCCTGACTTTGTTACGTAATGAAATTTCATAATTTTTTTTCAGTCGTGACGAAGAATGTCTATGCTTTATATTGATTATAATATCAATTTGTCGCAAGTGTGATTTCTAAGTGAAAATATGCTTTGTTTATTCAAATATATTTCTTGAAAAAAAATCATTTTTTCTAAGCTAAATATCGGTTACCAAAATACGTTAAATGTGCGCTTTATTTCACTGTTCAGTAAATTCAAACTTTTATCTATATAACAAGACCAATCTTGTGAGGAATAAACAATTCTAAGAGCAAAAAAAACGCTGATTGGAAAGATCGTCTTCAATGGGCTGCTGTCAGCTCAGCTGCTCACGCTCATTGTGTGACGTCACTCAGCTGGAGCTCGCAAGAGGACCGATGGAAGGCAGAAATATGGCATGAAAATAAATCATTTTTGAGAGCTGATTTCTGCAAACTCTAATGACTATTTTGAAAAGTGAAGTTATATATCTGATTAGTAATACTTCCCCTTTACAATGATGACCACAAAAAGGCATTATAAAATACTTTGGATTCTTCGAGTGTCTCCTTTAAATGCAAGTTAAAGTATCAAGCACAAATCCCGAATACGGGTACTTTATTGGCTGAAAATCAAGTTACACAAGATCTTTTGAGTTGGGTTTGATTGCAACTCTTTCTGCACTGGGCCCCAGATCATTCTAAGAGGATGTGCACTACTGCATATAAATCATAAGATTGCATATCGTGTACGTGTCAGCATTTAAGTGCAATTCTAAGTCATACTTATATCTTTGTGAAGCACCCCCCCCCCTAGTCTCTTACTATTACTATGGTAACTGTCAGAACTGAATATTTAGTCAGTGCTGACTATTTTCTTGACACACCCCCTTGATGAAGGTTATACTTACTGGAACCTTGTCTTTGGGGTAGAGGAATGAATGAAGCTTCAAGATCGGTGATCTGTGATAGAAATGGACAGATTTCAAAGAGAAACAATGATTAAATTGTTAAATGGTGAGGTTATATCTTTCACCATGTTGATTCACTAATCGTTGAGAATTATTAAATGTTCATATTTCTCACTAGACTGACTTTTGCAACCATAATATATATTTCTCTGAATATTATAACCTGTACATGAATGACTGGAAAAAAAAAAAGTTGGGCATTACGGGACTGAGTGTAACATGTTTTTTTTTACCTTCACTTTACTCTCCAATTTTCTTAATCAGATTATATCTTGATTGTCTCATTTTACTTTGTACATATATTGAATGATTTTATAATTGAACTAAACTTAACTAAATAGAAAAAATTTTAAAAAATAAACTGAATTACCATTAATACTAAAAATGACATTTCAATTCAATAGTGAAATGAGTACTTTTGTAGATTACATTGATGTTGATAAAAATTGTACTTATTCGGTATATAAACTGCACATGATTATATGATAATACTTACGCTTTTGGTCGTCCACCAATCAGGCCAGTCAAACCAGGAGCTAGGATATTAGAGATGGTGAATAGAGAGAGATAGAAGGAGGTTTGAGGACAGAATTAAAGAGAGAGGCAGGGGGCAGCAGAGACAGTGAGAAGAAAGAAAGAAAGAAAAAGAGAGATAGAAAGAAGAAAGAAAGAAAAAGAGGAAGAGATAAAGAAAGAAAGACAAAGAGAAGAAGATAACAAAATAATACAACAAATTACAGTGATGTCCACAATTACTAGAATACCCAATGCCACACAAAGTCTATGGGGAATTGGAGTTGCCAAAGTTAGAGGATACCATTTATGCATCAAAGGTAATGTTGTAACCCGCACCCGTTGCGGTACGGGTTAACCTGCCGGTATGCCTCCGATCGCCGGCCGGGCCGAGTTCATTCTCAAACCCGCAGACCGTCATGCGAAAAAAAGGGAGAATAAACGACGCATAATAAAAACATTCATAGTGAAAATTGAGTTAAGATCATGTGCTTCTTACGTGGCAGATTCTTTTAGAGACGTAGATATTTCCTTTTAAAAATGCCGGCGTATTTTTGTCTTGTGAATAGTGAACAGGACTGAGTCTGAGACAGTTCAACATGATAAATACATGTACATCGAGTTGCTCTCTTTCAAAGGACCAGCGCCAGTGCGTGCATGCAGCGCAATCAAAAGCAACCGCATGGGCCAATGAAACTCGATGTTGAGTTTCCCGTCCCATTTTTTCCAGCTCATAATGAGGAACCGATTTCATTATTCATTATTTTTCAGAAGATGAAAGTTTGACCTTTTGTAACCTTTTAACGCACTTTATTCTGTGGAACTTGAAGCAAGGGAATAATTAATCATTTTTTGGGGGGGCTCCATTTTCATTTTTTTTTGCAATATTTCAGGGGCTCTTTTCAAATGCTACGTTTTTGTATTTTGAGGAATACCTGTTCACTTATTAAATTAATTATTACTTGTTGTTTAATATTGTATGATTTTTAAAGTTTTTTTCATGCCTAGAATCTTGGCTGTGGGTGTGTTTGTGTGGGTGAGACTGTGAGTTGAACTTGATATAAATGAATTTAATATCTAATTTTTACTCCATCTAATTCCAGTACTTGGCCATGTAATAAAGGCCCACATACCCTTACTTTTCCTGAAGTTCTTTGAAAACGCAGATCTCCACGAAAATTGTATTTCTCTATGGGGGAGTCTAAATTTGGTGAGAATGAACTCATTAATAATCAATTGTTAGACCACTGTTGAAAAAGCCGAACTTGGATAAAAATGAACTTTCAAACTACAGACCAGTTTCTAATCTCTCCTTCCTTGCTAAACTCATTGAAAAAGCAGCTTGTTCACAACTAGTTCAACACATCGAAAGCAATAATATGTTTGATTCTGTTCAATCTGCTTACAGGTCGCATCATAGCACAGAGTCAGCATTGGTTAAAGTTAAAAATGATATCATGTTTTCCCTTGACTGTAACAGAGTTGTTTTGATCGCACTTTTAGATTTATCTGCTGCTTTCGACACGATCGACCACAAAATTCTTTTATCTCGTCTTTACAGCAGAATAGGTGTGAGATCTACAGCTCTGTCATGGTTTGAGTCGTACCTCACAGGATGGTCCTCCAGAGTTAACATTACTGGTAAACTATCCAAACCCACTAACCTTGATTTTGGTCTTCCGCAAGGTTCGGTAGCAGGCCCTATCGGGTATTCTATATACACCCTACCAGTTGGTAATATTATTACACATCATTGTATCAACTACCATCTTTATGCCGATGACACCCAATTGTATATTTCATTTAATCCGAAAATCCCAGGAGATTTAGTTGTCACTCTGTTTCGACTTCAGAACTGTATCTCAGATATTAGAAACTGGATGACAGTTAATAAATTGAAGTTGAATGACTCAAAAACAGAATTCTTCATAGCGGCCTCTCCACACAGTCTACGCAATCTGCCAGATCTGAAGTTAACAGTCGGCGATATATCCATAAGCCCTTCAGTTACTGTTAAAAATCTTGGTGTAATTTTTGATAGAGAAATGTCAATGGTTGACCGTGTTTCTCAAATATGCACTACTGTAACTTTTCATTTAAGGAATATTTCTCGAATTAGAAGATATATTACTCAATCTGCCTGTAACAATGCAATTCGTTCTCTAGTTCTGTCCCGTTTAGATTACTGCAATGGTCTTCTCTCTAACATTCCTGTTACTCAAGTAGATCGCATTCAAAGGCTTCAAAATTGGGCAGCTCGAATAATTTATCAAGTAACAAGATTTCACTTCTCTAAACCACTCCTTGAATCGTTACACTGGCTTCCCATACGACATCGTATAGTTTTTAAGTTACTTTTGTTAGTTTTTAAGTCTCTCAATAAGCAGGCACCTTTATATCTGCGTGATTGTTTGACCCTATACACCCCTCGCAGGAATGTACGAGCCTCCAGTGACCCATTCCGTCTCACATATAAAATCACTAAGAAACTGGCTGGAGATAGGACTTTTACCATAACCGCTTCAAAATATTGGAATCGCTTACCTTTTACTCTTAGACAATCACCATCTGTTCCTTCATTTAAAAAGGGACTTAAAACCTTTCTTTTTTCCAATCCAGATTTTTAGGATTGTACGTTTTCATTTGTATAGTTGTAATAATCTCCTTTTCTTCTTGTAAGCGCTTTGGGCCATTCTGGGAAAAGCGCAGTATATAAATAATAATAATAATAATAATAATAATAATAACTTAAATATACATGACAATGAAGAAATCATCAAACTTCATTGGCAGTTTTGAAAAATATACCCGAAATATAAACTCTGTCTGAAGCAGAAAATCACCATCATTGAGGCCTTTACAGAGCGAATTGTCCCCCAGAGCTCTGGCAGAGAGACAGAGCTCAGACTAGCTAGCACAAGCGCCAATGCGTACGTGGGTGAGTCTCCCGTCGGCCTTGTAACAGATTGAGCTTTGATGATTTTTTTTGTCTGATATTTAACTCATCCCCTGGAAAAATAAAACAAATGATTTTTAAGTTATAATTAGCAAATAAGATAAGTTATTTTGGATGAGTACTAGGCCGTATGATAACTCACCAACGCGAGGTTACTAGACTTTGGGATTTATTGAGGTAGCTCAACCATACCTCGAGCGATGTTCGTGCAGGCTCCACCACTTCTACGGTTGTTGAGTGGAGCCTGCACGAACATCCCTCGAGGTATGGTTGAGCATGCAGCGTCATTCCATTCACAAAAAAAGAAAGAAAGAAAAGATTTGCAGGTATTTACAAGATATACAAGTAATTGTCTTACTGAAAAGCTTATATTAATGTTTTAAATCAGTTTTGAATCTAGATATCCAAATAGTTTATTTTCAGAATTTGATTTTCAAACGCGGGCCAAATTTCATAACGCGGGCGACGGGAAACTGAACATCGAGTTTTAGCGGCCATATTATCGAATGAAATACAAAAACAGAAGGAAATAATATAGAGATAAACGAGAAGAAAAAATTGACTGTATCATTATCCAGGTATTTATTGCAATTTTGATTACTTTATAGACGAGGTCCCATAGAATTGAATATTGTAATTATGATTGTTGTGAGTCGCAGTGTCGACCGACCTGGACTGAAAAACAACATTGCCGTCTGCCGATCCTTGCTGGGCAGCCTGGGCTAGCTAGCGCGCTGAGCTGCGGCTCGCTAGCTCCGATCCGAGGTGTTAATTGCGTAATGCTTTCAATTTCGAGATCAGAGCGGACCCATTTCGTGGTACAAAGTCACCCAAAAAACATTTTCTCTCCGGAATAAAAGGCGAATTTGCAAATTGTAAGTAAATTCACTCTAGGCTAGGTAGTAGTAGACATATATTTTCCTGATTTGAGCCTGTGGGGATTGCAGAAATAATGTTTTTCATTTTTCAAAGATAAATTGACTTGCGGGTTAAAACCCGACGGGTCAGCGGGTCCCGCTTGCAAATTATTGGATTATACGGGACGGTACGGTTCGGGTTTTCACTTGCGGGTTACAACATTAATCAAAGGCTTTCAGCTTTCTAGAATAGGCTCTTCAGCTTCTTACAAAATTCTTATAGTTTCAACCATTGGGTAATGCATAGCTAAAAAATTAAGTTACCTTCAATAATCAGAAGTACATATGGCCATGGGAAGCAAGGGTGATTGGGGTGCCCCCCCCCCATGATTTTCCTGGGGGTTGCTGCGTGTGATATTCTCCATTGGCAGCACCCCCTGGAATTCTGGTAGGTGTGGTAAAATGGATAAATATAACCAAAAAGACCTACATTTTGTTGTGAAACCTTTTTTTTTTGCTTGTCAAATTTACATCAGCACCCCTTGTTAAAAAAATTGTTTCAAGGGCCCTGCTTATTAAATTGGGCCCAGTCCTAAATAAATAAGTTTTTGAAAACTCTTCTTATTTTCGACTACTTCTTTTGCTTACCCATGCCTGTACCAGCTGGAGCAAGCTCCATAGCAAAGATGCGTAAGGCTTCTTTCTGCGGGTGTTCTACTGCTAACCAGATAGCAGCTTCTCTTGGGTTCAAGTCTCTGGCATTAGCTCCATACGTCTCCTCCGAACCAAGCATCTGTCAAGTTTAAGTATATGAAGAAGTATACAATAAACATGTATATTGTATCATTACCTATATACACAATCGAGAATAGTGAGACTTCAATAATACTCTGAGTAGAATTTGTGAAAAGTATGGTAAATAATGTACAAAAGAATTTAGCTGGTTTGATTATAATATTTGGGAGATTTTTTACACAAAAGAAGACTATCAGAGTGATTTAATCATAATAATGATAATAATGATAATAAACTTGATACAGATACCATAACTTTTCAAAGTCCTTATCACATTAACTTTCAATTATAATTGGGTTAGAAAGAAAATGAAGCAAACCAAAAGCAGACAATCATGAAAGCATATTAGAAAATGTTTGACAAAAATTTCATTTGGTTTAACAATCAATTCTATGCAAGCTATGAAGTAAATGTGATTCATTGTCTAATTACCTTATTGCTGATGTGGTTTACGGTACACCATGTGGAGTGTTATAGAAACAGTGGATAGAAGAAGAGAAGAAGTGGATAGGCAAGAAAGTGGAGATTTGAGAATAGAGTATTCTTTCTTGAAAATAGTCCTGAAAAGGACTGTAAACCAGAAGGAATGTTGATTGAGAACAGCTTGAGTACTCCTGAAGACGGACAGTCAACCTGTCCGAAACGTCGAGTCTCTCTACTACTCATCATCTCTACTCGCCGACTCAAGCCAGCATCTCCTCATCAGCTCTACTACTCAAGCTGTTCTCACTCAACATTCCTTCTGGTTTACAGTCCTTTTCAGGACTATTTTCAAGAAAGAATACTCTATTCTCAAATCTCCACTTTCTCGCCTATCCACTTCTTCTCTACTTCTATCCACTGTTTCTATAACACTCCACATGGTGTACCGTAAACCACATCAGCAATTGTACATGCCACCATGCAAACCTTCAAACAACATCTAATTACCTTATGCATTGTATGGTATCTTTGAAAAAAAAATTCACCTGTATGCGAACTCTTGTAAAGTCTTCCATCCCAAACATCTTGAATATTCTTCTAATCCTGGAATGAAAGCATGAAACAAATATGACAACACTAATCTAATCATAGAATATACAGAATAATAATTATAATTTTTTTTTCATGAAATGTCCCACAAATTCAATTAAAGGGGGGGGAAGGGGTAGGTTCCACGTTTAAGTGCAAATTTGTAATTGTTTTTATTGCTTATCTATCTTTTAACCACATTGCTCTTGGAGAAGCCTCAATAGGTGATGATGATGAACGTCATTTGTATAGCACCATTTATCTGTAAAAAAATATTCAAAGGCGCCGGCTCCTGATTACGTGTCACACATTATACACAAAGTTGCTGGAAAAGGTTAAGGTTTGGATGTCTCAATATTGTTACAGTCACAAAGTGGGATTAGCAAAGAATCCCCGTAAGTAAGCCTGGGTCATATCGATTATTTTGAAAACCGGTGTTCGACAGCTTTCATTCGATCGAACATTGATGCATCGAATTTTGAAGGCAGGGAAAATTGAGTAAATTTTTTTGGCTACGGCCATCGGTGTAGCTACTGCGATGGTGGTATGCGCTGGGAGGGTAAGCGTTGCACAAGCAGATGACAGAGCAAAAGTTAGTTTGTTTGTATTTTCTATGATCACAAACAAAGGGACTAGATCTAATGCAGAACTCTTCCCAAAATATCTTAAACAATAATATTTGCAGATGACAACATATAAGTCTAAAGTGAAACAATATTAAAGACATGATTCATGTTCAGGCTTCCCACGGTCATGGAAAATCCTGGAAAAATTTGTGGTCTTGGAAAGTCAGGGAAAAGTCAGGGAATTTGGAAAATTTGTGAAAAGTCATGGAATTTCATTTACCTCATGGCTATGGCAGCTTTCCATTTTGTTGTGTCTCACAAAGTTCTCTCATACTTATTATCATACTCTGCTATTATAAATTGATGTTCATAATTTCCATTTTTCCCAGTTTTGTGACATCCCAAATTCTACAAAACTCCTAAGACATTGTTTCCAGTGGAAAGCTGAAAGGGTGTGGCGTCCCTTGCCTCCAGAGCTTTTCAATGTTATGTGTTCTACAGTCATGTAGTCTGCATACATTCTGTTTTGTTGATAGTGGTTTTGGGTCTTGTGGTGAGCAGGCATGCTGGTGCGTAGAGGTGCTAGTACATGGGTGGTGGCTAGCATAATATGCACAGGGGTGGTAGCTAGCATTATGTAGAGTTTCTCTCGCTCACAGCATACTGATACACCACACTTCTCAATACTGTATGCCAGATGCTCAAAATGACTCAATTTTGTTTAAATTGTGTCAGTTTGAGCATCATGGAGAGATTTCTTTCAGGTCTCATCATTATCCAGTCATGTCAAAGAAGTGTTATTTCCGGCACCGTTGGCTGGATGACCCAGAGTATGCATCATGGCTGCAAGAAGTTAAAGATGACAAGTGCAAGGCCCTTTGCAAAGTTTGACAAGGTTCTGCAGACACTCATGAATGCAAAGAGGAGGAGAATAAGTGAGCAGTGTGATGAGCTGTTGTCTAGATACAAGGGCTTCTTTGCTGACATGAGGCAACAACATTTGGAAGAGTTCAAAGCCTTCACTCCTGAGCCTGACCAAAACACCAACAGCAGGCTAGATACATTCCTGTGCAAGTACATGAAGGGCACCAAGTACTGTATGATAAACTGTGGGAAGTAGTCAAGATTCTCCTCACCCTCTCACATGGGCAAGCCTCAATTGCGATGGGCTACTGAGTGAACAAGGATCTCCTGGTTGAAAACATGAAGGAGAAAACAATCGTAGCCCTGCGTACCATCTATGACAGTGTCCAGGCCACAACCCCATCCTTCACTAGCATACCCCTCACACGGGATATGAAAAGACATGTGCGGGCTGCCAGAATGAGGTATGACCAGTACCTGGAGGAGGTAAAGAAGAGCAACTTGAATGCACAGAGAGCAAAGAAGAGAGCAGGAATACAAGAGAACATTACGACAGCTGGAAAGATAAAGCTCGTGGATGACACAATACAGACTGTCCGAAAGGAAGCTGACCAGCTAGCCAAGGATGCTGAGAACAAACAGGACTTTACACTGCTGTCAAAATCAAATGCCTTTCGGAAGAAGGCAACTGAGAAACAAGAGGAACAAAAATCCCTGGAGAAGAAAATCCAGCAGCTGCGGGACAAGCTTAAGGAGTAGGAGTGCTAGTAGAAATAAAGTAGAACAATAAACTGTGTCTGTGGGTACATGCATGGACTTTGTCATATAGAACTATGTTACATATATGTACATTCCACTTCATTTTGCATTTTTTGGCTTTTGCTATCAGAAAAGTGTTGGTAGCATGCAGTTGCATATAGCATCATTTAGGTTCCTGGTTGTACTGTTTTGTAGTACACTGTAATTACCCCAATCCTGACCTTCACTGTAATTTCCACTTTCACTATAATTGCAGTGTTGCTTAGTTGCCAGTACTACTGCTAAATGATTTGTTCCCTGGGGTACTTAATGTTAGGGCTAGCAAGGTTGAAATAACATTTAATAAAACAGGTTTTGTGAATACATGTATAACACAGCCACAATCCACATTCCTCACTCAAAATACTCATGACCATGAATAAATTGATTGCTCCTGACATTAAATTTGGACAACCAGACTACAGAAAATTTCATCTTATTTGCAATGATATAAGATGCCAATTAGTCAATGTATTTTTAATATGTCACATTTTGTAACCAGTTTTGCGTTCTTAGTTGTTTTTAGAGAATATAAATTTCAGGTTTTGTACAATTTTACTCAGCATTCATGGCAATTAGTTGACATATCAAGTCACAACTGATCAAGCACTACCAGCATGGCTATCAGAACACAATACATTCAAAAGGTTCTGAATCTCTTAGTTACACAAGATGTTTCTATTGCTATTTTAGCGTCAAATAATGTGTCCTCTCTGGAAGTTACTTGAAAATGAAGTTTGATGAAATACCAATATAGGCATCAAATGTCCAATTTTCAAGATATCATTATTTTTGGAGCATATAGAGAAATACACTTGTTAATTTAGCTGGTATTCTCAAGTTGTATAACAAATGGCCTCATTTTTTGTAATGTAGAATTATATGCAGCACTTTGCTGAGAATTTTAGGATGAGAATGTCGTTGTTAGCCTTTTTTTTCATGTCACCTTATTCTAAAACTTAAATGTCACTCTTTTGTAATAATTGGCTCATGTGTGACATATGTAAAGTGTTTCATCTTCATATAATTCAGGGTTCCCCAAGAAATTTGAAAACAGAATTCCATGACTTTTATGTGGAAGTTTTGTAGTAAAGGTGAATTCAGGATCCTAATTTCAATATGCCTGGAAAATATGACATTTACATCTATTGTATAGTTCACTTTTGTGACAAGATCTGCATGCTATGCTCTGAAAATTTGGAAAAAGTTCATGGAAATCTGTCAGTTCAAGAAATTACATGAGTTTGTGTTCAAGACAATTTTGAATCTTGATGTTGGTGAAACGAAAATGGTACTGTACTCTGGTCAGAAAAAGACCATTTACCAATGATAATACATGTTGCTGTACATGTCATGAGTAAGGTGTTGGGTGGAGTGGATGACTGTGAGGGGAGGTTATGGAGGCCATCATAATGTGTCTGATTTTGGAAACCATGCCAGAAAGCAAGTCATGGAAAGCAGCAATTTAGTCATGGGAAAGTCATGGAATTCTGTTTTCCAATTTCTGTGGGAACCCTGTTATTGAATCAAGCAGAGTCGATCCGAATGATTTTCGGTCAACTAGCATTCGCAGTCCGGACTCGCACACACTACAGCCCCATCTGCAGCCCCGTACACTCACTCTCCCATAACGACAGGCGTGCTTGCCGGCAAAATAGTGCTCTACTAGTGAAGAGCACTGTAACTCGCCTGAGATGTTGTTGGATCCAAAATGAGCTCCTTATTGATGGGAATACATATCACACGTAATTTTCTTTGGATGGTCATTTGAATTGGTATTCAATGCTGATATAACGATTGTGAGGAAAGATTGTGGAATATGAGTTATGACCGTTGTTCGAGAATTAATCCTGATAATCCTTTTTTTTGCCACAAGTGAAGAGCATACGCAGATTGAAATACAGATGAATGTTTTGGATCAAGCTCTAAATTTATATAAATTATTGGATGTTAAATACATGTAATTACGATTTTATAAGATTTTGTGACCATACTAAAAATATTGACAATGTCTGCAAAGTATGTTATGTTTACAAGGAAGTATTATTACTGCCATTATTTTTTGAAAAAGAAGCACAATGCGCATGCGCATTCAATAACGTATGACATATTTCCATTCATGGATTCAGAGCCCAAAGTTTGCCACAAGAGAGCTTCAAATTGATGGGGAAAAATATCAAACATAATTTTCTCTTTTTGTCATAAAAAATTTTATTATATGGTGATATTACAATCATGAAAAAAGAGTTTATGCATCTGCATATTGACAATGTTCGAGAATCAATCCTGACGTGATAATTTTTTTTAGACAAGTGCATTCATGTCCATCATGATGTGATATCCGTAATTAAAAATTGAAATGAAATGTAAATGATTTACATCAAGCTATAAATTCATATTAATGATTATCATATGCAAGTTTTTGTTAAAATATTACGATTAAATAATGTTCTATGGTCATAATATTAATATTGTTTATAAAAGCAATGTTTATTTTTCTGGTTTGATTAAAGCACAGTATTGCACATGCGCAATCAATAGCAGTGACTCAGATCAGCTCCATTCATGAATTCATCATGCATAAATTATCACAGCACAAGCAGACAAGTAAGGCTCAAACTCTGATCGAAATAAACTTCAAATTAATGGTGAATAGGCATCATAATTACAAAATCAGTTTCATTTAGGGGGAATATAAAACAATTACTAGTAAATAGTAGTTGAGTTAGACATTACTGTTTATTTTGATGATTGTGAGGAACCAAACGAAACGAATGGGGGCGGCTGGCCGACATTTGATCTATTTTTGTTATTTTTTTTTTTTCGATGCACCGATTTTGCAAAATATGCACCGGCGCTCGATGACATCGTTCGAACACCGATTTTAAAATTGATTTGGCTCAGGCTTACCCGTAAGTTTTCAGACGGGTACTGGGCACTTGAAGAATTAGTCCAGCAGAACAGAGTCCTGGCCGCAGCTGATATACAGTGATCAGGAAAGCTACAGAGCTCGGCCTTTGACCTTTGCTTCTCCACTCATATCGTTTTTCTTTTTTTATTGAACCAGGATACACTGAATTGGGTAAATTGGAGGCAGGGGGAGAGGGCAATTGCTGCAAGTGTGAGGTGAAACCAGCTACAATGTACCCCCGTTCATGGGGACGAAACCGGATTCAAAGCTTTGGATTGATAACAATGATTGTCTCATGTAATGATTTCTAAGGTTGTTTTATAGTCAAAGTTTTTTTGCATTATTTATTTTGTACCATGCTTTGTATACTGATGGAGCATTGTGGCCCAGTGGATCAGTCTTCATACTTTGAAACAGAGGGTCGTGGGTTCGAATCCCAGCCATAGCATAACTTCCTTCAGCAAGAAATTTATCCACAATGTGCTGCACTCAACCCAGGTGAGGTGAATGAGTACCCGGCAGGATTATTTCCTTGAATGCATGAGCGCTGAAAGGCAGCTCGAGCTAAAGTCGGGGTAATAATAATAACAATGCGCCTCGGAATAGAATATTTCTACATAGATGGCGCTATTTGAATGCCTATTATTATCATTATTATTATGGTTTGTGATTTCCTACTGTAAATGATGTCATTGACATCTTTTATGTACCCCATGTGGAAAAAAAAACTTAACTAACTTATGATCTTCAATTAGAATTTCACCAGCACTGTCACTAATCAGTCTTGTAGTCACACAACTCAAAATTCAGCGGATTCACAATATGTTGCACCGTCTATTGGAGGCAGCAAACAGGCAAAATTTTTAATTTTGGGGTCGTCATTGCGCACAGGCACAGGCAGCACACAGTGCTACATGTAGTGCTTCGACAATCAAAATCATAAGGCAAGAATTCACCATAAACGGTCTAAATTTCGCACCTGCCTCCTGGACCCCAGTAAACAGCATATCCAGTCGAGCTGCATCGGCCAGCACTTAAAGTGATTGGTTAACATTGGTTTGACTTAAAAAATCTGAGCTAGAAGGTCACACTTGTCACCTGTGTCTGTGATATGTAACAAAAATGAAGCCCAGAAAAAATTGGGTTCGAAAATAATTATTTAGTGCTTCAAAAATTGAAATATAAAGTGACCGGAAACACCATCTTAATTTCATCTCATACACTTATGTGTACTATTTAGGCCTCTATAAAACGCCGTTTTACAAAATCAGGGCTTGCCTTGTAGTTTTAGCTTTTCATTCTCAATAATGGTTGTTTTCAGGGTTTATTAGTTCTAATACATGCAATTGTACACATGTTTCATCTTGGTTTGAGAATTTTTTAAATCGGCTGCTCACAAAGTTAAACAATACCTTTAATAATTGAATGCATGCATTCAATTTAGTACTAGCACGCGCAACAGATGTCAACATTTTCCCATGATGCATTGCCAATTTGGTCTGTCCACTGCAACTGATAGATCTCGCACCATATTGTGAATCCACCGAATTGCAACATGATTATGCACATTCCCATTCCTAGGAGAGCAATAAAGGCAACCAACAATGCCAAGCAAATACTTTTATAACTAAAAGCATCTTGGAAAGTCGCGCACCTGGGTAGAGAGTGTCAATAAAAATCAATGTCTTGTCAACAGACATCAGTGCAAGTTTGGGACTTGAACCCTGGTACCTTGAAATCGATAAACCATTACTGGAGTTCATTATAAAACCCTTTTTTGCTTCATTGAAAAGATCTGGAGGGGGGAGGATGTAAATTTACTTCTCTATTCCAAAGATTTACAGGGTATAATTTATAAATTTACATATTTATACTAACATCTACACCTTTCAATTTACAAATGAAGGTCTATATCCCCCTCCCACACCCCAAAAACTTTTTATCTTTATAGTTAATTTATAGATTTGAATTTTTGTTCATATATCTGTACCTTTACAAAGTAACAACTAGACCTCCCTCCCCCAACAAAGTTTTTGTATCTGTTAAGTCAATCTATAAGTTTTAATTTGTTTTTATTCCGAATATCTGTACCTTTTGATTTGACTTTCTGCTGTTCGTCTCCCCTTGGCGACAGCATTCCGGCCTGCAACTGTTGATACAGCAGTGGCCCTGTATCCATCTAGGTACGTTGCGCTGACCTTGTAACTATCGCTAGGGTTGTAGCCTTTCACCCCAGTCACCAGGACCCCATCTCCACTTTCATCTAGAATTTAAAAGAGGATATTTTGGGTGTGTGAATTAGGCCAAATCCATTCCTTATTGAAATACACTGTATGTCCCTGTCCTTTCATATCTATTGAAGTCTTATTCTTTGGACAGAGGAACATAGATAAACCACTGTCTCTATTAAACTAACCCTTTCACAAATAAGGTATCATATCTACACACATGGGTAGGTCAGTACTTAACAAAAGAACACTGGATGATGAAGCTCAAACCTTGGAAATAAATATCAGTTTTCTTAGACAGTGTTAGAGCTAAATGCCAAGAGCCAAATTGGATAATTTTTACATGTTTGAATGTTTGCATGCTTTGTTGTGTTTTTCATCAATTTGCATTTATTTAAAAGAGTTATGGATTCTAGAAGAGTTATAAAACATGTCAATAAGAAATAATCTAACACCATTTTTTCTTCATGTCCCATTGGATCTATCTGTAAGTCTACATGAAGTCGTTGATCATGATTCATAATATATTTCATTTTGGGTCCACCTAAAAGTAAACCTTGATAGTATTTATCATTTATTGCCAATAAACACTGTACATTCTTTTGTTTCAGACCCTTCTCATCCTACATATTAAATTTAAACATTTTACCCCACTGAATTTTTCATTAGAATATGTGTACATTGTTTAGTAAATGGTAGTTTGTAAATATCTCTTTCCATTACCCATTTTCATCAATGAACTTGTACAGTGCCAGTAGAAACTGTAGCACCAAGCTATATAAATACTTTTTTTTAAAAACTTCTATCAACCTGATATTTCAGTTTGATATAATACTAATCATTGCCATGGATATATCTATTCATACACACATACTTGCATTTCACACTTTGACCCACTGGTGGATCCAGGGGGGCAAAGCCAGCCTATGCCCCCCCCCCCTTTTGAGAGGCACATTTAAAATTTGTAATGTAAATGCCATTAAAACAGAAGTGAACCCCCCTTTTGAAAGTGAAGACCTTTTTCTTTCCTTGTCAAATATTTTCTTGGACAAAATGTGCTTATTTTTGTTTGAAAACCTTCTTTCTCTTTTTTCCTACTTGTCTAATTTTTTCCTCATGAAAATGTGCCCTCCCTTTTGGAAATTCTTTCATCCACCCCTGCTTTGACCAGTAAACTACAAACCGTATCCCCTTACAACGTCTAAGGGATTCTCAGTATTCAGTACTCATTGGATTATCAAATCAAATATAGATTATCTGAGATTGATTACTATTAGAATATTTATCTACACCCTAGATGAGGGTGTGTTCGAACTATTCACAGAATAATTTAAAATCTCAAATTTGATAAGCATTTCTGGATGAACGTGTGTAAGAGAAAGGCTTTCAGCTCATCTAAAGACTTGCTAGATAAAAAAAAAAACGTGTAGCAGTCATAATAAAAAATAATTGGAGCAACAACCGAGTGGCTATTATTCCTCGTATGTATTGTCATGATTTTCTTCATCATGCAATACCAGGAAAATTATTCCCTTCTACTGTGGAAAAATATTAAGCTAATCATTTGATTGGAGCAACAACCGAGTGGCTATTTAAAAATGCTAGTTTTCCCTATTTTATTAGAAGTAAACTATTTTATTAATAATAAATGTAAAGTCCTAATGGTTTCCTCTGTACAATTTTGATAGTTTTAACTTTACTCATGAATTTTTATGAATCGAATCTAGTTTAATTTATGCCTTGTTATACCGAAGTAAGAACTTAGTATTTTTATATATATATATTTTTTTTTTTCATGTCAAGTATTTACAGGGTCATTTTCGTGGTGCACTTTGGATTATTGTATTCACTATTCACTATTCAAAGTTAATATTCTACAGGTACCCCATTTGGGGTGCCTGGATATGTATTTCTCCCTGCCGAAATTAAGTGCACTGCGAGAGTGACCCCTTAATTTTAATTTAAATTCCTATGTTAATACTTTATATTGCTTTTTGTCTTGTAATTGTTTTAATCTGTAATTCATGTTCATTTCAGTTTTTACTGCGAGACATGATGTTTTTAATAAAATCCATTTATCTATCTATCTATCTTGGAATGAGTTGTACACAGATTGATCTCATAGGCAGTCCTTGAATACAAACTACACTTGAACTTTACTCCATTTAGATTTATAGCCACTGTGAGCATGATGATGATAAGGATACATACACATAACTATGAACATGCAATAATCAATAATCAACTTGTAAATTGTGTGCATGATATCTATTTCTATCTTTCACCTTATGCTCAAAGGAGATTGGAGTAAAGGTGGAATCTATATCTAGGAAGATCAGAATTCAGTAGTCATTGTGTTTGATAAGGCAAGTTTAAAGGTCAAGTCCACCTCAGAAAAATGTTGATTTGACCACGATGTACATATAATTGTTTTGTGAAATTAAGCGAAACTTTAAAATGTCATTACTTTTCTTATTTTTCATCAGATTTTGATAAAATTTTCGATGTTGTGCTTGTTGGATTTTTCTCTTATTATTCAAATCAATTTTTTGCTGGGGTGGACTTGTCCTTTAAATTTTCCATACATCTTTTCTTACAGAAAATGTAGAATGATAGAATACATCTTTAACAATAATATACTCTCTATTTCTTTTGTGGTTTTGTTTCAAGATAGGACATTCGGGAGACTTCATTTTTGGAGTTTCACTCACTTTCCAAATGAACATCAGGACGAGACATTTTGATGACAGCAACAATGTCAAATTTGCAAAAATAACACTGGTTGCAAAATATCCATCATTTAACAGTTTTCTATTGATTTCATTTCAATCTTTCTTTATGAAAGTGATACATCCACATCTCCATAGCTTCAAAGTACAAAGTGATACAAACTGACCTTTGACCTCTGTTAGATTGACCTGGCTGAAGTCACAGGTCACATCAGGAAGCATGTATGCCCTGGGATCTCCAATCTCATAGACCAATTGCTCACCGACCGTTGCTTTGTTGACCAGACCCCCGGTCTTGGGGGGTTTGGTGAGGACAAACTTTCCATCAGGGGCAACTTGGACGACTGGGAAACCAATATTGTCCCTAAACATAAAAATAATGTAAAAGAACGAAAACAATCTAAACCTTTGTAACACATCAAATAACTTACAATTCTTGCTCAAGACAAGAAAATTAGTGTCCACCTACAAAATAATCACAGTATTTTGCAAGTATTCCTGAAAAACATACAGTGGATACAATGTATTGTTAAAGTAATCATTTCACTTTGTTCTTATATAATAAAAAATCTAATTTTGGTTCTTGGAAATGGGCTAAACATAAGGCCTGAAAAATACTATCCAAAAATTTCAAACCATCATATCCACAGGAACTTTTTTTAAAATTTGGAGATGTAAACCAAAGTTTGAAAATGAATGAGGGTCGGTTTAATGACTTCATAAACGAGTTCATACTGCAACACAAAGGCCCGAATTCACAAAGGTGGTTTTGAAAACCCACGGTTGAGTCCATGGCTTATGCAGATTTCCTATATAAATTACGCTTAATTTTATAGCTCGCATAGGGCACATGTATAAAAATGTCCAATGCTGATGCGCGCTTTTGTCACAGTGCGCCATATGGACGCCTGTTACAATGGTTAGATACGCAATTTTATTCATGAGTCCATTGTTTTTATTCATGAGTCCATTCTTCAAACAGTGGACTCATGAATAAAATAGCATATGTAACCATGGTAACAGTCATCAATTTGGCGCAATGTGACAAAAGCGTGCATCAGCATCAATTGGACATTTTTTATACACACACCCGATACACGCTAAATTAAGTGTAATTAAGACAGGAAATCTGCATAAACCATGGACTCAACCATGGGTTTTCAAAACCACCTTTGTGAATTTGGGCCATAAACTTTGAATGAACCCAGCATGACCTACATACAGTGTGTACAATGTACAGTGCAGCTATCACAACAGAAGGCAGTCCACACAGACAACAGACTTTTTGAATTTGAGGATACTGGGCACAGAATAAATGCGTCTCAGAGACAGTTATCAAAATCAAAATTGCTACTTGTGTATAAATTATACAGGTAGATTCTCATTGTTTCAGGGTTTCGGGGTTCTGATGTAAAATATAAGCAGTTTAAGCACCCATACACAAGTTTCATCTTGGTTTGAGAATGTTTTATATCAGCTGCTCACAAAGTGCACTAATCAATTCAATATAAGTACACACAATTATAGTTTCATATTTCATTTCATTTATTGCTTTCTGCAACACTTTTTCATAAACACATTAACAAAGAAAATACAATAATAATAATATATGTATACCTGACAAGCAAAACATTGAACAAAATTGCATTTTCTATAATTAATACACATTGATTTTTAGAAGGTTGCAGGGGTTGCCACTAATGACAGCAGAGTATTGCTGGCATACTTCCCATTTACTTCTTTCTCCCTTTCAATGTCTTATTTCACTTAAAGGTAAATGCCAGTTTTGGTAACGATATCAAAATGAGTTCGTACAGAATCCAATGAAATGACCACCAAAGTATCTGTTTGTATAGATAAAGAATATGCGCCAAAGGATTCTGGAAGAAATTGTGTAATTGCTGAGAAATTAGCAAATAAGCACAGGATTTGGGTAAAGCGTCGGGCACAACATTCAAAGCAATAATAATAGACTTTCCCACGTGTGCTTTTCTGTGTTGGTGATCTTCAGTGTGAATATTTTTCAGCGTAGATTTCAAGATTTCACAAAGTTCAGTTTATGTAACTGTACCAGATCTAGATCCTCGATGATATACTGACAATAAAGCCTGGTTTTACAGACTTTCTCATGAAATCAGTGTCTACTCCAACTACTGGCATTTCTCCTTAAACTCACAGACATACTATCACATCCTCTGAAGAATCAAGAATTACTATTGCTATTATCATTATCATCATGCATTTTAACAAACCAAGAACATCAAAAGAAAATATCAACAGAGCAATGTTGCTTACTTTAAGTAGACCTTGTTTACATGTATGCAAACTAGCTGTATGTAAACCAGCTGTAGCGGCAAGAAGCAGGTCTGGAGCAATTAAAGAGCACTGGTAAAGTAATCTCATGTAACTCATTGCCATACGTGTATATCAATTAATGGGGACAAATGGATAAATATAATACTTGGAGAAGGAAGAGATCCAGCCACTGTCCTGTGCCACAGAAATGTGGGGGCAGTAGGATTTTCACATTTTTTTTATTTTAAGGGGCACTTAATTCGAGCTCACCAATCAGGTACTAGATGCCAATCAGTGAAGATACCCCCAGTGGCCTGAGCCCCACACTCGACCAGATGACCAGCTAGACTGCCCGCAGCTAAGGTGTCGTAATCCTCAGGTGACCAGCCAAACTAGAAACAAATTGACAAACCAATGAATGGATTCACTAACATGTAGGTAGCACAAAGGCGAACCTGACAGACTTCACTTGAGTGACAAAAAAAATAGCAATCAAAATGGTGAACACTACAAATTGGCATTCATGAACAGACAAAACAATATTTTATCATTGACAGCTTCAAATCAATAGTCAAATTAATCATTTATCATTTAAAAATACAGACGGTTCCAACTTTCATACAGAGTATTAAAATTACTCCTAAAATTTTGTTTTTCCAGCAAAACTTAATACTTCATTTTAAAAAAAAAGCAAGTGGACACGCATACAAATTAGTCTGTAACAACAGACTCATATTTGACACTTTAACCACTTAAAGGGGAAGTTCACCCTGACAAAAATTTTATTGTAAAAATAGCAGAAAAATAATGAAAAATATTGCCGAAGGTTTGAGAAAAATTCATCAAATAATTAAAAAGTTATTAGAATTTCAATTATTTGATTTGTGACGTCATATGCGAGCAGCATTCCTACATAGTGAATGGTAAAAAATCAAGGAAATTTCATTTTCTCAGAAAATATGAAAATGGATTTCACTGTACCTTTTGTATACCAATAGACAAATCATTTCACACCCAATCATGAATAGAAAACAAACTTAAGTCATATGGAACCATACAAAATTTGAAATTCATACATTTTATATTACATAACAAATGGGGCAGCTGCTCGTTTATGACATCACAAATCCAAAACTTTGAACTCTAATAACTTTCTTACTCTTTAACAGATTTTCCTCAAACCTTCACCCATATTTTTTACTATTTTTTCTGCTATTTTTACAACAAAGTTTTCTTCAGGGTGAACTTCCCCTTTAAACCATGTCTATTTGCACTATACAGTGCGTCCCACAAAAAACGAAACCGAGATTTATCGATGATTTATCATAACTAAATCACAAATACAATAGACAAATGACCTACCATTCTAAAGCTTAGAATCTCCTCTTTCATCTGAAATTACTTAGATTATTTTCCATTCACGCATGAGTGAGCAAAAACAATTTGAAAAGGGGATACCAAAAAGTCACTTGGCGGGCCGTATCTGGGTTTTAAAAGGAACACCACACTTTTCAAAAGTTCAATATCTGCTCTTCAATCAAAGAAAATAGCAGATATTGAACTTTTTAGTCATACCCCCGCCAAATGAGTTTTTGGCATCCTTTCTTCGAATTGTTTATGCTCACTCATGCGTGAATGAGGAATAATTTAAGTAATACCAGATGAATGAGGAGACTCTAAGCTTTACATTGATAGGTCATTTGTCTATTTTATTTATGATTAAGTTATGATAAATCATCGCTAAATCTCGGTTTCGTTTTTTCTGGGACGCACTGTAGTCTAGTTTTGTTCAACTGCACCAAATGTCATGTGTTTTTGTGACTGCAGCCTCAGTCAAGTACAACTATACTCTATAAAGAGAACTGTACTCAATGGAAGAAGAGAAGAAGTAGAGTGAAATCTAGACACCAAACTCTGTGTGTCAAATAAGCAAGCCACAGTACACAGTGAATCTAGTCTCGCTATATCAGACTCTGCATTATGCACTATGCAAATTGCCAAAACCAAGGGTCTGTGCCCGCAGACTAGATAGACAAACAGATAGACTAACCGATGACTGTGTCTTATAATCTGAAAGACAAGGAATGGTCATGATTAGACCCCTTTCCATTCAACGAGGTCATCAACTCAAGTCTCATTGAATACTTACCGTGTGCATGAGCGGTCCAAGTACTACAGCACTGTCCACACACCGACCAGTCACTACTATATCAGCACCCAAGTCCAATGCCCTCGCTATGGGTGTTGCTCTGTAATGAAAAAAAAAAATGAAAATAAAAAAAATCAAATAAATCCAGATTAACAAGGCAAAACAACGACCCTTGAAAAACCTGCTGAACTTGAATTTTATTCAAATGCAACCCCACCCCCCCAAAAAAAAAAATGAATAAACAAAAATAAAAGGAAAACAAATGTGCTATTGTGACTCTAACATCCATCAATTATTAACAAACAAATACAAATAGTATTTGATAGTAATTGATATCCAGGTAGAAAGAGTTTATTTCTTTCTGTCACTCAAAATTGAACTGTTATTGTTTCTTTAATCCCTCTTATATTGTTAACTCAGAACTGATTTATCTTCAAATATAAATTTCAATTACTTTTTCAGAGTTTTTTAAGTTCTCCATTCTAATGGTGAGGGTTATTGACATTACCAATTCATGACATCTTAAGGACAATTTGTGCAGTATAGGAATCAATATAATGAAATTGAACTTAAAAATTAAAGTAGATGATACATCAATTTTTTCAGAAAATCATTGATGGTAAAAAAAAATGTTAAAGATGAGAAGAAAGAGAAATGATTTGACTACTCACCCCAAATATGCATTCATTGTAACGAGCGATTCAGGCAAAGGACTTCCAGAATCAAGATCTTTGGGGTCTGTGGCGTACACTGACTTTTTCTGCAAGAATATGTAATTTAATATTAATATTCACACTCATGTATGGGCCATAACTTCATGAAATGACAACTTACAAAACTAACCTCATGAGAACTGTGTTCTGAGTACTGAATACTGTACCAGCCAGTATTTGGGAAAACTAGAATTTTGAAGTACATGGAGAATTGGAGATACATATGTCACCGTACTTTTTTCATTGTGGTCGAATGCTTTCCCACATATGTGTCTCTCACTTGCATAGATAGCTGCACTGTAGCAACTTATTTTGCTGGCGATAACATTGCGTGGATGACATGCCCGTACAGTGGTTAATTGTTACAGTTTTCACTGGCACTGTCACATACATCTGCCCTGTATAGGGTACACCATGCATTTGGGTACTTCCAAGGTAAAATGGTACATTTCGTTGGCGTTCATCTGAACCGTCGTATCAGTCAATTTTGGAGAGAAAAAAATTGACTTCGAGATTTTTGCAGAAAATGAAAGTACAAATCCTATTCTATACATACTTAAATTTCTAGGCAGCAATGTATTTTTGTTTCTGAGACATGTGGGGATTTTCACGGCAATGCCATGCAAATTGCTGATAAAATACGCAATTCCCATAGGTAACGTGTACTGTGGGAAAGCAAGCAACATCAGCGTGCACTTAATATGCAAATGTGTCTTGATTTAAACCGTTGTATCTGCACTACATTGACTCTGCAAGTGAAAAAGCGATACATTTTTTTTCAATTCAGTATTTATTTATTTTGACTGTATTGTTTGACTGCATTTTGAATTAGTCTCAAGTAGTGCCCTCAATATTTCCATGTTAGCAAATAAGCATTCTGTACTTCCAAGATTAAAGTTTTTCCATCAAAATCAGTATTTTTTTCACTTGACCATTATTCATATGTACATAGTTATCCATTATCAATCACCATTCTTAGGCAGAATAAATGCACAATTTTTCTCTCCAGGCTACATGTACATTACACCAGAGTAATTCTGATATGGTCGCATTTCATAAGTTGGGTATGCAAAAAGGGTGGCGTATGAACAATTTCCCACATGGTACCATGGATAAATTGTTGCTACATCACAGCATCTTGACCAAATTTATTGAGTAATATCTCATTTTGAAGCTAGAACTATAGGCTAAATATATTACTATGAATTAGATCAATGCAATATCAGGAACAAAAACTATAGCACATTAAGTTTGAAGTAACGGGGGTGGCGGAGCCGGTGGATGCGGTAAATGACAAAATATTAATTAAACCTAATTCACAATATGACTGCTATCCTCATATTTCTGGGTGTTTTAAAGGAGGGAACAACTAAATGTCATAAAAATTTGATAATTTTAAAAATATGCAGCAATGGAATACATGTGTATGTCAGCTCTGATCTGCAACAGGTCTAATCAATTAGTAAACCAGAGAGATTTGGTTAATTATCTAATTTCTAATCTTAATTTTTAGTACAAATGTTGTGTATCATTGCAACAAAGATTTCTACCCATGATGTCATTTTGCCAAGTATATAAATACAGTAACAGGTATTTGGGGGGCAAAAATGTGAAATTAAATACTGTTAATTAGTATAATTAATACGCATACAATAATAGATAATTATTAGATTTTTGGTACAGATTTAATTAGTGATGTTTCAAGATTATAACTGCAAAATACTAGGGTGTTCCAATATTGCATTAACTTTTGACACCATTTTATGTGCAGCAGGTCCAATTTGAGGAAAACACATTTCAAAACTCACATTTACATTGACGTCTATGTAATAATTAGCTGTTAATTAGTTATTTTAAATAAAACTAAAGGTAATTTAGACTTAAAACTTTCTCATTATTTAGAGAATGGTAATAGCTATAACATATAAAAAAAATATAATTTTTGACCATTTCTACCCTGTTCGCGAAATTGGACCACCTTATGACATGCAACCATATGCTTTTCACACTGCATGGGGTTAAGGAAAATATGTGCAGTGTGAAAAGCATATACAATAAAGTATTCTGGATATTTATTATGTGCATTTGCATGGAAACTCCCATTGTCTCCTTCCCACTTTCTTCCTGCCCCAATTCATACTTTCATATTCCTGTCATACTTTGGAAACAATATTTGTGGTAACACTTGGCAACCCTGCCAATGGGAGAACTAAGGTCCATATTTTGAACTGCAGGGTAATGTATTAGAATCACATCATGTTAACCTAGAGAACTTTCAGTGTTAATGGTGCAAGGCCACTTTATTTCATTGTTATTTTCAGGTCAGATTGTTTTGGAAGGCAAATGTCTAGTTTTTGGAAGTGATAACCCCTTTTGTGTGTTTTTTACAATGTTCAACAGGCAATTGTATCTTTTTGAGGAAGGAGGATATTTTATTTTCAATTCCTCTATTTGCAAACTGCCAAAGTGTGACAGTCTTGCTCAACATAAATCTACACATTCAAATACCTTCTTGAACTGTCAAAACTTAGAGGAATAGAAGAATAATAGATATATCGGGAGACATAGGGTTAATACAGCAAACACTTAGTGACGACATAAGGGACAAGATTAGTGAACTTACATCGACCATGAGGTTGTCTCCGGAGACGACAGCGACCTTGATATCAATATCAGCATCCTTTGCTAGTTCCCTAATAGCCTTGGCACAGGCATGAGGGTTGATACCACCAGCATTGCTGATGACCTTGATGCCTTTCTTCTTGATATCGTGCAGCAGATGCTTAATGATCACCTGCACAAAGTCTGGTGCGTATCCCATGTCCTTCAATGAAAGAAGATGAACAACGTTAGATATTGGTTGAGCAGTATAACAGAATGGTTCTCCAAGACTCCTTTTCAGTTTCCAGTGTTCTTTTGAGTTTTGAGCATTTTCGGGGCTAAATCGCCCCCAACCCCCATGCAATTTTTTCCCTGGTGTACATTTTTACTGGTCTGCATCAAAACACAACCGATAACTACATGTACATGTATTAACTGAGCTGGATGAATTTTAGCGACTATGACAACCAGTATCTTAATCAATAAATATCCATCAAAGTTTAATAACTGAACAAACGCACATACATGATGTATCGTGATGTATTGATATGTACCGTACTTGCAACATACAATGGTAGTGTTGTGTGTGTGAGGTGAGTACATAAGTGGCATCATTTCTTTTCCAGTAATACTTTGATTTTATTTTTTACATTTTTGGTTCTTGGTTCCTTCAAGGGATAGAAAGTCAGTTTGATGACATTTTTGGTGTGTGATTCATTCAAAAATGGGGTGCGGTTAATTCACCAGTGCAGTTTATAGTCTGATACTTACGGTATAGCAATGCTGCAGCCACTTGAGGTTTGAGGCTAACTACCCTACATGTCAAGGCTAGGCAGTATCTACAATTCTGAGCAATTGAGCATGGCAATGGCATACATTTAGGCTAGCGTATCATCTAGTTATGTAGACTGATCTAGTCAAGGGTCAAAACTGGGCCCCGTCTTACAAAGAATTAGGATTGATCCGATCAACCTCAAGTATACATATGGAAATCCATCAACGTCATATGCATCATATCTAGAAAATATAAAATATTTGGAACATGTGTTTTCAATGTTGACGTTGCTGGCTTTCCATAGTTCTTTGTAAGATGGGGCCCAAGGGTCCGTTTCACAAAGGTGACAGGGCTCAGCAGTCAATCAGAATCAAGGTTTCTATAATGGTTGTTGCCATAATGACCAAGTTACCATAGTTACGACTTTGGGTCTTAACGGGCCCAAGTCTGCATGACACTTTAGCAATTTCATGCCTCCAGTGAGACTTTACAACAGACAGATGAAATTTATCATGAAATTTATCTGGTATAATCATGTAATATAGGTCTCTTAACTTACATTCCCCCCCCACCCCTTCAACAGTATAAAACAGATGATGCACAGATTTTGTTTATTTTTAGTATTGGTCAGTGGGAAATGAGTGCAGTGTCAACTTTGGCATTAGAGAGATTTCGATTGTCTGCGACTGCAACGTATTCCTAGTTCACCGGAAGTGGTGACACCGCTCGTTCAGTATCACGTTCGTACATTGATGAAAACAGTTTCGATTTAAGTCGACGTACCCGTACCACGCCACAGCATATACCAGCGTGATAGCGAGCGGGCCGTGGGCCGATGCTTGGCCGGAGAATCAGGCGTAGCATCATGCTACGAACCAGTGGGGCGACTGTGCATGGGTGCAACATTTGCACTCTTGCGCAAAAAGCCGAAAAACACGGTTGTTTGGAAATAAAACATCAATTACCTATCGGATATATGTAGTGTCTGAAAACAGGACACGCTAAATGTAATGGAAAAGCTGGTAACAAGCAGTAATTTGCAGTTTACCAGCCCTGCTGAATCAACGAAACTCGAGTGTTGATGCGGCTTCATTCATTTTTGCCAAGCTGGGATGACGTCATCATGTACGAACTAGCGCTCGTTCGAGCACTATGACACCGAACGTCAAAACCCTCAAATACGAGTCACAGATTTGGTCAGTGGACGAGAAGGCTCGTCACAGATTACTTCGCGCATGCGCAGTGCTCCCAAAATTCCTTAATCTCGTACGTCCACATGGCACGTCACAGAAAACGAAAGGTCTCAAATATGGTCTAGACCACGCCAAAGTTACCTTGGGTACACCGTTCCTACAGACCCACTACATCCTGTGCATCATTTGTTTTGTGAGGTACCATCAACACTGTAGTTTGGCCCTTACATGGATGGATGTTGAGTCATGTGATACCCTGATCATTTGGGGATACTTACTGGGTTTTTCCTCCTGGCAGCAGCCAGAAGAGACATGGTAATCTCCGAGAGGTAATCAAATACAAGATAATCAATCTTGCCATGGTGAACTAACTGAGGTGCTGAAATAAAAGAATCAAGAAAAAATTAAGAAAAACAAAATTGAAAAATTGAAAATAAAAGCAGTCGACAAATAACGATTTTTTTCAATCTGACCTCACGTTTAGTTTTCTCATTCAGCAAGGTATCTCTACCAGGGGCTTGTTGCATAAAAGTTATAACCAAGGTAACTTTGCCATCTAATGGTAACTACCATGGTAATCGCGCTCAACAGCCAATCAAAATTGAGGAATCTATGAAAGTTACCATCGGATGGCAAAGTTACCATAATTGTAACATTCTGATTCATGCCATGGGACCCAAACAAGAGAGATCAGACTTGAATTTCTGACTCAAAGTGATACATGTAGTTGGTTTCATGAAGAAGAATGGGAAAGGAGAAAGGTAAAGCTGCCAACTTGGATTAAAAAAATACTTGCATCTGCCGATAGATATCAGGAATTGCAATATATTTTTTTTAATCAATAAATATCATATAAATTACTTTATGATATTTATCAACTGAAACAAATATTTTACGAATCGTGATATTGATCGGCAAATGCAAGTATCTTTAAAAACTAAGTTGCAGCTCTGCACGCGTGTGGTATCTAGGTATCGATAACAAAAGAAAGAAAAATGGCGATGTAAACAGACGGGGTAAGTGAACGCTCTTGCTCTTAACTTTTTTCAATTTTACTAAGTACTATTTATTTAATGAAATTAGCAAATTTGATAAAAAAATGGGGGTATAAACATAAAACTTGCCCATGTACATTTTGGTTTGGGCGAAAAACAAAAATTAAAATTGGTGATTTAGGTCTACAGTAGAGGCGCACAGCCAATATGGGAGACTCTCTCCAATGTGGGAGATAATCTCCCATATTAGAGACTTGCTTTGCAAAAGAACAAAAGAAACAACACCAACAAAAGCATAACTTTTTCCACCCCAAATTTTGTCTCACTGAGGTCAGAAGCCCATTTGTTTTGTGTGTGGATGACAACAAAAATCCTTATCAAAACAAAAGTAGATGGTGAATTTTTAAATAGACGGTGAAAAGGGGTAATTTTTCATGAGGAATCTGCTTATCACATTTTTATTTGCCACCAAGGTAATACTTTTGAAGCAAATGTAAACAAAGGAAATTGGTCTCCCAAACTGGAGACTGTCTCTAAAATTGGATACCCAAATTCTTTACAAAAGTCTCTGATATTGGAGATAATCTCTCTCATGGGAGACAGTCTCCCATATTGACTGTGCGCCTCTACTGGTCTAGGTTCACCATGGGTAATCCTGGCCTCTACAGCCAGGCATTTATAGCTGAGCCAGGCGTTAGGGGAGTAAGATCTACGTAAAGTTGATGATTTTTACTCCCCAAACACCTCCAGGTCCAGGCTAGGCCACTCATTCGATGAACATGATGAACAAGTCAACAAGTAACCCAGGGGGCTCCTGGCCGCGTAGCGGTCGGGAGCCCAGGATCGTACGTGCAATTTGGCATACTCACCTGACAAGCGTGAAGTATGGTCAAAATAATTCTCAGAATAAATAGTTAAAACAGAAATCAAGCACTTACCATGATTATATGGATGATGGTCTAACGAGTGGCAGTTTTTCTGACATCTGGGCACAGTTCTCTCCTTCTACCCCCGTCTCGATCGGCCATTTTGTTACAATTCATAACAAAAATGGCCGATTGAGACGGGGGTAGAAGGAGAGAACTTTTCGTTTTTTGAGGTTCCAGTCTGTGCCCAGATGTCAGAAAAACTGCCACTCGTTAGACCATCATCCATATAATCGTGGTAAGTGCTTGATTTCTGTTTTAACTATTTATTCAGAGAATTATTTTGACCATACTTTTCACGCTTGTCAGGTGAGTATGCCAAATTGCACGTACGATCCTGGGCTCCCGACCGCCACTCATTCAATGAACAAGGTTATGATATAACCTTGTTCTCAGTTATATCTCCATGTGTGGCAAAATAAGGGTGGCAATGTTTGGCTTATTTTCTCTTTTTCTTTGGGGCAAATGCTTGTTGTTTTTACACTGACAGTTTTAATGACACCTATTATTCATACTACTTGGCTCTTATTTCAATTTGATTCTTAAAATCAGTTTTTTCTTAATTAAAAATAGAGATCAAAAAATGAAAAATTTCTTGCCATATTACTTTCCACCAATGGAGGGCGTACACAAAAATATGCCCAAAATTCAAGTTTTTGAGCGCTCTGGTGAATACAAAAATTATTCCCAAGTTACTAATGAAAAATAAAATGCAACTGTATGGAAATCAGTAATTTTAGTCACAAAGGTGATATTTTAATGATTTTTCAAAGTGTGTGCTATGTACAGCATTGGCATACCATAGTCCTACCTGTAGATTCCCCACAGGCAGGATGGTTGCAGTGAACAAGTGCCGACCGCTACGCGGCCGGGAGCCCCCTGGGTTAGTCAACAACTGAACAAGGTACCTCACTACCTGAAACTGCAGTGTCGCCCCAAAATCCCGAGGCACATCCGATCCGCACCGTCTTGTCCCCTAGAAGGTGGCTGAAAGCTCGCTTATGTATCAAAGAATGTTCATGGTGACTATCTTGTAATCTGCTGCTCGCAAACGATGTAGGGGATGACAATCTTGCAGATTTAACTGCGCGAAAGAAACATCTGCGTGTTAGCATGGAGGCTGCCATTTTGCTGATGTAGTCTGCTATTCATGATGTAAATGAATTTTATATCATCACTTTCATTGATTTATCTCATTATTCAAGATCCATTTGATGATTTCATATCGATTCATAAAATTCATATATTCAATTTTAAAAACTAACGTGAAAATGATAACTAAACCGATAAATCTTTTCTTTGGTCATTTGTATCTACGTTACATTAAAATACTACGGTGAGTATGAGACTAGCTTCTTCTTTTTCGCAAACGTAAAAAACTGGGCGTTGTGGCGTGCGCCTGTAATCTACGCTGTGGGGAAGTTACAAATTGATGCAGAGGTTCGAGGTTCGAGCCCTGGTCACGTCTTTCGGATGGTGACGTTAAAGGTCGGTCACAGACGTAAATAATCATATCTGATTGATACACGTCTGACAAAACTCAAATGCACACACAAAACAAGTTAGGGGAAAGGAAGGAAGGAATACCTATTTTACTCAACATTCTTTACTTTAATCCAGTCAATGGAGGCAATGCTATAGGAGCATGTTTATTAGGAGTAGTTATTATCTTTTTTTATTTAGTTTTTATTTTTAATTTCAATTCTGTTGACATAAAAGAAAATGAAACACAATTAGCAAATTCAATGTTAATAAGAGTCAGTCCTGGAAGTGTGGAATTAATATCTTTACTAGGGTGAAAAACGTAAAATAATCATCTCACCATCGGACATACATTTTTAATCTCTATAGTAAATCGAGTTGTTGGTTTTTTTTAAGATGGTACACGAGATATTTGCAACTACATGATGACTATACTGGGCCCAATTTCACTTCTCACATCCAAGTTACTAGAATCAAATTCAATCTCTTTACAAAGTAGTACGCAGGCCTGCATTTCCTTGACCTAGTATATAGGCCTACTTGTATATAAAGTTAAATGTATATATATAGGCCTATTGTTAATAATCTAGAATGTAATAAGAGTCAGTCCTGGAAGTAATTCCTTTAAAAAACGTAATTAGTGAAATAATCTCACTATTGACATATACATTTTTATGAGTTATTTTTCTTTTAAGATGATAAACGAGATATTTGAAATTCACTGCGTCCAATTTCACTTCTCACATCCATTTTCAAAGTCACTAGAGATTGGAACGAATTGTCAGATTCTTGGTACGAATTATCAAATTCTTAACCGACTGCATTATGTGATTCTCAGTTTGCATGCAATTTCAGGAAAACACATTCATGCTTTACTTTATTTTATTGATGATGTTAAGGCCTGGTCACACCGCCCGAGCGTTGTTGGAGCGGTCGTGGAGCCGAGAGAAAAAAAACATCACTGCTCGCTACCGTTCACCATTTTCGATTTCGATTGTTGTTTTTTGTTTTCGATTTTTGTTTTCTATTTTTCCCCCAATTTTGTGAGCGAAATTCGACCCTCTCTCCCTACCGCTCACGACCGCTCCAACAACGCTCGGGGTATGCGGTTGATAAGCCCTAAGGTACGAAAGTCGTTAGTCGTTTGGATATTCTTTAACAGTCATGAAAAGGGAAAATCGAAATTCAGCTCAGTGGTTCTGTTTTTTGAAAACGCGGAAAGCAACACGCTTTCCGCGTTGTGATTTTATTTATTTATTAGTTTGGGCGAAGGTCAGACAGTACAGTGTGGCGTAATGTTAGGGGCAAGACATGACAAAAGGGCAAAATTAATTTTAAATTGATGTGAACGAGGGATCAAGTGAGTGAGCCAGCCTTTTTAATACATATTTAAAATCAACTTTTCAATCAAAGTAGGCCCTACTTTTTTAAATTACAAGTTGCAACCAATAATTACTTTTGTCAATTGCAATTTCAATTACTTTCTATAAAAGTCATAAATGAAATCACTTTATATTCTGTATGCCCAGCACTACCTATTTATGATAATTATAAGATAGAGAAACTAACAAGATTAAGGTTTATGTTAAAGTGCACGGATTCTGCCTATTACACTGTTTGATGCTGAAGCAGTTGACATGAAATTATCATTAAATTAAATGGTAAATCATGTAATTTTATTGTATGGTAATTTATTAAAAGTAATTGACAGTAATTAAAATAAATTACATTTCTTTCAATTACAATTACATTTTAATACTTTCCCTTTCAAATTTTCAAATACAATTACGATTAATTACTTTTAAAAAATGTAATTAATACACGTAATTGATCAAGTACCTTTTAATTGAGCCCAACCATGGACATGATGTTTAAACCATAATATTATATAAAAATCAGTTGCAGAAATTTGATTTGTGTTTTGAAAAGGCTATTTCTGGCCCACTCGCTTCCCTCGCTCACAACATTCTTAAATCAAGTTTAGCCCTTTTTGCCATGCATTTCCCCTAAAACTTTAGACTCATAACGACACTGCTCCGCCCAAAACCTAGCTCTGAAAAAATATATATATATATATATATATATATATATATATATATATATATATATATATATATATATATATATATATATATATATATATACATATATATATATATATATATATAAAATAGAAAATATAATCAAAATCCTTCAAAAGAGAACAAAACAGCCCAAACCATGAATACCGATCGAGACCCATGGCTTGCTTGTCTTTATGGTTTACTTTTGAATTCTATCAAGATGATTATGAAATATGGCGCTTTAAACTTTTTTGTACGTAGATGGCGCTCTTGGGGCCTTGATATTGATAAACGGGAAAGCAAATCAGTGAGTCGCGTCAATTTAGATGGACAATTAAATCACAAAGCGGAAAGCGTGTTGCGATTTGCTTCTCGCGTTTTTAAAAACAGAACCACAGAGCTGAATTTCGTTTTTCCCTTTTCATGACTGAAACAGAAAAAACGATTTATCCATTCGTACCTAGCTTAATTGTTGGATCGGGGGCGGATCCAAGGGGGGTGGGGCTAGCCGGACCGCCCCTTTTATAGGGGGGTAATCTTGTACTAGTACTGATGGCACCCGGCCCTGTCAGTAGGAAGGCCTTGGATTGGTTTAGGAGCTAACCTCACTTCTCCTAAACAATGTTTCTTCTGCAAGTAAAAATTCTAGTTTGAAATCAAATATCTTCCGGATTACGTACCCCAAGGATCACTCCTTGGTCCTATACTTTTTGTTTATTCTTTAACATCAATTTTGTCTTGTATTTTGTTTGCCCATGATTCTATTGTTTTTTTCTAGGCTCACCGTCAGCAACACACATTACTTATTTTTTTTTAATTGAGAACTTCGATCAGGTCAGTCCGGGATAAGAGCTAACGGTCACCTAATGTTAAAAAGCCCCCCCCCTCCCCTCCGGTTTTTAAGGGTGGGCTGATCTGAGGGAAAGGAGTGTCATTAAAGTATACCCTTCCGAGACAACCGATGGACTTTTTACGAAAGGTTGTGTGTAGTAGTTTTCTGAACCATTCCTTTCTATGAATTACTAGTATGATATATATTATTACATCAATATAAGAAAACACAGAGCTTGCAATGCATGATTAATTATAAAAAGAGAATGCGATTTTAGTACCATTATGAATGACGCTGAAATAAAGGACCCAGATTTCCCTTTTTGTAACTTTTCTGTCTTCTTTTTCCTCACTTCTCTTTTCCCTCTTTTCTCCTCTTTTCATTTTCTTTTTTATTACTTCTTAATTGAAAGCATAGAGTTTGGTAGTTCCCTAACCTCCCTGTCCTGTAGCACCCCCTCTGTTGTACAGTCCTCCGTCGCTGAACTAAGTTTTGAAGAGAAAAATAAAAAGTAGGCCTATATATGTCCCTCTGTCCAATCATAGGTCCATGGTCCAATTACAACCCCGGTTACAACCGTCCCGGTTTATATACTGCTCAAGCATCTACCGTAGATTCTACTTTTGAATTTTGGGCTGGATTAGTTCTTTTCTTTTCCGATATCATTGGATGGAGCTTCTAAAGAAAGACGTACTCTCGGACGGGTGGACCAGCAGCACCATGATTGATGCTGCTGATGAATAAGGCCATCCTTCCGGGTTTTTTTTCATTTATCAATTCACATGTATCATTTTATATGTATTGTTATTTGTTTTTAACGGGAATAAATTCAATCATTGATATCAATCAATCAAACGTCTATGCACATGCAAATTTATTCAGAATCAAAAATAGAAGATCGACACCAGCAAGGAACCTTTCTGATATTAACTCGATTTGAAAGAAATTCAAACATGCATACAAACAACATTCAATGTATAAGCAAAAGCAAATATAGAATATATACATGTATATATATAGAGAGAGAGAGAGTGGAGTGTAAAATGTAGATTTTTACATAACTAAAAATATTGTCACATTTAAGTCCCACCCGAAGCACTGCCCCCTACGGAAAAAACGCAGTATCTGACATTTTTAAAATTTGCACTTTTTTTCAAAAAAGTAGTAAGTAAACCATTTTTTCACATGAAACATCCTGTTTTCAGAATTTCTTTTGGGAAAGCCACTTTTCAGTAAGTGCAAAACCAAGTATCTATACTGAACTTAGGGTTACCCATGGAAAAACGCAGTATCTATACATTTGCAAAAGTTGAGAATATTATGCATTTATTTTATTCTTTCAAAGCCCTCGAAAATATTTTATTTCTCAAGTATTCCTTTATCATCAATTGTAGAATATGTATATGCCCCAAGACCCCCCCCCCACACACACACACAAATGTTGTTGTTGTTGTATTTTGTAGATATTGACGTAAATGTCAATTCCCCAATGAAAAACACAGTATCTACAGATAAAGTACATGTTACTTGAATTCATTTTTATCATAATTTACTCAGTCGATATTACTTCGCTACCACTAATGTATCAATGTGTAATAGAGGGGAAAATAATAGCTTAGATACATGGAGCTCGCCCTATTTGGTAATGTGCCAAACTCTAATAGTTAGAATAGATAAACACAGCAACTCAGGACATGTTAACATATTTTACAGAATGTTTTGTGTAAGTTTTTTTTACCATTTCAGGAGACTTTACCACAGAGGGCGCCCTCCGTTTTTATAAGCTATTATTTTCCCCATGACCTACACATTGATATATTATTTCATGGTAATGAAACAATATAGACTGAGTAAGTGATGATAAAACAGAATGGAATTCTTTTTCACCTGTAAGTTTTGCGTTTTTCTATGGGGAAATTGTGCATTCGGTTCGACTTTTCCCAAAGTATCTACAATTTCTTCAATATCTCAAAAAACAACAACAATATTTGTTTTCGGGGACTGAAATAGGCACATAATTATACTCTTCATTTTCATGGTAACAGATTACTGAGAAATAAAATAGTTTTGAGTGGCTTTGAAAAAAAAACATAAGATGCTTAATATCTCAACTTGTGCAAAATGTACACCGCGTCCCCCAAAATATCCCTCTGATATGCGGCCAAAATACTTCAAAAAATAAAAATTATTCTTAATGAAAATTAATGTATAGATAGGAAGCTCATCTCATGTTCTAACTTCTATAAAATTTCATGTGTCTCGCTTCAGTGGTTTTGAATACACAGTCTATTATATAACAGTGGTGCCTTTTCAGCCCATTCCAAGTTTGCATACATGCACAACTGCTGTGTGTTCTGCATTTTCTAGCATATCAATCCCCTTTGACTATTCTGACCAAGGAATTCCCTGATCTGACCAGGGAAATCTCCATGATCTAACCAGGCTCATCAAATCACAACTTTGAGCATGTTCAGAAGGGGAAAAAACATATTTGACAGTTCATTTCATGTTTGATGGCGTAAGATGCATTATGATTAAGACAAAGGGTCATGTCCGTTTCATGCTTAATACTGCATTTTAGTTTTCATCATTTTTGTTCTGTTAATAAGCTAATGTGGTCAAGTTAATTCAAAGAAAAAAGTAAGACTTTCTCTGGTAAAGTTCTTTTTCGGAAAGGGTGATTAACTTGTGGAATTCCCTTTATTTTTCAGCTTATTTTACTCATCCACCATTCACGTTTTCTTTGGTGCACTGATTCCCCTTATCAATCATGAAACAAACTGAATATTTCATGTTTTTTTTTGTCCTGAAGAACATGCTCATGTTTACTGATTTGATGAGCCTGTATATGATTAGGGAAATGTTCCTGCTCAGATCCAAGATACAAAAATGGGGTTTAACATGCCATAGACAATGAAGAAATGCATCAATGCTGCAAACTTGGAATGGGTTAAATGCACCACTGTTACATAACAGTGTTTATTCAAAACAGCTGAAGTGGGACCAATAAATTTTCATAGTGGTTAGATCATGAAATGTGCCTTCCACTTATGAACATTTATTTGAGGACACTACCACATTTTAGAATTAATATAGCCCTATGCCAGAGGGGCGTTTTTTTTTGGGGGGGGGGCATCGTACATCTCAATACCATTTTAACTAAAAGGTGAAGTCGATGGAATGAAATATTGTTCCTATATTCATGATATTGATTAAGGAAAATTCCTCCCCTTTGATAAAACTTGCATGGCCTTGATATAATAAATAACGAAATATAAAGACTCAGATAAGACAGATTAAGTTAGTCAATTAAGTTGTGGATATTTATTAAGATCTACTGCAGGAAAGTTCGTAGTTCCACTCTGCGCATGATCAGAGAAAGGTCAATGGTACTAAAGTGACATGGTGGTTAAAAATTGAATGAGATAAGCACCAACTTTGATGTCTTGAATATTCATATATTCTTTTGAATTGTGTTTTTCATTTACATCCACACAAAAATGCGTCCACAAATGACTGGTATATTTCAAAGTTTGCCATTGTACAGCGTCCTCTAATATGTATTCAAAGTAGAAATGCAACAAATAACTTCATAAAAAGTTCATTTATGTGCTATTCTATTCACCTGGTATATTCAATTTCTTCATCCTGCTAAGTAAGGCATGCATACGTAATATCTTGCTTTGAAATCTGCCTATTATAATGAAAGAAATGAAAAGTCATTTGACAAAAATTGTCCATAAAGTAACTACGAACTGGTCTATTGCTTTAGAGGAAAGATGATAAGGAAAATTCATTACTGTAGATTAAAATAAAGATGGTAATCCGTTATCAGAAATTATATCGATAAATAAAGATACTGATGGTTTATGTAAACTAAGAATTATTCTACTCTAGTCGATTTGACATTTCCGAACTTAGAAATATTCTTTCCCATGGAGATTTTTTTTTCTTGAATCAAGCTCTTATGGGGTCCTGGAACAAATTCAGCTTGGTTGACCAAACAGCAACTTTGAGCATTAGCATCAATCTAAAATGGCCACCAGATGCCATCTTGAAAACTTAACTCCGAATGATGAGGAATATCTCTCTAGGGGGTTAGGGGTGTGTAGAATCCATTTCTATCATCATTTTGGCAATATAAGGTCATCTTCTGGTCAAATCCACGATGGCCGCCAGATACCATCTTGTAAAATTGAATTTAAACCCCTTGCCCAAAGTATCTCTTTTCGTGATATATTTAGTAGGTTGATTAAGTTGTTATAATTTTGCAATATAGATAAAAAATCAGATATAAATCTTAACACCAAACGCCATCTTAAAAAGTACTTTCCAAGACTTATGTCACGGTATTTCAGTAACAATACTCATTTCTTTTATTAATTCTAAATTTTTAGGTCAAGGTCATCTGGGATGGTCAGAAGGTTGCCATATTTCTTCATAAACCACTTATATTAAAATGAATCCTCAAGGTTTGGGCTACGATCCATTTCGCGTGTTCTTATCAATGTTGTGCTTTTTATGTCCATCCATACTTTTGTAGAGGTCAGAGGAGCATTCGCTCTTTTTACGTTTTATTCTACTGAAGATGAGAATTAGAACGAAAACGGAGCAGGCCAGCTCATTGCCTGAATACTTTACAGATTCTTTTCTCGAAATTATCTTACTATTGTATGTCACTTTAAATTCAAATGGCTTTTTATAACTACTTTTGTACAAACAGAATGCTTTCGATATCGATAATCCATAATAGTTTTTCCTATTATATTTATCACATTTTACTTTCCCATTTTTATGATATTGTATATTCGTTCAGCCGAATGAATTTCCATATTTACTTAATTTTTATTGCTTTGTCTTGTCTTAATTGCTTTATATAAATTATTTATTCAACTAGCTATAGGGGATCCACGCTCTACAAGCAATGCTTTTTTAGTGGATCCCCTCATTTCCGTATACGCTTTTTTTTATACAAGCGTTTGTTATATAATTATGCTAAGTTAAAAATTATTTTGTATTCGTACTTTGATTTGTATTTGCATTCGATTTATGTTTGTTTTGGAAATGAAATAAACCTCTTGAATCTTGAATAATCAGTCTTCCAAGCTATCGACACAAAGACAGCTGTTCGCTAAGTTTTTCATTAAAAAATTGGGGTTAGAATTTGAACACAGTAGTACGCTGTCATGTGCATACAATAATAGTTTGCAGTCAGCTTCCAAACAAACAGACATGTTATTGATATAAGTCTAAAATAGAAGTGAACTTTGGAACGAATGTCGTGGATAGGCACTACTTGATGTCGATTCGACAAGGATTTGAACCATTATTTGTAAAAAAAAAATTGCAATAAGATTAACTGTATCAAAAGCTTTTTGAAATTCTAGTAGTAGGCCTACCATCTCAGCAACAACAATAACAACCACAAAATGTCAGTGTCATGACCACTGGATTTAAGAACAAATAAGTTGGACTAATCCATCACTTTATGTACAAGCCCAATCTATAGGCAATGTGATTATATTAATTTTTCTTTTCCCGGGTTATTGTTTTTCCTCTTCTGAAAACCTGTAAATTTCGTTTAAAACACTTGATCTTCAACGGAAATTCCTATAGCAAATACTTTCATGAATTCCGGTGCATTTTTTTTTCTTAGTGTGTAATTGCTTGTTGTTATATGGTCCTCTAGTTCTCCTGCAAAGCGAAGTTTTAGTACTATTATTGGTCCATATTTTCTAAATGCGCCTGCAATCCAAGTTACAAGGGGAAGTAATACGAACTGATGCAGAGGTACGAGGTTCGAGTCCGTCACGTCTGTAGGATGGGCAATGTTTAAAGGTCGGTTCCAAACGCAAGTAATCATATCTGATTGATACACGTCTGTAAAAAAAACTTATTTCATTTTGGGCTTTTCAAACCAACTGTTGTATTTGCTACATCAACCCGATCCCTTTGCAGCGAAGAACAAAAATTATGGTTTTGTCTGTTTGTTTTCTGGTTGGATAGTGGTCAGGGACCCCGGAATGGTTTTGAAAGTGGGGGGGTGACCATGCAAAACATCACAATCAGATTTTTTTACGTTTTTGTACACGCTTTAGAAAAAAAAATTTAGGGTTGCATGCAGCCGGCCCAGCCCCCCCCCCCCAGTTGCGCGGCCCCTAGTGGCAGCTGTCATTGTTGTTGCTTGGCATCATGTCACTTTTGAATTAATGAGCTCCATTACTTAATAACTGTTTATTCCTCTCACTGTCGCACCATTTTGCGTGGTATAAATCAGGTTAGTAACAATTTAGGATGATCCATTGTGAAACGATATCGAGGGATTCTACTAACTCTCCGTTCCTTGTATTGCTTGCAGAACTGGGCCGCGATCCTACGAAAAGTTGTGATTGATCAGATCAGCCTCAACTAGGCCTATGTGGAAATCCATCAGTGTCATAATTTTTCCCCAAATGAAAGTTGCCAAATGCCTGTTGAAAAAAGTGGAACATTGTCAAGAAAACGATGAAAGTGTAAATGTACTTCACCCCAAGGAAATATTTAAAACAAACATGCATTTTTAATTCAATTTTTAAATGTTTACGTTGCCGGCTTTCCATAGTTGTGGTTGATCGGATCAATTATAATCTCACCTGTCAAGATCAGGGTGTCTTCAAGGACAATTCCACCCCAACAAAAACTTGATTTGAATAAAAAGATAAAAATCCAACAAACATAAACTGAAAATTTCATCAAAATCGCCTGTAAAATAAGAAAGTTTTAAAGTTTCGCTTTATTTCACTAAACAGTTATATGCACATCCTTGACATCGGTATGCAAATGAGGGGACTGATGACATCACCAACTCACTATTTCTTTTGTATTTTATTTTATGAAATATGAAATATTTCAATTTTCTCCTCATTGCCATGATAAACATGATAAACAAAGTTTTATTCCTCCATGAATATGTGGAATTACCATTGTTTTAACATTTGTGGTTCAACCAAGAGGGCCCTTATTGTCAAATCTGTGAAAATAGAAATATTGTAGAATTCAAACAATAAAAACAAAAGAAATAGTGAGTGAGTGACATCATGAACTATCTCATTTGCATATCAATGAGTTGTGCGTTTGATTTTTATTTATTGATTTAAATCAACTTTTTCCTTGGGTGGACTCGCCCTTTAATGTATGAAAAATATTTTTCCTGCTCAGAACGTGGAATCACGCAGTGTAGGGTCAGACGATGATCTTGCGCTGTTGTTGTCGATTACTAAATTAATTAAGTTCCTTGATGCAAGATCTGATGTGACTCACATGAAGTCGAGCGCGATCACCACCACCTGTTAATCGTTGCTGTTGATTTGCTTCATTTTCTGAAGGTTACAGTTTGCCGTCTTCATGGAGTCTAGTGGAGAAGGATTCACAGCTACCATGACCACCTGTTCCTGTTAGTTTACTTGCTGAGTTTGCTGGAGGACTTCCTGGAGGCCTAAGCCTGTTTGCGACCCCGGGGCCGGGCACTCGACCAAAAAAGTGGTGGGGGTGTGCCGCGGGCGAGAAAAAAATCGGGGGCCTCGGAGCGGGCTAATTGTAAAAAGGAAGGTCCTCGGAACGGGCTTCGGAACTACAAATGTTTGTGAAAACGGGGGTCCTTGGAACGAGTGCACTTCATGTGAGTGCGCATATGCATCCCCATGGAACGATCATACGGGTGCGCTAGCACATAGGCAATGGTTGGACATCGCTCAGCGGCCGCTTTTCACCGAAATTGCGGCTCATTGTAGCAGATCAATGCGACCGGAACGGCGTAACGGAACTTATGCGAAGCTTTGGAGCGGATTTCTTTCTTCGCTTTTCACGATAAGACGAAAATGCTATGCCTTGGAGCGGCTTTCTCTGTTCTTTTTCTCAATAAGACAAAAATGCTATGCCTTGGAACGGAAATTTGAGTGTAAAAATGGGGGTCCCCTCCGCGGCACATACCCACTATGCATTATATACTGAGTGCCCCCCCCCCCCGGGTTTGCGACTCACTTGGAATCTGTGGAGTTGGATGATTCGCCACTCCCTGTTGCTCTACGTTGTTGGTTTTATTACTGAGTTTGTCCGAGGGATTCCCAAAAGCTTATTCGCCGTCCAGTTGGCATTTGTGAACTTGGATGATTCTCTACTTGTTGCTGTTGTTGATTTTCTTGCATGGTTTGTTGGAGGGCTTCTAGTGGGCTAGTTTGCCGTCTAATCTCTGAAGATGGGCGTTTCACTCCCCCCTGTTGTTGTTGGTTTTGTTGCTGAGTTTGTTGCTGCAAGACTTCCCCAAAGTTAATGGTTCGCCGCCTACTTACACCATGTGGAGTTGGACGATTCACTACCCCCTTTTGTTGTTGTTGTTGTTGTTGGTTTTCTTGCATGGTTTGTCGGAGGGCCTCCAAAGGGCTAGTTTGCCGTCTAATCTGTGAAGATGGACGATCCACTCCCCCCTGTTGTTGTTGGTTTTGTTGCTGAGTTTGTTGCTGCAAGACTTCCCCAAAGTTAATGGTTCGCCGCCTACTTACAACATGTGGAGTTGGACGATTCACTACCCCCTTTTGTTGTTGTTGTTGTTGTTGGTTTTCTTGCATGGTTTGTCGGAGGGCCTCCAAAGGGCTAGTTTGCCGTCTAATCTGTGAAGATGGACGATCCACTCCCCCCTGTTGTTGTTGGTTTTGTTGCTGAGTTTGTTGCTGCAAGACTTCCCCAAAGTTAATGGTTCGCCGCCTACTTAGACCATGTGGAGTTGGACGATTCACTACCCCCTTTTGTTGTTGTTGTTGTTGGTTTTCTTGCATGGTTTGTCGGAGGGCCTCCAAAGGGCTAGTTTGCCGTCTAATCTGTGAAGATGGACGATCCACTCCCCCCTGTTGTTGTTGGTTTTGTTGCTGAGTTTGTTGCTGCAAGACTTCCCCAAAGTTAATGGTTCGCCGCCTACTTAGAACATGTGGAGTTGGACGATTCACTGCCCCCTGTTGATGTTGTTGATTTCCTTGCATGGTTTGTCGGAAGGCTTCGAAAGGACTAGTTTGGCGTCTACTTGGAATCTGTGTAGTTGGGCGATTGACTACCCCCTGTTGTTGTTGTTGTTGTTGGTTTTCTTGCATGGTTTGTCGGAAGGCTTCCAAAGGGCTAGTTTGCCGCCTACTTGGAATCTGTGAAGTTGGACGATTCACCATCCCCTGTTGTTGTTGGTTTTGTTGCTGAGTTTGTTGCTGCAAGGCTTCCACCCAATTAATGGTGCGCCGCCTACTTGGAGCTGGAGGTGGAGGCCTCGAAACAACCTGTCTTATGTTCATCTTTTGTTTGTCCTTTTGCCGCTCACTCGAATTCTGTGAAATCTGTTGAGTAGTACCAACGCTACCAATCATCAAACCGGTGTGGGAAGGGAGGTGATTAGCTCTACCGACTGCCATCTTTTTTGTCTGAAATTGATAAAATAAATAGAAAGTATTGATGAAGGAAAACCTTAATCTATTTTGAAATACCCTATATAGGCCTGTTATACAGTGCGTAAAAAACGGGACAGTTTTGAAAAGTCTATAAAAAATTTGTTTAAAAAAATAAATTGGGTTCATGCTTGACCGAACACGGGACGTTTCGGGGGTTCAAAAAGAGGCTTGCGCCAAAATGGCAAAAATGAGAAATTTGATCATTAGACTTTTGGCTAATCAGCAAACTTCCTCTTAATCTTTTCATTATCTTTGCCATGATTTTCGAATTATGCTGTTAAATTTAACTTGCAAATTTATTTATTTACCTGAATTATATTGTTTTTCATTTAAACTTCTTTTACCTTTGAATTTTCCATCATAAGTAAGAAAAGAAAAGACTTTTTGTCAACCCAAGTAAGAGGATTTGCATTATTAATTGGGAGAATTTGAAATTATTCAAATCCTTTCATTATGTGAAACAAATTATGTTATGGAACCTTTAATAATTATAATGTGAAACAAATTATGTTATGGTACACATGAAAGACATGAATCCTATCTTAAAGGAGTTATTGAATCCTTCATCAAGTTTAATTATGTGCTTGACAGGAAAAACAGGAAAAGATTCATATCTTTCAATGGCACTTTATGGTTTATTGAGTCAATCGGGTAAAATGTATTAAAAAATTGTGAAGCGAGCAGGCAAAAATTTCCGCTTTTTTTATTAGGATATCCAATTTTGTGATTTTGACATAATGTTCAGAAAATTATATCGTATTTCACTTTCTATGTTTTCTGTTATTTTCTTTTCTATTTTTTTTCCTTGGTCATAATTTTTTTATAATTTGTCGGGAGAACACCCCGAGCCCCCACCCCTCTTTATGCTACTGTTCAAAGGCATCATAACCTTTGTAGCACACAATGAAAGGATTTGAAAAAAACACGCTCTCCCATACTGTTTTCAATGAATGTTCTTGCCTAAATAAAGAATTTTCAAAGCTAAAAGAGAACATATTAAAAGGAACAACAGAATTATTCAAGCAAATAAGTAGATTTTAAAATTATGGCAAAGATAATGAAAAGGTTAAGAGGAAGTCTGCTGATTAGCAAGAAGTTCGACCATATTCATCATTTTATGCCATTTTGGCGCAAGCCTCCTTTTTACGCCATGCAGACAAAACATTTCGTGTTCGCTCAAGCATGAACGAAACTAAATTATTTTAATGGCATTTGAAGAATACGAGTCCAGAGCACGTATTGACACCAAAACATAGAGATCATAATTTGAAACAAAAATGTTATAGACTTTTGAAATCTGCCCCATTTTTTATACGCACTATAGAGTTTAAGAGAAGGGATATGTCTATTCAGCACCGTTTCAGTCCATTCTAGTGTTTCATTTGCTCATTACATTAAATATAGTTTTCGGGGGTGAGGGAGCTCGAATCGGCCAACTGCTGAATCTTTAACATATTGATAAAATATCAAAATTCTACGAAAATACAGTGCGTCCCCCCAAAAAACTATACACTTTTCAAATGGCTGCCAAATAAAAAGTATGTCACTTTGGGGGGAAATACTTACATATATGGAAAGCCAATAAAGTCATCTTTCAAATGACACCAAAATGTTGGAAAACTATTCATGCTTGAGTGAGCACTATACCACTTAAACAAAGGGTATGAAAATTAGGGTGGGCAGGAATTAGCCTTTCGGTTTCTTTTAGTTTTTGAGAGGCTAGTCCCTTGGAACTTGCAAACTTGAGGGTGTTGTGATGAATTAATGGTCATTCATTATCAATTCAAATTGTTAGAGCAGATTTCATGAATTATCAAATTGAAATTCCATACATGAGTGAGCGTCAATTGCAATCTTTAGTGCAGCATTTTAACTTTACAATGTGGGTCTCAGCTGTATGTTCATTGGAGTCAGGAGAATAGGGGTGATATTGTACTTAAGTGGGTGAAGTAAGCTGATGGTAAAAGGGTCAACAGAACGTTTAGCCTCCCTCCTACAGGTCCGTCCCTCCCCCCTCCTGTTGAGATTGAGACTGATTGCTATTACATCTACGAATAAAGTGCAAAGCAGACTGTCAATTTGATAATAAATTCTGAAAATGTACCTATCAATCATTCAATCAACAATCTGTTAGTAACTCAACTCAATCAATGTGATCAATCAAATATTCACTTTTTCAATAAATTATCAATAAAACATTCAGCTTTTTCAATAAATCATTTCATAAATCAACATAATTAGTCAAGTTTTTTTTTAATAATCATTTAATGGGAAAGAAAGACCCATCAACCATAAGTCACTTCGCATTTCAGTTTTGAATCCATGAGAAAGAAAGGGGTGGAGGGCGGAGGTGAGTACACGACATGTAATTTGTAAAAGAAAAGTCTTACCCTATCTCACCCCTCGCATGTAACAGGTACCATCACATTTCTCTGACTCTTACAAGCACACTTATAAGATCCACATTATAAACTAAAAATGCTACACTGAAATTACAATTCCTGTTTACTCATGCATTACATTTCAATTTAGTACCTCATGAAATTTGCTTAAGAAACTAAAACTGATCTCAGTTCATCAGGAATTTAGCATAACACCCTTAACTTTGCAAGTTCCAAAGGACTCATCTCTAAAAAAAAGATTCTGTAAGAGTAATTCCTGCTCACCCTAGCAAAGGCTAGTCTCACAGGAGGGGTGAAAGGGGTAGAGAGAGGGGGGGTTAAGTGTTCTGTACTTACTTCTGTACTTCCCCCACCTAAGTCCTATCCCTATTCTGACTTCCATGAACACATTGCTGAGATCCACTTGAAAAAGTGTATTTCATGTTCATTCATGCATTAAATTTCAATTAAATAATTCTAAAAATTTGCTATAAAAACCTAAATTGATGATGATAATCATTGATTTAACAAATCACCCTCAACTTTGCAAGTTCCAAGGGACTCGCATCTCAAAAACTGAAAGAAATTGGTAAGCTAATTCCTGCCCACCCTAATTTTCATACCCTTTGTGCTCGCTCAAGCATGAATAGTTTTCCAACATTTTGGTGTCATTTGAAAGATGACTTTATTGGCTTTACATATATGTAAGTATTTCCCCCAAAAGTGACATACTTTTTATTTGGCAGCCATTTCAAAAGTGTATAGTTTTTTGGGACGCACTGTAGAAGTGCATGATTTTTATAGGCGTTTTCTGGAATTTACTCCACATGTTTTATTGTTTTATCATGATAAAGTGACGGGTATAGACCAACACTGTTGCATCCAAATAACACGCGGTCTCGAAAAATGATGATGATAATAATGATAATGATAAATGTGATGACGTCTTTCATTTAATAAATACATTGTTAACAAAGCCATTCGTATTAGAATTAGGGGGTGAATATTTTCTATCATTATTTCATGAAGTTGTTAAGTAATTTTGGAAGGATGTATGTGATGCTATGTTTTTGGTTGATTCAAGCGGAAAGAAATAGTTGGCTTATCTATCCTTTGTGGAGAAACAATTGTATTCAAAACGGGAAGAGGTCTGTATTTTTCAATTTTCGTTCGATATACCTTCAAATATTAAACTATTAGTAAATTATCAAAAAGGATGTCAACATATCTATAAAACTGTGCTTGGAAAAAGAAACAAAATTTATTCCTATAACATGTTCAAAATGGGATCGATATTTAGAGGAGACCCTCCCGATAATATAATAATTGAGAAATACCATATCATGATATTTCGTTTTACTTCAGATATGGTTTAAGATGTTTTCAGTATAAGATAGTAAGTAGAATATTATTTTTGAATAAACAATTGTACAAAATAAAGATTGCTATCAAAGGGGTATTGTTTAGTATTATAATAAAAAACATTCATTTTTACAAAGTTAAATATTAAAAAACATGTTTGCATATGCAAAGAAAATAATGATTCAGTTAAAATTTGATACGAAGTGGATGTCAATTCTTTTATTAGTTACTTGAGAGAAATGTGAAGTATGATTATTTTTTTAGTTCATTTATTGGTTGTGTAATAATGTTGCATGTGTATATTTTGACATTTTTGACTCGATAAAAGGCCATTGGAGGCGCGGCTAAAAAAAATTAAAAATAATAATGATGCTAAAAAAAAAAATATATTAGTAATAAAAGTATATATCACAACAATGATCACCATAATGATACTTATGATAATCATATTACTAATACTGATACTAATAATAAAAATAATAATATCATTAGCAATTACTACAACAATGATAATAAAAAAATGTAAAAAATAACAATTATAATAATCATCATCACCATCATCATTGTGAGCAGGAATTATGTTGGCATAAAGAACAGTTTTGTCCCATGATAATTCAGCTGCTCTGGTTAAGTTAAGAACTCTTTAATTAACTCTGCAAAACAAAAAATATATAGCTAACTCAAAATGCATGTTTAAACTTAGATTAAAATGCATCATTCGTGTGTGTGATGTGTCTCGTCCCGAAAATTACAACCTTACCGCTACAAGCTTCAAAGTTCGAACTGCGAACCGATCAAATTTCCGCATGGGTTTTGAATTCTAATAGGCCTATATCTAACCATGGACCTACTATTATAGTAGGTCCATGGTTAGATATATCATGGACCTACACTATACTAGTAGGTCCATGATATAACGTGCAATAGACAGTGATGGTAAAATTGCTAGTTTGCTTGGGAAATGTCTGGCCAAGTGAAATTAAAAGAATTTTTTAATGATTGTTAATTGGGAGAAAAATACATGTCTGTTTTCATTACCTCTTCCCTAGCCTTGCTCGCAGATTCAGCCAGCTTCTGCCATCCTAACAATTCCTCGATGATAGACTTGAGCTTAAAATTCTGCGGAAGGGCCGCCAAGCCTCCGGGTGGTAACTGATGGCTCCTCTGGCAGAGACCACAATTGGCAGTATCTGTCCATCCTCTAATGCCAGCGTATTCCTGTAAACACGATAAGCAGAATGAATGACCACAAGGTAGATCCCTGGCATTCTCCAGGACACCAAAGCAGACGGCGCAAGAAAGTAATTCCTCAAGCTTATCGCAGATTTGTAAGGCATCACATTTAGACATAGCCATTTGTTTTGTCTTGTGTATTCGATTATAGGAGACTGTGCAAAATACGGTACGTTTTTCGGTGTTCCTCCTTCAGTTCCTCATTGTTGAATAGGCACATGACGCAATGGGGAATCCCCACTCAAATGGAAATCTCTAGAATGGTCGTATTTAATAACGAACAAATAAACAATAAATGGTTGTGCACGCCCCCTCGAATGACAATCTGTAGGAGATCGAGGGAATAACTAAAGCACTGTGTTTACACAGTGATCGGCTCGGGGATTCGACACTCGAGCCGTGTTCAACACGACATTTTATGCTGTGTAAACGTGATCAGCGTGATCCGCGAGCAGTGTCACCCACGGCTTTTTTGATCCGCCAAAATCGGAGGTTTCAATCCGCGAATCGATTCAGACTCGCCTATTTTATTCGAATGTAAACAGAAAACCGTGTTGAACCCACATGACCTAGCTAGGTCAAACACGTACTACAATTCTATTTTGCCAATTTATTGGAAAATCTGTCAATTTGGAGTCCCTGAAGAGGGAAGGGTCGATGCGCTGATAGACTAAACCTACTCATCTTTAAGTTTCAAATAATAAAAGTGACTTAACCATATAGCAGAAATGCCTTTTGCCTGAATAGGGGGGGGGGGGTCAAAAACTGCGATTTTGTTTTAAGAAAGAGGAAAAATAAGCAAAACTGGTGGAGAGACTGCGGGAACCCCTAAGGGAGGTAGGCTTTGCTGAGCCAGCACTTCTTTATTGTAGTTGATAGAGGAAAATATACTTTTTTTATCTCTAAGTGGTTACGAAACAATGAAAGAGGTTTGCTATAGAGCAGAAACAACGTTTTGCCTCAATAGGGGCTTCAAATTGGCAGATTTTCCCCAGAAATTATAATAAAATAAGGAGGGGAAAATGGGCAAAAAAGGTGGGGAGACTTAGGGAACCGCTGAGGGGGTACGCTTTGCTGAGCCAGCACTTTTTTTTTCTCCAAGTGGTTACACCTTGAGAGGTAGGGTTTGCTGTGCCAGCACTTCTTTGTATGTAGCTGATGGAGGAAAATCTAATTTTGTTATCTCCAAGTGGTTCCAAAGAAGAAAAGTGGTCTACTGCAAAGAGAGAAACGCCTTTTACCTCATTGGGGCTCCAAAATTTTACAAGAAATGGGCAAAATACGCAAAAGGGGTGGGGTGATTTCAGCAGCCCCCTAAAGGATGTAGGCTTTGATGTGCCAGCACTTATTTATACGTAGCACATAGAAGAAAGACTACTCCTTTGTTTCCAAGTGGTTTTAAAACAAGAAAAGTGGCTTACAATGTAGCAGAAACATCTTTTTGCCTCAGTGAGGGCTCCGGATTTCAGTTATAGATTTTTCCATAAATTGGCAAAATATGGAAAAGGAGTGATTGACTTTAGCAAACCCCGTATGGGATAGACTTTGCTGTGCCAGCACTTCTTTAAATTAAGCTTATAGAAGAAAATCTATTTTTTCACCCCCAAGTGCTTACAAAACAATTAAATCGGTTTACTGCAAAGGGGAAACGCCTATTGCCTCAATGGAGCTAAAATTGAAATTGTGCGAATTTTCCAAGAAATGAGCAAAATACAAAAACGGGTTGGTGACTTCGGAAGACCCCTGAAAGGGTAGGATTTGCTGTACCATCACCTCTTTATATGCAATTCATAGATAAAAGCCTGGTCTTTTGCCTCCAAGTGATTTCTAGACAATAAACTTGTTTTTCTTTGTAGCAAAACACCGCTTTGTCACATTGGGGGCTCCAAAAAGCACGATATTTTTAATAGTTGAGCTACGGATAAGGGGGGTAAATTTGACAAGCTATTGCGGGACTATGTTGTTATGTTCTTGAACGTAATTGCATGCAGCATGCAGAGCAATGCATCCTCTAACTTTTTCTAAGAGATTTCATTAACATAAAAGTTACTTTCATATGTAGAAAAAGCCCTTGCCCACATATCATTTTAAGTAACATACACCTTTGTTATCGCTATACGTCATTGTATCTACGCGTGTTAAGACGAGGCAAGACCGATTTAATATATATATATATTGTACTATCTTCAAAGGCATCCCAGCGATCGCGTTGTAGTCGATATAAAAGTTAGACTGGGACACGGAGGTTGGTTTTTGGTGTCACTTTTTCGCAATATCGCATAATACATTCGGATGCATTTGCCTCTAAGCAAGTTAAGACAGTAATACTGTAATGAAGCATATCAATTTTTTCGTTGATATATCGCCTTTCTTGTCGAATGCTGATATTTTACATTAGTTGTTGATGCTAATGATAACACAGAAAGATTTCAACGCCGCACATGCAAATTTTTGACCGAAAACACGGAAATTTTGGCATAATTTCTCACATTTTTCGAAAAATATGAACCGGACAGTCCCGAAAACGATTGTAATCGATTTATAATATATCTTAATCATAGTGAATTGCGTATTCTTTTCAAATTTTTTTTTTCATTATCTGTACAAAAATATTAAGGATAAGGCATATCAATTAATTTTGGCAGCCATCTTGGATTTATGCAAATTAGATGCCTTTCCCCTATTCGGAAAGTTTGGGAATTTTAGTATGTTGTACTAGGGACCTCACAGAAATGCATTGTGATAAAAAAAAATCTGTTGCAATTTGTTCCAAGTTCCAATAATAAACGGATCAGTTTCCCTCTTCGCAGCGTTCGACCCTCCTTGGGGAATCAACACTCGAGTAGTGTGTTTACGGTAAAAATGGTGATTTTGGTTTTTGAAAGAAGGAACCGAACACAATTTTCGTTTTGAATAGGATATTCGGCATATTCAACCACATTGGTGAATTCGGAAGTTGATTCTTTTATTTGCTCAGTTTTTAAATTGGGGATAGACCTACACGTCATGTACACTCTAAATTACAGGGATTTAAAATAAGTCCACATGGACTGTAGTTATAGGGACCAATCGAATTCCGGATTTAGTTTGAATCCTTAAGATTCATTTTTGTCTCGCCCGCGGAGCGGAGCGAGACATAGGTATCACTATTTCCGGCGTCGGCGGCCTCGTCGTCGTCGTCATCGACGATATAAGGTCAAAGGTCACTGAACCTTCCATGACTGGCACTTTGCTATGTTGTACACATAATAACTTTCTATATCTTCAAGGTGGGATCACCAAATTCATACCAGAGGTCCAGCTCCTGAAGGCACAGGTCAAGTTCGAATATGAGTCGAATTTGAATAAGGTCAAAGGTCATTGAACTTTCCATGACTGGCACTGCGCTGTGTTGTTCACACAATAACTTTCTATAGCTTGTAGTACTTCACTCTTGCATCATTTACTTATCATATATGCACACAGGTCAATTTAGAAAACCCTACTGCTAAAGTGAAGGCAAGATGGTTAAAAATCACACACAATAAGTTTTTTATTTATCTTTCATGCACAACCTTTCCTCCATTTTTTCAAACAATAAGTTTGCCATAACACCTTAATGATTAATTTAATTTTACAATTTTACTCATATTATTATCAATTACATTCTTTTTCACTAACATTCATTTCCTTACTTGCATGGAAATAATTATAGCTTCATAGTATTAACAGCATTCTTAGTGTTATCTGATTTTCTAGGGATAAAGTATAGGCCTATACCATTAATGCATATGTAAACTGTCAGAACCACAATTAACCCCCTAAACTGCTGACAGCCTCAGAAGTCATACAGCATAGTTTTGGCATGCAGTCTCTTCATGACCGCAATATGCAGGCGAGACAACGCTTGGCGTTTGCCTTGTTAAATCTCGAAAGATTTAAATTCAAATCATTTGAGATTTAAATTCAAGTCTTTAGGATGACAACTAAATCCAGAAATCGATTGGTCGCTAAGTACGGTCCATCTGGACTTATTTTAAATCCCTATTATTTAGAGTGTAGTGAATCCACATTCCAAAATAATGAGTATTATCCTATTGTACCACTCTTGGAATGGTACAACTGAATGTGATTGGCCATTTTTGTTATATATTCCATTGAGGAAAATGGTTTATTAAAAAAGCTATATTCGTTTAATTCCTGTCTCTTTGGCATATAAATCAAGTCTAACCAAGTAAAATGTTGATTTTAATCAACAGCGAAAAAATCAAACAAGCATAACGCTGAAAAAAATCATCAAAGAAGGGATGTATAAGAAAGTTATGACATTTTTTCCACAAAACAGTTATGCACAACTCAATGATATGCAAATTAGAGACTCGATCGTGTCTATAATTTATTATTTCCTTTGTTTCTGTTGATTTTTTTACAGATTTGACAATCTTATGCGTGATCATCTGATAATTCCCTCTTTCTTTAAGCAACAAATTAAACAATTATTGTGAAATGTGCTTAATCTGATACATAAAATATATGTATATTGACACGTTGATTAGAGTTACCACTATACTATCGATAACTTCAGGTGTATCTTTGTGTTTTAAACATGAAGCTACCATATCTTGACTTTCAGTTGACCTACATAGTGTAACCTTTCTGGTCATTGATTCCACAAAACAAAACCTGAATTATCTTATTTCAGTAAACTAATTATATAAAATTCAGTGAACATACATCAATCTCCTATTCATCACAATATCATATAATTTCATCTTCAAATGTGAGGATCCAATGTATAAGCTTTAGACTTGACCTTATTTCTTGCTAACACAATCTTATAACAAATTATGTGAATGTATAATTGTATAATCTACATGCACAGTAGCTGGAATTAGAACCTAAAATAATTCAACTTATTTTCATCTTTAACATTTGTCCTTTCATAAAATAAAGACTTCCTATGAGACACTAACCTCTTTGGTTTCCAGGATTCACTGGAACTTGGATGATTTTGTCACCTCAAACCTGTCAGTTCTTCCATGTTTATACAGAGATTGGTGGAATAGAAAACACTGTCCTAGAGAGAACACTAGCTGGTGCTATTTCAGTAAATAACTTGCACAAGCAATGTTAATGACATATATGCACTGTTCTATATACATTCTATTTTGACCAAAGGTTTTTTATAAAACATAACCTTGGATAAATATTATATCACCATGGAAATATGGAATATATTAAATAATGTTTCTGCAATATTTTATATCAATATCAAATGAGAAATCATATATTTTTCAATCAAATTTCACAACAGACATGTCATTGATATAAATCTAAATAGAAGTGAGCCCTAAATGCTTCCCTGTCAAACACACGTCATAAGCATAACTTTGGAAAGAATATCGCGGATAGCCACTACTTGATATCGATTCGACAACTAGAATTTGAACCATGCCAAGTAGTCTGGATAAAACCCGGCCATTATTTGTATTTATTTGCAATAAGATTCCATGATTAACTGTATTAAATGGCTTTTTTTAATTCTAGTAGTAGACCTGCCATCTCAGCAACAACAATAACAACAACCACAAAATGTCAGTGTCATGACCACTGCATTTAAGAACAAAAAGTTGGACTAATCTATCGTGTTTATGTATACAGGCCCAGTCTACAGGTAAACGTAAATAATCATATCTGATTGATACACATCTGTAAAAAAAAAATTATTTACACACTTACATGTTAAGCAATAGTTTTTTTTTCATCTTGGAGCTTTATAAGCCAGCTGTTTTTATATTTGCTACATCAATCCTTCCCTTTGCAGCCAAGAACAATAATGTTTTTGTTTGTTTTCTGGTTGTAGTGGACAGGGACCAGGGAACAGTTTTGAAAGTGGGGGACTGACCATATTAAAAAAATCACAATGAGATTGCCATTTTTACGTCTTTGTACACGCTTTTCGCACAAAGGGGGGATTTCAGCCCCCCCCCCCCCCCCTCCTAGCATCCTCCCTGAGTACCGTCTTAAGAATCAGATCATGAATTGATCAGATCAACCTCAACTAGGGCTAATCCATCAGTGTCAAAAATTTTCCCCACAGAAAACTTGCACAATGTCCTGTTTATAGGAACACTGTCAAGAAAACGATGAAAGTTTAAATATAATTCACCTCAAACAAAATATTTAAAACGAACATGCATTTTTAATTCAATTTTGAAATGTTTACGTCAGTGGCGGATCCAGAGGGGGGCGCCCGGGCGCGCCCCCCCCCCCCTATTTTCGCCGGATTTTTTTTTTTTTTTTTTTTTGATGGTTATATTTACTGGATTGGTACAATGTAGTCAATTTCAAGGGCTAGATCTAGTCAAAACTATATTTTAACTTACGCTCATGGCCTTCGTGTTCGCACAAATGCACCTCTGTCATACTGTATTGCAATATGTAAATTCCGGAATTCCAGGGCGCGCAAGTCGATTGGTTGGAAAGTTGCACAATCGGGAGTTGCAGTGCAGTGACCAGTGTGAAGATGTTGGATTGGATATCATTTTTTCCCGAATTTTTTTTTTTGTAACATGCGTTTGTCCGTCTTTATGGCAAATACATGTAAATTGTAAGTAACAGATCGCGGTAGAAAGTGTCAACGATGCGAATGACAATGTCTATCCCCGAGATTATTCTTCACTCAAAGATGAAGCCCTATATCGGGCGCCACGTGCGCAGCATTATCATTCTGCCTTGGTCATGTACGTTTTCACTGAAATGTATAGGTCAGACATATTTGTATTTAATGTAAACTAACTTTTACACTTTCTGGTAGATTCAGAGGCATATTATCCAGGGCGACCCAACTAAGTTTCGCCGAAGCAATCATTCCAACGAATTATCAAGGAGCAAAATTGTATATTCTCAATCACCAGTCGACCCCACTCCGCGTTTGCTGTGTATAGGCAGCTATATGTCAGCGTAAGGAGCGAAGATTTTATGTGACGGGGGGGGGGGGGGTGGGGTGGGGGGGGAGAATAAAAATACTTTCGTGCTGGGGAAAAACGTCCCGAGGACACATTGTGTATTGTTAAAAAGTAGAAATTGTGACATTAACCCCCCCCCCCCCCTTACCCCATTTTTAATGTTTGATAATCTATAGGTTTGCTGATTACAATATATCTTTAAAAAAAAATTGCCAGCAAAATCGAAAAAAAATAGCAAGCAAGTGAAGAGTCTTTGCCAAATGTATGTTTTGAATGACCTCGCCGCTGGCGCCCCCCCCCCCCTTTCAAAATCCTGGATCCGCCCCTGTACGTTGCTGGTTTTCCATAGTTGTGATTGATCAGATCAATCGCAACTCTCAAGTCAAGAGTGTCTTAATGCATGACAATATTTTTTTTGCTCGGAACGTCGAACCATGCAGTGTGCAGTCGGACGACTTGATCATCATCTCGCGCTGTTGTCGATTACTAAATTAAGTTCCTTGATGCAGGATCTAATGTGACTCATGACCATTTGACTACTTGTCCCTGTTAGTTTACTTGCTGAGTTTGCTGGAGGACTTCCTGGAGGCCTAAGCCTGTTTGCGACTCACTTGGAATCTGTGGAGTTGGATGATTCGCCACCCCCTCAAATTAAATATTTCATGACATCTGTGGGCAACTGTCCCTCCCCAGTCCACTCTGTAAGGGCATGCGATAAGCTTTGTTATTCGTTATGACCATTCAACAATAAAATGTATAACCAAGCTCGGTGCCGCTGATCATTCTTGACTGGCGCCGATCTAGATTAGGTTGGCAATAGGCCCTTCTTCATTATTCTACCGGCGCCTATTTATTGGAACCAGGGGACGCTGATCATTCTTGACCGGCGCCGATTTAAATTTAGGTGGCGCCGGTTAAGACAAAGGCAGCGCCGATTTGTCTTGACCGGCGCCAATTTAAACAAGTAGTGCTGATTATTTTTACAGACGTCACGTAAGATTCAGGCAGCGGCAATTCATAATCGACAGGGACCGATTATTCTTGACTTGCGCCGATTTGGATTTAGATGGAGCTGATTATTCTTGATCGGCGCCGGTTAAAAACTCCGCAGGCAGCGTCGATTTTTCTTTACCGGTGTCGATTTATAACCAGATGGCGCCGATTATTCTTGTCCGGCACCAATTTAGATTTAGGTGGCGCTGATTATCCTTGATTGGCACCGGTTAAGACTCTGGCAGTGACGATTTTTCTTGACTTGCGCCGATTTATAACCAAATAGCGCTGATTATTCTTGTCCTGCGCAAATGTAGATTCAGGTGGCGCTGATTATCCTTGATATGCACTGGTTAAGACTCTGGCAGCGACGATTTTTTTTTTTTGGCGCCGATTTATAACCAAATAGCGCTGATTATTCTTGTCCGGCGCCGATTTAGATTTAGGTGGTGCTGTTTATTCTTCATTGGCACCAGTTATATGCAGGCAGCGTACTGCTACCGGTTGTTGGAAAAAAAGGTAGTTTTCTTTTCTTTTCTTTCCTTTATTTTTATTTTTTCAAGCGGAGCCTTTGGCGCCGCTCAAATATTAGGGGGGCGCGCACCCCCTGCGCCACCCCCTGGATCCGCCATGCCCTGTTGCTGTACGTTGTTGGTTTTATGTCTGAGTTTGTCCGAGGGATTCCCAAAACTTTATTCTCCGTCCAATTGGCATTTGTGAACTTGGATGATTCACTACCTCTTGTTGCTGTTGTTGTAGTTGTTGATTTTCTTGCATAGTTAGTCGGAGGGCTTCTAGTGGGCTAATCTGCCCTCTAATCTGTGAAGATCGACGATCCACTCCCCCCTGTTGTTGGTTTTGTTGCTGAGTTTGTTGCTGCAAGACTTCCCCAAAGTTAATGGTTCGCCGCCTACTTAGAACATGTGGAGTTGGACGATTCACTACCACCTTTTGTTGTTGGTTTTCTTGCATGGTTTGTCGGAGGGCCTCCAAAGGGCTAGTCTGCCCTCTAATCTGTGAAGTTGGACGATCCACTCCCCCCTGATGTTGTTGTTGGTTTTGTTGCTGAGTTTGTTGCTGCAAGGCTTCCCCAAAATTAATGGTGCGCCGCCTACCTGGAGCTGGAGGTGGAGGTGGAGGCCTCGAAACCACCTGTCTTTCGTTTATCTTTTGTTTGTCTCTTTGCCGCGCACTTGAATTCTGTGGAGTCTTGTTCTGTGAAATCTGCTGACTAGTACCAACGCTACCAATCATCATACCAGTGTGGGAAGGGAGGTGATTAGCTCTACCGACTGCCATCTTTTTTGTCTGGAATCGATAAAATAAATATAAAAAATACTGATGAAGGAAAAAAAATCTATGCCTATTACATAGTAAGTAAAAGGACGATAGGATTACTCAACACCGTTTCGGTCTATTTTAGTCATTCATTACATTAGACACACAATACTTAGAACACAGCTTACTTAAAGGTCAAGTCCACCTCAGAAAAATGTTGATTCGAATCGATAGATTTCATCAAAATCGGATGTAAAATAAGAGAAGTAGAATATCATTTTTGAATAATCAATTGTATAAATGAAGATTGCTCAAAGGGAAAATTTTTCAATTTAAGGAGTTGGAAAATATTACACACTTTTTATGGATGTAAAGAAATTTTGGGGGAAAATTGGATAAATGAACGTTTTCAGGTACATGTCGATTTTAGCTTCTAAAATATAATCTTTGGTTTCGATGAGAAAAAAAGAAATGATGCATTGAATTGATTAGTATCATTTAATCAAACAACATTCGTTTTTTTACAAAAGTCAAATAATAACATAATTATGTTTGCATATGCAAAGAAAAGAATGATTTAGTGTTATGAAGGTGATAGATATATTACTTCTGTATAGGATTTGTTTATCAAAATATAATGCTAAATGGATTTAACTTCTTTCATGATTTACTTCAATCCAATTCAATTCTTTTATTTCATTTCCATTCAAAACATAATACAAAGTAATACAAAGCAATGCAAATCAAGTACAATTTTATAGGGCATTCTTACTTCGTAAAACAAAAAAAAACAGTATAATATAGAGCATAAATGGAAATGAAATGTGAAGTATTATTAATATTGTTTGAGTTCATTTATTGGTTGTGTAATAATTTTGCTGGTGTATATATTTTGGAATTTTTTGACTCAATAACAGGCCTTTGGAAGCGCGGCTAAAAAGTTTTGAAAATAATAATGATGCTCATAAAAAATATTCTTAATTAAAATATTTCACAATGATCATCATAATAATGCTAATGAATATCATAATTTTGATACTTCTTCTACTACTACTAAAGATGATACACTCTAAAAAATGAAAATGAAAAATTTGAACTAGACAAATCAGCACTTCGAATTGCAGTCACTATACACGCTCTTTAAGAGCTGAATTAGCACTTCATTTTTTAGAGTGTAATAATAACATTCGCAATAATAGCAATGATAATAAACCAATGTAAAAATGTGAGCAGGAATTATGTAGGCCTGAAGAACATTTTTCCCCTATAATTTAGCTGCTCTGGTTAAGATAAGAATTCTTTAATTAACTTTGCAGAGCAAAAAGATATCTAGCTAATTCAAAATGCATGTTTAAACTCAGATTAAAATGCATTATTCGTGGGTGTGTCTCGTCCCGAAAATTATACCCTTGCCGCTACAAGCTTCAAAGTTCGAACCGCGGACCAATCAAATTTCCGCATGGGTTTTGAATTCTGTATAATCCTATATAACCATGGACGTACTAGTAGGTCCATGATATAACGTGTAATAAGCCAAGAAAGTGATGGTAAAATTGCCAGTTTGCTTGTGATATGTACGGCTTGGTGAAATTAAGATAAAAATTGTTATGATAGTGTTGGGAGAAAATTACAAAGTCAATTTGTTATCATTACCTTATCCTTGTACTTGCTTGCAGATTCGGCCAGCTTCTGCCATCCTTCCAATTCCTCGATGATAGACTTGAGCTTAAAATTCTGCGGAAGGGCCACCAAGCCTCCGTATGGTAACTGATGGCTCCTCTTGCAGAGGCAACACTGGGCAGTATATCTCCATTCATTGATGCCAGCGTCTTCCTGTAAACAAGATAAGCAGAATGAATGGCCACAAGGAAGAACCCTGACATTATCAAGGACATCATGGCAGAAGGCGCAAAGCAGCATTTTCTCAAGTTTGTCGCAGATTTGTAAGGCATCACTTTTAGACATAGCCATTTTTGTTGTCTTGCGTATTCGATTCCTATGCACGGAGACTGCGCACAATGCGGTACGATTCATGCACGTTGGATATTAATCAGTACATTTTTGTTGAAATAGCACCATGGGAACATGACATTATGGGGAATCCCCAATTGAATGGAAAAACCCGAGAATGATTGTTACAATAAAAGGATACTAAACGAAAAAAATCAATCAATAAATGGTTGTGCACGCCACCTCGAATGGCAATTTATAGTAGATCGAGGGTATACCTAAAGCAAACAGCGAAAATGGCGGGTTTTTTTTTTTAAAGAACCGCAAACAATTTTAATTTTAAAACAGGATATTCGGCATAATCGACCACTTTGGTAAATTCGAAGTAGATATTACATAGGCCTAATTATTGTATTTGCTTAGTTTTGACAATGAGAGGAGGCCTACACATGCACGTCGTTCAATGAATCCACACCTCAAACTGTTCCACTCTTGCAAAGGCTAGTTGTGATGGGGCATTACAAATCACCATTATTTTTCATTCGCTTTAGTCGCTTTAGAAAAGGGTTTTATCAAAAGTTATATTCGTTCAATTCCTGTTTCGTTGCCATATCAAGTCCACCCCGGAAAAAAAATGTTTCGGTTGTTGAAAATTATAGAGTCGCTGGTGTCTCTCATACACTATTATTTTTGTTGTTGTTTGGATTATACAATATTTCAGATTTGACAATAACGATCAACTTGTACCAGGGGTTCAGGGAGGAATAAATCTTTGTTTCACATGACAATTTTGGAGAAAACTAAAATATTTCATGTAATGAAATACAAAATGAATATATAATGAGTAAGTGAGTGGCTCCGTAACACAAATGTTTGCGATGAATTGCATGTATGAAAGAACCGCACCGATTGGTTCCCGGTCAGTATAGAACAGAGTACGCATGCAACGATGATCTTGATTGGTCATTGGTATTTAGTGATTGATTGCAAACCTTTGTGTTACGGAGCCCTGGATGTGTAAAACTGTTTTGTAAAAAAGAACCTTCAAGTGTCATAACTCTTATTTTAAATATGATTTTGATGAAATTGTGTCAGTGTTATGCTGGAGTTTTCTCCTTTTATTGAATGAAAGGGATTTGTCCTTTTTAAGTTAGGGTTACACTGGAGCCAAATAAGCTGTGAATCCATCCGAATACACGTATTCGGGTGCATGGTTTCGGGAGTAGGCCTATTCTGTTCTCCCACCGCGAATGCGAGAAAATTCGGAAGGGATTCAGAAACATTCGCGGGGGAATTTGGCTCGTTTTGAAATGTTAAAATCCAGCCGAACACGTACCCTCCAAAATATTCCAAAATCGGTGGCCACAACAAATTTAATTCGGGCCACGTACATTTAGGATGTATTCAGATGACATTCGGTTGGGTTAGGGGAGGCATCGGAGTATTCTGGGCAGATTCGGACCCGATTCGGACTTATCCGTGTCATTCAAAGAGTAACGTTCCGAGCTTGGATCATTCGGCCATATTCGTTTCGATTCGGATCAACATTTGGGTCGTCATTGGGCTGTAATCGTAGCAATCGGGCCACATTCGGCTCAATTCTGGTCACTTTTCAGGTGGCATTCGGCTTTATATTCGGAATGGCCAAAATTGATTTGGGTCAAGTCTTGGCGATTCTGCGCTGAATCGGGACCTGTTCGGGACGAATTCGTCTCTATTCGGGGAGTTCCCCGAATCAGAGACGAATAAGTTCCGAATCCACGGAGACCAATAAGTTCCGAATCAGGCCGTATTCGGGTAGAATCGGGTCGAATTAATTCGGGGGGAAAATCGGTTCTGGTGTAGCCCTAGCTTTACATAACGCCGATAATGTAGGTCATATGACTCGCGGGCTCTCTCACTCATGGACACTTGGATTCGTGGATTGTCGGATTCATTGGTGTCGCGTGTCGTGGTCTGTAAAAACACACACATACAAACACACAGAACCGTGCATGCAGGTACAAGATTCAAAATTTAAAAAAAAACATGGACCATTAAATTGTGATTTTATTTTAATGTTCCGCCCCCACCCTTCAAATTCGTTCATGCCTCGTTTAAAAGGGTGAACGAAAATGAAAACATCTTGGAATGTGTTAACGACTTTTGTTTCTTTTTAAATTTAGGGTTATACCAAAACCGAATCAGCTGCGAATTCATCCGAATACACGCATTCGGCTGGTTTCGGGAGTATTCTGTTCTCCCTCCGCTAATGCGAGAAGTATTCGGGAGGGATTCAGGAGCATTCGGATCCACCGAGACCATCTGATTCAGGCCGTATTGGGGCAGAGTCGGTCCGAATTTATTCGGGAGAATTCAGATTTGGTGTAATCCTAGCTGAATGTTTTGTGATGGGAGTAACCCAGTCAGTATGTTTTCGAGGTCTTATTCTTGGTTAGAGTGTGGAATCTGGAATTCCCCCCGGTTTGAATGAGAACATGGAACAACAATGAAATATCAGTCACTCTGTGGGGGAAAACCCACGCTATTGCGTCTGACAGTTTTAGGCATCTGCAACACAATGAAATATCAGTCACTCTGTGGGGAAAACCCACGCTATTGCGTCTGACAGTTTTAGGCAGCTGACAAGGTAAAGTCAGTATAACGTTGTCATGCCATATCCTTCCTTCAGAAAGAGCCAAAAAAAATTGTTGAACAAATATCTCTCCAGAACTAATCAAACATTAATTAGCGAAATCTTCACATCGAAACTCGCCAGAGACAATGGACAGTCATCAAGATTTCAAATCGATGTACGCAAAGCTTGTAGATAGCCTCAACTGTGCTATCTGCCAAGATGTTCTTAAAGACGCCAGGGATCTAGAATGTGGCCATACATTTTGCATGGCATGTCTAGGAGAGCTTGTAGCTATAGAAGGTATGTAGGCCTTTCAATCTTCAAAAGTTTATATGGTATTGACATGATGATGAAAATTATGACGTGAACTATAGTGCATTTTAACTTACAAGAGCTGGAGCGACTAATGGGGGTCGCAAATTCAAATGGGATCGATATGTCCCTCGTTTTCCGGAAATATAATTGCAAGGTAGCGTAGATTTTTCTTTACTACTACAAGTAATTTCGAAGTGACAATATCATACTGTATACCCAGTAGCGGACCGTGACCCGGAGGAGACAAAGCATTGGGGGGGCACTGCATTGTGTGTGAACAATGCCGTGCCCCCCCATGCTTTGTCTCCTCGGGGTCACGGTCCGCCACTGTGTATACCTACCAAATAAAAGCTCTAAATCATGTAACTTTTACCCCACAAAAATGTGTTAAAAAGGCTGTTTTCGACTCCCCGCACGGCCGCCATAGAGCAAATGTGACTGAGGTATTATCACTATCTTTTAATTTGTCGTCGTCATCATCGTCATCATTCAACTGGTGCTTTATTATAAAGGTTGGACATCTAACATCCAATGTTGTCTCTGCCAGAGGAAGACGAGTATCCGTTCCGGCGGTGTAAACGGTCTGAAACAGAACTACAAACTCAACTGTATCCTGGACGAACAGGCGTCCATCTTGAAGAAAATGGAAGCTTCGGACGTAGCCGTTGCTGCAACACCGGGACAGCAAGATTCACCGGAAGCACCACTGCAGATCTGGGTGCGTGACCTCGAAGGCAAGTCGCAGTCCTTTCTAGTTCGTACGTCGGACACGGCAGACGCCTTCAAGCGACAGGTCGAGAAAAAGATTGGCATTCCACCCAATGTTCAGCGTTTGCTTTTCCAGAGCAAGCAGCTAGAGGGCTCGACCACTTTGGATGAGTACGGCATAGGCCTACATTCCACAATTGAGCTTGCCCTACCTCTTAAAGGGGGAAAAGTGATCCTAGCAATTCATAGATTACCGAATAGTGTTTCGTAGATAAAATTTGGGTAATCTCGTTTTTGTCATTTTTTAAAGGATTATACTAAGATTTCCCTACCCAACCCCGATAAGTATTGATTTTTTTTTGCTATACACTGTCCAACTTTTCCTTTAAAAATCTGGATCAAACTGGCCAACAGCTGAAACTGGTCTACCAGAGTCAGGGGCGGATCAAGGGGGAACTGAGGAGCCTTTCTATTCCCGACTAATTTGTTTTTCTTTAGAATGTCAATATTATTTTTGTTATTATTCATTGAGAGGTGGCAAATTGCCTGTGAAGTGGTTACCGTGGATCTTTTTTCTAGGCAGATTTTTTTTGTAAACCACTGCCCACCTCCAGCCTTCAAACCCCCTCCCTCTCCTCATCCCGATACCAGCCAAACCTGCTTCCACCCTGGTCATAGGAGAGTATTTGGTCTCGATAATAAGTCTTGTTAATCATGTTGATGTCTGACTTTTTTGGGGGGGATTCAGCAGGGTGACCAGACATCCCGTATTTCCCGGGATTGTCCCGTATTTTGCTCCTTTGTCCCGGCGTCCCGACAAACCCTTCCCGGGACGCCTATTTGTCCCGTATTTCAAAATATTGAACAAAATGTAATTAATACATTTAAAAGTGACGAATTTTCATTAAATACCCAACAGATGTGGAAGCAGAGACAACAATTAAATCGATAACTGTAAACTTTTGCAAGTTCTGCGGTGATTTTCTTGCTAACCCAATGCATTGCAAACGAACTGGCCTGTGTGTGGCAGAATACTATTATAGGTAGGCATGTAGGATCGGAGCAAATTCTCAATGGTGCAAACAATCTCGCATGATAAAAAGTTTTTCCACCAAAATAGTCACAAAATGGACGGGAAATTCTTATAACTATATTATGGATTCTCAGATTAATGATTTGGAGATGTAATCGGAGGAACAACTTATTGACTTTTTCATAGATCTAGTTGCTTTCGTTTTGAGTCTTGGTGTGTACGATGCCGCGATGTTTCATCTAATTTATTTAAGTTTGACAATATGTTTCACTTTGGAATTCATTCATTTCTAAAACATTTTACCTTTTGAAATAAAATACATAAAAAACACCCAATAACATCATGATTTTTATTAGATGATTGGATTTTTTTTTTTTGCTTAAAGTTTGAACTCCTTTTTCTTTCTTTTCTACCCCTTTCTTCCTTTTTTCTCTGTCTCTGATCACTTTTCTTTCTTTACTTCTTTCTCTTACTTTCCTTAAAATTAACTTGGCTTCCTTCTCTCTTCCTCTCCTGTTTCTTTTCGTTCTTTCTCTCCTTCCATTATTTTCTCTTTTTTCCGTTCTCTCCTCCCTTCATTCTTCCCTCCCTCTCTTTCTTCCTTTCTTTTTTCCCTTCCAATTCTTGTCCCTTATTCTTTCTATCTTTCTTTCCATTCCTTCCTTCCCCCCTTCCTTTCTGTTTTCTTCTTTCTTTCAAAGAATGAAGGAAACATATTTCTTTCCTTCATTCTTTCTCTCATCCTCCTTTTTCTTACTTTTCCCTTTAATTCTCTCCTTTATTTTGTCTTTCACACATTTATTCATCTTCTCTTCCTTTCTTTCTGTATTTATTTCAAAGAATGCCAGAAGCCTCTTTTTATCTCTTTTATTCTTTCTTTTATTCTAACTTTGTTATTTTTTCTGTTTTCTTTCCTTCTCACTTCATTTCTTTTCTTTCTCTCCTTCATTCTTTCGTTCACCCTCCCTTCAAATTCTTTATATTTTTCACAAGTCTAACACTGTGTGTGGGCTTCTTTGTTGATCTTAAATTGTTTGTCAATTATCCCGTATTTCATTTTGTGAAATCTGGTCACCCTGGGATTCAGATAAATTTGTTCTGGCAACAACATGATCAAGAATGTTTCAGAGTTGAGGGGACATTTGATGATATCTAGCATGATTGGTATCAGACCCTACCCCAGCCAACAATATTTTATGGCATCAGCCACCTACGATTCATTGTCTTGCCCTTATTTTTCACATTATTTTGACCGTATAAAGTGCTCATCATTTCATTGCATTTTTGTATGAAGAAATTGTTATATTTTGCTCTATAGATATGTATCTATATATATGATTATATGTGATAATTTTGTAACCATCACATTTTTAAACTATTTTGAACAAAATTTTCGTTTTATCTGAAGTCCATTGTTCAATCAAGGACTTCTCTCTCTCTCTTCAATCGTTGTTTATTTAATGCAAAATTAAGGCCATGTCCGCTCCTAGTTTTGATCTGGATTGGAAAACTAATCCAACAAGTTAAACTAAAATAATATCGCTGGAAATGTAGTCGAAATTTAATGGAAATTTAGAATGCTATGGTAAAGTTTTGCGTAATTTCATAAAACCGATATGCATTATTTCATTTCATTTTCATTTCGTTTATTTCCACAATAACAGCAAAGATAATTATTTTACAACAGAAATGTGAGTATAGAATAAATTAACAATTAGAAATATTGAAATAGTTCACAAAGGTCCAGTACACAGATATAATGTATAATTGAATTTTAGAAAGTTCAGTTTTAACTTAAATGCTAGCTGTATATTGTGGGGGAAACCTTGGAAAGCGGAGCTTGTAATTCAGGTTCCCCAAAATAATATTACAGTATCATTAATTAATGAAAATGGTATAAAAAGATACAAACTAGACGGGACGATACAAGACTACACTAAACGGGACAAGTACATCAGAACAACTCAAGCACAAACATTATTATACTGACGGAAAGCAAAATGGGGAAAGTTTAAAGAACCAATTACATCACACACTTTGCCATTTTTACCTTTGCCATTTTCACCTCTGGCATTTTTACCTTTGCCATGTTTACCTTTGCCATTTTTACACCGAGCCGAACACCTGATACCCCCTGCGTACGCCACTGTAAGATGTTTATTTAAATGCATTTGCTGCATGGTGGTCTATCTTAAATTTCTTTTGGGGAAAGGGCAAAAGATTATTAATGACATCAAAGTAATTTCCAAATGTCATTATTGCGTAAGTGAGCTCTTGCTTCATTTACCGCTTTTCAAGTTAAGTTTTTATCGTTTTTAATTACCAACAAAGGTCATACAGATATTATGGAATTCAACACAGCAGAATACAAGCAATATAAAGTTTTACTAAATTTAGGGCCTCATAGCCTGCCCCTAAAAGGACAAACGTATAGCAGAATTGTGCTGGTGAGAAATGAAATAATGACCGAAGTGTTGCCGAAAAATTAACGAGCAAAAAAAAAACAGAACAAAGAAAGCATACTACGTTCTTTTAAAATTATTTCAAAAATCTATAAATCCAGACTGTGTATACCCAAGGGCCTTGAAACAATTTTTGAATAGGGGATGCTGAATTTGAAAGAAAAAATAACAGGCAAAGAAAAAATAATGCCGTTTTTACCCCTGCCATTTTACCTCTGCCATTATTACCTTTGCCATTTTTACCTCTGCCCTTTTAACCTGGCACTCCACGGGCTGATAACATTTTCAAAAGAATTATACAAAATTTGAACATTTTGATTAAATTGTAGGCTGAAAGTACGAAGCTATCAAGTTCGATTAATTCAATTATCTTTAAAAAAAAGTTGACCCCCCCCCCCACTCCAAAATGAGAGGTAGCCGTTTATACTCAGTGGGGAATACTTTGAATATTTTGGGCTCCAGAAAATGTAAGATTTTATTCTGACGTATCAACCCAATTATGACTTCTTTGCTCTACACTCCATCATGTATAAAAACTTTTGTTATGCTTTTTATGATTTTTATGAAAGAAACGATTTGTATTATGAAATAACTCTATTTTCTTCAATAAATTAAAACTTGGTTTGGTTCCTTGTTGAAATATAAAATCATTCTAAGTTGTTGTGATATGATGGAGATCGATCCTCCTGATTATTATTTTTTTTCAAATACGTTTCACATAATGAATTGAAAAAGCACTTACCATATTACATCTAGGCCTACTGATGTGCATTTCATCATTTTGTGAAAATAAGCAAAAATTATTTATTCCATAACGTTGACTTCAGATTTTTATGAAATTTTTAGTGCTATGTTCGTCTGATTTTCTCAAAGTTTTTTAAATCGAACTGATATTGGTGGCCTTGTACTTTAAAATATTACTCCTTGTTAAACAGGCAACAAACATCGTGAATATGCAACATTGATTGAACCTTGTTGTAAAAGATAATTTGTGATAATTTTTATCATGTATGTCTACGTGATTTTTTTTAAATAACAAAATTGGTATCTTAACGTAAAAATATATAAACTTGTCATCAATACTTTGCTTGGCGATATTGATTTTGTAATTTTTCTACTTAAGTCTTGTATGGTATGCTCAGTGATAATTAGATTCCTAATTTCATTCATGAATTTTGTTGAATTATTTACTATGTCAATGATATTATACACCTTAGATTATATTTTACTGTTATTGTGTTGTCTATAGGATATCAATTTCACGGCCGGTTTATGTATTTGGCCCTCTATCGGCGACGCCATTGCTGCGGTGGGCAAGTGCGCTGACCGCGATTGGCTCTGTTTACAAATTCAATGAAAGATTACAGATAAGCTCTGATATTGTGTCATTAATTTCATCATAAATCAATAAAATAAAGCATGGACACCTGGGTAGACGATGTAAGACAATGGCCATATCTGACCGATGAAGGTATGATGAATTTTTGCACTTTGGCTACTTTTTCACCTTAGTTTTGTCAGTAAAAGTGAGTTGATGATGACCAAGATTCGCTGTTGGTTTTCATCAGGGAGCTCACTTCTTGTTGCTAGTGAGTAGCGAGAGAGTGAACGAGACATAGAGTGAGAGAGAGAGGATAAGAGAGAGGGGAGAGGGGGAGAGAGTATGTGTGAGAGGAGGGGGATAGTGAGAGGGGAAAGGGGAATAGTGAGAAAGGGGGGGGGGGGTAGTGAGAGAGAGAGGGGGGGGGGCTAGCGAGAGAGTGTGTGAGAGAGGGAGAGAGAGGGATAGTGTAATACAGAGGGAATAGTGAGAGAGAGAGAGGGATAGTGTGAGAGAGAGGGACTGATATTTCCATCTAAGCATGATCAAATAAATCCCCCTCCCTCCCCCCCCCCACAAAAAAACCACCACCACATTTTATGCAGGCCTATAAGTATCCAAAAGGAGGGGGCAAGGCAAGAGAATAAAACAGAGAGGAAGGATAAAGGAGGAAGGGAAAGAGAGATCCACTGGCGACGCATTCCTTCATCACGGCCTGGAAACCTGTGCAGGGAGTACGGCTTCACACACAAACAGGCTTCATGAGTCCAAGGCGAGTGAATTTCACATTCACTTTGCTTCCAATCCTGAAGCTTTCTCCAATTGTTGTGGATATTGAACACAGCACAGCTGCGACCTGAACTTCTCCGATTAATGCTCATTGTGAATCTTACAAGAAATCTGCTCAATTGGTCCAAAATAAAAAAAATCGAACGAATGTACCAAATACCCTATTGACTTGTGTACTATAAAAGTTGATTCGCCCACCGCAGCATGGCGACCAGTCTGCTGCCCTCTCACGTTGTGAAATTGGTCTATAGGATATCTATTCTCATTTCATCGATTCCTCAAAAATTGAATATGTTATCTTTGAACAATTTTTGTATTAGTGATAATTCTGATTTTAATCTTACTGAATTCATTCATTACTTGTGTAGAACCCGAGTTACATTTTATCTTTTATGTATACATTGTTATTTTATGTTAACAGGACCATGTTGAAAAACAGTCAATCTGAGCTTGTTATTGTAAAAATTTATTTTAATAAATATATAAAATAAATAAATCATTTAACAGAATGCAGAGCAAAATGGAGTTATGGTATGAAGTGAAGGATGATACGAATTATTAGTCAGTAGCGTAAATGAGCCACAGATTATGAGGGGGTCAGACATGGCATGTGGTGTTGTGCAAATTTCTATAAGGTTGTGAGCAAGCGAAGTGACCAAGCCCGAAAAAATGATCGTTCAGTCCAAAAAAAATTGATGTTGTGATAGTTGTTAACGTAGTATTCAGAAAATAATATCACGCATCACCCTTTTCCTTCCCTTTTCTCTTTTTTGGTTCTTGATCGTAAACATGGTAAAACACTAGTGTTAGACATGGTTAGAAGTGGAGATTGAGACAAATATATAATTGAGCTGAACAGGAGAAAGGGAAAACAATCAACATATTTAACGAGGACAATTTTCGAGACATTTGATAAGCTTCAGGGAGAGATATCACATCATGAAAACATACATGCTTCATATTGATTTTTTTCTGCTTCTTTCGCCCCTCGGATGTTAAACACTCCAAATAGACAAGACTTTCCACATTGTTCATGTTGTTAATGATAAATTGCCATTTAATTCATGATGGGGTCATAGCCATTAAAAATAAATCGAAATCATATTGATGACCTCTGTTACTCACGAAAATACCCTTTACTGGTTTGACCAGAAATCTTTCATGCATCCCCATGTATTTGATGTTTGTAAGCATATTATTAAGTGCCCGAGCCAAAGCAATCATAATTCATAGATTAATCACGACATTTCTTCACATTCCACAAAAGGCCGTGAGTGCTAAATTTGTACGAAAATATTGCATATTTTCTCAATCAACCAACACAAAACACAAACAAAAATAGGCCATTCTGTCTTTTCCCATTAATATTACACAGATATATATGATTTGTTGATGGCACTAACAGCTTATGTAAGATTCAGGTTTACGACCGTGGTTGGAATAAATTGCTATTTCGGTTCCAAAATTATTTCCTTTTCTTCCACAACCAGTTACATTGAGGTAAAATACTGTACTTCGTATTACAGTATTTACATACATGGTTATATTTACTTATGAAATATTACATGATTTTAAATTATATTTGCAGGCCAGTGTATTGAGTCTTCATAACTTTCTTCTTAGCTTCACGGACAGCTTTACACTGTAAAAACAGTGGTGTTAAAACTGATACCAGTGGGTGTTAATAGAGGACCAGACATTGAGGTGTTAAAATTACACCCTAGAGATTAAACATAATGTCAATTGAAAACAAAAGGAAACAATATAGTAAACATAGCAAATATACAACATAAATATAAATTTTGAATTTTTGGCTCCCATAATTCAAGAACAGAGTTAGGCCGTGGTCTAAGTTAAACCTGACTTCAGAATACGGGCCATAGGGATATATAGTATATATCTTTATGGTAGAACCATGGTCTAAGCTTAACCAGAGATAAGAATACAGACCTGGATGCCAAACCATTGTAGACGCACATTCCAGCTCTACTTAATGCAACATGGACACAGTGTGTTCCCTGCATGTCACTTATACCTACAGTATAATTGTTATGATTTCTTTATACTCCATCCCTCTACCTTTCGATCAATTTATTCATTCATCTATACTGTATAAGTATCTATAAACGTACCTATCAATATATCTATATAGGCCTATATCTATCTTTGGCTAAGTGCCCAATGTTTTTTTTTTCATTAATCTGTTCTGTTGTATCCGATGGTACTATCGTGAAGGTGTCGAAGTTCTTTACCAATGGGTACGATTATCGGGAGGAGATGATTGCGAATCCATCATTTACCATCATGTATTTCACCTGCATCTATTCATCTGAAAAGAAAAATATGAGATTAAGGTGGCTTTCAAAACAGTTTTATTTATCAAAGGGACGATTTTTTTTTCATTCTTCAGGTTTTTTCGTACTTGAAATATTTTGATCGATTAATTTTTTTTTTTTTCATAGAAAGACTTTATTCAGAAATCAAACACGAAAGCAATTCAATTTACAAAAGAATCATGAAGCGAACATGTTTACAACAACTGTACATGCGTGCTATTATCTAATGATATGACAAAATTATGATGTTTTTGACTGAGAACCCTTTCAATTTCACAATAGCGTTTCAATACACGGAGATGTTCGTAATGTTCGCCGAGGAGTGACGTGTTTTCGAGAGCTCTCGTTTTCGCATGCTAAGTACGTAATAGAAAGCTAACCATGCCTATCAATCTTCGTAGCGGAACGTCAACTGGGCCCTCCGGGGCAGCGCCCCGTCAACAGTCAGCTTCCGAGGTACAACCAAATCCCCCACCTTCCGACTTTGAAAAATTTGTTAGAAAAGGGATTTCTGACATTCGGTCAATGCTTTCTAGTTTTGAGGAGTCTCTAGCTTTTCAGGATGCTCGCACAACGGAATTGGAGAAGAAGGTTACTCCTCTCGAGAAAAAAGTGAAGGATTTAGAATCACGCATTTCGACCCATGAATCCCGTCTTGAAATGGCAGAGCTAGCCGAAAACAAGTTGGAGCATTTCTCAAGGAGAAATAACTTTAGAATCGTTGGAGTACCATTTCATCCCAATGAGAACCCCATGGAAGTTGTAAGTCATTTTCTTACTGAGTACTTTGATATGGAACACCCACAGATAGAACGAGCCCATCGGGACGGCCCTCAAGTGAAGAACCTGCCACGTCATCTACTGGTAAAAATGTTGTCGTATCAGGACAAGAGGTACATTGTTTCGCAGCAGAGAAAAAAGCTAGAAAGGGAAAGAATGTATATCATCGATGATCTAACGAAAAGAGATAGAGAAGAGAAGAAGAAATGGATGAAGGAAGTAAACGCGGCTTTCCGTTCAGGAACACGTTATCATTTCTCTGCCGGAAAATGGCGGCAAGGGCGTGGCAACTTAGCACCATTCTACGCAGCCAAGACCAGCGCCGCAGCTGACTCGCCTACACAGAACGTCTCGCGGGGAACCCAGGCAAGGCACGATACTTCCGGGATGGAACCAGCGCTCATTGATTCTTCTCCCATTGGGCACACCCGCGCTACACCCCCTGCCACACCCCCTTCCACGCCTTCTACCCGTGTTCAGTATGACGCAGAAGGTCCTCCTCATATTGATCGTATTGTCACAGCGCAAGTGCATCGTGATCCCGACGACGATGATTTGGTTATTCCTTGATCTGATTGGCATGGAATTATTTTGAATAACGAATTGCAAAAGGTATAAAAAAACGATATTTATTCTATTTATGTTTAGCGAAAACACAGTTTTACTGCAACAGAGTTCTTGTTCGCGATACCGAGTCTTTCGGTGGAATGTTACAGAAGTTACTTTCACTCATTCACGGAAAAAGAACCGATATTGAAGCAACGATACAAGTTGATCTTTGGAACATTTGTGTACATAGACACTTTAATTCATTTTCATGTTATGATGGACAAAACATTCTAATTCAAGCTATTAATAGTACAATTGAAACGAACCCATTTGTAATTTCATGTAAACACGCTGTAGGTTCACTATTAGCATGATTAGGTACTATTAATAAATACTATGACTGAGACAGGAATTTATTCTATGAATGCCCGTGGTCTAGGAGACCGATTTAAACGGATACAGGTGTTATCTTGGTTACGCAGTAAAAATGCGAGTATTTTCTTTTTACAAGAAACCCACTCTACCATTGCTAATGAAAAAAGTTGGGTAGAGGATTGGGGAGTGGGTTCAGTTTTCTTTTCGCATGGAACCTCCAATAGTCGAGGAGTATGTATTCTTTTGAAAAACGTTTTAGATATTACTGTTAATAAAGAATATCACGATGAGTTTGGTCGTTTTGTAATATTAGATACCATTTTAAATCAACAAAAAATCACACTGATAAATGTGTATGGTCCTAACGACGATAATCATACATTTTTTGATGAAATACTTCATAAGTTACAAGAATTTGATTGTGAATCTGTTCTTTGGGGTGGGGATTTTAATCTGGTTTTGGATGTAAACAAAGACAAAAAAGGTGGCCGCCAAACCACACATTTGCACTCTTTAAATTCAATTGATATAATAATGGATGAATATAATTTAGTAGATATTTGGCGCTTTCATAATGTTGATATCCAGAAGTTTACTTGGCATTCAAGAAATGTATTCTGTCGCTTGGACTTTTTCTTAGTTTCGCACAACTTGATTACACAAATTGATAATTGTGATATCCTACCTGGTTTCAAAACCGACCATTCGGCGATATTTTGTAATTTACATTTTTTAAATAAAACTAGGGGGAGAGGTTTTGGAAATATAATACTTCATTATTACAAGATGAAACATACACGGAATTGGTTCGTGATTGTATAAAAGAAAACAAGAATATGTTTTTGAATAATTTAGATCCTAATACGTTCTGGGATTTTCTTAAATGTCAAATTAGATCATTAACGATTGGCTATTCAATAGAGAAAGCCAGGCAAGGTAGAGCTCGAGAAAAAAATATTATAGCTAGACTCAAATTCCTTGAGTCCAGTTATTCCCAGAATCAATCTGAAGTGATTAAAAATGAGATAATATCTTGTAAAGAGGATCTTGAGATGTTATATGAGAGAAAGACAGCAGGTGCAATTATAAGAGCAAGAGCTAATTGGATCGAAAATGGTGAAAGAAACACACGTTATTTTATAAATCTTGAAAAAAGGAATCAACGACAGAATGTTATAACTAAATTACAAATTGATAATCATATAATTGTGACTTCACAAAAACAAATACTAATTTCTCTCAGAGACTATTATCAAACTATATTCACATCATCTCATCCATCTCAAATTGATCTTTACGATATTTTACCTCAGGGTGATAAATGCAATATTTTATCACCAGAGTTACAAAAGAAATGTGAAGGTGTTATAACAATGCAAGAATGTGTTAATGCTCTGAAATCAATGAATAACAACAAGACTCCGGGAACGGATGGGTTCCCGTGTGAATTCTATAAATTTTTCTTTAAAGAATTAGGAGATGTTTTAATCAATAGTTTTAATTATTCCTTTATACAAGGTAAATTGTCATTGGATCAGAGGAGAGGAATTATTCATCTCATTCCTAAAAAAGACCAAAATCCTTTGCTTTTAAAAAGTTGGAGGCCCATCTCTATTTTAAACACCGACTATAAACTTCTTGCAAAATGTTTAGCTTTGAGATTGCGAAAGGTGTTAGGTGGTATTATCAATAATGACCAGACAGGATTTTTACATGGTCGGTATATTGGTGAAAATATTCGCTTAGCCTTAGATATGATTGAATTTACAAATGAACACGATATTCCAGGTTTTATGTTAATGGCCGACATAGAAAAGGCATTTGATAAATTAGAATGGTCCTTTTTACTTCAAGCTTTGAAATATTTTAATTTTGGTGAAGATTTGATATTATGGATTAGAGTTATGTACAATGATATATATTCTTGTATTTTGAATAATGGACATGCTTCAGAATTTTTTCAAATTTCATGTGGAGTAAGGCAGGGCTGCCCTTTAAGTCCTCTTCTTTATATCATTTGTAATGAAATTATGTGTTTATGGATAAGGGGAAACAGTGATATTAAAGGTATAACAGTGAATGGAATAGAAATTAAGCTGAACTCTTATGCAGATGACACAACATTTTATATAAATGACGTCAAGTCTCTTAAAATCATTATGTATATTTTGGATGAATTTAAGGTTTTTTCAGGGCTTTGCATTAATCGAAATAAATCTGAAATTGTGGCACTAGGTTATTACAAAGCACATCCTCCAGACATATCCTTTTCCGGATTAAGATTTTCTAATGGCCCATTTAGATTATTGGGAGTATATTTTTCACCTGACTTAAAAGACATATTTGAATTGAATTTTATTCCAAAGCTTAAGAAAATAAAGAATGTTTTAAGAGTATGGAAAATGAGAAATTTAACTCCAATAGGGAAAATAACTATTTTGAAGTCACTCGGCCTTTCTCAAATTATATTTCTGTTGTCTGTATTACCAAAACCTCCTGAAGATTTTTTGAAAGAATTAGAACATTCAATTTACTCTTTTATTTGGAATGAAAAACCGGATAAAATCAGTCGTCTTACAATTATTGGAGACTATAGTCAAGGTGGATTGAAAATGTTACATTTACCTTCTGTAATTTCTGGCTTGAAAATTGCGTGGGTTAAACGTTATATGAGCACAGAAAATAAAGGAAAATGGAAATGTTTTTTCGAACACAACTTGGTCACCTTTGGAGGAGAATTGTTTTGGACATGTAATTTAAAATACGATGATCCCAAAATATTACAAATAAAAAATCAATTCATTCGAGAAATCTTAATTACTTGGAGTCGTTTAACATTCTCTCCTAATTTATCTGATTTGAATATAAAGAATCAAGTGTTATGGAATAACTCATTGATCAAAGTAGATGGGAAAGTTATATATAAACAACTTTGGCTTAAAAATGGGATCATCAGTATTAAACATTTAATGGATGAACAAAACAATTTTCTCTCACATACAACTTTTTTACAAAAATACAAAATTAATTGTAATTTTCTTGAATATCATTCATTGATTTCTGCAATACCCAATGAATGGAAACATTTTAGTCAACATCTTGTCGAGAGTAAAACAACTCAAGAAGATTTGTTGTATAATTTAAATAATGTTTTTAAGGTATGCAAGTTTATCCATAGAATTTCTGTTGATAAAATCTTAAAGTCCCCCACTTCGCAATCAAAATGGGCATCCATTTTAAATGAACCGGTTAATAATTGGAACAGATTGTATATGATTCCCTTTAAATGCTGTCTTTCTACATAACTCCGCTACTTTCAATATAAACTTTTCAATCGGATAATGGGGGTGAACAAACATCTTTACGATATTGGCTTGTCTGAATCTAATTTATGTACATTTTGTTCTTCCTCTGTTGAAAGTATTTCACATCTGTTTTGGGACTGCCCTGTAACTCAACAATTTATTCAAAACTTCCAAACCTCTTATTTGAACAATAACGTGTATTTGAATAAGAATTTATTTCTGTTTGGTTGCCCTGACGCTCAATACTCTACTGTAAACCGTTATATTCTTTATGCTAAATATTTCATTTTTTCCACACGTTGTAAGGGTAATCGGTTGTGTTTTAGCTCTGATCGATTAATTTTCAGTCATCCTTGTCATGTTGATTTTGCTTTCGCACTCACTTAAAAATAAACGCAAGTCGTGCATGTTAATTTTTTTAGATTAAGTTCATACAGAATCCAATAAAATGACCACCCAAGCGTCCGTGTGTATAGATAATCGAATAATTCCTGAGAAATTAAGCGTGGTATTCCATCCACACGTCGGGATTTTTCCAAGCTACAATACACTGTCCCACATGTGTGTTAGTTTTTCCGCTTAGATGATTTCACAAAGTTCAGTTGATGTAACTGTACCAGATCTAGATGCATAATGATGCAATGACAATTAACCTTTGATTGACATACTTGTGAAATTAATGTCTACTGCAACTACACTCAACATGTTCAATCTTTAAATATCTTGTGACCTACATGTAAATAAAATAAGCAATGTAAAAACATGCTTTCATGTTATGTCATCCACATCATGCAGTCAAATATCATTCACAATCACAACTTCTTTCCTGAACACGCGAACAAAATTACGTACATTATTTGTTTTATATTGATTCAATGTTGTATGATACTATTAATCATCTCAAAAGTACTTTACCGAGACAAGCGCCGCACATGATAGGGCAGTGTGCATCTATGATGGGTACATTCCCGCATTTACTCAGCGTTCGGTTTGTACATAGACGTGAGGTTTGGACACATGGTTCTACAAGTAAAGAAAAAGAACATCAAGTATAAATTATTTTTTAGATAAAACAGTAGAAAATGCAAATTTATAGTACATATTTGAACAGTCAGGGATAATCGCGTTTCTTGTTTTAAACTTTGTTATTATTCATTGGTAGATTTTTACTTTCACTTCGTAAATAGATTCATTTCATTAATTGACAAATTTGATTAGTTAACATACTTATAAATCTCCCTACCCATCCATATACGCTTTTATTCTACACCCCTTCTCTGTATTTGTAAATCCATCTGATTTATCCATCAATCTCGGTCAGTCAATCCATCTATCTTTCAAAGAAAAAATCAATGACTAAAAATGAAATAGTCGCTCAATATGATTGATTGATATTCAGACATAGAAATTTGAAAAAATAACTCACTTGAGCAGTCGACGCCATACCAGTCAGTGGAGGGACATGAACAGGTGCAATCTACAGGATTTAAAGTTCCTCCATTCAGGCAAGTTAAATTGCATTCTATGTGCAGAAGGATAAAATAATGTAAGGTACAATTATGTAAGGTGCGGTTGTATACCAGACATTTTTTTTTTGCCTAGTAGGCAAAATACTACTTCTACTACTACTACTACTACAGCCACCACTACTACTACTATTACTACTACTACTACCACCACTTACAATATACTACTGGCACTCCTACATTATTACAGCAAACACTACTACTAGTAGTAGTAATAGTAATATTCCGCATTTATAGCGCTTTACACATCGGAACGACGTCTCTAAGCGCTTTTTATACAGATATGTTAGTAGTAGTACCTTTGCAGCTGCAACTACTACTACAACCACTACTGCTTCCACCACCACTACTACACCCTTACTACTAAAATAATTTCAGTATGTCTTGAGAGCTTGGGTCATTGTTCAATTATTGTAAAAAAAAAAGAATTGAAGAGGGTCGTCTTTTAAATACATATGTTAATTTGGCATAATAAAGTTTAATGAAGAGATCAACAGTTCTTGGCAAATAAATAGCTGTTGTTTTGTGGCATGACAAGTCTACCCGAGTCTTTGTGTGTCTATATTCTCAGCGGTGATCGTATCATGGAATGAAGATTCAAGACGATTTACATGAATGAATCGAAAGACTCAATTCCCACGAGCCCATTCTTTTCTCTCAAAATCGGATGTCTTCAGATTTAGCTATTTCTTGTAGGTCGACTTTATAATCGATTGGACATTAGTAGGATGATACATAAATTACCACACGACCCCTGACATACCATCACACGTATCTCCACTCCAAGGCAAAGGACAGTAGCAGCGGCAGATGCCATTCTTGATGAATTCAAACCCAGAAGCTCGGGCGAGAATACCATTGTGTTCACACGATGGATATCCTTCGCATTCTGAGAAGAGGAATTTCATTTTTTACTTCGATCAATAAAACATTCAGCTATTAAACAATTCATTAAACAGTTTAAACGTTATACAAAGTGCAGAATATAGAGTCTGATACAACTTTCAGAAACTACAAACGAATTCTTGCATGTTTATTCAGAGCCGAAAACATAAGAACATTAGAAGAAAAAAAAATTAAGATGATTGAATGTTTTGTTTTATGTACGCGGGCTTTAAAACGTTTCTTTGATATTCGTGGCAATTATAATGTACCAATTAATTCAATAAAATTCATAATATTTTTATATTTTACTATTCATCCCATTTCAAGACTCAATAATTTGACAGTTTTTGTAGCAGGATAAGAATAATTTTCGATTAGTGAATGGCTTGACAACTGGCACTCTATAAAAGTGTGGTCTAAGTTAACCAAGATTTAACTAGATCATGGTTATGATCGGTAGGATGCGAAAGATATTCTATGTTTGAATTTGCCAGCGCCATAATTTGGCTGCGATGAATGCAAGGAATGCTCCCCAAAGTCATGTAGGAGTGGAAATTGTGCACTTTTCGTGAGGGATTGATATGAATCCAATGACCGGGGTAACAGTATGCTGTAAAGCGATTTGAGCCATTCTGGGGAAAAGCGCTGTATAAAAATTGGCTATTACTATTATTATTATTATTATTATCATCATCATTATCATTATCATGGTTATCAGAATTCCATCCATTGATCCTTTACTCTTACCGCACTCTGGACAATACACCACACACTGACTTGGATCTGTCGGGTGTATCGGATCATAGGCAGGCCAACAACTAGACTCCGTAATCGGGCACACACCTATTAACAGAAACCCACAATAATTATGAAATCAACCTATATCCGCATTAAACTGGAAGAGGGATTTGTATACTACTAGAGATTGGCACCACGGTAGATAAAGTTCTTTTTACTCAACATGGGAAAGTTTCTTGAGTTAATATATTACAGTAATATCTTCAGTAGATATGAAACTATCGGCCTCTATGAATGCAGTAAGATCTAGGTCCTACAGCAGGGGTTCTCAAATGGTGGCGCGCGCGCCACTTGTGGCGCACCGAGCCTTGCGGAATGGCGCTTGGAAGCCGTTATTAAAAAAAAGTAAAAATAAAGAAAAAATAGGGAGATAAAAATGTATATACCAGTAACCTGAAAATAGGGATTTGGTGATCATTTTAATACAAAGAGAAAACAAAAACTCTTTACTTGACACTTAATTGATTTCCTCAAATTTTGTCCAATTTAGCACTCGATAACCTCTCTTATACAGGATCGATGCTGTTCTTTTATTTATTCTATGCTGTAAAAAAATTATGTGCCACACAAGTGATTTGAAAACCCCGTTTGTAGGATTTTTATTTCAACGGCGAGAAGTTTTGCATTTCCAGAGCATCCTTTTTGTTCAAGAGTTAAACATCAAATGTGATATTCAAAGAGCATCCTGATCATAAAAGATTATGATTTTGGGACATAACAAGCAGAAAATTTGTTTCCGAAGTTGTAAAAGTGAAAATGTATGCTCAGATGTATTGCCTTCCGTGATTGCCTGCATGCACTCTTGCCTAACACGAACTAAATGAATGATACTGCCCCAGGATACTGCACGTGAGTTGTAGAGAGGGGCAGTTTGGGGCGCTAGTGCGGTGCAACGCCTAATTTTCAGCCCTTGTAAAATCGGGGAACGTATAACTTTAGCCACTGGCGTACAGATGGGGGCGGGAATTGGGGGCCCCCAAGTTTTTCACGGCCAAGAAAACAAAAGGAGAAAAGGAAAGAAAAGGAAAGGGAAATATTGTATTATTATCTTAATAATATGTCAAAATATAGATTTTTGTATTGAAAATTTCAATATTTTTGCTTCAGCTGCCATATCTAGCCCTCCTCATTTTTTTTTACTCATTACGCCACTTGCTTCAGCCAACAGATCAGGTGGATGTTTCATAAAGCTGTTCGTAAAGTTACGAACGACTTTACGCACGACTGGAACCTGTTCTTGGGTCATAACTCAATTACATAGGGATATCAGACAGCACAAGAAAGGATCACCGGTCGTGCGTAAAGTCATTCGTATCTTACGAACAGCTTTATGAAACACCCCCTGGAGCAGAACAGTCTGAACTAGTAGTATCATTGGTATGTTGTGAAAAAGTCACTGGCCATTTTTCTTTTCATATTGTGTAGTTTGTTGGCATTTGTATTTCTTCTGTCGATATTAATTAGAGTCCCTCTGGACAATTTGAAATGCCTCAAATTCCAAATCTTCTGGGGGCTCTGCCCCCTCGACCCCCACCAGGGGCCTCTGCCCCCCCCCCCCCTCCGCTGATACATTGCTGGTTTGCGTAATGGATAGTGGAGCATTACAGATTCTCAACAAGAAATATGGCGCTTCCAAAAAAGTAATTGAGAATGGCTGTCCTACAGGTTGACGCATTCTAAAAATGATACATACACACGAGTTAATTGTAAGATCAGGGCCCCGTCTTACAAATGGTTATGATTGATCCAATCAATCGTAATCTATGGAAATCCATCAATGTCATAATTTTTGTTCTATGAAAACTTTTCACAATGTGCTTTGTGTGCAAAGAGAAGCACAGTGAATCCTCAAGAAAACAATGAATTCATGATTACATCATAGCTAGAAAATATTTTGAACAGACATGCATAATATATGGTGACATTGCTGGCCATCCATAGTTGCGATTGATCGGATCAATCGTAACTCTATGAAAATCCCTTCATTGTCATAATTTTTTTTCTACAGGAAATTTGCACAATGTCCTTTGTAAACAAAGAGAAGCTTAGTGAATTTTCAAAAAATCAATAAATGCATGAATATACATCATAGTTATAGAAGATATTTTGAACCAACATGCATAATAGATGTTGATAATGCTTGCACTCTTTGTGAGACGGGCCCCTGAATATCGCATTTACCCCGTCATCATTATGCTATTCTTTATCCACTTGGTACACACGCACACCCTCAACTCACACGCAATCCCTCCCACGCACACACACATATTGATATTATTTCGTTCTTACTTTCGCATAGAGTTCCTTTGAAGCCCGAGAAGCAGACACATTCACACGTTTCTTCGTCCAGGAATCCATTGTAATTGCAATGCATTCCCTCTCCTAGTTTGCAAACTAAAATATACAGAAGAAAAAAAAAATCTTGATTACATTTACAAAATTGGGGCAATTCCATGAAATAATTTACTGTTTTGCACGCCCAACTTCAATTTAGAAACAACGCGATGATCATTTTACATTTTTATTTCAACGTGAACTAGAAAAAGAAAGAAATGAAGAGGTTCATTTTTTTTCTTACACGGAAAAGGCTGGGAGAATACGACATGACATAGAGAAAATTTTAATGAACTAGCAAATCAAATGAATATATCCCAGTTATTGACGGTAAATAACACTTTCATTTGTTTTCCATCCATGATATCACCCTTGCAAAAATCAGGTATTTATTTCAAAGCGAGAAAACGAGATGTTAAAAGAGGTAAAACCCACCATCTTCTTCGCATCTTCCTGTTGCTACGTGTAAATTGAAGCCTTCGTGACATGAGGTACATCTGTAATCACCAGGAAGGTTCTCACATCCATCACATACAGTATCCCCTCTCTCGCATTCATTGATATCTAGAGAGGAAGCAGAAGGAAGGGGTCGTTTAATCAGGGCCCTGGTAATGATTTTTGAAAAGGGGGTGCTGGTTTTGAAAAGAAAAAAAAGCTAAAAAGGGGGTTCTCAATCCGAAAGGTCATTGAGGTCAGAATAACAATCGAAAAGGAAACATAAAAAATATTTTCACTCCGAAATTATTTTGATCAAATTTCTAAATTTCAGTGCACCAACCTGAATTCCTGAAGGGGGTGCTGACTGTGGTGAATAACTTACTTATACGCAGGACCCCCAGGAAAACTTTGGGGTGCTTCAGCACTCTAAACTTTTTACAAGGGGGTTTTATCTGTGGAATATGCTGCTTTGTTTAATTTGGTGCAGAAATGATTAGATTTCCTAGCTTTGCCTGAATTTAGCCAATATGATTCCAGTATAGATCTCATTAAAACGAGAATGTGCTCTGTTTTATTTCTAAATAAGATCGTTTTCGATATAAGAGCATAAAGCAAATATCTTTTGTTTCAGTGGATGAGATTAGCTTCCACTTTCTCGGCGATATGAAAGATAGCCACATCCATATGGCCTCGGAAATGCCAGTTTGTCCGATTATTACACTAGTTTGCTTGTCAGGATGAAGTGCAGAAATGCGCATCAATTCGTCAACTATTCACCGTACTCACCTTCACACGTTGCTTCATTAAAGAAATAACCGGCATTGCAATTACACGTGCAGCCAACGGGATCGTAAGTTCCCTGTGCGCCACAATTGTACACCACGCATTCCGTCGTCGTTTCGACCGGCGTTGTCGATTCGAGTGTTGTCGACACTGTCGACGTCGGTTCCTCCGTTGTCGCTGGTGGTTGGATGGTCGGAGCTGCAGTTGTCGTGGTTCTTATGAGGTCGGCATCGTGGCGGCCGATCTGGAAGAAAGGTCCACAGCTGTGCCCATCGGCGTCCAGTTCGAAACCAGGCAAGCAGGTGCACTGGTAAGAGCCTTCGGTGTTCTCACAGTTGTGCTCGCATAGGTTCGGATCACCCAGACATTCATTTATATCTGTCGACGAAATGAGAGTCAATGAATATCTCACATTACGTTTTTCGGAAAGCGATAATTCGTGTCGATAGAGATTCATTATGTCCAAACTGTTGATCAATTGACTTTGAATTTTGCAATCCATGGATTGCACACTGTAAAAACTGCGGTGTTAAAACCGACACCAATTGGTGTTAATAGAGGACCACGCCCTGAGGTGTTAAAATTACACCCTAGAGATTAAACATAACACCAAAGAGTGTAAATGTAACAACAAAAAGTGTTGTAATAACACCTATAGGTGTAAAACACCACCAATTTAACACCGGTGTAAAATAACTGGTGTGGTCCTCTATGTACACCGGTTAACACCAGTTTTTGCTGTGCATCGAAACAGTTTTGATACCATTACACTGTTAAAAATACCCTGATTTTACAGAAAAAAGAAAGAATATTTTGCAAAGATCAATCACAGAATCATTCTGTTAATTCATAAAACAGGAATTTTTACGCAATTTAACAGATCAGGTCTGTTTAAAATGGGGAAGTGTTTTATTAAAGGAAATTTGTAAGGTTCCATACACCAAATACCAATTTCCTGTAAGATTACGCAATTTGGTTAGATTACAGGTGTTCTCGAGACTCTGCTGCAGGAACTTCTTTTATTTTAAGGACAAATTTTCTAACAGTGTACAAGAAGTTGTGAACTCTTCTGGAAATTTCGTCACACTTATTGTTTCCAATAAGGTGCATTTCTTGAATAAATTCATCATACTTATTATTACAGTGAAATCTTTACAAACGCCAGAAATAGAGATTTGATTTGATTTATTGTTTTCTTCTGCATCCATAACATTCGTATAATACATTTTCCATAACATAATATACATAATATGTTAACATTTTTGGCATGAATCATAAATAAAGAGTACTAAGATAATTCCAGACAAAAATGATTAATTATATGATATTCACAATTTCAATTCCAGACAAAAATGATTAATTATATGATATTCACAATTTGCAGGAGAAGGATTGTCATCATAAGCAGATTGCAGAGAGGGGAGAGAGAAAGAAAAGGAGGAACATGTGAGGAACAAATGTGACGGTTATGGTGATTAATGTAAGAAAAATTAGCAGAATAAAATAAGAGAGAAACGAGGATGGGAAGGGATATTTATAAGAAAATTAAATAAAGTATAAAAAAAGGATATGAAAAGGAGGGAGGGTAGTTGGAAGAAGAAGGGAGATGGTTGAGCTAGGGAGAAAGAGGTGGAAGGGGAAAGTAGATGAAGGAGAGGGGCCGGTAGGGCACGGAAGTATGAAAAGATAATACATAAATAAACTCAAATTGATAAAATAAAACAACACAAATGGAGAGACCTGCGTGGAATTCGATGAAAGAAAGTAAAATTAAAGAAAGCATAAAAAACAAAAAGAAATCTCTTACCGTTACAAACGTCAAGAGCTGCATTTGCCTCGTACCCCGCTGGACAATTACAGAAACATATTCCTTCATCAACATTCACGACTGCCCAGGCAGGATTGCCACACTTCAAGATACACACTGAAACAGAGAATATTTCAAATCAAATTTTGCAGAAACATTTAAATGGATATTTTTTTTGTAAAGAGTTGTATATTTCAAATATATGGGTATCAACTGAATGGGTAGTAATGAGTGGTAACGGAATGATACTTGCTCACAAATCAAACAATTATTTCTATTCCGTTTTCCATTGATATCATATCTGTGGATCAGTTTGAGTATAATTTCAAGTTTTAACTAATGATTTTAATGATGCTTGGCCTTATCGGATGCAGCATGGCAAAAAGGTATGAAAATGTAACGTGTGGTATGGGTCTTTTTTGTCTTGTTAGAACCTTCTATTCCCTCACTTTTTCATCAAATTTCTTTCAAGTTGTGTCCATGCTTTAATTTGTTTTCAAACGGCAACTCGTCTTCTTCATGATTTCATGACTTCACTATTTACGCATGGGTAATCAATTCCGTAACAATTCATTATGAATTCATTGATTACCGATTATTTATATAAAATTGATTGCGAGATATAAAGTGCGGTGAGAAAATATACAATCATGAAATTCTGTTATCGTAAGTATCAATACGATCAACGCTGGTACTTCCTTGAAAATATCGGTAAACTGTGTTAATGAAAACGGGTCCTGCATGACTCACCAAACTGATCGTCTGCACAATCGGGATGGTTACATGTACATGTACACGCTTCCGAGTCGTAATCATATACACCCTCGCAAGTATCGCTATAAAGACAGTCGCAGGAATCGTCGCTCGTGCTGCATTCGGGATCTGTAGTTGACAAAATATGAAATAATTACTAATCATTTACGATAAAGTATCTATTATTCAAATTGATGAAATCCATCGATGTTGTAGTGCTGCATCGTATTCGTCGTCATAACAACTATCCTCCTCTTTACTGGATTCTCCATTCAACGTAAATGTCATCACCACCAACAAAATCTTCATCATCATCGTTGTCGTCGTCATCATCTTATTCTGTTCTGCTAATTTTGACCGTAATATTCACCATTCTCCTCATCATCGGCATCATCATTATCGTCATCGTCACTCTTTTTCACCCCCCCCCCCCCCGACTATTATCATCAACACTGTCATCATTTCTTCTGAATTGACGGATATTAAACTTGGGTTTCATTCGGGGGGGGGGGTTCGTGATACCTTTGATGTTGTCTCGTATAGAACCTTGTGATGACGCTTATCTTATGAAAAACGATATGTATTTGTAAACCAAATAACGTTTCTCATGTTATTTTAACGGCGAATAACGGTATGGTATCGTTTTGCTCTTTTCATAAACTATGAAAACATTCCTGATGCAACTTACCGCACATGTCATATTCATTGTTACACCAGCCAGTATTATCAGGACAATCGAGACATGGGGTACCGACAGTGTACGGGTTGGCATCATCTAAGTTTCCCCTGTAACCAACAACAAAAAATGGAAAATTTGAACTATTAAGACTTGAATCGGACAGGATAAAGTGTGTTAACTTTATTTGTGACATGTCAATTTGCATTCAGGAAAATGTAAAACTGTCGCAAAAATAGTCAAGCAGGGAATGTTTCATATACTTTTTCTTCTTTTAAACAGATCAATTTCTATGATATACGCCGTTAATTAATACCATGGCAGGAGCCGACCTTTACGATACTGGGCGCAAGTCACAGGTACTCGGTGTGCCAGAGAGTAGCAAATTTATTCCGACCTTAAGAACTATCACTAAAAACAATCGACCATTAAAAACTAGAGAGTTGGAAATATCACTTGCAAAGCAACAGTCGATATAATGTTGCGCGTATATTAACAACCCTATTGCAATGTGTAATACCCCCCCCCCCTCCCCCATGCTGTGGCTTTGGGAACCATTCGGAAGTTGAATTGAAATTTAATTTGGCATTTTTAAGAAGTACGAACGTTCGTGGAGGAAAAAATACAATCTCAAAATGTTTTTTTTAGAATTGAAGGCTTATTTACTGACAAGCGACATCATCCCTTTATCTAAAACCCATCTCTTGTCCATAACATACCGTAAAATTGAAATGTATTCATGAGAGTAAACTTACACAGGATAGTAGTTGCATTTCCAGTAGTAAGTATTTGCCAAGACACGGTCTGAGTAAGTATCAACGAGAGAGCTACATAGAGTGTGTGCACAGCCAATGATCTCCATCGGCCCCCATGTAAACTTTAAAGAGAAAAATAAAGAAAATAGAATTTATATAATAATGCTTTCTTTGAACCTTAGAACCGCGACGCGAGGGTAATTCACTACTTGAAAAATAGCAGATGGGGCGGTCGCCCTCCTGCACCTTCTTCTCCCCAACCCTGGCGCCGCCGTTAGACACCTCCCCCCCACACACTCCCTCACACAAGCGTTTCCTTAAAAGGCAACCTATCATTCACAGTAAAAAAAGCACATCGTTTGGTAGTGAATACGACAATGATGATTGTGGTACTAGTGGCAATTACTGGTAACAGAAATGACAATGGTGATGATGCTGCTGCTGATGCTGGTGATGATGATGATGATGATGATGATGATGATGATGATGGTGATGATGATGATGGTGATGATGGTGGTGATGATGATGATGATGGTGATGATGATGATGATGGTGATGATGGTGATGATGATGATGATGATGATGATGATGATGGTGATGTTTGATAAATAGTTGTTTTTTCAGGCCCTGACCAAAAAAAATAAATCATGATCAAAATCAAGATGGAAAGATTCGACTTTCGATATCATCTCATAACAAGTTTTTCATCTTTATTTCATAGAAAAACAATTCATTTTGATTCCTAAATGGAATCAAAAGTACCGTAGGCCTAATCACCAACCCGTTAAGAGTAATATTGATTAATACAAAATGATCGAATTAAGACATATGAAATTTTTGAGAACTTTCGTTATATAATTTACCAGTTTGTACATGATGATGAATGATGATGATGATGGTGATGTTGGAAAAATAGTCAATTTGTTTTTCAGGCCCTGATCAAATAATAATAAATCATGATCAAATTCAAGTTGGAACGATTCGACTTTCGATATCATTTCATAACAGGTTTTTCATTTTTATTTCATAGAAAAATAATTCATTTTGATTCCTAAATGGAATCGAAATTACCGTTGGCCTAATCACCAACCCGTTAAGAGTAATATCGATTAATGCAGAATGATCGAATTAAGACATCTGAAATTCTTGAGAACTTTCGTTATAAAAAAATACCAGTTTGTACATCCTACAAAACATGTCATCTCTGCTACATGTGTCCTGTTCATAATCGTAGCTGTCTTTGCCCAAGTACATCCACATATCTACCGCATCAGCCAAATCAAATGTAGGTTTCTGTTAATAAAGAAATATGAACAATTTTCAAAAATATTAATAGGATAAGAAACAAATCACCTTTCGTCATGTTCATAAAGATATTGGCATGGTTGGGCTAGAATATATAGAGTATCGATTTCATTCATTTAGTGTGAGGTTGAGTTCAAGTACACACTTGTGTAATCATCGATTACTATTACAAAAATTGGCTTTCATTACATAATAATTAGATAATTATAAATGTCTATGAACAACTTCTCTCTTTAAAAATCAACGATCGTCAAAATGATTTATTTATTTCATATTCATTTATTTCAGTCTTTATTACTTTGTAGCTCCTAAATAAATAAGTGTATATTAAGAAAAACAAAATATTCAGTATACTCAGTATAATATTTATTATTGAGAACGTCTTACCCTAGAGATGCCGGTAAATTGGACCACCTTTCCATAATGCCCTGTTTCTGCTGGTATATCGATGACGTACGTGCAGGACTCCACTTTAGTCTTTGCCGCCACGTAAAGTTCATGATTCCATCTCTGAATGTATATTTAGTGAGGGTAAAGACAGAAAATATTGAATTGAATATAATTGTTCCACTTTCTTAACAAAAAATATTATGAATACATAAGGAATATATTTTAAACATAGCATTTGAAAACTATTAAAGCATTTAACATAATAATTAAATCGAGAAGCCTTAGTAAAAAAAAAACAGAGCTTGCAGAAAGTTAGGCTCCTATTTGGGAAAAACATACTAAGCGATATGACGTGAAAACAGAAGGATATTCATTACATATAATACATAAAAGGGATAAAAGGTTACCTTGTTACCAGAAAAGGAATATTAGAGGAATAGAAGTGGTTTGAAGAGAGGAAGATCAAATGGAAACCAGACAATAAAAGAAACGAAAAATAAGAAATCGAGGAAGAAATGAAAGAGAATATAAGAAAAAAACGAAAACTTATTTTTGGCAATCATGTGTTCGATCCAACATTGGACTTTTCTAAGAGATATAACTTGAGCTGGTTTATTTTCATTTGTTCTAATGCAAATTCGTCCAATTACCAACTCGGGTTGGTCTACATCAGTTCTTCCACACTCCATTTTGTCTAATAACCAACTGGTCTAAAGGCCATTTAGTTCATAAACCATTTGGTATTATTTATTTAGTGTTAATTGGGCGAAATTATAAAAGAATGTGGTTATTTGGCCAACTGGTTACCAGACCAAATGGTCATAGACGAAGTGATGATTGGACCAAATGGTTGTTAGACCCCGGTGTTAGACGAAATGTTGATATACTGAATAGCATTAAACTAAATGATGGTAGACTATCTGATAAGTGGACGAGTTAGCGACAGTCGACAGACGAATAGGCAAGAATTGGTGTGTTATATTTGCAATATATGTAGACCAATTACACCACACTTTAGTACATAATATTGAGTGTAGGAGGAATCAATCCAGCATATTGAAACTGTGTGAGCAATATCCCTTGTGCCTCCACCGCTGTGCCATATGCTAAAACATTTTGATTGTTGTCTGTATTATTTAACATCATGTTTCCAAGCCGTATGTATGAATTTAGAATAAACCTCTTAGAAATGAACGTACAGAGAGTAAGTGTCCATTAAATGTCTGGAGCAGATGGGCTAATTGGAACCGCCCTTTTAACTTAATTTTATAAAATTAGTAATTCTATCACTTCCCGTTTCTTATTTCAAATTTCAAGTTCATTCATCATCAACAGTATCAACAATAATAGCTCACAACCATTGTGCACTTTAATAATCTGTTCCCCTTCTTTCTTCCATTTTGGTTTTATTTTATATCACAGTTTCTCATGGCCCTGGGAAGCGGGGGTGCTGAAGCACCCGCAATATTTCCCTGGGGTGCTTTGTGTGTTATTCTTAATAGGTAGCACCCCCTGGAAAAAAAATCAGCCTTATTTTATTGTGAACCCCCCTCCTTTTTTTTACTTGTAAAATTTCTCGTGAACAAAACGACCTTCATTTTGTGAAACTTTTTTGTTTTTTTCTTGTCAAAATTAGAACCAGCATCCCCCTGTAGAAATAAAATCGTTCCAAGTGCCCTGTTCTTTCTCTATTTCATTATTCATTTCAGTCTCCATTTTCCCCTTCTTTAATCCTCCTTTCTTTAATCCATTTTAGTCTTTCCCTGAACAATAAAATCAATCAATATTATGAATATAGGCCTATCCCGGATTCTTGATATACAAAATGTATTCTGATGGTAGATTAGGGATAGCCAATGATAATATAATACACCTAGAACATATTGATATATCAACAAAAATGGTATATTTAGTTTAATTCGAATTTATTGTAATGTAATTTTCTGCAGTGTTTAATCTAATTCAACTCACCACTTTGTTCATGTTTGCGGCGGACGGTTCAACTTCTGCACGACCTTCGTTATGTTTTAGCAGTAGCTCATCGATTTCGTCCTGGGGCAGCTCGGGCACGCCAGCCGCGGTGTCCGCGTATCCAAACTCGTTGTTGTGCAATGCTTCCGTGTCCCATGGCGCCACAATCAGAAGAAGCAGACATCTCAACACAGGATATTTTCCCGCCAAAATATATATCGCCATGATATATTAATAATTCTGCTTTCAAATGTCTCGCTTCCAATTTGTCTTCGAACAAAAGGTTTTAATTAGTAAAACAACATAGTTATGATGTTAGCAAATTGAAAGAAAAGTTGAAGAACTAAAGCTGACTTATAGAAAAGAAATAAATTATGTTATTCTCGACAGCTACGCCTCCATCTCTGCAGACGTGAGCTCGAAGACTTCCAAACTCAGCTCATTTAACACGCGAAATGATTGAAGTCACACTCTGGAATTCGATAGATTATTTTTGTAAAGACGGAGGTGGTTCACTCTCGGATTTTTTTTTCGCATGCACACAATAGGCCATAATATTAACATTCTCCTTATTGGAAAAGAAAACCATTAAGGAGAAGGGGACAATGCACTTTTATTTGCACGGTAGGCCTCATGAAACTGGGGTATGCCAATTAAGAACCAACTACCAGATACCACCGTTTTAACAATTTGACATCGAAGCGATGCGATCCAATTGCCCGATGTAGTAACAAAAGAGATTAGTTTATCCTTCTATTGATGATCCATCATAATCGCTTCGTAGTAAAGGGAGATTCGTTTTGTCGGCATCGGATTACCTATGAAAAATCTTGTGACAACCTAAGGACGCAAATGTGTTCGGGAATGCAGCCATTTTAATGACTCCGTTTAGGGGAATTCTCCAAGAATTTGGGCAAAATGCTAGCGACCATTCATACGTGCAAAGTTCTTTTTCCTATACAGCAATAGCTAGATTAGACCCTGATCACTATGATGAATAAACGGGCAACTGATGAAATACTGAACTTGAGTACTGCCTTTATCATTGTCATGGGCTCTTTTCATCTGCTTCTGATGTAAAATTGGTTTTGGGTTAAATTTTTGCTGCGATTAACGCAGTGTCGTGCTATCATGCCTTTTGTCTTTAGGGGGTTGTCCATGCTCAAATGATTCCTCCATAATCATGCAGTATTATGCCCTGTAAATTGACAGATAGTCGAGTCAGTTTGTGAAAGCATATAGCTCTTTTCTGCTTTTGTTTTGTTTTGTTCTTGCGGGACTAATAACATGTGCAAAACAGGGATAACACTGGGTCATTTTTAAATGAAGACAAGGCGATCAAAAGAAAATGTTATTTTCCTCATTTAGTATAATATTATATTGTATTATTGACTAAGAAGACTCAACATCTCTTTTCTATGCTATCTTTTCCCTTTTTTCCTTATTCCTTCATCCTTTCTTCCTACTTTATTCTCTGCTTTAGTTTTTTTTTGTCCCACTACTTGAAGACAATCGTTTGGACAGTCATCCTGCCACCCCCCCCCCCTGCCGCGCTCGAAGTAATATGTGCGTATAAATATGAGTTACAAACTTGTCGCACTTGGTGTAGCGTTTTTTTTTTTCTTTATTATTGATATCTACGGAAAATTTAAAGTGACATCGACTTGTACAGAAGTCGAAATAACAACATTATTAAGCCAACATATGCATGGATAAATCCGTTATCTTGCCAAGTCGATATACCAAAAGTTGTATGTCAAAACTCTCGCCGAGTCTACATTCAAAAGGTTTTATGTCAACACGAGATCGCGAAATAAGTTATCTCGCCAAGTCCAAATACTAAAAGCTAACGGAGATCGAGAGGCTATTTCTTTTAACTTCTCTTTTCTATTTCATTTCTTCCCCTATCCAATTCTTTCCTTTCATTTCTTCTCATCTCTCTCTTCCCAATCATTTATTTTCTACCTCTTGAACTCTCTTGCTTCTCTGTCTCTATCTATAACCTTTCTTTCCTCTCTACCTTTCCATTCTCTTTCTCTCATTTCTTCCTTCTCTTTCCCTTCTTTTCCCTCTTTCTCTTCCTTCCCATTTTCCTCTTTATTTTCTTTTGCTTCTATTTCTCTCTCTGTTCCCCTTTGCTATATTTCCCCTTTCCTTTCTTGTCCTTCTCTTTCTTTGCCCAATTCCTGTTTTGTGGGGGAGTGGTGCTTTGGAAATATTTTTGATGGTGTTTGTAATGTGAGAAAATGAAAATTTTCTTAAAGGTATATTACAGTATTAATCAAAATCATACTGGAATTTTTTATGCAAAATATTTCGAACTGTATCTGTTTCAGAGAGATAATACGATTTCCAATTGGTGTATTCCAGCAATACTCATTTTGCAAACTCTGTTATCACACAATATTGTGTTGTAAAGTCAAAGACTGAACCTACAAACTATCACCCAATCTATGAATATGACAGGACCACTCTTTGATAATCCTGTGTACAACTAATAAATAAATAAATATCAAAAGGCAATACATATATCTAATTTAAAATATGATGCTATTATGGGCACTTTATTTACATTTTAAAAAGACATTGCACAACACAACTGAATCATAATCCTAATGAATTTCCTTTAAAGAAATGGGAGGGGTGAATAAAAGATGAATCTTCACTGAGCCAAAATGGTGAGATTTTGAAGAAACATCTCTTTCAAATGATAAAAAAATATGAAGAGACCTTTATTCAGTGCATCTTTACTCTAGAGATACCTTGATATTATTATATGATGTCCATATCTTGATATTTTATAGAGGCATTATTTTAGTTGTATTAAATAAGTTATTGTTCTGGTTTTTATGAATGCTCATTTCGAGCTATGTTTTAGTTAAACAAGTTACTTACCAACATAAAGGGATTTTGCACTTCAAAAAAATTTGTTTATGCTTTGTTCCTACTGCGTATTATTGTTATTAATGAAACATTATATTCTGTCAATTTATTTCTTGTTATGCATGGTGAAAAATAAAACAAACAGTTAATGGATATACATTACACACCATGCTATTCATCAGAAACTCACATAAACACACAGGTATGCCTTATCACTTAGAAGCTCCATGGTAAACTGATTTCAAAATAACAATCCTTGCCAAAATGGAATTTTACTTATTAAAGAGAACCTGCTCTTCTTTGCTATTCAATGGAAAATTACTAACGAGAAGCTAAGTTATTAAATGGAAATTCACTGCAAGAGATATTTCCAAGCAAAGGATATTCAAAAGACTTTACAATTGAATGGAAATTCAAAGACAATTTGATAATGACCATTCTAAGGTATTCACTGGAGAAATTCTGACAGTTCTATTTCCATAAGGAATCTTGAATTAAAACATCTTATTTGTAAATCATTTGTCATCAAATTAATTTGCTGATAATGCAAATAAAAAAATCATGATGGAAATCATGGTTGTTATTGTTTTTTCTAGTAAGTCAAAGAGATTTGTGATGGATTGCAAAAATGAAAGAACAGGGTCCCGTAACACGAAGGTCAGTGATTGATCGTACACTTGATTTTATGACTGATTGTACATTGTAGTCAATGGAATCAATCGTTCTACAATCATTGCTAAGCTTTGTGTTATGGGCCTCTGTTCTTATTAGATCCAGGGGCCCGTTGCAGAAAGATTTGCGATCAAATGCAACTAAAAAAAATCTTACGCAACTAAAAAAATCTTGCGCACTTTGATTTTCAGCCAATAAAGCACCCGTATTCGCAACTTGCGCTCGATATTTTGACTTGCATTCAAAATCAACTCTTTCTGCAACAGGCCTCTAGTGAGCGATGGATATTACAGGAATCTCATGTGGGCCCTGTAACACAGACTGTTGCGGTCGATCATGGGATTAATCCCTATGATTGTCATACACAATAGAAATTAGCCCCATGATCAATCACTCAGCCTTGTGAAACCGGGGCCTGGAATGTTAGAGAAACAACCCAACTCTTAAAAACAAGTCAAGCTAAAAATACACATGATAAACCTTTAACTATACATGATAGGAAGAATAGTAAAATAAAAAAAATGTTTACAAAATGTATTTCACAACATAATTCTACACAATATTACAAAATTTGAAGAAAGAATTTGTATAAAAACTTTCTTGATTGAAATAGGTAAACAAAAATATATCACAATCACATCCATCTGCCTTAATAGTCAAATCTATTAGGACAATAAAAATCTGTTCGGTCAAGAATTCTGCTTAGAAATGTAAATAACATGTTTTGCACATTCCGGTCTGAAATACTGCTTCAAGTTTGGCAATCATTTGACTCATGCGAAGGTAGGCTGATGCAGTGTCTCCTATATATGAAAGTTCCTGAGTTCAATTGGTAGGTTCTACAGGGTTCCCAAAGAAATTTGTAAACAGAATTCCATGTCTTTTCCAGGACTTTTCCATGACTAAATTGATGCTTTCCACGACTTCCCATAATGTCCCGGGAGTTATGTAGAATTTGTGAAGTCACAAAAACGGAAATCATGAACACCAATTATAATAGCAGCATATGGTCAGAGTATGAGAGTTGCGAGACACGACAAATTGGAAAGCTGCCATCGCCTTGAGGGAAATTAAATTGCATGACTTTTCACAAATTTTACAAATTCCCTGACTTTTCCCTGACTTTCCATTACCACAATTTCCAGGATTTTCCATGACCATGGGAACCCTGTTCTAGAACATGATTGTCACATACAAATCAAAATTCATGCATAGCAAAAGAATTCTCTTAAAAAAGTGAAAATATACACATTATACAATTACTTACATAATTTGCATAACAACCGTACAGATTTAGAAATTCACACTGATCGCATAAATTTTAAAAACAAATCACAATGAAACCCATCTAAGATACTTTTCTAGTTAAAAGGAACATGACTTGGCTGAAATATATTTCCTCCACCAAACAAAAGGCTGAATGAAACACTATTCTCCTTTAAACAACTATTTTCTACTTCTTTAGATGACATTTTGTTGTTGACAAAAAATCATTATCTTTTCAGCCTCTCATGTTCTAATTCACCAAGGAAAGCTTAATAAATAAAGACAAGTCAAACAAGCATACCCCCAAAAATAATAAATCACATGTAAAATTGTATCTTTAGAATATTTTCAATTTTTCAATAAGCTGTGATAACTGATATGCACATCAATGCCTCCCACATTTGGATACAGGCCAAAATATATCTGTTTTGTGGAAACAGGGAAAACCTAAGAATATCCTAACTTTCTTATTTTCAAACTGATTTTAATGGTATTTTAAGTGTTATACATGTTTAATTTTTCTCTCTCTATATATATATTTTTCTATCCCTAAATCGATGGACTTGATCTATGAAATTAAAACAACAAAATCATACTCAATTTAACATCAATTTCTGCAGAATCCTTTGGCATTTGTATTTTTTAGGGGAATTGCAATGCGTTTAAAAAATCAATCTACAAACTTTAAATTTTTGTTATTAGCAGAATTGATTGAGTAATGAATACTATTGCAGTCACATATATAATGTAATGTTAAAATTTTGTTCAAAATGTTTTTTTTTTATGGGAAGAGGTCCCTGCATAGAATGTAATTAAACTTGTACCACCTTTTCAGTTTGTTAGTTTCACCTACTGAGCAATCAAAGTAACATACTAAATGTGCCAAAATTCAAGTGATTATCGAACAAGATTGCACACTGAATCATAGATAAAATACCCCACAGAACTCTGATTCAATGACCATGTGAATAGTGCCTCTAAGAATCATGTGCCATCCATGGTAATTAGAATCTTTGTTCACACGACCGATGCTTTACAATTCAAATGTTTTAAGAAGTGATTTTATGTATCAGTGATCTTGGTTTTTGTAGAGAATTCTTGGCTGAGGAGTTTCATCACTTCAGCATGTTTGGCAGCCCCGTGGGTCTTCTTTACAGATGCGTAGTTCTCCTTGACGAATGCAGCAAAGGGGTTGGGTCCCCGTGCCCTGGCAGGGGTGCCGTCTTTTCTCAGTGTGGGCTGCAGTTCCAGGCGGCCATTGCAGTATGCACAGCAGAACCTCTTGGTGTCGACTGACTTTGAGTGCCGACCAATGCTGAAAGAGAGAGTTAAAATATTGAAATGTCAGCGAATATGACTACGGGACAAAGACTTCATGAATACAAAAAAAGTCCAACTACTTCTCCTTTTTTGTCAAACTTCCTGTCATCTACATGTACAAAAATAATGTCAGATATTAGGACAGAACTTCACACATTGCAAAGCCTTCCTATTTGAAGAGCACATTACACATAACCAGCTCATAACACAACTGCAGAATTTAATCTGCCCAGATTATGAGACCACTGCTCTACCAAGTTAGCCATCCCATCTCTGCAAAACCATAATTTAAATTCATACACAACCCCTCCTCACACATACACACCACAGAGTAGAAATTGTGTATAGACCAAATAGCGTAAAGTATCTTTCATCACAATATAGTAAAGGGTCAAGTCCACCACAGAAAAATGCTGACTTGAATCAATAGAGAAAAATCAATCAAACAAGTATAATGCTGACAATTTCATCAAAATCAGATGTGAAATAAGAAAGTTATGAGTTTCGCTTATATTTTATAAGACAGTTCCAAGTGAGATGAAAATGAGACAGTTGATGATGTCCCTCACTCACTATTTCTTTTGTTTTTATCGTTTGAATCATACAATATTTCAATTTGAATATATTTGATAGCAAGGACCAAACTTTAAAACAATGGTAATACTTCATGTTCAGGGACGAATAACACATTGCCTCATATGACAATGAGAAGAATATTAAAAATTATTTATGATTCACATACTAAAATACAAAAAGAAATAGTGAGTGGATAATGTCATCAGTCTCCTCATTTGCATACTGACCAGGATGTGAATAGAACAGTGAAATTAAGTAAAACCTTAAAATGTCATGAATTTATTATTTTACGCCCCAATTTTGATAAAATTTTCAGTGGTATTCTTATTGGATTTTACTCTTTTTATTCAAATTAATGAAATTTCTTATTTTACACCCGATTTTGAAGAAATTGTCAGTATGCTCATTGATTTTTTCTCTTTTTATTCAAATAAACATTTTATTGCAGTGGACTTGTCCTTTAACTCGGTACCAGTATTCTGACTGGTCAAAACACTTAGATACTTACATGTTCCCACACTCAACACATTTGTATTTATACTTGGTGTTGATCTCATAGGTATGACATCTCTTTATGACTGGGATCTCGGGGTGGGCAAGGTTAGCCTTGGCAGCCCTGTTAAGGTATTTAAAAAAATAGAACAATACTTACTAATCTATAATAATGCTTTCTTTTACTATGTAGTATACTAGCCTTCCAACAAATACACTTTTTCATTCCCCTTGTTATTTGTGCAATCATTTATTATTCCACCATGGGCAGCAAGAACTGATAGTGTATTAATTAAGGCTATCAATATTATGCATGTATAATATCTTACATTTGGTATTGATTTTCTTGATAAAACTATTTTTTATCATTTTGCATAATGGACAGGTGTCTTGTGTTTAACATTGAGATTGCGATGGAATATCTTTGAATGTTTACACACAAAAAAAAACATTCTGATGTTTAATTTCATTAACAATTAAAGGAATTCAATTTCTAGTATCCCTTAAATTGATTAAGCTGTGAACATTTGGTTAAACATTTGCAAACAGAAAATAGACATGAAATGGAATAAGGGTACTTCAAAAAAAAAAAGCAGCCATCCAGCCACAACTCATTCAATTCAATTCAAAAATGGTCTTTATTGATAATCAAACATGTCAACAATCATACATGAAAAAACAGCAAGAGCTGGAAAAATCATGCTTACAATTTGGTGTTGGCACATTATTAAATACATAGTGAAAACCATAGTAAAATGCATTAAAAAAGGCTGTACATTTAAAAGTTAATTCAATTTAGATAAAGCATAAAAGGCAATGAATGTAATATGAAAATGGCAGACTTGAAGGAAAGGAGACTGACATTTATTTAAATGACAAAAATAATTGTATGGTGGGGTGGGGATGACCATTTTGCATTGCCTTTCCTAGTCTACACACTCATCTTTTGTTGAGTATGTCAACCAAAATGGCAATGGACTGTTTTTAAATCTCGTTGTTCTTATTGGAAATTGTTGATAGTTGTTTGTACGACGAAGATATATGTTTGCATGTTTTTTTTCGAGGTAGCCATGTCTTACACAAAGGATGAGTTGAAAGTGATTTTGCAAATTTTTTAGTGTCAGTCTTCTCTCCTCAAGTGTTGGTAAATTACATACCTGACATGCATTCGTGTATGTGATACTGATGTAATTACGTCCTAAGATAACTTTACATACTCTCCGTTGTATTCTCATATCTAAAAAATACTGATGTGATACAAATTGATAAAATCTGCATAGGTCTTTATTCTTTATAGCAGCCCTGCATACACATTTATTGGAAAAACGCAACATGAAATAACTTTGTCTCCAACATTAAGCAAAACAAACTCATACTGTGTATGAAAGAGAGGGACTACAATATACAACTTACCAGTACTTCCAGAACTTCCCGTGACCATCGCTAACTCCATGGATCAGCCAGGCTGCGGCATGACATAGCTCATGAACCAATGTATCTCTTAGACGTTCTGAAAAAGTAAGGTCTCTGCCTGGTTAAACTTGTTTAAATAATTTAGGAATGTTGACATTTTTTCAAAAGAAGGATTTCCGTACTTGTAAAATGTTATAAGCAGATATTTCTCTGAGATACTCTCAACAGTTAAGGTAACTGCATATGTCATTGATTTAACACAAATAATTCAAGAAACAAAAACTATTACAAAAATAAGAATTTTGTGAATTTTTTGATAAGGTATATAGTACAGGATGCTATGGGGATTAGGGTAATGGTTAGAGGTTGGTTTTATGTTTGGATTTGGCTTAATGCAAAAAATTCATGTTATCACGTGGCCCTCATCTGACTGACTCTAAAGTGCATAAAAAAAACAGAGATTCGGGGTCGTTTTTTTAACAGACCTAAAGTATACAAATGTGTTGTGAAAATTGTTACTGATATGCATCAGTTATATGTACTGCAATATTTCATTACTAGCATACATGAACAGACTAAGCGTTGTAGGAAAAATAGGTCATGGAATGCTACTTACCAGCTGAGTCACAGACTTTGACAGACAGTTCGATCCTAGCTGTCCTGTCACCAAGCCTCTTCTTGTAGAAGCAGAATCCAGCTGTCTTCCTCATTCTGTTGTTCCATGTGATACTGAAGTCAGAGGGTAGCTGTAGATCAAGAGAGCGATAAATGTATTAGACAATAGCAAAATGTCTTTATAATCATATAAGCTGTTACCGGGGTAATCAAGAGAGTGATAAATGTATCAGACAATATTAGTAAGATATCTTTATAATCAGATGAAAGCTTTAGATCAAGTGAGTGATAGATGTATTACACAATATATCTTTATAATCAGATGAAAGCTGTAGATCAAGTGAGTGATAAATGTATTACACAATAGTAAGATATCTTTATAATCAGATGAAAGCTGTAGATCAAGTGAGTGATAAATGTATTACACAATAGTAAGATATCTTTATAATCAGATGAAAGCTGTAGATCAAGTGAGTGATAAATGTATTACACAATAGTAAGATATCTTTATAATCAGATGAAAGCTGTAGATCAAGTGAGTGATAGATGTATTACACAATAGTAAGATATCTTTATAATCAGATGAAAGCTGTAGATCAAGTGAGTGATAAATGTATTACACAATAGTAAGATATCTTTATAATCAGATGGAAGAAATTGATCAAGAGAGTAATAAATGTATTTATAGTAAGATATCTCTATAATCGTATGGAAGCTGAAGATCAAGAGAGCAATAAATTGGACAATAGTAAGACACCTTTATAATCACGACTATCCTGATCGGGCGCTCAAGAATTCTAGAAACTTCTTCAGACCGAACACCCATTTACTACCCCTAGATGAAAAGTGGCAAATGTAGATTAATGTCTTCCCCAAGGATGCAAGTGCTGCGGTAGGATTTGAACCACGGACATTATGGTTCAAAGTTGGGAGACTTATCCACTGAGCTACAACACCTCTACGAAAAGATGCGGTTGTGTGTGAGGATGTGAGGGGGAGTCATATGACCAATCCTCCCCCCCCCCCAAAAAAAAAAACTTTGCTTCCAATCATGGCCAGCATAGATAAGAAAGTTTGTACACTGAATAGCTCCTTTTCTATTACTGTACCTTGCTTTCAAAGATACTTTCATTGTAGAGCTTGAACAGTTTCTGAGTGAGCTCATCCTTATTCCGTTTGAAGTCACTCACATATCTTGACCTGGTCGACATTCCCTTCCCCGGGGTGGAGAGAGAAGCGAGGAACGACACTGGCGCGGTTCGCTCGGTTGGAGAGGGTGTGTGCGGGTATCGGTTAGTAGGCAGTGTGGTGGGCTGGAGGGGACGGCGCTGCCTGGCTGGGGTTTTCTTCAATGAGGTGGTGGAAGTGACTACTGTCAAGAAGAGCACAAAAAAGAGAATATAAAGAAGATAGATAGTGAACCTTTACCACATCACTGCAAAGGAACAGAAGACCCTGCGTTTCAACATTTTTTAGAGGGGTCATCACTTTTTTGGTTACCGGTAGATCAAGTGATATGCTGTCCAAACACAACAGTAGTGTTCCATGGAGCATCTTGTCCATATTCAACTGACAAATTCTCTCTGAGCCAATCAGATGCACGGCTTTCAGTAGCTTACAACAAAAATCACCCTTTGTTTCACGGCAAGCTCAACAGTTCTGTTCTCAATGTCAACTCTCCATAAGGCCACTACGTAGGGTCAAATGCAACAACTTCCAATCAGATGCAGTGTTATCGCAGCCATGCTTTCTACGATCTATTAAAACTTTTGAAATACAATTTCTTCCCCCCCAGAAATGATATGAATGGAAATACAAAATTTCATCACCCCAGATATGATACGAATGGAAATTCAAAATTATATCACCGCAGAAATGATATGAATGTGTGCATAATAACTTCATGAAAAATAATTTGAAAAGAAATTAATGTGCATTCTTGTAAAAGATTGCCACATATTACTGACCAAAATTGTGAGATTTTCAGAGCCCCTGTAACTAATGACTAAAGATTGTATTTAATTCAAATTTAAATGGCAATGAACATACATACAATGTATCACCTCAATTCTTAAACATGAGAAGTGCACTGTACGTTACTTTGCTGTTACTATTAGGCAATATGTTAAGATAGAAAAGGTACTTTTGTACGCTGTACAACTTCATGGAAGACGGTCTGTGATGAAAAAAAAATACAAAGGAAATCTTCTGCCCCAAATGATATTTCTCACCTTTCGAACTTGGTTTTCTAACAACAGGAGTTTTATTTGGAATCACAAAGACGTCATCATCATCGTCGTCTGAGGAAATGAGTTGGCTAAGTATGCTACCAGAACGACTGCCAACAGTTGGACGCTGATGAATCAAGAATAAAAGAGGACATTGATGTATACAAGGTGCCTACATTTAAACTGGCTGTGTGCGGCCATATTCATTTATCTGTTGATAACTTTAATCTTTATCTCTAGTCATTTGTTGATATTTGACCTCGTCATGCCATGCAACACATATGCAATGTATTCAACTAGTCAAACAAATTGAAGTGGTTGAATACTTTAAAATCATTATGTTGCAATACATTATATATGATGTTAAATAGACAAGAAATAATACTGACTTTAAATCAGATTTTGAAAAATCTGTCTGATTCAAAAGCATATGATTTACTTTTCTATCATAACAAATGGGTACCTTAATTCTGGCTGCTTTGTTCTCACTAGTAAGAGGATTATCAAGATTGTTGATTTTGTGATAAAAGATTTCGTCATCATCATCGTCATCACTCTTGCTCTCCAGGGGAGTGTCATCGATAAAGTCATCATCATCGACCACGTAGACAGCCTCGTCTGAGTCTGATTGTTGCTTTGGACGTTGGGGGGTCTTGACAGCTTTCAGGACTGGAATTTGATTTGATTTGATTTTAAATAAATTTATTTTTTCCACTCTTGTTTCCTTTTACAATTCATAATACATACATGATAAACAAAGAATAATTGAAGTACAGATGAAGTTAAAAAAATTGAACATGTCTACAAAAAGAACAAAGTATTCAATGACTATCAAAGTACAATATTAAAGTCGGAAATGAGGTATCTGCAAAAAACAAAAGTACTAGAATGATTGAATATATCCAAGATTAAGAATATTTCTTGATTCAAATAAGAAATAAACACTATCCCTTGAAATCAAGCTCCTAACTTTTCTTTTCACAATTAATGAAATAAGATACTTTGGAGAGGAGCAATGTATTTACCCAATTAAAGTTAAAAGAGGAAATTTTGCTAAAAGAAGACTTTTCTTTGTATTGTTTAATGTATTGTATTTATGTACATGTATACAAGCACATCCTGTCACAAGCCTTTGCTTTTTAGGGTATACGCCTTCTTTATACATGTACATATTTATATTTTTCATGACAAATTGATTTTTTGTATAAATTTTTGTTTACGAAAAATGTAGAAATTTGTAAAATGGAAAAAAAAAATGTTTATATAAAAATTGAGAAAAAACCCAAACAACATGACTTTGCGACTTTGCATACCATATCCATGTCATTTAATCGACAATGCGTGTCTCTTTGAATAGAGCTGTATGATGATTTCATTTACATCTCTTTCATCTCGTACTCACATGATTCGAAGTCATCATCGCTGCTTGATGTGTCTTTATGTCTGCTCCTAGCAAATGTAAAAAAAAAAAAAAAAGAATTTGAAAATGAGTAACAAAAGGTTTCAAACAACATTTTTTTGGCCATCATAAGATGGAAGGGAGACAAAACATTGGAATCTATCATTGTGAAATATCTGGTAAACCATCATATTACATAAAACTACCACAATAAAAAGGAAACCTAGAACTTAAATGAAGGCTGATTCAGAGTTTAAGTTGAGTTGATTTTGTTTTTAAGAGTATAACATGAGTTACTGGTATTAATAAAGATGAAAAAAACAGTAAATTGTAAATATGACATCATACCTTGCTTTTTGAAAAGATTCTGCATTGGTGTTGAGTGTCTGTCCATCATTCTTCTGTGGCAATGGATCATGGTGTAAATCTTCCTCTTCCTCTTCTTTGCTAGAAGCCCCACTTCCCTCTGCTCCATCTTTTCCAACATCCAGCCTCGTCTCCCCATCTAGGATGCCATCATCACCGTTATCCTCCCCTCCAAGTTTTCCCTCATCTTCTTTATCAAAATCATCATCATCATCGATCCAATCATTGTCCAGTACAACAGGAGCAGATCTTGGATTAGCACAACTTCTCCTCCTGTTCTTCTGGAATGATTTTTTGTTCTCTCTGTGACTCTGTGTCAGTCTTTCAGTCAAACTTGGGATGTTTTCACCAAAAATATCCCCGATATCATCAGCGTTTTTATTGGAATCGTCAATGGAATCATCATCTTGGCTGTCTGAATGCAAAGGAGACAGCTTTGATTCATGTCTCATGGCAGGAGGAGACATGAGCCACCTCATAGGTTGGGGCGACTCTGTGAAGTCTTTGGTTGGAACCTCTGACGCATCATCTTCGGCCTCATCCTTCAACCCTGCAAAAGTTCTGATACCTTCCTCCGTGCTTGCAAGAAGCTTCCTTCCTCTAGATACTGCACGTTCACCTCTCCTCATTGCCCTCTCCGTTGAGGTTTGAGATTCATCCAGCCTTTGTACATCCTCTTTGTTTTCACATTCCCAGCTATCGCTTGAATGTTTATAACTCTTTTGCACACCCATTCCTGATCCTCTCAAAGGCTCATCTGCAGAATCTAGCTCACTATGTAAAGAACACCCCTCCAATTTGAGCTGAGTCTTGTAATCATTAATACCAGGTGGAGAACTAGATGGAGAATCTTTTGTGCTTTTTGGAGACACAAGATGGGTCATATCTCCCAAGACTTCATTGTATTTGTCATTCTTATCCTTATATAATGGGGTGACCTCACTGCTACTTGTGCTAACACTTTCTGCCTGGAGCTCCAACTGAAGGTTTCTAGAGGTTTCATGGTCAGCTTTTGTTGGTGACGTACTTTGGCTTAGGTCATCCTGACCACTTGTGATAGGAGGTGGGTGAGATTGATTGCTATGTTTATCTTGAGTTTTCTTTTTTGAGGTGGTTTGGCTCTTCTTTTTCTTAACCGATGCTCTGTTCCGTTTACTCTTCTTTTTCTTGGTGCTTTGAGAAAGCTGTAATTCAAACAAAAAAATGACTTTATAGCACATCATCATGATTATTCTCACTGATATTTAGGAATATAATTATTGAATACCAATTAAAAAAGGATGACATAAGAATGATGTTCTCATTGTAAACGTGTTCAATACTCTGGATGAACAGTTGAACTAGGGCAGACTTTTTGCCCAAGATTCACTCTCCAACAACACATTAATTGATGGCCTGAATACGGTTCAACATTGACATGAAAACCTGTCACCTCTATTCCACTCATCCAATGTGTAAGGTCATATAGTATCCATTTTACACAACAATATGGTTGACAATGCTTCGGATTATTTTCTCTTGCCATAAAGTCAAATTGGCATTATGAAAATTTTATCTTTTGAACTATCTTTCCTAGCTTTAAAACCTTTGCTGGGCACATAAATTAATCACTGGCACATGTATACATACATGTACAAACCTAAGCAGTAAGCATATTAAAGATAAGAACATAAATACATAAGTGGTACATATATTCTGAAAAGTTATCATTTTTTTATCCCATTTTATAAATCTTCCATACAGCTACATATAGAGGATTATTAGACAGGAATAATCATTGATTCTAACATTTTACTATCATCCCCATTCGTGTTTTGTATAATATAGGCTATCATTATTTAGATGTAGGGTTTTAAAGGCGCAGATATTTTTTTATGTCTTTCAAAGTTGTTTCAAAAAGACAAAATATTAAAACTGATTTAACGTGCATGCCTATGAATGAATATTTAGCCCCGCCCACAAGGTTATCATTGGTTAATAAATGATTGTGCGCATGAAGCATAAGTTATGTCACAATGAAAATGCATTAAGTATTAGTTGCCAGGAGGTGTGGTAAAGGAGCATCAATTTATTGAATGCAAATGCGCTTCATCCAGAACAATATTTCTTTGCATCCCACTCAAGGCCATCCAATATTACCTACATATGTATTCGTATTGGTAAGTGTAGCCAACGTAATTCAGCAGAATAAACATTGTAGGTTTGAATCTTTTGGTGACATCTTTATAATGATAACCACTATCTTTCTCGCCAAAACTGATGTTCGATGTCTAATGGTAGTAGTAAGGGTGACTGATGAGTTCTCCAAGATGTTCAGAAGAAATTATGGAGTTTGATTTTGTATCAATACCTGACCAATGCAAAATGATAATTGGTCTTCCTTCCAATTCCATCCTTCTTTTTCAATAGATTTTTTATTCTCTCCTTTCTTCCTTTTTTAGTTTGAGTTTGATTCATAAATGTTCTTTCAGGGAATCTTTCAGGGAATAATTTTCCAGGGATCGCATCGCAATTTGCTCTACATTTTGAAAGACTGTTTGCATAAAGTCTTTTGTATAGCATATCGTCGTACGCACCACGACCGTCCTCTCTGGAATAGATACAGTGCGCTATCGCGCCTCTCGATTTCACCATAAACCGTCCGCTCTGTTACGATGCCCACTGTAGCGTAAATAATTCACTTCAAGAAAATATAAGGATACGGGATGGAACTTTGGAACCTGAACTACATGTATCAAACGAAGACACCGGTAAATAATTTGCTCTCCTTGTACTTGAAGGCACTTATTGCTGGTTTTAAAAAAGCTTTTCTTTAAATGCGTTTTCTGCAAAACTAACTTTCGCATTGAAGTGCGCAGAGAGGAGGGTTCGTGATGCATGCGACGATATGTTTACATAGGACTGTACATGAGAGCTTTTTTCTTAAAATCTCTTTTCTCAAATTTGTAAAGCAAAATTATTCCCCGTCTTTATTCCTTCCTTTGGGGTCTAGAGATCTACATGTACCTTTCTGTACTTTATTGAGTTTATTCATCATTCTTTTTTTTTTTCCTTCTTTCTTTCATCATTTTTCCAAGTTCTTCTCTTTTCTTCCTTCATTTCATTTGTTTCGTACCTTCCATTTTTCTTTCTTTCAAACTTTCTATCTAATGTTATTTTCTTTCTTTCTTTTGAAGTTTCTTTTCTCCTTTCTTTCCCTCTTCCCAAACTCCTATTCCTTCTTTCTTTCTTTTTCTTTCTTTCTAGTTTCTTTCTCCTTTCTTTCTTCCTTCCTTCCTTTTCTTTCTTTCTTTCTTTCTTTCTAGATTGATATGAAATTTCCATTTTTAATGTGCCCTAATATATTTTTTACTAAATTTTAGCACAGTGTCTGTGCACCGTACCCTTGACCATGTTGACGTGAGCCATGCATTCGGCTCGGGGCCGGGCGCGCCGGCGCAGCACTGTTACCGGTCTGCGATTACCTCAATGATGAAGCGGCTTACCTGTTCAAACACCTCGTCAAGATTTGCATCATGATTAGACTGCCATCCTAGCTTGATGGAAACACGTTCAAAGAGCACATTCAGTTCATCGTCACTTCCAAGACCATCTGCCATTTTTCCCCAAACTGTACAATTATTTGGAGTTGAATAAAAATAAAATGTTTAGAGATGACCGAGACAGCTTGTTGTCATTATTTGTCAGTGATAATTTTTTTTACAGTACCGGTACCGGTACCGTATTTTAAATTTGCCGGTAGGATTTATTGCCGTATTAGGAGAAAACGCTGGACCAGATATAAATCATTATTACAAAATAAAGGTCAACAATATTATATTTTTCATAAAATAAGGATGTAAATTTGAATTATGTTTGAAATATATTTTATTGGATCTATAGAGATATATATATATATTTGCAATTCATAGTATTTACTCATAGAGACACATCTCTTTGTACGGTATACATGTAAATTGGTAGCTCAACGTTCTCTCTGCTGCATAACTTGCTAATTAATGTCGTCTAATTTTGGATTGACTTGCAGCTGAATTTCCTGAAAATGGACCGATTCGAGTGGACAAATGATGCGTTATTACCTCGAGAGACCCTCGTAAAGCAACAACATGGGATTCGTTTGTATGATGGGAACCAGAAGGTATTATTTTTTCTAATACTAACTTCCTAGCATTAAAATTTTAGTGCAAATACGTGCGTATACCCGGGGAACAGTCCCACCCATTCAAAATCAGGAAGTAGATTCAGGAATAGCGTACCGCGGCCGCGCGTACCGCAGCTGCGCAGGGCTCCACACTAACCCATTTTTTCTACTGGTCCAACCTATTCATGTCGAACCAGTAGATACCCAGTTTTTCAAATTTTTACTGAACCGAACTTAAAATGTACTGGTCCCAAAAATAAAGAAAACATTATTAAAAAAAGGTGCAAGTTTATTTTCTAGCCTTTCGTTCCCCCCCCCAAAAAAAATAAAATGAAGGCATAAGCCTATATAAGGGACAAAAAGAAAGCAAGACAGAAAGAAAGAAAGGAAAGAATAAAAGAAAGGAAGGTAGGAAAAAAAGAAAAGGTAAAGAAAGGATAGATAAAGAAGGGACAAAATAAGAAAGAAAGAAAAGAAAAAAGAAATAAAGCAAGCAATACAGAAAGAAAGGACAAATCCAGAAAGTAGTAAGGAAAGAAAGAAGAAGCAATAAAAAGAAAGGAAAAAGGAGAGATGGAAAGAAGGACAAAAGAAAGAAAGAGAGGAAGGAAGGATTGAAAGAAGGAAGAAAGGAATTAAGAAATAAAGGAAAGGTAAAATGGTAGCTAGAAGGAAAGAAATAAATAAAGGAAGGAAAGAAGCAAGGAATAGAAAAAGGAAAAGAATAGATGAAAGGAAGAAAAAAAGAAAGATTGAGAGACAAAGGAAGGAATGAAAGAATAAAGAAGAGAAAGGAAGCAAGCAGTCAAAAAAAGAAAGGAAAGGTAAAAGGATAGATTTAACAAAGGGAATAAAGGAAAGAACAAGACAGATAGAAGAAAGGAGGGAAGGAATGAATGTAAGAAAGAGAAGGCTGAAAGAAGAAAGCAATAAAAAAAACAAGAAAGGGTAAATGAATGATGGATGGATGGAAGAAAGAAACTATGAAAGTAACAAAGAATGAAGGAAAGAAAAGGGTAAAAAGAAAGGAAGAAGAGAAGGGATGAATATAGGATGGATGGACTCAAGAATTAAAGAAAGATAAATATTAAAAAAAAGAAAGAGAGAAAAAAGAAATAGAGAAAATATTTTTTTAAAGGATAGAAAGAATGAAAGGATTAATTAAAGAAGAAAAGGGAAATTAAAAAAGAAAGACAGTAACAAAAACATACTCAAGGCTGGAGGCGATCTGGTTGTTCCCAATTGTGCATCGCGGTCCACCAGCCTCCCCTTTCAAACTTAAACAATCATGCATGAAAAATAGTTTTACTAGTTCCACCGAACAGAATAATCACACTCACAGCATCGACATCGTGAAATTGTAATTTGTTGATATCTAGTCTAAGATTTTCAAATTATTGGTTTGGTCTTGTGATGTGATTAGTGACTCATGAGGCAAGTTATTTTAATAGTGACTTTCGAAAGTTGTTTCAGTCATTGATTTGAATTTGAGTCTTTGTACATTGACATGGTGCAAAATTTGAAAGATGCATTTGTGCCACAATGATTCATCTAATTTTCAAGTAAGACAATGTTTCATTTTTTATATTTAACCCATGAACATTTTTTTTTTAGATTTCTAGGCCTGTTTAACATTTTCAAATACATATTGTCAGACTATAATTTGAAAACAAATATTAGAATTTTAGCTTTCTCCCTCTTCTTTCTTTATTTCTTTCATTCTTTCTTTTTTTTCTTCTTCTTTCCTTCCTTCCTCCCTCCTTTTGTTTTTTCTTCTGTCTTCTTTTCCTTTCATATCTTCCTTCTTCACATTTTTTCCATTACATCTTCCTTCCTTTCTTTAATTCTTTCTTCTACCCTTCCTTCCTGACCTTTTTACCGTCTATCTTTCTTTTCATTTGTTCCCAGTTCTCTCTAAACATTTTTTTTTTCTAATTTCCTTTTTTTTCCCTTTCTTTGTGTCCCATATCTTCTAATCCTTTCCTCCTTTTTTTATATATTTCCTTTCTTTCCTTTTCCTTCCTTCATTCTTTCTTCTTCATTTCCTCCATTTTTCTTTCCTCCCTACATTCCCCCTTCCTCTATTTTTTGTAAAATAATAGAATATAGTGTTAAATATTCAACAAAAAAAATCAAAGATTATGAAAGTTTATATTAGAATTTTAAGGTTTTTTCATTTGTTATGTAATATGAAATGCATGAAATTCAATGTTTTAATAGTTCATAATGACCAAAATATTTTTTTTTCATGAGAGGGTGTGAAATGATTTATTTGTTAAAGGGGAATGAAACCTTTGGAACAAGATAGCTTGTGTGGAAACAGACAAATCAAAGAAACAGATCAACAAATGTTTGGAAAAAATCGGACAAATAATGAGAAAGTTATGAGCATTTGAATATTGCGATCACTAATGCTATGGAGATCCTCAATTGGCAATGCGACAAAGATGTGTGATGTCACTTGTGAACAACTCTCCCCATTACTTGAGTATATATTTCACTTAAATTGCCTCTTTTATCACATCTATCCGTAGATAATGTGTTCTTTCTATAGGAGGGCATGTAATACAGATTTTTTAAGAATACATCATGGATAAAGAGTTTGTATCACCATAAGAAAAAGCAAGAAAGAGACATTTTTAGGATATTTCATAGTCCATCAAAGGGAAAGTTGTTCACACGTGACATCACGAATCCTTGTCGCACTGCCAACGGGAGGATCTCCATAGCAGTAGTGATTGCAATATTCAAATGCTCATATCTTTCTCATTATTTGTCCGATTTTTCTCAAACTTTCTTTGTTCTTGTTCTTTTTCTGTTTCGACACAAGCCTACCGGTACTCGTTCCAAAGGTTTCATTCCCCTTTAATGTACTGAAGATACAATAAAAACAGGTCTGTGAAACAACATTTCATTTATTTATAATTATTATTTTTTATTAATTCATGGAAAGCTGCTTGTCACATTGATTTAAATCTTTGTTGGAATTTCCACAAACCTTTAATATCTTTTATGATTTTTCAGCTATTTTTACAATAAACTTTTTTCAGGGTGAACTTTCCCCCGAAATAATGAGGAGTACAATATATGGAGTTCCACCAAGTTCTAAATGTGAAAGCCCAATATTTCCACAATAGCGCCATATAGTGACTATGGCCTTGGCTATATAACATGTTCAATTAAATTGTACTTAAATTTAAAAAGAAATTAAAATTTGCGACTTCAGGGTCCAGGTTGGTGTTTTTGGTGATAGCTTGAATCAGACCAACATCTCCAACACAGGAGTTTGGTTTACTAAATGTATGTATTCATGTATTCATGTATCCAGTTAATGGCTCCTGGTACCTGTCCGCATGCTTGAGTACCCACCCTACATGTAGATTGCATTGTTCCACTGTGGTGACACTTTGTCTCACACAGTGTCGGTGTTGTGTTGTGGGTGCTCGAGCATGCAGACAGGGTATATATATTTATTTTATTTATACTACATGTATGTGTTATTTTGATGTATTTATAGTTTGTGAAATATTATTTTTTGTTTTAATGCACCTTTTGTTAAGAAGTGTCCGAGGACAATTTTTGTGTTTTTAAACATGACAATAAAATGAATTGAATTGAATTGAATGAAACCAATCACACATTAGGAAAAGCTCAGCATTTGGTGAGATCAGTTCCAGCTAGGTGCGAATCCAGGATTTTCCAAGCAGGGGGGGGGAGTAAAAAGTTCTCCACTGTTAAATGGAGGTGATTTATGTCAGGAATATGTATGACAAGGAAAACAAAAGGTCTTCACTTGCGCATGTATGCCCAACATTTTCTTTAAAAAAAAAACATTAAAGGGGATGCCATAAAGGATGTGTCATCTAGCTACTAGTACTCCCCCCCCCCATCGATCCGTCACTGGTCCCAGCCTCAACCTCACTTTGAATTTAGTGCAGTGGCCAGCAGAAAAATATCCCCTAATCCAACCCATATTAGTTATGAAACGTAAAACACCCATTTTTTTTAGCATGGTCAGTGATCCGTGTTTGAAATAATCAAATAAAACTTCACTTCTAATTAATTTACTAGAAAGTGCTTTGAAAATGAATCCATTGAAGGATGAAGACTTTGATATGTCTGAAAACTTTATTCACATGTTGTGGGGATGGGATAGAGTATACAACTTTGCAAAAAAAGTTTGAATGAAATCTTATATTCCCTTTTCAGACCCAGTTTGACCATGGAATAGCTGTATTGACAACTCACAGGTTGATGTGGAAAGATATGCAAGGCAGGGTGAGTACTATCATTCATTTAGGGTGCATTTTAAAGGTCAAGTCCACCCCAGAAAAAAAATGATTTGAATAAATAGAGAAAAATCAAACTAGCATAATGCTAAAAATTTAATCAAAATGGGATGTAGAATAAGAGAGTTATGACATTTTAAAGTTTCACTTATTTCTCACAAAAGTTATACCCACAATTTAGTGATATACAGATGAGAGAGTTAGTGATGTCCCTCACTCATTATTTCTTTTGTTTTTTATTGTTTGAATTATACAATATTTCATAATTACAGATTTGACAATAAGGACCAACTTGACTAAACCACACAGTATTACACAATGCTAATTCTATATGTTCAGGGGGAATTAATCATTGTTTCACTTGACAATGAGGAGAAAATTAGAACATTTCATATTTCTTATAATAAGATACAAAAGAAATAGTGAGTGGATGATGTCATCAGTCTCCTCATTTGCATACTGACCAAGATGTGCATATAAATTTTTTGTAAAATTAAGCTAACTTTAAAATATCATAACTTTCTTATTTTACATCCAATTTTGATGAAATTTTCAGTGTTATGCTTGTTTGATTTTTCTCTTTTTATTCAAAAAACTTTTTGTTGGGGGTGTACTTGTCCTTTAAGAAAGTTCTTGGCACCATCGTCAGCTACTGGTCATGAATTTCCAGTTGCCATGGTGGCATGGTAACAGTCGGAGGCTAGTGCTTCTCAACCAATCAACAATATTGAGTTAAGTCAATACAATAATAAGTGCATCATCATCGATATGCATCACCCACTCACTATTTCTCTTGTATTTCATTATCATTTTTTTTTCATTATTATTTCAAGCAACGTTGATTCCTCCCTGAACAGCCGATGAAGTTTCCAAATGTTGTTCATGGTATTCTATTGTGATTTGATAAAAAGTGTCATCATTTATTGTCAAATCTGCCAAAAAATAAGATATTGTATGATTCATACAATAAAATACAGTGTGAAATAGTGAGTGAGTGACATTACCCACTTATATCTCTAAGTTGTGCATATACAGTTCCATGAAAAATAATTGCTGATTGGTCGACATCCACTTTATCTACTTTGCTCTTGATGTCATCCCACATGTTCTTATCATAGCTTGTCTATAACACTTCCCCTAATTGCCATTTACCATTTTGTGTATTAGAGACAGTGATTTTCCATTTTTTTTTTTTAAATGATCTAAAAATTGAAATTCTGTTTTGTCACTGAAAATGTACACAGCAAAAACCTGAAATACCATTTTACAAAGGTTAATTTTTAGTGAATTTTTACTTGAAAAGTATATGAACAAAACAGAATTTCCAGGGTTTTTTACCGCTTAAACGGAAAATCACTGTCCTGGAAATTACACTGCAATTTCCAGTGTCATGCCTAATTCGTGTATAATCCACTTGATCTCACACCAGTATATGGATAGATCAACTGTTTGCAATTCAAATTTTTATTGGCAAAAAAAATCATAACTAAATGAAAAGGAATTGGACCAACTGGGCATTAGACTATAAAATGAAAATTCTAATAAAAAGGTATTAGACCAAATGGCAATTAGACCAAATTAATGTATCATGGTAGACCATGTGGGTTTATGTGGTATTAGACCGAAAGGCAAACCAACCACTTGTGGACCCAGTCAAAATTAACTAATTGAAACAAATTGAAAGGGGAGATTTAACCCCCAAAATGAAGCTGCTAATGAAGGATTTTGATAGCAGTAACATTGTATATTTTGTGTTTTCTTGAACAGGGAGTGATCGCCTTTCACCTTTCACTGATCATTTATGTAGAGAAGTTTCCAGATTCTAAGGGCAAAGGGTAGGTACATGTATTTATAAATCATCTCTTTGTGTTTAAGTTTCTTCAGCAGAACAATGGTCATTTTCAAGCACAGTAGTCATATGATGTTCCATACAGTAGTTCCATAAAGTGGTATTTTTATACAACTGTATTACTTTCATTTTTTCTATAATGTTATTATCATTAGTAGTAGCAGTAGTTGTGAAAGGAGTAGTATAAATTTGTTTAGAACATGTAGTAATATATTTTTTATCATTATTGTTGCTATTGTCTTTATTGTCATTGTTACTGTGTTACGAATTATTATTTTGATAAAATAATGCACATGTGTGAGTGGCAGTGGAAGTGCTGCACACTGAAGGATATTGCAATAGTGCAAGAGGCATGAGGCTTGTGAGTCAGTGCTTTTGCTGAAAATTGCAACCACCCAAGTGCCTGCAATAGCCACTCCCTGGGGGGCCACTTACATTGACGAGTGGATACCATGCGCGACCAAAAAAACACGTAAAAAGGATGTCCTTTTCGCGATAGGGCACGTTACGTACGTAACGTGATAAGGGTGTCAAAAACACAAAAATAATGAAAAAAGGGTATCTATTTCGCTAGGAAAATTACGTGTTTAGGGTCAAATTTGCGGGGATGATAAAACAAAATTAAAATGTTTCATAAAGGATGTCCTTTTTTGCCCCAACACTACGTGTTTAGAGTCCTATTTGCGCGAGGTGTAGAAGGTGGGTTCGTACTAAACCAAATAAGGTAAAGCCGACGACCGAAGGACCCGTAACAATAAAACATTCCTGTACTTGTTTAGGGGTCTATTTCAGGGAATATTTGCCAAGAGTATCGTTTTGTTTCCAATACTTGTAAAGGGTAAGGTTTCACACGCCAATACTTGTTTAGGGTGCATTTTCAGAATATGGAAATTACATGTTTAGGGTGCTTTTCGAGACCCCATGGTCGTGCATGGTATCCACTCGTGAATGGAAGTGGCCCCCATGGGTAGCCACTACATCACAGACTTAAACCTCTGCATCATATGTTATAAAATGGGTCAGCAATATGAATATGACAGAAAATTGACTATCGATTCATAACCTCTTTCACAATTCCTGTTCTTTCCTTTCATATGAAATTGAATCATTGCTATTGTAATACTCTTAACGTCAGGGTTCCCGACCCATCTAGGAAAATTACTTTACTTTTTTCCAGTTAGGGAATAATCATAGAATTTGATTTTTAAAAATACCTTAAGTCAGGGAAAAAATCAGGGCATTTTGATCAGCCCAAAAGTCAAAAGCACGGTAGTTGTCAGACTCTGTTATATTCTGTTGCATATCAAAACAGCATCCATTGAATAACTGGTTATGGTGGTACTAATTAGTTTAATATTGTTTTTATACTGAAAATACATGTTCACTGCAACAACTTAGAAAATGTACGAAACTGGGAATGGGTTTAAATAATTATCAGGGAATTTTTAAACTTCATCAGAAAAAAAATCAGGGAATTATGTTTTCTAGAAAAGCTGGGATCCCTGAATGTGGTTAAAAAAACAAATGAATGAAATGTGTATCACAATTAGAACTAATTTGAATTTAGAAGTGTGTTCAGATTTGATTTTTTTTTCATTTGATGATATAATAATAATAATAATATGCATTTATATAGCGCAAAAACTATATCTATATATTCTATTGCGCTGCAAGAGCTTCCTAGGTGCTATACATACTATCGGAATAGATAAGTTTTTAATTTTAACTTGAAATTATGTAAATTTGTTGAATTCCTAATGTTGAGGGGAAGTTTGTTCCATAGTCGTGGGGCTGACATCAGAAATGACCTATCTCCTAGTGTTGCTTTAGTCTTGTGTGGGGGTACTTGTTGTGTGAGTGTATCTATGATATTGGGTAGTAGCGCATCATTTTTTGCTTGCTCTCCAAAAGAGAGCTCTTATTTGATATGGTTAGTGTAAAGGTGGTAAAATACTTAAAACAGACAAAGGAGCGACATTTTTGCTGAGTATTTTCTTTTGTTTTTATTCCTCAGGAGTGTAGTAATTCACCTCCAGCCAGCTACACCCAATAAAAACCCTGGCCCCGTTATGAGCAGTCCAAATACATACGTCAAACTAGGATGCAGAGAGGGAGGAGAAGAACAGGTATTGAGGGGATGATTCATAAAGATTTTCATCAGTGAATTTTACTAGCAGATGTTATAAGTAAATGAATTTATTCAGAAGTGTGGACGAGCAGCTCTGTTAAAGCCAGGGTAATTCCACTCCATTGTCGTTGAGTGCTATTTAACGGACTTGCTACTAAGTAAGTGATAAGTGCTGTACAGTATAAGCTTATCTGGATATCATTATTATTGTCATTATTTGTTTTTGTCCTAGTTTTTCACCTGCTTGACTGAGCAGCTGTCCAGAAAGATGTGGCAGTATGTGCCAGCAGCACAGCAATCCAAACCAACAGCACAGGTAATGTCAGGAACACATGCAGACGAAATAGAAATTGTGTAATGATGATTATCAGATAGTGATAGGATTAATGTGGTATAGAGTACCGAAGTAATGGCGTCACAAAAAACCCTTTTTTTTCATTTCAGCATTTTTGATACCATATTCTGGTAGGGCATGATGAAAAAAAACCCAATCTCAAAATTTGGTGAGAATCAGTCCATAGGGGCCTGTGATATGACCTCATGAATACATAATTAGCCCCAATGAAGTCAATGTATTATTGGCCGTCTGGTTCCTAACTTTTAGAACCCGGCCATTGTTGAGAATGTCAACCAAAAAGGCAATGGACTTTTTTTTTAATCTTCTTGTTCTTATTTGAAATTGTTGATAGTTGTTTTTACAACGACGATATGTGTTTGTATGTGTTTTTCCGAAGTTGCCATGTCTTACACAGAGGATAAATTGAAAGTGATTTTGCAAATTTTATACACAGTGTCAGTCTTATCTCCTCAAGTGTTGGTGAATTATTATTTATGATCATAAAGCAATGTTCAGAGTGAGAAAGGCGAAGAAGCGGAAGAAGGAGGATAAAATTATGTGGAACAGAGATGGATGAGAAGGAGAAAAAGATGAGAAAAATAGTAGAAAGTAAGAAGAATGAATTAAGGAGGATGAAGAGGTAGAAGTTGGAGAGCAAGGAGGAAGAAGGGGAAACAGAGAAATAGAAAGAAAATGGAGGAGTTGCACACTCTTCATTATATCTATTCATCATTAAAAACAATGCATTCTATGAAACACTAGCAAATGAGAGAAGATTTAAGATAATAAATTTAGGACAAGGGATTCCTTCAGACCTAATTTATTCAGTCATTTTCTTCCTTTCTTTGTAGCCTCGCTCCATTCACAAAGGTATTGTGGGAATCGAGAGGAAATTGGAAGAGAAAAGAAAAGCAACAGATACAAATATAACCAAGGTAGGGTATGTATAGGATTTTGTAATTAAGAGAAATCATTAGTAATTTGGATAAATTTATTCATTCACTCATTAATTTATCTATTGATTTATTTTGAAATATATATATTCTTTTCATGAATATGACAACATTATGATTTTATTAATCTAGGGGCCTTCCAGGCAGCCCCACCATTCACTGGGAAAAGCTCTCGCAGTGACGTTTTCCACAAAGTCTCTCATGTTTTTGAAGACCAAATTTGCATCTCCCATGTACGCATTTTTTATGCATGGCACACCTAAAATAGGTCAATTTGTCATTTTATGTACAATTCCAATACAATTTGGTGTTTCCTCCAAATATCATAAATGTTTGATTGTTTTTGCATTCACTGATTCAAATGACTTGATTTTATGTTGTTTATGAATGAATAAGTGTCACTGACAAAATTTTATGGAAATAACATTGAAAATAAAAGTTCAAAAGAACAATGAAGTACATGAGAAATTACAAAAAACGCTACGCCAGTAAAACACAAGAAATTGATGTCATGCAGGCCACTCACTATTTCTTTTGAATTGTATTATTTGTGTGAGTATGATTTAAATATTCTAGAAAAGCTCAGCTGTAAATAATCACATTCCTGTACCAGTTGTTAATAGGGCATTTTAGCAATCAACTTCGCAGATGTTTCCTATCATGCAGGGAATCTTTTGTCACAAACCCTTGATGACAAAGAATAATGACCTCTCATCTGTCCATTATAATTTGACAGGCATTTTCAATAGATTTTAAATGTTGCAGAAAGTGTCTGCGATGTAGATGCTAAAACACATCATTGTTTTGAGCAATGAAACATAATTTCACACAAATTGTTCTCAAACCCTAATGGTAATACTCTAGTTGTAATAATTCTTTGCTTTGCAGGCATTTGAAGATTTGGACAAGCTTATGACTAAGGTGAGTATTAGAACTTGTTCACATTCATTGTAAATTTGTTTTATTTTTATTTTTAAATTCTATGGCTATATGCACCTTTACCATGATAAAATATTATTTGGATATTGCATTTTACTATATTGACAATGAGCTCATTAGACCCTTTCGAAAAAATGAATAAGTAACTTAATAAGTGCTAAATATATTTATGAATTTTTTTAAATAAATTAATAATCAACCTATTAAATAAATATAAGTGCCAATAATAATAATTTCTTTTTAGTCATGTTTTAGACCAGCACATCTGATATGACTGGCCAAAAAATAAGTCTGAATTTATCCTCTGCAAGGGGGTGTCCAAATCCACTTCACAACTACAGCAGTCGCCCTTATCCCTTCGTCCATGTTGCATGATACACTCCACCCCCCCCCCCCATCTTCAACCTTACCACAAACACAATGAATTGAATTTTTCTCTTTTCTCTTTAGGCAAAAGAAATGGTAGACTTGACTAAGACAATAGCTAACAAGATCAAGGAGAAACAAGGAGATATCACTGAAGATGAGGTAATGTCTCAACCCATTGGCATGTATTCTGAAGTCAGGTTTAACTTAACCCTAATTCTCCCCTCGACAATTTCCGCGATATATCTGCTGGGCGAAATTTTTTGACCTCGCCGCTCACTGACTTTTTACTTTCAAGTCTTGGGCAAATTTTGAGACCAAATTTGTGATGCCCGGGTACGCGGTTACAACATTACACAACATTATGTAAGTGCATGTCAGACCCAAAATTGCTCATAAATGTGATTTCATGTACAAATCCAATGCAAATTGTGTATTTAGCCAAAATTCATTAATGTTTCATTATTTATACTTTTACGGATTAAACTTAATTAATTTTGCCTTGTTTATGATCAGAATTAAGTCTGGAACGATTTCCATTGAAAAAACAATAAAAACAAAGAAATGCATAAAACAATGAAATACATAAGAAATTTATTTCCAAACCGAAGTTTTTTTAAATTGCGATTGTTAAGAATGCTACAAAGAATATTTTTACCAAAAATTAACATTCTAGGAGCTTTATTTAGTGAATTAGATCAAAAAGTATGATTTATGCATAAATTGGCATAATTAATTCATATAAAATAAAATCTTATTTTTTGGGAAAATTTTACCATACAGCCTTGTAGGTTACATCTCACACTACCGCGTGCAAATTTTTGCGTCGCTTGCGCGATCGGCAGCCGAGATCTTAAGGGGGGCCATAATGCCCCCCCCCTATAAACTCTGCTAAAATTATGGGAAGCCAAAAGTGTCAAAATTTTTATTAAGTTGTATGTTTCTTATATTTACTGTGCTCTTTCCTGATTCTTCAATGGTGAAGACAATCATATATTCATACTTCCTAGACAATTATGATTGATTTGAGAGCCAAATGAGCTGAAATATGATATATCTACTGTAGTGATTTATGTAACAATTGGCTATCCATACTTAAACCACAACTTTAATTAAACCTGAGTTTAAGTTAAACTCGACTTCAGAATACGAGCCAAATGGCGCAACAACAAAAATTCAAAGGCAACGCATGATATACTGTGTGAGTCAACAAAAAAATATTGACACCTCACAATTCCCCAATTTAAAGAAAAAATATGTCATCAAAACATAATTTTTATATATGGCCTGAAAGAGAATGTTCTCCCAAATAATTTGATACCATATTTATGTGGTATGTATTAACACTTAGATGACCAGGAGGTATTTTTGGCAGTGATGTAAATTTAGATTTGTGCCAAATTAAGCCATGACTACAATCTAGATGCCAATGATTTAATAATCCCACATGAGGTAGTAATCATATTTGCTAATCTCTTTTCAATGGAATTAACTTGATAATTGATGCTTAAATGTGTTTATCAAAAAATTGTAATGTAAATTACTGCAAAGGTGTTTTGAAATGGATTATTTTCATACAAAGCTTGCAGGATTATGACATTAGCATCTGGATTCATTCTTTGCAGTCATGCCTTAACAAAATTTGCATCTCTGCAAAAAATATCTCCTGGTTATCCAACCGTTAACAAATACCAAATAAAAATGGTATTTAATTATTTGGGAGAACTTACTATTTCAGGTCATATATAATAATTATGTGCTCATGACACATTTTTTCTTTAAATTGGGGAATTTGTGAGGTGTCAAGTTTTTTTATTCACATGGTATAAAATGTTTATTTCAAAATACATTTCATATGAAGTGTGAATTACATTTGCTGTTCACCCCATACTTCCAGCAGCCTTAAAGAAATTTCAATATTCCTTAGAATTTGTAGAAATCATTACTTTACATATTATGTTTTAGTTGTATTCTTGTGCACATTTCTAACTATGTTTATTGTAATTTACTTTAATCAGAGCCTAACAACATCACTATGATAGTAGTCAAGAGCAAGTACAAGTACAGTATATCAATGAACTCTATATCATGCATTATAACCATTATTTTTCTTCTTCTCCTCCCTTTCTTCTGAAAGACTGTGAAGTTCAAGTCCTACCTTCTCAGCCTTGGTATAGCCAACCCAGTCACAAGAGAAACCTATGGCTCAGGTCTCAAGTATCATGAAGAATTAGCCAAACAACTTGCAGAGGTCTTGATATCACCCGTAGAGGTTAGTAAGAAGCACAGGCCTTTCTTCATTTCTCATCTTACATGATTATTATTTTTGTTCACAGTCATTACAAATTGGTTCCACAAAATTCCAGGTGGAATACTTGTGTTTTTACAGATACTATGTATGTATTTAATGTCATTCTTCTTCTTTTTTTTTGCACAAAAATGATGTAAAAAAACACCCTTCCAAATGTGTTTTTATAGGAGATCGTTTGTGCTTTTAATCTAACAATTATTTGTGTGACATTTACAATTCTTAACCAAAAATATCTTGTGAATAAAATTGATGACCTGCCAAACAAAGACTTGCAGCATATATGTATATGTTCTTTTGATATTTTCTATTACAATGTAATTATTTTCAAATAATTGGTGTATGATATGTCTTATAATTCCTTGACAGGATAATGGAGGAATGATGGCCATCACAGATGTGTATTGTAGAATAAACAGAGCTAGAGGAATGGAGGTAAGAATACACGTTTATCTACTCTCTCTTGAAGTGTTTTTTTATTTACATTCTTAACAGTCATCACGGAGGAGATCACTATTTTGTGGGGCCGCATACACCTACCCATACAAACTCCCACCCCCCCCCCCCTGCTTTCCTTTACAAAAATTGTCAGAAGGAGAATGCAAATTCGAAAATGATGTGAGTGTCTTTCCAATGTAATATCGGTAGATTTCTTGATGAAGATATAACTTGACCAAATTCTATTTGTAATAAGTTTGTGGCCATTAATTTTTTTTTTTCAGGATTTGTAATGATTTTGATGTACATGCGGAGCATTTTCAATTTTTCATTAATATTCATAGGCATCACATGCATGCACAATAACAATGAAAGTACAGGTCAACGTAATCTTGTCTTTACAAGTACATTTTTTTTTCATCAGATTTTTTTCCATTTCATTTAATATCATTTTTTACTTATTGTATGTTTGAACATGATACTGTTTCATTTTAGAAATCAATAATGCCTATTACTTTGTCATTTGTCCAAAGAATTGAGAAATGTGCATATATTCTTGTATATTTTTCAGGCATTTCTTATAAAGTCTGAACAGAGGAAAGCCCAAATTATTTTATGTTATCTCCAGCACACAACGCACAGAGTATACTGTATATATCAAAAGTTCAAGATATCCTATTACTGAACCTCTTCATTCAGGTCTAAGCTGTAATTGAAAAAATGAGTTTAGGCTTTGAGATTAGAAGGCAGTGTTTCTACAAAGGCTTGTACATGGTCGTTGAGAATGTTCATCTGCATGACTGTATATTAGAGATAAAATTTCATATTCACTCAATCGAAAAAGAATCGTGCAGATACCTCCTCGCCTTCTTCAGATGGTGATTGCTGTGGTCATAGATGAAAGTTAAAATGGCTCTCTTCCTATGTCATGGAATTATTTATTCTTTTTCTTTTCAATTTCTAAAGCTGCTTTCTCCTGATGACTTGATAGATGCATGCCAACAGTTTGAAAGGCTTCGACTTCCATTGAGGTATGTACTAACCCCCCCCCCAAAAAAAAAAAAAAAAAAGCACACATACTCGGCTTTGACACAACATACTAAACTACAATTTCATTGAATTTATTTAGGAGGGTTGGAAAGTTATTAAGTAATTGCTTGATTACTTAGGAGGGTTGGAAAATCAATAAGCATCTTACCTCGGGATATTTGGGCCAGATTGAGATTTGAACTATTAACCTTGTGATATTGCAGTCACATGACTTTATAGACATTAAACCAATTTTTTTTGTTCACGCAAAATGAGTTTTGTATTCATTTATATCATGAAATTTACTTGTAAGTTTCACCATATAGACTCATTTTCTTAGACCTGGGTTCAAACTTAGCTATCATATTCATATGAAGTGTAAATATAGATAACCAATTGTTACACACTGTTAACTTGATCGCCTTATCTAGCAAGAAAAATAATAGATAATAGAACTTTCTATAAAGTATGATAGCAGCCTTCACCATGAAAGACTTATGAGCCAAACTTACACATTAATTATGCAATAACAAAATTGACTTTTTTTTTCATCACAAACTTTACCAAGGCTTTATTGAAATCAAAATTTAGAACACATTGATTATATTCTTATGCTTCAACACTTTTAAAGGTTTGAGGAAAATCCATTTAAGATTAAGAATGTTATTAGCATTTCAAGTTTAGGGTTTTTGTATGTTACAAACAAGCAGCTGCCCCATATGCATAAATTTCATTTCTTAATGGTTTGTGATGACCTATTTCTTATTTTTGTTTTAGGAATGGGTGCAAAATAATTTGTGTACATTGATATACTGAAGGTATATTAAAAACCATTTTCAATTTTCTGAGAAAATGACATTTCATTGATTTTTTACCATACGATATGTAGGAAAGCTAGTCGCATATGACATCACAAATCAAATAATTACAATTCTAGTAACTTTTTTTATTCTTTGATGGATTTTCCTAAGAACTTTGCCAATATTTTTTATTATTTTTTCTGCTTTTTTTTACAATGAACTTGATTTATGATACAGGTTACGAAGGTTTACAAGTGGAGTCTTAGTCCTTGAATCCGTGTCAAAGGGTGAAGAGGCTGCGATTGATCAAACAGCTGAATTGGTAAGACCTCGTGTTATTGAGATTTCCTTATGTCCATCTATCTTAATGGGATCAGTGATGTTTCATTACGATCTAGTTAAATGGTAGTGATAATAATGTACCACATTTATTTCAGATTCAGTTTTATTTCCAACAGAATTGACATAAATATTGATACACATCATTTTCATACATTCATAGCAAATATTTACAATACAAATCATTGTCATTGTAATCATTTTCAACAACATCAATGATAATTAACATAAAGATATGTACAAAATATGTGCATTTTGTAGACAAATTATAATATATAATTTAAAGAGAAAAAAAAAGGTATCTGTGGAAATGGGAGATTCACTCAAAAGCATAGCTTGTATAATGTGAACCTCCCTAAAGGAAGAGAAAAGAGGAGAGAGAGAGAGAGATGTAATGGTTGTTTTTTGCCTATGGAGACTTACTGAATAGATTAAAAAGAACAAGATAACACACGGAACAGGACAAAACTAAAAAGAAAAAAGAATTTAAAAAAACAGGACGACAAAAGGAGAAATAAACATAAATAGGAAAAGGACGAATTGCGACCGAAAATAGAGATTAAAACAAAATGATAGACTTATACAAATAACTTGATGTCTGAGAGGAGATGATAACCAGCAGGAATTTGTAATGAAGACCTCGGTAGGATTTAAGTAAGAAGTTTTTCAGTTTTCTTTTAAAAGAATGTATGGAAGGGCTGTTGTTCATGTCGGTCCATCGAACATAAATGTACTCTTTGCCAATAAAGTTCTAAAACGAGGTAAATGAATTTCGTTAGATTTCGTTCTCAATACAAATGTTTGTAAGCACTGAAAATATTATTACCCAGCTCTACTAAAACATAGATACAAAAATAAAGGACATGCACATTCAAGGAATTAAAGAAATGTAAATATGCATCATTTGTTTTATGCAACAACAATGCTAGATCATGTTATTTGATAAAATACAGGACATGAGGAAATGTCCCCTCACCGTTTTTCTGTAATGTTGATTACAAAATGAGAACATTAACAACAGGCTCACAGATCATGCACACACATACATTTGATACACACAAGTCCAAAGAGAAAAGGAATGAGAGAGAGAGAGAGATAGATAAAGAGGAAAAACATGGGATAGGCTCATCACACATGATTGCAAAGCTGATCATTTTATTAGGATCTTGGAGTGAGATGTATAATAATGGTATAGTTATAGCTGTTATTATTACAATTGTAAAAATTCACACCTTTTTACTATTTCTGGTTCATAGCTTACAGAGAAGGCATCTTTAAGTGCTGATGAGCTTGCCCAGATTGCTGGAGTCTCTGTAATGTTAGCCAAAGGAAGGTAAGAATTCGAAGAGCTACTCAATGATTTGTAGAATACCCGGCCCAAACCCTGGTTGATATACCTAGGAGTTCATATATGTGGCGCATTGTGGCCCAGTGCATTAGACTCCAGGCTCTGAAACAGAGGGTTGTGGGTTCAAATCCCAACCATGGTGTAAATTCCCTTCAGCAAGAAATTGACCCACAGTCAGGGGAAAAAAATAACACAGGGTCTCTAGGCAATTTTGCCCTTAAAATTGTTCAAACGAGCCCTGGTGGGTGTGTCATAAAGCTGTTTGTAAGATATGAATGACTTTACGCACGACTGGTTACCCTTTCTCATGCCAATTGATATTCATATGTAATTGAGTTAGGACTTAAAGATAAATTCCTGTTTTGGTAACGATCTCAAAATGACTTTTTACAGAATCTAATATAATGACCACCCAAGTGTCTGTTTGTATGAATAAAAAATATGTGCCAAAGGATTCTGGAAGAAATTGTGTAATTGCTGAGAAATCAGCAAAATAAGCGCGGATTCGGTCACTTCCGTCGGGTCTTTATTCCAGCAATAATAATACACTGTCCCACGTGTGCCTATCTGTGTTGGTGATCTTTAGTGTGAACATTTTTCAGCGTAGATTTCAAGATTTCACAAAGTTCAGTTTATGTAACTGTACCAAATCTAGATCCTCGATGATATACTGACATTTAAGCCTGGTTTTACAAACTTTCTCATGAAATCAGTGTTTACTGCAACTACTGGCATTTCTCTTTAAGATCATGTTCCAGTCGTGCGTAAAGTTGTGCGTAACTTTACGAACAGCTACGCACAACTTTACGAACAGCTCTATGAAACACCCACCTGGAAGATCCTCGTTCATTGCAGTGTTAAAGCTTATTCAATGTTGCAGAGTAAGTTGTGAAATGGAAAAGATGTGCTGCACTCAACCCACGTGAGGCAAATGCGCTATACAAATACCTTATACTGTTGTGAAGTAGCTAATAGTCATAGATGCAATAGTTACGAGATTTCGCGTGAGGTTGAATTAAGATGTTCTTGTAGAGTGTCTCTTTTTCACTCAGTCCAATATACCATGGCGTGAATAGGAATATTTGCTACTTGTGTTATACAACACCTCACAATGTGGTAAAGATGTGAGTGTTGCGAACAGTAATCAAGCAATCGGAAGATACCATCTTTATTATCAAAGCATTTTTTTCAGAAAATAGTATGTCCAGTTTATTTTCAAGAAGCTGATTTGAAGGGTATTATGGAACTTTTAGTTTTCCATGCATTCAGTTTGTTAATACAAGGCAAATTATGAATGTGTTATATTTCAAACCAATAAATTGTTTATGTTTTGATGTACCTCCAGTCACCGTTGATGAATTACAAAATCAAGGCAATTCCTCATACATCTTGTTTTTACCAATCTAGAATCATTGCAACCCAAATCATTATGGAAGTTTGTTTAACTCTACAAAGTCAGCGGCCTTTTCCAGCATCTGTATGTTATCTATAACAAGTACATATAAAACCTTATTAACAATCAGATTTGATCAGATGTATACAAAGTGCTGCTTTTAATCTTTTTATATGAATAAAGTTGTCATGGTAACATGGTTTTTGTTTACTTCTAACAGGTTACTGGCTGCCGAGGAAGTAGGGAAGGCATGCCGTGATGAATCCGTGGAGGGACTTCGATTCTATCCTAATCTATTCCTCAACCCCCCATCGAGATAATGGAATACCCCACCCTTCTGTATCTATTTACCTGTACTATAGATATATATTTATTTTATATTGTTTTTTAATCAAAATAATGTTATATGTAATGATGATAATAATAGGCATTTGTTATAGCACCATCTATCTAGAAGTTATCTATTTCGAGGTGCATTGTTATTATTATTCTTACCCCTGCTCTAGCTCTTTAGCTATGTATGCCAGTTGGTGCAACAGCAAGCATATAAGAAAAAATGTCAGATTATACCACGACAGTGATAATATGCAGTAATTGTAGTGCCCATTTATCTATTCAGAATAATTCAAAGGTGCAGACTTCTAAAAAAAAAGTTCAAACGGAAGTGTAGAGCTTTAGCAAAGTTTTGAAGAGTTCAAATTGTCAGTTATGAAAAAAATTGAAAAATTATCGATGTGATTGGTCAATGTCTTTAGAAAAAAAAATTTGCTACCATCATATAAAAATGATATCGAAGTTTGAGATTATGAGGTGTATTATCAAATAGTAAAAAACCTTTCCCATTACGTTTAAAGGATATCATCCTGTTTCAGCTCCCTTTTCTTTGTAATGGCTTTTTCGAATTGTTTAGCTGATACATGTGTCATTATCATACAGAACATAATGGAAGCTATGTCCTGAGAAAAATATTGTAATAGCCCCCTCTAGTGGTGAGATGTCAGAAGAGCTTCAGGAGATCTTAGGATATTATACCATGGCTAGGGTTTGAACCCATGACCCTCTAATCCACTTAGCCAAAATCATACCTAAAGAGTTAAAAGATCTGTACATTCTCGAGCTTGTCAACCAAGGGACCTTTATGGCTTTCAAACCTATCCAAGGGACATTGCAATCAAGTGATAATGCTGGGTTAGATGTACAAATATTATTGAATAACAACATATTTGCATAATGTAAAACTCTAAAGAGGGATTATATGGTCACTAGATTGTGTTTTCAAAGCTGCATACATGCAGAGTAAAACTTATATCACTCAAGAAACTCCATTACCTTGAGCGGGACCTTGCGTAGATATTCCTGTTTGTATTAGCACGTGGACTGTATTTTTGTATTCTGTATTTCATATTGACTCTGTAAAGGGACGACCTTGTTCCGGTAAGTAATGGGTTAGTTGAATCTGGGCGAAAAAAATACTTTGCATATCAACAATTTATATTTGTCACATGGGGTCGTTGAAGAAGAGCATTGATAATTCATTTAATCATGCAAATAGTGATGGGGTTGAATTGCTATCCTGTAAAACATTCTCCCTTGCATGCAAATGTCATCTGTATATAAATCCAACTATTAATTATGAATAAAATTTGTAAAGAAATTTGCCAACTTGAGATGTACTTTGCACATTTTTTCTTTCTTTCTCTGTACTTTTGCATTTTCCTTGGTCTAGCTTGAATACATTAAACATATTGAAATTAATATGTTTTAAACATTACAATACAGAAAGAAAAAGCTGAAAGTTAGATTTATTAAACAACATTAATCTAACAATGTTAGATTTTTTAACAACATGGATAAAGCTAAATATTGCTTTATTTAACAACATTGATAAAGCTGATTTTTTTTTTTACAAAATCAAGAATTGTAATGTGAAATTTCTTTCTTCTTAGCATTGAAAAGAATATACATGTAAAAGTGAGGAATTAAATTTTATTTTGAACGTTAGAGGTTTCTCATTATAAAGGATGAGCTTTCAGACTGCTTTGGCAAATACAGCAGACTTATGAATGTATTAACCCTAAAAAGACTGGGTTATTTCAACGCCAAAGATGACCAGGGGGAGGTTGAAGCCCCCCCCCTTATGATCTCGGCCGTCGATTGTGTGATCGCTGCCTGAAATCAAAAGTTTGCTCTAATTAACTAAACAATGCCCCTAAAATGCTAATTTTGGGTTCACAGACTCTTTATTGGAATCTGATCAAATGTACTAAAAAAAATCAACATCACATTTTTTTCTTATGTCTTTTATCATTTTCTAAATTTCTTATGTATTTCTTTGTTTTTTTTCTCTTTTCATTGGAAATTGTCTGGGACTTTCTTTTGACCATAAACAAGATGAATTTAATTGATTTCAATCAAAAGGAAAAATAATTTTCATTCATTTATGAATTTTGACTAAAAAGACTATTCGCATTGGATTTTTACACGAATTCACGTTTTTGAGCAATCTTGGGTCTGCATGCACTTTTGAAATGTTGAATATTTTCGGAACGGCATACCTGGGGGTCGTAATTTTGGTCTCAAAAGTTGCAAGAGACTTGATTCAAATAAAAAAAAAAAATCCAACAAGGATAACACCAAAAATTTCATCAAAATCAGATGTAAAATAAGAAAATTATGACATTTAAAGTTTCGCTTAATTTCACAAAACAGTTATATTCACATCATTGTCGGTATGCAAATGAGGATACTGATGACATCACTATTTGTTTTGTGTTTTATTATGTGAAATATAAAATATTCAAATTTTCTCCCTGTTGTGTGAAACAACTATTAATTCCTCCCTCAACATGTGCAATTGGCATTGTTTAATACTACATGGTTCAATCAAGTTGGTCCTTATTGTCAAAACTGTAAAAAATGAAATATCGTATAATTCAAAGAATAAAAAAAAAGAAATAGTGAGTGAGGGACATCGACTGTCTCATTTGCATGTCACTGAGTTGTGCATATCACTGTTTTTTGAAAAATAAGCGAAACTTTAAAATGTTATAACTTTCATATTTTATATCCGATTTTGGTAAAAAGTCAGCGAGCGTCGCGGTAAAAAAAAATTGCGCGGCTTATTTATCACAAAAATTTGAAGGGGGCTGAATCAGCCCCCCCACCCCCCCCCCCCCCCCCGTCTTCTTAATAGACCAGTTCGTAGTTACTTCATGGGCAATTTTGGTCAAATGACCTTTCATTTCTTTCATCATGATAGGCAGATTTCAAAGCAAGATATTATGTAAGCTTGCCTTACATAGCAGGATGAAGAAATTTAATAGACCAGGTGACTAGAAAAGCATGTAAATGAAAACGACAATTCAAAAGAATATATGAATAATCAAGACATCAAAGTTGGTGCTTATCTCATTAGATTTTTGAAGAATAATAATGTCACTGAAGCTTGAAGGAATAATGTTATTGATACATGGCGCTGAAAATTATTCACAAATTGGCTCTCTCATTACGTGAATCCTGTGTTTAAAAAATACCCCACCAGCTTATAACACAGGAACTCCATTGCCTTGCGTGTTGTGTCAATGGGAGCTCAGGTGGGGTATTTGAAACCCCAATTTCAGATTTTGGGAGAGCTCTCGTTTAAACTGGGTGGGGTTCATCTGACTGCTGATAATGCCTTGTGTGTTAGTCAATGGGATCTCAAGTGGGGTATTGACACCCCAATTTCAGTTTTTTGGGAAAGTTGCATTTCTCGCGTTTAAACTGGGGTGGGGTCGATTTAGTGACTGCTGCTGCTGCTGATGATTAAGAGCTGATAACCCGATGCCTGCCACCACAACAGGCTGATGAACAGCATGGAGTGGGATTGCAGCTGTCCTTGTTACGTAATAGTATAAACAAACTCTTCAGAGCTTCCTGGCTGACATTAATCTTGAAAGAATGAATTTGTATTCTATTTGTTTTAGGACATTAGCATATCTAAAAACAATTCGGAATTTAGATGACGATCGACATGAAATTTTGAACGATGCAAAATGACCCACAATTGCCAAAATAACAATAAGTTTTAAAAAATCACCCTCTCTCTCTTGCTCTCTCTCTCTCTGCCAGGCCTTATGAAGGTCACTTCTCCTTGGGGGAAGGTGGATTATCTCTGGGAGAGTGCGTGGTTGTTGACTTAAGGATAACCATTCCTTGTTGATAACCATTCCTTGTTGATATCAGGGGATGGGGGGGGGGCGAGTGAAAGTAGCTTGGAATTTGAAATTGGGGTGTCAGATGAGATCCATTTTTAAACACAAATTTTCGTAATGTATAGAAATATCGACACATATTTCTCAACTTTTCTATAAATATGTTAAAATAATATTTTTTCAACTTCCTAGGCTCTCCACACGGCTCTATCCCCTTTAAAACGAGCGCTAGACTTCATTTTGTTTTTATTCGGTCAATCAGGCAGAGCGTATGAGTTGTAATCAGAACTGTGCATCACCCCGTCAAAAAGTTGATTTGAATAAAAAAAAAAATGATCACTGTCCGATGTAAAATAAAATAAGAACGTTATGATATTTTAAAGTTTTGCTTGATAACACAAACAGTTTTATGCACATCATAGGTGATATGCAGAGAATTATTATTAGTAAATGAGCAGGAAAAGCTCCAAAGTTATCGGGGACACCCCCCCCCCCCCTCCTCCCCTTAACCCTACCCTAAACAAAATATTACTGTTAAAAGGAACAGGGTTTTCTTATCAAATAGGGAATACTGAGTTTTTTTTAGAAAGCAATTTGTCATATATGCTGGACTATATGATATAATGAAGGAGAGTTAAGTACGTGGAAAAATGGGAATGATCAAGAAAAGGAAATAAAATAACTTTCATGACAGATATAGGAAATCAAGACATCGCAAGCTTCCAGGTGCTGTACAAATAAATGATCCGTAAATAATGAAATGTAAACGCGGAAGGGAACTACCTTGTATGCCTAACCACGATCCAAGTTGAACTTCGGTTCGCTTTTCTGTTATTGTAACTATATAGGCTTATTATTATCATCATTGTTAGTAATATTACTTTGACTTGTGTATTGCTATGGACATTGTCGTCATAGTCATCATCACCATCATCATCATAATCATCTTCATCATCACTGGCATCATCATCCCCATCACGGGCCCCATCATCATCATCACCATCAGCAGTAGCATATCATAATCTTCATCTTTACTTCTCTTTTATTTCTACATTTTAGTTGTGTTATCTTTCCGAGTCTTCACTCGCCCTTTTTCTCTCTGTCTGTCTGTTTCTACCTAATTTTTTGCTATGGCTCTGTCATTCTGTCTCTATAGTTGTGTATCTCTCCCTCTTCCTCACTTTCTCTCTTCATCTTCACTATCACTCACTAGACTGCCCCCCCCCCCCGACGAGTCACAACCCATGCAACCCTGACGAGTCACAACTGATCCCTGATGAGCCACCAGTGCCCCCCCCCCCCCCTCCGTTCGAAGTTGAAGACCCTTTTTTTCTGATGCGAAATGTCCTTTATATCCTGTTGAGGACCTCTTTTTTGGGGGGGGGGGTTACGAAATCGTTTATGTTGGGTTGAAGACCTTTTTTTTTTGCTTGTCAAATTGATTGGCGGACGATTTTGCCCCCCCCCCCCCCCGTGGAAAATCCTAGGTACGCTACTGCTATCGCTCAATGGTCGCATTCTCTGCAGTCTCTATTTTTGCCTCTATACCCCGTCTCTATCCCTATAATAATAATGACATTTGTAGGGCGCTTTATACTGGTGTTTCAAAGCGCACAGGTTGGCAGATTATAATAATATACAGTCAATCAATAATGTTTCTTTATACCGCATCTATACTGGAAGAGTACTGTACGTCTCTATCTCTTTCCCTCTGCATTTCTAGTTCTTTTCTCCTTTGTATTCATTATGTCTCTGTCTGTATTTCTTTCTCTATCTCACGATCAGTACCTCCGCAATTTAAAGTCTGTTAGTGGTCTCTCTCCACCACCACCATGTCTGTAATACAACATGTATAAAATCAACAGATCTCTACATATGTCTTTATCTCCCCCCCCCCCCCCCCCTCCCCTCTAGGCCGTCTCTCTCTCTGTTCCGATTTCGTATCGCATGATGCACAATGAATCTGTAAGAATTTCATAAAATATAGAAGAACATGCGAAAGTACTTTATACTTATTGTCATGCATTCGATTAACTCCTTTCTTCCCATTAATGATTTAATTATACCGAACGTCGATCCGAAAGCAGTCTGCTTAGGAAAATTCTCGCACTAGCGTCCCTTTTGTATACTTCATTTTACAGACACGATGGCCATAACTGCTCGGAATGCGATGAAAAATAGCAGAACATGTTGACTTTTTTTTAGTATTTAACTTTTTTTGAGGGAAAATGCATAGTGCCTAAATGCAACCATGGAAGTGCCCAATTATCCTCGATCACTTTGGACCTTTCTTTTGTATCCAATTTTATTGAATTAAAAATAAAATATTTAATTTTTTTTTGCATTTCATAATAACGCCAGATATTAGGCGGGATATTAGGCAAGTGAAATACTAAGACAGTTTGTCACCCACTGTACATTTCGCCTTTAAAAAATAGCTACTGTCATGAGTGTACAATAGTCATAGTTTCTAACATCAATGATTTCAGCAATTATCATCGAGGGAGCCCCCCTTCCCCACCGATTTTGGCTGATCGATGATCAATTCGATATTTTCCAACAGTAGTCTGAATTTATCAGACTAGCCAAGAAGTGGGCGGTACCTATCCCGCAAGCACAACCCCTGAGTAGTTTGTATGCGACGACTACCAACACTGGAATACTGCGTGGTGTACGCTATACATGTCATGTAGTTTGTCAAAGTGAATTTCCTGATCCCAATTTGTCCATTCGGTCTTGCATTGAATGAGATGAAATGAATTAGTGAATGTGATGAAATGAAAAATGTAGCATAATATTACTGTGATGTTTATGTGAGTACTCAGCGTTATAATACTGTGCCAAGAGCTATAACGCTATCGAGACCGTTATACGATATATAAGCCTAGCTGCCCTCCGATTGCTCAAAGAGAGGGAAAGAGGGATGCCTCGATCTCCAACCCTGGGCCCCCGACTTCCCCCTTTATCTGACATCTTCAATATACACCAAAATAGTTTGCTGACACTCTGATGGACTACAATTTTTGTACATCCTATATATAATTTCAGTTGCCGGCACTGCAAAACAATTTTAAATATGCAGTTCGTTTTTATATATTAAAATGTGGATTTTGAAAGATCGTTACATCTACGGCCCCGTACCCCCCCCCCCCCCCCCCGCTTATTGTATTCTCTCCTCGATTGTGTACTTGTTCTTCCTTTTGAAAGTAACAAAAATGTGTCAACTGATTATAATCCTTTACACCTGAACATAGTCGTTGTGGGTAGATTTGTGATATATTCCATGGGCATATTATATACTTAAATTGCAAACTAAAATAAAGTGATGGCCGGGGGACGGTCGATCATCGACCGTCCCCCGGCCATCACTTTATTTTAGTTTGCAAAATTTAAGTACATAACATAGAAACTATATTATCACAATTCACTTGTCCTAGCTGCAGATAATACGATACTCTTCTTCGTGCATGGAGTTCAAAGGTCATGTTAGATGTAGCTCGCTGATAACCGATACCACATTCAATGTCGGAGCATCTATGGCTATTTTGATAACAGGTGCGCGCGAGATATCCAACGTACATCTACGTGTGGTATGCAATATTATCGCGCTATATGTGATTGATTGTACATCCCGGGTTGTACAGGATATAATTATAGCGAAACTGGTAAAATAAAATGCAGCTCGCTAATCGCATCTCTGGTTTACCTTTCCAAGCGGCAAATTCACTTTTCTAATGCAATAATTAGCCCCGTAATTAGACTTCATTAAATCCTTTCATATTTTTTTTTGCTCAACTTTAATATACGCATTTCCAATTTGACAGACAAAAAGGTACAATATATAGCAGAACAAATTTAGTGTTTTTGTTGGCAGCGGCGGAGGGAGGGGGTAAAGGCCTTCACTTGTAACTCCTTGGCAATAAGGAGACAATGTTACCCGGATCAAACACCACTTCAGGAGCCCGCAGTATGACGGGGGGGGGGGGAGGGGCGGCATTTTAAACTTTAGTGGTAGGCCTATATAGTTGGAAGTTTGCATACACCTCTGGGAATACACGGGTACAAACCAAGCACTTGCAAACATGTCTTTAGAAATCATATAATTTTTCCGTCTGACCTATGAGGTTGAAATATATACACATATAGTGAATGGGATTCTCGGGGGATTCAAACTAAAATTTGGGCCAAAAATTATGTTCAATCTTCAAATTGATCTTTTGCTTACTTTTCTCACCAAAAACCTTCATGATGTGCACCACATGTGCGCTCGTTTTGCTATGTCATGGAAGAATTTGGCATATTTAGAAATAGTGGTATATTAACAATTTTGAGGGGGGGGGGGCAAAACATGGTGTAGTATGGTTTCGGTTTGAAAAATGGAAAGCAACCAAATGTTCCATTTTCACAATGAAAATCTAAACTTAATTGTGATAAATTTTGACATAGTATTCAGATTTTGACATCATATTGGCCCTTTCCTTTTCTTTCCAATGTGGTGGAACTTATTGAGGGTCAAGTGCCTCCCTCCCTTACCCATCCTCATCTATAGTGTGTTGCTATTTTCAAACAATCACTTCAAAGAGATTCTAACTACACTGATGTACAAAAGTTTATTTTCATTTGGTCTACCACCAACTCGTCCACTATCCATAAGGTCTAAATGCCATTTCATCCACTCACCATTTCGTCTAATAGCCAGTTGGTCCAATAGCTATTTAGTCTATATACCATTGGTGTAATTGGACCAAGTGTTAATTTGACGATATGAATGGAAAGAAAATGGGGATCAACTGGTTCTGAGACAAAATGGGCATAGACGAACTGGTGATTACACAAAGTGATTATTGGACCAAATGCTTGTTAGACGAAATGTTGATGGACAGAATGGCATTAGACTATGTGAAGATTGGAAGAGTTGGCAATAGACGAATTTGCAATTTACCTGCACAAGACGGGCACAGGTGATAGTCCCGACCTGTAGTCTTAATATTTTTTATGGTGATGGTATAGTTGTAGGAGATGGCAGTGGCAGGTGTCATTGTGGTGAAAATTTGTAGCTGTCAAAAGTGTGTGGTAGAAACTTGTTACATAATTTCTTACTCCCTCAGTCAGAGGCGGAATGAGCCCCAAAATTTGAAGGAGTCAGACATGGAGCGGTATGGGGCAAATTTCGAAAAAGCTGTCAGCAAGTGGGCAAACTTTGGGACCTTTTTGAATAAAAATATATAATTTTGTAATAGATTTTGACACATACTGACAATATCATAATATTTCACTCTTTCCCCTTTTCTTGCTATTATCCGTTTCTCCTTTTCTTTTTATTCACCATTTTTTTTTGGGGGGGTGGGGACCATGGCCCCAAAGTCGCCCATCTGTCATTGCCTTCGCTCATAACTCATGTTCACAGTTTGCGAATGTAAATTTTACACACAGCACATGCAAAACACAGAGAGAAAATAACAATAAGCACCCATGACGCGTTGACTTCAGTTTCCTTTCTATAAGCTATGTGTAAAATTAGTTTATTTCTAAACACGATCTTCTAGAGTTATAGAAAACACAGGCAAAAAAAATTGAGAAAAAAAAGAAAAAGAGATAGATCCTCACAAAAACAGTTCTTGAGAATGAGAACATATAACATGACATATATACACGGTCAGATGTCAATGATAAATATGAGCCAAACATCTTGGTTGTAAAATTGCAGCAAGATTCATACACCTCCTTTCATTTTCTTACAAAATATAGGAAGAAAGAATTTTTCATATAAATGGAAAAAAGGTGTGCTCATTTTATGTCTTCCAGTAGTCATCCCCATGTCACATTATACTGCTTTAGTTTTTTTTTCTGTATCTTCAAAAGTATGGCAAATTTACAGATACCAAATCTATTTATAAATATAAGACAACCTTTCTTCAATATACAAAGTAAGTTATAAAGTTTTTTTCATTGTTCTTTGACGTTTGCATCGGCATATCAAATGACTCACAATATTATAAACCTAAAACACATGAAAATGGACATTTCAGAATTTTCCTTCTTTGAATAAAATACCAGTATTTACAAATACAATTGGCATATAGCAAACATTAATTCTTTGAAAATAAATTACACAGTAATAGAAATTAACATGTGACTTCATTCTTTTCTGTTTTTTCTATATATAGAGAGAGAAATAAGGAAACATCAAATGATCACATTATCACATTTACAGATATCACAAACTCTGAACTGGAACAACACTTCAATGACTTTTGAAGACCTGCTTGATTTTTAAAATAAAATATTTGGAAATCTTGTTCTAGCTCAAAGCCTGCTTCATGCGTGAATGCAACAATATATCACATAAATAAAGATAGAAAATAAAATCATAAAAATATGCACAGTTCTCAAACCGAATTACATATATTGTCATAAAACTACAACAGCTACTTACTACAAGATAAATATGCAAATAATAATGATGAAGAAATTAAAAACAAAATGGAGTGACATTTGAAATAGCACTAAAAATTGTTTACTCTTTTCAAAAAGACATGCAGAGGAGATGAGATGGTCATTTAGCACTGATTGCCATATAAGGAAATAGATTGCAAGAAAATGCTTCAATGAATTCAAAAAGTTGACATATCAACCCAGTCCATGATGTTACTGATGCTAATAAAGCCAGGGGGAGGGGGAGGGGGGCAAAACTACCAAGAAGAATGCTGTAAAGCCAAACCTGTCTATTAAGGCTCCTGGGGGCATCAGAAAAAGAAGCCAGAAGACAAGTGGCCATTACAGACAAGTTCTAGAAAATAATAATAATAATAACAGTATATTTACCCAGGGTAGCCATTTCAGTTCCGAAAACTGTTCTCCAAGCGGGCCCTGCTATTATTATTACCCGGCTTAGCTAGGCTACCTATTCAGGTGCACACAGCTTTTTGAGGAATTACTTCCTGCCGGTACCCATTAACCTCAGCTGGGTCAAGTGCAGCACAATGTGGATAAATTTCTTTGCTGAAGGAAATTACGCCATGGCTGGGATTTGAACCCACGACCCTCTGTTTCAAAGTCCGGAGACTAATCCACTGGACCATGATGTGCACATATTCCTTTAAAAAGGGAGATAATTTGGGGGATCAGTAAAGACAGATTTAACTGCAGTTTAAAAAGCACCACTACTATCATACTTGTCACCATGATTGAAAAAAAAATTGAAGTGATTCAATCCTTATCACATTTGCATAAAATAGATTGTGAAGCTTGGTACTTGTATATATAACTGAAACACATCTCCAATGGCAGAGTGTTGTTCACACATTCAGCAGCACAATGCAGGTTGCTTGCTGACTAACATCATTATGGCATATGGTTTGTTACCATGTTCACACTTTCAAATAAATGTATCTTCTTGAACCGTGGTCGGGCTGCCAACTTGAACAAGAACATTTCAATAACATAAAGCTGAAAATCAGCATTTTCAGTGAGGAAATCAGTATTTTCAAAGAACTACCATAGGACAACACATGAAACTGAAAATTTAGAAATCAGTATTTGCATGAACAAATCAGTTTTCTTCTCATCATTCTTCAGTACTTAATACTGCAAATCACTTCTACCTGGCAGCTCGGTATGGTTTATTTCTCAAACTACTGCCTTTGGGATCATACAGATTTGTTACTGATTTGATTTCAGCTTGGTATATGACTGTACCTCACAGGTGCCTTCTCACCCAAATCTGTTTCTGAATGCAAGAGTATAGTACTCAAGGAATGTTTGATCTGCATAAAACCTATGCCACAGTTGATACACTGGCCTCCTTCACATCTTTGGTCAGAAACATCCAAGATTTGGGAATAAAAAAACTTCAAATTTAGTCTACAAAATCAGAATCTTTCACAAGCTGACAGCAAGGACCTGCTCTGTCTCTATTACCATAGTCCTATTTCACGGACACAAACTTACATCGCAAAAACATACCAAACATGTAGCTTCGCAATTCTCTAAGCTTTCCACCCAAATGACAGTGCCAGCCTGCCAGGCATGGCTTTATATTCTTAACCTCAGACTAAATGAGGTGAACATTTAAATTCATTTGATAGTACAAGGCAAGCACAACTCCTGCTTTCAAAAGTAGGCATTAATCCCACTCCTGACACCAAATGTATCAAGGATATTAACACGAGACACAACCAGATTTGCAACATTATTCTCCCGCCCCTCCATTAGATTTGTCAATGGTACTAAGACATTCAGAAAACCCATTCATTCCTATATCCAACTACATTACACATGATCCCACTCCTGCCACCAAACATTTTCAAGGATTCTTCAGAGACATAAGCAAACCCTATCTCAAACATCCCATTAAATTTATTCAAGATACGACTACTACTTTTAAGTACACAGGCATCCCTTCCTACATTATATATCCCATTCCTGCGGACACGCTGTCAAGGAAAATGAACTATGTGGCCCAATGAGGATCAAGAGTAGCTTGAGGACAATGTGGAAGCCATCTCTACAGCATTGCAATTGATTGATCCTACACTGGCTCTATATGATGGATTTAAATCAAACTAAAAGTGCGATTGATCTAAGTGCAAGTAATGGCCACCGCACACCTCTTGACTGGTCCACGATCCGATTTTGGAACAAATTGCTCCTTTTCTAAAAATATGAATGAGAAGCATCTTTGAGGTTCAAATTAACTGAAAAAATACTAATACAACAATTTTGGATGATTGCAAGCCTTTATTTTGGAGAAAAGGACAAATAAGTTTCAAATCGTAGCCAATTGTGTAATTGCTATTACGCCATTATGACTAGATATTAAATTCGAAATTGTTCTAAATAAGGATGATCGCATAGTCACAGATTTGAACGTCGTTATTCGTATGATGATTTAGAACATTACACAGTAAGATATTCCACGTCTCAATACTAGCATCAAATTCAACATTTAGTTCCCAGGCCGCAGACTGTTGTAAGGTGAGCGGTGGCCTTAGAGAGAAAGGAATGTTAGATCAGTTGCAATTTGAGTTTGATATAAATCTTTGCAAGTCTTTGTCAGACAGGGCCCAGGATCTCAAGATGTTGAAGAAAAGTTGAAAAATCAAGCCATGTGATGGAAGGAATCAAGGATTACACAAAATAAACACCTTGTTATTAAGTATTGCTTTGAATATGTAATACTGTATCATTACTAACATACCATGATGTCATTAATGGTCATTCTTACGTCGTCGTTATGACTGTTCTACTGTTTTGATCGTGGTCAGGTCCATTGCGATAGTGGTCTCTCCAATCTAATCCTTTTGTCATGTCAACACCAACCACAAACTATCAACTTAAAACATGTGAATTTGTTATTGATCATAGAACATCCAGATACAGTTTGTTGACAAGTGATCATGAAAATCAGCTACATCTAAATCAAGTACATACATCTGCATATTCAAACAGACTGCTTGGAGCATTCAAGTCAATCAAATCTCAATGGATGTTACATTTGCTGTACATACTGCATGTATCTAAGAACAGATTCTAAACCTGCATTAAAAAAAATTGTCGACTTGTGCTTTTCAAAATGCATCTTAAAGAAAATTTAAGACCGTCCCAGCTACCCCCAGAGAAAGAGAAAGTCTTCTTAGGCAGCAACCTGGAAAGATATACTATTCTTCTGTGATTGAAACTATACTCAAGATCATGTCCATAAACACCTGCTTCAAAAACAATCTTGTTACCAAAACATGGTCTTAAAAGACAGGTTTCTGCACATGTGTATTCAGCAAAAGACTGAAACACAGAACTAAGTTATAGTTGTGTTTCCATGTTGCTGATGCAAATATCAGAGCTGCCACCCTGAACAAGAAAATTTCAGTATTATACAAGCTGAAAATAAGTATTTTTAGTGAGGAAATTAGTATTTTCAAAAGAAATACCATGACTATACATAAAACTGGAACTTTAGAAATCAGTATTTTGCCTGAAACCATCAGTATTCTTCTCATTTTTCAGTACTAAATACGGGAAATCCGTACTTCTTGGCAGCTCTGAAATATGAAGGGGGGGTAAGATTGTGTGTGAGAGAAGAGAGGGGGGGGGGGGGTTGGGAGTGGGGATGGCTTGCAAGGTATTGTGCAGGAGAAAAATGCAATGGCATATCTGCAAGAATTAACAGCATGAAAATAAAATGTTGCAGAAACCCTGGCAATCTGCCAAACTAGGCTGAATCTTGGCAGAGACAAAGCAACTCACCAAGGTGGATTTGTAAGTCTTTTTTTTTCTTTTTCTTCTTCATATAGAACAGCGCACACAAAACAGCCTTTTTTCCCCTCCAAGCCCCAAAGCATTACAGCATATGGATATGCATTGGCAAAGGCATGTAAGAACAACACTTTTAACCTGCCTTGGTATGACTACAGACCAAGAGTGAAACTGCAGTAATGCATTAAGTCAAGACAATGTGGAATTGGTGTGGTGAGGAGATTAAACACGACCAACATGATATGATGTTGACATTTTATTGGATACAAGTATTGCATGAAAATCCTACAATTTGTTGAATATTTACCTGAAATAGGTTAAAGTCACCACCCATCCATCGATAGGGATCTTTAATTTTTTCTGCCTTGGCCATATATCTATTTCTTTGAACGTTTCTCAATGGGTCAGGTGCTGGAAGAACCCGTCAGTAAACACCACCTGCCTATAAGAACACTTTCCTTGCCTACATTTTTCGACATTAACAGTTTCTGCATTTCTCTCATAAAGGGCTGAATAAATCTGACCAGCATCTCGAAGTGCTGTATAGATATATCATTATTCCAGTTATGAGATTCTGGCAAGCCTGCGCACCATGCAAGCACTTTCTCAACTCCCTAGTGAATATTCAAGTTAGTTTCATAAGTCAATGGCAAAGCATACTACAGTTGTAGTACTAAGACCGCAGGCGATCTAAGATTCAGAGCTGATGAAAACAATTGCAAATATGTCATTTGTCCAGAGTCCAGGGGACCGTTTCATCAACATTTATGTCCGACAAGTTGTCAGGTCTGACATCTTTTCTTGATTCTCATTGGCTGAGAGGCACTGTTACTATAGTAACTGTCGGATAAAATGGGACTTGTCGGATAAAACGTCTGACAAGTCCTTTCATGAAACGCTCCCCAGGACCACACAGCTGTCTTGATTGAACGATTTTCAAAAATGCTGCTTGTCATGAAAGACTTTTGACAGTAGATTCTCAATGTTTCAGGAAGCATGATCTGCACAGTTGTTGTGAAAACTCCCTTATCTCTCATTTGGTAAAAGAAGGTTGATACTTATGTCACAAGTCTACAATCAAGCTTGTTCTGAGCTGTCCTAGAATTTTTCTAATCTTGCTAACATCCCACAAACCTCCAACAAACGATTACAGTATTCACTAAGTGAATGAAACATATCAACACACATTAGAAAAATGACTAAAAATATAACCACCAAATTAAAATTAATTACTCAATTTTCATTTACAATGTAAAGCTTTGTCAAAATTAAGGTTTTGTTAAATATATAAAAATTTTTCCTGAAAATCAATTTGATCAAGGAAAGTCATTATGATACCAGGATAAAAACTACAAGCCAAAATGTAGACTCTTATAAAGAACGCCATATGGACCCTCAATGCCCAATTGATATGGTCTGGGTATACTTAAAGGGAAAGTTAACTTCATCTAACGGCTGATCACTAGATTTAGACCATTCTCCTTAAAATATACTGGTATACAATATTCAGCGACAGAGGGCAGTATTCAATCAAGCACTTTAAAGCCCTGAATTACAGAATGGCTACTAGTATATTGCCAATTGGTCTACATACACTTCGTCTACTCTCCGTTTGGTCTCATCCCACATGGTCTAATCCTTGTTTGTCTCCAAACTATTGTTCTAATTTTCATCTAGTCCATTTATCACTGTGTGTAATTTCCAATAAGGCCGTGTGGCCATTTTATCTGGTAAACTGCCAATTCGTCTACTGCCAACTCGTCCACTCACCACATGGTCTACTTTCATTTAGTCTAATGCCATTCCGCCCATTGACATTTCGTCTAACAGCCATTTGGTCCAATAACCATTAGGTACAATCATCACTTTGTCAAATCACCATTTTGTCTATGACCATTTCATCTCATAACCAGTTGGTCTAATATCCATTTCCTTTTCACTCATTTTGCACAATTAACACTTGGTCCAATTTGACTAAATGCTATAAGGACCAAATGGCTATTAGACTCACTGGTTATTAGACGAAATGGTGATTGGACGAATTGGCAACTAGACCATGTGGATAGTGGAGGAAGTTACAGTAGACCAAATGATAGTAGAAGAGTGGGCAATTAGACAAATTGGCATTACACAAATTAATAAATAAACCTGGAAAAGCACCTTAGTCTTATACCTTTACATGTATATGGTTAGATAGACTGTATGACCAAAATTTTCATTTGATAATATACAAAAATAATAGATGTCTTGGAGAGGAGACCAACTAAGCATTAGACTTTTTCAGAAGATAGACATAGTGCTTATACACCAAGTTAATATACACTAGCCTACTTAGCAGGGATGGAGACCAAAGACTGAGTGATGACCACATCTTACAAGCCTTGGACTTGGGCCTTACTACACTGATTGCACTAACTAAAGAACTTTGAATTTTTCTGCTGATAACCAATAAATTGTCACCATTCCAGTAGCTTTTTTAAAACCTTTTTATCTTGACCATCACATCAAAGGTCCGAACCTCCATTTATTATACTCTATATCATAAAAACTTTTCTTTGAAATGTCAATCCAATAACGTGCATCTGATTTATATTACTATTTTTTATATACTTTGTATCATGACTGAATGGAAATGAAATTAAGAATTGAATGAATTGAATCTGCATGGACATGTATCCATGTTTTGTGGCTTTTTTTTAACTGCAAGCTAGCACGATCATTCATCAATTTTGGTCCATCATTTTTAATATCAAACTATACATCCTTAAACACAGACATATCATTTTTTATCTTCCCTTTGCCCTGGGCCTCATAAAGAGCTATTCATTGAGGACATAATAATGCAACAAACATAAGGGTCTTCCTTTTTCACATGTAAATATAATAAATAACGAACCAATAAGTTGGCATATTGTTGTGTAATGAGGATGAACCCATAGCAATTCGGTGGATTCACAATACGTTTGCAGCGGACAGGCCAAATTCTAACTTCAGGGTCAACAGGCGTAGGCATCGCACAGTGCTAGTGTCCTGTGACTGTGATGCTTAAAAAATGAAAACATAAAATGGCAAAAGCAGAGGAAGAATTTACCGAAAACAGTCTAAATTTCGCAAAGAAATATGCGGCAAATTTCTATCCCACCTCCTGGACCCTTGTTAACATCAAGCCAGGTCGACCAGCACAGCATAATTGCATGTATCAACTAAAGCACGTGCAGATGTCGACTTTTACCCGTGAGTCATTGCAAATTTTGGCCTATCCGCTGCAACCGATAGATGGCGCACTGTACTGTGAATCCACCGAATTGCCGACAATACAATAGGTTTTTTAAAAAATGTAATGAAATCCTTATAAAATGTGCATGATTGCGTATCGCCATTGGTGAAAAATCCTTGGGAGTGCATTAGTCAAAGGTTTGTTGTAAGAAACTAGTGCGTAACCAATTTCATAGCAAATCATTCATATGAACTGTCACAAGAAAAAACTTGGGGCCCCATCTTACAAAGAATAAGCCAGTGATCCAGTGAATTGCAAATATGGAAAGCCAGTACCTTCAACACAAACAATGCAGGTCTGTTCAAAGTGTTTTCTAGATATGATGTATATTCATGCTTGCACCGTCATCATGGCAATCCAGTATGTGCCTATAATTCCAAAGGGACATTGTGCAAATTTCTTCATGAAAAATTATGACATTGATGAATTTCCAGAGTTGGGTTTGATCACATCAATTGCAAATCTTTGTAGAACGGAACCCTTTTTTTTTTAATGTACTTGTACTTCAAAATTTCAATTGATTGCAAGTTATGATTGATTTTTTTATGCATGAAATTACTTTAAAGGTCAAGTCCACCTCAGAAAAATGTTGGTTTGAATCAATATAGAAAAATCAGACAAGTACAATGCTGAAAATTTCATCAAAATCGGATGTAAAATAAGAAAGTTATGACATTTCGAAGTTTTGCTTTTTTAAAAAAAAATAGTTATATGAACGAGCCAGTTAAATCTAAATGAGAGAGTCAATGATGTCACTCACTCACTATTTCTTTTGTTTTTTATTGTTTGAATTATACAATATTTCATTTTTACGAATTTGATTAGGACCTCCTTGCCTGAAGCACGAAATGTTAAAATAATGGAATTCCACGTGTTCAGGGAGGAATGGACCTTCATTTCACATGACAATGACGAGAAAATAAAAATATTTCATATTTCAAACAATAAAAAACAAAAGAAATAGTGAGTGACATCATCGACTCTCTCATTTGGATGTAGCTGGCTCGTTCATATAACTTTTTTTGTGAAATGAAGAGAAACATTAACATGTCATAACTTTCTTATCTTACATCCGATTTTGATGAAATTTTCAGTGTTATGCTTGTTGAATTTTTCTCTTTTTATTCAAATCAAGTTTTTGTTGGGGGTGGACTTGTCCTTTAAAGTATCTAAGCATCTAACACTCATATTTATGGTTTAACTCTGTAATGTACCTCCACAATGCATACAATGATACACAGCACAGTTTAGGGCCAAAATGCTTAGATTGTCTAAACTTACAAAGAGTACAAATCGACTCTTCACACAAAAAAATATTTAATATGCATGACTGTATATTCAATTCTACACAGCTTGGTAAATCTCAAATTCAACTTAAATTTAGCATTCATTGATTTAAATTAGTTTTAAAACATGCAATTTTTACTCGACAGTATTTGCATATTCTGAACATTTTGGGGGGAAAATGCAGCTTTGATAACAGAAGAAAATGTAGATAAAGCAAGAGATCAACAGTGAGAAAGTGAAAAGGGGAAGGCAGAGAGAGAGGGGGGAGGTGGGTTAGCACATTTTTTAGTTTGTACATGAACTAGATGGATCCAGATGGGATCCTACAGTGTTCACTAGTATTGCAATGCATGTAGTTTCACGGTGCTACGGCAATATCGTACCATCCACCTATTGTGTTCAACCTTTGGAAACATATTCGTCAAATCTGCAGAGAAAACCAACACAGTGATTGCGAAAACCATTCAAACATGTGCTCAACGCCCATCAGGGCCCACGTTCACAAAACCTCAATGGCCTGAATTCACGAAGGTGGTTTCTAAAACCATCAGTTGAACCCATGGTTTATGCAGGTTTTCTGTATAAATTGCGCATATTTACTGCGAATATTACAAAATGTCCAATGCTGAGTTTATTGCTGATGCACGCTTCTGTCACAGTGTGCCAAATTGATGTCTGTTGCCATGGTTAAGTACGCTATTTTATCCATGAGTCCACTGTTGGAAGAAAGGACTCTTTCATTAAAAACAGTGGACTCATGAATAAAATAGCATAGATAACCATGGCAACAGGCGACAATTTGGCCTCACTGTGACAGAAGCGCGCATCAGCATTTGACATTTTTTAATATACACTGTAAATAAGCATAATTTATACAGGAAATCACAATAAACAATGGGTTCAACCAATGGTTTTTAAAACTATCTTTGTAAATTCGGGCCAAATAAGTCTAGTTATAACCTAATTACATACACATTGAAGTAGTCACTAGATTTATTTAGGGTTTCAAAAATACGGGTCAGGAAACATGAGATTTCCACAAACTCAGACTGGCCTTGTTACACTGACTTGAAGAAAACCGTCTGAAATAAAGGTTATCATTTTGGTTACCCAAACATTGTGCATGTTTCAATATTATATAGGAAAAGTATACAATCTGACAATCAAGTTTGTGTTATCATGCACTGTTGAAAAGGGCCCAAAATGTAGTGTGCATAAATAATGTCTGACAAGCAGACTGCAGAAGTACACAGACTTTCCATAGCTATAAAGTGTCAGTGTGAAGACAAACTCAGGTTGCTCAAAGGAAAATGAAACCTTTGGAACAAGATAGATTCTGCAAAAACAGAAAAATCAAAGAAACAGATCAACAAAAGTTTGAGAAAAATTGAATATGTAATAAGAAAGTTGCAAGCATTTGAAGTTTAGATCATTATTGTTATAGATCCTCCAATTGGCAATGCAACAAAGATGTGCAATGTCACTTGTGAACAACTGTCCCAATACTTTATATATTTCACTTTAACTGCCCCTTTTATCACATCTATCCGTAGCTCATGTATTCTTTCTATAGGAGGGCATGTAATAAGGTTTTTCAAAGAATGCATAATGGATGAAGAGTTTGCATCACCATAAAGAAAGAGTAAAAAGATACATTTTGAGGGTATTTCATAGTTCATCAAAGGGAAAGCTGTTCACATGTGACATCGCAAAACTTTGTCACATTGCCAATAGGAGGATCTCAATAGCATTAGTGATCGCAATATTCAAATGCTCGTAACTTTCTTGTTGTTCGTCCGATTTTTATCAAACTTTCTTTGATCTATTCTTTGATTTTTCAGATTCCACACATTCCCACTTGTTCCAAAGGTTTCATTCCCCTTTAAACATTAAAGTCCCATCATGTACACCTTCTCCAAACCCTAGTCCACCTATCTTAACATTTGCAAAAAAATTTCCATATGTACGCTAAACTTTAAATTTTCAGTCCTAAACCCTTTCTATCTTCCGATCTAAAAATGCTATATTCTTCAATCACATAAATTTTGTCAAATTTCTTTACTTCTGTATTCTTTACATTAAGGCAATAGATCTGAATATGTGAACAAATCAAAATTAACAAAATAATTAATAAATAATTGTGACCACTGAACCTACTTCATCTTCTGTATATACATCTGCATATTTTATCACATGTACAAAATATTTGCTTTCAGGAATAGAATATTGATTGCTTTCAAGATAGAAAAAAAATTATATCCAATCCTAGGGATAAGATACTAAAATGCACCATACCTTCTTTTAGACGTTCAGGTCAGTCAGAGCTTTAAGTATAGTCCGTTACCAAAAAAAAAGTCACTTCAAAAGAGAAGTCCAAACTCAAGTTAAAGGCAACAGTTTTCTAGCAAAAAGAGTGTGCACTTATTATGAAAGGAACCCCTATGTCCCTCTCTGTACAAGAATCACTGAGAAGTTAAATATCAGTGATATAATAATTCACTGAAGTTTCAAACCTGAGATTTCATGATAGTCTTGTTTTAAAAACCCTTTACACAAATATACCTATCTAGAGATAAGACCTTTAACCACCACTTGTTCTAGACAATTATATAAAAGAAAAGAAAAGACAATACTGACAAAAGAATCTCTCCTCCCCATACAATCTCAGAGACAGAGAACCATATATTACTTTAAAAACTTCCACTTAAGGTGTGGTATCTACAGATCTAAATCGTAAACATGCATATTTTCATATAAATACATTTTTTTTCTTTCTTACAATATCATTTAAAAACATACATCTATCATATTCAAAACATTCTTGGTATCGTTGCAGATTCCCCTGCTAATTCTCACACATGACTATTTGTTCTTGGAGTTCCATCATTTTTAATGATGTTGTCAAGCAATTCCAACATTTCGGTGCTGCCGGATTGTTGCTGTTGCTGTTGTTGTTGCGGCTGTTGGTTGTTGCTCTCTGGTATCATAGCCATTTGCATTTGCTGGGCATTATTGCCAAATGTCTGGTTTGTTGCACTAACGGAGGAACCATTCTGCATGGCTGCAATGGGGTTACCTTGAACAGGCTGCTGTTGCGGTTGCTGCTGTTGCTGTTGTGTTGGTTGCTGAGCTTGCTGTTGTTGGGACTGTTGTGGCTGACCTACGAATTGTTGCTGAGCCATTATGGAAGGGTTTGTATTGGTAGCATTGCTCATACCTCCTTGAGAGGTGATATTCTGGAAAGTTCTCATGTTGGAGCCAGAGTCCATGACGTTTCTTTGAGGGAAGCGCGATTGCGTTGAGTATGACTGCTGCATCATGTTGTTACCTTGGAAGTTGCTGGTCTGTTGTTGCATACGTTGCTGCAAAAGCTGATTCGCTGGCCACTGGCCAGGCAGGTGTCTTTGATGGTACTGTGCCACACCTGCCTGACCCATGTTAACAGCACCAGGAGGAACAGAGCCCATGTTCATCTGGTTACCCATAGCTGCAGATTGCTGCATGTTACGCATATTCTGCTGCATCATCTGCTGCCGTCGAAGCTGTGGGGTCAGACGACTCATCAACCCCCGTTGCTGTGGCTGCTGCTGAGCCATGCCCTGCATCATACTTGAGTGTGGAGCAAGGTTAGCTCCACCAGCTGCCATGCCGTTGTTTGGGTGACCTTGCAAACTCGGACCAGGAGTGATTGAGCGAACATTTGGTTGTCCTCCCATGTGTGTCATCATACCTCCTTGTTGACCGAGCTGTTGAGGCATTCCTTGGTTGACAGTTCCTTGGAATGGCATCGAGTTGCGGTGTGGTGTCTCGTCATAACGAGGTGGAGGGCGCCTGGGAATCAACATCTGGTTGTTGCCCTGCTGCATATTAGGACCCTGCTGAGGTGACTGGCCATATGAGTTTGCCATAAACTTCCTTTGCTCAGCACTGGCATTGTAATGGGGCGGATTCTGCAACCTCTGGAGGATTTCTGGGTTGGCCGTACGTTGTGACTGCTGAGGATGCCCTACAAACTGAGAGGCTTGTCCTGGTAACATGTTCCCAGCCTGGCCACTAGAAAGTGCCATATTCTGACCTCGGTCCTGGATAAAGCTTTGCATTATACTTGGTAGTCTCCCATGTTGGGGAGACTGTCCGCGCATAGCATTGTTTGCAAATTGCGTAAGTTGGTCTGTCATGGAAGGGTTCATATTACTGTTGAGCACTGGATTGGGCATCCTTGAATGAGGGTTTTGTTGGTTGGCCATGGGAGTGTTCTGGAGAAACTGCCTACTATTTAACTGCTGCTGTTGCTGTGCATTCAAAAAGTTTCCTTGCTGCCCTGAAGCACCACTCACAAACGACCCTCTGATTGAGGGATTCATGACTGATGCCGATGAAGCAGTGGCCTGCATTGAAGTTAGATGATTTACCTGGGGTACAATGTTCTGGGCACCACTACTCACAGCTGTCTGCACATTTTGTCCATTAAAAGCGGCCCGTGCAGCCTGTGAAGCACTGATTTGCTGCGGTTCTTGTTTGATCATTACATTCTTTCCTGTATTGGGTTTAAATTCAATTATACTAGGCAATGGTCCACCTTTTGGCACTGCTTCAGTAGCAACAGTATTTGGAGGCCCCCTCATCATGGGGTCATAAGAGTCTGAATTCTCAGATTTGAGAACCACTCCAGATTCGGCACTATTGGAACCAGTGTCGGGTTTCATTTCACTCTGCTTATTTGGATCCTGACTCCGTGGTGAGTTTGTGGCTATGTCTGGCATTTCTCCGAGTTGCTTACTCAAATTGTTCTCGAGCCTAGCCAGTTCAGATAGAATAGTGTCTGGGTTGAACTGACCGGATTTCATCATCTCATCCAACTGCGTTCCATTGGGATCGTCCAACAAACGCATGAAATCATCCGTGTTGCCGATATCGTTGAGCAAGTCTAGTGCTTGGACACCCTCGATGCTATCCGCTACAGAAGCTCCCTCAACCATCTGGTTGGTGACGCCATTGTCAGTAGGCTGTACCTGGTGATTGGCACCCATCCTGTTGGGATCTTGTTGCTGGATGTACTGGCTTGGGGTGGGCACCTGCACTGGTAATTGCTTGTTGTCCACACATGGCTTCTTAGCCGGCGAAGCATCCCCTCTGACGCCGCTGCTGGAACTAGCAAGGTTCCTGTTGATCGCGTCTGTCGTCCCCGTCAGATTTGGAGAGTCAGGATTGGGTCGTTTCCGATCCACCGCCTTTTTCTGAAACAGAATGAAAACAAAAGTAAGTAAGCAAAGTGTCACTAAATTTTGGATTGATCAACAATTAAATGCAAATTGCAAACCTTCGTGACATATGAACTTCAATCATTTGCTCTCTTTCTCTCTCCAGCTTAGATATATGAAAATGTAATTAACTCTACTGTTTCTTTATTACTCAAATCCAATCCATCTTTTCCAGGAAGAAGTTCCATAGATGAAGCATTTTTTTAATAATTATTACAAAGATACATTGTGCACAATTCCTGAGTGGATATTGAGCATCTCAGAAAAAATTGAGATGGAAATGTGTCTCAAAGATATGTCACAAAGTTTTACAGTTTCATTTAATTTGATAAATACATCAACATTCCAGACTCCTAATTACATGAGGAAATTGATCAAACCTTAACCAACTACATCCCCATTTCTTGCTTCTATCCAAATATATATTCAATGTCAGGATGACGTTGCTTTGTAACAAAGGTCATTGGTAAAAGATAACTTTGCGCCATGAAAGTTGAAATTGAAGAGCTCCCTCTAAAAGAAAGTGGGTCCCATTTTTGGAGAAGTCAAGTCATTTCCTGTTATGAACAGTACAAGTTACTTCCTTTCAAGTGAATACAAAATGGGGAAAAGGAGTAGAAAGAAAGAAACTTTGTGTCATATGACGTGGATGTCCTATTACTCTGTGGGGCAAAAGAAGCCTTTGGTAGATTCCGGAAGGAAGAATCTGTGCCCTTTCGCAATGTTTCAATAAGACAAAGCTCATAACTTTGCACTATTATTTAATGATTCAAGGGGGAAGCCTGTACTGACCAGCACAACTGATTGGTGACCAAATATTTGCTCCTGCAACAATCGCTTCTACCATACTTTCTGAGATTTTTTCAAAGATCTTTCTACCCTATATACCCTCTAAATGAAGTTGTTTGAAAATATGCTAGTCAATGCAAAATTTCGCATAACAATTTCTGTCCCTTATTAAAAGAATCTATGCCCTGTACTTTCACAAGCTGCATTGATACCAAACTCACCAAAAGATACCAAAATACAGTTCAGTTGTATTGTTGGAAAAAATACAGGGGGAAAAAATTGCAGAAGTCAATTTTGGTAAACTGACAACTTTATTTCAAATCCAAAGATCTGTTTTAGAATACACTTCTTCAAATATTCATTCATTTCAGTGACAATGTGAAGTAAAGTGTGGTGCCCCAATCGATACAAGAGGCCATACAACCAGGGAAGTGGACAGTAGCCCTTGCCGTTCAATTGCCAATTCATCTACTGCCAACTCGTCCACTCACCACATGGCCTACCTTTATTTGGTCTAATGCCATTCCATCCATCAACATTTTGTCTAACATCCATTTGGTCCAATCATCATTTCTTCTATGACCATTTCCTCTCATAAACAGTTGGTCTAATATCCATTTCATTTTCATTCATTTTGCACAATTCTGGGGGGGCACTTACATTGATAGAGATAGAGCATGTTACATACGTAACAAAATAAGGGTGTCAAAAGAACTAAAATAATGAAAAAAGGGTATCCATTTCGCTAGGAAAGCTATGTGTCAAGGGTCAAATTTGCGAGGGTAGGTATAAAAAAGAATAAAATGTTTTATAAAGGATGTACTTTTTGCCTCAACAGTCAACACTACGTAAGTGTTCCGATTTGCGCGAGGTGTGGGAGGTGAGGCCATACTAAACCCAATGATGTAGGTATAGATAAAACCGACGACGGACATCTGTGACATAATCGCTGTACTTGTTTAGGGGTTCAATTCAGGGAATAATTGCCAAGGGTATCGTTTTGTTTCCAATACTTGTTAAGGGTAGGGATTAACACGCCAATACTTGTTAAGGGGTGCATTTTCAGAATATGGAAAATATGTTTAGGGTGCTTTTCAAGACCCCATGGTTGGTTGCGCATGGTATCCATTCGTCAATGGAAGTGCCCCCCCCCCCCCCCCCGGCACAATTTAACACTTACATGTAGTCCAATTAGACCAAATGGTATATGGAGTAAATCGCTATTGGACCAAATGGTTATTAGACGGAATGGGATAAGACTAAATGAAAGTAGACCATGTGGTGAGGGGACAAACTAATGGTAGACCAAATGATAGTAGACGAGGTAGACGAGTTGACAAATGGACGAATTGGCATTAGACAAATCTGAAATAAATCCCCTTGCCCCCCCCCTCACTTTTTTCAGTAAATATGCATAAGAGCTTATGTATGTTCAGCTCGACCCCTTCAAAATAATCCACAGTCCATATACATGTAGGTCTGCCTCATAAAACAGGACATCAAACTTTCCTTTTCCTGAAAGAGACAGAAATCCATCAAAATATTCCAGTCAAAATGGTGAAAATTGTTAAAATTCAGAGTTTCACTAAAATCAAATGTTTGCAAAATGAATGAGTGCATGCACAGATAAGGCGATGGGGCTTGTGTTTCAGTATACAGAAATAAAGTGTCTGATGTTTCTTTTAAAATAAAACTGCATATTTTTTGTATCATGTTTGGTTTTTTATTCAGCATATCTCCAAGCATTCCTTTTTAAACTGAATACAAGTTTTTCTTTCTGCACTAAACATAAAATCACAAATACTTGCTTCTATGTGCAATGTTTTTTTTTTCTCCTAATTCATCGATTTTTTTTCTGAGTGCCAATACAATAATGAGAATGTGAGATAAATGCACAAAATATCAAATAACAACATGTATATGAACTGCTATGTCCAAGAGGTAATCATCTTGTGAATTTACTTATACCTGTTATTGACATGCATCTTATGTCGAAATTGTTTGATATAAATTTTGTTCAGTAATTTCTGCTTTTCAGCTTTGCAATTCTTGCAAATACTTTGTTTTAAATGCAATTAATATATTACATAAAATTTATGTAATGCTCTTACTCTGTAAAGTGCATCTGTAGAGTGATTTTTTTAAGTATGTGCTTAAAAAATAATCTTTATTATTATTATCATCATTATTGTAACCATTATCATTTTCTATCTTTTTGAAACATATGAAATGTGAATGAATGTTATACTTTCCTGTATCTTTATTTTTTACTGATATCCTCCGTTTATTTCTTATTATTTTACTTATGAGAAATGGTTTGCAGATTATCATGTTATCCTAACAATTACATCTCAGCTCATTTTAGACAAAACAGCAAAAATAAAGTCCTGTTAAATTGGAGCCGGAAAAAACTAAGGCACGTCATCAAAAATCCCTTATGCGTCGCTACCCGTCGCGACGCAAAAACAGGATGTAAATTCAATGCCCCGTCGCCCCTCGTCGCTTCCCGTCGAAGTCCGTCTGCTTTTTATTCAGCCGAGGCAGTTTATTGATTGGTTTCGGGACGCCCTGCGACGGCCCAATTAACGCCACTAATCCAATACATCGCAACCCGGATGTGAGCCTCGATCTCGCTTCAACTGTACTATTTTTTCTGATCGGGAAGACGGCTTGTCGTGCGTGCGCAATACTTCCATTCTGATCGCTTCTGCACGAATCTTTTCTTGATTTATGTATTTCCTTCTCAATTTGTTTTTATATCATCAAGTGCTTTTCCCTTTCCGACTTTGTTGGAAAGTTACGATTATTTTGAAAAACGGTGTTCGACAGCTTTAATTCGATCGAACATCGAATTTTGAAGGCGGAGAAAATTGGGTCAATTTTTTTGCTCCTGCGTCGTCGCGTCGATGCGGCTATGCACGCATGAGCTGCATGCATATGCACTGACGGTATGCGCTGGCGGGGTGGGCGTTGCACAAGCAGATGACAGAGCAAAGTTCTTTTGTATTTTCCATGATAACAAAACACAAAAAGACCGGGGACCAATGTAGAATTCTTCCCGAATTCTTCTCAAAATATCTCCAACAATTATATTTGCAGATGAAAACATATAAGTTTAAAATGAAACAATACTTAAGACATGAATCACGCAGAGTCGATCCGAAAGATTTTACTCACTCTCACGAAACAACAGGCGTGCTTGTCAGCGCCAGCTTGTCAGCGCCAGCAAACAAGTACAAACAGCGGAGAGCGCTGTAACTTGCCTGAGATTGTGTAGTTGGATCCAAAATGTGCTCCAAATAAATTGATGGGAATAAATATGTAATCTTCTGTGGTCTGTGGATGGTCATTTGGATTGCTATTCAATGTTGATATAAAGATTGTGAGGAAAGATTGTGGATATGAGTTATGACGATGTTCGAGAATTAATCCTGATAATGACAATCCATTTTTTTTAAACAAGAGCATGCGATCGAAATAAATATGAATGTCTCGGATCGAGCCCTAAATTCATCAGTTATAATTACGATTTAATAAGATTTTATGGTCATACTAAGAATATTGACGATGTCATGCAGCAAAGTATGTTATGTTCATATGGAAGAATTAATACTGGCATGTTTTTTTTTTTTATTGACGACGTCAGCAGAGTTTGTTATGTTCATATGGCAGAATTATTTTCATTCCATCTCTGGACGTCTCTTAATTCCGAGCTCCGAGAAAAGAAGCAAAATGCGCATGCGTGTTCGATGACGTATGGCATATTTCCATTCAAGAAATCAGAGCCCAAAGTTGGGCACAAACTAGCTTCAAATCGATGGGGGAAAATATCAAAAGCAATTTTCTCTGTTTTGTCATGTAAAATATTATTTGGTGATATTACGATTTTGAAAAGAGTTTTTGCATGGAGACAATGTTCGAGAATCAATCATGACGTGATAATCATTTTTTTCAGGTGCACTCAAGTCGATCGTCATATGATGTCCTCCATTGAAAATTGAAACGAAATACAAACGTTTCGCCAGGGTGGCCAGTTTTCTCAAAATGAAATACGGGACAATCGACAAACAAAGATACGCGTAGAAGGCTACACAGTGTTAGACTTGTGAAAAAATATAAAGAATTGGAAGGGAAGGTGAACGAAAGAATGAAGGAGAGAAAGAAAAGAAATGAATTGAGAGGAAAGAAAAGAAATGAATTGAGAGGAAAGAAAAAATGAAGGGGGATTAAATGAAGGAAAAATAAAAGAAAGTTAGTATAAAAAAAAGGTTTCCGTCAAATCATTGTTAAATATTACGATTAAATAATGTTATATGGTCATGATATTAATATTGTTCTTGAGAGCAAGATTTATTTCACGTTGATCGCGTCAATTTCCCGCCATTTTCTGGTTTGATTAAAGAACAGTACTGCGCATGCACGATCGATGGCGATGCCATTAATATTCATGAATTCATCTGCATGAATTATCTCGGCACGAGCAGACGAGTAAGACTCTAAATATGATCGAAATAAACTTCAAAGTAATGATGAATAGCTATAGGCAGGCATAATTACACAATCGGTTTCATTTTTGGGGGAAACAAATCAAGTATTGAGTAGTAGTCAAGTTGGACATTACTGATATTTTGATGATTGATTGTTGTGAACCAAACGAATCGGCCGAAGTATTTTTTTTCGATCCACCGATTTTGCAAACTCAGGCTTACAAATAATACTTCTTCCGAGATAGTAAGCGTGTGTTCTGCCAGGTATATGAAAGTAATTTGACATCACAAGCAACTCGAACGAACTTTAATAACGGTAATGTCAAAGCGATCGGGCATTAATTTGGGATGGTGATTGCATCTACTGCATTTTAGTTAAAAAGTTTCCAGACTTTGTTTAAAAGTTACGTAAATCGTATTTTACACAGGATAGTAGAGAATTCATTCTGCCAGGCAAAGCAACCTGAACGATTTTCAATAAATGTCCGAACGATCGGACATTAATTTGGGATGATGATTGAGTCTATTCCATTGTAGTATTGTTCCGACATTGTTGGAAAGCTACGTAAATCATATTTTATACGGGATAGTAGGGAATTCATTTTGCCAGGTATAGCAACTTGAACGATTTTTAATTAATGTCCGAACGACCGGACATTAATTTGGAATGATTGCGTCTATTCCATTGTAGTATAGTGTAAGTGTTCCGACTTTGTTGGAAAGCTACGTAAATCATATTTTATACAGGATAGTAGAGAATTCATTCTGCCAGGTCTAGCCATTTGAACTATTTTTAATAAATTACTGAACGATCGGGCATTTATTTGGGGGTGATGATTGCGTCTACTCAAATATTGAATAGCTTTCCGACTTTGTTGGAAAGCTATACGTAAATCATATTTTATACATGATAGTATAGAATTAATTCTGCCAGGTCAAGCAATTAGAACCATTTTTAATTAATGACCGAACGATCGGGCATTACTTTGGGATGATCATTGCGTCTACTCCATTAAAGTATAGCTTGCCGACTTTCAAAAGCTACGTAAATGATATTTTATACGTACAGGATAGTATAGAATTCATTCTGCCAGGTACATACCTTGAACATTGGCGGCGGAGCAGAAGATTATCTTTTGTGTTTGGGGGGGCGGCTATTGTTGCGTCCCCCCAAACACAAAAGATAATCCTCTGCTCCGCCACCTATGACCTTGAACATACATTGTCAGGTAAATACCTTGTAGTAGTAGATAATTCATTCTGCCAGGTATAAGTAGTTTCATATCGCTATAGCAACCTGAACGATTTTCAAGAAATGTCCGACGATCGGGTATCGATTTGGGGGTGATGATTGCGTCTATCCTTTCCGACTTTATTGGAAAGTTACGTAAATCATATCTTATGCGGGATAGTAGAGAATTCATTCTGCCAGGTATACGAAAGTACTTTCATATCGCTATAGCAACTGGAACGATTTTCAATAAATGTCTAATAAATCGGGCATTATTTGGGATGATAATTGAGTCTTCCATTTAGTATAGCTTTCCAACTTTGTTGGAAAGTTAGGTAAAATGTTATGAAATTATATTAAATATACACAGTGGACAGTATGTTGCCATTCATTTTAAGTGTGTTGAGATGTATTTAGGGTGGCGGATGTTCTCAACCGCCGTCGATCGCGCCGAAATTTGGCACGCACAAGCATCACACATCCCTACCAGCCATTGACAATATATATATAATTTTGTTGAATCATTATAAAGGAAACATTACTTGCATAATATATATTAACGCCCAATTTCACGTAAGATGTTTATGTCAGTTTTGGAATATAATTTATAGCTTTGGCAAAGAAAAAGGGTATTTTTTTAATTATGCAATTATATGATTTTATAATTTTTTATGTATATTTATTTTATTTCATCTTTGTATTTCAATGTTTTATTAACAATGTAAATTATTACAGACTATTCAGCGGCTAAAATCAACCCTAATTTAATTACGCAGACCAATTAGAATGAGAATTGAACCCATTCTGGTTTTGTACTACATAAGCATGTTCTCAAGTCTTTACCGGGCTGAGAATATATCAATTTAAATAGAGTAAAATTCACAAAGTAAAATGCTGAAAATTTCATCAAAATTGGATAACAAATAACGAAAATAACGAAGTTATTGAATTTTAAAATTTAGAAATATCCTGTGAAAAGAGTTATATGCACATCGTCATTAATATTCATATTCGAGTCTATCAGTGGACGATTTAATTAAGGAGAGGGTGGGTGGTTTGGTAATAAAATACATGTTAGTTCTATAGATTTTGAACATGTTCGTAATAAAGCAATGCCTTTACGGAGCTTTCCGGCTTCTATTCACGAGAGTATCAATCAAGTTGCGGTGGGGGACAGTAGCGGACCGTGACCCGGAGGAGACAAAGCATGGGGGGCACTTCATTGTCTGTGAACAATGCTGTGCCCCCCGTGCTTTGTCTCCTCCGGATCACGGTCCGCCACTGGGTGGGATAACGGACTATCAAAGAATATCTGTCGTCTTTACGTGATGAATGGAATGGCAATACCAAGGGATCGTGCATAATGTTCATTAAAACATGCCTTTGCGGAGCTTACCGGTTTCTATTCACGGGAGTAAGCGAGTTGGGGTGGGGATTACAGATTATCAAAGAATGTCGTCTTCGTGCGTTTAGATGAAAAGATTGACAATGCCAGGGAATTGATAAACGCAGGGGATGAACAATAGCTTGAGATTTGCTCTTTGCAGGGTCAAGTGACCAAAGCATTTTTAATATTCAATGTATACTAATATTTATCCGTTTCTCCGTATTTAATATTAATGCGTGTTTTACTCAATATAACTCCCATTTTATTGTAACGGAAATACTCATACACTGGTAGACGCGCATTTAGCTGATTTCGAGTCGTTGATAAAGGATCCCGCTCTTAAAAAAAAACTATTACTACACAAAATGTCAGCGGGGCAAAATTTGTGTTGACTTTAAATGTGGTTTTAATAGAAACTTTAACATACTTTTCCAAATTGATCTATTTCTGCTCTATACAAGTAAGAAAAGGGAAGTTTAACCATATAACGAATTCCCCAACATAATTGTTTTATAATCGAACCCTATTTTCAGTGTGCTTAATTCTTCTCCAAGGGCCTCATTCAAAGAGGATAAATTATATGGGGTATAACAATAAAGACAACTTCTCCTTTATATTATGGAAAGTATTCTTATTTAGTATCCACTTTAATTATCGAAGGAGTACAAAATGAAAATAATCTTGAAAGAAAAAAATAACAATGGAGTAGGTTGAACGGGGAAAGGTTCATTTTTAATTCAAATAAATTCAGTCCTTAGACATGAATATGCACCTGAATTATACAATGTTATACATATTTTCATTGTACTGTCACTTAGAAAACAAAGTAAAATGTGTAAGAAAATCGAATTCAGGGTAGATTCCGATAGTTATAACAAACATTATAATTATCTGATATATTTTTATACCATTTTAGATAATACATATACTTTTTATTCAAATTCAGATATATATAGGTAAGCAATGTCGGGGAGTACATATAGCGCCGACAGCGCTAGACATCGGAATATAATCTATGACCACGGAAAGGATGTCGAGGTAAGAAATGTGATGACCAAGATAAAAATAATATAAATGACTACAGAATGAGCTCCGTGGGAGGTTAGCGATGACGGGAAGTAAATAGCGCCGACGGCGGGAAGTACTTCGACATCGGAATTTAATCTATGACCACGGAAAGGATGTCGAGGTAAGAAATATGATGCCCAAGATAAAAATAATATAAATGACTACAGAATGCGCTCCGTGGGTGGTTAGCGACGTTGGGGAGTAAATAGCGCCGACGGCGGGAAGTACTTCGACATCGGAATTTAATCTATGACCACGGAAAGGATGTCGAGGTAAGAAATATGATGACCAAGATAAACATAATTTAAATGACCACAGAATGCGCTCCGTGGGTGGTTAGCGACGTCGGGGAGTAAATAGCGTCGACGTCGGGGAGTAAATAGCGTCGACGACGGTAAGTACGCAGACATCGGAATATAATCTATGACCACGGAAAGGATGTCGAGGTAAGAAATATGATGACCAAGATAAAAATAATATAAATGACTACAGAATGCGCTCCTTGGGAGGTTAGCGATGACGGGAAGTAAATAGCGCCGACGGCGGGAAGTACTTCGACATCGGAATTTAATCTATGACCACGGAAAGGATGTCGAGGTAAGAAATATGATGACCAAGATAAACATAATTTAAATGACTACAGAATGCGCTCCGTGGGTGGTTAGCGACGTCGGGGAGTAAATAGCGTCGACGACGGTAAGTACGCAGACATCGGAATATAATCTATGACCACGGAAAGGATGTCGAGGTAAGAAATATGATGACCAAGATAAACATAATATAAATGACCACAGAATGCGCTCCGTGGGAGGTTAGCGATGACGGGAAGTAACTAGCGCCGACGGCGGGAAGTACTTCGACATCGGAAAGTAATCTATGACCACGGAAAGGATGTCGAGGTAAGAAATATGATGACCAAGATAAAAATAATATAAATGACTACAGAATGAGCTCCGTGGGAGGTTAGCGATGACGGGAAGTAACTAGCGCCGACGGCGGGAAGTACTTCGACATCGGAAAGTAATCTATGACCACGGAAAGGATGTCGAGGTAAGAAATGTGATGACCAAGATAAAAATAATATAAATGACTACAGAATGCGCTCCGTGGGTGGTTAGCGATGACGGGAAATAAATAGCGCCGACGGCGGGAAGTACTTCGACATCGGAATTTAATCTATGACCACGGAAAGGATGTCGAGGTAAGAAATATGATGACCAAGATAAACATAATTTAAATGACTACAGAATGCGCTCCGTGGGTGGTTAGCGACGTCGGGGAGTAAATAGCGTCGACGACGGTAAGTACGCAGACATCGGAATATAATCTATGACCACGGAAAGGATGTCGAGGTAAGAAATATGTTGACCAAGATAAACATAATTTAAATGACCACAGAATGCGCTCCGTGGGTGGTTAGCGACGTCGGGGAGTAAATAGCGTCGACGACGGTAAGTACGCAGACATCGGAATATAATCTATGACCACGGAAAGGATGTCGAGGTAAGAAATATGATGACCAAGATAAAAATAATATAAATGACTACAGAATGAGCTCCGTGGGAGGTTAGCGATGACGGGAAGTAACTAGCGCCGACGGCGGGAAGTACTTCGACATCGGAAAGTAATCTATGACCACGGAAAGGATGTCGAGGTAAGAAATGTGATGACCAAGATAAAAATAATATAAATGACTACAGAATGCGCTCCGTGGGTGGTTAGCGATGACGGGAAATAAATAGCGCCGACGGCGGGAAGTACTTCGACATCGGAATTTAATCTATGACCACGGAAAGGATGTCGAGGTAAGAAATATGATGACCAAGATAAACATAATTTAAATGACTACAGAATGCGCTCCGTGGGTGGTTAGCGACGTCGGGGAGTAAATAGCGTCGACGACGGTAAGTACGTAGACATCGGAATATAATCTATGACCACGGAAAGGATGTCGAGGTAAGAAATATGATGACCAAGATAAACATAATATAAATGACTACAGAATGAGCTCCGTGGGAGGTTAGCGATGACGGGAAGTAACTAGCGCCGACGGCGGGAAGTACTTCGACATCGGAAAGTAATCTATGACCACGGAAAGGATGTCGAGGTAAGAAATGTGATGACCAAGATAAAAATAATATAAATGACTACAGAATGCGCTCCGTGGGTGGTTAGCGATGACGGGAAATAAATAGCGATGACGGGAAATAAATAGCGCCGACGGCGGGAAGTACTTCGACATCGGAATTTAATCTATGACCACGGAAAGGATGTCGAGGTAAGAAATATGATGATCAAGATAAAAATAATATAAATGACTACAGAATGCGCTCCGTGGGTGGTTAGCGATGACGGGAAATAAATGGTGCGGACGGTAGCAAGTACTTAAACATCGGAATATAATCTATGACCACAGAAAGGATGTCGAGGTAAGAAATATGATGACCAAGATAAAAATAATGTGACTACAGAATACCCTCCGTGGGTGATAAGCGATGTCGGGGAGTAAAGAGCGCCGACGGCGGTAAGTACTCAGACATCGGAATATAATCTATGTCGCATTTATATGATGAAATCGTTATTTCATATAAAAATCGCAATTAATGCAATTAAAAGGCATGCCTGTGCAAAAAATAGATATATGCAATCACGTTCGCTTCACGCAACCCGGATGTTGTTAGCAGTCTTATCGATCCGTCATTGTTATTTGCGACGAAGCGAGACGCTCCAATTAGCGAGTCGGCAAGATAAAAGGATGTAACGGGAAGGGATATCACCCAAAATGAATGGGAAAAGGGGGGTCGTCGGGTTGCGTCGGCTCTCGTCGCTCCCCGTCTGGAATCAGACCCGGATCTTGATATTCCGTCGCGACGAGTAGCGACGCATAAGGGATTTTTGATGACGTGCCTAAGCATTTACCACAAACTCTTATTCCTTCCAAGAAGTAGCCAATATGTACAACAAAAAAGAATATTTCTTCAAGTTCATTAGTCAGGCCCCTATAGCATAATCCTAAAGAGAGGGACTTTTGGCACACATTTACAATATACCACCAAAAAATAACAAATACCGATAAACATTTTTCAAAATCTGCAACATACAACTCAGTACATATTATAGTTCTTGGCTGTATACAAACACTGCTGGCACTTGTAACTACACTGCAGACCCTTTATTACGTACATGTGTACTGGGGATCTCCGTGTATACAAACCCACAATCTGTGGAGCCGACACACATGCAGGATGAGTTTCAACTCATAGACAATAAACTTTGTAGGATAGGTCAGGCTAATTTATGAATACGCATGACCATGAACTAGTATGTAGGGCGGGCAGTACAGTACTAGTACATGTCTTTACAGCACTTCCCTCTTTATATGTACCGGTAGTCCTCTCTTTTACTTTTTTGTAATTCTTGACTCTATTCCTCTTATTATTATAAAGTGATGTCTTTTTAGGCCCATTCACTACCATGTCTTTCTAATATGTAACATGTATTTGTGTCCTAATGTTTTGTCAGAATCTACATGTTAAGACTAATTAGAGTTCAACGAGCACTATACTTGCTCCTATAACTGGAATCCACTGCTTCACAAGATTTCTCATAGTCAAAACGGATTGTTCTCATCATTTTTGGACTAGATGTCTTTACACTGCAAGCTAAGAACTTCATTAAGTATTTTAGAAGAACATTTGAAATTTTAATGAAGGCCATTCCAGCAATTACTGCAGGTTTCTATGCCTTAACACATCTTAGTTTCCCCTGATTTGAAATCGATTTCCCTTCAACAAGACCTGATGTTCATGAAATGGTTTTCTATTTGAGCAAAAGGTGGATGATTTTGTTTCGTTTCTTTTTTCCTAAAATGTCCCAATTAACTATATTGATAATGATGTTCACAGGAATTACAGTAATTGTGGACAATAGTACAAACATGCACACGTACATGTAAATCACTACCAAACTCCAAGACAGGAGTTCAAGCAAAGTTATATTTCATCGAAAAAATCAAAACAATCATATTCAATATCTAAAAATTCAAAAGAACATAACAAAAAAGATTCCATATCATGCGATGACTGACGTTCATTCAATTAACTGATATTCTGACAAGATTGTATATTTAATTTCTTTAAGGGTGTTGCAAGAAAACATTTGCAAACAGTTACTAATATCAGTTGCAAATTAAGTGATGAATTAATTTCAACTAAACTAAATCAATTTAGACTTGTTGAACCAAGAAACATACCCGCAATCAATTCGAACTTTGCAATTAATTACAAGACTTATGATTGATTTAGGGAACCAAAATTGATTTGCAATCGTTTGTAAGTTTCTTGCAACACTTACACTCCATTAGTTGAACTTGTAATGCCAAACAATCACCACGTCAAACTTTCTGTTTCCTACATACATGTAATAACCAAGGCCCTATCAAAGGTTTTCTTTCTTTTTGTTTACAATCTCTTTTCCTTCATTACCCATTCATTAGGTGGTTTCAGACCGAAGTTCGTCAGTTCCAAGTATTTTCTGATCGGGAAATTTACCCGATCAGAAAATACCAGGTAGTATTGGCAATGTGAAAGCAAATTACGCGTAATATCCCCGAAAAAAATACCCACTAAATAGTAGGACTTGGCAAAATTATGAAAACTTTCGCGGTGATTTTTCCAAGGTCGCAGGTATTTTGGCAATGTGAAAGCAATTTACTGGAACTTTTATCCCAGCGTGTAGTTGGGCACGAGAGCCGTGAGTGGCTGCTGAGCTAGTGGTTTTGAATCTCCACCTTGCCTGCTTATCAGACCATACTGCACATGCTCTTGACTTCAGGAATTTATCCCGTAGGGTATGTTTCGGGGCGGTGTGAATGCAGGAATAATCAATGGGTATTTAATTACGAGAACTTAAAAAGTTCTCGTAATTTAACAGGGATTCTTATGATCGAGGCAGTTTGAAACCACCTATTCTGTGGGTAGGCTTCATGACTATGTCAGGAGATTTATAGCATATAGAGTTAGCAAATTCAGACCAAACTGATCACAAAAACTCCAACTTGTTCTGGAATCAAAATGCTTGATAATTTGTTTTATATGCATTTACACCCGCCTGATCCAGGAAGAGGCTCTTGTAATTTTTGAGGCTTAGAAAAAAAGATAATTGTGTGACATCACCAACTCTCCAGTTTGCATATCACTGTGTTGTGCATTATGACTGTAAAAATTATTAAAGCAAAACAGTAAAATGTCATACTTTCTTCATTTGTGGATTTTTATGAAATTTTGGTTTCCCTATACAAATACAATTATAGGTCAATTTATTCTCTGTAGTATTAGTAGATATCAGGAAACGTATATTTTAAGACTACGTATTTGTAATGCACAGTCGATGAGAGACCACCACTGATTTGAATACTATCATGATATACAGATCAGCAGGGACCACCCACAGTTCATCCCCCCCCCCCCCTTTAAAGCAATCGCTTTTGCCACGGTCATGTTCAATACATGTCATGTCTCAACTGATGGTTATATAATGGCATGATGACTATTAAACAAAAATAGAATGCTATTAATGTATAATGTATTATGTCAATGGAGGATCATGTACATGTACAGTAAACTGTGGAGGCAAATCAGGCAATACACTGACTACATGAATGGAATAATTTGAAATAGCCCCCTCTTTGTTAAGTAGAAACTAAATCATGTTGCTTTCAGCTTGTGCAAAATAATACCTCTATGAAAACTAGTGAAAAATTCTAAATTTAAAGCCACAATGGTTTCTTAACTTCTTACAAATATAAATGGCCCTTATTTTGAAGTCAGGCTCAAGTTAGACCATGGTCTAAGTTAGTGCTTAAATTTTGGGTAGCAGAAAGTGTCAACACTCATTTACATTATCATTTCTTTTTTAATGTGAACTTCGCTTTTTCCTCATGCTTTAAAAGGGAATTTCACCCTGAAGAAAACTTTGTTTTAAAAATAGCAGAAAAAATAGTTAAAAATATTGGTGAAGGTTTGAGGAAAATCTGTTAAAGAGTAAGAAAGTGATTAGAGTTCAAAGTTTTGGATTTGTGACATCATAAACGATGCAGCTGCCCCATGTGTTATGTAATATATTATAAAAATGCATGAATTTCAAATTTTGTTTGTTTCCTTTTGACTTAATTTTGTTTTCTATTCATGATCGGGTGTGAAATGATTCGTCTATCGATATACAAAAGGTACAGGGAAAAACATTTTCAATTTTCGGAGAAAATGACATTTCATTGATTTTTTACCATTCGATATGTAGGAATGCTGCTCGCATATGACGTCACAAATCAAATAATTGAAATTCTAATAACTTTTTAATTATTTGATGATTTTTTTCTCAAACCTTCGGCATTATTTTTATTATTTTTTCTGCTATTTTTACAATAAACTTTTTGTCAAGGTGAACTTCCCCTTTAAAGGTGAAGAAAACGATTTTAGTGATTATTTCCTGACAATTGTCAGGACAAATGTCAAATAAGCACATAAATTGATCATGTATACTGTAGGATATTATGGTCACAGCTGGCTATGCAGAGTTAAACTGCAAATTTATACCAGAGTTTGAATTAAACCCAGGTTAAGAATATCATATGGGCAAATGGGTCTAGATTTTTAGCCAGTTTCCAATAATTCATGTTAAGCTCGCTCTGTGTAACTTAGTAAATCTTCATGAGAAATGATGATGCAATAACTATGAAATTAATGTCTTACAATTCTTTCTGCTAGCTACAAATACTCAAGTTTGGCTCAAAAACCTAATTGCACTGTACACTGTATATATGATGCAATTCCAACTTCATATTTTTGCACTTTGAAAGAATGTTGCGCAATACGCAAATTCCATTTCATGTTGGGCCCGATGGAAGGTAAACAAATATGAGTGGGAATATACTAGGAAGAGGATAGGAACTATTTGTGCCTTATTGTTGACTTTTTGAAGTTATGAACAAGTCATGAATCCTGAAGGTAATGATATACTGATCGGTAAAAATAAAGTGTAATTTACCCCCTCTCTATCTCCCTCTTTCTCTCTCTTTCACGAGTCATCACTTGTTAATGGTTCTGAATCTCAGCTTTCAAACAAAGGGAAGTACATGTATGTTTAAAACCCAGCCATGGCAAAATTTACTTCAGCAATGAATTCACCAAACCTGTGCTGCACTCAACACAGGTGAGGCGCCTGGGTGCTTGGCAGGGTTGATTCCTTCAATCCACTGATCACCGCTGAAGAAGCAACAGCTAAACCTAAAACCAGGTGGGTGTTTCATGAAGCTGTTCGTAGGTTAAGAGCGACTTTAAGGACGACTGGTGATCCTTTCTTGTAGTAAATGGTATAAGCATTGGTGATTATTTAACGCATAAGAAAGGATCACCAGGCGTTCTTAAAGTTGCTCTTAACTTACGAACAGCTTTATGAAACAGCCCCAATCTAGTTCTTATTGTTGTTGTGCACTGCTTCTATTGTTTTTTTATAGGTTGTTGGAGTTGTTGGTGTAATTAACAGCAGTAGTAGTAGTAGCATCATTATTTAATATTTTATTGTCATATTTTCTTTTCATTCCATCCCCTCACCTCTTTTTGTTTTGCTTGAAATCTCCCAGTTCCTTTCCACTTTCCAGTGCAGGATTCTCCAACTATTCTTAACTCTAATGTTTTATCTAATCAAATTATGACTTCAAGTTCACATTGCCATGTTCAATTTTTGTCTTAAGTCACACTGTTTGGCTACCATGTTATTGAGCAACTTTTCGGATCACTTAAATCTTGAATAACTTGCCCTAGATCATATTACAATATTTTTTGTACTGACGATTGTTTCATTGTATTCAGAATTACATGTAGGCGGCCTACAGTGTATATGATTTGTCATCTATTCAAAGACCAATATCAAAATATTCTGAATTTTTAAGAGCAAGTAATTAGATTATATTCATGTGTTCCACTATAAATGCTTACTATTTTATTGAAGTAATGACTCGAACAATTATATTTTTTGGAGGGGGGAAGGGGGTTCTTTCTGCACCATTAGCAAAATTTATGAAAATAAAGGTCCCTACGTAATGCGAACAAAAAATGCTCAACTATGACGGAATTTGTAGATAGTTTCCTACAAATGGTCCAACCTACAGAATTTGAATTCATGTACACAGAGTCCTTGACAGACCGAATGGAAGTAAAGGAAGTGTATTATTATTCCACCAATCAAACTACCCCGGTAGATGACAACAGGCCATATAATGTTTGGTGTTGATCATCCATTAACATACTCTCTACATTAACATAGATCTATGATCATTCCATGTTGGGTCGACTACCACTGTACATGCACACAAGGTTGGCCTGTCGTCGTGGAGCCGCTGTGTATATATGTGCATGTAGGCCTTCCTGGTGTATCAATATACCTGGGTTGCCAGGGAGTTCCTTGGCTTGGGCCGTCCCTCTGTCGCTCTCTCTCGTTGTGGCTGCTGGCTACACATGCATGTACATGTATCTTAGTTTGGTCAATAGCATAATGACATGCAATGCTTTAATAGAGAGAGGGTTGAAAAGCAGCAACCAAATTCAGTTATTGAATGCATAACACCTACAATATATTTCACCATAGGAGTAGGCCCTTTTTCTTGTAATATTCACATAAAAAGAAGAATATAGGCCTATGTCTACTATGAACTTCGTTTCACTTGTCTTAAATATCCAGCAGCAGGACCCATTTGATTCAGATATTAATTTGTCATTATTTATCTGTCCTATAAATTATATGAGAACCAAAACATCAAGAGGTCCCTAAGTTTCTGTGGATTAGGTAATGATGAGGTAATCTATAAGTAAAGATCTACAGTATTAAATGCAGCCTACACAAAAGTCACCCAATAATGCCTCAAGTGGATTCTTTTTAAAGAAAATTATTACTATGAACTACGAAGGAAAACAAATAAAACAGCAAAATGAAACCAATACATTAATTTTCATATCCTAAAAATTGAAACATCATTTATGATGTATACAAAATGTACTTATATAGCTGATACACTTGCTCCAAAACAAAGCCTTACATAGGTGATACACTTACTAGTCTTTACTAGCAGTCTTCCAACATGGCACTGCTATTATTATGTTAATGTTTGTTGAGACTTATTGCTCAATTGAAGTGCAAAGCTTCCAAGCTTTATAAGGACCATTTTGCATCAAAGTTGATCAAACGCTGGAGGGACCTTGTATGACCCCGAACAAGTGAAGTAGGGCATGCATACATTATTCAAATTTGACACACTATGAGCATGACATGGTGAGGATGCGATGACAGTGCCCAATGTATTCTCTTGAAAAGCTGACCTGGGCCTGTTGTACAGTGGTGCAGTGCCGCTGCCTGCACTGCCTGGCGAGCTGCTGAAGTATATGGACTGGTAGTGGCATAGTAGTCTGCAAATACAGACTCACTTGTATGCCTTACACAGAGTTCAGAGTTGCAAACGGACAGAGCAGAGTCGTTGTTTCCTCAAATTTCTTAATACGTGTATGATATTATACAAGAGCGGCACTAAGATTTGATTACAGGACAGAATACAAGTTTTGCTGTGGAGATTGGGATGGAAGGAATTCAAGGTTGGATTTGATAGAGGTGTATTCCTGAAGCTGCAAAACCCATCTAGTTTTAAAAAGGAAAACAAAATTCACCGTTATGAACCAAAATAGCAAAAAAAAATATCTAGTATCAAAAGTAGGAGATTCAAGATAATACTGTATGTTTAAAGAAAAGTGAAAACAATACTTTTTTTTACTCACCCCTTACGATACTTTTCAGAGATTTAAGAGAAGAAAAATACACTCATGCTTTTTCTCTCCCCCCCCCAAAAAAAATAGAAAAAACATGAAAATGTAAGTCTATAATAACACTGGTCTACAAAGCATTTTCTTATTCATCAATTTTTAATGTCGAAACATTGACTAACAATGTAGAAAGTATTGTATGATACCACTACACTAACAGTGTCAAAGTATACCATGAGCAGTTTTTAAAAAAGTTTGTTTTTGTAGACAAGGCATGTGCGTGGGAGTAGTGCGCTACTCCACATTGACTATCAACGCTCAGAGTAACAGAAAAAGGCAATGATTTCTACTATAGTCTAGTGTTGTCAAATAAAGTTGTCTACAGCATTGGTGTTGTACACTGCAGCCCATGCCCACATGGAAGTACATGTACATGTAGGGCAACCATGAATGTGGATCACAGTTCATATTCTATGTTCAGTATGTCTTTAACCGAAACTGTGCTGATATTAATGTAAATATCATTTGATTTATCATTTTCTTGAGCATGCAAGCGATCAATGTACATGTAACATGTAGCATTTTAAGCAGTGGTTTGTGTTTACGGAGCTCCTTACACGTAAGTCAAACAAAATGAAGGAAGATTGTGACAGACAAGATGCCAATATGAGAGTGAAACTAGATAGAATGGAAGAGTGGGGCACAGGAACAATCATGTGCGTGTGCGACAAAATGAATATGAGAATCCATTTTTTATATTTATGATATACGTGGATATGCTTTAAATGTAGGCATAGGCATATTAAACAAAGAAACATTCAGTTTAATATAACTATATCACACCCATCACAATGTCATAGGCACAATATCAGGGAGATGTACATGTATCCCCCTCCCCCCCCCCCCCCCCCCGGGGGAAAGAATTTTGAATTTTGTTAAGTACATGTAGCTTATGGGAGAGGGCCATCATGTCCCTCTAAAAGTACATTTAAAATGTCAACAAATGACCAAGATCATACAATTCCCAGAATTTGAAACCCTCTTGCATATCGGACTACAGTGTGCAAAGATATACAGGGCCAAAAACTACAATGTAGACAACTTCTGCAAGCTCTTGAGGATTCTGCATCTGGACACAATTCTGAAGCTTCATAAATGAAGCCTGCTTACAATCATACTGTCACTGCATGCAGGGTTCGTCCCACCTACATGTACGTACAACTTGCGAGAACATGGCTGTCGTGCACAGGGACCATCCAGGAAGTGGGGAAATTTACTTCCTCTCCTGTCTCAAACGAGCGGGGGAGAAAACAGAAAAAAAAGTTTATTTCCGCCAACTTCCTTGGTCCGCTCAAACGATTCACAGCTCTTATGGCTGCCTGACAGTCCTGTCTGTATACACCGTGGCAATGAAACAGGAAAGGTGTCTTTGTTGATTTAAGAGAAAATGTACATAAGGCAATACTGTGATGTATTTCATAGTATGGATGAAGCTCAGGCTTATATTATCTGGTACAGTGACGACACAGATACATATTCGACCATTATCAGGACATACGGTTCTAATTCTTAAAGGGATGGTCCGGGTTGAAAATATTTATATCTTAATACATAGAGTTGAAATCACTGAGCAAAATGTTGAAAATTTCATCAAAATCTGATAACAAATAACAAATTTATTGAAGTTTAAGGTTTAGCAATATTTTATGAAAACAGTTGTCATGAATATTCAGTAGGTGGGCTGATGATGTCACATCTCCACTTTCCGTTTTCTTACGTTATTACATAAAATAATATTTTTTTCATTATTTCATACTTGTGTGAATAATAATTAATATGTCCACCTTATAATGAAATAAATTGCAGCAAAATATATCTAATGAACTAAATCAATTGTTCATCCAATTTTTCTAGTTCTTGGAGGAAAACTTTTTGAATAAACCCAAGTTCATATAATAAAATACAAAAGAACAAGTGGAGATGTGACATCATCAACCCACCTATTGAATATTCATGACCACTGTTTTCACACAATATTGCTAAACTTTAAAATTCAATAACTTTGTTATTTGTTATCCAATTTTGATGAAATTTTGGGCATTTTGCTCAATAAATTCCACTCTACTTATTACGTTATGAATACTTTCAGCCCAGACCATCCCTTTAAACTCTCATACACTGTAGCTTGATATGTTTATATACTACATCTTTGTAGGCAAGTTTGTATTGCAAAATCCAAGAGTAATGTAGAAATAATAAAGGACTTTGAAGGGAAAAAAATAAATAATAATTTTTCTTCATTTTTGGTGGGTCTCTTGGTTAAAATAATTTTAATCAGTTTTCCCTAGCAGTGTTATTTTGCTTGAAATAAATCTATTGAGGAAATGACAACTGTTCTCCAAGCAGACTGAAATAATTATTTTTTAATCACATTTATTTCATTTGTTATTGTATGAAACTAGGGAGTGAATTTATAGTAATGATTACATGTGAATAGCATTATACATAGCATCCTGATATACTAGTATCTTACGTACATAGAGTTGCACATATTGATACTGAAGTACTATTAAACAGAAAAGTGCAATATTGGACGTTTCAGTCCAAAACTATCCATGACAAATGGTGAACATTACAGAGATAAATTCAATGAAATTGGAATTGTATAATATAAATATAAAATTAACTTCAAAAATTAAATCTATTTTTCTTGTTTACAATATAATCAGAATGTGAATGTACTCATGCTATTCCACAGGTCCCAGCAAAAAGTTCCTTTAATAGCAAAGGCAGTATAAGGGCATCGTCCAAAGAGCTATTAAACAAATTAGAACTTTATTTATTTGATCTTATAGTGCAATGGCATGATTGTAAATAGATGAAAATAATTTCTTTGATGAGACATGTTGAAATAGCAACTTTGACAAGAGGATGTGAGAGCTCAGTAGGTTTGTGGGCCGTGATCCACCCAGGCATTGCCAGCTTCTGGTTGGAAGGCATTCTACAGCCTGGAGTGGAGGGATTCACATGTAACTCCGCAGATCAAGGACAAGTCCAGATTCTTAATTCTGGTCTAATCTGCTAAGTGCCAACCAAAAAAAAGTCAATATGCAAATACACATACATCTACGCCTACTGCAATTATAGCGGTTGCAAAAATTTGGGCGGGAAGTAATGTTTTCGTAAAGCTTGAATCGGGTACTTGGGTCTAGGAAAAGACTAGAGTTAAAACAAGAAATTTCATATACAGTTTCATCCTTATCTATACTATCTTTAAAGAATCCAGGGGAAAAATAGTGAGATTAGAGATAATCCTGATATTGTCCATCATAATAAGGTAGGTTTGGTAGGTACATGTAGATCCTAACCCAAAATTTCGATATATTTATTGTGGACTTGCCCATGAATCTTGTAGAAAGTCTGCATCGAATATTGGGATTGCAGATATGGACATTGTTCAAAATAAAGTTTACTATGGGTGTGTTCAATGCCAGTTTCAAGATTTTAACGGAAACATGAATCATGATTGAAAGCATTATTACAAAACGCAGTATGAGATACAAATAAATAATAATTCATATTTATGCAAATCCCCCCCACCTAATTACCCCCACCCCTCCCCTCCCCCCCCCCCAAAAAAAAAAGAGTCAACAAGAGGTCACTCAGGAGTCCTAAACTTTCTGGTGTTTAAAGTATGCTATTTTACCCTTTTTCACACAGCAGTGCATTACTCAAAAAGTTTGAATATTATATTATTTGATGTAAATATTTGCTAATAGCTTGTTAAACTAGCAAGCATCTAGCCAAGTACTAACTAGTGGGTAAATTCATTAGGCCCGTTTAGGGTACACGTGTACACGCACGGTCAAGTCGGTGCACGTGTACTAAATTCCATCACCGTGTACACGGTAGCATCTGCATAAAGCTTGCGTGGGACTGTAAAGTCAGTGAACAAGCTCACAGCCTCACATTAATTCTTAGTTCTAAGACACTGCACATGTTTTAATCACTAATATGTCAATATATTTCAATTAACCTAGAGTGAGTTTACTTCCAAAATCGCCGATTTAATCCACATTTATTCTGGAGACTCAAGTTTTTGTACCACACGAAATGGGTATGCTCCGGTCAGTGCAGGGCCCTAGTTAGCGCCGACGTTCGTTGGATGCGCAATTTGCATACTGTACTGTCCATACATGCACAGATCGCTGCAGAATTGAGTGTAACTGAAGTTATCAATTGATTTTCATTATTTTATTGCCAATTTGAGGAGCGTGTGTTTGTAGGCTTGTAGCACATGTGTATGAGCGTATAACACGTAACGAGACTCTCGAAAGCGTTCTTCAATCACTTTTAGAGCCAATTTGAGAATCACCAATTGCGACAGCGATCATTGCTCCAGTTACGTGTTATACGCTCATAAACATATGCTACAAGCCTACAAACACACGCTCCTCAAATTGGCAATAAAATAATGAAAATCAATCGATAACTTCAGTTACACTTAATTCTGCAGCCATCTGTGCATGCATGTACGGTACAGTATACAAAATGCGCATCCAACGAACGTCGGCGCTAACTAGGGCCCTGCACTGATTTACTTTTGCATTCTTTATTAATTTAATGCGCTGCTAAGCTGAGTAAACTTTTTAATTGCACCAATTTTTGTGGATTGATACTTCTAACTTCTCAGGTAAGCTTTAAAACCATGACTTAGGCTACATGTAGGAAACACTGAAAACATACTGTAACTCACTCTCACTCAGTGTTTACAACGTGTACACGTGTACACGACCGAAAAACACGCCGTGTACACGTGCATCAAAAATGGACTTTCAAACCAGGCCTAAAATTCATCAGATTGTATTAGGCATGCAGCAAAATTTTCGAGCAATCATAGTGAGCATGTATAATCATGTACTGTTTGCTAGCTTGTAGTAAAAAAATAGCCTGCCACCAACTCTAATTGCTAGCTAGTTTACTAACTTGCAGCATGCTCAAATTTCTGTGTGAAATTACAACAAAAGTTTTAGATAATACAGATCTTGTTTTCAATGAGAATTTACTACTACATCATAGTGATCATATCGAAGAGGTCTTTGACCCATCTCAATGGCAATAAGATGAGCCTCAAATTTTCTCTTCATTTTCTTTCGCAAGTTTCTAGGACAAGTACAAGACATGGAGGTCTTGTCCCCGCTGGTTAACTTGCACCTTAGAGTATTACACTACAAACTCTTTATAATTGCACATTATCTTACAGTATGCTAGCTGTATTTTCCCCTACAAGTTCAAAGATTATGCCCTTTCCACACTTTGCTGTGTGAGTCTTTGCAACAAGTTGGACACCGTTCTAACTACCTCCCTTAAACTAGTTTACTGGAAACTAGTTTAACAATTAACATGTAGTGAGAATGGTCGAAGCGATCTTCCCAACTGGCTCACAAAACCACCTGGTGATGTAGTTTTCAAGAGCGCTTTGCGCTTAGAGTGAGGACACAACCATTCTTTGGGAAGTGGTCTTTGCACATTTTGAGCGCGCTACTCCACAACAGGTGTGATTTTGAAAACCACTTTCGTGTGATCAAGTGGGAACGCTGGTGAAGCGATCTTCCAAACTGGTTTCCGGAATCGGTTTCCAGTAAACTAGTTTTAGAAAGCATAATATGAGAACGGCCTCTTGGTTACAAATGCATTTTGTGCAAAATCAAGACAGGCATAAATAGAAGTACAACACCTGTGTTTGAAATTTAAGATTCAACATCAATTTTATTCATTCTAGTCGACAATGCAGTCCAAAGCGCCAATTCCCCCATTACTAAACAATGACTTCAAATCTTAAGGTCAATCACTTTTAAGACACCAATCAGAACCACATATACATGTAGTACGTCTCATAACTTCTTTGGCAAGTTTCAAGAGTCAAGACACATCCTTTGAGGTGGATGCATAATAATCAGTCAGAGGATCAGGGGGGTTTCATAAAACACTTATAACTATTGTAGCCTTGTCATTATGGAAACTACCATGGTAACATTGATTCTCATTGGCTACTGAGCCCTGTTACCACGGCATTTGCCATAATGGCAAAGTTACATCAGTTGCGAGTCCTTTTGTGAAACGGGGCCCCAGATCACAGAACTACCCTGCCCTTCCCTTCAAGAATACAGCATCAAACAAACGGTACAGCAATTGTCTAATCACCACATGCACGCACTCGTACATTACTGCTTGCTCCTGTACCCGACCTATTAATATTTGCTGCAAATTTTCATAATTTTTAGTGTCCTCCTGTAATACGAGAACGGGTGTTGAATCATTGCTGTATGAAGTAGGTGTGGCCCTTAAGCATGTAATCAACATAGAAAGACTTTGGTCCGATTGCCTGCTTCTAAGCATAAATGTTAGTCATATCCTAACCCCTGTTCTTTCGTGTTTGAAGGGAGGGAGACACAATAAAACATATGCCACAACTCCTTAAAGCTAAATTCAAATAGACTTGGTAAGAAATTATAAAAGTCTTGTAAAGTCAAGGTGTAATGTTATTGTCTCATAACAGTAGGCTTTTTTTAAGTACTTGCCATGTTTCAGCAAGCTGGCCATTATGAAATATTAAAAATGAGCTGAAATCTGGCAGTTTAATGTTTAAACACCCTGAAAATTGCAAGATATTAAGCCATGTATTTCCTAAGCCCGACTGGTGTCATACTACAGCTCTTAGCACAGCAGCTGCCTAGCTAGCGCCGCAATAAGCCAGCTAACCATACTTTTTGGCACAGCCAAATACCTGTAATACCTGTAACAACATACAATGTTGCACTTTGGTAAAATGTAGCCTGAAACTGAACCCTGGGAAATCGGTGGGGCTGAGACCCCCCCCCCCCCTTTAGCCCTACCTATTTCCTAGGGATAAGGACAAATTTTGTCATCTGAAAAACAATGGGTCAATTGGTTAGATCTTTTCTTTTATTTATTGCCTGAACAGAATTTATCTTGATTGTTTACCTCCCTTATTTTGTTTAATCCTTGATGATTTATATACATGTAATAGACACCATTCTCACTACTGTACTAAAACTGTTTACTGGAAGCTAGTTTAATGTGTAATGAGAATGGTCGAAGCGGTCTTGGAAGCGATCTTCTATACTGGTTAAAGGACAAGTCCACCCCAACAAAAACTTGATTTGAATAAAAAGAGAAAAATTCAACAAGCATAACACTGAAAATTTCATCAAAATCAGATGTAAAATAAGAAAGTTATGGCATTTTAAAGTTTCGCTTCATTTCACAAAACACTTATATGCACATCTCGGTCAGTATGCAAATGAGGAACTGATGACATCACTCACTCATTATTTTGTTATATGAAATATGAAATATTTTTATTTCATTGTCATTGTCATGTGAAATGAAGTTTCATTCCTTTCTGAACACATGGAATTCCATTATTTTAACATTTTGTGCTTCAGGCAAGGAGGTCCTAATTATCAAATTCGTAAAAATTGAAATATTGTATAATTCAAACAATAAAATACAAAAGAAATAGTGAGTGACATCATCGACTCTCTCATTTGGATGTAACTGGCTCGTTCATATAACTATTTTGTTAAAAATAAGCGAAACTTTGAAATGTCATAACTTTCTTATTTTACATCCGATTTTGATGAAATTTTCAGCATTGTGATTGTCATTTAAAGATCGCTTTGCCTCGTTAACTGGTTCTAGTGTGAGGACACAACCGTTCTTCAAGAAGCGATCTTCGTACATGTACATTTCGAGCATGCTACTCCACACACTGTATGTGAATTGCCTACGCTGCAGTTTCAGTTTTTGTGCGAAACATGTCATCCCACAGGCCACTGAGAGTGTTCCCATAGCAACAAGATGGCTTTACGTGAAGTGGTTTTGAAAACCACTTTCGGGTGATCAAATGGGAATGCTAGCAAAGCGATCTTCCAAACTGGTTTCCTGAACCAGTTTTAGAAAGTAAAATGAGAACGGTGTCATACTTGTTTCCTTTACTACAGATGTTCTTGGAATGATTTTGTTTATCATTTATTTCATATGTTCTCCTTGCATTTGGTCATATGGGCAATTGACTTAAAAATTACCGGTAATGAGAATTGTTGAAGACGTACATGTATATTCACTCTGGCCATTCTGATAAATGGGCATGATGATTGTAGAACAACAAAAAAGTGGCCACTGTTTTTATCGTTTCTTGTATTTACATGTAAGAAGTTGTGTACATGGGAAAGAAAATCCAAACAAGATCTAAACAACCATCCAAGGTCTGTTGTTTTCTCCCATTCAACCATTGTACATGAATGAGTTCAGACATTCACCGGTCATTGAAGGTCCAGACCTGAATCGATGGACGCCTTTCAAATAGAAGATGAAAAGATTTCTCAAGATCACATTACACAATGCAGTAGGCTAGGGACAGTTGACTTCTCAACTATTGATTTCCAATCTGCTCCTACAATATGATTTGGTTTGAATCATGCCGTCTCTATGCAAGTTTCCTCCCAAACTTTTGATTCTTTACAGTTTGAATACGGCACAGCAGTTCTGGTGACACGACTTCTGCTCCTGCGACATTTAGTATCTCAGAGGGGTTAGAGTTTGGATTGTAACACAATTTGGGTTCAGACTATTGTAAAGACGAGGATTAGGGTTTGTTTAGTTTTGGAGGTTTCGTACATTAGGCCTATGTTTGGCAATTAAAACAAGCAGATTGTTCATCCGAGCTAACAGCATGGAACTGGCAGTACTATCCCAAACATACTCTACATGAAGGCCTACATGTTTAAAAGCCTATGAAATGTTCAAAGCGAAATTTCCAAGTAGGTTCAGAAAAATCATCCTTGATTTCAGATCCTCACAAGGTCAACGTTCACATAATTATTCTGAGGACTTGACTCCAGTCCGAACCGTCCCATAAATCAACTTCCTGCCTCTCTTCCCCACCGTACCCTAGCAATCACTGACCAAAATTGCAAATTGAGTTAAAGCGTTTGACGGTTGGTTGGGGGCAAGAATGACTGCTTCAGATGGTGTTACTTCTAAAAGCACATGTAAATATCTCTTTGTTCTACCAGAGGAGTTTATAAACACGCCCATGGCCTAGACATCGTATCATTGATTTTTAATGTTACACACTCCAACTGAAGAACAAACTCAATGACACATTGTTTACATATTGCCCCACGATGTGTAAACTTTAGATATTCTATTCTCATAACAAAATTTAATATTTTCCTCATGAAGTTTTGTTTACATTCATAAACAATGTGTGTTTTTGTTTTTGATTATTTTCACAAACGATTTGTGATTGCATGGTGCACCACTAGTGTACACGTACCATGCAGACGTCTTTTTTTCAAGTTTGTCCTGCATTGTATTAGAATCACATATAATAGTTACTTTGACCCAGGAAGCAAAGGTCAAATTTGGAGTGTATAGCAATTCAAGTCCAAACCGGAAGCAGGCCTGGGGTAGAATCCCGATTGGGATCTCTGTTGAATTTTATCAACTTGTCTTTGGATGTGCGAGGTAAACACACATTTTCTTTCTGTCCCATGTCAGCATTTTCAAAGAAACTTATTTCTACAACCAACAAACGAATGATTTTAAAATGTCTTTGAAAAGAATGCAGCCCCCAAACGAAGCCCGAGTGAATCAAAGACATTTACTCTGGCAACAACTGCTACTATAAAAGGTCTGCACATCAAATTGAACAGAGGCCTTAAAGCTTGTGTATAGTTTTGGTCAATCCACCAAAATGCACCTATCACTATTCCAATTCATTGCTAGCTGATATGAATGGATATGCCCTATAACAGTTATGATGTGGAGGATATGAAATCAAAATGTGTTTTACAGGATAAATTTTGCGATTTTACATGGATATTTAACTTGATCGGGTCACCCGATCAAATTAAAATATCTGTGTGTTTTTGTCTTTCAATTAAATCCTATTCCAAATCATGGAATGGGCTGAAACTTTCAAGATATGTTCTTTGTCTGTAACTTTTGGATATCTAATCACTAAATGCATACAATAAGTGCTTGAATGCCCATTTTTTAATTCAAAACCAGCATCGCCGAGAGAGGGCACTATATATCCAAGATTTGAATATTTGAAATTTTCTCAGAGAAGTGCAGTTGGAAAAATATCTTAACGGTCTCTACGCTTCAGTAAGACTGTCATATTAGATGATATTCGATTATCAATCACATTATTGACCCTTTACCAAAGCTATACACAGGCTTTAACCCTACACTATTTTCGCCATGAATGAGAACAGTAAACCTACTTCTGCAGAATCAGAAAGAGATTTTCAGGTCACAAGCTCATCACACTGTGCTCATACCTGAGACCAATATTGCTCCAATACTTTTTTTTAATATACTTTGGTAGATATTATAGAATTCATGCATACATGTACATGTACTTGAAGGTATATTCATGTGCAGCCAGAGTGAAATGTCTTAATCTTTTTCTTTGGGGGGGGGGCTTTATAATACACTTTACCTACGAAGTGGAGTTCACTTTCTTACAATGCGAATTCGGTAAAAGGCAGCCAATTGTGGTTCCCAAATTGAAAACAAACGATCAAGAATTATTTTAGTTTAATTGTACATGTAGGTCAAGAAACTATGCATACCGGTACACCATCAACATGCATCAAGATGTCTTGGTATATAAGTACAATGTGAGAGTCCAAAGTGCATACCCGTAAAATGCTGCCTAAACAGACCAAAGACTAGCACAAGTTGGGTTTGTCAAAAGCTGTGCACAGGATTAGACGTGCACTAATTAGGTAGGCCCATAATTCAGCATTGAGAATTCAATTGCTATTTGTTTCCCCCAACTTATTTGCTATTCACTGCAGCGTGTCTTCTGCAGTGATTCTATCATTGAAAACTCATACATTCAGATTGAAAAATCATGTGATTTAGGGGAATACCAATATTGTTCAAGAATACCACCTACACATGTCATGGTATAAATACATGTATGTGTAGTATAAGTTTATTTTCAGTACAGAATGTCAGCATGCTACATGTACATTAAAAAACATGATGGTCCTAAATACTTTTATTCAACTGATTTTAGAGGTATCACTAACTTTGCAAGCATAATTTAACTTCCATGTAGACCTACAAAACATTGTTTTAGAAGGGTTTTTTTTCTTCAATGGATTTCAATGCATTTTTGTTCATTTGTTCACCTGTATTGTTGCAAGCACACACCATTCAATCTGCCCATTAACCAACCAATAAAGATAGTTTACACTGAAGTTTGCAAATATGTATTTAATAGAGGAATGCAATGTTGAGTCAAGACAAGTTGTATGTAGATTCATTTTTATTGTTAATAATGACATTAATGAGTTTACAAAAAATGATTTTCATGAAAATCAAGAGATGTATGTTTGAAAATATGAATATTTATGATTTTGAGTGACAGTTCAAGAATAGCTTTCTTTCTAATTCAAGAAACCATTCTGCACACCCGAATCCCTTCTGTATGACTTGCACGTAAGCCTATATAACTGGAGATTCACATGTTACCACCTACCTAAACATAGGCCTACCTACATGTACATGATGTAATGTAAGATTGAGATTTTCTCCAAGTGAACTCACTTGCAGTGGGACAGAGACTGCACTTGTTCAGACTACATGTCCCAATCGCCCAGGGAACAGGGGCCAACTACAACAGTCAGCTGACAACAGCAACGGCCATTTTGTTCTTGAAGAATACACTTCATTGGTGACCTTACACAAAGGAGGTCAGCTCTCTCTAGTATTACTGTTCCAAGATTAACAAAGCTGCATGAACTGTGTACACTTGCACATGAGTAACAGTGTAGAGATAACAGAAGATCAACTTACAAAACTGTATCAAACAGACAAGTTGCCTAACTTTTTGAGGACCATAATCATTTGGAAGAAGCAAATGATTGGGACATTTTTTTCTTTTTCTTTTTTTTTTGGGGTAATGGAACAATGTTATTGACCAAATCCAAGAATTTGTAATTGTAGAGTGCCAACATCTACGTGTAATTGCCTAATCAAAGGCACTGGTGTTGTAATGAGACTGAAAAACCACAAAAAAGGAGTATACATGTAATTCTGAGAAAAATCCAAATGAGTAGGCCTATAGATGATGATCAGGTTCATGATACTACATGTACATCATCATGTACCTCATAAAATTTTAGTATAAATTTATTGCAACAATACTAGTATAGCCTTTTTAAAGACAATCACAAAACTTTCTGTTCAAAATAACACATATAAGACACACTGCATGGAATGCAACATGACCAGTAAGTTAAACTGTAGTGTTAAGAAAAAAATGGCAATTTCCATGGTATTCTAATTTCAGTATTAAACTTCTGTGCTTTTCTGCTTCTAATCTCTCTCACTTCAACCCCACCCCCTTTAAAAACAATCCATTATTCAAGTTGGCATAGGAAAGTCATAACTATAATATCTAGAGTGATGAACTCTATCCTACCATCCAAAAATCAAAAAGAGAATATACATGTACCTTGAAGACTCACACTCACACATACATGTATTACTATTACTTTATCTTTAATAATCAGGATCAGTTTTCATTTCTCAATTCTTTTCTATCTTTAATGAAGTAATGTAGATATGGCAACCCCCACCCCTCAACAAACCGCTACTACCTTTACAAGAAGTTGATGCAACATATACGACTACATATCTACATACTTTTAAATGAAAAAAAAAGAAACACATAGCCAAATTTGACAATGCGACATGTCATTAAATTTTTCACTTTCTCAAAACATAATTCCTATGATTTCATTTTCAAATTTATTTTGCATTTTGTTTCCATGTTTAGAAGTAAACGAATGCTGCATTGCTTCAAGCTATGTTTTTGCAAACACGATTATCTCAAAAATGTATTTATATTAGAATCACTAAGGAACACAATTATTATAGCAAACATCAAAACATAATTCCTATGATTTCATTTTCAAATTTATTTTGCATTTTGTTTCCATGTTTAGAAGTAAACGAATGCTGCATTGCTTCAAGCTATGTTTTTGCAAACACGATTATCTCAAAAATGTATTTATATTAGAATCACTAAGGAACACAATTATAGCATTTTCATTGTAAATCTCTGTTGTTTTGTTAATATCTATAGTGCATAAAACAACTTCCAGATGTAGACCCAATTACTATATAATCCAGAAAAAAAAACGTATTTGTTCTTGCACATTTCCTGAAGACAAGCCGAACATGAAATCATTCCCCTAATTTGCGTTCTTTTTTTTTTTACTGGAAATCACTGTCAAAACAGGAAGAGTCCAACTGTCATGGCTGCACGGTGCATATACCAGGATATGCCAGGCTACGTCAGGCTACGTCGGCCATGGCACATATGCAACTTGGTGGAGGAAGTGCAATACATGAAGTACTTCACTGTTCCAGAGCCAGAGCTGTAGAGTAGAGTTAAGCCAATGATCTAGCAAAGATGAACATAAATCTCATGGTGGTTCTATATATAAAAAGTAGAAAGCAGTGTTGCCAGGTTGAAAAAGCTTTGAATTATTGCACAAGACTGAAAATGTTCATATTTTGTGTTGAATGTACATTTTATACTCTGCCATACTGCATGGAAATCAGCATGGGGAGCCTGATAAATCAAAGCTGAACCGATCAAGTCATTCCATATCAGGAAAAGATGTGTGGGCCACTGTAAAGTTTTAACAAGATTTCTAACTATCTCAGATGGGAGTCTGGCATTTTAGGCAATTTGATGCATTCTATCGGTTGGTCAGTCATTTTCTTACTTATTTGGGCTAAAGATCAGGCAGTCTGATGGAATGGAATGGAACATTCCAAATATCGAACAAACGAAATTTGGAAAATTTGCTGATGTTATCCATCATCATTAATCATAGATCAAACAAGGGGTAAAAATTGTTGCAGCAATGGCAGAGAGCTCATACGTGTCTATCTGAGCACTTGCTGTAAAATTTGAGAGTAATGGGAATAATACAAGATGTCACCATACAAAATAAAATCTGGTCCCTTGGAGAAGGCCTTTACAAGTCATTGGTTATCTGGTTGCTTTAATACTGATAAGTTTTCATGATTTCTTCTTCAGTCAGGTAAAATAAAAACCACTATTGAACCATTAACCAATAAAAAAATAATTTTAAGACAACAAGTCCTTGTGAATCCGTTTGGTCATGTTTGTACATTCAACGACAATGTCCAGTGTACCATACTTTGAAAGAATCTATCTATCTATCATTCACTATTTTTGCATGGACAGTGCATGTGAACCATATATGTCTACCAAAACAGACATGCTGAAATGTTTAATAGTGTGTTTGGTTGGCATAACAATTTTAAGGAAATAGAAATGAATTAGGTGACAGAACTGAGACAGTGGAAATCAGTTCATCTTTTTCTTGCCAGGTAGCTTCATTCACCTGTTATCTGATCTACTTTTTTTTACATTCAATTTTGAACAATATGTTTCGATTGTATGCACTTATTAACCGCCGCCCATTCAAAACTTGAAAATATCAATGCCTGCTACACATACACTTGGAATGAACAGAGTCAACTCCCATCCCTCTTTTTCCCACACTGTTTCTCCCTGCCGAAGCAGCATAGTCAAACGCCAAAGGTCAAAAAGTGAAACTCTTCTTCGTCAGAGAAATAGAATAGAGACAAGCTCCTCTCTGAAAGAAACAAACAGTGTTTGTTGTTGGGCTCGGAATAGTGGGGCAGGCTCTATTCACTGTAACATGCTTGAATGGGTAATTTGAATCCGTAAGAGAACTACATAGAACTTGTCATCAACTAAGGTGTAATGATGAGGGCATCTCTGTTTGAACAATAAGACATATCTAAAACAGACAATAGTCAATGTACATGTAGGCCATGTAGTTGTAGATTGTGCATCAGAACATTGCTTCATTGTGTATGCAGCACAGTATATAGTTATTAAAGTGGGTTTTAAAAAAGTTTCTTGAAAAAAAATTGCCTACATAAATTGCTATAGTATTGGTATGGTTGAATAACTCAATGATCCAATATACATAAATGGGGTTAAAACTTGTCACATTCAATAACTATACACTTTTCTTCAAAATTGTACTGAAATATATGCAAGGACATGAATTTGATAGTGTATATACATGTAAAGTGTATATTGTAAACCTGTCTTGGTATTTATTGATATACAAATAATGTTTATGAGTGCAATAGACAGAATATTTCATGAGGTGAAAGATGAATGATCCATTGCACGAATTCAAAAACATTTATTGTTTGGTTTATGACACCTAAAAATTAATTTTTTTTTCACATGAAATTTATTCATTTCAATGCAAAAATGCTCATGATTGTTACGTCATCACAACATACGCACTACTGCTGGTGTCAGCAGCTGGCTGTAGCTGCAGTCTCGGTGCATGCGTGCAATGGGGAAAATCGTATGGATCCAAAATTGCATGATAAATGGATCGAAAATTGCAGTTGATGACATTATTGTGAAATGGGCTGCATGAATGATATCAAACAACCAATCAAATCACAAGGATCTATCTACATGTAGGAGTCATATAATTGTACATGCACAGAATTATCCTTTTTGGCGTTTTGTGCCAAGGAAGCAAAAAGCAAAGTGAATCAATGAATGTGGCCTGTGGGCCTCTCCTCCCAAAATAAAATGACAAGGGTTTACAGGTGGGCCACTCCACCAGGGTTATCCCCATACCCTGTTTAGATCTGCAAAAAAATCTGGAGTGCCTCCGGAGGTTACCGCAGGTCGTTCTACACGAGTTGTTAGATCTGAATGGTCTCAGCACAAAGGACAAAGCACGAATCTGAGGTAATCGCGAGGGTACACCAATCGCGAGATCACACGGCTTGATCTACTGTTAGTCTGTAGAACTATAACAGTCTCGGAAAAGAAAACGAAGTCCTAAATCTGCGCACATCGCCTCGATCATTGTACAGTGCGCGCTTTCTCCCTTGATTGACATTTTGCCATGACAATGCAATTCGCGAGTCAAAATGGAGACGATGTACCTCGTGATTACCGCAGTTGATCTAAACAGCATCTCGTGTTTTTATAAGGAATTTCATGGCTCCAGACGATTGTCTAGTGTGACATGAGAGAGAGAAATCTTAAAACGGGGTACTAGTTAAACAAATAGTGCAGCAAGGAGGACATCATTCCTCTACAACTAAGGGGCCTCCATTTAAGGTCCTATCCAAGGGACAAGGTGTTTTCAATTGTTTAAACTTTAGTAAGCACCCCGGGTTGGACTCAAACCCTAAATCTTTGGTTCGACAAGCAGATACTTTACCAACTGAGCAGACTTATTCTCTTATTCCTCCAGTGCATGTGTGCATGTATATTAGTACAGTAATTCTACATAAGACGCATAGAAGAATGGTAAATTATATTTGCCAATTTCAACTTAAGATAAATTTGATTAATATGCTGAAACTTATTGGGCTTGTCATATCCCTGTCACTTAAAATCATTACTTTTTATCAACATCTTTGTGTAATATCAATATGGCTTTCCCTATTTGGTTGTTTCATTAGTTTTAAATTCTCTTTATTTCTTTCTTTCTTCAGAAAGATGGTTCATGAAAAGTGGCTGTGGCAGGTGCAGGTGTTCTCAGGGTTATTACAGTCAGCAAAACAAAATCAACAGACATGTATATATCTGGAAAATAGACACAAGAATGGGTAATGGAAGTGTCATTGTGTATGTACATGTATAGTGGTTCAGACTCTAACCTTTCTATCAGGGTGTTTTACATAAATTGAACTCCCACTTTATCAATTTGCCACCCTTCACCCGGGTAGTTCATGTGTACATGTATGAACTGGTAGGATGCAAAAGTAATTGCATTTGTCAACCATTTTGAGTGTCTCACATGAGACTGGGTGGAATACTCCTCAGGGAGTGGAGAATGTGCATATATTGCATACAGCCAGACTGATTCAATTCAATTACTAGTAATAGGTGAATGGTAATCTGTAAAGTGCTCACACAATCACCAAATGAATAGCTGGATTATGATATTATTTTTAATAATTTTACATGTATTATGTAAGTTAAATTCCCAAACCACTATCAAAATGGAAGATGATTTTGTGGATTGGAGCCCACTGGAACATTGGCAAAATTAAATGTCAGCTCTCTTATCACCTGACTTTGGTGAGTCTATGTAAGCACACACAGAAAACTAGAAATATACAGTTATGTTAATGATATGCCAAGGAGCTAAAGATGCTCCATGTCCTATCTCCTATACCCTAGTCTTGCAAATCAGACCACTTTTGCATTTTTTCCAATTAAAGGTAGGAAGAAGGCAACGCTTTAAATAATGAAATAAAACGATATCACTGTGTACTGACACAACACTTTTCATCAAGACAGACACTCAACAGTGTGCACGTAATTCCATCCTTTAGAAGTGTAATGCTGTTCCAAGAGCTTATAGTGCATAATCCATAATTATCTTGTGCTTTGCCTCGCTGCCGAAACACTCTTCGTACAGCAAGACTAGTCAGGTATCATACGTGGGAGAGAGAGGGGTATATAACTGCAACCGGCGCACGACAGTGGCGGCAATCGACTTGAGGGCAGTCTCTGTATTATAATCTTATTCAGGGAGATGGTTTGATGGGGGAAGCGGCTAAGGTGATGCGCTTGGCAGCATTCAATGCTGATGAAGAGGACGCATCTTCTTCTTCACCAAGACACCCAGCGAGATGTCTCTCCCTCTCTTCTCCATCCTTTATCACTTTTTTTCCCCTTGCAAGAAGCTCATCATCCCATGGAGCCAACCTGACACTTCCTTGCTGCATCCCTCCCCCATATCGCCATACAGAATTTCATTTTCTACAGCTACTCAAGAAAAATCCTTCTCTTTCCCTAATTGAGTAATCTATCATTCCTTTGCCCAATAACAGCCATGCCACATCTGATAAGACAAAACTTTCTCTGGTATTATGGTAGAACCAAAGAATCCCCCTCCCAAAGTACATGAAAGAAAAATATAAAAAAAACATTCCATGGCTGAAATCGCCTTTTCTTTTCTCCATTTTTCTGGGTAAGGATGTACATTTACATGTATAGGCCTGCTTTCTTAAAATGCTACAATTTTTTTTTTCCCTTTCAATCATTTTAAACATAATTTTCATATTAGGGCTATGTCTTTATAGCAAACATTGTTTTCTTGCTAATTCAGGTCAGTATGCCTTATTACATTAGGAAGACAGACACTCTTTACAGTTTAATAGATTAATTTAAGACACCGTTCTCAGTTCTCACTACCTTCCTAAAACTAGTTTAATGGAAACTAGTTTAACGTGTAACGAGAACGGTCGAAGCGGTCTTGGAAGCGATTTTCCAAACCAATTCAGAAACCGCCTTGTTAAACTGGTTTTAGCGTGAGGATACAATCGTTCTTCAGGAAGTGATCTTCGCACATTTTGAGCACGCTATCCACACACTGTGTATACAGTGCGTATCAAAAAAAAAAGTTTACACTTTGAAAAAGCCCTGGGAATTAAAAAACATACAACATGTGGATATTTTTATCACTAATAATCTTGGGTTTGGGTCTCATCTATACAATGGAAATAAAAGTAATGACAGAATGTTACACTTGAGTACTGTCAATTTTTGTAAAGCTCGCAGCAAACTGTTTGCGCAGAAATGCTTGTTTTCACGCCGTGTCAAGGGGAAAGGGCGATATCAAACTTACCCTGCGAAACATTTCTCATACATTTCCCTTGCACTTTTAGTCAAATAAAATAAAACGGATACATTCAAGCATTTTGTAACAATTTTGCCAACCAAATTGACATTTTAGCATTTAGTAAGCACAATCTTTACCTTTTTTGTGCAAGCTGGATCTGAGGACATAACTGAATCTGAACAAAAGTTTATATCAGACATCTCCAGCATTTTTTTCACTATAAAGTTTTTATCATTTCAAGTGAGTTTACATTTCATTTTTCATTTAATACTTGTTTCTCGACACTTTTCCTAAGATTTGAAAATGATTAACTAAATGAAAATCAAGCCTAAGCCATTTCATGTAAATCGCAGCTCAGTGTAAAGCAAATAACGTCTTGATGGCCTCAGTGTGTGGGGGAGTGCGGAGGGGCGCAATGCACTCTTCGAAGTTTTTTGGGCAAGGAAACAAGTTTTAAGAGGTAAAAGATATCTTCAAATCAAAAATTACTAGCTAAATTCCACGTGTTCTTCATGATAAAGGTCTACTTTTATCTCCATAACTATTTCAAAGTTCTGCGCAAATAATTTTTCACTAACTTTTCAAAAGTAAGTGGTGCTCACTCAAGCGGAAATATATGTTGACAGTTATATCGTCATTAGCTTATGGATCTGTATCAATGTTAAAATGTGGAAAAATCTCCAGGATATTACAAATGTGGAATTTTGCAGGATTTTTTCAAAGTGTTAACTTTTTTTCATACGCACTGTAGAATGTATACGCTGCGGTTTCGAATTTTGCGCCAAATGCCACCCCCACGGAGAGCGAGGCCATAGCAACAAGACCAATTAACGTGAAGTGGGATTGAAAACCACTTTCAGCTGATCAAATGGGAACACTAGCAAAGCAATCTTCCAGACTAGTTTCCTGGACCAGTTTCCAGTAAAACTAGTTCTAGAAAGTAAAATGAGAATGGTGTCTAAGCATAATAACTGGTAATGGTACCATAAAAATTTCCTCACTCATTACCGTAGTTACATGACAATAACCATGAAGTACCAGAACAGACCTTCTTATTTTCTAGAGAGTAGGCCTATATGAGCTCATTGCAAGCCATAGCCTATCAATGTAAATTTGGTTGGGGATATTAAAAAAAAGTCCCTACATGTACATGTACATATGTATAGTTGCGTTATTTATATACTCTCACATCATGAAGTCCAACCATACCTCACACACAGCCCGACCCCATGTGCAACTTTCTCACACAAAACTGGCTTTGCAAATAAATGATCAGGCCTTCTCATTGCCCATCAACATATGATGAACTTGGGGTAAAAAATATGATTGCTTGCACTAGCTGTACACAAAGTTCCACGCACAGTCGCACGTACACACATGCATGTACAGTGTACACACCGTCAACAGCCATTCAGCCATGGCCCAATCCAGCCAATTCCAGTATACTGAGGACAGGGAACGAGAGATAGAGAATAAGAGGGGGGAAAAAGGACTAAAGCGTGATAGAGTGGGCTGTGTATTTACTGGGGGTTTCGTACACAGCTTGGGCTGTAGCAGTTGAGTCTCACCCATGCCAGACCATTGCCTTGGTAATGAAGAGTATGCGGAAATGGAAGGAACAGTTACGTTTGCTCTACATGGTGTATATATGTGCACGTAACACATGCTGAATACACTTCAGAGATCAACTACACCTTGTTAATTAATTAACAATTCCCCTGCACTAATTAACAGACAGTTAAAACAAAGTTCATCCTGCATTTAAATGCCATAATCATTCAGTTCATACCACTTTTTCCTCACCAGACATTTCAACTTCCAAAAGTCTGTCGAATTAAATTTGGCTTCACTATTTCTAAATCGGGCCTAAGAATATTAGGGGGCACCTGAACTAAATTTTCAAGCATTTTCTCATTTATATATGTGCACTTATTTCGTGATACTGATGTCTCTTTTCCCTTACAGTTTATGGGACCAGTACATAAATTGTAATGAAGTGTAATACACTGAGTTACTGTTAAGAAACTTAAACTATAAAAACTGATTGATTTTGTTCTGCTCACTTCACCAATTTCAACAAAAAACTTTGCTCAAAGTCATATAAAACTATAACTATTGCTGAAGTAAAGGTGATTTATATTACTACCCCTTCATGTATGCGGTATTCCAATACAGACAATAAAGTGATTCGATCAGCACAATTGTCACCCATAGTTGTTAAAAATGTATAGTCTTACGATGGCAATGAATGTAGTTTCAAAAAGATTCAGGAAAAGGTATTCATGATTGCTTAATCTGGAGACTAATGTGCAAGTCAAATCTGAAAAAAACTTCTTGAGAAATGAGAAAGCAGTATAACTTAAAGTAAAAACCAACCCCAAATCACACGCTGGCCCTGATACTTTGTCTTTTAGTTGGCAATCTCTGTTCATGTAGGACTATCGGCACAGATCCATGCAGCTTTCAGCCACAACACCATCATGTGCAGTTGTGTACAATACTAGAAATGGCCAAAATAAAATGCACATATGATATGATCACTTAACAGGGCTGTACATGAATTTAAGAAGACTTGCTAATGGTGATCTTCTCCACAATCCCACCGCTGCCACCAAAATTACAGACTCTGCACTACATGTACAGTGCATGATAGAATGAAAGTCACAAAGCCTAACAAATTTGGAAACATTCAGTTTTCATCACTTACTGTTGGTGATTGAAGCTAAAAGAAACTTTATTCATATCAGGGTCCATAGGTATTAGGGAAGGACAAAAATATAATTTTAAGGGCTATTTTTCTAATATTTTGTTTTTATTGGGTGCTATTATTGGTCATTTGAAATGATACATTTGTAGCCTATAATCAATATTCATAACTTTTCTGCCACACATTATGAATATTCTTGATTATTTTTTGTGGCAGATCTTGGGGGCTTTTGGGGCAAATAAACAAATATGTCACCCAAAAACATTCCATTTGGGGAACATTAGGGGCATTTTGGGCTGTAATAATAGTGAAATCAAGTGAACATTAATACTCTTTTGTATATCCTATAGTGGTAGAGGGAACACCATATTCTGCAAAGTCTGAAGAAAATATACTCTAAACAATGCTATAAACTATAAACTTATGATTATTTACATGTAAGACAAAGGAATAATAACCCAGGCCTAAAATGCCCTGCCTAACACCAAGGAGGAAAAATTGAAAATACCTCATCAATATGTCTGTAAAAGAATATGAACTACACAGAATAAAGAGAGGGGATGAGGGGTGGTACTGAATAGGAGAGAGAAGTGAGAAAAAAAGAGTTAACAGGATTTCCTATTTTATACCTATGCCATTTATTATGTTCCCCAAAATAGTGGACACTCCACTACTTTTCAATTAAAAATTAGATATTGAGAGAAAATATGTATGATCTGAAACTCCTCCCAATTTTGTCTTATCTGGCAACTTGGAAAATTAGACTTTATACATACATACATGTACTTGTACATGACAGGTACTTTATATAGTGCTTTACCAAACACATGATCAAAGCGCTTTGATCATATTATGGTATCATGTGTTCATAACTCGGTTAGCACTAGGGCATCATTCACAAGAGTTTAAAAATTGACTTTCATCTAAGTCATACTGTTTCATTTAAAGTGTCTTGCTTTTTTTTAAAAAGCTGGTGACCTTACATGTGACCTTTTTTAGGCAGGAACACATACACACATACATATATACACCCAAGACCCAATATTTTTCACTTGAAGCAAACTGATTATTGCTCTTTTGAATTTCCACAGCATTTGAGTATTTGCGATGTGAATATTTAAACTTGGTTTTAAAATGTTCCTACAGCATGTACTTGAGAGCAGATCTTTATTCACTTTTGAGATGTTGGAATCAAACAGGTTATCTTCATACATACAGCTGATGGCAATACTCAGCAGTCAAGGGCTCAGGGTGGATTAGCCTGAAAATTAGTACGTACATGTACCAGTTGCCCCTGCCCCTCAAAAAAATGCTGTTAAGAATTGTTCATGTTATACTTTATTATATTATTATACTTTAAATCATTAGAATTGGACACCATTCTCATTAACAAGCTAAAAATAGTTTACTGTATTAAAACTAGTTTAACGAAATAAGAATGGTCGAAGCAGTCTTGGAAGCTATCTTCCAAACCGGTTCAGATAACCACCTCATGATGTAGTTTTCAAGATCGCTTTGCCTTAAACTGATTTAAGTGTGAGGACACGACCTTTTGTGCGCGCTACTCCACACAAGGTGTGTAGCTATGCTGCGGTTTCAAATTTTGCGCGAAATGTGTCACCCCACTGAGAGTATTCCCATAGCAAAAAGACCGCTTTATATGAAGTGATTTTGAAAACCACATTCAATAGTTTCAGGTGATCAAATGGGAACACGAGCAGAGCGATCTTCCAAACTGGTTTCCTGAACTGGTTTCCAGTAAACTAGATTTAAAAAGAGTAATGAGAACAGGGTCTTAGATTCTCTAAAGCAGGTATTTGATGACAAAAAATAATGTTGCAGTCAACTTTGCAAATGAGAGGGGTAATGAGTCAAAATTCTGAGGGAGCGAGATATGTTGTATTGGGCAAAATATACAAAAAGTTATGGGTGAGCATAAAATTTTGACATCTCTAAATTACAAAAATCAATTTTTTTTTTTTTTTGGGGGGGGAGTGCCCCCAGCCCCCCCCCCCCCTTAATCTGTACGCCAGGGCAAAGGCCATGATATAGGCTTATACCCCTTTCATAAACCCATCCTCCAAGTAGCCGCCTAAGAGTAATGCGGATAATTCAATAAAAATTGCGTTCACAAACTCCGAAAATAATCCACACAATTTTTACGAGCGCCTGTCCTGAAAAAGGTGGATAATCATCATGGCAACCACACACACCCCCTCCGATGCGGTTGCGTTGGAAAAGGGTGACCTTGTGACCGCACCATGGTAATTACCGCATTACTTTCAAAATGCTTTCATAAAGTCAAAATCTGGTCCCGATGCTGCTATTATGCGGATAATTGCAGCATCAAAATAATGCGGATAACTCTGGTCCTCCTCCGATTTTACGACAAAATTATGCTGCTATTAGCCGCATAATTGGGTTTATGAAAGGGGTATAATATATGCAATGAAGACTGCAAAAACGAAGCAATGGCTCTTCATAACCCTTCATAATTGCCCACAAAATGCTGCACGTTGCATCCTCTGCAACAGTTGCCATATTTGTAGCCTGTTAGAATGTGTAGCGTGACAACATGTACATGCTACATGACTAGTCAACCAAAGGAAGCACAGTATACCTAACAAGTGGTATACACAGCACAACAGGCTCAGCTTGGCAGAACAAGTGCAGGGCTTTACTGCAAAATTCATGAAGTCTCTGTCAACTCTCCCAGGCATCAGGTCAAAGTGCCCTCACTGTTTTCCCCTGATGGCTTCATCAATGCCAGTAAAAAACCGAGTCAAACTAAGCCCAGGTTTATGAAATCAATGTTTGCTATGATGTTCAGACCCTGAGCACACACAGAGAGGATAGTTAGGGGATCTTCAAGATTTTCTTAGGAGACTAAGGAGAGACCATCTTTCTTTCTACATCATTTTTTCACAAGCAGTCTACACTACCTATTCCCCTTTTAATAAACAGAAATAGAATGAGAGAAAGAAGATATTTCCATTTATTGCAAGACATTTTTAGTCTTTCCAGCAGGCACAAAAACAGTAAATCAATTTTTCCCATACACCGTGTACTTGGGAAGCACAATGTCCTAACTATATATCCATACTATTGATGCCAAAAAATAATATTTTGAACTTTTGGGGGCTATTCATCACAACTTACTGCCTATCAAAATTTGCAACATCGGATAAGCTTTAACACTGCAATGAATAAGGATTTGCAGTGCTCCCTTTTTTAGTTTCCAGGGCGTTTCTGAGCATTAAATGGTGAACCCCCCCCTGCCTCATGTTATTTTTTCTCTGATACTATTTACCACAAATTTCAACACTGAGAATATAAATCTGGTTGGCAAATGTAGTCAGTGCATGCAGTATACTGGGTGTGTTTCACAATCCTTTGATTCGTAAAGAGAGACGCAGAGCGTAGGAGGAACAAGAGTTCATCTTCATATAATCTACCTCACACGCCCAATTCATGTGCTCTCTATTATCTTTGCAGTTCAAGATTTAAAGATTAGAAAAGATCAGCTAATGGGAAACAGACAAATAAAGTAAGAGAAGAGGGGCATATTTCATCTCTTTCAAATTAGATTCAGCAGATAAGAGCTCAATTTACAAGATATGCTCACATGCACAAGAAATGGCCAAAGTGTGTGACTACATTTTCTGATTCTTTAAAATTAACTGTGTCTGTTTGGCTCTCATCATTTGCATAATTTCTGTCTAAAACAGCAGTTTGAATTTGAATACTACCGAGTGTTGTGAAAATCAAATAAAGTTCATAGTTAGACGTTTGAATCACTATCAAAAATGAAATTATGATATACTGTAATACACCCACTTGATAACATTGTTCAGTTAATGATGTGTTTTAATCCATGCATGTTGACCTACCTACATGTAAACTCCCTTTTATAATGCGCTTTCCCTCCAGTGAACTTCACCAGCGAAGTTCGCCGGAGAAGGGGAGGGTGTCCAGGGTGAAAGGTACACAGGAGAACTTCCCTTGCAAAGCGGTTTCCATGGCAAAGTTCGCTGGTAAAAAGGCCAATATCAAAGCTCACCAGATAATTTTTCCACTTTAATGACATCGGAGGTCAAGTTTCGTATCCCTAAAATCCCCTGAACTGAGATTCCGCGTGCTGAACAAAGTGGATGATGGTCGATCAATCCAAAGAGTTAAATACCCTCAAACTTACGGTTTTATTTATTAAAAAATGTCTTTTATAAGCTAAAAATAAACTGAAAATATTAAAACATCTAACCACATTAGTAATTGCACAGCTGCCGCTATTGACTCCTCGACGTCCGCAAATCGCCCGCTTTCCAAGCCGCCTGCAGCCGACGGGATTTCCCCGACGTCAGCAAGCCCCCCGTCGATCGCACCGTCCGTGGCTTCTGTTTGTCATCCGCCGACCAATCATACCACGGCGGTTCCGGCACCTACCGCCCGCAGCCTACGGTATAAAAAGGCGCGCGAAGCGAGTGTCCACTTCATTGCCTGACGAAGACTAGCGGGTGCAATCGAAACGTCACAATTTCAGTTTGCCGCATCGTGAGACAACAGATTATCTCTTACTCCGATTTCAACCTACCACGATGATTAACATCATCCGTAATATTAAAATACCCTAATTTTTTTTTTGCTTATAATCTTTCTAAAATATGATGTAAATTGTAATTTAATTTTTTTACATCTTTTGTAATAAGTAATGTTTACAATTTTCTTTTTGTTTGTTGTGCATGTGTCGAGCTTGTACGTTATTATCACAATATCAGGACATTTAAAAACTGCGCACCTTCTCAACCCTGGTTTGCACTTACTTCCGCCTGAGCAAACTGCCCATCAACTTTCGCCAGGGAAAAGATGTCAATGCGAAAGAGCATTTTTTTTCTCTGTTCATCGAGGAAGTGGGGAATGCAAGCCAGAGAAGTTCGCCGGGGGGAAATAAAAAGAGGCCAGTATGAAAGGGGTAAAATATAATGTAGAGGTGTATTTTTAGGACTACCTGAGTAGGGGTATTCTTTAAAGAAATTTTATAATTTGCATTCCAGTTCCACTAGAATCTATCATAAAAACAAGTGGAACATCCAAGCAGTCTTGACAGCATTACACAATTGCAAAAGGTCATTTTCAAACAAAAGTGGACATGGGGGTGAAAATTAAAACTTGCTAGAAATCATTAGGCTTCAATGTTTTTTGAAACTAGACATCTTGAAGTATATTTTTCCATTTCATTTACATCAAATTATTAATTATGTCTTGAGATACAGTGAATTTTATGCAAGGGAAATTAAATGTTACAAAATGTTGATTTTTGCATTAAAATTCACATATTGCCTATCACAATATAAAATTTTTATTAGAAGCACATTTGTTGGCAAGATACAAGCTGTGTATTGTATCTAACTCCTAAATAGCAAAAAAAAATTCTGTGAAGTGTTTTTCTCAAAAAAATTGGATTTCGAAGTTTTCAAAACTGGTTGTCGTGTCACTCACGTTTTAAATGCAAAAAGTTTTCTAGAGCTGTGTATTCTGAAAATTAATTTATCCCAGTACTGGAGCAAATACAGTTTATTTGTACCTTATTGTATATAAAGTTACTTGGTCCAATGTGTTAAGGTGAAGCTAAAATTAACTGTTAAAGTTGTGTCGTGTCACTCACAATGTCGTGTCACTCACGGTATTATATTGTGTATAAAAAAGGACATCCAGTAATTTTTGAAGCGTTTTACCAGGGATACAGTCAAAATGTTGTTCCTGACATCATTTAGGCCTATTTTAGGCTAATAATTTCCTCCATCTTCCTAATTTTACTCCTTTTTATGGAAATATTGAATTTGACATTAAGTTCATCTATTTTCTCTCCTCTCCGTGGTTGCCTTGGTTTAAAAAATCCTGACAATTTTCCATTGGTGTGAAGACTCGGATCCTAATTCATATTTTGGTGAATGAACTGTGATTAAGAATATAACAACATAGTCAATCAACACAAAATTATGAATGTATCAAGAGAAAAACCACTATACTTTAGCAATGGACATATTTACAATGCATAAATGGTTGGTGTTGGTGATGGGTCAAGTCATAGGTCTAGGTATTACTCGAACATTCTGTGTCTGCATTTACAGAAATGAGCAGAAAGTTCACTTTTCTTTTGAGCAATGTTATTTCTTTGTTATACTCATAGCGAGAAAAGTCAGGGATCCTTTTTTGAAATTTGCAGAAATTTTAGTAGTAGTGTGTATAAGAGATCACCATGAACACCAAACATTTTTTTCAAATTCGGAAAAGAAAATGTTTTTCTTTTCCTTCTGATTGATTAAATCAACCTTTTCATTTGCCATAAAGCTTGTATTCCAGGACATGACATAAACAAATTTGCAAGAAAACATAAACATTTCAGGTGAGAATGTACTGAGATTTGACAGAACATTTTGGATATTGCTTGAAGCAGCTACATGCCAAGTTCAAAATCACTATTTGTTTGGCCACCATTCATACCGCTAGTGATTCCCGTAAGCGGGCCGATGCATGTTCAGAGCAGATTTGCATTTACTAAAGAGGAGAGTGGTAGAAGCTCTAGTGTGACAATGTGGTATGGTAGAGGGAATGTGAGTTGATGGGCAAACATGACCATAAACCAAGAATAAAACATCAGGATGACATATTATGAACTTCAAAGAAAGCAGTTATTATGTAATTAAGCTTGTTTTTTGGTTAATGGTATTTTACTCTTCTACATCATGCAAAAAATACTTTCAATGTTGAGATAAATGTTGTATTTTTGCACTTGTCGTGTCACTCACGTTTTGGATGTCGTGTCACTCACGGTATATAGGAGGGTACCATTTTCCATAGAGAAGGTTTGATTGATTTTGACTATATGTGTTAGATAGGTACACTATTTATGTCCATTTACTGGTACTCACAATACTCCATGACAACTACTTGGGCACGAATCCAACCATATGTGTTAATGGTCAGAAACCCATGTCCGAAATTTGTCGTGTCACTCACGCACCGTTTTGTAATCATATCTACTAAACGAATTGTTGAATTCAAATCAAACTTGTAGTGGCCCATGCCAGTCCTACATTGTATATAATATAGTAGTCATGATTGATTCATAACCTTTAAGTTTGAAGATATGAGCCCTTAAACCTCTCCGATTGTCGTGTCACTCACGTTTGAAAATGACCAAAAGTCTTTTTTTACGGTAATATATTTGAAATACCTGTATGAAGCATTCATCCACTCTTTCTTCTTTTTCTTTTACCAAATTTACCTAGATTAAATTGAATTTAAAAATTGATAGAACATGGTCACTGTTCATTGACCTCAAATGACCTGGTATGGCTGTTACCTTGATTTCAATTGTCGATGTAATTGTACGAGGCCTGAATTCAGTCCAAGACTACAAGTAATCTGAGTTTCATGAAAAAACATACATGTCTACAGGACCTTTTACTTTCAGTTTTATGACTTACCATGTACTTCAAAAGCTTATTTTATAAACCTACATGTATTTTACATTCAAATTTTTATGATGTCACCACGGGAAAAGGATACTGGTATGCATACATGTATATCCTGGAAAGTGTCTTACTTGAGGAGCGGTTTTATGAAAAAGACAAGAAAATGATGATTAGTTTACTTTATTACAATTTATGATTTACAATTTTTAATCATACCATGTGTTTTGTACAGTGTATGTCACAAAAAAAACACACACAGAATTTGCCCTTTTTTAAAGAAGAAACTGGGGACTCCAAGTAATGTCATTTTATCAGACAAGTTATGGTCAGTCAGTCTATTTGTTATTGAAGGAAAAAATTGCAAAAAGTTATGGAAAAACCAATAGGAAATGATGATGCTCTAAATGTACATGTATATGTATCGGACAAAACTTTCCCTTATTGTCAATGGAAACAAAGTTTTATTCCTCCCTGAACATGTATTATTACCATTGTTATAACCATGAAGCCATTTCTGTGTTTAACAGCTCCATGGTCATAACATTTTATGGTTCAGTTATAAAGTTAAGTTGGTCCTTAATGTCAAATTTGTAAAAAATTGTAATATTGTACAATTCAAACAACAAAAAAAACACAAGAAACAGTGTGTGAGAGTGATGGAAATCATCAACTCTCTCCTTTGCATGTCACTGAGTTGTGCATATCTGTTTTGTGAAAAATAAACAAAACTTTAAAACATCATACATGTAATTTTCTTGTTTTTTAAATCTTTGTCTGATTTTGAATAATTTTTCAGCATTATGCTAGTTTGATTTCTTTTCTCTAGATTGATTAATATCAATATTTTTATGGGGTGGACTTGACCTTTAAAAGCAAGTGGCAGTGTCACAGAGGAGGGGAGCAAGGGACACCCCTCCCCAGAGTTTTTAAGTACTTAAGATAAAGGGGAAGGGGGGAAGAGAGAAATTGAAAAAAAATAATAGAAAAAAAGAAAGCATTATAACTGAGAGGTCTTGTCACAGAACTATATTGTATCATTATTTTAATCTACATGTACATGTAGGGATGGACTGTGAGCTGTTACAGATTAAAACAATGTATTTTTATGTTTATCAAAGCTTATTGTATGAAAATGTGCATATTGTACATACAGTACAATATTACAAGCCAACAGATTGAACAGGAGAGTTCCATGAAAAAGGCATGAATTTTATTATCCACATTCGGGATTGTGAAACTTGAAAGTGCAATCTTTTTAAAAGGATGCATGTATTATGACTGATTTAATTTATGTTGATCAAACTTTGATGAGTTAGTTTCAAGTTGATGATCAAAGATTGTTAAAACTCATAATCTAGTATGCATTATACATAGCACAGGACATGAATAGATGTACAAATTGTTGTGTTTCAGTGTATTTCTTCATATTTCAAATAAAATGCAAACGTTACTCAGACTTTAAAAAAAGGGTCTTCAAAAACTTTAAAAAAAAATAAAATCCAAAATCATGTGTAAGCATGCAAATGAGGCTGTGATCCAGAGGAATGGTTTACATAATACAATTAGGGCCTAATGTTTTTCATTAATTTAGGATTGACAATCTATGTACAGGTACATGTAGTGTACTGCAGTGCAAGGACAGTTACATACATGCACATGTATGCAGCTCTCTGTTTATCAAAAATAGATCATTGTATTGGAGTTATTGTGTCACAACACACAATCAGCCCTACAAGATCTTGAAGAGTTCTTGTTTAGGAGGATTACTCATACCCTAAACAACTCCAAGCCAGAACACAACACAGTCCTAAAGGGGAACAGCATGGAGTCGCACAATGAACCAGTCCTAGACCAGTCAAAGAGATTTGTAAGCCAATGCCGTGCTCTGTTAGTCACACACGAGAACCAATGCACTGACTCACTTCTCATAAACGGCCTGTGCTGATCAATTGGTACGAGGAGAACTTCAGAGAAGAGGACGTACAACAATCAACAGTGTGCACACTCAATCTATCTCTTATTGAACAAGAGGGAGCCCTTTCTCTTACTGAACTGAGAGCTTTACTATTTCAATGTTAAACATTTGGAGTTATGCCAACACTTTTTTTTCTCCCATAGCTACACAGATAACCTGTACTAATACTATACAGTGTATGTACAGTATGATCTGTGCATTATTACATGTAGATCAGTCATTTGATAACCTTGAGGTATTCTCTCTTTCTTGGTATTCTACCTTCTCTTTTTAATCTTTAAAATGCATGACTTTATATTACCCAGAAACAGATTGAAGAACAGTTTTCTTTTCAAACTCTCTACTCTACATGTAGGCCTACATGTAGCTCATTTATAGTACCCAACATCTTACACGAAGCCTTGATTCAATTTCAAACAAAGTTATTATTCTATCTCCTGTTAACACTTTATATTAATAAAACAATTCATCAGTGCCAACTGACAATCATAATCTGGAATTTTATTGAAATGGGGGTAATGATTAAGAATATTATAAAGCTGGCTTTTTGTGTTGTCAAATTACTTTTAAAAAGGGGATCTTATTATAATCAGTGTTTCATTTAATATAGACTAGAAGCATGTATTTCTTTTTGTTTTTTGATCCACATTCCTTGGTTTTGATCCACTTACCACAATGTGCTGCACTCAACCCAGGTGAGGTAAATAGAATAGATACCTGGCAGAAATAAATTGCTTGAAAGGCATGTCTGCTGTAAGGCAACCAGGCTAAAGTCAGGGTAATTAATATCAAAGTCCTTAACCTTAAAGGGGAATGAAACCTTTGAAACAAATAGGCTTGTGTAGAAACAGAAAAATCAAAGAATAAGAATAAAGTTTGAGAAAAATCGGACAAATAGTGAGAAAGTTATTATGAGCATTTGAATATTGCAATCACTAATGCTATGGTGATCCTCACATTGGCAATGCGACAAGGATGTGTGATGTCACTGATGAACAACTTTCCCTTTGGTGGACTATAAAATACCCTCAAAATGTCTCTTTTTGCTTTTTCTTATGATGATACAAACTCTTTATCCATGATGTATTCTTAAAAAAATATGTATTACATGCCCTCATGTAAACAGAACACATTATTTATGGATAGATGTGATAAAAGAGGCAATTCTACTGAAATATATACTAAAGTAATGGGGAGAGTTGTTCACAAGTGACATCACACATCTTTGTCGCATTGCCAATTTGCTATCTCCATAGCATTAGTGATCGCAATATTCAAATGCTCATAACTTTCTCATTATTTGTCCGATTTTTCTCAAATTTTCGTTGATCTGTTTCTTTGATTTTTCTGTTTTCACACAAGCTATCTTATTCCAATGGTTTCATTCTCCTTTAATATACAACTATTGTGCCCTCAAAAAGACTTTCTGCTGACATTTCATGGATCCAGATTGAGAATAAACAAAATATAATTTATAAACAAGATCGAAGTCCCTCTAGACTAGGCTAGGTTTTAATCCAAGATGGAGGCCTTGTGTTTAGAACTGACAAATAAATGTCATAAAACAGGTCCAACATCCCAATAAATCAACTTATGATATAAATTGTAAATATCACAGCATACACTATGCTGAAGAGTATGGTAATGAACATTCAATATCAGGGGAATTATTAAGGATAATACTAAATAGACATTAATGTCATTTGCGATCGACCTCAGTCATAAATATTGGTATATAAAGTGTTGCCTTTTAGGGGAAGAAATCAATTGTTAAATTTCCTGCACAAGTGTATGCAGTTTCATTTAAAAAAAAATAATGTTGTCAACTAGATTAATTTGGACAGCAGTGGCATTAATTTAAATGTGATAAAGTGTGAAAACTTCAGTTTATTCCACCTCAGGCCACTCATCCAATGTCAGTCATGTCAGTAATGTCCGTCATGTCAGTCATGTCCGTCATGTTAGTGCTGGCACATTTAAAAAAAAAATCATTCAATGATTCAATTGTGTATTGATCAATCAGCTGTGAGTTCGAGTTGACCAACCCCCACCCGTTCTCCCATCCTTCAAACGAAGCACAACACAATGGGTACACACATGTAGTAAACTAGTACCGGTACACAGGCGATACAAACAAACAAAGTCAACAAGATCGCGGGTTGCACTGCACTGGTAGTGGTACTAGTAAATCAATTTCAATCAGTCAGTATTGCAGACAAAAAGTATCAGTTAACTTTGCAAACTAAGCTAAAATTATGAAAAAGATAATAAAAATTGTTATGCTTAAGTGTCAGGACATCAAGCCCCATGTTTTATCATTTAAAAAGATCAGAAATCATATATTTTGCTTTCAGAATTAAGAGGACGCCGAACAAAAATGGTCCCAAACAACATCCACGACCACTGCACTGTGATCGTGCAGCGCAGTTGAGTTGTGTTGTTACCCAACGGAGGCAGACGGGGACGACCGGGCTATGGCTACGTGCACAACAACACACTTGGAGAAACACCAAATGAAAATACTCACCACAACTTGGGGTTGATTTCGCCCCATTTCGCTGTTAGAACAATTCCCGTTTGTTTCAGATTTGACTTTAGACTGTCCACTTTCTTGAGCTTTTACATTCCTCGGGGCTCTCTTGTTTCTGTTTTCAGTAATTCTTCGGTGGAACTCTTCGGTATCTTGTCTTTCTTGTTCTCTCCTCAGAGGATTGGAAGCTTCATAAATTCGAAGAGATTGCACATGTCCTTTTCGAACTTTTTCAAGACGTTCTCTCAATCGCACGACTACCTGTTGTTTTCTGGTGGGGGACAGGTAATCCCCCATAGTATCCCGTAGAACCACTATGGTGGCGAATAAGCCCTAATATCTGCCCCAAAATATCGAGGAATCTCTTGTCCCAGACCCAGGTTACACGAATTAGCACTTGTCAATACGAGTCGCGTTAGGTATTGCAACAACAAGCAGCGAAGCGGGCCAGCGGTCTCGTCCCGGTCCTCGCATCGCACATACAAATAACTCTACATGGGATTTACACGCACTATCTTCGCATCATTGCCATATCCACACACTATACTACCTACATACGGTATACGGCACCGTTAACATACATTGGCCGTAGAGTATAGCGCTGCGCTAGCAGAGGCAACACTGTTGCCGATTTGAATGTAACTTAGCAAACTGAAAGGATTTATTCTTACGTTTAACCCAAAAAAAAAATTAATGGCAATTTTGGGATTTTTTTTGTCGTTGGGGCCTGCCGACTAACGAAATAAAAATATGTAGGTCTAATGAAAATAATATGGTGTGACTGATTAGAACCAAAATTTTATTCCTTAGTTCTTGGCCTTAATTGCATAAAAAAGATCTGTGGTGGATTAGGGGGATCTGGGAGCATTTCATCAACATTTTTGTCCGACAAGTTGTCAGATTTGACAACTTTCCTTGATTCTGATTGGCGAGAGGCATTATTACCATGGTAACTGTCTGATTAAACAGGGCTTGTCAGATAAAACGTCCGACAAGTCCTTGAAATGGTCCCCTGGTTGGGGGATGGGGGGGTCATGCAGGGGAAGAAAGGGGCAGGAGAACTGTACAACAGTATTCAAGCACCAGATAATGAAATGCGACCGCGGGCGCCCGCAGCCCGCAAAGTGGCGAGCAAAATTTTCAATGACCCTATGCTGAGATTTTTATATAATTTTTCCCCCATGCACTCATGGTTATCACCCCCTCCCCATTCTTTCATTTTTCCTTTTTTTTATTCTTTCTCCCACATGTCTTGCGCCGCCGAGTAATCCCCCCCATGATATGAGTGAGCTGATACACTTTTGCGTTGTATGTTTGAATCGTTACTCATTTGACCTTCATCAAATTGGTACCACTACCTTTGGCATCTGGATGACGTGCTAATTGCAATGAATATTCATGCTCCGCCTCCGCGATTCCTCGGTACGGTGCTGGAAGATCAAAAGAACACAGTACTAGTATACACATCACATTGATTGGTAGATTTGAGGTAGATTCCCCTTTACAGACAGTTAGTTTCTGGAAGAATAAACGGGACGCCTTTAATAAATCGCCGTCGCAGGGGTGATGAAAGTACCTGGGACTTGGTCAGAGACTTACTCCTCTTTTTTGTATTTCGTCATTTAGTCCCGGCATTTAGTGTAGGACTGAGGATTCCATGAACGTGTTTATATGCCCATTTCAGTTCAGTTGGATCCCGACATCCAATGTGAAATGAAACTACCAACGATCAAGCAAGAACGAGCCTTGCTGAATTTACATGAGTAATAACGTGCGTGGGCGAATCACAAATGAACTTTACCCCGGTCTACGTCTATGCGCAAGCAACGGGCCGGAGCGAGGAACGAAAAAAAAGTTTGATGACGAGAATTGCGTCGGTGCATTATCTGGAAAATACACCAGTTTGGGAAAAATAATGAGTCAGGTCTTATATCATAAAATCCGTTCGCACATTTATTTTAAATGTGTAATGTGATACACTGTTAAAGTTCAAGTCCACCCCAGAAAAATGTTGATTTGAATAAATAGAGAAAATCAAACTATATAGCATAACACTGAACATTTCATCAAAACCGGATGTAAAATAAAAAAAAGTTATGACATTTTTAAGTTTCGTTTACGTTTCAGAAAACATTGATATGCACAACTCGATGACATGCAAATGAGACAGTCGATGATGTCCCTCACCGTTTCTTTTTTTTTTATTGTTTGAATATTTCATTTTTTACAGATTGGACACATAAGGACCGACTTGACTGAACAATATAGTATTGAACACATGTTCAGGGGGAATAAATCGTTGTTTACTTGACAATCAGAAGAAAATTAAAAATTTTCATATTTCATACAATAAAATACAAAAGAAATAGTGAGTGGATGACGTCATCAGTCTCCTCATTTGCATACCGATCAGGATGTGCATATAACTGTTTTATGAAATTAAGCAAAACTTCAAAATGTCATAACTTTCTTATTTTACATCCGATTTAATTTTCAGTATTATGTTTGTTCGATTTTTCTCTTTTTATTCAAATCAATTTTTGTTGGGGTGGACTTAATTTGTCCTTTAATCAAACTATATAGGCCTTCAGTCGAAGAAATGATAGAATCAGCAACTCAAAAATGGTCTATCTTAAACAAAAGGAATGATTGTGCTCTATTATGCTATACTATACGAACTAGTATCAAAGTCTTCTTAAAAGGAATTAGTCAAAATAAACTATGATTACGCGCCCAATCGACAGAAATACAAGTAATCAACGTAATTGTTCGTTAGAACCATTATTGACTAAACCATTTTATTGGTCGGTCATATACTTTTTAAGAGTGTACATAAGCTTTTAAAAATCGCACATTAATTTGTAATGAAAAAGTTAATATGAAAATGAATATTGCTTGGTGTGATTAACTGGAAATTAAATATTCAGACATATTTGATTTCAAAGCCTCGATCACTTCCTCCATTTAGCAGCCGATCGGAGAGAATGTGGATGAATGATTATCCCCCCCCCCCCCTTCTCCCTCATTGGCGAAAGCGGTTCCGTGAACTTCCATCACATCATGGAATAGGTCCATCACATTTGCTCCGGCGACCATATAATTGCTCCGCTGTAAATTCCATACACTAATGAATGACCAACTTAAAACCTGCATGGATTTATCCCCCCCCCCTAAACGAGTTTTTTTTCTGTATGCAAAATAACCCCCTATAAACAATTTTTTTCACGGGCTTTAGTTACACGTTTCGCCCCCTGAAGAATATGACCCCGGGGAAAAAGCTTGGGGGAAAAAATAGGCCTAAACACGTTTGGCTATATAGTATTAAAAAAGAGCGTCCAAAACTGGAAAGCCCTCAAATGCATTTTTTTGGTCACGCATGTGTACAGTAATATAATTATTTGACTGCCCCCCTCCCTGGGATTCAACACTATACCCAAGATAGATAGATAGATAGATAGATAGATAGATATATATATAGATAGATAGATGAGATAAATAGAAAGAAAGACAAAAATTGAAAAGACAGAAAAGTTAGAACGAAAAAATTAACGGAAAATGAAGAAGCCAGACAACGAATGTAATCAAAGTAGAAATACAGGAAAAAATTAGGAAAATTCACAGTATTTTAAGCCCGCTTGCAGGGGCTCGCATACACAATAGGCCGCAACGTCGGGTGTTTGGTAGATCTTTCTTAATGGGATATAACCAAATCTATACAATTTCAGTTCTTAACATAAAAAATAGCTATCGCTTCACAATCGTATTACCTGTTCAGTGATTTGCTTATAGAGAATAATAGGATATTTCATCCCGTTTTAAAAGTCAATATGCACAAATTATTTTCTCTCGTTTAAAAAAAAAAATAAAATAAAATATATATATATATATATATATATATATATATATATATATATATATATATATATATATATATATATATATATATATATATATACATATATATATATATACATATATATATATAATGTCATGATTCACTTTTCAGTTCTGAATACACTTGCAACGTCCCAAAATTTTAGCTCGCGCTTCGCTCTCGTATTGATTATAAATAGACTTTGTAAGTACATTTTCTTGCTTGTAAAAATAAAGTTAACATGGTTAAGACCACCCTTTCAAAAAATGAACATACAAACTTAGCCCTTTAGCGGGCGATTGTGGATAAATTGATTGAAAATACCCCCCTCCTATTGCCGAAAGGTGGATCCGCCCCTTTGTGATAGGTGCTGTCTGGAGATACAAATTGATGAATGAAAAATGAGACGATCCTCGATCGTTATAACAACCTCCTCCCCCCCCCCATTGAAAAATCCTGGCTATGCCAGTATGTACCCGGGGTGGGGGATAAGGCCCCTCCAATCATGGGGATGATGGCTTTTGTTATCATTCCCCCCAGTAATTTATATTTATTTATGATAAATCAAATTACAAGAATGATAATGATTATAAAACGGTGGATGAGATGACCATGATCGTGATGTTGGTGATATTCATTGTCATATAATTATCTGCAAGATAATCACCTTTTTGTCATATGGTTTTCTTACTTTTCTTGTTTTTGAATGAAACTATTCCTTAAAAAAATATTAGAAACAGGTTCGAAAAATTAAAAGAAATGCACGACTAACTCATATAGTGACACACTTGACAGAAACCCCTCCCTGCAGTGGCGTATAATGAACCAAAATTGTTGAGGTGGCTCAATATGGTGTATCACATAAAATTAATTTTAAAAAATGGGAACGAGCGAAGCGAGCGAGCACAAATGTTGACATTTTTATTACAAAACTTCCAAGTTTGTGATAGATTTTTACATATTATTTAGAATGATATCATATTTCAGGCCTTATCCCTTTCCTTTTATTTTTTTGGTCGTGAAAAATTCGGGGGGGGGGGGAACCCCCTTCCATCTGTACGCCAGTGCCTCCCTGCAACAAAGTGCATGGGGTCATTTTTGCTCCGATCGATTCGGGATGGGAAGACTGGCATCAAAGTAGGAGCGAGGGCGCGATTTCACCGCTTGTCATTGCGACTGGTCGACTGATCTATACATACAGATCAGTGGACTGGCCTGTGATTGTCGACGTCAGTGTTAGGGAAAAGAGCGCAATGAGATTTAGAGGGGCAAGATATGGCGTATCGGGCAAAACTTATAAAAATAATATTTCTACATTTGTATTACAAAAATATTTCATTAATGATAGATTGGCATAGTAGGCCTATTCAGAAATAATATAAATATTTCACCCTTCTCTCTTTTTTTGGTCGTATTTTTTTTTTCATTATTATTATTACTATCTTTTTTATTATTTATTATTATTATTATTTTTTTTTTTTTGGGGGGGGGGTGTTGCCCAAAGAGGCAATAAGCCCCACCCCGCCCACTGTAAACCATTGTGAGCACTATAATTTATTATTATTTTAATTTCATTGTAAGTTAGTGAATCTAACATGCCCAACTTTCTGTTTTTTCCGAATGGACTGTGTAAATACTGTAGATCTATACAATTCCGCTGATTTGTTAAAGGACAAGTCCACCCCACTGAACTAGAAATACGTATTTCCAGTTCAGTGGTCCACCCGGGGTCCACCCCAACAAAAAGTTGATTTAAATAAAAAGAGAAAAATCCAACAAGCATAGCACTGAAAATTTCATCAAACTTGGATGTAAAATAAGAAAGTTATGACATTTTAAAGTTCCGCTTCATTTCGCAAAACAGTTATATGCACATCCTGGCTGGTATGCAAATGAGGAGACTATGACGTCATCCACTCAATATTTCTTTTGTAAATCATTATATGAAAAGTGAAATATTCTAATTTTCTCCTCGTTGTCAAGTGATACAACAATTAATTCCTCCCTGAACACGTGGAATTAGCATTGTTTAATACTATATGGTTCAGTCAAGTTGGTCCTTATTGTTGAATTCATAAAAAATGAAATATTGTATAATTCAAACAATAAACAACAAAAGAAATAGTGAGTGATGGACATCATCGACTGACTCACCTAGTTGTGCATATCACTTTTTTTGTGAAAAATAAGCGAAACTTTAAAATGTCATAACTTTCTTATTTTATATCCGATTTTGATGAAATTTCAGCAATATGCTAGTTTGATTTTTCTATATTTATTCAAGTAAGCATATTCCTGGGGTGGACTTGACCTTTAAATAAAACATACTACATTATATATACAAAAAAATGTTTTTGATTGAAATACTTAAAGGGTTCAAGACTGAAAATAATTAGATCTAATGAATTAAATTTCACTCAGTGAGCAAAAATTTCATTAAATCTGATAGCAAATAACAGCCATTAAATTTCATAAACGCACTCCATCACGAATATGCAATAAGTGGGGTGATATCATAACCCCAATATCCTTTTCATTGTTTTTGCAAGATATATTTTTTATATTTTCATGTGTTTATGAGATGTCTCCCTTGTAACAAAATAGCCAGATGCCTTGGATCATTCAGCCATGACAACCAAAACTGGTTTCAGTAACTCTTAAAGCCTGTGTATAGCTTTGGTAAAGGGTCAATAATGTGATTGATAATCGAATATCATCTAATATGACAGTCTTACTGAAGCGTAGAGACCGTTAGATATTTTTCCAACTGCACTTCTCTGAGAAAATTTCAAATATTCAAATCTTGGATATATAGCGCCCTCTCTCGAAGATGCTTGTTTTAAATTTAAAAAATGGGCATTCAAGCACTTATCTTATAAATTCAGTGATTAGATATCCAAAAGTTACAAAGAACATATCTTGAAAGTTTCAGCCCATTCCATGATTTGGAATAGGATTTAATTGAAAGACAAAAACACACAGATATTTTAATTTGATCGGGTGACCCGATCAACTTAAATTTCCATGTAAAATCGCAAAATTTATCCTGTAAAACACATTTTCATTTCATATCCTCCACATCATAACTGTTATAGGGCATATCCATTCATATTAGCTAGCAATGAATTGGAATAGTGATAGGTGCATTTTGGTGGATTTACCAAAACTATACACAAGCTTTAAATCAGCATTACTTATCCCGGGCTTCCCCCCCCCATCATTAAAAAAAACAAATACATTTTACATGCTCAACATTTTTCACCTTCATTTTTTTATACATTAATTTCCTTTTCCTATTTCTTCTTTTATTACTTATTTTCCATTTGTGACATTTTCTTTTTCTCTTCCTCATCATCTCTTTTTCACTTGTTTGAAGGAAATGAAGTCTGAGAGAGGTAAACCCCCCTGCCTTCATTCTTGTTTTTTCTCAACTGCTTATTCCCTCTTCTCATTCAAGTATCATAACTATGCATGTATTATAAAATCATGATATAAATTTCAATGAGAACAATGCAAATATTTTTAGAGGATTGACATTTCACTTTCTTGAGTTCAGGCAAGTATAAGGGCTGATATTGAATTTCATTATTTCTTTACCATTACATATTTGCAAATTCCAATAAAACAAGATTTTTTTTGTCCTCCAGAATTTTAATTTGTTTGGACTAAGCTTGAAATGCTTACACCCCTCCCATTTCTTTGAAAAAAATGTTTACATACTGTATGAATTAGCTTTTTGTAACAAAATAATTCCCTGAATTCCAATTAAACATTATTAGACGAATCAAAATGAAAGCCACTCGTCCCTTTAGTAAAATATGCATGAGTTTGAAAATGAGTGTGGGCTGTAGGGATATCAAATCAAATCATAAATCAACTATATAATAGATACTAGAAAATTCATAGTTTAAATTTTCAAAATCAAAATGGAATAAATGTTTATTTTCATACCAATACAATCATTTGACAGTATTTCTCTTGCATATACCTATTAAATATTAGAGCACATAACAAATATAAACACGACATACAAACATCATAAACATTCAAGTGCTATGAAAACGGACATACATAGTATATGTATTTATTAATATTGTATTGTATTGATTGGGAAACATTGCTGATTTAAAGGATGGTCCAGGCTGGAAATATTAATATCTCAATAAATATAGTAAAATTCACATAGCAAAAAATTGGATAACAAATAGGAAACCAAAACCCAAGAAGAGAAGCAATCTTATTGGAAAGAGTAAAATGAGAGGAACAATTTAAAAAAGTTTAATCAAAATGAAATAAGCAAGTTATGGCCGATTAAAAAGTCTTGTTGTACTTACTATGTGGATCCTTAAATTGGCACACGTGCTTCAAAATTGCTGATTTTGTGGACAACTCTCCATTTGTTTTGTACACATATTTTCAGATTTTCCCCTTTATTTTACATATTTCACATTATCTCCTCCTGACCTCTACATATATTGTGTGGATTATATTTTCCCATGACATATGTTGTGCTCAGGAGGCAAGATGCAATTTGAAAGATGAGGAAAATGTGAAAATTTGTGTACAAAACAAATGGAGAGTTGTCCACAAAATCAGCAATTTTGAAGCACGTTTGCCAATTTGAGGATGCCCATAGAAAGTACAAGTTTTCAAACTCCCATAACTTGCTTATTTCATAACCAATTTTGATTAAACTTTTTTTTAAATTATTCCTCTCAATTTACTCTTTCCAATAAGATTATTTCTCTTCTTGGGTTTTGGTTTCCTTTAAATTTTAAAGATTTGCATTATTCCGGTGAAACAGTTCTAGGCAAGTCTTTATGAATATTCATTAGGTGGCTGATGATGTCATATCCCCACTTGTTCTTTTGCATTTAATTATATGAAATTAGGTTTATTAAAAAATTCTACCAAGAACTAAAACAATTGTATTGACAACTGATTAAGTGCATTGGTTATTTATTGCCGCAGCTTATTTCATCATAATGGAGACACAACATGTACACAAGATGTATACATCATCAGCTCACCTGATGAGTATTCATGATGATGTGCATATATCTGTTTTCACAAAATATTGATAAACTTTAAAATTTAATAACTTTGTTATTTGTTATCCGATTTTGATGAAATTATCAGCATTTTGCTCTGTAAATTTTACTCTATTTATTTAGATATATTTTCAGCCTGGACCATCCCTTTCAAGTAGAAATAAATTTTATTGAAAAAAAGTGAAATTGAATATATAAATAAATTACATTCTATAACTCTAATAAGCTACGCTTTTAATTTTCAATACAACACACAACGTAAACAATATTCTTTATTTTTTGCTGGTGGGACAAAGTTACTCCCTGACTGTTTTCTTTTTCAAACACAGGGTTATAATTTTTTTTTGCTTGGTGGCTCAATTAGTCCACCAAAGTCATCAATTTCATATTTTTGGTGGCACTCATAGCAAAGTTGATGGCCAGAAAACATAACAATTTACCAAAACCTTAGTAGCCAAACCGGGCAACCAAGTGTGGGCTTTTGAAAAATTTTGGTGTCCTGGCTCTCATTTTTTGATGCCCCGGGCAACTGCTAATGTCAAACAATGATGTCTGCAGGAATTCCTTGCATGGTTTAAATTTCATCAGAATATGTCCCAGAAAGATGTTACAGCAGACCGATAACTGACTACTGATAACGATTAAAAATAAAATCACAGTACTGTCACTATCAAGGTGTTTTTTCTCAAGGCAATAAACTAAAGGCAATAATTAATTACATCATGGGTCCATTTAATACAAAAAAAGTTTCCACTCCATCATGTATATTAACTTTGCCATTATATTCTACCATGAAAAAATTGATTGTGATTGGCTGTTGAGCCCTGTTGTCATGGGAGTTGCCATAAAGGCAAAGTTAACTTGGCAGTAACTACACATGAAATGGACCCCTTATTGCAAACTATTAAAGTTTATCATAAAAATTCTTCTGGCTTATCTGTTACCAAGATACAAAATAGCATCAATGGCATTTCCCTTTTGTCTCAAAGCTTTGATGGCCGTGTTGCGGTCCACTTTAATCTGGCTCATCACACAGGTGATGTCCTTGCCACTTAGCCCTTCCTCATTTTCTGCAACTTCTCCAATGGCTTGAAAGACCGCTTTTTCCTTGAGGGTATCTCGTATGTTTTCTGTATTCATAATTTTACCCCTGTGGATCAACTTCATCTGCTGGACTGGAATACACACGGTTCTTGAAATATCTGCCAACAAGCCTGTCCCCGTAGAGCTTCTATCAAGAGTCACATGGTGCTTTTGTTTGCTAGTTTTTACTGTGACTGTCACCGGATCTCTGATGTCAAGTGCTGTACTTGTTGAACACGCCGAAACTCTATGCTCCCCAGGTTGTAGGACACTTCTTTGAATCTCCTCCTCTTTCACAGGCAAGCCATAGGCCAGATTAGAGGACAGTCCACCGTCATCCACCTTCTTTGAGCTTTGTTTTGTTTCCCCATCAAGTGTTTCCCCATCAAGTGTCAGGGTCTGGAAGTTCACCATTTCAATTTTGATACTGTCATTGTCAGCTTTTGAGTGGAGATCAACTGCTCTCTTGGTGCTCCTGTCTCTTGGCAAGCAATGGAGTTTATGAGTAGGCCAGTCACGAATCTGACATTCTCTGGAACTGCAATTATAAGTGAATACAACAAATTAATTAATAGTGTCTATGTGTCAGGATCTTATTTATTAGTTCATTGCAACCATTGGAACATTGACAATAGTCACAATACGAAAATGAAAATGGCACAACTGAATACATAATCACATATACAAATAAATACTTATAAAGAGGGAAATCCATAACAATATAGGCCTACACTGTACATTAATATCAGGATGGAAAGGGAAATGATGAGCACAAGTAAATAAAGATCAATCATCAATGAAGATATATTTAAGAAGAAATATAAGAAAAAATAGAGGGAACATGAGAAAGGAAGAATATACAAAACAGGTGTACCGTACATGGAATATCTAAAAAGTTGGATGACAAGAATTGTTTATTAGAAGTTGGCAAGAATATTCAAATGAAGCAGGGAGGTAGAAAACCATATATCTTCAGAAGTAGACATATATCATTAGTTCAAATGGTTGAGATGGTCATTTAGGAAAGAAACCAGATTGTTCAGAAAAGATTATAGTATCAAAGTGGATGGACAGTGGCCTGTATCACTAAGCGCTAAGATGCGTCTTAAGCATCCGTAAGTCCAGTTATAGGACTTAGTGTAAGATGCATCTTAGCGGGAGTTTCACAAAGACCACTAAGACGCGTACCGTACTTAGTACCCATTTAACTAAGTTGCATACAGAGCGTAGCCTACGTCTCGTTGAGACGTAGGAACTGTTCTTAGTGTAATGTCATGTTTCCTAGTGGCCACAAACTGCAGGAGCGCTTCACCTTCGACCCTTTGGAAGTCCTTGCTTCTTTTTCTAGGCGTTTCCTAATTTTTTTTAGGCAAATGCATATTGTTATTAATTTATTTTATGAATTGCCCAACATCATGTCATTGCCTGTCTGTACACTACCAAATATGTTTATAGTAGAGAGGGGGGGGGGGGGGGGTAATGAGCACTATTTTTTGTACTCAACACCCCTTCCTTTGAGAAAAAACAAAAGGTAAAATTTTGGTTAATCTTTTGTTTTCGTCGAGGTATCAAATACAAGTTTTACTGCATACATTTCACTTTCAATATTTTACTTCTATATGTTGTCTTAAGAAAAAGGTTAATACCATACCTTCCCCATTATCCTACAGTAGTCAAAATTATGTTAAAGTGACAAAATTCCTCCTTTCACTTTTTAGTCGCAGACGATGCAGACGAAAACTTGCGGGAAATTACTACTTTTTATCTTCACACAAGGTCGAAGGACACGAAATTAGACTTTGTAGACTCAAAATCCAGACGTTTTATTGTTAAAAACGCGTCGCACACAGGACTTAGTGAAGAACTGTTTAGTGGAACTGACGCACCAACAGGACGTCAGTAAGACCCGTCTTAGTGTATGACGCGTCGCAGCGACACTAAGTCCCGTTACACTAAGTACTGTTTAGTGAAACAGGCCCCATATGATAGGAATGAGGAGATGGATACAAGATTTACCAAGAAATATTAGAAAAACAAAGAGAAGAATGTGAAGAAGAGACTGGTCAATTGGTCTAATAAACTTCTCTAACCCAATAGAGAATACAGACCTGTACTCTTTATTATTTTTGATAATTAACTTTTTTTTGTTTTGCTTGAAGGTTTTCCTCTTTTTTCTATCCTTTCTTCATCCTTTGATCCTTCCTGCTTGCCTTTTATTTTGTTCCACCTATCTTTATTTCCAATCTGTCCTAGCTTTCTTTCCTGATCCTTTCTCTCCCACTGTTCATTTATCTTTCTTTCCTTCTTTCTCTAACTTTGCTTTTTTAATTTCCTTTTTTTCTATCATTCCTTCCTCTTGTTTTCTGCTTCCACTAAAGAAAGGGTGAAGAATGAAGAGAGAGAATGAAAAAAGAAAGAAAATATTTTTTCTTTTTCATTCTTCACCCTCTCTTTGATTATATATTTTATTCTTTTCAATTTAGACCTAATTCTTTCCCTTCCTTCCTGTTTTTCTTCTTTCAAAGAATGAATCATTTTTCTTTCCTTCATTCATACTTTCTTCCCCCTTTTCTCTCCTTTTTTTTTCATACATGTACATTCATTTCTCCCCTTGCTTTATTCTCTTTTCTTTCTTTGTTCATTTTAAAGAATGACACAAACTTTTTCTTTCTCTCATCCTTCATTATTATAACTTTCGTTCTTTCATTTTTCCTCATTCATGTCATTTTCTTTATTCTATTTTGCCCTTGGCCTCAACTTTTTTTTCTTTCTATCCTTTCAATTCATCTCTTTTAGTTTCATCATGTCTTTTCTCTTTTTTTTCTCTCCTTGGCTCTATTCTTTTAATCACTCCCTTGGTTTTCTTTATATTTTTAGTCTACCATTGTGCAGTAGATCTAGCCTTCTTTGATTTTTAAAAATTATTTAAGACCAGGCCAGCCGCCGGCTCGGTTTATCCGCTTGTGCATCGTCGTGATCGTGCTTTGTTGATCACCCCATACCATATTTCATTTTGTGAAATCAGGGCCCTGTTGTACGAGTTACGATTGATCCATTCAATTGTAACTCTAGACTAGTGTCATAATTTTTTCTATGAAAAATTTGCACAATGTCCTACTCCTAGGCTTTTTATGCAAAGAGAAGCAGTGAATTTTCAAGATAACAATCAGACAATCATGACAATGAATGCATGAATATACATCGCAGCTAGAACAAAAATTTGAACAAACATGCATAATAGAATAGATATTGCTGGCCGCCCATATAGTTGCAATTGATCAGATCAATCAATCATAACTCTTTGTACTGTAGCGGCACAGCTTTGCAAGACGGCCGGTGGCCGCCCACCGTCTTGCGCTGCCCACGTACAAAAAAAAGACGGGAGTCAAAGAATGACAAGTTCGATGAAGTTAAGTTGTGTATCAGGTTTTATTCTAAATCAAAGTCAAATTACATGCTGGATAATAATAAATGTCGCATCTCTGGGCTGGACGACCGACGACAGACAAAAATCAAACCGACATGGCCTACGGCGGCAAAACAAATCGGGAACGAAAAACTGCCCCTTGTCAACTAAACACTCCCTTTTTATCCCCTTTTTGGTCAAACACCGCGTGGCGAAAAAAGCCTTTCCCCAAGTCGACCCTATCACTTTTGGTGTAATGCGCGAAATTAATCCGCCTATAATGTAAGTATATAAAACGGAACTTAATTATTGTGTACTCCGATTCCAAATTCAAGTTCTTCGGCTTTCCATTATTCTTCCAACTTACGTAACTCTCTTTACCACTCCCCCAACTGCTCTCTCGGTCAAGTAATCCTCTATTGCGACTCTTGTCACTTCAGCCACTCCCACTCACAGCTCACTTCCACCAATTACCAGCACTCCTTGCTTCCACACCTGTTCACATTCTCGCTCTCTCTCTAATCACTGAAGAATGCAAGCGAGCCGAAGAACATGAATAAGAAGCAAAGTAGTAAAATAACTGAAGTTCCAATGGACTTCTATTAGCCCTGAACGCCTAGCAACCCAGTCAGTTTGCCCTCTTTCACTTCCACATTCCAATCGCTAGCCTGGCCCAGAAAAACTAGCAAACGAAATCAACACCTTTAAGGAATGTAAACAATGGAAGAAGGCAAACGAACTTCTTTACCCAAACAAACAAATCTCTATTTTCCATCCCGCTATAGTACAACACTCAACAGGGCCCAGGTGGGTGTTTCATTAAACTTTTAAAGCTGTTCGTAAGTAATAAGTTAATACAATAAGATTAAGTTGAGCGACTTTAAGAACGACTGGTGGAGTGGTGATCCTTTCTCATGTTTCTAGTGGATAATGGTATATTCATTTGCGATGGTTTAGCGCGTAAGAAAGGTTCACCAGTCATTCTTAAAGTCACTCTTAACTTACGAACAGCTTTATGAAACGACCTCCTCGACGTCACTCTGCCTGCCAGCCACGGCCGGCGGCCCCAAGCCTGTGCTGTGCCTCGTGCCGCGATAAGCCCCGCCGGAGCTCCCCGGCGCCGCACCGCCAACTGGCACCGGGCAGGAAGAGCCCAGGCCAGGGGCGCGCGCGGCGGTGAAAGCTCCATGATTAAAATAAACCCATATTAAAGCTATCAAAAAATCGCAATGCTCATACCAATAAAATGTCGATTTACAACTTTTGCACCGTTTTAGAGTTTTGAACGTCTTCTCACAGACGTGACAATGTGCCATTCCCTGACCTGGGACTTTCCCGGAGGACGCAGACATTTTGAATGAATTGCTCCTCGTTTGGTTAAAAACAAATTTAGAGAGATTATTTTGGCAATTTTATTGGCTGCAATAGATCAGTAAACAAATATATAATACTTCAAATATTTTTAAAATTATTAAAGGGTTAATTTAATCATAAATAATTTTGTAAAACCGAATTTTAAGTAAAGCCTTTCTGTATTCGCCTCTCGGCAGCGCATGCAGCTCAACAGCTGCATACATATCAGCTGATGAGCTCGTCGCACGTGCACTTTAGACGTAGTGCGAGGTCTGCGCTCGACGATACTATACCGGTACACTGCCGATGACGTCTACCTACCGCAGGGACATGGACGGGCTGGAAGTTCGACAGATACCGCTCTAGGACTAGGCGCCACTGTCCGACGGTGAGCTGACTTGCCCGGAGCCGACGGAACCTGGCGCTGGCGTAAAATCCAAATTGTCTCTGGTAAAATGAAAGGAAACTATTTTCAATACTTAATGGCCGTAACTTGTTAAGGAAAGAAGAATGGATAAATTTTAAAGTGAAAGAAATGGTTGTTTTCCTAGCAGTAGAAAAGAAGAATTAATTAAAAAAAAAACAAGAAAAGATGGGAAACTCGCTGATGTTTACGCCGTCATCTTATTTCTTATTGTTCTTTACCAACAATACAGACGAGATATCCTCGATGTGCGTCTGTATTAACGTTAGCGAAGAACAAAGAAGAAACAAGACGGCGGTGTAAACATCAAGCATTAGCAAGTTCCCCCGTCTTTTCATATTTTTCTTGTTTTTTTAATAAATTCTTGTTAAAACATGTTATCGATATAGAAATGTTGGAAAAGAAGTTTTATCCCACTTACCGGTACATGATTTAGGGCTAGATCTTTTAGAAGGAAAGTAGAAATCTCGGGGGCGAAAGTTTCACGTTTTTTCGCAGTACACGCACTTGAATAGGACGCAATCCATGGCTCCGAGCTCCGTGGAGAGTAAGCCAACGTTAACCCATTTCCCATTCCCAATATTAAGTGTTAACTTACAGATTGTAGGTTTTTGATACACATTTCATAGTATAACCAGTTGTGTGCCCGGACAGGTTGTGTGTCCGGACGATCAATTTTAGAGAGTCATTTGGAAAAATTTACAAGCGAAGTTTCATCAATTTTAAGTACAAAATGTAAGGAAATATTATGGAGAACAAAATGGAAGATAATTACAACTATTGAATTCATATTTTTAGTGTAATCCAGAGACAAAAAAGAAGGCTTCAAAAATATGAAGTGTCCGGACACCCGACCCCCCATCCTATATTGTGATATATTTTCATTTGTTTCAATATTTTGTCCAAGGTCTACAAGCAAAGCTGTATCCTGAGAGACCTTCATCATGATCATTAACCAAAAATCACCAAAATGACTGAACCGAGTCTTCACAGGCTCTTGATGCACACCTGCTTGAAGTTTCCCAATCGTTTGGCAGCCATATTTGATGACAGTCACCATGGTGCTGGAATGGTGACATACGGTCAAGTTCTGGAGACTGCAAATACAGTGACATCTTTTCTGAGTGCTCACTCCAAGTGTGGGGAGGTTATCGGCCTCTATACCGACCCTAACATTTCATTGCCTGCTTTTATTCTTGGGTAAGTTTAACAAAAGTCAAGTCTGCCTAAGTCAACCATCTATTTGTAGAAAGCCAGTCCAAGCAATTTTTAAGATTCGACTATATATGACGTGTTATTTAACTTCTACAAGTCAAATTTGAAACAGATATCTTTAGTCACAACTCCCAAGAGTTTGACTTACGCAGAGTGTATTGAATTGGGCCCTGTCTCAAAGTTAATGTATTGGTTTGCAGACATTCTGCTAAATCATGTGGTTACCAAAGATAAACTTTTATTTTTCAGCTATCAACAAATTCATATTTCCTCTCCCTGTAAAATACTTTCATTTTTGCACCCCTTTTAAAAGGTGTACTGTAAGCTAATTAAAGGAAACGGTCAAATACTCTCAAAGTTGAAGCAATCTTCCAGATCAGATAATGTGAGCTCACAAGTCAGATTTACCCTGAAATCAAACAAGGACTGAAGGCACGAAAGAGTCTTTGCAAGAACCATCTTTCAATTCATGCTTGTTTTTATGATGCGCTGTATGAGACACCTCGTAAATTACCTGCACACATACTTCATTCATACATACTTATAACGTTAAAGTGAGCAAAAACCGTTGATTATAAATAATGTAATATTTTCATGTGATTTATTCTAAAAATCGACTTAAAAATGAGCTTCATGGTTTTGTTGGTTTTATGACAAATTTCCAAAATGCTCCTCATACAGAGCATCATAAGAAATGGGCGGCACGAAAGCGGTCAATGGAAAGACCCCCTTCATGAAATCTGCCCCTGCTTTCCATCGTCTTTAGATATTTCAGAAATTTAAAGATATGGTAGCTGAAGCAGCTCAGTGTTTTAATTCATTTGATGGCAGTTTGGTTGCCTCCTCTCCAGTGAAACAAAAGACCTTTTGAATAAGCCAAATCGTAGTTCCTTTCTGCGCATGATCAGAGGAAGGTCATTTGTACTAAAGTGACATGGTGGTTTAAAATCTAATGAGATAAGCACCAACTTTGATGTCTTGATTATTCATATATTCTTTTGAATTGTGGTTTTCATTTACATCCACAAAAACAACAATGCGTCCACGAACGACTGGTATTTCACAGTTTGCCACGTATATTGTGCAACATGCTATGATATGCATTCAAAGTAGGAATGCAACAAATACCTTCATAAAGTGTTAAGTGGTGTGCTATTCTAGTCACCTGGTCTATTCAATTTCTTCATCCTGCTATGTAAGGCAAGCTTACGTAATATCTTGCTTTGAAATCTGCCTATCAAAATGAAAGAAATAAAGGTCATTTGACCAAAATTGTCCATGAAGTAACTACGAACTGGTCTATTACTTGCAGCCACTATCTCTGGGGATGTAGACTGGGAACTTTTCTGTCAACAAGATGGACAATTTTGAATGCCTTTTGTTCCTGGCTGTACAAACTAAGAACCCTTGAAACTCAGTTGTGATCTATTCATGCCATTTCACATTCAATACAAAGCCTCTTCTGGAAGATTTGGAGTAAAAAAAAAAAAAAAAAACACCCACACAAAGACACCCAAGTCCAAGTGTACAGTGAACTCCACTTGAGCTAATCCCCCTTTTGATCCTTTATACTTCCTTTATAAAAAAAAAACATGTGGGTATAATAAATGAAAGACTCCAGTCACCCAAGTAGAAAAGCAAAGAAAGCCTGCTACCTGTATAATTATAAGGCTGATAGAAAACTTTGTGTGGTAACTGAGGGATTTCAAAAGCAGTGTTTCCATATCAGGGTTTATGAGAAAGAGCCTTGAGACCTCCCAAGTTAGTCTGCATGGTATGTGAATTCATGTTAATGTTGTAGTCACTGTATCTAGTCTTGGGTTAAGTCAGCATATGCATGCTTGCTGTACTCCCGCCAACTCTTTTGGAAAACATGAAGTCACCGAGCAAGCAGGTTACTACTTACTAGACTTACGGGTGATTTTTGTTTTGAAGGAGTCCATTGAGTCAATTCTAGTTGTATCCATGTTGAATTCATTCCAACCTTTAGTAGCGGTTTGAGGGAAGAATGTAAATTGTAAACTGTGTGGTGTTTCATTCCTGTTTTCTCTTGATCATATCACATATATTATTTATTTATTTATTGGTAGTATTCTACAAGTGCCTGCTGCCTATGGTCCAATTGATCCTCATGCTCCTAGTTCCATCAATGAGTATTTCATCAGAGGGGCTGGCATTCGTATCATCTGTGTGGAGAGCAGTCTATTGGAGGTAAGTATAAAGGCAAGCTAATATCTACCACAAAAATGATGACAGTTATTAGTGCCAGGAAAGAGCCCACGATCTTTAACAGTTTCGCCCCTGAATATCCTCAAAACCTATTCTTTGGGGCGACTATTTGCTATAAAATCTCACAGTATCTTCTGCAACAAAAACCCTATTTATTTTATGATATTATTTACATGTGTATATCTATTTCTGATCAATAACCGTCAATGTTAAAAGAAATTCAATGGAAAGTTTCATTATGATTGCTATGCTTGCAGTTTCCATCCTTGCATGACTTTCAGCTGAGTTTTCTTCTTTCTGAAAAAAAGTTGCTTTAACAAATTTGTTAGAAAAAAGAAAGATTATCATTCTATATAGCATGTGAATGATAATCCAGATAAGTGATTTTGAGGCCTATTATTCTCCTCTAGTGATGTTTTAATTCTTATTCTCCTCTTTCCGTTGAGTATAGTCCTCTTTATAGAGTATAATCGTACTTGACTGAGGCCGCAATCACAAAAACACATGACATTTGGTGTAGTTGAACAAAACTAAACTATAGTGCAAGTAAAAAGATGCATCTCAACTGGAGAGCTAACGAGGGTGAGTGGTTCCAGGTGGCCCCTGAAAGATTCAGTTGAGGAGCCACAACCACTATTGTAGGCAGGACATTCCAAAAGCAGATGGTATTTGGGAAAAAGCTTTGTTGGTAGGAGAGGATTCTACAATGCTATTGTTTGAATTATTCGCTTGGCTAAATTTGAAACTTTGCTTTATAATCATTCATATTAAGATATCTTTTTGAAAAGACAAATCACATTGTTATCTAGGAAAATATAGTCACTTTCTTGCATGAAGAGACCATGATTGAAGTTGGAAATTTTCTTTTGTTCATTTTTCTGCGCTACTCACTTCTAAAGCACTTTACAGACAGTCTTGGTAAGATCTTAGATTGGGAATTTTGTCACGATGTAGACCAAGAGATGGTGTCATGTGGACTAGTTCTAGTGCGACTAGCCTCCACCAAGTACAACACCGAGGACAGCTCTTCACCTCTGGCGTATGCTCTTCATACCTCAGGCACAACAGGCAGGCCGAAGATTGTGCGGGTACCACACTCTTGCATTGTACCAAATGTCCAGGATTTAATGTAAGTCACAAATTTGTCTTATGATTGATTTTTTTATTTTTATCTATCATAATGTTTTGAATATTATTTTGGCACTTTAATTATAAAGACTTATGTGGTGGTAGACCAAGGAGATATTAGACAAGATCAGCATTACACAAACAAAGAAGTGATGGGGAATGGGTTTTATGTACTAAAGAAGATTCAATGACAATAGAACAATAGATTGATACATGAATGGAATACTAGGCATTGACTATAGAAAGAATGTCTTTGCTCTGAAGCTCTAAGCCACTTCACAACTTGGCAGCCAAGCAGAAAGCGCCTCACTCAGCTCTCTAGTAAAGTATACATGTTAATGTGTATTTGAGATACTACAACTTAGTTCTAGTTTGAACATTAAGTGACACAGGACTAGCCTACATGTATATCAACTTTTTGGAGAGTTGCTAGTTGATATGAATTGGGCCATAATTACAGTTTGGAAAGGTAATTGTTCAACATGATTTTATAAATCTTTTGCATGTATATGGCTTCCAGTTTAGTGGAGGGGACATATGAGACTTTTGTCTCCAGTGTATGACTACATTATATTAATGTTTATATTGGGGTATATAGCATTGTTTAATTGTTTTCCCCATTAAGTGTGTGATTTCATATTTGGCGAATATTCCTTGTTACACACAGATGCAAGATATCACAAAGAAAGGTATTTATGATGTTATCCGTATCCATGATAATTTTTTCTTCTCTATCCCATTATTTTCACAGGATGATGTTCACAATTACCGAAGATGATGTGGTGTTCATGGCTTCACCTTTGACCTTTGACCCAAGTGTAGTTGAGATGTTCATGACCTGGAGCAAGGGAGCGGCCCTTCTGATTGTACCCACCAAGCTCAAGATGGCCCCCAGCTCTCTGGCCAGAGTCCTGAGGAGGAACCATGTGACGGTGCTTCAGGTAAAAAAAATCTGGGCTTTCATTTGATTTTTAAAAGAAAATTAAAAGTCTGCTTTATTTTGCTGTTTTTTTTTTTTTTTACAATTCAACTGTTATAATATATAATTTCTTCCTAACTGGTCCTTTTCAATGAATTTATTTCAATGTCATTGGAGCTGTCTAGAAAAACCCTTGAGGGGTTTGTACACCAGCAAATGTCCATTTGTATAAATGTTATTTGATCTATATTATAAAAATAAAATGAGTAATATAGGATTTGTATAGCGCATGCATCCACCATGCGAGGTGCTCAAGGCGCTCTCATATTACCTTGGCTAAGCAATATTATTGTAATATTGTATTTTGATTATCATATTTATACCTCTTGGTGGCACTATTTCTATATGGAATAGAATTAAATTGATTTGAACGCAAATGCATGCATCACTCTGCTCAAAGTGAAAAAAAAAATACTGACATGATATTTGTAAATGGGGTTCCAGACTAGAAATTCCAGGTAATTTTGTAAATTTTATTAAGATAGAGTAAAAGTTTTATATCACATTAATTAAGGTACATCACATTTTTTTTTATATTCAAGCAATATTAAGTGTACTGTGCCATCCAAATTCAAGTTGATTCCTACTGATACATAGTGCTAAATACAACAAAGAGTTTTAAACAGATGGGAACTATCCAACACATTCCTTTTAAAGCCACTTTGATGCTGCAAGAATGAAATATGTTAGACATGTTCTTTATTGGATTTGTCCTATAGATTGTAGACAAAAGATTCCTATTGTAACAGTAAATTTTGCTGGGTCTATCTATTTTAATCTTTACTCTTACATTTGGCTTTCCATACTTTATTGTTTACATTCAACTTGTTTATTTCCATTCCAACTAATCTCATCCTTCTTTCCATCCTCTCAATCCACATACATTGTCATGATCTCATCTTTCATTCCATCTCCACAATACATCCCACCGCTGCCACTAGTTGTAACATGACCGTTTGTACTCTTGTAAAAGCATAGCTTTTTAAGGATATTGGTTTGGAATACTAGTGAAAAAAAAGTAATATGTTTGAACAAAAAAAATGAAGAAAAATAATTATATATTCGAAAATACTCATGCAACAACAATATGCTGATACAGATTGTATTAATATGCATGTATACTATTTGTACTTTTGCAACTAACAGTCAGATGGCCATTGGTAATAGCTAATACTGATTTGAATAATTCTTATTTCTCTTCAAAAAAAAAGTTGAAATATACATTTTTTTTTCATTCTTTGAACTCGTCTGTTTAGGGACGGCCGCTATAAAAAAAGTATCAATTACATTGATTGGGTTTGGACATATGGCAGTTCTGCTGATTGTTGCAAGAGTAATGACTTATTGATATTACTCTGAATAGTTGAAATTTAAGGTTCCTTCATTATTTTTTTATTTTTGGCCTGTTTAAAAAAAAAGCATGAATAGAAACTTAAAAAACTTAGAGTGTATATTGAAAAATGGGGACATTTTTAATGAAGAGGGAATTTTATGTAACAGTAAATTTTGCTTGGTCTATCTATTTTAATCTTTACTCTTACATTTGGCTTTCCATACTTTATTGTTTACATTCAACTTGTTTATTTCCATTCCAACTAATCTCATCCTTCTTTCCATCCTCTCAATCCACATACATTGTCATGATCTCATCTTTCATTCCATCTCCACAATACATCTCACATAGCAACACAGGTTCATTGCATTTCATTCTTTCATTCAGTTTCCCCTCAGTCATGCTTCCTGGTTTTCCATTAGCTTTCAACTCCACATGGTCTTATTGTTTAATTCTCATTAGGATTCAGTTTAACTCATGATCACCCTTCTCTATTCTCTGATTGGTTCTTATTTTTAAATAGGGTTAGTTCATTTTATAGTTCATACCATTTTCCTTACATTTGATTGGTTGATTTCTATGATTATCCAATGTGGGTACATTGGCAGAAGATAAGATTGGAAAGTAAAGTCAGTGCTGATCTGGACTTCATCTTGTTAACTTCTAATTTATTCTGTGTTCACCCTATCTTCAGTTTGATAATTTTAGTTTAATTAAAGGAGAGCTTAGGAGATTGAATGTACAGGAGAGCATAGGAGACTGAGTTTATGATTTTACAAGAGTACAAACGGACATGTTACACTATCTAACTACATGTACAGACTTACTGGCTAGGTAAAATAGGAAATGTGCTTTTGTAATGGTAAATACTTCCTGCTGCCTCTGGTCAGATATTATGGGCAGACACATTGCTACATGTAACTTTTACAGGGAGAAGCAGGAATAAATAAATACACTTGGGTTTTCATTTGTTTGACATCCATTCAGTTCAGTTTGGTATTTATGCTATGTACTTTAGGTAGGTAGATTTCAATAGATAAATTTTCTTTTATTCTTCATATAAGTCACTCTCCTACTTCTCTGATAATCTTCATTATATTCCTATTCAGATGTACTCTTCATTCCATCCTCACATCTGGTTCTTTCGTAGAACATTCTTCATTACATAGTCGTTTACCCATCCTCATCCCATTACTTTCTCATTGGTTTTAATTTCATGAATTGGGTTACTACATTTCAGTTGGTTCTTTTTTTTTTTAGCCACTTACCATGCAACAAATAATTTTAGACAAACCTGCTGTACAATATAAATGAGGCATGAGATCTTAAGATATTAAAGAACAGGCCGTAAAAAAATCACATCTGACATTGTTTCATCGTCAATTGTCTGAACAGGCCACACCATCTCTTGTATCCCGCTTCTCAACCTCGACCTTGCAACAGGATCTTCTTGGTGCTTCCTCCACCCTTCGCATCCTTGCATTTGGGGGCGAGTCCTGTCCCACACCAGCTACCATTGCCTCTTGGAGGGGGCCTGGGAACCGGACGGAATTCTTCAATCTCTATGGCATCACTGAAGTATCCAGCTGGGCATCCTGTTTCAAGATTCCAGAAGAGTGGCTGGAGCAGAGACTAGATCAGCAGTGAGTACCAAGCAATATTGTCCACTTGAGAAATTGTTTAAATCACAGCCCAAGAATATGTTCATGTTTTTGGTGAGCTTTTGCCAGCGATACTGCTGACTTCATCAGGCCCGGTTGTAGATGACATTGTTGTTACAACGGTCTGAAGAGGATTTAGGGCATTGCAAGCAAAAGCTAATATCAAAACAGGAAGCTTTATGGGATAGTGATAGAAAGGGCAATTCTATAACCTATATGTATGGTACATGATGTCTGATCCTTGTGTGTGGGGCCTTCATAATAATAGGCATTTATATAGCGCAATCTATCTATAAATATTCTATTCCGAGGTGCGTCGTTCTTATCATTCTTACTTCGGCTTTAGCTCGAGTTGCTTTTCAGCGCCTTCCTGATGTAATTTGAAGTAGAGGCCTGTCCTTTCAAATCTTCTCTAATAGACTTTGTACACATGACGCAGGACAAAGCTGGCCTCGACTACACCCCTGATAAGTTTTCATGGCTGTCTAATTTCTTCAAATGTGCAAGTTATCATGGCTTAAGAAATTGAATTAGTGCACTAACTCCACTATGTATAGAAATGGGGGTCAGATGTACCAATAGCGCCATCTTGAGAACTACTCATACCTGGCCAGTTTCCTGAACCATAATGCTAGTGTAGTCTAGTAATATAGACCCACTTGAATGATAACATGCTAATTAACTACTCTATACATTTATACCGCAATAAATATGTTACCAAGTAGCAAAATAATTACTTTTCCTCTCAAAACATTTTAGTTTCCCTGTACAATTATAAGTCAATTTATTCTGTGTAGTATTAGTAGATATCTGAAACGTATATTTCAAGACTATTTATTTAAAAAACACAGTCAATGAGAGACCACACACAGTTCACTTCCCCTTTAAATGTTTAGATGTAATCATTAGTTTACTGTCTCTCTGTCTTTGAACGATCTGAATCATCAAGGGAATCTGCTTCATTGTTTGTATTTGGCTTGAAAATTGATTGACTTCCCCCCCCCCCCACGACAGCCTCTGAATTTCATTTCTTTTCCCTTTGAAAATGAATGGAAGTGTGTCTTAATATTCCCAACGATTGTGCTTGACCATTTTGAAAAAGGAAATCTCTGACCGTACATCCATAACCCAACATCACTCTGATGATTGACATTAGGGTAAAATACAAAATCAATTTCATGAAACTTTCAATCCATGAACATTATTGAATAATCCATGAAAACACAAGATTCAAGGTTTATTAAAACATATGATCGCAGCTTGTTAAGCTGAATTGACAAATGTTTTACAAAAAAGCATAAAAATACACATAAAATCAACAAAAAAGCAATGTTATAAAAGAATCAAGAAATTTCAAAAGCAATTGCGGTATAATCATGATTTTAATGAAGAAGTGATCTTAGTTTTGGAAAGCTTTGAAAAAGTACATAAGTTGGAAAATTAAATTCACTCCTAAATATAAAATTCTTGTTAAACACAATTTAAACTGAGGTTTCCTCAGAATACTTAGTATATCATCATAGAAAGCCTTATTATATTAAAGGTTTTACTTTTTTTCTTTCAGTATTCCATTAGGAGATGCATTAAAAGACACCATACTTCATGTTAGAGATGAAAGAGGACGAGTGGTTCATTCAGGCATAGGAGAGGTTTTTATTGGTAAATACAAGTAGCATGTTATCTTGATAAGGCCTGTTCAGGCAGCAGCTCTGTATTTACATGTATTTATATTTTTATTTTATATTTTATCACATTGAATGAAATTTATTTGAAAGTTGAATTTCAGATTTGTCACTTGAAGATATAAATCATGAGAGATTAAATTAACAATTATCTATGACAAAATTCAGTGATTATTTCAAAGATAATTCAATTTTAAGACGAAATAAGCGAATTTCCTTGGAAAGAAATTTTGTTATACAGTGGAAATATGTGGAAATGTTTTGTGCATATACCATAAAATCTGTTTGTGGTGTGGTGTCTAAAAATGGTGGTGTTACAGAACAATGCTTTTCTTCTGGGTTTTTTTATGCATGATAAGTGCTATATAATGCATGGGATTTTTGTATTGCATTGATGTTAGTGTGAAGAGCAGGATAATATATTTCTCTTGAAGATAAATGCCAGTTGTGGTAACGATCTCAAAATGAATTCCATCATAATCCAATAAAATGGTCACCCAAGTGTATGTACGTATAAATAAAATATACCGTAAGTAACGGTGTATTAACCGCACCTTTTTCTCGGCGGGATAGAAGCAAAAGTCGGGGGTGCGGTTTATACACGGTGACGGGTCTGAGCCAGCCCGCCGTAACCCCTCCCGTACATGTACGATGTCTGCCAGTTCACAACACATCGAGTGGCCGGGCGTAGCCGCCCAGACAATGTCGTTTAGAGGGGTATGAGCCGCGGGTAATGGGAAGCGATTATTACAATATTAATTAAATGTTGTCCATAACAAACGCACCCACCTTCATGACACTAATTTTGACTTTATTCTCCATTCAAAGTAGTGAAGTTCCCTGGCTAATTTAAAAGAGACGCCAAGCATACTCGGTAATATTTTGTCACTGCTGAGCGAGAGTTGAGTGAGCTTAGAGATTGCATTGTAATGTGGTTATAGTGCGACTTAAGCTGGCGCTATTCAAAATCCTGTTTCGCGCCAGCTTGTTTTTTTTCCTTCCTGTTTGCTTTTGGTAAGATACCATGTAAACCACGCACAAGAGAGACGGCACGAAGCCATAAAAAACAACTGGAAAAATGTCAATTTGTAAATTCTTTGTTTCTTGAACCTTCCTGTAATCCCGTATCCAAAATTCATGCTAAGACATCAAATTTCTGAAAGTGATTGTGAGGTTGTGATGCAAGAAATGTGAATGTTTCTTCCTCCTTCCTACGCCGGGAAAGACACAAATCATAATTTGATAAGATGTACTGGTATGACTGGTACTGTATCGTAGTTTGCAATGTAATGGCAGTGCTGTGTGTGTACACTGTGACTGTGAGGTGAGTGAGTGTGTAAGTTGCCAATATTGTCGGGACCGTTCTTTCTTTCTAACATTTGTAAATGAATTGATCAAGAACAGCAGATTTCCGCATACCGGTAATCTCTTTGGATACTTTGAAATCTTAAAAACTTACATTTTGTTTCTTCGTACCTCAATATGCATGTAAATGTGAGATTTTTTTTTTTTTTTTTTAGTCCAAAGTTGGGGGTGCGGTTAATACACCGTTACTTACGGTATGTACCAGATGACTCTTGGAAAAAATGTGTCATTACTGAGAAATAAGCAAAATAAGCACGGAATTCCATAAAATGTCGAGCATTTTCTCCAAGTAATATTAGTACACTGTCCCACATGTGCCTTTTTGTGTCAGTGATCATCAGAATTATCGGTTTTCAGCTAAACTTTCATGATTTCACAAAGATAAGTTTATTTCAATGCGCTAGCTCGAGATCTGTGATAATATTGTAGTAATTTACCTTGATTTTAATGACTTTTTCTTGAATTAATTGTTTGCTGCAACTGCCATCTTTAACCTTTAATAGAACGCTTTAATTATACTCATAAAAATACTGTTTACAGCACAGGGAAAAGAAATATTACACAGGGAATTGAAGCTCTAGAAATTCCCCATTCAATGCAATGTCTTAGCTTGTCCTATGTGTTCCATGACATTTGCTCCGGCGACAATTGCTCCACTCTTAATTCCACACACTATTCGAATGACCAACTTCAACCCTGGGTTTAACACAAAACCCTACTCTAAACCTAACCTAAAACCGTATCGCAACCCTAACCCTACATCTTAGACAAAATTAAGCCCGGAGTAATTGTCACAGGAGCTTCAATGTTACAGATTTAGGCAGTAGGTTGCAGTAAGTAGCCTCCTTCCACCCCCATTTTTTTGCCTGACACACCATATATTTCACATTCAGTTATTGTGTGATTTTGTTAAAGGTCAGGACGTTTGGTCAGGTGCTCTTCCGTGATGTTTACATAAATAGAGACACAATTCAAATTAAAATTTTTGGTGATGATTGACTCATGAAATCCATAAAAAAAAGTTGTGTACAGGAACACATTGGGTGATTTCAAGTCCGGTGTTGGCCTTGGTGTTGAAATTTGGATTGCTTCCCCTAGCTCCAAAACTTATTCAGTTTGTAAAACTGATCCAGATCACATTATTGACATCTCAACAACAAGTCTGTTTCTTCGGGACCATCTTCATTTTATATTTGGTGTTATAATCTTGTAAAAATTGACCTAACACCAACAGGTCAATGCTGAACTTGAAATCACCCATTTCACCTTCCCTTGAATAATTCTCTCCGTCAGGCTATATTTTACCAGGAAATTTTCTTCCATCTCAGGAGGATACCATCGTGTGTGTTTCCTTGGCAATGAAGAACTTCAAGTCGGTAGAGACCAGCTGATCATGAGAGCAACTGGAGATATGGTAGAGGTCACCAAGAGAGGTCGCTTCTTCCTTGGTCGCCGGGATGATCAGGTCAAGCGCCATGGCAAACGAACAAGTCTCTTTCGAATTAAACAGGTGATATTTTGTTCCACTATTACAGTTGAACACTGTCATGGAATTTGTATTTACATAGTAGGGCATCTTTAACTAGACCTGATTTTGTCATGCCTTGGTTGTTTAATGATTATCATAAAAGAATAAAACAGCATCCTGCTTCTTATTCTGATCTCTAAAAGGTAATTGCAGCTTGTCCTGGTATTGGATCCTGTGATGTTATTCATAGAGATGGCAGGCTCATTGCATTCTACACATTAATCATTAACAACCCTACCTCAACGCCACCTCCATTGGAGTTAGCCGGTCCAGAAAATGATAATACCCAGAATTCCGTATTACCTTGGACAACAGGCGAGCCATCTCTGCCATCATCTTCACTGTCGACGTCGCCATCATCAGTAGTAATGCCAAGACTAGACCAAGAAACTTGTGCAGTATCAGCTGGAGTAGAAGAGCTATCACAAGTGAAAGAATCTACTCCTTCAGTGGCTCAAAAGGATAAAACAACATCAAAATATATTTCTTCAATGCAGTTGGCAGAGCCATCAAGGTTACATTTCAATCAGAAACCATTCTCTGGTATATCTGAAATAGATGTGGGTGACCACCTACCTGATGATAGCGTACATTCAACTTCTGGAGCATCAGTTTCATCAGACTTATTGGGAAAATTAGCACAGCCTTCAAGGAACATAATAGAGTATCTTCGAGGTGCTCTTCCAAACCATGCCATCCCTGACAAGTTTGTCGTCCTCCAGACTCTCCCCATCACAAGACATGGCAAGGTAGATACCGGTGCCCTCAAGGAACTGTATCAATGCCTAGAAGCATCCGAGAAGGAGAGTAGAGAAAGGGGCCGAACCTTACCAGGAAGATGGGAGGAGATTGTGGTACAAGAATGGAAGGTTAGTACTCAAGCTCCTTGAATGCCAAGTAATTTGAACTACCAATTGATACCGGCAGGGAATCATAGATATCGTGACTCTATCAGTGGAGAATCTTGAGACAATTTTATTTCACCTTTTGTGAAGTGAATACGGGTGGCAGATGTGATCTCCATGATCGATAGTAAGGCAAGCTGGATCTATTGCAGTCAGGGATTTCAATATTACCTTGTTATAACAATTAAGATTATATGAGAAAAAATGTCAAATTAATAACTGTTGTTAGGATAAGTACAAGATCTTGTCATGAGGATCCCTGCAATTTTTTCACCAGTATTTTTTTTTTTAAGGAAAGGAGAGCTGGAAATATGGGGACAAAAATTCCTGCCTTTTCTAGGATATCTATCACTAATGTTTGTTGCCTTCCTGATCTCTACATACATGTATGTTGATGTAAAACAAAATCTTGTTTCATCTACATGTAGCTTTATCTTGAGCTGACTTTATTATCAGGTTTCCATAATTTTATGACATTTTCCCCTGTTGAAAACAGAGCTCTCTCTTCCTGGCCGAGTCAGATGCAATCAGAGACCATGACTCTTTTGTGACTCTTGGTGGAGATTCTTTCCAAGCTCTTCGCTTGGTCCAATCTCTGGAAGCTTCCCTTGGCACTCCTCTTCCTGATCTCATGGATGTTCTCCTGCATCAGACATTCCTCGAAGTTCTGGAAACAATCGCACAATGTCTTCAAGAGACTTCTTGCCAACAACATCTTGAAAACTATCAAGATATGGAGATCAAGAGTCAAAAGATAAGCTATCATGATTCAGAAAATCGTGACAGAGAGAGTTACAGACAAAAGGTCATTGATTCTGTCCAGTTTCGAGAAACTCATATTCATCATCACCAAAATAATTTAAAAGACAGTAAGGAACAGTTTATGAATGAAACTCTGGACAATGCAGTTGTTACAGGCACCAGTCATGAAACTGTACTTGATCAGCTTAATGATTTACCAACTTTAGAAAATAATTTTTTAAATGCATCGTTATCTCAGCACCCAAGTGATTGTCTTTTAGAAGTTGACTCTTCAACTGGCAGAGGGGAAGCGGACGATGGTATCCTCACCGGACAAAGACTCAAACGAAAACTGTATTCTCTAGATCCTTTAGATGATGCTTCTTCAAAGAAGCCATCGGGCCCAGAGACAGCACCTCTGTCGGGCTCAAACAGACTAACTTCACCACCAGATACCAAAGAAAACTACATCGTTTCAGTAAGAAGAGGTTGCCAGATTTCTCATCACGGCAGTTTTCAGAAAATAGCAATAGAGGGGGACTATGGACACTGTGAGGATCCATCCATTGGGCCATCAGAACGTAGTGGAAAGAGAGGAAAGCTCACATTTGAAGAAAGCTGGAGAGTGGACACTGGAAAGTGTGTGGATGCTTCACCTCTTGTGGTTTGTTCAAGGTAGAGAAATCTGCTGATTTGGATAATGAATACATTCAATCACTTTATTTTTTTGGAGGGGGTGGTAAAAAGTCCTTACTCTAAAGATTGGATTTTTTCCCTATATATTTTTGAAATATATTTTCTTGTGTCCCAAGCAGATACCTTGTATAATCTTTCATAGTCTGTATAAGAACGGTGCAGGCACTTGTTTTTGTAGGTTTTTTTTTGTTTGAAATATATGTGAATGTGCATGTATATAATGTTTCACAATGCAACAAGACCACATTTTGAAAATTCTGACAAGTGTCTATTTCTCATTGCAATATTTGGGAGCTTTTATATTTTTTTCAATGTAGGGTTTTATAATTGTGATAAGATGCACATATATATTACCACTGTCAAGTACATGTAAATCAATTTGTAGTGTGAGAGGATTATATATTTATATGAAAATGATACTTTCCTTATTGAAAAACATTTGCTTAATGTTTCTTTCTTTCCCACTGTATGCTGTAGCTCCAGCCAAACAGTTTATATTGGTTCGCATTCTCACCTATTTATTGCTATCACCATGGAAACTGGGAATGTGTTATGGAGAACAGAATTGGGAGATCGAGTAGAATCATCAGCCTGTCTGTCGGCATGTGGAAGATTTGTCATTGTTGGTAGGAGCTTTTTCCTTAACCTCAAAAATAAATTAAATTATACAGTATTACATTGTTTTGAATATTTAGTGTTAAGTTGCCAATAAGAATTCATGTGATATTTGTTGGCATATAAAATCAATGAATAGAATCTAAAGTTATTCCAAGTTGAATTGTTTTTACAATCTGTCTTTACTTTGCTCTCATAGAATAAAATATACATGGCAAACTCATCATTGGTGATTTGACTTGTATAATATTCCACAAAATTTGTGAACACCTTTAATAGATTTTATAGAAGTCTTTTCAAGAATTTTTTTTTGTTGAGTGGCATAAGATATGGCACAGCATGGGTCAGATTATTTTCCGATTGCTAAAAAAGCATGAATGCTTGTAAGCAAGCAAGCAAGCAAGCAGAGGACCGACGGCTTAAGGTCCACTCCGAGGTACCTGGTAATGAGGATTAATCAGGGGTGTGAGAGTTCAGATTTTTAGCTGATTTCAGATTTTTTATATTTTTAGTTTAATTTCAGCTTATTATGGCTCTCCCCTGTAAAAAAACTTATGGGAGCTCTTTCTATTTCAGACTTTTTCAGCACTCTTCAGCTTTTTTCAGATCTTTTAATTTGTGACCACTCACACCCCTGATTAATGCCATACCAAAGGGCACTAGTTACAGGAATTCGAAACCCTGCTCTTCTGACCGAGCTATCGCGCTTGCATGTGCCATGCAGGTGGGAACATCCCCTCCCCCCATTAGTTTAGGAAAATGGATGTCCAGGTCAGGAAGAAATAAGAGGCAACATACCCTTCCCCCATCTTGTTTTTAGGTTCCTCAATCAATACTAATTTTTGTTTCCAGGTTGTTATGATCATTTTGTGTACTGCCTGTCAGCATTGAATGGACACATTTATTGGAAGTACGAAACTGGCGATGTTGTCAAGTGCTCACCAGTCTGCGATGTCACAAATGAACTGGTCTACATCGGGTCACATGATCAACACATCACGGCCTTGCGAGTCAAGGTAATTTGAAAGAAATAATACGGGTTTCAGGATGCGAAATGGCAACTTTTGTATTGGGAAAACTCTTATAATGTTAAGAGAAAGCATTAGTAGAAATTCAACAGTTTGTTGGTAATTGATGTCATTGTATAGTAACGATTGAATATTTCATTAAAAAATAATTCTAACCTCATTGTTGTACTATAATCCACAAGGATTAGTTTTTGGTATAAAGACAACAGATATATATATATATATATATATATATTGAAAATTTCCCCCATAAGTTTTTTGCACCACCCTAGATCAAGATATGTGAATTTATTCCTACCCAACGCTGTTCGGTGCCCTTTCCAACTGTTGTGATATCTTTGGGCTTCTGCATTTGGGCAAATTCTACAGTAATTCATTTCTGAATCCTTTAGTTTGACTTTCCCCATCTTGAAGTTCAATTTGCCCTAACCCTTCGTATTTTCTACCTGTTTTCTACTCCTTATATTACTGAGTTTTTGCTCGGTGATGTGGAGTGAATCCGACAACGCAGCAAAAGCATTGAAAATGCAAGTCAAATTAAGGGTCGTTGAATCGGAGCAGTAGTTTTGTCCATTTCAGAGCTGGCGAAAAATGGTAAATATGTTGGTTGTCCAGAGTCAGGGACGAAACTGCTGTTTCGATTTACCTCAACAAAGACTTAATTGTCGTGAAGGGCATTAGACAAAAGATTCTCTACGTTTCAGAAAGCGTTTGCCAAGCTATTATGAAAACTCTCAATTTATTTTTTAGGAGGAAACATTTGAGGTAAAATGGCGTTCACATTGCGGAGGAGGTTCTGTCTTTGCCTCACCTTGTCTTCACAGAACGACAGGAACTCTGATAGCAGCCACTCTGAGAGGAAATATAGTAGCTTTTAACAAGGTAAGACCATGGTCAATTTAAAGCTTTTTTTCACAAGGTATGCCCGCCATCGGCATGTTCTTGATATCTATCGCTTAACAAACTACCTACTGGTCCCTGTGCAAAGTTTATGTCAAATACAGATTTTTTAGTTGATAGGTGAAATTGAAATGTGATATAAATATGAAATTTGATTATTTATGTTTATAAATTGTGATTGTTTATGTGAATTTCATTTTTCAGAAGTCTGTAGGTGAAATTGAAAGATAAATGTAAAATTTGATTGTCAGATGTTTCATAATGTATCACAAAGCACTTTCTGATGAGTTATGTCAATGCATCACATTGTTTTATGTCAGATTGACAACTTGTCAGACAAAAACATTGATGAAACACTCTTCTGTTTCAAGATGATCTTATATGAAAGTTTGCATTGAATACTGCAGGAGTCTGGAGTGAAGAAGTGGTGTTTCTCCTGCCCCAAGCCTGTCTTTTCATCACCTGTTGCTATGGATAATGGTGTTCTGTTTGGATGTGTAAATGGCATCATGTACTGCTTATCACACACTGGTATCAAGGTAGGTGTCTCAGATAGATACAGACTGGGGGAATGTTTTACAAAGAATGAAAGATAAATGCTAGTTGTTGTAACAGTTTCAAAATAAGTTTGTACAGAATGCATAAACATGACCGCCCAAGTTTCTGTTTGCATAAATAGAGAATATGTGCTCAAGGATTCTGGAAGAATTTGTGTAATTACTGAGAAAATTGCCAAATAACAATGGAAATCTAACAAAATGTCTTTTTTCCAAGCAATAATGATACACACCCCACGTGTGCTTATCTTCATTACCGATCTACAGTCTGGTTTTTATCAGCTTGGATTTCAGGATTTCGCAAAAATTAATTTCATGAAACTACCGGACTTAGATCCACAATAAAGTGACAGTAAATCTTAATTTAGCGACTTTCTTGTAAAGTTACGCATGACTAGAACATGAAGCACAAGAAAGGGTCACCAGTTGTGCGTTGAATTATTCTTAACTTACTGATTCATGTTTTGTATTGGTTGTTGCTCTTGGAATTTGTAAAGTAAATCATGAGATCAATGATTATGAGATTCTTTCAAAGAAGCAGATGCATGAATGATAATAATATTCTGCTTTTGCAGCTCTGGACTTGGACAGTTAATGGACCCATTTTCTCATCACCCTGCATATCAAGCCTCTACCCGCTCCATCTGTCGGACTTCAATAGTGACCAACCATCCGGTCGTCTGGTCATTTTTGGCTCGCACTGTGGCTCCGTCACCTGTCTTGACCCCCTGACCGGTCAGCATGAGTGGACTACCGTAGTATCATCCTTCCCGATCTACTCCTCACCTTTCATATTCACTGGGGGCGGTCATCGCAGGGTGGCCGTTGCATCAACGGAAGGTCACATCTACGTGCTAGATGTGCAGACAGGCAAGATACTATCAGAAACAGAGCTTCCTGGTGAAGTGTTTTCATCACCTATTGTGATTGGGAGCAAACGTATCATTGTAGGATGTAGAGATGATTTTGTATATTGTTTATATGCAAAAGACATGGAATAAATTATGAAAATAATGGGTAATGTCAAGATTAGTGTTCATATTGGTATGGTGTTGGCATGCTATAGTGTCAAGGGCTCAAATAAGCCTGATGAATCTATAAAAATCTATGAAAAATATAATTTGTTCTGGAATGTCTTTTGCAATTTCATCAAACAAACATGCAACCTTTTCTGCTGTTTTGGAGCTATATTTCAGCATGGTAATCTACTTGAGAATTATCATGAAATATTGTTATATAACATACAATTTGTTTTACATAGAGTGGTATGGATTTTTTTAATCAATGTTTTTTATGTCTTTCACGATTGGTCCTGCCCATGTCGTATATTTGATAGGTTGTCCCCAGTGGTATCATCTTGGTTTTTTTCTGCCACTTGCAAATGGTTTTCGAAGGGAAAGCCAGAAAATTGTCAACTGGTCCAAATTGCCAAATAACCGTTGATGACGTTGACAATGCATTTGCACATAGCATCTACGAGTTCCTTGTCGGCTGATTTTAGTAATGACTCTCACTGACTGCCGGTACAGTAGGCGAGGGTCTTGAGAAGAACCACATGGGTGTTGGATGCAGCGGGACAACTTTCAAGAATAACGTAGCTCTGAGGCAAAGTGTTTATTTATGCCTTTTAGAGGTATCTGTAATGCATCTCTTCTGAAAGATTTTGGTTCTTAAACAAAAGGGAACAGGAGTGTTTGGTTTTAAATTGATAAAAAGGTAACGATACTTGTCTTTGGAGGCGTAGGTGTAGGCCTCTCAAAAGTATCATACAGTGGTGTGTTTACATGTTCTTGGTTAGGGGTTACATTAGCAAAACAATTTGCATTTTATCTCTACAATTTATAATAATAATATTGAGTGTTGAGGGATATTACCCTCGACTCTTTTCCCTTATGAAACAAATTTTGGCTGATTTAGATCATACTGGCGTTTCTTTGATGACACCCCTTGGTAAAATGAGCCGCAATTTTTTTATTATCACCCACAGCGTCCATCAAGTCATCGATGTTGAAAAGAAAAGGTTTTGTACTGTCATGTCTGAGTCTTCTGGTTCCTGCATGTCCACTATCTCCCCCTCTTCCATTCTCCACATCGTCATCACCCTCTCCCGCCTCCCCCATGTCCTCTTCTTCTTCCTCCATTTCATAGTCTAATCGACGGAGTATTGTAGGAAAAAGATTTTTGATGACTTTGTCTATGTCATCATTATCGGCATCCGAAATGACAACTACTTCTTGGGATGGTGGTGGTGCTTGTCTCGATGCAGCCCCTATCCTTGGCTCTTTGTCAAGTTTAGCTACCAATGGTATCCCACATGGTGTAGTATAGACCATGGCAGCATGTCTCTGAAGACAGTGGCGGCCACAGGGGCTCGTGGGGGTAACGCATCATCATCACTCATGATAAACAGTTCAGGTGTTTTGGCGATGCAAGAGCTGGTTCTGCTGTTCCAGAGACAGAAGCTGCGCCATTCAATTCCGCCTCCATTTTGTTGACCATGTCCTGGATACGAAAAAAGAGGAAATGGGTACCAGTCATAATTTTTTTTTTTAATTCGAAATCCCATTTTTTTTGGTAATCCTAGTTATTTTTTATATAAATTTGTACACTTTTTTTGGGTTGTTGTTTATCTAGTTTTCTTTGTATCAAATGCTTTAAAACAAAATCTACAGAAAAATACAAATTATAAGAACCTAAATAAGTTATGATGTTACCAATCAGAGAAAGCAATGCCTCGTCCAGGGCGAGTACATCACTCTCTGAGACCCCCAATTCAGCTGACTGAGCTCGGAGCGCCATTAAGGCTCCGAGGTAGGCCGTAAGACGTAGCGCAGAGCGGGTCTGAAACTCGTATGCCACGTCCTGTCTCTCCGACCCTGCAAACTGGCCGGAGGAGAAACGGCCTCCCAGCCTCGCCCCGATGCGGTCAAGCTCGGGGGAGAAGGATTTTGGCGTAAAGAACGCCTCTGAATCCTCCCGGGCAAAATTAAACCTCCTGCCGAAGGTCTTTTGCCTCTTGCCTCTAACCAACGGGGCGTTGGCTATGGCGGCGGCATTATCGAATGCCGCCTTAAAGTCCTTGGTCAGTTTGATGCCGCATGTGGTAGAGTAGATGGTACATGTACATTTTCGAAAATAACTTCATTAATTAAACCCGACAATGCTTTTACAGCCATGATTACGAGGGCAGGCTGTCTGTACATTCAATCTTAATGGATCACTCTATATGCCCATAGGGTAAGATTTCAGTACCATCCCCCACTCGAATCCTTATAGTGAAAACGACTTGATAATCTTTCTTACGCTCCACAGTATGAAGGGTCTTTGTTTCCACACGATTTTGGTTTCATGGATTGTGCGCTTCTCGTCATTCTGAGATTGAATGAGCTCTATGACAGTTTTATGGTTTATTTTAAGTGAGTTTGCATTTTTGAGGGTAAAATGAGAAAAAAAAGGCCATAGGATTCTTGCATGCACAAATCTTGGTCTTCAAACATGTATGGTACATGTATGTTTTGTTCATTATCTACCAGTATGTGGCTAATGAAATCTTGAATAAAGTCTTGACATAGCATCGTCAAAGTATTTCTCCAACCTGTCAGCCCATGTTTAAGTTCTCTGGCCATTTTGTACTGAACTTTTAGTTACTGGTCTTACAATTTTAATTTTACAAGGGACTTGACATTTGCTTTTTGCAAGTCAAAATTGAAAAAAAAATAGATTCTTCTCCCACACCCATTTCATTTCCTGATCATCTTTGAACATGCATGTTGTATTGTACATATTTTTATTTGGTTAAAGAAATGTTGAGACTCGTCTAGAAATGCAACGTCCAAGGATTTGTCTATATTTTCACCCCATGTCAGCTAGAAAACAATTGGGGTGGTCTAGTGGCTCACCACATTCATTTATACATCTTATGAAATTTTTGAAAACAACTTCATTAATTGAACCCAACAATTCTTTTACAGCCATGATTACAGGGGCAGGCTGTCTGTACATTCAATCTTAATGGATCACTCTATGCGCCCATAGGGTAAGGTTTCGGTACCATCCCCCACTCAAATCCTCAAAGCGTACTGGCCGCTGGAGAAACGGGTGCCCATCATTGCCCCGACTCGATTGAGCTGGGGAGAGAAGGATTTAGGAATGAAAAGGCCTCAGTGTCTTCCTTAGAGAAGGTGAAACCTTTACTGAAATCCACCGGCTTCCTCGCCTGGGCGGAAGGCGTGCCAGCCTGGGAAGCTGCCCACTCCATTAGCAAAACAATTTGCAATTTATCTCTACAATTCTTAATAAACATTTACCTTATGAAGAAATTTTGGACGATATAAATTATACTGGCATTTCTATGATGACACCCCTTGGTAAACGGAGCCGCTACTTTTGTATTATCATCCGCAGCATCCATCAAGTCATCAATGATGAAAAGAAAAGGTTTTGTATTTGGGAGAAAGTTTGTTATTACCGTTGATGACGTTGACGATGCATTTGCATAAGGCATCTACGAGTTCCTTGTCGGCTGTTTTTAGTAATGCCTTTCGCCAACTGCTGGCACAGTGGGCCAGGGTCTTGAGAAGAACCGCGTGGGTGTTGATGCAGCCGGACAACTTTAAAGAATAACGTTGCTCCAAGGCAATATAATCATTTATACCTTTGGAGGTAGCTGTACTATATATTTTCCTGGAAAGATGTTGGTTCTCAGATGAAAGGAATCGGGAGTGTTTGGTTTTAAATTGATAAAAAAGTAACCATGCTTGTCTTTGGTGGCATAGGTGTAGGCCTCTTGAAAATACCTTACATGGCCTGGTTAGTGGTTACATAAGCAAAATGATTAATTTGCAATTTATCTCTACAATTTTAAATAAACAGTAATATTGAGTGTTGAGAGATATTACCCTCGACACTTTTCCCTTATGAAACAAATTTTGGCTGATTTAGATTATACTGCCGTTTCTATGATGACACCCCTTGATAAACAGAGTCACAACTTTTTTATTATCACCCACAACATCTATCAAGTCATCGATGATGAAAAGAGGTTTTGTATTGTCAGTATATTCGTAAAAATCTTCTGGCAAATTTTCATGAAACTCAATATTTGTAATGGTTTTCAACATGGTTGCATGACACTAGAGGATATATCCGTTACATTTCTTTTTTGTTGGTCAAAATGGAAGAAGCTTGATGCTCCTTCCACGCACATGTCCTGATCTTCTTCGAACATACACTTGGTGTTATACACACTATTAAATTGTATTAAAATTGTTTTAAACTGGCTAGGGCGGCTTCGAAGAATTTATCTATCTGTTCATCCCTTGTCGGCCATAGACATTCGGGGTGGTCTCGCTGCCACCACATTCATTTATGCATCCTATGCAGTTCTCATATGCAACTTTATTCGACAACGCTTTTACTGCCATTGTAATTGGGCCTGTTGCTATGTTCAATCTAACTGGAATAGGCCTACTATTGATGTGCTCGGTGACATCAGTCATGTCTGAGTCCTCTGGTTCCTGCATGTCCGTTATCTCTTTTGGGCAAGTCAAAATTCAAATTCCCTGGACTATTATTCCAAGCTATTACATTTCTTTCAATTTTGACTTCACATTGGATTTTACATCTCTTTTTTTGTTGGCCAAAATAGAAGAAGCTTGATGCTCCTTCCACGCACATGTCCTAATCTTCTTTGAACATACACTTGGTGTTAAAACACATTATTAAATTGGTAAAAAATAATCTTTAACATTAAATCTGGCTAGGGCAGCTTTGAAGAATTTATCTACCTGTTCATCCCATGTCAGCTATAGACATTCGGGAGGGTCTCGCTGCCACCACATTTATTTATGCATCTTATTCAGTTGTCATATGCAACTTCATTCACTTAATTCAACAACACTTTTTCTGCTTTAGGAAATTAGGATTGTCAATTTCCTAATTATGTAAATAGAAAAGGAAAAATCGTGTCCTACCTTATACATGCCTAAGATTTAACTGAAAGAATGGATGGCAGAAGAAGAAGCTGTATCACCTCACTGGCAGTTGCCGCTTAAGTATTGCACAAGTCCCAAATATATTTACAATTTACAAAAGTATATGAAATGTAAAGTATAGAGGGTAGAAATCACAGTTGCAGAAGTATATAACTCGCGAAGTAGCAAGGCCTCACTAAATGTAGAGAACAGACTTCAAGAGGTGTGATTTAAAGTGGAGAAAAGCAAAATAAATCTGTAGAAGGGTAGAAGTAAATTGTGGTTCTCTGGTGGGCATGTGCTCCACAAAAGCAAGCTAAGACGTAGAGATGTCGTCAGAGCGAAGACAGAGAGAAGAGTGATGATGTAGTAGAGAAAACATCCTATCCTTGGCTCTTTGTCAAGTTTAGCTACCAATGGTCTCCCACATGGTGTAGTATGGACCATGTCTCTGAAGACGGTGGCAGCCAGCTACCACAGGGGCTTGTGGGGGTGACGTATCTTCATTACTCATGATTAAAAGTTTAGGTTTTTTGGCGATGCAGGAGCTGGTTCTGCCGTTCCAGAGATAGAAGCTGCGCCATTCAATTTGAAATACATTATTTTTTGTAATCATTGTTACTTTTTATACAAATTTGTATCATTTCAGAACACTTTTTTTTATCTAGTTTTCTTTTTATCAAATGATTTAAAACAAAATTTACAGAAAAATACAAATTATAAGAACCAAAATAAGTTATGATGTTATTGTTATAGTGCAAACTAATTTCTTTCCATTGCTACCTGTTCATCCCTTGTCAGCTATAGACATTCGGGAGGGTCTCACTGCCACCACATTTATTTTTGCATCTTATGCAGTTCTCATGTGCAACTTCATTCACTTAATTCAACACTTTTTCTGCCATTGTAACTAGGCCTGTTGCTATATTCATTCTTACTTGAATAGGCCTACTATCAGTATGCTCCTCCATTTCATAGTCTAATCGACGGCGTATTGTAGGAAAAAGATTTTCGATGACTTTGTCTATGTCATCTTTATCGTCATCCGAAATGACAACTTCTTCTTGGGATGGCGGTGGTGCTTGTCTCAATGCAGCGCCTATCCTTGGCTCTTCGTCAAGTTTAGCTACCAATGGTCTCCCACATGGCGTAGTATGGACCATGGCAGCATGTCTCTGAAGACGGTGGCGGCCAGCTATCATAGGGGCTTGTGGGGGTGAAGCATCATCATCACTCACGATTAAAAGATTAGGTGTTTTGGCGATGCAGGAGCTGGTTATGCCGTTCCAGGGATTGAAGCTGCGCCATTCAATTTCGCCTCCATCTTGTTGACCACGTTCTGGATACGAAAAAAAAGGAAATGGGTACCAGTAAGTCAGAATTTTTTTCTTTTTCTTAATTCAAAATACATTATTTTTTTGTAATCATTGTTATTTTTTATACAAATTTGTATCATTTCAGAACACTTTTTTTTATATCTTGTTTTCTTTTTATCAAATGATTTAAAACAAAATTTACAGAAAAATACAAATTATAAATGATGTTATTGTTATAGTGCAAACTAATTTCTTTCCATTGCTTAAATTCCCGGACAGATTTACTTATGTCCAATGTAGCCTGCACCAAATGCCACCAATTTTCTGCTGTCAAATTGATCCCCTTCTGTCTGGAAAGCATTCTTTTAGTTCCTTTCAATTTGCTGTACTCCCTAATACTGATGTAGGGGACACCCCTAAATTTATTAACCACCGCAAAACGTTTTCCCCCTCAAGTGGAAAGGTTTTGAGCCTTCCTCAAATTCGCACGAATCTAGTTTCTGACTAAAATGGCACCCCACCTCTTCCCGCACCGTAAACCAATTTTTGTTTTTTCTATCCTTAGATGCCTAATAAAAAGACAATAACGTTGTACAAATACTGATGAGGCATACATATTGAATACTTTTCTCTTGCATCTTAAACACAAAAACACACACAAAAAAATCTAATAAAAAGTAATAATTATTGACACTTACCACCAATGTTTGGAATCCCAGAGGAGGCGATGGTTTGACCGGTCTCTGCTCAGTCGGTTAACTCTGGAAACTCATAGGGCAAAGGCTGTTTCTCTATTGACTTTTCATGCCAGTGTCTATGGGTGTGCTACTCCTTTCCTTATGGCTACTTTAGTCTCTACAGGCTTTTCATCCAGGTTCCTTTAGTTGCTGCATACATTCTTCGGCATATTCTGTAAGCACCTCTGGTCTCTCTAGCTCGGTGTGTATTTCCTTTGTTTCCATATCGAATGTCTTGAAAATTAATTTCCAGTGTGAAGTAGTATTCTCTTGTTATGATCAGTGCCTTTGACCTTTCTGTAGTAACAAGTATTGGAGCTTTAGGAAATTGGAACAGCTGATCTCCTAATATTTATAGAAAGAGTTGTGTCCTACCTTAATTCTTGCTCGCCAGAGTAGAATGGGATCCAGCCACTCAGATACATTACACAAATCCCGTGACTAGAAATATTTACACTTAACAATTTCAAATGAATAGAAAAAGGGATAGATGTCACAAAATGTCTCGCGAAGTAATGAGCTCACTAAATAGTGCAGAGAATATAGACTTCGAAGCAGTGGAAGTGACGGTAAGAAAAAAGATTGGAAACTGTAGAGAAATAGGTATAAATTGATCCTCCACAAGATTTGAGTCGTTTTCTTTCCTCTTTCCTGGAAAGACACCAACTTTGACCACATGTTGGAATTTTGGCATTTGTTTTTGGTGTTACAAGCTGTTTCACCTTTATGAAATCCTTATGAGGAAGTAGTTTACTAAGATTTAACAGAAAGGGGAGAGGTTTAGGCAAATTGTGGTACTTAAGCAGTACATATTAAAGCTATTTCAGGTTGCCTATGGCAATTTAACAGCTGGACATTTAATAGTTGGAAGACATAACATCGTCTAATGCAAATCTTCTATTGGCTTGGTAATTTGAGGGATGTAGCTGAGTTTTTTTAAGACCTGTGGATTTTATCAAAAAGTGCTGGGCAGGGAGTAAACTAAATATGGTATCAGTACTTGTAATTCAAATTCTATTCAGGAAAATATCTATGGATATTGTTCAGCTACTACCTTGTACTGGAAATGGAAACAAATACATCCTCGTAGTATGTGATTATGGCACTAGATACACAGAAGCTCTAGTATCTGCTGTACCTTTCCTTTTGTTGAAGTTTCATGGTTTGCTAATATGTTAAATACGATTTTTAGTAGGGTGAGTATTTTCGACGAAATAATGTCTGACCAGGGGACAAGTGTCATGTTAATCCTCATGTAATAGCTGTGGAAGAGTTTAGGGATTAGGCAGATAGGGACCAGCCTGTATCAGTCTTAGGCCAATGCTCTAGTAGGAAAATGTAATGGCACTCTCAAGGGAATGATAAAGAAAGCCATTTTGAGTAAAATTAAGGTGACCTGGGATTAAGTCATCTCATACATTAGATTGGGTCACCTCTTGTTATACAAAGTTATTCAACTTATCCTGTTATGTCACTATCGTATTTATAAAGTGAACGTAATATAAGACAATGATAAGGAGTGGTGTTACCAGTACTATAGCGGATCTAATTCTCATTCAATTTCACGACCATGTCGGTGAACAAACGTCATTCTGGTCTGTCTGTTCCTTTAGCCACTTGTTTGATTTCATATAGATTGTGTATTGTTGTGTAGTTGCAGGAGTACATTCCCGTTGTACAATACATGCTCAGCTCGCCCTTCGCAATAGATAAGCTGAAAATAAAAAGTGAACATACTAGAAGGTGATTATTTTATAAAATTGCTTTTTGTATTCAAATAAATAATTTTACTAATAAAGTAGAGCAAAATGCTATTATTCACAATGTCATACCCAAAATTCGGAAGACATGTACAAAAACATTTCTTTGACAACTTGTTTGTACACTTGCAAACAACTTGAGAATAATGTTTAAACATTATTATATTGAAGTAAGTCATGAATCTATGAATATTAAATGAAACAGATAAAATATTATAAAACAATTGTAATATTTAAATTACAATTAGTCACTTTAGTACATGAATGAGAAAAGGAGAAGTAGACAGAAATAAGTTAATAGCTGTACAACAATGTAACATATAACTTGAAAATCGAATGATGATTAAAAAAAAGGGTTTAAATATCATAAGTTGCTGATGAGCTAAGTAAACTTCTTAATTGAATTTATTGTTGTGGATCTATATTTTTAACTTTTGGAGCAAGCTTTGAAACAGTAGCTTATGCTATATGGACTCTTTTATCTGACATTGACATGTTGATGCGAGTCTTTGTATGTCGACATAGTAGACACACTGACAACATAACACAGTGTTTACAATGTGTTCATGACTGGAAAACACGCCGTGTACATGTGCATCAAAAAGGTCTTTTAAATTAAGCCTAGTAGTCATGTGAAAAACTAATAACACTAAAAAATTCATTATGGGACCTTATAAATGAAAATGTTGTGTGACGTACGTGGAACAACAATGTCCCATATATACGGCATGCAACATTTAAAAGGACAAGTGCACCCAAACAAAATGCTGTTTTGAAAAAAAAAAAAAGATTCAACAAGCATAACACTGACAATTTCATCAAAATTGGATGTACAATAAGAAAGTTATGTCATTTTAAAGGATTGCTTCATTTTACAAAAGCAGTTATATAAACGAGTCAGTTACATGCAAATGAGAGAGTTGATTATGTCACTCACTCACTATCTCTTTTGTTTTTTATTGTTTGAAATCTGAAATATTTAGATTTTCTTGTACTTGTCATGTAAAATGAAGTTTTATTCTTCCTTGAACACATGAAATTCTATTATTTTTCACATTTTGTGCTTCAGGCAAGGAGATTTTAATCATCATATTCGAAATATTGTATACTTCAAACAATAAAACAACAAAAGAAATAGTGGGTGAGTGACATTGCTAATTTTCTCATTTGGATGTAATTGCCTTCTTGATGTAATTAGTTTGTTAAAAATAAGCGAAACTTCAAAATGTCATAACTATGGTATTTTACATCCGATTTTAATGAAATTTTCAGCATTGTGCTGGTCTAATTATTTTCTATGGATTCAAATCAACATTTTTTGAGGTGAACTTGACCTTTAAATAGTAATGAACGTATAGATTACATATTTCTGTTTGTTGTCATTTTTTTTCAGGTCTATCCAGTAGTATTTTGATATTGCCACAAAGGAAATTAAAGTTAGTTGTTACTCTAGTCTGCAGGTTAAAAACAATTATGAAAATACTGAATTTTTTTAGCTTCAAATCATTCGAGATGAGTTTTTAATTTTTACTGGGGTTTATACCTCTGCGTAATGTAGGAAGGTTAGCAAAGAACATAATGTCAGTGACAAACTCGGCAATGGCTCTCAAGGATCGGTGTGAGGAGTCTGGAATCTTGGGTAGGTAGCTTATGATGTCAATAGCGTTATTCCTAAAGGCAAAGAAAAAATATATATTTATAAACAGACATGTAATCAGTATTTCTGAAATCTCCATTTTCTTTTTAAATGTGCACACAGCAATGTTTAGACTTTTTTCTTTTTTTCCAGTGTAAGCAAAGATTTGTTTTTGACATGGCTTTTGTAACATAAGGGCAAGTGATTTATTGCTTGCCTGATTTTCTAAATTGTTTGTGCATTTTAGTATATGGAACCAATTGTAAAATGAATATATTCTCTTGCGATAGTTGATAATCTTTGTGTTACAGGCCACTGGTTTCCTTTGTGTGAATACACATACCATTATTTCGAAAGTTCCACACTCACATGAAGAAATGAAACATGTTTTCAGTCCATTCATTCATTATCATTTAGTTTTAACTTTACACTTTTTAAATTTTTTTTGGTAACTAGTCTATGGGATTTGGTCATACCCTTTTTTCACTTTTTTACTTTTGTTTATTTCATTCAGTAATTTACTTCTTTATTTCTATCTGTATGACCACATATCTATCTAATTACTTATCTGTAGACTTATTTATTTATATATTTATGTATCTATTAATGGGCATGATTGGTTCATCACGGATGGACATTTCATTTGATACATTTTGAAAGTTTTGAAGGCTTGTAACAAATTAGGAATAACATGAACAAGGTTCCTTTGTGTTTTAGAGTGAAGGGTAGGACACAGTCTGCTGAATGATAAAAGCTTTTGTTGCCATGGTTATTTACAAACATAGGTACCCACGAAATGTGCCATATCACGGACAGACATGATAGAAATGTGGTTTTTAGAATTGTTATTGTTTATATCTAAACAGCTTTACATGGACCCATCATTGTTAATGCAACTAACATTTGGGCATGTTAGCATCTTTGTTCAGCATATTGAATTCTCAACCAATATCAAACTTCTGAGAGAATTGCAAATATTTTCCATCACGGACGGACATCTCGGATGGTCATCATGGACGGTCATCATGGACGGATACAATTAAAATACCATGGGAGTTATGAGAGTTTAATGGTTGAGTTCGCATTGTTGAGGGTAAAACAATAAAAAAAAAATGATAGGAGTCTAGTATGCTCATATCTAGGGTCTTCTTCAAACATGTATGTTTTGGCCATTATCTGTGTGACTAAAAAAATCTCTTAGAATCAAGTCTTAACATAGCATCAAAGCTTTTTCTCCAACCTGTCGGCCCAAGTCCTGATCATCGTTGAATATGCAAGTTGTATTGAAATGTTTAGACTTGAGTCTAGAAAATGGAACGTCAAAGTATTTGTCTATATTTTCACCCCATGCCAGCTATAAATATTGGGGTGGTCTAGTGGCCCACCACATTCATTTATACATCCTGTGCAATTTTCGAAAACAACTTCATTAATTGAACCCAGCACTGATTTTACAGCCATGATTATCAGGGGCAGGCTGTCTGTACATTCAATCTTACTGGATCACTTTATGTGCCCATAGGGTAAGATTTCAGTACCATACCCCACTCGAATCCTCGAAGCGTCCTGGCCGCTGGAGAAAAGGGTGCCCATCATTGCCCTGACTCAATGGAGTTGGGGAGAGGATTTAGCAGTGAAAAGGCCTCAGTGTCTTCCTTAGAGAAGGTGAAACCTTTACTGAAAGCCAGCAGCTTCCTCGCCTGGGCGGAAGGCGTGCCAGCCTGGGAAGCTGCTCTCTCCATTAGCAAAACAATTAATTTGCAATTTATCTCTACAATTCTAAATAAGCATTTACCTTATGAAACAAATTTTGGCTGATATACATTATACTGGCATTTCTATGATGACACCCTTTGGTAAACAGCCGCAACTTTTTTATTATCACCCACAACGTCCATCAAGTCATCAATGATGAAAAGAAAAGGTTTTGTATTGTCAGTATATTCGTATAAATCTTCTGGCAAATTTTCATGAAACTCAATATTTGGAATGTTTTTCAACATGGCAGCATGACACTAGAGGAAATATCCTTTACATCTTCTTTTTGTTGGTAAAAATTGAAGAAGCTTGATGCTCCTTCCACGCACATGTCCTGATCTTCTTTGCACATACACTTGGTGTTATACACATTATTGAATTGGTCAAAAAATCTTTAACATTTAATATTCCATCTCCACATCCCGCCTCCCCCATGTCCTCTTTTTCCTCCATTTCATAGTCTAATTGACGGCGTATTGTAGGAAAAAGATTTTCGATGACTTTGTCTATGTCATCATTATCGTCATCCGAAATGACAACTTCTTCTTGGGATGGCGGTGGTGCTTGTCTCAATGCAGCGCCTATCCTTGGCTCTTCGTCAAGTTTAGCTACCAATGGTCTCCCACATGGCGTAGTATGGACCATGGCAGCATGTCTCTGAAGACAGTGACGGCCAGCTATAACAGGGGCTTGTGGGGGTGAAGTATCATCATCACTCACGATTAAAAGTTTAGGTGTTTTGGCGATGCAGGAGCTGGTTCTGCCGTTCCAGAGATAGAAGCTGCGCCATTCAATTCCGCCTCCATCTTGTTGACCACGTTCTGGATACGGAAAAAAAGGAAATGGGTACCAGTCAGTCAGAAGTTTTTTTTTTTCTTAATTTGAAATCCTTTTTTTTGTAATCCTTGTTATTTTTTATATAAATTTGTACCGGAATAGGCTTATCGTTATGCTCGGTGACATCGGTCATTTCTGAGTCCTCTGGTTCCTGCATGTCCACTATCTGTTTCAGGCAAGTCAAAATTCAAGTTCTGGACCATTATTCCGAGCTATTACATTTCTTTTGAATTTCACAATTTGCTGCAGAGACAATACTGAACGACAGGAACTCAATCATTCACAAAGCTTGTAAATGATTATGAAAATTCCATCAATGTACTGTTATGGCCCAGAGTTATGTATTTCATGACTCAGACGCTTCTGTTTCATGTCGATTCCCTAACTTTGATCCGAAAAAAATCCCACAAACATTTCTGGCCACGACTCACATTCACAATTCAACACAACATTGGCAACAAACAACAAAGCAAAAACTTTCCTCAACAGATTCTTAATGGCGAGTGAGGCTGAGAAAAAAAAACCAATCCAAAACTTGTCTTTTTCTGATTATTATCTAGTTTTCCTTTTATCAAATACTTTAAAAACAAAATTTACAGGAAAATACAAACTATGGGAACCAAAATAAGTTATGATGTTATCGTTATAGTGCAAACTTGTTTTTACATTGCTTAAATTCCTGGACAGATTTACTTATGTCCAATGTAGCCTGCACCAAATGCCACCAATTTTCTGCTGTCAAATTGATCCCCTTCTGTCTGGAAAGCATTCTTTTAGTTCCTTTCAATTTGCTGTACTCCCTAATACTGATGTAGGGGACACCCCTAAATTTATTAACCACCGCAAAACGTTTTCCCCTCAAGTGGAAAGGTTTTGAGCCTTCCTCAAATTCGCACGAATCTAGTTTCTGACGAAAATGGCACCCCACCTCTTCCCGCACCGTCAACCAATTTTTGCCTTTTCTATCATTAGATGCCTAATAAAAAGACAATAACGTTGTACAAACACTGATTAGGCATACATATTGAATACTTTTCTCTTGCATCTTAAACACAAAAACACACACAAAAAAATCTAATAAAAAATAATAATTATTGACACTTACCACCAATGTTTGGAATCTCAGAGGAGGCGATGGTTTGACCGGTCTCTGCTCAGTCGGTTAACTCTGGAAACTCATAGGGCAAAGGCTGTTTCTCTATTGACTTTTCATGCCAGTGTCTATGGGTGTGCTACTCCTTTCCTTATGGCTACTTTAGTCTCTACAGGCTTTTCATCCAGGGAGCCGTTTCATAAAGCTGTTCATAAGTTAAGAGCGACTTTAAGAACGACTGGTGATCCTTACTTACGCGCTAAACCATCGCCAATTCAATATACCACTTACCGCAAGAAGGGATCACCAGTCGTTCTTAAAGTCGCTCTTAACTTACGAACAGCTTTATGAAACACCCACCTGGTTCCTTTAGTTGCTGCATACATTCTTCGGCATATTCTGTAAGCACCTCTGGTCTCTCTAGCTCGGTGTGTATTTCCTTTATTGTTTCCATATCGAATGTCTTGAAAATTAATTTCCAGTGTGAAGTAGTATTCTCTTGTTATGATCAGTGCCTTTGACCTTTCTGTAGTAACAAGTATTGGAGCTTTAGGAAATTGGAACAGCTGATCTCCTAATATTTATAGAAAGAGTTGTGTCCTACCTTAATTCTTGCTCGCCAGAGTAGAATGGGATCCAGCCACTCAGATACATTGCACAAATCCCGTGACTAGAAATATTTACACTTAACAAAATCAAATGAATAGAAAAAGGGATAGATGTCACAAAATGTCTCGCGAAGTAATGAGCTCACTAAATAGTGCAGAGAATATAGACTTCGAAGCAGTGGAAGTGACGGTAAGAAGAAAGATTGGAAACTGTAGAGAAATAGGTATGAATTGATCCTCCACAAGATTTGAGTCGTTTTCTTTCCTCTTTCCTGGAAAGACACCAACGTTGACCACATGTTGGAATTTTGGCATTTGTTTTTGGTGTTACAAGCTGTTTCACCTTTATGAAATCCTTATGAGGAAGTAGTTTACTAAGATTTAACAGAAAGGGGGGAGGTTTAGGCAAATTGTGGTACTTAAGCAGTACATATTAAAGCTATTTCAGGTTGCCTATGGCAATTTAACAGCTGGACATTTAATAGTTGGAAGACATAACATCGTCTAATGCAAATCTTCTATTGGCTTGGTAATTTGAGGGATGTAGCTGAGTTTTTTTAAGACCTGTGGATTTTATCAAAAAGTGCTGGGCAGGGAGTAAACTAAATATGGTATCAGTACTTGTAATTCAAATTCTATTCAGGAAAATATCTATGGATATTGTTCAGCTACTACCTTGTACTGGAAATGGAAACAAATACATCCTCGTAGTATGTGATTATGGCACTAGATACACAGAAGCTCTAGTATCTGCTGTACCTTGTCCTTTTGTTGAAGTTTCATGGTTTGCTAATATGTTAAATACGATTTTTAGTAGGGTGAGTATTTTCGACGAAATAATGTCTGACCAGGGGACAAGTGTCATGTTAATCCTCATGTAATAGCTGTGGAAGAGTTTAGGGATTAGGCAGATAGGGACCAGCCTGTATCAGTCTTAGGCCAATGCTCTAGTAGGAAAATGTAATGGCACTCTCAAGGGAATGATAAAGAAAGCCATTTTGAGTAAAATTAAGGTGACCTGGGATTAAGTCATCTCATACATTAGATTGGGTCACCTCTTGTTATACAAAGTTATTCAACTTATCCTGTTATGTCACTATCGTATTTATAAAGTGAACGTAATATAAGACAATGATAAGGAGTGGTGTTACCAGTACTATAGCGGATCTAATTCTCATTCAATTTCACGACCATGTCGGTGAACAAACGTCATTCTGGTCTGTCTGTTCCTTTAGCCACTTGTTTGATTTCATATAGATTGTGTATTGTTGTGTAGTTGCAGGAGTACATTCCCGTTGTACAATACATGCTCAGCTCGCCCTTCGCAATAGATAAGCTGAAAATAAAAAGTGAACATACTAGAAGGTGATTATTTTATAAAATTGCTTTCTGTATTCAAATAAATAATTTTACTAATAAAGTAGAGCAAAATGCTATTATTCACAATGTCATAACCAAAATTCGGAAGATATGTACAAAAACATTTCTTTGATGACAACTTGTTTGTACACTAGCAAACAACTTGAGAATAATGTTTAAACATTATTATATTGAAGTAAGTCATGAATCTATGAATATTAAATGAAACAGATAAAATATTATAAAACAATTGTAATATTTAAATTACAATTAGTCACTTTAGTACATGAATAAGAAAAGGAGAAGTAGACAGAAATAAGTTAATAGCTGTACAACAATGTAACATATAACTTGAAAATCGAATGATGATTAAAAAAAAGGGTTTAAATATCATAAGTTGCTGAGCTAAGTAAACTTCTTAATTGAATTTATTGTTGTGGATCTATATTTTTAACTTTTGGAGCAAGCTTTGAAACAGTAGCTTATGCTATATGGACTCTTTTATCTGACATTGACATGTTGATGCGAGTCTTTGTATGTCGACATATTAGACACACTGACAACATAACACAGTGTTTACAATGTGTTCATGACTGGAAAACACGCTGTGTACACGTGCATCAAAAAGGTCTTTTAAATTAAGCCTAGTAGTCATGTGAAAAACTAATAACACTAAAAAATTCATTATGGGACCTTATAAATGAAAATGTTGTGTGACGTACGTGGAACAACAATGTCCCATATATACGGCATGCAACATTTAAAAGGACAAGTGCACCCAAACAAAATGCTGTTTTGAAAAAAAAAAAGATTCAACGAGCATAACACTGACAATTTCATCAAAATTGGATGTGCAATAAGAAAGTTATGTCATTTTAAAGGATTGCTTCATTTTACAAAAGCAGTTATATAAACGAGACAGTTACATGCAAATGAGAGTTGATTATGTCACTCACTCACTATCTCTTTTGTTTTTTATTGTTTGAAATCTGAAAATCTGATTTTCTTGTACTTGTCATGTAAAATGAAGTTTTATTCTTCCTTGAACACATGGAATTCTATTATTTTTCACATTTTGTGCTTCAGGCAAGGAGATTTTAATCATCATATTCGAAAAATCGAAATATTGTATACTTCAAACAATAAAACAACAAAAGAAATAGTGGGTGAGTGACATTGCTAATTTTCTCATTTGGATGTAATTGCCTTCTTGATGTAATTAGTTTGTTAAAAATAAGCGAAACTTCAAAATGTCATAACTATGGTATTTTACATCCGATTTTAATGACATTTTCAGCAATGTGCTGGTGTAATTATTTTCTATGGATTCAAATCAACATTTGTTGAGGTGAACTTGACCTTTAAATAGTAATGAACGTATAGATTACATATTTCTGTTTGTTGTCATTTTTTTTCAGGTCTATCCAGTAGTATTTTGATATTGCCACAAAGGAAATTAAAGTTAGTTGTTACTCTAGTCTGCAGGTTAAAAACAATTATGAAAATGCTTAATTTTTTTAGCTTCAAATCATTTGAGATGAGTTATTAATTTTTACTGGGGTTTATACCTCTGCGTAATGTAGGAAGGTTAGCAAAGAACATATTGTCAGTGACAAACTCGGCAATGGCTGTCAAGGATTGGTGTGAGGAGTCTGGAATCTTGGGTAGGTAGCTTATGATGTCAATAGCGTTATTCCTAAAGGCAAAGAAAAAATATATATTTATAAACAGACATGCAATCAGTATTTCTGAAATCTCCATTTTCTTTTTAAATGTGCACACAGCAATGTTTAGACTATCTTTTTTGCCAGTGTAAGCAAAGATTTGTTTTTGACATGGCTTTTGTAACATAAGGGCAAGTGATTTATTGCTTGCCTGATTTTCTAAATTGTTTGTGCATTTTAGTATATGGAACCAATTGTAAAATGAATATATTCTCTTGCGATAGTTGATAATCTTTGTGTTACAGGCCACTGGTTTCCTTTGTGTGAATACACATACCATTATTTCAAAAGTTCCACACTCACATGAAGAAATGAAACATGTTTTCAGTCCATTCATTCATTATCATTTAGTTTTAACTTTACACTTTTTAGATTTTTTTTGGTAACTAGTCTATGGGATTTGGTCATACCCTTTTTTCACTTTTTTACTTTTGTTTATTTCATTCAGTAATTTACTTCTTTATTTCTATCTGTATGACCACATATCTATCTAATTACTTATCTGTAGACTTATTAATTTATATATTTATGTATCTATTAATGGGCATGATTGGTTCATCACGGATGGACATTTCATTTGATACATTTTGAAAGTTTTGAAGGCTTGTAACAAATTAGGAATAACATGAACAAGGTTCCTTTGTGTTTTAGAGTGAAGGGTAGGACAGTCTGCTGAATGATAAAAGCTTTTGTTGCCATGGTTATTTACAAACATAGGTACCCACGAAATGTGCCATATCACGGACAGACATGATAGAAATGTGGTTTTTAGAATTGTTATTGTTTATATCTAAACAGCTTTACATGGACCCATCATTGTTAATGCAACTAACATTTGGGCATGTTAGCATCTTTGTTCAGCATATTGAATTCTCAACCAATATCAAACTTCTGAGAGAATTGCAAATATTTTCCATCACGGACGGACATCTCGGATGGTCATCATGGACGGTCATCATGGACGGATACAATTAAAATACCATGGGAGTTATGAGAGTTTAATGGTTGAGTTCGCATTGTTGAGGGTAAAACAATAAAAAAAAAATGATAGGAGTCTAGTATGCTCATATCTAGGGTCTTCTTCAAACATGTATGTTTTGGCCATTATCTGTGTGACTAAAAAAATCTCTTAGAATCAAGTCTTAACATAGCATCAAAGCTTTTTCTCCAACCTGACGGCCCAAGTCCTGATCATCGTTGAATATGCAAGTTGTATTGAAATGTTTAGACTTGAGTCTAGAAAATGGAACGTCAAAGTATTTGTCTATATTTTCACCCCATGCCAGCTATAAATATTGGGGTGGTCTAGTGGCCCACCACATTCATTTATACATCCTGTGCAATTTTCGAAAACAACTTCATTAATTGAACCCAGCACTGATTTTACAGCCATGATTATCAGGGGCAGGCTGTCTGTACATTCAATCTTACTGGATCACTTTATGTGCCCATAGGGTAAGATTTCAGTACCATACCCCACTCGAATCCTCGAAGCGTCCTGGCCGCTGGAGAAAAGGGTGCCCATCATTGCCCTGACTCAATGGAGTTGGGGAGAGGATTTAGCAGTGAAAAGGCCTCAGTGTCTTCCTTAGAGAAGGTGAAACCTTTACTGAAAGCCAGCAGCTTCCTCGCCTGGGCGGAAGGCGTGCCAGCCTGGGAAGCTGCTCTCTCCATTAGCAAAACAATTAATTTGCAATTTATCTCTACAATTCTAAATAAGCATTTACCTTATGAAACAAATTTTGGCTGATATACATTATACTGGCATTTCTATGATGACACCCTTTGGTAAACAGCCGCAACTTTTTTATTATCACCCACAACGTCCATCAAGTCATCAATGATGAAAAGAAAAGGTTTTGTATTGTCAGTATATTCGTATAAATCTTCTGGCAAATTTTCATGAAACTCAATATTTGGAATGTTTTTCAACATGGCAGCATGACACTAGAGGAAATATCCTTTACATCTTCTTTTTGTTGGTAAAAATTGAAGAAGCTTGATGCTCCTTCCACGCACATGTCCTGATCTTCTTTGCACATACACTTGGTGTTATACACATTATTGAATTGGTCAAAAAATCTTTAACATTTAATATTCCATCTCCACATCCCGCCTCCCCCATGTCCTCTTTTTCCTCCATTTCATAGTCTAATCGACGGCGTATTGTAGGAAAAAGATTTTCGATGACTTTGTCTATGTCATCATTATCGTCATCCGAAATGACAACTTCTTCTTGGGATGGTGGTGGTGCTTGTCTCGATGCAGCGCCTATCCTTGGCTCTTTGTCAAGTTTAGCTACCAATGGTCTCCCACATGGCGTAGTATGGACCATGGCAGCACGTCTCTGAAGACAGTGACGGCCAGCTATAACAGGGGCTTGTGGGGGTGAAGTATCATCATCACTCACGATTAAAAGTTCAGGTGTTTTGTCGATGCAGGAGCTGGTTCTGCCATTCCAAAGATAGAAGCTGCGCCATTCAATTCCGCCTCCATCTTGTTGACCATGTTCTGTATACAGAAAAAGAGGGAATGGGTACCAGTCAGTCAGAAGTTTTTTTTTTTCTTAATTTGAAATCCTTTTTTTTGTAATCCTTGTTATTTTTTATATAAATTTGTACCGGAATAGGCTTATCGTTATGCTCGGTGACATCGGTCATTTCTGAGTCCTCTGGTTCCTGCATGTCCACTATCTGTTTCAGGCAAGTCAAAATTCAAGTTCTGGACCATTATTCCGAGCTATTACATTTCTTTTGAATTTTACAATTTGCTGCAGAGACAATACTGAACGACAGGAACTCAATCATTCACAAAGCTTGTAAATGATTATGAAAATTCCATCAATGTACTGTTATGGCCCAGAGTTATGTATTTCATGACTCAGACGCTTCTGTTTCATGTCGATTCCCTAACTTTGATCCGAAAAAAATCCCACAAACATTTCTGGCCACGACTCACATTCACAATTCAACACAACATTGGCAACAAACAACAAAGCAAAAACTTTCCTCAACAGATTCTTAATGGCGAGTGAGGCTGAGATAAAAAAACCAATCAAAAACTTGTCTTTTTCTGAGTATTATCTAGTTTTCCTTTTATCAAATACTTTAAATACAAAATTTACAGGAAAATACAAACTATGGGAACCAAAATAAGTTATGATATTGTTATAGTGCAAACTTGTTTTTACATTGCTTAGATTCCCGGACAGATTTACTTATGTCCAATGTAGCCTGCACCAAATGCCACCAATTTTCTGCTGTCAAATTGATCCCCTTCTGTCTGGAAAGCATTCTTTTAGTTCCTTTCAATTTGCTGTACTCCCTAATACTGATGTAGGGGACACCCCTAAATTTATTAACCACCGCAAAACGTTTTCCCCCTCAAGTGGAAAGGTTTTGAGCCTTCCTCGAATTCGCACGAATCTAGTTTCTGACGAAAATGGCACCCCACCTCTTCCCGCACAGTCAACCAATTTTTGCCTTTTCTATCATTAGATGCCTAATAGAAAGACAATAACGTTGTACAAATACTGATGAGGCATACATATTGAATACTTTTCTCTTGCATCTTAAACACAAAAACACACACAAAAAAATCTAATAAAAAATAATAATTATTGACACTTACCACCAATGTTTGGAATCCCAGAGGAGGCGATGGTTTGACCGGTCTCTGCTCAGTTGGTTAACTCTGGAAACTCATAGGGCAAAGGCTGTTTCTCTATTGACTTTCCATGCTAGTGTCTATGGGTGTGCTACTCCTTTCCTTATGGCTACTTTAGTCTCTACAGGCTTTTCATCCAGGTTCCTTTAGTTGCTGCATACATTCTTCGGCATATTCTGTAAGCACCTCTGGTCTCTCTAGCTCGGTGTGTATTTCCTTTGTTTCCATATCGAATGTCTTGAAAATTAATTTCCAGTGTGAAGTAGTATTCTCTTATTATGATCAGTGCCTTTGACCTTTCTGTAGTAACAAGTATTGGAGCTTTAGGAAATTGGAACAGCTGATCTCCTAATATTTATAGAAAGAGTTGTGTCCTACCTTAATTCTTGCTCGCCAGAGTAGAATGGGATCCAGCCACTCAGATACATTGCACAAATCCCGTGACTAGAAATATTTACACTTAACAATTTCAAATGAATAGAAAAAGGGATAGATGTCACAAAATGTCTCGCGAAGTAATGAGCTCACTAAATAGTGCAGAGAATATAGACTTCGAAGCAGTGGAAGTGACGGTAAGAAGTAAGATTGGAAACTGTAGAGAAATTGATCCTCCACAAGATTTGAGTCGTTTTCTTTCCTCTTTTTTTTTTTTTTTTCTTTTTTGGGAATCTCGTTAATCCATTCATGCGCGTCACTAATTAGATGACGAGGCATTTGGCTATTTTGGATGGAGGCGCGTATTCGCCTGCCCTGACTACTATTTTGGCCGTAGTGACCATTGAGGTGTGTGACTAAATTGCATGACACTAAGCCCACTCTCCCTTGCATATCTAACCACAGTGGAAACGACTCTACAGAAGGCCTGGGTCTGGTTTTCCCATCCCCAGCCGCTTGCGACCGGCCCGGTCATCCGTCAAACGGATGGCGCAGGGTCCCCCACCTTATCAAAATGGAAGAGCCTATCATCGATCTATCTTTCTTGCATACCTTCGAGTCGTAAAGTGAGAGCAGTCTTGCAATTGGCGCTAAAAGTGAGCACTGACCGTCGTGAAACAGGTGGTCTTACCCGAGCCTCTGCAATTGGCGACAACATCCCGCAATTGATGCGACCACACTTGCAGACGACCCGGATACGCACCGGGCCGCCGCCCACAGCAGAACAGCATCCCCTATGCCTTCCGCCCTGGGGGCACCTTTCGTTCGATCCAAGGGATTCGCCTAGGGCGAACGAATCCCAATTTATTAGTAACCATGTATAAGTATTAACAATATTCTGAAGGTGAATATTGTACGAAGGTGGACATTGCAACTTTGTATATGTATTTATGTATAATATGATTGACAAATAAGTTCAAGACCTTGGAATGGTAACATCTCATTCAATTGCACAGTTAATCTTATGCATATAATTCTATTCTTAATCTGACATGTGAACACCGTATCTAATGCTGGACTGTGAGCTACTGTGTCGCTCACTCATACCCCTTGTCTGACCGACTAATATCTGATACAACATGGCAGACATAAAATATCATAAACAACTGGCAGTATCAATGAATGGTAATATCTTACCATTCCTTCAGAGTCTCTACAGACACACCCCTAAGATTACGGATTGGCCATGGGTAAAGTAAGACTCTTTACCTGTTCATGAAAGCTTTAATCATTCTGATGGTTTCGCACAACACTTTGTAGGATTATGCAGACGCTGCCTCTGTTGAGGCCCAAGATCTTAACCACTTCCTCATTCATTGGGCACCAGGTACCCCTGGCCCCGCAGACAAATCCGAAAAAGCGTACAGTGGAAGGGTTGAATCGTTTCATAATCGCCGACTTTAACGGCGTATATTTTTGTACCTTCTCCATCCATGCCTTCCGCAACCTTTCTGGGCTGTCGTCCCATATAACTGTTTGGTCTATCACGTATACGGGCCCATTGCTTCTTGTTGTGAGAATCAAATCTGGTTTGAGGTTTCCTGCAGTACGTTCGAATAAGGGTTCCTCAGCGACCCGGAGGCCCGCCTTTTCGGCGGCTTTCACCAATGCTATACATACTCTCTCATGTCTAATGAGTCGTAAGTCATGAACTTTGTTACAAAAACCAGAGATGTGTCCCACTGTTTCCGGGAACTCTCCGCAGCTACGACAGCTTGTATTTCCTCCAGCTGTCCCTCGGGACATTGTTACCCTTGTGGGGACTACATTCGCTCTGAGTTTGAGCGCCCACAAGTATTCGTTCTCCTTCAAGAAGCTATAGCCCCGTATCCATTTGTTTCCCTCTCTATGCTTGTAACACCGAACCCCCTTTCCTTGGCTAGGTTGATTTTTCCACTCCTCTCTATGCCTCCTCCTCCACTTCTCATGTGCCCTTTTCTTCCCCGAGGGCAGTGGAAGGTCGGCGTTTTCCCCTATCTGTTTGGCCTTGTCGTCAAGATGCAGGGCCTTAGCCATATCGGCTATTACTTCGTCTTGAGAATTGACTAATTTAATCATCTTCCTCATACGTTCAGTTGGCACATAGTCTGCCAGGCAAGTGATACCTAGTCCTCCCTCTCTTGCCCTAGTATATATAAAGCCGTTGGCAGTAGAACTGGGTAGAAATAACCATTTCTTGACATAGGATTTGATTGTAATGTCGACCAGTCTAATCTTGGTTCTACTAAAACCCCCTTCAATCAGCATGTATGACACTTTCGGAATGACATGGGTCGTCAGTAAATACACCCGTTGTCTAGGCTTTAGACATGCCCTGTCGATTCGTTCGCAGTAATCGACTACCTTTTCTTGGACTTGATTTATGCCCGGCCATGGATTACTCCATGGACCAAGTTTAACTCCTAGATACCTTGCGGTTTCTCCTGCTCTGACCCACGGAATTGGTTCACCGTGGACCATCCACTGGTTACCCTCGTTAACCAGAAATGATTTGTGAATTGGTGTAATTAAGAATCCTTCGCATTTCTTGACGTTCAGACTCAGGCCACTCTCGCCTAGATATTCGACTGTTTTATCCAGGTTCCGCTGCATCTCTTCACGATTTTCGGCAAGGAGTGCCATGTCATCGGCATAGGCCAATGTGTTGATCTTACTCCGACCCAGTCGGATTCCATCTCCTTGTCTTTCGAGTGAGGTTAGCAACGGGTCGATGACCATATTGAAAAGCATGGGGGACAACGAATCCCCCTGCTTGACCCCGCTAGTGATGGCAATGGGTCTTGTTTTCCCTTGCTCTATTTCAAATTGGGTGTAACCTCCTTGGTAGAGATCACGGACTATTTCTATGAACCTTTCGTCCACCTTATGGCGTTGAAGAGCTTTGATGATGTGATCGTGTGAAACCGTGTCAAAGGCTTTCGCCAGGTCCAATAGGACCACCGCGATACCCTTCTCTTGCCTCTTCCTCGAGGCGATGAGTTCCCTTAGAACAACCGTGTTGTCCTCAATTCCTGCCTGTTCCATAAAACCTCTCTGTCGCTGACAGATTGTTACTGCTCTGCTTAGCCTTTTGGCTAATATCTTTGAATATAATCTACCCAAAGTGCTGGCGAGTGTGAGTGGTCTGAAGTCGTTCACGTCCCGAGAGCGTGGATCTCCCTTGGTAATCAACGTCGAACGATATTGCTTAATCTGGCAAGGAGTTCTACCCACCGTTATCCAGGTGTTAAACATGATCTGAGTGAGTAAGGTTCCTTTCTTATGACTACTGATATTTTCGTAAGTAATTCCGTCGGGTCCCGGGGCGGAGCCCTTTTTTGTCGAATCAAGTGCTTTTTCGATCTCACCTATTGTGATTGGTTTCATGAGATCTTCGTTATTGGCCAGTTTGTCTGGAGGACCATATCTCTCGATGTTGACTATCTTGCTAGTCTTCGAAAATCGAGTTGTATAGGTATCGAAAATTTCCTCCGGGTCCAGGTTACATTTTTCCCTGTACCTGCCCTCTAAAACCTGTTCCACTACCTTCTGCAGGTTTTTCCGAAATAATGTTTGTGTCTCGAAGAAGTTCTGTCTCCTTCTTCTACTTCTATTCGACAAATTTGGTCACTCTGACTTCAATATTCGTATCTGAAAGTTACCTGGAAGACAGAATACATACATGGTTACTGTATTTTATACACGATATTCTAAAACATATATATATAGGTATCAAGACCTCCCACTGGGGGCCATGCAGGACCCGTACAGGTCGTGGGTAGGTACCTGTCATTGAATACATGTAATATCATAATAACCTTAGAGCAGTTACAATAAATGCGATCATAAAAATTGGCTACTAGAGCATCTTTTCCCCAGGTTTCTTGATCGCTAAGGCGCTCCTGACCTTAGACCGAAGGATTCTCCTGCATTGCCCCAAAATGCAGGCCAATCCTTCGGTCAAAATAGAAACCTGGGGGGCGGGAGGAGGTTGGCCAACGTGGAGGCCCTCCTCCCTGTAACTATGACTCCCTTGCTCGGAGTGCTCACCGGGGTTTGCATCCTTAACTTTGTCCAAATAAATTGGATTCTTTTTATAATTTGCAGGGCTGCCTGGTTTTGGAAAAGGTTGAATGAATTACCATTACCCATAGGTCTTCGTTCCCACACCCCTTTACCTCCATCCAGGTCAGTATAAGAATATAAAAAGAAACATATGAATTGAAAGTATACAACTGAAACTGACAACAGTTAACTTGGCAAAACAAATGTAACATGGATCCATCAGCAATCATCATTTCCTGGGCCTTCCTGATGAGAAGGGGCAGGAATATCCAAATTGATAGGAATGTTGGCAGGCTCTGGGACTAATGCATTTGAAAATGGATCATCGGGTTGTTTTGCCCGTTTCTTCCTTTGAAGTTTGTTTCCAAGATCTGATTTTGATTTTTGGGGAACTTGAATCTCGTCTTCATCCTCTGATGAGAAAATAAAGTTTGAAGTGGGGACATTGGGGTTGTTTTGACATGTACTGTTTTTTGGACTCTGCGTGATGAGAAGAGCTGGGGATGTCCTGCTCGTTGAGGATATTGGTACGTTCTGGGACTGATGCACTTGAACAAAATTTAGTCTTGCTTAGTTACGTTTTCCTGCTTTATTGGAATACAAATTGCTTTTCTTTTGGATTGGTCTCGTCAATGTTTTTTTCTTTTTTTTTAATATGAAATTTCCTTGACCGTCCTGATGAGAAGGGGCAGGAATATCCAAATTGATAGGAATATTTGCAGGCTCTGGGACTAAGGCGTTTGAATATGGATCATCGGGTTGTTTAGCCCGTTTTCTCCTTCGAAGATTGTTTGATCCAATTTTGATATATGGGGAACTTGAATTTCGTCTTCATCCTCTGATGAGAAAATAAAGTTTGAAGTGGGGACGTTGGGGTTGTTTTGACATGTACTGATTTTCAGACTCTGCGTGATGAGAAGGGGTGGTGATGCCCCGATCATTCAGGAATGTGGACTGATATGAAAAAAAATCTTTTTTTTTTTCTTTTTTGGAATATGAATTTCCTTCTTCATCATCTGATGAGGGAAAAAAATTGATGTTACGAGGTTGAGACACGTATTGAATTCCAGGCCCTGGGTGATGACAAGTGGCGGGGATGTCCCTATGGTTAGGGATGTTTGATTATTTTGCTATTCTTTTTGTTGCATTATCTCTTACTGGCACATGATTGCGCTGCCCATTTTTCGGAAATACATGCAGTTGGCAGAGCCATGATAAAATCATCATCCGACCAATTACCAATTTGATTTTCTATGTTGGAGGCTTCAGGAGCACAATGGCTCACATGGTTACGCCTATGACCCACATCTCTTACATAATTTCATAACATTGCACTCTCTCTTTTCATGGGCTTAGTGCAAAAGCGCGCCATGTGATATGGCGCATTGACTGGTGCGTGATAGGTGTGATATGGCGCATTGGTAGGCATGTTTAAAAAATGAATAAGATAAAAGTCAATAAATAAGATTTTTAAAAACAGATAAACCGAAAGTGTATAAAAAATAAAGCTTGTTCTGATAAAATTTGTAGACAATCTTTTTTTCCTTCACTGTGCTTGAGCTTGTGAGCAACAAGTTAATCTTCATTAATTGACTTTCCATTGGAAGAAAAAAGCCACTGTACAGTACAGCTCGGATGGCTTCAAAGGGCATGAGTGCAAGCTTGTGAAGTTGTGGTTCGAAGACTAAGAAAGAACCAAGAGAGTATCCAGCCTTTCTAATTTATACTCTGAGGGGAAGTGTTGACCCCTTTGGACTTATCTATTGAAACTCTACATGAGTAGACGACTTGGGCTGCGTTTATGCGACCTCAACCCAGAATCATGATTTGAATCACGATTTGAATCATGATTCAAAACAGCAACATGAATCACGATCCGAATGAATCAGCGTTTATACGACCATCTTTCTAACGCTGTTTCTCCCTGAATTCAGGCCGATCCAGTGCGCATCACAGTGCGCAGTTTGACCCAGGAAGTATAGGTCAACATTTTCGCGCGTGTTTCTAACTTCACGTCGGCTGCTATATCTTTGCTGCCGCTGGAGCTAACGCGCGATCGTTTGTGCAAGTGCAACGTTTACTCGGCTTCCGAAAAATGAATCTTTTACTTCCAGAATTCCGTGTATTGTACCGCCTCCTGATCGATTTTTCTTGTCTATGATGGTCCTGTACTGGGCTCGAATTCTGTTAATTTTGTCTCGACAGGCTGTGCCACATCTCTGTTGAAATCCCTCCCTCGCAAGCGCCGCTGAAAGGGACTCGTAGATCGTCTTATTTCTGTGAATCCCGGTAAGGGATGCTTGTGCTTCAGGCTGAGCCCAAAGCACAAGCAGAGCCCTGAGTTTGTCGTCAGTCCAATTTGTGCCTTTGGAACTTGAAGACATGATTGATGAAAACAAATGACGCTACAGTACAACCCCTGGGGTACAATACACAGAATGATAATTCCTAAATGCATGTGACAATTGGCATATACCGGTACTAGTACACTGGCAATACTGCTACACGATGACGTCATAGAATCATGATTCAAATCACGATATCGCTTATACGACCTTTTTCGTTCGTGATTCTACAGAAACCTCTTTCAAAACGCCCCTTTTTCCGTGTTTCATGTTTGTGATATGAAAGACGTTTATTTCCACTTTCGACTAAACGCAATCGTGATTCTGCAGAATCGTGATTTGAATCATGATTCAAGGGTAAAAAAGTGACGAATAAACGCACCCATAATGAAATATAACCAAGGACAGGTCTGGCAGATGTAAGTAACGAAGAGTAACGAATAAAGAATCAAGACGAAGGATCAAGTCGAGGTTACTTGGCAAATTCTTGAATCTGCATTGCTCACCTCCTCCTCCTTTAGGCTTCTGTACATTTCAACGATGTCCATTGCTTCCTGGCGGCCAAGGCTTCACATGATGCTTGGATACCTTCATCGTGGGGAATGCTGGTGTACATTGAAGAAACATCGAAAGTGCTGATGATCGCAGTCTCTGGTATCTGGTCCTTGATGTCATTTGGTTTCCTGAGAAAGTCTGGAGTGTCATGGATGTAAGAGGGTGCAGGTGAGACATGGGGTTAAATGTGGTAATCAACAAAGAGGGAGATGTTCTCTGTTGGGGAACCATTTCCTGAGAGGATGGGCCGACCGGGGTTGCCAGGTTTGTGAATCTTGGGGAGGAGATAGAAGCGGGCAGGTTTAGCATTAGTAGGGGAGAGAAATTTGTGGGCTTTCTCGGAGGGATGCTTGTGTTCTCTCATGTCATCCAGTGTCGATTAGATCTGTAGGGAAGAAATTACAAGTAGGGTCAGAATCGAGGAGTGCATAGTGAGATGGATTATTGAAATGTTTCATGGCTTCATCGATGTACTGCTGGCGGTCCATAACGACGATGGCTGATCCTTTGTCTGCAGGCTTGATGATGATGTCGGACCTGTTTTTGAGTGATGAGAGAGCCTGGTGTTCTTCTCGAGGAAGGTTGTCATGTGCTCTGGTGTCGAGGGTATCTGGAGCAAACTTGGGATGAGCCAGCTTGAATGTAAGTTTCAAGGGAAGGAACTTTATTCTTGGGTGGAGTCCATGTGCTTTTCTGGTAGAAAGGTCCGACCTCTTCATCAAGCCTGCAGGTAAATGATCAGCCGTTGTTATGGACCGCCAGTTACTCCTATAAATCCAAACTTCACTATACTACCAAGGAACATAAATATTGTTAACTTGAAGAACTCAATAATTCTACTGATTATATATCAATATCAGTAAACAGGTAAATATGTCAATAATGCTTAATTCTACATAACTCATATCTTGCTCTAAACGATTGACAGAAATGCAGATATGAAATCTTACCAATTGGATGCTATTAGACAAACTAGCAGTGAGAAACATCATGTCAGTCGACTGTCTCTCTCTCTCTCTTCTATATCTCTTAAACGGACTGAAGTATCTAGGCTTTTTACAGCTCTTTTGAAGGACTCTGATCAATCCAGATTGTCTATTTAGAAATTAAAAGGAGCTAGTACCACTTAGCGCTCAACACCTTACAGACAAAGAACTTGGCTATTCAAATCAGAACAATGAGGGTTGGACATTATTAGTCTAAGACTTGGCTTTTCTCTGCCTATAGTTTTAACATATAAGCAGCCCTATGGGAGTTTGTGTAGAAAAGGAATAAGACAACCCAAAGTACAAAATGAAACATTTTAAGTGGAATTTGAATTTAGACAGCATACATCGAACATGTGTATATGCAGCCAAATATTATATAAATTTTGACTGCACACTGCTGCAGTGACACCGTGTATGTAATTATGCGGGTAGAATTAGTCTATGTCCAAAATGTACAGTGACTCGTTACAACATGCATTTCTTCTGTATTATCTTGTGGATGGCTGGGCTCTCGTTGCATAATGCTTTAAATTCTGATGTTGTAGAAGTCACCCCTTGTTGGTGGGTAAGAACTGGCTGTTTTTCTCAAAGTAGTAGTAGCTGATGTCCACATGCAAAGTTTAATGAGATACGTCTTAGTACCATGTATTTCTGCCCGTCTTGCTTCCAGCTGATTGGACTGTTGAAGACAATTTTGGATTCCATGTCTCTGTCTCCACGGGTTGTTGCGTCCAGCCTGTGCTTGTTTGTCCCTGTCATGTCTCTGCCAGATTGGTGGTGATTGGAAGTTTTCATTTTTTTTTGTTATACCCAAAATCCTGGACAACACAAAAACAAACAAAAAATACTTCACACCGTCAACCAGTAATACCAGTTGCATGACTGCACTGGACGTGTGAAAAGGCAATGGCATTGGAATTGCTCTTTCCTGATCGGTGCTCGACGATGGAGATCCATCTGCAAGAATCTCATGCCAGTGTGTCATCTGATCCATTGGTTCTCGAGATGAAATGATCCACGGGAGAACATTCGGTTCAGATGGTGATTATTCTGTCCCATGAAAAAATGACGAAAATAGTTTGAATATACGAGGAGTTCTTGAGGAATCTCAAGAAGAGGTAGGATGCCATTTTAGTCAGAAATTAGATTTGTGCAAATTCGAGGAAAGTTTTAAACCTTTCCACTTGGGGGGAAAATGTCTTGCGGTGGTCAAGAAATTTAGGGATGTCCCCTACATCATTATTAGGGAGTACTACAATTTGTATTAAAAGAACTAACAGAATGCTTCCCAGACAGAAGGGGATCAATTAAGTTGACAGCAGAAAATTGGTGGCATTTGGTGCAGGGCTTCTTTCAGCATAACACAATATCGCGTGGGGTTCCATCAAGAGTCTTGCTGGCATTGGCAGCTTCTTGCACAATGCAAATGTGTTAGTTTCTATTAAGATAAATGTGCCAGTTGATATTTCATAAGATAGTGACAGGTCAAGATATTTTTTTTAGTTCAAAGAATGCTTAAAGGACAAGTCCACCCCAACAAAAACTTGATTTGAATAAAAAGAGAAAAATTCAACAAGTACAACACTGAAAATTTCATCAAAATCGGATGTAAAAGTTTCGCTTATTTTTAACAAAATAGTTATATGAACGAGCTAGTTACATCCAAATGAGAGAGTTGATGATGTCACTCGCTAATTCTTTTGTTTTTTTATTGTTTGAAATATGAAATATTTTGATTTTCTTGTCATTGTCATGTGAAATGAAGTTTCATTCCTCCCTGAACACTTGGAATTCCATTATTTTAACATTTTGTGCTTCAGGCAAGGAGGTCCTAATCATCAAATTCGTAAAAATTGAAAAATTGTATAATTCAAACAATAGAAAACAAAAGAAATAGTGAGTGAGTGACATCATCGACTCTCTCATTTGGATGTAACTGGCTCGTTCATATAACTATTTTGTTAAGAATAAGCAAAACTTTGAAATGTCATAACTTTCTTATTTTACATCCAATTTTGAGGAAATCTTCAGCATTGTGCTTGTCTGATTTTTCTTTATTGATTCAAATCAACATTTTTCTGAGGTGGAGTCATTGCTCTATCCAAATCCATTCAAAGTCTACATGTACATGTATGCCCTTTTCAAGTAGACAAGCGATATTGTCAAGAAACCTTTAATTAATCGCATTCCTTCTGAATTATTTTACTTCTTTCCTGGTGATGCTTCCTCTTGTGCCAAGCATGATGGTTTACAATTCTTCAAAATAATTGTTCTGAACATTAAAATGTCAATGTACGAGTGCAAGTTCTTATCCCACCGCTGCTCATCAAATGTTACGGAAACGGTTGACGTTCTAGGAGTACAAAATAACTCTGCACAAATTCATGTAGTTCAGAGTTATAATGAATTTCAACAAGAGTTCTTATGTGTAGTAAGATGTAGACCCTTGACAGTAGTCATTATATTATAGTTCACATATTTACATTCTCATGTATATTACTATATTTTGTCCTGAATCATTAATTATCCATATGATAAAGGCACCATAATGATTATCTATAGATCCATTGAAAATGATTAGTAGTATTCCTAATTTTTTTGCACATGATATGTTGTATAATATAAGTACCTCAAATACACTCAATTCATTACATTGATATTTTCATACTAATTGTTACTGTGATTGTAGGAAACTTGATGGATGCATGCATGTAAAACAGGCATCTTCAGAGTGTCATTGCTCAATTTAAAAACAGTTGGAAAAAAATCTTCAAAGTTCAAACCACGAACAACTGCAGTAAAACCACACATAGTGGGAGAGGATGAACAGAAGCAGTTATATTGACTCGTGGAGATGTGGTATACCTACATTTGGAACCTTATTATATTTATATAAACTCATTTTTGATGACTAACTCAAGCAAAATATTGCATTTTGCCATCATTTTACTCAAGGGTTCTCACTGTTTAGTGTAATAAACATGATTTTTTGTAAAGGTTATGCATGATGAAAATCTTACATAAATATAATGATCAGGTATTAATTGCAGGTTTGTATATTTTTTGTAATGTTTTGTGTATTCATCATTTTACGTTTGTATCATTCCATATGCTTGAATTTTGTTAACAAATCAAAATAGGAAAAATATAATTTATATGATTAGGTTGAACATTCAATCAACCATGCTTCCCATATTTCATTATTGTGTAAATGATCATTTGAAATGACAATTAAAAAATCAATGAATAAATTAAAGACTGCTTAGTTGTCTTTGTCAAGTATGGTTTTAAAGTAGGTGGTCTTACAGTGAGTTTTTTTTTGTGATGGAAGGGTGAGAGTTAAAGGGATTCTAACCAAGAAAAGGCAATGTAGACTATTGTAAAAAGTACAAAAATTGAAAGAGCTAATGATTTAGCCTGCATCATACATCCAATAATTGTCCCCATAGGCATATTTTGAATTATATCTGTAATGATAATTTATCAGGTTTTGGACAGGAGCTATGCAGACTAGCTACAGGGGATTATTTCATGGGGTGAATTTCAAATTTGATCTGAACCAATCAGGTGCGAGGATTTCAGTAGCTTAGAACAAATGGTCAGAGAAGCCCCAACTATTTATTACATGAAATGAATGATCCCAATGGGTGTATGATTGCACAAGCTGTATGAATGTTTGTTGTGCATGAGAGGACATTAAAATACATCATAGAAAAGCCACCTCAAGTCTAAAAAATACTGTTCTTAAAAAAAATTATTGAATTGAATTGAATTTATTTTCATACTTCAAGATAACAAAATAGTAACATAATGCAAGAAATACATTTGATTACATAGAAAATACAAAAGATAATGGCAGTAAATAAAGTATGAAGGAACCTGCATGAAAAGCAGAGCTTGTAATGTCTGCAGGTTCCTTAAAGTAATTATGAAGTTCGTAAGGACATCGGACGCTAAGAAAAATCACACTACAAAGGAAAAGCCAAAGATTAGCGGAAAATCACAGGGTAAAGAATTAGAGGGAAAATGGACAATGTGAAATACAGGAGGGGGGCATGAGCGAAGAATGAAAAAATTCAAAAACTACTTTAAAAAGGTACAAATCAAATACATTATATATATTCAGCTAGTGCGTCTTAATAGTGTCCATAACTGGACAAAAGAAATGATTTCAGTTTACATTTAAACATACTTAACGATAAACAGCTAGTTATTTCGTTTGGAAGATTATTCCAAAACCTTGGTCATTTGAATACAATTGTTCTTTGAGCAAATAACGTATGAGTACGTGGAAGGTGAAATGAGTCCCTTTGGCGGGTAGGATAAGAATGGATGAGGTTGTTTCTTTGAAACAAGGAAGAGAAAATTTCTGGTAGATCACCTTTAGAGAGTTGAAACATGATCGAATGTACCAAAATGAAATTCGTAAAGATCATGAATTTTCAGGATTTTATGTTTTAAATAAATAATGGATTTGTGTGTGCATAAAAGTCAGATTGGTTAATCAACTTCATTGCCCGCTTTTGTAATTTAGATAACATTTCTGATACAGTCTTGTTTGTATTACCCCCAGCCAATATACCATAATTTAATCGTGATGAAATGAGAGTCATATATAAGTTTAATAGTATATAATCAGGAAAAAAGAGGAAAAAGAGGAAAAAGAGGGGGAAGGAAAGAGAGGGGGAGTGAAAGAGAGGGGGAAGGAAAGAGAGAGAGGGGAAGGAAAGAGAGGGGGAAAGGGATATGGAGAGGGAAAGAGGACCATTGGCTGGGTCCACTGCCATACATTACAAGCTGGGCAACATGCTCGTTCACAGATTTTTTTAAAAGGACCCCAAACAAGTAATATCTCTTTGATCTCGGGATACCGTACAGGCGCGGATCCATGGGTCGAAGGAGCCTTGCCCCTATACCAAAAAATAAGGGGAAAGTGTAGAAAAGATAAGGAAAAGAGTGAGGAAGAGAAGGAAAAGAAAGGAAAAGGGGAAGAGCAGAGGAAAGGGAGAGGGGAACTGAGTCGGAAAAGGAAGGGGAAGGAGAGAGAGAGAGAGAAAATAAAAGAATAGAAAGGCGAGGGGAAGGGAAGGGGGAAGAGAGAAAAGAAGGGAAAGGGAAGAAGAGAAGGAAAAAAAGAGTGAAAAGAGAAAGCGAAGGAAAAGAAAAGGGGAGAGAGAAAGAATGGAAGGGAAAAGAGGAAGAGAAGAAAGAAAAGGAGAGAGCGTGCAGTGCAAATATGTTTTTAGGAGCATTAGAGAGCACTGGCCGGAAAATGAGCATACTTCTGTGCCCCCCCCCCCCCCCGCCGATCCAAAACACGAAGTAACGTGAATAAAGGAAGGTAGAATAAAACAAAGGAAATGGGCAAAGAAAATAAGGTGAAATAAATAACGGGAAAAATGATAAGAAAACCAAAGAGCATAAAAGTATCTCAGGGTGCAAATGACAAATTTTAGGGTTTTTTTATTAAATTAAAATTGTGAATCTATAGGAGCCTAAATACCCTTGCTTCCTCTTTTTACCAAAGTTGTGTATTTAGGAAAGGAAATAAGCGGAACTCTGGAACAGAAACGAAGAAAGGTCTATGATATAAAACTACACAAAAAATAATTATTAGTGAAGGTTTGAGAATACCCCCAAAAGATTAAGAAAGTTATCAGAATATTTTGATTTGTGATGTCACATGGGAGCAGCTGCCCCATATGTTATGTGGCCCTAATATCAAATGCAACAAATTAAGGACTGAAGTTGCATTCTTTCAGGATTTGATGTGAAATATCTTGTCTGTTGACATACTCAAGAAATAACCAAAACCGATGATAGTTTGAGAAAATTATATTTCGTTGATTTTTTTTCGTACTGTACGATGGTCATATAATATCACAAAACAAAACATAAAAATTCTGACATTTCCTTATTTTATCTCTGATGGATTTTCCTCAAACTTTCACCAAGATTTGCATTATTTTTCTGCTATTTTTACAACATTTTTTTTTGTCGGGGTTCCCTTATTTTGAAGGTTTCATTTTTTTTAAGACGCAGTGCGCTTGGCTGATTAGATCTAGGCATAGAGATGTATACTAATTATCTCTATGGATCTAGGCAATTAATTTTGAGGACACCGTAGGAATTTCGCGTACAAATTTTCTGCGGATCGATCGGGAGCTGTAAACAAAATTAAAACGATAGCTAATTCTCACGATTTCAGGCAGTTTTACGTGGAAATAGGTAAGAAGTAGTGCTGAGCTTATATCAAAATACTTTGATTGTTATTGAAATTGTTAATATGGATTTGTTCATATCTTTAGGCTGTTTGTTTTTCTTGCTTGTTTGTTTTTACGAACGATGTCGAGACTCTGTCAATTTATTTTGTGCGAAAAACGGAATGTGTGGGACTGAACTAAAATCAACGCTCTCCGGTTACTCCTCGCGGCTTGCCCCGCGGAGCTTCGTAACCCCGAGCCGTGGTCACTGCCCGTGGGCGTGGCCGAGGCCGGGCGCTAATGCAGTTTCGCACCGCCGGACGACATCGAGAGAATTTCCCCATCAAGAATTGTTTGCAAATGTCATAGCAAGTCTCTCAATCACATTTCAAAGTCGAATACTGATATGCCCACCACTTTTTATGATATCGTGTGAATGGGAATGGCTGTTTTGAGCTAAGCCGAGCGAAGGCTTAGGGGCAATTCCACAGGTTGGGACAAATCTGTAACGTGAGTAACCGACACATTCCAAAGATTTGCCAGGAGCATAATAGAATTTCCCAATTTTTGTTTTTATACAAAGGATAGTCAGACTGTGTACTTTGTTGTGATACGGAGATGTTTAGTTCCTATCAATAATAATGGAGTTACAGCTCCAAGTATGAGTCAAGGTGCCCTTATAAAAAAAATTGAATGGTATACCATTGACTACCATTTATCATACACCATTGATATACCATTGGAATACCATTCGCACAGCACCCACCATACACCAATGGTATACCATTCAAGCCTCAATGGTATACCATTCAAACTAATTTAAATAATTCGGACGTTACTATTACCATATTCATGAGCACCATTTACCATTCATATACCATTGATCAAACACCATTCACCATTGATCTACCATATGGCCACTATAGACAGGTTTACCATTGACCACCATTCACCATTCAGCCACCATTCACTGGCCTACCATTTACCATTCAGCCACCATTCACTGGACACCATTGGCCTACCAATTACCTTACACCATTCGCCTACCATTCAACATACACCATTCGTGTACCATTCACCATATACCATTCGTGTACCATTCACCATCCGCGTACCATTCATCGTATACCATTCGCGTACCATTCACTTTACACCATTCGCCGTACACCATTCGCGTACCATTCACCGCTCACCATACACCGTACACCATTCGCCGTACACCATTCGTGTACCATTCACTGCTCACCATACACCATTCAACTACCATTCGTCGTACACCACACACCGTTCACCATTGATTGACCATTCACTTTACACCATTCTACCATACACCGTATACCATTGACCTACCATTTACAGTGCACCATTGGCCTACCATACACCATTGAACTACTATTCACCGTACACCATAGGCTTACCATACACCATTGGCTTACCATACACTGTACACCATTGACCTACCATTTACCATACAACACTGTCATACACACTATACTATTAGTCAACCATTCAAATAACATCATTGGTCATACACTATAGACCACAAGTGTAAATTCAATGGTAGACCAATGGTTTACACTGAATGGTAGACAGTAGAACAACGATGTGCAATGTATAGTAGGCCAATAAAGTACAGTGAATGGTAGACCAATGGTGAACAGCATATCTCTGGGGTTAATGGTAGGCTTAATAATGGAATAAGTATACACAAGAAAAAAAATGAAAACAGTTACTTATTTCAAGAACGTCAATAAAATGTTTTTACTATAAGAAGTTTAAGTACAGCATAAATGGCACAGAGTATTCACAAGTATCATATCAATTTGTTGTGTACAAAAAACGCTCCTTTTATAAGGCATAGAAATGGGACGTTTAACGCACAGTCACTAATACGCGCCGCTGTCTTCGCATCGTGCAGGCAGTCTACGTGTATAGTGGCGGGCTGCTACATGCGGTGCAGGGGTGTTCAACTTACATATCGTGAGCGCACTCAGCTGCGTGTTTTCACTTCTTCTCCTTTCTCTCCTTTTCTTGTCATTTTTCCTCGCATTACTTGTTTTCATAAATTTCCCTCTCACTTTCCTTGTTTTCTCACTCCCTTCAGTTTTGTAACTCTTCTTGATCACTTGCATTCATTGGCACACCCCCGGTCAAAAATGGTACGGTCCTATCCAACATACACTCAAGTCGTCGCTGTACGAATAAATGAAAACGTGCAAAATTCTTCACGCGCTGCGTTGCCTAGCTATGCGTGTGTACTGTGTACACACAATGCCATCGGCTGAACCCGCCAAACTATAGTGACCAATTATTGCAAAAGCTTTTGCAAATGTGAAAAGTGACAGAGGTTTTTTTTATCCAATCAAAATAATTCTTAGGTATTCGCAATCTACAGCATTTTCTGCAAAATGTCTTTTTTTGATAGGGTCTATTGTGACGTATATATTTTTTTACAACAATGTGAAGTCGCACCAAACGTTTCGTTTCCTGCACTTGCCCATTGGCTCATGTACAAATGGATTTCCAAAATCATCAAGAAAGGTTCCAAAAACCTCAAAAGTGACAGAACTTAATTTGACTAAAATTAAATTAAAATCATATCATGTTCAAGGTGAGAATCTGCTCTATTCTATTCTGTTTTGATAGATCACCTTGTTGACGCGTTTGGGAGATATCTTAGCAAATCCGTCAAAAAAGGCGTATTTTTCTATTATTCTCCATAGGGAAATAATTTAACACGCTACGCACTGCAAAAAAGGAGCGCAAACAAATTGATATGAGACTTTATAATAAAGCACATAAGTTATTAATATATATGACTTAGCTACTCATTGATATCTATACTCTGTCAATCTTGTTATCTAAAAATAAACATGCATCAAGACAGAGTTTGATTGAAAAACACAACAAATGAAGACTAACATTTCCAAGAATAAACCTGTTCTCTCATATTGCTTTTTACATGGATTGAGTACTTGGCAAAACCACTGTTCTGCATACAAACCTGATACTTGTAATACAATAAACTTGATGTTAAATCTGTTATGTGTAATTGCTTTCAACGACATTAATACACATTTTTTACTAATAAGTTCAAGTACAAAAGAGTATTGACAGGTATGGCATAAAAGCACCATATTATGAATACATGTGACTGTGCGACTCCACAAGAGATCAATGATTGCACTCCACATAAATATTATGTTAATCTTCCTATAAACAAATTTACATGTAAGACAGAGTTTGGACAACAAACTAATGAACACCAAATTTCGAAGATTAAACTCAAAATGTGTGATAGCCTTCACATGGCCAAATGAATAAAGTGTACCACACCTAGAAGAAATGAAATATCCCCAAAAAGGGGGAAGATTTTACCCCCAAATTGGTCTCTTTTTTCTTTTCACCTAAAAAGATATATCAATGGCATGTTTCTACATAGAATTGTTAAAAGGTATTACCCGCCTAAGTATCCAGAATCCCGGATAACTGTAGAAACAGACGCGATGCGGTTTATTGATAAATTGCATCGCACAAAATACGGTTTCTCATAACCATCTCTCTGAGAGGTGGTTATTGCCATGTTAATCCATTTAAATTTTTTGTAAAAACATGGGGCAAAATAGCATACGTGTCTGGCTTAAGTGCGTGAACCAAGAAGTGCGATCTCACAGTATACATATATTCTGGCCGGTTTTTATCTCGCCAGCTGATCGCGAAACGTGTGTACCTGTTACAATGAGTGAGATCTACCATGAATTTTGAAAATTTTCCTAACGAGATGCAATTTTTGACATACCAAAATGCAATGTGAGGTTATAGGTTGAATTTTCCGATTTTCCGATTTCCGCCGTATTTGCGACGCGAAATGCAAGTTAATCAGATTATTCAGTCTGTAGAAAGAGGTTGGTTTAAGAACGATAAGGTTTTTCGAGTCCGGAAAAGATAAAACTGTTTTTAATGATTTAATGTACAAACACGCCAAAAGTTTATCATAAATACAATAATGATACATTAAGAAATAAATAATATATCACACATAGAAAAAAAAATATAATGAAAATAGGGAAAGAAAATTATTCAATTTGGAACACTAAAAAACAGAAGAAAAATAGAGACCTTTTTTGCAAAAAATATAGAAAATAATATATACAAGATACCCACTTATTTCTTTCTATTTTTGTTGTGTTAAATCAGATGAATAACTCAACTATGTGTGAGAAATAATATGATTATTGTCTTACACAGTAAATCAGTAGTCAATCATAAATTTTTACAACCGAGCTTGGACAAAATTTAAATTCATATAATACAAAAAATATATAAATTGTGATCTTGTATATTCATGAGGACTTGCAGAGAACAGTTTTACCAAAAAATAACTTTAATTCGTCAAAACTTTGTTAATCCTCAACAAATTTTTATGAAATTTTCAGTGTTTTTTGTTGTCTGATGTACACTTTGAATTATATCACATAGCTTTCAGTCTTGAGTACCTCTAGCCCTTCAATCAAATTGGTTGGACGACCGGTTACATTTTACATATAACATAGCTATAAGGAGAATGAAGGGGACCATAGAAAGAAAGCATGAGAAAAGGGGAGATTTTGGTAGGGAGAGAATGAATCAGAAAAGGATCATGCTGAAAATTTCATTAAAATCTGATAATAACAAAGTTATTGAATTTGAACAACATTTTGGTAAAAAATTACCCCAATGTACACATGATCGTCAGGAATATTTGTTAGGCTTATTCTATAAAATGAAATAATTATTTCATATTTTCATACATGTGTGTATGATATGTCCCAAGTATCATATCATTATTTCCAGCAATGCATATCTTCACATTAAAGGTAAAGTCCACCACAGAAAAGGTTGTTTTGAATCAAAAGAGAAAATCAGGCAAGCATCATGCAAAATATTTCATCTAAATCGGATGCAAAATAAGAAAGTCATGACATTTTGAAATTTCGCCTATTTTTCACAAAATAGTTATATACACAATTTACCCACATGCATATGAGAGAATCGATGATGTCCCTCACTTTTTGTTTTGGTTTTCATTGTTTGAATTGTACAATATTTCAATTTTTACAGATTTGACAATAAAAAAATCAAAATAAAACTTTATTTCATAGGACAATGAGGAGAAAATTATAATATTTCATATTTAAAAAACAAAGAAAAGTGAATGAGTGATGTCATCAGTTCCCTCATTTGCATACCGACCTGGATGTGCATGTAACTATTAAGTGAAATTGAGCGAAACTTTAAAATGTCATGCCTTTCTTATTTTTCATCCGATTTTTATGTTTGATTTTTCTCTTTTTAATCAAATCAACTTTTTTGTTAGGGTGGACATGTCTTTGAAATAAAATTTCACTCCATTTTTTATAGTTCTCGGAGGACAAAATGTAAATTAGCGCGACTTCTTGTAATAAAATACAAGTGGGGATATGACATCAGCTGGTTAGTGGTTCTGACTCTCACCTTCCAAACAGAGGGTCATGAATTTGAGTCCTAGCCATAGTGTTTTCCTTCAGCCCGAAATTCATCCACACTGTGCATCACTAGACCCAGATGAAGTGAATGGGTACCCGGCAGGATTAATTCCTTGAAGCTGTAATAAGAAATATTGGATGATAACAATGCAAAGGACAGTATGTTAGCTAAGGGTTCAAAATATGAATGCTTGTCGTGTGTGTAAGCTTTCTTTAGAAGTTCATATATTTTTTTATATATCGAGAAATTTGCAGTATACTCTACCATTCAATTGAATGATACCAATTAACAAATATCAACAAAACATTTGGTAAAATATGATAAATAAATTAATGTTTAACCATAGATGGGTAGACAATAACCTATCTAATGGGAGGTTGCCCCAATGATGAAAAATACCACAACAAATGAATACCTGGGGACAAATTGTCCACCCTTCCCCCCTCAGCCAACATACTGATATTTTTTCTGGGGGGGGTGTCAGAAAAGACTTGTGCTCCTCTAAATAGGGATGACATTTGTCCTTTCTCAGGATTTTTTACCATTCCTGACAAGGTTTTTTTTCCAGCTATGCCACTGCAGGAATACAATCTGTTTTATCTCATGAAGCTTTGCAATTTTTTCTACTGAAGAAAATTCTTACACACCTACCTTTCATAAACTCCAATTGTTTCTTGTACATGGCACGTTTTCTGTGTTCAACACCCGTCGTGTCATTCCCAGATAAGGCTGGACCATCTACCTTATCATCCAGTGTATCCGTCGTCCAAACTTTGAAAATGAAATAAAATCAATTTGAGTGTTGTAAAATCTGCATGTATGTGCAGATACAAGCAAAAATAGAATACTAATATAGTAATAGAAAAAGAATGATCTTAGAACTTTAATGTTAAAGATATTTTTCATGGATCTCTGATTACCAGCCCAGAATTCAGGATAAAAATAATGAAATGTGATAGTATTCAGCGTAGTTCAGACAAGGCTGTATTATAACTGTGCATGCTTTATACTAGTAAAAGCTAGGTCATCTGAAATCAAATGTCTATAGCAGCAATTTTCAAGAGGGTAATCGATGACATAAATTCCATTTTTCTGGTATTGACAACCGCAGAAGCAGATCCAAGAGGGCACATTTGACCTGTGCCCCCACCTTGAGAGCAATAGTCGATGTGTTTGATAAAAATGTGGCTTTCTTACACAAGTGTCCCCCCCCTTCGAAAGTTACAGCAAATATTTATATTAAAAATATTGTCTCATACAAGAGGATCTCTTTTTTGGTTTGCTTGTTATTTAAAGTTGCCTTGGGAAAATGTGCCCCACTACCCCCTTTGAGAAATCATGGATCTGTTCATGGACAATCATATGCCAGTGGATGGACTCCAGACGTTTTTAGGCAAGTTTTGATCAGTAAATAAATAAAAACAGATAAAATGTGATCACAGGACAAACTTAACTTTAAAAAAGGATAAAATTTACTTTAAAAAATTGATATGCCTAGCCCCATGAAAGGATCTAAGAATACCCTCCCGCACTAATGCAGTTTCACACCAGCCAACTCACAGTGAACAATTGTGTACAACGGATAGCGGAGCGTGAACGTAGTGGTCGTGTACATTTTTGCTTATTACATGACGTCATCCAGCCACTGCCGAGAACCAATTTATGAATGAAAATATAGTAAGCATGCGCAGTGCAAGCCTTTTGTTTCCCCACACAGAATTCCACCAAAACAAGTGTGCAATTCTCTATCACCTCGTACCAAAATCGACCTAGAATTTCACTTTCGCATATTTTATATGAATTATGAAAGGTATTCTCGGAGGATCTATTTTCTCACCGATACCGCACAGGTAAGAGATTTTCGATTACTTTTTGCTTTTCCGTCAAAATCTTACAAATTAGCGTCTATATGTCATCGTGTTCGTTGGAATTTGTAGAGTCTATCGCAACGTGCACAAAGTCAATTGGCTTCCTGGTTTCAGAGCGTCGCGTGAATATGCATGAAATTGCAGAGTTTCGATAATTTTTGATCGATACCGGAGCGATCCGATTACGAACCAAGACCATTTACCGCGTACACATCATGACCGGATATCGTTATCGCTATCGATACTTCCGCACGCAGTCCGAAGGAATTATTTTTCGGACCACGTGATCATGACGTGATCTGCGCGATTGACCAATCAGCAGTCTTCGAATCGCTGTGCGGAGACAATCTATCCGTTGTACACAGTCTATGGACAATTTGCCGTTGTGGTGTACAGTGTAGCTAAGTTATAGACCTGCGTAGCCTTTATCATTTTTTAAACTTTAGGACCCATGTTTCACCTCCATTTTATCTCATTTCAATACCAACATCTATCAACAACAAATTATAGGCCTAATTTCAAAGCAATATTTGTCGGCAAGTTTTCAATTTCAGTGAATTAACGTGTGCAGTAACGGTCTATTTCACAATTAAAACTTTGACAGTCTTGACATTAGCATTAACAAATCATTCATTCATGAATTCAATGTAGGCCTATTCAGAGATGGTTTTTGTAAAACATTGACAATAAACATCAGGCAATATGAGCGAATTACTATTCACTGCTCGCCGAGCTAAACTCTGCCAATACAAAGCATAAAAACCATAAGCACTCCCTATCGTCAAAGCCACGTCCCGGCCCGTAGAGCAGCGGCCAGCGCCAACGGGGCAGTGACGGTGGCAGTGCAGTGGTCGTGCATGTCGTGGCAGTACAACGACATCTAACATTTTGAGACAATTTGAGAAATAAATCAAAGAAAATTGTTATAGAACTTACTGTTTAGCCTTCTACAAATGACTTTGAAGTCGCTGTCCGAATCTGACCCGTGTTCCTTTAGTTTTTGATGAATTATCGACGGACTTATCAACAGCAAAACGGTAGTAGGCCTACCGGTAGATCGAGTTTTCTTTTTCAAATATTGCACTTGGCGGTTAGACGTTCGCGCGTGCGTGCGAGAACAATACGTATTTATAATAGAGCTACCTGGCAAGCAGCCAAGCGGCCCTGCTCGCCAACACATATGGGGGGGGGATAAATTATGACCAAATCTGGGGGAGGGGACTTCTTCGCCAAGATAAATACACATCCCGATATGGGTGGGGGGTGAATCAAACCCAAATCAGGGGTGTCTTCTTTTTCCTCTCGATTGGTTCGTGGTTGGAAACCATGATGGCGTGAGATCAATTTTTGCCACTGTTTCCCTTGGATCTTGGAATCTATGAAAAAAAGTTTTCGATCCCTTCATTTTTTTCCTTTTCTTTTCTCTTCTTTTCGTTTCTCCTCTGCCTTTTTCTTTTCTTGTTTTTTTCCCTTTATATGTAGATTTTTTACTCATTCCTCTTCCCTTTCAATTTGCTTTTGTTTTGATTGAAATAGAGATTTCATTCAGTATATTTCTTTTCTGTTACATTGTACTATACCCTGTATGGCGGCAGGGGAATTTTGATAGGGGTGGGGGAGCAAGACAATATGGATAAATCATTTCAATCAAGTAATGACCGTCCTATAGAATAGCTCTCCTCTTTATGAACGCCGTCCGTGAGAAAGAATAATTAGGGCCTAAAAATAGAATTAGAATTTTGAAAATATCATTTGTAAAAAAAAGAGAGGAATAATTCATGATTGGAAGCAGCTATAAGGTACAAATGGGTTCGGAGGGGGCTTTGGACGTTGCAGACTGACCATATCAGGGTTTGCGGATGGGAATTTGATATAGGTTGGGGGACCAAGACAACCAGTGAATTCATTTTGAGCAAAATATGGGCCGCGGGCATTGCAAGAAACTTTCAATCGAACGAAAATCAATTTCACACTCCAAAATCAATTGAAAGTCATACTTTTCATTGCAAACTTGCAACTGATTTATTGTTTCTTCCATCAAAAAAATCCAAATTGATATGTTTTAGATAAATTAATGTATATAACCTATAAATTTGTATCTTGGGATTAATTGCAAATATCTAAGTTTGGAACACTCCAGATATAGTTCTCTTCATAAAAAGCGGCCATAAATAAGCAAAATGATTATAAATTAAATAGAATAAAACTTTGAAAATAAAAATATGAAGAACGTAGTTTAAAATAAAAACGAACAGTATACCGTACGATAGAGGAGCTACATTCATGCCGTTCATTAATTTTGACTACCAAGAAACAAAAAGCGAAAGGAAACAAATTAGGGAAAAAGAGAGGATGGTGATCAATGTACAATTTTCTATTTAGCACGATACGCATCTTCTTCATGCTCCCTATAAAACGTGCATGTTTGAATTTCAAGATTTTAATGGTAAATGATTACAGGGAACTTTCGGGAGCGGCTGTGAAATAATTTGTCCGTTGGTATTAAGGTACAATTAAAACCCTTTTTTCTCAAATAAGATTTCATTGACCGATTGATTTCGATTTTGCACCCATTGCATCAGATTTAAATTTAGAAGGTAATATGTACAATCGTAAAATATACAAATTTATAGTATTGTATTATAACCACTGGATCAATTATATTTAAACACATATAGACATTTTACTTAATAAGGACAAAGACAATTTAAAAGAATGCAAGAGACCATGTTTACCATCATGAGCGATTACACTTGATTAGGGGAAGCTGCTCGCATAAAAGTCACGACTCAAAAATTTTATTAACTCTAAATACTTTTAAATCTTTGATATATTTTCTTTAAATCTTCGAAATTATGTTATTGGGTAATGCAATTGGGCATACCATTCTCCATTAACACAAATGACATTCATTAGGCACACACCACTAAACCACTATGGCATTACAATTATCCAACAACTATCCAATGATTATACCACTAGGCACATACTACTAAGACACAATATTGGGCATATGGTATACCATTGATACCAATCATATCATTAGGCATATGCCACTGAGACTATTGGATATCACTGAGACACCATTGAGTATATGGTATACCATTCACCATACCAGTCATACCACTATAGCGGCACATACTACTGAGACACTATTGAATATCACTGAGACAACATTGTATACCACTGAGACACCATTGGGTGTATGGTATACCATTCATCATACCATTATAGAGGCACATACTACTGAGACACCATTGAATACCACTGAGACACCATTGTATACCACTGAGACACCATTGGGTGTATGGTATACCATTCATCATACCATTATAGAGGCACATACTACTGAGACACCATTGACCACCACTGAGAACCATTGTATACCACTGAGACACAATTGTATACCACTGAGACACCATTGGGTGTATGGTATACCATTCATCATACCATTATAGAGGCACATACTACTGAGACACCATTGAATACCACTGAGACACCATTGTACACCACTGAGACACCACTGGGTGTATGGTATACCAGTCAAACCATTAGAGGCACATAGTACTGAGACACTATTGAATACCACTGAGACACCATTGGGTGTATGGTATACCATTCATCATACCATTATAGAGGCACATACTACTGAGACACCATTGAATACCACTGAGACACCATTGTACACCACTGAGACACCATTGGGTGTATGGTATACCAGTCAAACCATTAGAGGCACATACTACTGAGACACCATTGACCACCACTGAGACACCATTGTATACCACTGAGACACCATTGTATACCACTGAGACACCATTGGGTGTATGGTATACCATTCATCATACCATTATAGAGGCACATACTACTGAGACACCATTGAATACCACTGAGACACCATTGTACACCACTGAGACACCATTGGGTGTATGGTATACCAGTCAAACCATTAGAGGCACATACTACTGAGACACCATTGACCACCACTGAGACACCATTGTATACCACTGAGACACCATTGTATACCACTGAGACACCATTGTACACCACTGAGACACCATTGGGTGTATGGTATACCAGTCAAACCATTAGAGGCACATACTACTGAGACACTATTGAATACCACTGAGACACCATTGGGTGTATGGTATACCAATTATACTATTACAGGCACATACTACTGATACACCATTGAATACCACTGAGACACCATTGTATACCACTGAGACACCATTGGGTGTATGGTATACTATTCATCATACCAATCATACCATTACAAGCACATACCACTGAGACACCATTGAATACCACTGAGACACCGTTGGGTGTATGGTATACCATTCATCATACTAATCATACCATTAGACACATACCACTGAGACACCATTGGGTATATGGTATACCATTTACCATTGAATAAACTACCAATTACCATTAAGAACTTACCATTGAAACACCACTTAAATACCATTCGCGTACCATTTACCATTCAGACCACCATTCAACTACCATTCGGCACCATTCAAATACCATTGGCGATTTTTATAAGGGTGTCTCCCAATGTAACGTGAGTAACCGTGGAATAGCCCTTAGGCCTTAGCCTTAAAAAAAGATGTCATGTAATGATGTAGCATCAATATCATGCCATGCCATGGCATCAATCTTTAAAAATGACAATATCACCTCGGCTTCAGGCGATGGCTCGTGTAGGCTCCACAGCCTCCACTCCACTACCACTACCCTCCGCTGCACCTAACCGAACCATCGGGCGGTAAATACCGGTACTCGCTCTAAATAACCAGTGACAAACTGCACTGTCATTAGACATTACTCTGTCACTTTTTCTTCTTCTTCCAGTAGTGTGCATAAACCTCCACGGAGTATCGTCGCACAACAGTTGGTTGTCTATCGGCTAATTAAACGTGTTGCTCGTAGCAAAGCTCGATGAAAATAAGTCCAAAAACGAACGCATATACACTATATACAAATTGTTCTCATATTTTGAGTTAGTTTAAGACGACATCTCTGACTCGTGTCTTGAAGATGTCGATCGATGGTGAGATGACCACATTTTCAGGTAGACCGTTCCACAAACGGATGGTGTTTGGGAAGAACGTATCCTTCAGTAGTGATGTGCGTGATCGTGGGATTAGAAATCTCTTGCTGTGGCCTCTGGTTGGAGTGTTGAGCGGTACCAACTGGTCGTCGGGGATGTCAATCAGATGGTTGGTGATTCGGTACATCATAGTAAGCTTTGACACTGCTCTACGATGTTGCAGGGTCTTCCACTGAAGCGCATCAATCATGGTTGTGACGCTACATCGTCTTGAGTAATTGTTCATCACATAGCGAGCTGCACTCCGTTGCACAGATTCTGCCTTGGAAATGGCTTTGCTGGTGTGGGGATCCCACACACAACTTGCGTACTCCACGATAGGCCGAACAAGTGTGTTGTAACAGGCAGCTTTGGTTTCCTTGGAGCATGACTTACCGGGCAAGTTTCTCCTTAAGAAGCCAAGTGTCTTCATTCCCTTTTTGGTAATGTTGTCAATGTGTCTGTCAAAGGAGAGATCACTCGAAATCTCAACGCCCAAGTACTTGGCAGATTCAACAGGCTTTAGTTCAGTTCCATGGACTGTATATGTATGGCTATGTCGGTCTTTTTTCTTCCGTTTGGAGACATGAAGAACCTGGCATTTCCCGGGATGAAATTCCATTAGCCATTTCCTTTCCCATTCTTGTAGTGCATTTAGATCTTGTTGCAGCTGAACTGCATCATCATGGCTGTTGATGGCCCTATACACCATGGTATCGTCGGCAAAGAGCTTGACATTGGTGCCATCGGAGACACAGTTGGGAAGGTCGTTGATGTAGACCAGGAAAAGGAGCGGCCCAAGTACACTGCCCTGGGGTACACCTGAGGTTACTGGTGCAATGTCGGAACTTTCCCCGTCAATTACTACACGCTGAGTACGGCCATGAAGGAAATTTCTGATCCACGTCAAGAGGCTGCCGGAGAGACCGTAGTACTCTAGCTTACGTAAAAGATGAGGATGGGGCACCTTGTCAAAAGCCTTGGCAAAGTCAAGCAGAATCACATCAGTCTGGACACATGCGTCGATGTTGCGAGCAAGGTCGTCCACGGTTAGGATCAGCTGGGACTCACAAGATCTTGCCTTCGTGAAGCCATGTTGCACATCAGTGAGAATCTTATGAACATCAAGATGGCCCATTATGGTGCTGTGGATGATATGCTCTAGGATCTTACAGCATATGATGGTCAAAGAGATCGGGCGGTAGTTGGATGGTAAACTCTTGTCCCCTTTCTTATAGATGGGTGTTACATTAGCAGATTTGGTAAAAAAGGCAACACATCATGTAAAAAAAATAACCCAGGACTCATTTGTGTAATACGAGGCGTATATATGCTCTCCAAAATAGGTAGACTGGGGTCGCAATAGCACTCAAAATAAAAGGGGAGAATATAAATTATGCACTAACCTTGATTATATGGTTGAATGTCTATCGTGAGACCCACGATAGACTTTCATCCATAAATCGAGGTAAGTGCATAATTTAATTTTCCCCTTTTATTTAGAGTGCAATTGCAACCCCATTTATGGAGAGCATATGTCCACCTAGTATTACACGGACAAAACGGGCCGGAGCTCCCTGGGTTAGTAAAAAAAATAGACTAATATTAGCTTCAGTTGTTTCGCTGAACTCTTCTTTACTCTGCCCACCAATACATAGACTAGGCACTTTGGAAGTATTATGTAATCATGCAGCTGGAACACACACTCCATTCACCCAACGTGTACATTGTACGAGTATACAATCTCAATGGGGGACAGGCCAGCTCTCCAGTAGCATGCATTTCCCCTCTCCATCTTGCGCTGAGAGAATCAGCTTGTGACGACATGCTCTTTTCTATGCAACATTTTTTAGTGCTCTGATTGGTCAAATTCTGTAATTCATGAATAATTCATGAAATGAAAGGACAATTGACAACATTGAGAAAACTCTTGGCAGGTAGACACAGCTAAATCGATAACTGGTAGAACGAAATGTAATCTTTGACCTATGATTTGACATACATGTAGTTAAACAACTTGGATTTTGAAGCCAGTTTACACAAAAACATCGATCAGTCATCATTAAAATCATACTTGCAATAAAATTCAACAATTAGAACACTGTCAAATATTGGTTCGAAGCATACATTACAAATACGGCTTTCAAGCACTTTTCAGACAGAGCAGACAAATGATGTGATCATTCATTTTTAGCAGGGGTGTACTCGGGTTTGATTGCCGTGGAAGTAAGGTTCTATGCATGATAAATGGATGTAAAATTCTCAATTATATTTTGTTTTTGTACTCACAAAAGTTTATACTTTTTTTTATGGAAAATGTGTCAATGAATAATCGATATCGTGGTACTGACAGAAATGTTCAAGTTCAAATCATCTTAGACTTACTTGTATTTGTCATATAGTTGGAAATGCATGTGCCAGACTTGTCTGTATTCCCCCAAATTCTCCCATGTACATGTAAGACCTCTACTTCATGATCTGCACTGGCTTTTTAACTGATTGCTAAGAAATCATGAATGCTTGCAATTAAGCAACTAGAGGACCGACGGCTAAATGTCCTCTCCGGGGGACCTGGTAATGAGGATAAATGCCTTAGCAAAGGGCACTAGTGCACCAAGTGGGAATTGAACCTGAGTCACTGGAATCCAACACCCCCGCACTACCGACCAAGCTACCGCACCTCCTACCATTTAAGAATATTTTAATTAATAAATTATTGATAGACTTTGGTTTCATTTTCTTCTGAGATTTGCTGGATACATGATGTATATTTTTACAAGTATGGTTATTGATATTGTTAAACTTGCAACTTCCTGCTTCATTATATAGTTCTATTTTACTCTCTTAAATTTCACATTAGAAAGAAGCTGATGGGAAGCCAGCTGGAAGCAAATCGAAGTATGATGTGTTCCTCAAAGTACTCTACTCATATACATCCAAAGTGATTTAGCGGTCGTGCTCGGAAGCACAGTCCGCCCAACTAGTATGTCATCAATGGCCACGCCCACCCTCACACCCACCACAACCCTGAGCCCGCCCCGTAATACCTCCGAGTCCTTTGGACAGGTGTTCTTTATAACCTTGCTGGTGACCCTGGTGGCGTGTATCTGGATCCTCTACCTGGCCTTCTACAATGCCAGAGTCTTTGGCTTCCTACTCACCAAGATCATCAACAAGTTCATCAAACAGGGCCATCTCAAGATTGGTGAGAATATTTTACTTTTTTATTGGAAGCTTGGAAGGGTTTTGAAATAGAAGTATTTTGTGTCATAAAAATCCTGAAATTTATTGCTTTTTGTCATTAAAAATAAAAATGATGAATAATGATTTATGAAATTTAGCTACATATAGAATTTGCATTGGAGTTGTATGTGAAGTCAATTTTGGGTCTGACATGCACTTCCAAAGTGTTATGTAATTTCAGAACCATGCACATCTTTGTCGCAAAAACATGTGTATACACAACAACCCAAATGCTATGATTTAGGGCAAATTTCATATACTTATTTGCATAATTAATTAATAGAAAATATAAACAATTTTGTTGAAAATTTTACTATGCGAGTGCAAATTCTTGCGGCAATCTCGCGATCAGCGGCCGAGATCTGGTCTGAAAAAGCCCAGTTAAGAAGGTAAATAACGTGTGCATCGGCATCGAAACACGACTCATTGAACTCTTTGTGAAACACCCCCTGGGGCAGTGTGTGTGGGTGTGTGTGTGGGGGGGTAGGAGATAAGAAAGACCCCCCATAAAAGAGCCTGATGATTCCTTGATGAGGAAGCACATTCTCTAGCACAATGATGATCTTTACCATCCTTTGTCCTTTTTTCCTTCAATAGGTTCCTTCTCATTCTCTGTCTTGTCTGGAAAGGTGATGTTTTATGATGTGGCTTACTTGACAGAAGACTGTACAATCAGGTAGGCATAATTGACTGATCTATTTACAACCCTGAGTCATGACGTAACACTTTCTCATGTCATGTCTTCTTCAGGGTCTACTGTATTAGGGTCAGAATTGTTTACATTGCATTATAAATGCTGTGTTTATGTACGTCATTATTGCATGATATACATGTATATGAATTTTTTTAATTGTCAAGTCTCATCAAGTTAGAAAAAGAGACAAATTATTATTGTCTCGCCCACCAGAGGTGAAGGCGAGACTTAGGGATCCAAATGTCGTCCGGCGTCCGTCACAAACCTGTAATGACACCTAACTACACAACTGTAAGTCGCTTTTCAACCAAACTTGGATGGTAGATGGACTTGGGGGACCTGCATGTTATGCTGCAGTCTGAGGTCATATGGTAAGGTCAAAGGTCATTTTCAGGTCAACGTTAAAGTTTACATGCAAGACTCTTATCACACCTAACTCCGCAACCCTATGTCGTTTTTCAACCAAACTTGGAGGGTAGATGGAATTGGGGGACGTGCATGTTATGCTGCAGTCGTAGGTCACATGGTAACTGGTAAGGTCAAAGGTCATTTTCAGGTCAACGTTAAAGTTTACATGCAAGACTCTCTTATGACACCTAACTCCACAACTGTAAGTCGCTTTTCAACCAAACTTGGATGGTAGATGGACTTGGGGGACCTGCATGTTATGCTGCAGTCTGAGGTCATATGGTAAGGTCAAAGGTCATTTTCAGGTCAACGTTAAAGTTTACATGCAAGACTTTAACTCCGCAACCGTAAGTCGCTTTTCAACCAAACTTGGATGGTAGATGGACTTAGGGGACGTGCATGTTATGCTGCAGTCGGAGGTCACATGATATGGTCAAAGGTCATTTTCAGGTCAACGTTAAAGTTTACATGCAAGACTCCTAACTCTGCAACCGTAAGTCGCTTTTTAACCAAACTTGGAGGGTAGACGTACTTAGGCGACCTGCATGTTATGCTGCAGACGGAGGTCACATGGTATGGTCAAAGGTCATTTTCAGGTCAACATTAAAGTTTACGTGCAAGGCTCTTATGACAAGTGTTATTCCATCCCAGTCATTTCACAATGAAGTTTCGATATAATCCTCTTGCGTGCCCTCACAAATCATGATATTTCTGGTTATTTTCATAAGTGGGCGAGACACAAAATTGCTTTTGCCTTGTTTTTTATTTATGGGGCTACTTTTTAAGCTCCTCAGCCTAAATCTGTTACAGTTTACATTTCAGAGCTCTTTTATGTTTTCCAGGGTATTTATTTGGGGGGCAAATTCTCCCTGCTCCCCTGTTGATTTTTTTTCCCAGCTGAAGGGACATGTCAAGTTAAGATTAAAAGATCAATAATAGATTACAAAGTCAGATTTCAAAGTTCTAATTGCAAATTTGCCATTTAGTTGAAAAAAAAATCAGTTGTGATTCAGCAGGCATGTTAGATGTATACCAATGCATTTGACGAGAAATTACCAAGGCCTACTAGGATATTACAATTAATACTATACATGTATATGGTGTTGGATTTCAGTAATAATGTGTGATACATGTAGATCGTGATAATTGTCATCTACATCTTACTGGTACATGTACATTCCACATTTAAAGGTATTGTTTAACTTTGTGAGCAGCCGATTTAAAAAAATCTCAAACCAAGATGAAACATGTGTACAAGTGCATGTATTAGAACTAATGAACCCTGAAAACATCCATTATTGAGAAAGAAAAGCTAAAACTACAAGGCAAACCCCGATTTGTAAATAGGCGTCTTACAGACACCTGAATAGTACACATAAGTGTATGGGATGAAATTAAGATGGTGTTTCTGGTCACTTTTTTTTCAATTTTTGAAGCACTAAATAATTATTTTCGAACGCAATTTTTTCTGGGCTTCATTTTTGTAACATATCACAGACACAGGTGACAAGTGTGACCTTCTAGCTCATATTTTTTAAAAGTCAAACCAATGTTAACCAATTACTTTAAATCACTCGAAACTGAGAATATCTACATGTATGTACAGGAATAGTACTGTTTCCTATTGTTGAGATCGGAAACAGTAAACACAAATTGTTTGTGCACATGTTTATATTTTAAATAGGAAGTATTAATATTAAGTCATTTTATTTTTATCAACTGCAAGACATTGAAGAGCCACCAATAACAAGGAAGTTATGTCTTTTAATTTACCCAGCCTTTATGATTTCCATGAGGGTTTGTAAATAGGTCTACATGTACATGTACATAATAACTGCATGCATAGATTGAAATATGTAAGTGTATTGCACCACAAAATCGTAATTTAAGGCTATTTTTTAAGATTGAAATATGATCCATATAAAAAAAAAATGCATGGGAAAATTGTGTAATATGAGATTTGCGAACCTAATTTTCTGCTCGACAATAGATATCAAATCAAGTCAGTATGATCTTAAACCTGACATGCTATTAAAAAAACTTTTACTCTCTGGTATTTATTGAATATAATCTAAATATGGGTAGCTAAGTAAAAATATGAAATGGTTATGAAGGGGACTGGTTGATAAAAGTATAAAAACAGGTGGGTGTTTCAAAAAACTGTAAGTAAAGAGTAAATTTAAGAGTGACGGGTGATCCTTTCTTGTGGTAAATGATGTTCAAAATTAAATATTCATCTGTGATTATTCAGAGCGTAAGAAAGGTTCACCAGTCGTTCTTAAATTCACTCTTAAGTTACATGTACGAACTACTTTATGAAACACTCACTGGGTTTATTTTTTTAAAATGAGCAATACAATTGTATGATATGAATCTTGGGCCAATCTTACAAAGAGTTACGATTAATCCAATCAGTCGTAACTCTATGGAAATCCATCAGTGTCATAAATTTTTCGACAGGAAATTTGCACAATGTCCTTTGTAAACAAAGAGAAGCACAGTGAATTTTTAAGAAAACAATGCATAAATATACATCATAGCTAGAAAATATTTTGAACAAACATGCATTTTATATGTTGACGTTGCTGGCCGTCCATAGTTGCGATTGGTGTGATCTCTTTGTAAGACGGGCCCAGGTTTATTTCTTAAAAAGTTAAATGAGCAATACAATTGTATGATGTGAATCTGATCTAGTTTACCTAGATGTGCAGTTTCACTGGCCTTGCGATTTACACTACACAAAGCATGATGATTACAGACTCCTCTCATGCAGTGACACAATAGAAGGTCAGTTGGTAATTTTAGGCTCCATCAGACATTCAAATACCTACATTACAGGATGCTTGTCACGCTATCCATGTACATGTACTACAATAATGAAGAATGGGTAATTCATAATGTGTCTGCTGGGAGCTACATGTACGTGTGTCATGTAATTTGCAACGCCCCCTTCGCTGCAGTGGCTTGCAAACAAGGGAATGACTTGGGTTCAGGTTACATATAGCTTCTTCAAATTGAGCAGGTTTTTTTGTGTGTGAAATTGTCAGTAAGGGTCTGTATCTGCAGACTAACAATGGGAATGCAGATTTTATATTGTATGCAGAATTTATGCAGTTAAATTCAGTGTAAAAACTGTAATATATAAATGTCAAGGATGTAGTCTCTGCCAGTAGTTGGGAGTCCAGAGGTTGAGAGACTTCACCCAACATGTCCTGCATTTTAATTGATTCCCTATTGATTTCTTGCTCTTATTGTATTTTCCAAATTGATAGATGTTATAAACTGTCAATTGTACTATCTTTGTAAAATATAAAAAGATTGAAAGAGTAAAATAAATGAACTGAATTGAACTTGAATGAAGATCTATAAGGTACATGTAAAATGTTTGATTCTTGACAATTAAAATGAGAATACATCCAATATACATGTTTAGTTCCTTACTTCACATATATGTTATTCAACTTTCAGATTTTACTTTGGCAGAAAATGTTTTACAGATGTCAGCTGCCATAATAATCCCATTTCAGATTAGCCATGAGGTTGTACTTGTAATTTATCATGCGATCTGTATTTGATTAGAACGCAGTGTTTTATTAAGTTTTATGTTAGACCTTTTTTATTACTTTATGTTGAATTGAAACAATACATGCAGTGTAGATTTAATTTTTGCATTTTATGGCAGTAATTTTATTTTTCTTCTCAATCTCATGACCGTTTTCTCCCATCAATCATGAAAATCACTTGAACAGTTTGAATAAGAATCATCGCTGTATTTCTCACCAGCATCCTCATTGTTATTAACGTGTCACGATGATGATGATGTCATCATGTGGGGGGCGTCTTGGTCAATCGGTTACAAATCTTGTGTCTCAGTCAGGATGTGGGATAGAATCTCAGCGGTAAATTGCCAATTCGTCTACTGCCATCCCGTCCACTCACCACATGGTCTACATTCATTTCGTCTAATGCCATTTCGTCCATCAACATTTCGTCTACCACCCATTTCGTCCAATCACCATTTCATCTAATAGCCATTTAGTCTAATAGCCAGTTAGTCTATAGCCAATTCGTCTACAACCATTTCGTCTACCAACCATTTCGTCTAAATCCATTTGGTCTAATGCCAAATCGTCCATTAACCAGTTCGTCCACCGTTCATTTGGTCCAATAGCCATGTCGGCTAATTTCAGTTGGTCCAATATCCACATCGTCTACTTATCAACTCGTCCAATTGCCATTTCGTCTAATAGTCATTTCGTCCATCAACCATTAGGTCCAATAATCAGTTCGTCTACCAACCAAATCGTCTACTAACCATTTCGTCCAATTCCCAAATCGTCCAATAGCCATTTAGTGTAATAGCCATTCGGTCCAATAGCCATTTCGTCTAATACAAATAATTTGCGTTATCCGAGGAGGGGAGCGAAATGACTTTAATACCTTGAAATTATTGATGATATTAGTTTTAAAAAAACCCTAAAAACTATGATGATAACTACTATCGCAAGGGTCGATTCAGTGGGTACAGCAATTCAGGCACCCCCACCCCCCCTAAAACGCACACACACATATAAAAGGGGGAACTAAGATGGGGAAAATGGAAAAGGGTCCTTTTATTTTAATTTGTCGCTCAATTTTTATTTAAAAAAAAGAAAGGAGAATATTGTATTCTGATATCAAAATACGATAAACAGATGAAAGACAATATAGCCTTTTATAGAAATATTATTGATCATATATACCCCCCCCCCAAAGAGCTCTTGCCGATCTGTCCTATCTTCTTTCCCTGTACTATCCTCTCCCTTTTTGTTCGTTTCCCGTCGCTAGAAGCCTGCCTGCGCCTAAAATAAATGTAGGCCTATAGTAGTATTGACAATAACGATGAGTATAATGTTTGTGATATACTCATGCTGTAGCATTTAATGGATATAATAATAAGAATGATAATCATCATAATGATACTAATAAATAATAATAATAAAATTCACAATAATACTACTAATAATAATAATTATGATGACCATATTACTAATATTGACAAAAATGATAATAATAAGGATAATCATAATAGAAATAATATACATAATTAAAAAATTAAATTAAAACACTTCCATAATGCAAAGTAATCAATGACGAACAACACTAGTCAACAGTGATAAAATAAATCAAGAAGTTGAAGAGAATTGGTAATTAATTAGGCCCACAATCGCGAATAGAGTCGACTCGGGTCGTAGAGGGCGCTAGTGCAGCATAGTAGACCAGTATGCGTATTAGACGAAATGAATATTAGACGAAATGGTGATTAGCCAAAATGGCAATTGGACATATTGGTTATTAGACCAAATGGCAATTAGACCAAATGATTGTTAGCCGAAATGAGTTTAGACCAAGTGATAGTAGACCAAATGCAGTTAGACCAAATGGAACATGGACGAAATGAAAGTAGACCAAGTGGTTATTAGACCATTTGCCTTTAGACCATTTGGCTATTAGACCAAATGGGAATAGACGTAATGATAGTGGACAAAGTGGCTATTGGACCAATTGGCAAAAAAATACCATTAGACCAAATGGCTATTAGACCAAATGATAATAGACGAAATGGCTATTAGACGAAATGGTGATTGGACGAAATGGTAATTGGACCATGTGGATAGTGGACCAACTGATGGTAGACGAAATGATATTAGACCATGTGGGTAGTGGACAAAATGGCAGTGGACGAAATGGCAATAAACCATCTCAGCCATGGCTTGTTTTTCCTTCAAGAAATTTACCCACGTTTTGCTTCTCTCAACCCATGGGAGGTGAATGGGTCCCCAGCAGGAATAATTCCTTGTATGCGGTGACAAAGAAAGGCAGCTTGAGCTGAAGCTGGGTTAATAATGATATTAATATCAATGCACCTCAAATTACATAATTTTAGGAAGATGGCATTATATAAATGCCAAGTATTATCATTATTGTATTAATCATATTTTCATAAATTTTCATAATTTATGTGGGCGCGTCGTGGTCTAGTGGTTCTGACTCTCGCCTCTCAAACAGATAGTCGTGGGTTCGAATCCTAGCCATGGTGTGTTTTTCTTCAGCAAGAAATTTATCCACACTGTGCTGCACTTGACCCAGGTGAGGTAAATGGGTACCCGGCAGGATTAATTCCTTGCATGCACCGAGCGCCGGTGATGGTAGCTCGAGCTAAAGTGTGGGTAATGATAGCAGCGCTTTGTATCCTCTGGCAAAAAGCGTTTTATAAATCCAGCTATTACATTATTATTATTAAAAAAATTTCTTTTCATTCTTGCTTGTAGGGCCCAGCATGGACTTCTGATCTTCAGATGGTGGAGGCCATACACTCCTTTAGGAGGACAGGAAGGTAAGGTCAATGCTCAGCATAAGGGGTCAAAGTTCAGAGTTGTCATGACATTAAATTATTACAACATTTTATTATTTTACATCTGCAGAAGGTGGTGTGGGGAGGGGATTTATGATTCCTGTATTCTCTGTCTGTCCTGTTTTAGTTCTTGCAATTTCTACTGTTTTAATGAATCAACTTCAAATTTGGTCAGATGTACATGTATGCATACATGTATATTGGAGTGGCATTGCTCTGATTAGTTTGGGTATAAATAATTAAGAGCAAAATCAAGGTCATGGGTATAGACATATTTGAATATCTTGTTATTGCAATAACCTAAGAACTAATACTAAATAGGTTCATTATTGCGGATTGAAATAATCGCTAGAGGGTAATCATTTGTCTCGCAATCTACTATGGTCAACAAGGAAATTCGTGATCACTCTCGCAAAAAGTGTTCACTGGCTTTCTAGGAAATTCGTGATCACTCTCGCAAAAAGTGTTCACTAGCTTACAAGTTCACGAGCTTTCGAGTGCCGCTGCAACTCTTTATCAAGTGACAAGGATTGTCCGATATCGTACTGTATTTATACTAATCTCCAAGACCGTACGCACAAGCGCGAGAACAATAGGTGGGCACTGATCCGTTGTGTGATTGGTCAGGAGTTATGCAAATTATCATTGTAAGCTAGTGAACACTTTTTGCGAGAGTGATCACGAATTTCCTAGAAAGCCAGTGAACACTTTTTGCGAGAGTGATCACGAATTTCCTTGTTGACCATAGTAGATTGCGAGACAAATGATTACCCTCTAGCGATTAACCTAAAAACTGTTAAGAACTCTTATCTGCAATTATCTGACTAGATTTTTAGGGCACAACGTCATAGGTCTCGGAGGCTATTACAGTCCAACCTCTCTTATCTGGCCTCCCCTTTTCCGGATCTCGCTTTTATTTGGACGCACACTTGCCAAGATTTTTTTTTTCAATCTATTACGTGGGGAAATGAGATTTCAATGTAAGTTCTAAATTCCTACACATAATCACTTTGATAACATACATTTTCCAATATAGTCTACCTACAACCAAATTATTTTTTATGAAAATATCTTCCCAAAATCACCAAAAGAACTTTAAAAGACAGGATAATTTTCCAGTAAATCAGGGTGCAGCGCAACCATTTTATCACATTTTTTTTCTGAAAAAAACATCAACACGTGTCTCTAGAGACGGACAGTATCATGGTCATGTATCATGTTTGAGCCTACATTCATAACGATGGCTGACTTTGCGAAGCTGCGAGGCTTGCCACAATGACCCCATTTTAAAACCTAATTTCATCAAGTCATTCTCTTTCTTTGGAATATGCTCGATGTATACCTCAATCATTTCAGCAGGTAAATTATCGAAGAGTTTTGGGAACCAATCGATTTCATTTCTGTAAAAAATGCCTATAATTTGCACTGACACAGTCTGTGTATGTCCACTATGTACAATAGATTACATGTAGCTACCATAGGGGAGACAGCTGCGTGTACTTAATATTGGGTCTCCCAGATCTGGATGAATCCCTTATCCGGGTTGGTGCTTGTCCCAACGTGTCTGTACGTCTGCATTATATTTCTAATCTGGCAGTAATGGAGGCATGATTTTTTTATTTCCTTTTTTCAGTTGACAATCCATCCAAGATATGCTATTAAACATGGCAGTCTTTTCGGTTCAATCATGAAGACATACATAGGTTTACTACGTCATTGGTTATATACATACCATAAAAAAAGAGCTCTGTACTGTTGAGTTCACTGAAACATATCAAGCTACATGTATTATGGTAATAAGTATGCAGTTCGTAATGTGATGTGTTCTATAAAACAGTGTAATATTATCATTATTGGTTTTTCCTCATCTTCCCAGATACATCACAATGTGAGACGAGACTGACGGTATTCCTGAGCAGCTGTGAGGTGCACCTCTACAACAGGACTTCCCTGTATGCTCAGCTGGAGAAGGCCTTTGGCCTGCCTCCAGAGATGGTATCACGTAGAGAGAGTGAGACCAGAGAAAGTACAGAGTAAGTCCAAATGCAATGCTGCCAACCGGTACGTTTTTTACGTCATTAGTACGTTTTTGTAATCAAAATACATGTACGACAGCACGTTTTTTCTTTAAAAAAAAGAAAAAGAATCGATCATTTTGTTAAAACCAGGGTGAGATATACACATGTTTCAAGGGTGTTTTTTTTATCTGCAAGAGTAGTGCACATTTTTAGCTTGCATGCATCTTGAGCGGGCGCACCACTTATTTTTTTTTTTTGAAATTCATTTTCTGGGTTTTTTTACCAAAGAATACAATTTTCGTTCCCAGAGGTTGGCAGGTCTGCAAATGTAGCCTTGTCATCTCTGAACTGCTTCCTTAAAGCTGAATACCTGTACACTGTATTTTTTTGAAGGTTTGCATGATGGCATGTACAATTGCTGATGTGGTTTACGGTACACCATGTGGAGTGTTGTAGAAGCAGTGGATAGAAGAAGAGAAGAATGGATAGGCGAGAAAGTGGAGATTTGAGAATAGAGTATTCTTTCTTGAGAATAGTCCTGAAAAGGACTGTAAACCAGAAGGAATGTTGAGTGAGAACAGCTTGAGTAGTAGAGCTGATGAGGAGATGCTGGCTTGCGTCGGCGAGTAGAGGTGATGAGTGGTAGAGAGACTCGACGTTTTGGACAGGTTGACTGTCCGTCTTCACATGGTGTACCGTAAACCACATCAGCAACTGTACACTGTAGTTGCTTCAAACAAAGGTTTCACTCCTGAAGACGGACAGTCAACCTGTCCGAAACGTCGAGTCTCTCTACCACTCATCATCTCTACTCGCCGACGCAAGCCAGCATCTCCTCATCAGCTCTACTACTCAAGCTGTTCTCACTCAACATTCCTTCTGGTTTACAGTCCTTTTCAGGACTATTCTCAAGAAAGAATACTCTATTCTCAAATCTCCACTTTCTCGCCTATCCATTCTTCTCTTCTTCTATCCACTGCTTCTACAACACTCCACATGGTGTACCGTAAACCACATCAGCAACTGTACACTGTAGTTGCTTCAAACAAAGGTTTCATGAGAAAGTCTTTAAAAATTGAGGTTGACCATGTCATCATAGATCTAGACCTAGCACAGTTACATCCATGTATAAACCTGACTTTGGAATCATGAAATCTGAAGTCACATGTGTATAAACCAACCTGTTTCTACAGATCGAATAATCTGATTAACTCACATTCCGTGCTGCAAATAAACGAATTAACATGGCAATGAGGTGGTTGGGAGAAATAAAACACATCGCATCTGTTCTACAGGGAAGTTCTCCAGAATTCTGGTTTAACAATTTTTCTGTAGAAACACGCTGTTATTCTGTTAATTGTTCACCAATCATCTGTAAAAAAGTTCTTTGTAGCACTGACTGTATATCTTATTTTGTAAATTGTAAATACTGTCTTTTTAGCACTGATGGGAGGAATGAGTTACAGAGAAGGCATGATGCTGCAGGAATCTCTTGGAGAGACTTCTTTGGTGTCATCAAATTTGAAGTCACTGATGTGAGTAACAAAAACACATTGAATAGACCTGTTGATTGGCTGATAAGTCCTATTTCCTTGATATAGATAGTAGTTACCATACTGGCAAAGTAACCAATATTGTTATTCCTTTGTGAATATCACCCCAGCTTCTGCCATGGACTGTAGGTGATAAAAGGCCAGAATGAAAATCACCGTAGGAATGATAATCCAGGATTCAACGGGGGGGGGGGGGGGGCATTTTTGTACAGAAAAAGCTAACAAGGCCCCCCCCAAAAAAAAGGTCTCTACTCCAAATTCATGTAATTATTTTTGTCAGGAAAAATTTGACAAGCAAAGAAAAGGTTCTTGCTGGAGTATGCACTGCTTAATCCCCTAACCAATATTTCTTACAACTCTCAAAGGGGAAGGGGGGAGGGGCATGAGCCAGATGTTCCCCTACCTGGATTGCCATTGATTTCCACCTTCATTCTTAGGAGCAGTCAATAGGTATATACTATCACCTCGGGAATTATCATATCCACTGCCATCCTCAGGAGCAGTCAATATTTTTGTGCTCAGGAATGATAATTTACATAGTGATCAGGAGGAGACATCTTATCACCTCAGGATGATAATTTCCACAGTCATCTTTAGGAGCTGTCAACATTTATTCTAATAATGTCACCTGAGGAATGATACAAATTTCCGCTGTCATCCTCTTAAGCAGTTAATATTCACATGTATATACTGTCACTTCGGAAATGATAATTTTCAGTTATCCTCATAAGCAGTCAATAACTATCACCTCGGAAATGGTAATATCAGCTGTCATCCTCAATAGCAGTCAATATTTATATAGTATCAACTTAGAATGATGATTTCTTCTCTCATCCTCAAGAGCAGTCAATATTTGTATAATATCACCTCCAGGAATGATAATATCCACTGTCATGCTCAAGAGCAGTCAATATTTATATAATATCACCTTGAAAATGATAAAAATTCTATTGTCATCTTTTGAGCATTGAATACTTAAATGTTATCACTTCGGGAATGATAATTTCCACCGACAGACTCTTGAGCAGTCAATATTTTATACTATAACCTTAAAAATGATAAAAATTCTGTGGTCATCCTTTTGAGCATTCAATACTTCAATGCTATCATTTCGGGAATGATAATTTCCACCGTCAACCTCTTGAGCAGTCAATATTTTAGACTATCACCTATCGTAATTCACTTTCAACTTTGCAGGGTCGGTTTGTGTTTGGCAACAAGCTGGTGCCCAGTGTCCTCATGCTGAGGATAGATGATTGCCATGGGAGTTACACCACCCGAGAGCCTGAGTGTCGATGGGACAGGTTCACCCACGAGGTCAAATGCACTGCGGAGCAGCTTAAGGTGGTCCTAGCACCAAGTCCAAAGTATGAAGGACCCATCGATGAGTAAGTGTCACCTTTTTATGCCACTATAAGATGTACTTTTCCTTGTTTTAAAATTTTTTTGCTCTGAGACCTAGAATCCTTTTTCACACATGAAACAGATTAAGTAGACCCCTTTGCATTTACAAATGTACTTTTTTATGGGAAATGTCACGTTGAGCTCTTAAAGGTGTGAGTAAGGACTTTGTAGATGTATATTTCGTAGCTCTCCTTCCTTTTCCTGTGACTCTTCTCGGGCGAGGGCATCGATTGCTTTGTGGTAGCATTTCTTGGCATTTAACTTCGATGTTTGCTGTGATTTTGAAACTAACGATAATGATAATAGAAGCAATCAAGAGCTCATGTTAAGATGGCTATCTTTTACAGTCTTGAGGACAATTACCCCAATTTCATAGTGACAAAGTGGTTCGTACTCTGCCAACTGATTATTCTCTTTTTATAAATATGGACATTTTATTTGAATATTGAATATTCCTTTAAATTCAGCTTTATATCAGGGTTGGATTCCTCTTATAGATTTAGACTACTTTATTTTTCGACTCTTCCCCCCCATCCTCACCATATATGTACATGTATATATTTTTCCTCCTCCACTCTCTCTATCTTTCTTTCTCTCTTTCTCTACATTTCTTATACCATGTATTTATTATATCTCCCTCTCTCTCTTTATCCCCCTCATGATATTCAGGCCTCCAAGGTATATGGGAGAGGTTGGCTTTGTAGTGATGCAGTCGAGTAAAGCTCAGATCCATTACTATCAAGATGAACCGGGTAAGTTTGAGATGAAGGACCTCTAAAAACGACTTGTTACAGCTTCCTTTCTACAGCTAGTAAATGCTTAAATAAGATTTATTTCTTTCTTTCAATTTTTATTGATCAGATTAAAACATGATCACGGAATCATGACAAAATTACAGTGTATTGACATGATTATACAAAGCAGCATTAAATTTTTTGTGTAGAGGTATTGTGGCTCAGTGGATAAGTCTCCAGACTTTGAACCCTTAGGTCCGGGGTTCAAATCCCACCACATCACTCGCGTCCCTTTGCAAGGCGTTTATCTACATTTGCCACTCTTTACCCAGGTGTGGTCAATGGGTACCCTGAAGGAATTCCTTGAATGCTTGAACACCCGATCAGGGTAGCCGTGCTAAAGCCGATGTAATGGTATGCAGCGCTTTGAAACATGTGCATTAAACGCTATATAGATGTTGCATATTATTATTTTTTAAGAGAGAGAAGAAAAAAAGCTATTTTGTGCATTGAATTCAAATTACATTTTTAAAAAATTTTACTGGAAGTTTGTTCTTTTTCTTGGCTATGAAATATTCTAAATCCTTATTAGAATTTAGTAAAGATTAGAAACCTAGAATGAATAACCTTGAAATTAGCAGATATGAAAGTAGTACTTAACAATTGAAAGATATAAGCAAGAAATTTAAGGCAATGTGAGTTTGCTGCTTATCAAGATAAATCTAATCAACAAGCTAGAGGTGAAATACAGTCCAAAACTTAGTTTTTCTTTACCATCAGAAACCTGGTCCCTGTAATGCCAAAGGTCTCCTATGAAGTGTTTATATGAAACAACAGTTCTTATTGGTTCTACATGTAGGTGGACATTTTGAATTAGCGATTGGTTGGAAACATGTGTTATACAACCCAGGTTATATATACTGTATGTGCATACTTCATGGATAAAATCAATTACAATATTCTGTCAAAAAGAGATTGTATGAAGAACAGAGGGATTCAGCGTATGTTTAGGGTCAACTTCCCAAGTACAGGTGAAAAAAATGACATTTACGTATTCCAACTCATGAATTAGATTGTCACATTATCTTGCTCATGTATCTTTATACATGTATTCAAGTCCAATAATCTGGCCGTGTATTTAATCAGTCAGTTTTAAATAAGACTTTTTGTGTGTGTCCATTATTGCCTAAGCATGTGCTTTATGACTCAACTTTGCCCCTATTAAAGTGTTTTCATGGTTAACAAATAGCATTAATGGCATTGTCAATGAAGAGAGTAGTATTGAAGAGAATTACCAGTAGAAGGGAATTTAAAGAAGATGGTTTATCGGTAGGATGTTTATAAATAGCAGACTGTTAGACTGCCATTTTGACTACTCACTGTGTACAATGTGTCCCCCTCCCCCCCAAAAAATATACACTTTTGAAATGGCTGCTAAATAAAAAATATATCACTTTTATGGAAAACACTTACATATGGAAGCCAATAAAGTCAACTTTCAAATGACACCAAAAAGTTGGAAAACTATTCATGCTTTAGCGAGCACTGCTGGAATTAGCCTTCCAATTTCTTTCAGTTTTCATACCCTTTGTGCTTGCTCAAGCTTGAATAGTTTTCCAACTTTTTGGTGTCATTTAAAAGTTGACTTTATTGGCTTCCATATATGTGTTTTCTACAAAAGTGATTTATTTTTTATTTGGCAGCCATTTCATAGGTGTATAGTTTTTTTGGGGGGACGCACTGTATAATAGCCCAGATGTCTTGCACTTGTGCAGATAAATGCTTGTGACTTGCAGAATTTGTGATAATTTTATACATAGGAGACGTTGTTTCAAGAGTAAAAAATCCAATTTGCTGAGAGTAGATATTTGATGTGTGGTTCAAAGAGTTTCTTCAATAAAACACGGCTTACCTTGTTTTGGTCCCTTGTAATCTGATTCTCAGATAAAATATAGAGTGTATTTAAGCGGTGCTCCAGGCTGTAAAAGATAGGATTTGAACAGATAAAGTATAATCAGACAAACAAAACACCGAATGTTTCATCAAAATCGGAAAAGGAATAACAGAGTTGTGAGATTTTTAAATTTTGCATTATTTTGGTGAAACAGTTCTATTTATGTATTCATGAATATGCAATGAGCAAGCTGATGATGTCATATCCCCACCTATTTTTTTTTATTATATGAAACTATATTCATTTTTTTTCCAAGAATGAAAAAAAAAATTGATTGATAATTGATTTGATAGGTAAAATAATCATTGTCGCAACTTCTTTTGTTACAAGGGAGACATAATATAAACACATGTGTGGAAATAATGAAATAATTCTGATTTTATGTATTGCATATTCATGATGGCATGCATATATCTGTTTTTCATAAAATATTGCTTAACTTTAAAATTCAATAACTTATTTGTATCAGATATTGACAGAAATGATCATCATTTTGCTCAGTGAATTTTATTCTTAATTTAGATACGGTATAATGGTATACACTGTACATGTACCTCTATCACTCTCTGATCGAACTATTCATTGAAACTTTATCAAAATGAAATCAGGGGCCCGTCTTACAAACAGTTGCAATTGATCAAATCTACCTCAACTATGGAAAGCAGCAATGCCTACATCTAAAATGCATGTTCAAAATGTTTTCTAGATATAATGTATATTCATAAATTCATTGTTTTTTTTAACAATTTTGTGTGTTCCCCTTTGTTTACAAAGGACATTTTGCAAATTTACTGTACAAAAAAAATATGCCACTGATGGATTTCCAGAGAGTTACAATTGACTGGTTTAATCGTAACTCTTTGAAAGAAGGGGCCCTGTTGTACTTCATATGTAATTAAAAATGGGAGGAAGTAGTTATGCTCTGTTGAAGACAAAAATGGATGAAAAGCAAGTTTGCAATTCAAATAAACACAGAATAATGTTTGCGACTGTAACGTCCATGTTTATTTGACTAGGCCTTGTACCAACCGAGGAGGAATTGTTAGAAGAAGACGACGATGAATACCAGCCCTCCAATCCACCGGTCTCCGTACTGGACATCACGTGTCAGAAGAAAGGGACACACTTCACCTACGGACCTTGGGCAGACAGACAAAGGTAAGAAGAGTTAACCCGTTAACTGCTGAATTCTGAGATTACCATAGACTCTGTAAAGAGGTCACCCAGTTCCTGTAGGCAGTGGGTTAACCTGTTGACTATTGAATTCTGTAGATTCCTATGGACGTTGTACAGTATGGATCATCCTGGTTCCTGTAGGTAATGGTTTAACTTGTTGACTACTGATATCTGAGATTCCCATAGACTCTGTATAGGGGTCATCTTGTTGCTGTAAAAAATGGGTTAACCTGTTAACTACTGATATCTGAGATTCCCATCGACACTGCACAGGGATCATCCAGGTTCAGTAGGTAATGGGTTAACCCACTGACTTCAGAGTTCTACGATTCCCATAACTATGATCAGTGATCATCCATTTCCTGTGAGCAATTGGTTAACCTGTTGACTACTGATATCTGAGATTCCCATAGACTCTGCACAGGGATCATGTAGGTAATGGGTTAACCCACTGACTTCTGAGTTCTAAGATTCCCATAACTATGATCAGTGATCATCCGTTTCCTGTGAGCAATGGGTTAACCTGTTAACTACTGATATATGAGATTCCCATCGACACTGCACAGGGATCATCCAGGTTCAGTAGGTAATAGGTTAACCCACTGACTTCAGAGTTCTAAGATTCCCATAACTATGATCAGTGATCATCCGTTTCCTGTGAGCAATGGGTTAACCTGTTGACTACTGATATATGAGATTCCCATCGACACTGCACAGGGATCATCCAGGTTCAGTAGGTAATGGCTTAACCCATTGATTTCTGAGTTCTAAGATTCCCATAACTATGATCAGTGATCATCCGTTTCCTGTAAGCAATGGTTTAACCTGTTGACTATTGATATCTGAGATTCCCATAGACTCTGTACATGGATTATCCGGTTCAAGTAGGCAATCGCTTAACCATATGACGAATTCTGAAAATACTAAATGAACTTTGTGCAGGGATTACAGTTCTTCATATTAAATCTTTTTGTCGCAGACCATCCAATCATTGTGGTCCTTTTCAGGACCAAACCTTGCCCAAGAAAGATACATAGTGTACCACGAAACATACTACACTATTCTTCTTTGCCATGGAAACCTTCAGAAGTTACCAACCATTGTAATTTGGAGAAATTAATGTGTATTTGCAATTTTAAGCTTTTGTTTGCAGACAATTTTCCTATTTGTATTGATAATACTCCTCATTCCTCTTGCAAGTGTTGTTTATTTCATAAGCTTGAGCAGAGTCAACCCTATGTCTTAAGTTTTTGGGGATGTCTTCACTTATCCTATCTTCATCTTATGTGCACTTTTAAGACTTAATCCACTGGCGGATCTAAGGGGGGGGGCAAAGCCGGCCCATGCCCCCCCTTTTGAGATGCACAATTAAAATTTTTGATGGAAGAATGCCGTTTAATTGGAAGTGTGCCCCCCCCCCACCATTTTGAAAGGGAAGACTTTTTTTGCTTGTCAAACTTTTTGGGGACAAAATGCCCTTAATTTTTTTTTTAAAACCCTTTTTTTTTTTGCTTATCAAATCTTTCTTCGCAAAATGTGCCCCCCCCCCCCCTTTTGGAAAATCCTGGATCCACCCCCGACTTAATCTATATAAATTTTGTGGCATTATTTTTCATTTCAGGGAGTTTTTGATGAAGTTCTTCTACCCACAGCAGTATAATACACATCCAGCCACCCCACCTGCCGTCCCTGGAGATAAGAGGCAGTTTGAAACGCTAGACATTACCTTGAACATCGTTGAGGAAGCCACCTTAGACATTCTCTTCACCAAGAATAAGGTCTGATGAAGCTCTATTCATATTGTTATATTAATTTTATTTATTGTAATGATGATGGTGACAGTGTGATGCAGAGATGCCAAGTTCAAAGACCAGCTATACGTGAGATTTTTCTGTGAATCTGAGTGAGATCACAGACATTGTGTACAATGTATATGGGGATAGGCTGTGATAGTTGTGTGAGACACAGATTTGACGGGATGAAGAAGAGTCCAAAATGCTTGAGTCTCACGCATAATGCGTGAGACTTGGTAGCTCTGGTGATGATTGCTAATAGTAGTAAACATAGAGCATTTCGGGGGCGAAATCACCCCTAACCCCTGTTTTTTTTTCCTGGTTCACAATCATTGTCACCTCATGAATATTCTTCTTGTCCCATTTCACTACAGGAGACTAATGCTTTTCACATTCACATGAGGCGTGGTTCCTACGTTGAGATATGCATACCTCAGCTCATCGGCATAGAAGGCTACAACACCAAGATTGTTGGTCAGCTTCTCCTCTTAGACGCTGATACTAGTCTCCCGTACAGATCATTCATCAAGAGCGAGACTTTGGAGGTAAGACCTGGGAAATATTTCATAAAACTATAACAGTTAGAAGCTACTGAAATCCTTCAATCTGATTGGCTGATTGCAAATTTGTCGTAGAAAATGTGAAGTTGTTTTTATTGTAAGGAGTCTTAATGAAAATGGGAGCCTGGGGAGCATTCGGTGAAACAAATAGTCTGTGATTTTCAACTGACTGTGTTATAAGCTATGGAAATCCTTGCATCTGATTGGCTCAGATCAACTTTGTCAGTAAAACTTACCATTCATTTCATGAAACACAGCACTTCGGCCCTTTCGATAAGACTTAGCAATTGATTGTAATTCATGATATTTCTTGATATCAGAATTGCAATTTCCTAAAATAGAATGATTGATATCGATAAATGACTTCTTGATATCAGATATTATCTTTCTTGATATTATAAGAAATGGGAATGAATAAGTACATGTAATATTATGATTCGTACAATGGCTGAAATGTGCGGATGGGCATTTCTTCAAGAAGTTGTAAGTTACAACAGACTTTGAAAATGAACAGTGACCCTTTCTCAGGAGCTAGATCAACACCTGTGAAAATCAGGGGGGAGGGGGTGTTTCACAAAGATTCAAGTATGACTTAAAGCCTCACTTAAATGCCTAATTGCGTGCGTTATAAGAGACATAACTGCATTGGTCAGATCATGCAAAGAGGACGCGCACTACTGCCTATTGATCAATTAGTTTGCGTGTTGTATTTGAGATACGCATGGGCATTTAAGTCAATTTAAGTCAAAATTAAATCTTTGTGAAACATCCCCCTGGTGTATTTTATTTACCAAACGAAAGGGTCACTTGTGACTTACAGATGGCTTTAAGCACCTTCTGATGTGACACTTCCAATGTGAGAATATTACTTTAAAAATTCATATTATTGCCCCTTTTGTATAGGTTTTAATCCTGGGGCCGTATCACAAATTGTTACAACTGCTGTAACTTTGCCATTAAGGCAACTACCATGGCAACAGGGCTCAGCAGCCAATCAAAATCAAGGTTACCATCATTGGTAGTTGCCATAATTGTAAAGTAACAGCAGTTGTAATTCTTAATGAAACGGGCCCTTGATGATGTATTCCAGGGCTATGTAACACGAAGATTAGCGATGAATTGCAAATATGAAAGAACCGCACTGATTGGTCCCTGTCAGTATTTTAAACGTAATGCCGTGTAACATTGATACTGATTGGTCAATTCATTTAGCGATTGATCGTTAATCTTTGTGTTACCGAGCCCTGGACTTGGGGTCTGTAACACAAAGCTTAGCGATCATCATAAAACATTGTTTTTATGATTGATTGCATTGGCTACAATGTACAATCAGTTGTGAAAATCAAGCGTACGACTAATTGCTAACCTTTGTATTCGTGAACCGAATAGTGACTCCTTTCCATTCTGCTCTAGTTTAAGGTTGATGTCCACTACCCTCGTGCTTGGAATCACCCGCAAAACTGGGAAGTATCTCTCACATTCAGCAAAGCAGATTGGTTCTTCATCTACGCGCACAAGATCTTTCTTACAGGTAACGTATGAATTACAGTTCATATCGTGAAAGGGACTTTACTGTTGAATGTCTACAATCTGACAACACTCAACAGTCTAGCACTCCCACTTGGTATTTAGATATTGTATAAGTAGTGATAGTAGTACTCAAATCTTGTTTAGCACAATTCACTTTCACATGATTTCACATCCTTACGCATTTCAGAGGACTTCATGATAATTATGATGGTAATAATCATGTAATATTTTCCGCAGGGTAGCCACTTCGGTTCCGAATACTGTTCTCCCTTGCAGACCCTGCTTAACATGATAATGTCATTATTACCCACTTGGGTATCATTACCCTTGCTTTAGCCCTGCAGCCTTTTAGAGTGCCCTCACATTTTAAGAAGTGAATCCTGCCGGGGACTCGTTTACCTGTGGGTTTAGTGCAGCACAGTGGGGATAGAATCCTTACGAAAGGTCATTAACACCATGGCTGGAATTTGAATCCTTGACGATATGAGAGAACCTTTGGATTTGGGTGCTAAACTTAACCATGAAACAAGAGAAACAAGAAACAGAAAAGGGCAAGTCTATTTGTGAGAAATATCGAACCAATCAAAGTTTTCTTATGATTTATTCAAAACAGTGATTGATTTCACATTAATATGTATACCTTCATTTCTCAGACTAACTTTACACATTATTTGCAGAGGCTAGTATGGTGAAATTTAAATGAAGTATAAAAATGTGAACAACCAATTGCTTAATATGATAAAGAAGGTTCATTCAGAATTTGAATTTGAAAGTGCTCACTACTGCAAGATCAGAAAAATAACATTGAACATGGACGTACTAGCATTCTATTTATTCATGAGATTTAAATCTGATAAGTGAATGTTGAAATGCTTTGGCATGTGATGTTCAATGATATTTTTCAATTCAGATTTCATTTAAACTTGAATTCCAAGAATTTCTTTTGTGTTCGACATGTTTGTCTTCTATCATTCACGTTTGTCTTTCAGATTTGATGTCGGACTGGTCGAGCAAAGGCAGACAGGATCTGTTTAACTTTGTTCCTTACACTGTACGTCTTAACATCACCCTTCATCAGTTTGAGCTCATGCTACCTGTCAATGAATACAACTGGGTTGATTGCTCGTCTCACGATGAGGAGAACGGTATGTAAGAGCAATCGGTGATATATTAGAGATCTAGTATTCATCAGGAATGGCAGCCATTTTCATCTTCTACAATTTTCCACATTCTGAAAAGGGCTAAAATATTGTTCTGTTTTTGTTTGAGCAAACAATCAAAATGAACTGTTGTTGCTGGTTAGAGTATAGAACTCAATAAACAGTGTGGGGAAAAGGGAGGAATGCCATCCAAGAACAACAAAATAATGATTAAATAGTTATTTACTATAATTTTGAAGTAAATGTTAGGGTTATGGATTGTCATTAAATGAAAACCATTTTAGATTATATTTGTACCTTGATAAAATATTGAATGTAATCCAGTGCTATGTTGTGCATGTTTCTTTCCTCCATTTTGTTCACTCATTTTTGTCTCACCTGCGAAGCAGAGTGAGACTATAGGCGCCGCTTTTCCAATGGCGGCGGCGTCAACATCAAATCTTAACCTGAGGTTAAGTTTTTGAAATGACGTCATAACTTAAAAAGTATATGGACCTAGTTAATAAAACTTGGCCATAAGGTTAATCAAGTATTACTAAACATCCTATTAGAGTTTCATGTCACATGACCAAGGTCAAAGGTCATTTAGGGTCAATGAACTTAGACCATGTTGGAGGAATCAACATCAAAATCTTAACCTGAGGTTAAGTTTTTGAAATGTCATCATAACTTAGAAAATATATGGACCTAGTTCATGAAACTTGGACATAAGGTTAATCAAGTATCACTAAACATCCTGCATGAGTTTCACGTCACATGACCAAGGTCAAAGGTCATTTAGGGTCAATGAACTTTGGCCGAATTGGGGATATCTGTTGAATTCCCATCATAACTTTGAAAGTTTATGGATCTGATTCATGAAACTAAGACATAATAGTAATCAAGCATCACTGAACATTTTGTGCAAGTTTCAGGTCTCATGATTAAGGTCAAAGGTCATTTAGGGTCAATGAACTTTGGCCATGTTGGGGTTTTTTTGTTGAATAACCATCATATCTCTGTAAGTTTATTGGTCTAGTTCATAAAAAGTGGACATAAGAGTAACCATGTATCACTAAACATCTTGTGCGAGTTAGAGTAGTATTCAAAGTCAGCACTGCTGCTATATTGAACCGCGTGATGCAGGTGAGACGGCCAGAGGCATTCCACTTGTTTTTTTGATGGGTTTGGGGTGGGCAAGGGACAGAAGATCAAATTTTAGTCCATTTCTATTTTAGCCCCCCCCCCATAAAGTTGTTCATTTTGATATCTTTTACCAGTGTGTATTGGGCTTGTTGGTGAGCAGTTAGAGATGTCCATTGTCCTACCATTCACAGACTACCTTCCACAGACAGTACCAATCAGGATTCTCATTAAGGTAATCTAATCCGTATTTAATCTTAATCTTATCCTAATCTTATCCTTATCTAGTGTTAACTTGATAGTTTCTTTTCTTAGATTTTTCAGAATTGAAAACTAGATGTTACAAATTAGTGTTTTGATAAAGAGTTTTAGAGGGGTGGGGAGCGCTAGTTTATTTAGGAGGGGGGGCATGGGTGTCCCATGACGGAATTCTGATTACCGGGGGGGGGGCTTGTCAGAATTTATTTTAAAGGTTGCTCCTGGAAATGTTGGTTACCGCCAACCTTGTATTAGTCAGCAGAAAATTTATGCCCGTTCTGTTGGGTTTTCCCAGGTACACCATTTGTGAAGATTGGCAACCTCAATGCTGTCATAAAAGATAATATTTTCTACTCTTTTTTTTCTCTTATTTGGGGACAGCATAGAAAAAAGTTGTATTTTAACATTATGGCAATGAAGACAACCCCTCCTATTTCCTGCAAAAGTCTCCGAATTACTGTAGAGAGCTCTTTATTAGAAGGTTGCAACTCATATCAGAACTCTAAATAGAGCTTTTTTCTGACCTGTCCCCAAAATGTTTAAATTTTGAAGGTGTGAACGGCCCATCTATAGTACATGAATGTAGATAAGTGGGGTTTGAACCCCAGACCTCATGGTTCACTGTCCAAGGGCCTATCCAGTGATCCACAGTACTTCTACTCCTGAAACGCAGTAGGCGTGACAGCTGCACTGCTAAAGCCAGGGTAATTCTGCTGCATATCTTAGAGCGCTTACAGACTTCTGATAAAGTAAGTATTAAGCGCTTAGAAACAAAATGTATCTTTAGCTGTTATTATTTATTCATTATTTATATAAACAAGTATAATGATTTATTCTTTCCTTTTGACAGGCTGATGCGGTGTCAGGGTACCTGTTTCTCCCAGATTGTTACACCAGTCAGCACCTCTTCACTACATTGGACAAAGCATCCAAAGCCTCCAGTAGCTACCTAGAGAACAAGAAGAGTATGGGACTAGACCGTAGCTACTGGAGACATAATACAGATGAGTAAGTACATGTATATGATACCCATGGCATGTAGTATGGTAGTAGTAGTAGTAGTAGTAGTAGTAGTAGTAGTAGACTAGTACTATCAATATAGTAGTAGTAGTAGTAGTAGTAGTAGTAGAAGACTAGTACTATCAATATAGAAATAGTAGTAGTAGTAGTAGTAGTATACTAGTACTATCAATATAGAAATAGTAGTAGTAGTAGTAGTAGTAGTAGTAGTAGTAGCAGCAGCATATACACTAAAATGTGGTGGATTGCCCACATTCAGCTTGATTTGCACGGTCATACTGGTCGAATAATTGAGTCATCCAATGGTATCTTCCATGGAATACTGGAGTTTGATTGGTTACAGTGTGCTGTTACCTTGTATTCTTTAAACTCTTTCTCCCACTGATCCTTACCCATCAATTTAAAAAGATAAAGGAAATGGGTTTTAGTTTGGCTGCTTCCCTTCACATTCACTGTTTTCTGTTTTTTGTTTTGTTTTGTTGTTTTGTTTTTGTGTGTTTGGTTGTTTTTTTTGCGTTGTTGTTTTTGTGTGCTTAATATATAATTTCTTTATTCAGATTGTTGTACACTTTTTAAGTATAAACGTAGAGACCTATTCTTTTTTGTATTGTATTACAAAATACAGAGATAGAATTTAATTTTTTTTTCCTTTTTTTATCATGGGACAGCTTATTTACATCTTTATTAAACAAAGTATTATATATATCAATTTTATTATTTGCTCAGAATTTAAAAAAAAGTCTTTATCTTTGTTTTTTTTTTTTTTTTTAGTATACAGTACCACATTATTATACAGAAAATACATGTGAAAATAATGGATTTCTTTGCATTATGGGTTGTGATAATCTTTGTTTAAAAAATGATCATCATAATGTATATTTCATTTCTTATATTGGGACATGTATTTCACTTTACTTTGTATATTTTATTTAATACTTTTGTATGCATAAATGTGATGTTATCTGAATAAAGGCTAAAAAGCATTAAAAAAAAAAGGTTACCATAGTTACCATGTAATACTAACTTTCATGCAACATTTACCTCAATGCATGTTGGAATGACAAAAATCCAGTTGGAGGTCACAGAGTTCAATTATGGAGCCTTTAAAGTGCCATCGACTTGGCGAGATACTTTATCTCGCCAAGTCGACTTGTAAAAAGTAATATGTCAACATGGCGAGATATTTTATCTTGACAAGTTGACTTATAAAAAGTTATATGTCAACATGGCGAGATATTTTATCTTGACAACTTGACTTATAAAAAGTTATGTCAACTAGGGGAGATATTTGGACTCTTGCCGGGCCTCGGACACTTCATATCTCGCCATGTCGACATATGATGTTTTAAGTCAACTTGGCAAGATAACGTATCTCAACATGTCAGCATATAACTTTTTACAAGTCGACATGGTGAGATAATGTATCTCGCTATGTCGACATAATAAGGTTATGTCGACATGGCAAGATAAAGTATCTCGCCAAGTCGTCAAGCCGATGGCACTTTCAAGGCTCTGTAATAAAGTATCTCGCCAAGTCGTCAAGTCGATGGCACTTTAAAGGCTATGTAATAAAGTATCTCGCCAAGTCGTCAAGTCAATGGCACTTCAAAGGCTCCATATTCAATAAATACATTCCATATTTGATATTCTCCCGTTGGCATTACAAGACTGAATCACAACTCGTCTTTTATTACAGAATGAAATTGTACAATATGCACATAAGTTTAAGTTTTTCTTGTATCCCTCTTTCTTACCCATGTCCAGCCCCAAGTGGATCGAGTGTGCCTGCGTTCCCGTCGTAGCTCTATGCATCCTCTACACCTACCACCCCTGCCCGCTGGACGAAGATGTCCCCAGGATTGTGGTCAAGCAGGGTCCGAGGGGCAAGCAGCACTGGTCATCGGTGCCTCCCCAGACCAGCTACGGCGGCTGGAGGAGGGGGGAGTCCATGGTGGATCCTGGAGCCCTGTCGGCAGACAGCCTCCAGCTGGAGGTGGATATCGGTCCCCTCCTCGTCATGACGTATGGTCCCTTGATCAAGATGATACCATCGCTGAAGGTGAAAACGTGTGCTCTCTTGATTTAAAAAATAATAAATGTCCACACATACATTGGTAGCGATAGCATTTTCATTTATTTGATGTAAGATTTAAAGTGCCAAATGCTCTGGTCAAGAAAATTGAGTGCCATACCAGGCCCCCATAGCATAAAAGTTATTTACCATGCAGTGGTACCTACTTTGGTAATGATGCTCCACAGCCCATCAAAATCGAGGATTCCATGATAGTTACCACAGGACAGCAAAGTTACGATCATGGTAACTTTTATGCTACGGGGCCCAGGATTCTAATCCTGGTCATGGCACCTCTCTGGTGTCTTGAAAATGATGCTACTTGATTTCCATTGTAATGATAATAACCAAGAATTATTATCATCTAAAAATCCTTATTAAATCTAATTATTAATGTCATTATCATCAAGAAAATATATCATTAGACTCCAGTAAATGATACAAGTTGAGGCATGTTCATTGAATGAGAAATCTCTTAGATCGTTAAGCTGTTTGATTTGCTATTCTAACAATGAGAAATCTTTCTTAAGTTGAACCAAGACATGATAGGTTTCTTTCATTGATGGGGTATTAAAACTTGTATCTAAAAATGTAAAACAGCTCAAAATTAGCTAGATGTTACAGTTATAACACAACATTCCTTTGCCTAGAAAGAGACTGTTTTCAGACGAAATGAGGTTGAGATCATTGCCATGATTCTGAAATAGATCCTTTTTGAGATACTAGGTTTGATCACCCCACAAAGACATGTGCAATAAATCATGAAGTACCAGATGTGGGGAAACTATAATCACCTTCCTTCTTTGCAAATTACAGGAGGACTTTCTTGGGCTGAACCAGGACATTGTGGACTTCATGTCTCCATTGAATCGGAAGGAAAGAGACAAAAAGGAGGAGCCTACCAAGTACGCGGACAGTCGGGTCCTCAACCCGATGGCTCTAAGACCATTCAATATAACCGTCTCTCTTAACATCGACGGTATCAAGGGATTTCTTCCAAAGGTAAATAGCTTGTTTCATTGGGGAGCATTTTATGAAACAGGAAGTCTGTGATTCTTCACTGACAAATTGTTACAAGCCACTGAAATCCTTGCATTTGATTGGCTGTGGGCCAATATAACAGTCTCTCTCAGCATAGATAGTATCAAGGGATTTCGTCCAAAGGGGATAGGTTGTAACTGAGGAGCATTTCTTGAACGGCAAGTCTGTGATTCTTCACTGACAAATTGTTACAAGCCACTGAAATCCTTGCATTTGATTGGCTGAGAGAAAATTTAAAGTTCAAATCACGGATGAAATGCTTCCTGAAAAACTAAATATGATCGTAAGTTAAGAGTGATTTTTAGAACGACTAGTGATCCTTTCTTGTCACTGGTAAATGATATTCACCATCAAATGTTCATTAGTGATTATTTAGTATGTAAGAAACGTTCATCAGTCATTCCTTAAGTCTCTCTTATCTTACGAACAGCTTTATGAAACACCCACCCGGCCTTTTTATCAAATGTTTAAAAAGATTGTCAAGAAATCAAAAATAGGCAATGTGCCTGTGTATATTCAAATTATTTGCAAGTTGCAAGTTCGGCTTCTCGTGGCTTGCGTTTGACAATGCTGGAAATATCTTGGTTTGGAAACTCATTTGATGGAGAAAAGTAAGATTCGACAACTGTGAATATGAAATCATATTGTAACATATTACATTAAACAGTACTTTAGTGAGGTCATTGTTAGTTATGATATGCCTACATGAATATGCATGCTAGGAATCTAAATTTGTTGGTTTATAATACAGTCCCATTCATAAATAATTGGTACCAGAAACAAATGATTCTTTAGGACAGTAGCTCTTAAATGTTAACTTTTTAACCTACTTACAGTAACCTGTCCAGTTGGTGCAGGGAATACATGTTTTGCTCTGTCAATTTGCAACATGTATCCCATTCTCTTTTCCATTGTAAAGATGCTGTAAAATGACACTTTTGTACCAGTTTACAACAAGTGATGGTACATCTTTATTCGTATCTGATGTGTACACTGAAGTTAGCTCATCATTCTAGAGTATTTGTATTGTATCGGAGTATGGTGTCTTCAAACAGCATTACATCATAATTGTAAATTGTAAATTGATCTTTTCTCACCTTGGTATCCAACAGTACTGTAGCAAGGCTGATGTTGGCTGTGCAACACTAGTGATGGAGCAGCTGTGCTTTGAGATGTGCCGAGAGTTCACCCAAACCAAACTTCAGCTTCTCCTCTCTCCTATCCTCCTCATGGTTACCAACTCACCCACTCAGGTTAAAAGTTTGATTAATACTTTGTTTGCGGGTTTTCGATCAACGTACAGAGCATTTATGGATTCAGGGGGGCTCTTTCATAGAGCTGTTTGTAGGTTAAAGGAGATTGAAACCTTAGAAACAAGATAGGTTGTGTGAAAACAGAAAAATCAAAGAAACAGATCAACGAAAGTTTGAGAAAAATCGCACAAATAATGAGAAAGTTATGAGCATTTGAATATTGCGATCACTAATGCTATGGAGATCCTCAAGTTGGCAATGCGACAAAGGTGTGTGATGTCACTTGTGAACAACTCTCCCCATTACTTTAGTATATATTTTACTTAAATTGCCACTTTTATCACATCTGTCAGTAGATCATGAGTTCTTTCTATAGGAGGGCATGTAATACAGATTTTCAAAGAATACATCGTGGATAAAGAGTTTGTATCACCATAAGAAAAAGCAAAAAGACATTTGGGGGTATTTTATAGTCCATCAAAGGGAAAGTTTTTCACATGTGACATCACACATCCTTGTTGCATTGCCAATAGGAGGATTTCTATGGCATTAATGATTGCAATATTCAATATTCTTGTTATTTGTCCGATTTTTCTCAAACTTTCTTTGTTCTTACTGTTCTTTGATTTTTCTGTTTTGCCACAAGCCTACTTGTTCTAAAGGTTTCATTCCCCTTTAATACTTTTTTGTTGGTTTTCGATCAACAACGTACAGAGCATTTATGGATTCAGGGGGGCTGTTACATAAAGCTGTTCATAAGTTAAGAGCGACTTTAAGAAGGACTGTTGCATCATTGCAAGCTCCAAAATGATGCAAGTTGTGTTTAATCCTTGGAACCTGAAAAGCTGGAATACCGGCTTCAATTCATGAGAGTCGAAAAGCAATGGTTTATTTATCAGGTGACCTTTAAAGATGACATTATTTTAGAGATATTCAGTCGATAATTTCAGTTTATAATTTCATTGACAATTGGCTCCGATTTATAAGGTTTTAGCATTATAAAAAATGACCAAAATATATCACCCTACCAAGGAATCTCATGCGATAATACATGGCGAGGTATACGGACCATGCGTAAGCTATTGTTGAATTTTACTTCCATCAAAGCAGTGATTTTTAAACAAAATTAGAGCGTAAGTAAGGGAAGCTAAACAACATCAGCTGGGCCAGGCCATGTACCAGCGGAGTGAGGTGTCGCTGACATGGCTGGGCTCGAATTATGAGAATAATAAATCATTTATTTCAAATGTTGTATGTACTTTCATTTTGCCGATAATGCTTCAAAATCTTTGATGTTTGTTTTTTTTGACATTTTCTGTAGGATACCACTCCCCCATCTAATCAACCTGAGCGTGGCCAGATGGCCCTGTCTGGTCTCCAGCTGCGGTGCCATGCTATGTTCTCCAGGGCAGGGATCCCTCCTGATAGTGAGACAGTGGAATATGCATGGTTGATCGATCTCCAGATGGGAGCGTTGAGTGGACAACTCACTGTGCCTCAGGTAAGCCAGGATGGGGACTTCCCCTGAGGAATCACATGATTAAAAAGGGGCTTTCCCCATGAGTATGCATGGTTGAATGATCTCCAGATAGGAGCCTTGAGTGGGCAACTCACCGTGCCTCAGGTAAGCCAGGATGGGGACTTCCCTTACCAACCAGATGTGAATTACATGTATTTATTATTAATATAAATCTGTTCAGACCAACTAGCGCTGCACACAATTCATATTTGTGGGTGACAGTACAAATTGTCCAAATCATTAATTTCAGAAACCTTTTCAAATTGTATTCACAGCTTCTTGCCATAGCAGAATCCCTGAGTCTCACCCTCCCTCTCGTCACGGACCCAGTCGACAAGCTTGCCAAGCCAGCTCGACCTCAGATGTGTGTACACATGGTGGATTCTGAACGCTGTGCTGCCAGAGAGGGTGGTATTTACCCGTCCCCTTGCCCCTCTGAGGATGACCTGAAGTACAGGGTTGTTCGGGTAGCTGTCAATGCTGTGCAACTCCAGTTGGTAGAGAACACTGCTGCTCTAGAAATCAAGGTATATGTTATTGTGCCATACATTCTCTTGTCAACCAAACTGTTTGAATCACAATTTACTTTATACAATGTAGTATATGAAATTCTAATTGCACGAAAATTCGGTTTCTGCCTCAAGATAAAAAAAAAATTAATATGAAATAAAAGCCTTTGAAAACTTCCACACATACGTACGCAACCAGTATGTCTTGTCTTAAGCATCTTGAAGCATCACTCATACTGGATTAAGAAATGTGCAATTATACATGGATCAGTCCGGTCATAATGTCCTGAGTTGAAACATGGACAGAAGATTGGTATTTTATCAAAGAAATTCAAGCTATTTTGTACAACAGAATGCAATTTCTTTATAGAAAGTGAAGCTTGCTGAATTTTTTTTCTTTATCTTTGAATTTTCAGGTGAACCAGATTCGCTTGGCTACGTGCAATCTCCACAGTGAAACAGTGGAAAGTGGGCTGACTGCTCTAATAAATCACATAGACATTCATCAGTACTTATTGCAATCAGATCATCCATCCTTTAGAACCCCGTCACGCCGTCCTTTACGTTCTGAACCGCTCCAGAATTGGCTCGAAGTTGGAGCCATTAACCTGGGGCCCGTTTGTATTGACTGTGTAGGTTTCCTGCAGGAGGTCTCCGACTACAGAATGCAGCACTACTTCCTTATGATGCACGATGAGAGTACCAAGAGGTTGTGGTTTCTGTGGCCTCCAGACAGCATGGACAGGGTGTACCCTTCGTCGGTTAAGTGTGGTTGCCAGGGGGGCTGTGCATTCTTTTCGGACAAGCCTTACGGGACGCACTTCTTCAAGGTTGGAAATGGAACACATTCACAGAGGAATTCTTGGAACGATGAGTTCCAGCAGAAGGAGAGCGATTATGGCAGGAGTCTCCTCCAAGAAGGGAAGTGGGTGTTCTCTGTCTGTGATCGCACACCTGCAGACTCTCCAACAAAGGCGTTCAAGTTCACTCCAGGATGGGTAGGTCTAGCCAGTCCTACTTCCCCTGGAGATCAGTTTTGGGCAAATGAAGAAAAGGCAGGAGCAGAATCTGAACAGCCAGTGGAAGCTAAGAAGGAGCAGTCACAGAGTGAGTCAAGCCAGCAGTCATCGACTGTAGGCATTCTGAGAAGAGAATCTCAAAGGTCACAACAGTCTCATGTGTCCCAACAGTCAGATAGTGTCGGTAGTGCTGTCCGGAGCAGTGTCTGCTCAGACCCCACCTCACATCAGCATTTTGATTCCTCCAGTACAATCAGCTCGAACCCAGCCCCCGGAGATTCACAGCTTGTGGGTAGTTCTCATAGTCTTCCTGTAGATTCACAACAGCAACAGTCACAAGCTCCAACTCCTCCTCAAAACTACAGTTCAGATACAATTCCAAAAACTAACAAAGCCATGCATTTCGAACAGATTCCTCCTAAACTAGACAGGACACGAGCCAGCTCCATTGACTCTCCCACCAGTGGTGCTGACAGTGAGTACTTCTCTGCAGGAGAAGATCCTTCTTTGACAGCTGCCATTCACACCAGTACCTCCTCAACAAGCATTCCTTCAACTGTTCATCCTCCAACTGATTCAGGCTCCTCTCTTTCAGAATTCAAAGTCCAGTCCACCATTTCCAGTTCGGACCACCAAAGTCCAGAGAACATGGAATCTGCTACCTCAACCGAATCCTTTGTTTCAGCAGCGTCATCTGAAGATACCCTGATCAGGATGCAAGATGAGCAGGATGCAACCATGAAGCGGAAGGATTCAGAGAACCATTCTCCGTACTCTCCTTTCCTGACGAGGGTCACCAGCCACCGCTGGTCGGTGCCCCTCAGTCTGGAGAGCTGGAAGCAGTATGTGAACTTTGACCCAGTCGACATGACACCTTCAACAAGCTCTCTCTACCAAGCATCCATACAGATGATGGGGTTTGTGAAGAAGCAGCAGGGTGTGAGTCCAGAGATCATCACAGCAGTAGATTCTGATGTCACTTCATCCGACAGTGAAGGTGTCAGTGACCACTCCAGTGTACGGTATGCTAGTGACCACAGGGATGCAAGCCTGCAGGACCTGCATGAAAGACTCTTTGTAGAACCTTCACATACAACATGTAAGTTCAGTGTGATCCTATTCCTTGTATTCCTGTAAAAAAGACGATCATTGGAATGAATCATGTACTTTTTACTAATGAATATATTACTCTCCAAGTACAGTACTTAACAGTCATCTGGCTTTCCATCATATTTGTACAACACTTTCTAATTTGAATCTTCCGTATTGCAGGCCTCTACAAAATTTTTTTTGTCACTTGCCCTGTTGGGCAAGTGATGAAAAAATTTGCTTGCCCGATAGAAAAAACTGCTTGCCCAATTTTTAAAATAATTTTTTCATTATGACGGCACTACTCTTATTTTTATTAAGGTATACAAAATAACAATTGAGAATCATGTCCAGTATAAAAGAACACACATTGAAAAGGATATTTTCAGCAACGTAGGCCCGAGTCTTTATGTTTATTTTGGAGAAAAAATTGATATTTTATGGGTATTTAAGGTTTTATAACACTCTTTAACAAAAGTTGCTAAAATTTCATATTTTGCATCTTTAAATCCATGAAATGGCTACCTGCGTAACATATTTCCTTAGAATTGCTTTCATTTACCGTAGTTGGAAACTATAAAGAAAGCCAGTGAAAAATGTTCAGCTCTTTATTGACTCGGAAAAAATTATTTTATCAAAAGTGGAGTGGCTAAAATTTCACATTTTGCATCTTTAAATCCATGAAATGGTCATTTATTTTCCATATTTCCTTGATTTAAAAAAAAAAATTAGTTGGAAACCATCAAGTCTTTTCTTCATCATTTTATGATGTTCCACTCGGTCAATAATTTTATCTACATGTTTTCACATGCTACTTTTTTTTTTATCTGTTCACTATTAATGAATTATTAGTAACATTGTTTAATATTGTATGATTTTTAAGTAATTTTTTTCACTATGCTTAGAATCTTGGGTGTGTGTGTGTGTGTGTGCGTGTGTTTGTGTGGGTGTGACTGTGAGTTGAACTTTGATATAAATGAATTCAATATCTAATTTCTACTTCGCCTATTCCAGTACAATAACCTGTACTCGGCCATGTAATAAAGGCCCACATACCCTAACTTTTCCTGAAGTTCTTTGAAAACGCAGACTTCTACGAAAATTGCATTTCTCTATGGGGGAGTCTAAATTTGGTGAGAATGTATTCATTAATAACTTAAATATACATGACAATGAAGAAATCATCAAACTTTATTGGAAGTTTTGAATAATATACCCGAAATGTAAACTCTGTCTGAAACAGAAAATCACCATCAAAGAGGCCTTTACTGAGCGAATTCTCCCGCAGAGCTCTGGCAGAGAGACAGAGCTCAGACTGGCTAGCTAGTATGCGCACGTGTGTGAGCATCCCGCCGGCCTTGTAAAATAGATGGAGCTTTGTTTGATGATTTATTGTCTGATATTTACCTCATCCCCTCAAAAAGGGAAACAAATTAATTTTAAGTTATAATTAACAAATACGGCAAGTTATTTTGGATGTTAATAGGCCGTTTTGAAAAGCAAAGCCGAATGACATGACAACTCACCAATGCGAGGTTACTAGACTCTGTGATTTATTTCCTGTGTAATTCTAATTATTTTATCACAGAATTGTGATATCGGAAGGGGGAAAATGTGCATTAGAAATTGCACATGGTGGTAGTCATAATGGACCCCTATACTACATTCAACTGTTTCCCGGCCATTGCGTTGATTTTTTTCATACCTGGTACCATGTATGGAAATACGTGGTACAGAAAAAATAACGCAATTTCGGAATTTGAAACTGCGCTACTCGCTATTTTTTAAGGCTTATTCATGATTTTGAGTGTGGATTTTGGATGATTTATGGAAAAACGAGGTACGGTACAGAAAAAAAGATGCAACAACCACTTGCCCGATCGGGCAATTGACTTTGAGAGGTGCTTGCCCGCACGTCATTTTCACTTGCCCCGGGCAAGCGGGTTTGTCGCGCCCTGCCTATTGTATTTTTATGAAATATTTTGAATTTTATATCAAATTAATTACAAATGATTGCATGTACTCTTATTTCTTATGGTCAAATACCGTAATTGCCCATATATGGACAGATATGAACCACAAGTTGAAAGCATTGTGAATCAAAGTCTGAGTTTGAACAGACGTTTTCATCGGCCGTTTTCCTTTGACTCTTCTTGTAGCATCAGCGATCAAGCTGGAGCCATCATCAGGAACGTCAGTCTTTGCTGAGATCCAGGGACCTGTCAATGTTCTCATGACTCCTCTGCTTCTGGTTGCCATCAACAGGTAGGCACACAGCTGCTTTCCTTCTAGGATCAAATACAGGAGATGCTATATAGATATCAATAAGCTAGTTGTTAGCAGAACACTTGAGACACAGCATCTAAGTAAGTGAAGACTATTGATTTGCATCCGACCAAGTACCCTTGTAGCACCAGGATGGAGAGTAGTAAATGCAGATCAATGTCTTGCTATATCACGTTAGTGCTGCATTTTGACTTGAACCCTTAGTCTATGTTCATTGTCTGGAGACTGAAACAGTGCATCCCACGAAAAAGGAAACCCATTTTTAGATATAGATTTCACAATCATGATACGTGTTTTTCAATACAACTTTGATACTCATGGCATTTTTTCTGCACAACTTGGTGTTGACCTTAAAATTTCAAACTCGTCTTGCTCATTAATGCATGAAGTGTTTGTCTCATGTTAGGTATCAAAATAAGAAGGAATAATTGAATCATATGACTTTGTAAATGAAAAATCGTAATTTATTTGCCTTTTTTTCTGAGACACACTATCATGATTCATGAATATGAAAATTCAAAATGATTGAGTTCACCATTTGATCTGTCTGAAGGTATGTGGATGCTGCCAAGACCATTACCACCAGCCAGCATCCCGCTGCCCTCCTGTCATCTCTCCATCACTCCTGCATCGCTGACGTGGAGTCACTCTTCCTCCGTGGGCTGCTGCCTGAGGGCGGGAGCAGCTCCAGTCTGACCAGGCAGCAGCAGCAGCAGCAAGCTTCCTCCAACTTCAATAACAATGCAGACCCTGAGGAGAGAGAGGACAGCATCAAGACGGTCACCATGACTGTCAAACTACCCAAAGTTAGTTCTCTTTTGTTTGTTCACCTATTTCAAAGCTAGTCAACATTGTAAGTCAAATTACCCTAGGTCAGATGTTTTTTTGTTGGTTCTTCTAGCCATAATCTAGTCAACATTGCCGCTCAGACTACCAAAGGTCAATCGTTATGTTCTTTGCCAATAAGCTATCAAACATGATATGAAGTTACTACCTCGTGTATTATTGGCTGTTCTTGCCATGGGTCATTTTAACCTGTGGGACAAGAGCTTTACTTATAAAGACCATGTAAATATTTAAGGGAAAGCTCTATCAACTTTAAGTGGAGTTCACTGTTTATCCTTTCAATACATTAAAAAATGTCACTCCAGCTATCGTGGATTGCACTGTATCATTGATATAATTACATGTTAATATGCAGTTGGTGAGCTCATGGACTTCTCAAACAAATAGGCACAATTCAGTTGCAGTGCACAACTTGCAGTTTGTTTTCTGAATGATACATGCCTGAGTAAAAACTAACTGATGTGTGAGTTATATGTGTATATGTTGACTTAGAATATCTCTATGTTGAAGGTCACTTTGTTTCGTCATCAACTTCGGATGATATAGGTAAGCCTGTGTTTGCTAGAAATTCGATTTGAAATTGATGTATACATCTTCGAAGTGTTGTACCCATTGTACTTGTAATCATGAAATGGTGAACACATGGTAAATGTTTATTCTTTCAAGAAAACCCTCATGGCAATGCGATTATGCAATGTTTGTTCTCACCTTTTTCAGGTCAATTTGTGTGTCCTACAAGTTCCTGAAGATGGTGTCGGTGTTCCAAGTCTGACTAGCAACAATGCTTCCTTGCTGATTGCTCAACTTGGTTCCTCTGAAGCAAACCTGTGGATAAAGCAGATTAACCGCAGCATTAAGGTAGAGAGCCAGAGCGGCAGTGATAAAAAAGTCCCTCAGGACACCCAGGCAGCTGTAGCCATGGGCGCTGCAGAACAAAGTGACCCTACGGTGGTCACCCTGATCAAGTTCTTCAAGCTTCATGCCCAGCTCCGACGGCTTGCCAAACCAGGGATCAAAACCATTGAGAGTCCTACAGCCATTCCAGAGCAGTACACCCAGGTACAGTTCACCTTATCCTCAAAGGTTCCTCCCAGTAGCAGCGCAGATGAAGCAGACTCCAGGTATGCCTCTCTCCCAAGGAAACGCAGGTTGTCCGTCCATATGCCAAAGTCTTGGATCATGGCAGAGAGCGGGATGGAGGAGATATCAATCAAGTTGGGCCGACAGGGGGGTGACATCCCCCTCCCCAAGATCAAGTTTGCTGGAGATGGCAAAAAATCTGAGAAAAGGACAGACAAAAAAGACTCGGGATCGGCCAGCAAGAAGAGGACGGATTCAACTTCGTCTGCCAGGGAAGGCAGCGGGAAGCGGAAGAGGAGGGACCGTTTCAGCTCTGGTGGCAGTAGCCTCGAGAAGCCATCTGATACCAAAGAAAGAGGCTTGGACTTATGTATTCATATCAGTAGCTTCTGGTCTCACCTGCCCACCCCGCCTCAACCAAAGAAGGAATCATTTGTGCAAGGGTAAGGGGAAATCCTTTTTAAAAGTAACTTATACATCAGAAACTTATTGGCAGTTGTTAGGGCTCACCTCATTTGCTAGAATTTGTATGTTCAGAATGGAAATGGATGTAAGTTGCCCTATTTCATACTTTTCAAAGGACTGGAGGATTCATTGGAAAGGCTTTCTGCCATTTTTGTGAATCTAATGTAGAATTTAAACAGCATTCCCACTAGTCGACTGCTCTCAAGTGTAGTATATCATCCAACTTATTTGTGATGAGATGCTGTTTTCAGTGTTTACAGAAGTTCTATTAAACATTCTTTTCATAACTTAATGATACATAAGCTCACAAAGATTTGTAATGATAATTCATTACACAGGTTCAAGTCACTAGTGCATTTCGGGTGCAGTATTGCATCATTTCTATAGCATATAGAATATCATTGGAACACGCATCTCTACTGCACTCACTTTATGGCTATACTAGTGATGTTTTAAAGGGAAATGAAACCTTTGGAACAAATAGGCTTGTGTAGAAACAGAAAAATCAAAGAATAAGAATAAGAATAAAGAAAGTTTGAGAAAAATTGGACAAATAGTGAGAAAGTTATGAGCATTTGAATATTGCAATCACTAATGCTATGGAGATCCTCACATTGGCAATGCGACAAGGATGTGTGATGTCACTGATCAACAACTTTCCCTTTGATGGACTATAAAATACCCTCAAAATGTCTCTTTTTGCTTTTTCTTATGATGATACAAACTCTTTATCCATGATGTATTCTTAAAAAATATGCATTACATGCCCTCATGTAGAAAGAACAGTATGATTTATGGATCGATGTGATAAAAGAGGCAATTCAAGTGAAATATATACTAAAGTAATGGGGAGAGTTGTTCACAAGTGACATCACACATCTTTGTCGCATTGCCAATTTGCTATATCCATAGCATTAGTGATCGCAATATTCAAATGCTCATAACTTTCTCATTATTTGTCCGATTTTTCTCAAACTTTCGTTGATCTGTTTCTTTGATTTTTCTGTTTTCACACAAGCTATCTTGTTCCAAAGGTTTCATTCTCCTTTAATGGAAAGGAGCTAATGGCCTTCTTGTCTGCATGATCCATGAACAAGTGGAGGATTTTTAAACAGTTTTCTTTTAATCATAAAATCATGCTACCTACTTTATGATAATACGGATGGTAAATGGTGATGCATGCTTCTTGCATGATTTTAAATACCCTGAGTGCACTGCATCACCACGAATGAATTCTCACCTCACATTATTTGCTTTATATCGAGGTATCAGTTAAATAGAAATTATGCATCTTGGCTGCTAAAGTCATTGCCTTGCGTTTGTTGGTGATCTGTAGTTGGTGCATCTCTGACAACTCCTTTTATGCATACATGTATTACTGTATCCTATATGGGAGGGCGCTACAAGATTATGACATGTGCATCATGTTTATTCAAGCATTTGAGGTTATTTAGATAAAAAAAGTGCTTTATTATTAACTCTTCTTTCAGCACTGATACAAACCTGCTGACCACTGCATCGCCAGCCCTTGACGAATGGCTGAGGGCCATGTCAGGACTGACCACCTCAGCTGGAGACATCATGGATGCCAGACACTTCCGTAGCTGCGCAATAATGGCTTGTATCATGGCTGAGGCTCACGACGACCTAGATAATCATCAACCTCTGCCAAAGGTAAAAGGGGATTACTGAAATTACCATTATTCATGTTTCCCAAATTTTTAAATTGGTATCTTGTTGATTTAGAATCACTGCTTAATTAGGAATCCTCCATTGCAATGCTTAGATTGGATGCACTACATTTTACAGGATATGATGTGTGGATTTATATGTAATGACAATATGCAAAACTTTTTTGTCTGACAGAGACGGATTGCATTTCACAACTTTTTTATTGAAATCTCACTAATGGTAGATTATCGACAGTTATTTTTGTCTCACCTGCATAGCAGAGTGAGACTATAGGCGCCGCTTTTCCAAAGGCGACGGCGGCGTCAACATCAAATCTTAACCTGAGGTTAAGTTTTTGAAATGACATCATAACTTAGAAAGTATATAGACCTAGTTCATGAAACTTGGCCATAAGGTTAATCAAGTATTACTGAACATCCTATTAGAGTTTCATGTCACATGACCAAGGTCAAAGGTCATTTAGGTTCAATGAACCTTAGACCATGTTGGAGGAATCAACATCAAAATCTTAACCTGAGGTTAAGATTTTGAAATGACGTCATAACTTAGAAAGTATATGGACCTAGTTCATGAAACTTGGACATAAGGTTAATCAAGTACCACTGAACATCCTGCATGAGTTTTCTGTCACATGACCAAGGTCAAAGGTCATTTAGGGTCAATGAACTTTGGCCGAATTGGGGGTATCTGTTGAATTCCCATCATAACTTTGAAAGTTTATGGATCTGATTCATGAAACTTGGACATAATAGTAATCAAGCATCACTGAACATTTTGTGCAAGTTTCAGGTCTCATGATTAAGGTCAAAGGTCATTTAGGGTCAATGAACTTTGGCCGAATGGGGGTATCTGTTGAATTACCATCATAACTTTGAAAGTTTATGGATCTGATTCATGAAACTTGGACATAAGAGTAATCAAGTATCACTGAACATCCTGTTCGAGTTTCAGGTCACATGATCAAGGTCAAAGGTCATGTAAGGTCAATGAACTTTGGCCATGTTGGGGTTTTTTGTTGAATAACCATCATATCTCTGTAAGTTTATTGGTCTAGTTCATAAAAAGTGGACATAATAGTAACCATGTATCACTGAACATCTTGTGCGAGTTAGAGTAGTTTTCAAAGTCAGCACTGCTGCTATATTGAATTGCGTGATGCAGGTGAGACGGCCAGAGGCATTCCACTTGCTATAACTGAATGGCACAATCGTTTATTTTCTGTTTAAGACCTGTTCTTTGTTTGATAAATTTACAGAAGAAGCAAACGAGATGGGCGGCCATTTCTGATGCCATGCTAAAAGATCTGTCCTGCCAGCTTATGGGAATCTTGTGGAGATACCTTGCTTCTGCCGACTGGCAGAAGATTGAGGATATAGTCTCGGGAGAGGATCTTCCTGCACTGTCATCATTGGAGAGTGGCACAAACACCCTGATCAGGCAGTGGAAAGTCACACTCTCCTTGATCAACCCTCAGATCAATGTGGCACGCTTCCCGCAGCAGGTGACTGTCTACAAGTCCCCGGAAGAGCGTGGACTCGTGATGGATGACGAGACGTGGTCGCCCCGGCAAATAAGTGAGGACCCGATGTCCGACGTGCCTCCATCTACAGCACATACCGGAGACAGTGAGTTGATGGATCCCTTGACATTGTCCTTGTATTCAGATCGTATTGGTGTTGGCCTTCAGAAGAGCATCTATGCTGAGTTTTCTGGAAAGGTTCAGCCTTCTGGAACAGATTGGCTAAAAGAGTTGTCTAACAGGCAGAGGGAAAGAAGTGGGGATACTGCAACACGTTATAGGTCTTTGACAAATACCAGTACTGCTGGTTCAGCTTCAGGGACTTCAGCCAAGAAGTGGAAAGGAGGCTACAAGACATTGGACGAAGAGGACAAACATGACACCTTTAGCCCATCTTCAAGTTTGTGCAGTGATGAGATTACAGACAATCTGGATAAATCAAATCCGCGCTTGATTGATGATGACGAGGAATTAGATGGGTGCAGTCCCGTTGGCAATTTAGATATTGATTTGGAGAGTGGCACTGCTTTCCAAATTCCTGGGGCAAGTGAAGGGCAGAAAAGTCCTGTACTCACTCCAACTGTCCAAAAGTTTGGTGATGCTGACACCCTCTTCAGGCCACTGCTGTCCAATCTTGGACTCCACAAGAAGAATTCCTCACAGCCCCTGGCCAAGTTGATCCAGTCTGTTGGTCAGGTATCATTCCAGTTCAAGCTTGACCAGTTCAGGGTTGTCATCACCAAGTCCAGTTCTAAGCACCTTCGGAGACACTCCCAGCATGCAGAGAGCAGCCGGGCCCCACGATCTGCGGACACTCCTGCTTTCCTTTGTGAGAAGATCCATATTCGTGCCATGGTAAGGGAGACCGTTCCCTCAGAGAAGAGTGAATCTCTGTTCAAAGCAACCAGTACTACATTCTTCAGTGGCAGCAGCAGCATCGAGATCTGCTGTGACATCCATGTGGGGTCTGTTGTTCAGGTCGTCAATATGGCTATCTTGAGGCTCTTAAGTCAAGTAAGTTTGCTAAGTCTAAATCTTTTTATTGCTCTTGTATATATGAAAATTGGCTCTCAACCCGAATGTCAACAGAGTGAAAAACAAACTTCCATACACTGCACAAGACAGCAACTGTTTCTTTTTTTTCATCACAGAATAATTATTCTGTCTCACTCAGAAAATTTGATGTTTATTTTCAACTCGTCTGGATGATTTAGAAAGGCGATTTCATGGCGATTCCATGAAATTCTATACAACATGAAACATGAAACATGTTGTATTGGATAAACATGAATACAAACTCAAATTCATGACCAGTTCTGAAATTAGTTTGGTGCCATGTTACTGGGAAAGGTCTTTATTTTTTCTTAGGACCTTCTTGTTGGAAGTCAACAGAGTATATGTTGTATTCCTTTCTTTTTGAGCATACTTTAATAATTGTACATGCTATTGTCCTGATCATAGGTCATTCAGATGGTAGAGAACTTCCAGCACGCGAAGACAGATCTCAAACTCAAACAGTACGTATCAAGCATGCCCCAAGGGGAGGGAAGCGTTGCTGACCTACGTGTCAGAGCCGCCAATAGCAGACACACCAGGAACCCATCCCATCGAAGCAACAAGGTGTTCACACCCCCGAACGTGGACACCCTCGGCAGGACGCGCCAGAGCTCCCAGCGTAGCAGGAACCTCAAGTTCAAGGAGCAGGAAACAGCTAGTCTGTACTCTACGGCAGAATCCTTCGACTCGCACGCAGAGAGCGACAGCATCCCAAAGTGTTGGCAGACCATGTACCATCTGATCAATCTTTACTCTGGTGTGAATGAACCGGTCAATGTTGCCACTACCCATGTGTTTGTGAACCCTCTCTTCAGTGCCAAAGGGAATGAGAGAGGAGGAGGTATGATGGAGGGAGTGGCAGATCTTGGACTTGGCATGCCACAAGACAGGTAGGTATTTTTTTACTTCAACGGCATATTATTCTGTGAAAGGAATATTATTGAAATAATTTCTTCTCACATTTTTTGTCTATACTTGTCTTATCATAACTTACACTGCATTTTATCATTTCATCTGTATAGACCCTGGGTTGAATAGGGTTTTCTGTGAAATAGAACAATATCATTTCATTTGACCTAGTTTTACAACTTTTATTTTATATTTGGTACAAGATGTATTATCGAGTATTGCTTCTCTTGACATAATAGACATGGTGGCATGCCTTGATTTCCTGTGTTTCTGAGTGAAGAGCTAGGATGCAGAGTTTTGATGTGAATTTCTTGTAATTTGCTTAGGGATTCTTGGAAACTTTCATGTTGTGTAGTCTCAGGTGGGTGAGACACAATCTGGATATTGCTTGGTATTTTGTAATATGTACTCTGTACAGAGATACTTTAGCTCTCGGTGGATTGGAGGACCTCGATGGAAACACTGAGGAGGCTACCCAGCCCAGACCTGACATTGAGGGTCTAGAGGTTTCCCTGATTGGGACTATCCTTGTGGATGAGGTTTGTCTTCTGGCCCAGTTAGCTGGACTTCATCTAGAGGCTGATACTACCTACATCACCGGTAGCTTTTCGCTCCAGCAGACACTACCTATGCAAGGTATGTATCGGTATTATATGAATGTACATGTATATTATATGGTACTGTGTAATGGACTGGGTAAAACAATTTTTTTTTAAATTCTATTACTTGATTTTCTTTTTTTGTTTTTCTCATGGTTATTATCACTGATCATCATTATTATGTCCAACATCACCACCACCATCATCATCATCACAATCATCTTCTTCATTACCACCGCTATCTTCATAGTTATAATCATAAACACAGTAATCATTATGGTTATTATCACTACCACCACCACCATCAATATCATGATCATCATTGTCACCATGATTACCTTCACTACAACCATCACTATCTCACCATCATCATCACCATTACCACCACCATCATCATCATTTTCATCATCATCATTATCATCACCCGTCATCCACCATCATCATCATCATCATTATCACTATCATCATCATCACCATCATCATCATCATCACTATCATCACCATCATCACCATCATCATCATCATCATCACCACCATCATCATCATCACCACCATCATCATCATCACCATCATCATCATTTTCATCATGAGCATAATTTGAAATCATTATTATGACAATGAATCCTCCCTATAATCAATCTAATGATAATTTCATGATGAAACAAGAAAAAAAATAATCTAGCAGTGCATAGGAATGAAAACAAGAACATCAGTCTGGAAATAAGTTTGAATGCAATATAATTAAGAAATAACAATTGAACTAATAAGCTGGTTTCATTGGACTATAACATACTGTGTTTTATGGATAGGGTACGTACCAGCTGCGTTATGGAGGAAATTCCCATCCATAGGAGCATCGCTTCAGACAACAGCCGTCACTCTGGAACTATCTGAGAAGGCCAAGAAGGATTTCTAGTGAGTAATTTATATCCTGCAGTATGTGATTGCTATTAGGGGGATGAATCACCCTTTGCCCTGTGTTTTCACTGCACCTAAAAAAATCTGACTGGTTTTCAATGCAACATTACATCTTCCTGCAAGACTTAAATATTCCCACTGTCAAAGAAATTGATATGAAGATATTACCTTTAATACTTGATTCCAGAAAACCAACTAGTTCCATTTTTTGGATGAATCAGTGTGGCAAGGTAGTATATAGCATTTATTAGGCGCCGATTTATCTAGTTTCCTATTTAATGGTGCACTATATATTACCCCAGCTGTAGCTCCAGCTGCTAAAGGTGCTTGGTGCATTCAGGGAATTAATCCTGCCTGGTAGCCATTCACCTCACCTGGGTTGAGTGCAGCACAATGTGGATAAATTTCTTGCTGAAGGAAAACACGCTGTGGATGGGATTCAAACTTTTGTGCCTCTCATTGAAAGGCAAATTCGTAACCACTTGACCACGATGCCCACAGGTGCCGGGTAATAATATTACACTGCTAAAAGGTGACAATCTGGGTTCAGGGTATTTTGATATGAATGAAGTTACTGAATTGGGCATGTCATGATATTCTGTCAGTTTTTGTGTCTTTTTATAGCACTTTAATACCGTTCCTTCTTGTTTTAAATATCAAGGTTGGTTATAGTTCTTTATATTATACACTTGGAAACAATCATCATTTATCCCTCTACAGCACCATTGCCAGCTTGACCATCGACAAGCCACAGTCCACCGTCTCCCTGTCTGGTAGTCTTGACCATCAGAACCAGGTCTCTCTGGCCACTGGAGTGGACATGGTCAATCTGACCGTCCCAATGAACCTGTCCGTACTGAGTGCTGTGGTGTCAAGGAGTAGCAAGAAACTGGCCCAGAGAATTCACCAACTCAAACAGACTCAGAAGAGTTACAGGTCAGTCGGCTTCTAATGTATAGTCTTCCCTTTGTGTTTGCATGAATTTCAACAGTCTTAGGAGAGTTAGTACAGGGCCCAATAGCATAAAAGTTATTATGATGCCATCCAATTGTATCTTCCATGGTAACGATTCTCAGTAGCCATGGAAGTTATTGGTTGGCAAATTTTGCATAATAGTAACTCTCACACTCTCAGGCCTAGGTCTGGCATTTCTTTTGCATTTTGCCTTAACTAGAAAGTTTATTTCTGATTTGTACTTAGTAATCTCTGGTCAGAAGTAATGTAGTAGGGTGGTGGTTTATCAAATGAGGATCCACATCCTTATTGATTGAAACAAACAATACCAGTAATATTTTAAAAACATTTTTGTGTATTAACCTACATGTAAATTCAGTGCTATTCAAAACAGCCCAAACACCCTTTCACATTAGGAGTGTCAAAACCTTTGCAGAGGTACCTTGTGTTGGCAATTTGTATTTCTCCCTGCACCTATGTGTATAAAGTGCAGATCTTAGAAACATTTGCATGAAACACTATATAAATGTTGCATACTATTAGCATTATTATTATTGTTATTATTATTATTAGCAGAAAGAAGATGCTGAAAACTGCTTATCTAATAAAAGAGAGCCAATGGAGTAAATTAGAGAGTCAAAAGGGGCCTAGCTTTCGGTCCTAGCAGAATCTTTGTCGGAGGCAATTTTTTTTGAGGCCCCTTTTGACTCTCTTTTATTATTAGTAGTAGTAGAAGAAGAAGTAGAAGTAGAAGTAGAAGAAGTAGTAGTAGTAGTGGTGGTGGTGGTGGTGATAGTGGTAGTAGTAGTAGTAGTAGTAGTAGTGGTGGTAGTGGTAGTAGTAGTAGTATTAGTAGTAGAAGTAGAAGTAGTAGTATTAGTAGTAGTAGCAGTAGCAGTAGTAGTAGTAGTAGTAGTAGTAGTAGTAGTAGTAGTAGTAGTAGTAGTAGTAGTAGTAGTAGTAGTAGTAGTAGTAGTAGTAGTAGTAGTAGTACTAGTATTAGTAGTAGTAGTAGTAGTAGTAGTAGTAGTAGTAGACGTAGTAGTGGTAGTAGTAGTGGTAGTAGTAGTAGTAGTAGAAGTAGTGGTAGTAGTAGTAGTGGTAGTAGTAGTAGTAGTAGTAGTAGTAGTAGTATTAGTAGTAGAAGTAGTAGTATTAGTAGTAGTAGTAGTAGTAGTAGTAGTAGTAGTAGTAGTAGTAGTAGTAGTAGTAGTAGTAGTAGTAGTAATAGTAGTAGTAGTAGTAGTAGTAGTAGTAGTAGTAGTAGTAGTAGTAGTAGTAGTGTTATTATTATAATTATTGTTATAATAATTATTATCATTATTATTATCATCATTGTTATCATTATTGTTATTGTTGTTAAATAATTATTATCATGATTGAATTAGATCAACTCAAGAAGAAGTCGTAATAGCTGCAGCGCCCTCTAAGCCCAGTCTGACAGGAAGTAAAATGGACGAGACATGGCCGCCGGACAGGGCGGAGGCACGATGGACCCTTAACGGAGTCACAAGAGTAAAGACGGTGGTGCTCCAAGCATCGGTGCTCCCTCAGCTACAAGCCCAGTATACAGTAAGAATATTTCTTCCTTACGTATTATATATTGGCATGCAAGTATTGATGGTGATTTTTACCTTTAAGATCCCCATTTGACTTTCCACGGTGAAAAGGCTGAGAAGTCAGCAATTTGAATTTTTATGGACCCGTATTCCGAAGTCGGGTTTAACTTAAACTCAGGTTTAAAGTTGTGGTTTAAGTATGGATAGCCAATAGTTACATAAATCACTAAAAGTAGATATATTATATTTTATCTAATTTGGCTCTCAAATCATTCATAATTGTCTAGGAAGTCTAAATAGATCATTGTCGTCACCATCGATGAATCAGGAAAGAGCACAGTAAACGTACAACTTAATAAAAATTTTGACACATTTGGCTTTCCATAATTTTAGCACAGAGTTAGACTATGGTCTAAGTTAAACCTGACTTCAGAATTCTTGCCTATAAATTTAGCTTGATTGGATATGGTAATGATAATGTGTTCACTGTGAAGGCATGCCTATACAGAATTTTCACTATTCAGGCAGGTCCTTGTATCTGCACTGGGTCTTTAACACAGCGCGCAGAGAATGATTGTGAACAAGTTTTAATGATTGATAGTAACCAATTAATACGATCGATGTGTACAATCAATCATGCAAATTAGATCAGTGATTAATTGTTAAGGTTTCTGTTATTTGGACAGTGTTTAGAATGATTAACAGTACATAATGCCTCGTCAAAATTTTTTTGCTGCTATATTAGTGATTGAATCCATATCATTTTGCGCTTGAAGTTTCACAAGTCAATTACATTCCATCACTTTTCTGTTTTCATTCTTATCTTAGATTGATGGAACGTCAGGGACCGCATCTTGGGGTGAGGAAGGAACCTTTGCAGCTGATATCACTGAGCATTCCTTCAAGTTCATATCAACAGTAAGTTCCTCTATAACAGGTTGATGTAACAGGACAACTCCTAGGGATGTCTTTTTCATATGAAAAGTCACCCCGAGAAGATTTTCCTGAAGGGCGAGTCTCATTGAAAGCTATTTATCCCCTGACAGTGCTCTGAATAACAACTTCCTTAGCATACCTCTCAAAGCCCCAAGGGATTCGTCCTCATGAGGAGTTGTCCATACACCTCTCTCTAGAATCCATTACTACTCTGCATTGATGTGTATTTGCTGTTTATATTAATTTGTATCTTATGGTATTCCTAGAGCTTTTATAGTGTTTGATTACTAAAGATGATTTTGTATATTTATTCGATTCTTTCTTGATGTGTATGCCTGAGCATGACGTACGGTACATCTGGTTAGAATGATTTGGGAATTACTTGATGTGTGATTATGCAGTGAAATATTAGTGATTTTAACTTATCTTTTATCATTTTATGAAAATTTTGTATATTGGGAGCATAGTATTGAACAAGGGGACTGCCAATGGTAAGATCTATTTCAACATTGCTCTCTTGAGTGATATAATGGCACCATCATCACTGAAGCTTTTATATTCCAAAATAGACCAACTGGCTGTATTCCTCTTGGCTCCAACTATAAAAATTATTCTCCATAGGTCCCTGCAGAGTTTGGTGCCCCTGCGAAAATCACCTTTCCTGGGATCCATGTCAAAGGTCGGTACGGCCTCTACGATGCTCAGAATGAGAGCAGTTCGACCACGACCACCACCGCCAGTTCAAGACAGGGGAGTAACAATATTCTGGAAGCTGTGACGGAGATACAAGCCTTCCAGCACACCCTTTCACCGGATCTTGTCAACCATCTCATCACTGTTCAGAAAGTCATTCTCAAGGTGAGTGCTAGTCGTCGATCTAGGGAGTTTGTTGTGAATACACCTACGAATGAAGGCGTGAAAGGTATTGTTCATTAGTTCTGGGATCACAAGTTGATTTCAATAATCCAAACTCGTGGTGGGGGAGCATGAACGTGTGTTGATATAAAGCAAGCAGAGGTCCCGCTATGTAACGCAAATCACTCGGATTGTAGGGCTATTGTTTAGGTTTGATTATAGTGGCCATTAAGTGCAATCAAACATGCAAATTCAATTTACCATTGAACACTAAGCTGAGAATTGATGCCTTTGCCAAAGGAACTAGTACATTAGCTTAGTTTCGAACCCAGGAAATGGATTACAGAGCACTGTTTGACCAATAGCTATTATGTGTCAAGCCCTATTATTATAAAGTGTAGTGATTGTTCTGAAGACTGATATGTATGATTGATTATTGTCACTGGCTGATCCAGGTCCCCTGCCCCCCCCATTTGTGAAGCAAGATTAAAATTTGTAATGTGAAAATGGCATTAAAACAGATGTGTCCCCCCCTTTTTAAAGGGATGAAGGGAAGACCTTTTTTTTTTTAGGCTTGCTTGCCAAAATTTTTGGGGACGAAATATAATTAATTTTTGGTTAAAACCTTTTTTTTGCTTGTCAAATTTATCCTTGGAAAAATGTCCCCCCCCCCTTTTGGAAAATCCTGGATTTGCCCTGGATTATTGTGCATAATCAGTTTTCAAAGTCAGCTCCACGACAATTTCTAATCTCTGTGTTCCATGGCCCTGCATCGTCTATTTATGCAAGTTTGGCTTTCCTTTTTATGTGTGTGTAGGAATTGAACAATATGGTTCGAGGTATCCAGCAGACGCACTGGCCGGTCTCAGAATCATCCAAGACCAAGCTACCACCATCTACACCCACAGTAGAGAGACTCACATATAGCATGCAACTTAGGTTGGAGGTGAGTTAGGTTTTTCATTTAACCATGCACAGAGGGGACGTTAGAAGTCAAAGTTACTAGCTTGTCTAGCTGGGCTCCTAGCTGACCAGGCTCCCTTTGGGATGACAACCCCCAGTTTGCATCCGTACGGGCTGTGAAGGAGAACACCCTGTTTCAGTCCCAGGAGCAAGTGGCTTCGGCCTCTGGCTAGATTTGGTTTGGGTTGACTGCCCATTCCATCTAATTACTTTTGTCACATGATTTGATTATCGTTTACTATGTGGCAGTCTTGGGCTACTTTTCATTCTTTTTATGATGGCAACAACAGGCCCAAAGAACAATCTAAAAAGAAAGAAAAAAGATTTAAACAAATCACAAAAGAACTACCATTTTCACACGTTAAAAAATCCTCAAATATGTTTTCTGAAGTTGCACCATAATTAGGACCGATTCAAAATGTTTAAACGCCATTCAATGGCCGTTAAAAGCTTACATGTTTCCTATTTTGTGGGACTACAATATTTTCCAATATGATGGATGGTAATTGCCAACAATCTCTGGTGTGAAACAGAACTAAGTTATACATTATTCATTGAGACAATATATCGTCACTATGACGCTAAATCCTTCCATCTCAGAATTTAAAAAAAAGTGGAAAGCTCAGAAAAAGCTATATTGATTTCTGGCAATGATGGCTACCACATATTGCTCTCTCTAAAAAAAATGAGCTGTCCTCAACGGCGCATCAATGATCTAAGTTGAATATCTCCATTTTGTCTCCTTAACTTGTTTAACCAGGGTATCCAAGTAACAGCTGCCAGTCCTACAGTCAGTGCAGTCAGATTCTAGACTCCCTGTTTTGACTCCTTATTTTGACTCATGGTGTCGACCCTTGTTTTTCTTATCTTGTTTGACCAGGGTATCCAAGTAACAGCCACCAGTCCTACAGCCAGTGCAGTCAGGTTTGAGACTGGGGTGGTGGAGCTTGAACTCTCAAACAGGCCGCATACAGAAACAGACTCGGGTGAAGAAGAAGGTATGTACCGTATATATCTCAAAGGAGAAATCCAACATTGGTCTTACAATGTTGTGTGAGAGAGGAGAGAGAGAAAAAAAATGGTGAAAGTTTGGAAGAAAGTTGATGAGCGATAAGGAAGTTATGGCTGTTTAAAGATTGAGATCACAAAGATTTTGTAAATTTCAAATTGGCAACTGGATATCTGTAGGTTAATTATGACAAGTGGTACTTAACTGTACCTCTTTTGCTCTAATTTGTTTGTCGAAATTCTCCACCCTCAGACGTGAAGAAGGCCTTATAGTGTTTTGGTTATTGATTTGTCTGTCTGTCTGTCTGCCCAGTGAAGGACTTTTCAGAACTGAGAGATGTATTTCAATTAATTTTCACAGCAAGTCACATGAAGATAGGAATGGCAGTCAACGTCCAGTAAGAAAAAGACTTAACGACTTACTGTAAGGATCGGTTATGATCGATTTCATTGAGCACCATGTGTAGTCAATTGTACAAATCAATTGTAAAATCAGGGCTCCATAACACAAAGATTAGCGATGAATAGCAAATATGAGAGTACACTTCTGATTGGTTCCTGGTCAATATTTTGCGCCAAATGCGCTTGTAATGTTGTCCTTGGTTGGTCAGTTCATTTAGCAATCGATCGCTAATCTTTGTGTTTTGGAGCCTAGGAGAGCGCTTCATCAACATGTAAGTCCGATAAGTTGTCTTATCTTACAAGTTCCTTGACTTTGATTGGCTAAGAAGTGAGATGATTGTTGGATTAAATGTCTAGCAAGTATTTAGAAGAAGTGCTCCCCAGTTGCAAGGATTTGTGTTACAGTCTACTGGTTAGTATGTTAAAGTAGACGGTCTCTTTCCCATTCTTAATTGTTCGCATTCTAGCATTAGTGGTATTAGTAGTATCATGTTATGTTGTTTGATATTGTACACTACATTACATTTATTTTGAAAAATTTTGCAATCTGCTTCATTGCTAAGATTTTATTTGTATAAACTTTTTTCAATTGAATTCATTAGAAAGCTATGGATTTCCAGATTTTCACACGAAAAAACTTTGAAAAGTATGATAATCCTTAAAGATATTGTTTCAAAATATCACTCTTAATTTCCTGTTTTTTCACCTTCAGTCAATCCAGGCCATGGGATGAGGATGTTTGCCAAGGCCCTCATCGAGTTCAACCTCAGCCTGGGTACCCTCGTGAAGAACCCAGTCTTCATTGAGGCTGAACCAGAGTTCCATGAGATGGCCTACTTCAAGACCAAGATTGGACTCCGAAATACTGTTAAGGTATGGTTGCTGTATTTCCTTGACTGCTAATCCTATTAAGGGGAAGCATTGTGGTCTAGTGGTTCCTACTCTTGCCTTTCAATCTGACTAATGTAGTTTTGATCCTCAGCTAATGTGTTGATGTTCTTGAACAAGAAAGGCCTCAACTCATGCTCCTGCACTCAACCCAGGCTTGTTACAAGTTATGAATGACTTCATGCATAGCAGGCCAACCTCTTGTGTGCTTGATGTATCCCAGTGTAGCTGACTTGGTACCTGAGTACATGTTTCAGTTGTGCATATTAGGTTGCGCCAACTTTACCACCCACTTTATGAAACACCTACCAAGTGACTTTAAGAACGACTGGTGAACCTTTCTTGTGGCAAATGATATTCACTCACAAAAAGAAGTATTCATGTACAATACAAAGAATGCAAAATTCTACTTCGAAAAAACCCATCCCATTGGGAACTGAAGGTCAGCACAGATGAGCGTGTCATTGGCTTGGTTCAGACCTTTCCACTCTTTCCTCTTCCAGACATGATGTTTTCCTGATGAGATGAGACAATAGCGAGTGGAAGTTAAACTGATGACAATTGAAAAAAGTAAAGTTCATAGATCATCACTCTTGATATAAAGACATTGCCTACAACGTCCTTTGAATTTTTTGTATAACCTTTTTGGATAGATTAGTTAATTAAGTAGACAAATGGATAAAAAGGTTGATTATTTTACATAATTGCCCTTGTGATAATAATATGAAAGATTTTTTTTCCATTTTGATAACAGGATATCAATGACGATCTAACAGAAGGAAAGGACACACTGCTGATTACCTTGAATAGACCAACCCTCTTTGTACAGTCCAGTGCAGCGGACAGAGGTAACATTTCCTTTTCATTAAAAAAAAGCAACCTTATAACAGAATTAGGATAGTTGTTAAAGAGGAAGTGAACTGTTGTGTGGTCTTTCATTGACTGCGTGTTATAAATACAGTCTTGAAATATACGTTTTCAGATATGTACTAATGCTGCAGAGAATAAATTTATTGAGTAGTTGATTAGCATGTTATCATTCAAGTGGGCCTATATTACTAGACTATACTAGCATTATGGGCCAGGAAACTGGACAGGTGTGAGTAGTTGAGGACTCGAGATGGCGCTATTTGTTTGTATCTGCTTTAAAAGCTTCTGAAATAATTGTTTTTGTTTGGATGAGAGCAACATCTTTAAAAAAAATAATATATAACTGTTTCTGATAACAATTTGGTGAAAGAGAACTTTGGGACATGGATCACCTACATCTTTGATTTTATTGAACCTCATGGCCTTGGCTGTAGGCATTTTAGGCAAATATTTGCATACAGGGGGAAAAATGATGAAACTGACCTACAAAATGATTATCCCTCCTCATACTGTGATACTGTATTTTCCCCCCATGGTTTTGTTTTCACAAAGATTTGGTCTAAACAGCATTGAAAATGTTCACTTCCTGGAATCTACGTCAATAAAATTGTACAAAATTAGCTCTTGTAAATGCTCCCATCTCGAAGCATATCAAGGAATATTGTTTTCATTGAATACTTGCATTCAGTAGGTACATGAATTTTAGTCTATATTACATGTACAAACAAATATGTAAAGGGCAATTCCATAAAGTATGTAGGTCTGATCCCCTGTATGTGGCACCTTTCTGCTTTAAGATATTACGACCTGAGCAGTTCATGAAGTGAAGCAAGAATAAAGAGTATGAGAGTCGGAGATCAACAAAGGTTGATGAATTCCCGCTGTGGCCTATTGGCAAAATTTGTTGAGGAGGGGGAAGGGGGTCAAATTGACCCGCCTTTCCAGTGAAATAAGGGTTAAAGAAACTAACTATAATGGAAGTTAAGGCATGGACCTAGGTACAAATTAAACAGAAGCACCTTTATTTGTGTACATTGTACGTGTACATTTATTGTGTACATGTCGTATCCTATGGGACTAATTTGATATCAATTATTATATTGTGGTCCCATCAATACAAAATAATGTACTGTATTCCCTCCCCATCCCAGCGGTACTTCTATGGCTGAGTTACACCTCTTCCTACGACCAGTGGGTGGAGCAGTGGAAGACGATGGCTCAGGATGACAACGTCCAGGGCGTGGTCCAGGATGCCCCCCGGTTGCCCCTCATCAGGAACCAGGAGGGGGCAGACTCCACCCTCTTCTTGCAGCTAACGGTGCAGGAGCTGGGCATCTGCATTCCTATCCTGCCTTCGGTTCAGGTAAAGATGAGTAGTTTCTTCTCCGATGGATGTACGCCATCTATGACAATTCAACTAGGCCTAACTTTGGAAATTGTCACGTTGGTGCATGAACACCATTAACACCAAACTTTTGCGCATTGCATGTGCGCAATAACGCCCTTAGCAGCATGCCTGTGGGCATTTCTGCACTGATGCGGTGCACCAAAATGTTTCACTAAGGGTGTTCTTACACCGACACAACAAATAGCAGAAGGGATGGTAGCATTTATTGATGTTTCAGCTTGTTCTGATGATTTTGCTCAATACTGCTCACTGTGACATTCGCATTGAGACGAACAGTATATTTAAGAGTTTGCTGTAATTACAGTTGTTAATTCTCTAAAACATTTTAAGTATTTTTTCTCTTAGAATTATGATTTGAACTGTCTGCTATTCTCACATATCGACATATGTGTATTCCAGAAAATGTCTGAAGAATTTTTTTTATTAGGATTGTGTTTTTGAGCCATCTGCAATGCAATAAACATGTGTGCATTCATGTGCTTATTTCATCAGGTAATAATGAGGCTGTTAAGATGATTTTTTACATGACAGAGAACACACTAGTTCTTTATGTCTGGCTTGATATTTTTGCATTGATAATAGGTTTCATTCATACCTGAAAGTGTGAAGCAAAATTGCTCGATGGATAACATGTTTTTGTTTCTTCCAAAGTCTATGTGCAAATGTCATCTCTGGGGCCTGTTTCATGAAACTTGCTATGATAACAAATTTGCAATAACAGTTAAAAAGCTACTGAAATCCTTCTATCTGATTGGCTGGGAAAAAAATTGTTATAGAGTTGGTGCATTTTTCATATCCTGTAGAACCTTGGAGTGAGTGGGACAAGAGCAGACATTGACTGCCACTCTGCGTTGGTACTGACCCTTGAGAGTTCCCTGATCAGCGCATGCTACAGCAACTCTCTGGCCACCAAAGGCTCATTTCATACCATCTGCCTCAGGTTCACTGAAGACTTCCAGATGGCCATGGACGACTGGAGACCATCATCCTATGATCATATTATGAATTCATGTAAGTATTTGTACTGACCTTTAAGAGTTCCTTGATCAGCGTATGCTGCAGCAATACCCTGGCCACCGAAGGCTCATTTCATACCTGAATTCTGAAGATTCCCAGATAGCCATGGATGACAGGAGACCAATATCCCATGTTGTAAGTCAAGGATCATTGTCCTGCAGAGTTGACAAGTCTCTGTCATAGGCTTCTTATCCCCCAAATATCCATCCTATCTGTGTACTTACAAATTTGATGTTAGCCCAAACAATTTTAAGGTATTCCTTGATATGTTTCCATCATTATTGATCACTTTTCAGTTAGTTGTAATTTTCATATTTTCTCCTGGATCATCAGCAATATCTCCCTGTAATTTCAAGGTAAATATTTAGCTCATATCAAACTGCTTCAGACTACTTTTTATCAGTGATATTGGTTAGATTAAATTTTTTCCAGATTTATCAGTCAATTCTCTACATCATTTGTTAGTTTTATTATATGTGTTTCAGACCACTTGTCTTTCACTCAATGTATCTTCTAATCCTCTTGTCTTGACATCAATCTTAAATTTGTAACTAATTTTTTTACCTTATGTTTGCAGGTGTCATTCCTCAAGGAACATATGAAGTATGCTCAAGTGCCAACAGCAACCAAGGTATGTTTTACATTATACTTTCTCTTTTAAACATTTAATGCTTTACACTCTAATCTTGTATAGAACTTGCCTTGGGTCTGATCAGTTTTTGCAAATTTTAGAAGTTTGAAGTTCATAAAAGATAGTTTATACGATGTAATGAACTGATTTAGATCACACTTTGAGGGGTATCGCCAATGGAGTGGAAATGCTGTAAAAAATATTTACCCTCTTCATGCTTTAAAGCTTGAATCTGTAAAGTGATCAATGTTACGGACAGACAGAAAACACTACTCTTAGAATGCTCTTGGATCATGACACAAAAGCAGAATGGATACCTTTTACTTTTATTGAATAAAGTCCTATAAATTGACATTTGCATTCCAGCTAAAGATTTCCACCGCGTCACCATCGGTCAGTGGCGGCTCAACTTCAAGTGGCGAATGGAAGGCATCGATGTCCAGTTTGATCCCTCCATCGGTCATCAGCTGACCGCTCTGGCCAACACATTGACCTCATTGACGGGGGCTGATGATGACATTGCTGACCTGACATCTGTCACTGAACAGCAGGAAGTCAGCTCCAATGATGTACTGTCTGATCAGGTAAGTACCAAAGAATAACAGGAATGACAGCTGAAATTTGAAATTTGTATTGATTGTATCACCAACCTGCATTGTATTACCAAACACATGCATTTGCATGTACTTTGTTCATTCTTTGATATTTGAATTGTATGTATTCTTTATGTAATTTTCATTTTGCCTAATAAAAAAAAAATAGTATTAATGATAATGTTAAAGATTTTTCACATGCTTAGGTCTATGCAACATTGTTCCAAAGGAACTTTAAAGATAAAGATAACAAAAGAGTAAAAAAAAATGTATTTGTCTATCTTTCTCAAAATAATAGAATATGGTGAGAATAGCTGATTGTTGTGGCATGTTAAATGTTTCTGTTTCTGTGATGGTAACTCCAGTAGGAATTCAGCAGGACAGCTTTCTGCTGGCATAACACCAAGCTGATGGTACAGTATGATAACCAAGGCAGAAATTACTATTGGGTCTTTTTGTCAAAGTGGAGATGATGGGAGAGGGCGGATTTTAACTCACATGAGTCCAATGCTCTAACCACTGGACCACATGACCATTGTAACACCATTTTGATTATACAAGACCATTTTCAAAGCACCAAACTGTTGCATATATTCAATGATAATAACAAACAACTGATGTTAGTAACATGTTTACATCTTTATGTTCTATGGGTAGCTGTGTTCTTATTGTGTAAAAGTGTGTTATACAAATTAATTTATGAATGTTTGGTAATAGGACACACTTGCATGCTCACTTTTTTGCTCAATATCAGATGATCTCAAACACGTATCTATGTATTTAAGGCACAGATTGACACTATGATTATTAGTTTCATATCAGTATTAATTTCGTTACCCATGTTGGACGTGGCATTTTAAGAAGCCAGAGACAGAATGTATTCAATCTTGTGTGTTCCATCTATAGGAAGTAACCCCTCTGAAGAGACCCACATCACTGAAGGTGGATCGTAACGATGACAGACGGAAATCAAAGGCCATCATGCAGGAGATCAATGAACAGGCCAAGGTGGTCAGTGATCTCCGGTGAGAATCATTGCTATTGAAATTATAATGATAATAGTAATAATAGGCATTTGTATAGCGCCATTTATCTAGAAATATTCTATTCCGAGGCGCAATGTTATTATCATTATTATAACCCTCTTTAGCTCGAGCTGCCTTTAAGCGCTCATGCATTCAAGGAATAATTCCTGCCGGGTACCCATTCCCCTCACCTGGGTTGAATGCAGCACAATGTGGATAAATTTCTTGCTGAAGGAAATTACGCCATGGCTGGGATTCGAACCCACGACCTTCTGTTTCAAAGTCAGAAGACTAATCCACTGGGCTACAATTCTCCACAAATTTCAATGATAAATAGTTCTTGTAAGGCACATAGCACATTATGATTATAACGTCTCTATGCACTTCCAAAGGACCTGGATATTCTTACCCCGGCTGTTGCTTGACAGCCATAATTATTTACAGCACACAGTGCATTTCTAGGAATTAATTCCTCCCCGTACCCATTTACCTCACCTGGGTTGAGTGCAACACAATGTGGATACATTTCTTGCTTGAAGGAAACTATGCCATGGCTTGGATTTGAACCCACAACCCTCTGCTTGATATTCTACCTCTGTCTGCCCTTCTTGGGAGTGTTTCATTAAAAATCAGATGTTATAAGCTACTGAAATCCATACCTCTGATTGGCTGATAACAAATTAGTCAGGGAACATCATTGACCAACCTTCTGTTTTCTTGATCAGCTTTGCTCTGACCTAAAGTACCTTGTCAGAAGTTGAGATATACATGTAAGTAATGTGATTTGGATCAGTTTATAAACTCATAAAAGATTTTTGTGCTCAGAAAAGCAATCCAAATTCCAACACCAATGCCAACACCGGACCCATAGGGCCTTCCTGGCGGGATTCTTGTTAAAATACACAGCTCAAGACTTTTGACAAATTGTATATAAAGCAGTAATTGCTTGCCTATTTGTATCTTTTTTTATCTTCTCAGGACATTGGGGGCCAAAAGTGGCACCATAGCGGAGGAGGCTGATAAGCTCAGACAGATGGAGACTGCAGTCTTCAAAGATTTCAGGAGGGACATCCGGAAGAAACTCAAGGCACAGGGCATGAAAGTAAGCTTTATATTACTGATGAAATGAAAAAAAATCCATTACTCTAGAAATTATGATGATAATGATAGTAATAATAATAATAACATTAATAGGGCACTCTGTTGGGACATTTCAAAGCGCTGAGGTGGGCAGACTTCGTAATATAAACAGTGAATCCATGAATAAAAAAGCGATATAAGGTATTTATATTGCACAAGTATCCCCCTTGTTAGGTGCTCAAGGCTCGCCTACAACATTTATCCTCTGCTTAGTTAGGCTACCAATTTTGGTTCTCACAGCTTTTGTATGAATTTTTCTACCGGTATCCATTAACCTCACCTTTGGCGAGTGTTCCACGATGTAGGTGAATTTGTTGCTGAAGCTGAAGGAAATGTCCTGATAGTTAAATGTATATGAGTTTACCTTTTTCTCACCTTTTTTATTATTATTATTTGTTTGGCGTCACCTGTGCCTGGGAGGAGAAAAGTGAACTGAATCACTATGACCCGCAGGTCTCTCCCGAAATAACTGATTGGGGGGGGATGCAGGTGGACCACTACACCGGGATTTCCCCCTACTCTTATACAAATAGTGCAGTGGGTTCTTAACGTGCAAAGGTGGTGACTCTCATCCTATCCGAGGGACGGAGTGTTTTCCATTGTAACATAGCCTGCATCTATGAAACATGGGAGAGACGTTTACACACAATGCACTGGCTTCAGACATCCACCTGGGTTGGACTCGAACCCACGATCTTTGGTTCGACGGGCAGACGCGTTACCGACTGAGCCAACACTGCTCAGTCTACTTGCAAAGGTGTAAAGGTGTCTATTGAGTTGTTTTTATATGATCTCTCTTCTTTAATCCATTAAAATATCCAAATATATTTTCAATGGAAATGAGTCACAGAAACTCAGTTGCTCTTGATACACTGTAAAAGTGGAAAGTTTTATGGATTTCGTGGCAAGATCGGCGAGCGCGAATTTATGAGCATCTATTTAAGTGCAAGTTTTGAACCACGGGTAAATTGCGTGTATCGTTTTGGCAAAGAGACTGCATAATTTGACCTAGTATAGAGGGTGACAGATAAAGGAGAATGAAACCTTTGTAACAAGATAGATTGTGTGAAAAAAAGAAAAATCAAAGAACAGAACAACCAAAGTTTGAGAAAACTTGGACAAATAATGAGAAAGTTATGAACATTTGAATATTGCGATCACTAATGCTATGGAGATCCTCACATTTGCAATGTGACAAAGATGTGTGATGTCACTTGTGAACAAGTCTCCCCATTATTTTTGTATATATTTCACTTAAATTGCCTCTTATCACATCTATCAGTAGATCATGTGTTCTTTCTAGAGGAGGGCATGTAATACAGATTTTTAAAGGATACATCTTGGATGAAGAGTTTGTATCACAATAAGAAAAAGCAGAAAGAGACATTTTGAGGGTATTTTATAGTCCATCAAAGGAAAAGTTGCTCACATGTGACATCACACATCCTTGTCGCATTATTCCAAAGGCTTTCATTCCCCTTTAAGCAAGCAAGCAAGCTTGAGCTCGCAAGTCCAAAATCATATGCATCGCGAGAATTTGTTCCAATGCGATCATTTCTTTTAATAGTCGCACATCGGTATTTGAATAATGATTTTGCTTGAAATATAAGTTGATTTTGCTGTTTGATTGGTGAGTGTTTAGATTTTGTTCAGTTTTTAAGAAGACGTCTTGTCGATCGTACAGGTTTGTTGACTGATCCCATGCACTATGAATTGCAGTAATTCCCCCGGTGCTCGGCCGTCTGTATCAGGCCAGCAGGGCTTCTGTTTTGCCCTCCCCGATGTCCGCCAGGCAAAGAAGAGTTGCGCAAAATGTCCCAAAGGCCAAAAGGTCATGATTGGATCAAAACAATGCTGAATTACAGCTAGAATTATGATCAGAAAATACAATTTCATTGCTGAAATGTTAATTAAAACCATTCAAAGATGGGAAAGAAGGAAGTGACTGTGTGATTGTGGAATGTGCAGTGCGAATTCAAGAACCCGCGAATGTGTTTTGAAGCTGCCAAGCGCGAAAAATTAATCTCGCGATAATAAGAGCGTTTACAGTAGCAGCTCATATGCATGTATCTAGTGCTAGAATGAAATAAATTGTGGTAAATAATTGGGTATATATTATAGCATTTTGATATTTTGTTTTGATTTATTTCAAGAGCGATCTGTTTCTTGTAATAGTGTTGTAAATCTTGTTCAATAACAACTGAGATTTGTTTGTGTTAAAACAAATATACATATCAGACAAGTACATGTAAATAAACTGTTGACATCTTTTTTTTTATTTTGTAGGTTTCAGGCAGAGACAAGTCTTCTCGTAGGAAGAGTACAAAGCCACAGGGTGCCCCCTTGATACGCTCTCAAAAGGAAAGACATGCTTCGTACGTCAGGCAATCGACGTGAGTAACAAATCAAATTCAACATTATGTCTAGTCATTGGAAGATATTTATAGTACATTGGATGGCTCGGAATGGAATACCAGAAATATTCCAAGAGTTTGGGCCAATCGCAGATGAGTGGAATATTGGCACTAACGAGTGGAATATTTCTGGTATTCCGTGAAATAAAGCCATCAAATATAATTATTATCATCTATCCCATCCTCCCCCAAATAAAAATGAGGGAGAAATTTGATTGAACATTAGCTGTACAAGGGCAGTTCCTCAACTTGGACCTAACCAGTCAGTAGGAGCTAAATACCCTACACGAGAGGATGCAGAAAACAGCATCTTCATCATGACTTTCATATTCTATATAAATTCTATTTTGACTGGATTTTATTATGAAATACATGTAGAATAGAAGTTGATTATAATATTAGTTGTTAAATGTATGATTTTGAAAATAATTGCAGTGTGAGGGGTATATTTTTTCTTGTTTCCACTTTTTTCAGAAATTTTCGTTTATAAATGATAAAAAAAATCTGATTGAGATAAAAAATCTAATTTTAATCAAATAAATCATTTTATTTTTTGTTCAAATCGCCAACCCAGGGGCCCGTTGCATAAAACTTTTTCCTGAGAATACTCAGGTTACTTTTACCAGAGTTTTTGCCCTGTGTGAAAGTCAATGGCAGAAATCAGACGAACCTTAGTTTTCAGTTTTTACCAGAGTTTTCTCAGGTAAAAAGTTTTATGCAACAGGCAACCCTGATGTGTATGTATAATGTTGTAATGTTTCTTTACTCTTAATTGCCTGTCAGGTTTCCTATGACACCCTATGACAAAGACTACCAGCACCATCAGAGCAGCCTGTATGACACGCCTTCCTCCATGAAGACACCCAAGACTGCCCGCTCCACCCTGTACCCCGACCCGCCATCCAGGGTGTCGTTTGTCCTTCCCCTCCACACCCCTTCACCGACCACACCCGAGGCCTCCCCCATGGGCTGGACCACCGATGTCCGGCAGGGACCCATGTCTCGTCTGGGCCTTGGTATGGATTCTGGCCTGACCCCGCTGGACCTGAACTCCACCATAGGCGATCCTACTAGAATACAGGTGAGTTGTACAAAGATCTTGACCTCTGTGGCTCATATTCTCAACAGAGGTTTCAATTGTACCATGGTACGAAACCATGAACTATGCAGATTTTTGTACACTTGTAGTTGTACATTTGTTTAATAGCATACACAAAGAAAAGCCCAATTATGAATGCACGCTTGTGGCAAAGAGCGCGTAGTTGAAGCGCGATGATAGATAAAATCTGTATTAACCATGGTTATGTACCATGATACAATTAAAATCTCTTTCAGAATACATGCCTATGAGTTAAAGACACCCAACCAAAAATACTCTTTTTGTACTGGTAGTCATATTGCCCAATTAACACTTAGTCCAGTTACACCAGATGGTATATGGACTAAATGTCTGTGGGACCAACTGGTTATTAGACAAAATGGTGAGTAGATGTCATGGCAGTTAGACCCTGTGGGGAGTGGACGAACTGATGGTAGACCAAATGATAGTAAACAAGTTGGGAATGGGACGAATTGGCTTTAGACTAATCGGAAATAAACCATCTTCATGCATCCTAGGCAGCCCAGCTAAAGCCGGGGTAATAATAATAGCAGGGCCCGCTGGGAGAACAGTTTTCGGAACTGAAGCGGCTTCCCTGGGTAAATATACCTATATTATTATTATTATTATTCATCCTCCGCATTGTCTCTGATGCAGGAGGAGATACGACAGAGCAGGAAGAGCATCCGGAGACGCCTGACCCTGCATTCCACTCCTATGACCAGTAACCTTGATGGCAGTGATACGGAAGAAGAAGAGGAGGAGGAAGAAGAGGAAGAAAAGGAAAGGTACAGCGGACAATCGGCCATGGACGACGCGGATGGAAGGTGAGAAGGCCTCTTGATTCCTTGTCTTTGGGTTGATACGTGTTGTTTTATCATTGTTATTTAGGAGTAGTATCTGATGCCTTTATACTTTGATGATACTTGTATCTTGTACATTTTGAGGATGAATATCTTATTGGAAACAAAATTGCATAAACTGGTGTTTCCCCCTTTTAAAAATATTTTTGCTATCAATTTGACTTGAATCATCACTACAGTTTGAAATAGAAGTATTCTTACACTCAGAGTTCATAATACCAACAAACCATTCAGATCTATCAGTTCTAGCTTTGTGCCTTCTGCTATGTGTGATTCCTTCAGAGCATCTTATCCTGTTTGGAAGTTCAGTCATTCCGATCCAACTTGTAATTACTTTTGTCTGAACTGTTCGTGACCAATACAGAGATTCTGATCATTTTACCTTCAACTTATAAAACCCTAGCCATTCCAGCACGCTACTTGGAAAGGATGGAACAGCCCCCTCTACGGTTCTGAGTCGGTCTAGTGCAGCCAGGGACCGCACCAGCAACGCCACTTCCCCTGCAAGGTCCGTGGCGCCCGAACCGGAGCTACAGCTTCACCTGGATGTGAGCATCTTCATAGACAGTGGCAAGCTGACCCTGCACTGTCACAGGCCTGGCCCACCTGCAGCCCCCAACGATCATCTTTTGCCAGAGTAAGGATATCATCTGCATTACTTGTGGTTATATTGTAAAAATGTTGTGGTCAGGTGGTTCCAATTTGCCTGTCAAAGAGAGGGTTGCAGGTTCAAACATAATAATATTATAGTATGGGGTATTTGTATAGCGCACACATCCACGTTTTTAACAGCTCAAGGCTCTCCTACATTGATGCTCAAAAATTTGTGAACCCCACCAGAAACTGAACCTTTTTAAAACTTGTTCAAGTTCTACCGTGTCTTTAAATATTGTCAAGTCAAGTGATAAAATATACTCAATAAAATCTGTTTCTCTGGACCCGCCGAACACCTTAAAGGGGAATCCAACCCAAATAAAAACTTATTTTTATAAGAAAAAGAAAAATCAGACAAGTTCATAGGTGAAGGTTTGAACAATATTGGACAAACAACAAGAAAGTTATGAATTTTTTAAAATTGTAAATATTGGTGATCACTTTACCCATGGAGACTTCAAATTGGCCGCATATGTGATGTCATAGTGATGTAAGGCAAGGACTACTCTTCCATGGACTCCAATACATATTATGGCTAAAATGTCATTTTTCCCAAAAGTTTTATTTCAAATTACATTTTTCTTTCATGAGGACATAAAACAATATACTACATGGGTTATATTTAGATTACTGCCCCGGGGGAATGGGTACTTAGGAGAAAACCACAAATCCCTGATAATAAAGTACATGGCCTATGGGAAAGTTGTCCTTGCCCCTTGTCATAATTTAATTACCCAGTTGCCAATTTGGAATCTACATAGTATTAGTGATTTCAATTTTAAAGTAGCTATAACTTTCTTACTGCTTGGCCGATTTCTTTCAAACTTTCACCATTCTGTTTAATTTATTTTTCTCCTTCCCAACACAACTGTTTAAGGCCAAGGCTGGATTCCCCTTTAAGTGTTTTTGTCTGCATTTAACACTCAGCATAAAGGAGTGTATTTTGTGATAGAGTTCAATAACTTTTGAGCACAACTGTATAATACCTTGGCTAAGCTAGGCTATCGATTCCAGTGCTCACAGCTTTTTTGAGGAATTACTTGTAGCTGGTACCTATTTGCCTCATGGTGGGGGGGGTGTTTCACAAAGATTTAAGCATGACTTAAAAGTCCCACTTAAATGCCAAGTTGCGTGTGTTCTAAAAGGCATGACTATATTGGTCAGATCGTATGAAGAGGATGTGCACTACTGTGCATTAATCAATGAGATTGCGTGTTGCATATTATGTACGCATCTGCTTTTAAGTGCAACCTTAAGTCTCCCCTGGATTAAGTGCAGCACATTTTGGATCAATCAAGATAGAACAGCCTTGATTTGTTCAGAATAAATGAAATTATTCACAAATGAAGATTGAGGGTGTATTTAAAACCATGACTGTTTTTAAAGCATCTAACTGTTAAAATCCATACCCCAAAGATTTTTTATTAATTCTCTTCCACCCCTCTTGCTCACTGTCTTCCCTCAAGTGCTTTGAAGCAAGAATCCAGAAGACCCTGGAACTCCACTGAGTCGTCCCCATCCCGCAAACCTGGGGTCAAGTCACAACTCTCCTCTGCATCGTCCTCATCAACGTCGGGAATGAAGCTGAAAGGTAGCACGCTGCCCCTAATGTTGTCGTCTCAGGGCTTTGCCCTCTTCAACTTACCAGCGGTTGATGTCAAGGTTTGTTGTTATTCAAATTTCCATGTTTTATAAAAATATTGTTTTTTTTTAAGGATATATGTATGCCAGCTGAGTGGTAATATGCCATCCACATGAATTCAAAGGCTCTGTCACATCGTACTATGCAGGCCTTGCGGTTGATTGCCCGCAGCTATCCGCAAAAAATAATAATAATATTCCGCATTTATATAGTGCTTAATGCATTGGAACGACGTTTCTAACTGCTTTATAGACATATTATTACCCCGGTCATCAGATCCTTGCATGCCCGCATACAATGTATGTACCTTCCCCACTCCCTGGGGAGCATTCCAACAAGTTCCAAGACTCGATTGATAGGCATACTACATATAGGCTTTCACATCCTACCAGGTACCCATTTAACACCTGGGTCGAGAGTGGCAAAGTGTGGATTAACGCCTTGCCAAAGGACGTTAGGCCATGGTGGGATTCGAACACACGACCCTCTGATTACAAGGCGAGAGTCAGAACCGCTACACCATGGCACTTCCAAAAAAGTTTTGAACATGTTCAAAACTTCTCTACATGCAAATTAAGACTTGCGTGCGCTTCTCCTGGAAATGCGTGTGACATGCGTGCGAGATACTGTCAATGAGGGTGACCCGCAGGTAGCAACAGTAGTTACCCGCAAGTCACAGGCAAGTCTTGCACGGAAGGATGTGACAGGGCCTTAACCCCTAGTTATTCTTCTTGATCATGGTTTCCCCCTTTCTCAAATAAGAATAGAGAGGTTTGTTCAGAACATGCCAAGCTAGTAGCTATCCTTGCCATGGGGGAAGTGCAATGGGATGGTGGTCTTGTAAATTGTTGAACCAGGAGTCCTTTTCATGAAAGCTGTTATAACAAGAAATTTGCAATAACTGTAAAAAGGTACTGAAATCTATCAATCTGATTGGTTGATAATGTAGTTGTTATAGAAATTGTGCATTTGGGACCCAGATTCAAAACCCAGGCAATGTGCTGGTGATCATCGGTCAATCATCTATCCTCATTAAAAGGGCCCTTTCAGAGAACATGAAGTTCGTTTTTTTTTTTTTTTAATAACTCTGGTTTGTTAATGTTCATCATCAGTACACATAACAAGAAATGACATGGTTCCTTTTTCAAATCAAGCATAAACATTGAAGCTCCCCCCCCCCCAAAAACAAATGGTCATATCTTTTTTTCCCTTTGCAACATGAATGGAAATTATTTGGCAAAAATAGACATCACTGTATATGCAGATAAATAAATGTAAATACACCATAACCCATATGAAATATATGTTTTTAGCTGTTATTAATGACTTATTTTCAGAAAAACAAAATCAAGCTCCAAAGGGAAGAAAAAAAAATGTCTTCCCAAATGCTGGTATTTTTTGCATACATTACACACGCAAAGAGGCAAAACATATACACAATTTGTGATACCATTACATGTTTGCAGATGCAGAGAACATGAAGTTGTTTAACGGATGTCATGCTTCTTTGCCGTCTGGCAAAATATCAACCCCTGTGCTGTTTTGAGGCCTCTAATGGAAGTCCTATTCAAGGATTGCTTTTAATTGTATGTATCTATGAAACAAAGGGAGGTATGCCAATAGTTGGATAGTCATTAATCCCACGTAGATGGAAATGGAGCCATGATCGTTAGTTCACAAGGAGACACTTTGGCCCAAATTCACAAAGGTGGTTTTGAAAACCCACAGTTGAATCCATGTTTATGTAGATTTCCTGTATAAATTAAGCTCAATTTAGCACGTATCGGGCGTGTGTATAAAATATGTCCAATGCTGATGCAGGCTTTTGTCACAGTGCACCAAATTGAAGCCTGTTGCTGTGGTTATCCATGCTATCTTATTCATGAGTCCACTCTTCAAACAGTTGACTCATGAATAAAATTGCGTATCTAACCAAGGTAACAGGCATTAATTTGGCACACTGACGAAATCGGGCATCAGCATTGGACATTTTTATACACGCGCCCGAGTCACGGTAATTTATACAGGAAATCTGCATAAACCATGGACTCAACCCTTGGTTTTCAAAACCACCTTTGCAAATTCGGGCCACCAGGAGACACTTTAAATCTGCACAGAGAGATTATTTACTGACTTATCTACCAAACCGCTCCTCCTTTGTACAGGTTGAATACCAGTCAGAGCCAGATAACAAGCAGGACACCAACACCGATACAGCAAGTACTTCAATGCAGTCATCTCCTCGTCTATCCACGACCGAAGGAGCGGTGGAGAAGAAGAATGGGGCCAGAAGAGGCTGCTTGTTCTGTTGGGCAAGGTTACTCACTCCAGCTGAGGTTAGTATTTGTAATAATAATAACAATAATAATAATAGCTGGATTAATAAAGCGCTTTCTGCCTGAGGATACAAAACGCAGATATTACCCTGGCTTTGGCTGCACTGCCTATGTGTATATAGGCGCTCATGCATTTAAGGAATTATTTCGTACTGGATACCCATTCACCACTCCTGGATTGAGTGCAGCACAATGTGGGTAAATATTTTGCTGAAGGAAAAGGCATGCCATGGCTGGGAATGGAAACCATGTCCCTGAGATTGAATGATGGGGTTCGTAACCACAAGACCGCAAAGCCACAAAATAGACCTCGGCAGGGAGGTGCCCAACGCAGAGCATTTCATCAAGCAGAAACAGTCAGTGATTTTCACTGATTATTGTTAGAAGCTATTGAAATCCTTGCATTTGATTTGCTCAGAGTGGAGTTCACAAACTATTTTGTTTCATGAAACATTCTCCTTCTCCCTCCTTGATTAACCCATTTGAAAATGCAGGATCAAATACCAGAGCTGCCAAGTAGTACTGATTTTCTGTATTTAGTACTGATAATAGAGAAGAATACTGATGATATCATGCAAAATACTGATTTTCTTAAGTTTCAGTTTATGTGTTGTCCTATGGTATTCCTGTGAAAATACTAATTTCCTCACCAAAATACTGATTTTCAGCCTTGAAAATACTGAAATGTTCTTGTTCAGGTTGGCAGCTGTGCAATACTATATAGAATGTCATAGACCAAATTGTGCGTTTTACTCGTGTATTCTCAGCCGATTATAAAGGGGAAATTTTTTTTTTAGTCTTTCATTGATATGAATTAGTAGCAAAAATCCTGATTTATGATAGGATTTTTACAATGCGAATTGCTCATGAGTAATCAATGTTTAAGATGAATTTCATCGACTACATTTTCCCGTTTTGTCATTTGTTTTACCAAGGAAATTGTTGTGACCACGAGCCTCCTTGATTTCTTGGAGCAAGCTCTAGAGACGATTCCATCCAATATTGGCATGATGCTAACCAGTCCTTCATCAGGTAAGAGAGGAATCTTCATATAGTAATTTTGATGAGGTAATAAAAATAGTGTTATATATTAAAAATAATGGCCTGAATTCACAAAGGTGGATTAGAAAATTCACGATTGAGTCCATGGCTTATGTAGATTTCCTGTGTAAATATACGCTTAATTTAGCGCGTATCGGGCGCACGTATAAAAAATGCCCAATGCTGATACACCCTTTTGTCACCGTGTGCCAAATTGACGCCTGTTACCATGGTTAGATACGCTATTTTATTCATGAGTCCACTGTTTTGAGTAATGAGTCCACTCTTCAAAAAGTGGACTCATGAATAAAATATCGTGGATAACCATGGCAACAGGTGTCAATTTGTCGCACTGTGACAAAAGCGCGCATCAGCATTGGACATTTTTTAATATACTCTGTAAAATAAGCATAATTTATACAGGAAATCTGCATACACCATGGACTCAACCATGGGTTTTGAAAACCACCTTTGTGAATTCAAGCCATAGAATTTCTGTTCACTTCTAACAAATACTCTCATTCCTTTCTTTCAATACATGTAAAAACATGTAAATGTAATGCAATTGATCATAAATGTGCAAATATAATCATGAAACATTAATGAGATTTTTTTAAAATAATGACAGAAAAAGGAGTCCCTAAAGGCCTCAAAGGCTTGAAAAGGGGAAACCAATAATAAAATATAAGAATAATTATAGGAAATGATTCATATATGTTATTGAATAGATGAGGAAATGAGCTTTTTTGTTTTACATTTGATTTAGATAATTAATGAATATCATTAAAAACTACACTTCAATGGTAGTATCATTATACACTTAGTAGCTACAGAAATTTTACGAAGCTTGTTAAAAATCACATATCTTGCCGGTTCCATGTCGTTTGCTCCAGCAACAATTGCTTCACTTTAACTTCAACCCTGAATTTACCACTATATCCTACCCTAATCCTACATAAAATCCTACTGCAACCTTAACCCAGCATCTTAGATGAAATAAAGCCTGGAGCAATTGGAGCAGGAGCAAATGTCATCTAACTATCTTGCCAGTAGAGGGGTATTCACTTATAATGATGGTTTCCTTTGTCTTGCAGAAAACCTTGATGCAAACCCGCCCAACCTCGAGGCATCCGCCAACTCTTTAGTGTCGTCATCCTCCTTGGATTACACCACCTTCCCTGTGGACGTGGTGGTCTACGTCTGCATGGATCCGTCCCTCGTCCATCTCAGCTGCCTACCGGCCTCCAAGGTGGAATGTCTTCTTCAGCTCCCCTGCGTCGAGTTTGCCTTCTCATCCAGGGGAGGGCAGCAGACCTCAGGATTCTCGGGCGACACGACTGGAGGTGATCGGAGTGGTGCAGACTTCCAGGATGCCAGGGATGATCTGACAGGTAGGGAAGGGTCTGGGAAAGGAGGGAATGGGAGTGGGGAAGCGAAAGTTGTAGTGAAGAGGGTGGGGGAGAGGGGAGGGAGGAAAGCATTCAGATTCACAGATGACATGACTGAGGGTGGTCATAGTGAGACAGTTTTGCAGGACACCAGGAATGATTTCAAAGGTAGGAACGGCCTGGGGGAGGGGAGAATCATTGTGGGGAAGGGGTTAGCATCAGGAATCTCTGGTGACATGACGGGGTGATCTAAATTGGCCCAGTGGGGACTGTGCCAAATTTCAGACCAAAGTCTGCATGAAGACCTTTTTCGACACATTTTCTTCCATGTACGAAAAGGGTCATTCTAGATGATTTTCAGACTTTTTTATCAAGCCTAAGTGACATCCTTGTATCAACTATTAGGTTATGATGAGCATACTTTTTTTCTTTTCCCATGATGCATCACACAAAATCCTTTAACCATTTGCATCACTGTTGATTGCCCATCCAATCTGATTATTCTACATTGCTGTGTTTTCTTTCTAGCCTCGAGACTGTCCTTCAGCCGGTGCCGAAGCCGCCACCTCTCTGGTGAAGAGATCCGGGAGGAAGCAAACAAGGCTGATATGAGTCTCTCTGCCGTCCTTTCCAACTTTTCATTGGTCATCTTCCATCCCTACGGCGGCAGTCAGTTCAGGAGGGATGGAGGCAAGCTCGTGGAGGAGATGTTCTCTAACATGAGTCTCTCTGGTAAATCTTTTTGTTGTAATGTTTGTTTGCTTTGTTTGGCTTTGGGCATGTGTGTACTTTTTTAACTACAAAATCTAAGTCCTTTTTATCTAAAGAAGGTTATATTTTCAGGAGAGTAAAAAACGTATATGCCATAACGTTGTATGCAATGAGACATTCTTCTGTGTGACATGAACTTGGCGGCCCTATTTTTTTCTTTAAAGAGCTTTAATTTGGACAAGACATTCATTATCTTGATGACATGCTAAACCATTAATGAAAATATTCAGTTACTATATATTGTCAATATAGTTTATATATTATGAATTCATTTGTCAATGTAGCTTATTTTGAATTTGTGAATATGGCTCATAATTAATTTATTTGTCAACATAGGGGACACACATGACGACACATCCAAACTGTCATCAGGAAGCACCCGCAAGGACGCCCTCTCTCTTGAGGTGACCTTTGTCAGGGTCAACGTCTCTAGGAAGCGTCACAAACTTCGACCAACCGTTGCCGGTGACCAGACCGTGGTTGCGGGAGCAGAAGAGAGTCGAAGGTTGGGGGAGTCCCTGAGATCAGACAGCACATCCCTGTCATCAGCGACCATCACAGGCTCAAAAAATGCAGCCACGTTGAACAAGTTTTCAAGTAAGATTTGTTTTGTTTGCTCGTACAAGCCCTCCCATTCGCAGAGAAATTTGCCGGTAGTGTATTATCAGTATGCTATCTGGTGGATGTTTCTCAAGTAAAGAGGGACTTTAAGAATGACAGGTGATCCTTTCTTGTGGTAAATGGTATACACCAAAATGTTCATTGGTGATGGTTTAGCGTGAATGAAGGTTCACCGGTCGTTCATAAAGTCATTCTTAACTTAATAAGAACAGCTTTACGAAACAGCACCCAGTAAACATAATAAATAGTATTTTGTAGAATAATATTGCAGTGTAATGAATCTCTAATAATTGCTTGATTTCATTATGTAATAAATAACTGATATGTAAAGCGCATAGAGATCATAAATATTATGCAATATTTAAGGACCATATTATTAGTATTATTAGTAAACATGGTACATGGTATGTGAACTTTGTATGTCCTTATCATGATATAAGCTAACAGATCCACTCTCCCAGGAGGACAGCACCCCCATAGGATTCCCCAAACACCACTCTCGTTGAAGCACCTCAGCCGATGGGAACCTCCCTTAAGAATGTACCTATTTCGAGATCACCTCGCCCAAAATAACATGTACCTCCCTCAAGGACAAATTTTCAGTTAACCAGGCAAATTACCCTAGAAATATGCAACATTGAGCAGCCCTCCAATCATTGATGTTCATCTGCCTTCTCTTATTTTAATCTTTGACAGTAATGTGTGATGTTGGATCGGCAACATTTCGTTATGACATGAGGCGCCTCACTGAGGTCCTTGCGTTCCCCAAGGCGTGGTATCGTAAGTCCATCGTCCAGAGGTTGTTCTTTGGAGAAGAGGAGCAGGAGGATGAGATGTCAACGCCTGAGGATGAAGCTACATCAACAAGTAAGACACGGGTGATTGTTGGTGTCTGTGCTGGCATTGGTGTTGGAAGCACAGTTTATATTGCCTGTGATAGCTCCAGCTTACAATATACATGTAGTAGTCCATATCAGTTTATAGATGGCACAATGCCAACTGAAGTGAGATTTGTCCCAAGACCATTTTTATTTTTGTTTTAGTGTTGGGTTGATGTGAAAATCAGACCAACACCAAAAGATAAAACGCTAGATGATTTTTAGTTCAGTTTTCAGTGTTGGGAGCACAATAATCTAAGATTAGAATATAATGGTCCAAATCAGATTATTGATAGCTCTATACCAATTGAAATTTGTCCCAAGACCCCAGTTCTATTTTTATTTTGGTGCTGTTCAAATGTGAAGATCTGACCAACATCAACACTAACAGGTCATCAACAAACTTCAGATCACCCACTGTCATTGCACCTAACTGTTCACACCTCAAAATAGAGATAGTCACACGGTTCATAACCAATAGTAGGTCATGAGCCTTGTCTGTAATTAGTTGAATTTCTTCTGGGATTGAATTGAAGCTTTGAAAATCGACTTATTTTGAACAGTTACTGTTGCTCTGTATATTGTAAAAAAAATTAAAAATATTTTTACTGTTTACTCCAACAAGTAATGATCTTTGTTTCCTATTTTAGAGCAAAATCATCCCCTACATTTTGGTCAGAAAATTTTGGCTTTTATGCATTTATACTTCTGAATGAAAGTATAATAGAAAAGAAATTTACACATGGGCCAACCAGTAACAACATTGTTATATGCTGTCTCTTCCAGTTCTGTCCAGTGATACGTCCACCGACTCCGAAGACAGCTTCACTGACCTTCCTCCCCGTCGCTACCAACGGAAACGAACCCCAACCTCTACCGCCAGCAGCGTGACCGGCACCCCTTCTTCCACCGCCCCCTCCGCGTCTGCCACCGATGACCCCTCTCCTACCTCACCAGGCTCCAAAGGGAGTAGGGAGAAGTTCCCCTATAACCCTCCATCCCCGAGCCTCTTTAGTATCTATTCTCAGCTGCCTAGCCCCTCCTCCCCCACGCTCTCTCAGTCGGGCACCCCCCTGATGGGTGGGACACCGCCCCCTCGGAGTAGCCCTGATCTCAGGAGGATGGTTACAGGTGAGAGAATTTTGAAATACTACCTGAATAGCATATATGATTGCTTTGAGATTCCCTAACACGATTTCATTATACAGGTCAGCCTTGATAACCTGTTTTTTTTTTTTTTTGAAAAATTGTTCAGGTGCAATTTTTACACGATAGATGGCACATGGTAAACACGATACTTTTTTTGTAGAGTGTGAAAATAGAAAGGAAAGAACACCTTAGACAGAGATAGTTTTCTGTACAGAATCAATAGAGGGATAAAGAAAAGCAATTCTTTCTTCTCCCAAACTCTTCTGGAAAAGAGATTATCCAAAGAGAGACCACCTATTAACTCTAGTTTAGCATGATATAGTTTTGAACAATGTGAACAAACAGAAAGATAAGTATTTCTTAAAATGACATCATTCTATACAAAATCGATAGAGGGATTAAGAAAAGCAATTCTTTCTCCTCTCAAATCCTTAAAAGAGACTATCCAATTTAGAGGAGACCACACATCCACTCTAGCCGTGCATATTACATTTTTGCATATTTCATTTTTGCACAGTGTTGAACAAACAGAAAGAGAAGCATTCCTCAGACTGAGATCATCTTTCTATGAAGAATAAATACAAAGATCAGTTAAAAAACCCAATTATTTATTTCTTTGAATCCTTCTAGAAAAGAGATTATCCAAAGAGGAGACCACCAGCCAGTCATCGGAGCCATCCGGATCGGAGCACAGCCATTCCCAGGCGACCTGTAGCAGTTCAGGATCCCTGGTCTCTGGACCTTCCTGGAAGACTGTCCTTCTCCTGGCTATCAACTTCACCAAGGTCGACACTCACATGAACATGAGCAATGTCATGGGAAGCACATTGTAAGTCCATAAGTGGTCTCTTATTTGGCATAGCTTGTACTGAAGTCATCAATTTTCCTTACAGGCGGGTGTGTTATGTGCTCGCCTTAACGAAACTCCTGTTCTAAATTGCAAATTCCTGCACAAAACATAATTTTTAAAAAACCTGGAAAAGCACGCTGTGTGGTAATACTGACACTCAATACTGAAAACAGGTTTGATCTACAGATATTCCTCTCAAGCATGGTTTTGTTGGTTGGTTGGCTGGCGTGGTTAGGGTTTGATTAAAGATGTATTTTCAATATCCCTCCCTGTACTTTGTCCACTTTTATTGACCGATTCAGGTGGTCAACTGAAGATCTCCGATGTCAAACCCACTTGACCATCGACAGTACTGGTCATCGGATCTTCAAGATCACTACAGGTCTGAAGAACTCTAGCCTTGAGGCTAAAGGCGGGGTGATCGGTGGACTTCTTGAGGTCTCCAAACTCAGTTGTACCAGTAAGTTACAAGTCTCGTTTTTTTGGAGAATTATGGGTTCTGAATTATCAAGTTGCTGCTTGCTGGTTAAATGATGAAGATTTTTACTCAAGGGACAACACATGGTAATAAGTGCAATCCCACCCCCTTCAAAAAAAGTACTTGATAAATGAATGAAAATAAATGTGAAAATTCCCTAGTAAGTGCAAGAGTTACAGTAATGTAACAAGCAGTTTGATTAATACAGCACAGAATGAAGTTTCATGGAACATGAGTATGGAAAATAGCCCCCATAAAGACACCCCCTCCCCCCCTCATTCCATTTGAATATTGTATAAGGAATACCATTGTAAATATTAAAGGAGGGATGTGAATGGAAGTGAAGAAGGGGACAGAAGAGAAAGGGTGGGGGACAAGGAGGAAATGAGAACTTGTGTTTTCCCTTTTTAAAAAAAATGATACAAACAAATAGGTCTGATGTTCAGCTTTTAAACAAAAATAGATTAAGATATTTGTTTCACTTAAGTTCTTTTGATGGAAAAGGAGAGAGAGAAAAGGTGGGGGAGGTGAAGAAAAATGGGAAATGTGAAGTTATAACCATTATAATATAATTGTTGTGATCCAGGTAGTCAAGTCAAGATCCCTGGCAAGGAGCCTCACCATGATCTACAGCTCCAGCTGGAGAGCCTGGAGTCCAGGATCGATTACATGGGATCCAGCAGTCTCCTGGCAAGGCTTACACTGATGGAGATTGCCTGCGAGGATGAGTGGAAATTCAGGGCCAATTCTGATCCAAAGTAAGCCGAGCAATGTATTTTGGAGAGGAAGTGAGGTCATATACTTGCGTTTGTCCAGTTACTTGTAGATGATAATGTTGTATTCGAAGGTACATGCAGCCATGCAAGCTGCCTGGAATGTTACACCTGCTGAAATCTTTCAGAATCATGCTAGAAATTAGTGTTACAAAATAACTGGTAGTGTCATAAAGTTTTTTAAACTGACAAGATTCCTTTCAGCCAGTCACGTGCAAGTATTTCAGTAGCTTATAACAGTGACCAATAAAGATCACACATATACAATGCTTCATAAAGTACTCCCAAGATGTGATAGATTTTGTTAAAAGTTAGATAGGATTCAAAGTTTTTCAGTTGCCGATCCACCTAATGACTCCTTTATGCAAATATATCTGAAAAAGCTGTGATTTCTCTTTCATGAAAAGAGTTAATGGCTGGACTATGGAATACCCAATCACTATATCCCAGGTGGATATGTCATAAAGCTGTCTGCAAGTTACAAGCAACTTTAGGGATGACTGGTGATCCTTTCTTGTGGTAAATGATATGCAACAGATCCTCATTGGTACAGTATTCCTAAGAAAGGATCACCATTTGTAAAGTCACTTACAAGCTTACAGCTTTATGAAACGCCCACCTCGGAAAGTAACATGTAAAACTAGGACTTATGTCATTGGGGGGATTGCCCATACCTCATACAGACCTCCGTCCACAAGGAACATTTAGGCCTGTATTCTGAAGTCAGGTTTAACTTAGACCACGGTCTAACTCTGTACTGAAATTGTTGGAAGCCAAGAAATCAAAAATTAAGTTTATATTTCATATTTCTTATGTTCAATATTTTGTTTCCTTTTGCTTTCATAATGAAAAAAATACTTCAGATATCATTCCCAGACAATTATGAACAATTTGGGTGTCATATGAGTCAATTATTGAATGTTTACTGTTAGGGATTTGTGCCCTAATTGGCTCTCCATACTTAAACCACTACTTTAAACCAGGGTTTAATTTAAATCCGAGTTCAGAATACGGGCCTTAATATATATCTCTTTTGTCACCACCCCTATCCTTTATGCCCCTCCTTTACGTAGAGTCAAGTACCACACCGTCGAGAGTGTCCACGCCAACTCCGTCATCACCTGGGACATCCTGCAGCTGATGATCTGCCGCTCCACCACCCCTGACATGCTCCGGATCGCTGTCCGTCTGGAGGAGTTCTTCACCCAACAGTTCGCCTCCAGCAGGAGGATGCTGTCGTCCTTGGATCCCATCGCCACGGCAGCGAGTCACCTCGCTGCAGCTCGCAAGGCTTCCATCAGTACGGCGCCGATAGATGAGATCGACGGAAGCGGCCATAAAGGTGAGATTGGATGGGTTTTAATGTCTTTTTTTGGGGGGGATTATATTTTCTAGTTTTACAAGTGCAAAGTATCTTTGACTTGCTTTCTTAATCTGCAGGAATTGTGATTTTAATTTGTTTTGGATCGTTGTTAGAAATCACCACCTGGGCTATGTCATACAAAATAGCAATCAGTTGCAAAACTTGCAGTGGCCAATCAAGACCATTGTTGCAAACAGAATCCTTTCAAATGGCTGAGAAGTAACCAATCAGAATTGTTGTTTCATTTTTTCTTTGTGATATGGGACCCCAAAGTAAGATCTTTCTTTGATCATTATGTACAAGGTTCCAAGACCGATGCTGCAGAGGAACCAAAGGAACATCAGCACTGGCAGAGTGTCTTTGACTTCCTCATCCAGACCTTCCACAAGGCCCACAAGAACCAGCCACGCCCTGAGGGCATGCGTCTCGGTGGACAGGTCACCCTCCAGGGACGGCAGGCACTCCTGGCTTGCTTCCACGGGCTCAACTTCCGCTCCAACTCCTGGGCACTCTTCACCATGCGGGAACCCAAGGTGGAGTTTGAGACGGAAGCGCTTCAGGTGCCTTCCTCAGAACACTGTAAGTGACAATTCATTGATATCTCTGTATCAAATGTAATGTGCTTTACTGCATAGAGCTTGGTTTCTTGATGCGAATAGTGTGGTAATTTTTCAATTTTTGGAATACATAACAAATTGTTAGGGTGTTCAATTATATTTCTGTAACCCAATCTCTCTCATTTTGATTGTTGAAATACAATGTTTTAAACATTTACTTGCCATTTGTTGATGCTGCATTAGATAAATGAATGCATTCACTTTTTTAATTGGTCTGTTGGGTTTGATGTATTATAAAGTGAAAATACATTTAAATTGTGAATGAATAAATAAATAAATGAATGAATGAATGAATAAATAAATATATAAACAATAAATAGACATGCTTATGACTAAGCAAGGTACAGAACATTAACAAAATACTTAAGTAGTAAATGAGGCTTTAATAGGAGGAAATTATAATTTGTAAACAAATTTTCGGCATAACTCCTATGTATTAAGATTGCATGCTCGATTTTTAATGAAAATCATAAGTCAGAAAAAATTGGTACCAGTGGGATTCGAACCTGCCATCTACTGCTTTCCAGGCAGCGACTTAACCACCAGGCTATTCTGGTTCACGACTAAATCATGATGAACTGGAATTCAAATACCCTCAATCCTCTTCTTTCTGACTTATTAATATGCAAATGCAGTCCGCCGTGGACAATAGATAGTAAATGAGGCTTTATAGGAGGAAATTATAATTTGTAAACAAATTTTCGGCATTACTCCTATGTATTAAGATTGCATGCTCGATTTTTAATGAAAATCATAAGTCAGAAAAAATTGGTACCAGTGGGATTCGAACCTGCCATCTACTGCTTTCCAGGCAGCGACTTAACCACCAGGCTATTCTGGTTCACGACTAAATCATGATGAACTGGAATTCAATTACCCTCAATCCTCTTCTTTCTGACTTATTTATATGCAAATGCAGTCCGCCGTGGACAATAGATAGTAAATGAGGCTTTATAGGAGGAAATTATAATTTGTAACCAAATTTTCGGCATTACTCCTATGTATTAAGATAGCATGCTCAATCTTTAATGAAATCATAAGTCAGAAAAAATTGGTACCAGTGGGATTCGAACCTGCCATCTACTGCTTTCCGGGGAGCAACTTAACCACCAGGCTATTCTGGTTCACGGCTAAATCACGATGAACTGGAATTCAAAAGTATAGAGGGATGCACTTTCATTGCACCCCTACCTGGATCTGTCACTTATTTGATACTATTAGAGTATTAAGGTTTGGAATGGCCTTCGAGCAAACTCTCCTGATTTGTCTTTGGCATACAGGTGGGGAAGACACGTTGGTCTTACAGGACCTTCTCTTCAGCCTCGGTCACAACCAAACCCAGAGAGAACAGGGCTGGCTGGCTACCATACTCAGGGTGTCCAAGAATGACAAGAGCCATTTCCCGTTCACTGGTTCCATGCTAGAGGCGTTCCAGTACGTCAGCTCTATCAGTACTCCAGAAGGTAAGCATGCATGTTAATACCTTTCAGGTGATGAGGAGAATGGGGATTGGGGAGAGGAGGAGGGGGAGGAAGAGGAGGAGAAGGGGAAGAGAAGGAGAAGGTGGAGGGGGAGGGGAAGGAGGAGGGATGGAGGAGGAGGCGGAAGGGGAGGGGAGGAGGAGGGAAAGATGAAGAGGAGGAGGAGGGGAGGGGAGGAGGAAGCAGAGGTTGTGAGGGGGATGGGGTAAGGGGAGGAGGGGGAGGAAGAGGAGGAGAAGGGGAAGAGAAGGAGAAGGTGGAGGGGGAGGGGATGGAGGAGGAGGGATGGAGGAGGAGGCGGAAGGGGAGGGGAGGAGGAGGGAAAGATGAAGAGGAGGAGGAGGGGAGGGGAGGAGGAAGCAGAGGGTGTGAGGGGGATGGGGTAAGGGGAGGAGGGGGATGGGGTAAGGGGAGGAGGGGGAGAAGGGGAAGAGAAGGAGAAGGTGGAGGGGGAGGGGATGGAGGAGGAGGCGGAAGGGGAGGGGAGGAGGGAAAGATGAAGAGGTGGAGGAGGGAAGGAGGAGAGGAAGGAGGGGAGGGGAGGAGGAAGCAGAGGGTGTGAGGGGGGATGGGGTAAGGGGAGGAGGGGGAGGGGTGAGGAGAAGGAGGGGAGGAGAAGGAGAAGGGGGCGAGGGGAGGAGGAAAAAGTGGGGGCGGGGGAAGGAAGAGGTTGAAATGGGGGTAGGGGGAGGAAGAGGAAGGGAGGAGGAGAAGGAGAGGGGGATGAGGTGGGGAAGGTGAGGAGAGGGGAAGGGAGAGCAGTAGAGAAAGAAGATGGTGGTAGTGTTCATAATAATAATTATTATAAAGCTGATTATGACGTGGATGATTATGAGGATGGTGGTGATTATGATGATAGTAGCCCTTATATTAAACATTATGTTGATGATCTTGGAGAAATTATAACCATAAAGGAGATGATCATTGTGACCTTGGCAGTTTATTCATGATAATAATGATGTTAGTTGTAACTAGTCATGTCAATGATTGTAATATTGATTATGATGAACAGTTGGAGGTAATGATTTTGATATTGATATGATAAGTATGATAACTACTGTTGCTACCAATGATGATGGAATTGGTGAAGATTGTGATGGTTGTATATCGTGTCGTGATGATTGTACATGTATATCTTGTGTATCAATTTTGATGTATTTGCATTAAAATACCTTCTGTTTTTGTTTTATGCCAGAATTCGAGCAGTACTTCCAGTATGGGGACCTGCCTAGTCAGAGAAGAGGTACACTGAGACATGAAGCAGATCCTATCTTCGCCCTTCCCAAACTTCAACTGGAGATGAAATCCAAGCAACTCCAGAAACTCAAGATTCAAAGGCCTGGTGAGTGCAAAATGCAGGGATAGCTAGTTTGGTGATGTTAATGAAGGTGATGATGATGATGATGGTGTGGTGGTGGTAGTGATGATGGTGGTGGTAGTGGTGGTGGTGGTGGTGATGATGATGACGACGATGAAGACGACGATGATGATGATGGTGATGATAATTATAATGTTAATTGTTATGATGTTCACAATTTTGACTGGATGTGAAATGTGATGAGGTACACTGAGACATGAAGCAGATCCTATCTTCGCCCTTCCCAAACTTCAACTGGAGATGAAATCCAAGCAACTCCAGAAACTCAAGAATCAAAGGCCTGGTGAGTGCAAAATGCAGTGATAGCTAGTTTGATGATGGTAATGATGGTGATGATGATGACAGTGTAATTTCCTTCAGCAAGAAATTTATCCACATTGTGCTTCACTCAACCCAGGTGAGCTGAATGGGTACCCGGCAGGATTAATTCCTTGAATGCATGAGCGCTGAAAGGCAGCTGGAGGGTAAAAATAATAACAACGTGCCTTGGAATAGAATATTTCTAGATAGATGATGCTATATAAATGCCTATTATTATTATTATTATGATGATGATGGTGATGATGATTATGATGATGTAAATTTTGATGATGATCACAATTATGGCTGTACGTGAAATGTGATGATTACTTCATTATTGCGCTGGCCTCAGTGGCCTGACATACATGTAGAAATATCTATGATCCATGTTGTTTCTTTCACTTTATATCCAAACAACTGAAGTTTTCTAGAATTTAGTAAGACATCATGTATCTACTCTCCATTTTGGCATTCACTTCTCATTGTATTCAAATATTCCGCCTCCTTACATCCTTTAATCGCTTCCTCTCTCACACATGCTCACACATGTCATGCAACTCAAACCACTCTCCTGTGTTGCTTTGTCCATTACTTATTTAGAATTCGGCCGATGCATTAGATTTCAATTTCAATTTGAATTCAATTCTCTTTATATTTCAAGAAAATATGGGTGATTTGAAGGAAGGCCTTGTAATCTTAAGTTTGTCAAAGGCAAGCATAGAAACTTAATCCCCTGATGGGAAGACCTCGCAGCAAGCCTTGCAAGAAGAAGAATGAATATTCCTCCTTTTGTAGAAATGCAAAAAACTTTAGTAAACAATTGAATTATTGAAACCCTGACCTTTCAAAAAAAAATTCTTTACATGTTTGAATTCTCTTTATATTTTAAGAAAATATGGCAGTGAAAGAAAGTGGTTGTACAAATCCTCTTAGCGAGAAATTTCTCTCTAGCTTTCTACTTTTTTAGAGGAAGTCTAAATAGGTCTGTATAATTGTATATATATATTATGTATATATCCCTTTCATATGATTTTGGAAGGAAGATGGTAGGAGAGGAATTGCCGTTTCGTCTATTGCCAACTCGTCCACTCATCACATGGTCCAGCTTCATTTAGTCTAATGCCATTCCGTCCAACATTTAGTCTAACAACCATTGGTCCAATAACCATTTCGTCTAATCATCACTTTGTCTAATCACCAGTACGTCTATGAACATTTGGTCTATTAAGTATGCATTTAATTTTCTTTCATTTTGCCAAATTCGTACTTATTCTAATTAGACCAAATAATGGTATATGGACTAAATAACTTTTGGACCAATTGGTTATCAGACGAAATGGTGAGTGGACGGAATGGCAACTAGACCATACAGTGGATGAACTGATGGTAGACCAAATGAGAGTAGACAAGTTGGCAATTGGACGAATTGGCATAAACCAATTGAATATAAAGCATAGGAGAGTAGTGGATGAGATTAAAGAGACGTATAGGAAGAAAAGATGATTGAAGATTAAGATGAGGCAAAATTTGTGACAGATTGTTATTAAAGAAAAAGAGAAGGCAATTAAGATTAAGGCAAAGAGAGAAAAAAAAATGATATTGAGGCAAAGGAAGATTAAGATTAATTCAACCAGACTGGGATTTTGGGGGTCATATATGGTTGGGGGGGGGGTATCTCGGCTGCCTATTACGAAAACGCCATTTGGCATGATAAGAGTGTGGGATGTAATCTAAAAGGCTGTGCAGTTAATTTTTCCAAAATAATTGGAAAAAAAATTTAATGAATTAATTATGCTAATTTATGCATAAATCATACTTTTTGCTCTAGTTCACTTAAAACGCTTCAAGAATGCCAATTTTGGATGTTAATGCTCTTAAAGATAAATTCCAGTTTTGGTAACGACCTCAAAATGACTTTTTACAGAATCTAATACAATGACCACTGAAGTGTCTGTTTGTATAAATAAAAAATATGTCCCAAAGGATTCTGGAAGAAATTGTGTAATTGCTGAGAAATAAGAAAAATAAGCACGGATTCGGTCACTTCCGTCGGGTCTTTATTCCAGCAATATTAAATACACTGTCCCATGTGTGCCTATCTGTGTTGGTGATCTTCAGTGTGAACATTTTTCAGCGTAGATTTCAAGATTTCACAAAGTTCAGTTTATATGTAACTGTACCAGATCTAGATCCTCGATGATATACTGACAATTAAGCCTTGTTTTTACAGACTTTCTCATGAAATCAGTGTTTACTGCAACTACTGGAATTTCTCTTTAAAGGGATGAAAATATTCATATCTTAACACAAAGAGTAGAATTCATTGAGCAAAATGCCAAAAATTTCATCAAAATCGCATCACAAATAATAAAGTTATTGAAGTTTAAAATTTAGCAATATTTTGTGAAAACAGTCTTCATGAATATTCATTAGGTGGGCTGATGACGTCACATCTCCACTTTCTGTTTTCTTATGTTGTTACATACATGTAAAATCATTATTTTTTCATTATTTCATACTTGTGTGAATAATATGTCTCCCTTAGAATGAAATAAGTTCCGCAATTAACATCTAATGCACTAAATCAGTTGTCAATCCAATTTGTCTAGTTCTTGGAGGAAAAAAATGGAATAAACCTAATTTCATGTAATAAAATACAAAAGAACAAGTGAGGATGTAACATCAGCCCACCTAATGAATATTCATGATGACTGTTTTCACAAAATATTGCTAAACTTTAAAATTCAATAACTTTGTTATTTGTTATCTCATTTTGATGAAATTTTCAGCATTTTGCTCAATGAATACTACTCTATTTATTAAGCTATAAATACTTTCAGCCCGGACAATTACAAATGTAAAAAATCCTGGTTTAAAGTTAAACATTAATTTCTTATCCATTTTATTGTTTTATGAATTTCATATGTATTTCTTTGTTTTTCGACCTTTGCCAGATTTACAACAGAAACTTTTTGAGCATAATGATGCAAAAATCAAGAAATTTTTGCTTATGAAAATGAAATAAAATAAAATATGAATAAGATGAGAAAACTCAATTTCCATTGACTTTGTACACAAATCACATTTTGGAGTAATTTTGGGTCTGACATGCACTTACGGAATGTTACGTAATTTTTCAACCACATATCCGTGAATCATAAATTGAGTTTTAAAAGATGCGCAAGACTTGAAAGTAAAAGGTCAGCGAGTGGCGCAGTAAAAAAATTTGCACAGCGGAATGGTCACGAAAATGTTGAGAGGGGGGTTGATTCACCCCCCCCCTCCCCTGGCAGTTTAATGGTTTAGGCTGAAGAACGGGAGATAGGGTAAAGAAACAAAGTTACAGACTTGCTCCTGACTCCTCCTTTAACTATTGTAATTGATTTTTAAGAAGGGTAAATTTCCATCATGGAAAAAAGGACAAAATATGCCTCATCAGTTTTGTATAGGGTTAATAAACCCCTCAAAAAAATTGGGAATCTTGAGTTTGGCCATTAATTTCTCCCAGTTCCCAATTTTACACAATGCATAATTGATATCATTCAAAATATCATTTAATTCTCTTTAAAATGATACCATGTTTGTTATGATCATGCCATCATGAAAAGAGCAGGATTCAAAAGTGTGGATGAGGTCTGAATTGAAAAGCTGCAAAACGAGCATAAAACAGTTTGGAAATCTGAGTTTAGCCATTAATTTCTCCCAACTCCCAATTTTACACAATGCATTTTCGACATAATTCAAAAGATCATTTAATTCTCTTTAAAATGATACCATGCTTGTTGTGAAAAAGAGCAGGATTCATAGGTGTTGGATGAGGTCTGAATTGAAAGCTGCAAAACGAGCATAAATAGTCATGAAGGGTCAATAAAGAACATGATTCTTTTGTCTGTTTCAATGAAAATCCATGCAAATCAAGCCCTGCTTCTTCATTTTTGATGTTTTGTTGTGGTTTATGTAGTGATGGTTCTGTGAGATAACATGGTTTGAAATGGTGGTTTGAAATACCCATGCATGTTTGTTTATGTGTTTGCTTGTGCAGAAGTCTGTTTGATTCCATGTTAATAATGATGTTAAGGTGCATGAAAACAAAAGAAACCGCTGAGAAACTCACTCATCACCACAGAAAAAAAGAACAATGACTTTCAATATTGTGTCATTTTGCAACTTTTGAAATGTGACCTTGTCCCACATTTCAAGGTACTGCACCTCCATGTGAAGCATAATCATATCATGTAGGGTATCATTTTAAAGAGAATTAAATGATCTATTCATTGGTATCAATCGCACATTAATGTTCACTTAAACCGAGGAGGGATTACCGATCAAAGTCAGATTTCCAAACTTTTTTAGAGTTTATATGAGCAGGAAATGGCACTATCATAATTATTGGTACATGTATAGTGCATGTTTGATTCTAATTTTGTCCTGTAAAATAGCAGAATAATAGCAGGGCCCGCTGGTAGAACAGTTTTTCGAAACTGAAGTGGCTACCCTGGGTAAATATACCTGTATAATTATTATTGATATAAAAATTGCTTATTTTGGGATTATTCTGTCATAATTATTTATCTTGATACCAATCCTCACTTTGATATCATTCTCTTGTTTTATTTCATCAGGGATACCATCTTCAATACCACCAGAGGTCCAGGTGACCTTTGTGACCCTCTTCACGGATCACATCAATGTCTCCATGGACTTTGAACTGATCCTCTTCCTGCACGACATGGTCCTGGCCTATATCAATTATAAACAGAAAGGTAAGAACCTGTCTGGTGTGTTGGGGTAGTGGTCCAGCGATCAGAGATAAGGTACTTGTAGCCGAAAAAGAGAGTTTTCAGCAACCATTTTGCGAAATTTGGATAATATACTAAGGCTAACAGAAAATTCCAATTGCAGAAAAGTGAAATACATTCTGAAGATTGAGGTTTAAATATGAAAGAGACAGGGGAGGGGATGAATAAAAGGGAATAATGAGGAGGGGGGAATCGTATGCGGAATGCATACCCACCAGGATGTGCATAAACTATTTTGTGAAATTAAGCAAAACTTTTAAATGTCATAACTTTCTTATTTCTATAAGTGTGGATATTTCAGCATGCTCTACTAGAATACGGTATCAAAATTGCTCAAATGCAAAAAACATTTTTTTGTGACGTCATCACTTCAGTACTCTATATATCGAGCGCAACATCACAAAGTGATATGCATTTGGCTGTTACTGTTTATCCTATTACAGCTTTCAATTGATACCAATTTCTTAACATTACATCTCCATTTGGCAGAAAAATCATATCATAATGAGTTCATATGCGAGGAATTTTTGGTGATTTTTATACACGAGATTTAGGGGTTTTCTGTATTATTGTTAATTACAATTAATTAATTGAAGTAAATTGTGAAAAGTGTTATTATACTAGTCACATCAAGCTTTAAAATGAGACCAAAGTTAAGAATTAAATCCCTAGCCCCCTTTATTATTCATGTTTGAAATATGAAACGTGTCTTTCCCATAGTTATTGTGCATACCGCTTCCACCCCCCATCCAACCACCCTCGCCATCTTTCGTGTATATTCACCCTAAAAATGACACCAATTTTATCCCACTATCTCTCAGTACAGCAGAGATATGGTAAGTAAACCCTGTCTAGGCCGAGGCCCCCCTCAATGATCCGCGCAATACTTTTGCCTCACAAATTTTTTGGATTGTGCAGTTCACCGATTTCTTTCATTCCAGTCTTGCACATCTTTTGAGACCACGTCCAGATACGTGGTTCTGAAATTACATTGTGCATGTTGGACCAAAATTGCTTTAAAACATGATTTTGTGTACAAAGTCAATGCAAATTGTTTTTTCAAACAAAAATCATAAATGAATGATTATTTTAAGTTTTGCTGGTCTAAATGGATTTATTATATGTTATTAATGATTTAAAAAGAGTTCCTGACAAAGTTCATTGAAAAAAAAACAATGAAAAACAATAGGTTAAAAAACCAAAGAAATACATAAGAAATAGCAAAAAAGAATTTAATACATAAGAAATAGATCTGATATCAATTTCTTTCATGCACATTTGCTAAGAACACCAAAAAGAGTTTTTAAACCGAAATTAGAACATTTGGAGCTTTATTTACTGAGTTAGAGGTAAAAGTATGATTTTGCATACTAATCATTCATAAATTAGCATAATCACTTTATAGTAATTTGCAAGAAATAGTTAAAGGGGAATGAAACCTTTGGAACAAATAGGCTTGTGTAGAAACAGAAAAATCAAAGAATAAGAATAAAGAAAGTTTGAGAAAAATCGGACAAATAATGAGAAAGTTATGAGCATTTGAATATTGCAATCACTAATGCTATGGAGATCCTCCCATTGGCAATGCGACAAGGATGTGTGATGTCACTGATGAACAACTTTCCCTTTGGTGGACTATAAAATACCCTCAAAATGTCTCTTTTTGCTTTTTCTTATGATGATACAAACTCTTTATCCATGATGTATTCTTGAAAAATATGTATTACATGCCCTCATGTAGAAAGAACACATGATCTATGGATAGATGTGATAAAAGAGGCAATTCAAGTGAAATATATACTAAAGTAATGGGGAGAGTTGTTCACAAGTGACATCACACATCTTTGTCTCATTGCCAATTTGCTATCTCCATAGCTATAGTGATCGCAATATTCAAATGCTCATAACTTACTCATTATTTGTCCGATTTTCCTCAAACTTTTGTTGATCTGTTTCTTTGATTTTTCTGTTTTCACACAAGCTATCTTGTTCCAATGGTTTCATTCTCCTTTAATATACAATTTTGTAGAGTACAGTATATGTCCCAGACACCCTGTGTCCCAATTTCTGGAGTGATTTAGCTTCTTGTCGAGGCCCTGGCAGCTGCAAAGCGAATTAGGCCTGGCGAGCGCAGCTAGCCACAGCCTCTTGACCTCTGAGCTGAATTATATATTCAGGAGGAACGTCTTCCTAATGAATATACATGAGTCATGAATATTACCGGTCACCAGTCCTAGTAAAACCAATAAAATGTCAAAGCTGTTTCATCCAGGATTCGGAATACTAGTAGTACACTATTCTGCAAGGGATTAATTGCGGGACACTAAAGGGGATATAACTAGCAAAATGCTACAAGTAGTGGTACTACTACTACTACTATTAGTACGAGCTGTAACAGACCCATCACTGCCCCCGAAACTTCCCGGGAGATCTGCCTGGTCAGACTCGAGTCAAGGCGAAGCACCAACTGAACAACTCGACGCCAGCAATCCCTCACTGCACCGCGGAGATCGATAATCAACGCAAATTAGTAGAATCACATGAAAGATGGAAAGATTACATTTTTCCATATCCTGTGGGTAGATTTACATACACATCTCGTCCTTTCAGTGCTGATTTAATTTCATCGACTTGCAAATCCTTAAATCTGTCATTATTCAGCATTTTAGAGGCTTATTCAATGCTCTTTGATATTTCGTCGTCACTCTTCACCGAGAATTCACGGGTCGTCATTCAAGATGAGCTCATGAATATTCAATATGACGTCATAGCAGCCTGAGCTCACATTGGATGATTTTCAACGACCAGTTTTCGGTCGGAATATTGGTAAAAACAATAAAAAACAAAAGAAAGTCAGAGAAATTTGGCTCAGATGTCAAGAGGCCCTGGCTCACTGCACTCTGCAGGGCCTCGACAAGAGGCTAGGCGTGATTGCGCGATAGACGGCAAAGATCTCAAGGGGGGCCTTTGAACCCCCCGCCATATGATCTTCTAAATTACCCGGCCTAGATAGGGTTAAACCAAATGAAATTTGAAAAAGCACAACAACACCACCTTTTATGTGGGGCAAGTTCGAGCAAATTTGTAATGCCCTTCTAAATATATGACTACTGTATGTATATTTATCAAGGCATCAATACATTGATCCTGAACAGCTGTGACACTCTAAGTATTGATATGAAGTGTGGTCAATGTTTATCTTTTGGTTATCCAGATGTCTTTATTTTTTATATGGTGAATATTACCAATCATCTTTCAGATATTTTTTCTCTTTCACTATTTCATTGCTGAAATAATATATATGAATGTTGTTACTAATTTGCCAGGAGCTACAGAATGATGAAAGGGATGCTCAGGGATGAAAATGTTTATACATGTATATAGAGTAGAATTCACAGAGCAAAATGCTCATCAAAATCTGGTAACATATAGTGAAGTTATTGAATTTAAAGTTTAACAATGATTTAGTGTGAAAACAGTTATATGCACGTAATATGTTATTACATGAAATCATAATTGTTTCATTTTTCATACCTGTACATGTGTGCATAGCCGAGCGAGACTATAGGCGCTTGTGCTAATTTTACATGTATTAATATGATTTCGTTATCAGTGTGGGGCCAATTTATACATGTACAAGCAGTTTTACACGTACTTCTGATGACCCCTCCACACGTTAAATATCTTTTTTAATTTCAATGATTTGTATACATGTATATGATTTTTTTTAATTGTGAAATAAAGTTGAATTCATTTAATGCAGGTGATACTGCCAGAGGCGCTCTACTTGTTACAATTTACAGTCACTGTAGTAACAGCAAACTCAATTTGATGTTTAGGTTAAAAATGCTCACTAGAAATGAGAAAAGACCCTTTTTGCACTTTTTTTCTGTTTCCTGTAGATATATTTAATGATGAGAGTTACCAGTGATATGTAATAATTTAAAGTTCTAAAGACTATGTAAACTCTAAAGCAACCCAACAAAAAGTTGATTTGAATAAAAAAGAGAAAAATCTATACAAGCATAACACTGAAAATTTCATCCAAATAGGATGTAAAATAAGAAAGTTATGACATTTTAAATTTTTGCTTAATCTTACAAAACAGTTATATGCACATCCTGGTCGGTATGCAAATTGGGAGACTAATGACGTCACTCACTATTTCTTATATAATTTATTGTATGATTTTTTTCTTCAATTTTTTTTGGGGGGAGGGGCAACTTACATGTCATTACAAAATGAGTCATGAGTCCATAACCCTGTGACCTGTTATCAGGGGAGCGTTTCATGCAAGGACTTGTCAGACGTTTTATCCAACAAGTCCCATTTTATCCGACAGTTACCATAGTAACATTGCTTATCAGCCAATGAAAATCAAGGAAAGATGTCAGATCTGACAACTTGTAGGACAAAAATGTTGATGAAACGCTCCCCTGATTTTCATAAACTTGGTTAGATGTATAAGACTTGAAAAGAAATATCTCATCTAACTGTGTAATCGGGCATCATGAGTTTGGGTGGCAATCACAAATTTCATGCTGGGGAGGGTCAAAATAAATTTAATCGTGCTTTAGAATTTGTCTGTTGTTTAAATTCTATTCAGTGAGTTTTTTTTCCCACATCCTTATCAATTACAGTCATGGCACCGATGAAACCAATGGCCTCGAGTCCGCCCACCAGCTCTCAAATTCCGTCCACTACCTCCAAGAAGATAGCCACTTTAAAGTCCGCTACCCTGCAGACCACTGCCCCATCTCAGCGCCCGTCATCGTCCTTGCTGTCATCGTCTTCCTCTTCATCTTCCCCATCGTCGACAACATCGTCCACTCCAACCGAGTCGGTAGAAGGGAAGAAGAGGAAGGAGAAGAAGGGAGGGACCGGGAATGTCGCCAAGGCCGGAAACAGCGACTGCCGGCTGTTTGTTTGCTCCACCTGGCAGCTTGAACCGACTATCAGGTAAGCCAAACTTTGATACTAATAATAAGCATTTATATGGCGCCATCTATCTAGATATATTCTGAGGCGTACAAGAAAAAGAAAGAATGAGAGAGTGTGGACTAGTGTCAAAGTGCCAATAATAATGTAAGAAAAGATCAGACTTCAGTTCAGATTTGAAAGTCTCCAGTGATGATATAATTCTTATGAATTCAATGACACATTATTCTAAATGGAAGGAGCTGCGGCAGAGGCTACTTGTGTTTCGGGAGTCTTGAGAAGATGCTGGTGTGATGATCTAAGGCTACGAGCTGGGGCATGATAAGGTCTTGTAAATATTTTGTTGCCAGAAAGATCCACCGATCCGAAATTTAAAGGACAAGGCCTCCCCCAAAAAAAGTACATTTGAATAAAACAAGAAAAATCCAACAAGCATAACACTGAAAATTTCATCAAATCGGATGTAAAATAAGAAAGTTATGACATTTTAAAGTGTCGCTTAATTTTGCAAAACATTTGTTTGCACATCCTGGTCGATATGCAAATGAGGAGACAGATGACATCATTTACTCACAATTTCTTTTGTAGCTTATTACAATATGAAATATTCTCATTTTCTCATTGTCAAGTGAAACAATGATTAATTCCTCCCTGAACATGTGGAATTAGTATTGTTTAATACTATATGGTTCAGTCAAGTTGGTCCTTATTGTCAAATCTGTAAAAATGAAATATTGTATGATTCAAACAAAAGAGATAGTGAGTGAGGGACATCATCGACTGTCTCATTTGCATGTCTGTGAGTTGTGCATATCACTGTTTTGTGAAAAATAAGGGAAACTTTAAATTGTCATAACTTTCTTATTTTACATCCGATTTTGATGAAATTTTCAGCATTATGCTAGTTTGATTTTTCTCCATTTACTCTAATCAACATTTCTCTGGGGTAGACTTGACCTTTAATTTGAAAAAAAAAAATTTCTACCAAAACCAAATGAATTTCCATTTCAAGATGGTTTCATATTGTTTTTATTGAGTCACCTATACATAGTTCAAATATATTTTGGGGTGCATTTCACACCAAAGGGTCAGTGCTGTTAGGTCTTCTCATTCTCAAACGTAATTCTGTGGTGTAGGTTGGAAGGCGAGGAGATGTTACATACATGTAATCTTGCCTTTTGTTGCATAGGTGTTATTGTTTTTACTATACTAGTAGCCCTACCGGCCTATTATGAAATACAGTTTCACTTTAGGCCATGGTCTAACTGTGTGGTAATGTTATGTGACGCTGAAAATGTGTGTACATTTTATGTATTTTATTGTTTGTTTGAATGCCTCAAATGAGGGAAAAATAAGGGTATTTTGATCGGCCCAAAAGGTCTGAAGCACAGTAGTTGATCCAATACAAAGGACTCTGGTGGAGACTTTGGTATGAACGTATATACAGGTTTATTATACAGGCCAGCTAGGCAGGTCAATCAACAGGCATGGTATCCATGTTGCGGGAGGTGTGTATGGAGTGCTTAGATATCCATACTGATATCGTAACAGTAGTCAGTCAGACTCTGTTATATTTTGTTGGGAAAATACATGCAATTCACTGCAACAAAAGTAGAAAACGTGCAAAACTGGGAATGGGTTTAAATAATTATCAGGGATTTTTTTATTAAACTTCATCAGGGAAAAATCAGGGAATTTTGTTTTCTCGAAAAGCTGGGTACCCTGGTTTGTGGGCCATAGGCCACCAGAATGTGATAATGTTATACATATTCAATCATTTGAAACTTTTAGGAACAAGCAAACAAACATGATCTGGATAGGCTACATGTATTCACTTTAATTTGGATATCCATTTCATGTTTTTGTTTGCTTGTTCCTAAAGGTTTTAAAGGAGAAATATATTGATTATGAATGTGGTCTTATTATATATCAATGGAAAGGTAATGATGTGGGGATCATCAGTGGGTCATTCAAAAATACCGAAAATAATACAAAAAGGTGAAAATCGCCGATTAAAAAACGCTAAAATGCCCCTCCGAAATATGCCTCGCATCGGTCTCTGAATTGACTGGAATTTGATGACGTCACTGTCTGTACTAGAGGCGTGATTGGCTCTCCCACGTGAAGCTCCACTTGCATGCAAAACCTGTTGCGTGGGTACGTTTTCTCCACACTGTCACTGAATACTTCTATCACGAAATGAAAGAAAACCCAGAATTTTATCTAGATTTGGATTTTCAAATTGATGATTTTAAAGATGAAGAGAATGATGATGAAGTGAACAACACAGTGAGGTAGTTGGAGGTAAATAATGGGGGAACAATGCCGATGATTATGATGAAAATTCAACTTGCCTGACGATCACAAGTAAAGTCATGTACATGCCGATTCGCTACCAACTCATGCAGCTGCTGCTACAAGTGGTAGCTATACGTACACCGCGCGGGCCAAATTAAATCCATGAAAATGAATAACCACATCAGAGAGAGTCTATCATAAGAAGGAAAATAATGATATAACTGTACTTACAAACAAGTGAATAATCCGAATTAACCTGAAAGCAAATCAACTCAACGAATAGCAGCAGACGATATGCACCGACCATAAACTTCATGTGGCTGGGATAGATTGTCACTCGTTCTGTTAGATGTAATTTGTAACTCATTAATTTGACAAAATTACGAAACTCGGGGAATTATTTATATATATAAAAATATAGTAACATCTCTTATTATTTTTTGTATTACGATAAAACCTCTTTTGAAGGAAAACGTTGAGATAAACTAAAATTACTTTTAAATCCCCCCCCCCCAACATGCGTAGCTTGTATGTCATTGCAAACAAACCATCGCAAACATGCACGTATTCCTTCCTTGCTGATTGAGAGCTGTGCAACACGTGCATAGATCTATTCTCTCAGTCTCAGCCAAGGCGAGCAAACAATACGGCATGTGTTGTTGTGATGGTTTGTTTACGATCACATAATGCTACGCATGATGGGATGATCTTTTACATCTAATTTTAATTTACCCCAACGTTTTCCTTCCAAACTGGTTTTATCATAATTCAAAAAATGATAAGAGATGTTAATATTTTTTTATATAGAATAATAATTCCCCGAGTTTCGTAATTTTGTCAAATTAATGAGATAAAAGTTACATCTAACAGAACGAGTGACAATCTATCCAGTCACATGAAGTTTATCGTCAGTGTGTATGCCATATCGTCTGGTACTATTCGTTGAGTTGATTTGCCTTCAGGTTCGGATTATTCACATGTTTGTAAGTACAGTTACATCATTTTCCTTCTTGTGATAGACTGTCTGGATGTGGTTATTCATGTTCAGCATGAATTCAATTTGGCCCGCGCGGTGTAGCTAGCACTTCCAGCAGCATTAATTGGTAGCGAATCGGTATGTACATGACTTTACTTGTGATTGAGTTGCAAGTTGAATTTTCATCATCATCATCATCGGCGTAATTCCCCAATTTACCTCCAACTACGTCACTGTGTTGTTTCACTTCATCATCATTCTCTTCATCTCAAAATCATCAATTTGAAAATCCAAATCTAGATAAAATTCTGGGTTTTCTTTCGATCATTTCGGGATCGAAGTATTCAGTGACAATGTGGAGAAAATGTACCCTTGCAACAGGTTTTGCATGCAAGTGGAGCTTCACGTGGGAGAGCCAATCACGCCTCTCGTACAGACAGTGACGTCATAAAAAAATCCCCAATTTCGCGGACGTAATTCTGCGTGTTTGAAGCATTCAGAGAGAGAACTTTAAACTATCAATTAACTGAGTTTCATCCGTCTCCATGATAAATGATGTACACCATCGTGTTCTCCTTATTTTCTCCTTTATTGTGATATATGATTCTCCAGTTTTACGATTTTCAATATATTTCTACTTTAAATGATTGAATATGTATATATAGCCCAAAAGATACACTGAAAAGTAAAAAGAAAAATGTGAAATGCATAATGCAAATAAATTCTATTAGACCTAAAGTAAAAGAATCTGAAATTCAAAAGAAGAAAGAAAAGGAGAGGGAAAAAAATAAAAATATGAAAAGTAGCAAAAATGTGAAATGCAGAATGCAAATAAATTCTATCAGACCTTAAGTATAAGAATCTGAAATTCAAAAAGAAGAAAGAAAAGAAGGAGGAAAAAAATATGAAAAGTAGTAGAGCTGTGTTCTATCCCTTTGTTTCTATTGTGGAGATGTTTATGAATGGTCAAATGAGCTGAAAATAGAGATTTGTATCATTGGATATCCATAAGGTGGTTTCAGACCGCCTCGAAGTTCGCCAGTTCCAGGTATTCTCTGATCGGGAAATTTACCCCGATCAGAAAATACCAGGTATTTTGGTAATGTGAAAGCAAACTACGCGTAATTTCCCCGAAAGAAAATACCCGCTAAATAGTAGGTACTTGGCGAAATTACGAGAACTTTCGTGGGGATTTTTCCAAGGTCGCAGGTATTTTGGCAATGTGAAAGCAAATTACGGGAACTTTTATCCCAGCGTGTCGTTGGGCGCGGCGGCGTGGGTGGCTGCTGGGCAAGTGATTTTGAATCTCCCGCCTTGCCTGCTTATCAGACCACACTGTGCATGCTCGTAACTTCGGGAACTTATCCCGAAGGATGTGTTTAGGGGCGGTGTGAATGCAGGAATAATTAGCGGGTATTTTGTAGCCTTAAAAAGTTCTCGTAATTTAACGGGGATTCTTGTGATCGAGGCAGTTTGAAACCACCTACTGGGCATTGAGATCACAGAGCCCACCAGCGGTTTGTGGTCAATTGAGACACGCCTGGAGCACAACAACATGAAAAGATTTAATTTATTATTGCATATGATGATCATTCATAAAAATCAGATGGGTATTTCATAAAGTTACTTACAACTTTACTTGACTGGAACATGTTCTCATGTCCTAAAAATGAATAATAATAATATAGGTAAAAAAAGTAAGTCCCCCCTAAATCAAATTGCTGTAACTTCTGAACAGAATTATTTTGAGATATGATATTTCGTAGGTAGTTTTTTACACTCATTAAGCAACTCCTGGGAAAAATGAGATTGATCGGTTGAGTCATGCATGAATAATTACAGATTGAATTAAAAATGACCATTTTTGAAAGTCACAAGAGTCGTTTTTCAGATTGTGCAAATACAAAGTTGGGCAAAAATTGTTTTAGGTGAACTTTATGGTGTTAATGCTGTTTTACTATCCATCATTTAGCCACTCCACACACAATTTTGATATCGTATGTTCATGGTTGAGTGAGCACAATATTGAAGGGGCCGCAGAAGCAGATTTTCCCCTTTATTTTACATATTTCACATTAGCTCCTCCTGACCTTGACATATATGGTGTGGATTATATTTTTTCCCATGACATATGTTGTGCTCAGGAGGCAAGATGCAATTTGAAAGAAAATGAGGAAAATCTGAAAATTTGTGTACAAAACAAATGGAAAGTTGTCTGCAAAATCAGCCATTTTGAAGCACGTTTGCCAATTTGAGGATGCCCATAGAAAGTACATCAAGAGTTTTCAAACTCCCATAACTTGCTTATTTCATTACCGATTTTGATGAAACTTTTTTTTTAATTGTTCCTCTCATTTTAGCTTTCCAATAAGATTACTTCTCTTCTTGGGTTTTGGTTTCCTTTAACTTACAAACCGCTTTATGAAACACCCACCAGGAATGTCAAGCCTTACTTGAACCTCGTGAAGGGTTTCCTTTCAGCTTAAAAGCTTACAGAATTCCATCCGGTTTAGTGTTTGGTGTCTTTTGGGATGGGGGGGGGATTGCTGTATAACCTGAAACCATGATATTATGTTTTATTTTTTTTTTTTTGTAATGGGTTGGCCTATCACTAGGTTTCTTCATTTTTCGGCCATTTCCCTCCTCATTTTTGTATAACTTATATGATGTACATTGTTATTTTATACACTGGTATTCATTGACTATTTCATGTATTTTATCTGATCTCTTGAGGAGAAATAAACTAAGCTTGAAACTTAATCTTGTGAAAAGAATCTAGTGCATTGTGGGAAGTTACAGACGGACAAACACTGCCTGTCAGGTCAGTCGTTCAGATTGGGGACACTGTTCGCCGACTTGATATGATTTTTATGCTATGTTTTTTAAGTTTCAGTTTATGAAATTTTATAAGAAGCAAATCGTAAAAAGTAAGTACAAAAATTCCTAAAAAGAAAAAGGGATAAAAAAGAACAATAGAATAAATGATGAATTTTTATGTAAAGATATACATTTCCAGAGAGAAAGAAATGAAAAAAAAAATAATGAATAAAATTCTAAAGACAGAATAAATCAGAGGCACAGAATTAGTTTGAATAATTAAAATCTCTGCAGAAAGGTTTTAATAGTATGGTATTGTTCACAGATGTGAGCTAGTTATGATGAGGGATAATGAAATATTTAAAAGAATGATTAAAGGATAATGCAGTACAGGATGTGTCGTCCATCTATTTTACATGAGCATCTAATACTTTAAAAGCAACCGAGAGGGAGTTCGGACATTGCTCCCTTTGATGTGGAAAGATTTATGTTAGGTATTATACACAGAATTCATTCCGGCACTTCATTAATTTCTTTAATGGCAGTGTTTTTTTTTATAATATTGTCATTTATATGTGAGGTGGGGAAAAAACTCAGATTGATGGTGTCAGTAAACTCCACAATAAAGGCTGCTTTTTACCTTTTTTCCAACAAAGGTTTACAAAAACATCTATGGTTGTATACATTTTCAATATTTCTGTCAAGATATACATGACGTACATAAGCTCCTCCATTTGCATGCATTATTGTTGTAGATCTTTAGGGAGTAGACAAAGCAGGATGAGGATAGAAAGACTTCATGAGCATTGGCTGATTGCAGATGACGGTTGTACATGCATCCAATAACTAAACCATGAATATTAAGAGTTGCAGATAAGCATTACTTCTTATAATTTAATAATAATGATGATTATGATAATGATGATGATAATAATGATAATAATAATGATATAATGATAATAATAATAATGATAATAGTATTGACGATAATAATAGTAATGATAATAATAATAATGATAATAATTGTAATAATAATATGATAATGATGATGGATGGTGATGATGATGACGACGACAATGACGATGATGATGATGATGATGATAATGTGACTTATTAAGTTCCACATTCACTTTGAATTGCTCAAGGGTCCAAGGGAATAACAGAGTTTGATAGAAAAATGAAACTGTACATGTATCTCCTTTAGCCTCATTTATTCTAAAGTGTGCTCCTTCTCCCTCTTATAAGGTCTACTCTGGGCTGCAAATAATTGTATCTAAATGAATAGAGGGTTCACGTCATGAATATTCATTAGGTGGGCTGAGGATCATAATTATTTCATTCGTACATGGGTTTGTAATATGTCTCCCATTATAATAAAATACATGTATTTTGTATTTAATAATGAATAAATTTGTTGTCAGTCCAATTTTATCATTCTTTTAGGAGAAAATTAGCATACACATAATTTCATGTAATAAATTACAAAAGAACAAGTGGGGATATGTCATCATCATTTTGCTCATGGAATATTCACAAAGATGTGCATGGAACTGTTTCACCAAAATAAAGCAAATCTTTAAGATGTCATCACTATATTATTCCTTATCTGATTTTGATCAAAATTTCACTGTTTTTTTGTCTGATTTTTCTTTATCTGATGAAATCATATTGTTTTCAGCCTGGAGTACGTCTTTAATTTCACTTGCAATTGTTACATCCACAATAGTTGTGGTTACATAGTATTGATTGTACTTGATTGCTTCATGTACATTTAAAGATTAATCCTTGAAGATGCAGTATTATATTGTCGCGATGGATTATGTTTTTAATTTACAGGGTTAAAGAGAAATTCCAGTAGTTGCAGTAAACACTGATTTCATGAGAAAGTCTGTAAAACAAGGCTTAATTGTCAGTATATCATCGAAGATCTAGATCTGGTACAGTTAAATTAACTGAACTTTGTGAAATCTTGAAATCTATGCTGAAAAATGTTCACATCGAAGATCCCCAACACAGATAAGCGCACTTGGGACAATGTATAATTATTGCTTAGGGCGTCGGGCCCGACGCTCTACCCGAATCCTGTGCTTATTTGCTGATTTCTCAGCAATTACGCAATTTCTTTCAGAATCCTTTGGCACATACATTTTATTTATACAAACAGACACTTTGGTGGTCATTTCATTGGATTCTGTACGAACTCATTTTTATATCGTTACCAAAACTAGCATTTACCTTTAAGTCCAGCGCACACTATGCAACACGATGCAACACAATTTTAAATCGCAATTTGCAAATGCTAAAGCACCAAGAAGTAAAATTATTTCATTTGAAGGTCGGCATAATGTTAGGAATAATAAAATCATAATTTTGCTTTGTGGCAAACCCTGTGGTAGTCGCAGGCGATGATGACATTATGATTTGGAATTTGATTTTCGTTTATTCTTACTGCGAGGCTCGGACTAGACTAAATTTCGATTTCGGTAATCCTACCACAATTTTAACCTCTGATCGCTAAGATTTTATCGGTTGGACTGTTCATATCAAATGTTATTGCAATTTCTTTGAAATTCGTATCGAAACAAATCGCATACATGTAGTGTGTGCTGGGCTTAAGAAGGGAAAGTGTGACTTCAATTTGTGAAAAATTGTACAGAGATTGTTTTTTCTACCTTCTAACATGTTTTAGTTGTTGGATTTATGAAATTAGTGAAAATGGTGAAAGTCATATCAGTTTATATTGCCCCCCCTGAGCCCCCTCTCTATCTGTCTCACACACACACCTAACATGCACACAAATTTCACTCACTCACACAAACTGACACACCCACCCATGCTCATATGTACATTCTGTGTCCCATTTCATGCCTTGATCTTCTTTTTCTAATCCCCGCCATACTGTCGTCTGCATCCTTATGATTTTTCTTCTAAAAAAATGCACACTTTCAATCAACAGAGAAATATAGCTTTGTTTGTCAGGTTTTTCTTTCCCAAAATGACATTAAGGTTGTGTTCAATGTTGATTTTCAAATTTAAACACCGACATGAATCATGATTGAAAACGCAATTAGAAAACACCAAACACAAACACGATCAACTGTGAACTGTTCAAAGTCGAAAATAAAAAGCCCTTTACATGTTGATCCTGCTTTCATAAGCGCAGTTTTAGTGCACAGTTTGACCCATCACAAGGGTCAGTTCTGGCACCTGTTTGTGTAGGCTTCCGCTGTGAGTGTAAATTTGAAGACGTTTCAAAACTCAATTGTGTTCAATGTCGCATTCGCGATGCTCAAGGTTGTAAGATTTGGGCTGATCGCGTTTACAAATGCATTTTTTTCTGTGTTTAAATTTTTCTCTGAATAGTGATTTGAAATACATTTACTTTTACGACCGGGAATAGTGGACATTGAACACACCCTTTGTTTGTCATGATATATCTTTGTTTTGCAATCACGTTTTCAATCATGATCCATGTTGCCGTTTAAATTTGAAAACCAACATTGAACACACCCCAGCTCAGGATGCATGTATCAGAATTGACAATTGCAAATAGATCTCGTTGTGCTCATCAAGGTTTTAACTACCGTTACTAGTGGCAGCATTATCTGGAGATATAATGGCTTGTTGATGGGATGGGTAATCCACCTTCTCCGAGCTTGTGAATAATTTATTTCTGTATCAAGAAAATTGATCCATCAACTGATGCAGGAGGCATCATGAGCTTTCTACAGGATTCTAAGGGTTTTGATTTGATGTATTAGTTTCAGATTATCAATCTCCATGACCCCACCCCCCCTCCCTGCCCCATTAGGTGGTTTCAGACTGCCTCGAAGATCGTCAGTTCCAGGTATTCTCTGATCGGGAAATTTACCCCGATCAGAAAATACCAGGTATTTTGGTAATGTGAAAGCAAACTATGCGTAATCTCGCCGAAAGAAAATACCCGCTAAATAGTAGGTACTTGGCGAAATTACGAGAACTTTCGCAGGGATTTTTCCAAGGTCGCAGGTATTTTGGCGATGTGAAAGCAATTTACGAGAACTTTAAGCCCAGCGTGTCGTTGGGTGCGGGAGCTGTGGGTGGCTGCTGGGCTAGTGATTTTGAATCTCGCGCCTTGCCTGCTTATCAGACCATACTATGCGCATGCTCGTAACTTCAGGAACTTATCCCGAAGGGTATGTTTCGGGGCGGTGTGAATGCAGGAATAATTAATGGGTATTTTTTAGCCGAAGACAGTTCCCGTAATTTAACGGGGATTCTTGTGATCGAGGGGGTTTGAAACCACCTATTCTCTCCCTCCTTCCATCCCTCATCCCCTACCTCTCTCTATTACTCTCTCTTTCACTCTCCATCCCTCCCTCCCTTTCTAATATCCTGTGGATACTATTTGCATATAAGCAGGGACGGAGTGACGTCACAATGGCAGCACTGACCTCAGTGCGATGAAAACATAGTATAAGAAACGCAATGCAATAATGTGAGAAACAGCACTGAAAATTTCAGATAGATTCGTAAACTTCCAGATAACGAAATGGGTAAACTCGATTATCACGATGTTCAACACAAAGTATGAATTCATGCGATGTTTGTGTGTTATGCATCGTAGGCACGCCAAAATGCTGCGCTGCTGTACGGGCAGGTCAGTTGCTAGGATTTGAGATTCAAAATGCCCGGATGATTGCCCCGGCCTACATGAATTTCTCACTATCGCTCTCACCCGGCCTTTCAATCTCACTTTCTTTCCTTCCTGTTTTAAATACAAAGGCCCGAATTCACAAAGGTGGTTTTGAAAACCCATGGTTTATGCAGATTTCCTGTATAAATTACGCTTAATTTAGCGTGTATCGTGCACTTGTATAAAACATGTCCAATGCTGATGCTTGCTTTTGTCACAGTGCGCCAAATCAACGCCTGTTACCATGGCTAGATACGCTATTTTATTCATGAGTCTACTGTTTGAAGAGTGGATTCATGAATAAAAACAGTGGACTCATGAATAGAATAGCGTATCTAGCCACAGTAACAGGCATCAATTTGGCGCACTGACAAAAGCGCGCATCAGCATTGGACATGTTTTATACACGTGCCCGATACGCGCTAAATTAAGCGTAATTTATAGTTTATACAGGAAATCTGCATAAACCATGGACTCAACCGTGGGTTTTCAAAACCACCTTTGTGAATTTGGGCCAAAGTATCTGAATATCCTCACATGCATCCCGACATGCTCTCCTTTTCTCCCTGTTCCAGATATTTTCATTTTGATGAAAAAAAAATTCTGTGCAATTACCAATTTATTTTCCAGGTGTCTTCACTACAACCTTATTATTTAGCTCCCAAATTCAACTGATGTTACATTTTTATGTTAGAATTACATGATTCCCTTTTGGATCCCTCCTTTTTTTTATTATTCTTTGAAACATAATCATCTAGATGATTTTGATTTGATTTTCAGTAATTCATTGTTTCATAATTTTATTTTTTAATGATTTTTGTGTTATCTCCATTTCATTTTGTTACAAAGTTATGAATAGGTCATAAAAAGAAAATAGCATGCGTAGAAACACTTGTATCAAGTGCCCTATAAATGTTTTTTTATTTCTATCGTTATTATTTTGGCCAAATTACTATATTTCTTTTTCTTTGCTCAATCAACTCCAGTGACCTCATTTTATAGTTTGACCAAATTTTTTAACACGCATTGAAATCATGCCACATACATAGTAAAAAAAAAGTTATAAAGAGTACACATTGTGTCCATTTTAATCCTTCACTTTTTGTTTATGGCCCAAAAAATGTTCGAGGGCAGTAATCCCTAAATTCTTTAAATTGGAAATACATTCAAAGAGTGAGATCACCCAAGGGATACAGAAAAGATGACCTGGGCTTCGTGTTACAATAGAGCTATGGTAACACGAAGGTTTGCGATGAATTGCAAGCATGAAAGAACCGCACTGATTTGCTTTCTGTTCAGTATTTTAAACTGAGCGCGCGTGCGACGGCGATCTTGATTGGTCATCGATATTTAGCAATTGATTTGCAAACCAAGAGACAGGTAGCCTTTATCTGTGATACATATTCATTTTAAATGGGAGATGGTTTTGATGGTCACGAAAAACATGTTTTTACTCTAGACAAGTGGCCACTAAGATAGGTTTAGCTGTGTATCACAGCTTAAAATCAATCCCAAACATGCATTTTAGAATGTAAATGTCAACAAGATGAGAATGCAATTGATGTTAACATTTCTTGAGAACACTTGCTGAACAAACAAGGGTCCAGCTGAGATTATAAACCCAATGTACAGTTACCGATACTACAGGATTCTTTATCATTATCTTTGTTTTTACTATCATCATTTTAATCTCATCTGTAGGTTGTTGTCTTGGGGCGGGAAGCAGATTGAGCCTGTTGGGGTGGACTATATTCTCCAGAAGTTGGGATTCCGTCACGCCCGCACCACCATCCCGAAGTGGATCCAGAGGGGTGCCATGGACCCCGCTGACAAGCTCCTATCGCTCCTTGCCAAGAACCTCCTCATGATCATCCTTGAAAGGGAGAAGAGCGATGCAGAGAAGCGGCAAAAGGACAAGGCTCTTCCTGCGAAAGGTTCCTCAAAGCCAGCTTTCCCAGGAACTTGATCCGTACCCTGCTCAATGGTGTCAAGACTCTACTGCTCCAAGAACGTCCTCATGAGGATCGTAGATACAGTGATGGAGCAAAGTAACAGTGAAATCTCTCCAAGTAAGTACTTCCTTCAGATTCCATCTGATGATCTTTTGATCGGAAGCATTTGCTTCATTGCTGCAATGGGCAGATCTTTATGTTGGAAGAATCAGGGTTCTTGAGGTTATAGCCCAATACATTTTCAACTCATTCTGGGACTTGAGATATTGGAATTGTGGGAATATCTTTACTATTAACTTACAAGTGTAGTGGATTGGTACATATTATGTGGTGCCAACTGGTGATTTTTAAATGTTAATAGAGCTACTGGTTTTCAAAGTGACCTGGACAATCCAAAAATATAATGACGAGAGCTGTCCACTCTAAAGACATCTGAAGCAGCACAAGAGCAAGGTCCCTGCAGGAAGTTGAGATTCTCTACCGGCACATTCCTGAGACTCAGACCAATATGACCAAGAGCATCTCCTGAATATAGTGTGAAGCAGAAGGTTTGAGTCGACTCAAGGAAACCAGAATAGACACTCTTGGGAATGTTCCACGGGAAGATGAAAGATTGAACGAGTAAATATTTCTCTGCATACATATATTTATTCTATTTAAGTGGTCATTTCTATATAAGTCTACCTTGCTGAGATTTTATGAATGATATGAGTGATTGAGAGAGTGAAGGTTCCATACCTTGTATTGTATGAACCTACAAAATGATTTGTTTCTTCATCCATCTTTAACATTCTTTTACTTCACTGTCTTTCTTTCAAATGCAGCATTTAGAACATCTGTACTAGTTTTCCAGCATTCACAAAAAAACATTTTTTTTTTAATGTGTAATGAGAGGATCCTGGAATCAGGCTCTATTTCTGTTGCTATTGAAGAATTTATAAAGAGGTTGTTAGGGAAAGGAAGCAAGGCATTTTTAAGGGGAATAGTTTTGACAGTGTATCCCCTGTAACATTTTGCTCCAAATTCTAAAAGGCCAGTCATGTTAATGAGATGTACATGTATTTAATTAGTCGTGACATTCTTTATTCCTTGAACTGCTCAAATCACATGTCAGTGACATCAACCAGTGCCAAGAAGATTTGCAAGCAGATCTATCAGAAAAGAGGTACATATCCCAGATAGCGCATGAAATAATTTGTTTGAAATCAATTTCTGTGTGTGTTGAAAATTAAGAGGATCAAACCTTCATGTTCATGTAAGTAAGTACTTAGTTTTGTACTAGACTGAATGCTGTTGTTATAATATTCCAAATCTACTGTTTTAAATGTATACAAAGTTGAAAGATTCATTGACATTCATTTTATGAAATATTTACATACAACATGCATGATCTGTTGGGTATTTTGTAGAACACTGCGATAAAGAAAATATAAAAATGCATGAATTACATGTAGCATAAGTATGTACATTTATGCTGTTAATATCGTAAAATTTGATAATCTTTGTCATGCTTTCTGATATGTCATGCAAAAAATGCAAATATTGTAAGTCTGTATGATAAAGTGGAATGTACATTATATAGATTGTACAGAGATTTACCAAAAATATTTTTTTCTCTCTCATCACTTAAAGCCATATGTTGTTTGACAATGGCGCCATATGTATAGATTGGCACATGTACTTGTGCAACGTGTGTACAATATGTCAACCAATTATAGGTGAGTGCCAATATGTTCTAAATGTATGTGCGATATTTACATGAATGTTATTTCATTATTAAGTGTTTATTGTGCAGAAGTCAATGTCTTTGGCATACACCCAAAGCAGGTTTGTTAAAGAAAAGAGAGCAAAAAATAATTATATGTGATATAATTTTCTTTTTAACAGATTGCACATCATTTAACAAAATTTCTATCAACAAATCTGAACCAAGCCTTTAAAGGGGAAGTTCACCCTGATTATTGCGGACTGAAATAATCGCTAGAGGGTATTCATTCGTCTCGCAATCTACTATGGTCAACAAGGAAATTCGTGATAAAGAGTTGCAGCAGCAATCGAAAGCTCGTATGTAGTGAACACTTTTTGCGAGAGTGATACGAATATCCTTGTTGACCATAGTAGATTGCGAGACAAATGAATACCCTCTAGCAATTATTAAGAAAGTTATTAGAATTTAATTTTATTCTTCATGTCATAAACGAGCAGTGGCCCTGTGTAATATATAAAATGCATAATTTTTATTTCTAATTGTTCATGATGACTATAGATTTTCTTTCAGGAGCATATGTGGAATAATTTGTCTGTTAATATACCAAATGTACAATAAAAATCATTTTCATTTTTAAAATGAGAATATGTCACTTCATTGATTCTTTTTTTAATTTATGATACGGGTTCATGAGAAGCTGCTTGCATATGATGTCACAAATAAATAAATTAAAATTCTAATAACTTTTTAAATCTTTGATGGATTGTCCTCAATCCTTCCCCAATATTTTCCATTATTTTTTCTATTTTTACAACAATCTTTTTGTCAACCGGGAAACTTCGTCTTGAAATTCCCTTTCACCAAGGAACATGTTTTCATTGTATATTTCAGAAGTTTTTGGTATGTATATTTTTGTATGAAGGGCACATTGTTCCGACATTGTATTCTGTTATTTTTATAGATGTGCAGAATAGGAAACTTAAATTTGGTTTTTAGTGAATTGGAAAGTATAGATCTCGGCATTTAATATTCATATTCACTGACTTTTTCACTTTTCATGAAAATTAATTTGTATATTATTTCAATAGAATATCATTTCTACTTGGGTTCAATTATTATTCATACACCACATATGCACTTTAAAAGTATTTATGCTCGATTTACTTTCAAGTTTTACCACTTTTGATTGATTTTGTGATCCTCTGAAGTCTGAAATCATGCCTGAGGTACTCTAATTAATCATACTAAATTTGAAAAAGAAAATTACCTCTAAGCCAGAATTAAAGTGACTTTAAAGAATGAAAAAGATGAATGATTTTAAGCATGGATGTGTGGCACATGTGAATTCGGAATGTGCATGTTCAATTCAATTTCGTTTGTGGAACTTAATCACTACATATGGCTTTCCGCTAGGAATACTTGTTTTCCTGATATGTAATTGGTAAAATAAAAGATGTGACAATAACAAAACCAAGTAATTGTATTTTGTTCAGATTATTTCCTGTATTATGCAGTGAACATTGAGTTTTTTTTTTAGCACAATATAGACTTGAGGTTGATTTTCTATGGATATTATTTTCATTTATTTGTATACATGAATATATTATCTCATCTTTCTTTTTTGGGGGGAGCCGGGGTAGGAATTTATTGGTCCACATTCTTGAATGAATACAACATGGTTGTTCATTATTCTTTTCCTATTAGACTACTTGATATTAATGCCATATATCTTTGTTAGAGGACCAATGGCTGAGTAAAAAAATTATAGTTCGGGCTTCCATTTCTTTTTTGGAATTGAAAACAAGAGAATATATATTTAACACATATAAAAAGCTTTTTCTCCTATTTATTCTCGATTTTACTTTCAATTCACAGTGGTTAATATACTACCCTCTTCCATTCCAAGAAATCAAGTGTCCAATAAAAAAAAAACTAACTTCTTTATCAAAACCACAGTGTCTCTATATTTTCCTTGTTTATACTGATAGAGTATTTTTAGCTGTTGCTTTGCTGTATTTTAAAAGGAAAGATTTTCTTTTAAAGGACAAGTCCACCCCAACAAAAACTTGATTTGAATAAAAAGAGAAAAATTCAACAAGCATAACACTGAAAATTTCATCAAAATCGGATGTAAAATAAGAAAGTTATGGCATTTTAAAGTTTCGCTTATTTTCAACTAAAAAGTTATACGAACGAGCCAGTTACATACAAAATGAGTGAGTTGATGACATCACTCACTATTTCTTTTGTAATTTTTTTATATGAAATATGAAATATTTTTATTTTCCCGTCATTGTCATGTGAAATGAAGTTTCATTCCTCCCTGAACACGTGGAATTCCATTATTTTAACATTTTGTGCTTCAGGCAATGAGGTCCTAATAATCAAATTCGTAAAAATTGAAATATTGTATAATTCAAACAATAAAAAACAAAAGAAATAGTGAGTGAGTGACGTCATAGACTCTCTCATTTGGATGTAACTGGCTCGTTCATATCACTATTTTGTTGAAAATAAGTGAAACTTTGAAATGTCATAACATACAGGTGCTCTCGAGCCTCTGCTGCAGGAACTTCTTTTATTTAAGGATAAATTTTTAACAGTGTAGATTTTGTACAATTTGGCCCAAGACAAAGGCCTGGCCAACTGTGGCCTTGGGACCGGCCTTGACTAAATCCGATGCTTTATGTTCTTATTCCTCAAGGCTGTACTTCTGAAATTGTGTTTTTTTCTAGTGCGCATTATTAAGAGGAAATAGTGTAACTTGAATACATGTAAGCAAATATTGATTGGACATTCATACTTTTATTGTTTGTTGTGTATATTATGTGTATTTTCATGATAAATGCTTTTATATTATAGTCGTGGATTAACCATTATTTATATATCATTTCTCTCCAAGCACATTATTAAAGATTATAGAATGCATTATATAGGAGTATTCATGTGAATGGCAATATCTTAATCTGGACATAGTGTTAGGAATGCCTGTAATAATTGTAAGCTATGCATAAGAGTAAATACTGCCAAAAGGAAAAACAGACAAAATGTATCAACACACTAATAAATCATTGTAAAATCACCCTTTCGGTAGTGATAGTAACATGTTCATAATGTATTATCTCAAATTTATGACTTTTTTTGGGGGGGGTAGATAATTATGTATGTATCTGAATAGAAAATGTATTTTCTGTTAATACATGTATTTGACACCCCCCCCAACACACACACACACAATAGTAGTAGTTTCCTACTTGTCTGCAGACACAGATCTTCGTTTATTTGCATATATTTGTATAGTGTATCATGTAGAGTCTGAGCTAGTGAGACTAGATTCACTATGAACTGTGGTGGACTTTCGAATTTAGTCTCCACTCTAGACACCAAGGCCCGTATTCTGAAGTCAGGTTAAACTTAGACTCAGGTTTAAAGTTGTGGTTTTAGTATGGGAATCCAAAGTATCAAATTTTTTTTATTAAGTTTTACGTTTCTTATGTTTACTGTGCTCTTTCCCGATTCATCGATGGTGAAGACAATAATCTATATATATACTTCCTAGACAATTATGAATGATTTGAGAGCCAAATGAGCTGAGATATGATATCTCTACCATTAGTGATTAATGTAAGAATTGGCTGTCCATACTTGATTTTGATTTGATTTGATTTATTTTATTTAAACAAGGTAAAAAGCCCTCGATCAGCCAATGGCTGGTTTTCAGAGAGGCCGTGCAATATACAAACAAATACAAAGAATAGCAAATCATAACAAAGTAAAATAAGTAAAACAAAAATCTATATACAAAAACAAAAGAGGGGGGATGAAACAAAACAAAAATAAAATCAATACAGAAAAAAGACACATCTGTAAGAAACATAAAAAGAAAGTTTGGTAAACCACAAACCTGAGTTTAAGTTAAACCCGACTTCAGAATACGGGCCCAATAGTTTAATTGTTTAAAGTGTCAAATTTGACTTGGAGTCTGAGTTTGCAGACTGGTTTCCTACCACATCTGGCACTGCACAGGTCATGATTACAATGGGAAATGCAGCTATAGAGTTATTGCTTATCATTCCAAATAAATGATGTTCAATTTTGATTCAAAGCTAGAAAATGGAAGATGACCTTTACTTTGTAGAATTTTGGGAGTCTTTTCCCCTTCCATTTGAGCTGGTAACTTTGTAGAATATATCCCAGAATCTGGTGAATAGACAAGTTGTCGACCATTTTTCTATTATATTGGAGTGATAACAGATTTTTGAGTTAAGTATAGTCACATAAATTTTTATGCCATTCTGAATTTGTTACGTGTTATAATAGCATTATGTTGTATTCATTTTATATCAGCATTTCATATCCAGAATCTATTTCCAGTGCATATTCTTATCCATATGATGGCATCCATTATGGAAATACATTTGGAGATTTTTTTCCACAAGCATTGTCAGTACTGGTTGAAATTATTGAATTATTGATTAAATCAACTAATGATTATATCTAATTAATATTATGGACTTAACTTTTATTGTCCATGTTTTATGAATTTAGATTATATGAATTTTTGATTGTTTGGTGTGTGTTTGTACGTGTAATATATACATAACTTTTCTTTAACTATTGTAAGATATTGTTGTATTATGTGCAATAAAACTTGAACACTTAACTTTTGATATGTTAAAGAAAGTATGGTCTGGCTCCTTGATTTTTGTTTGGTAGTGAAATGTGTTTCAAAATGATCATGGGTTGCAGGCCCGGATCCAAGATTTTCAAAGGATGTACATTTTGTCCCCAAAATTTCTCTATTTCTCTCTCTTTTTTCTATTACAAACTTGCGATGTACGCTTGCGGTTCACACCCCCTACCCCATCCACCCCCCCGATCCGTGCCTAGGTCACATTCTCTGGTCTGAGTCTGTGATCAAACGATAGGATACATGAAAAAAAAAATTGTGGTCTGTATTTTTAGTCCTATGTTTCGATAATCACATGATATAGCTTCATGCGAAACCTCACTACCATATTTGTTCATGAATCATATACCTGCGGCAGTGAAACACTATTTAAAACAAAATTTGATTAAGTAATTTCAGGGGTTTTTACAGTGTAGTTAGTAAGATGCAATGGTAGCTAGATCGATAGATGCATGCATGGGGTGCCTTTAAACCTATTACAGTCTTGTAAGAAGCATTTTAGTTTGTAGGCATGTAGATAAAAAGAATAAAAAAGGGGGAAAAACAAGTTGAACAATACAATCATAGATAGTACAGGTTGGAAGAAAATAAACACTGCAGATATTGCTGCGCCATCCTCTATACAGTGCGTATCAAAAAAAAATTTACACTTTGAAAAAACCCTGGGAATGAAAATATACAACATGTGGGTAATTTTTTCACATATAATCTTGGGTTTGGGTCTCATCTATCCAATGAAAGTAAAAGTTTTGACATAATGATACACTTAAGTGAGCACTGTCTATTTTCGTAAAGCTCGCAGGAATCTGTTTGTGCAGAAATGCTCGTTTACATGCTGTGTCAAGTGGAAAGGGCGAAATCAAACTTACCTTGCGAAACATTTCTCATACATTTCCCTAGTACTTTTTATGGAAGCTTAAAAGTGCCACCGAGATGTTGAGATAATTATCTCGGGAAGTCGACATCTTGATAGCAAAAGATAAGATGACGAGATCCTGGATCTCATGTCGACATCTTTTAGAAGAGATGATGAGATGACAAGATCCTGGATCTCATCATGTCAACATCTTTTAGAAGAGATGATGAGATGACAAGATCCCGGATCTCATCATGTCAACATCTTTTAGAAGAGATGTTGAGATGACAAGATCCCAGATCTCATCATGTTGACATCGTTTAGAAGAGATGATGAGATGACAAGATCCTGGATCTCATCATGTTGACATCTTTTGGAAGAGATGATGAGATGACAAGATCCCGGATCTCATCATGTTGACATCTTGTAGAAGAGATGATGAGATGACAAGATCCTGGATCTCATGTTGACATCTTGTAGAAGAGATGATGAGATGACAAGATCCTGGATCTCATCATGTCAACATCTTTAGAAGAGATGTTGAGATGACAAGATCATCTCATCATCTCATCTACAAAATGTCAACATGATGAGATCCAGGATCTTGTCATCTCATCATCTCTTCCAAAATATGTCAACATGATGAGATCCAGGATCTTGTCATCTCATCATCTCTTCTAAACGATGTCAACATGATGAGATCCGGGATCTTGTCATCTCAACATCTCTTCTAAAAGATGTTGACATGATGAGATCCAGGATCTTGTCATCTCATCATCTCTTCTAAAAGATGTTGACATGATGAGATCCAGGATCTTGTCATCTCATCATCTCTTCTAAAAGATGTCGACATGATGAGATCCAGGATCTCGTCATCTCAACATCTCTTCTAAAAGATGTTGACATGATGAGATCCAGGATCTTGTCATCTCATCATCTCTTCTAAAAGATGTCGACATGATGAGATCCAGGATCTCGTCATCTTATCTTTTGCTATCAAGATGTCGACTTCCCGAGATAATTATCTCAACATCTCGGTGGCACTTTTAAGCTTCCATAACTTTTAGTCAATTGAAATTAAACGGACACATTCAAGCATTTTGTAACAATTTTGTCACCCAAATTGAAATTTCAACACTTAGTAAGCACAACCTTTACCATTTTTGTGCCAGCTGATTCTGAGGACATAATTTAATGTGAACAAGGGAAACAAGGTTTACATCCGATATCTCCAGCATTTTTCTACTACGTTTTTATCATTTAAAGTTGGTTTATATTTAATTTTCCATTTAATACTTGTTTCTCCACACTTTTCCCAATCTTTAAAATGATTAACAAAATGAAAATCAAGCATAAGCCATTTCATGTAAATCACCGCCCAGAGCAAAGCAAATATCGTCACGAGGGCGATGGCCTCGGTGTGTGGGGAGTGGGGTGGGGCGCAATGGACTCTTCGTAGTGTTTTTGGCAAGGAAACAATTAAGTTTAAAAAGTTTAAAGATATCTTCAAATCAATTTTACTAGCTAAATCCCATGATTTAGGTCTACTTTTATTCACATAACTATTTCAAAGATCTGCGCAAATCATTTTTCACTAACTTTTCAAAAGTAATTGGTGCTCGCTCAAGCGGAAATATTTTTCGACGGTTTATCGTCATTTGCTTAAATGGAGCTGTACCAATGTTAAAATGTGGAAAAATCTTGAGGATATTACAAATGTATAATTTTACAGGATTTTTTCTGAGTGTAAACTTTTTTTTTGATACGCACTGTATAATTGAAATAATTATTCAATTCATGGAATATTCATCAAAATAGTAAGGGATAATCTCTGGGCTTTCAGGCAGCGACAGCTCATTAAAAAAAATCTATTTTTTTTTATTTCCTTTTGGTCATAAGAAATGTCAGAAAAATATTAAAACCTATTTGGGATTCTAGTTTTGTATCTGTGTGAAGTCGCATTCAATTATTCATTGCCTTGTAGATTTGATTGAATCTGTGTCTTTTGAAGAGTGTGAGTGGGTGTGGGGATGTGTGTGAAAGAGGGGAATGTCCGCGTTGCTTATGGAATAGGTCGTGTGTGTATGCGTGAAAGGGTGTAGGTGCACGTGTGCGCTCGTGTGTGTATGTGTTATGGAGAGAGAGAGGTAGAGGTGCCGTGGCCGAGTGGTCTAAGTCGCCTGGCTATACATGGAAAATCCGTGGTTCGATCCCCGGCCGCGGCACATATGCCAGTGAGCAAGGCATTAAATCTACAATTCTCTTTTATCCTGCTTTCAAATAAATGGAAATGCTATATGCATTATTGGTAATTAGGTGAGCACTTGTTAAAAAAATGACAGGTGTGTGTGTCTGAGTGTGTGACTGCTTTCAAGAACGCGTTCAAGACTGAAAGCAATCGGTATCGGTGTGGGTGTGGTGTATACGGCGTGTGCTTCTGTATTTTTTTGTGCCATGGAAGTGACATTTTTTTTTCTTTTTTGTCGATTTTTTTTAATATTATGTGTACTTCATAATTATAAGACGTTCCATCCCTTTTGATTGATTTATTGATATGTTGATGTTTATTTTGAAATAAACTGGTATGAATAAATCTTGGAAAATCTTTGCGAGGATGAGGGGGGGGGGAGATGAAAACAAACTCTAATGATTTTGTCAGTTTTCTTAAGACAGAATGGGGGGTAGATATATGGATAATAGATAAATTTTCAGTGTTACGCTTCTTTGATTTTCTCTTTGTATTCAAATCAATTTTTATGTGGGGTGAACTTGCCCTTGAAGCTTATGGTGGTAGTAGGTTTCTCTGGAAGATAATTGATAATCAATTGACACTAATGGAAACAGATTATCTATGGACTGCCCTTTCGAGGGGATTTCAGTTCCAATTTCATTGGCTTAGTGTACTCATGATATAGAGGTGTTCTGGAAATTATATATGCAGTATAATTATGTAGGTCTATTTTGTCGGGGATTATTTTCCTTCCGGAATTTTGTTTGAAATTTTATGGGGAAAAATAAATCCCGAAATGGGTGTATATGATCTTTTGAATGTCAAGTTGATATCGCTTGGATAAAAAAATTTCTTACAATTGAGTAAACAGAACAAAATTTCGTATCAAATTTTGAAAAGTAATTTCAAATATATCAACATTTTGACATTATTCGTATTTCTAGTCCCTCCAGAACTATATTTCGCTTCAGTGTTTTCTACTCTAAAACACAATGCTACACTGTAGTCATTAAAATGTTGAAGGTGACAAAGGAAAATTTCCTGTCAAAATAAAAAATGGAAAATTCATCTTCCATTGGTACTGACGTAAATACATTACGATGACGCGTTGTATGACGAATCACTTTGCAGAATGAGCTTTCGTATAGTAATGTTTTCATCAAAAACTGATACAATAGAGTACAGAAGTGTGACGTCATCAATTTTCCCTTTTTGCATTGTGAGAGTTTTCGATACCATATTTTGGTACAGCATGATGAAAAAAAAACCCGCAGCCCAAATTTAGTGGGAATCGGTCATTGCTGTCCCCAGATGTGACCTCATGAATACAAAACCAGGCCCATTGAAATCAATGTGTATTGGCCTGGTTCCTCACATTTAGAACCAGACCAATAATATATGACTTCAGTGAGGCTAAATATGTATTCAAGTGTTCTCTAAGAACCCCATGGAGCGATTTCCACCAGATATTGGTAGTAGGGATTTTTTCATCATGCTCTACCAAATATGGTATCAAATACACTGACATTCTAAAAAAAAAAAATTTTTTTGTAACGTCATCACTTCGGTACTCCGTATAAAGCATGTAGAGTGAGAGAACGTATACATGTATGTACGTCCAAACCAAAATATACGTCGCTTACTCCTTTATGCCAATGCATAGATTAAAAAAAGAGTATAATAGTGAATGGTGTGTTCCATTCACATTCGTTAAATCGAAGAATTTAAGTACCGTAAGGGCACTAGTATTCAACCCGTTTGGAGAGTTTCCTCAAATATATAGAAACATAGAATTTACCTGAATTTCAGACCCGTCTTATTTCTAAGAGCAAATGCTGGTTATTCTTTTTCCGTTATTTTTTTCTTCAACCAGTTGACTGTGTGCGCGGGCGATCGAATTATACGGCGACGGCTTTTTGCACTAGTATTCAACCCGTCTGCACTAGTATTCAACCTAGCGATGAAAGATGGTCCTGTCTCTCAATCTGCCCTTGTCCCATCCGACTATGGACTAGACCATTTGAGATGAGACCAAACAGGGAATTAATCAAAGCCAGAGACTTACATAGATCTAGATCTAATTTACCAATATAAACCCTTTTGAGATTTGCTATCTATCCTCACTAGGTTGAATACTAGTGCAATTCAGTGCAAAAGGCCATCGGCGCATAATTCGATCCTACGCGCATACAGTCGACAGATTGATAAAGAAAATACCGACAACAGATTACCCTGGAAATAACAAAGGTATGAAATTAAGATAGTTTCCATATTTCTAAATATTTTTGGAAATATGTCAAAATCTTTAAATTATGCCGGGTTGAATACTAGTGCCCTTACGGTACACAGTAGAAAACGATACTTTTATTTTTCACATAAAGGGAATGATCTATCTTACACTGTGTTCACAATGCCCACAATAACATCATAGTGTTACCATTAAATTTGTAATACAAAGATTACTTTTTCACATTTCGGGGAGGGTGTGTAGTTTCCCTCATCCACCCCTAATAGGCAGCTTCGTTTCATATCTATCATCACTTCTAATAATTTTTTCTAAACAAAATAGTAATACAATACATTGTGTATAATGTTTTGCAATTATAGAGTGACGTACGACGTGTTTCGTAATATCAATTTTGCATTTTGTTTCATGAACAATGATAAAGTTGAAATGTTTCAACAAAATGTTCAAGTTCAGTATCAAATGATATGACTAACACTGCCGCAAGTTGGCAACAATCATCAGTCTACGTATGTTACAAGGGCAATGCCATCCTGATATCGTCTGAAACTTATACTCTTGACTAAGGAGTCCTGAGTAAGTTCTCATGAGTTTTCCAGGAGTTTCCAAATGTTGGGCAAACGAGGCCACTCAAGAATACGGAGGTCTGAGCAGAACCCCTTTTCTGTGTAGGGCCATTTCCTAGAGTTCAAGATTGACCATGTTGTATCCATTTGTTCAGGAGTTAAGTCATAAGTCATATAACCGTGCTGAAGTGCAAGCAAGGTGTCGGAGGTCTTTAGGAAAGCATCCTCATAACTCCAGGAACTGTGCAAGCACATGTTCAAATCTACTGCATCAAGATGGTGTACCTTTAGACCAATCTCCTGCATGCACATCCCAATGAAGACATCTTCCCACGGGAAGATCGGCACTGTTGTCGAAACGCGGTACAGTGCCTCAACTGCGTCCGAAGACATGATGTAAGCATGTCCTTCTGGGTACGTCGGGTATTTATCGGCAGGATACATCCATTCGGGAGTGTACCACTTGGACGTATTATCCCGAACCGGTCCCATGTCGTCAACCCTGCGCCCGGTAACGAATTTCCTCCTTGCAGCTAAAGGGGCATTGCCCAAATCCGCGGTTAGATTGGCAATGTTGAGCATGACGTCGTCATCTGATTTCATGACAAAGGCAGCATTTGGACAATGGTTCAAAGCCCACTTCAAAGCCATGACTGTCTTGAGAGTGAGATTAAGGTAGGAGTCTACGAAATCTTCCTGGATAATGTCATGCCACCGTTCGGCTTCCTGTGTGATAAACAGCTGCATGCCTTTGTCGTTTGTTGCACCAATTAGGAACAGGGTTATTGTGGAGAGGTTCCTAGAGGAAGCGTTCTTCATCCAAGTCCGACGAATGGTACCACGTCGAACAAAGTTCATCGGAGCAGAAGGGACAAGGACCAAGAGCGTTAGGTTTGGTCCACGATTCCATGATGAGCAAGCCCGTAATGGGTTTATTAAGTACTGGTAATGATGATGATCTATGAAACGCTTCCAGCCTATCTGCTCAATCAGAGGTTTCGTTGACTCTTGGTCTTGTAAAACTTCGTTATGAGAACCCTCTTTTACAGTTTCTTGTACTTCGTCTGATCCTTCTTTATTTGTGTTTGGATTCTCCTCTCTGTCACTCTTTACTTGCGCGTTGCCAACTTCTTTAGAGCCATTGACTGGCTCCAAATACTTCGGAAGAGATCTTTGTGTGTCTTCTGACTTTACATTTGCCATGTGCCCTAGATTTCTCATTCTTATTTCTTGGCTTTCTTTCATCGAGTCTGCTTCTACATGTTCAGCAATAGTGTTGGGTGTTTCAGTTTCTCGGTGTTCATTATCGCGTTTATGCTCAACATCATGCTTTAAACCAACGTTTTGGGTATCGATATCGGTAATTGACTGAAATTTCAATTTTTGCCTGTGCTCATCCTTTTGGCGCCATTTACCCCACGGTATTAAATCCAATATTCTATAAGCAAACCTCGTGGATTTACTTGTCATTTTGTGGGCGACAATCCTCCGTCTAATTTCTTCCCATGTAGTTTTCTTAGCATCTCCGACGGCAGACATTTGTTTTCCACCAACCGAATCGGGCAGATGAGAGGATATTCTGTGTTCACGCTGAACGTTCTGTAAAATGTTATTAAAGACATAGACTGTAAAGTAGAAACACAGGGGAAGAATTATCAAACATTTCTTTCCCCTTTTCCGTCTTATGTTCGACACGTAGTTCTTTCCGATTCTGAAATGTCTACTCAATCCCATATTCATGCCGAGAACAAATTTCGATCATGTCAGGAATATAGGAAGCATCTGCTTCGTTCAAACAAATCTTCATTACAAACACCACACAACAGTTCTGGATCAACCAAGGTTGACATCTACGAGTGATTGTAGAAAATAAGCAATAATAAGTGAAATGATAATGGCAGTTTCGAGGTGAATTATTTGCAGAGGTTTGCGCTCAGCCAAATGGATTTCTCTAGATTTCGTTTTTTTTATTGAACCTCTGACAGGAATGTTTAGCCAAGGTAAATACTGCATTTTCCGCCATTCCCCATGTGGCTCTCTACCCATAGTTTACATAGGAACTCTCGAAGTGTATTTCTCAAAACCAACAAATCAATGAATAATATATTTAATGTAAATTGGACTTCATGCCAGAATTTTACTAGGGTAGATTTATGCAGTGGTGTAATGAGACCCCCCCCCCAAAAAAAAAAAAAAGAATATCTGAGGGGATAGGACACAGGGCATTTGATATTGCATCATATCACTGCATATTGGAATGCAGTAATTGTTTATCCGACTACTATTGTATACACCAATATCAGACGGTTTGCAGTCCTATGTGGTCTTGTTCTGAATGTCTATCTTGGTATACTGGTTATATTCCCATTTTGCCAATTTGTTCATACTATGTGAATGAGCAAAACTGTAGTGAGTCTAAATTCCTAGTGCTTCCTGGAATATAATTAATGATTTTTTTTAGCTTTATATTTAAATCCACACGGACGATCTGGATTTATTTCAAATTCTTAACATTAAGAGTGGATTATCTATTAGTGAATGGAAATCTTGATTTGAAATATGGAATGGGTATGTAGGCACACCAAAAGAATTCCACCTCCTCCCCGACTCTCTCTGAAATCTCCTTCTCTCATTGGTTTAATATGTTCATCAATACACGAAAATAAACCAAACGTTGACAGTTTGAAATAGCGCACAAACATTCTTTATTTAAATCGATCTCCACTATGTTCTTCCCATTGTTGTTTTTTTTCTTGAGAATTATCGTAATTAGACAATAATTTTTGATGAAATGTGTGAAATCGTCTTCTAGTATTTCTTTTGTAAAATATCTTTTTCGAAATGTCTGTCCTTCGGAATAAGCCGGGGAATAAGCAACTCTGACGTGTTCGCAATAATACACACTCCCTTCATTTTCGAAAAGTATAATCAGTGCAAACCCCTTTCTGTATAATTCATTATTCATGAATGTAAAAGCACGTCATCACAAAAAAAATAAAGAAAATGTACTATAAAAAATGTAATAAACCTCGAAATCTTTATCAATTTCACCTTATCCTCACTGTGATAAAAAAGTTTTTAAATAGAATGTTCAAAAAGAATATTTCGAGAATAGTGGAAGTAAAAAAATAATAATGGATGTAATGAATAATGCAGTATACTGAGAGGAAAAGAATAGAGGAATTAGGGACCGAAATTCCATTGTCTCTCTTGAAAGAGAATCAAATTCAGCAGAAAAAAAATACTGTCTTTACATCTGTATCAGTCTTTCCGATTGGTTTACCTGCATGCTAAAGCACATCAAATACAATGACCAATTATAGCAATAATAGCGTGAAAAAACCCTCACTTGTTCTTGTTTCATAATCTTCTTTTTCTTTTTATTCAAATCTTTTGTGGTTCGAACATGTTGAAAAATGAAATTCCAATTCGTATAAGAATAACTTCTTAAAGTATTGTTGATAAATAATATAAGTAAAAAAATTGCCCGCATTTACTATTCGCTTATTTAATATACGGTGGAAGTTAAACGATATTCCCTTTTTTAGAAAAAAAAATGTCAGTAGCGCATGATCCTCGAACTTATATCTATGAATACTGAAGAGCCCTCTTTCATGTAATATACACGTAAGTTTTACAAAAATGTTAAGTGGCAGTGATATCACAACCAACCATGCAAATCGCATTTCCTTTTTATTGGTACACCCCGAGTGATATATAGCACAAGTGAATAATTAGTTGAAAGAACAACAGTGATTGACATTATACTGCTAAAAAAGCACAATATTATAAAGCAATGATAAGCATTATATTTTCTAGGATTATTTACATTTGTGTTTATTCTTTTCCTCCACCTCTTTCTCCTACTTCTGCTATTACTTCTTAACTTTCCAATTGTTTGGATTATTTTCATTTATCAATAATTTATGTTTTCAGGATTTGTATACATAATTATGCACTGTATCGACAATGATCATCTCATGAATGAATGGTGATTAGCGAATTCTTATTTGTTGACTCATCTCAGACTCCATTTAATCACAACCACTATTTATTTTGGTATTATTGTCGAGTCTTAAATTTAAATTCTGTGTATGGGATTGTATACAGTTTTATACCTTTTTTCTTTGCGAAATTCCGCATACGTGTCAGAGCAAAGCGATCTGTCATACAAAAGTGGCGAATAGATACATATTTCATTCCAAAATCTCTATAATATCTTCACAATATCACAAGCTAACATGTTTAGTTAAAACACACAATCACAGATGAACGTCTATAATATGTGGACAATATATATGAATATAATGGTGCAAAGCAGAACGGGGCCGAGTTACTAAATTGGGGTTTAAAAAAGAAAACAATATGGCATTGCATGGCATTGGGAGAAAAAAATGGGGAGCAGTAAAGATGATAGACAATGCAGAAAAGGGGTGTGGTCATGTAAGTATCTGAGAGATAATTGAAGGCTTTTGAGGGAGTGTCATGCTGCTATAAAAATTAATGAGAAGCAATAAATCCCCAAAAACAGACAATGCAAAATTTACCGCGACATTTATTTTGAAAAATGGTTGAAACTATTTTTAAACAAAAAGGGTGGTCGTTTGAAAAAAAAGATAAATAATTAGTTAAAATACATTGCTGTTAATCATAATTATTTTCTTTAAAACACTTTGAAGGCTTAAATACATTTGATTTAAAAGTTCTTTGGGACTAAAATTTGATCGTGTGTGAAAACAATTAGTTAAACTCTAAATTCACACACAAACACGCACACCCTCACACGCATCCGTATCCACAAACAAAAATGGCAGATAAGCTGCTTTATACATGATATCGTAGACATGAAATAAATGAATGAAATAAAAGTTATCGTATCAATTGAAACAGCTTTACATTAACATCAGGGCAATGAGAGGTGAATACCAACATACTTGTAATTTGGGGGGAAATTACATTTTAAAGATTGTAATACTGTTGAAATTTACAGAGATGATAATGATGATGATAATTATATTGATAACAGTGAGAAGATAATGATGAAGATGATAATTGTAATTAGGATTCAGATTTCATTGATCCGTATTCAAAACACATAAATTTGCCCTCGATCCACTGGCAGTACATACATAGGAATATAAAGTATACATACATGTAAATAAACACTACAGCAATATGAATGATATTAAAAACAGAAATGATATCAATTTAGGGATATTAATCGAAGTAATACTGATTGCGACATAGTAAGTAAAAATAACACTGATCATGTAGGTGATAATTAGATATGAATACAATTATGATTTAATTTGGATGACATTTGTATGGATGGGGTACGCAATGTGTTTTGGAATGATGATTAATTAACTAAGGGTCTGTTTGCAGGATGGACTATTATCTTAAAAATAATTGATCAACTTTCAATTAAATGATTTGTTATTAGCCTGTTTAGCTAACATGGCTAATCATCTTCGTACTGCTTGTTCACCGAAAGCTCCTTTACAGGTGAATCTACAGATGCCATTTTCTGAAGTCGTTTGTTCGACAGAAAGAATGCCAAGACGATGCTGGTGAGGGCGATGAGAAAAAGTGCCCCAGCTCCCCCTCCTAAGATATATGTCATGATTCCGGTCTGCCAAATGTAACCCTCGCCATAACCGTCCTTCCCACCCCGGAGATCTGTTCCATTTGAGCCTTCAACTCGCAACAAGATGAGGAAGTCTCTTTGATCAACGTTGTTTGTTGCACGACAGGTGTAGTTGGTGTTTTGTTCGTGCAATATAGTGTGAAGGTAGAGTGAACCGTTGGGAAACTTAGTGATGCCAAGAGATCCGCTGTCTGTTTGGGTGACGTCTTCCAGGACCATTGTCTTCGAGGTATGGTTGTAGGCGGCGATTAACCATTGGATGTTGGCCTCATTTTCAGACATGACGGGACATTCTAGGAGGACATCTTGCCCATGAACACCTGAAAATGCGTTTGACGAGTTCATGTTGACTTCGATCGAGCAATGGAAATCTGACTCATCCAGAGAGGAAAGAGCCATTGATTCAAGAGCCTTTGGGGCAGCACACATTGCGTCATCTGCACTGTCAATGGCAGATTCTTTAAGCCAAGATAAGTTGCAGTCGCACATCAGGGGATTTCCTCCCAAAAACAGAAATGGAGGTAAGATTTCAAAGACATCACGAGACAAGCTTTGCAGTAGGTTGCCTCTCAGATCGACTCTATTGAGAGCTGGAAGGTTTGAAAACGAATCAGCAGAGATGGCATACATACCATTCAATGACAGATCAATTTCAGCTAAGGTTCCGTGGTCTGGTAGATCTTGTGAGCGAAGGTAGGAAATCGTGTTTCCACTTGCAGAGTAAACATCCATACGAGGCATCTGTCCGATGACAAGAGTTGAAGGGTATGATAGGCGGTTGTTGCTGATGTACATTTTCCTTATGTTAGAAGGTTTCTGTGGCTGAAGACGTTGCCGTGGGTCGTACTCAATGTCAAAGACGTCTACCGCAAAATAGGAAATGTCATTGTTGTCAAGATTCAGAACCATAAGATTTGTAAGGTCACCCAACATAAACTGGGCGATGTGCTCAATGTGATTGTTTTTCATTTCGAGGTGTACCAAGTTTGACATGCCCCACAAAAACGCAACCCCTATGTTGCCGAGATGGTTATTGTTCAAGTACAGCTCCTGAAGGGTATCACTTTCGAAACTCCCGTAGTCAATGCTAGTGATGAGGTTGTTATCAAGATCAATCCACAGCATATTTCGTGAATTATCATGAAAAAACTGGAAATGCACATGAGAGATATAGTTGTGCGACATGTTAAGTTTTTTCAAGGAAGGGAATTCGAGGCCAGGGGCAAGAACACCTTCAATGCGGTTCTTGTCCAGTCGCAAAGTGTGAAGGCTCTGCAGGTTTTTGAACGAGTCCAGTGCAATTTCGCCAATCTGATTGTCAGATAGACTAATTTCCTGCACTTCGGATAGTGATCCCCACATACCAGAATGTAGGTGTTGGATAATGTTTCCAGCAAGATTCAGGACAGTTAGGCCCTGTAAACCAGTAAATGTAAAATTGCCTATCTCTGAGATGCGATTCTCAGATAGATCAAGGAAGCGTAGAGCCATTAAGCCATCAAATGCCCCTTCTTGAATAACAGAAATGTCATTGTTGGCAAGTATAAGTTCTTTGAGATTAGGTAGTCCATACTGGATCGAAGAATTCGAGATCAACAGAACTCCACTGAACGTATCGTAGGTCAAACCATTCAGGAGATTGTGGCTAAGGTTAAGTCGTGTAAGTCCGATGGCGTCATGAAAAGCACCTGGTTCAAGCTCCGTTATAGAATTACTTGACAGGTCGAGGTACCGCAGCATGGAGAAGTTGGAGAAAGCCAAACTGTGCAGGATTTGGTCTCCAGATCCTTGCCCCACATGAATCTCCAAGTTAGAAGCCAGATGGTTCTTGACGTTATCTATGATGCCGTGTATGTTGGTACTCTCACAAGATATCATCATTATGGTGTCGTTTCCAGATTCTCCGTCATCAGTCGTGGAATTTCCCCTGAGACTGCATGTGCAAACGTACTCATTCGGCGGACACCAGGGAAATACACCGGTGGAAATACCACCTTGTTCCGAACAGAAGATGCCAAACATGCCAAAGAGAAGCATCAATTCTAGGAGAAGAATCGCTTGCCTCCTGCTGCCCGAAGCCATCGTCAGTTGGTACAGAAGTTGGATTTCAAGGAATAGCGAGAAGATTCTTACCTGGGTAAAAAAGAAAATAATCATATCCATAATTATACCTAAAAATGAGAATGACCAAACGATTCAACTTGATAGAAACAAGCGTATTTACTTCGTGAAAATGAAATTATTGTTTTATGTCAAAAATTGAATGCAACGAGATGGGTAAAAGAGGGAAAAGTGAGTCCTTCTGCATATGAGGTTCATAATTTCGTGTGTTGTTTTATACCCCTATTTGTGTATCCCTGTTTTCTTAATTTTGTTCAGTATATGCTTTAATTGTATCTCATGACAAAGGCGCTTTACAGATGAAATGTATTATTATTCTGATTATTACTACTATGATATCATCTATTCAGATTCGATTAGATTGTTTCAGGAGTGAAAATAAAAGAAATTATCGGCCTTACCTTATTTGTTTTTGAAACGTAATAGTGCTCCAAAACAGTCAAAGTATTTCACCAGCCTCGCAGGTTAGCCGACCCATATGCCCCTCGAGTAGATGAACATAAAAATGGAAAAGATGCTTGTGGTAAGGAACTGCAGAACGAGCTTATCCTATTTCATTTTATTCCATATGGAAGATGTGTGCAGAAAGAAGAAACCGTTCAGAATACTTCCCGACAGTAGGGGATTATGATATTTTTCCGTTCGACGAATCCCAAGATCACTTTGCCTCATGTTTATGCAAGACTTGAATAATTGGAGATCTGTTTTTTCTGATTTCTTTTCTATGTTTTTTTTTTGATAAATGTGTTGTATTCAACCGAGTCAACCTATCATAAAGCCTTGAATCTCTTCAGGTAATTGAATATATTTTTTGTGAGAAAGACATGGATGTTTACTTTTACCTTTATATCTACTTTTAAAATTAAATTCACTTCAGTTCATGAAAATACCGGTAATTGTATTTGTGCACACATTGAGAAGTTTTTCAAAAAGAGGCTTCGAAAAGTGACTACGAAAATACGAGTTTGTTATAATTCTAATTATTCTTTTTTTTGCAACTCGAATACACTTACAAGAAGACATATGTTGCTTGAACCCCAACTATCTATTTCCTTTATCAAAATGTCATGATAAAATTAGTTTTAGAAAAAAGGTTCAATGATATTAGTGATCAAAATATCAAATAAAAATTAAGAAACTCGAAGGGAACGGCACATGGACAAGATGAATAAAATCGAGCGTGCGCTGAAAAAGCTGAAATAGACGGCTTGCTAAATCATTATTATATCAATCTCAGTCACACACCAGAAGATTTCAAAACAACTTCAATTTCCCTTTGACTCGTTCTAAAAATTGGACGCCCTACAATAATTAATGTATAATATAATTAATAATTATTAATTGAATAGATAAAAAGAAGAAAAAATGCATGTGACAGATTTTCTGACCACAAGGATACGCTTTTTTTTTGTTCGTGTGTTTTACTTGTATGAATTCACTATTCCCAATCTAGGTAAAAAAAAATATATGGTCGATCATAGGGAAGATATTTCGACTGGGATCAGGACAACTACCCCCCGGACAATTACCCCCGGACAACTACCCCCGGGCAAGTACAAATTTGAAACCTAAAAAAAACAACAGTAACCTTGAAAAATATTATTGTTGGGATTTTCATTAACCTTCAGTGATATGTATTTATTTTCATGCTCCTATCAAGGGGAGGGGGGTCGCCAGGGCCCTAGGAACGATTTTTTAACGATAAAGTCATATTTCATACTTGTGTGAATAATATGTCTCCCTTATAATGAAATAAGTTGCAATAAATATCTAATGCACTAAATCAGTTGTCAATCCATTTTTTCTAGTTCTTGGAGGAAAAAAAATGAATAAACCTAATTTCATATAAAATACAAAAGAGCGTGTGGATATGTGACATCATCACCCCACCTTATGAATATTCATGATGATGATTGTTTTCACAAAATATTACTAAACTTTGAAATTCAATAACTTTGTTATTTGCCATCTGATTTTGATGAAATTTTCGCCATTTTGCTCGGTGAATTCTAGCTACTCTTATTAATTTAGTTATACATACTTTCAGCCCGGCCCATCCTTTTAAAGCAGATACGAACCAATGACGCCATCTCGAGTCCTCAACTACTCATACCTGGCCAGTTTCCTGACCCATAATGCTAGTGTAGTCTAGTACTATAGACCCATTCGAATGATAACATGCTAATCAACTACTCAATACATTTATACCACAATAATTATGTTACCAAGTAGCAAAACAATTACTTTTCCTTTACAAAATTTGTCTTGGTTTCTCTATACAAATACAATTTATTCTCTGTAGTATAAGTGAAAATGTATATTTTAAGACTATGTTTTCATAACACACAGTCAATGAGAGACCACACACAGTTCACTCACTTTTTAACACCCCGCTTCCCAGGGCCATGGTGGTCGGGACCGTGCCGAGATTAGGTTAAAGGAAGGCGCCAAAACTGTAGAGAGGAGAGAGACGAAAGGAGAAGGTGGCGAAGAAAGGGCAGAAGAGAAACAAAGGTAGATCAAAGAAAAGGAAAAGAAAGGGAGAAGAGAGGGAGGAAGAAAGGAAAAAGGAGAAGTTTAAGTGAATAAAATAAGAGAAAGAGGGAAGTAGGCTATGATCAGAGGGAGAGGGGAGTGAGAAAATTTTAAGGAAAATGAGACAAAATAGCGGCATGAGATTGAGGGGGTGAAAAGTTGATAAAGGGTGGAAGCAAAATGGACTTAAAATGAAGGGGCGCCTATTTGATCTTAAACTTAATTGAAGGGCGCCATGTGCATCAAAATTGACTACGAGCTCGATCCTAAGTCAGATGGTGCCAATTCAATGATCTTGAAATAGGGGGGGGGGGCAGATTGTTCGTAAAATTCGATATTATCCAAAGGACAGAGCCGGTGGAGAGAAGTTGAAAGTTGGGGGGGCACGGGGAAAAGCGCATATTTTTTTTCTTTCGAAAAGAGCACTATCTTATACATGGCCGTAGGAAGAAATATTATGCTGAGGGCAGCACGCGTAAACTTTTTCAAAAAAAAACTTAAAAGTGAGGGAGCGAAGAAACCGAGCTTATTGTTGAGGTGCTTTTGCATTTTGTTAAATGAAATTGATGGATTTTGTGCATACTTTTGGTGAATTTTGTGAAAATCTGCATTAAAAAATGTGAGTTTTCAAAATTTCGGGGGGGGGGAACTGCCCCCCCCCCTGCTGCGTACGGCCATACAATTTTTCAGTCATTATTCACCTGCAGATTGGAAGCAGAATGGCGCTAAAGAAACCGGGCGCTCATCGGGCACGAAAAGAGTGGGGGGTTTTCAGGACAACTTATCTGATATGAAGTTGAGAAGCCGATGTGGCACTCCTTAACACATAAAACATAACCTCAGGTGAAAGGGGGCAGAGAACACGTTCGGAGGGGCACTTTTCTTAGGTAAAAGGGGCACTGGTACGAAAAGGGGTACTTATAAGAAATTAAAGGGGCACTTACGGCATACGGGTCCCTAGGTGAACGGGGGCACAGAACACGTTCGTGAGTGGCACTTTCTTGGGTAAAAGTGGCAATGATTCTAGAAAGGGCACTTACAAGAAGGCAAGCTAGGCAGCACTTGCTCAGACACAAAGCGGGTCCTTCTCAGGTGAAAGGGGCACAGAATTCGTCCGTTAGGGGAATTTTGTGGTAAAAATTGCCAATGACACATAATTATAATGGGTCCTTCTCATGTGAAAAAGGGCACAGAACACAACCGTGAGGGGCAAGGGGAACGTCACCTAAAACTCGTGAGGGGGCACTTTCCTTGCGTAAAAATTGACCCCTGTTCAGTGCTTCAAAAAGTGGGGGGCACCCAGGATCGCAGAATTATTGATGAAGAACTTCGGAGAGGGGCATTATTTGGCCCAAAATTGAGAAGATGCCAAATTGACCTACTTCGTGCAAGTTTGATCTGGTACTTCAGGGGCACCATAGTTTGCCAACTTGATCTTTATTTGTTATGATTATATTTGTAAAAAGTTAAATATTTCAGTCTTTGGACTGCTTGCGATTGTATATTTTGATATCTTTAATTCAATCAAATCCAATTATATTGACCCTAAAGTCAAGGGGCTACCGTCCGATCTTAAGTTGGGTGGAGGCATATTATTCTAAAGGGGATTCGTATTAATGCTGAACTTCAAAGGGGAGAATCATTGACCCGAATCTTATATGTAGGGGAAGGCGGGGTAAGTTGTGACACTTTTTGCATTTTGTATGTTAGAATTGATATGACTAGTACTATTGTAGAAATAGGTACCTTGCATTTAAATTTGATTCTTGGGAAATGTTTTTCACCTACATATAAATTTCTACCCCCACACTGAAAGTCATCGTGGCTTTTGAAAAAACCGATGTCAAATGGCTCAACTTGCCCCATATATGGGGTAAGTTGTGCCACCGTCTGGGGTAAGTTGAGCCACAAAAACTATGTACAAAATGTATGGGGGAGAACCAGCATGTCAATTTTTTGTTTAAAGTCTTTTCACTTGCTAATTCTCTATAAATACTAACATCCTTTAAAGGGAAAAGAGCAGTCATGTAAATTTGCTCCTTTCAGCCTGCATTTCAATCGATTTTTATGGTTTGTTTGTTTTTTAAGTTACATTACCATAAAAATTACCATGGCTCAACTTGCCCCATGCTGTTTGGCTCAACTTACCCCAGTCCGAACTTAGTGCGATAATTTTGTATCCACACATTTAATATGCATCCATCATATAAAAGGCTGTGACAAGAATGACGATCCATACCTGGACTAATCATGTCTTTACTATATTTAAAGACGTGTGTGTGTATAAAGCACTTATCTATTTCACACTCTTTTTTACTTTTTTGGCTGAAATTCATACTTTTCCCTCTAAAAAAAGTACTGTTTGTTTCAAAGTTGAAAACAAAGTGGTGGGGTTAAGGGTTATGCAATGGGTCATCAATACATGACACCACCACAATGTCTGACTCATTCATTATTGGCCTGGGGCTGGTGGCTCAACTTGCCCCTATGCTCAACTTACCCCGCCTTCCCCTGCGTATATTTTTATGAGCCAATCCCGGAGCCAATGTGCGCATTGGTCTTGAAACTATCAGCCCGCGTTTCGAGCTCGCATCAGGAAAATACAGATCCTGATTATGATTTTAACAATTATTAAAATTTCAAGCTTTAGGTTTGAATATCAACTTGAATTTATAACTTGGAGGTACCAATTCAAAATTTATCATAGGGGCACCGTATTAAATTTACGGCTTAATTGGCCAGGCGTCAAATTGACCCTAACTATAAAAGGGGCGCCGAATTCGAGCTTTCTTTATTTTGTTTATAGTGAGATATGCATAATGATCATGATTACAAAAAGAGCACAGGATGATCCGGGGTTTGTTTAGGTCTTACAAAAAAATATGTTCATTTTTTGGTCATATAAAAAAAATCAGATCTCGCTCGCATAACTTATTTAGTGAGATACGAATCCTGCATTGAACAAAAAATGCGACGATTATACACAGCAAATACTGTGGTGTTAACCGGTGTAAATAGAGGACCACACCAGTTATTTTACACCGGTGTTAAATTGGTGGTGTTAGTTTTACACATATAGGTGTTATTACAACACCTTTGGTTGTTACACTTTTTGGTGTTATGTTCAAGCTTTAGGGTGTAATTTTAACCCAATTTTAACACCTCAGGGTGTGGTCCTCTATTAACACCAATTGGTGTCAGTTTTAACACCACAGTTTTTACAGTGTATGAACTGATTATTTTTAGTTTCCATCTAATAGTCCTACAGAATTTCATAAAATCTTCGCCAGAACAATTCAATATAATACAAATACATATTAAATTGTAATAACGCGCATGATACATCATTGTTCGTAGAAAGGGGAAGGTTGTATATATATAATACAAAAGATGGAGAAAAAAAACGAGAAATACGTAAGAAATTTAAAAAAACAAAGAATTACATAAGGAAAAAATTGGGGGTTGGAGAGAACAGTGGTTTTAAAGCCTATATGATTTACAAATCTGCTCATTTTGGGGCGGAACATTGTAGATGGCGCTAGATCTAAATGGTGCACGGAGTTGGTTGATCTATTATTGTCATTTTCATTTGTGCTCTGAAAATCTCCCCTATTTAAAAAATCATGTTTTTCAGGTTATTAATATTATCGGCCTTGAATAAGAATTTTAATTCGGGCATGGTGGCTCAGTGGTAGAGCGCCCACCTCATAAACGGGAAGTCGTGGGTTCAAGGCCCGGCGAGTCATCGACTTGTAAAAATAAGACCTTCTGATGCCTTCTTGCTAGGCTCAGCATTTAGATATTGGAGAAGGGTGCACTGGGCTAATATTTAGGGCCGCTGGTCGAGCAGTTTCTCTACTGAGATGGCTACTCTGGATAAATAAAACGTTATTTATTTTATTGTTATTGTTGATTTTTGAAAGATTTTCCTCGAATATCAGCACCGGAAATTTTTTAATTCAAGTTGGTAATAATAATAATAATAAAACATTGCTTATATAGCGCATATAACGATGATAAAATCATGTCTCTATGCGCTTAGAAAGAAGATTGGAAAAAATGAAGAAAGAAAAGCCTGTTCACAGAGGAGCAAATATATAATCAATTAATGGGTACATGTATATCTTATTTTACGAAAAGGAATGTCTTCAAAAGGGACTTTTGGTATGTTTGTTTTTTATTTGATTTATTGTTTTCTTCTGCATCCATAACATTCGTATAATACATTTTTCATAACATAATAAACATAATTATGTTACCTTTTTGGCATGAATCATAAATAAAGAGTACTAAAAAGATAATTCCAGACAAAAATGATTAACTATATGATATTCACAATTTGCAGGAGAAGGATTGTCATCATAAGCAGATTGCTTGAAAAAACTGACAATCCCAAAATTATACTAATTGAATTAATTAATACATTAATAAAGCAGAATGGGCATATATTTTCAAATACGAAACATGAATTCATGCAATATTATAGTATGAAGATGATAAAGCTGAGGGTGACGGTGATATAATGATGATGTTGATGATGATGTTTGTTTGTTTTTCTATAGTATTTTTTACAACAGAATTTCCCAGCAGCATCAGCTTCCCATTCTTTCAGAGGGCAAAGTCCGGGTCGGTATGCAAATGAGACAGCACACACTCATTATTATTTGATTTTTATTTATGAAATATCAAACATTTAATGTTCTCCTCATTACAGGAATTGATTCCTTCCGTATGTATTCCGAATTTTTTTATTTGCATCCTTTTTGGATTATCTACAAAAAATGAAACATATTCTATATGACTATGTAGAATCATTTCAATTTCTGCAGATTTTTAACAAAAAGAAAAGAAATTTCCGTACAAAATATGGTGAGCGACATCATCGACTCTCCCATTTGCGTAATATTTTATTGTGTATAAATATAATTGTTTCGTGAAAAATAGGCAATTATAGTTTGAAATGTCAGAATTTTCTTATTTCGGATATCTAGCTGCATGACTCCATCTTTATGCACGGTTTGATTTTTCTCTTCTTATCAATTTAATTTAAAAAAAGAGAACTTTTGTTGAGGTGTTCTTGTGATCTTTTGTTGATTACTATGTAAGCATCCCAACAAAGGAGTATTTTTAAGATATACACTTGCATAATAATCCACTAATGATCAAAAAGAAAATTTGAAACAAAAAGTAATTCGCATTGGAAACGTAGTATGCAATATAAAGTCCACCCCCCCCCCCAAAAAAAATGTTTATTTAAATAAATAGAAAAATCAAACTATAGTATTACGCTGAGATTTAGTCAAAATCGGATGTGAAATAAGAAGGTAAGGACATTTAAAATTTTCGCTATTTTTCCCAACAATATAGACATAAAATAAGACAGTCGATGATGCCCAGCCTTCACTCACTATTTCTTCTGATTTTATGGGGTTTGAATTATACACTATTTTTTTCTGATTTTACAGATTTGACAATAAGGACCAAACTTGACTGAACCCTATAGTATCAATGCTAATTCCACATGTTCAGGGAGGAATCAATTGTTGTTTCACTTGACAATGAGGACAAAATTTGAATATTTCATATAATCATGCAAACGAGTGTTAGTCTCCTCATTATACCGATCTGGATGTGAATATATAACTGCTAGGGCCTATGTGAAATTAAGAGAACATTTAAAATGTCATAACTTTCTCATTTCACATCCGATTTTGATTAAATGTTTCAGTGTTATGCTCGTTGGATTTTTCTCTTTTTTTATTCAAATCAACTTGCCCTTTAATAAATTTTTATCTCTTTTAGATGTTTATTCATTTTCATAGTTAAGCCCATGACACACCCTAGACACAAATTAAGCTAGATGTCGTTGTTTATAACAGTAAAGTATAATTGGTTTATTTATTTATTTCCTCCAAAATTATGTAACATCGATATAGGTCTGACAAAAATGCTTGAGTGATTGCCAAATGACAAACGCAGTGCAGTCTTTTCGTTTCTGGTATTACGTATTACGTCATCACGTAAAATAACCAAAGCATAACGATTGGTGAAACAGCTAATGTGATTGGACTAGGCTCGCTGATATCGTCGTTATTGGCCAATCAAATACTCCTATTCAGGCACTAAATGCGCACAACTTGCGCACATGCAAGAAATTCATTTGGGCAGATCACAAGCTGCTCCCCATCGAAAGGACCTCCATGTCCAACCCCGACAACATCCCGAAATGTTTGGGAATTTAGCCCACTGACAACCGATTTAACTTTCTTCTCGACGAAGTTATCGTCTCTGGTGGACGTCGACTCAGATGTTCAGCCATGGAGGAGAAACTGGAACTCGTTCGCAAGGAATATGGGTCCACATTGTCCGACTTGAAAATCAACAGCAAGCCTCACATCAACGCACTCACAACGCTTGCAGATGAATACATTCCATATGCGTCGGAGGTCGTGCGACTCATCGAAAGCCGACTGCAGAAGGTTCATTTCTATTGGGAATTTCCCGCTTTCGTAATCGATAAACCTAACATAATTTTATTTCTAAGGAAGCTTTAATATTTTTAGACAAGAATTTACAGATAATTCTGGGGTATTTATGAGAAGGTGGTTGTGCATTACTATTTTTTACATGTTCATATTTGACTGAGGCAAGTGAGTGACATTTCATTTGTGCTTGTGACGAACGCGCATGCCATTTGTCTGTGTGTACCTAAAGGGGGGGGGATGGTCACATGACACTTAATTGTCATCGACTTGATTGGGTTTTATATAAAATATTAGCGAGCAAAATAATGAACTATGGTGCTGTCATGTCCGTAGGCCTAGCCTAATCCTTGTTAAAAAAAATTGTGACCAGAATTATTATTTAAGTAGGGAAATTTCATCGAGAATTGACCAGACCAGGTCGTCACCTTCGTGACCTTGTCCTTGCGATGTTATGGCCACTTTACAGTAAAGGTGTCTGTCCAAAAATTGGGAATGTCTCAGAAAACAAGGATATCCTCATAAACCAAGACAAATCATGTCTTGATATTGAGAATGTGTTTAAAAATTTGAGAAAGAAATGTACACCCTGATTTGAGAAACGTGTGGTTGTCAAATTGAGCCACCAAAGCCTAACATTTTGAAGACGAAAATGGTGGCACAGTTCATATCGGTATGTTGATACAGGAAGTTCATTTATCAAATTAGATCAGCAAGTACATGTACGCTGGGCAAGCTTTCTCAAATGTCACTCACAAGTCTTGTCAGAGCTTCTTACAATTCACTTTTTTTGCACAAATTTAATTGTCCATGCAAGGTTTTTATATGTACATATAGAAACTTCAGGTCTCAGTTCTACTTTAATGAAAGAAATATGACAATTACAGCTTGAGTATTCCAATCTGAAGCTTTCCTTCAAAATTCAACGTTTTGATCTATGAAAAGTAAACTTTGTAAGGAAATTTAGAATTCAAATGTTTCATGTTACTACATGTACAAATAGCCATTAAAAGAGGTACCTTGAAGGAAATCTATTTAGACATGCAATTAAATTGATGCAATCAAGTTGTCAGCTTTGTGTTAAATTGAGTCCTGACTTAAAATATCTTGTGGAAATAGGAAGTGGAGAAAAGTTTGAAGCTCTGTTTTTTTTTACATGTATGATCATATTTTTTCACAATCTAGTTTATGATAATGAAATCATTGAAAGTTTGAAATTTGACTTTGTGTTAATTGAATCCTGTTTAATTATATCTTGTGGGTCATTCCTGACCCAGAAGTGACAGTTTTGAAGAAAAAGTATTTTTTAAAAATGTGATCCTGGATGTCAGGTAAAATCTAAGACATTGTATGACTCTATTTTTGTGAATTGTGATGCACAGCCATTTATAAATTCGAGATTTATCTGTTTTGTTTTTATTAAGAAATGTGTTCATTGTTTTAATATTTTTAGGTATCAAATAACAAAAATTATGTAAAATCAGGAGTTTAATATTGAAGGCCCCTTTTTAATCTCAAGATCAAAGATTTCCTGTAAAGGCTTTCTTAATATATGTTCTAGCATTTGATAGTTGAAATGTTATAGTATTAAATTTTTTTTAAAAACCCCATCATTTTCACAAGATAATCGAAAAATGACTTGAAAATCATTTAGTTCATTCATTTTTGGCGAATCCACACCTGTCCTCTGTTTCTTCCGTTTCTTATTTTGAATTTGTGTCTCAGATACATTTACATGTAATGCATTGTTATGATTGAAAATAAAGTTCTTGTGTGGGAAATTCACTTTGTTGTGTGTAATTATCTGTAGCATACAATGTAGACTGTAATATGACTGCAACAGATATGCTTTTACTGCCTTGCAGTTTTTTTTAAAGTCAATCTTAAATTGTAGACTGCTTCATTTTCTGTGTTTTCCAAAATTGTTTCAAAATCCTGGTGTTTTTTTTTCAAACAACATTTTAACCTGATATGGAAAAAAAAAGATTCATAATCCAGGGGAGTAAGAGGGGGAGAAAGAGGAGAGAGTTGAAAGTGGAAGGCACAGATACACTGTAGAGAGAGAAAGACAGAAATAAAGAGGAAGGGAATGAGTCTGGGAGGGCAAAATACATCTGATATGACTTATAATTCTATACTAAATTGTAATGCCCAACACCTTTGGGTTATGCACGTATCTCCTTCATGGCATTGACTTTTGTGAGAAATGTTGGCCCACTTATTCAAATGTGACGTGCTAGTGTGTTGTTGGTGACTTTTAAAATTGTGTGTATACACATTGTGTAGTTAAAACAAAAAATGTGATTTAGAGTGACAAATTGAAAGTATATGACCTGCTTTCATTCTGTTTTGATAACCCATACATTTGTTGTAGTTGTGAAGACTTCCAGTGTGGTGTGTTGTAAAGATTCAAAGTATGAATTTTGGTACTGAATGTGCAGAGTTCCTGGTGAAAACAGTGAATTGAATTGATGATTTGTGTGAGTGGCTTATGGTAATGGGCAAATCTATGATCAATTTGTTTTCTGCCAAAACATTTTTGCTCTTTCTCAAATTTAGGTCAAAGTATATGGGGTTGAAGTTGTTAAAACAGTTGTAAATGAAATTGGCTGTATCAGCATTCAGAAGATATCGTATTTGCTTATTATGCAACATTAATCATGGAATTGCCCAATGTATGCAGGTGCTTACTTGAGTACAGTGGAATCTTGCAATAATTGAACAAATGGTGAGGAGTTGCTCATTTTTGCTGTCTCATGATATTTGCTTTTACAGGTGTACAGCGCAGGTTGAAGTCAAGTGCATCATGGACAAATGCAAAATTCCCAAGTTTTTACTGTACTCGTGTAAGCAAGTTTATGAGTGGCTGCTCGAAAAGCTAGTTGTATGATTTTAAAAGATTAAAGCAGCTCGTCCGAGAATGTTTGACCGGAAATTAGTTCTATATTCTTGTTCTTGATCCTAAATGGTATCAAGATGTATCACATCATCAGACTGGAATACCCCAAATGCATGCAGAACGATGTCTTGGAAGGAGATTTGTTCTTGAAGTTGCCTGACTGGGCTGGTACTGAAAGAAGGATCTTGTCATGATGTCCCAGTGCCCGAACTGTCCTGCAGTCTTGATTCTTTGATCCTGTATTGATTGTAGCCGTCAACATCTGTCATTCTTTGACTGCCTACATATCCCTTTTTTTTGCGTAGCTGTATATATCTGTTTATCGCTTATTTATATGTCGTACATGTAGCTTAATTCTTTTGCCAAGGTTTTAAAATGCACTGCATTACATACTGGTCTCTGCAATGTGGGTTGACTGACATTACTCGAAAAGAAAAACCCAATGCCATGGTTTAAATGGTTTCAAACAGATTTGTTTCAGTTTACCAAAATTCACTTGTGACTTGTTTTTTAACCTACCAAGCGTGTGTATTCGGGACTCGCGCTCAATTGTTAGGTTGTGTTTTAACTAGTCAAAATGCAAGTCTTTCTGCAAATGGGCCGCAGATCATGCAGTGCATTTTGCTGTGAGTAATCAGTTCATTTTGTGTAACAGATGTTCTAATCACACAATGGCAATAACATGAGAAAGCAAGCGGATTGGAATCAATGGAATTGTGTCAGTTTGTGAGGTATTGGGTAAAGGGAGAGAGAGTTCTCAAAAGATGAAAGTTAAAGTAAAAAGTCTGATATTTCCATGTTACCTTTGTTTAGATCAATGTATGTAGTGTCATTGATGTAAACTCCTTAAAACCATTGCCAATTCAGTAAATTCTTGTTGAGAAAGTGCATGCATTTTTGCACATCTAAAATACACTGTCCAGTAATAATTGAGTTACCTTAAATTCATGTATATCCAGATTTACTTTTTTACTTATTGATTAAATAGCATGAAAATATTGGCTTTTCAGTGAAAGAGAATTTTTGGTGAGAATTCTGAGTATGTGCCGATTGGAGAGAGATACATGTAGAGAGTGATAAGGATTTGAGCGTCAGTTATTTCTAAGTTCGGATACATTGTATTGGTCTCGATATTCTTTGATTGACTTTGTTTCATACTCATTCATATATTCTTTTGGTATACAGTGTATGTTTTCATTTATGTTGCACTTGCACATGTATGTTTTTGCAGTTTTAATTCTGTTTGATTTTTCATTTCTTAAAATGTAAGCCTACTATATTGTACCATTTCTTGGAATAATTGAGAAATGCTATACCTCGTTTGCAGATGATTTTTTTTTCATGTACCTTTTTATATTTAGTTTTCAATTTGTTGGTGATAAACACCAGCTAATGTTTTTAGTTATTCTTAGTACTGTGGATTTGCAATGGACAGCGCCCCAAAAGGGCAAGGTGAAACTGGCAGTTGTGAGCTCCTGGGAAGTGTTTCATGAAAGGACTTGTTGGGATGTTTTATCTGACAGTTACCATAGGAACTGAGTGCCTCAGCCAATCAAAATCAAAGATTTTAGATGAAAATGTTGATGAAAAGCTCCCCTGGTTGATAGTGTTGAGCAGTGCAGAATTTTTTTTCTCCCAACTTTTTTTTGTTTCAGAACAACTGCCGCACCCCCCCCCCTTAAAAAGAAATCCCTTTTATCTGTATGGTGCATGTTGTGTAACAGTTGGTACTTCATGTACTATATCTCATCACAATATCATTTGGTACACATATTAAATGAACACTAAAACCTTTGTGCATTATGAATCCACAGTGCTACTGACCAAGAAGGCAATCGGCAGCTTAGAATGCATCTGTTTAGTTCACAGTGATATTTGTTTGAGGGAGTTAATTTAAGTAAATAGATTCAAAGTATACATCAAATGTGATTCAGTAAATATTGGAGCATCTGAAGGATTGGATTGAAAAAAAAAATACTGATAATTGGGATTAGCTGCATGCATGTACCAGAGCCACAGTGAAATTACAGTTTCATCCAATTTTATGTTCCCATCGTAATTTATAGCTCTTGAAATTGCTTAAAAATTAAAGCGATTTGACAGCTGGTATATGGCATAACATTTTTTTTAATTTCATTTTCGCATTTGGAAACTGTTTTGCTGGATATGATAGAAATAACTACAGCCCATTATTCGGTGGGAATCTGATTTCTATTGGGTCATATGGGTCTGAGGTGTGACTTTAAAATTGCCATATGTACTAAGCAAACTGAAATCAATGTAAATTGGCGTGGCTCATAATAGTTACAAACCTGGAAAATTTTCATCCGTTCCAGCAGAGCTAATTCGTGTTGTCAATGGTTATATCGTACCTTGGGCCACCATGAGTCAACCTATACATGTCAAATTTGGTGTGTGTACAGTGTAGAGGACTGGAGATTTTTCATCATGTACTACCAAAATATGCTCATGAAATGCTAAGTAAAAAAAGGGGGAAAAAAGACAATTTCAAACTTGAATGATCAAAGAGCAGTTAAAACTCTTACTTTGAACATTTTATCAGCCCCACGGGCCACCTACATGTATTCCTTTGTTTTGCATACATCAGTATTTAGAGAGAAATTTCTATTGGATGAAATGATTGGTGTAAATTAATAAAACTTTTTATAACACATTGCTCAATAGAGAAAACTTAATGTGATATTCAACATATTGTTCATTCAACGTGCTATGGAGACCATTTGCTGGAAAGGGATTCATTTTCAGCGCTCAAGGCCAGGATACTCCCTGATTTGTTCTTTTCTTTGATGGAGAATGACAAAAAAAAAGAAAAGACATTAATGAGGACACTTTCCCATTTGACGTGCCAGTATTTGATGGATTTTGCACCTTCAGAGTGACACATTTGGAATAAGGACACCATCTGTAAATCTTAGCATGCAGAAAATCGTGGATACAAGTCCATCCCCAAACACGCAGGATGAAACTTCTCAACAACTCAAGGGTTTGGACAAGGCTGGTCTTTGCGCATTCCTGCAAAGCAAACGAGCTCAAGTTGGAGATGAGCAAATTTTTTTTTTGATTTTTTTTTCTTCATATTTCTGAACAACAAATTTCTTTTGGTAGGGGAATTAACATGTCAGCTTATATGCAATGTAGAACAATTTTGAGGAGATTGAGGAAAAAATTATCAACTTTTTAGTCTTGGCATGAATATGTTGAAAGAGACTATTTTATCTTCTCATAACTTGCCTCTAATTTTAACGTCAATGACAAAATCACAAAATCACAATTTTCTTGAAATTTATTTTTTTTTCTTTTGTACTTAGTGAAATAACACATAATTCATGTTCAACAGAAATTGAAAAAAAATCTAACTAGAATTTTCATAGTTTGTTGATAATAAAAAGGGTCAAATTGTGAGAGGATGACACGGTCATCAGAATGCAACAAAGAAAGTACATTTTTAAGTGTTAAAATCTTGAGGTCCTTTAAAACAAAGCCATATGGTGTAATTTTGAGGAATACATAATGTTGGGAGATCTAGCGTGTCATATGGTTGTGGTGGCATTAGCATATTGATAGTGTTTACGGTACATGTATGTTTTTATACCAGGATAGTTAATTTTCCATTGCAGCCATGAATTCTTCATAATGAGCGGATGTTGGGTGAAGGAAGGGGATTTTTTTTTATTGTACTGAAGTGTTTGATGAGGTTGTCATGGCATCCACATTTCAAGGACATGTATTCTGTATTTGTATCATTCAGTCAGCAAAAATATCAGGATTGGCACATTGATTTTTTTTTTCATGAAATTCATTTTCTACATGTACAGTACAACATTGAAAGTACAGTGACAATATGTAGGTTTATATTTTTTCTGCATAATGACCATGTTTCATGCGATGGCAAAGATTGCTTAATTGTTGAGAAAATATGAAAGTTACTAATTAAGAAAGAGCATAGTTTCTTAAGCCTTTAATTTTTTGCACTTTAACATGCTTAAAGAAGGCAAATTAATTCTGCAAAATAATCCTATATAAATTTCCAATAGTGAACAGCCAATTGAATAAGTATAAGAAACTACAAAATAATCCTATATTTTCCAATATTAAACATCCAATTAAGTGGATACTAGGTGGAAAATATGAATTTTCACTGTAATAAAGTCAATCAAATATACATGTACATATAAGTGCAATATCACTTAATATACCCCCACATGTACAGTTTTCTTTAGTGTGACCTTTAAATGATGATATCTGCTTTGAAATCTTGCCAGGCATTATGGTATTGTTCAGGCCTTCTGTATCTTGGCAACGATCACAAAACTGAATGGCAACCATACAACAGACAATATTTCCATACACTGGATAAGATTGCAAACAAGGAACGGTTTAGGTCAAATGCTAGTAAAAACCGGTATATTATGATTGAAGTTCTCCATGTACAGTGAGATGCCTGGTTAGTTGATGGGATTATTTATGATGTGTAATGATATGTGTATTTTATGTACACCTGTAGTCAGATATTTAGGACAATATCATCACTTTGTTTATTTTGAAGGGGATAATTTTTATTTTTTAAGATACGTGTAGGTTCACTGTAAACGATCCATATTGGGACATGAATACCCATTGTATGGAATTAAGCATGAAGGAAAATTTGTCTTGGCTTCAATGAGTTATAATGAATGAAGGATATTTCCCACAGAGTTCATGACTTTAACTAATGTTTTAAGTAACATTACTGATTTTACACACAGAAAGTATTTAGCAGTATTGGGTGAAACTATGAATTCATGTAAATATGAGTAATTAGAGGGATGCCCTGGGCTGAACAAATTTATATCTAAATAAAAAGAGTAAAATTCACAGAGCAAAATGCTGAATATTTCATCAAGATCTGCTAACAAATAGTGAAGTTTGCACATGCACATCATAAATATTCTTTAAATGGACCAATGATGTCGCATCCCACTTTTCTTTTTCTTGAAATATTACATGAAATCATAATTGTTTCATTTTTTCATACATGTTTGAATGTTTTGTCTCCATTGTAATGAATTAAGTTGCAGCAATGAATGTCTAATGCACTTAATCAGTTGTTGTTCCAATATTTTTGGTTCTTTAAGGAAAATATTTGAATAAACCCAATTTCATTCAATAAGACAAAAGAACAAGTGGGGATGTGACATCATTTTGCTCATTGAATATTTATGAAGTAATGCCTAAAACTGTTTCACCAGAAAAATGCTAATCTTTAGAATGCCATAACTTTGTTTTTTCTTGCCCGACTTTGATCAAATTTTCAGTGTTTTTGTTTGATGTTTCTTAATTTGTTCAAATCTTTTTTTTTTTTAGCCAGGAGTAACCCTTGAAGTTCCAAATGTGCACTTGGACATGTTTTGGTATACTGGTGCTGATTTTCTTTTGTGGATTGGGATATGTCTATTTCCTGTATTCAATAATCTAGTTATGCTGGAAGGAAGTTAATCGTTTAAATTATGAATAGTCAAGCGTTTAAATTATGAATAGTCAAGGACAGCTTTTAATTTGCATTTACAAGTGGATTTAAGAAATCAAGTGATATGTCAATATTTAAAGTAGGAAGTCTTGTTTTTTTTTTTAGCTTGAGGCTATCTATAATTGATTTTATCATTGAATTCAACAATATTACAACATACAAGTAAGACTTGTTCCCTTAGAGAACTACATTTACAGTGTACAATTTATTTTGGAGAAAACAATCCCTTTATATGCCAAAATGTTCCATATGGTGCATTTTTCATACTTGCACACTCACCATACATACACCACATGTACATGTACTGTAGAATCCATTGGGATTGAAATTATATGTGTAATCTTATCCGAGCAGCCGGCCGTGTTAACATGCCTGACTGGGCCCCATATTTCAGTGCTAACCATTGATTGACACACCATATGGCAGTCTTATTTATCAAGTTCCTCGAAAATTACATTTTCTGGCAAAAAAGTGAGCCTATTTTTGTGCCAAGTACATGTACTTGTATATATTTCAATGAAGTCCTCATTTTGATAATTTTGTACGGAAGTCATTGATATGATTCTGACATTGTATAGTTATGAGTCATGTACTGTACTTAATCCAGCTTTTATTGTTTATTGCATTTGATAATGAAAAGATGAGAGTTTGATTAATATGATGGCCAGTGTAGAGAGGGAGAGTTTTGTCATTTCTTCCCATAATATCTACAGACTGCAGAGAGAGAAGTTCGGAGAAAGTGTGTCAAAAGAAGCTTGACTTAAAGCCCTGTTCAAACATGACGTCATAAAGTTCAACAAACCCCTATTGTAGTGTTCACACACATTTATTAAATGTACATGTACAAAAAAAACTAATTGCTCAAGTAGTGCATAAAATTCATGACCTCACAATTATTTCACAATGTCAACAGATTGTGGTGTCATGAGTTGCTGCATATCTGAACGAGCACTTTTCGAACATTTTACATGCTGGTAGGGAAATGTCTCATGCCTAAGCAATTCATATTTGCGAGCTTATATCCTGTGGGCTTTGGTACACAAAATTTTGTTGAGCTTTGTCAAGCTATGAGAAAGACTATAGAGGGTCACAAGAATATTAAACTTTGGAAGATTTTATTGCATTTTTGATGAGGGGTTGAAAGAGTGTCCAGTCCTGAAAGTGGAGAGGAAGTAGGAATGCTCAAGAAGAGAAGTGAATCATAATGTTGATTTTATAGTATTTGCGAAGGAAATGTGTAGTTGTGATGGAAACGGCAAGGGAAGAGAGAGATGATTTTCTAGCATGAGGTGAAAGAGGTGATCTTATGTACCATTATTATATTTCCCACAAACTCACCACAAAGTTCATGTTGGCAGTTCAACACATCATCTTAACACTTTACATGTTGGCAGAAAAAGGGGCCCCATAACACAAGGCATAAGTGCAGTTTTCACAGGACTTGCAAACAATTTGAAACAATGAAAATGTCAAAAAATGGCTGAATTTGCCCCCTTATTTCGATATTCACATCTTTTTCAAATCGTACGCCCCATGAAAACCACACGAGCAAGTTATGATACAATTGATTTTCATGATTGATTGCTCATCATTATCAAGCTAATTACTCTGAAAATCAATTACAAAGCTTTTTTTTTTGTTGGGCCCAGGTCTAGTTGGATTTCTTTCACACAGGATTTCAAATGACATTAAATAGAGATATTCTAATTCTGGAGTGGTGTTTTTGAGAATGCTTCAATTACATAGTATCTGAGACAAAAACAAAATCAGGAAAAAAATGCAATCATTCAAATTAAATGGACAGCTAATTTTATTTTCAGACTTCTCTTTATTTCTGTTCAGGCCCCTTCCAATGAGAAGTTACCTATATTGTACCTGATGGATTCCATTGTCAAGAATGTGAAGAAAGGACCGTACCAACAACTCTTTGCCAGGAATCTAACAAACAACTTTTGTGGGGTGTTTGCCAAGGTGAGTTTTATGAAGGAGAAAACACCCTGTACTTCATTCTACAGGCGCAATGGATGATACGCGCGAGCTGCTTTGAGCAGGGACGGATCCGGGCTCTGGGAAGCAAGGAGGCACAGAAAGGGGATCCCTCCCCCCCCCCCCAAATTTTCTAATCAAAATGAGGAGAGGCGCTTTCCATAATGGGCGAGCAAAGATCAGTGCGCCCTACCCATTGGTGTTGCAGTGCGCACCTTATGGGGCAAGTTTTGAATCGATGCAGAAGTTCTGGTTCTGGGGCCCGTTGCAGAAAGAGTTGCAATCAATCGCAACGCAAAAACTCATGCGCAACTTGATTTTCAACCAATCAACAGCGCGCATTTGGGACTTGCGATTGATTTTTTGACTTGCATATTTTTTTACTTGCGTTTAAACGCAACTCTTTCTGCAACGGACCACTGGTCACATTTTTCCTATGATGACAAAGTAAAAACTCATATTACAGCACACACATGCCTTGACCCAATTAACTCCCCTGGATCCGGGCCTGGCTCAGAGCATCCTTGTCATCAACTACGGTAATGTTTCTTAATTCCATCAAAAGTGCCAGTTCAATGATCCAGTCTTTAGTCTCCCAGTCAATACTCTTGATGATTACCATGTTTGAGTAGCTTGGTGCCTGGATGGTAAGTGGAATGGGAAAAAGGGTTCCATTGCAAGATGCTGTTGAAGGCTGGCACCTCCTGGAGAAAGGTTGCCAATGCTTGTCCAGTACATCCTGTCTTTACTGGTTGGTGTACATCGATCCCAGATACAGGAAGCCAGTCTGCATGCTTGCAGGCCTGGGGCCCCCGTCTTGCAAAAGAGTTGCAATTTAACCGATCAGCCTCGACTGTATGGAAATCCATCAATGTCAATTTTTTCTTCAGGAAATTGGCTAATGTCCTTTGTAAACAAAGAGCAGCATACTAAATTTTCAAGAAAACAGTAGATGTGTGAATAAATGGCATATGATGATATCTGGAAAATATTTTGAACAAACAGGCATTTTAGATGTTGGAGTTGCTGGCCTTCCATAGTTGTGGTTGATCCGATCAATTGCTACTCTAGGGTAAGATGGGGCCCAGGTCTACACCCACTGTGTCTACTTTCCACTTGGTCTCATACCACATGGTCTGCGCTAATCCGAGTTTGTCTACAACCGGTTTTGTCTACTGACCATTTGGTTTGAAACCACTTAGTCTTTGTGATTAGATGAACTGCTAATATTCATTTGACATTTTGCAAAAAATGTAAGTTGACAAATTCGAGATAAAAACTGGGCGTTAGATGAAATGGCAGTCAACCCAAGTGATGGTGAGACAAGACCCCATTGTTTTATTAAATTATCATGACGTGGTACAAGTATAACTGTCAAAGTTGAATCTTTAGGAAACACAGAAATCGACTAGGTATAAATTCAACTAAAAGGGAGTATATACGCAGCCTTTGCATAATCTGTTCTAGAAAATTGCTTGGTTGTGGGCAATTATTTGTCTTGTGGAAGGTCGACTTGGGCAGAGTTACCGGTATTCAAGGCAAGAAGATAGTGATCTGGATAAATGCATCAGGCATTTGGTCCGATATCTGGATTCCCCTGGTTTGGACGTATATGTTGGCACTTTAAAAGTATAGATAATTAATTTCATCATGCAGTAGGTTTTATGGTAGCCATGTTAGCGCATTGATATATATACATATTTTTTTCACCTTCAGGAAGCTGCTAGTTCAGTTAGAAATTACTTTTCATTTTAAAACTGCTCCTAAATAAATCTGCTCTATAACTATAAATTCTTTTCATCTTCAGATAAAGATATATGGGTAAAAATTCAGGTCAGGGGCTGGGGGTGCTTATTCCAAAACCATGTACAAAAACATAAAAATAACCATACGATTGTGATGTTTTGCATGGTCACCCCTCCCCCCACTCTGATAACCGTTCCACAGCATCTGATGGGTTATATAAAAACAATATGCTGGGCTGTATAATTATGTAATGGAGGGTCATTCGGATATGGAAGAGTTACATGTAGCATATTCACAGTGGGTAAATCAATGCACCCATTGAGTTGCTGTGTCCAGCTTTGTGATAATTTTGAGGATGTTCAATGTACTTGAGGGATGGATTTGTTTCGAAAATCGAACGTATATATTTCTAAAGGAGCTTTTTTTTTCCATAATCCCCTTTTGTTACCCATACAGGTTCATTTGCCCTCCCCCTTTTAATATAATTTTTTTTAAGTCACAAGGCCTAGCCATGGGGTGGGGGGCAAAGGGAAGGGACAGGTGCCCTGTTGTTCATCTTAACCAGCATGATATGTATTTCGAAGGAAAAAACGAGTGCATCAAGTTAAAAAAAAAAAAAAAACACTCTTATTTTCATTTGTTGAGGTATAATTCCTTTTGTGAAATAAAGGAGGGGGGGGGGTGGTCATGTCTTAGTTCGCATGATAACTGATGTCATGAAAACTTGAATAAATCTGATTTTTTATCTTTCCATTTGAGGTAAGGTGGAATGCCAAGAAGAAATGCCCCCCCCCCCCGAAAGGTTTTGACCAACTGGTAGCCAACTGCTTACCAGACATAAAAATTAAGGAACCGGTATGCACTGGATTCCAACTAGACTTTATATGCAGTTGGAGGATTACTAACAGGTTGAAGAAATACCTTGTTCAAGTTCCTGGGAAAGAAACATCCATAAATTTGAATCACTTGGTAGAACAGGCTATTTCAAGGAGGAGCAGAAGTTCTTTCATGGTGAAGAGAAGAAAAATACTGAAAGATTTTTAAGCCAGCCTGTTTCAAGGTTTAGGAATGAAGAAAGAAGGTGACTTATTCGCCATTTTTGTTTCAAAGACTAAATGTTATATAGGCCACATCTAGTGGATTTAAAAAAAAAAAGAGAATAGAATATTCACATGACACAGGATTGAGATGAGTTAGCCGCATTTCTATTTCAGTGTTTAAAAAGCAGTGTTTAAAAAGAAGTATTGGAGTTATGCATATTTCCAGCTCCCAGCTAAAAATTACAATAAAAAAAAGCAGCCAAACTGGATAAATTGGTAGCTGCCGCCCTTTGGGGAATGAAGAGGTTTGGACAGAGTGTGATATCGGGACTGGTTCCATGATGGTTCATGATCATAGTACTTATGATTAATATATATGGAAACATCACTCTTTTGATAGACATCGAAACACATTGTTGATGGACATGATGAGATCTTTCTGAAAGCTCTCTTGCCTACAGCATAGACCAAAAATTTTATTATCATAGCGGTGATGGTATTCTTCATTTCGAGGATGATGAGGGATTTTTGTGCTCTTCAAGAAATTCATATTTTGATGAAGACAATCCCCAATACTATCCAATGAACTTCATTTTCTTTAAAAAAAAAAGGAAAAAAAGCATTTTTGTAACCCCACTGATTCATTTTCTTATAAGATGTTTTAAAAGTTGGTGATGTTGTATCTCCTTCAGGTCAATGAGAAGACCAGAGCATCTCTCTTCAAGTTGCGATCAACATGGAATCAGTACTTTGCAAGTGGGATCCTCCATGCCCTTGATGTTCGTGTTCAGAAGATCGACCCCGCCTGGCCCATCATGGCCGCCTCTTCTGCTCCTGCTGCTCCAGCTCCATCTATCCACATCAACCCGAAGTTCATCAAGAAGGTTTGTATCCAAAAGAACTTCATATTCAATGTAAATGCGAGAGTTTGAGATGGGAGCATGAAGGGGGGGGGGGCAGGGTGGTGTATCAATCCAGAGTTTATCAAGACATCCTGCATCAAAGAACCTCCTGTTTGAGGACAAAATAGGAACGGGGGGGGGTTGTATCAACACAAATTTCGTCAAGGTCTCAGGATAATTCCATATTCAATGCATTGCAAAGTGCATTGAAATATTAATGGAATGCACTGTATAAGTGTAACTTGTGTTGTACATGTATAATGTTAAATGATAGATATGGTAGGTGTGATGTCTCTGTGTTATGGACTTGAGAGACGATGTGTGATGGACGTGTCATCAATTTGCCTATGAACCATTGTCGCCCTTTTTCATTTGACAAGGATAGGCCAACATACTTATGGAAAACAAATTGTGGCTACCTAATTTTGCTATAGTTTAGGTGAATTTGAATCAGTCACATGAACTCTTATTTGACAAGATCTTGCCTAGGTTTCTTTCAGGACGTCCCTTTGCTAATTTCATCTTCCCATTTTATCCTTGCACCATCAGCCTGCCCCTATGGAATCTACGGCAACCCCTACAGCTGTTCAGGCCACACCCACCGTGGTGACCAGCGAACTGTCTGATAAGGATCGTCTGGAGCAGGAGATGCGGCAGAGCTTGATCTCCAAACAGCAGGAACTCCTTCAGATCCAGCAGCAACGTCTAGAACTCGAGTTAGAGCAAACAAAAGCAAGATTGGAGTCGCAGGTGAATGTCTGATGAATAGCATGGTTTAGTGAAACCTGGGTTTACGTAGACTGCACTTTTATGAAGTGCCAGTTGTCAAATCATTCACTAATTAAAAATTATTCTTATCCTGCTGCAAAAAGTTGTATACCTGCTTTGCCAGTTGTTATCTCCAACAAGTTTTTGTTTCTTGTGATTTTCTCTTTCCTCTGTTTTCTCTCTTTAAATATTATTTCCCTATTCTTTCAATTTGCCTAGTAAAAAGCAAATATTTTCTGTACAGATATTTCTCACCAGCATATTGTAAGATGCTTCGTTAGTAACATGTATAGCAACAGACCTGTTCACAAAATGCACAGTATTCAAACAAGGGTTATTTTTGACAACCAGATACTTTGCCAGACATAGCAAGAGCTAATGTATACTAGATTCCAAGTATTTTGTTATTCATTACAAACAGGTGAAGGGAATACCTTGTTACTGGGTTCCAATTGAAGAAAAATGCATGATCTTGAATAATAAGTTGATAGGCCTATTGTCATGAACCAAATCATGCATTCTTTCTGTGACTGTGGACTCCCCGAAATCATGGACCAAAAACTTGAGCAATATATTGGTGCAAGATTGTTTTACTCGTCTAATCATCATGTATCAATATTGTTTTACTTTTATGACTCAGGCAAGAGAACTGGCCGCCAAAAACCAAGCCCTCGCAGAGCAACAAGCGCAAATGTCCAAAATGGCCGTGACAGGTCAAGCTCCGACTGCACCACCCAGTGTTGTACCAACGCCAGCAGTTCCTGCCACTCCTGTAATCACACCACTTTTACAGCAAACGGTAACTGCTCCGACGCCTGCATCCCTTGTCGGAGGCATGGGCCTCCTGGGTGAGGCTCCAGCTGCACTGAAGCCCCCTCTGGGTCCTCAAGGCCTCCTAGGTGCTGCTCCACCATTAACCAGCATTGCTCCTGGTGTTCATTCAACAACTCAGGCCCCCACTCCATTGATGCCGACTATCTCTCAGGCTTCTCAAGCTCCTGCTACTGTTTCTAACCTACCTAATGTGAGTAGATATGCTTCTGTCCTGATTCTGAATCAATCATTGCCAAAGACATTGTTCGCATCTTATTGAGGGAATCCTATTAAATTTGAGTTTAGAAAATAGAATTCCCTAAGCTCAATACAAATGCAGACCTACCAACCAGTACGTTTTTGCAACCAAAATACAGCAGTACGTTTTTGTTAAAAAAAAAAAAATCATCTCTATATGTCTTCACTTATCAAATCAATGTAATTATAGATCACTTGTTTTTTGTTTCAATCATTTTGTTAAAACCAGGGTGAAATTAACACATGTTAAATTTATTTTATTTTTTTCATCTTGCAAGGGGCAGTGCGCATTTTAGCTTGCATGCAGCTTGAGCGCCGCGATGAGCAAGTGCACCATGCATTTTATTCTAAATACACTTTTGGGGAGGAAAATACACCTTTTTTATCACAGAAGACAATTTTTCATTCCCAGAGGTTGGCAGGTCTGAAATGGCATTGCTATCAAAGCATGTCTTTAGCTTTCTAAAAAGGTCAGTAATGTGGACTATAGTATACCCAACTATCATCGAACGTTAAGTATAGTCATCTTTGAGTGCATTTTCTACCAATTAAAATACAATAGTCATTTTACTGGCAGTTAGGTGTAAATTTAAATCTAGCGCCCGTTCTCATTCCCTTTACATGCATGTATTTAGTAATTGGATATTAGAAAACTATGCTACTGTTACAGGTATGTCCTGAAATTTTGAGCCCATTCCATGCTTGAGAAGTTGTTTCGTATTAACAAAATGAAAATGTGCTTTTGAAAAATATGCAGATATTTTTGTATCAGACACCCAATTGAATTGAAATATGATGTGAATTTGGTAAATCTGTCCAATGAAACATCTTTTTAGTTTATATAGGCCTACTTCACACCACAACCTTTCTGGGGTACATGCATATCTATAATTTTGTAATGAAATGGAATAGTGACCTTCACTTTGTGGGGGGGGGGGTATACCAAAAGTAAAGATAGACTTTTACGTTTGGGATTTTGATTTTTGTATCTTGGTCTTAGATGTACTAGGGAGTTAGGATTTCTTTAAAAAATATGAAAAGGGATTCAATCACTAGTAAAGAAAAGAAGTAAATGAGACCTGTATTTATCTATTATTGGAAATTAATGTGAATTTGTCAATGAATCTTGATTTTCAGACGGGTCTTGTTCAGTCACAAGCTTCACGGAACACCATAAATCCACGTGATCCAAGACTAGCCAGAGATCCAAGGCTTCGTCAGGCATTTGAACAGCAGCAACAGCAGAGGCAGCAACAGGAACAACTTCTCCTTCTTCAGCAGAAGAAACACCTTCTTCAACAAGAAGAAATAGCCAACTTAGCCAACCAAACTTCAGCAAGCATGGGACTCGATACTGGAGTATCAGCAGCTGCCTCCAAGTTGATGAGTGGTGCACCTCCCAACTCTGCATCTGCTAAGGGAACCCAGCCAACTGTGTCAGATGTGGCAAGTTCTGCAGCGTCTGTGACACCTGCACCTCCTGCATCAGTCAAGGAGACTCCTACTAATGCCCCTGCAGATTTTTCCAAGAAAGTCTCCAAAGGCAGTAGTCCCAGCAAGAAATCTGTTGCAAAAGGGAAGACAGCAATGAAGCCAGGGGTCAAACTTGACCATTTAGATCTGTCAGGAAAGAGTAAAACAAAGGAGGAAACTAAAACAAAGGAGGAAAGTAAAACTGGAAAGAACAGCAAGGAGGATGTAGGGAGGAAAGGAAAGTCGGAAGGAGATAAAGCTGCAGAAAGGGACACAGCTAAAAGAGGCCTTCGATCGTCATCCAGAAATTATCGTAAAACAACAAATAGCGACAAGGAGGAAAGGATGAGATCAGAATCCCACAGATCTCGCACCAGGTCTGCTTCAGGTTCCCCTTCCCACTCCGATTCTCACTCTAGGTCACGCTCGCGGTCTCGATCTCCTCGCTCTGGACCCAGCTCTCCTAGGTCTGGCGATAGGAGAGAGCGAGACAGGAGAGGAGGAAAGTCTTCAGACAGCAAGAGAAAGGATAGCAAGGAGAATAAGCCAGAAAATAAGGAAAAGAGAAAATCTCCATCTCCAGACAGATCTACAGATGAAGATAAATTTCCTTCTAAGAAGTATAGCAAGCAGGATCAGCTGCCACCCAAAAAGAGGGCCAGGCTGATTGAAAAGGAGCAGCAAGAAGCTGAACGACAGAGAGAAAGAGAAAGAAGTAGTCGGGCTGTCAGGTTAGTGAAATTTGTTTTGCTGATTGCTGGAGAGGAGAGGAAATTGATGTGCTAGTTTGTCTTTCATGAAATCTATCTAAGCAGAGTCATAGCTTTCATGAATTTTTTTTTTAATTCCTTGATTTTTTTGCTCAATTCTGTGAAACATTGCCATTTTAACATCAGAATATTGTTTGAAACATGCTTAGTGCAACAGATAAGTGACTTCAATCAAGTTTCTTAGATGCTTATCTCATATTTTTGTCAAACAAACTCTTAATGCGTTTTCAATCACCACTAAAATAACCTGATGGAAGGGGAAGTATGAGCTCTTTCCTGACTCGAGTCTCCCAGAAGAAAAGTATCATCTCCATAGCAGTATGTCTAAAAAAGTCAAAACAGGAGAGTGTAAGAACATGTATGAAAATATAAGGGATTTGCTTTTTATACTTTCCCACTTTTAGAAGCCGAGGTGAACGTGAACGGGCGGCTGGCTGGATGCGTACTGAGAACCGAGACTATGCTCCCAGTCTTCGACCACCCAGGAGACCGAGTCTATCCAATCGTGACATCCAAATACCCAAGGAACTGTCCATGAGCAGGCTGGCAAAGGTGTTAGAACAGGTATAAACAGTGTAATCTATTCATTTCATTAGTTGTTCTTGGGCGATGTATCATAAAGATTCATGCTTTGTGCTGACATGCACATTTTATTTAACGCGTAATTGCATTGATGACAACGTAATAGTGCACATCCCGTGAGCATGGTCTAACGAATCCATTGACGCGTTCGCAAGCAAATGAGAAGCTGCATGTATGAGCCACTCTACAAGTAAGTCACACTTGACTCTGTGAAACACCCCCCCCCCCCATTATTTTCAACTCTTATTTCAAAATTTGGAAAGAGATGAAAAAAGGAAAAATTTAAAGATATGATAAGTTTTAAAAAGTTGATTGACGTTTGGAGCACGAGTTGCTGTTAAAGATTTCTTGTATGAACCCTTGATGGGCATAGCTTTTTCGTGTGTAAATTGCAATGCATTCAAAATTTGCTGCTTTTTTTTCAAGGGAATCACAAATGGAAAACGGGTCATTGAAGTCATGATATATGTATTTGTATGTTTGATTTCTGTTTTAAAAACTCTCTAGTAAAATGTTTGATATGAGGAACAACCTGTTTTGTCTTTGGATAATCTTGTGTATTTTTAATCTAGAATCAATATCCTTTTCTTTGAATAAGAAAATGATTGATTCAAGGTGACTTTATGTCTTTTGTTAAGATAGAATACATCTTCATATAAAAAGGGTCTATAAAAATGCACTGTCTCATATGAAGAAAAGAAGAACATTGAAGTGTTTGGCCCTTATTCTGAAGTTTGGTTTAACTTTAACTCGGGTTTAAAGTTGTAGTTTAAGTATGGACAGCCAATTGTTACATAATCACTAACAGTAGGCTTATAGAGACATCAAACTTCAGCTGATTTGGCTCTCAAATCATTTATAATTGTGTAGGACATATAAATAAATGATTGTCTTCACCATCGATGAATCAGGAAAGAGCACAGAAAACATACAACTTAATGAAATTTTTGATACTTTTGGCTTTCCATACTTAAACCACAACTTTAAACCTGAGTTTAAATTAAACCCGACTTCAGAATACGGGCCTTTGTGTTTATGGGCTCCCTTTCCAATTTCAAGGTTGTGTGGTAGAAGCTGGCTACAATTTCTTTGTCTAGTGTACATGTACCTACATGACTCGCACATCAAATGAACAGTTCTCTAAATTATCTCTTTTTCTTAGTGAATTCTTTGCCAGAAGAAACTTAATATTTGGAGATTGATGTTGAAGATATTATATTTCTGATAAAGATGATGCAGAAAATAGTGTAGTTGTGACATGAAGAATACATGTAATATGTAGGTGTCATAGAATATTACTTTTGATTACTGAAATGGTGTTGCATGTCTTTCTCTTTTATATCCAGGCTGAGAAGCAGCTTAATTCTGGAGCCTTGACCCATGAGCAGCATCAGCAACTGCTTAGGGAGCTGAATGAGATCTACAACATTCAGCGACAGAAACGGGAGGAAGAAGAGAGGCACAACAGACGGCCACCACCACCGGAATGGGGACCTCGTGATCAAAGGGATCCTCGAAATCCTCGAGATCCTCGGGACTTGCACGATCCACGAGACCCTCGCATGATGCGAGATCCCAGGGCCCAGAGAGGTCCAATGCCTTATCATGGTCCACGTCCTAGGGAAGAATTTGATCACAGAGATCCACCAGATGTCCATGATGCCCCTCCTTATAAAGATTCCAGACCACCTCTGCAACGTAGGGAATTTAGTGACAGAGACCCAAGAATCATGCAAAATCCAAAAGTTCCTGCCCAGGAAGATCCTAGACACCGGTCTTTACTTGAAGATCCTAGGATGAGGAAATTTTCTTCAAATCCTGATATAGATGAAGGAAGCAGAAAGTTGCCACCACAGTTACAAGATCCCAGGTCAAGAATCATGAAAGCAGGAACAGAAGAGGATGTTCCTCAGAGCAGTGTGAATCCTGGAATGGATGTAGATGAGAGGAAACGTACTTTCCGACAGTACAGAGGTCCTCTTGATGAAAAGCTTCCCCTGCCTGTATCTCCTAAGGATACTGATGAAAGAGACTTGAAACAATTTGCAGAGATGGGTGATGTTGATTTACGCAAACCTCCTCCTGGTCATGATGGACAGAGCAAAATGGATGTTGATTACAGAGTGTTACCTGCTGCTTTCCAGGATAATGTTAAGGAAAATGTTGAAGGTATCGGTGACACAGATGAAAGACAGAGGGTGAAGGCTGGAGATAGCGATGAGCGTAAAATTGATGATGATGCTCAAACAGAGAAATCATTAGAAGAACCAAGCAAGCAAATGGAAGTAGTTGAAGACAAGCTGTCAACACAAGAAAATGCTCCTTCGGAGGTCATTAAAAAAGATACCAAGGATGTTACCAAGCTTCCTCGACGATCATCAGCAAAAGCTGAATGGGAGGCTGCTGCCGTTCGGGTAAAGCCAGAAGGAGATGTAGATATGAGGCAAAAGCCTGTTATCAAGAAAACAAATAAACAGGCTGGTAAGGATGAGGAGCCAAATCCAGCCAATGATGTCAAACCAGCCAAAGATGATGAACAAGAAAAAACATCTGAACTTACAGGATTGACTGAAGATAAAGTGAAAGACAAGGATGACAGAAGGAAAGAGGAAACACCTACCGATTCTTTGTTAACAACAACTAGTGGTGACACTGATGAGAGGAAATTCCCTGCCCAGTCAGAAATCAAAGAGAATATCAATGCTGATAACAAAATTGATGAAATGGGGTTGCCTTCCGATGACATGGAGTTACCCTCTGTTGATGTAGATTTGCGTCAGCCAATGCCTGTACAAGTAGAAAACATTCCACCTTTAATGGACTTTGAACCTGAGCCAGGTATGGCTTTTCATGATAAGGAAAGGGCAATGGACGATGATTTTCAACAACAGCCATTTATGGGCCCAGGTCCTCCCCGTTCAAGACGTGGCCGGGGTGGCAGGGCTGGTAAATCTAATAAGTGGCAGACTTGGAAAAAGGAGCACCCAGATGAAGCCTCCGCTCCCCATTTTGATGATGGCCCAGACGGCTTTGATCCGAACGACCCCAGACGTCCCCCAATGCATCATCCGCGGTTTAGGCGAGGTATGCACCCGAGGGGTCCATTTGAAGATGATGTGCCGCCTTTTGACCGACGCCATCCCAGATTCCGGGATGCTCCCCCAATGATGGATGAAGAACCACCAATGGAACCCTGGGGCCACATGGACAGAGATGATCATTTCCGTTTCAGAGAAGGTGATGGTCCCCGTCCGTTTGAACAACAGGACTTCATGGATGACAGACGACGTCCTATGGAGGAAAGGGAATTTCCACCAGATGAGGATGGTAGAGATCCAGGACATATGCGAGATGTACCTGTCAATCACCCCAGGGATCAAGAGGGCTTTGAAAATCATCCTCTTGATGTCATTCCTGCGGATACTCCTCGGTCTCCAGAACCTGAAAATCGTTATCCGCCTAACTATTGCTTGGGTCCTGATAAAAGACGGAACACAGATAAGCGACCAGTTCCTCATGATGATAGGTAAGCTATCCATTTCAGAATTTCCTGTAATCCGATGTAAAATTGCGACGTTTAATCACTTATAATTTTCAGGTTCATTTTCCTCTGCAAATTGTTATAAAACATGAATTTGTGTTTAGGAAATCAGTAAAATTGTCTTTTTTATGTACAATGTAATCATGACCTACTAACATAGAGTCACATCACATAATCCAGGCTGGTGAATGTACAATAATAAGCTTATTTCAAATCATGCTTATATGAGTTATCTCAAGCAAAATACTCGGCGGACAAGTGGTGATTATGTGTAAGTGAGTCACATCACATAATCCAGGCTGGTGAATGTACAATAATAAGCTTATTTCAAATCATGCTTATATGAGTTATCTCAAGCAAAATACTCGGCGGACAAGTGGTGATTATGTGTAAAACTTGTATTGTGCTTATAGGTTATGAAGATTTCATTTGCTATTGTCAATTTCACTTTTAGCTCTTGGTTGGGGTCTTTAACATTTGAGCATTTGTGATACCATGAAGTAACAAATTTGTTTTTGATAAATTACCAATGCATTTCATTTTTTTCATTGTGTAAAAGATGAAAAGCTTCTCATTTGTGTTCATATTTTTGTGTACCGGTACATGATTGTAAGTTAAAAATAATTTGCCATTTTTTTAAATTTCTTCTTTTGAATAGGGAACCTCATGCTCAATTCCCTCGAGAGAAATTACCTTTCAAGGTAGAGGGCCCTCCAATGAGAGGACCAAGACCTGAAGGAGTTTTGCCACGTGGTGCAGAAGGCTTCAACCCAAGAAATGGTCCAGCTTTCAGGGGACCAAGACCAGATATGCCCCGCCCCATGGGACCAGATGGGCCACGCCTTATGGGACCAGATAGACCACGCTCCATGGGACCAGATGGGCCACGCCCAATAGGACCAGATGGACCACGCCCTATAGGACCAGATGGACCAAGATTTATGCATGGACCAAGAGGTCCTTCGGACATGCCCAGATTTGGATCTCAAGGAATGGGACCTAGAATGCATCCAGATGGCCCAATGCGTGGGCCTGGTAATCAGTTTCAACCCAGGTCCAATAGTCCACCTGTTTCTTCTGATATGCAGAGACCACCAATGAGTGGACCCGCTGTTAGTCTTCCAGGTAGCGTCTTGTCAAATATAGGCAATTTAGGCAATTTCCAGCAGCTTGTGCAGAGTGTTAGCCAGCAAGTGCTAAATAACATGAGAAACCAGCAACAAACACCAGGACAGATTCCAGCTCAAAGTCTCATTCGATCTGCCTTACAAACCATGGGAGTGAGGGGCAATGTGCCAAACAATCTTGTACAAGCTGCTCAAAATAATTTGCTTGATCAGATGAAGTCAATGCCAAACGTGATGAGGATGAGGATGATGAGACCTCAACAAATGGAGAGAGCACCAATGCCGGAGGGTTCTCTTCCTCCTCAGCGCATGCCTTATGCCAGAATGCAAGCACGTCCATCTATGTCAATGGCTGGGATGCCACCAAACAGTATGGCACCTGGAATGCAACAAGGAGCTCAAGGAATAGGATCAGCACCGAATTCTGATCAGCAAGGAGTTCCCATCCAAGGCATACCTCCACGTGGGATGCCCATGCAAGGGATGTCCCAACAAGGTATGCAACCAGGAATGCCACTGCAAGGTGTGCGGCCAGGAATGGCACCACAGGGAGTGCGACCAGGAATGCCTCCCCAAGGTGTGCTGCAACAAGGAGTGCGCCCAGGAATGCCACAACAGGGTATGCTGCCACAAGGAGTGCGTCCAGGACTACCACCCCAAGGTACGCCTTCCCAAGGAATGCCTCCCCAAGGGATCCCACAGCAAGGAATGCCAATGCAAGAAGTTCGTCCAGGAATGCCGCCACAAGGAATTCCATCACAAGAAATGTCTCAAGGTATGCATCCTGGGATGATGCCTGGTTCACAAGGTCCCATTAGGATGCAACAAGGAGGTCCAGGTGGCCCAGGATTTTTACCTCAAGGGATGCCGGGTGATGGCATGGTCAGACAACCTCAACCTGCAGGTATGCCATCTGATGATTAACCTCCTCATTCTCTAAGGGAAAAGGGACTTTATTATTCAGTATTCACACAACACATTTCAAGTGAAATCCAAGCCAATTTTTTGGGGGGCATATATGTTGCAATGGGAGGACACTTGATTTACAAGCAATATTTTGTGCATGTGCTTTCGCTCTAGACTTGCTTGGAATCACTTTTTTTTCTACCTCAAGGTTGCCCGAGCGTTATTTAAAAAAAAAAATTAGTAAATATAGTCATTTTATCTTGGTTTCTGTTTATATGCAGTTTATTGACTTTAAAAAAATTTGGTGTAATTAGCAAGAAAGAAATTTTGTTTTAAATAAACTTTTGAAATAAAGAAGTTGAAAAGTATGAATTCATAATCATAAGTATGTTTTCTGTTTTGTATTTTACACTACTATTTGTTTTTGCATGGTAGGCCAACAAGGTGATACTATGGAATTGGTTTGATATGAAAGTCTTTTTTAGAGATTGAAAGTTTTGCAGATTACGCTCCTCAAACAAATTTCTATGAAAATCACAGTGAAATTCTGGAGGAACTCCCCCCCCCCACATCAATTTGATTAGATCCCTTGAGAATTTTACCATAGCTTTTGTGAGTTTTGTTCTTATGAGAGCATAGATTATTATTCCATTATGATACATGGAATGGATAAATTGGCAATGGAAGTGACTTACCATACCTGCCAACTGTTCCTATTTTTGAGAATTAAAAGGGAAATTGCCATTTTAACCTTGGGAGCGTTTCATCAACATTTTTTTGTCCAACAAGATGTCAGATCTGACAATTTCCCTTGGTTGAAAAGCATTTTTACTATGGTAACTGTCGGATAAGACTCCTTTCCTGAAACGCTCCCCATGTCTTATTTCTGTGAAAATGTATGTGTTGTGATGAATAGGAAATTCAAGAATGTTCCATTTTGGAGGGGGGGTTTGAAGTAATTTGTTCCTCTTTCCTGGCTGCCAGGGCCGGCATGTATGTAGCACGCAAGTCGTCTAGTCATGTTATCTTATATACCATTCCATAGTAATATACTCATGATGTTATTTGCAATAATCGCCCAACAGCTCCTGTTCTGGACATCACCTCCCTATTCTCCAAGCTGGTGTCCTCTGGGATCCTGAAGGAGCCGCTGAAACCAGCCTCCCCCGCTCCTGATCAGACTGCTACCCCTGCAGCTGCCCCTGTAGAGAAGGCCAAAGAGGACGAGGCAGTGGCAGAGAAAGATGATGAAGACTCACAGGATGTGGAGGATGATGGCATCTTTGACATTCCAGAGATTTCACTCAAAACTGATGAGCTCAAAGTGTAAGTATTCATTTATTTCATCCATTTCCTCAGACTTTTAGTAAAAACAGGAATGTCACTCTTTAGACTACCATAGCAAACATGTTTTTCATGTAGGAAGGAGATCATTCAAGTCTTTTCAAGATGATTTGTAGACATTTTTTATCAAGCCTATCATAATTCTAATTGTAGTGATGATCACAGAATAGATTATAATAGAATTCATCAAAATGACCATCCAACTGTTTCCATTGTTGTCTTGCGGTGTCTTCATGAATAGTTTTTTTTTTCTTTTTCTATTCACAGACGACATCCTGGAATCATCAAGCGCATGTCCAGTGGGATGCAGTGCACCTCCTGTGGTCAGCGCTTTGTCATTGCTCAGATGGACCGGTACCGCAAGCATCTTGACTGGCACTTCCGGCAGAACCGCAAGAAGCAGGATGGCAACAAGGCCACCACCTCTAGGAAGTGGTACTATGAGGTGGACGAGTGGCTGGACTATGAAGAGATCAATGACATGGAGGATGGTGAGTTGATAATAAACACAGGTCGATCCATGTAAACTGGTCCTCTATTGGTGTCACTATTGAAGCTCTTATTTTGGCTAAACGAGTGCATTAGTTGAGTTACTTTTGAAGGTTTCCATGGCGAAGAAAAGGTGAAGTGGTTTCCACAGTATACCATGTATTCATCAATGAAATTTGAAGTACACATTACAGAATCACTGTAACGACATCCTGTCATAAAAAGTACAAAATTGCACAGTTTATGCAAGCCTTGTTGCATTTCTGCTACAGTGCACCAACTTCTGAGCCCCAGGTTGTAAAAAAAGTTGGGAAAAACTGAGGATTAGTTGAGGGATTCTTGAGTGAATGAAAGGTATGTGGTTGTGAGGTAATTGATGGTAGGGATCAGAATATTGCATAACTTTGCAAAAAGATGTGTAAAACCAAGAAAAAACATTAGTGAAATTTTGCAAAAAATGTACTGATCTACATGAACAATTTTTTTGGAGTAGGAAAGCATTGGGTGTGTATGTTTAAGAGTCATCTTTTATAATTCCATCAGTAGTTACTATTTCTTCAAGAAGAGTAAGCAACAACAAATAAAAAGATTTTCTTATGAACCAACCATTTTAAATGTAAATGTTTTTATGCCTCCACCCATAATAGGTGGTTGCCATTGGCATTATGTTTGGGGTTCGGCTGTCCATCTGTCCCTTTCTTGTTCTTGTAACAACTAGGGAACTGTTTGAGGGTTCAATGCCAGTCATGGCTCATGTATGTATATAGGGGATGCAATAGTCTGATATGATTTTTAGGGTCATTAGGTCATACCGGAGAATATCTTGTTCTTGCAATAGCAAAAGAAGGTTCGAGCATTCAACTAGAATCATGTAGGCCTCATAGAGGGCCATTGAACTGATAAGATTTTGGGGGTCATGAGGTCAAATGTCGTACATAAAATCATCTCATTCTCACACCTGCTTCATGAATGCATATGCATGTGAGGATGACCTGAGTAGATTTAAGGGGCCACAAGGTCAAAGGTCACAGAGTTCATTATTTGAAAAAAAATCAGAAGTTCTTGTCTGGCATGGATCGATTTCAAATTTCAACTGTGTGCAAATAAGATTTCATCTACATGTACTTTTATTTTCTAGATTACTTTGAGTATAAATTAATCATCATCCTCATCATCTATATATCTTTATAACTTTACAGCCCGAAGTACCTTTTTTGAAGAGCAGGCGCAAGAGTTTGCTGACCGAGAAAGAGGCCCTTCTAGCGTGCCTGTTACAACAGATTCCAGTGATGAGGTAAGGCAATCCAGACTATGGCAAAAATATAGATATGGTAACTGATTTTCTGAAAATGAGGAGATATATTCTGTTGTTAGATGACAAAGTGGCTCCTTACTTTGAAATTATATGACTAGTTGGGAGGGTACATGTGATTGAACTTTGATTCGGCCTAGCACGTAGATTTACTAATGTCAAGTGATGAGTGATTCACAATTAAGATTTACAATCAATGGTTAGATGTAAAACACATCACTTTGAGTGTCACCCCTAAATGTTTGATTACGAGCATGCTCATGCTTTCTTAGTCTCGATGGGCCACAAGGCATGAATATCATAGCCAAGATTAGTAGCTCATGGTCATACTTTTTGTAACCCTATGGTGAAAAACAAACAACAACTGATTAATCTCGTTATTCTCTGTTCACTTCTGCACAGTTTTGCAAGATATGCAGAGAGAGCTTTGAGCAGTTCTTCAACGAGGAGACCGAGGAATGGCACTTCCGTGATGCGATCCGTGTTGATGGCAAGGTAAGGCTTATGAGAAGTATGGCCTTGGGTTTGACTGCAGGATGTTAACTCTCTTTTTGCGTGGGCCTGTAAACCCCATCTGTGTTGCATTATGGTCTTTCTTTCTAACCATGTATGATTTGAGTACCAGTGTGCAGCTCGTTTGCAAAATACTCTCGCAGCAATTTATCATGACATTTCCAACAAAACCTTTGCCCTGTTATATTTTATTTGGTTATAGCAGTGTATGCATACGTATATTGGCTTACACAGATGAGTAGACAAGCTTTTCATTGATTTAAAGGCTTGATAATCTGAATAGAAAAAGCCATACAAAAGGGTAAAAGAAAAGAGGTATTTTTGACCTGGCTCCAGTGTATTTGATCAAGCTTTTCTATCACATGGGTGCAATATGAGTCATAGCTCCTACAGGGCTGCCAATTAGTACTGATTTTCAGTATTTAGTGCTGAAAAGTGAGAAGAATACTGATAGTTTCATGTAAGATACTGAATATTCTAAGTTTCAGTTGTATGTGTAGTCCTATGGTGTTTTTTGAAAATACTAATTTTCTCACCGAAATACTGATTTTCAGCTTCAAAAATACTAAAATGTTCCTTTTCAGGTTGGCAGCTCTGCTCCTAACAATAAACCTGAACCGGGGTATTATCCATGAGGGGGGTCTAATATTGCTTACAATATCCCCTGCCCCTCCCTCTTTCATTTAACTTCCTGGTTATTGTTTTCTCATGAAGGTGTATTGATTTTGTTGACTTTGAAAGAATGTAAATAAGTATGTTTTGGAAAGTGAATGTACCCATGGAGGTGCCTCCTTAGTGGGTCCTAATTTAGGGGAATTTACATTACATATTAAATAGGTCAATAAACACTGATCGCGCTCTCCTTGAAATATGTGTAGGATAGAGTGAACGCATATTAATCGGATATACTATGTATGAGTATGTAAAATTCTACAGTATGCCAAGAATTACTGGAAACTTGAAAAATAGAAAACAATGTATTGTAGGGGGAAAACATGGTTGTGAAAGAAATAAACGAATGAAACAGGTCTCAAGATGAGCAGTGTTGTGAACGAAATCCACAGAGATTTAAGCTGACTTCAATCACAATAAGTAAAGCTGTGCAAAATGGACAATTTTTTTTTGAGCTGATTTATGTACTAAACTCTTAGCAGGAATCTGAATGGACGGAATGTGCCGCTTTTCCAAAGTGCTACAAAACGGCTTAAAAAGTGAGAGAAAATGGGAGAGAAAACAGCAAGTTGTTCACTGTGAATAGATCATTCATTTTCAAATCTGGTACTGTAATTCAGAATAACTACATATAACTACATTAAAGGGAAAAAAAACCTTTATGCACTTTGGTGATGGCAATGGTGGTGATTTTTTACCTGATTGCTATTAAAGAAAGCATGAATGCAAGCAACCAGTGGTCCGATGGCTGAAGATCCTCTCAATAGATCTGGTAATGAGGATAATGCCTTACCAAAGGGCACTAGCGCGCCAAGTGGGAATCAGATTCACATTGCACGAAATTGTATTTATTTAATTTTGATGGAAGTCTGCACATCGCCTGTCATTTGCTAATTGGTACAATAAACCTATCCTTAGTACATGTTTTGGATATGTTCTTCATGAATACAGACAAGTCTGCTTAAATCGAATCCCTTGACACCCAACTCCATAATCTGTTTGATAAATCCCTAATTAATCTGTTTATTTTCATATTCCAGACCTTCCATCCGAGCTGCTATGATGATGCTAAAGATGTGAGTATAAATCTTAATTTTGTTCAATGTTTGATAATTGTGATAGATGTGAACACTTCCTATTAAGTCCATGGGACAGGAGAGTCGTTTGAAACTTTTAGACAATGGAAAGGAATATTATTGTTGCTTTTTATAATATCCCATTAATGGAAATGGATAAAGGTGGCTTCATGAATGAAAACTTATTTTTCTTTTGCTCTTTTTAAAGATATATTTGTTATGAAATCGACATAGAATGGGTACAAGGAGATGTAATTGATATCTATGATTGATAATAATTTATTGAGTATATATGGTTTGCTTATTGTGGAATTGATTACCGTATATTATTTTCATATAGGGGAAAATGTTTTGATGTCACATTGCTAAGATGAAAGACTACTTGAAAGTTTCATAAAATTGAAATTGATTGTAATTTTAGTTTAATTTTTATATATGGTTGCTTATTGTAGAATTGATTATATGTTTTGTTAAAGCGGGAAAATATTTGTTCAACATTATATAGCCAAGATGAAAGTTTCCTGAAATTGGAAATGGCATTTATTCTTGCTGTGAGCACTCTTTTGATTCTCCAACTTCTGTTGTTTTTCTTTCCAGTCTTCTGCTTTCCTTGACGCATCCACTGATGACCTACTCAGTCCCCCTCTTGTAAGGACCAGGAACTCATTCAGTGGCACTCCGGTTAGTCCTGGTGCTAGTGGTGCTTCCTCAAATCCTTTATTAGTTGCTCCAGGCAAAGTGAGTTGGGATGCTGTATTAAAAACAGATGGCAAAGCAGCATCCAAAGCTGGTGCTGCTATCAAAGCTGAGCCGAAGACGGAAGCAAATCCGGAAGTGAATCCGGTTGAGGAAGGAAAATCAGGCGAGGAAGCTTCAAAGGCTTCAGACCTGGTAAAGATCAAGGTGGAGCCAGAAGAACCGATGGAATCCATACCATCAGTTGAGGAAGCGAGTGACAACAGTGGGACTGAAGTCAAGATCGAACCATCATCAAGAACTATAAAATCAGAGCCAGGGGTTGAAGAAGCCAAGACAACATTACCAGTTAAACAAGAAACAGGAGTAGATAGTGCAGTCTCCCAAACGTTAGTAGAAAAGGAACAATTGAGGAAAGAGGAAGTGAAGACATCATTAGCAGATCCTAGGGGAAAGTCGTCACCATTGCCATTCTTGGAGGAAATTACTCCAGAGCCAATGGAAACAGAATCTGCTGTACCGGAAACTGTGCCTGCTGTACCTGATGCTGTGCCAGCTGTTCCTGATATTGTGCCAACTGCAGCAATGGATTCACCAAAGACTGATGCTGTGCCAGTTGCAACTGATTCACCCATTACTGCGATGCCAATACAGGTTGTTTTGACAACACGTACTGAATATGCCGAAGGTCCAAGGGTAATTCCTTCAGACCATGTTATGCCAACCGAAGAGCCAGCTGATATTGCAACGGAAGCAGTAGCCATCACGCCTTCTGGATCAGGAGATGCAGCTGTAGCCTCCGATCCACCGGTTCAGCCCCCTGCAGATGATGGGCATGCCCCTAAAAAATTGCCTTTGAGCGAAGCTGTGGCCACACTCAGGGGGTCTGAAGAGTCTGCGGACCCCCCTGTACTTGAGGTGGAAGCCCCGCTATCAAGCACCGGTCAAGGTCAGACAGAAGACACTGCTCAGTCCTCCCAAGGCATCTTTGAGAAGTTGACGCCTCCGCCCGCGCTCAAGAGCATGGAAAGTGAAGAGTCCGAACCAAATGCTACTGGGGAACCTCCTGCAGAGAGTTCTGCCGGTGGTGGAGATACTAATCAAAATGCTGGAGAAAATCAAGAAAGCAGTACATGAATATGAAATAACTCTTTTTGTGGTTTCCACATTTTAAGATGTAAAAGAATATGAATGAATGTTCGTCCCTTATCATGAATTGGCCATTTTCCACATAATTTGATCCGAATTTTACACTCAATAAAGCCAAATTAGATAGGTAGCTTATTATTTTTTGTTATTGAATTATGCCATTCATGAATGGCATGTTAATTGTACAAAAATTATTTTGGACAAAGGGAATTGAGATCATAAAATGCTGAGGAACATTTTATTACTCTTAATCACTTGTCAGCTTTCTGTGTATTAATTCATCACTTCTCATGGTATGTATTTTGTAAAGTCAGCAAGACATTTCGGTTTCAGTGAAATTGTCAATGAAATGAAGTGGTTCCATTTAGTGGTTTAGATTAAGGTGGGTTATTAAAGCTAAATGAAAGTAGTTGCAGTAAAACACTGATTTCATGAGAAAGTCTGTAAAACCAAGGTTAAGTATTACTATGTCATCGTGGATCTAGATCTGGTACAGTTACATAAACTGAACTTTATGAAATCATAAAATCTAAGCTGAAAAACGATCACCCTGAGGATCGCCAACACAGAAAGGCACACGTGGGACAGTGTATGTTATTATTGCAGGAATAAAGACCTGACGAAGTGCCCGAATCAGCGCTTATTTCTCAGCAATTACACAATTTCTTCCAGAATCCTTTGGCACATATTTTTTATTCATACAAACAGGCACTTGGGTGGTCATTATATTGGATTCTGTAAAAAGTCATATTGAGATGTTACCACAATTGGCATTTATCTTTTGAACAGTGCAATGTTGCACACAAATGAGGAATTTCACTTTGGAAGAAGTTAAAAAGAATTTAAATGTAATTAGCAGAGATGACGAAATTGTAATTCTATCTATTTTTCTTTGAAGTTGGAGATCTGTATTTAAAAAGAGGCACTTTTTTCTCAAGAAAGCACATGTCACAGTATGTTTATTGCTTTGGTGATGGGTTTTTGACTGATTGGTAGGGAAATATGTAGATAATCATTGGTTGTTTCATTGGATAACCCTTTTTATCGGATTGGTTGGTTTAGGCAAGTCAGTGATTAAAGGGAAAGTCACGATGAAATCATTGTGAGCTGTTATCTTCCTTCATGCCTCTACAAGGAAGAATATTATAGTACAATAGGTCCTCTGCAGCAGTATGTGCTCATGTTCAACTGTAACCAAAAACAGCTCAAAAGTTTGCTGAACATTCATGTGTAGTCCTATACATGCATTTCTGTGTATAGAGAGGGTGACTCTGAGTAGAATCGAGTTGATATCTTATAGATGTTTTGATTCAAAATTTTAACACTATACAACATGAACTCTCATAAACATTGTTATACTATAGTCAACATTTCCCAAGTAGTTTCTTCATTTAAGTCAATTCCACTTCTTGAACTGAAATGTAGCTTTAAGAATAGTTCTGACCACCCCCTAAAATGTGTCTTTATCCCTGTCCCCCCCCCCCCTCCTGCTCCCCCTGATTCATCTGTACCACATGTAGGGATTGTAATCTTTTTTTTTTATTTGCAAATCCATCTCGGCCTTTGCAAATTAGTTCATGATGTTCATTGCAGGGGATTTTTTGCTGGACAATAAAATTTATTTGGACATCCCTTGAGATTGTAGACAAGGAATAGTTTTCTCATGATAGTCCTATTTTCCATGCTCTAATTTAAAAACAGTAACTCGTTCTGATTGATTCCTTTTGCTTAGATCACTATTTAAAATCAATGTATGTTATTCATATTCATTACATAATTGTAATTTCTTCTTTTAAATACCAAATTTTATGTAAGTTTCTTTTATGTTGATGCTTTGGGATTAAAAAAAGACATTAATAAAAAAATAAATATAAAAAAATGAAATAAAAAAGAAAAATTGTAAAGTATAGTCTTTATATATATATTATGTTCTCATCCTTTTTGTGTATGTCATTTTAAAGGAATTTTTTACAGAATCCTAACTTGTTTTACTACATTTCATTTCTTGATTTTTTCTTCATAATTTCAGGTCATCAAAAATGCTTCTTTCATTGGACATACCTATCATCATTGATATAAAAAAAAAAAACCTTGTTAAAATGTTGGGGTTTTTTGCTTGCTTGTTTGTGTATTTTATTCAGATTTGGTTCATCAAGTTTATTCTAAGATGAATGCATCAAAGAACAGTATACTATATATATGTCAATTTAAATGTCTCATCCATCTAATTTTGAAATCATTCAAGTGCTTTTTGTTTGATTATTAGAAAGATTAGAACAGCTATAGTTCATTACCTGATATGCACCAGGGCACTTGTCATGGAGATCCCTTCCGCTTGTGACTCGATCTGCATAATGTTGGCAGAGAGACTAAATTCACATGAAATTATTTTTATGACTCGTTTATGCACTTCAGTTTTATGAGAATGATATTCAGAACTTGCACAGGATTTGTATTGACATGTATTCAGAGTTTGTGTGTAGTTTTATTTTGTTAGATCAAATATTCTGTGTATTTAGGCCTTGGCAATAGTAACAATGTATTGTCGGGTCGTATTCGGCTTGGTTTCCTGTGTAGTAAATGATCAAATTTGGATCGTTTTCAGTCCTTCAATAGATTGAGAGTAATAAGAGTGAAATTTGTGATTGATCTGAAATTCTGAATCTACCGAGTGTCCTTTTCAAACAGGGCCCCAGATGAAAAATTACATGTAGTCTCAGAACGAGTTGAAAAATGATTATCTTCTGAATTTGTATATTTTGAGTGCCATATTTCGATGTTCATTGACTGGGGTCCTGTAGCATAAGTGGATACCGTTAATGATTACAATTTACCTCATACACATGATTTATCATGTAGGCCCTAAATACGTTTACATTGATATATATTACACTTATTGATGGTTATTGATATGTTCTGCTGCTGCGTGTGTTTCCGCTGCTAAAATATGACAATGTATGTTTCATTTCCTTTCACTTTGTTGTAAACAATATTGTATTGGAATCAGTGAGAAATAAACTCTCATAGATATATTTTTTATGTATTTTGAAGTCTTATATGCACTTTTGTTTTTCATTCTTCATGTTTCATTTTTTCCCTTGTCATTACTCATTTTGTGTCTTTACTTGTAAGGCTTTTTTTAATTTTTTAAATTTGTTTTTAATTTGATTCAATTCATATAGCTTTAGCAGAAACATTTTCATCAGAAACATATGCTATATTTTCAATATGAATATTGATTTAACAAAAAATACTGTATTTGCTATGATTATTGTAATCGTTTTACAAACTTTGATTGTACGAGACAGAGATGAGATTATGGGTATAACTGTTAATCAAAGACTGAATGAATGCTTACTGTGAAATAGGTAGCACTTGTTGGGTTTGCTACCTTGTGTATGAGTGTAAATACTTATTAACACAACAATAAATCCTGGAAAACATTTGAAATATATTCACTTTCATTTGTTTTATTACTTTGTTTTGTTGTAAATATACATGTAGTATATTTATCATGGGAGTGTCGTCAATTGATGTCAGTAATTTCAGTGATGTTGCTGCTAAATTACATCAGGGTCCCTTAACGCAAAGGTTAGCTATTAATCGTACGCTTGATTTTTACGATTGATTGTACATTGTAACCTATGCAATCAATCGCAGAAAAATGTGTCAATGTTCACTGGTAAGCTTTGTGTTACGGGACCCTGATTTGTTTGATAAGAGTACAAGTAACTGACAACGTACACCTAATAGAAAAACTCTCGTGAATATTATAAGGAGTAGGGGCGAGAGAGAGAAAACCAGGATGGACTATTCCATAGAATGATCAACCTTTTTGTACGTCCGACTCCCATTTTTCTCAAGTCTTACTTCACTTCATAAACTGACCAATCCTTTAGTACAGGCCGCGGCTGTCGAAATAAACAAACCAGCGACAGAAAATTTTATGAAGGTCCCACACGTAGGGGGTTGGACGTACATATTTTATGGAATTGCCCAGAGGCAATTATAAAAGAAAAAGTAGAGAGGAAGAGAAAGAGGGGTGGAATGAGGGGAAAGGGAGATAGAAGAGAAAAGAGAGTGGTGGGGATGAGAGGGGGGGGGGAGAAAGCAGGGGGCGGAGAATGTTTGTGAGAGGGGGGGGGGAGTGAATGATCATTGATCATGAGGGAACGGAGAGAGAGGGGGAAGAAAGAAGTCGGAATTTGCTGGGGAGGGGTGTAGCATAGTCGGCGGAAGCGGGGGGGACGTGTCCCCCCCTAAATTTGAGGAGGGGGGGACGGTCCCCCCCTAAATTTGTAGTTGATGACCTTTTTTTTTTTTTTTTTTTTTTTTTTTTTTTTTTTGCTTGTCAATTTATTTTCCTACGCGTCCCCCCTAAAATTTTTAGGTTGAGAACCGTTTTTTTTTTTTTTTTTTTGCTCGTCAAATTTTTTTCTTGGGTTGTCCCCTCCTAAAATTTTTGGCTTCCGCCGCCAATGGGGTGTAGAATGAGGGATAGGGCGAAAATGGAGGGTGGGGAATGAGGAAAGGGGGAAGATGGATAGGGGGTGTAAATCAAACAGTTCGAACTTCAACAAATATTGTTGTTAACGTTACTTGAAAGAATAGTTTGCATCAAAATAAAATACGATGTTCGGGAATGTTCGTCTTCAAAAGCCCCCTAACAAAAAGTGTATATGGTATGAGTGGGGTTGACGATGTGTTCTTCATGATTTTACCATTATGTTGAACCTGCACACTTCATTTGTGGGGGGAGGCGGGGAGCACGAGTGTGTTTCTGACTAAGCCCGGTTAACCCCACCCCCCCCCCAAAAAAAAAAAAAGAGTATTGTAAACATCATAATTCAAAATTTTCAACAAGAAGACTCTCTAAACGGTAATTCTTACTGACCGTCACCTACCCATGGGCGGAAATCTCGGGGGGGGGGCGGTGGGCATGTCCCCCTACTCAAAATAGTAGGGGGACACAATATCAAATATCCCCCTACTATTTGTGGTCTTTTATGATGGTAATAGAAATACATCATTCAAAATCGAAATAAAACATGTATTTTAGGACGAGATGGGATGATAACGTTTTTCTTTCTTTCTTGTTTGCTTTTTTTTTGTTGTCAAATTTATTTTCGTCGAAATGACCCTAAATTTGGGGTAATACAATTTTTTATTATTATTTTTTTTTTGCTTGTCAAATTTTCTAGCCCCTTGTTCTCCTACCATTTGGGAGAGATTTTCGCCCTTGCAACTACCCCCCCCCCCCCCCCACAGTCCCTCGATCAAATCGTCATAATTGATATAAAGGTTATGATAGTTGTGATATAACCATCGTGCCTTCGATAATTTAGCTTATTTATCAAAGATGGGAAAACAAAATCGCCTTATCTTTGAACCCGGAAAAACCCAGTGTATTGATATGCATCTCGTCACGGGGAAAACCCACGATGTGAATAAACGCATATAAGAAACGTGTGTTACACTAATTCCATGTCGAGATGTCGCCTTATGAACTTTCTGTTCATAATGGGAGAACAGGATTGATTCATGGGCGACTTTACCTCACTTGTCACCCCCCTTTTCACTGTTCTACTCTTCACTGGACCCAATGGCAGACCCCCCCCCCACTTTCCCCCTCCCTTAATCCCCTCTATCTGTATCAGTCTCGAGGGTTTTTTTTTTATCTTTGTATTCCTTCCACTCTCAACTTCAATTTATTCCTCTGTCTCTATCTCTCTTACATGCCCCCACTTCCTTACTCTGTCTGCCCCTCCCCCTTTTCTCTAAATGTCTTTTCCTCTTCGTCCCCTTCTCTCTTGCATGCCCTTAATTCCTTACTATGTCCGCCCCTCCCTTTTTTCTCTTTTTGTCCCTCCCTCTCTGTCTCACGCCCCTAATTCCTTACTCTGTCCGCCCCCCTTTTTCTCTATGTGTCTTTTCCTCTTCTTCCCCATCTCTCTTGCATGCCCCTAGTGCCTTACTCTGTCCGTCCCTCCTCCTTTTCTCTGTGTGCCCCCCTCGCTGTCTCCATCTCTCTTGTACACACCTAATTACTTACTCTGTCCGCCCCTCCCCCTTTTTCTCTCTGACGGTCTTTCCCTCTCTCTTGCACGCCCCTAATTCCTTACTCTGTCTCCCCCTTTTCTCAATGTCTCTCCCCTCGCTGTCTCCATCTCTCTTGCACGCCCCTAATTCCTTACTCTGTCCGCCCCTACCTTTTTTTCTCTCCGTGTCTCTCCCTCTCTGTAGCACGCCCCTTATTCCTTACTCTGTCCGTCCCTCCCCACCCCCTTTCTCTGTGTGTCCCCCCTCGGTGTCTCCATCTCTCATGTACACCTAATTCCTTACTCTGTCCACCCTTCTTTTTCTCTGTGTGTCTCTCCCTTTCTCTCTCCATCTATTTTGCACGCCCCTAATCCTTTCTCTGTCCTCCCCCTTTTTCTCTGTGCGTCTCTCTATTGCTGTCTCCATCTTTCTTGCTCGCCCCTAATTCCTTACTCTGTCCACACATCCCCCTTTTCTCTGTGTGTCACTCCTTTCTCTCTTGCACGCCCCTAGTTCCTTACTCTGTCCCCTCCCCTTTTTCCTCTGTGTGTGTCTCTCCCTCTCTCTTGCTAGTCTGCTGGGCAAACCCTTCACTCGAAATAAGGGTCTGAATGTGCAGCCTACTCATGCCTTGTGTACTGAAGGCTCTCTCGTATTGGAACAGCAAGTTTTCTATGTGCTAGTCTTTGCGTGGAGGCACACTTGTTGATCAAAGTTCCAATGAGGGTCTGTGCCTGCAGACTACTCTCTTGCACGCCCCTTATTCCTTACTCTGTCCGCCCCTCCCCCTTCTCTCCCTCGCTGTCTCCATCTCTCTTGCACACTGCTAATTCCTTACTCGCGCCGCCCGCCCCCCTTTCTCTGTGTGTCTCATCTCCGATTCTCTCTTCTTCCACTTTCCATTTCAATATCACCCCTTCTTTCTCCATACCAACTATCTCACACATAGTGTACTTGAGTCATTTAAATTAAAAAAAAAGTATTGAGATTAATCATAGATTAATTAAACAGAAATTAATTTTAACTAGAATTTTAATTCGTCATGAGGACGAATTAGGTGATCTGTCTCTGATTTGATGAACACGAAGACAATCAGCATGTTTATTGAGATAAATATGATCATCATGATGAAAACTGAACTTTTCTTACGAAAAGAATATGTTGAATACTCTTGAAAAAGAGGGAAATGAGAATATGTGAAATACATGTAGGTGTAGGCGATACACATCGTACATGTTATAGGCTTATTAAAAACGATTTTAATCTACTTAATTGTGCAATATTTGAACTTATATACCTTGTAATGGTGATTAAGGAACATTTGCGAAATGTTGAAAAGAAAAAAAAGAAAAAAAATTTATGTCCACTTTTGGGTTCGAACCGGGGACCCTAAGGACGCAAGTCTGATGCCTTACCCATTGAGCTACACGCTTCCCATAGACTTTACACATAAGCAAAACAAGAAGATCTGAAATCCAATTTTGCAAGTGAAATACGGGCATGATCCCGGCATCTGATCGGAAAATGGAGACCACATTTGCGATAGCTTACAATCTCAGCTACAACATACTCAAAGCTCAGAGAAAACCAACAAACAGAAATGGAGATATGGCTCGCGAAATAGAGGAATGTAAAATCCAGTTTTGAGAAAAAGTCATTTCCCATAGAGATTGCACACAAAATGAGCGAAAATGACATGCCTCTATAACTTGCCATTTTTCAGGATGGTCCGATCCTTAAAATGTAAATATACCCATCACAATAGAAAGAGTATGTCCTCAGCTACAACGTAGAAAAAAACTGAGCAAAAATTGACCAATATTAACAGAGTTAGAGTCAAATTTGCATAATTACGATGACGTCATAAGTAGCAAAATGGGAATTTTGAGTTCCGACGCCATTTTGATGACGTCATAATAAAATTTCGGGTCAAATGTCACATGAAATCACATCTCCCATCCATACTCTATTCGAATATGAAAAAAAAATGGGGGTCAACGGACTACCTTAAGAGCTATAATGAATTTTGTATAGGCATGTTTTTGCACATATATTGTCTATGGTTAGTGCGCGCGCGCGCGCGTGCTGTAAACTTTGATGGAGGCTAATTCCTTTATTACTTGTCGTAGAAGGTTGATCAAGGTATCAAATTGTTCAGAATTATATTATCGGTGCATCGATATGAAAAAAATGGCGATCCTATGTTTTATAGTGCCGTTACGCGCGGGAACGCGCGCGTAACCGTGCGCGCGCGCAAATTTTTGAAATGCTTAAAATGACCTGATTCGTACTCTGTTTTGGTCAAAAAGTGATTTTGAGCATTTTAAAATTTTGACGCAAGCGTACGCGCACGTCGTGACCTTTACATGACCTCTGATGACGTAGGCAGTTGACCCTTGACCTGAAGTACATGTGATGTAAATATTGTTAATTTTTGATAATTGATAATGAAGATATGATTGATAATGTGATTTTACAAAATGGCGTCTAGATGACGTCATGATGACCTTTTGACCTTGAACTTGCTTTATACACATCACATGATAAGTCCCCATATCTGATGAAATTTTGAAGATAATTGATGATGTAGATTTGGAGATTTTGTGCTAACAAGAAAAGGGCGGAAAAATAAAAATAAATAAAGAAATAAAGAAAAAAGAAAATTCGTACGAAATTAATAGTTGATCTGTCAATTGACAGATCACCTAATCAATGTGTACATCAAAATAAATCATGTTAACAATGACAGATTTCGTAATTTACTTTACCAAAAAAAAACCCCGCTATAATGGGATATTGCAAGAAAATGTTTGCATTCAACTATGAATTTTTGTTGCAAGTTTACAACCTGTAGATAAATTATCACGATAGTTAATCAATTAGAACTTGCTGTTTCAAAAACAAGGCCAGCAACTGAGTGCAAATTTGCAATTAATTTCAAGACTTATGATTTGGGACCCAAAATTGAATTGTAATTGATAGCACGTTTCTGGCAACCTCCCATGATGCGCATCATTAATGTTTTTGTCAAATATTTTTTTCATTTATAATACTTACAACGTGTGTGTACAAGTACATGATTACTCTTTTCATTCATTTGAAAAACACCATCAAGCTATTTTCATGTTATAAACCTTACACGTAATCATTTCATCCATTTTACATCACAATTATGCTACAATTAACAGCTGTCAAATAATTATATAGATGTCTCAAAACGTGTGATTTTAGCAAGACTGCCGGGTGTTATTATGAAGTATGTTTTCACAGGGAATTTTGAATTCCATAATAATGATAATAATGATGATGATAATAATAATAATAATGATAATGATAATAATATTAATAATAATAATAATGATAATAATAATAATTCAATTCTTTATTCCATTTTTTAATCCCGTTCCATTTCTTTATTCCATTTCCATTCAAAACATAAAAAAGTGATATAAATCAGATAATTACAATACTACTAATAATAATAATAATAACAAGAATTATTATAATGATAATGAAAATAAAAATAATATGTTACATTCAATAAGGCTTGCATCTGCAAGATTTCAACAAATTAATTATATAAATTTCAGTCAGAATAAAAAATATGTAATCTATTATATACACATTAGCATGACAAAATAATGTAAAAAGTGAATCTCTAAACCCATCCAATATATACGACTGCTTATATCAATAATGATAAATGTGATTTATCCACTCTGTAGAGTGCTCAAGCCGCAAAAAGAAATTAAGAAGTGAAAAAAAAGGTTTTTAGAACATTTTTGAAAAACTCAACAGAGATATAATTTTTGATGTATTCAGGAAGTCTTTTCCATGGTATAGGGCACGCATGAGCACAGGATCTTTCCCATAAAGCAAAGGGATGAAAAGAGCTAGAAGGTATGTAATAATTGATAAAAGGAAGACTGTATGGGGGGGGCTGATCCACGAATCTTTAAAATCCTTAAAGTTATCCGATCCTTGATAGGGAGCCAGTCGAATTCAGAATTGGGGATAATATCCGGGGTAATAAGTGAGAATTTGTTTGACAATGTAACAGTGCAGCATTTTAATTGTTAACTGACTGCTTATATTAAATGTAACCTATTATAAATATACACAAAAAAGAAAACGACGAACTACCACGTATACAGTACCATGCACTTAAACGAAAATAACAATTTTCAGAAAATGAATTAAATTTTCGAATATGACTTTGCAATAATTCTAATTATTTATAAATTCGCATGATACTTATGCATGATAAATAGCTACGAAATTTACTTCTGTACATAGTTTTTTTTTTTTTTGGGGGGGGGGGCATACACTAATAACGTAAATTCATGAAAGCTAAGTTTTGATACAGCTTTTATTGGTAATCATTGTTGGTGCTCTGGGTATTTACAAAGATGATAGGATGTTAATCAACCTGAATAATTTCCGTTTTCTTCAAATTGTTTACTCAAGTAAATTCCACAATGTCTAGAAAACAAAGACAACACACTGAAGTTTTTCGATATGCACTCATCGGAGTAAAATAACAACACATCTGATCAATGAACAACTTCGGAACAAGATATATTTTGCGTGACTATATCGCTTCAATGTTTAGCTGGAATGATAAATGAATCGGATTCGTTGGAGGACAACATACCGAATAAACCCTCTTGTACCTTGAATGAATATTTAAGAAATAAGTGCCGAGTAACTGTATATAGAAATCGAGGATATTGTTGTTTGTTTGTTCTTTTGGGGGGTTAAATTAAATGCATTTTTATTGTCTAAATGAAAATAGAACGGAATTGAAACCCCAAGTAATTGGAATGGGAAACGATGATGATGAATGTTTGAAATATTTTATAAGGGAATAAAAAAAGTACGATTAATAATTTTACAAAAGTGTTCATTAAGAAAATGATACAAAGAATTTTTTGACGAATGAAGTTCTACTGGCTACCTCCACGTAGCCTCGCATTCAGATCAATGTGAGATAGATTCCCAATACCGTATGATGACAATGCTCTCGTGTTGTCGTCCAAATTGCAACCGCTGAACGTCAGCCTCTGCTGGGATGGGGCAATCCTCATTATTGTTTTGATTTGTTCCATTAAATCACCAACATTGGCGTTGGAGCTGATTGTGATGGTGGTTGTCTTTCCGCCGTTGATATTTCTCACAAAGACCTGGATCTGGTTGCCAGCCCGGGCCTGGGCCCTCTTCTTGGCCTCGTCTACGTCCTCCATCAGTGGACGGGACCTGGTGTCTGGTGAATGACGGTGGGATGGTTGTTTATATCCTCTGTTTTGGGAACTTGTACTCAGTTGTGGCTGATCATCTGTTCGAATGATTACAAAAATGAAACGAAAACTTCTGTCAGTGTGGTTCTTCTTTGTTTGGAAGTACACGCAGAGAGACTATTTATATACGTCTCTAAGAACTGCTTATTAGATATCATAGGCAAACATAATACATAGACAAGGATAGTGCTCCGGGAGGGAGTGGGGCTGCGATCGCCCCTATAAATGGGGATATGTGGGGATAAATAGGAATGCAATGGAAGATAAGTTAACGAGCGCCCAAAATAATGGTATAGGTCATTTAACTCTATTTACTCCCTGTTAATTAATCAAGGATAAAACAATTAGACAGCCCCAAGGTCGTAGGCTGGGGTGCACTGGGTGTACCTTCCCGCTGAGTTTTGACACTGGTAATTAAGCAAAACGAAATTTGTACCCTTCTGCTTTCAACAGCCGATTTTCCAAACGTTAGTTCCACCTCCCCAAGATGTGCACACCCCATACCACTTTAGTTCCACCTCCCCATGCTCAAACTAGCCTACGCCCTTGCGTCTCCACCAATCAAAATATCATGGCGTCGCCCTCTGACAGAAATAATCCCGACTAATAAGATTGGGAGGAAGCTAGCTTGAATATGGAGACAAAGACAAGAGTGATTCAGTTACCAAAAGAAATTATTTGCTAGAAGGTAAATCATAACTATATTATGTATCGAAATATTATATGGGAAAGAAAAATTTATGCTTATTTACTCCCACGTTTCAAAAACTTACAAAAACTGGAAAGTATTTTTTTCTTTGTTTTGATTTTCTGACATCATTCACTACATCATTGTGTTATTTTTGTATTTTGTGAAAATCAAGGTTTCTGAAAATGTATGTAGGCATAGCTGTGACGTCAGACGTCTTAATTGCAGTGTTCTTTATTTTGATTTCCCAACTATAATTACTAAAAATGATACCGGACAAAAGAGATTAAAGTGATCACCACAAAACAAAATCATTCCTTAGTAAATATCCCATGACAGTTGAGGTAAACATTAATGACAAGGTAATTTTCTTGGAATCGTCTAAATGTGAATATACACAATTTCTACCCATATACAAAATTATGGGAAGGATGAGAAAAAGAATGAGCTGAACATAGTGTTAACTTGACCTAGAACTACTATAGCTTACCACTTGTTTCACTGCCATTTGACCTGATCTCTGCCGCTATGCTGTTGATACGGTAAGCAACAGGGAGGCCGTTGATTCCTCCAGCTGGCAGGTTGTGGTCTTTGAGGCACTTGGCGCATCTGATACCTGGTGTTGTTCGTGGCTGCATCTCCAGGCATTCCCGGCAATAGGAATGTCCGCATGGTAGATAGCGGGCGTCCCTCATCAGGCTCAAGCAGAACGAGCATGAGAAGGTCTCCTTGACTTGGAAACCATGTTTCCCAAGTGACAGTTGATCACCTCTTCCGTTGTTTGAACTTGTACTGCTCCTCCTGCTGCTAGAGGCGCTACCTCTTCCGCCGAAGGTCTCGTTGATATCATCCACGAGGCTGTTTATGGTGAAGCAGCAAGGGAGACTTTCAGCACCAGAGTAGCCCAACTGGAATTTCTTCTTGCATTCTGAACAATTGATGCTTCCTCGAGGGTAGGTCGCATCAGCAGACCTCTTGAGACAACCACTACAATAGGTGTGTCCACAAGGAAGACTTCTGGCATCCTTGATACGATCCTGACATATGCTGCACTTCAGCATTTCTTCAAAGGGGATCGTATATCCGTTAGACATCTTTATAAAGGTGGATGGCTATTGAAGCGAATTCTTAAAAATGTTTTGTATTTTGTATTTTTTTTAGCTTCTTTAATGTTCAATCGAGATTTATCCGAAAAGTTGTTGTTCTTGAGAAGGCTGCTTTTGGAAATGAACAGATAATGGGCTGTGCCTTTCCTCTTATTATTAAGCTGTTTTTCTCTTCACATGCATATGGGCGCTATCGATTCGCTCTCAGAGCGCGCATATATATATAGGAAGAAGGCGGAGCTACTGAGTAGTGGGGGAATCCCCGATAAGTGAAAAATACCCAAATTCAATGTTGCGCATAACTTCTTGAAATGTAAATAGACTACACACTACCAGCACAGCTCATTGCGAAAGTCGTCATTAACTATGTCGGTTTGATGTTCAATTTTACGCCATTCGAAAGATCTAGAAACTGGTGATTGACAATCATTACCTTGTCAATATTCGTTCAAGTTCGATGTCAGAAATCATCGAGTCGTATTTCGAGGATTCACTTGCGAGGAAAAAAAAATCACCAATGCAGAAATATTATTCTTGGTGTGTGTGGGTGTGTGTGTGTCTGGAGGGGTAAAGACATTGAAAAGTATAGATTAAGGAGAAATTCAATCCTTGTTTGAAAAACAATTTACGAGAAAAGGAGGAAGTGAAAAACAAAAAGTGGTGAGAATTAAGGCTCTTAAATGAATTAGATTAGGACCTATAGACTATACCAAATGAATGAGTACATTGCAACAATATAGTCCCATTAATCTTGTCGTGAATCCAGTGGGACAATTAATACGGTGGATAAAACAATATCGCCAGTGAAAATGCCTAAAAACGGTCTTATTCGGGGTTAATACTCCTGATTTTTGGAAAATATTTGTAACCTTTTTTGAGAGAGAGATGAAAGACATAAAGGATGGGAAAATGCTTATTCGTTTGACCTGTTCATTCCATAAGAAATGAAGAAATGAATACATTGCTACAAAGATTTAAAAGCGTGTAAAAATCGTTACAGACGGTCTACAGTCTAAAATAGATTATTTCGCCGAAGACCTATAGGCCTTCATTAATTTTACACATATCTTTAAATGGTCCCCCCCCAAAAAAAAATCCTTACCTTAATGGCATCGCTGATATGCCAATTTTGTAATGTTCTCATATTTTGATAGGTCTCGCCGGTGGATTAATAAACTTAAGGTAAATATTAATGGAGGCTAATATAAGTTTGCGTTTCTTCATGAGCAATGAGTGTGATTGTACAACCGGCCTATTGTATGAAATTCAGTGAATCTGTATTATGATTGCTTATTTCCATTGTTGAAATCAAACGCTTCCTGAAACATGATCCCTCAAGAAGAAAACAAAAATGTACCATGTGCTGCAATCGCTCAATCGCGTTTGTAAACATCGTGAGTGGATTGCGCAATTCCCGGGGCAGCCTCAATGTTGTTTCGCAATACGTCTCATTGTTAGTCTGTGGGCACAGACCATCGGTTTTCGCAATTCGCATATTAAATAATGCATAGTCTGAAGGAGTGGATCTATATTCACTATGTACTGTAACTGGCTTTTACACAGACCTCCATGCACAGATCGACATAATTTTTTACATCTACACAATAGAAAAAATTATACAACGCTGTTTACTATAAAACCTTACAGTAATTGTTTAACAGTTCAAACAACTGTTTAATTTTCAATAAATTAAACATGATTTCTTTAAGCGGTTAAACAAATACTGTAAGGTTCATATAGTAAACAGCGTTGTATAATATTTTCTATTGTGTAGATGTAAAAAATTATGTCGATCTGTGCATGGAGGTCTGTGTAAAAGCCAGTTACAGTACATAGTGAATATAGATCCACTCCTTCAGACTATGCATTATTTAATATGCGAATTGCGAAAACCGATGGTCTGTGCCCACAGACTAACAATGAGACGTATTGCGAAACAACATTGAGGCTGCCCCGGGAATTGCGCAATCCACTCACGATGTTTACAAACGCGATTGAGCGATTGCAGCACATGGTACATTTTTGTTTTCTTCTTGAGGGATCATGTTTCAGGAAGCGTTTGATTTCAACAATGGAAATAAGCAATCATAATACAGATTCACTGAATTTCATACAATAGGCCGGTTGTATAAAGTCTTTATTGTGTAGTCTTTACTATAGACATGGTAAAATTGGTTTAAGTGTCAAATATAAGTCTCTGCTTGCAGACTATCAAATTGTAGCGCAGATACTGTCAATGTGCACTAAATACGGTGTTGAACTTTTTATCTTGACAGTCTAGTTATATCCTGTATGTACTCCATAACAATATATTTTAACATTCTCGCTTAACACCTTTGTCTTATAGAAGAAATCTTAAGAATTTCTTTGATTATCGATTAAGTTAAGTTAATTTCCTACATGTATTTAAGTTTCAACCAATCGAAATAAAGGTTGACAGGGGAAAAAATATACTTCCCCTTTGAAATTCGGTCATTCAAGACGTGTACATAACGAATTGACGATGATATAGTATCATATCATAAAATTCCCCAATCCCGAACAAATTGAAAGTCAAGTCCACCCCCCCCAAAAAAAAAGTTCATTAAAATGAATAGAGAACAATCAAACTAGCATAACGCTGAAAATTTCATCAAAATCGGATGTAAAATTAGAAAGTTATGACATTTTAAAGTTTCGCTTATTTTTCACAAAACAGTGATACAACTCAGTGACATACAAATGAGACGACCGATGATATCCCTCACTATTTTTTTTTATTGTTTGAATTATACAATATTTAATTTTTTACAGATTTGACAATAAGGACCAACTTGGCTGAATCACATTGTATAATATAATGCTGATTCCACATGATCAAGGAGGAATTAATAATTGCTTCACTTGAAAATGAGGTGAAAATTAGAATATTTCATAATAATAAAACGCAAAATAAATATTAATTGAGTAGATGACGTCAACAATCACCTCACTTGCATACCGACCAGGATGTGCATATAACTGTCTTGATAAATTAAGCGAAACTTTCTTATTTCATATCTGATTTTGTTGAAATTTTCAGTGTTATGCTTATTGAATTTTTCTCTTTTTATTCATATCAACCTTTTGTTTGGGTGGACTTGTCCTTTAACAAATAGTTTAAGTCCTTTTCTCATTTACATATTCACCCCTACAATATAATAAAGGCAGGAATGTAGTAACAGAGGGATGAAATTGGCTATTTTGCATATTAAGGATTAACAAAGAAGTACATATTAAGATATGGTCGGTGTGTCGTGGTCTATAGTGGTTTTGACTCTCGCCTTTGAAACAGAGGGCCATGGGTTCGGATCTTAGCAGCCATGGCGTGTTTTCCTTCAGCAAGAAAATTTATCCACACTGTGCTGCACTCGACCCAAGTGAGGTGAATGGGTACCCGGCAGGAGTCCTTGCATGCACTGAGTGCCGGTGATGGTAGCTCGAGCTGAAGCCGGGGTAATGATAGCAGCGTTTTGTATCCTCAGGTAAAAAGTGCTTTATAAATCTATAAAGCTATTGTTATTATCATTATTATTATAAGCATTATTATCATTAGTATTATTATTATTAATATTACTATTACTACTATTATATTGTTCAGTTAAAAAAACCTAATAATCATAAAAACAACTTTCAACTTAAATCTCCATTTCCGAAAATGACCTGTATTTTTTTCCCTTGGCAATACGATATTCAATATCTTTATTAGAGGTCATATATGCTTAAGAAAAGATTTATTCTAATTTGAAGGTGGATGTAGGTTTCAACCAGTCGAAATATTGACAGGACTTCTTTAAAGCAATCTAAAATCTATTTTCCTTTCGAAAAATTTGTCATCCAAATATCACATAACGGATAGACGATGAGATATTTTATCGTAAAATTCCCCAGACATATTAATATTAGATGACATAATCTGTATTTTTATCAAAAGTGTGTTGACTTGTACAAAGATACTGTGTCTGAGTGAGAGAGAGAGAGGCGTTGGCGGGGGATAAGGAACAAATAGAATTATGTTTATTAAGTCAATAAACATGTTTTGGATTTTTTTTACTTGATTATTCTTGCTTCATCACAATGGTAAAAGTAAACATGGTTTTCCCCAAGATTAAAAAAAAATGATTTTATGGTACATACTTCAAACATAACCAGTACGTTTAAAGTAGAAATATATTGAATATCGTAAAACTGGAGAATCATATATCACAATAAAGGAGAAAATAAGGAGAACACGATGGTGTACATCATTTATCATGGAGACGGATGAAACTCAGTTAATTGATAGTTTAAAGTTCTCTCTCTGAATGCTTCAAACACGCAGAATTACGTCCGCGAAATTGGGGATTTTTTATGACGTCACTGTCTGTACGAGAGGCGTGATTGGCTCTCCCACGTGAAGCTCCACTTGCATGCAAAACCTGTTGCAAGGGTACATTTTCTCCACATTGTCACTGAATACTTCGATCCCGAAATGATCGAAAGAAAACCCAGAATTTTATCTAGATTTGGATTTTCAAATTGATGATTTTGAGATGAAGAGAATGATGATGAAGTGAAACAACACAGTGACGTAGTTGGAGGTAAATTGGGGGAATTACGCCGATGATGATGATGATGAAAATTCAACTTTCAACACAATCACAAGTAAAGTCATGTACATACCGATTCGCTACCAATTCATGCTGCTGGAAGTGCTAGCTACACCGCGCGGGCCAAATTGAATTCATGCTGAACATGAATAACCCATCCAGACAGTCTATCATAAGAAGGAAAATGATATAACTGTACTTACAAACAAGTGAATAATCCGAACCTGAAGGCAAATCAACTCAACGAATAGTACCAGACGATATGGCATATGCACTGACGATAAACTTCATGTGGCTGGATAGATTGTCACTCGTTCTGTTAGATGTAACTTTTATCTCATTAATTTGACAAAATTACGAAACTCGGGGAATTATTATTCTATATAAAAATATAGTAACATCTCTTATCATTTTTTGAATTACGATAAAACCTGTTTTGAAGGAAAACGTTGAGGTAAATTAAAATTAGATGTAAAAGATTATCCCATCATGCGTAGCATTATGTGATCGTAAACAAACCATCACAACAACACATGCCGTATTGTTTGCTCGCCTTGGCTGAGACTGAGAGAATAGATCTATGCACGTGTTGCACAGCTCTCAATCAGCAAGGAAGGAATACGTGCATGTTTGCGATGGTTTGTTTGCAATGACATACAAGCTACGCATGTTGGGGGGATTTAAAAGTAATTTTAGTTTATCTCAACGTTTTCCTTCAAAAGAGGTTTTATCGTAATACAAAAAATAATAAGAGATGTTACTATATTTTTATATATATAAATAATTCCCCGAGTTCAGTAATTTTGTCAAATTAATGAGTTACAAATTACATCTAACAGAACGAGTGACAATCTTTCCCAGCCACATGAAGTTTATCGTCGGTGCATATCGTCTGCTGCTATTCGTTGAGTTGATTTGCTTTCACGTTAATTCGGATTATTCACTTGTTTGTAAGTACAGTTATATCATTATTTTCCTTCTTATGATAGACTCTCTCTGGATGTGGTTATTCATTTTCATGGATTTAATTTGGCCCGCGCGGTGTACGTATAGCTACCACTTGTAGCAGCAGCTGCATGAGTTGGTAGCGAATCGGCATGTACATGACTTTACTTGTGATCGTCAGGCAAGTTGAATTTTCATCATACTCATCGGCATTGTTCCCCCATTATTTACCTCCAACTACCTCACTGTGTCGTTCACTTCATCATCATTCTCTTCATCTTTAAAATCATCAATTTGAAAATCCAAATCTAGATAAAATTCTGGGTTTTCTTTCATTTCGTGATAGAAGTATTCAGTGACAATGTGGAGAAAACGTACCCACGCAACAGGTTTTGCATGCAAGTGGAGCTTCACGTGGGAGAGCCAATCACGCCTCTCGTACAGACAGTGACGTCATCAAATTCCAGTCAATTCAGACTGACCGATGCGAGGCATATTTCGGAGGGGCATTTTAGCGTTTTTTAATCGGCGATTTTCACCTTTTTGTATTATTTTCGGTATTTTTGAATGACCCACTGATGATCCCCACATCATTACCTTTCCATTGATATATAATAAGACCACATTCATAATCAATATATTTCTCCTTTAAGCGTTCTAAATCCAATGTATATGAGATGACACCAAAAAAATGTCAACAGAGTTGTAGGGGAGGTTCACCCTGAGTTGGTTCAAATAAAAGCAGAAAAAACACAAAGCAAGAACAAACTAGAAAAAGACAATCGGTTTGATGAAATCACTGTGACGTCATGTGCGAGCAACTCCCTGCACTTTCTTGGTACCGGCACAGATACGATTTATTCGTCCATGTGATTATTTTCATACACACCCCCATTCCCCCACATAATGATATCAGACGTTGCTTCTACGTCGGCACATGCATGTGAAATTGCCCTCGACGCACTTTACCCGGTATGTTATGTTCTGACGTCATCGTTGAAAGGGGAATCCCCTCGCATGACATCACCTCTCCTTCATGGAAAGCAACTTTGGTTTGGTGTCCTATCAAAAATATCTGCATATTTTTTTTATTATTATTAAGCATGAAAAAGCGTAATTATTTGAAACGCTAAAATCATCAAATCTCATTTTTTTATACCTTAAAGGTCAAGTCCACCCTAGAAGATGCTGATCTTCTGTATAAATAGAGAAAAATCAAACGAGCATAACGCTGAAGATTTCAACAAAATCGGATGGAAAGTAAGAAAGTTGTGACATTTTAAAGTTTCGCTTATTTTTCAGAAAACAGTAGGGGAATTAAGGCGGAGTAAGTTGTGACACTTTTTGCTTTTGCATGTTAGAATTGATATGATTAATTATCTTGTAGAAATAAGTACCTTGCCTTAAAATTTAATTCTTCTTAAATATATTTCACCTATGTATAACTTTCTACCCCCACACTGAAAGTCATTGTCACCTTTGGAAAAAGCGATGTCAAATGACTCAACTTGCCCCATCTGTGGGGTAAGTTGAGCCACAAAAACTATGTACGAAATGTATGGGGGAAGAACCAGCATGTCAATTTGTTTATTTAAAAGTCTTTTCACTTGCTAATTCTCTATAAATACTAACATCCAGAACAGTCATGGAAATTTGCTCCTTTCTGCCTGCACATCGATGGCTACCAAGGCTCAACTTGCCCCATGTTGGCTGGCTCAACTTACCCCAGTCAGAAAATAATGCGATAATTTCGCATCCACACATTTCTTATAGTTCCATCATGTAAAAGACATGAATGAAGATCCATACCTGGACTAACAAGATTGTTCTTATTTCATTATTATATCTAAAGACCTGTGTGGGTAAAAAGCACTTCTCTTTTTCACACCTTTTTTAAAAACTTTTTTTGGCTGAAATTTGTATTTTCACTCTAAAAAAGTACTTTGTGTTTCAAAGTTGAAAACAATGTTGTGGGGTTAGGGGTTGTGCAATGGGTCATCAATACATGATACCACCACAATGTCTGGCTCATTCATTATTGGCCTGGGGCTGGTGGCTCAACTTGCCCCTTTGCTCAACTTACATCGCCTTCCCCTAATATGCACAATTCATGCAAATGAGACAGCCGATGATGTCCTTCACCCACTGTTTCTTTTTGTTCTATCGTTTGAATTATACAATATATTTTTTGTTCAGATTTGAAAATAAGGACCAACTTGACTGAAATATATGTATGTAGTATAAAACAATGCTAATTCCACATGTTTAGAGGGGAATTAATTGTTGTTTCACTTGACAATAAGGAGAAAATTAGAATATTTCATATAATGAAATACAAAAGAAATAGTGAGTGGATGACATCATCAGTCTCCTCATCTGAATACGGACCAGTATGTTATAATATAGGCAGAGAACTGTTTTGTGAAATTATGCAAAATGTTAAAGTGTCATAACTTTCTTAATTTACATTATATTTTGATGAAATTGTCAGTGTTACACTTGTTGGACTTTTCTCTTTTATTCAAATTAACTTTTTGTTGGGGTGGACTTGTCCTTTAAAGTTTTGAGACTAAATTTACCACTATTCCTAAGTGTTACGGCAATTGACACTGAAAAACATAACCCCTTCTGTCCTGATTTTGATTACGACGGCGTGAGGCTGGAAACGGCAAAAATGCCCAACTTTTAACCAAACCTGGGCAACATACTGTCCACACAACTATTGGTTAAAATTTGCCCAAATTGGGTAATAAAAGCTAATAATTCGGCAAAAAAATTTGCTCGATTGGATTATAATTGCCTAGAATATATGTATATTTTTTCACCAACATACATTACCCAACACAATGGACAGTATGTTGCCCAACATTTTTAGTGTGTATAGTGTATATTGGCTTTATAGAAAAAATCATATAATTTCTGTTATGATACAAATATGTTTTTATGTTTTATATTTTTTATAAAATATGTAAATCACTGCTAATATCGGAATTCTGCAATAAGTCATTAATAAATCTGAAGAATTGCAATTCGATTCTATATTCACGAATTTGTATTTTAGTCGCATAATACGGTTCGTTACATATTGCGTGGAATTCCCCAGTGATCTAAAAATAACACGTAATGAACGACCATGATAAGCATTATGAAGGGTCTTTGAACAACAAACGTCTGATTCATGCTACCAATCAGCACCTCCTTGGATTAATATCAATTTTGTTGCCAATCCATCATGATCTTGATCATCATCATCATCATCATCACATCACCATCACCATTATCATCATCATACCCATACCCACCACCAACATCACCACTACCACCGTCATCATCATCGTCATCATCATCATCTTCATCATCATCACATAATCATCACCATTATCATCATCATACCCACCACGAACATCACCACAACCACCACCATCATCATCATCATAGTCGTCATCATCATCATCATCATCATCGCCATCACCACCATCATCATCATCGTCGTCGTCATCATCATTATCATCATCGCCATCACCACCATCATCATCATCATCGTCGTCGTCATCAATTGTCATCATCATCATTATTTTCATCGTCATACCCATACCCACCACCACCATCATCATTATCATCATCGCCATCACCACCATCATCATCATATCATCATCGTCATCAATATTATCATCAACAGCATCATAATCATCATCATCACCATCATCATCATCATAATACATGTATTTAGGCTTCTGTTAATGTATTTAATAATGATCCAAATTATTTAATATGTTCATTCATTTATTCATTCTTCATAAGTTGAAAATCTCAGTTTGCTTTATAAGCAAAATAATTTTATAAAAATCATTGAGAGAGAAAAATATTAGTCCCTCAGCCCCCCCCCCCCCCCTCAACTTACATATTGGCACCGACAATTCTCACTTACCAATGGACAAATAATGAATGATGAACGTACCGGTAGATAGTTTATTTCTTTTTTATTTTATCATTAAGTTTTCATTCTTTTTATAATAATTATAAGCTTACAATATTGTTTTCCAATGCTCCTTTTTGCACAATACTCCCTATACCACAACAAACACAACACTGCAAGGATTATACCTTAAGAAAAAATATTAATGCAAATGTGTGTTTTTTTTCTGTTTATATAGGGCAGTATAACGGGCTAATACAGGCATCACAATACTATCATGCGCAGTGCAATATAGGCCTATAACATTACATACTAAAAGTTAAAGAAAAAACACCATACACTCTTAAAATAATTGGGGAAAAAATGCCCAACTTTCAACCAACCCTGGGCAACATACTGTCCACACAAATTGGGTAATAAAAACTAACAATTCGGTAATAAATTTGCTCGATTGGATAATAATTGCCCAGAATATATTTTTACCAACATACATTAACCAACACAATGGACAGTATGTTGCCCAACATTTTAAGTGTGTATATCGTATATATTGACTTTATAGAAACAGTCATATAATTTCTGTTATAATACAAATATTTTTCTAAATTATGTAAATCGCTGCTACTATCGAAATTCTGCAATAAATCATTGATAAATCTGAAGAATTACAATTTCATTCTAAGTGACATTTGATGGATATTCACGAATTTGTATTTTACTAGCATATGGCTCGTTTCACAGTTGCGTGGAATTCCCCAGTGATCTAAAAATAGCAAACAAATAATGGACCATGATATCTAGCATTATGAAGGGTCTTTGAACAACAAACGTCTGATTCATGCTACCAATCAGCACCACCCCCTCTCCCTCTCCCCCTCCCTCCCATCCTTCCCCCCTCCCTTCCCCTCCCTCCCCCATTTCACAAGGCGATGGTATCGGAACATTTAAAGAATATAATATAGTAGGAAGGATAATCAGTGGTTATACAGAAATGTTTCAAAGTACATGTAGCTTGTAATTTCGTGCTTCCCCCGTTTTCTATCTATCTATTTGTCTATCTTTTTTTTTTATACCTACTTTTTTTCAACATATCTATTATTTTTCTGTAAATAGTCTTTAACCACATTATGTATCCTTGTATAACCTTAGTACAACCTATTTTTTTCAGTATTATCAACCAGTTTAGCTACAGTAGAATCAAGTTTTGCTTTAAACATACAATGTATTGTTTCAATACTGAGGGACCGTATAACAAGCCTGGCTTCCAAAGGTCTCCTCGTCTTCCTTGTCTTTATATTCCTTTAATTATCGATGTTTGTTGCTTTTTATCGTTTTCGACATATGCGTTAGCATATAATTGTACATGTATCTTGTTATATGTTACTTTTTTCAAGGAGGATCAATAAAGTTCATTCATTCATTCAAGTTAATTCAATATCATCATACATATTTCTAGCATCAGATCTGCAGTATCCACAGAATAAACAAAGTATAATAAAGAAAAATAATCATGATAATGTAATAACACACAATTACATAATATGCATACATAAAAAAAAAAACATATTCATAAGAAAAATCCTATATACATAATATTATTGAATGAGACTTCAAAGCAATAATCGTGATAATGTCCATCATAATTTAAAATTGCAATATAAACACAGGTTGATTTTACAGATTTATCGAGTAAAGATAATGGGAAAAAATGTAAAGAATCACTGCAAATAGCTGCAATGTACAATTACGATGTGCTTTAGATATTTTATATTAGCACATGCAACTAACATAATACATCTATCACTTACTAATTCATGGTCAATATGAGATTGCTCTAGACTAGCATAAAATGAATGCAAATTAATACATTTAGATTCGATTCTAAACAAATATATACAAAAGATACATAGATTTTCAATAATGGGATGACAATATTCGTTCACAAAATGTCAGTTACCATGGTAACCATGATGTCTCGTCACGTAAAAGGAGGAAAGCAATCGAAGCAAGGAACCTCCAACTTTCCTGATCGAAGTTAAAGTAGCATTCTTTACAAAGCTTATTCTCATTTTATCAATTTGTGCAGAGGCGTAGGGACCCAAATATTTTGAGGGGGCTGAATATCGCGTATCGCGTAAAATTGATAGAAAGTTTCTAGCGAGCGAAGCGAGTGAGTAAAAAATTCGATATTTCTATTAAAGAAACAATAATTTTGTGATAGATTTTGATATAATAATCAGAAAATAATATCATATTTCACCTTTTCTCTCTTTCCTTTTCTTTTTTTTTGTTGGTCGTGAAAAATTCTGGGGGAGAGCGCCCCTATCATTTCTTCTTTTTCATCATCTTCTTCATCATCATCCTCTTCTTCTTCTTCTAGTTTCTCTGTCCTCTCCCCACACTCTGTATTCTTCTTCTTCCCCTTTTTTCTTCTTCCTCTTCTTCTTCATCATCATCGTCGTCGTCGTCGTCTTTCATTTTTCTTGCTTGTTTTCTTTTGTCTTTTTAATTCTTGCTTCTTTTCCTCTACTTATTTTTCTTATTCCAATACATTTCAATCTTCATGAAGACCATCAAATCTTTTTTTTTTACCTCATTACATGTATTATGTACCCCCGGCACCTTCAATTTTTCTCATGTGTCTCCCATCTTCGTCGTCGTCATCTCAGACGAAGCCAGCCCGATGCATGTAATCTTTACCGCCCCTAAGTCGACCCTGCAACTGCACGGTACTCAAATTCTGGAGTCCACATGATGTCACGGTGCTTGCGTCATTATTGAGGGGTCTCCCTTGGAAAGTCAATTGCTGCTGAGAAGGGGCGACCTTCAACTTCTCTTCAATCTTGCTCTTGAGGTTATTGACGGTGTCCGTCGGCCTGACCCTGACGATGTGCGTCTTGCCGTTGAAGTCCCCAACCATGATCTCGATAGTCGGGTCCGATCTGGGCGTGGGGGTCGTCGTGTATGTTGTGCCGGAGTGGTGGTTGTATGGGGTGCGGACTCGTGTATGACCTTGAGGAAGAAGAATGTTTAATGCAGGAATAGATAGAAATATAATTACTGAGAAGAAAGATATCGCATCATTTTATTACAATTTTATATTTCGTGTCATAGCACTGATGTTGTAGTTTTCATCTTGAAGAAATGTTTGTTGACAAATTTGGGGAGGACTTAATTCATTTTTTTTTCATTTGTTATGCGTAACTTTACGAACAATATTACATAAATTGTACCTGTCTAAATTCATACTGTTCGTATAAGTTTTATTTGCAAATTTCATTGTAATTATAAATCATTTTAAAGAAGATACAAACCAATAGTGCTATCTCGAGTCCTCAACTACTCATACCTGGCGAGTTTCCTGACCCATAATGCTAGTGCAGTTAACATAGATCCACTTGAATGATAACATGCTAATTAACTACTGAATCCATTTTTACCACAATAATGATTATGTTATCATGTAGCAAAACAATCACTTTTCCTCTCAAAACATTTCAGTTTATATACAAATACAATTATGGATCAATTAATTTTCTGTAGTATTAGTAGATATCTGAAAACGTATATATAATACACAGTCAATGACAGACCACTCACAGTTTACTCCTCTTTAAGTTTTCCCTTTATACACCGAGAATGATTAGAATCCAAAAGATCTATTTATCTCATTCTAATTAGAGTGCAACTTTTGATCCATGTGTTATGAAACCTCTATACATGTCCTCCCAGCATAAAATAAAGTATCTGATCTATGATAAAAGAGGAAAATTTAAGTAAAATGTGTTGAAAAGTAATTGGGAAGTTGTTGAAGTGTGACATCACACTCGCTGTTTGCATTGCAAATTGGAGAAAGTCCACATCCTTGATTACCTTATTCAAATACTCACCTTTCTTATTCTTTATTCAGATTTTCTCAAACTTTCATTAGTTTGTTTCTTTGAGTTGTCTGTTTTCTCACAAGTAAATGCTCTACCCCGAGGAGCACTATCTTAAGAAGGCAGCTTACCCGGTGTCGAATCGATATCTCGTGTCGACTTCGAGTAGTCTTGATTAAATCCTGAGGTCCGAGTTTGATCCGACCTCATCGATGTCGCCGTCGCATCGCTACGAATCGTGGTCGTACTATCGTCACTTCGAACGCTTGATATCGACGATCTCCGGCTTGATGAGACGCTATCCGGATAGCCTGCATCACTGCTCTGACCACCTGCAATTTTAAGGAAATCGTGTGCGTTGAAGTGCAAATCGTAATTAATTTTTACTGTCATAATTTGGAAAATGTGATTTTTGGCAGTTGAATAAACTGAATATTATAGTCAAACGATTTATTTTTGAGGGGTATTGTTCTTATCTATTATTATCATTATTATTCTTATTATTATTAATTCTCATCTTTCTCCCATTTACTTCCTCTTTTTACTGGTTGAAAATCCATGTGGTTGCTCCCCCCTCCCCCTTTTATATCGCCCAAGATTTAAGTATTCAAGAAATAATGCAAATAATAAAATGAGAACTTACTCCGCGATGAAAGGGATCGGTCACTCATGCCCGACATCGAACTCGCATTCGAGCTGAGTGAGCTACGCCGATCGGACATGGATCCGATTGCGGAGTCGTTGCTCCTAGTCGCCGATGAATTCGCACTCGCCGTGCTAGACAGAGAATCCCGACGACTACCAGATTCTGTAGATCCCATCCCACTGTCTCCATCATCCACCATCATTGCCTCTGCCTCTTTTTCTTGATTATGATCTATTGTGTCTTGATTTTTTTTTCCTTGAAATTCCTCTATGATAAAGAGAAACATTCAAAACAACATAATGAGAGGTCACTTAGCTATTTATTTATTATAATTATTATAATCGTTATTATTATTATTATTATTAATTCTCATCTTTCTCCCATTTACTTCCTCTTTTTACTGGTTGAAAATCCATATAGGAGTGGTTGCTCCCCCCCCCCCTCCCCCTTGATATCGCCCACGATTTAAGTACTCGAGAAATAAGGGGAATAAAATGAGAACTTACTCCGCGATGAAAGGGATCGGTCACTCATGCCCGACATCGATTTCGCATTCGATCTGAGTGAGCTACGCCGATAGGACATGGATCCGATTGCGGAGTCGTTGCTCAAAGTCGCCGATAAATTCGCACTCGCCATGCTAGACAGAGAATCCCGACGACTACCAGATTCTGTAGATCCCATCCCACTGTCTCCATCATTCACCATCATTGCCTCTGCCTCTTTTTCTTGATTATGATTCATTGTGTCTTGATTTTTTTTTCCTTGAAATGCCTCTATGATGAAGAGAAACATTTAAAACAAAATAATGAGAGATCGCTTAGCTATTTATTTATTATAATTATTATAATCGATATTATTATTATTAATTCTCATCTTTCTCCCATTTACTTCCTCTTTTTACTGGTTGAAAATCTTTATGGAGTGGTTGCCCCCCCCCCCTTGATATCGCCCGAGATTTAAGTATTCGAGAAATAAGGGGAATAAAATGAGAACTTACTCCGCGATGAAAGGGATCGGTCACTCATGCCCGACATCGAACTCGCATTCGAGCTGAGTGAGCTACGCCGATCGGACATGGATCCGATTGCGGAGTCGTTGCTCAAAGTCGCCGATAAATTCGCACTCGCCATGCTAGACAGAGAATCCCGACGACTACCAGATTCTGTAGATCCCATCCCACTGTCTCCATCATTCACCATCATTGCCTCTGCCTCTTTTTCTTGATTATGATCTATTGTGTCTTGATTTTTTTTTCCTTGAAATTCCTCTATGATAAAGAGAAACATTCAAAACAACATAATGAGAGGTCACTTAGCTATTTATTTATTATAATTATTATAATCGTTATTATTATTATTATTATTAATTCTCATCTTTCTCCCATTTACTTCCTCTTTTTACTGGTTGAAAATCCATATAGGAGTGGTTGCCCCCCCCCCTCCCCCTTGATATCGCCCACGATTTAAGTACTCGAGAAATAAGGGGAATAAAATGAGAACTTACTCCGCGATGAAAGGGATCGGTCACTCAGGCCCGACATCGATTTCGCATTCGATCTGAGTGAGCTACGCCGATCGGACATGGATCCGATTGCGGAGTCGTTGCTCCTAGTCGCCGATGAATTCGCACTCGCCATGCTAGACAGAGAATCCCGACGACTACCAGATTCTGTAGATCCCATCCCACTGTATTTATCATCCACCATCATTGCCTCTGTCTCTTTTTCTTGATTATGATCCATTGTGTCTTGATTTTTTTTCCCATGAAATGCCTCTATGATAAAGAGAGACATTTAAAACAAAATATATGAGAGGTCGCTTCGCTATTTATTTATTTATCATAATTATTATAATCATTATTATTATTAATTCTTATCTATCTCCCATTAACTCCCCCTTTTTACTGGTTGAAAATCCATAGGAGTGGTTGCCCCCCTCCCCCCCCCTCCCCCTTGATATCGCCCACGATTTAAGTACTCGAGAAATAAGGGGAATAAAATGAGAACTTACTCCGCGATGAAAGGGATCGGTCACTCATGCCCGACATCAAACTCGCATTCGAGCTGAGTGAGCTACGCTGATCGGACATGGATCCGATTGCGGAGTCGTTGCTCGAAGTCGCCGATGAATTCGCACTCGCCATGCTAGACAGAGAATCCCGACGACTACCAGATTCTGTAGATCCCATCCCACTGTCTTTATCATCCACCATCATTGCCTCTGTCTCTTTTTCTTGATTATGATCCATTGCGTCTTGATTTTTTTTCCTTGAAATGCCTCTATATGATAAAGAAACATTTAAAAAAAAAATTATAAGAGGTCGCTTCGTTACCTATGGTGACAAAATGTACTAGAAAAATGCGATATAACGCCACCGGATTATTAGTAGGCCCTATACACACTATTTAGTATAATTTCCTTTAAAAAGTATGCATAAATACAATGACTAACACGATCTCACACATTTACAAAGATTAGATTCAAGCTATTCTTGCTCTGTTATTGTGAACACAAGATCTAAATTTTGAAATGGGGTTGGGGTCATCATGTTGGTCGATGTCGTCAACTGGGCGCGGGACACAGTCTACCTGGCAACCGCCTCGCTCGACATTCCATCAGACAAAATAATCAAGCAAAACTGAATGCCATAGCTCCTCTGTTGCAATAATCAATCCCGCGATGAATTCGCATCTTTACATTGATTTCTAAATGATATACTGGTACTAGATATGGAATAACATGAAGGTTCACAATATACTTAGTTTTCGTTGTATAAGAATGTGTTAATATCGATGTTGACATGTGTCTCTCTAAGGATGCCTCTGTGCCGAAAGGAATATTACCGAGCTTTTATTACCAGGTCCAGGGGAAAGCTCACGGAGAATGATCTAGAAGGGTGATATTAACGTCACAAGTGGGGAATATCCAAGCAAGCAGAGAATGGGTATTCCCCGCTTCCATTACGTCACATGCGCCGAGTGCTTGCCTGCTCATTCGTATACAAATAATGCATGCACTCGAGTGCGTTAGTCAGTGGAAATGCAGAGCACGCGAGGTTTAATAGCACCCCATGTTTTTTTCATGTTATACACCATAGGCATCACCGCCAAAATCTACTTTATTTTGGAGCGAAAACCTTTTTCGTCAATTAATATTTTTCTGACCAAAGTCCCCTTCATTTCCTTCCCAATTGGCCCGTATTCCATAAACGAGACAAGCTTTTTGCTTAAGCTTGAGCAGCTTGTCTTAGCATTTTGCTTAATTGTCTAAGAAATCCTCCCTAACGATATTCTGTAAACTTTAATACATTCGTCTCTAAAGTCAGACGATATGGCTAAGCCAAAGTCTCATATTCTGTGACGTCATGAGAAAATTGCAACGTCAGGCAACTTTTGTCGCGAACGTATACAGTCTATGCATTGTATGTCTTAAAGCAAAAATCGCATCATAACAAATATCAAGATGGAGGCTGAGAAAAAAGGGAAGGCCAAATTCACTGAAGGAGAGAAAGTTACGCTAATTGCAGAAATAAGAGAGAAGGAAGAGATCTTGAGACACACGATTAATTCACGTATCACGTTCAGGATAAAGAAATAGGCATGGGCCTAAATTGCCTTGAAACTAAAACAATTAAGACTCACAACTGTCTTAAAGTTTAATATAGGGCAAAATTCTTAGCCATGTTATATTCATGGAATACAGACTCTGCAGTTTTAAGAAAAGTTAATTTAGCCATTCATCCTATGTCTGTCTTAGTCGCGCAAAAACTCTTAGCCAAATTCTAAGACAAAATTCTTAGCCAATTCTTTATGGAATACGCGTTTTGGCTAAGAATTTTGTCTGACCGAAAATAAGACAAAATGCTTAGATTTTTTTTACTTAAGCATGCTTATCTCGTTTATCAGCCCCCTAGAAGAATCCATAGAATTTGAAATGCATCTGCAATTATCTTTGCTTAATTTTCATAGGACTTTCTTTCATATTCTGTACATGATTCGTATAATACTGTTTAATCATTGTCACTATCTTAGCCTATCTGGCATATGTGTGTGTGTTGAGGGGGGTGGGGGGTCCGTTTAGAATTTTGTTGGTGTTGATTTTAATTGTTCAGTTCAGAATTAGACTGTAATATTTGTGGTGTTGTTATCAGCCAGTGCCGTGAAGCACTTCTGTGTGATAGGGTGACAAAAGGAAATGGAAATAAGAGGGACAAGAATTTGTGAAGGACGTGTCTACGAAGACTACCCGCCCCTGTTAGCCCCCTTCCCCCCCAAAAAAAACTACTTCCTTTATAAATGAACGTGCTATAGGGAATGGTACAATGCACGAGTTAAATGCAGTTTGCACGAACGTGTAGGGGAAGGTGGGGTAAGTTGTGACGCTTTTTGCATTTTGCATGTTAGAATTGATATGACGAATAATATTGTAGAAATAAGTACCTAGCCTTTAGATTTGACTCTTGGGAATTATTTTTCACCTATTTTTCTATCGCCACACTGGAAGTCATTGTGAACTTTGAAAAAAAAAAGATGTCAAATGGCTCAACTTGCCCCATCTATGCATGGGCTAAATTGTGCCACCTTCTGGGGTAAGTTGAGCCACAAAAACTATGTACAAAATGTATGCGGGAAGAGCCATCATGTCAACTTTTATTTTAAGTCTTTTCACTTGTTAGTTCGCTATAAATACTATAACATCCTCTAAAAGTAAAAGAATTGTCATGTGAATTTGCTCCTTTCTGCCTGCATATAAATGGCTTTTTAAGGGTTTGTTTTAATTATTATACATTACCATAAGAATTACTATGGCTCAACTTGCCCTATGTTGGCTGGCTCAAATTACCCCAGTCCGAACTTAATGCAATATTTTCACAACACATTTCCTATGCATCCATCATCTAAAAGACTATGACAAGAATGAGAATCCCTGGACTAACAATATTGTTCTTATTTCTTTGTTATATTCAAAGACGTGCGGGTAAAAAAGCACTTATCTATTTCACACACTTTTTTACTCTTTTTTGCTGAACTTTGTATTTTTCCCTCTAAAAAAACTACTTTTTTTTTAAAGTTGAAAACAATGTGATGGGGTTAAGGGTTATATAATGGGTCATCAATACATGACTCCACCTCAATGTCTGACTCATTCATTATTGACCTAGGGATGGTGGCTGAACTTACCCCGCCTTCTCCTATGAATTTAATTCTCTGAATGCTTTTCTGTAAGTTAACGAGAAATTTTATCAGTCTGCTTTAGTCGACCCCTGCAACACGTGAGGAAATCCAACCAAAAACATTTAAGGTAATATATATTTTCTATTGAGACATATTTAGATGTGTCTTTATGATATTTTCAAATTAGTGTGCTCATTCCCGGACAATTCTATGCATAAACATCCATCCTTCCTGCATCTGTCCCCACCCTCTCCACCCCCACCCCCCCCCCCATCTCTCTATCTCTCTCCCCCTCTCTCGACTTCCATCTTCCATCATACGATTAATAAAAATCAATGCCGTGCAACTGAACATGCTTATAGATGACGGTTTCTTTATACATGTACACAACTTCTTTTTAATCATAAATGATAAATGCTTTTAAAGGAATATTTTTTTGCAGGAGTTTCTGCATTTTTATTGTAAAGCCAAAATAAATTTTACAATACATAAAACATAATCGTAATATGACATGAAAATACATTGTAATGTGACAAATTTATAGTAGTGTCATAACAAAATTTAGACATGAATACAATTAAAGGATAAGACAAAGCAATGAAAAAAAAACAAATGCAGTGGCAAACTATATAAGCAAAAAAAATGCTTGAGCAATAGCAGCCAAAGGGGGAAATCGCTACATGGAAACCTAATATTTTATAGGTCCGGGTCTGGAAGAAAATATGATAAGCAAAGCACAGTGATTGAAGTTATTATTTACCAGACAACTTGTTTCTGCGGACATTGCTTCAAAAATCACAATGCCATATTGCTTTTCCTACACGTTAAGCTCGACGACTCTCACTTAAAAATCTGCTATCCTCACTGACAGGAGCGCCGGATATGATTCTAGATGGGGAGCGGGGGGGGGGTGGCTAATGTCAGTGGCTAATGTCACAGGAGCCTATTTGGGGGGGGGGGTTGAAGCTAGGGTGTCTGTCACGCCATATTTTTTTCCAGGGGTTTGGTGACGCGTATTCATATTAGTGCTCTAAAATGGGAATAAAAGTGTTAGCTTTCATGGCTTTTTTTTCAGGGGGGGGGGTCGGGACGTGGAGAGCAATTTCCCGCGCCCTATATCAACGCTGGGTACAGCTATGTAAGGATACCTCATAATTTGTCTAATATTTTGCACAAAGTAAGGGTGTACCCCACATGCATGCCTATTTCTAAAAGAGCACCGTAGAATGACCATGTCCCTATATAAGCACAAATTAAGTTTTCGTTTTGGAGGCAACTGCCCCAGTGTGCTAGCGAATGCTATATTATAGATGAATAATTATGAGTTCATTGGTCAATTAAATCTCTTTCGCATATGTCTATATAAATTTTCGTAAGATGCCTGTATAGATCTGGCAAAAACGTAAATCATTTTGACCACTTTATCAGATATGCATTTGGTAATTATGCTCGCATTGAGTATTATGTGGTATAGCCATTTTCTCTAAGATTTTAAGATATACTGTATGTACACGAATAAGGCCTTATATGCAGGCCGAAGGCTTGTATTACAAGTTGACGAAATCGAGGTTATGCCTCCCCTTCCCTCCTTCCCCCTCCCTTCTCACTCCCCCACTGCACAGGGCGATGGAATTGGAATATTTAAAGAATATAATATATTTGAAAGGAATATCAGTGTTTATACAGAAATGTTTCAAAGTACATGCATATAGCTAATATCATAACATATACATCAGATTCGCAGTATTTACAGAAAAAAACAAAGCATAATGAATAAAAATTACCATGATAATGTAATAACACACACAGCTTTATCGAGTAAAGATAATGGGAAAATGCAACGAATCACTGCAAATAGCTACTCCTTGAATATGTACATGACATGATATTCATTGAAGGACAAGTCCACCCCGACAAAAAGTTGATTTGAATAAAAAGAGAAAAATCCAACAAGCATAACACTGAAAATTTCATCAAAATCGGATGTATAATAAGAAAGTTATGAAATTTTAAAGTAATTCACAAAACAGTTATTTACACATGGCTGGTATGGCAAATGAGGAGACTATAATGTCATCGACTCACCATTTCTTTTGTATTTTATTATAAAAAAAAATGAACTATTCTAATTTTCTTTTCATTGTCAAGTGATACAACGATTAATTCCTCCCTGAACATGTGGAATTAGCATTGTTTAATATCATATGGTTCAGTCAAGTCGGCCCTTAATGTCAAATCTATAACCAATAAATTGTTTTGTAATTCAAACAATAAAAAACAAATGAGTGATGGACATCATCGACTGAGTCACCTTGTGCATATCACTGTTTTGTGGAAAATAAGCGAAACTTTAAAATGTCATATCTTTCTCATTTAACATCCGATTATGATAAATTTTTCAGGACTATATGCTAGTGTGATTTTTCTCTATTTATTCAAGTAGGCTTTTTCCTGGGGTGAACTTGACCTTTAATTATTTTTTATTAGTACAACCATAAACACATTTACATCTATCATTTTCTAATCCATGCATGGTCAATCGAAGATTGCTCTAGACTAGCAAAAATGAATACAAATTGATATATTTAGATTCGATTTAAAACAAATATATGCTAAAGTTAAGATACATAGATTGTCAATGATGGGATGGTAATAACTGTGCTCAAAATGGCAGTTAGCATGGCAACCATGACGTCAGGTCACGTGTTAGAAAGGAGCTAATCAATGAGAATCTCAGACAGACAATCAAAGCAAGGAACCTCCCACTTCCCTGATCAAAGTTAAAGTAGCATTCTTAATATAGCTTATAATTTTCACTTTTATGAATTTATGCAGTGGCGTAGTTAGCTAAATATTTTGAGGGAGCTATAAAAAGAAAATAATATCATATTTCACCATTCTCTCTTTCCTTTTCACTTTTTTTTTCTTGGTTGTGAAAAATTGAGCCCCTCCCCCTGTACGCCTGTAATATACGCCAGTGAATTTATTTACATGATCAAGGAAAGGCCTTCCTGTTCTCATCGTTATTTTTTCTTCTTCATCATCATCGTCGTCTCTCATTTTTCTTGTTTTTTTTTTTTAATTCTTGCTTCTTTTCCTCTACTTATTTTTCTTATTCCAATACATTTCAATCTTCATGAAGACCATCAAATCTTTTTTTTTTACCTCATTACATGTATTATGTACCCCCGGGGGGGGGGGCACTCGACCAAAAAAGTGGTGGGGGTGTGCCGCGGGCGAGACAAAAAACGGGGCCTTGGAGCGGGCTTGTTGTAAAAAGGGCTTCGGAACTACAAATGTTTTTGAGAAAGGGGGTCCTTGGAACGGATCGCCAGCGTGTGAGTGCGTATATGCATCCCTATGGAACGGGTAAGCGTGTATGATGCAGCTAGCACGGCCGCCGGGTGCCCTCGCGCAGAGGCGATGGTCGGACAGTGCTCTGCGGCCGCTTTTCACCAAAATTGCAGCTCATTGTAGCGGATCAATGCGACCGGAACGGCGTAACGAAAAATATGCGAAGCTTTTGAGCGGATATCTTTCTTCTTTTTTTTTCTCGATAAGAAGAAAATGCTATGCTTTGGGGCGGCTTTCTTTGTTCCTTTTCTCAATAAGACAAAAATGCTATGCCTTGGAACGGAAATTTGAGTTTGAAAATGGGGGTCCCCTCCGCGGCACATACCCACTATGCATTATATACTGACTGCCCCCCCCCCCCCCGGCACCTTCACCTTTTCTCATGTGTCTCCCATCTTCGTCGTCGTCATCTCAGACGAAACCAGCCCGATGCATGTAATCTTTACCGCCCATAAGTCGACCCTGCATCTGCACGGTACTCAAATTCTGGAGTCCACATGATGACACTTTTGCGTCATTCATGAGGGTTTTCCCTTGGAAAGTCAACTGCTGCTGAGAAGGGGAGACCTTCACCTTCTCTTCAATCTTGCTCTTGAGGTATTTGACCGTGTCCGTCGGCCTGACCCTGACGATGTGCGTCTTGCCGTTGAAGTCCCTAACCATGATCTCGATAGTCGGGTCCGATCTGGGCGTGGTGGTCGTCGTGTATGTAGTGCCGGGGCGGTAGCTGTATGGGGTACGGACTCGTGTATAACCTGGTGAAGATGAATATAACACAGGAATAGATGAAAATATAATTCAAATTTAAATTCAAATTCAGTTGTATTTCCAATACAATCTAAAGTATAATATACAAATCATTTTCATACATTTTATAACAAACATTTACAATAAAATCATTGTCAAACATTTTATAACTATATTCAATGACATAAATTAATGATAATTAACATATAAAGAAACTAATATAACATTTTTAGACAATTCATAATACATAATTCAAATAGAAAAAAAGGCATCTATGGAAATAAGAGATTCACTTAAAATCTTAAAGGTGTTGTGTCCCCCATGCTCAATTAAAGGAGAATGAAGCCATTGGAACAAGATAGCTTGTGTGAAAACAGAAAAATCAAAGAAACAGATCAACGAAAGTTTGAGAAAAATCGGACAAATAATGTGAAAGTTATGAGCATTTGAATATTGCGATCACTAATGCTATGGAGATAGCAAATTGGCAATGCGACAAAGATGTGTGATGTCACTTGTGAACAACTCTCCCCATTAATTTAGTATATATTTAACTTGAATTGCCTCTTTTATCACATCTATCCATAAATCATGTGGTCTTTCTACATGAGGGCATGTAATACATATTTTTCAAGAATACATCATGGATAAAGAGTTTGTATCATCATAAGAAAAAGCAAAAAGAGACATTTTGAGGGTATTTTATAGTCCACCAAAGGGAAAGTTGTTCATCAGTGACATCACACATCCTTGTCGCATTGCTAATGGGAGGATCTCCATAGCATTAGCGATTGCAATATTCAAATGCTCATAACTTTCTCACTATTTGTCCGATTTTTATCAAACTTTCTTTATTCTTATTCTTTGATTTTTCTGTTTCTACACAAGCCTATTTGTTCAAAAGGTTTGATTCCCCTTTAAGTTTGCAGTGGTGCCCATGGCAGGGAATTGAATTACGCATGTGCATGCAGTAGGTATTCTGACTCTAAAAAAAACAAATAAATAGAAAAAAAGAGTGCATTTCTTACATTTACGAAGTCCGTTCATAATATTATATTGATGTACATAGTCTTATATCTTCATATGTCATACAGTCGTAAGATTATTTTATGCAGAATTAATTTTGTGCACGACAACCAATACTTTTCAATAAATCTTTGCCGAGAAAGAATGAAATTGCTATCTCATTAAAAGCCAAGCATTAGGAAAGACTAAAGATCTTGTTTGTGCCGTAGCGGTTGACAAAACATAACCTATCCCAGCTGTGCCCGATAGACCCTACCGGCTTGGGCCCCCATCGTGGGCTCCGATTTGGTGCCTGGTTGTTGACGACTACAGTTGGTGCTGGCCTGGGTCTGGGCCCTTTTCTTTGCTTCTTCAACGTCCTCCATGTCGGGCCTCGACCTTGTGCCTGGTGATTGGTGAGAGTGGTTGCCGACCTGGGCCTGTGCCATTTTCTTTGCTTCGTCAACGTCCTCCACATCGGGCCTCGATCTCGTGTCCGATGAATGACAAGGTTGGGAATTTTTGTAGTGACTTGTCTTAGAAGAAGAACTCGCCTTTGGAACATCTGTTGAAAGAATGATAATGATGACGATGAACACGAAGCTGATAATATGCCGAATAATAACAATGATGCATGTAACAATACTTTTCTTTAAATTCAACATCTTGAAGATTGGTATAGATACAATCTCAGAAAACTCATGTACGGTATATAGCTTAGATAAAAATGAACTTTCAGATATCTTTTATTCCATGTTTACTAAAAATGTCAATATCCATCATTATCCCATTAGGTCCGCGGGGCTCTTTCATTCACCAAGAGCTAGCATCCTTGTGAATAAAATATCTATTTTACCGGTATCAAACTTTGAAACTCCATTCATTACGTAACAAACCAACAAGGTACAAGGTTAATGAAAATTCTTATCCTTAGATGTAAATTTATATACCTCAGATCTCCAACGATTCTGTCCAACCTCTTTGGTTCTTTTTCCTTTTACTTTCTTCCTTTTTCGCTTTCACCCTCTCCTCTCATATTTGCTTCTCTTCCTACAATGTCCTATCACCTAAATGTCCAGTTCTATTGCTTTTCTGATCTCCCTTTTTGTATTTGTTTGCCCGTAGGGTTTTTTTCCTGACTTGTCAGTTGTCATGTCCTGCTTTGTTTGTGTGCAGTGGCGGATCCAGAGGGGGCGCCCGGGCGCGCCCCCCCCCTATTTTCGCCGGATTTTTTTTTTTATGGTTATATTTACTGGATTGGTACAATGTAGTCAATTTCAAGGGCTAGATCTAGTCAAAACTATATTTTAACTTACGCTCATGGCCTTTGTGTTCGCACAAATGCACCTCTGTCATACTGTATTGCAATATGTAAATTCCGGAATTCCAGGGCGCGCAAGTCGATTGGTTGGAAAGTTGCACCACTTGTAATCGGGAGTTGCAGTGCAGTGACCAGTGTGAAGATGTTGGATTGGATATCATTTTTTCCCGAAATTTTGTGTTTTTTGTAACATGCGTTTGTCCGTCTTAATGGCAAATACATGTAAATTGTAAGTAACAGATCCAGATCGCGAGAGAAAGTGTCAACGATGCGAATGATAATGTCTATCCCCGAGATTATTCTTCACTCAAAGATGAAGCCCTATATCGGGCGCCACGTGCGCAGCATTATCATTCTGCCTTGGTCATGTACGTTTTCACTGAAATGTATAGGTCAGACATATTTGTATTTAATGTAAACTAACTTTTACACTTTCTGGTAGATTCAGAGGCATATTATCCAGGGCGCCCCAACTAAGTTTCGCCGAAGCAATCATTCCAACGAATTATCAAGGAGCAAAATTGTATATTCTCAATCACCAGTCGACCCACTCCGCGTTTGCTGACATTATCTTATGTTAAAATAAATATAAATACAATTTCATCCTGGCTAGTCATAAGTTAAGATGGCAACGCGATGAGAGACTTTGAACGTAAACAATAAAAATGATGAGAATCCCCTTAAGAAGCATTATATTACTTTGAGGTTGTGCAGAATGACTGGATTATTGAAGATGATTTGAAAATAATACGAGGGAAAAGGTTGATTACCAGAAGATGATGTCGTTTTTTTCTGTAGTTTGTAACAATTTACTGTGCATTTTGGGGAAAAAAACCCAAATTTTATGCATGTTGCCATACGACTAAACAATTCTCGTTTGAAACACACAATGTAAATACACAAATGACAATAAACAGAATGGATTGTTCGGAACTTATCGATTACAAGTCTCAGTTTCGTATCATTTAAATTTGACGTTTCAATCACACGATGCAAGCAAGTGAAGAGCCTTTGCCAAATGTATGTTTTGAATGACCGCTTATACGGTGTGTGACTGGAAACCAGCTCCTAAATGAGTCAGTATGTGTCTTTTATTCATGAAGTTACAGTGATTTAAGTGTGCATTTTTCTTCTAAAGGTGCTCTCAAAATACGACTTTTGGACATGATTTTTTGAAAAAGTCCTTGCCGTGGGAGGGGGGTATCCCCCCTCCCACACCCTCGCCGCTGGCGCCCCCCCCCCAATTTCAAAATCCTGGATCCGCTCCTGGTGTGTGTGTGTTTTTCGTCCTGTCTTGTCCAAGTGATTGTCTGTTCGCACTTTCCCAACTGATGCAATGTGAACAGCAATTAATTTTAAAGCATTGTGCTTGTCTTAATTTCACCAAAGTCGGATGTAAAATAAGAAAGTTATGACATTTCAAAGTTTCGCTTATTTTTAACAAAACAGTTACATGAACGAGCCAGTTACATCCAAATGAGAGAGTCGATGATGTCACTCAATCACTATTTCTTTTGTTTTTATATTGTTTGAATTATACAATATTTCAATTTATACGAATTTGACGATTAGGACCTCTTTGCCTGAAGCACAAAATTCTAAAATAATGGAATTCCACGTGTTCAGGGAGGAATGAACCTTCATTTCACATGACAATGACGAAAAAATAAAAATATTTCATATAGTAAAATACAAAAGAAATAGTGAGTGATGTCATTAGTTGCTCAATTGAGACCGAGATGTGCATATAACTATTTTGTGAAATTAAGCGAAACTTTAAAATGCCACAACTTTCTTATTTTACATCCGATTTTGATGAAATTTTCAGTGTTTTGCTTGTTGAATTTTTCTCTTTTTATTCAAATCAAGTTTTTGTTGGGGTGGACCTGTCCTTTGATTTTTCGAACGTGCTCGCTCAACCACGAAAGTTGTAAAATTCAGAGATAGTGTGTGTGGTGATAAAAATGATGGATGATCAAAAGGGCAGCAATCAAGTTTCAATTTAAAAGGAATTTGCCCTATTTTCGTTTTGGCCCTCAGAGTGAGTATGGTCCCTTCGAAAATGACATTTTCCCACTGCGATGCGTGCTCACTAATGCATAAATGATAATAGGTTGATAAACATTACTGTCAAATGATATTGCTAACAAGTGGAATGCCTCTGGCCGTCTCACCTGCATCACGCGGTTCAATATAGCAGCAGTGCTGACTTTGAATACTACTCTAACTCGCACAAGATGTTCAGTGATACATGGTTACTCTTATGTCCACTTTTTATGAACTAGACCAATAAACTTACAGAGATATGATGGTTATTCACCAAAAAACCCCAACATGGCCAAAGTTCATTGACCTTACATGACCTTTGACCATGATCATGTGACCTGAAACTTGCACAGGATATTCAGTGATACTTGATTACTCTTATGTACAAGTTTCATGAATCAGATCCATAAACTTTCAAAGTTATGATGGTAATTCAACAGATACACCCAATTCGGCCAAAGTTCATTGACCTTTGACCTTGGTCATGTGACCTGAAACGTGCACAGGATGTTCAGTGATACTTGATTACTCTAATGTCCAAGTTTAATGAACTAGCCCAATAAACTTCCAAAGTTATGATGGTAATTCAACAGATACCCCCGATTCGGCCAAAGTTCATTGACCCTAATGACCTTTGACCTTAATCATGAGACCTGAAACTTGCACAAAATTTTCAGTGATGCTTGATTACTATTATGTCCAAGTTTCATGAATCAGATCCATAAACTTTCAAAGTTATGATGGGAATTCAACAGATATCCCCAATTCGGCCAAAGTTCATTGACCCTAAATGACCTTTGACCTTGGTCATGTGACGTGAAACTCATGCAGGATGTTCAGTGATACTTGATTAACCTTATGTCCAAGTTTCATGAACTAGGTCCATATATTTTCTAAGTTATGATGACATTTCAAAAACTTAACCACAGGTTAAGATTTCGATGTTGATTCCTCCAACATGGTCTAAGTTCATTGACCCTAAATGACCTTTGACCTTGGTCATGTGACATGAAACTCTAATAGGATGTTCAGTAATACTTGATTAACCTTATGGCCAAGTTTCATGAACTAGGTCCATATACTTTCTAAGTTATGATGTCATTTCAAAAACTTAACCTCAGGTTAAGATTTGATGTTGACGCCGCCGCCGCCGCCGCCGTCGCCGCCGGAAAAGCGGCGCCTATAGTCTCACTTTGCTTCGCAGGTGAGACAAAAACGTTTTTGAAAAATGATGAATACTGTTGCAGATAATCTTTCCAAAAATAAATGTCATCTTATCCGATAATTTCTACCGATAAAACGCGTAAAAATGCAATTCTCTCAAATTTTGAGTCGTGCTTACTCAACCGCAAAAATTTGCGAAAAGGTGGTTTCGTTCTTTAGAAAGTACCTTTTACAAGCCTTATGAACATTGTTCATGATAAAAATGTGGAATTCCTTCCGAAAAATGAAACCAAATTCACAATATTAGCCTTGTGACTTTTAAAAAGGGGCAACTCTGCCTTCTGGCAGTGCGATAAAGCCTGACATGAAATATGTCGGTATAATATTCACTGAGAAGATAGCTTGCAAATTTAGATACACGCCCATTCAAAAGATTCTTGAAACTCTTCCTGGTTCAAAAATTGTGGATTTTTTGTTTCAGGGGCACTTAATCTTTTTTTGTGTGTACATTTTGTACTCTTTAGTTTTATCCATTGTGTAATAAATGTAGAAATGTGCCCATGGTAAGTGACCTTGTACTAAAAAATATTAAATTAGAGAGTCAAAAGGGGCCTTTATAAGCTTTCGATCCTAGCAGAATCTTCGTCGGAGGCAAAATGACAAACATAGAGTGGAACAACCATCACAGACACGCAACAGCAACACGAGAAACAAGGAGACAAGAAGGGCATTAGAGAGTTGTGATGGTTAGAGAAGGGGATGAAAGCAAAGGAGTAGACAGACACAAAGTAAGGCCAGGGAAAGACCTTAAGCTATGAAGGATTAAGATATTTTTGGACTGGCAAACATCAAACAGGATCTGGAACAAAACAGTGACAGGGGGTATGAGGAAGAGATGAATAACAATATATTAAAATAGATAAAAATGTACCAAAATATAAAAATAGGAAGATAGGGAACCAATACAGACAATTTTTCAAAGGATTTACTCAGAATGACTATGTTAAAGTTATTGGGGCATATACCGGCTGTTTTCGACTGACTGTACGGCCGCCGTGAAGTATAACGAATCGAGCAAGAACAATAAAACTGTTTACATTCGATAGCTCTGGAGCCGGCTTCAAAGCATGTGTATCAAGGTACAAGGTTATCATTTTCATGTAGACAAACATTATTCTCGACCTCGTCGACCCTCACCCTCTAAGGCCCTGGGAGACCCATACGATGAATATAATTTAAAACAGAAATGCAAAATATCGAGCATTTCTTGATAACGTTAACAAGCATGATAAGTGAAACAACATAAATATTTACTCATATTGTTTTAGACTTATGCTTTATCAACACTGATCTGCATTTAGGCCTATCTTTGATGAATCAACAGACAATTTAAAGGTCTATCATCATAGGCGGATCCAGGGGGGGCCCAGGGGCCCGCCCCCCCCCCCTATTGGCGGAGCACTCTAAAAAATGGAATGTTAAATCAACATTTTGAAAGGTTGGAGGAGTGACAACATTTTCTAAATGTTGCATTTACCACTTTAAATGGTTCTACCCAGTACCCAACACTTAAAATGTTGGATTTAGCTTTATACAAAGTTGGATGTAACATTTGGAAAAGGTTGTCACTCCTCCAACCTTTTAAATGTTGATTTAACATTCCATTTTTTAGAGTGAGCAAAAAAAAGAAAAAAGGGGAAAAGAAAGGAAAAAAGAGAAAAGGAAAAGAGAGGAGAAAAGAAGGAAGGCAAGCATAAGAGGAGGAAGATGAGTGAATAAAATAAGATAAGGGGAAGACTTGGAAATTATTATTTTTTTAATCTTTCATGTCGGGATATAAAATTTTCGCTCGCGCTTTGCGCTCGCATTGCCTTTTAGGTGATATCTTGCTCAATATGGACCTTAAAATATCAAATTCTGAAGTCAATATACAAAACATATTTCAGCTGGGAAATTGAACTTTCATTATTTTGTTTTATTTACAAATTGATTTTTTAAAAGTGTAAAAATTTCTGTTTTATGGTCTGAATATTACCAATTTCTGCTTGCGCTGCGCGCTCACAAAATTTGATTTGTCAGTTACCTATTATTTTCCTGTATTCCATGAAGTTCTCAAAATATCCCTATTTAGGTCAGATTGTCAAAACGTATCAGCTAGCGCTGCACGCTTGCATTTTGATTAGTGAGTTATGTATATCTCAATATTAATTCTAAAACAAACTACTTAAAATCACCATTTGATGACAATTAATCATAAATTTCTGCTCGCGATTTGCGCTCGCATTGATAGATTTTAAACTCATGCATCTTATGCATAATTACAAAAGTGCTTTAAATGTCCAGTTTTCAGGCCATAATATTAATAGATTTTGCGCTCTCATGCTTAGGAAGAGAAATAGGAAGATAGTCATCATTTTCTTATGATGACATAATGTCCTTATAGAATATCCCGGTCCTATGTCAAAACTCAAAGTAACAATAATTGAAAATATCAGCTCTGTTTTAACTGTTATCCTTTTTCACCTCACAATTTTTCCACAAAGTGCTTGCAATACAGAGCTTAAAGTGACCCCTTTTCAGATCTGAATATCATATATTTTTAGCTCGCGCTTTGCGCTCGCTTTATTGATTTTCATGGTAAAAAAGGTATTTAGAGTACCCAAATTCTAGGTCGATATCTCAAACACACGTTTATTCAGATACGCAGCTTGTTCTCCATTTAAATAATTATCCAGTTTCAGATAACAATATAAAAAAATTGTCTGCTCGCGCTTTGTGCTCGCATTATTAATGTGTGAAAATTTCCAATAGCTTAACCTTTTCATGATTTACAAAACATGAATAGAGTGTCCAGAATTTTTCCGCTCGCGCTTCGCGCTCGCATCAATAATGTTCAGTTTTTGTCTTATCCTTTCCACGATTACAAAAAGTGCTTAAAATTTCCATTATTCAGGTAGAAATGTCAAAAATTTTCAGCTCGCGCTTCGCGCTCGCAATATTTGAATGTTGAAATAAAATGTAACGTCTTCATGGCTAAGTTCAAGCAGTCCATAACAAATACTTTTCGATCAGCTCAAAACGTATATAAAAAATTTCCGCTCGCGCTCTGCGCTAGAATTATTAATGTAAGGAAGATCCCCACTTCCTCATCCTTTTCATGATTTACAAAACTTGAATAGAGTGTCTCGTTCAGTAGGTCTAAATCACGAAATTTTTTGCTCACGCTTCGCGCTCGCACAAATCGTTTAGTTATATACCTATTATGTTAAGTTACAAAAGTGCTTAGAATTTCCATTCCTTAGGTAAACATGTCAAAAAATTTCAGCTCGCGCTTCGCGCTCGCATTATTTGATTTTTTAAAATATGTAACATCTTCATGCCTAACTGCAAGCAAGTCCTTAACAGTACCTTTTCCATCAGTTCATTTCTGCTCGCGCTTCACGTTCGTAATAATTATTCACTTGCATACTTATCTTTTTTTCAGGATTGCCCAGAATGTTCAAAACTTTTAGAAAAAAGTACATAAGATTCCCCCAAGAAATAGCTCGCGCTTCGCGCTCGCATTATATATATAATGATTATGGTATTATATATTTATGTTTATTCATAAGAATAAAGCAAAGAAGTGACTAATAGGACTACCCCTTTAAAGAAACCAAAAATCCCGGCAGATATCATATTCGAGTGGCCGATCGGGGAAAATATGGCTAAAAAAAAATTCCGGCCCCCCCCCCCTATTGGCGAAGGCTGGATCCGCCCCTGTATCATTGTTACCGTGGTTGCACTGTTACCAGGCTCGGCGATCCTGGGAGAGCCGGAGGGCACAATGCCCCCCCGGCGCGGATCCAGGAGGGGGCCGAGCCGGCCCCGGCCCCCACTATTTTTTGACAACCTGCAGAAAAAATGTATTCTTTATCTTAATAGTAACTAAGAAAAACAAAAAGAAAAGTAAGAAAGAAGTATTATACCCATGATGTGCAATTTACAGCCTCGTTAACGGCCGGCCCGACCCCGAAAGGAAACAAGAAAAAGATGAGGGAAAGAATTGAAAAATAGACTTTAAATAAAAATTTTCGCTCGTGCTTCGCGCTCGCATTGCCTGTGTAATGAATCCCATTTAAGAGGATTAAATGACACTTCATATATCCAGTTCTGAAATCAATTTGCACACAATATTTTAGCTCACACATCAAGCTTTCATTATTTTGTTTGATTTACACAAATTGTTATATCAAAATTTTCAGCTCGCGCTGCGCGCTCGCATTGTTTGATTTGTGAGGTACCTATCCTGTTTGGAAATTCTTGCCAAAATTTGTCAAAATGCTTTTTTATTATGTCAGTATAAAAAAATTAAGCTCGTGCTTCGCGCTCGCATTTAATTGTTTGAGACACACAGCTTGTTGTTTATTTAAATAAAAACGCGCTTAGACTGTCCAGTTTTCAGGTTGGAATATCAAAAATATTGAGCTCGCGCTTCGCACTATCATTATTTAATTGGTGATACTTGTATCCTCTTCATTAATCACAAAAAAGTCCTAATTGAGTCCCTTTTCACGTTACTATAATAAAATTTCGGCTCGCGCTTCGCGCTCGCATTGTTTAGTTGGATACTATCTTTGTTCATGATTATAAAAATTGCTCAGAATCTTCAGTTCTAAGGACATAAAATATCAAAGGATTTTAGCTCGCCGTTCGAATTATATATTAAGACCACATGAAATACCTTATCTTGTTTATAACAATAAAAACTTACATATACTTAAGACTTCAGTTTTTAGTTAGGATTACCCCCTGAACCCCCCCCCCCCAAAAAAAAAAAAAAAAAAAATCAGATGATATGATATTCTGGTTTTTCTTTTTTATTAATATTGTCTTTTTACTATGTTTTGGCGATCCAGCCTTACAGGTTTCTGATAACCTTCATGGAACGCCACGCAATGTATTATATTATCTAATCACATTATTTGATGTTTCTTTGTATTTTTATCCTATTTTGCGAAATAAAGATTGAATTGAATTGAATAGTGGCCAATCGAGAAAAGTGTTGATGAAAACATTTTTCGGCCCCCCTCTATTGGCGAAAGCTGGATCCGCCCCTGCCCCCCCCCCAATTTTTGAAGCACTGAATAAGTGCTCTTTTTATCCAGGAAAAATGGCCCTCATCTACTATGTCCCTTTCACCTGAGGAAGATCCGTTTGAGGTGTCACCAAGTGCCCTTTCTCGTATTAGAGCCAATTTTTTACCCCGAAATGCCCGTTTCTCCAACATGTTCTGTGCTCCATTCTCCTGAGAAGGACCAGTTTTATGTGTTATCGATCGAGTGCCCATTTGAAAAAAACAAAACTCTCAATTGTATAAACTTATGAGGGGAAAACTTGAAAGAATAATCTCAAGTGTCTGGGGTAGATAAGCTGAGGCATACAGATTGGGGTCTCTTCCCTCAAAAAAAGAATCATAACCAAGATGAAAATAAAAGGAAAGAGAGAAGGGTAAAGTATGATATTATTTTCTGAATATTTTGTCAAAAAAATCACAAAATTGGATAAAAAATTTCAAAATTTTTTCACGCTCGCTTCGTTCGATTGCATCTTATACATACACGTTACGACATATCTAGCCCCTTCATTTTTTTTGCTCATTACACGACTGTAGATCATTTTCTTTGTTATCAAATTTAAGAGTGCCCTTTTTCCATGTGCCTCCCCCCCCCCCACCCGGCCGCCCCTGACTGTTACGCATTATTATAATTACATAATGTAATCCATGCGCGGCATTACAAATATAGTCTAAATGGAGGATATTATACTTGGTTTTCTAACTCAGAATTCAGTTGGGTTTTTTCTTTTCTTCGTGTAAAGCAATTAATGTATGCTACATTTGCTTACCTCCTGTATCATTTGACCTGATCTCGGCCACAATGTTGTTGATGCGGTAAGCGACGGGGAGGGCGTCGATTCCTCCATCCGGTAGTCTGTGGTCCTTCTGACATTTACCGCACGCAATACCATTTGATCTTCGAGAACGCACCTCCAGGCACTGCTTCAGGCATTCCCGGCAATAGGAGTGTCCGCAGGGTAGATACCGGGCGTCCCTCATCAGATCCAAACAGATTGGGCATGAGAAGATTTTCTCTACTTCAAAACGATGTTTCCCCAAGGACAGTTGGTCATCCCCTCCGCTGCTTGTAGTACTGCCTCCCCTGCTGCTGGCTGTGGCGCCACCAACTCCACCAAATGTCTCGTTGATATCCTCCACGAGGATATTGGTGGCGAAACAGCGCGGGAGACCTTCAGCACCAGAGTAGTCCAACTGGAATTTCTTCTTGCATTCTGAACAATCGATGCTTCCTCGAGGGTAGGTCGCATCAGCAGACCTTTTGAGACAATCACTGCAGTAGGTGTGTCCACAAGGAAGACTTCTGGCATCCTTGATACGATCCCGACATATGCTGCACTTGAGCTTTTCCTTAAAAGGGATTTCATATCCCTTAGACATATCTGTAGCCATTAAATGCAAGACGAATAAGAGAAAAACGAACTGATTCCGAATGTATTTGCTAATTGAAAAGGTATGATATTATCGCACAAGATGCAGGTGCTATAGCACTGTTGCGAAGAGTAATTGAAAAAAATAATCGTTCTCAACGCTACGCTTCTCTTTTTTTTTTTAGTAAAGATTCCATTCAACCACAATGCTCCATTTATAGTCCTCTCCACCTCTGAACCCGCGAATATTGCGACATCATCTTAAGTCTGGGGAATTCCAGGCGCGGATCCAGGAGGGGGCCGAGCCGGCCCCCTCCCCCCTATTTTTTGACAACATGCATAAAAAGTGTACTCTTTTTCTTGATAGAAACTACGAAAAACAGAAAGAGGTATTATACCCATGATGTGTAATTTACAGCCTCGTAACGGAAAAAAGAAAAAGGTGAGGGGAAGAATTGGAAATAGACTATATAAAAATTTTCGCTCGCGCTTCGCGCTCGCATAGCTTGTGTAATGAATCCCATTCAAGAGGATTAAGTGACACTTCATAACATCCATTTTTAAAATCAATTTGCACACAATATTTTAGCTCGCACATCAAACTTTCATTATTTTGTTTGATTTATTGTTATATCGCACTCGCATTGTTTAGTTGGATACTTATCTTTGTTAATGATTATAAAAACTGCTCATTTTGTTATATCAAAATTTTCAGCTCGCGCTGCGCGCTCGTATTGTTTGATTTGTGAGATACCTATCCTCTTTGGAAATTCTTTCCAAAATTTGTCAAAATGCTCCTTTATCATGTCAGTATATAAAAAGAATTAAGCTCGTGCTTCGCGCTCGCATCTTGTTTATAACAATAAAAACTAACATATATTTAAAACTTCAGTCTTTAGTTAGGACTACCCCCTGAAAAACCAACAAAAAAAATCAGATTATAGCGGCCAATCGAGAAAAATGCTGATGAAAATATTTTTCGCCCCCCCCCCCCCCCTATTGGCGAAAGCTGGATCCGCCCCTGAATTCTGGAGAAAAGTTCGTCTGAAGCAGACGACCTTTGCTCCGGGATTTCCCCAGACGTGCTAATGATAATGCAATGTTTGCGGACACTGCATCTTTGACCGTGAGGTGCCTTGACCATTGTGACGCACTTCATGGTAGCGATGAGGATATATCTACGATGGTAGTGCTAGCTTAATGCTTATTTAATGGTTCGTTTCATAGCATCAAAATGAATGAAAATGCTATAGGCATTATCAGTAAATATATATGTATGCGTAAAAAAATAATTTCGCTGAAGTCAGGGCTGAAGTGTTTGCTTGTAGTCTGCTTCACCTGTCCCCGAAGGGGAGGGGGGGGGGGGTAGTCCACACATGACCTGCTACGCACCTGCGTACAGAAAATGGGTCGAAAAAGATTTGGTATAATAGCCATGTAAGTTGCGCGTACGTTTCTAGCGAAAATTAGACGGCCGAGTAAGTGTAAATTTCGGGTTCAAGCAAGTGACCCACCCCCTGCACACTACACATATCCATCATGGCAGTACATGTATGATCATAATGATTGTTAATCGAAGTTATAGATAGGGAAATACCTGAGTAGTGTCGATATGGAATTAAATAG